>NW_026900826.1:5000000-7500000 GCF_033783945.1 Neopsephotus bourkii
CACATGTCAAAGGGGAAGACTTCAAGCACTACAGATATTTTGAAAACAAACACTTTACATGCTAACAGTATGCTTTGGTCTCAGTTGTGTTTGATTACTAAAACATACATTGTATGTAAGTATCCTTTAAGAGAAAAACAATGCCTTAGCCCTGGAACAATGCTTTGTAAAGCAAAATTAAACTAGCGTATTTTGCTAAACTAAGGTTTTATGACTATTGGCGTATGTTTGGCTCTAGCTTTTGGGAGAGGAAAAGGCTGCTTTACCTTCTGTAAACCTCAGTAGAATCAACTGGGTTGGGGTAAAAACAGTGTTCCAAAAATTGTACCTTTGTTCTCTCTTCTTTTACTTTAAATAGAATTTCTGATACAGCCAGCAGGGACAGTGTTTTAGAAAACAGTGAAGGGGGAGAGAGTGTGAACTAATTTAAGGAATTAAACTTTCCTTTAGGAAGATGAATTAACTGCTCACATACAGCAACTTCTGAATGTGATACTTGTTCTGAGGCATCTTTTTTTTTTTTTTTTTTTTTTTAATAAATCCTATCAGCTTTCTCTTGTAATGCAAGCAATTGAGGTATTTTATTTTAGGTATTTTATTTTTAAACTTCACAGCAGCTTTTATGAGAAGTAGGGTGCTTGCACTGAGGCCAGAAAGCTGGGGAAGTCGGGAGGTGGAAGTATCTTCCAGGGAAGCTTAGGGCATTGATCTTGCTGAAACTTGGTCTGGGAAGGCTGTTTGCTCTTCCATGTGCCTGATGTGCAAGAAGGGTTTCTTACCACTGTATTTGTTGTTAATGTGTAAGGTATATGTTTGATCCTTCACTGTGTTCTTATTGTGGGTAGAGGTCTTCTCCAACTTGAAGAATATTTGTTTGAGTTAAATGGTAATGAATATGAATACAGAATATGAATGCAACTTTTGTATTTATTTTGGCAGGATTGTGTTATCCAAAATCTCAGAATAAAGAAAGCTTAAGACCATTAACATTTTGTAAGAGAGTAGTGTTGTACTTTGAAGCTGAGAAAGAAAAGAACTATGCTCCTCTGCCCTTGGCGCTCTTCATGCAGATGGCCACATCTGTTCCCATGTGCTCACTACTGTCCACTACCAGGCTTCTGTTACTGGTTTTGGTAGCAGAGGTTGGCTTTTTTCTGGCCTTGATGTGGAGTACACTTCCCATTTCTGAATGAGTACTTTTTAATAGGAATTTTTTTCTCAATTCCAAGTTAAAAAAAGATGAGCTGTTAAAAAAATTGGGTTTTTTTTTTGATAACAGTTTGCTGGTGCGGCTGCTTCTAATATTAAGTATTAATGTAGTGATTAAAACTGTTGTAATATAACTGTCACTGGGTATCAAGAAAAACAGTAAAATTAGCTTTTTTCACATAGGGTAGATTTGAATTTGGATGTTCAGATGATGTTTAATATTATTTAATTTTATTTCGTCATTTTTATTGTTTCATTGACTTTCATCCATGTCATTAATGCAGTTAACTGTTTCTAAGTGCATGCAATTCCTCCAATCATTTGTACAATATGAACCAAATGAATGCCAGTCCTGAATGCTTTATTCTGTGTTGTGTTTTTTACTTTCCGTTAATCTTCCTAACATGTCTCGATGGACAAATTGCCCAAGGACAATTCACTACCTTTCTCTTTCGCTGGTGTTTCCGGTGCTGTTCCCAGTACAGTGGTGTCTTGCAGAAGTGGTAATGTGTGTGTCTATTATGAGGAAAGAATACATGATACATGGAGAGGTGTGAACCATAAATATTAGGAATAGTGGCTGTGTTCTGAAATATATTTTGATTCACTTTTACTGTATGTGTATTCTCCCAGACAGCCTCAAATGAAGATTATCATAATCACCTTTGAGCAGTTTCAAATCTTTTTCCTTTTAAAAATCACTTGTCTTAAAATTTCTTCTCACACGTATATTTCTGGAAATTTACAACTGAAAATGTGATTGGGAGGCACAGCAGTGTCTGCAATCACCCCTGAACCAGTGACAGCTTTAGTGTTTTGAGACTTTCTGTTCTCCTGGGGCTAGGAATAGACTTTTAAATATGTTTTCAGCCAGCTTTTCCCTCTGAAGCCTCATGGCTTATTGACTTTAAATGCAGACAGATTAAAAAAAAAGTTTATTATTTGTTTCCAGGTCTTCTGGAACAATCTTTGAAATATACACCCAGTATATAGAACTGATCGGCATGCACCTGGAATTGCATTATTGAGAGTGGTGTAATTATTTCTTCTTAAGAACTTTGTTGTGCTTTTTCAGATAAAATGTAACAAGATAAGGAATGACTTCATTTCTCAGAAGTCTGATACCTTTTATTTGGAAATCCTGGGCATGTTTGTTTATGATGTAATGCAAACCCGGTATCTGTGGCTGTGCCTTTTCGATTTACCTTAAAAAGAAAAAAAAAGGGGGGGGGGGCAGCTTAAAATGTAAAGCATGCTTACACTTGTGAAGTACCTTGTGTGTTCTGTAACAGCAGTAGTAATGAACAAACCGAAAGTGAAAAAGCGCTAGAGCTATCTGGTGCTTTGCTTTTGTCAACACTGAAATACTGGCTGCCTTTCCTCCTCACCCTGCGCTATCACAGTCACAAATGGGCTGAGGCTGTGAGGCGGGTTGCTGAATTTCTGGTGTAATCTCATCTCTCAGGGAAAGGAATCTGTCCTTTTCCCTTATCCAAAGCATTTGTAGTCTTTGTGTTTTGATTGTTATCTCTAAGCACACATGGAATTTCAGTGAGCATTTGTTAATTCAGTGAAATCTGTTGATTTTGTCAACTTTGTCACTTTCCATTTACATAATTTTTAGGCTTTTAGCTTCTTTAAAGTTCTGCCAGGTAATCTATTGTTAGTGTATTTTGTTTCTGCATAAATGTATTGCAGTTTATCACAGCATCTTAGAATACCTTATCCTTCTTAATCATCTCAGAAGCGTGCATTTTTCTTGCTGGTCAGTTTTACTTTGGAAATCTGATTTTAAACACTTTGTGAATTCTCATTTTATTCTCTGTTATTATTATTATTTTCTTTCTTCCTGGCCTTAAGTGAATTGATAGAGCATGTCCAGTTAGTGTTTCCTGTGTTCCTTTTCCCAGACCTAGATTTATTTACATATTTTATGTCAGTCAAGTAAATGATGTCACTTTAGACCAGTGAACCTGTCAGTGATATTAATCTGTATAGTTAGAAGTCAGGTACCTGGTTTAGATGGGGTGGTTCATTTGGATTGTGTAGAGACCGCAAAATGAATATTGATGGTGTGAAGTTATTACAAGACTAAGAATTTTATACCTAATAGAATACACTTGCAGTAGTGGTATTGCCTTTATAGGACAGGATATTACCATTGGAATGTGTTTTAGGGGCTGGATAAAAATCCTGTACTATGTTTGTGGTGAAGCCACTTGCATGCTGGCAGTTTTTACTCTTCTATTTACACGCTTTAATTCATGTGGCCTCGGCCATTTTGGGACTATTGCAGTATATTCTATGTATTTTATGTGCTGTAACTTTTTCCTTTGAGGGAAGGTAACCACCTGGATTTCTGCAGAGGGTGTCAGTGAACAGAAGTTATCAGCATAATGGCTCCAATTGTGCAAATAAATCTTATGTTGCTGTCCCACAGTGAACAAGCCTTGCTTAAGTGGCCTGTCTGGTTTTCTTCCTGCCCCTGACTGATAGGAGTCAAGCTGGCTGAAAGCCATTTGCTTGTGCAGCTAGCACTGCACGTGTGGTAGAGCTTGGTTGTAGTTTACGTTCTGAAGTGAATATATTCATTCTGCCCTTACTGCCAGTCTGGTTTCAATAGTGGAAAGAAGCTGTTAGGGATTGGCTGGTTGGAGACGGAGAGTTCAAGCAGGATGCTAAGGTATTTTTGGGGTGTGGAAATTTAGGTTCAAAAACTTTGTTTATCTGTAACTCCATCCTAATGGCTTGGGGCAGTGCCAGTTACTAGGGAAGTTGTTGCCTCTGACCTTTTGTGTTCAGTCGTCATTCACTCCTACCAGATTATTTGTAGGGAAGTAGAAGTCCAAAGGGATGTACTTTTCACAGCCTGGAAATGGTTCTCTGTTGCCTTTTGCATGTGTGTGTGGCCTGATACTGGAGGTGCCTTGCAGATGCCTGTGTGAGGAGAGACCTGGCTCTGTACTTAAAGTACCCTCCTCTTGATATACCTCTACTGTACTTCTTCGAGTTGGAGCTCTCTCTGTGCTGGATACAACACCCTTTGGCCTCTTTGTCTTTGGCCTTTCTATTTTAACTTTGGAGATTTTGATGAATTTTAGCAGTTCCTTCTAGTGCTCCTTAGTATTAGTGAAAATTGTCCTAAATTTTTATTTTAATTTTTTTTACCCTTCCAAATAAAATCTAGTAATATTGCATGTCCTTAAAAAATGTTTCCTGTAAAATGTGGCTGCAGCTGGGAATGGAAAACTTTAAAAGTAAATGTCATGGTAACACAAGGTGCACTGCAGTGAAGGAAGTGTCTTGGTAAGTGTGGATACTGCGGAGTAGAAGCTGTCTGAATATGTCTACATTTCTGTGAATGCTGCCTCCCTTTCTGCTGCCTGTGAGGGTACTTGTATGTAGTAGGTTGCTGCATGCTATTAAAAAACAAGAACAAAAACCTTTTTCCTTATGCAGCTTCCAATCCAGCTGTATGTGTCTGGGTGTCTGTAGTTAGATCTGCACTCTTTAGGAGGAACAGGTTAAGAAGTTTGCCCTTTTGTTTTATGTCGTGGCCTGTGACAAGTTGCTAGTGTTTTGGGGAAAATAATCCTCTCTCAGAAAGGAGCTCTACTTAAAACCCTGCTTTTATTATGAGAATTACTAGAAATGGACACCAGGCTATACTTGCATAACTTACTCAAAGGCCTGCATGCCTTTTGAATTCCAAGTAAAAGAATGAATGTATTTTTTGAGGAATTGAGTTTTAATTGAACAAACATAAAAAATTGTTTGGTTACTTCAGTTTATAGGTGGTTTATATTTATTTTAATTTTTTTGGTAATTTTTATTATTTGTAGATGGTGGCAATAATGGGTGACTGCACTTATTTCAGATCCTCCTCCTCGCACACTGTATGCATTATGCATGCGCAATGACCTCCTGGTAACTCTTACATATAAAATGGAATTTATCTTCGTATCTGTGGTTTGAGGTGTCATTTAGAGAAATAAAGACCTTGGTTGGTATAGACTTAACTGATATTTTGATTGGCCAGCCAACCAGGTATGCAGTACAAAGTGAAATGACGTTTGCTTCTATGTTTTATGCTTTTTGACTAATTGGGTTTTTGTTTGTTTGGTGTGTTTGTGTTTTTTTTTTCCTCCCTAAGCATGGGAATGATTCACACTGATACATTAAAGAACACAGTGCTTATGATAAACAGAAGTACAGTTGTACAAGTATTTTAATGTAAATTTAGTAACTGAATCAAGCTAAGAGTGATAAGTAAGTAAAGTGTTGGTAGAACAGTCTACATGCTGTTTATCTTTGCTGCTGTCAGATCTCTTGGCAAATTGGTGTCCTTACTAGTCTAGATGATCTTCTGTAGGATTGTTTTCTTGAGGGGTTCAGATGATGATATAAGAATAGCTGTGTATGTATGTGGTAGGCGTGGGGTTAAACATGCTCAAAATTGCAAAGGTGATGAAACAAAGCCAAATTTGCCTGATACTTATTGATTCACTGTAATACTTTCTGCTGTGTACTGGTAGAGGGCATGTGTGACGAGTGCAGGGGTGTTGGGTTTTGACCCCCCCCGCCCCGCTATTACTTAATGAATGGATACAGTTCCTGAGATTTATTTAGTCTGCCAGTTTGCTTTGCCCATAAAAGATCATAATATCCCTTTTTCATTGCATTCTAGAAACTGTTTAGTACTGAGTTAAATATGCATATTTTATTATTAATTTCTTTAAGGGTATTTGACACATGGCTTAATTTTTCCAGCCATGTGCTATTGCACTGTAAATGTACTGCCATTTTGAGAAGTGAGAGCATGGCTGCCTTAAAATTGGTGTAGAATTTTGAGCTACCTCAAAACCACACTAGTTCTGTTGGTGTGTTAGGTACTAAGCTTTGTCACACCTTCATTATGAGCTTAGGTTGGTCTTCCGGATCGTATGTAGTCATCAGGCTTTACATTTCATTTATAGAAAATGCTTATGAGCACCTTTTAATGTACTGTAATCTTATTAAGCCAAGTTGCTGGCATTTTGCATTAGGTTTGTTCTTTGTATCCCTTCATGTTGAAGGATGTAGTTGATCATAAATACAATATCGACTGTTTTTGATTTTAAAAAGATAGCTTTAGAAGTAGTTTGAATGTATACTAGTATAACACTGGTTGTCTACAGAAAGTAGTGCTATGCTGTGTATTTACAGTTCTTCAGCATCTGACTCCTGAGTTCTTTTTATGTTTGAATTAAGTATTTTGGGGACTGTTTCCATCTGAAAATGTTTTATAAGGTAATATCTGTCCTGTTCTTCAGGGATACAAAGGAATCAGTTTGGCGATTTTCATTAGAATGCTTTTCACTTACATCTTTGAGGCATCTCTGTAAATTCTTCTTTAACAGTTCTTGACATTGCTACCTCAAGGCGTTGAGCCAGCATGTGCAGTCTCAAGCAAGGAGACCAGAGTTCAAATCCCAGACTGCTCGCTCGAGGAGGCGTTTTGCTCAAATCCTTAGGGAGCTGTTGACCTTGTCTTTCCAAAAAAGTGGCACCTGCTGGCTAACCAAGAGGGGCTTGGAGGGAATTTGGAAGAGAGTACTTTGGTCTTGGTGGGCTGTGATACGGAACTAGGGGTTGTGACGGCTAAAGAAGTACTTGGCTCTAGGAGTGGATGGACTGAAAACAAATAGAAATTAAGATCCTTGGGAGAGAAGTACTGTTTTGATCCCTGCCTGATGCTCTTTATTCAGGTTGTGGCCCTCATAGTATGATTTTCCTTAGTGTTCCCTGTTTCTTTGGATTGTGCTGTAGACCATTTGGACCACTTGTGTGCAGAAGCAGTACCTCAAATAGGTAATGTTAACTACAGCAAAACAAATTTTTCTTGATTTTTCTCATAGAGCAGCCTAATGCAGAGGAATCTCAGCAGTTCTCCAAGTTCTTAATTTTCAGTTTGGTAGAATGAAAATAGACCAAGGGAAAACTCAGATTTCTATTTGCAAGGTCAGTATATAAAATGCCATTCACAGCTTTTTATCTCATTTTGTAGCTTTATAGTCTGTGTGTCTAATGAGAAGTAATATATTTGGTAAGAAGCAATGGGATTTTGTGCTGGTTATTTCCAGAAGATTGCTAAAACAGTACAAATCCAATGTTTGTCTTTTTTTCTTAGATTTACTCGAACTTAATCACAGCTATCGTGCATTTTTTGAGCCAAGGGTTCAAATGCACCGGATTGCGTTAAAGCAGAGTTCCTTTCTCTTCAGCCCTTCACTAAAAAAAAACACAACACCCCCCACCCCCCAGATTTAAACCTTCAGGTGCAAGAGAGTGGGTTGTACAGAAAGGAAAGGAAATAAAATTTATATTATATAGAGGTCCAAATCAGCATTTATTTAAAAAAAAAAAAAAAAGCCATTGAGTTATTGAGTGTTAAATTCTAGACTGCATTTAGTAGGGTAAATTGCTTATAATTCTGGAAGCACTGATCCTGATAG
Source organism: Neopsephotus bourkii (assembly GCF_033783945.1). NCBI lineage: Eukaryota > Metazoa > Chordata > Aves > Psittaciformes > Psittacidae > Neopsephotus > Neopsephotus bourkii. Next base: position 5,007,704 of record NW_026900826.1, read on the forward strand.
GAAAGGGTGATAATTAGTTTCTAATATGGACAGAATTGCTGTTATTAGCTGTGCTCCACATGTTTGCTTCCCCTGTGGCATTCCTTGGGGTGCAGCAGATGGATGAACAAGGGGCAGAGGTAATGTGTGCCGGGATCGGCTGCTGCTTTCCCCCAGGGATACTTCTAGAATGCTGATCTCTTCCTTTTTCTTTCTTCCTTTCTTTCTTTCCTTTTTTCTCTCTTTTTCAGCAACTTTGAGATGTATCAGAATTAATTTATGGTGTCACTCCCTTATAATCTATTAATCCAACCATTTAATACCAGTATGCTAATGTCTTATAAAAGGATGGACTGTTACGTGTGTGCTGTTATCTTAAATCTTACAAAGTCAATATCATGCTTAAATACTTTGTGAGGTTGTGGCATTAATAGTCCAGTGTTGCCTGTTACTGTTATCTGATCTTTTGTAACATAACTCCATTTCAATAGCAAATGGATATTGTTACAGCACCTGGATGATAAAATGGAGCATGCTATGGGAAAGGATTGTCTTTTCTTAAAAATCTGTCTCAGTAATACATGCTCTAATTTTCCTTTCTTTTTGCTCTTGGTTACAGTGTAGGCAGAAGTTGTGTGTGGGGATTTGTTTGTGGTGCTTTTTATTTTTAAAGCCAAATCTGTTCAAGGTGGTACTGTACATCGCCTTCCCACTTTGCCATCCGAAAAAACAGAGTCTTGCTTAGGTAAGACGGGAGGAGGCTGACTTCCCCATGCTCCAGCCTGGAGGAAGCCCAGCACTGGTGCAGCAGCTCTCACCTGGTGGCATAGCTGAGGGCTGGGAGCATGTGGGGAGCCCTGCCTGCTGGAGGTTGGTTGTGTGCCACATGCCTGCACGCTCAAAGGCAGGGGTCTTCATCTGAGAGGTTACCGTGGAGTGCTTACTGAAATGGTCAGGAGGAGGAGAGGTCAGGGAGCTGCATGTGCATGTGCGTGCGCATACGCTGGTTAGTAGAAAATACTTTATTTGGTGCTTTTGAAGGTTTAAACTTTGTTTTAACTCATCTTTTATTTTTCCTTGTCCTTTACTTAATTATTCTCCCTCCTGACCCATCTTACTCCCTGAATCCTTAGGACTCCTCTTGCTTGTTTTGCAGCCATTCATTCTTTTCCTGCGTCTTTTTGTTCTCATTTTTGTTTCAGCAGTCCTTAATAAAACATTTGTTTTCCTTTCTGAATATAGTTAGTATCTTTTTTAATATGGAAAAACCATCTGGTGAAGTAGTTCTTACCTTTTTCCCATCTTTACTCCCAAAGACAGGTGTGGTAGATGTAAGAAAGAACTGGAAACCTAATACACTGATTGAAAACGTTTTCCATGCAAATACTGCATATAATATTTAAGATTGTACTAAAATGATACAGATACAGCACAGATAGTTTCTAGTTTGCAGATAAACTTACATCCATTGGTACAGACTAATGTAGAATCACAGAATAGTTTGGGTTGGGAGGGACGTTAAAGATCACCCAGTTCCGGCCCCGTGCTATGGGCAGGGACACCTTCCACTAGAGAAAGGATGTTTAAAGACCTGTCCAGTCTTTACTGACTGGTTTTGCGTATTTTATCAATTGTATCTTTTCCAGTACATATGCTACAGTGAATATCGTATAAAAAGCAATTATTATCATATCAATCAGTGCATACATCCATTCACAATAAAAGGTCCATGTAAAAACCCCATATAGAGGTGTGTAATAACTCTGTAGTTTATAAGAAAGCTCAGAGCTTTTTTATAGCATGTTTGCCATAATCTCCTAGCATGTCTCAGTTGAAGGCAACAGGTATTAAATGTCATTTCAGACTGGGCTGTAGCTGGTTAGGATTGTTCCTGTCTCAGCCCGGCTAGTGTAGAGAAGCCTTCGATACCCCATCCCTGGAAGTGTTCAAGGCCAAGTACACTGAAAACTGTCAGTCTCTTTCCAAGGTTGGATTTTAGTGTGTTTTCTTTCTCGTTTTACCCTGGATTCTTGAACTGGAATAACTAAAGGAAATAGTGATTTAGTTGGTTGTTATTTTATATTTATTTATTTATACACACACATGTACTTACTTTCTGGACTGTGGAACCGTTTTGGACTTTCATAGATTCTTTCTGTCTACTCTTGCTACCACATAGTACAGATGTGGGTATGCAGTGGAAGTGTGTTGACGAGGAATTACACCTTCTGCATGAGGTTTGTGGTGTTTGTAGCACAGTGACTTTTACAGCAACTATTTTTTGATTGAAGACTTACAGAAGACACCCTTCTATGAAATAAAAGTTCAAGTAAGTTTTTAAATAACTGCACCTAACACTCTCAGAAATGGCAGAGTACTTCAGTGTTTCCTAAAAACTAGATGATGATAGTGAAGTTGTAGAGAGGTGGTCTCAATCATCACATAAAGTGGTTCTGGCAGTGATAGTGAAAGATCATGTTTGCCAGCTATAACAGTATTTTTTCCAAACTATGCTCAGTTAGTAGACAATTGAGCATAGGGTGTAGCTTGGCACGGAACTGAGGATGTTGCTGGTATTGGTCCTAGCGGTAGTCAGCAAAAAAGTTTTACTCTGAAGTAGTTCCTCTGTTATTCAGTAACTTCATTTTGAACATGGACAGTGTGAGATATTTAATATTCTGATCATACAGTCAATTAATTGCTTCACACTTTGGCTGCTTAAATAGGCTGAAGAGTGCCAAGGTGCTTGATTCAGGGAGTTCTGCTGGTAGGATTCTCAAAGGTCATGTTATTCAAAGAACTTTTGGCTTTCTTTGTCTGCGTAGTTGGGTAACATGAGTGTTCTAGATCAGTAGATGGATTCCTTGTTTTTGATGCTAAGAAAAAAATTCAAAGAGCCAAGACTATGATGTGGCAGAAGCAGGTTCCTAAACAAATGCTTTGTCAGATCAACCTATTGACCATTGCTCCTAACCCCTGTCACATAAGTGATTGTCTGGAGACTGAGTTGTTTCTGTAACTGACAGCCAGGTGCAAATACAGGAACTGGATGTGTACTGAAGAGGATGGAAACTTGGAGAACCTTGGAGAAAAAAAATACTTCCCCAAGGGAAGGACTGGAAATCAGGGAAAAAATAATCATCTACAGCATGTCTGAAAGACCAAACACAATGGTAAACAAACATAAGAAAAAGACATTTAAAAACCAATGAGTCACTGGTGCAGGATGAAAAACACTTTTGTTTAAATCTAAGCTGTTTATATTGACCCTTTTCAGAAAAAATACTGTTTCTGTGTCCTCCTGGTTAAGTAGGTGTGGTGACTTTCTCCTGCCTTATAGTGTTGATGCATAAGTCACAGTTTTGAAAACTTTTGGATTTCAAACCAAAGTTTTGTATGTGAATTAGGCATTAATGTTATTGCTGAAGGTTCATGAGATTTGTTGTTGTTGCAACTGTCTTTTTTTGTGGGAAAGACTGTAATAACTGTGTACCTTTCATTTTCAATTTCATAACTTAAAGTAAAATTTCCTGCTGAAATCAACAGAAAGCTTTGATTAAACCTGGTATCTTTTCTGGTGCATGTCATACACTTTCAGAGAAAAGATGCAATGGTAAGAATTCTCATGATCCTTTTCACTGTAGAGCATATTAATGCATTCTTCTATATTTTAACTCCTTTTCATGATCTAATAAGAGATATTTTACTTGTTGCACAGTATGTAAAATTTTTGAACTGTGTATTTCTCAGTCTTCCAGAACGACCTTTTACTGTAGCCTATGTGTTTTGTGATATGAGCTGAGCAAAATTCTGTTATCTGAGAAGTAATTTTATTGCTTGATTTTAGTATGAAAACTTTGTATATAAATTTGAAAGTACACTTTATAGTGCCATCTCTCTCTCATACAAATAGAATATTCTTTATAGAATACATACATTCTGCATAATATTTAATATTATATAGAGACTTGCTTAGCAAAACAAAATTATTGACATTAAATTCACTAAGCAGTTATTCAGGTATTACCCCTGTGATGAACCAGTTCAAGAATTTTGTTTTTCTTCTTCCACATCGTGTTGATCAGAGCAAAATTAGTTCTGTGCTATTTGTCCAAAGGACAGAAAAGAATACATGCATGTGTATAGACACATTAGGTTACCGTTATTAAATAGGCGTAGTAAAATGTTCCTCCTAAATAGAGAATTCGATATATTTTGCTTCATTTTTACTTGTGCACTTTTAGAATACTGACCTCTGTAGTTGGTTCATTCTTCCTCTTTAGGCTGCTGGTGGCCTTGATTTACCTCTGTTGCATTTTAAAAGTAAATAAAATAAGTTGTACATATTAGTTTTTCCTTTCCAATGAGGCTGACAACATCAAGGGACAAAGAAAGAGGTAGTAAAGACCTAGCCAGAGCTACTAGCTCTGATTTCCTGCTATCTCTGATCAATAGCATATTGCCTCCCACCCCTTATAACTCTTTTTGTCCTATAACCATATTTGCAACTACTAAGTTCAAACAGAATATTAAACTTTGAAGTATTCTGTAATTTAAGAGTGTTCATGAAGTTGATTTCTAGGCTTGTTCTAAATACTACTTTCTGTTGTTGATATATGTGCTGTCTGTGGAAACATAATGTATCATGGGGTTTTAATTAACTCATGAACTTGTGCAGGTTATCCATCCTTTTTTATTTTAGTATCCTTGATGCTTTGAGGGTAAAGTACTTTTGCTTGTGCTTTGAGTTGCTTGATGTGATTTAGATTCAGTTTGGAGCTCTTGGCAGCTTTTAACAAGGTGCTGTGATTGAGCTAATCAGCCTTGCTATGAACTGGCTGTGGTCTGGAAGCTTAACAGCCTGAAGATTGCTGTAGTTCCAGACATCTAATTTTGGAGCTGTTTTAAAAATGGCTTTGAGTGGATTTCATGTGTAAAAGATGGCATACACATGATGACACTGCTGTAGTCAGTGTTTTCCTTAGGCCAGATTTTGAGACCTGTTTGAAATACAGGTGTTCCCTTCTGTAATTCATACATTTTTTTCAGCAGAATCTGATCATTATAATAAACTGATAAACTGATCATTATAATAAACAAAATCTTGTAAACCTTGTGTTAGAATGAGGAATGTGTGTGTGAAGGAGGTGTAATTGGATTTCAATATAAAAGGTGTTAAGTGCAACTCTAAATTAAATCAGGTGCTGCATTAGATTCTTCTATTAGTTGTCTGTAGCTAGCATTATGTATGGCATTACTCTGGATATAATCAAGTGCAGCACATCTAGAATTTTAAGCTTCAAAGGCATTTTATTCTCAATAGGAGGTTAGATGAAGTGGCTTAGCTTCTCTTGTATTTTTAGAATCTTTTGTAAACTGCTAAACTCTGATTTTACAATGAAAGGGTTAACCTATGTTCAATTGATATTTTCTATGAATAGGGTGTCTTAGATATTTAAGACTTAAAAAAACTAATAGGTCCTTGGATAATTTAGAGGCTTCACAGATCTTAAGAGGACCATGTGTGAAGTTTGTGTTCACTCTGAACCTTTTTTTAATAACTGCAGGTGTAAATTTTCTTGTCTGTTATTGTCTTCTTTTTATGTAATATTTCATAGGTAGTGGGTGGTTTGGTTTTGATTTCATTTTCTCTTGTTTCTTCTACTAGGATTAAGATAATGATACACTCTGAGTCCTTTAGGAAAATGAAAACTAGGCTAAAGAGATATTAAGGGCTCAAGTGTATACAGTGTTACAGTTTCTTGATAATTGGTTAAGAATATATATGTTACTCAAGGCAAGTTATGCCTCTGATGTTTAAAAATTCAGCAGTGAACTTGAAAACGTCAAAGGAAGTGGCTTCAGATTCATTTATTGCTTTTTTAAAAAGGAAAGCCAAGCAAGGAATAAAATCCTTACAACAGTCCATATTACTTCATGTGAAGGTGATACTGTAATTGGTGACATACAGAGATTTTAAAAGTTGAAATTACATATATGCACCTGAGTGATGTACATGATTACTGCCTTTATGTGACCCTCTAAATATAAATTTTACATCTTTGGATATGTGCAGTGAATTACAATGGACTGGAGCTCTTTGTACTTGAATTTTTACATTTGATTCATATGCATCCTATGTTAACCTGTATTTGTTAGTTTCATTGGACTTTCACATCACTTGTGAAAGTTCAGTGAAGTACTTACGTGTTGGTTTGGCTGTTGGGGTCTGTGGAATGGGCACAAAAGGACACGAACTTCATCTACTGTAGCCCTTCAGTTATGTGAACATACCACATTTGTTTGAATTCAGATTCAGTGCAGTTCAGTTTACCAGTATTCCTAATTTTCTTAACATTATGTGGGCTATCCTTTTCTAAAGGAGTATGTTCTGCATTTTCAGTCCATGAGAATGCATACTGTGGAGCTGTATGTGGTGTTTATTCTGAGTTGTCCTATTACATGTGTGAATTTTCAGAATGCTCTCCATCTTGAAGGGAGGGTTGATATTTTTTCATCTGAATCTAAGTCAGTAATACTTCATGTGCAAATAGGGATATGAAGAGAGATTTTGATGCCTTATTACCCTTTCACACAGTGTGATCTGCAAAACACTTAAGTGATAGTACATTGAAGGGTAATAATATTCTTTGTGACTGGAATATAAGATTTTTTTCCCCAGGTACTGAGTCATAGTTGCCCCTTTCAAAAAGGCAGAAACTGGTTTTGTTTTGTTTTTTTATTTTTTGTTACTTTACGTATTCAACAGAATGTGAAGAGTGTCTCAATTATTTGATAATCCTTATAAAGGGTAACATTTTATTTTTAGTGGCTGAGCAAAGCTGGGCACTTACACAAATTTCATTGTGTTGGAGTATGAAAAAGTGAAGTACAAAGTGAAGCAAAGTCTGAAAGCTGTTGCTAGAGCTAAAAGCAGTAACAGAAAGAGAGCCAAATGCTGGATTTAAGGCCAACAAAACTTAAACTTAAGTCACCACCCAGAGAGGCGAGGTTTAAATTGGCTTGTTTTGGCAGTGCTTAAGATTCTAAAATACAAAAGAGAAAATGTGCTATAGTAATTTATAGAATCAACTTATTTGGCACATGGAACTGTAGACTTGTTTTGGCTAGAATTCAAAGTGTACTTAGAAATTTTTAGAGTCCTACTTTTTGTCTTTTTAATTACAGAATGAACAGGGAAGGAAAAATCTTGGGTTTTGTTGCCATTTAGTTTCAAGTAATTTACTCTTCCTTTAAATTTTGGCTGAAATTCTAACAAGTGAATGATACTGCATGTGAGTGTGCTGGCACTGTTGAACTTCTGGTAACCTGTTTCTACCCTAACACTGAGCAGATTTGATAGCTTTAAGATTTTATGAAGCTTGTTGGTCTTCGTTGTAATTAAAAGATGCAATTATTCTGTTCTTTTTCTCACACACTCATGTAGTGTCAATGGCCCGATAAAGCCAGTAGAGTTCCAAAGTAGACTGCAGGATTTCGTGCATTAACACAAGGTGATGTCTTCTCCCTCTTCCCCAAAGAGATCACCATGTTTCTAGAGTATTGCCAGTCTCAGAGCTAGTGATTGCTTGGGAAGTGGTGGGCTGGCTTCTCTGGCCCTTCATGTGACTGTGACTGTGACTCTGGCCGTGTTTGATTCTTGTGCTCTCCCCTTCCTTTCCGCCAGTGCTGGTCATGTTCTGTCCCAGTAGTGCAATATTTCTGTGAGCTCATCTGGCCAGAAACCAGCAAGGGTTGTTTTTATGGTTCTGTTTTTTGCTAGTTTCTTCCTGAAAGGGTTTACTGCAGGACCTTGCAAAACAATGGTGCTCATATGAGGGAGGAAGACACAAAAACCTTGCTACGGGCAATGGGGACAGCAAAGTGTTAAGGGAAGTAGGGTGGCCTCCTTTGAGGTGGCAGCCAGCCCTTGGTTGTTAGTAAGATAGGCTTATGTTTGCATGCATAAAGCTTGACTCATGAGCTGTTGTCTGGCAATGGTTCCTGCATCAAAATCCCTTCTGAGGAGTTGGGAAATGTTGCTTGACTGTTTAAAGGCTTACTTCGCATGAGGAAATGTTGTAGTGCTGTAGCTTACGTGTTAGCCAATGTGCTGGATGCTGTGCTGGCAGGGACCAGCTCCCTGCAGTGATAGGGAGCTGCTGGAAAGTCTTTGTATCCTTCCATCCACTTCTTATTCTTACTCACCTGTAATATTAAACTTACAGTATTGGTTCTAATTCTAATCTAAAATAATTAGTTTCTGTGTCCCAATGAAATACCCCTAGAAACCTGTTCTGAATTTTAAGGTCTAAGTTTCATAGGAATGAAGTTGTGAGACTATTTGATGCTTTTCTTAGAAGGAGAGACTTTTAAAACATCCTGCGAGAAGGGATTTAAAAAATACCCCAACCAGGCAGTTATTGATTGCTACTTGCTTTCTGTCTACAGACTATTCAAGTTAATATTTGGAATTGTTTAATGATGTATTATTATTGTAGAAAGAATAATTACCAGGTAAGGGTGCTTTTCACAACAGGAAGATTCTGCCTTATTTCATTGGCTTTCAGCATTTTCTAGCTGTAACCTACAGAACTACTGTAACAGCATACTTTGAGAAGCAGGAGCAGATTTTTTTGTTTATTTATTCAAAGTGCAACTTGCCCTCATTTAAAAAATGCACTTGAACAGCAACAGGTATGTCAGTTCCAGCCATAAGGTTGTTAAAGAACAAAAGCAATTTAAAATGGAGATACTCGAATATAAAATCCAGTTCTAACTTTTCCATCAAAGTTCTGCTTCTGAAGTTTGTATGGTTTCTAAGTGTATTTTATTAAAAGTGTTCTAGCTCATGTGACACTTGTTACAAGAAAAGCGTTGAAATCTCACATTTATATAAAAAGTGTGATATTTAGGATTTAAGCCAAGGAGAAATGTTACACAGTCCAACCAGAGTATGGAGTATTAAATGAAAGGCCAGCGTAAGAAATAGAAGGAAGAGCAGTGAAGTCTTCAAACAGGAGGAAAAAAATCTTGGTTTTTGGTTAGGAAGTAAAGTTGGAGAAATCTCAACATTTTTGCTATCGAAATGTAGGTGTTTCTGGACTCATTTCCACCAGACCCAGAGCCTTTTTTTTTTTTTAAAGTTAGTGAGGGTAGTGCTTTAAGTTCTTTTAAAGATAGTTGGGTCTCTCTGCTAAATTAGCAGTGTTAAACTGTTGTCATTTTTCAGCATTTAAATACCACAGTGCTGAACGGGGGGCCTTGTCTACTCTAGAGCTGTTACTTCTGCGTGACTAAATTATCTAAAGGTATAATTTTGTTGTTGGAAGGTAATCCTTCCAAACTTACCAGCTGTAGCAACATGAATATACTAGGAGAAGAATGATAAAATGCACACGATTCTGAAGTGCAATGGAAATAAGTAGGTTAATACTATTTGGTTACGAAGGAAGAAACTGGTGAATACAGGTGTTGGGCAGCTAAATACGTCAGTGAGGTGTGGGAAGACACCTTGGGTCAATGGAAGGAGCAGCCTTTCTTTTGAATAAAGAATGGGAACTCCTAATGAACAGAAACACTTTTTTGGAGATGGAAGGTAAACTAGGCTCCCTCAGGCACCTCAGTTGCTGCAGTACTGCTGTGTGTTAGTGCAAGGCCCATTAACATCAGGCAGCTATCTTCGTTCCACCTCGTTTGTTGATGTAAGAGACTGAACTGAATCATATCAGCTTTCCGGCACTGTGGGCACACCATCATTTACTGCCACTCACATTAAGGGAGCTGTCAACACAAACCTGCCTGCCTGACTCAGAAAGCGGCTAACAACTCAGGCAGCAAGGAGTTTGATTCAGCAAATACTTGGGCAGATATAATGGTATCTGGGAAATTTAAAGGCAGATTTCTCTCCTTTGACACAGAACGTCACGTTTTCTTACTTTGAGAATGAGGCTCAAAAATACCAATAAAATCTCTGTCACAGAAGTGGTTGGAAGAACTGTTTCAGTGTTGAAAGGGAAGAGGTTTGAAAGATTCTTGGGGCTTTTTGTTTGTTTGGGTTTGTTGTGTTTTGGGGTTTTTTTTTAAGGTGTCTAAGGGCCCCGCTGGCAGCACAGGCTGTGCCAGGTCTCCATCATTTGTTCAGACTGGATTCTGCTTATGGCTTTTAGAAGTAATGGAATTACTGAGAACTGTTGGTTTTGGACCTCTGCTAAAGAAGTATCTGGCAAGAGCTTTATTATGTTCCAGCCAGCTTATGAAGGGGAAGCATCAGTTAGTGCGCAATGCATCCTGGAAAAAGTAGTCTTTGACACTGCAGGCTAATGTTGACTTCCATCAGCTCAAATTCTTGAATGTATAAATGCAGATAAAGAGGCTTCTTGAAAGTTTTTAATAGTTTAAACTTTTTTTTATTTCCCCCCCTGTATGCCTAAAATAATGGAAGAACATACATTTTGCTTTAGGCGGGGCTTTTACTGAGGGAATAGGTGCTATCTTCCCTTGGACAAACCAGCAGGGCATGTTGTGCTGTAGGGCAAACGGTAAAGCCCTAACCTCACAAAAAGCTTCTTTCTTGGATGAAAATGAAGAAGTATGGAGGCTTTCTTCTTGATTTTTTTTTTTTTTTGGGGGGGGGGTTGGGGGAACCCAACCAAAATCAACAAGAACCCCAAAAGAGCAGGGTAAGTGCTCCAGGTTGTCATAATTTCCTAAGTCAGTATTTGCTATATTTATTCTACTGTTTTTTCACATGTAGCATAGAGCTGGCCTACTACATCTCTGGCTTAACTGAACAAATGTGCTGTGCCTGCATTTATCCATTAGGCATTCTTCCCTGTTTAAATACTGAGCAGATAAACTTTGGTTTGGAGTTAAAAGATGTCTGATGCTGACATGTTCATATAATGGACACTTTTCCCAGATGAATTGAAAGAGCCAGAATTCTGTTAAGAGCTGTGTACTCTTGAGCAAGTAATTGTAAGAAATCTTCTCTTAAAGATAAATTGGGGGGAGGAGTGGTGGGGAAAAATCAGGGTTAGGGTTGGGTAAACCTGAAAATCTTTTAAACTACTTTTGTCTTTTACCAGTTTTCTTTTATAATAAACATAAGATGTTGGTGTATTGATGTTTTACTGTGAGATGCTGGGATGCTGTGCTGCTGTTAATAGATAGATGTTAGGTTTCAGTAACATAGGGTAGCCAAAAATCAGATACAGGGATACTGTGTGCATTAGCAAAGTATAGGCTTTCTTTCACATACTTTGAGGAAATGGCTTGGTCTAGATCTTTTGAAGATCAGACTTCTGTGATCTTGACTGCAAGTCTGTAAATATCTTTGTTTCCAATCATAGAAATTTAAATGTGGTATTTATATTTCCTTGTCTATACTGTATTGTATATTGCCATTATACTTTAAGCTCAAAATCAAGGCTCACTAGGATGGAAGGTTTTTGTGTGATACTTTATTTCTCCTCTGGTTCACCTACATGAACTCAGAAAAACAAAGTTTATGATGTTTCTCACAGATGTATCGTTTCAGTTCCTTTCCTCTCCTCTCTCTCCCTTAACACCCACACACCCCCTCCCCACACACCCCCCCACCCCCACACCCGCCAACTGCTTGGTATATCAGAGGGTCTTTTTTTTCCTTAAAGGGTTTGAGTGTTAATTAATGCATTAGTGATAATCTAAATATCAACAAGTACTTTTAATTTGTTACAATTGGATGAATTTAATCATACATGTACATGACGATCATCAACACTATGAAGGGATGCTCGCAGGTTGATCTTGGAATTTGTTCTCAAGAGGGTCAGAGTTTGCCGGATGCAGTAAATGACTGAAATGTTTTTAGACACGTTTTTAGAAAAGCTGTTACACTTGCAGTGTTTTCTTTGCTCATGAGGATTAACGCCTCAGTTACACACTGTGTAACTCAGGCTGTATAGTGTTCTGGTGCCTGAACTGGCCGTTTTCTGTACTGTTGTAGTATGGTTGGTAACAGTGGCTGTTGACTGTGGGGCTATATTTGAGTATTTTTGGCCTGCTGTGTTCAGTCTTGTGACACTGGCCTTGGTTTGTTTTACATATAAATAAAAATATGTGTGTATATATATATCTATGTATAGTAAAGTGTATGGTTATATAAAGCTGTTGAGTCATAACTGAAGTAACCACAGGAAAATTTGCCAGTTGAATGGATTATTATGGCAGCTAATATTGTAAAGCTGAGACTTGCGTGTTAGAGCTCTTCAGTCAGATACTTCATGGTTCAATACAGAGGAGCGAATAAGCAGCATGATGCAATTTAATAGCAGTTTAACCGTGTGTGTGTTCGCATATGAAGAAAAGCTCTGGCTTGTATCCCTGCTAAAGGCTGGATCTCTAAGCTGGTTTGCTGAATTCACATCTGTAACCAGAGAGGTTTCAATTTATACTGTGTCTGCACACATGTAAATATAATATACATGAACATAAGCATTTTAGGTGTGGGTTTTCCCTCCCTGTCGTGTCCGTATCCCCCCCCCCCCCCCAAGAATATTAAAGCTTGTATTTATACAGGGGAACTCTTTTTTAACTAATTTAGATGCTTGATTTTATATTTTCATCATTAATTGTGCTTAAACTGTCTGAATAAACATATACAAATAATATATTGCATACAGTGTATTACATACAGTATTGTAAATATGCTTTCCTCTTCGAGCTGTACCTGATGTACTTTTTCTGGCAGGTTGAGTGTAGCAGTATGCAGTTTTCTGGTTTAGTACAGTTTGGGTGGGAAATGCCGGTTCCAGTGTTATTTCTGAGCAGATTGTACTGTATTTAAAGTGTCCACGTCATACCAGGTCACTCGCTATGTTTGGTGATGTGAGTTAGAGTCTGGGAAACAGAATAAGAGGAAAGAGAAGCAGGTTACTTCTGACATTTCTGTAAGAGCACTGCTATTATAGGAATTAATAACCTAATGTTGTTCTTACAGAATAAATGGGGCTTATTACAAGAAATGAATAGGATGATTTCTGAAATTAAGTAAAAAAGTAGTAATGGCCTTTTTTTAATAGCAAATTATATTTATTTTCTGAGTGGAAACAAATCTAAAACATACTTCGCAGTTATACAGGACCTCTGTTAGCAGTACTGACGTTTCATGTTAGACACTGTTAAAGTAAATTAAAGCTTTTATCAGTTTTCCTGAAACAGCATGATTTTTTTCCCATTTTGTTCTGTCTTTACACAATGTAAGTATTCTGTTCTATTAGAAAAAGTTCTTCCAAGTGTACACCCCCAAGTTTTATTATTCTTGCAAATAATTTTCTGTATGAAATACAGGCTTTAAAAAGCTTTCCATAAAGAGTTAATGCAATTTGCTGATACATTTTAGGATCCAGCTAATTTTTAACACCTGTCAATGCTAATTTTGGTCTGTTTTTGCTGTTACTCAGGCAAGATGTGTACTTGATGTACATTTCTCCCATTTGAATAATTTTGTTCTGCTGAAGTTTTAATTGTGATTGCTTATTCTGGGGATAGAAATTAACTTTGTATAGCATATCTTGTTGCCTATTCTGAAAATAATTTCCACAATAACTGGCATAGCGGATGTTTATTCTTTGCTATGTCAGATAATCGTGCTCTGGGATCCTCCAGGATAAACAGTGTTTCAAAAATACAGATTAATTTATTTACTACTAATAAGAATCTCTGTTGATATTTCAGACAGTTCTTGCAAACTGATCTTTACAAAGAAAAATATTCAAATGGAAGCTAATGTTTTATGGGTAATAATTGAGATAACTGATGCCTCCTCAGGGTGGCTTCAATCCCTGCAGCGCTTCATTGAGCTTTTAAATGGCTGCCATTAGAGCTTGGTAGTTAACAACCTCAGTTCTCATGGTTATAAACCTGACTGGGCAGGTGGGGAAGGATATTGAAAGTAATGGTTAGGCCCAGGAGAAATCTCACTTTTAGAACACCCAATGGATTAAGTATTTGATCTGCAACTCTGGGCTTAATACAGAGAGGAGAGCGAGCAGCATCATGCAATTGAATAAAAGTATCTCAGGAAGTTTCCTGCAGGAATTGTGGAGTCCAGAGTTTGTACCAGACAACTCTGACTCAAGACAGTGTTTGTGACATGTCCGTTGCACCTCCATTAATCTTCTCTGGGGCAAAAGGTATAAAAAGAGATACTGCCACTGGTGCTTCTAAGAAGTTATTCTACTGGGAGGAACTTTCCATTTTGATCCAGACTTCACATCCATATGCTATAAGGCAATCGTTATATTCTCCAAGAAGTAGTATGGATTGAGATTAAATCTCTTTCTTCCCCCTTCCCCGCTCCGCCCCCCTTGCTTGTAGTACTTCCCCTTGCCTTTCCCTTGAGGGTGGCTGGAGAGAAAGCCCACTATTTATATAGTTAGAAATTGAAGTGGTTTGCCTTTTACCTAATTACAATGTTGCATCTGAATTTATCCCAATGGCACTTCAGTGGTTAGACTGTTGATAGGTTGCCTGGGTTTCATTTCTCTTCTCAATTTGATTAATGTCCTTAGCTTTGTATATTTTAAGCCCACCACATGACATCTATTGTCAATCTGCCTTTGTTTTTGAGCACTGTCCCCTGTCTTCCCTGCCCCTTTCCTGGTAATAAATGTGTGGAACTTTTATACTTTCTTTACTAGTTTATCTCATTTGCAAATTTCAACTACTATTTTAGAATGGAAATCATTATGCTACTAAAAATATTAAGTGTAATATAAAGTGAGAATATTTTCTATTTGAAAGCAAGGAGAAGAGGCTGAGAAATATTCTTAATCTATTGAAATTTAAATTTTTTAATTGAAGTAGTATTTCTCCATCAAATAATGTTTCTCTGCATCCCCTTACTGGAAAGTCTAGACCTGAAATACAGTTTTAGGTAATAAGTTGTATCATACTTCACAATAGACCTTTTACAATATAGAGTCTAATTGTAGATTGATTTGTTTGGGTGTCTAAGATGCAAAATACAATCAATGTTGCTTTGTGCTGTTGGTTTTTTTTCAATTGATTTCAGTTGTTGAATCTTATCTAAAGGAATATTATTACTCTGAAACAAAATTGGATAAAGAAGCTATGAAAGATAGAAACTCATACCTTGAGTACCTAGTATACAATCTACAATGTGATTTTTTTTTTGTCAAATCATTTATTTGATCAAGATCATAGCAGATGGTAACCCTATCTTGTTTATACGAACATGAGAGCCTGTGTCTCTCGAAATAAGTTTTAAATATGGTTGTCTTTGTCTTATACGAGCAAGAACAACGACTTTCATTTCAGTTTGATTGTAAGATCCAATTTTTTTATTAGATAAATGTTTGGACCTGTTTTTTCAGAATGAATGCATACATAGAAGTAATGAGGCAACAGGTTTCTTCAGCTTTTCTTCTAGAAGAGCTTGAAATGCTCACAGTGCCATCTTTTAAAGTGACATAAGCAAAGCCGTTTTAGAGTTCAGTGTATAGAGTGAGAAATCACCCTCGTGACTGGTCTGGCCCTCCCTCCCAAGGTGAGTGAGGAGCACACAGCCTTTCCTGCAGCCTGGCTGGTGTCCTGGGCTGCGGCTGTTCTGTCTGCAGGGCTGGCCAAGGGCAGGGGCAGTGCCCTGCCGGCCCTCCCTGGCACAGCAGCAGGGACTGCATTGGAGGTGCTGTGTAAACCAGGCCAGCCACAGGCTGCCAGCTATGTCTGCTCGAACGGAGATCAAGCGTACTGAATTACACCTACTTAAACTGTGGCCTATCTGCTGTACAAGTAGCCTGTTTTGATTGAGAACTATGAAATCAGCTCGAGCCATTTCAGTTGCTTTCCATTCTCAATGCCTACAGTAAAAAGGAAGTGGGGTTAGAATCTCATTATACTTCTGTCTACCTGACTGCATGTATCTGTGTTTGTAACATACAGTCATTGTATTTCCCCCTTCTTTGCACTGCTAAACAGATTGAGATATTGCAGCCTTTCCATGCGCAGCATGGTTTTCAGTGCTCTGCTAACTCTTACAGCTTTCCTGTGCCCTTTAACATCCGTGAGGAATTAGTGGATACTGGAATTGGACACCACATTTCCTTGTGGAAGGGGTTATATGAAGGTGATGATTCCCCTAGTTCCTCAATTCTGTTTTGTATTTCTCAGGAAAATGCTTTAACCCTTTGATGACACTTTTTTTTGTTTTTGCTTTGAGACTGTTGAATTTATTATCAGAGCTGACCCCTGTGTTCTTTCTTAGTGAGTGTTCCCCACTCTCTTCCCATCTGGAATGTGTATTTTACGGTCCTGATGCATTCCTGTAGAGCTACCTTTGGCTGCATTAAAGTGTGTGATGTTTGTTTGTGCCCAGCCTGTTAAGAGTTTTTTTCTGGGTCTTTGTCTCTTGCAGCATTTGGTTGTTTTTCACGTGTCATCACTGGAAAATACATTAGTGTACCAACCAGGACAGGTTCCTTGAGCATCACTGTAGATAGATATGTATCTAATGTCCTGGTTGAGGGTTGCTGGCCAGTTCTCCTCTTTTGGTGTGTGGTACGTTGATGAGTACTGAGGGCAGCAGCAGCTTTGTTCCAAGTCAAATCCAGATGTCAAGCAGTGGGAAGTCAGAGTGCTCGTGCTCTGTAGCAGTGAAATTCTTCCTCGTAGCCTTCAAGGAGCTTCCAAAATGTGAATGTGTGTGCCTTGTGTGCAGATTCTGATTAAAGGGTACGTCGAGATGCAAGCTTGTTGGTGCATGTAGAAGAAGAAAAAATGCTGCCTGAGAAGGAGGAGAAAGACACCTGGCAGGAACAGGAAGTGTGTTGGTACTGCTCAGTACTCCAGCTAACCGTACTGGGCACTATTTTAGAGAGTGCGTAGTTCTGGGCACTATTTAGAAATCAGTTTTCCTCCTTATCTTAAACTGTTATATTTTGGTTTAGAGCAATTTCTTTAAAAAATTTATTTGCATAATTCAAATTTAGACTTATGAGAATTTTTAGCTATACATGTGCTGGTTTAGCAGAATTTTAACGTGGGTCCTTACGCCCCACTAATTCAAATTTTTGAATGATAATGTTTTACTGGTCAAGGGTCATGCATTTAAACACTCTTTGCATAACCATTATCTGCTGACGTATTTCCTAAATGGGTTGGTATAATGTACCGTGTCTTAGACTTTCCCAAACACTTTGTCTTGCAGGAAGATATTTTTCTTCCTCCCTCCACTATATTGTCTCTTTTGAAACTAAAGCACTGGCAGACTTGTTATGATGATCACTGGATTAGTAGCGCTGTTGTTTCTGTCAGAAAAGAGTCAGTTGTGCCAAAAGATTACTTTTGCCTTTGTCAGTGCCAGCCACGACTTTTTACTCAGCTCCTGGACCAGTCACAATGAAACAACAACAGTGCTGTTAGCTGCAAAGCACTGAACTTCCATGAGCTGCTGGCTCAATGTAGTGGTGGTTTTGCATTTCCAACTGTGAGATCTTTCCTGCAGTACACGTAAGGTGTCTGTAGCTTTCACCTGGGTGATTGTGGTGTGCACTCTGTTTAACAAGCCTTCTGCAGGCTTTGTCAAGCCAGTATTTTGTAGCTTTGAAAAACACATAAAGAAAAAATTATTAGAATTTCATAAAGAAAACTTCATAAACAGAAAAATATTAGCATACTGTTACTCCACAGGTAGTTATTTGCACTGTTTCCTTGCATTTTGTTTTGTAGTGCGGCCAGTCTGAGAGGCGTGCATGAAAGTTTTATCGATTCAGTATAAAATTAGGGTTTAGGGGTCATAGATGGAGGAACTTGCACTCAGTTGTTATGTGTAAATTGTGACACTTTGTTCTTATTTATAAATTATTACTTCATAAAGCTTCATAAATCCTTCATACTGTACATCACATAAAGAATTTATGCTTTATATCAAAACTCCTTATGAGTTTGAGTGACAGGGAAATAATGAGTTGTTTGTGTAGGCCAAAGCATGTGGAAGTCTGCAATTTAGGATGGAAGTGCTCCTTCCTGTTAAAAATACCTTGTGACACAGATAATCAGGAACTTGATTACTAGAATAGTAACTTTATCCTGTATGAATTGGTTACAGGAATTCAGATACTTTTGCAGTCAGTTGTTTTGGAATGTGGTTTAAAGGTGGTTTGACCTATTTTAATAGAAAGTAATCAGAAATTTTTGGCAACAGTGTTTATAATTGTTGGCTAAAACACGAGGTATAAATTATATGTGTATATACAGGGGATATTTATTCTGATGCAGAGTCTAAAGAACTCCCTATTTTTTTGTTCCCCATTCTCTTTTGAGCTGTAAGCTGGATTTGCATAAAGGGAACCGATTCTAAAAGAACCGTTACAGATTCCTGTTTTACGAGGGCAGACACCATGAGTATCTGTGGTGGTTGGGACGTTTTTTTTAAGCCATTGAAATATAACCAGTCTGTCTTGCTTTTTCCCCCCTTATCCTAAAATACCTTGCATGTCACATAAAGAACAAGCAGGGGAAATAATTTTGCACGTATTGCAATACTTACGCAATTCATGAGAGCAAAAAGTTGATAACAAGTATATGTTTCACAGTATGTGCTGCAAGATTCGCTGTTTAAGATGAAGGATAAATCAGTCTATGCAGAAATCCACGTTAACATTGCTGTGCTTGTTTTGTTATTGATGCTAATTTCTTATGGATTGGGTAGGGCAGACACTGTAGATTGGCAAATCATCTTGACTTTTTCTGCTTCTGTTTTCAGCAGCTGCAGGTGTCCAAATGAGTAGGTTGCTTTGTAGCCAGCTTCATTAACAAGGAAACAGTTCATCTTAAGTTTTGCTTTAGAAATACTGCTTTAAATATATGGAAGTGGATGAATTTGCTTTCAGGTTGCATCAGAGAACATTATGCTTTTGCCGTCTTTTCAAATAGGCCTGTATTTTTCTTTTTATTGCTAGGTATGGATGAACGAACAGGTGCCACATCCTGGGGAACAAGTGGTCAGCCAAGTCCTTCGTATGAATCTTCAAGGGTAAGGTTTCCATATAATAACATGTAGGCGAAGTATATGGGAATGTGCGGTGAAAATCATCAAGTGATTTGGCAATGCAAGATCCTTTAAATGACAGATTAGCGTTTTTTAGAGACTCTGACTTTGATATGCTGCTATAGTGATTCAGATTTCTAAGGCTAAAAATTATAAAAGTTAAGAATTTATGAAAAGATGTAACTGTGTACTTGAATGATGAATATCTGTTTTATTTACCTTATGGTGGGAAAATGAAAATGTAAGTAAGTACTTACTCAGGTGTGTTTATTTGAAAAGTGTAGGGAACACTTTCCATTATCGTTAGCCAGCTATAGGGTGTGTTTGTCATGTCAGAGAGCGACTTTTCTCTTTAAATACCTTTCTTCTGTTCCCATTCCAGCCTCATCCATCCTGCTTATTGAGCTAAAGGTTTTTGATAGTATCTAAATATCCTAAAATAATACTGCCTTTTAAATAACAACTCACTGGTCAAAAGCAAGCTTTCTCCCTTGTAAATCACATTCCTTTTCATATTCTCAGTTTTCTTTTTATGAATAGCTACTCCCTGAAAAGTCAGTGAGCTAAGTACCTAATGAATGAATTATTAGAAATGCACAGCAGAACTGATGGGCCTGGTCTAAATAATCTGTTGTGATTTCAGTACTTGTGAGCCAGAAAGCTGTGTTAGCTCTTTTGCAGCTTTCTTTTGCCATGGAATAAAGTGTATAGTCTCCAAGGTCTTGTCCAGCTCACTGGATATTGTTAAAGCTGCTTTCTGACTTTGGAAGAAAGCATTAGGAAGATTTTATCATGAAGTCCTCATTTTTCCATTGGTCTTGGTAAATAAATTATAATAAAAAGATAGGAGACCTTTATGGTTGGTGGAAGCATTTCTGTGAAACACAGAAAGTAGGCATTGTTTGAAAACATCCTGTGTAATTTGATGAGCCTTTAGATGCTTTTTCTACATGTGAACTGGAATCTTACTACGCAGCTTTAAGTAAGTCATATTATTTGGTGTTTTGACACTCATTTATGATGTTGCTGATCAGTTTAAATCAACCATAAATTAAGATGACCTAACATGATTTTGAGCTTGCAATTTATTAGCTATATTAATCACTTTTCTTGTTAGAGGATCAGCCAGCTAACATTCCAGTATTGTGAAGTCAGGGTGCTGGGTGTGTTCTTATTGTTTGGGTTTGGCTGGGACTTTTCTTTTTGGTTGTTTTTGGGTTGGTGATGTTTTTGTGTATGTGTGTGGGGACATGTTTGCTATAACAGAAGATTATGTCATAAGAAATTCAAACACTGGTCAAGAGCTGAACCCTCTACCAACTATACCATTATACCCTAAAGCTGGTAATAAAAGCAGATGTTAGTGCTGTAACAGAAGTTAGAACCACAGAAGAGGTTGTTGTTATTTGGGGTGTATTATTAAGAAAAGCAAATGTAAATGTAGGTTTGCCTTGAGCCCTATAGAAGACTTCTGGAAAAATAGATCTTAAATTCTTATATGGTCAGGTGTATGTCTGTGTAACTTGAACTTAATACAGTATATATGAAAATAAGGGGTGGTGGGGGTGGGACAGGGTAAGACGGGGGGAGGAATTACCTCCCAGCAAACAATTCTTGTGGAATCATAATTTATAATAGCACAGTTTCAGCTAAAGCCAGTTGGATTCTAACCAAACCGAGTATATTGTTAAGAGTTGATGGAATCTATCCCCAGAATATTATTGAAGCATTTGTTCTTCTGCTAAGTTCAGAGGTTTTTCTCTTACATGCTAGTAATTCGAGAGGATGCTGAGAGTTCATTCTGAAGCACCGATTGTTTACAGCTTGTGATGGTTACAGGATTTTTTTGAAAGCAAATATGTTCATTTTTGTTTAAACTGGAGCATACAATTTTAGTAGGTCTTTCTTAATTCAAACTAAATACATCATAAATTGTGTTTAATTTTAGACAATTGGTAGATAACGCTGTCTGATTTTTTTTTTTCCAGAAAGTTACAGACTTTGAAAATCCTGACATGTAGATTTATTTCCCTACTTGTATTTGTGGCTGAATTTAATTATTTTATAGTTTAGCTTTGTGTGCATCAGTATAAAATTTAGAGAGAAAACCAAATACTTGCATGAAAACTCTCTCAATTTATAAACTAAAAACGAAATAATAAGGTTCACGTCTTCCCTCTGTTTCCCCAAACTGTTTTGTGTTCTTTGCCTTCTCTTTCTAAAGAAAAAAAAGTGATTTCTTCCTGTAGTATTGAGGTGGTAGAGTTTTCTTCACTTAAGCAAAAGAATCCCCTGTCAAAAGGCGTCAGAAATGGTAGGGGACAGCACCCCAATAGTCCTAAATTCTAGTGAAAGGTTATTATAAGTTGAGTATCTCCACAAGTGTCTTTGTACATTAATTTTCTTTTTGGAAAACCTGCTAAATGAGATAAATTCAAGAGCAAGCCTTGTGTTAGATTAGACTGCCCATGAAATTCCTCCATGGGGTCAGTTTCACTCTGAGCTGTTGGCTTACAGTCCTAGAAGGTTATAATCTGTTCGGCAGCAGTTCCTTATGGGATCACTGACCAGGTAGTGGCTGCTGCTACGTTTAGGTTTTCCTGAGACACCAGTGTGGTTGGGTTGTCTTAGGAGGCATCAGCCTCTGGTGCTGGGCTTTAAGATTACAAAACATGCATCTCCTTTTATGTAGGATATCATCTTCATGTGGTGAGGAATAACTCCTATCCCACAGGGTCAGGATTGATATTATGCAGCATCAATGTGAAGTGGCTAACCAAAGGAATTCAGAGAGTTTGGCTGGTGAATATCATCTTTGCCCAGGCTTTCAGTACACTTACAAATTTGATGGGATTGAAACAAACCCAACACAGCAATTTTCTCTAGAGGCCCTGCATGAAGCAATAAAGAATGGTTGTCTGGGATATTGTTTAAATGACAACAGTTTTATTTTAAAGAAACCTGAATTCCTTTCACAGGGAAACTTCATTCCGGTGTTTTCCCCAGAAGTCATGAACACTAGAAATACATACAGTCTGTGTACAGAATTGGTAATGCTTAGGAGGCCCAAATTGAATTCATCCCATGGCCATGTTCTTTTGCAAAAAAGTAGAACAAAGGAAATTCTCTTCTGCATTGAAATTGCTGAAAAAGTTCTGCTACTTTGTGTGCTGCCAGATCGGATGACTTTGAGGAAAAGCTGAAATGAGTGTGTGGGTCTGTCTTGTAAGAATATAGATCAGATGTTCTCAGGAGGCAGGGCAAGTGATACACTTAGCCTTCTACATTCCTATGTTATTCCTTGTGGTTAACATACAGAGACTAAATAAGTTATAATTGTTTTACATGTTCAACTTGAAAATTCAGTGCTTTTTTTCCATACTTTCAGTATAGAATGGTGTTCTTGCCCTAATTGTTTTTACTGCTTGCCTGTTCACAGGAAAATGGCAGTCTTCATGGAAAAAGCTCAGACCTCTCCACAGACATAGAAAAGTTGAAACCTCAAGAGGTACTGTTTCTTCTTTTTATCTGCAATGTGGTAATTTGTTTTTAAATCTGCCTGGAGCCTGCTACTGCGGTTTTTCTTTAAAGGTCACAGTACATGGACCAAACTATTTAAGAATTTAAATTCTCACAGTATTGGCTGGAATTTCCAAAGGCACATAAAGATAAGCAATTTCCAATTAAATAGAATTGGAGTTTGGTGATAGTTAAGTACATACCTGTTAAAGCTAATTAAATGAGATGATGGAAGACTGGCTAAAGGAGGTGTTCCTTTTCCAGCTCCTGCTGAAGGTCTGTTCAGGTCAGTATAGATGGTCTGATTGTGTCCAGCAGTGATGCTTAAGGAAGAGTGTAAGTATAGGTCAAAATATTTTGCCATCTTTACTGTCATACTCTCCTGAGACATGCAGTACTTGGGGGCTTAGGAGGTTTCCTGGGCAGACCTGACCGTTTGGACATAGCTCTTACAGCTGTTGGTGGAATTGTTTTCTGCAAGTTGGGATTTATTTTTTTTTTCCTGACTTTGCTTACAGTTTTGGCAATAATTCCAAGTGTTTCTTGGCAAAAAAGTTGATGTTTTTGTCTTAAGTGTGCTGATCAGTGATTTCACTGATTTCCACCATGTTCCTGTGCTCCAAATAGTAATGATTGGTTGTTACTGATGTGCTTAATTTTGTTTTTTTAAGCAAACATCTTTATTTTACATGGCACTTCTGTGTCTCAACCAAATTGAAGAACCACAGTCTATTGGTCTCTGCTTGAATAGTAACTTTTCCTAATCTGTGGTTAGTTCTTGGTGCTGTTCTCTGAATTTTTCTGCTTTTTCTGAATAACTCAAAATTTAGGGTGTTTGTGACTACTTGTAGTAGTCAAGATGAGGGTATACCATCAATTTCTGCATGACATAGGAATAAGCAAGAAAGGAACAGAGAATGAAAGTATTAAGTCTTGATACTTTGACTGTCACTGAGCTCTGATGTTTCAAAAACTGCGTAGAAAAAGAAGATATTTTTCCTTACATTGTACAGTTGGTTACCACATTGTTATGACATTGAGTTATTTTTTACCACGTTCATTTTGTACTCATTTACACCAGACTCTGTCTGCTGTTTTATTACCAATTGCATGAAGAACTTGCTTTGCAATTCTGCACTAACTTTAGTAAGGGTTATTTTAGAAGGGCTTTTTGTGATCAGCAAACTTCGCTATGTCTTTGTTTACCCAGTCTTCTTGATTTATTCATGTAAATGTTAAAGAACACTGGACTGAGTACATTTTTTGGGGGAAAGTGGGGAAAACATACTGATAACTTCACTGTGAAAACTGGTCATATATTCCTGAGCTTGGAGTGGTGTTCATGTATTTTAATCTTGTGATCATTAATTAATTCAGAAAAGCTCCTTCTCTTGTTTTCTGTAGCATTTTATTTTAAGAGTCCCTGGTAGTACTGTATTAAAAACTAACGAACTCTTATTTCAGTAGTGTTTTAAACTAATACTGAAGGCTGAGAACCCCTGCAAACTTGAGAAAACTTTGCGAGGGCCTTGGTTTTCGTTACGTACTAGTTAAACAGTGTTGTAAAGCTGAAAGAACAGTGCATTTTAGTGTAGAGTTGGCTGTGACAGTCTTAAATTTGTGAAAAGGTGCAAGTAGAGAATTAGGGATTTCTGTGAGCAAAATCTCTTTTGCGTAGGCCAGGTGTTTTGTTAGAAAAAGGAATAACTTGAAAATATGTTTCTTGTGGGAGAAAAAATAGGAAAACTATTTATTTATTTATTCATTTATCTATCTATCTATTTATTTATTTATTTTTGGAGGGAACTGCTCTGGGTGGTGATTAGCAAGTCAAGGGAATTCTGCACAGTGCTGATGGTCTCCCTTGTCCTTGAATGATTATAATGAAGCCAATATACAAACCCATGTCACTATTTTCCATCTCTTGTGGTGCTTGTTACTCTTCCAGCTCTCCAAGCTTGCATTTACTTCTATATATGCAACAGTGGTGGATTTTTAGTTATTGTCTTCTGTTTGATGTGTGCAAGTCCCTCCCTTAGCTAAGTGTTGTATTTTTGCACGTGTTCATAATCCCTTGCATTAGAAGGGTAGCTGGCTCTTAGTGTTTGTTGCAGAGGACTGTAAAGCTGCTTTGTGAAAGCCTTGCTCTACTGAGCTCTCTGAGGCAAATTCTGAGGTGCTTGAACCAAGTGGCATGTTTGCTGCACTGCAGCATATGAAAATTTCATCTTCCTGTTGTGAGATGATTCTGAATGTTTTAGCTTTCCTACTTTATTTGGGAGTTGTAAATTATACTCTTAATGTAGCAACAGAATGGTGTTGCCATGTTTTTGGGGATATATATTGCTTTTAATTAAACATCTACCATAGTTTTTATTGCGGTGTGGCTAATGATTGCTTTTATTTCATGAAGAATCCAGCTCTCTGAGGTTTTCTTCCATTGTTTTGGTTTTGTTGTAACATGTCTTTGCAGTAAGGGGAGCAGGTTATTTTTTAATCTGTTTAGATTGCTGTCTGCAAACCAAGCAAATCTAAAAATATTTTTTGTAAGAGATTTCCTTGCTGGATAGTCTTTTTACATAAACACACATCATTTAAACCAATAAAAAATGTAGCATAAATTAGCTGAGGTTGTTCTCTTCCGAAATCTGAACGGTGAGCGTTTTAAATATCTTCCACCATGTACGTTGCACTAAAATCTGAGTGTACATGATTTAACTCGGAAGGTAGCTTCAGTACTGAGTATGCAGTTTATCCTTCTTTTCATTTACATAACTCTGATATATATCTACTTGAAGCCAGAGTTGAACAGATCAAGATACCACTGCTAGATTTAGATGGCTTTGTAGCATTAGTCAACAAGTTGTCAACAGGTAATGCCCTGTGTTGTACGTAAAATACTCAGACATAAATTGGAACCTAAATACTGTGTGCCTCAACTCTTCTTCGCTCCCCAGTAGTACTTTTTGTTTGTGAAAGTCAAAAAATAGTAAGGAACTAGCAGGTTTTGAGATAGGGTTTTATACCTCTTAATCTCAGGTACTTAACAAGAAAGGAGGCTGTTAAAATAGCAAAACAAGAGGGATACAGAAATACAGTAAGCATTATCAAATCTGTGGTATTTATGTCCTTTTTGTCTCTGTTGGTGTTTTTTTTTTTTTTTTTTTTTGTGGGTGATGGAGGTTGGCTGGTGGTTCTGGTTATTTGCTTTTCTTGAGATCTTTTATAAGTAAGCAGATGATTCAGTGTAAAATCCAAGGTAAAATTAAATATTCCATATTCAGTGCACAGGACACATTTGCAAATGCAGCTTGCTTTGTAATCTGATTTATTGGGCAGCACTTCTCAAAGCAAGTTCTGACATGTAAGTTCTGAATGCTTTAGGTAGGTTTTTAAGTATTGTTTCTAAGCATTTATTGATAAAATATTGGCTATACCTGTATTATTTTATTTCCTGCCTTATAGCCTAGGTAAGAGCTAGAAAAATCTGCTTTCACTCCATACTGGAGGAGTGTTCTGGTTTTTCTTTGTTTTTATGGCAGTTACCTGTCTACTGAAATTATTATGGGATCTGTTCACAGACTAGTTTTCCATGTGGCCACGGAATTATCCCATTTCATAATCATGTTGATAGTTGTTGTCTCAGGAGGGGTTAGAGAGGTGTAATTGGCTATTGGTTCTAGCTGTTTAAAATCCGATTCATCATTCACTGAGTTAACTTACTGGAAATTGATTTACAACTGGAGAAGATAGTACTTATTTCAAAGGAGATTCTTTGTTCAGTGTGTTGTGCCCCCCTCTCCCTTCCAAAGTTCTACCAGGTTAAATAAAGTAAACCATGTTTCAGTTGTTCTCATACTCCATTCCTGCACATGTAGCTTTCATCTATTTCAATTTGATGTGTGGAAATAAGTTAATGAAATTTTTTACAGCTCTCTTACAAAGCACATTACGTCTTACGGTGATGCTTGGAGGGTACTTTTGAAAGCTCTCTTGACTTTTCCCAGTAACACCTGAAATCTGGGGTAGTGATATGTGCTTCCCCCTACCCCCGCTAAGTAATATATAAGGCTATGTTTCTGTCTTTAGGATGTTGTAGTGGAATGTTAATACTTGCTGATAGTGAAAGGGAACCAGAATTAAAACTAGAAAGTGTACAGTTCCTTGTTTCTGTTGCAGTTGGGTGATCTCCATCAGCTAACTGCATTAATTCCTCTGTTCAAGAGTTACGCAGTTTTTTGCACAGTAAAGCGAGATGGGGCTGAAGTGCTGCCTGTTCTCAGCAGGCTGGAACATGGTATGCATGGAGTCTGCAGAGGGAAGAGGTGCTTGTTTCATGGCACATCAGATGCATCTTCAGCTCGGTCTCTTAGCCTTTGCATTGTAGCAGGTAACTGGCAGTAATATGAACGAAATGATCTAAAGGGTGTAGGGAGTCTAGCATTCTTGTTTGTCTGCTCCATACACCATCGCCCCCCTTCCCCCCTCAATGTCTGGAAATACTCTTTCCAGAACAAGGTGGTTGTTTATTTCTGGAAGCATACATGATCACATAATCCATAATCTTTTAAATTAGCTAGGACACCTTGGTATGCCTATTGCCCAGAGCCTTGTGTCTAATCTTCAGTCAGTGACTCACCACAATGTTCCTGGGCATAGTCAGTCTCTGCATCTTGCTTTCTTCCCCCACTCCCTCCCCTCTTGAGTATTTTCCCCTCTTGTTTGTCTTCAGAATCTCAGATTAGTTTGGAGAGGCAGATAATCCAAAATAAAGTGGATTTCATCAGTAGGTTCATTGTCATTCATTTATACATTAGTCATTTAGATGACTGTTGCCTGATTCATATGATCATAACCAAATTTAGCTCGGAAGAGACTTCAGTATTCCTGAGTTTTAAAGAATGTTTGTTAGTTAAGGTCAGCCAAACTTGTAAAACTCAAGGAATGGGAAGCAGCCTTTATTAAACTTAATCTTTTGGCCATGTCAAACTGTGAAGTCAACCCTTCATTTAAGTGAAAATTTAATGGTTTAAGTTTAAAGGCAGTAATTGAGCTATATTGTCAGTTGCTAAAATGCAAATACCCACTCACTGATCTGGCAGCTTGGTCATGAGCTACAGCTGGGTCTGATTTTGGTCTGGTTGTAGGGAGCTGTGTAGGAGAGGGCTTGGGGTAAGGGAGGGAGGAACAAGGGAAAAGCGCCTGTGTTCTCTACTTCATGGAGTTGGACAAATTAAATGCTGGGAAGTAGGTGACTGTACGGGAAGAAGTTGTGCCATGAAGTCAATAAATGCATGAGAAAATAGTGTGCCATGTAGTTACAGTGTCTCCAGTCGGTTTTCAGATTTTACCCCAAAGTGGAGATAGGATGTTGTACTTACTTAAAACCAACCAACCAACCAGCTAACTAACTTGAGTTAGAGTCAGGAGTACATTTTTTCTTAAGCATGGACAAATCCTGATGTGACTTCAGAAAATAATTACTAAGAGACAATAGCTTTATATTTTTGAAGTGGAAGAAAAAGGGAGAGGGTGTATCTTCCAGAAGCCCTGGAAGCAGTGCAATGAAAAGGGGTAGAAACAGTGAGCTGAGGAGGCTTTTTGACTTGTTCTTAGGTGAGTTCTCTGATTGACTTAATCCAAAATGTCAGAACTTTAATGGTCGGTGAAAGACACTGAGTTTTAGGAGGTTCATTACTGTTTTATTTTGCAAAATGGGGAATTGACTCATTTTATCAGGCCTTCCCTTATGGTGTGGTAGGATAAATGTGCTGAGGGAGTGTGTTTTCTCTGTTCTAGAGAAACGCATTCTGTAAGCTAATTTTCATGTGCCCTGCATACAGCTATTTATGATTTTGTAAGCAGTCTCATTTTCAATTGGTTTAGTTGTGTTAGCGTACCTGTGCATGGGACATCCTTCTGGTAAAGCCTAAATTACTTGGACACTTGGGGCATCTTACACAGAAGAGGTGGGAATGAAAACTGTTGCAACTGTTGTTGGTTTTTGGTTGTTTGGATTGTGTTTGTTGCTTAGAGAACATCACTCTAATCCAACAAAATACCTGAAAAATTGTTAAAATGTTAGAGCATTCAACATTGAGGGTGAATTTGTTACTCAATTATGTTGCAGAGCTAATTAGCAGTAGTCTTTCAGCTGTGTTTCATGACAGGTATTATTGATGGATGATACTTGTTGCTTTTATTTGTAGACATGTCTGACTTTGTCTTTCTGATCACAAACATGCAGTCAGATTGAAATCCAGGTGCAGAGTGACTGGTGACAACATTACAAAATACAGCAGCATACAAGGTAACAGTCAGCCCCCATTAGACTTTACTGGGGCTCTGTGCTGTCGTACAGAAAGAAAAGGTTTGCCTTCCTTTGGCAAAACTTTGCCTTTCTGCTTGCTTTTGTAGTAGCTATGTAAGAGATAGTCTAAACAAGATGTTTTTGAGTTTACAGTTATGGCATCTAATCACAGAATCACGGAATGGTTTGGGTTGGAAGGGACCTTAAAGCTCACCTAGTGCCAAGCCTCTGCCACTGGCAGTGGCACCTTCCACTAGAGCAAGTTTCTCCAAACCCTGTCCAACCTGGCCTTGAACATTGTCAGGGATGGGGCAGCCACAACTTCTCTGGGCAGCCTGTGCCAGTGCCTCACCATCCTCACAGGGAAGAATCTAAATCCCCCTCCTCTCCCCTTTCAGTTTAGAGCCATTCCCACTTGTCGTGTCCCTTCATGCCCTTGTAAAAAGTACCTCTCCAGCCTTCTTGTAGGCCCTCTTTAGATACTGGAAGGTTATCATAGTCAAAAACAGCTTTCTTTCTGTAGAATAGGGTGCTCAGAACAGAAAATTAAATTTATCAGCAACTCCTATTTTGGAGACTTTTTGCTAGTTATTTGCTAAATACTCAAACTTTGTGCTCTGATGCATGCTAATCCATTGGTATGTTTGCTGGGGAGGAAAGTTGGCAGAAGTGGGGATGTGTACTCAGCATGAAGTGTCTCCTTCCAGCTTTTCTATGTCAAGCTTGCCTCACAGGTAACAGTAGGTAGCAATGCTCCAAAGGGCTTTGGAAGCCCACCTGTGGTCCAAGAATGACATCACGAGTCAGTTCCAGCAGAGCCAGCTCTGAATAGCTCTTCCCAAGGGGAAGAATAGCTTTTGGCATAACTGATTAGCTTGGAGTCTGTATCTAGCTATGATCAAGTGAGTCCGCTTTCAGATGACAGTCTTCAGTTGTCATGAACTGAAATTTCCATCCTTTCTCAGAACGAAAGAATGAGATTTGCCTATATTATTGAGTCTTCCTTAAAACAGATTTGAAAAGGGGCTCTGATAGAATGTGATGCATATAAATCCCCCCCCCCCCCCCCACCTCCTTCTGTTGCTTTTGCTGTGAGGGGTGAGTTCATATGCCAGCTGATGATGTTTTCTCTTCGTTACTCAGTCACACAGGTGGGATATCCTTTTAATAAACCACTGTCCTTTATAGGTGCTGCAGACAGAGTTTTTAAGGATCTTGACTGCATTCCTCTTTAAGCAGTAAACATGTTGTCCATTTATACTATTGTATTTGTTAAATACATTTTTAAGCCTTGATTATATGACTAGAAGATTCCAGTAGATTTTCAGAAGCTCTTGGAAGCTTCTAAAGCTTTTATCTATGACTGATTATAGCTCTCCCCAGTAAACCTTTATGCGGTTTATTATGTAAGTTAACAATACGTATGTAGACAAGTTAACATACATATGTGGAAACAAGGAATGGTATCACAAATGCAGTTTTATTTGAAGTACAGCTTAAATGTGAAGAATGCTCTGAAATACCTCTATGTGGTTTAAATCACTGTCCTTAGAATTCTTCAGATTTTGCTTAATTTGCTTTTGTGAAGTGCAGAAGAAATTCATTAAAACTGCATGTCTTCGTGGTTATTTTGTATGCATTTAATATGGGTGAGTTATGTGGGAATCAGTCCAGGGCTTCTAATCCGAAAGAGAACTCTGCCGCTTGAGCTGATAATCCATAACTCATTACTAAAACTCTGAATAACTCATGTCATGGTTGATAGCCAAGTGAAGACCTCTTTATGTAGGTCTACTGTAGATGAAGGCTGAGAGAGGTTACACTTTGCACAAGTGTAAATTCTGTACTGCGTGACAAAGAATAAAATGCCTGACATCTGATTTTAGGAATTTAATCCAAGCACAGAAAAAAAACAATTGTGCTTGCGTATGCTGTAGAACATTTCCCCCCCTCTATAGTAAATGTTCTGTTTTCCATGGTTTTAGTGCTGTGAAGGGCTTGAAGCATTATTTCAGGTAGATGTAGTTGATTTGTTTAGTGGTGTAGAAATGTAATTTTGATGCTGTGGTAATTGGTTGCAGGGCATTTTGGGAAACTGAGAGGATATGAAAAGAATGTGAGGTAAAGGATAATGTGAAAGAATTCTGATAGTAGAAGGGAGAATGTTCCTTTCTGTGTAAACTACCCATCCAGTTCTCCAATTCCTCAATTATTTGGGGGGGGGGGGGGAGATATGCATAGTAACTTGGGGAGGGGCATTACTGATCTTTGTGTGTTAGGGAGGTTGTACTGTATGATGTATAACCACGTATTAAATGATTCTTGTTACATTTCCAGTAGTTTTATTATTTGTAAATGAAGATCTCTTGAAGATGTCAGTTTCTGGCGTTCATCTAGGTACCACTCCTGGATGTCTGAGATAACGATTCTCTTTCATTGATAGTGTCCTTTCTAGTTTTTTACTTAAAAAAATATATATAATTGAAGTATTGTCTTAGGGAAAAAGGTTTTTAAAACCCCCACAGTATAAGCAGAGCCAAATAGGAAACTACCTACCTAGGAACTGTATTTTTTTCTTCACTCAGCAGCTTTAATTTCTTTTTTGTTTTATTTCAGCATAAAAATAAACCACATGTGGTGACCTTAGCTAGGAGCCACTCCATTTCCTCGGCAGCTGCTGCTGCATGCTGCTTGTCTGACAGACGGAGCTAGGTCATGGTTACCAGAGGACACCCTTGTGGTCATAACCAAGTTGTAAATGTCACTAAGATTGTTTCTGAATGCCTATCACATGTGTATCACTGATTCTGAAGTAGATAAAGTCAGCCGAAGATTCATATGGGGGTTGGGACTCCCAGAAGATTACTTTTAAAGCCAAGTAGCAGCAAGAGTTGTGACATGCATCCATAAGCAGCAGTAGTGATCTGACAGTTATTTAGCCCTCAGTTACTAGCCCTTTGGTAGAACTGACAGCACGCCTGCAAAGATAGTGAGGCCTGTTTCAGCCCCATTAATGTTGTCTTGAATGTGAGCCTGTGGTCTGCAAAAATGATAAACGTTCAGTGATTGATGATTTTATAGTCCCAGGGCACTTGGGATGGTTTCTGGTAGCTGTGAACGGTTTCCACCTCCCTCCCCTTTAACTGGGCCTGAGCTTTAGGTTTCTTTCTGCCAGACTTAGAGAAATTAGGAAGTGGGAATTATAAGATAAGGTTAACAAAATGTTTTTCAAAGCTTTGGCTACAAAGGAGGTGCAGTTTTGAGTGTCAGGTCTGTCGTGTTTTGGTACAGAGTAAGAAATTCAGCGCACATCTGATCAGTCTGAATGTCAAATTCTGTATTCATATCTTTATATGGAAAAGCTGAAAGCATTTTGAAATGTACAAAAGAATTTTAAGTAATTGGGTTAATTAAATAACGTGTGCATCCAAGGGTTTCTGTGGTTTCAGTCTCTATGCCTTTGGTGCAAGCTTTCAATAAGTCAGTGTTTCTGAACTGGGAGAGGGTTGCTCCAAGCCTGCTAAGTTTGCTCTGCAAATGCTAGAAAAGTGCAAAACAGTTTTTCAGTTTGAGTGCTTGTTTGCAAATGGGGTGACAAAGTTGTTTATTTGATCACTGTTTGGAAGTAAACCTTTTGTCAGTGAGCTATGCCATTTAGTAATGTGATAGGGTCAAAATGCCTATTAATCTGTAACATTAATAGCAGGCTGCAAGGGGAAATGAATTCCTTCTTCTCATTTACACTAACATTTTCTCCTAATGTCAGGAAAGTCCTTTCTCTTCCTGACCTTTTTACTGTGTTTTATTAATGCAAAGAGAAACCTCGGGGGGCGGGGGGTGGGGGAAAATCAGTTTGGGGTTCTCCAGACTAATTCTGTTCTCTCAGTGGTGAGCAACTTATCACTAAGAGGATTCAAATATCAACATATCTCAGTATTATTCAATTTCTAGAAATATTGTCCATGAGGACACAGCTTATTAAGAAATTACGTGGTTTCCTTTTGATGGGGCAGAAAGAGGGGGAAAAGGTAAAATACGGGCAGGGAGTAATTTCTGTGAGATGGATGCAAAGCCAACTTTGGTGATTAATGACCGATTGTGACTCCACACATTTAATTAGGAAAGTGTCATTACACTCAATTAGCAGGGCTGCCAAATAATCTGTTTAATACTCTGGTCTCTTTCTTTTTTTTTCTCTAGGGTTTTGCAGACAGTCCTCATTACAGTGATCACTTGAATGACAGTCGATTAGGGCCCCATGAAGGATTGTCCCCGACACCTTTCATGAACTCAAATCTGATGGGTAAGTAGGTAATTCTTTACGAGTATCCCCTCAAAGCCTCTTTGGTCAGAAAGAGACATTTTTCATTCCCTTGTCTAGGCCTGACATGTCAAGCATCTGGAAGTTGCTGTTTCTCATAGCAAGACTACCTTTCCTATTGAAATCTGTTTATGTTGGGCAAATTCCTCGTAAAGGCATTGGGTGGGAGTTTTCCGAAGAAAGAACATCCTAGATTTTCTCGAGTCGATCTAGAAAGCGTCTGTATTTATATTTGATTTTTACATTTCTTGGGTGAATTCTAAATTATTTCAAGACTATCCCTTAACTTTTGTGAGAAGACATCTATATAAATTTTTAATTTGAACATTTATAAAAAAAAGCTTGTTTTTCTAATGCTATCAACTACTGAACCACCTACTAATTTACTTTAGGCTTTTCTTCAGTTAATAATTTGAGGT
This sequence comes from Neopsephotus bourkii, assembly GCF_033783945.1. NCBI lineage: Eukaryota > Metazoa > Chordata > Aves > Psittaciformes > Psittacidae > Neopsephotus > Neopsephotus bourkii. The sequence continues at coordinate 5,041,306 of NW_026900826.1, forward strand.
CTTGCCTCTTAATTTTAGTTCTCTGATTTCTTTGATATTTGTTGTGCTAGGAACATTGTCACTTCTAACAAATAGCTGCAAACTCCTTTTTTGCAAGGCAAATGCTGTTACTGTGTCCAAGCCTGTGGGTGTCCAACATTTTCTATTTTTGAAACTGGCAAAACAAGCAAAATGTGTATCACATGGTGGGTTTAGGTACTGAAAGCTTTTTCTTCATTGCCTGCGCTTGTGCTACCTGAAATGTGTTAATGTATTGATGGCATTTTTTGAAACTCTTCTTCTATTTCAGTTTAGAGCTTAAAAATGTTGATTTTTAAAATATTTGTTGCTTGGCAATACATGGCTTCGGCACAATTTTTTTTTCTTGCATCTTAAACCTGGGATAGCTCTGAATGTTTGTTCCGAGTTTGTACATTTGTCATTGTTTCACTTATATATTCTGTCTTGTAGACATGACCTATTTTGTGATCACAGTATTGTCCTTTTAAGACATAGCCATGGTAATCTAAGTGGATTACCTAAATCCAAATCCTGGTGGTCTGCAATTTCTTTTGGAAATCTTTCTACTTTGCTCAGTCTTTGTTTACTACTTTTAATTTCTCCCATATAGAGGAGACAAAGCACAGCTATTGCTGAAATCAAAATTTTGTTTAAAGCTCCATATATAAACCTAAAATTATGTAAATTGAAAATTAAAGTGTCTGTAGTCTTTGTTTAGAGTGCATGTCAGTTGATAAATGATACTTAAATTTGAAGACAGTAAAGCTAAAATGTAGTTTCCCTTAGTTATTTTGATAAAGCAGAGTAGAGCATCCCCCTAATACGGTTTCAAATATTTTGTCCTTTCTTAAATACAAGAGACTAAAAAGGCAAGTTCCTTCAATTGCTTCTCCAGTGTTTTGATCAGTAGCACGTATGGAATGGCTCTAGGCTTTGTAGTTGACACTGATTTTTATTTTGCAGAAATGCATTGCAAAGTGTTGGTTTCTTTTCTTAAATTTGTATTGGCAAAGGTTAACTGTTCACTTAATTGTTCATGGTTTTATTTTGGGCCATCCAATTTCTAAACAATATGTGCCTCTAAATACCTGAAGGAACTATCTTCCTGGTTTTTCAGTTTTATTGAAGAGATGCTTAGGTGATTCCATTACACATAATAAATTACATCCTTAATACAGATTTGAGAAGACACCTCCATTGAGATTGTTTTGTAGAGAGATCTAATGAATTGCAAGATGTGTATGTGTCAGTTGCCCAAAGCAGTTGTGAGCTGAAATAGTTTTGTAATGCTTTATGGCTAGCAGTTGTTACAGATTTTATTTTGTTGGAGCAATAGTACTTCATTTCAGTCTATATGTAGCAATGAATTCTAGAAAGCTTTCAGTATATATCTGTAAGAAATGTACACCTCAAAACTCTATGCTTTTAGAAATACCCCACCTGTGTTTTTTGGCTTGTCAGAACAAAAAATTATGTTCATTTTACTTAGTTACAGTAAAGGATGCAGCTTTGTATATCATATTTTCACATTAGGTATTTTTGCAGTGTATCCAAACTTGATGCTGAAAGCTTGAAGAGAGTAATGATAAAAGCTACGTAGAAACATTGAGGAGTAGTTTTCTATGTAGTACGTCTGTGTTTATATCTGTTATTGAAAAGAAAATGTGATTTCTTGTAAACTTTCTTAAACTGTGTAATATTTTTTTTGTGTAGCATCAAATTGCGGACACATTCCTATAAACAGGATGAAAACATCCATTTTATTAGCTACTGTAGATGATTTTTCGTGCATCAATTGATTAGTCTGTGATGTTAAAAGGAGATGGAGGCTAAGAACATGAACTTGATGAGCTTATAGGCAGTATCTCACTAGGCTAATAGAAAGATGGAGCATCTGGGGTTGCATGCTGAAGATCTAAGAAACACATTCCTTCCCAACATTCTGTCATGACTGAAATACGTTTCTGAAATAGTTAAAAACTATAAAAAAAAAGAGAAACAACATATTTCACCATTGCTGTCAACACTTAAGAGCACCATTAAAAGAAAAAATTGTGTGTCAAGGGGATGTTGTTATTTTGTGTATTATGTTCAGCCGTAAGCATATTTGCCTGAAGAGATAGCGTATTATAAAGTGGCACTGTCTTTCATGATGGAGCTCTCAAACATTTTAATGATCTTGTACATTGCAAAAGAGGGAAATTTTGTCTAACAAGAGTTGATAATGATTCAATAATGAACAATTTACCACAGAAAGATGCATTTCCATATTCATTTAGATATTTTTTGAAGTGTTTTGCAGAGGAAGTAAAGCTATTATGTTGGATTGGTTAGTGTTCTTCACTAATGAATTCCAGAATTATCCTGTTGATTTGTTAGTATAAAAAAAGAAGGGCCGTTGCTTGTATTCTAAGTAAAACCACTGAATCCTCTTGGCACCACCATAGTCTGTTGGTATCCATAGAGATATGTAGAAAATCAGGCTAAGATATATTGGTGGTATTGTAGCTCCTTTTAGACTGGATAATCTTTGCTTATTCAACACTTTCTGGTTTAATTACATTCTAGAAAACTATTCACAAGGATATGAGATTCTTTTCTCTGTAATTATGCTGCCTTTTAGTATGCTGCTGTTGCAAGTAGAGGTCAGTTTTCGCTAGGACCCATTGAGTATATGGTACTGTATCTTCTGTTTTACTATTCCCTGGTCTTTATTCTACAGAGCTTTTCTACTTCTGCTTACCAGGAAGAAAGCAGATTATTCTTGTATATAGCTTAAACAGATTTTTGTTGGTATGTCCTGAAAATCTGAAGTGTGTGACTTAATTTCCTCTTGAACATGTGTACTTTCACAAGAGGCAGAAAGGATGAAGGCAAAACTTTAGTGCTCCGTGTTCATCATCTGTGTCCTACACAGTTCCACAGGCTTATACATGATAAAATGTCATTACAAATTTTAGTCAATAGTGAATGAAAAGATGGTGGTTGGATGTAAGCTTGCCGTGTCAAAATTGGTTGCTTGATGTAGAGAGAGAAATAATTTTTCAAAGTTTTCTTTAAAGTATACTTCCTTGTTTTACCATTATTTCTTTTGCTAGTTGCTTTACAGTTTAATTTGGTTAAATTTTAGACCTCTGGGTATTTCAGAGCTAGTCACAGGGTTTAAAGACTTGTCAACCAACATAACTGGAAACTGTTGTCACAGGAAACTGAATGTACAGGAATGAAGGATTTTAGATCATTTGCATCTTCCTGGGCTCACTTACTCACTGTTGCAGACCATTTGCAGGGTCATAATTGCTAGCTTATTTCCTATCATCTGTGGACACTGTAATAGTCACCTCTGTTAGTGTCCTAGGGAGGTGGTGACATCTGCTAACAAACTTAACTCTGCGCTAGGTATGGACATAATATTTTATTAGGGTCAGCATTAAGTCTATGCAGGGAAGTCAAGACACGCCTCAGTTAGTATTCTTACAGTAATTAGAGCTATAAATTGTTAAGATTATTAATCAAAATATAGTTTCTTATACTCTATTTATACTGTGAATATAAAGGATAACCCTGAAATAAAAATGTGAAGAAAGCAAACAACGTACTCCTTAGTGAAAGCAAAGTAATAAATTCTGGGGGTTTTGCTGTCTGGATCCCTTGAATGTCGTTTGTATTTGATGTGCTTGAATCACTCGGGTGGTTTGTCATCCGTCTTCACAAAACAGGATTTTATCCTGTATTAAACTGTCTTGTACCAGTGTAGCAGGTGGTTAATAGGTCTGTGTTGGGTAGAAACTGCCGCTTGGAGCAAAGGGTGGCAGGAGCAGAGAAGTGCTTGATGGGTCAAAGCCAGATTCCATGAATTGTCTTTCAAGTTACTGTGAAACTAAAGACTCATTTTGTGGATCAATCATGTAAATGAGTGATTAGTATCTGGACTGGGGATGCCTTCTGATTTTAGAGTTACTGTTCACTTCAGTGACTTGATTGCTGGCTTATGTCGGTTTGTAAGAGCAACAGTGCTTCTGCTAGTGCATCTTTCAAACTAGTGACATTGCTATTTTTGTTCTAAAATCTATTGTTTGGATTGTAAGTTAAGCGTCCCAATGGTAAGTACTTTTAAAGATGAACGTTACAGGCATTTTTTTGAAGTGACATGGTAAATGGCTGAGGCTTCAGTAAGCTTTCCAGTATTGATGGTGTTCTTGAACAGGTGATGTAAGCCTTTTAAACCTTAAATTGCAAAGGTTATCCTTGGTAAAAGGGGAGACTTTTGAACTTCGGGATACAAGTAAAAGAAGGCATTGATCTGAATTATTTCACAGTTAAGAATCTAACTGCCATTCAGGAGAACTGCTGGCTTTCTTTCTCAGTAGCTCTTCAATAAAAGAATTTTGAAATTGCAGAGATAGAGCTTATTATCAAATGGCTTTATGATGGTGAAAGCAATAAAAGGAAGCAAGGGTAAATAGTTACTAAAATGGCAAATGTTAAGCATGATGCCATTATAGCTTTTGCTAGGAATCTTATTTTAATTACCTTTAGGAAAGGAGAGGACAGATGTGAATAGTGTGTTGGCAGGCCTTATACTTGTCCAAAATAGTAGTTAGAGTTCCTTGAATTGACTTCTGTAGTTATTACTAATCTTCACACATGGAATAAAATAGGCATCACAAGGGAAATGATCTTCGGAGATACGAGCAATGGCACGATTGATCTGAAATAAGTTGTGCACAGTTACATCAGGATTAACTTGGAGAATGGTGGGGACAGAATATTTTGTATCCTTCAGAGAAATCATTAGGAAAAACAGAGGAAAACGTTAGAAGAAGACAATAACAAATTAGGGGCACAACAAAGATTATACCAAGTGCTTCAGTTCATCTCATTTTACAAGAGGAGGGCAATAAGTTTAAAGAAAATTGTTAAGGAGAGCTAATAAGCGTCACATAATTACCTGTCAAACATTATTGTAGGCTAAGAGTTCAGAGAAACATTTCTTAGTAAAAAAGGCCAAGTTAAAATCATCCACAGTTACAGTACTCGAGGGTATTGGGCTCCTCTAAGACACTTGTCCACCACAAGCCATAGATTGTCAACTTCCCATGCTGGAAAAGTCTCCTGAAATTCACTTGACAGTAGCTGTTTCAGTATGCAGTTACAGTAATGCACTTTCACAGCATTATGTTTACATTATAGCAAATCATTTATTGTTTTGATTATTAAAGCTAAAAATATCAAGATGCTGGCTCATCTATATGTAATATATCATGGCTGTGTTTCCCAGAGTGTTGCCGTTGCTTCACCCCACTAAAGCTGCATGTCTTGTTGCTTCACATAGTTGTATGGTTTGTTTTTTCTTCTAAGTTATTTTTCCGCAATAGTTGCATATAATGAACCTGGCAAATGGAAGATTTGTATTTACCTTTCCGTGTAAGAATGTTTGTTCTCCTTTTGGCACTGTGCTTAATTGCTTGATTGACCCTTTGTAGATGATACTATAGATCGGCCAGCAGCCTAATGTGAATTTTATAGTGTTTTGGTCTTTATAATGAAAATTTCAAACTCGGAGGACTGTTTTAAGCTAAATTTTAATGATTATTCCTCTCTTCTAGAATTGTGTCATATACATAAATCACTGTAAATTGCAGGTGTGTTCCCCCTCATTCTGTCTCTCTCCCCTTCTGCCCTGTTTTGTTTATTTTAAATACTAATGATCCTTTTGTTTTGGGGACATCTGCCTGTGTCCCAGCTCTGGCATGGCCTTGTCGGTCCTACCTGTAAAACCTTGAAAACCTTGGACCTGGCTTACTGGTTACTGTGCCGATCTGCAGGCTGAAGCTTGCTAGTTATGATGCTTTGTATCTCTTGGTACAGTTTCAGATTTATCTTTTATTTTTTCTTTTTTTTTTTTTTTCCCCAGGTATTACATTAAATAAATACTACTCACACCAAAGAATTGCTCTCATCTGCTCTTCATTTTCCTTTTGTGAAAGCTAATGGGTTTCTGGGAAATTAAATTACACAGTCATTTAGTGAAAGTGCTAAGTGCAGGGCATTTTTACCCTTGGGTTTTTGCTCACAAGAGTGTGTGTTAAGCTCAGTTTTCCCTTCTGTTTACAGTAATATTTCAATCAAATAGCTTTCCTAACATTTCTTTAAACACAGTAATACCTCAAGGCTTTCTGCAGATGTAGCGGGGTCTCGCATCCCCGGTAATGCTGTGCTGTAGCAGGTGTCCGCTTGCACTCACTCCCCCTGGAGAGGCTGATCCTCCTCCTGCCAGCAGCTGTGGCAGAGGGGCAGGCAGCCCCACTCCCTCCTCCGGTGGTGCTCAGGTGTGGGGCTGCAGGTAGGAGCAGCTGCCTGCCCCGGCGGGTGAGGAGCTGGGCGAGCAGGTGCCCTGAGCTCACCTCCCCTCCCTGCGTGAGCCTGACAAGTGACTGCTGCGGCAGTTCAGCCTGAGCTGGTAACGTTGTGCAAGTTTACAGGATCGCTATAGTCTCCAAATCAGTGCTGGAGTCGTTTTCAGACTTAGTCTGAGGTTCCAGGGAAAAAACCAAAAAGGTCCTTTTTCTGGCAAGGAGGCAAGTGAAGAATCTGTCCTTGAAAATCCATCAAACTGTATGATGAAGAGCAGGTGGTACGTTTTCACTGGATACTACTAGTGCCACAAGCACCTTTACACAGGACACAGCATGTTCCACAGGCAGAACTTGCAGTTTGGTGCCCCGCGGGCAGTGGTGGCATTGGCACTGCCTGCTGACGGGAGAGGAAGTGGGCCCTAGCATGGGTTGTGTTGGAGGCAAACAAAGTGTTGCCTGCTTCCAAAAGGCCTCACACTGAAGCCCAGAATTTCTGTCATACTGAGTACTTCTGAATTGCCAGTGAGGGAATTCAAACATGCAAGTCTGTGGATTTTTAATTTTGAAATATTTTTGTTCTGATAAAATTTGTTCTGCAAAGCTTGGGTTTTAGTTAATGCAGTCTGATACACTGGAGTGTCAATTTATTCACAGTGTACTCTACTATTTATTCGCCTTTTCAGAGGCAATCTGATGAAATTTTTGAGTCTTGCATTTCCTCTTTGTTAAAACATGTCAGTTTAGCTGCTGTAGGGTATGTTTATCTGTTACAAGGCTCATCAGTGCATGAAATGCTGAAAGGGCATATTTCTCTCCTGTGGTTCCTGCCATCCCTGGGCACTTGTAGATGTGTTCCAGTGGATGGGATCAGCTGGGTGAAGCTGTAGGATTTCAAATTTCAGTCTGTCTGAAGGCACCAAGCTCCTTTCCAGGGAGAGGGGAGGAGGGGTGACTCTTTCCCATACTGGTGATGTAACTTCCCCATGAGGCAGTTGCTTAGGGATCTACATAATAACTATTATCCTGTTCAAATAGGAGACTGTAGAAAGCTCACTGGTGATTAAAAGATAATTTTGTAATTTTTCATGGCTTGTCTTTGTTTTGCAATAAAGATGTTTGCTTATCGCCAGGTGCATAAAAATCATTTACTTAATCTCTATTTCATTCCATTAATTTTTTTTCATTCTAGTGTGCATGTAAGCTGCAGCCTGTGAGTCTCTAGCAGTCCAGCCTTTAATAAATGTAGCAGCCTTTATCCAGTGATTAAATCCTGAACTGATCAACCAAAATGATGTAACTAGGCTGCTCATGCCAAAACAAGTAGCTTTTGTGATTTGGGGCGTTACAGTATTTGCATTAATATGATTTGAAGCTGTTAATAGTTTTCTTGAGAGAATGGATTTTAGTGAGTCAAATGTTTGAACGTGACTTTGTTTAGATTCATGGACACCTCAGAGCTAAAAGTAAACCGGATGAAATGGTATGAGTGAGCCTATAAAAGATGTAATTTTACTTTTGAGGTGCACAAAGGTATTGGACTTCTGATACTATTGATTTTGTGAGTTGCCCGAGTGGCCTCTGCGTTTTCCCTAGAGTTGTAAGTTGCTGCAGGTGTGCAGTGCTTCAGTTATGGAGTGGGTTAAGGGAATGGGTATCACCAAAAGAAAACAAATTTTTAAAGTTTGATTTTGAAAATAATGCCTGGACATTTTCACTTCAGCCCAGTATTGCACCACAGTTTTGTTTCTGGAAAGCGGGTGAAAGATTTTTGTGTAACAGCAATGTGCAGAAGATCAGAGATGCTGCAGCTCGTGCTGTTGGGCGATGGTAGTATCTCGCTTTACATGCAAGCCTTCCTTGGTTGCTGTCTTTATGCTTTTCTGAAGGCAAACAGCACGGTGGCTTTCAGCTGGGTGTGTGGTTTCTGTCACTCTTAACGCATGTATGTGTATTGGGAAGTCAGCTGGAAATTCTGAGGAGTTATTTCTTAGGCATCCAGATGAAGGGTCACTTTGAGAAATGGAAACCTTGCTATCCTTATGAGTGCAAGCCTCACCATGATGGCATTTGGTGGAGGGAGGGTGCTGTTTGGTTGGGGAGGGTGTTTGTGGAAGATGCTTACAGGGGGTCCCCCATCTGAAGATGAGTTAATACATCATTTTATGTGATATTATGTTATGTACAGGAATAAAGAAACTGACAGTACTGGGGATTACTGTTACTAATTCCTTTAAAGAAAACACTAGCCTGAAGTTCAGTGATGAAACAAAAAAGGTTCATTGGAATGGGAAAGAATCACAGCAGTTAGTATTGAAATAAATTCAGGCTGATTTTACAGTTTTTCCTGAAACTGCTGAGGTCTGGCATAAGCCTTAAAGGTAGTTGGGAACCAAGTGCACTAAAATACATAATGTGTTAAATGTATAATGTATAAATTCAAATCGGGAGTGTAGAGGCTGTGTGCAAAACCAGTACTATCTTCACAATAGCTGTTACAAAATTTTAGTTTACTTCCCAGTGTAACAGGAACCTCTAAAATAAGCCCGGCACTTCTGGCACAAGTGCACTACAAATAAGGCTTCTTGCAATTTCTTCCTCTTATACAATGGGACATAGAAAGCAGAAGTCTTGAGAGTGACGTTGTGACTTGTGAACAGTCCTTGAAGCTTCAAGGCTGATCCCTTTGGTCTGCATTGAATACTTAAGTGCATGACTGCATCATAAATACATTTTATCGTGTGTTAAAAAGTTGTGCAGAGATAGGAAGAAGTGTACTTGCACACTCTTTATAAGGGTACTGCAGTTTTAAGTATGTTTTCTGCATTGTAGGATCAAAGTGAAGTCTGACTTACAATTTTGCTGTGATAAATAACTCTTCCGTTTCTGACTGGATTCATTTCTTTCCTATGACATCCTTTATTTGTTTCACATACTGCTAGTCCATTACAAGCTGTCACCTCAGATTTGATTTAATTTATATATTTGGAGTCTGCATCCAACTTCAAGTACAGGTTGATTAACCTGCTTGAATAGAGATTTATAGAAAATAATTCCTTACAGAACTGTATTTCTTAAATAGGCCATACCTATCTTAAAAATGGCATTGCCTTATGAAATACTGTAGAGAATATTCTGATCATGTCACCCTAACTTCAGAGGAGTTGGCAGAAGCTCATGTATGTTATTCTACAGAAAGCATTTAACACACCTTAATGTTCTACCTGTCAGTCAAAAAATTAAGATTTTTTGCATATTTATAAAGTTTTCTCTTTAATTTTAGAGGAGATTTTTTTTCTATATAAATGTGTTGCATTATTGCTCAGTTTCAAGTATGAAAGATACTGAAATTGGTACGGATATGCAAGATCGGAAACTGAACTCTTATTTTCTGGGATACAATTCTGTCTTACTTTGTACTCAGTCAAAGGAAATGTCATCCTTTCGCCTGACGTGAATTAAATCGTCTCAATGATAGTTGAGGCTATTTCTGTTTTTTTTTTTTTCCCAGCAGTGCTCTGTTCTGTGGCAAAAGATCTAATACATTTTACCATCACTGAAACAGTTTTTCTTTACGTCTTCTGGGATTGATATGCTTAAGCTCAAGATAAATGCCACTAGCATTGCTAGTATTTAAAATATTACTTCATAAGTAACAAAGCTGAGAAATCCTCATGCCATTTATTTTTAGGTGTCTGAACCTATCACTTTTCTGAGTACATTGGGCTGAGCTATGCCTTGTGTCTGGTACATTGTGCCGTCCATGTAACGCTCAGTTTACCTTGCACTGCTGCCTTGTTCTTGCCCAGCATACTGGGGACTTGGGGGTTACTTTGTTTTGTTTGATTGCGGAGAGTGGTGGGAGGAGGAGCGATGATTGGCTTGTCTTTCTGGTGCTTGGCTGCATTTCCTTTAATTTTTTTGTTCACTGCTTTTATTCATCAATGACAATTTATAAACAGTGCATGTTTCATGATGATTTCAGCCTTGAGTGCCAAACAACTGTATGATTTTGTTCCTTTGTTTGACAGCTATCTGGCGCTATGCCTTGTGCACACAATTACAATGAATTTTTTTGTCCAGTATATGTGTATGTTCTTTATTTCATTTACATTTTTGCTATTACTTTAGAAATGTATCTTCCTAGAAACATGGTTCAAAAGGTACTTGGTAAAAATAACCCAAAAACTTTGAAAAACTATTAAAATGAATTGAGTCTAAACCTGTTCCTCCAGTATTTTGGATCAGGGGTAAAGACAGTGGGGCCAGAAGAGAAATACTGCTGGTTTTCGTTGATTAAGTGGCACAGTTGCAAACTATGAAAAGGAATATGGATTGCTGGCAGAAAGAAAAAGCCCATGTGTTTCTCCAGTTCGTAACCATTTTATGTAGGATAATTTGCTTACGTATACGGAATTAACAGTGGGCTTTCAGTAATATATTTAGAACAGAGTAAAGATAAAGAACAACTTGTAGAGGATTTTCTGTACGATTCATCTCATTTTGCCTACATAGAAGAAAATTTGGAGCACAAATGCCTTGAACTCAAGATAGTGACTTTAGCTGGCTCTTTTGTGCTTGGTTGACATTCTGCAGTATGAAGGAGGCAAGCTTCCCTGTTGATTGTACTCCTCCAAGCTGCTGGCTTGTGTGCCTCCCTCTCTTCCCCCAGCACAGGCACAGCTTGGTCTTATGATAGAGACATAGTGCAAATGCCAGTAAACCGATGTGAAATAAAACACCAAATTGAAAGGCGGTGATTCATCAGGAGAAAATGTTATCCAAGCCCCAGCAACTTTTTTTCCTCTTCTAACTTGTGCTCTAAAGCATCATTATTTCCTTGATAACCAATTTCAGCACAGCTATTGAGCTGAAAGCTGTGTTTTAAAAGCTGCCACTGCCCTTCTGTCCAATCTCTCTTGTTTTCTTGGTGGTACTTTTATGTTGCCTTCTTGTTTTAGTTCAACAGAGTTGTATGTCATTGGTCCAATATATTTCCTTCAGAAGTGCCAAAACATCAGAGGCAGAAAATAATGGAAACTTAAATTTACATTAAAATCATCAACAGAATCACCTGTTCTCAAATCTATATGGTATAGTTTTAGTATAGTTTTACTGTATGGTTAAACTTGTGTTTTTGTCCCTGAATGCGCCCATCTGGATCAATACACCGTTCCACCTGGGCACTTCCATCCGGCTTACACACAGCTGCATGTCAGGATTTTTCTTGTGTTTACCCGTCTTGACTGTCTTCCTTGGTCAGTTGACTTTTTTGACTGTTTTAAGAAAGGCCATTTTTTGTGCTCTTGTGCAGGTATGTTGCTTTTTGTAGATAGGTTTTCTCTTTTCTTTTTCCTTCATCTTAAATATAAAGAAAGTTTGAAATCTGATTATGCTCTGTTATTTACAGTATGGTAATTCCTTGGCTGTTGAAATGTAGAACATAACGTCATTCTTCACATTTGCTCTGTTGTTATTCTTGGTGCTTTATCTGTGTATGTGTTACTGGCCAGTGCTATTGGTGGAATACCATGGTAGAGGAGTATTTCTGTTTCAGTGTGGATCTTTTTGCTTGTGTGTGAGACATCTGCACATTCAAAACCAGGCTCTTCCAAGTGATCTTTGAGTGCAGATTGTGAACAGGGGTGCTCTGTAGTACAGTAAGTATTCTCTTCACAGCACAGATTGCTGTGCACTAGATTTGGAAGATCAAAACTGTTTGTTCTCATATTGCAATGGAGGTGCATTCTCTGATGCTCTGTTAGAAAAGCTAGAAGTTACAGTGCATGGACAAGAGGATAATAAAAGCCATTATAGGAAAATATGTTTTAAACTGGAAAAAGAATCATTTACTGATGGCTAGCTTGTAAACAAACCTGCAAGGCTGTGGCTTAGCTGCATTGGAGGAAGGAATATGAGCCAGATGTTAAAACACCCTTTGGTTACTTCTGAAAGAGTGAGTTTGAGTGCAAAATCGTAAAATTTGCTTATTTCTGTGTTAGGCCAACAGCATGGGTTCAGACATGCTGAAGGGGAACATCATAGTTTCCCACTGCAGGAAGCAAAATAACATGCACATTTTTAGTGTCCAGTGTTCTGTTATTTAAAATGTGTCCTTCTTACTGAAGCTTCTGGGATGTGCATGGGTGTTTTTCAGGACGCTCGATCCCTTGTAGCATGTACCATGCTGCTCAAGGCAAGAATCTGTAGATGTCACAGTCATCTTGCCACACATGATGAATCACTTTGCCTAGAGATTTCCTGCCCGCACAGCCTCTGGGGTGGCTCTTGTCTCCCTAAGGATGTTCTGTTCGACTAGCCATCTGAGCTTACTCTGCTGTGACCAGTTTAGAAAGTACTAACTCCAAACTTTTTCACATTTCATTTCTACTAGTAAATAATGTGGGGGTCACATCATACAAATGCATATGTAGAGGAAACTGCTGATCAAACTCAAAAATAGGGCACAAAAAAGACTAGTTTGGCTTTAAAAATGCTATCACTTTAAATTTCTTCAGTTTGATGGGGATTTTTTTGTGTGTGTTTGCTTTTAGTTTGTCACAAGAATCACGTCAAGTGATTGTAACTGCAGGATGCTGTCCAAAATGTGTTTTTGTGTCTCTCTTTGGATACATTTTTTGGTTGTAAGACAGGATTAATGGCAGCTGATAATAAAACCTGAAGTTTCAAGATACAAGATCTGGTCAACTGTCTCCTTTCAGGGGTCCATAAATATGCTCTGGGGAGCCTAAAGAAAACGTTAAAAAAAATGTTGATGTTTCTAGGATTTAATGCAATTCATGCTTTTTAAATAGTTTAAAATTTGTAGCAGGTAAACTTAAATTCATAACTGGTTGTTCAGTTTTCAGATTCAGTGGTCTAAAAAAACATATGCACTGACCATTTCGTTGTGGCAAGATGTGTATCTCCCTGTTTTTGCAAATGTATAGAAGTAGTACATGAATAGTGAGGCACTGGAAGTGTCAAACTACAGCAAGTAAATTTTATTTTGAGGTTTCTTTTTTGTTGTTTTTCCTTCTCAATTACTTACCTTCTTACCCTTCCTGTCTTTTTGCTTTTGACTGTCTTTTTGACAGTATATATTCCTGCGTTCTCCCCTTCCCGTGTGAGCAGTGCAGTCCCTAACTCCCTTTGTAGCCTGTTCAAGGTCTGTTGTTGTGAGGAGGAGGTGGCTCTTTGCCTTCTTTACTCCCTCCCCCTGAGAAAATCCACCTGTTCTTCTTTCTAGCAGACATTTGCAGTGATTTAAGAAGGGGGTGGCAGTGTAGCTGCAAATTATTAGGTGGCCATATTTTATCTTCTCATTTATACACAGAAGCACTTTTTCTAACTTACGTTGATTTTCTCTTTCCTGTCCTGCTGACCCTTTTCAAACATTTGCTTAAATAGGCGTTGTTGGGAGAGCTGCTCATCTATATTCTGGTTTGGAAGACAAATCTAAATAAAAAATTTTGCACAGACTTCCCTTTTTTCCCCCCAAGGATGTTGGTTTGTTGGTTGTATTTTTTTTATTTTTTATTTTTAAGAATATATTCATCTTGCAGAAAATATTTTTGCTATCAAGAACAGCCTTTAAATGTGAAATAGCTCCAAGTAATGTAAGCATTCTCTTTGTCAGAATTTTAAGATCCAACTCAGTAAGTATTGTAAAACAAATCCCAAAATATTCCTTATATCTTAAAACAAAAGAAAGAAAAACAACCCCTTGCCTCCATGTAACTGCAGCTCTTCTTTGCAAGGAGACTTTTACTGATAGAAGATAACTTCTTGGTTCTATTCATGATTTTTTTTTTTTTCTCTCCTCTCTGAAAATTCTGGTTTTGTTTGCGTTTTTACTTTTGCAACTTTGACAGCTACAGGAAACTCTTGAATACATGCAGTCTGTGTCACACTGAAAAAACAGTATTGGAATGAAAATGTTACTTGATACCTGGAAGTATAGCCTGATTAGTTATAAAAATGCTTATTTTGAAGTTGAAGCCAGTTATGCCTGCCCAAGGTTTAATACTCCTTTTTATAATGAGCCCAGCTGTAAAACCTGACTGGAAATCAACCAGCTTGATGCTAACAGCTGATCATAAGGAATCCAGTCAGATAAAATGTAAAATGAATAGTTTTTATTGACCCTGGATAAAGCTGAGTAACATCAGTAGGGGTGATTTAGATAAGAAAGACCAGTTTAGCTGTAGCTTGTATCTAAATGTTAAAACATTCAATTTAGCTGGGTATGTTTCTATAGTAGTTAAAGAACGTTCTTAGTAGTGTTACAGTTTTTCTTTGTATTTGTATGCTTAAAGGAATTGCTTTTACTAAGAGAACTAGATACCTAATTTTAGCTATTTTTTTTTTTTTCAGTTTGTGGTTTTATTTGTTGATTTAATTTTGTAAAGCTTTTTTTAACATTGACCAAATGCGTGCCTTCTGCTTGTTAGGGCAACATTTGCATTAACTATGTTTCATTTAACCATTTTTACTCCAGAAATCACAAAACCCTTGTGTTCTATCTATCTAACTATCAACTGTCTTATGTTCCAATGCATTTTTACCTCTGTTTATTGTAAATAACAATTCTGCTGTATTTATAATACTGGGAGTACTTCTTGCAGAAATCATTTCAGGTTAACCTTGTAACCAGTTAACCATTGCACCGACAAGATGAGGTTTTCTGGTTTGGGGGTGGGGGTGTTGTTCATTTTGTTTTGTGACTGTCTTGCTCATTGTCTTCTGGCTCCCTTTTTCCAGGCAGTGGTACTTGCCTGATTTTGAATGACTTGATAAAAGAAGGCTGCTACTTGCAAGATAAATTTTACTAATTTATACACTATATGCGTTGAATTAAATATACTATTTTGTTGAGAACTTTGCTTCTGTATGTTTTAGGGGTAAAAATCATAGTATAAGGAAATTTTCACTAGAGTCCTTTGCTGCAGGAAATGTCTCAGGACATTACTGATTAGAATTTGTGTTACTGTTGTCAGGACTCCTTCACTGATTTGAACAAACCGATTAAAATCTGTTCCTGTTATCTTGATGTCCTGTTGCCTGTAAAATCTATATAACAATTGGATCCCTAATACTTCTAAAAGATTTTCAGAAGTTCATTAAAGATGCCTCTTCGTTTCATGCAGTGTTCTTTGAAATCCCCTTGCTTGCAAGCGGTGCCACCTTTCTGCCATCTTGGAGTACCCTTTCTTTTGAAGTTTCTCTGATAAACCTTACCCTTTTGTGCTTTAGTTTCCATATGTTCAGCTGAACCCTCACTTTCTATGTTGTAGCTTTTTCAGGTACAATTACATTACAAGCAAGCAAAAGTGCACTGCTTTCCTACCTTTGTCAATGAGAAGAGAGATTCTAAACCAGAAGAGGTTTAGTGTCTGGAGCGTGCCTCCTACCAGAGATACATGTCCTTGGCTTCCCTTGTGTAGTGCTTTAGTGCAGGGAGGGCAGGTGAGGTGCTCAGGCTGGCCTGGGCACTTGGGTTAACTGTCCCCTTCTCCCTCTTCCATAAGGTACGGGTAAAGTTTGCTGAGGTTTATTTTCATTTTGGATGACATTCTTTGTCAAACTCTTCCCAGCTCTTTCCATTGTAAATGTCACCAGCTGTTAGTTTTTTACCTCTTAAGAGATTTCAAGTCTGTAGCGTAGTCACCAGCTTGCCCTGTGTTGCATATGAAGTATGACGAATATTAGTACTTGATTCATTCTATGACATTTTTAATTCCTGTTCAAGAGCTTTGAAAATAAAAGAAGCTGAATGTAATCTAAAAAACCTGATCCTATTAAGGAAGATGTTCTGGTTTTAACACTGTAGGTTCCCCAGATACTACAGTAATTAGCATTCTGTGAGTGCCCAGAATAGACCTGGTCGTCAGGCCCTTAATTTAATGATTTATTGATTAATGATATTTTGTATTCTAGTGAGGGGCGAGTACTTCCTCATCTGCTGCTGGTCAACATGATTCTGCAAAAGGATGTGAATATTCCTTTGATATTACTCATGTTTGTTCTTTAACTCTTTTGTGTTCATTTAACACCGAGTCTGCAAGCTCTTTATTGTGTGGATTTTTGGGATTAGAGAACACAGATTTGGCCCTGTGAAAAGGTGAAGCATACTGGGACTCTAACTTGAGTGCAAAATGCAAAGGTTTCCGTGCATTTTTCTGAGATCTTTGAGATAGGGAAGGGAGAAAGCCAAGGGAAGGAGATAAAAGGGCCTGCAGCAGTACAGATCACCAAATGATCTGGCTTTTAACAAAAATAGTGCTTTCTGTTTCTGACATGATTTCCCTACACACCCCTTCTTGTATTAATGAATTACAGTGAATTACACTGTAGTCCCTTTGTGTAGCCTTCTGGATGGGAAAGGAGGAATTGTGATAAACGAAAAGCAACATGTAGTGCTTATATCTATATATATACTCTTACTATGGCTACTGTACTTATTTCTCCAAGTAGTTCTCAGCAGTTTACGCCTGAAAGCAATGATGAGGTGGTTCAGTAGATGCTAGGCTTGTGGGATCTAACTGTGTAATTCAGAGGTGTCCGCTCTTAATAGTAAGCTCTCTGATACCAAATTGTGGAGTGCTACATACCTGGGCACTTCGAGCATTCAAAATGTGAAAAGTGCATATTAATAGTTTGTTTAGTACTTTACATTTCAGTTGTGACTTATTGGACTTTTACCCCCAAGGCATAATGCAATTTCAAGAGAAGATGCACTCTGTCACATTTGTTTCCCAAATATCATTTTAACAGTACAGTTACTTACGAGTACAGCATGATAAACTCTGACCAAACGGTCTCCATACGCTTAAGTCTGTAATGTTTATTATGAGGTGGTTCAGTAGATGCTGACTCCTAAGTCATCAATAACACAAACATAAATCGACGTTTGTAATTGGCCTTTTTTGCTAACTGTGGTCAAAAGCAGCTAATGCTCTGATTCAAGACTTGGTGTGGTGTGATCCCATCACACTGTGTAGTATTTTTATCTGCTTGCTTTAAACTTATCTGTGATACTTGCTTTAAAAGAAATGAAATAATTTATTTCACTGAGAGCATTGGCAAGCATGTAGGATTTTTTTTTTTTTTTTTTTTTTTTGCTTTTTGAGGTTTTGGTTTTTTTTTTTAGATTTAACTTTGTTTTTTTGGGTTGCCAGCAGTCCTGTTTGCTTCAGAAGCATTCTTGCACTGATTCTTTCTTTTTTCATCTTGCTTTGTCCTTTATCCCCATTCGCTTGCTATTGTTCAAGGGTTGCTTTGTGAAAGGTGCGAGCATCGTGCACAGTTTATTTTGGCAAAATGAATAATGTTTCCATTATCTGGGTCTGAGCCGAATCTCCTTCCTCGGGCAGAAGTTTGTAGCTTCAGGTTGTTTCCTTGCAGGCTCTGCTCAGATTGCGGCGCGGAGCCGGTGGTTTAGCTCTACCCAGCACTATTAATATGCACAACATGACCGGTTTCGGGGGAAGGTTATTAGAATGCTGGTTTGTATCCTCCAGTGAATGAAATGATGTGTGATTATGAAGTCATCAGGCATGGACCAGTAAGGCTCGAGAGAGCCTCCCCCCCAGGTCCTGGGGGTGCCATTGATTGGTGACCATGTGTTTGTGCCCGATAGACTGTGAAATGGTGTGTTGCTACACGGCTGTGTTGCACCTGCGCCCCACCGAGGTGATTGATTGGTTTGGTCATGTGGAATGTTCCCATCTGGTCTGCAGTAATGTGTTTTTTTTGTTGGGTGGTTTTTTGTTGGTTTTTTTTTTTTTTTCCTTCCTTCCTCTGCTCTCCCATTTCCCCTTCATCCGCCAGCAGCCAGCGCTGGCTGGGTCGTTAGAGCCGGCGGTTGCAAAAGGCAGCGTGAGCCTTTGCCTTGAGAACAAAGTGGGGCTGCTGCGAGTGCAGCGAGCGCTGTTTTCGTTTCTGCTAAAAGATCACATAGTCTGCGGTGTGCTCGTGAGCAGCTCTGGGGCAGCTATAATTTCTTTTAAGAGCTTGGGGGAGGGTCGGGACCCGTCAACCAAACCCCAAAACCTACGTGGAACTGCAGATTTCTCACTGTTCTTACAAAAGCGCTCCACTATTGTAATTAGATTACCCAAGTAGCAGCGCATGTGGAAGATCTTATTTAACCTCAGAAAAGTAGTAGTTTATTTATTGAAAACTACTGATCTTGCACTTTAAATGCCAAGAAATTATTTTAGTTCCTTTAAAAAAAATTCTATAGTTACATTGGGCGGTCTTGTTTGATATTTCTTAATCTCACTCCTTTTTCATAATTGATCTATTCATTCCACTTAATGACTAATTACATATCAGAGCACATCATCAGCAGCATTCATCATTGTAGAATGTAATAATCAATGACATTTCAACAAAGGAAAAAATAAATATGCAAATAAGGACTCATTAACATTTGCATGAGCTGTTTGAATAATCACGTTGCTGACAAGGCTGTAATTAACAGAAATTGATGCTGAGTTCAGTATTTGATAGTGTGTTTTCTCAGCGTTTTATTGTTGTCACTGCGGGGGCTGGAATGAAGTTCTGCTCTACTTGTACCTTGACTTAGGCTTGATGTGATGGGTTGTGCCAGGTAGCAGAGGCTTCTGGGAGCCCTTAATTCATCTGTGACCTACACTTGATGCATAGAAAGATATTTTACTTAAATTACCATGTTGTTAATGAAGGACTGTTAAATTCTTGGTAATTACACAACAACTGAAGGCAAACCTTCTCTCCAAAGTCAGGAAAACTAAAAATGATTCAGATTTTTTTTTTAATTGAGAATCTTTTACATGAGTCAGGCACTTTGAAACTACAGGATTTCTTATTTGCATTGAAAATGAGGTATTGATGCAGGGGGTTTTGGTGGTGTTGGTTTTTTTTTTTTGTTTCTTGTTAATCTGGCACAGTGTATCAGTGTCAGGAGGCTTGAGCTTTATTGTAATTGAAAATCACTTGCTAAGGAAAATGTTGTGTAATTATGAAATGTACAGTCTCTCTCTCTCAGTCTCCTCTCCTTCCCCCCTTTTATTATTGCAACTTTACCACCCCCACCCCAGCTTCCTCTTTTTGTCATGGATATCAACTGAAATGCACAAAACACAATAAAGCTGTTTATGTCAGTTTTTTTGGATGACTGTAAGTGCTGATTATAACAAGTTTAAGGAATTTCCTTTGTTGAGTGTGTACCCACGCCATATGGCTCAACATGCAACATTAACTTGACAGGGATAATGGATTGTGGTATATGGAGACAATTTTGCCTGCAGCTTCACTATAACTCATTCTGGTTGGGGATCACAAGTTTATAATATAGGATGCAGCAAACATCCAGATGGATTTACTTTACATAAAAGAGCTGCATTTCTTTTTATTTCCTGCCCGTAATTGGAAAAAAAAGACTTAAAAAAAAAAAAAAAAGAAAAAGTAGTAAACAAAGAATGGGTCTTATTCAGGGAAGAAAAATTTCAGTGAAACTATGGCTGAAGTGGTTTGGGTACACTGAAAGATAGGTGAGGTATTGTTACTCATATACACATCCAAGATGCTTAAAATAATATCTCAAGTGGTTTAACTCTTCAGGTATTTCAGGATAGCTCCAGTTCTAGAAATACAGAATGTTCTAGGAGAGTGTGAGAAAAGCTGTTTGAAACAAATCTCTTTTACTTAACAACTTTCTTTTTAAATCATAAGCAAAATGACCACTTAATTTGCATTCTGGAGCTTTGGTAATGCCCTGATGCTATCCTGTGTTTTTTAGAGAAAAAATAATCCTTACAAGCTTTTTGCAATGTAAGGAAGGAAAATACTGCTGAAGTAGTTTAATTTGTTTATTTAGTGGTTGAATTATATAATGGGCAGTGTCCCAATGTCTTAGTCTAACAAAAGCCAATATAAATCTAATGTCTCCTATTGAATGATCTGTGTGCCCAAGGTAAGTCCTAATTTTACAAATACTTCTACATCGAAGAGACTTTAAGCATGCATAATCCTGTTAAGCATGTATATAGTTATTTGAAGGATCAGGGCCATAAATCCATATGTAGGATTTCAAATAGAGCTGCATGAGATGGCTTCAGCATTCCTCTGTATTTGTGATCGAGTTACGCTCCAAATAAAACGGGGTGCTTTACTATCTGAAAAGCAGACATCTTTTTAGACAGCAGTTTTGGAAGTTCTTCTAAAGCACAGTTTTTTGAGGCTCTGGAAATCTTGACCTTCCCATCCAAAATAGCTGCTGTGATGTATTTTTTTCTTCCTTCATTTGAACCACTATCACATGAATATGAATTTGTTATTTTTTTTTAAATAGCTCTTGAGGTATGTACCTGAGCAGGTAGAGAAGATGTGGTACATGACTGGGAAAGAGGGGTACTGGTTGTGATTATAACAAATACTGTTTGTCTGTCCATTGCCAGCTTCATAGCTGGACATCCCAGTTTAGCATCTCTGATCATTGTCTGACGTTTTGGAAAGTAAACAGTGTAAGCAGCTAGAAAGAATCTGGTTTTGAGAAGGGAACAATAGAAAGGATCACTAACTATTGACCTATGAAGGATCTGTGTTAGCTTAGGATATAGGGTTCCTTTCAGCTTTTCATGCTGCAAATTATAATTTAAAAAGTCTCTCTAGGTTCATTCATCTCTTCCCTGCATACCAGGCTGTCTGTGGTATCAGAGCCAGGTGGGGATTTACTGTGGACTTAAGGACATTGTTGTTTATATTCTTACTATGAAGTCACCTATTTGCTACTGGCACTGCAGTTGCAAAAAGGCAGTCTCAGGAAAAAACTTGATCTGTTTTTGGTCTGTCTAGCATTTTTAGTAAAACTTGCTCCATATTTGAAGTAGAGGAAGAATACCGTGTTATCTTGTGTGCTAGTCAGCTGGTGGGTCTCTGTATTTTATTGTCCACTGTTTGGGAAGCACTAGGATAGGAAAATGTGCACCAGTGTTGCAATAAACTTGAAGAATTTAAAGCTGTAGATAAGAAAATTCTTTCCAGGAACTGTAAGGGGAGTTGACTCTTTCTACCAGCTTCTGGACCTTCTGATCACCTTTTTGGCTTCTGAAGGAAAGTAAGAGCCAAAGCCTCAGCAGACACATAATAAAACTGAAATTCTGAAGATAGCATTTGTGTTCTGTATCAGTGTTTACTGACCCACCAAGGAACTTTTGCAGAACTGTATTTGAAATATAACAGGAATGTTGTTCTTAGGTTACGGTGATTACCTGCAACACAGATTACACTCCAGTTCATAGTATTCTGTGAACATGTAAGTAAGTGCTGTGTTGGCAACGAGAAATGTTCTTTGTGTGTGTGCGGTTGTTATTTGGCTCCTGGAAAAGCTACAAAAGCAGGCTTCACTTTTTTCTGATCTTGTAATCTGCAGCGGCCTGTGGGGAGCTCACCGATGATCCACTCTTGTTAATGGCTTAGTGTGAGGATGTTATAAAAGTCCAGTAGGTTGTCAGTAGAAAGGCCATCAACAGAAATTTATTAGGAGTCATGCCTGAAAGTGAATTCCACTGGCCTCTGACAGTAAGCTGCTGTAACGCTCTTTGATCCTGAAGGGTCTGCGGAATCTCAAGATGAAGTCGGTGGTTTGGGTATGAAGAGCAATAAATTTTTTATTTTTGTTTTGCTAATGATTTATTAATAAATACTGCTGCAGTCTTTGGATTAATGTTTTTCTTTATTGAGATGTATTTTGAAGGAGCTTGGTTGGAAAGGGAGCCTTGTTCCATTTTAGTGTAAGGAAATGCCTTTAGTTTATATTTCCCGTCTGATTATTTTTGCAACGGTGTGGAGGTTTCTCACAAGGCCGTGGACCGGTTTGGTTGCTGATGTGCGGCAGCTCCATCTGCAGCGTGATTCGAGTGCCTGGGAACAGGAGGGGGAGCTGTCGGCACGGCAGCCCTGTGCAGAGCGGGCAGGGGCAGGGGGGGAGCGGAGCACCGAGCGGGGGCAGGAGGTTGCCACCACCTCCCTCCCCTCCCGCTCTCCCTCGCCTTGGAAAATTGTTTTCATAATATTTCAGTAGTTCAGTGCGAATGCTTGTCTCCTTTCGTGTCCCTAAACACGCGCACGCTGTGAGCCAGGACTTTGTTTCTTCGCCTGGAGTGGGGGTGTATCATTACTCCGTTCTGTAGCAAAACCGGAAAAGGATTTCAGTCTGCATAATGTAAAGAAATTAGTTTCTGGCTTAAAATAGAACTTCCCTTAAGTTGCAAATGGGTTATTATTGATATGTTCCATTTTCAATGCTTTCAGAAGTCCTGGCTGAATTTCTTAAAGCCTACATTGAGTAGACTGACGTGATGCATCCTCCTCCTTTGTCAGATTTCTCTGTAATCAGCCTGCAGTCCACCAATGTTCAGTAATGTAAGTTTGAATTATGTGAGCAACCCCTGCTGAATTTAGTACATTTTAATACTTTTAAGTACTTATTTGCCCAGTAGCTTTACTGAATTGGTGCCTAAAATGCTTCTTATAAATGCAGAGCATTGTTTAGGTTTTGTTTTCAGCATGGCTTTTAGAATCAGACCGATAGGATTAAGTCAAGGTGTGTGTAACAGCAGTGTGTTTACCGGTGTGAAAAGGTGAGTGACCTTGTGCTTAAACTGCATCTCAAATAGATGAAAAGCTAGCTAATATGGGGTACGATTAAATTATTAGCTAGTACGAGTTTTCCATCTTCCCCTAAACAAAAGCCTGTGTCTCATAATATCTTTTGTTCTAAAGAGAGGTGTGTGTTTTAATGCTTCTTTTGGGGAGTGAAGCAGCACTGAAAGCTGAGTGTTGTTCCTTGTTTCTGAATTGCCAGTGTGATTTTCTCTGTCTATGAGTTTTAAATGGTCCCTGTAATATTCTTCTTGTGAGTTGGAATGCTAATGGGGAGCTAAGTTTGAAATTCTTGGGCCAAAAATTTCTTCATAACTGTGGGGCAAATGGTGCTGTTACCAAAGCCTTGTTTCTGGTTATGTACTTTGTTCAGTAATTTGGAAGACTTTGCATTAGTATCATTACTCGCAGAACTGAATTACTTTTCATTTCAAGACAGAATACCAGCAGGGTTTGAAATGTTTGAGTTTGGCAAGAAAGGGCTTGTCTGTAAAACAATGAAATTGCGTTGGGAAAATACAGTGCCTGTGTTCAGCTGAGGCAGGCTGAGGTACACTGTGAGCTGTTGTGAGCTGCAGCTGCATTTACCATCAAACATTGAGTCGGTGCCGATGAATGTTTTGTTTTTAGTGTCATGGAAACTGTGAGCCAAAGAATGGATATTCTATTCATCTGGGAAAATAGCAGTTCACTGCATAAAACATCAATTGCTTCCAAAGGAGTTCTTAAAATAGACTTTGTGAAAATAACCCTAAAAGTAAAAGTGCAACAATTTAAATCACCTCAGTACTACTTTGTTTTTCTATTAGAATATACATGTGAATTAAATTAACATAGAAGTAGTGAGGGTGTTAAGATACAACTGTAGCCTGGAACTCCTACAATGATGCGATGTTTTACTGTGCAGTTTTAAATCTAAAAATGGAGAGGTCCAGACATTTCAATAGCAGTTTTAATCCTTTTTATTACCCTTCCTCAAATGGTTTGCTCAAAGCAGAATAGTTTTTGTCATCATTCAGAATCATTTACAGTTTCGTGCAGCAGAGTGAAAATAGGAAACTCACTGCAGAGAGCAGGTATGCAAGAGAGTGCTCTCAGGGGCTGAGAAGGAAGGATGGAATAGAATAAATAGCATGTAGGGGTTTTTAGATGCATGAGCATTTTTTCACATCCAGTTTGTAAAGAATAATTAAGGGAGTTAATTCAGCTGAATTAGAAAGCTTACATTTTTGGGTTTGCTTAAATTTTTATGTTGGGAGAAAAATAAGTATGAGGTCTCAGTGTAAGAGGTAAAGAGAAACCAGTACAGAAATAGATACATAAAGTCGTTGCTTGCTGTGGAATAAAAAGAAAGCTGAGAAGAGAAACTGGAGGAGCAGAAGTGATTTGATCTGAGTGATAGGAAGTTGGAGGGAGAATTGTGAGTTGCAGGATTTTAGAATTTGGGATTCTGGTATAGATGTGATACCATTTAAAGGAAGGGATGCATCATCATGAGGCTTTGTTCAGTGTCCAGTGAAGGCAACGGGAATGTTCCTGTTGACTGTTTTGCTCTCTAGCTGTTTTTTAGTTTTTAATGTTTTTGATTGAGGGATCCAAAATTGGATGTGCTATTTTATATATGGTATATCAAGTGCTGTGTAGAGGTGGATAATCACTCTCCCCCGCTTGCTGTCCCATGTGCTTTTCAAGACTACCAGTCTTGGTCCCCAGCCTGCACCATTGCAAGGGGTTAGGCTGTTCTAGGTGCAGGGTTTTACATTTATTATGGTTGAATTTTATGAGGTTCCTGTTGGTCCAGTTCTCTAGATAATCTACACTCCCTTGAATGGTTTCCTGCCGTCAGGCATGCTATCTGCATCCCCCAAATTTGGGGTCTTTTCAAAGTCTTTTAGGGTGTACTTTGTCTTCTCCTCCAGGCTACTGGTGAAGACTTCAAGCAGGAGAGGTTCCATATATACAGCATAACTGTTAATGACAAAATTATAGATGGAGGGAGATCGATTAAAACATAAATTTAGGTTGAAAAGCAGCTGCGTGAAAAGTAAAAATGGTACTTGAGATGCTGAGACTTAGATGAGTAACTCAGGAGAGCGCAGGATCAAGAAAAGCCTTTTTCTAAGTGCTTATGACTGTTTAATATCAAGAAGTAATGTGTAGTTGAGAGCTTATAGCAGAGATAAGGGCTAGATACAAAATCGGAAGGTGTCTTTGAAATTAATCCTGGTTTGTGTATAAAAGGCTTCTGTAATAACGCGCAAGCTCCACAGTTCCGATTCAGTAGCACAGGAATTGAAGTATGAGCAGGTAAAATAGATGAAAAGATACAAAACCCACAGAGTTTTTGCTTGTACTCTTTAACACCCTTTAGGCTGAGAAGGAGGATTTTCACTTTGCAACTCTTTGAGTTGTGGTAACCACGTTCCTAGCCCCAAGGTAGACATTTTGAGCTTTCCTAGTCAATGCCTGGGTAGGATTTGCAAGGACTGGTGTGCCTCTTGCAGAGCTGCTGAGGCTGGCCAACAGGAAAGGTCAGGATAATGGTGGACCACAAAAAGTTTCCATAGCCACCATCCTCCTCCCCATGATAAATCTAGTTAAAGAGCAGGAGGCTGTAAGGCCTTGCTCAATCCTGCAGGCATCTTTTTGCACTTGGCTGAATAAAAAGGCAGCTTGCTTCATTACACGCAGTTCTGAGCGCTCCAGATCAGTGACCTGTCTTCAGTTGTTTCAATCTGCCAACAAACTCTGAATTGCCAGTAACACATTTGGATTGTCATGTTGATGGGGTGAAGTGGAAGTGTGTGTGTAAATCTAGGGACAAAGTTTGAGTCACTGAGAAATATTCAGTGATGTTCTTCTGTTCACAGTTGCATTTTAAGACTTTGTCTGGTGCCTGGCTTTTACTACCTTAATGCATTATTATTTTGGAAGAGTAATTAGATTATGCCTTTAAACTGTTCTTCTAAAAGTAAACCAGTGCCAATATTTCAGAGAACTCCTTGGTTTATATGTATTAAAAACCCAAACACATTAGTCCTGTTGGAGCTGGGTTATCTAGACCTGCAGATGCCAGCGTGCAGAATGTTAGCAATTGCTTTTACATCTTCCTTGTTGTCGAAATGGAAAATATTTTATCATTCTTACGTTACCATTTTTATAAAATAATTACCAATGCTGCCATGAGTATTCTTTTTGTTCTTAACATGCTGAGGAAGTGTTTTCGTTACCTGCTTTAGGTCATTTAAAGCAGTCTGGTGGTACTTCTAGAAAGCATGGGTAGCGGAGCACAGAGGTAGTCTTTAGTGATACATGAAGTTTTATTCTTTAGTTCACTGAACAGCACACCATGTTCCTTGGTGGCTTTCAATCTGAGACTTACATTCACCTGGCATGTTATTGTTAACATTTCTTCAGTCGGTTCCCACGGCTGTTGTGATATATCATGAAGACTTGGTTTTTTTCTTTTTCTATCAAGAGTGCCACTTGTCTCACCTCCCAAAACAAACAGCGGGCACGTTTTCCTTTGCAACTGCTTTGCTTTGGTTGGGTTGTTTGGTTTGGGTTTTAATGTTCCTTGTTGGGTGGGGTTTTTTTGTTGTTTGTGTGTGTGTGTGTGTGTGTGTGTGTGTGTTGGGTTTTCTTTGGGGTTCTGTTTTGGTTTTAGTAACTTCAAACCCCAGCATTCTTCTTTCAGGTGCCTTGGCAGTAAGGTATCAGTGTTTTCATAAATGTATGGAGACATGGGTTACCTACAGGTGATGGTTTAGAAAGGTATAATTTTTTGGGGGTGTTTCGTATTTTTGTTTGGTTTTGCTTGGCTTTTTTGTTTTGCTTTGATTTTTGTTGTTGGTTTGGGGGGGGGCTTTGGTTTTTATTGTGGTTTTTCTTGTTTGTTTGTTTGGGTTTGGTTTCTTTTTTAGTAGACAGTTAGAATTTCATTCTCTGTGTTTGTCTCCAGTACCAGTTTGCCTTTCTGCAACACAGTGATATTCTCTTCTGCACTTTTATCGTCAAAGTTTTGTGGCTTAGTAGGGCTGCTTTCAAATTTCTGGACAGTCTAAACTCCATTACTGGTTTTGTACTGAAATAAGAGCACCTATTTTAATCTCTTAGTGTTTTAGGAGCTTTGTATTGGTTTAAACTGTCTATTTTTTATGGGGCTTTCATTTCATCTTCTTTTGGCTCAGTGTGCTTGCAAGTAGAGCATGTGAATAGTTATGGATTTTAGGCCTCCAAACAGGAGGTGACTGCTTTCAAAGCACTGTCCTGTGAGGATTTTCACTCCTGTTTTAATGGATAATTTGGTTACTCTGTGG
Source organism: Neopsephotus bourkii (assembly GCF_033783945.1). Taxonomy (NCBI): domain Eukaryota; kingdom Metazoa; phylum Chordata; class Aves; order Psittaciformes; family Psittacidae; genus Neopsephotus; species Neopsephotus bourkii. The sequence goes on from NW_026900826.1 coordinate 5,068,631, forward strand.
TGCCTCCAGAAATTGTTCTCTTGAAGCAGTAATGCTGGGAAAACACCATGTTGTTTTTGTTTTCATTTGAAGCCTGGTTTAGTATCTCATGGGTGATCAAGGTTTGATTTTCTTTGTTTTGGTTGGGTTTTGTTTGGTTCGTTTTGGGTTTTTTGCAGCCTAGCAGCTACTGGTAGTCTGGAGACTGCAGTTTGGGAATACCTGACAAACATCTGTCTCTGTGATTGGGATGGCTGGATTGCCTGTGAAGAGGGAAGCTTGATCAAGTTATGCAAGTCATCCAAATAAGAACTGTACAACAGAGTACTGTTGTATGTGTTTGCCAGCTGCTTAATGGAATATAGTTATAAGTGCTTTCCATGTTTATACCGAGAATGGGTGAGGGGGGAAACCTTTGTTGACAAAGCTGTCTTTTCAAGTTTAGTATGAATTAATAGATCTTGGATGGTGAGAGGAGCTGCAGATACATGCAGAAGTAACTGTTTTTTAATTTTTATATCATTACATATATATGAAGTAATTTAGCAATTTGTAGTAAGTAGTGTTCCAAAATGATCTTTTAATCAGAAACAGGTGTAGCATTTTGTTGTAAAGTGTAGATTCTCTATTAATTTCCAATTAAAAAATCCTCTTCCCTTTAGACTTAATAATGTGCTTGATGTTCAAAGTCACTGACAGAGGCTGAGTAACATCTATCATTAGATCTGAGACAAATTCCGCACCAGGAGAGCAAGGAATGCTTTTCAAGTTAGTTGTAAGTAGCAACTTCATTAGTTTGGGACGAGATTGGCAAGATGGCAAAGGAAGACACATTTTAATAGATAAAGTGAAGGCATTCGGACACTATAGAAATATACGTGGTGGATAGGTGAGTAAATGCATGTGATAAAATGCCTTCTTGTCAGCGGTTTGAAATGTGTGTGCATTCACATGCATTCTTGATGTGGTTATTGTTTTCTGAATATTGTACATACCTGATTTCCCTCATTTTTAGTACATTTTTGTACATTTTGCTGGGTGTTCTGTCTATGCATAGCAGATGTTAACATGTTAATAGAGCGGTAACCTTATTTATGGTAAGGCTAGCCTAGAGTAGACGTAGCAGTGGAGAACTGAAACTAAACGTACTACACAGCTATTCAGGAATGATTTGGTTCACAGATACTTACCCACTTAGGCTTGGAGGAGGAGGATAAGGAAGTTCTTTCTTCGTTTAAGAGGTTTGTACTCTCCCTTTTCCCTTGCTTTCAGTTACTCATGTGCATCTTCCTGTTGGAGACTTCAGTCCCTTTTACCCTTGCAGACATTTGATGTGTTATTTAGCACAGTGTAAGTCTGGTAAGTGGAGGGACAGGAACAGTACTGAGGAAGGGGAGCCATCATGGATCAACCACTGGTGGAATACAAATGTTCTCAGTTTGACATGAGCGTGTAAATTACAAGTTCATAGGTTCAGTCCAAATAGAATATGAAATTTAGTCCACCCTTACCTCCTGTGTAAGTACGTAAGAGCATTAATAAACTGTTTTTTTACAGCACAAGATCTGTGCAGTGCTCTGCAAACTGACAAAATATTCCATCTTTTCTGAGAAGTACTTACAAATCAATGGGATGAAAGTGTCAAAGGCGTGTCTTTGGGAAGCGGGTTCTTTAATACCACTTCACACACTGACATACCTTTTTAAAATATTGTATTAAATGTCTGGTAAGATATCCCTTGGCTTCCAAGTTTAACATTGTGAGATGGTATTCTCGAGATTTGTTGCCTGGTCAGTTCAGTCAGTAGAATTCTTACAGTGAAAGACATCTGCAAGTGCCCACACAAGTATAAAAGAGTTTAGGAACTTTCCTGGGCTTTGGAAAGTACAATGAAAAAAAATAAAAAGCCAAGCTTTTCTTCCAGATGATCCTGTCCAAACATCAACAAAAGCAATAAATTAGTATTTGCTGTCTGAAAGCATCGTACCTAAATTTCAGCAGTTATAATGGGAAGTTGATTCCAGATAATTCCAGCTTTGGAATTTACACATTTTGGGTCTTTTAGTTAGGAAAAAAATAAGGCAAATAAGCAATAGGACTGGATTGCAGAAGTATAGTGCTATCTTAAAAATGAGAATTTATGGCATGGAGAATCCTAGGAGATTTCTGTCAAGACCTGAGACTGGACAGTTAAATCCCGTACATCTCATTCAAACTTGCCGTATTTTGCTTCTTGCAGATTATTAGAATTGTTCTGTAGGATCGTGCTCTTTCAAAATTTTGAACAAAGGAGGAGGAGGGAGCAAAGCTGTAGTCTTAAAACCAAGCTTTGCCTTAACCTTTCCTTCTCCTGTCTGGGAAAACTGGTTTTAGAAGATGTCACAGTATGGGGGAGAAATCTAAAATGATGTATTATTTTTTCCACTGGTCATAGTCTGTACATACTATTTCCTTATCCATACTTCAGAGACACAGGCCAATGTTCATGTGATTACCTGTATAGACTGCATTGGTGCTCATCACTTGGACTTGGCATTCCTGGTTAAATACATTCATAGTTTTTATTCTGTTACTTGAATACAGAATTTTCCAGTAACATTTTTAATGCATGAATTACTTATTAATCTCAAGGTTCAAAATCTGTATTATGAGTTTGCAGACACTTCATATTATGTAGGCTTGCTTTATTACAAGGTAAGAGTGTGGATGAGTTTGCAAGACTTCCAGGGTTATCGATTGGGAAGCTGCTCGAAGTCAGAAGACTGAGCTAAGATGAAGCATAATGATGAGATAAAATCCTAGATTAGGAAAGTGATTACAACTGGGGACCTGCTAATCACTGACCTCTGTAGGGATCCTGCAGTTCATCACTAATCTCACTTGCACTTGGCATTTTCCTATGTTGCTGCTTCATTGTTCATAGCTGAGTGAGTAATTTGGCTTGGGATGAACAGGAGGAGGGTGCTGCAAGTCCAGCAGCTGCACTTGTTGGCACTGGCTTGTTAAACATCCTCAGTGTAGCCAGCAGCGTGCTTGGCACACATTAACCAATAATACTTAAATTGTTGTGAAGAGAATAGGAGGTCACTTCTTTTAAGCACTTTCTTCAAATTATGTTGCTTCAGATCTCTTGTTTCATTTCCATGAGTTCTGGTCACAAGTATTGTAAGGAAAAATGTGTAATATTCTATATATTCACTAATATATTCACTGTTATATATTATTCCCTATATATTCACACACAGACACACACATACGTGTATTGAGTACTTTTAAAACGTTAGAGATAAGATTGTAGGTATAAGACAGATATTAAAACTGACAGCCTCTATTAATAAGTAGGCCTATATAGCAGTAGAAGAGGAAGAAATTATTCCTCTGGTGCTGTGGGAAATGTCTAGATATGTAGTAAAACTTTTATGGCTCCATGTGTCAGTCTTGCCTCTGAGAAGGCGGCAGCATGCCAAATCCTGGGAGTGGGGCTGGTTTTGTGTTTTGATCAAGTGTAATCTTCTTCTCACCATACCAAATGATAATTCATAATCGCTGAATAAGAATTTTTAACAGCAACAGAAATAGAAATAAAGAATGGGTCTGTACTGGAGGCAGCAAGGGTGTTGCTGTATAAACTTTGTGTGCTTCTTTCTATTTTGTGGTACGTTGGAAAGTGATACTGAGAGTTTTAGACAAATGTTTACTTTGAATGTTGTTCTTAAATCATCCATATGTATCTGTCAGTATGGCCTTTACAGCTTGTTTGTTATTATATTGGATCTGCATATGAAAAATCATTTGAATGTATTCCGCGACTAATAAAGCCACGTACTTTGTTGCTGGATTCTTTGTTACTGGGTGTGGAAGGGGAGAGAGCAATATAAAAATTGATTTCTAACCGAATTTACCAACAGCAATTTAATAACTTAAAAAAGCCTCAACCCAAAACAAAAAATCCCACAAAAGGTCCTCAAAGATACCAACAACATTTTGTTACATACTTCACTTTTGGATATGCTGTCTGTTGTGGCCAGTTAACAGTGTTTTCAATGATGAAATGATGATTAGGAGCTCTAAAAACAGGCCTCAGGATCTGCTGAAAGATGATTCTCTGTACAAGTAGGGCAGACATACTTCATGTCTGACAAACAGAGCAGCTGCCAGCTGTGGTCACTATGGTATTTATACTGGATGATAAACATGGATTCATTAAAAAATTTTGGTGCTTTCCATATTGGCACCTAAATGAATTCTTAACAGTAGATACAAAGATCGTCATTCTGTAAAGGGTTAATCCTGTGGGAATTGAAGTGACTTTTTGCAGTTATGTTCTGTCATACTCTCATAAACCAAGCATTATCTAGAAGTAGTGGGAAAAGGCTGGTTTACTACTGGCAGGCATTTATAGCACATTCACTGAAGTAGTCCTCAACTGAGTTTATGTAGAGCTGTTTTCAGCTCACTGTCATTTTGCATCTTGCTGTTTCAGTTCATTCTGTGTTGAGAGTATTTAGTCTGCACAGCTGTTATACAGATAGATTTATTATGGAAGACAATTCCTTGTGTGGTATTTGAAAGCTATATTAAGTTGTGAGCATATCATATTTAGACAAGTGATTGCAAGAGAAAAAAATTATTTACTAAATGCCTATTAATGTTTGAATTGGTGCAGAATGTGTCCAGGTTATAAGTTTACGAAGTCAGGAAATACTTGTGGTTCAGAATGCTTAGTGGGATTGTCTTGTTTATATGTCTTTTAACTCATAGTCCTTGGGCTTTTAAGCCTGGTAGGAAGCGGTTAGGTCAGGGAAGGTTTGGTTCATGAAAACACATGAAACATACTTAAAAAAAAAAAAAGAATACAAATTCATGCCAAGTTCAAGGTAAGAGAGCCTTGTGAGCTGATCTATGCTGATGTAAGATTTCCGTATGCAACCAACTCAATTTTTAAATGTCCATTGCTTTAGTTCAAATGTGGTTAAAAGACAAAACTCTGGGATACTGAAACACTGTGTAAGCAAGGCTTAGATTGTGCTTCTAAAATGACAGCTGCTTTCTGAAATGTCTGAGTTAGGAAGCACGTGATCAGATGATGGAGAGCTGATGGTTCACAGTAGGAAGCTGAACTGCACAAGGCTGATGGGAAGCGGTGGGGCTGGGAAAACTGACCCAAGTTGCTTTAATTCTCATGAATATTTTGTGAAAATAGAATCTGATGAGAAAACAAATTTCATTTGGGCATTGCTTTACCTTCCCAGCTGGTATGTCTGCACACTACCTTACAGTCATGTTCACACAAACCTGTGCAAAGGAAAAAAATCAGTGAGGATTTTGTCATTTAATACTGTTTTTGCATAGCCCTCTTCCAGTTAATGTCAGATGCTGTAGTGAGTTTCCTCATGTCCCCTTAAAGCTGATCATTAGTGTTTCTGAATTTCCAGCTATACTAGAGAAAGGTGCTATTGCCATCTGTGCAGTGAGCACTTGACTAAGACAAGAGGTCTTGGAGATGTGATTGGACAGAGGTTAGAATATGTTCAACAGCAAATCTTGTGGGGTAAACCTGCAAGACGTTTCAGGGTCTGCTTTAGCTTTCAGTGTCATAAACACTGGTAGCCTGGTGGTAAGTTTGTTTTTTGCAGACATTATGTATGGGACCTACCTGTTTGTTAAACCAGTGAGTAAGTGTCACCACCTCAGAGTGGACATTACCTGCTTTTAAGGTACTTGGCTTACTGCAGAGTAGTTGCGAAGTATTTTTCTATTGATAAGTAAACACTACCTGTGATGTTTGCTTACAAGGCTTTAAATAGTGACAGTATCATCCTGCCTAGGCAGGAGCAGCTGAAGTGTGCTGAAATGACAACAGGCAATTTGTAGTCAATACTGTTCCACTTTTGGATTGTGTTGATAGTGAAACCATCCTGTGGTACAGCCAGACAGCAGCAGCATGCTGGGAAACCTCTTTAATATAGCATCAGTGAAGCTTCAGGGGCTGCTGATGGAGTCCTTCCTCTTCCCTCATGAACAGTAAAACAGATGTGCTATTGCAGTGCCCAGGATACCTCACCTTCTCTCTCCTATGCTTCTGCTTTGCAAATATGAAGACTGCTGCTCACACAGTGCTCTAGTCCTGCAAAATGGACAACACAGTCTGGTTCCACTGTACAAGTGAGAACCAGGACAGGACTTGAGTGTGGGCTCAATGTGTATTTCTGTCATGTGTGCCTTCTGGGTTTTACTGTTATTTATAATTGTGTACCTTTAACATTGTGACACTATTGCAGGTTTGAGAGTCATATATAAGTGCTTGTGCTGGGAGTGTGTTTGGAAGACTCTATGAAAGTCACTATCTTGTATACTTGGTCCTAGGTTGCTTCTCAGACCCTTCACTGAAAAGCTTAGCCATTTGAACACAGGTTAAATATTAATTACCTCCAGATCTGGATAAATATTTAGGCAGCACAGCATCAGGCACTCTTGACTTTTCTCGATCATTTCTTAGAACCAAATTTTGTATAGATTGGGCTATTCTAGTAAGCTTTTTTTCCTAGTAGTAGGAACCTGCCAAACTTTCAAAGCGATAACATTTGAATAACATGATTTCATGCATTCTTATCTACCAGTTTCTTGCTTGCTACGCAAACCATAATTTAAATCATAATTTTTCTAGCATCTGTAATTGACTCTTGTACAAATATTTGTTTCAAAGCCTGCCCTGGAATACTGCATACTTCAGTCAAAGTTGTTTATCATGTGGTACAAGATTCTCATTTTCTGGGAAGAAAATGCTGAGTCTGGTTTAATGTGAACAACGTGATTCATCCTACTTCATATAATTTTGCATACTAGGTATTTTACTTGCTTAGTGCCTGATAGTTGTTAGAGGCAAATTGCTTCAGCAGAAAAATGTTTTTTTCCTCCCCTTGTTACAGCAAAGCTGCTATTTTTCAAGGAAACTATTGTTGACCAGATGACCTGTTATCAAGATAATAACCTTGCAGAGATGTTCCAAGAGATTGAAACTTCCTCTCTGCTTACACAAGATGCACATTTAAGATGAGCTATAAGCATACCTTAATTTTTCCTCTTACAAAATGATATTTAGGGATTTTTGGTAGTAACAGAGAAACAGAAAAAGCAAAGGAAGTCCTGTTCTAGAAGTGCATTTGTAATAGCATGGAGCTATTTATCACTGAAATGGGAATGTGCAAGCAAGGCTACTTTTTCTTCTTGAAGGCTGAATGAGACATGTGTTGTTTAGAAAAGGCAGTGCCTAGTTGGGTAATCTGGCATCCATTTTCAGATGAATTGGTATTGTAGTTTATTAATGCTTACCTCTGGGTAAGACCGACTGGTGTTACGGGGTGTTCCTTAGTTCTGTGTCATAATCAGGGCAAGCGTCTGCACTTGGTGCTTTCCATTACACACATACTTGATGACTGATTCTTGACATTGTTCAAGAGACTTCTATTCAGGATTGTTTTAAAAAGAAATGTTGATTGACAGACTTTGGAGCTTTACTGGAGAACTTCACATTGAGTTTTAATACACAAACATGCCAGTTTAGTGGCATAAGCAACAATAAATCACGACATACTTTTTCTGGACTTGACAAGTATGTTGCTAATGTCTTGTGACCTCAGATCGCAACATCAGAGGGCAGTCACTCTGTACAAGGCACTATATTTAGTGTATGCTACCTACAGGCAAATATTGCCCATATGGCAGAAGAGTCCAGTCTGCTTTGCCATCTTGACAAGTTTTATTACTTGAGTTTTATATCTGACTGGAATGTATATGAAATGAAAGGATTTTTAAGGATTTAAGGGGTAAGTGGCAATGGCTGAATGATTCATCTGTGGCTTAAGTTTGGTGTGGGTTTTCTTGTTCTGAACTGAAATTTTTGTGCACTTTTCATGTCATTTTGTTGGTTTTATTTTGCTGCATATTTGGCGATGTATATTCATCACCTAAGATGATACCAGCCACGTATTAGTTTCATGTAGGAAGGAGAAATGTCTAAAAGTGTCTCTGTCTTTTCTTACTGTTAACAAAAATGAAGCTGGACCTTTGCCCTTTTTATTTTAAGCATGCTGATAGGGATATTTTATAACAACAAAAACCGGCAGTAGTTCTTTTTGCTGATCAGTTACGTAAGAAATGGAATTAGGCAAGTATGTCATCTATCACAGTAGTGGTCTCGGTGTGTGTTTAAAACATGTATAAAAGCCTGCTTGTATTCATGCAATTTAATTTTTGTAAATTTACTATGATGCTCACAGATTTTCTGAGTTGCCTGTGTAAGGACAACTGATGCAGCTATCTAGCGGGTTTTTAGAAGAACCTAATCAAATGCCTGTCTTTTACAGGAAAAACCTCCGACAGAGGTCCATTTCCATTGTATGGAAGAGATACGGGGTTACCAGGCTGTCAGGTAAGTACAGTAATGATTGAAAGCAAATGGAATAACCTGAACTAGAATTCCGGTTAAGGTACTTGAATGTGTCACTCTACCAAACATAATAAATAAGAATGTATTCCACGACCTGCAAAATAAGTTTCTGGCCTCTGTGTGGTCACATTGCCTTGCACTTAAATACATCTGCTTAGAGGAGACACTTTTGCTATGTATGAGTGGAACTGGTTCTGTAGCTCATAAGTATGAATTCCAATAGTTTTAGTAAAAGGGAGATAGTTACTGGTCTGAACATATGGAGGAATGTGCTCCAGGTGTATCACATCTCTCCTACAGATCATTGTGAAATGAGTTTTCTTACCCTTTGCAGTTATTCCTCTCTCAAAGTCTGCAGACAGAATCGCAGGCCACTGTTGACTGCACATCACAATTAGTCCGTGATACTTGTGATACTTTCCTCATTTAGTTTGTCAGAAAATTCCAGTAATTGCCAAATATAGTTCATAAGTTAACTGTATTCCTATGGAGATGATGGGCATTTTTTAAAGAAGACAGTGTTACTAGGCTTTCAATTTTTAGCCGTTGGGTTATCCAGTGTAATATTGTTTTATTTTGTAATTTAGATGATGTGGTTTTTAATTAAAGAAACTTTCATCTTGTGTCTTTAGTTTTTAATTTTAGAGTGAAGATTTCTTCCATGTTATTTTTAATGAGCCACACTAACAGTACTCTGATGGTTGTTTAAAAGTCTGTTCAAATATACAGGAAGTTTGAATGCTTAATGAACGTTTGATTACATTCTGTATTTGTGGACAAAGATTTAAATAAGTAATACTATATTTTTAATTATAATAAATTAATTTGTTGTGTGTGTTTTCTCAAAGAGGGATCTCCTTTAATTTTACTCTAAGTAGACTATTTGCTTTGAACTGATATTTTCAGGAACATCTTTCTCCTTGAGGATGAAACTTAGCATATGAGTTTGACATACTGGTGTTGAATCTTTTTCACTGGTAGTTTTGAGAAGTGTGAATGGGCAGCCCCATGTAGCAATGAAGGCCAAGCATTGCTTCCCCTGTAAAAAAAGGATCATTCTCACAGCCTTTACTACTTCTCTGCAATACAGATGTGAGGAACAAAGACACATTTGTAACTATTGGTGAGCTTTTGATAACATTCCCACAGAAAGCAGGATAACTCTTTAAGTTCAAGTTATAGGTTTCACATTATTGCCAGTCTAGACAGTAAAACATTGTATTAATATTATTATTGTTGTTCAAATAGCTCTGTGTGTAGTATATTTAAATATCATAACTTAAACTTGACATTAGTTTGGAAGCAAATTAATTTCTACATTTGTTTCATTAAGTTAATGTTCTGTATTGGAAAATGAGTTTTTGCTAACTTCGCATAAAATTCTGTTTCGCTTTGCAGTAATGAGTGTAATTTGTTGTTTGACTTCTCACTGAGGAGAATGCTTTTATAACTTCTAATTGTTTCTATCTAGTACCATTTAATATTAATCTTTTACATGTAGCTCTCTAAAAGCCAAGATCTTACACATATTTGTTTCTATTAACATTGCTTCTGTTTATTCCTTTGATATGCTTTTCCTGCTTATTCCTCTCCCACAGTTTCTAATACATTGTCAGTATATGGGAAAAATGTTATTTAGGTAAATCTGTTTTATTTTTTATAGCCTAGGGTAATAGAAAATGATCATAGAATTAACTTGCAATTAAATTTTAATACAGTTTAAATTTATGTGATAAGTTACAGTTTGTACCTTAATTTGACAGTATCAGTTAAATCGGACAGAGCTTGAAATTATTTGCTAACTTGAAATGTGGTGGGGTTTCTGAATTTTGGGGGTTTTTTAATGTTTTTTTCATAAATCCATAGCAGTGCCTTAAATACAGCTCAGTGTAGCTATAATGTTTGAAAGCTATCTTAGAGAAAAAGGTAGAAAGTGATCTTGAGAGATCATTTTGACAATCCAAATGAAGAATCAGCTGCATTGTCCCTCATGGATGCTCATATAGTCAGTTCTTAAAAACCTCTAGAGATGAAGGAGACTGCATGGCCACGCTGGGTTTTGTTTTCCTTAAACATACTTACTCTTGAAAAGTTTCCCTGATGCCTTATCTAAATATCACTGTAATTAAGGCGTCTAACTCCTGTCTTGCAGGCAGTGGATGTGGAGAAGAATCTGTGCTCTTTTAAGTCTGTAGAGGCTGGAAATCCCCTAGATGATTAAGATGATATGCAGTCTTTAGAAAAGATAAAACTTAAACAGAGTTAATTTTTACATTGATGTGTATAATGAGGTATATATTTAGTACCAGGTACGTATCAGGGTCTATCTTAGATTGAAGTATTGGTAGAAAAACTTAAGGTTTGCTCTGCATGTTCTCCAGTATGTTCACAACCCTAGAGAATTCCAGTGTTTCAAACTAGGTAAAGTACATTATCTAAGGCCTTACCATTATGGCAAAAAGAAATTTCCTGGATCTTTCTGACAATACTGTTGTTATTTTCTGCCATATGGTATTTATCTTTTCCATCAAAAAAAGTCCACTCTTTGATAGTTGTCTGATTGGTCATGGTCTAAAATTTTCCAATGCCGCCTTATGGTAATGCTGGCCAGCTTGTCATTCCTTAGCCTGTATTTTTCGGTTTACAGGTTCCATATGCAAAAATGTATTTACTTTCTAACATATTGCTTCTACCTTCTCTAAATTAGTCAATGCAACTTTGAATTCCAGGCTTGCACTGCATTTGTAGATCCTTCTGGGTTGCTTTGTGAATTTAGTAAATGTGGTCTTCGTTTTTCATCCAAGTCACTAATTAAGAGGTGGAATGATGCCCAAAACAGACGCCTGCAAATTCTCAGTTAATACATTCACCCAGTGTTGATCGTGAACTCTTAGCTACTGGTTTTTAAATAGCTGTGCTCTGTATTCAGCAGTAGTTTTACTTGTCCTTGGTTCCTTAGTTCACCTGTGAAATGTGAAAGTAGTAAAAGCCTTATTAAAACACCTATTGTGCTGTCTGAGAAGGAAGTGAATAGGCTTTAGAGAGTTTACTCCAGCTGTATCTATACAAATTCTTTGTTACCTTCTGGCATTTTCAGTCTTTTTTTTTTTTTTTCCCAGTATATTCTTCCAAATTAAATTCTAATTGTTGAGGCTTTGCAAGCCACTGTGTTTGTTCCTACCTGTGAAACAAACCAACTAATCCCATTCTTTCTTAGTCTCTGCGCTCGCTCAGAACCATGAGTTTTCAAAGACAGTGGCTAAGGTTTCTGAAATTGCAACAGTGCAAGAGCCAGTCCTCTGGGTATCTATAGGGTACAGCTGAATTGAAAATACCTAACTTCTGCAAGTACTTTCTAACCTGTTCTTCTCTTACCAAAGTTCTTTTCATATGTCACTGGTGTAAATGGTGTTAATAACCTGGTGTGGATGCATGATGAGACTTCAGAAACTGAATGCGTGACTCCCATTTCCAATATCATCAAAAGGGCACCCAGCTGTCACTGAACATTGCTTTGACAGGTCTGAGCTTGAAGAAAGCCAGGAATCTGCACTATTTTCAAAGTGAAATTGAGATAAATGTGCAGTACATGTGTAGCTGTTAGACTAATTCTTCTAATTGTTTCTGTGGGTCGTCACAGAAGCTAACTTTATCCCCATGAGCCTGTAAGTGCCCTGGCTAATTGGTGGAGGGGGGGGATGGTCCTTTGGCCTAACAGTGCCTGTTCTCATCTGCCTGGCAAAGTCTGTCTCTCCCCACTAGCATCACTAGGCTGAAAATAGTAAATTATTTGTGACTGTCCCCTTAATGTTCCATTTTAATTCTAAACAATCATGCATGGAAAATAGACATTATGGATTTTTTGACATGTTGAGATAACACATTTACCCTCCCTTCATATAATAATTTCAAGTCCACATACTATCCCATGTGCAAGAAAGGAGATAAAAATCAAGTACTAAATGTAGTGGATGTTAAGCAAGAACTAAAAAGACATTAATCAGGTTTTGTTTAGTGTAACCTTTTTATAAAGAGACAAATAGTAATTTATTTTTCTTTTGAATCTGTACAGTATATGATGATGGGATGCTTAAATGGTATAAAAACACTTAGAAAAAAGCTGAATTGATCTGTCAATGAATGCTATAAGGAGCTATGGATTATATTTACTAAATACACTTCATGTAGTCTATGTAAAATTGCATATAAAATATTATATAAAATATACTGCTGTATAGTACATGATCTGTACATATGCTTCTATATATTTCATGCAGTATGAAATACACAGTACTACATAGTGTGTATGAAGAATTGATAGGATACTGTGTGTACTCTATATATTTTATTTAGTAGTGGCACTTGGATTTTAATTCATTGCTGCTGCTATTACTCTAGAAGTTTTGTGCATATTGGTAATAAATAAGGCTTCTTCAGAGTCTTTAGTTTTAGATGAAGAAGAAAAATCCAGTAGAAAGAGCTGGCCCATCAATGTTTCCAATAAATACTGCTCCACTATTTTCCCTTCAATAGCCATCAACTCTGCTATTGCTGTGAAGCTAATGTGAGGTGACTCATTTAGCAGCAAATTATTGCATCACTGCAGCGTGATGCAAGGCACATCAGGCATTATTAAATGAGCCTGAATTGTGCAGTATGACAGTAACATTTTATGCACTTTAGCACCATACTTAGTGCTCCTTATGGGAATATACTTCAAGTAAGCATATTGAGATATGATTTCAGACAACTTTTTCAGGATTTACCAGTTTCTTCTTTATCAGGAAAGAAAAAGTATGCTTCACTGGAGTATTAAGATAAATGTGGCATTTGTACATCTTCAGAGCATGTTTTGTGTTCCATTACTTTCAATGTATGCTGTAACTTAGGTACCTTGGAGAAGAAATTAACTGACTTCACACTGATTGCTGAAGTATGTTGGAACAAACTGGTCAGTCTTTCACCTTTGCTGTGATTCAACTTAGAAACATTCTCATCTGGAGGTCAGTCAGAGAAAGCTAGATTTGTATATGTCTGACTTGTGCTGAAATACATTACAGAATTTATACTGTATAGTTATTAAGCAACTGGAACGCATATTCCTGGCTTTTGAGCAAAAATTTGTGACCTTTGTTTATTGACTAAGAACAACTTTCTTCACAATTTAATGTGGAATTTGAAAGGTTTGCATCTTGTTGTTTGCAAATTTAGCAATCTATTAAAGAAATAAATTTGCAAGCATGAAAAACCATGTCTATTAGCTCTTACATCCTCTGCAGACTAAAAAGCTTGTTTTATTTTTGTGCAAAAGAATTTTAAGTCGCTCTTTAACAAACACACTATAAGAACTCTGAAATAAACGCCAAAAATGCCTTTAGCACCAATTTCTTGGGCAATTTAACAGATGATCACTTTGGCAAAAGAAATGTTTGCAAGTGTAAGTTGCTTTGCCTTTGCATAGTCAGTAATTTGCCTCTTTCAAATTTAAAAAGACTTTAAAACAGTTTGAGCAGAATGCAAATCTAAAGAACAGTCCTGCCTTGCTGGAGAAAATGGTATCTCTGAGCACACTCTCTGTAACAGCTACCTCACAGGTTAGAGAAGTGTGGTAAGAGTAGAACTCCAGGAATTTGACCTCTCTAGAGAGAATGTAAAAGCTTGATTTTTTTTATTTATTTTTTTTACAACTTTTTTGTGTACTGGTGAGGTGGTGAGGAATAATGGATGCAAGAGTGGAAAAAAGTGGCCATCGTGGGATGTAGACACCAGCTTGCTGCATAGACAAAAAATGAATAAAATAGCACCATCTTAAATGTTTTAATTTTTAAAATGTTCATCAACCAAATAGTTGTACGGTGTGTGCATAGTAGTATGGGGAAGAGAACAGATTTAATTTTTTTCGTAAAGCATGAGGTGACATTAAATAGCTGGAAGAACAAGCATGCAGACAAAAATGTGAATGTTAGGAGGTAAGAATGTCCAAAAAGCTATGTGGGAAACAGAAATGAGATTTACTGACAAAAATAGAAAAGCAAAGAACAGGATGAAAAATGTAATCTGAAATATGTGTTTTGTAAGAACAAAAAACTCAAGTGTGAGAGAAATAAGTGATTGTGAATAGTGTTTTAGTGGTGTCTGACAGCTGAGATGTTGCCTGAAATGGGCAAGTCAGAAAAGAAAACAGGTATTTGTAGTGCATGGCATTTTAAAACATGATTATTTTTTAAGGCTTCCAAACAAGTCTTTCTTGATCTGCAGGTATGGTCCCCCAAAAGCAGCATGGTGGCGTGGCATGTCTCTGCAGTCCCCCTAGGATGCTTTGCTGAGTTTTTAGCTATTCATTACTTTAATGCAAGGGCCATTGTACTAGACCACTACTAACATGCTTTGATGTAGCATTATATGTCAAAGAATAGTGAGCACTAGGTGTCTTGCTGGAAGATGAAAGAAGTAGCAGACAGCTGTGAGGAACAGACACATCAGGTGTTTCTTGTAGGGCCAGTAGTTTCTTGGGTAACCTGATGTATGCTGAAGTCTGCATATGCCAGCCCTCTTGCACACATTTGGAGTTCTGCAGCCTTCATTTCTTCCTGTAGGAATTCAGTTCATATCCTGAAACTTTTATTACTTGTCTCTAAGACTTCTATTCCTGCTTGGCTTCCTCGAGAGAAATAATTAGACAGTTACTCTGTGTTGAGGATGTGCCATCTGCTCTGATGATACTGCAGTGTTACTGAAAAGATTTTTAAGAGGGGGGCAATTAATGACAGAGTTTAAATTGATAGAAAAATGTAAATAGCTTGTCTTGGGTATAATTGGATGAAAAGAGGCAAATTTAGACCACACCTAGGTGGCAGACAGTAGAGGAAGCAATACTGTGGCAAAAGGGATGGTAGAGTGGGGATAAAACCCAACCAGCCAAGTACCAAAGCAAATCAAGCAAACCCAAACCAAACAAAAAACCCAAAATAAACAAAAAACCCCACCACCAATAAAACAAGCAACTGCAACACCCCTCATATGTTCCCCAGACTAAGGAAAAGCTCTGCACACTCTAAACGTGCTAATTATGAAAAAGCATAGGTGCTATTGATGGCAACGATTTTGTAGTTAAAAAAAGATTTAGATGATGCTTTAGATGGGTCTTTCCATTGAGGCAGAAAAATACATGATATTCTGGACATTTCTTGCCTGTGAGGCCTTTAGAGAAGACTACAGTCAGTGGCACCAGTCGCTTTTCTTCCTTCCTCACAGAGTTAGAAATAGTATGGAGAACATCCAGGAAATACTGAGTTACGGAAACAGAAAAAATAAGGCTTGTACATTTGTGTGGGTTTTAATACCAGTGTAACTTTAAAGCTGACAAACTGATTTTATTTTGTAAATGTTCTCTGTTTAATCCCCTCTTCTTTGACATCTTTGATATCAGGTGTCTCCCCAAAGCAGATTTTTACAGCTGAGCTATCAGTCTCTAAGAAATGTGTCTTCTGAAGGAAAGGCTGTGACACAATGTTAACTGAAGCAGTGACTCTGGATTCTGCCAGCTGATACCGTCTTAAAAGGCTGGAATAGGGAGAGGGATATATAGTTTAAGGGCAGATGGAATGTCCACGCTTGAGTTTATTTTGCTTCATTTTACTCCTCAAGTAAGATCAAGCAATATTAACTTTCTCTTGATTATGATTTATTAGAAGTGAATTACTTATTGTGCTACTGGGGGAATAATCTCCTGTCTCTCCGCAAATAAGGAGCCTGCAGAACGTTTTTAGAAAGTAAAACGGGACTGGGCACAGGCAAGATATCTTCTTCCAGAGCTGGAGGTGACCACCTGAAGTTAATCAGGGAAGACATCCCCCCGGAATGGAGTGGGTAGCAGGTGTTAGGAATTAGTTATACTTGGGGGAGGGATGCTATTTATAAAAGGGAGCAGTTCTGCAAGGAATCATTTTGAATGTCTTAAGCAGACAAACTGTTACTTGTCTTTGCCCTTCACTTTCTCACACTGTTTAGGGTTGGCAAATTTTCTAGCCTCCTTTTAATGTTTGATTGTGTTTAAGGTAATGAATATCCTGTAAATCAATATACATATATATAGTATCTTGCATATTCCTGCATAAGGAAGGAAAAAGCTTGTTATAACATGGAGTGCAGATACAATTTGTTCAGCCAGTTACTGTTTGTCTCCAGCTAACCCTACTGCCTCAGAGCTGGGTGTTTCCCAATTAAAAATTTATGGTACTATTTCAGAATGGAGAAAAGATTAGCTCAGTTCTCCCAGCCAAACCTGTCAGTCTGAATGAGCTGGATTGCTCTTTGGATTTTCTTGACATTTATTCTTTTTGTCTATGACTAGTATGTTGAGCTCCCATTTACCTTCCGTTCTTCACAGAGAGATAAAGTCCCTTCCAGAACTTTGCATCTGCACAGATGACTGCTCTTGAGATGTATACAAGGCCTTGAGCAGAATTAGGAAAGGGGAAGTAAGTGTTGTAAGCAACCTATTGCTTACTATTTGCTGTCTAGCATGGGCTAGGAGAGACTGCAGCTTGAGTGAATAGTGGTTGGAAAGAAGCACAAGACAGATTTGCCATTTTGATTCCTTTTTCCATGGAATTAAATCATCCAGCTTGCACCGTTTCAGTTGTGTTGTGGCATGCTTTTCAAGATGATAGTGCTCCTGATAGCACAGATTTCTAAAGAGCAGGGAAAGAAGGGTGACATTTTTTAAGGAGAGGGGATTGTACCCCAAGATACTCACTGGGCTTGTCTATTTATTAGCACCCTAGTACTGGGCATAGCTTTCACTTGATCATATGTGAAAACATATGGGCCCTCCATGTTAAGCCCTAACAATTAACTGGTTGCTATATTAATGTTAGTTTTTGAACCCTCATTATGTTACGCATTTTCCGACTTCATGCTTAGAGCGAGTGAGGTTTTTCTGTTGTGGGGGAGAGGAGGTGCACAGCTTCCATACTGTGTACATGAAGCATTCTACTAATGGTCTGAATCTTTTGAAATCATTTTGCTGAAGATGCAGAGGGGGAAACAGATGTAAGGATAGTTTGGGCTTTATAATGCCCTTTATCATCTGCCTTCTGTAAATAAGAAAAAAATCTATTATAATGTTGACTTCTCATGCTCATTCCTGGTAATCAGAGAGAAACACAGGAAGGCTGGTACAGAAAAATTAAAAAGTAGATGAATAACTCCTCAGCTGCTTCTCTTCTGACATTTTGCAGTTCTCCACAAACCTTCTGCTTTTGTATAATCACAGTGAGGAAGCTGTTCAAATTACTGTTTTCATAATGCAGCAAAAAGATTCAAAGGCAAAGGGAGGGGAGCCTGACCTGTAATCACAATGCTTAGTAATGCCTTCCTAGAATTCAGTCAGCAACGCAAAAATACCTTGCCCGGGGGGATGAGCGAAGACAAGCTGAGCCAGCATAACCCCGGGGATTGGACACCAACATCAGCAGGGTGCCGCTTTGAGAAGCGTAAAACAGAATTTGTACTCCTGCCAATATGCGGTAGCAGAGCAGGGAGGCCACTACCGCAAAAGAGAAGGAAGGGCCTCATTCAAATATCTGTATTAATCGGGTGCTTTAAAGCCATCTAGATACAGAAGGAATACAAAATGTTTCCTTGCTTTTGTGTTTAGTCTTCACTCCGCTCACTGCTAAAAAAAAATATCTGTGGAATCCTGAATAATCTTCTTCCTTCTGTCCTCTGTCCCTGTGCTTAGTTTCAGTATATTTACACATAAGCAGAATTTTGCCTAGTACCAGATTCTGCTTCGGTAAACACATTAAATAAGCACCTCATGGTGATCCGGAAAAGCTTTGGTGTAAAAAGAGAATATATTGATACCTTGATATTTTTGAGTGTTAGCATTAATTGGGAAGACAGTAAAACTAAACGTCTGTTATTTTATGATGTTGCGTCACTTCAGTATTTAGTACCCTAGGTAGCAGGTTTTTACTCCAGTGAGCTAGATTAGCCTGATTACACTGGCAGGATGCAGTTGATGGATGACTGTCATTATCTTCTCAAACCTGCATGATACTTTAGGTATAGGAGATGATAATTAAATTTTCAAGAGACTACATTGAGATTATAAGATCTGAGTATTTTTTTTTAGATGAGGAATATGTTTGCAATTATCAGCATGTTGTTAGAGGATCCTCTCCTGAGATGTTTTATTAGCAACTGCTGATTTCCTTTAAATTGATCAAGAAAAAATGCTCAAGTTATCATATAACACTTTAGATGTTGTTGTTTTTTAATTCTGGTATTTTCCTCTTCCTGAAACAGACCAAAAATGTATCTGATCAGATCTATTGGTAATGGCTCGAAGATGTACAGGTTAGCACAATATATTTAATGAAACCTTGTTTGAGACAAAACACTAGAGAGGATCATAATTAATGCCTCATTTTCTGCCAGTTGCTATTGATTACTCATTCAGGGTCCCTTTGTTCTCAAAATGGTAACACTGTATTTCACATTACTATTTGATGATATTCTCAGGATGAGATTCTTTAACAACATGCTGATAATTGCAAACATATCTCTAGAATTTAAATTTAAAATGAATTTACATCATATGTCAGTGTTTTTCCAAATTCAGCTCCTATTTTGGAGTGCATATTCATCACAGTTTCCAAAGGCTGGAGACTTGAGTAAAGTGAAATTCAACACTTTGTATCTTAGTTATATTTTTGGCTTAAACTGCATGATACGGAGCTGAGGTGAATGGTCTTTTTTTTCAGCTCAAACCTCTGTACTTTGTTAAGTATCTCACAGAGGAATTATTTGTTAATGTTTTATTTTTGTGAGAGGCTTTCCTGTGGAATCACAGTAACCACACACAAGTTGGATTTTGCAAGTTTAGCAGAGTTTGACTTCTCAGTTTTGTTACATTCTTAATTATATTAGATGACATGAGCTAGATTGTTACATTAATCTAGCGCATGCAAATTGTCAGGTTTATCTGTAAGGCAAGATGTGAAATAAAGATGCATCATATGCATGCTTTATGTCATCCAAATGGCTCACTTGAATAAAAGGACATGTATGTGAAACTTTTGCTCTTCTCAGTGAAGCGGCTCGAGTTTCCTCTAAGGCAAAGAATGCACTTACAATCTGCTCTGTAACATTCTGAGAAATAGAGAAATGCAAAGTGAGTTAGTCTACGACTATGTGATGGAGTAATGGAGGGATTTGATTGAAGTGTTGTGTTACTTTGCCTTTACAAAATAATGGATCTAAGCTCCCAGTTTTTAACTAGACACTTCAGTACTCCTTTCTTTTTTAAAACTTTGGACAGTTTCCCTGCTTTGGGAAATAGGGCCAGCCTGGCTGCTCGGCCTCAGAGCAGAAACTCTCTGAAAAGAAAGCTATTGCAAAAAACCTAGGAAAAATAAAATCTGAGTAGTTTATTGGAAGGGAGGGACAAGGTCGAAGTTTGCAGTCGCTAAGGTGCAGCCCTCATTTCACTGCCAAAGCAGCCTGCCTTATTATGCCAGCACAATGGGCCTGTCATAATCAGTTGCATATAATGGGCAGTGCTTTTATTCTCAACCATATTATTCTTTTGATAGAAAATAATGAATAATGTAAAGGCACATGGTTGTATTTGGATGAAAATACTGCATAGGTTGGCTATGAACGTGAACGAGATTTAGACCAAGAAGCACATGGCTAACTGCCCATAACAAATACATTGTTTTGAAAAGGTAAAAGCTTATATATCGTAGTGCAGTGTATGGAGTGTGTTAGTTAAAAAATGTTTGTGTATTTTGCAGGATAACTTGGTTTTCCTATCTACATACAGCCTCAGTGCTGGAGAGCTGCAAGGAATATTACATAAGGACATCCGCAGGCCTTTACATGTTCATATTTCTTTTTTTGTATCAAAGTAACAAAACAAAATCAAAGAAGTGTTTACCAACATATTAGAATCCTGCTGGCTGGTGTCCTAGAAGTTCACTCAAGGCAGAGCAGTATTTTGGCATCAAGTAGTATCTTTGGGATTCTAAAGATTCATAGAGTTGGGCTGCGGAAAAGACAACATCCAAAGTAGTCAAACCTTTTTTTTTTTTTTTTTTACTTTTATGCTCAAATTCTTTGAAAGAATCAATTTTAAAAAACATCTTAAAACATGTCGAGTAAGGAGCTTTTTTTATCTCAGGCATACATACCATTCTGATATAAGCATATGGTTGATTAGCTTGTTAGTTTGAATGGAAGCTAACTTTGCGTGCACGTTAAGTGCAGCTGCAATACAATGTCACTTGTTTTCTGCAACAAAGGTGCATAAATACACACACCCCATATGTAGATGTGATTCTTTTTCCCTGCGCCTCACCCTTGCAATGTTTGAACAGATGACTCCCCTGCATTTTATTTTTATGTGAATACATCTTAGGAAAAGGACACCTATAAAGCATTTGTCTAGATAGTGGCCCTTGTAAAAGCCTTTAGTTTTTTGGTAGGGTTGTGCCATTTCCCCTGAGGCTGTCAAAACTGGTTTTTGGTTTTGCTGAAGGGGATAGATTTGAGAAGCAAAACAGTCATGTTTACTTCTTTCTCTCTTCTCTTTGGAATCAGGCTGCTTGTGTTCTTCAGTAATGGTAATAAAAGCCTTTTTTATTTTGTTTCCTGTTTTTTTTTTAAGATTGGCTATCGAACACACATTCTTTAGGGAAAATACTGCTTTAAATACATTCTTGTTTATCTCGAGGCTGAAAATATGCTTTATAGAAACCAAAGAGGCATATTTTAAGGGTTATGCCTTTTTATTTATAATGGTAATGCACACAGGACTCGGCAGTGTTCAGGAGAATAACCAGTCATTGATTATTCTTTAGTAATTGGATCCGTGCTTGGCAGATGAGGTTCGGAGTGGGCATGAACATTCTCTATGGAGAATGCTACAAAACTGTGTATGTAAGCGATCTGCCTCTGTGCCGGGACCTCGGGCACTTAGTCAGGAGAAGCTTGGTGCTGATAATACAAAGCTTTTTTGCTATCCTCAGTGGTATTTTTGTATTCCTTTCTTTATCAGATGCCCTTAGGAAAGGATCAGTCCTAATCAATATTGCTTCTCAATTGGTTCAAACAAGCAGAAAAATCAATGAGCCGAACTAATGACATCTATTTGTATTTTCTTTTGGAAGACTGAGGAACAATTATAAAATTTTAAGCAGATGCTTCATTTGATTGTGGGATGGTGGAAGAGGGTTGTGGGTTTGGTGTGTTCTCCTCCCCTCCCTTTTTGATATATATATATATAAAGAATTCTTACCCAAACGCAGTACGGATCAGGAAACTTCTTTAGAGTGTGTGACATAGCTTGAGATTTACTGCGTATGTGTTATATTACTTACACACTAACTTCGTGTTGTTGTAGCCATGCTGTTTTGAAATTCAGGGTCTGATAAAAATGTCAACAGCTGGAATGCTTAGAACAAAAGCAAGAGTGGCAGATGTCATGAGGTAAAGGTTGGAGGTTAAGTCTGGAAAAGGTATAGATACATGCCTTTTAGAGTGGCTTGCCAGAAGTGAGTTCGGCTTGTTCTGGACCCTTTTTTTTTGTCATCTCCCTCCCCTTCTTCCCCCCTACCACCCAGTGAATAGAGGAGTGAGGGTTCCTAGCTTCTCTGTTCTGTTTTTGGAGGTGTCTCTATGGGTCCCATTGCATTTCCAAAATCCCCACCAATGATCAGGAGATGCTGGGGGAAGCAGTGAGGTTTGTCTTCAATGTGAATGGGACATAGTTCTTAATTGTGTTTGACAGCTGCTTTGAGCAAGCGGGGCTGAACTAGATGACCTCCAGAGGTCCCTGCCAGCCTCAGTGGTTCTGGGATGCTGTGAGTGGGACCTTGCTTCAGCTACTTGAAATGACAACTGTCGAAGTACTTCCTCCCCTACCACACAGGCTATGTAAAGTAGTTTTGCTTCAGACCTAGGTATACTTTGGCTGAAGGTCAAGTCTTGGGCTAAGTGCTGAACTGGCACCATTTCTTTCGTTGGGAAGTGTTTTGGAGGAACAGTGCCTTTGCTCTTCATAAAATGTTGCCCAGGTTTCCTGCACAGTGTTCACTGCTAAAACACTAATGATTGTTTAGAATAGTATCTTTGCTAAATTCAGACTTGTACTGTGTAAGCCAGATATTCTGATAATCATGTTTTCTGCAAAACAATAAACTGTTAACTGTTTGTCAGAGACAAAAATAGCAAATCTTGAAACAGTCTGCAAGCAGCTTCCACCTCCACACACCCCGTATTTTCTGTGTACTTCATGTAAAGATCACTTCATTCCTTATAAGGGTATTTCATTTCAATACAAGTTTTATGTTAACAATTCTCATTTAAAGACTGTTTTGTTGTAAGAATAAGAATGAAGAAATGGAGTTGAGGGGAAACTGTTCTTACCAGTTTTGGTCATTGTTAACTTTGTTCTTCAAACTGTGTGATAGATTTGTAAGAAATAGTTAACACTTCTGAGCCCTCCTTTAGCTTGTAATGGGGTGACTCACACCCCAGTCTTTTCAATTAAAATACAAGATTTTCATGCTCAAATTAGTCATCAGAGAAATACAAGATAGAAGTTTCAGTAGTGGTATGATGCAAAGCCACTTATCTGGAAAAATACACTTGAAGTTATTGCCTTTTTTTTTTTTTTTTTATGTGGTCTGTAATTTTATATGAACTCAGGATTTTCTGCTAATCCCAGTGCATTGCAAATGAGAAGGAATTTAGTACCTTGCTGAAAGCCATGTGAGTTAGCCTCCCCTTTCACAAGTCAGCGCACTACAAGAATCGGCTTGAATGATATAATGTGATCCACAAAGTACATTTGTTTATGAATCAGGGTATCCAGGCCTTAGAAGGAAAGGTGAGGAGAGCCAAGAGCAATGGCCTCTGCATCTATTCCAGTGGGCTGCTGTACCCCTAGAAGGCAGCAGTGCTAGAGCAGTTCCTGCTGTGAGCTTTGGACCTGCAGGGGCACGTGGACTTGAGAGTTGCTTGAGGGGAGCAGGAAATTTGGCTTGGGAGCGGTGGGGCTGAAGGAGAAACTTTAAGTAGTGGCACCTCTCGTTTGTTGTGCTATAAAAGTTAAACCAGTCAGTGGTTTCTGTCTTAGCATCACCTGACAATTGCAGGACAAGAGTGTGACAGTTATCCTGCCATCTGACAGGGAAGACTGTACTATGTAATGACCAAGTATGAAGAAATCAGATCACTTGTTTCTGAAGGCCACCATGGAGCCTCAATTTTGCAGGTTACTAA
The DNA here is from genome assembly GCF_033783945.1 of Neopsephotus bourkii. Lineage (NCBI taxonomy): Eukaryota > Metazoa > Chordata > Aves > Psittaciformes > Psittacidae > Neopsephotus > Neopsephotus bourkii. The sequence continues at coordinate 5,092,356 of NW_026900826.1, forward strand.
AGTTAATAATCTGATTTTGCAGGTATTAGAAGCAAAGTGTTTTTAGCTATGTGTACCACAGACTGAATGTTGCTGTATGAGGAAAGCTGCATGCAACAGGCAGGAGGGAAGCAGTGAGGAATGCACTCTCACTGCTTGGGAGCATTGTTTTCTGTACAAAGTTCTGTGGGTTTCCCTTCAAGTTTGGGGATTTTCAGACTCCAGGAGGGCTAAGCATAGTATCAACCGTGGTAAAGCTGTGTTCTCATAAATCACCAACATTCATTTCAGTTTCACAGAAGAAATCCAGTAACATGAGGCCAAACAATATATAATGCACTTCTTAAGTATTTAGAACGTTTTTTATATTTACCGCATGAAAAGGGAACACAAAGGGTAGGGTTCAACTACATTAGTGGCTTGAAATTTTTAAAATGTCATCATTTTCTATGGTCTGTGCATTCATCTTATCTCATTGGTCTGTGGGTGTTTTTTGGGTGTTGTTTCGTTTTGTTTTGGGTTTTTTACAATTATTCCATGTTTTTATGGATGTAATGCAAGTCTGGATTTCTGAGTATGTGCTAAAGCCTGATGTCACACTATAAACTCTTAGCAGTTTTTATCAATTATGTTTATATTGTGTAATAGAAGAGGTGTTACTGGCAAACTAAACAAAGTATTATGATATTCATTTAGAATTTAAGTATGAACTGTTTCTTCTGGCTGTTTTAAACTGCAGTAGTTCTGGTTTCAGGGAAGCCCACAGCCAAACTTGCTCTCCATTTCTGAATTATGCTTTAGTAGAGTCTCTGAATATTAATTTCAGAAAGTAAACTTTTTCTGTTTTGAACCACAAGACCCTCACTGAAAGCCCAGTAAATTTCTATAAATGCTGAGAGCAGTATGTGTGGTTAATAGTTTGTCAGCCTGGTATAATAACAGCTGAGTTATTATAGAGCTTAATTTTACTTATCTCTGTATATTTTGCAGTCTAGTCTGCTTCGGTCAGATATGGGGCTTGGAAGTCCAGGCCAGCTGTCATCCTCGGGAAAACCTGGAGCACCCTACTATCCATTTTCCGGCACAAATCAGCGCCGAAGACCACTTCATGACTCACCAGCTCTTGGTGAGTAATATAGACAGTTTTTAAACTACTTTTCCTGATGCATTTCTGCAGACCTTATTGTTTTCTTTGACAGCTCATTTTATATACTGGTGATTGCTCTGTACTGAGCAATTCAAATTACAGCAAACTGCTATATAAGAGATAAACTGGAATTATTAACATTTTCTTTGATACACTAGTTTGGATTCAATACTGGTCAGTATTGCTTATAAAACAAACAAGAAACTCACAATAAACCCCTTAATTGCAAAAGCAATAATGACAGATGGATAGGAGCTGATGACCAGCTGAGTGCCCTTAACCCATGCCATCATTAACTCCTGGAAATGCCTGACCTTGAGGTCATTACCATTATTTAGTAGGGGAAAGACACAAAGGGGAAACAATTATCCTTTTATATGCTAAAAGTAACTTTATTCAAGGCAATATATAGTTCATTGTAATTGGTTCAACATGCCTTTAAAGTTCCTACCAATAGGAAACTAATAGTTTATCCTAAAATCAAACTACCTTGTAAAATAATATAGGCAGGAACTTGCTTAAAATTTGTTCTAATCCTGTGACAGTATTAATACTTTATTCTGGAGATACTTAGAGATTAAGAGATTTTTGTACTTGGTCATATTTGTTTGTAATGTTTCATAGCTGTAAAGACTTTGCATTGAATTAGGGAATCAAGAAGGAACCAGCTGTTCTATGATTTCTGCTACGAGTATCATGAATAATTGGGTGTGCAAGTTTTAAAACGTTCTTTTTTGTATGAGAAGGGAGTGTAACCTGATACTCTATTTTAAAGGCTACTATATTTCAATGTTAGCATGTTATGTCATTAGGATTAGTCAAGTTGTATGTTTGGGTTTTTAATGTTCCCAGTTCTGTATAGCACTTCTATTCCATAATAATATCTTGTTTGTTGAAACCACATAACTTAAACCATATTTACTCAAAACAAGGTTTCATCAAATGCAAATTGTTTCTTGAAGTAATTTCAGTATTAAGTACAACTGCAGACTCCTTGGGCATTAAAAAAAGCCCTGAACATACTTGACATTTGGTTTTTTAAAATCTTTTAATTATGAGTATATTACTTTGGAACTTTACCTATATATATGTGTGTGTGTGTGTATGTATTTTAAAATACCTTTTTTGTGTAACTTTCTAACCTGTTGTCAAGACAACCACCGTTTAATCTGGGGTTGTCTGTCTTCACAGATATTTTTGTAAGTATTCATGTTCCTCAGAACATGAGAATCAAAGGCAGCAGTTCTTCAGATCTGTTTCAGAAAAGGAACAGTCTGAGGAAAGTGAAGTGAAATTGTTTGCTGCTTGGAAGGGTGTTTGAACTTTAATAGAGGAGTTGGGTAGTGGGATAATGATGATCATACTTGAGTCCCCATTGAATGGGTTTTAGTGAGAAACTATGGTAATAGTAACCTGCTATGGTTTCAAGTAGTGGGGGGCTATTCAGGTGTTTGGGTGCTGGCTGGACATTGATGCCAGCATGTGCAGAAAGGTTATGGTATGAATCATAGAGTAGTTAGGGAGCAATCATTGAGGGAGAGTCCTGCATCAGATTGTCTGATTCCTGTTATTTACTTGATTATGTGATTAAGTTAATTTCTTGTGCAAACTAAATAGAGTTCAGTAAGTGGCAAATAATATTAAATATAACAAAATGAAGCTAAGCATGGTGCTTGCAGAGTAGTACTATTTATTTATTATTTCTTTTTTCCTTGAAAGAGAAGCGGGGGGGGGGGTATAAACCTGTTCAAATGATAACAGCATGATAGTAAGATTCATGGCTGAATCTTGGAGGGCTGTAAACCGGGGACATGGCAGGTGCTGGTTACAAAAGTTATTCCAGATACGCAGGAAAGAGGAAGTACCCTTGTATCTCAGATCTCGTTTCCAGTGGCTTGCGAAAGTATGTCTGAATTTTCATCTTTTTTTAAGGACTAGTTAAATGTTATTAGTTAGAAGTCCAATGATATGATTGTTTATCCCCAGGAAGGAGTTGCCTGACCAGGATTTTAACAAACTGTCTTTAAACTTGCTACTAAAGTTCATAGAACCCAACCAGTGGTTCATTCTAGGTGACACTTTTGAGTGCAGTGTAAATATCTCTTCCAGAAGTCCTTTTATTTTCATTTTGAACAAGCCCTGTGGGGAACGATCAGCATAAAGATACCCAGCAGATATTCTCACCTTATCTCACCTTTATCTTGTCATATCTTATAACAACGTTGTGATTAAATGTTCTGAATGAAAACAGAAAAATAGGAATTTTGTATTTTAATTGAAGACTCAATGGATCAACTGTAGAACTGGTAATCTTGCCACATAGCAGTCTTCAGACCATCAGTTAACTTCTAATTTACATGCATAGTGTTCAAATGTAATTTTATTAGCAGCTGATTAAACTGGTTCAGAGTCTTAATTTAGGTAGTGAAATTGCTAGGTACTTTTGTGATGCTATAATAATTGTTGGTAGAAAGAAGGGAGGTATTATGCTTTACTATTACATGCAAATTTGAGTTGTATTGCTTTACTACTTAAGAAAAACTATTAGGTGATTGGATTTGCTGTTTATTTACAACCTCGCTATAGTTTAAAAATGATGGAAAATTATATTAGTATTTTTAGAATATAAATCGTACTTCAACATGTCAAATCCTTTTTTGATAGCTCTGTCCTTGAAGTACAAAAAGGGAAAGCATTTCTCTCACTGATCAGTCCAAACCTTACTGTTTCTTAGTAAGTGTGAAAGGGTATCGGTGTGCCCTTCAGAGTTAGTGTTCGTATTGAAAGTAATAGTTTAGCAAAATATTTAGCAGAAACTTTATTTTAGAGAAGAACATTGGGAAGTTATGTTCTTATATTGGCGTGAAAGATTTCATTGGCACAGAATAAAAATGCACTACACTGGAAAGTAAGAAATCTATCATGGAAAAAAACCCTGTCTCGTGTTGCTATTTGTTCTTTTTAATCTGTAACGGAGATATTTGATGAAACATTGTTTTTCTATGTACAGATCCTCTTCAGACAAAGAAAGTAAGAAAGGTGCCCCCTGGTTTGCCTTCTTCTGTAAGTACTGCATGCTTTTACTGATAATAAACAAATCATGCTCAAACTGTGCTCTCCTCACTTGATATACACACAAATTACTTCAGCATTGGGAAGGATGTCTGCTGGACATAAACAGCTAGGCTAGGTGATTGGGAGTGGTTCTGGAGGACTAAATACACATTTGGTGTGGAATTTTTAGATTTCATAGCAGTGATTTTTAACTTGCTCATATGCTCCTACCCACTTGTCCCTGTCATTTGAATTCCTCTCTTGGGAAGAGAGCTGGGCCAGGAGCTGTCAAAGAAGATCTCCTGTACAGGTCTTTTGATGTTTAATTAGTCATTATGTTGCTGAACAGGAGGACAGACAGAGATTAATAGCTGAGAATCTTAGAAATTTACATTTGTAATAATCCCAGTGGAGCTGAAGACATTAAGATTCGGAGGACATGTACAGCTCAGCTTGCCTCAGTAGGACTGAGGTTATTAATATGCATAAATCACCGAGTCAGATGTTCATTGTGAAGCCCTGGTGGATTTTAAAGCCTTCATTAAGCCTTTCCTAACTTCAGCCTAGCATCAGGAAAGCTTTCAAGCAACTAGTTTGTTGATCCCTCTTTGCTTGAAAATTTATCCTTCGAGAATAAAGGGCTTTGATGAAAAAGGTTGGAAGGGTTTTGGTGAAAAATCATTAATGGCTGTGATAATCTAATGCTATAGGGGTGTTTTGTGGTATTAAATGTGCTTTATTCGTAAAAGGGAGAAAATTGTTTATAAATGAATCCGCATTTAAAAATCCACGTGAAGTGAAAAATCCCCAGTGAAGTGAAGGACGGAATTGTGTTTTCCCCTGCTCAGAGCAAACAGGAGGGGAGGGGGAAGCTCCTGCCTTGCGGGGTACATCTCTTTGTTGTGTAAATGGCTGTTGGGCTTTTATTTGGCAGTACTTAACACATGGGCGCAGGTGCACTTGGCTGAGTCATAACTCAAAGCCGGATAGGCTGAATGGAACATACTGCACGGGCAGCAGAGATACAGCAGAGCGGAATGCTCTGAGCTTTTCATTTTGTATTGAGCCTCAAGTACGGATAGTGTCTTCTAGCCCTTGCATCTTCCCTGTTTTCTCCTCCCTCTTTCCCTTCTCCCTCCCCCTGCTCACTATGATACGTACAGAAAGAAGGATCTGAAATCCTATTTTAACCGTACTTCCAGATGGAGCTGAGATAGTCTAGATAGCCTGGGGCAGCTGTGCTCTGAACCTGCAGCCTACCTGGAAGCCAGGATTGCAGCTGCAGGCACTCTTAAAAGCTTTTGCTTGCATAAGCACTTGGGCCCCACTAGAGGCTGAATAGCTGCTTGATAAACAAAATGAACACAATGCCTCAAATCATTATTCCCGAGGCCAGGAATATTCTTCTTCTTCTTCCTTCCCCCCCCCCCCCCCCCCCCTTTTTTTTTTTTTTTTTTTTTTTTTTTTTTCCCTTTTCCCTTCAGCAGCAGCTAAAAATAGTTTGGCAATTTACATTTTAACAGTTGTGTGTTATGTAGGGTGGCTTTACAGTCTAGCAGATGATTTCTGCTAGGTTAACAAAAATATATTTAAGATGTCAGAGAAGCTAAAACACAGAGCAGTGCAGTTTTCATGTAATTTATTACCATAATTCCGGGCGAGTAATAAAGCTTAAGTTACATGTTTAATATTTAATAGCGTCAGCCAGGTAGAGAGATTGTTTTAGCAAATGAAACATTTCTCTCATTCCTCTTCCCAGACTTTAATTTTAAGAAACAGGATTTTAAAAATGGCTTTCATTTAATTCTTCTGTGGGAAGAGTGGAGACAACAAAATGCTGCTAAATTTTATTTGTGTTAACATTGTACCAATCCGTGCAATAAAGTGTGGTTACTGTGAATAAACAGTGATTGCGGTGCTGCAGGTCTGAAGTACTGTTTCTGCGTATTCCGATGCTGCCAGGGCTGAATAGAGCCTTGGAGCAAAAATACCGTATTACAAAAAAAAAAGTGATACAAGGTATGATGTGTTTCGGAAGATGACACGAAAACTAAATTTCACTAACAGATAAATATGGAAATATTGTCTCTATTTTAAATATACCTTGGTAAGAAGTCTTGAATGTACTGTGGGAGAGATAAAAATTGGTTTAGCTAATAGTGCAGATAAGTTTAATTATAATATGAAAAGTCCCAAGAAAGGTGTTACTTCATGTTCTACAAATCTGTATTTAATTTTTCAGTTTCTAAAAGATTTTCTGCAAAGTTGTCGTGTTAGTATAGGGCTGCCATGTCAACAGACACTCAACAGGAATGTAATTTCCCAGATAACTATAATTTAATAAAAGTCTTTTAAGGAAAAATGAAACCAAAAAACCCTTCCTGTAATTTTTTCTTTGTCCCTTGCATTTGTGTGGTATTTTCTGACATTACTTGCTTTGAGGTTTATCTTTCTTCCTGTGTTTTGATCAAGGTCTAAAGTAAAAACAGAGAGAAAAGTGCTAACAAATTGTTTAGTTACGTTCTGGAGTGCAGCTGAATCTGAACTTGTCCTTTTACTGCAAAAATCAGATGCACGGGGCAGATGCATTTTTCAGTTTTCCTGTTGTAAGTTTCTAAGTGGTGAGTCATTGCCCAAAACATTCTGAATGTTGACACGCGAGCATTTGTACAACTACTAAATTTAAAGCCTTCTGGGGAGGATAGAAACTAAAACAATCGGTGGTTTATTTTTTCTCACTGTTAGCTCAAGCCAGGCTTGAGTGAGCAGAAAAATTATGATGTGCCATTTATATTCTAGCAGGGGGGATACTGTTTGGTGAGTTACATTATCCGCCGAGATTCGGGACTCTTGTATTTCTGGGGTTTTTTTTTCCGATTGTGGGAGGTACCTTAACTGAGCCAGGAAACTAATAATATCATAGGACTTGAAACCAGTTGTAACTAATCCGTGGGGCTGAATTAGGAAGAGCAGGGTACCAGGGTTTTCAAAGAGCTGTTCACTCCGCAGAGGGAGGAGAAAGACAAGTAAGGCTCACTTGGAAATGCACAGGGAGACTGCCATCTAATTATGTACGGGCTATGAGCAGAAACATACCATTTACACATGTAGTCAGAAAATAATTCAGACTAATTTTTTTTTATTAGTATCATAATGTGTAGCTATCGTGAAGTCATAATTTAAGAAAAATGGCAAGAATATCATTGTTCTTTTGCCGTTTAATTAGTCTCATGTCAGAGAAACAAACTTGAAATAGATCGTGTCTGTTAATTTTTGTTACAGAAAATGAGCTCTGACACACAGGAACAAATACCTGATTGTTTTCTGTGTAATGCCATTTCTAATAAGTATTTTGAGTGTATTAGTTTCCACAGTACCTGAGACAATCAGTTTAATATTAATCTTTAGATTTCCACTTATTTAATAAGAGATTGTCAAATGAATATTTTCTAGTACCAGAGCTCCCTTAGTAAATTCAAGTTCATTGTTTTTCAATATATTTAAGACAATTTACAATTTGATTATAAGGGTTCCTCATATATCATCCTCTATTGTATGTGTATAGTCCATGGTGCTAATTTATTACAGGAGTCCTTTATGAAGGAAGGCTAAAAAAAAAAAACCCCAAACCTGGTTTAGTGAATAGATCTACCTCCCAAACGTTTACTTTTCTTTTTCTGGTATCATGTTAGTCTTTTAAGACCGAGCTTGATAAATATGTTTTAAGAGATGTGTCAAAAGATGGCAGTGGTACCAGAAGGAAAATAATAGATCTTACTCCCTTCCGTGCTCCCTACTTCTTCTGCCCTTCCTGAAGGGTAAAGGAGATAATTTGAAATGGTGGAGTGGAAAGGATCCAATCCTGTGAATGTTTATCTGAAATGCAGTGTTCGCCATGTGGAGTGGCCTTTCTTTAGAGAATTATCCTCAATGTTACCAAGTTTGATGGGTATTGAAGTAGCCTGGTGTAAAGCAACATCCTTAGAATACTGTGCTGAAGTCTGTGGCTCTGAATAGAAACTGTGGAGCATCCCGGATAGATTTTTGTGCAGTGTTTGACTGGCGGTGATGATATGTTTAACTGACTTTCTAGTGAGACTTCTATTTATTTTGTTTTTATTGTAAGATTTGTTCCCCCTTGCCAGAAATGGTGTCAAAATGTAGAAAGCAGCATTTAATTTGTTCAGAGCTGTTCTGAATTGCCTTGTGCAGTCAAGTAGTACATTCAACTGTCACTTGTCTTCAGTATCTAACACTCTCAAAGACAGCAGTAACTCACTGACCCTTGCCTCCAATGCTGTGCTGTATTTTAGAAGACAATTTTAAATAACAAAACTGAGCAAACAAATCCTCATGGGTAATGCAACACAGAACTTGCCATTTCTTCCTTGTGACTTAGTCTTTCATCTTCCTTTCTTCTGCTTTATGCCTGTTCTTTGGTCACCTGATTCAAGGGGTGTTTTTAGGGACTTGCTCTAGACTCACCATGTTCATCTGTGAGCTTGAACAAAAAGCAAATATATAAACCATCCAACCCCCAAATTTTGTTACAAACCAAGCAGAAGTGTTTCTGGTTAGATGATTTTAGGTTTTTTTCAATTAGAGCTTTATTTGAAATCTATTAGAAACCAGCAGTAACGTCAGATTATAGCATTCCACCTGCTCTTTGCTATATGGGCACATTTAGCTGTCATTAAACAACTGAGCAGTCCATTGTGAAGTCCTGTTCCGAAAAGTTCAGGTTGAGTTCTCACAGAATTAGGGTAAAGGTGCTTAAGTAGCCCTCTCCTAATAGCTTTTTTAAATGAAAATCAAATACTTTTCCCAAACTGTCTCATCATCTGACTGGGGTGAACTGTTGTGAGGTTGTTTCATTGAAATGAGAGATCTTCGTTGTTAAAATCCTGCAGAGACGTATATGAGGGATATCTAATGATGCCAAATTATTTCTCCGTGTTTGGATTTACTGGAGATAGTTTATTTTTGAAGTTTTCACAACATATCAAAATGAGCACATTAAATGCTCTTAAATTAGAGTGTAGATCTGCATAAAAGGACCTTAAATCTGTGCATAGGTTCTAAAACTGTTATCTGGAAAAAATAACATGACTGAATTGCAGCTCATGTAATTTAGGGAGAATTTATATGGAATTGCTGCAACTTCTGCTTTACCTCAAAGATTAATGTGTCCATTATCATAAATTAGTGTGGTGTTTTATAACATTAGATAAGGATAAAAGCTTTTTTGAAGACTATTTCTTAATGTCTTTTGCTTGATAATACTTGTGGTATTGGTGGGAAGGCTTTTATAATCCCTGAAGTCAGCTGGGGAAGTGGGGAGCAGTGTTGTGTTTGTAGGCTTTTACGTGCCGTTGAAATGAGATGTTTCCTTTCAGTTGGTTACTCAGCCCCAATGTTGGGCAGGTTGCTTTGCCCGTTTGTCAAAAGAGGCAATACAAAAATGATTGCTCTTTCAAAAGAATGGTACTGAAATTAAAGCTCTGCTTTATTTTATGAAATTAAAGCACATCATCTTGAAATGGAATTTCAGGTCAAGATGGGTCTTTACACACTGAAGGGAAGAAACTGAATGAAATTACCTCGTGTTTTAGTGTCACGGAGTTTTTTGTAATATCAAGACTTACAAAAAAAAGCAAGTTGTGCAGTCTTGGAGATCTGAGTATGGGATTTCACCATTTGCACCAATAGCTAGGATTAGTTGTTAGCGTTTTTTCTTTCTGTAGGGAAGTAGTAGGTGGATTCCTAACTGTGGATGGCAGGGGGATTGCTCCTTTGGCTTTTGATAACTCGCTTGGCTTCATTTGCAAAACAGTTTTTCCAAGCAGCAAGTTGGAGTGCAGGAGAAGGGGAGGAATGCAGGGAAATACGTGCTGCGGCACAATTAGCGCTCTGCGATTTGACACGCAAGCTTGTGCAGCTTCTCTGACACGGGATTGTTTCACGAATTCACGAAGTGTGTGTGTGTGTGTGTGTGTGTGTGTGTGTGTGTGTGTGTGTGTTAAGGTCTTAGGCTGGGCTCAGGTGTAGAGTCTGGAGCCACCTACAGGGAGCTCACACGAGTGCAGGTGTAGCTGCATGGTTTTGGTGAGGGGAGGAAGTGAAAAATACCCTGTACTTCAGTGGTGAAAGAAGAGTTAAACGATGCTGTGAGGTTGCACCAGCAGAGGGACCCCTTAATCACTGTTTAATTTTCCAAATAGATTTTCTTGGTCCTACTGAGTTGCTGTGAAAAGATTCAGGACTTCTGCAGCCTTCCCTAACGCAGCCTTGCTGACTGATGTCAGGCTTTACAACTGTGTTATGGTCTATATACATGTTTAGATGGGGTACGTTAAAGCACATTTTGGGATGATGATTATCTTACTTCTCATGGGGTTATTTGTTGCCTCAGAGTAATTAGCATGTTTGTTTACTTTTTAATGCCGACACAGGGAGTTAAGACCTTCATATAGAGGCTGTCAAACCTTTAGTGCTTAGTGTTTCAGCAACATGATAAAACTTTCTGGATTTGAGCAATATCCCATCAAAGGTGTATTTGAAGGACTGTGGAACAAGTCTTGAAACCTCAAACTATTTTGTGTTTGGTTCTGAAGAATGTGGTACACAGCACTTTTTTTCCTCATGCTTTTCACTCTCGTACAATATTTATGTAAAAACTTAAACAGGTAAAATTTGGTATTATTTGGAAAACTACTGAAAGAGAAACTTTCTACCTGTAGTTTGCAATTAAAACCAAACAAAAATACCCAACTTTTTTACCCCAAACTGTCACAGGTAACTGGGGTTTTTTGAAAACAAGTAAACCCCTCCCAAGCAACAACAAAAAACCTAACAAACATCCCCTAAAACCTGGTAGTATTGCTAGGTAAAAGTAATGGATAGCAGTTAATAGCAATTTCATTAGTACTTGTTGTCTATTCTCTATTCCTTCAAACTGTTCCCTCTTTCCTGGTTGTAGTAACGTGACTGTTAAATGTGAATTTAAAGAAACCTTTTGAACAGGAAAACCACCAAAGTATTTTAGCTCTTGAATAGATGAGTAAATTAATTTGCTTAAATCATCTTCCTTTGGATATTGTGGAGGTTTTGCCTATTGCATTTAGTCCACTGGGTTATTTTAAATTGTCTTCCACGCAGTCTGCTCTGTTTCTGCTGAACAGCATACTTAGTGGTTGGTTAATAACACAAGGCTATACTTCCAGGATTTAAAACTAAATTAGCACTTACTTAACTGATCAGTTGAATAGAGGACAGTATAATAAGCAATGTGTTTTCCCCTTAGAACAGCCAGGTTTGTTTCTTAAGGCTTGAAAGCTTGTCTGTGTCTAACAGCTACATTATGCATCATATTCAGTGCACCCTTTATCAGTGATCCTAACTTTGACCTTGCTATAGTTGCAAGAGAAGCAGCTGAAAGTTCCTGAGTGTATTTTAATTAGCAACAGGTTGTTCAGTAGTGGACTATAAATTTGTCTTTTATCCTCATTTCCCTATTCCTTGCCTTTATTTCACTGGGGCATCAGCTGGGGTCTGTCTCCTCTTCAGGTTCAGTTTTCTTAGAAACTGGTAAGAGCTTAATCACTTGTGAAACTTGTGTTCCTTTGTCAAATGTGGTTGAAACTGATAAGGAGTTCCAACCTTGGACAGAGTGGGCAGGAAAGGAGGGGCTTCTAGGGCAGTTGCCTTCGCCTTATTTCCACAGATAGAAGGTTAGCCTAGCCCCTAGGAAATTAAATGGAGCTTGGTAAGAACAGTGGAATTTGTATCCCCTCAGAGTAGGTTTTGGCTCTGACGAGGTCACCATTTTGTCAGCAGTACCGAAACCAGCTCTCTACGAGGAAACTCGTGGTACTTGGGCACGCAGGTCACGATTGCTTTTGTTGGTGAAAAAGGAACTTTCACTTTCTCATTTTCACTGCTTGTTGTGTTTGAATAAACCCATTTAAAACATAAAGCTGTGATTAAAAAGCAGTAACCTTTTAAAAGTATTTTGGTATTTCAGTGTTGTGGAATAGGTTTGACCAGAGGATGGCTCTCATCTGCTGAGACAGTTACATAATTATCCTTCACACAGTATAATTTTCAGTCATCTGGAGAAATGATGTTTATTTTTTTATAAATTGAAATGATGGGTTACATGTGCTTATCGCGTGTTTATGAGAGGCTCTGACAAGTCGGACAAAACCGTATTTCACATAAAAGTGTGTTTTCGGGCAGAACACATAGTTCATTCACAAAATCTCTTGGTGTTAAAACCATCTTTGACAACACCCTCCTGCAGGTAGCTTGGTTTATTATTAGGTCAGTATTTCATTCCACATCAGCTTTCATAATCTCTTTGCATACTTTAGAAACAGGCAGTTTATTGTTTTTGACACACAGTACAGGGTCATGAGTGGAAACAATTCGGGCTACAAAGTGCATGTCAGTTCAGTGCTCCTCTGCTGACGGCATGTCTGTCTGAAATCAAGTTTAAAAAATTGGCCCTGTCTCCAGCTGACTTGTTTTGTCAGGCTGAGTCATGAGATTAACCCTTGACTTGTCACCAAGGAAAAATGGAGTAAACAACTGTACCCAGTACAGTATCTCTAATCCAGTGATGATTCATTTCACTGTAACATGATTCTCTTAAGAAAACAAATTTCAGAGCAGCTGTTGCTCGGCTTAAATGGGGATTATAAAAATTGCAACCACAAAATGAAAACTTACTTTGGTCTTGAGGAGCTTTTGGAACAGTTACGTGGGAGTAGTTCCTGCATATAGAGAGCTCTTGGTAACAACGGCACAAGTGTTTGAGCAGTCTTTCAAATTCTTCCGGTTTAGGTTTATTTTTCATGTGTTGTGGTGCAAGTAAACTTCTGTGGGTTAAAGTTTCTTATGCTGGAGGGAATTATGGTTGGATCCTGTAAGGTGCATCGATGTAGCGAACATCCTGTGAGAAACAGCGTTTCTGTACAGTAAATGTAGAGCAGCTGCAGTGATAAATTTCAGATACTGTAGAGTAAGATTTTATTCCCACCAATGAGGGTAGGACGACTAAATCCCTGTTTGGTAAAATGAAATTGTTATCCTTTTGATTTGTGGGGAAGTAACTCGGGAGGAAATTCACTTATTGCCTCATTATGAAGGTACAAATTTTTAAACCAGTTTGTCTACAAAGAGACAGCATTTGCAGTGGTGTTACTCAGTTTTATTGATCAGATTGTTGCTGTTGTCTTCACCATGTGATGGTGAGCAACATCAATGATTTCCTTGTGCTGATAGATGTTAATTGTATTAGTAAATATTACCAGTTAATATTACCTGTATATTTTTCATTACAGTTGCTCTGTACAAGTATAGGGCCATTGTCATGCAGAGAAACACCAGCCTTCCCAGTGCTACCCAGTAAAGTTATTTTTTTCTGCTGTATCTTTTAGCATTTTTCCAGTTTGTAATAGGGGTGGAGAATGCTGATTATTTGAGAGGGGCTTGATCACGCCCTTCAGCTCAAATACAACTATTGAAAAAATAGAGCATGTGTGCATGGAGGCGCAGTAGCAATTACAACTATGTTGATGATAGTCTTTACTTCAAAGAACTGATTCCAGTTACCCTGGAAGTATATTTAGTGATTAAAACGTTTGCATGCTTGAATTATTTCAGGAAAACAAGGGGTTTCTTACTTCTTCAGCTCTTGCAAGCTGAAAGTGCATTTCCATGTTTGGGTTTTTTTCTAAGTTGTACAGTAGATTGAATTGGTGATTTTAATCTAGGGTGCTATGAGAAGTAGCACGTGTAAACATCTGAAGATCTTTTAGCGTATCTCATCTGTAGCGTCCTGAACATTAGTGAGGAGCTTTAAGGAATGGCATTGTTAGCTGCAAATCAGAGCTTCTGACGGACTCACTCTCTGTGGACTGAAATGGGTCTCTGTGGTCCCTGGGGGAAGAAGGAAGCCGCCAGTCACTCTGCAGGCCTGGCAATTTAATAGTCTGAAGTATAGTGATGTTCTTTTTTGCAGCTGCTGCTATGCCTTTTGTATCAGAGGAGAGTTGAGTTTGGATATCATTAGCCTTAGTGCATAGTTCTGGATACATAGTTTGATTTGCAGTGAACGTGCAAGTGTTCTTCAGTTGATGTAAACTTCAGTATGTATTTGCCAGTGTATTCTTAAAGCACAGTAGTCTCCTAAATGATTGGAAGAGTTCACTGAGAACATTTGAAGATGGAGGTGTGAACATTTTTTGTCAGTATAAGCATATTCTGTGTATCTACAGACTCTACAGTAGTTATGTCCTGAGATAATGGATATGATACAGCAGACCCACTAAGGTTTTTATCTGACCACAGTATTCTGCTGTAGTCAGTTTGTCACCCTTCTGGATCTTTCTAGTTCAGAAGATTCCCCCGACACAAGGTGCTTGGCAGAACGAACCAGATTTCTGCAGTCTGCTTTGTTTCCCTGTAAATTGCGGAACTTTGTCCATTTTTTTCCTTATCCTGACGTATTTTCCTGCTTTTGTCAGGAGGGAGGCAGGGGGAGTTCACAGCATTGGCAGTTGACGCAGAGGTGGAGAATGTGGTTTCGCTTTAACCTTTTTTTTTCCCTGGGTTGAAATCTGTCTCTGACTTAATCAGGAGCTCAGTTAATAGCCAGCTGCATTCATGTGTAGGACATAAAGAAACGAACACCTCATTCAAGAGTTAAAATTAGTTAATGCCACTGTTAAGTGAAGAAACCAGGCATAGGTAATGTGCAGATAGAGGGATTACTGCAATGGAAGTTGCAGTCTGTTCGCTATGTTGTGTAATGCCCATTCTGTGATGTGCCAGAGTTGTTAGGGTCTCCTCCCTTTCTCATATGGGCACAGAACTGCTTTTTCCTTGCAAAAATGTATTATACAATATAAAGGAAGTCTGGGCTCATGTTTCCAAAGAGCCATCACACTTTGTATACGGGGTCTTGAAGATGGATTTTGGATTTATACTGTAACACGAACACAGTTGCATGATTTTAGGAACGCTTATGCAGCCGAGCATCTCGTGTGTGTTGTGCCGCCACACGGGCTTTCTGGTGCGGGGTGTCTGTGCGGGTGTCCCTCGGGGTGCTCCGGCCGGCCCCGGGGCTCCTGGCCCGGCAGCTCCCGAAGCGCTGCCGGAGTTGGAGACAACTCCACGAGGCAGATGGCCGTGTGGCTGGAGCTGCACCAAGCGGCGTCTCCGCTGCCGCAAGTGCTCTAATTTAATTAGAACAGAAAGCGGGAGGTGAGCTGGCTCAGGACGTGTCCCTCTGCCGCTGCCTCGCAGGTCGCGCTTTACTCGGCGCGGCAGGCCCGCGTGTGGGGACTGGGGCGTGCTCCCCCTTCGCTCCCCCCACCCCCGCCTTCCGGCGCTTGGCGCGGTCTGGGGCGCGGGCCGCGGCGGGTGGCGGGGCCCCGCTCCCGGCCCTACCCCCGCGCCGGCCGGAGATGGTTCAGTCCTGCTTTGCATAAGTCGCCGCTGAGGCGCTCCATGTGCGCGGAGCGGCGCGCGGGCGGGTGGCTGAGGCGGAGGGAGGCGGCGCAGCTCAGCCCGGCCCGCCGCCAGCCGCGCCATGTACTGCGCGTACCCGGTCCCCGGGGTGGGCAGCAACTCCCTCATGTACTACTACAACGGGAAGACGGTAAGGGCGGCCGCCTTTGTTCGGGAGCCGCCGGGAGCGGGGCTGGCGGCCGGTCCTCGGGCACATACTGAGTTCTCAGGGCGGCTACTCCGCGGGCGGGCAGCCCGTGCCCGTGCTGACGGTGCCGGGGCAAGCGGGGCGGGCGGCGAGTGGTCGTGAAGGGGAGCTGTGCCTGGGTCCGCGGGGGTAGCTGATGGAAGTCTCCTCAGTTATGTACGGAGGCACCGAGTCCGGCTGGGCGAGGACGGAGGGCAGCGGCCCGCAGCCAGGCGGCGCTCCCTGACGGGCTGGGGCCGGAGCCGCTCCCGCCCTGCTCGCTCCGGGCCCCTGAGGTGCTGGCGGGGCGCTGCGGAGAAGTTGCTGCGTGGCCCCGGCGCTCGGTGCGCGCTGTTGAGTGCTCGGTTTGGGCTTCACCTCCCGGGGCGCGACTCGAGCACCGCCGCTGTGGCTGTGGCCGATCGGCGGGTTCCGCACCCCGGTACCGCTGCCGGGCAGAGCTGCCCTTCGCTTGTGGGACTGGGACATAAAGTCCTGCACGGCCCCGGGAGGAGGGGGAGACGGGCGGGCAGGTTCACGAACAGAAGTCTCCTCTCTGCGTTATAACTCTGTGGAAATCGGAGATTTCTGCCTCACGGTTGATACTTTGAATTTTTAAGTTCGTATGGCGACAGCTGGGAATTTTGTGTCTAAAAATCAGCGAACAATGGTAAACTGCGCACAGTGTGCTTTACCCGGTCTGTTGATGATGTATGCGGTTTTGGCTTGTTTTTGTTACAAAAATTACATTAAGTAGGAAGAAAAAGCGAGATGCTGATACCGATCTCTCTTTTCTTCCCCTTTCTTTTAACCTCTCTTGCGTTCCCGGGTGCGCCGTGCCGTCATTGGTAAACTTTTGCCAGGATCTTTGTTCGGTGATAATTAAACTGTGGATCTTTGTTCGGTGATAATTAAACTGTGGATCTTTACAGTTACGGAAGACACTGTGCATGGGCTTCTTCAATAAAAGAAAAGATACCGGAGGAGAGGCTGGGGGAATGCGTAAAATTGCTTGGTCTCTGTTTCATTTCCTTTGGTATAAATGCCAGCTGTCTTTCAAATATGACATTATTTTTCTTTCATGTCTGCTCCTAGGCTAAAACAATCTGTTTGAAGTTTTATGTGGAGATATATATAAGACTTAAGTAAAATTAACTGTACAATACCCCTGAAGCAAAGGGAGTATAACTTGCATGAAGTTTTGATTTTATTCTTTCTAGAGCACAGATCACTCTATTACAACATTTCTCTTTGTTCTTGTAGCAGGAAAAAAGGCTTTGATCTTATTAAGTATTTCCAGGCATATAGTAGATGCAAGTGCTGGTACTGTAGGAGAGCCTGGCTGGAAAATTGATAGCATGTGCCTGTTGTGGGTCAGAGGTGACCTTTATGAGCTTGAAGAGTTAGTAAATAGATGACAAATCATATGATGATCCTATATCATGTTGCCTAGGGTTTTATTTAAGTAATTTTTTTTTTCCCAAACATCTCACTAGTCTTTAGCATTTTCTCTCCTAGGAATTCTGCAGGTTGGACTGAAGTACTGATTTAAATATACTGGAGGAGGATAGGTGAAGCAGGGGGGATTGTTTTTTGTGTTACAGTTCATGAAGTGCACCTCTTGGTGTGTTTGCCAAATCTTTGTATGAGCCTTTCCATAGTGAGGGAACAGTACATACCCTCATTTTGATGTCTTACTACTTCTACTTGTATTGTTTGACCCATTAGTAGCTGGCAGTATGTACCTCGTTGTTTTGATTTGAGAGTTTTATTTAGATTATTGTGTTAGATTTTGAGTGTTTACATTCCCTGATACCTGCTGATGTATATAAAATCTAATTTATTTACACTCAAAGCAAATAGGAAATGATTTGGAGAAAATGCATGTGTGTCTGTTAGCTTTTTATTAAATATTTTGTTATTTTCAACTTCTTAAATTTGTAAGCCAGAAGAAAGCTTAATATTAAGCTAAAAGCCAAGTGTCTGAGGAGCCCAATAGATGGTCCTGTGTGCACTGGCACAGAAATTGAAAGCTTAAAAATTAAGTCAGGGAGATTTACTATTAGAAGAGGTTCAATTTTTGTAATTTCTATGTGTTTTGTGAGGGAGGCGTGGAAGTGAATGGTAATGTTTTAATACATATCCCCTGTTAAGGAGTAAAATTTTATCATTACGTGTAATAGGTGCTATAAATAAACATATATATCAAGAGTCCTTCCCAAATTAAAAAGAAAAAAGTTTTTAATCTATTTTGTAAAGAAAATAAAGAACTTAAAGATTTTGCCTGTGGTGGTTTTTTTGGGTTTTTTTTTTTTTTCCCTCACCTGTTGATATATAGAAAATATTCTCAGCTTATGGAGGCTAACAAAATTTTAATATAGAGATTTTTTGGAGAAAATAATTCTAGTTAAAAATGACATCTCTCTGAAGCTTCACCTTCCCTTTCTTTCAAGAGCTCTGCTACAGAGCCAAAAATCAGCAAGCCACCCCCATTAAAAAAAAAAAAAAAAATCTGCAAAAATAGTCAGGGGAAATAGGAGCACAAATTGAAATTGTAGTTGGTAAATTTTGATTTGATTCTTTTTTTTTTAACAATAAATAAATGAGCTTCATTCACTGGGGCCTTTCCATTTAAATTTCATGAAATGCAATAGCACCAAAATAATACTTCAATGATAGAAGTTTTGTATCTTCTTTGTGCTTAAGGAATAAAATACAGATTTTAAAGATTTCCACTCCTTTCAGTTCATCTACAAGTGTAGAAATAAATTGGTTGTTTCCTGAATGTACTCTAGAATTATTTTTATATAGACTGCAATAAAGTGTCAGTTATCACCAAAATAATTTTAAGGAATAATATGGATTATATTTTATATCACCTATGATTACTATTTCTATGAGATTAAATTTGTGACTGTGTTACACATTATTGTTGTACTGTGTGCACTGTATAACTTAATTTGATGTACTAGTCTGAGTATGTGTTTTTCTCAGCATAGGCTGAGATTTTGAGCCCTTTTCCAAGATGGAGTTGCTGCATCTTTCATAATACATTTCTACAATGCCTTTTTGGAAAGGGAGGAAAAAAGCCACAACATATATATATATTTATACATATATATATAATTTTTGCATTTACACAATGCTTTGTGATTTTATTTTTTTTTTTTAATGGGGATTTTTTTGAGAATTTTCTCAAGAATTTGTAATCTAGAAGGCTGTTTATAAATATGTGTGTGTGGTACAAATGGGCACACGCGTATAAATGACTAAATACACACAGGTGTGAGTACAAGTGTGTATACTTGGGTATTTTTTTTAGTGGAGAAAATGCATGTCTTGCAGCTGTCGATCTCAGAGTTACAGCAGAGAGAAACATGTTAATACTACTGCGCGATGCTTAGATGACACGGCTGCATGTCTGTCTGGAGCTGCTATGCAGTAAATAATTACTAAGTCTTTTAACGTCAGTGTAGAATGTTTTCAGTTTGTGAGTTTTGGAGCAGCGAGGTGCTAAAAAGAGGGAATCAGTTCTGCTTTTATTAGTATCAGGCCAGTTAGTATAGAGGCAGAAAAGTACAATTAAAGCTGTTCTGTACCATATGCTGCCCACAGCAACTCAGACAAGGTCAATGCTAACATTTGTAAGTCCGGACAAATATAAGATAATCTGGAAAATCTCTAGGGGCGCACGGCTGCGGACATTGAATAAAGAGAGGTAGTAAACACTGGTCAGCTGGATTTCTTCCTCCCCCTGTTCCTCACCATTCTTTTTCACCTCCCTACCCCACTAAAAAACCCCGATGAGTTACAATGCGTCAGCCCAAGAGAGTTTTCCCTTCTCCACTCCATTGCGTTGAACTGCCAATCTGCTGAGCAGTGGTCCCACGCCAGAAGGGTGTCTTGTCTGCAACAAGCTTTATTGATGCTTTAAAGTGAAGGTTATGTCCCTTTCCTTGGGCAAATGAAAAAGCAAGGGCTGGGATCAGGTGCTGTATTGGACAGATATATATTTCTCAAAATGTTAGCACCAGAGGAGCAAACCCCTGTTTGCTCAGCGCGTTTGCTTTGATAATCATGTGCATGTTGAAGTCTGTTTGCAGAAATATAATAGTTTCTGACGGCTTTATGGAAACTAAGAGTAGTACTGAGTTCAGAGGAGAGATAGCACTACCTTCTGCGTGTTTATAGTGCATCTTCTGTGGTTAGTGCTGGTGTTGGGGGTTCCTACGACAGCTAGAACAGCCTTCTGAAATACAGGGAGCAGGTTAAGAAACAGGCTGATGAGTTTCAGCTGATTTTGTTTCCTTAAAATCTGAATTTAATCAGGAATTTCCAAAGAGTTGTTAGTTAATAGACTAACACTTGCACACTTTAACAGCAGTGTAGTTTGAAGAGTGGGGGAAAGAGGTTTTGTTTAGGAAATAAAATGCAAAAAGAATCTTCAAGCGCTATATATGTGTATGTATTTCTGGTGTTCCTGCTGCCTTGCCTTCTTCTCCTCCGCTCTCTGCCTTACACTACTACAATTCAGAAAATAAAAGAACAGACCAAAAGGTTTCCGTATACAGAATTTGGGATTTTTTTGTAAGTTTACCTGTCACTTTTTAACATGACTTTAAAGTTGTCGTACACTGGGGAAGAAGCTAGACTGTGTGTCAATGCAGTTAGATTCTGCATTTCAGAAATAGCCAAGTAGGCATGTATAGCATGCCTAAACTGCATAAACATTTATTTAAGATGGAATTCAGTTTAGCTACTTCAGGGAATTTGAATGTTAAAAATCATGGTTTGATTTGCAGACAAGACTAATGCTCTGCTCTTTCAAAGGAGAGTTTTATTTTCATTCTGGGTAGTGAGAAGACTTTTTAAAATGTATAAACCTTTACACCTGGTATTGGAAATACAGAGTACGACTGAGGATGTGGTGTTCTGATCTCGTATACTGGGGCTCTTCATTTTATCATCTTGCTTGAGTATTAACTACATCAGAATTTACGGTGGTGGTTTTGTTTTTTGGTTAGGGTTTTGGGTTTTGTTTTTTTTTGGCAGCTTCTGTCTCACTGTAAAGAGGTGCATGGAAAACTATAGTTACTATTCTACATTCCTGAAGCTTTAGTAAACATGAAAGCAAGCTCCCTTTTCCCAGAGCTGCCTTTCAGCAGAATTAGCTTTTGCCACAAAACCTGCAGATAATACACTGTAAAATTTTGCCACATGTACAAATCATTCATCAGTGCACACTTGCTTAGTGCATGACTGATGCTGATGGAATGTAGATAGGCTACTTAGCAGAGTTTACAAGCTACAGAATAGGTTATCCATCTCTATTGGTTTCAAAAAAATCCTCTGTCTCCAGCAGCTTGATAAATAATTTTCGGAACTTCCAAGTATTATTAATAACTAGGCTTAAATGAGTAACATAATTCCTAAATTCATAAACAGTATGTGTGATGGGAGCCCTGGTCTTGAGGTAGCATAAGCCCGTCATAAGGAAGGTTTGGTTGCTTTGTTGCTATTATTTAATCTGCTTTTAACATTAATATTAAACATTGATAAATATTTAAGAATTTGAAACATATTACAGGAAAATTGCCTGAGAGGAAGTATGCCAACAGGAGGATTCAAAGAGTTGTATCTATTAAATGCATTTATAGAATAAGACTTGGAAGTTTTACTTAGCATAAAATTTGGTAAACGCAGATCTTTAAATTAATGTTCATGTTATTGGCACTTGTGTTAGTAAACAGAAGCACAGTGTCTAGTCCTTTGATGTGTTTTAGATACATTAGGTGCGTGTAACTTTCATGATAGTGTTCATTATGTATGTTAATAATCAGGGCAGATTTTGGAACTGGAATGATGTGTTTGTTTTGCTTAAACGTGAAGCAGTACAGATAATGGCGCCTCAGCTCTGTTCTGAAGCCAGCTCCCACCACTACCCCTCAAAAAATATCTTCCTTGTCATCCTGCTTTTCCCGCTGGAGAAACATAAATCCAGTTCAGGGTGCAGAAGAGACAGACGTGGGACTCTGACTTGATGTCCTTTGCAACTCATTTGTCCTACTTCCCTCTGCGGAGGCTGCCTACCCTTCAGAAGCACTGCAACATTAGGATTGATGTATATTCTAGCACAGCTCCAAGAAAGTCAAGTCCTCCACTTGATAAGTCATGTTAAAACCTAGTTTTGGTGTGAGTTTATCAGAAGGGAATTTCCCATTCATAATCAGAGAGTGTTTTGCTTGTCAGCATGGAGACACATCCGATGCCTTAGGGTGCAGTGCGTTTTAAGGGGATTAGAAGATGGGCTCCTCTTCTACCTTCTGGAGACAACACTCTTCCAAGGAGACTGCAGACAGGATGACCTTTTGACAGTATTCCTCATCTTAGTGGGAATGTCAGCCAGGAAAAACTGGTTTGGTGCCTTCTGGATGTCACTGTTATCAGTTTAATAGCTAAAAGAGGCTGTCTTGAGCAGCCACGTCATATTTATAACAGCCTTACTCAGCTGTTGCAGAAGAGAAAGCCCTTTAACTAGGACACAGCCCTGCGAGCTGCAGACCAGCACCGCAGAGGCTGCGATCTGCTAGATTGGGCTCTGGGTGTGCACGGGTGCTCAGAGCCAGCCCTCGGGCTGCCCGTTACCTTGCTTCCTGGCTCTAAAATAAAACTTAAACTTTTTTTATACACTTTTTTTATTTTAAGCCCGTGTCTTTCGCCTCTCGTGGACTTCACGTTAGTCTCAGTAAATTTTGTCCTTTGCTTTTGAATTCTGTTTGTAGTAACACAACATAAAAATGATGATTAGGTCATTAACCAGAAAAAACCTGGCGCTCATCTGCAGGTGATCAGATGACATCAGAGGCCTGGTTTTAATTTGTGGGTAGTTCTGATTGTAACTAAAAGAGACTTGCTCCTTTTGTGGAATTGGCTGGCTGTTTCCCCACATCTGGAGTTAATGAAGTCTTTGAGACCACATCAGTTGTGTTTTGCCGCAAGAACCCTTTGATCTGAAAAATCTAGACTGGCACAAGTGCAGCTTCATAACATTGCAGCTATGTTTTTTTGCAAGCTATAGTTAAGATACCAAAACAAGCAGAAACTATATAAAGTTATGTGTCTGTGCTAGGGCTTTCATGTAGCTGTTTGGAAGGGCCTCTTTTATGTTAATATAATTCATAATATTTTTATGATGTTAATGGCTTGTACATATGTAACTATGTGATACATTTGTAGGAGTTTTTCAGTTTTAATTTCCCTTTTGAGATGGTGTTTGTTCAGTTTTTATAAATCACCCAATTATGCAAAATGTTAAAATTTGTCTGAAGCTTGTATTTACAAATCTCACTGATAATGTTACAGCTTAAAACCAATGCACTCCGTCACTGTAGGTGATTTTGCATTAATCAGCGTACATCTCCATGGAAGTGCTAAATGTCATAAAGCTTTGTTTCCACTGCTGTCCTGTGACAGTGATAGATTATCCATCAGCTATAGCATATGCTGCGTTATTCTGCACAACAGAGAACTTGTAAATTAAGCCCAGTTTTGCCTAATATGTTTGCAGTCTTATGAGTGCGAGTATTTACAATTTGACAGAGTGACATTTCTGTTAAAATATGTCGGAGGCATGGAATATACATGCATTCATCATATATAGTAAATACATATGTACTGTTAACATCACTTAAAACGTATTGTCATTCTGTCACTCAGGTTTGGTAAGCATCTCTTGTTTTACATTTATTCCATAAATTGAAAATTTGCAAGTAAAATATTGAACAGAAGCTTTCTGTGAAAGGCTTTCTTTCCTAAGAAAGAAAAAAAACATTTATTTTGATTTTTAAAATATTAAAACAAAAAAAAAAACCAAGCCCAAAAACCAGATGTAAGCGTTCCACTTGACTCCCTTTTACCAGGTGTCCTTTTACCTGCTGCCGTTCTCATTACATGGCTCATACCGACAGCTGTGCCCTAACTTAATTCCTTGCGCCCTTGTCCCGATCCCATCGTACTGCAGTTTGAGAGATTGTATTGAAATTCTGTTGATGTAAAACGAGTCTAAGAGAGTGGTAAATCAGCCCCTCTGATATAAAAGAGCGCTGTCTGCAGGCACATGCCCAGCCATTTGTTCTGACAACAGCAGGCTAGAAAAGCATTTGGGAGTGGGGAGGAGGGGTATTGGTATGCAAATGGCAGCAGGACTTGCCCACTTCACTTTCTAAATATCCGTATCACAACAGTCACTCTCCGGGAGAACAATGGTTCCCTTTTAGGGGACTTACGGCTTTTTGTTGGCCGGCTTGGTTTTCCTGGCCCTTCTCTTGCTTGGTAAACAACATCCCAGAAAGACGAGGGAGAGATGTGAATGTTGGAGAAACGTTTGTGCGTGGAGATGCACAGGAAGGGACAGAAGTAATCACTTCGTATTTTAGGATTGTAGGGTATAGTGTGCTCTATAAGTTGCATTATGTAAGCTTTCAAGTCTTAAAATTACTCTTAACATATGTGTTCATGAAGATTTACGTATTTACAAGTAAGGTGAATGATAATGTGAAAAAATACCTCTTTTATATGTGGTAGCAAAAAGGTGCTCTAGTTTGAGGGTTACATTTTGATACTCTTTGCTGCATTATTTGTTAATTTGCCGGGTTTTTTGGTTGTAAGATTTTCTGTTCAGCATGCACTGGTCATACTGCAATGTTTGGTGTATTGACCAAAATACTGGTATGATGACATAGCGTTGTGTAGAGCAACTAGTGCTATGGGATAGGTCCTTGAGTCTGTGAATACTGGCTTTGTTGATTTGACTTATTCCTGAATATACTTTGTATTTCTTCCTAGAGTCCCTGCAAGTGAAAGACTTCTAATGGTTACGTTTATTTGGCATCTTAGGATTTTTAACCTGTTAAGATAATGTGTTGCTTGCCAGTTGAGAATGGTTGTTCCAATGTGGAGTTACGCTGAAAAAAGAATGAGGCAGGTTTTCTTTAATGCTAGGCCAGTGTGAAAATAACATGCTGGATGTTGCAGTTTTAAGATGAGTCCTCAGGACTGGCATTACTTACACTTTTGATGACTCTACAAAGGTGTGGAAGTTTCTAAAAGGATGATACAATGGTTGCATTAAAACCTTTGAGTTTGTCACTGGATGTTCTTTTTGTTTCTGACTGTTGGGATGCCAGCTGATTAAATATTCAAACAGGCATACAGTTGTTTTAAAATAAAATTTGTTTGGGGCCCAGTTGTTTTATCTTGCTTTTTTTTTATCTTGAGCAACAAGTCTGTGCGAGTCAGGCACTTAGAAAGCAAAATCAGCATTCAGGCTTTTATCAGGCCACCTGGCTGAGTTGGCACACCAGAAAGTGTGTTGTTAGGATCATTCTACTGTAGTTCCTCTGTACTGTGGCAACTTGCTAAAAAGCAAATAAAACAAGGGCAACAAATGCTGCAGCTTGCTACACTGTTCTTTTTTTATGTGTGCTTTCTCTCTGTGGCTGTATGCTGTTATGGGTTTTTTTTAATGTATGACACCCAGATATTACTAACCTGCTTTTATTGCTCTCCAATATTTAGGTGTATGCACCGTCCCCGAGTTCTGATGATTTCAACAGAGAATCTCCAAGTTACCCATCTCCTAAGCCACCGAGCAGTATGTTTGCTAGCACTTTCTTTATGCAAGGTGGGTAAAATGACTGTAAATATATGGGCAGATGTCACTTGTCCTTCGGGTAGACATCTGCAGTCAGGCACTGCAGTACTGAATGAATGAGGAAGTGTAAAGGTAACTTTGTGCTAGAGCCCATGAATAAGTTTTATATATGTCTAAACCAGTTAGATGAAGGGAGCTGTCTGTTGATTTAAAGTTCTTCTCATGACGTTAATTGCTGACTGAAATTTAAGGGGATTATACACCAGGCCAGATGGAGAGAATCCGCCATCCTTTGATTTGTAGGGGCTTCAGAGCAGCACACTAGAGTGATGGAGAAAAATGAGGTGGGGGGTTTTTTGGCCGCTTTGGAATTTGACTGTACAATATCAGCTAACAGTCTTAAGTTCTCAAATGTTTGTATATCCAGCATGCCAAAAAAAGGGGTTTGCATTGAACAAAGCGAGAGCAGAATTCATTTCCTTGGCCTCACGTCATGCAGTTAGCTCGTATAGGAGTCTGATGAGGTTTTGGAGCATATTGAAAGCATAGTCTGTCAATACGGGAATTTACAGAGCACTTCAGTTTGTGCTGCAGAAAGAAAACTGCATCGACACACGGGTTTAAGGCTTATGTAATGCAGCAATTTCCGTGACTTCAATGTGCTATTATGAAATGTTTTTATATTTTTATGGTACGGAGGTATTTTAGACTATAAATTGCTTATTTTAGGTTAATCGCTGTTTTGCACTGTATGTTCCTGATGAGCTCTGCTCAGCCAAATGTCTCTCCCCTCCACCCCCTTTTTTATTATTTCTTTCAGCCTGGAATTTTTATCAAGCCTCTAGATATAAATCTGGCCTTACTGAAGGTCTGTGTAATTAGCACAAGTACTTGGTATTTTCTCAGCTGTGCTTGGATTGTGTTTCAGCTATAAAAGACTCTGTTGGGTTTGGTTCTTTTTTATAAATTCAGCAACAGTGTGGTGGCATGAAAATAGGAACCACCGGATGAACTGGTCACCATTTCCCCGCTGCTGTTTGTCTGAGTAGCTGAGTTCTGTATGCTCATAAGCTAATGGTGTAAAGGGAAGTAGCGCTCGGTTCACTTCGTCATTCAACATGGGTTTTTTGTTTTCTTTTTATCAAAAAAAAGATGGGACCCACAATTCTTCTGACCTCTGGAGTTCATCCAATGGCATGAGCCAGCCCGGCTACGGTGGGATGCTGGGAGGCTCCTCTTCCCACATGTCCCAGTCTGGCAGTTACGGCAGCCTGCATGCACATGACCGTTTGGTAAGACACATAGCACAGATTCATGTATTTGTATACAGGGAACTGGCTTACAGGAATTAATTTCTTGCTGCTCTTGTGTGTCAGTTAAAAACCCAGTTGTCAGAAATCACAGACTTCCTATGTTAGATTTATGTCCTTTTACTTGTGTGTTGTATAAATAAATATCTGTGGCTATATAGTGGTGTGTTCAGAGGATGGAGGAGACCCTTTCTTTAGTAAGGAGCTGGGTGTTGTGTATTTGGTATCTTAAAGCATCAACATTTATTTAAAGACAAACTTAATGTCTTCTGTCTGTTTCTCTTCTCTCTAGAGCTATCCCCCACATTCAGTCTCACCTACAGATATAAATGCCAGTCTTCCTCCAATGTCTAGCTTCCATCGTGGCAGTACCAGCAGTTCCCCTTATGTAGCTGCCTCACACACTCCACCTGTCAATGGATCAGATACTATTCTGGGTAAAAAGTTCTTTCTGCTTTTTTTTTTTTTTTTTCTCATGTAAGTTTTTGTGTTTGGTGGGGTTTGGGGTTTTTTTGTTTGTTTGGGTTGGGTTTTGTTTGTTTTCTGTTTGCTTCAGTTTTATGAGAAAATGCAGTCTGGGGCTGCATGACATGCAAAATTTGTAAGCTTTAATTTATAGGATGTATGTAAATCAGAGATACTGCACCACTGTGATGTTTCTGTCCTCAGTATGGCTGAGATGGGGCAAATTGTTGTGCAGTTAGCATAAGACTTACTAGCCTGTTTACTTTCACAGCCAAGCCTGTTCCCAGGAGATCGTATCTATCTGACTTCACAGCAGTTATCCTTCCATAGTTCGCTATATGTACCGTTCATGTAGGTAGTTCTGGTGTTGCAGTTTTCAGAGCTGCTGCATCACCAAAGTACTGTGCTGGAGAAAGGCAGGAAGGCTGTTTCTCCGGGGAGCTTGATAAACTGCATTGTAAATTCCTCTCTTAACTGATTCAGACATTACTGAGTGGCCAGGATGGTGGCTGATTTAGCCTCTTCTGTGCTTACTTAGGGAGCACAAAATACAGGATGATCATCCATTCCTTGCACGTATTTGCACATCTTAAGATACAGACGTAGAAATGAAGTGCTTGTACATGCCCCTTGTCAGTTTGATATGATTTGCACTTAGTTTCATTTTAAGTAAGCAAAGCTTAGTTAGAGTGACTATATTAGCTTTGATTTGGGAAGTTTTACCCTTGAGTCTTTTAAACAGAGCCCAGTTAATGAATCTGCGTGGGAAATTCAGGCTAGAAAATCCAAGTTTGCTACAAACTTGAAGCAGCAACTGTCACATGATTTGGGTTTCTGGTGTGAATGGCTTACATTTACATTAAATACTTCTTTTTTTCCATTAGAAGTTGATAATTGGAAAAAGGAGATTCACTTTTAAAGGGTCTGTCTCCTACAGTAAAGCAGATATTTTGCAGAATTCAGGTCCTTTCTGTGTTTGCAATTGGCAGGGCTTCAAACTGCCTCTCGGCTTAATGGTGTGTGGAGCAAAAGGCCATGCAAAGCTGCTGACATGCAACTGAGAGCAGGGGTGACAGAAAGCTTGGTGGATAAGAGCTTTTCAGGGATTTTCTAAAATAAAGATGAGAGTACAACACAGGGAATTAGAGCAGGGGGAGCAGGGAGACACACGAGGAACTATTCAGTGAATTTGACTTTTAAGAACTAATGAAACGTGCAGCACTTCAGTGATAACAGTTTAGAAATCAGCTGCAATGATACAGTTTTCTTATTGTGATTTTCTTATATTTCCTTAAAATTGGCCTGCAGTCCTAGAAAATAATTTCAGTCTGTTTTCTAACTGCTTTCCCTTGCTGGTCCTGAAGTTGTCGCGATGATACCGTGTGTGACTTGAAAGAGATCATCTCAGTTTAAATCTAATAGTTTTAATTCAATTTTTAAGTATAATGCGAGCTGATTCTGTCGACAGTGACTTCCTCAGAATATCCATTTCAGAAGTGGTTGCATAACTGTACACGATGAATAAAATAATAAATAAAATTTCAGCTTTAAAAGTAAGTGTTGGGTTTGCTTTTCACATTACAGGAAACAGAGGAAATGGTGCTGGAAGCTCACAGACAGGTGATGCCCTTGGGAAGGCATTGGCATCTGTAAGTAGCAGTTTGAATATTCAGATCTGAAAAATCACATTTTGATCATTGCACCCACTATTTCATTTCTTTTATGATACCAAGTCAGGAGTTTCATCTATGAAGTTAGAATAATAAACTGATGCAATGTCACATACTAGATAAATGTATAAAAAAACAAGTGGAAAATTCTTTTATTTGTAGAAGACTCATTCTGGCTTTTTAGGTGATCAAAAACTTTGGGGCAGGCAGAGTTCAGAAAGTTGTTCAGGCATGGAAGAGACAATCCTGACAAGCTGGGGGGTTGATTGGTTGGGGTTTTTTTTCTTCCCTGTAGTGTTGAGCTAAAGTCAAATATTTTTAACATTACTCTTAGAGCAGATCCTGCCTCAAGGTTAAAAATGTTTTCTCAGTGGCCTTATTAAAGTGAGTGGGTTTGAATGCTGTGTTGTATAGCTATGATTTATGGAGCAGCTTTTAAAATGCTATATATGCATAAAGTTTAAACTCTTAACTCTTGCTAGAATATGTAGATAATGTAAAATATTGCAGGTACCTTCAGTCTACCATAAGCTCTGTGTGTGCACCCATGTAGCAGGTATTTTTGCATTAATACAATCAAATGTACGTTTTATGAAGTGGTAGTTGATTCAGTATAGCAGCAATTTCAGTTAGGAGTGCTGCTGGGGGACCACTTTGTATTTCTGCTACATAGCGAATAGGATGACTAGGTCTGATTTAAAAGATAGAAATGACTGCTTTGCAGCCCCAAAACACCATTCCTGGGTTGGATTCTGCATCCCTTACCTCATACCGCTGAATGCAGATGCGCATTATTCGTGCAGATCCTGTTTCCCCTGCATCCCTCAGAGGGTCATACGTTAAAAGATTAGCAGATCTGATAATGTCTGTAATGTCCAAATTGGGTAGAAGAACTCTGACCTACTGGCTTTGAGGAGAAAAACGTTGTCCCTGTTGCTTTTGGAGATTCAGCAAGCAGATAACAATTCAGGAGTCCAGAGGGCAGTTAACACTCTCTTTTTTGTCTGTTTGAGACCTGTCAGAAAGGAACTGGGATCATTTTGACTCCTAGAAATAGCAATAGCAATGCTTACATACTTCAGGCTGTTCCTTACTCTGCAGATGTATTAGGATGTCTGCTCTGCTGTTCTGCAGCCTGACCAAAATTTCTGTTGCAAGTCTGACACGCTGGCCCGTTAGAGCTGCGGGACTGTGACATTTTCCACTGCTCTTCTTTTATAAGTTATTTTCTCATCCTTTCAGGTATTTTTTTCCCAAGTCACTAGCCGAGAAAACCAGGCTGATGTTGTGAGGAAAAACTCTAAATATATTGCGAGTGGAAGTCAGGGCAGAAATGTTTAATCTTAACTGGTGGGTGGGCTCTGGTTGTCATAGAAACTTGTTTCTGTCATCCCATGTTGTTGCTTGGCAGGAGCAGCCAGGTCATTCCATAAATCATTTCTGTCATAGCTGATGGTGATGCATTCCATCTGCTCTATCACTGCATGCCATAGTCTGCACACTTCAAATCCCTCGCCTCATCCATCTGCTTCCCCCGCACCCCACAACACACGCACACCCAGCACACTTCTTGCGCTTGTTCAGCGAGGAGCACCGCTCGGCTGTGGAGAGCAGGGAGGTGCTCTCTGCTGCAGGTGAAGCTGGCACTGATGAATTTTGATAGCCAGTAAGACAAGAATATTTTTCCTGATTGATCAAAGTTTCATTTAAATCCTGTGCTTGTCTTTTTAGTGTTTATTTTTGCCTCCCCCAAGAGGACAGTACGTGCCTTTCTGGTGGGGTTTTAACTGCTACCGCTGCAACTGTTGAGAGGAATTTTTAGTTCTAAAATTCTGTTGATGTGCATCTCACAATAGGCCTTTCATGTGCGAAACATCAGAGGATACGACATTTGTTCTTCAGTTTAGGTATTAAAGACCATACAGAATAGTATGTGATTAAACATGTAAGGCCAGATAATACATTTGCAAAGGTTCTTTTATTTTAGGTTTAAGCCTGGATAATTGTGGTCTTAATCTCAGGGTAGGCAAGAAAGAGAATTGTACATGAAAGTATTTACACAAAGTTCCCAAAGCCCTGTGGATTACGCATTAGTTTGGATAATGAACTAGTATAGATAGAAAGAAAAGAAAATCTGGGTATTCGTGCCATTTCTAATGTGTTTCCCTGAACATTTGCCAAACAATAACCCTTTAAGATTGTGCCCATGGAGGGTTATATGGCAGGAGAAACATCTGGTTTATTTCATTGCCTAATGCCAAATCAAAACACTTGGTCTTTAATTTAGAGGAGATCAAACAGGAAGACTGTTTAACTTTGTTGATTATATCAGACCTCTTTGTGATAACTTACATTTTGATTCCTACCTCAGAACTAGGGTAAAGGGCTTTGTACGGTCTCAGTAGTTAAATAGCCACTGGTCCCCTCACAAAAGAAAAGAAAATGTGGGGAAGTTGACTTCTAAAAGTAATTCATGAATTAAGTTTCTTTGTTGCTTTAGACTCAATAACATTAGCATAACAAAGCCTAACTGAAATGTACACTGTAGTGTTTAAAAAATTGGACTAACAGCTCCGAGGTTTGGCTCTGCAGGCTCTCAATTGTGCAGCTTTTGTCTAAGAGCCTTTTCATTAGACCCTGGCATATTGGCATCCCGCTGATTGGAATGGACCATGACTGATAGGAGGAGGAGTCTCATTTGTTGCAGTAAAATGAGTCATGTTACCGTTTAAGCCTGGCAGAAGGTGTCAGGGTTGTTCATCATTGGTCATTTAACAGCACAGCGGCCAGGGACTGAATGCAGAATGAATTCTGACCTCGTCTCTTAGTTGTGGCTTTGGTATAATGGAGGTTTTCCCTCATACAAAATCAGCAAAACAAAATCAGCAGGTAGAGCAGTGGAAACCAGCCAGTCTCAAAGGAAACTTCATGGCCTTTGTTCTGATATAATTTTAATTTTCTGTATCTTACCTGCCTGGAACTCTGCAGTTCCCATACTGATACCCAGGGTTTATTTCTACACTCGTACGCAATGTGTGAATTTCCTACGGTGGTCTGAGGCGGTTTGTTCTTTTAAATATGCTTTTTTTCTAGCATATATGAAATGGAGAAGGTATTTCCAATAGGGAACTGGTGGTGTTTTCTAATGGGAAAGTGTGATAAACCAAGAAGGACCATGTGGTCTATTAGGTCCTGGTTTTGTCAGTTAGAAAAATACAATATGCGACTTAACCAAGTCCCAGTTTATTGTCAGCTAAATGCTGAAATGTCATATTGTCTGTGAGAAGAGACATCAACCACACTGCCAGTGAAGACTTTGTAACTGCCATCTGATGACTAAC
This sequence comes from Neopsephotus bourkii, assembly GCF_033783945.1. Taxonomy (NCBI): domain Eukaryota; kingdom Metazoa; phylum Chordata; class Aves; order Psittaciformes; family Psittacidae; genus Neopsephotus; species Neopsephotus bourkii. Next base: position 5,124,675 of record NW_026900826.1, read on the forward strand.
AAATCCTGCTCAAGCAAAACAGGTTTGAACTGGTGACCTATAAAAATACATTCTAAAGTCCATAGTCAGCCCTTAAAGTGGTTCAGTTGCCTTCACAAAATGAATTTTCCAAGAATCTTAGAATTCTAAGTTTTAATTAAAGCTTTAAGCATTATGTCTTCTGTTTTTATTAAGGCTTTTTAATTACATTAATAGCAAGGAATGGATTGTTGCAAGTTGAGGTTTGGTATCTCAAGGGAGCAACTGATACAGAAATAAGAGGGAAAATTTGTACGCACTGCAATACAATAGGAAGGGCAACAAAATTTCAGATGGTTCTCATTTGGTAGGTATGTAACTAGGGCTGAATGTTTTCTTGGTATTTTCTCTTGTGAAGGCTTAATTTCTAGAAGATAACGTGTTGACTGCTAAAATCTTTTCTCTCTTTAAAATTTGGGAAGTCATTATTTCTTCACATTTTCCTGAAGTTTTGCTTGTTATAATTATCTTTGTGCTGTTAACTCTTATGTATATTGTTCTCCTTCAGTGACAACAAGGCTGTAATTTCTGCTGCTGTTGAAGTAGAAGGAAGATCAGTTACACTCGTGTTGCTATCAAATACAGGCTGTGCTTATTTTGACAGCTGCTTGAAAATGAAAGTTCTCTGGACATTTTTAGAGGCTTGAGTGTGATAAAGCAGAGCTGTGATTGAAGGATGAAATTGGGGTTTTTATCAATCCAGCATCATGAATGACAATTAAAAGCATGAAAAGGAATCCTAATAGCTATTTTCTTTACTGAATATTATGGCATGTATTGATACACAATCCCTTTTGTCTGTTGTTAGATTTATTCTCCTGATCATACCAGCAGTAGTTTCCCATCGAATCCGTCAACACCAGTTGGATCACCATCGCCTCTTACAGGTAGAGACTAGCCATTTGTCAGTAACTCGTTTGTTGTTTTGAAAGCCTCCTGTTTTGAATCCCAGTGAAATCAACAGTTAGATTCCTTGCAAAATTACTTCTGCATTTTGTTTATATTTCCGTTGTACTAAGTCCAGATTTAGAAATCCAGATTCTTAGCCGGTTTGTTACGAGCATTCACTTAAATCCTGGTGACAGGCTTTTAAAATTAGCTTCTTAAAATAATCTTTGACAACACTGAATGACCATACACAACCATAGCTATAAAGATGTCTGTACAGATCTGTACCGTTGGAGAGAATTAAGAGTGATTTGGTTGGTTTTGTTGGGTTTTTTTTAAGCTATATGCTAAAATTCTGTGGCAGCTTTCAGTGACAAACACGGCAGATGTGTGTTCCCTCTAATGAAAATATAGTAGCTATGAGAGTATCCAGTTTTTACACAGGATAGCTTTTCATTCGTATCTCTCATGAATGCTTTCATTCTATGGGAGAAGAATTTCTGGCATTTTTTGAAATAAATGCTCTGTATTGCAGCCACCTCTGTCACCTGTGCTTTGTGTGTTTGTAGTGTGAATGTGGGAAGGAGCATTCCAGTGTGGAGATGAACTGTGGGCAGCTGCCTACAGCTATTAGTGGGTAGTGCAGCTTTCACAGACACTGTGGCCTCAGCTGTCTAGTAAAAGTTGAACAGCTGTTCTCCATATAGAGAGGGCTGTGAAAGCGCCATTGAGTTAAATTTGTTGTTTAACAAAGAACTAGAATTACAAGCAAGATGATGTAACTTTAACCCTGTTCTTTCCTGTAGTGCCATTAGTTAAATTATTTAACTTTTATCCAACAGTCTGTTTTTCCTTTCTCTGTTGTTTAATATATCCCTGCAGGCTCCAGGCCATTGGTCACTTCTTTCAATAGTGTTTAAATTTTCTTATTAAAAAAACCCAAAATTAGCCTGCAGTGAAAGGTGCACAGAATGAGCTTGGCTGGACACTTCTGTAACCTAGAGCAATAGTTCGTTAAAGTTACGGCATGTAAAATGCAGCCATGGACATATGTAAGTGAATATACAGACTACATGCAGTGTCACTCAGAAAACCTGCATCTTTCATACTTGACTTATGTTTAATGGACACTGCTCTGGATTTCTGTGGTCTTAATGGATTACTGAATATCTGACATGGTATACCTGAGCAGCTGCTTTCAGCATTTCTGTAACTGAAAAATCTGTTGAATTGAGTGAGGATGGGATTCATGGGCTTTTTGATTCAGTGATTGCAGTTGACAAAAAATGTTTTGTGTATCCTTGTTGTCCTGAAAAGGTAGATCAGACCAGAAAATTGTCACTGCTTTCTTTTTAACATCAAAGCAAATACTGAAAATATTTTGTGGCTGGAAGAAAGAAGTTCTGACAATTCAAAGTATTTAAAATGTTTAAAGCTCCCAACTGGAGTTCCCTGAGCAGATACTACACCTGATTTTTGTAAGTGTGAAAGCGCCAGCTAATTCCTGGGTTTAGAATACAAATTTGAGGTCCCTGAAATGTGAAGCTTCCCTTTGCCATTGATGCCTTTGTCTGTTGGAACCTGTATCAAATGTAAAACTCTCCAAAATTTGCATTTTAATTTGTGTTCATTATTCTGGATTCTGATGGCTAAGACAGTAGTAGATGCAAGCAAATAATTCTAAAATCCTTCTTAGACACAAACTTAGCATCTGCTTTACGATTATACCCTCCCACCCCCTTTAATTTCAGTGATACAGAATTTATCAAGCCTTTGGTAAATTGCTGCAGTAGTTAATTACCTTCATTTATGAATCTGGACTTTTATCTTTATTCCCAGATGAGTCACTGAGAACACAGTGAAGCACAATGTAAAGTAATTACTACTACATTTATGGCTGTTGATACTCCTGGTAGCCATTTTCTGTCCTGACCCAAAAAGTTATTGCAGATAACACAAATGTTTTATGTACGCTAAAATAATATGCTTTGCAGCATTTTAGCCTTCATTGTGATTTTCCTCTTTTTGCAGTTAGCTCTTTGTTTATCTAGCATTCTTCTTATTATAGGTTTGAGTGAGTCATAACTTGCATATCCTTTAATTGTAAATTACAGTAGGAGTACTCTGCCATTTAAAGCATTGAGAGATGATAGCTTCATGACACACATAGATAAACTCATATTTGACCATTTGGCTGATACATGACTGAATAAGGGTAATGACATTTTTTAATTAATTTAAGTAAAAGCTTTGAGAACAACATGATGAAAACCCCCAAGTACTATGAGACAATAGCATATTTCAGCTTCCCTGCCCTCATTTAATTTCTAATTTTACATAAACATGCCCAGAGCTTAGCTTCTTGCATAGTTTCAATGATTGTGTATATGTATGTAAAGTTTATATACGGATCTGAATGGTGGGAGCCTTGGTATTTTAAGAATCCTCCTCCCAGGATCATAAGTATTCAGAAGGCTTCAGTTGGTTCTGAGGGTACAAAACCAGCCCTGTGTGGACTCTGATGCCGAGTGTGTGTTTGAAAGGAGAGCCAGAGGATTAGTGTTGGTAGTAGAAGAACAATACTGGAGTGATTACTATCGATGACCCCTGTAAATCCTAACACTTGCCTGGCTTATTTGTATTTTCATGCTGCTATGTTGGTGCTGCACTAAAAGCTGCAGTTGTTAATTGCAGGGCTTGTGGTGCCAGGATGCTTTCTAATATAATTGGTGGATTTCATGCACAAACTTCTAGGAGGGGGAGTGAAATGAGGAAGGCAGGAAATCAGTGCCATCTGGCAACCTGTGCAGACATGGAGACAGAGTATGCCACCGTGCAGAAAGAGCACCAGCATTACTAGAGGTGTGATTAAAAACTGCAGGTTGCAGTTGAGTGGTTCGTTTGACAGGAGTTTAGTATTCCCTCCCCCCCTTTTATTTTTTTCCTTCCTTTGTGAGAAGTCCCACTCAGGAGTTTCGTTCTGGGCTTACACTAAGGAAATAATAACCTTTTCCCATTAAAAAAGCCCCCCAACAAACTCATGAGACAAGGTGAACAGGCATTGAGCCTTTGCTTTCTTTTCTTAACTGGTTGCCTTTCTGTTTGCCAGCCAATGCTTTACTGTAGGAAGCAGCACACTCACTGTTAGTAGTGAGCACTCACTAAAAGCCCTGACTATGGTCTTGTCTCTAAAAACGGAGTTTTGACCAGATAAAAATTTGGACCTTATAGTGAGCCAGATTATTCTAAAGTTGTTCCATTAATGCTTTGCAAAAATAAGTGAGACTCCAAGCGTCATTCCAAAGTTCAGGAACGACAGTAATGCAGAGGGGAGACTACAGATCCAGACCCAGAGTAGCTGTGTGAAGTGAAAATTGGTAATTATAAACTTGCTCACTGATGTCGCTGTATTTTAAAAGAGAATTCCAGCACAGTTACGGCAGCTCTGGGCTGCTATGAAACTGGAGATGGTTTATTTTTTTTTAATTAGAAAGGAAATATTTAGGTATTTTAATAGCTATGCAAGCTGTACTCTTTTTGTTATATAAACCCCTTTCTTTAAGAGGTAACTACTTGCAGCTCTTCGAACAAAGGAACTGTAATGTTATTAAACCTTTTCCCAGTTTTCCAGATGTACAGCTCTGGCTGTTATTGAAAGAACAAGCCCACAGGCTCTTCCTTTAATGAGCTGCTTTGGATTGTACGGCCATAATTTATTAATGTAATTGCTTTATTATTACATTTGTATGGCTGAAAGGAAGCTGTCTCTAATGGCCACAGAATTTTGTGTAGTATCTTTATAAAAGATGCGTTATTAGTTGGTGAGAAAAATACATGTTGACTACTTCAGGCTTTATTTTAAAAGTACTTCTTTATTAGCATTTCACATCTAATTATTTTTAATTTTTACATGGTAATTAGGTATATTTATGTCGGATGAGAACGGATATGGATTTGAATTTGCAGTGTATACGTAGTATGGATGTAATTGACGATCGGTTGCACAGTCAGTATTGTTTCACTGCCAATTTGTGTGCTGCAGTGTATCTGAAATCACAAGTGGGGCTTACTTGAGTGTATTTTTACTCTTCTAAACTAGAAATGCATTATAGCCTAAAATGGTATCATGTAGAATGAGATAAGGTAAATCCTTTTGATCTGGTTTTAAGTTTTCTCATTTAGTAAAGAGGTGTCATAAAAATGGTTTTCCAGTTATCCTTAGTTCAGTGTCCCTTTGCTTTCTTTAAATATTTTTGTGGTATATTTTAACGTTATTAAAGATATGCCTACGTATACTGAACATAACCTGAAGAAGGAGTTCAGCAACCCTTGCATGGTGACACTGGCAGAGGGCAGGTATTTCAGGTACTCTGTGTGTGTGTTTAGTCCACTTTTGTGTCGTTTAAGTACTGTGAAGATGTCACTGCTTTGTCATCGACAATGTGCCTAACCCTACAGATGCCAGGATATAAAAATTATCCCTCTTCAAGGCAGAATGAAGGAATTTGTCCTCCTTTGTGTACCCATATGTTAGCTTACCTTTACGCAGAATGATGGTTTTGAGTTGAGAAATATCGCGTCGTTGCTTCCCACTTCTGCTGCATAAATCTCTGTTAACCTAGACGATTTTGACAGGTGCCAGTCAGTGGTCTAGGAGTGGAGGACAAGCCCCCTCATCTCCAAACTATGAAAACTCTCTACACTCCTTGGTAAGAATTGTTGAAAGCAACACCATACTTTTAACGTAAGAGCTGAAGGCTTGGTTTTGTATAAATCCTGCATATCATTAAAGGAAACAGTAGGATAGCATTACAAATGAATTCTTTGCTAACAAATGGCCTGTTCAGTTGAACAATATAAGACGTGCAGGGTGTGTCTTTCACCATCTGTTCCTTGGGCATCAGGCTTCTGTGCTGAGGACAGCTGGTGCTAAAGCGCTGTTATGAGATTCTCGTACCTTTTCACAAATCCATAGCTAATTCTTATCTAAAGTTCAGTCTGGAGGAAAGATAAAGACTTCATGCCTTTGCATTTACTTGTCCTTCCCCTCCCTCCCTGAAATGGTAGCCTCTTGGGCTCACCTTCACTACACTTGTCATTAAAGTACTAATATACTGTATTTGTAATTATTATTTGTTATTGGGGAGTGTTCATTTATTAATTAATGAACCATTTTACAGAAAAAGACCTGGGAAATCATCTACAGCATTGTAAATTTTCTTCCTTTGAAGATTCAGCAGAGGATTTAAGTTACTGACTTCTTTCTTAAATTCCTGAGACAGGATCGGGAAGGAAAAGGGAAAAATTTGAGGGGAGGCTTTGATTACCTGTTAATATTTCTAGTTTCCACAGGTGAAATTTCATTTTCCTGTCTAACAAGAACAAGTTTAAGTCAAATCCGTTTCCTTCAATATTTTTGCAATTAAGTATAATTGTTACGTACATCTTAAAATCCTAACAAAACTGCAGTGTTAAGTATTAGCCTTTTCTTATCTTAATATAATCAGATCTCTGTTGCATTAACTTCACTAACAATTTATTGCTGACATGCACATCAGCTGTTTCCTCACCTCTTTTTTGAATTAATCTTAACCTGTGCTTTGCTTCCTGTTCTGTCTTGACTTTGCCAGAAAAATCGAGTTGAACAGCAACTTCACGAGCATTTGCAAGATGCAATGTCCTTCTTAAAGGATGTCTGTGAGGTACTATTTCACTTTAGATGGTGCCTTTTTGTGTTTCAATTAACGCTTCCTTCGGATTCCCCATTAAAAACTTAAATTAGCATAGCATATGACCCATCTTCTGACTCCAACATCCTGCCATTTCAGTTTCTGGAGAGCTGCAGTGTCAGAATTGGTTTTGCTTTGGGGTTTTTTTGGTCTTTTTTTTTTCTTTTTAAAGGAAAGTAATTTAAAGACAGACTCTTCTGCAGTAACGTACAGAATTCACTTTTATTTCTGCAGTAGCTGATGTGTTTAAAGCTCCACTTTAGAAAATGATAGCTCCAAGTTTTGTCCAGGTTTTTTGTAATACAGGTTCTCAAAAAGCCACTGCCTCTCTTTATTGTTACCAACGTGGTGAGGCTGATTTTATGATCATTCTTTCTCATCTTTTATTAGCTTATTTTGTAGCACTTTCTTTTTCTTTGTTCATGCCATATAATAGAAGCTGAGTAACATTAACCTTGTAATAAGATTCACTTTAAAAGCTGCCACCTATTTGTGGAATGAATGCTATCTTGAGCAAAATCTCCAGATATCTTTTCTTTTTCCTGTTTGTTGTAGTGCTGGTAGGTGCTTTCAAAGTCTTTGATATACGCATTTCTTCTTCTGTCTTTAATATCTCTGAGGTAGAAACTACTGCGGTATAATGAGCATGCAGGTTTATTCAGTAATAGCTGCTCCTGTCCCTCTTTAAATTCTAACAGCAGTCTCGAATGGAGGATCGCTTGGACAGACTTGATGATGCCATCCATGTACTACGAAATCATGCTGTGGGGCCTTCAACAAGCCTGTCAGGTGGCCATGGAGATATACACAGTTTATTGGGACCATCCCACAATGGGCCAATTGGAAGCCTGAACTCAAACTATGGAGCATCTAGCCTTGTGACAACCAACAGACAAGCGTCAATGGTAATGGTATTTTTAAATGTGTATTTTTATGCATAACAGCTTCAGCTGATGCATTTGACTTAGCACAGAGCCTAGTGAGTTACAACTGGAGAGTAAGGCCAGCATTTATCAGGAAGAAACTACTTGAGGCTCCTGCGGAGGAAAAGGTGGCAGACAGCTTGCACCTGCTATGGGTTTCAAATTAGAGGGTTAGGGTGGGGGTAGAAATGAGGGGGAGGAGAAAGATGGGAAAACTTAAACTTGGGCCTGGTCAGTGGCCCATAAAATCCTGCTGTGACCATATGCAGAAAGCTGAAACTTTCTGCTGAGAGCATTTCAGCTTATACATGCATTTTTTCCAGATGTGTAATAATTGGCAGAACAGTTTTCTCCTTGAAATGGTGAATAGGGAGATTGAATGGGAAAAGCAGTCAAGAAGGACTGAATTTCAAGTGTTCTGGTCTGGAAAAGCTGTTTATTGTAAATTGGAACTAGTCTTCAATAGCAGATGCTGGCAGAGGACTGGGAGGAAGCTGTTGGAATGTGGAACCATGGTGTGCGCAGGCTCAAAATGTAAACTTTTTTTCCTAAATGAAAAGGAGTTTGAGCACAGCTGTAGTGTAAGTAACAATGAAGAGGAAACAACTTTTAGATTAATCCCCAAGAAGAGTGAAATAATTCAATTCATCTTTCGTTTCTTTAAAAAAAGTGAACTGTCCTGAAAAAATGTAGTTGAGCTTTTTATAGATCAGAAGTATGTTAAAAGCATTAGACAGTAAACGAAATCTATTTGTAGCATTGCTCACCTCCCCTTTTTCTTCCTTTGCATTCCTCCCTTCTCAAGAACGCTTAAAGGAAAAAGGGCTTTTTAAAACATGCTTATTTTAGTGGTGCCATGTGTTTGCATGTTTACAGCGTAATTTTAAAGACCAGTTACATGCTGTGAAATTTTCTGTCATAAAACAGATTCACAGCTGGGCACTGTGTGATCAAGGCAAAACTTCACCTATCATCAAAATAATTAGGTACCCCAATTGCTGAAGGGTTTGTATTCTATAAAACTGAATTAGTTCCAGGCTCTCCCATTCGCACGTCACACATCCATTTATATTAATTTCAGAACCACTGCAGTAGACATCAAAAAGAACTGGTTACTTTCTATAAGCTGTGTGTGTTTGGGGGCTTTTCAAGGGGGGGAGTGCTTTCCAACACATACCCAGCTTTAGGTTTCTATACAACTTCACCATTACAGTTGGTAATGAAGGAAGTGATGCATAAATACTTCAGAATTTTTTCCGAATACTGCCTCATATTTGAAGAATGCTGTTAAAAGGGAATGTTCTGCAGTGGTCTGGAGTAGACTGCATCTAGTTATACAAAAGAAAACTTGTTTTTTGCTCGGTCTTAATGACGTTGGGTAGAGTGACTGAAATTGCAGTGGCAGAATTGTTCTCTCTCTGTCTTGTGGAACCTTCTGGTGCTGCTAAGCCAGATCCAGTCAAATGCAGAGAGTGCTGCAATGTACACAGAAATCTGTTTCTCTTTTAAACTAAGCTATGATAAATGTTTTATCAGCTTGGTTTTGATTGAAATAGGTGTCGGTGGAAGATGACTCCCTCGGTCTGCTGTAGTTTGGTGTAGTTATGCAACTTAAATGTAATCTAGACTTGAGTTGCTACCTAATGATTGACCTGCTGTTTCAATTGAAAGATGGTTGCTCTCTGTTTAAAAACAAATAACTTAGATTACAAAAATGAAGAAAAAAAAACCAACTCAACAAACCAGCACTTGCTTTTGTATTTCATCTGGCTGGGTGAAGCAAGCCTGCAGATCAGTTTTGCTTGAATAGTGAGTCAGCTAAAGAATTCCTTGGATTAACCCTAATTTTGTTACATCAGAATAATTGGCTCCAACAGAAAGCATCCTGTCGTGGCCTTGACCAGTCCCCAGCGAGTGCCCTTTGCCATCATTTGCAGTCGCAGGCACTCGGCATGGCTTAGGATGGAGCCTGAAAGACGAACAGAGCAGAGGCTGGCCTTTCTGGCTGTAGAGGAAACTGAGCGGTGTTCGTTAATGATGACTGCATTGCAGTAGTGCCCCCCACTTAAAGAGGTGCAATTCTTGCGTTATTCAATAATCAGTTAATTTCAACCTATACTTATTTACTATTTGTATTTCTTGGAATAGTAAGTGTAGGAGAACAGAGAATCTGACACCACCTGAACTGTAAGGTCTAGGCTTTGTTCAGAAATTAAAGAGTGCTTTACTTCAGAGAGCCTCCAGTAAACTTTGAGAAGATGATGTACTGGCTCTCACAGTGGGAAATGTGAACATCAGTGCAGGTGTTTACCTGGTTTTGTTTGACATGTTCGGAAGGGGTTTAAGTCAAGAAACGTTCATTGGGATTCAGCAGTGAACGAAACTTCCTTGTTGGGGGAGGGAGGCGGGGGTGTCTCTTCATACAAAACATTTTTTCTCTGTAGGAAAAAAAATAGAAAAGAAGTTAAATTTAATTTCCCTTGAAGATGATGATCTTGGCAGAAGGAGCTAGGAAATGAGTAATTTAACTCCTTTTTATGTAATTAGTGTAACCAGACATGGTTTTATTTTAACATTTGCTTAATTTTTGAGCCAGATTTATTTTAAAACTCCAGTTGACTTCATTTCCTGCTCGCTCTGAATGGTCTTGTTTTCTTTTTAGCTGGGCTGGCCATTAGACTTATTCAAATAGATTTTTAATATCTCAAACTCATCAAATATTTGCTAAGTGGCCTTTGAAGTTGATTTGTATTTTATTTCATGTATTATTGAAAAGTTAAGAAGTAATACTCTTTTTGTTCTTATTCAAGCTGCTTTTTATTTGTCATTGAAGTACAATGGAAAAAGAACAGCCTGAATTGATTAAAAATAAATAAATAAAAGGCCTGGAAACTCGGTTAAGGATGAAACTCAATCCTTAAGTCACAGGGTTTTTTCCAGGTGTAACAGGAATCCAAGAAAACTGGACAATCTCCCTCTTCTTACCCTGTGTCTGCTGTGCTGTAAGGGCAGGACAGGGCAGCAGGAGCCGCTTGGCCAGCACCCCCCTCTGCTCTTGCGCAAAGCCCTTCCAGGAGCTGTATTTCTAAGCAGAGCCGATGCTTGCACTGAACCACTTTGAGCTGTCCCAAGCGTAAAAATCTTGATTCCAAAGCCCTCTTCATTGTCTTAACTATGTTCACCTCGGTTAAAATCATATTACTGGTCAGCTGGCGTGGCTTGAGAAGTGCTTGTGTTCTGAAATGTGCTTATGTAAGTCCTGCAGAAAATACGAGCAAAGACTGGTTTGTCAGGAGCTTTTCCGTGGGTTTTTCAGCTCTCAAAAGCTTTTATTGCCACGAGTTCAAAACTAATAACGAAACTGAAGTGTGAGATGCAGGCCCCGCGTTAGCAGAGCAAAGGTCCTTCCTCTCACCACGTGTGGCTGCGGGACGGATCTCCACATGTGCAGCACTGTGCTGCCAGTTGCCACGATCCGTCTGGTTTTTGTTTAGTTGCCAGAAATACTGAACTGCTTTTCTAGTTTCAGCTCCCAAATGTTACCACTTAAACAGACTAAATAAGCTCGGCACTCACGGGTTTGTTTAAACGCGCAAGTCAGCGCGGCTGCAGACTGGCCTCTGCGCGAGTCTCCTGAACTGCAGAGCCTCAGTTCGCACGGTAAATGAGGCACTGAAGAGCCGGGACAGGACTTCGGGCTGTCCCTCTGCTAACCGTGACCTGTTTGGTTTGCTGAGAACCCGACACACGCGTTACTGTGGCTGTGTAGGGAGGCTGTACGGCGGTGAGTGGTTTCGGTGCGGTTCTAGCAGGCGCTGTGTGCCAGGACGCCGCGGCTCTCCCCCCCCCCCCCGGCTGCCATTTCGCGGCCCCGCGCCGGGCCGAGCTTTACCTCACGGCGGCCCCTTGGCGGGCTCAGCCCTCCCGCCTTTGTCGCGCGCAGCCGCCGCCTCTCGCGGGCGGAGGCGGGGCCGAGGCGCCCAGCTGTATGCTAATGAGGGCAGCGCGCGCCGCCCCGCCCCGCGCAGCTGGCGGGTGCCCCGGGCCGCGGGAGGGGGGGGAATGGGGATGGGTGACAGCGGTAACGCTGCCGAGAGGGGGTGTGCTGGGGCACAGTGCCCTGCGCAGGGCTTAGAGAGAGCGCGGGGTTGCGCTGCGTTGAGATGTGAATGGAGAGAGAGAGCCTCTGCTGAGACAGGCAAGCAAACCCGGGTGTTCTGAGCTCGGCCCTTAAGACACTTAAGGTCCAGCCCGGTGCCTTGAAGCAGGCCCAGATTAGCTGTGCTTACAGGGAACAGCTCTGGGCCTTCACATGGGGTACAGGGGCTTTCAGCAAGCCGCCTGGTTTAGGGATTGTCTGGATGGGATTTTCTTGCACGTCACAGATCAGAGATGAGCGCTCATGGCATAGTCAGGTTTGTGACACCTGGCTCTTCAGATTTCTGTATCAGTCTTGTTAATCTAAGTTATATGCTTTCATTTTGTAAGCCTGTTTCAAAGGCCTGGAACATGGACTTGAATTCAGCTTTTATTCCCGGTCTATTTCCTGCCTGTATCAGAACTGATGTGCTTATCTCTCCCTTCTAGATTAGCACTAGATCTGGAAGTTGCCAGGGTTCTGGCAGCTGCTTTGTTTGGACACAGCTTCAAGAATTTTTGCCTTCTGTAAGAACAACGTTTTGGAACAAACGTGGCCCTAAAGTGATTCATAGTCTGGAGTTTGAATAAAAGCACCCTCATGCGTTAGGATTTAGCACGAGCAGAAAAACAAAATCACACACACAACCGGCAGGGCAGGGTTAGGGGAAGACTCGGGTTTGGAAGTGCTCTGTGTAGAGCAAGCTTCACATTCCCGTTGTAAAGAGTGTTGTCTCATAGGCTGGAAGACCCGGGCTCTGCTCTTTGCTCCTAGTGAACTCTCAAAGCACTGCAGGAGCCGAGATGACTGCATCCATAGTGGAACTTCTCACAAACAAAGCCTATTACACACACAGGAAGATAAAACACACTTTAAATAGCAACAGATATCCCGCAGTATACAAGAGATTTTCTGCAGAACAATAGGTACGGATAGCAGCCTGGAATGACCTGATATTAGTTAAGGGGGGGTTCCCCCTTTCCTTTCTTGTTCCTGTGTGTTAGCTTACAGGAACGAGTGTGTATTAAACAAAGGATAAACTTGCATAAGGGCATTTATCTCTCTCTGGGTAAAACCCATACTAAGACATGAAAGGTAGAAGCTGCATTAATTACTCAAGAGGGATTCAAAGCTCAGCAGTTTACTAGGATTGAAGGATTTATTGAAAAACAGTGGTTCTCATGTGTAACTCCAGGCAATAAACCTATTTAATTAAAGGCTTAATCTTCTAGTTGACATGTTTGCTACTGTTCCAATAAAAAGCTTCATCTGTAGCCAGTTTTTGTAACTATATAAATAATAGTAGAATCCTCAGCTTTGTTAGGGTTTTGTTGTTTTGTTGGGTTTTTTTTAACTGTATAATTGTATTGTGGTTGTATTATAAATATTTAAAGGACTTTTGTGTCTTTAGGAATCAAAAGCTTTAAATACCCTGCATTCCAGATTATTTAAATACAGGCAGTGTGTCTGTACCTTTGCCTTTCTCAAACGAAAGAATATGACTTTTTTATAGAGGTTTGCATTAATAACAGTGTTCTGTCTTGAGCAGAGTTTTTAACAGATTTGCCTGTTCAAGCTGGGCACAGGCACTCATCGCTGTCTTGGCATAAGTACTGTTAATCCAAGTTTATGCTTCCTCTCAGTGCTTGCTGCTTGGAAATTTGATCATGATGTATTATGAAGGAGCAGATTAGAAAATACTGAGAGGTGGTAGGAGCAGTTAGATGCCTGGGTTATTTTTGTATGATAAGGTTCTGTAATGGGACCAAGATAAATGTATTTAGCTGAGAAAGGAGGAAAACGAGAGGGAATTACTCAAGTGAACAAAACAGTATTTTGATATTAGATCCAGTTCTGCCTTAATTCTGTTTCAGCACAAGTGAGGAGATGCTGTTTATACATCTGCGTGTCTGTGTATGTGAGCGTGGGGCAGTATACGCACCTTAACACACAGGGTGAAGACGATTATTCCCCATGATTTAAGGATCAAAATGTTATGTGTATTGGAGTTGCTAGTTGAATTAAACAATCAAAGGTTAATCAAGTCTTAACACCCCTCAGGTATAAACCAAGGAGAAAACTGTAGTGTTGTGTGGGAAAGTAGTGGAAAACCTTGTTGCTAGGTTGCTGTGTTATTCCAAACAGGTGTTGGTCACTGCTTTGCTTGAAATAACAGCTTAATCCCATGTGGTGTGATCAAGTAGTATAGCATAATAGCATCTTCCAGCTAAATCTTTACTTTTTCCTAGAACTTTCCTAGAGCTTTAACTTGGGTTTGTAATCCAGCAAATACTTTGTCTTTTAAACTTATGTATCTGGACTTTTTCTTTAAAGCACATCTTTAATGGAAATGTTTGCTTTGCTTTGCTTTAGGTTGGGGCTCATCGGGAAGAAAGTGTCAGCCTCAGCAGCAACCATTCAGTTCTTCCCAGTGCAGTTTCTGCTCAGAGCACAGAACTAAATCATAAAACACAAGAAGGCTACAGAGGTAACTTTCCAGTGATTTTAAATGGGGTCTGCAGTAATCCAGAGCCAGTGAGGCTGTAAATCTTGGTAAAATTGCATCAGCACAGGGAATAGAGACATGGATGAAGTTGAGAAATAAGAAATTAATTATAAATGCTGTAAAATGCTGCTGTGAAGGATCCCTGCAACAGTTTTCAGGGCATCCCTGTGTCAGACTTGACCCACTATAATTCCAGCAGAAGACCCTGCATTACAGCCATGTTCTCTTGGCTTGAAGGAGCCGTAATGGCATTTGCAGTACGGCAGCCATTTCCGAATCGGCAGGAAGGGCTGCAGAGGGAGCTGAAGGCAGGTTTCAGTCTAGCTAATAAAAGGAAGTCCTTCCATACAGGTGTTAAAATGGTTCCCTCAGTTTTTAGCTTGAAGTAGTAAGCTATAGAAGACACAAGTCGGTTTACTCGTTAGCGTGCTTGCACCATTCAGGGAGGTGCATGTTTCACGTTTGATCTAAGCCCAAGCCTTGATGTCAGTGCTAGCTCTGCCCTAAAATTTGCAGCCCAGACATAAGGTGCAAGTTTCCTTACTTCACTGAAGTCCTCTTGTCTTTAACAGTGCTTTACTGATCAAGCTGCTCTGAATTGTGATCCCTTTACAACCCCTGACACATGCCCAGTTACAGCAGTGTTACCAGGATTTCTCTTGTTGCTGTTGCCAGAATGTAGTTCCTCCTGTCGTCTTCCCAGATTCTGTGCTCAGCTCTGGCCTCCCATTGACAATATCTGCTTGAGATTCTCTTTGGCATTTCATGCCTGTGATACTCACAGTGATCTCTGGTTCCCTGCAGCATTGTCAGGTGGCTTACAGAGCCAGTCTGTGGCTATAGGTCCAACAGAAATCAAGTCTGAACATAAGGAGAAGGATGAAAATATACATGAACCCCCCTCATCGGATGACATGAAATCAGATGATGAGTCCTCCCAGAAGGATATCAAGGTCTCATCTAGAGGCAGAACAAGGTGGGTTGCTGACATGTCCTAGAGAATTTGTGTTTCCTTAATGCTGTGTAGCATGCTGACCTTATGTTTGATGAATTTATTTCAAGGCTTTTGAATTACCTCAGTGCATCTATTAATAGACAGCTGAAACAGATAAACAGTTTAGGTATTTGTATCCACTTAAATACAGAATAGAGGATTTTCTGGGGAAATCGCTTGAAAAGTGTGCATTCCCTTACGTTGGTGCCTTGCTTGATACCTGCCTGTGTACGTATAAGTGGGGTAAGATACAGAGAGCCCTGCCCAGCATAGAGAATAGGAGAACATTAGAAACCTGCGATACTTTGTACCTGGGCAAGGGCTGCGCTTCTGAACTTGAGCCAGTGGTGATGAAGAGCGGCAGCCTGGTAACCCTGATTCATTGGGTACGTAGTCTGTGAAACACTTCTCCCCTTCCAAGGCACAGGCAAAAAACCTGGAGCTGATGCCGAGTAAAATTCTTCTGGATCTGCCTGACAGGCCTGAAACAAGCATTGACATTTAGGATAACAGTACACAATGAGAGTTTTGCAACAATTGGCAGCGCAGTCTGTATCATCACATGTGTCTAATGGCATTTTAGCGTGTTAATTTTAGTTAGAGCAGAGGTTCTGCATAGTTTTAGACTGAATTGGACAATTCTATATTAAAAAAAAGGCTGTGGAAGTTAATACAATAATTTAAAGGGATACAAGAATTCTGATTAGAACTGATCAGCTCTACACTGGGTATTATTAGATGACAGAATAGTTCTAAAATTGGCCAATAAGGTCTTTAACAAAACTAATACTTTTTAATAAGCACAGTAAATTGAAAATTACCTTAATGCCTTCTTATATAAGCTGATATATTGGAAACTGGCTGAACTACTTGTTGAAAAGGCTTTATTCCTCACCTGATGAGATGGCTGAGTTACCTCTTTGCTCCTCATTTCTCAGTGATCGAGTGAAGTGGTAGTTTTGCTTCAAGGGGCAGTGTGTTGCCACTACAGATGCCTAGAGATGTTTGCCACCTGTAGACAACATCCTGTGCATATTCTTCAGCCAGACACCATTTAAAACTTACTTTCAGAAAGAGGCAGGAACAGCAAGAATTACCTTGAGTACTTAAGCGCTGATTTGGAACACTTCCTTAGTTATCTAAGTCGATTTCAATATGAAATAGATTATGCAGAAAAAGTTTAATTTCATCAACTGAAAATTTTGAACCAGCAGCACAATCACTTGTGGTACTTCAGTATACTTTTATTTATGCTTTCTTGCAGCAGTACTAATGAAGATGAGGATTTAAACCCAGAGCAGAAAATAGAAAGAGAAAAGGAGAGAAGAATGGCAAATAATGCTCGAGAACGCTTGCGTGTACGAGACATTAATGAAGCGTTTAAAGAACTTGGCCGTATGTGTCAGCTTCATCTGAAGAGCGAGAAACCCCAGACGAAGCTGCTTATTCTTCACCAGGCTGTGGCAGTCATCCTCAGTCTAGAGCAGCAAGTGAGAGGTAAATGATTTAAAGTACTGACATACCTTGCTTTAAATTGTAACAAGCACTCACGTAGTAGCACAAAAGCTCTAACAAAAATATGAGACCCATTTTAAGACATACCATATGTAACTGAAATATTAAAATGCAGTGAGTTTAACCATTTACTTAGGGATTTGCATTCAACACATAGTGGGGAGGAGAGAGAAAACCTACTTCAATTGAATCAAAGACACATTAAGGTGTAGAGGCACCCTGCTTGAGCTTCTGATCAGCCCTGAGTGGTTCAGGCAGTTGGATGAGATGACCTTGTAAGTCCTGTCCAACTGAAACAGTCTGATTTGTGTAGCTGGCATGAGTGTTCCATCAGGTTTTGCTCTCTTGGGCTGGTGAGTAGCCGTCTTCCTCAGTGTCCTGCTGACAGAAGTGCATCGAGTGACTGGAAAAGTCTTTCCGATGTGGATGACATCAGTGGTCGTACTTGCTTAGCGCACGACATCTTTGAATCACTGATGCCACTGAATGATGTCAGTGTTTTATTCTTGTGTATCCTATTTTTACTTCCATTTCCTGTTTCGTTGCTTGTGTTTTGCACAGATCAAAGCAGTAGTTCAAAGTTCAGTGGAAGTGACAAAGGGAGTAACTCAACACAAGCTTATGTACTGTGTAGTAAGGATGAGATGCTGTGTTTTCAGGTGGAGTTTTACTGACCTGGGTTTTAATAAAGGCTCACAGTCTCCATTCAGAGTTCTTCCACAGAGCAGCTAACTGCTGTGCAGACGAGGCACCAAGTAGTGCCATGGCAAAGCCCTTTTTGAGCATCTCTGAGACTTTGACCTTGGGAATTGTTTTGCTCTGAAAATGACGTCTGGAAAATAAGGTTGAATATTACAAAGAAGTCAGAATAACATTAATCAAGCATGGCTTTTAATGTTTAAAAACCATCAAGTCCATCTCTTGGCTCTCCCAGATTCTGTCAGTCACAGAAAGCTCTGTGTGAAAACCAGTAAAATCACTTTTGCCTTGGTCAGAGGTTGCTTCTGAACCTTATGTCTCTGGTAGAAATCTTCTTCTGTATGTACTTACAGTTAAATTGGACCTATTCTGCAGGCAGTGTAAATAGAGAGCTTTTCCTTCCTCATGTGTACATCTCAGCTCCTACTCCCCATGCATCATAAGCACATGATGCCTCTCGTGCAAGAGGCTGCGCTCCCTGTTTGTCTCTGCGTCTTTCTTAGCACCTGTTCCTGACAGTGAGTGACCGGAGCTTTGTGTGGTGCCCGGAGGAGCTTTCACCAGTGCGTTGTATAATTGCATCAGCCATTTCCTCTCCCTGCTGGTAATGAGGCTTCTCATTCTGTGATTGGTGCTATTCAGACTGAAACGTTTCAGATTTTGAGCTCTAACTGTAGGCTAGCATTTTTATCTCCGTTTCATAAATCGCTGTAAATTAACTTCCTTTCAGAGTTTCCACATAATTAAATCTTCTTTAAAACTTCAAGACAAGCCAGATTTAAACAAAGAAAACTGTGATTAAGAAAAGTTAGCAGTTTTGGGTTGTTTTTTTCCCCCAGTAGACTCTTTAGGAGTGTTCATCTTTAGGAAATGCAGTAGGAGGCAGTTGGTAATGACTTGGGTGAAAGCAGAATTAGCAAGTCTGTCCAAAATTGCCTCTGTCAGATTACCCCTGTAAAACGCAAACTGCAGTTACTGTGGGGTGCCTGTGCAGTGCAGGAGAAGGGCTTGTGCTGTCTGTTCAGTCTTGGCAGTCTCCTTACAGCTAAAATTATATCTGCAATCTTAAACTGCAAACCAGAATTCACTGACAGCTAGAAAAATACCTCAACATGTTGATTAAATTCAACATGCACTGGTAGAACATAGTACACACTTTTTGTGTGTCTTTTTGGCCATGGCAGTGCTCATCTTTTATATTTTGGTTCATGAAAAATAATTTTGAAGAACAGAAACAGTTGACTGTTAGAAACTATCATAATTTGAAAACTAGATCCAAAGCTTCAGCTATTGAAGCTAATTGGGGAAGTGGAAATACACTGGTGGAGGTAGCTTGATAGCTGGTCCACAGCTGGCTGTATGAAGTACTGACTGCAGTGTCAGAGGAAACATGGTTTGAAAAAACATGAACCTTCTGCTCTGTGCCATTGTCATATTCTTTCAATTTAAGATGGTTTCCCGGGCCTGAGGGTATGAGGAGAGCTACTGACTCAGGACATTCAACCTCCCCTTTTCTAACAGCAGACTAATATTAAGGTGAAGAAAGAAGCAGTAACGTTACTAAAACCAGCGTGCTGTCAGTAAGGTGGTTGTGACTTCAGCATACCAGTGAAACACAGAAACAAATCCGGGGTTGTTTGCATTGTAAATTCTCACAGTTCTCATTTGCACGTTAGCAACTCCTGGTGACAAGGGAGGCACTCACTTCCTGGCAGGTTTTTGGGGGGGTAGGCAGGCACGTGGGGAAGTTTGGGTGATTTTTTAAATTTTTTTTTGTAATACCATCTCAGGAGATGCCTGGTAGGGTTTTCAGTAGTGCCTGTTTGCAGCTTTGGACACCTGCCTTTTAGCGCAGGGACATCAGGAGTTCAAAGAGGGAAGCCGCATAGCTATTTTTATGCCAGCAGTTAATGGATCGATACTGCCCTCTTTATAGGCATATGGGATGTTAACATCATGTTTCTGTTCCAGAGCGAAACCTAAACCCTAAAGCAGCCTGCCTTAAGAGAAGGGAAGAAGAAAAAGTTTCTGCCGTATCGGCAGAGCCGCCAACACCACACCCAGGAAGCCACCCTGGCCTGAGTGAAACTACCAACCCTATGGGTCATATGTGAACACCAGCCAGGTATGTCTCTGGTCTAGAGGGGAGCGGCTCTTGTTGCTTTTTGTTGGGTACAGTTAGGGAGATGTAGATATGCCTGTTCTTAGTTACTGAGCTGCCACTAGCACCGAACTTCTTTATGCTGCTAAGTAGTTTGAGGTCTCTGAGCATAAGCAAAGCGTGCAGATTTGTTTAGTTTTATAATAAAACAAAATCCCAAGAAGTTGTCATTAAACTCTTCATTTCCATGTGTGGTTGCCAATGGCTACATCTCTTGGCTCAGGTGGCCTTCTTGGCATGACATGAGAGGAATAGTTAACAGTGTGCTAGATAAGCCAAGCATAATAGAAATGAATTATACATTTTTAAATGATCTAAATATCACATTAGCTCGTTTAAAAATCCATGTAGTTTCCCAGTGCTGAAACAAACAGAGAGACTTCTCATCACAAAGAGATTTGCTGTCTGGCATAAGGCCAGGCATTCTAGCTCATCTCATGTGCCCAGAGGAGATTGCTTAACTATCTTAAGTCACAGTCTCTATTAGTAAAGATAGTCAAGATTTAAAAACTAATGCGTTCAGCTTTACAAGATAAATCAGTATTTCCAAAAGCCCCATGTAGTCCAAAATGCAGTAGCTCATTTAAACCATGCTGATGGGGTGCTCTTACCAGGGGTATATTAGTCTTCGGGTTTTAATTACATGTAGCTGCTTGGTTTGCATTTTTTTTTTTTTAAATTGGGGAAAACTTGATTTTGAAAAGAAAAAATTCTGATATTCCATGTCTTGTATAATAGTAGAACTGTTGCCACTTTAAAAACAAATAAGCAGTTGGGTTTGATGCCCTTACTTACATCCATAACTTTACTAAATTTTATGTTACGGAGGTTTGTTGTTGTGTATATAGACTGGTTTGCTTCTATTGTAATTTAAGGTGAAGGCATCCATCTACGCCCTCCTGTTCCTGAGAAAGCAGCAAAATGGCACTGAAACCAAGCCTTACTCGAGGCAGTACTTTTCCCCCATCCCTCATAGGAAGCTGCTTGCTTCATAAATGAAACGGGGTTTCTTTTTAGTTTAGCATGTCTTTAATTTGTTCTATTTCATACCAAAGAAACAGGCTACTTCTAAACTGTCAGAGAATTCTTGACTTGCAGCAGAATTTATAGCCTGTTCTTGCCACGTTAATACAATGTGCCGCTTTCAAAAGCTTACAATATCTTTGTTCTTTAATAGCAGTTACTTTGTAAGGTGACTTAGGTGGGATGTTGACGTGGAAAGCTCATTGAGTATATGGCAATGGCTAACTTCAGCAGAAGTGATTCACTTTGGGTACCAACTCATGCTTATTTTAGAGACCAAAGTCAATTGCAGATTGAAGGTTTGAGGTTTGCAGATTATACTTTGTCCCATGCCCAGCAAGCCAAATAGAATGTTCCTGAGAGTAAACTGTTCAATGTATCATATTCAGTATGGATATCTGTGGAAAGAAGGATTTCAAGGTCTCTCAGTATGATCTTTCTTTTGCTCTTAACTGAAAATGGTATGGTTAAAAATAAAAATGGTATGGTTTAAATTAGTTCCAGTGTTGAACCATGCTTCTTACTGATTCTTTTCATAATACCCCTTTACTCTTCCAAATTTCTTTATAGAATTCCAGAATTATTGGTAGGATACACAGAAGGTGACCTTTCTTCACAAGGACACAGACAACTAACATTATATGAAGACACAAACCTGACAGGAGAAAACACTTGAAGCAAGAAACCCAAATGCAATCTTATGATCAAAGCTACTGGTCAACACCTGCATCAGGATTGAAGATACAAGATCTTCAGACAGAATTTCAGCCCATGAAATACTCTGAACATATCATTCTGTTGCAAGCAGTGTGTCGCTTCTGCACAATCAGAGACTGTTGTGATCTCTCCACTCATTGTGGAAGTTGCCTTGTGCCTAAACTGAATTGACAAATGCATTGTAACTACAAATTTTATTTATTGTTATGGAACTGTAAAGGTCTACATATAAAGGGAAAAGTTAACATGTTAAAGGCTGATAAAGTTTCAGCTGGATGCCAGCATTTGCTAAAGCTGTTCACATTCAGAGAACAAAGCAGTGACAAACATTGACCCGTAGCATTCCCAGCATACCTATTAGTGTCTTAAAAAAGGAAGGGAAAAGTCTTTTGTTGTCCTTTCCTCTCCTTTTGCCATATGACTAGTGTTTTCCATGCAATAGGAAACTATTCCTTGGTATAGCTTTTTTTTATGTTATTTTTGGTCTCTGGTAATCTGAACAGTTATGGTCATAGTCACCCTTCCATACTGAGCTCCGTGCTTCAAAGCCAGTGAGAGGCCTGGTGAAGGCTGCCAGCAGGAGCAGTGCTGTGACCGTAACATTTCTTGGGTTTAAGAAGTTATTTTTATTTTCCCTCAGACTTTCCTCAAATACTTTTTTTTTGTTTGTTTTTTCTAATTATAAACAAAACCTTTTTAGGCTTCTAGGCTTCATAGTAAAGCTTGTAACGTGAAGTGTAAATTGGGTGGGGAGAATCTACTTTGTTAGAGTTGCTTTGTTTTCCGAGCAGTAAGTACTACATATAGTACATGTAAAGTGTTAGCTGTATGTAAGCACAAAATGCATTAAAATACAAAGGAGATTTTTTTTTCAGGCTGTAATTTTGGTGAATAGGAAATCCTACATTCACCGTGGCAGGTAGTGTGATGCTATAACCACCAGTATGGTGGGCTTACTTACATAATGGAATATAAGAGCAATGGTCACCAGTTTTTCCTTACTGTATACATTAACTATCTTGTCATTTTTGTATGGCTTGTCAGTGGAGAAAAAAAAACCCAGTGTGAATCAAATGCCCCCCTTCCAAGCCACATTAGCATCAAACCTTCAAATGCTTCTCTACCAGAACAGTGTCCCTAAGTATTCCTCTGTCACAGTTGTGTTGAAATGGTTAAAATCCCTTTGAACTTCCATGGAAACTGTCTTCCACTGCAATGACCATGGGAGGAAATTTCCTATGCCAAGGTTGTCTGAGCTATTGTTCATATAGTGCATCTTTCATCACTGGCAATTGGTTCACACACAAAACAGGAACAAACCAGTAATTTTTATGAAGTCATTTAAATTGAAAGAACAAAGGATGGATTGTTAAAAATAAACTAATGAATTTCAGCTCATGGTTTGGATGGTTCCTAACAAAACAGTTTGTGGAATTAGTGGACTCCTTTCTATTACTTTAATTTGCATAGATCATCAAATAACACCTGACTATATCTGTGGCCTTGTTCTTCATTTCAGTGTTTATCAGCTAAACAAATTTGTTGCTTATGACGTGTGAAAGTGATCACGTGCCACTGCCTGGCCTTTTTCCTTCTAAGCTTGTTGTCTTTTTGGCTATATTAGACTTTGCAGTATGCCCAGAAGCTTTCCTTCATAAAATAGAAAGAAAAAAACATTTGGCTTATTTTTCACTGTAGCTAGTCTTTTATACAATAATCTTGTAAGAAAATTTCTTGAATTCTAAATATTACTCTTTCTAGATTTTTGAAATCGAAAAAGTTTTCAGTAAAAAGTTTCTTACTTTATTTTACTATATTAGGTAGTAAAAATGTAGGGTTATTTACCATAACCTGTTCATTAATATCAGAAATTTACAATAGCATTGTAAGACCATAGTAGGGTTCTAGCATACCGTGTAGTACCTATGGAGTATTGTAAGAGCTAATTGTCCGAGATGAATTGCTTCTCATCTTGTTCTCCAGTTTCCATTGTTGGTTTATTGCAGATTTGTACCCTGTGTCAAATTTCAAGGTATTGCTGATAAACCTTTCCAACCAGCAGCAAGAAGTTCAAAAAAATTTCTGTCAATGTAACAGAAAACACTATGTATATAACATTTATGTAGCAATAAATGTGCCATCTTTTTTTAACATGGTAAATCAGTGAGTTTTTTAAATTCCTCTCTCCTCATAGGTAATGTGTTGCGTGAAAAACACCAGCAAAATCAGCTTCCACCTTTATCTGAATAAAACCTAACATCCTTTCTCCAGGTACACAGCATAAGCTGCAGGCACAAGAAATGTTGTTGCTTTTTCCTGTTAGGGTGGTGAGGCACTGGAATAGGTTGCCCAAGGAGGTGAATGCTCCGTCCCTGGCAGTGTTCAAGGCCAGGTTGGATGAGGCCTTGGGTGATATGGTTTAGAGCGGGGTGTCCTGCCCATGGCAGGGGGGTTGGAACTCGATGATCGTAAGGTCCTTTCCAACCCTAACAATTCTATGATTCCTGTGAAGCAAATAGAGAAATTCTCAGCGAGGTGAGGAGGAGCAGTATCCTGCCTGCATTTACTGAGGAACAAAGGGGATTTCATAGGCAAATAGCAATCTGGGAGCAGGAGCTGAGCCACAGGTATATGCTTCCTGTTACATCTTGTTCCTTTACTTTGCCTGTCCTTAAGATAGGTTTCTAAGGCTGAAGCCCCTTTTGTGAATTGAAGTTCAGCACCGAGTTACTTCTGAATCAATGCATTTATGTAGGCTTTAGGGGAAAAAAAAGGGAGGGGAGAGTCTGTATCTTAAGCTTGAAATTAACGTCACATTTTCTACAATTTTTCTCTCTGCGAGTGCAAATGGAAAAAAAAATGGCAAGAGTACTATGTCCAAGGCATACACTGTACAGTGGGGAAATCTTCATGCAGTCCTTAGTCCGCATCTGTTTTAAGCCAAAGCCTCAAGTAACAAGCAGACTTGGCCAAAACTTGAGTTTTTTCAACTCTTTTCTAAATAAATAGCCCTGGGAAAAGCACATCAAAGACAAGCAAATAGATACTGTACATACAAAGTTATGATGTTTAACTGAATGTGGTGTATGTCGGCATGGCTGCTGTGTACTGCGTATTTTCCAACTCTTGATACTGTCCTTTGTAACCTTAAAAAATCCAATTATCATCTTGAGATCTGGTTTACACCATGACATTGTCAGCATACCTATACAGGCAAGTTCTTCTGATAAGCTAGCACTTTTAACCACTGGCAAATCTAATGAGGTCTGGCCAAATACAGGAGGTGAGCCTCAACTTTCTAAGTATGTCTTTTAATACGTCTTTAGTAAGCTGTGGAAGAGGTGCTGAGGTGCCCTGCTGCCTTCCCTAGCACACATTCTCCCTTGTAACTTCAGTAGTAATAGCAGATCCAGCCTTTGAGTATCCATCATCGCTCCTCTCCCCATTTCTGAATGAGACCTACTACAAATTTGTCACTTCAAGAGAGTAAAAATGACATTTCCTCTTCTTTATATTTACCATACTTCTGCTGTCCCGTTTGCATACACTTTCTGATCACAAGTTCTTCAGTACCTTTGAGAAACACAATTCTGCTAGAATGAGCATTTGGATTATTGTAGGAAAGCTTTCCTCTAAATCTAAAGCATTGGGAGAGGCTTAAAATGGACTTAATCTTTTTTGCCTCCAGCACTGAGTAAATGATGTTAAAAAGAAGATTGTGAGTTCTTTATGTCCGAGTTAACATTGTTCCAAGAATGAGTCAACATTTTCCCCATTAGCATCTGGAAATCATAGCAGACCAAAACCAACATGTAAAAGACAATCTGGATGGTAAACTGCTTTTTCTTTGTAACATTAATACCTTATGCTTCCTAGTATACCTAACCTGTGGATACGAAAATGTCCTGTAGAAGGAAGAGATACTTTGTCCCAATTTGGAAGCCTGGCAGCACTTCAACAGTGGGGTTCCAGAAAGCTCAGTAGGAGTGAGAAAGCAAGCTGACACCTTCCTGCATCTATACAAGATGTGGCCAGAGGTGAGAGCCACAGTAGGGCTGCCCTGGTTACAGGGCATCCCGAACGCAGGGATGGAGGGTTGCATCCTCGGTGACAGGCACAGCCCCAGGTCCTGCCTTTCTGCTGCTCACCAGCAGAGCGAGGGAAAAGTTTTCCAGGAAGGGGGACAATGGTGCTAATAGGAGACTGCCACAATCCTTTCTTTTCCCTTCCAGCTCCTGCTGTAAAATGCAGATAAGTCAGGTGCCATGTTTGGGTGGTGGTTTGTACTGATCAACCATCATTGGTTTTCCTGAAGTTAATCCCACTGTCAACCTGGAGGCCATTGCAAAATACTGTGAGTTTACTTCCTGGTTAAAACACAAACATACTATTCAACTGATACCGCAAGCAACTGCATGTGCATGTTCAATATGACAGTCAAGCTGTTTGCAGTCCTCTGGGATTGTTTGTATTGGTCTGATCAAGTGGCCTTAGGCTCTGAAACTGCAAATCATCTGGGCACTTTCAATTCTCTCCTGGTTTTTCAAATGTTCTGATACGATTAGTCACATCTGTTAAATAAAAACTGATTAAAAAATAGTCCTAAAAAAATTATACCAAATACCAAGTGAGATAAAAATCTCTTTCATAATGATGATCATAACTGATGAAGGGCAGATCCATTAAGGTCAATGGCTAAGTTAAATATTTGGAATTCTGGTCATTTCAGGTAAACTAGAGAAACAAGAATACCACAGTTGCTTCATTTTCAGGAGAGATCCACCGTATTTTTAACAGTGTTACCTAAATATAGAGAGACAAAGGAAGTAAATATAAACTGTATCAGAAGAGTAACTGCTGCCAAGTGGGATGGAACAGATGAGAAAGCAATTTACAATATAATTCAAAATTCAGTCTATGTTAAACACAGACTACTGCTAGTCCTGGACTTCTGAAAAGCACAAGAAACCTATGCAGGTCCTATAGCTGGAGATCTCTTTCCACCAAACCTCTGAACAACATGGTAAGTTATGTTTGTTTTGGAAAACTGAACAATTCAGCTCTTAGAAAAGATAAAAATCCAGGAGGAAATTATTCAAAGTAAATGGACATGATACCAAACTCTTGTACAAAATGAACTACAGTGTGTTGCTATTGTAGTAATGTGGATTTGAGGCCCTACTTTCTTATTTTTGTGCTGAGGCTTTTTCTGACCCCCCTCCACTGTATTTTAGTGACTAAGGAAAGCTCTTGGAAATGCCAGAACAGGCTGTTTCACTAGTTTGCTAGATTACTTACTTATGTAAGTAAATTAAGTGGTTCCTTATGCCCATGGAAGTTCTGACACACAGTGTTGCATTAAATGCACACCTTCACTATCCAGTATGCAAAAAGGAAAAATAAATACTTTTGGTGGAATTGGAGGTTAGTCTTACAGATCCAAACACAGCTAAAGAAATTTCATGAACATGAATGAGTCTGTAACAATCACTATAAAAATAAGTTCCCCAAACATGAGGTTATAAACTCACCTGTAGAATGAGGTATCCGAGGAGTATTCATTACTTTGCATTTTAATCCATAAATGAGATGACCAGAAGCATTATCTTATCACAGAAGTGGAATTAATCAGTAGCCCTAGTTTCTGTGTTGGAAAGACACTAAATAGTCCATTGTTTGCTGTACAACCAGATTCGCTGCTCCAGACTACTCCCAAAGGATTTTCTCTGACCTCTGAAATAACTGCTTACAAAATCAGATGAGGTCTTTGAAGCATTTGGGCTTGGTATTTACTGTAGCCCCATCCTTCACTCAGACTAGAACCTCAATGTGCTAAATGGAATTAGGGACTGTAGAATGAGGGGTAACAGGTTCAAACTTAAACAGGGGAAGTTTAGATTAGGTGTAAGGAAGAAATTCTTTACTGTGAGGGTGGGGAGGCACTGAAATGGGTTGCTCAAGGAAGTTGTGAATGCTCCATCCCTGGCAGTGTTCAAGGCCAGGCTAGATAGAGCCTTGGGTGACATGGTTTAGTGCGAGGCATTCCTGCCCATGGCAGGGAGGTTGGAACTTGGTGATCTTCAGGTCCTTTCCAACCCTAACTATTCCATGATTCTATGAATGAAAAATCCCCATCTCAAAACACTGAAAACTTGCTTTATAGGAGAGAATTCTCCTATATATAAATACAAAATGATAAGGTGGGGGAAATTTTTGGATCAGGGTTTGAATTGTCATCAGAATGGTCAGTTCACACCTGCAAAAGCTGGAGAGGGTTTTGCAGTATTTTCTTTTAAAGGTGACTTAGGAAGGAGGTCTTTCAGTTCTGTTTGTACAGTACCCAGCAGGAGAGAGCTCACATCTTAACTGATCTTCTGTATGCTACAAAGACATAAATGCTAATGTATTTGATTATGGACATAACAGCTAAAGTATGTTAATCCCTAATGCTACCTGACTAATTAAGATAAATGCATGCAATATCAGTGTTCAGTCAATAGGCTGTGCTTCCAGTTTACCCTTTTAAAAGGGTAACATTTAATTAAATGTCCATTTAATTTGTTTATGTGACTAAGTAATAGCTGCAAGTATAATTAAACATAAAGCTTTTAAAATGCTCATTCTTTTCCTAGCATGCAAGAATAGTAAACATGAGCATCATAAAAGGCAAGTACAAGAGGGCAAGAATGCTAAAAATGGCAGGAAGAAAGTGACAGCCTGCAGAACATGAAGGTAGTAACCCAATATGAATTAGTGCCTGCCATTAGATGTAGCCAGCTGGTTGTCATTATCATGTTATATAGAAGTATAACAAATGTGTCAATAAAGCTCTCCTTATAAAAGTTTTTTGGATATAAATACAGATTCTGCATTTAAAGGAATATCAGGGGTATCAGGGAAAAGAGCGTGAATGAAACCAAAAATGGTATGTGTCTGTTAAGCTTTGCTGTCTATTTTTCTGGTGTGGCTATTTTGCATATCCATGATAACTGATGAAAAATAACCACAGCCACTCACCGGTCAATTCTGCATTTCTGTAACTGTTGACTTTTCGACTGGCAGGCCATGTAAACTGAGCTGTCTGCACGTGCTTCCACGGGTCTTCCTGGACTTCTTTCCTCCCTTGTCCCTGCCCTCACCCCACCCCCAGCTTCTGTAGCATAAGATATGGTCTCCAAACTGTATCAATTATAAGCAAGCATAAAATTTGTCATTTCTAGGTACATGCCTCTGCTATTTAACTAGTAACATGGTTATTGTGATGCCCATTTACTGCTCCAGTGTGAAGATCATTGGTGAGATTCAACAATGCAAGGTTCCTTCCAGCATCCATAAGTAAACATCAGAGACACTTCTGCCTCCCTTACCTGTGCCTCTTCTTGCCTGGCTCCTTGGCCATCACTGAGGAGTTATCCCTTCAGGCTTCCAGCTCTAGGTCCAGTCCTAGCCCTTCAGGCTTCCAGGCCCAGTGTTGGGGCTCCTTCATTTAGGTACAGCAGCAGTTGACCCTCCTCAGGATGCAGAAGAGAGCAATGGGGGCAGGAGAACAGAGAGCAAGTTGTCCTTCTCAGTTCTGGCATGCAGCATTACACTCACCTTGAGGGAGTAATTAACATGGGAAGCCTCATTCAACTCAAATCTAATAAGCCTATACTGAACATACGCTTATTAAACTGATAGATTTTTTTAGGCAATTTTCAGTTAAAGGAGCATTCCTGATAGGACAAGGGGTAATGGCTTTAAACTAGAAGAGGGTAGATCTAGATTAGATAGGATGAGATTCTTCTCTATGAGGTGCTGGCACAGGTTGCCCAGAGAAGCTGTGGCTGCCCCATCCCTGGCAGTGTTCAAGGCCAGGATGCATGGGGCTTGGAGCAACCTGGTCTAGTGGAAGGTGTCCCTCCCCCATGGCAGCGGGTTGTAGCTACATGAGCTCTAAAGTCCCTTCTGACTGAAACCAGTCTATGGTTCTGTGATTGACAATAATCTCTTCTTTGGAAAAAACATAATTTAGTCCACATTTGTTTTACATTTATTTCATATTATTTTGTAATATTTTAAGCTCCATATGGAATGAGAAGGACATCTGAAGGAATTTTCATCTTAGATCTCAATTGCTGCATTATAACCATATAATTCTTCTCTTCTGCGCATTTGCTAGAGTAATTTTTATCCTTCCCCAGCATATTAAAATTCCCCCTGCCCAAGGTTCCTGGTCACACAAAGACATATGCACAATTTATGCATAGGATAACCCTCCTAACTTCAGTGGACATTCTTCTGTACTTGATATTGAGTTCGTATTATTTCTTCACAGGTCAGAAGTCTGATGCTTACAGAGCTTTCAGGGTTCTCTGCAGTGCCCAAGGTAGGAATATGTGCAACAGAAAGGGCAAGATGTTAATCCTCACTGCTTCTTTTTTATTAGAGAACTAGAGACAAAATTACCAATGCAAAGTCTTTCTTTACAACTCTGTAAGTGAAGCAAAAACAGTGCTTGAGAGCAGGAGGCTGGGTGTGGGAATGCAAGTACAATGCATCTGTGACTTTATAAAGTGATTTGGAGACATCTATTCTGCAACAATTGGGAAGAAACTGGGTGGGTGGTGTATAAGAAGGAGAACTGTGAAGACCAAATGTTTAGCTGTATTCAACTATAAACAGAGTGATAGTCAGTAAACAGTCTCTCTGAAGAGAGTAATTAATAGGCACATGTGAAGAGATGGAAAAGAAGATGTATCCTTCTTCAGCAGACATCAAAGGGCAGGCTGAACAGTGAGAAATTAAGCATACCTGAAGGAGGCCACACAGCTGTATGTGCATTCAGCTAGGAAATGTAATGCAATAGGAACTAGGAAAAGGAGGAGAGAGGGACTAAGATAGGAATTGAAAAAGGAGTTCTAAAGTAACAAAGGAAGGAACAACTTGCTCTGTGAGGAAGGGAACAGGAGTAGAGAAGCAGAGAGGTCTAAGCAGGTCAGCTTTTTCTGTGGAGGGGCCAAGTTGCAGAGAAGTTTTGCAGGATTAGAAAGAGTGATAAGGGAGCACAGTAGGCAGCCTCTAAATAAGATAAGGAAACAGGAGGAGCCACTGAAATGAATGGTTTGTCACTGTGATTCTCCTGCCTCTTGCTACATCTGAAAGCAGAACCCTGTGGCAGTTGGCCAGTTCGACAGGGAAGGCGATAAAAATAAATTACATCCTCTGTTTCCAATACAGACTGAGATGTTTCCAAAAGAATGGGGGAAGGGAACTTATTTGCAGGGATGAAAGGTACTTACGAGATCCAAAACTCATTGTCTGTTCTCTATAAAGTGGTGTCACGACTGACTCCTTAACGTATTCACTTGGCTCCAAACAGGGTTTTGGAATGTTCCACCTCTGGGACCAGCTGCTTTCACGAATGTTCGGCTGGAAGAGAAATCGAAGTTCAAAATTAAGGAAATGCTATTTTTTGTCTCTCAAAGAGCACACATGAAGCTGAGAAGAATGAATCAGAGAAACTGAGGCCAAGCAGTTTGAGATTCCCAGTGTCCTGGGTGGTCTTTGCTGCTAAATTAATTGAAGGCCTATTAGTGTCATCTGTGGAGAATGCTTTCCTTCAAAACCTGCTTAAAACTGGGATAAAATAGATTTTCCCAAACAATTTACTGTTTAGCATGAGCAGAATACATGTTGTTAGCAGTGTGGCTTTGGCCTACTGTTGCAAATCAGGTTTTGTGGCCCCAATTTAAATGGAATCTAAGGAAGCAATCAGGTCTTACTAGATTTTCTTGGCACGAGTGGACATGCACACTGAAGAAATACTGGCACTGGTTGCCCAGAGAAGCTGTGGGTGCTCCACTGCTGACATTGTTCAAGTCCAGGTTGGATGGGGCTGTGAGTAACCTGATCTAAAACATATCCCTGCTCACTGCAGGGGGTTGGACTAGATGATCTTTAAAGGTCCTTTCTAACCCAAACTATCCTATGATTCCATGAAACATACCCTGTCCTCTTGCATGTGTTATCCTTTTGGGTTTGATACGTGCTCTGTGGATCTGAGGAAACTGAAGATCACAATGTCTTCTCTAATACTTCTGGCTGATGTGTCAGGTGACACATGGAGGGAAAATATGTCTTGTACCACTGCAGGGACTATAACTGTGGGTCACATAAGCCAGGGAAGTACTTTGCATCCTGGCACTCCATCCTGCACTTAGGATCAGGCAATTACCCTACTAGTTACTTAACCATCTCTCTCCCAGTGAGAAAGCAGTCCAAATTCTTTGCTTAACCACATATTGTGGAGTAAGCCATCAGCTCTCCATGAACTGGAAATTAAAAGTAGATCTATCCTTACAGATCCATAACAAATACATTATTCATCTTACCTGGCTGACTTGTCCCATACCACTACCAATTTTCCCAGAGAAAGATTCTGCATATGACTAATGGCATTTTTTGAGGGTTAGACATTCCAAAGTTGTCTACTCAAGGGAAGAAATTTTATGTTTCAGCAACTTAGAAACATTGGCTGCTGTTACTGCAAAGAATGGGATTGCGATTATTCTTCTACAACCTTTATAGGAATGCCTGAAAATCAGAGATGTCAATACTGACAGCCTGAGAGGTCAGTAAGGCAGTGTCCTTGCTGACAAACAGACCATGCCTCAAAACTCCCTCTTGCTGGGCTCACGGAGATAACATTTAGTGTGAGGCAGAGCAGCTTCAGTTTTAGGGCTGCTTCTGTGGTTCTCTGGAGTCCTTTGCCGGAAAACAACACTGTATTATCCTCCAGAGATCAGCCAGGGCTGGGCTCCCATCTGTTCATGGATCTGCACCTGTTTTTCATTTCACCAATAGTGGCCACATGGCCTAAGACTGTGGGGAAATACAGAAAAGCAAAGGAATGTGTGGTTCAGGCACTGGGGCTGGATTCTGAAGTTCTGAGTTTAAATCCTGACTGTGTGGCAAAGTCTTGGTGAGTCCTTTAATTTCTGTCTGCCTTAATCTCATCTGTAAAGGAGAAGAAGGAGTGATTATTATTCTGGGGCCTTCTCA
This sequence comes from Neopsephotus bourkii, assembly GCF_033783945.1. Classification (NCBI taxonomy): domain Eukaryota; kingdom Metazoa; phylum Chordata; class Aves; order Psittaciformes; family Psittacidae; genus Neopsephotus; species Neopsephotus bourkii. The sequence continues at coordinate 5,157,029 of NW_026900826.1, forward strand.
TTACCTTTTTTAACAAGGAATTGAAGGAATTTGTTTTTTTCTCTGCCTGTATTTTACTGGGCGCAGAAGTCCATGTAGAGATCCAGAAGTGGATCTCTACATAGCACATCACTGATGATTAGGAACACCAAACACATCTTGGATCTATTTCCTCTGCATGCTGAAAAATAGAAAGGAAGTTCCTTAGAAAAGTTGCTCAGTTTCTGCCTGTGTAAACGACAATACTGCTTGGACATAGCTCCAGCAGCACAGAACTCGTGTGTGGGTATTTTGAGTGTTTATCTACAACTGCTGCATGTGAATCTAGTGCAGACACTCTTGATCTGATGCTAAATCATATTTAACCTGCAGCCAGCTTTAGACATACAGAAGTAGCATGTGCACCAATTTCCTGCCTCTCTCATGTCTTGCACTGGACATGCCATAGATTTGGCATTGTACATTTTGTAGTCCTTACACTTGTTTAGAAAACAGAAGTAACGCTGGCTCCTCTGTCTACATGTTTTATTTATTGCTTTATCAGCCAGTAAATTCTGTGTTTGTACAACAGTTTGTCTGCATCTTATGTTGACAGCCCATAGGTAGCCTGAGACTAAATAAAGAGGGTAGCTGCTGTCAGGTTCCATTTAAGTTCTCAGCTGGGTATGGTAATGCCATGCTAACTGGGGGAATGCTGACCTTGCCCAATGCCATCAGCCTCTGCAAGGGTCCCTTAAAGTGTTCAGAGATACTTGCAACTCATTCTTTGTGAATTCCTAACCCATGCACCACTCATAAAGAATCCTCTCACATTTTTTCTGTCCTAACTGGGTATTAAGTTGATTGTTCTCAGAGTTGATTCTCACCTTCAGCCTCACTCAGCATCTATTCAAAGCTGCTGGGGTTTGTAATTGACTTAAATGGAGTTGGACTTAGAACTTTATCAGAAAGTTTGCTGTATGCACAAGTTTGCCATGTGATATATACCTAGTCATTACAATTGTAGGTTGATTTATCTACCTCCAAATATGGAAAGTTCACTGCAATCTAAGGTTACTTCTCCTCAGTGTTTAAAATTTGTTCCTCATCTCTCACCTGAATTTATTTACCTTACGTTCGATGTCACCAGATGTTTCTCTGCTTTCACCTGTGCCTACTGTTGGACTCCATAGCTCTATAGTATCTCCATGTAGATCCTTAAGCACTGCAGTCAATCAACTTTTCACTTTTTCTTCTTAACCATCTTCAGAGACAGGTATGTATTTCAGAACTACATTAATTCATAACTATTTTCAGAATTTGTATTATACAAATTTATCCTGCTCCTGATGACCTGAATCACTGTGCTGTTTTTAAATATTGGTGTCACATTAAATATTTCCATTGAAACTTCTGTGGTTCATCACTCACTGTACAGTTTTGTAAGGTCTACTTATGAAATTATTTTTTCACATTCAGATGTATAATACACATTGGACTCAATGGAAATATACATTTTACCCAGGAATGGCAACATCAGACCTTAAACTAGCAGGCAATGCCAATATAATGCTAACAATAAAGATGTTCATCTTGAAAGAGCCAGCTACTGAGATTCTTCCTCTATTTCATGACTCGTTTTTCTTTTATGGCCTATTCTTAAGTTAATTACATTAAATAATTATTTTTTTTTCACAGAACGCTATAACTGAATTTGCTAAAAGGTGAGCTAAATCCGGACCCAGTGCTATCAAGTCACAGAGTTACTGAAGAGGGAAAGGACCTTTGCAGGTCATCTTGTTCACTCTTAAAAATTAACCATTCACAACGGACAAGACTTATGAATGTTATGACACATTATTGCAATGAAAATGTTGCTAATACATGTTGCTAGATACCTTCTCACTGTGCATCCTTAACATGTATTTTGGAGCAAAACTACTAGTCAAACTAATACCAACTGTTATGGAAGTATGGAAATGACTCTGAAGGCTTGTTTAAAGCACAAAATCTGCAGCATGTTGACTTAAAAACGTTTCTTTATCTATATGCATTTGTATTTTCATTCTACCTTGTCAGAAAGAGTATGAAGAATTGGTCTTCCCGCTTTTGGAATGATCTTAGTAAAATTAGGCCTTTGACAGAAATCTGTAAAGTTGGGTTTGTTCTGTTTTTCTTCTTTTTTTTCTTTTCTTTTTTTTTTTTTTTTTTTAATACTATATATAAAATGCTGTAACATTTGCTCTTCTGGTCTTATTCTTTATTTACTACATTTTTTTGACATCTGTCCCTGTCTCTTTTCATCAAATATTTATCTGCAGCAGCTGAAAGAGCCTCATTTGTTTTAATTAAAAATAAGACCACCAAGCTGGGATCACTTCCTTAGCTCTTCCATGGCTTGCACAGACAGAGAGTAGATCTTGTGAGGTTTTCCTGAGGGTGGCCCATTGACAGCATTTCCCCCCCCCCCATATCCTTTCCTTTTGCACCATGTTTATTTTTGGATTGAGAAATGTAATCAGAGCCACATTCCAGACAAAGAAACTTTTTACAGTTAACATGCATGAGAAAGGAGGAAGATCATGTTGTGTTTCGTTTGGTGTTTCACTGTGAGAAACCATTTTCTAATTTGTGGCTTCTGGAACGAAATTATCATTGCCACAGAAACACAGGAACTGTCACAGCAATAAGGCCTCTAGTTCAGCATGCTGATACTGACATAGGCAAGCAGGCACTTAAGAAAAAACTGTAGAAATTCAGCTGAGGAATATCCTACTGGTTTAAAACATGCTTTTGCACTTCTCCTCACTAATACCTGTCTTGTTTTTTAGAGTTTCTTTTGTGTCGTTCCCCGCCCCCCCCCCCCCCCCCCCCAGTGTTGACTTAAGAAGAGGAAAAAACAAAGACAAAGAAGCAACCTAAAGTAGCTCCTTTGTGTAAAGTTAGCATTCTAAGCTCATGGTACAAGTTGATGCCTATTGCTACTAAAACTGTTCTAGAAGGTGTTTGGGTCATGTTATTTTCAGTTTTACATGTCCTAGACAAATACTCTGGAGCGGAGACAGACTGCTCATGACTTCTCAAGATTGTGAAATATCTTCTGGTCTCAGGATCCCTATTAAGTTGCATAACATCCCTGACCTTTCTCAGCCATCTTGATGATCTTAGTTTTTGCTAATGAGACAGAATTTTAAATTAGGCTTTTACATTTATGTAAGACGGAGGAGACAGAGGAGATTAATAAGCAAATCTTGTTTTTTTATATCCATTTTACCTCATTCTTCATCTTACATGAGCAGTAAAAATTACAACAAATCATTCCTGTGAATCACCAAATTAAAACTTTTATATCATCACTTGGCAAAACTTACCTTCAAAAATTACCCTACATCCATCTTCCCTGGCAGTGCGTTACAGTAGAGTCATCCAATGCTTAGACAGATATTTCTTACAATTGTCTGTTGGATACTAGGCATTAATTAGCTTTAAAATAAAAATATATAATTTCTTTGTAGATGTAATCAATTTAAGACTTACACTACAGTAGCTGGAGTTTTCTAAATCCTGAAAAGACTTACCAGACTCAAAGCCTGACAGTAACTTGTGCACCTCTCAGTTTATTTTGTAGGCAAAGTGGAAAGAAACACTGATGCAGTCTTACATATCAAAAATTACTTCACTACAGCATCTACATAAAAAAATGGTTTCAGGTGAGTAAATATTTTTTTTCCTCATAATACACATATGCAACAGGCACACATATAGCATGTTTCATAATATTTATATAAAAGTTGTTAACTTACCCAGAGGTCAAAGGAGATTTTGTCTCAACATCTTTTCCAATTTACAGTATTCTCTCTTATTCTGCAGAACACAGTAATGTGGCTGCATAAAGTTGTCATGTATGTCAGTTCTGTATTTGAGACAGACAGGCAAAACTGACACAAAGCTTTAAAGGCACATATAAGACACATATACTGAGAGCACAAGTTTAAATGAAAACTTAACCTCTAGATTGTCCTATACTGATATTTATTATTGAAGTAACATTTACAGACAATACTTCACTGTACTATAGTTAAAATATTGTACTGTAACTGTCTAAGATCTTGACACTGGCATAAATAATCAGTTATGTAACATGGAATCAGAATTTAACTCTTTCCTTGCAAGATACTGAGACAGGAGACATTATCGTTGCATAATCAATTGAACAATAGAAGGGTATTCAGGAACCGAGATTTTCCTTCCAGCTCTGCCTGCGGATTGAGGGTGACCTTTGTCAGTTGTGGGTTCTACTCTGTAAAATGCAACTATAAATTCTCTTTTTAGAAGTATTTTAAATGAAAAAGTTCTGTAAAGTACCCTAGATTTGATGACAACTGTTTACAATGGTAAGTGAAATCAGAGTTAAACTAATTTAAGAGAGAGTTTATTAACCAGAAAGATTACGAGCTTGTCAAAAAGATATTAATTAAAGTCTGGGGACTGCTTGCCAGTGTCATTCTAAATTAATTGCTAATGAGTTTCTCTTAAAAGTGGAGTGCAGCTGCAAGAACATCAGGCTCAAAGGAAACTTGATTTTGTTTATCATTCGTTTTTACTTTGTTTAGCAAAGGATTTCTAAATACCAAGGAACTGTTTCTGGCAAGGATATTTTTGATTACAAAAATATTTCTATAATCTAAATGGCAGGATTCACACACTATAACCTTCTACACTTTTCTCTCTTTCTGTAAATCTCTGAGAACAGAAAAACCTTCAGAACTATCTTGTGTATCTTTTAAAAGGCAAAGAAGCTAAAAAAGCCAACTGGGTTTTTAGAACTAGTGGCACACAAAAAGGATTGATTGACAGACAGAAAGTTAGTGGTGGTTCTACTGACCCCCAAATCATGTGTGGTTGGTGCCATGCTCTCTGGGGTTAGTATTACCCATGACAGCAATTCAGAACAGGCCAGAGATTTCTCCTGATTTCAAGGCCTCTGGTTTATAGTTCTACTTAAGGGCACAGGCTGATGGGGGTGGGAACTAATTAATATCCAATTCTGATCCTATTTACAGGCTACGTGTTCTAGCTTTTTGTGTAAGAGTTTTGCTGTGATGTCTCACAGAAATAAGTGGTTTAGGGGGTTATGTAGTTAAAGGAAGACTGTACTCTGATCAGGCTTAAATTGGTACCCATTATACTCTTTAAAGACAGTATAGTTACACTGGTGTAAAATGAGGGAAAACAACCTGAAGATTGCAATCCCTGCTAGCAGGTTGAGCAGCCATGCTGGCAAAAAGCCTGTCCTACATTAGAGCTCCCTTTCTTGTCAGTGATGGAGACTCACCTGCTGTGACTCTTTAGACAAGACTTAGTCAGACTGACTTTTCAGTTTAGGCATCCAAGGAGCATTTGCAGATACTTTCTGTTCAACAGTAGTGAGCAGGCACTCACAAAAGAGGAAAAACAAGTATCCCATTGAACATCTGTTAAGCTATTCATTTCCTTATTTTATGCTACCCAACAGTATCATCATTTTGTATCAGCCCCTGGGTTAAAGAGACACACAGCTAGCTACGTTTAAGGAAGTTGGAGAGTTCTGCCCTACTTCAGGCAGAAATTTTTTAAATACTGGGAATTTAGTGAAAAAAAGTATTTTTGATAAAGCTCTGCCAACAAAGAAGGAAATGACAAGCTGTTATTTTTCTATTCCTACAGTTTCAGTTTGAAAACATGAAAGCTATCACTATGTATAGTTCTGCTAGTTCAGGTATGTTAAATCCTGACAAGACTGTCAGGCCCAAAATGCACAGTTCTGGCCCTGTGGAAATCAGTGACAAAAATACCATTTGATTTTAAAAGATGCCAAATTTATACCAAAGCAGCTTGATTTTCTATACCCCAGAAAACAAAAATATGATTTGCACCTTCCCATAATGATCTTTCTGTACAGACAGTCATGATCTTCATCAAATTGCAGTGCTTCAGCATTTTAGTTTTTGTTTTGGATGCTGTCATTTTAGCAGTGCAAATACTAAATGATATGGGAATATGGTACTTTGAAGTGCTGACAACTATTCTGTTAATGGCTTGGGAATATGGCTAGCACAGCTGTCTCCATATTGCTTGTGAACAGAACTCCTGTTTGCTTTACAAAACTTGATGACAGAGTATTAATAATTTTGAAACTCTTTAATACACTAATTAAATGTCATCTTCCTAATACTTACAAAACCATGTCAGGAAGGAGTAACATAGTACTATTACATTAACCATCCCATTTGAAACATCTGGACTCTAAACCTATAGGTTCAGAATCCCCGGCAGAATTTACTAAACATTTCTGCTCAAATACTGACATGACAAAGTTCATAGCATTTTTCTGCAGAGGGATTTGAACCAGGTCCCAAAGTTTCCCTGTTTGATAGTATATTTATCATTGTGCCATCACTTCTCTACTCATATACATAGATACATACACTATATAGAAAGTCTTTCTCATGTGTTCCATTGCTATATGTGTGGTATACAATATGCTGGACCAAGCAAGAGCAGGACAGAAGCGAGAGAAATCTTTTTCACAGAAACTTCTAGGATTGAAGTACTAAGTCTCCTGTGGAAGTGAGACACAACAGAATGACAGAACAACTTTCTGTGTGCCATGTGCGAACTCTTACCTGCCAGTGAATCTGCTACACAGAGAAAAAGAGAAGGGCCTGTAGTCCACCGTGTTTTCTGGGACTCAGAGACACTGTTTAACCAAGGCAGAATTCTTTGACAACAAAATACATCTTGTGAGACAGCCACTAAATTGTAGCTGTACTCGGTGATCATAATGTAACTAAAAAACATACACTGCAAGGTGAATTCCATGCAACGTCTGGTCAGTGTCAGGATTCCTCTAGTAACGTATGGGGAAGGAAGTTTAGTGATTCACACACCAAGCTCAGAGTGACTACAGTTGCCAGTTTATTATAATGACAAAAAGTTACTAAATTCCTTAAAATTAAAAAATGTGTTAGAAAAAAGGGGAGGTCAGAGAAAACAGTATCCTAGCATTGAAACACCTTTGAACAATTACTACAGCAACTTATAGTCTGTGTGGTTTATAGATACACTGTACCACTGATTCATGAGAAGCATTACTTTACTAGATGCTCTGATTTAAGATTTCTAGGCATCCCATTCTAATCCAGTAATTCTAAAATCCAGAAATTAAATAATGTTTTGACAAAGCAATGTGAGGTTCATTCCTCTAATTGTGCTGCACGGTTTAAGCTCACTGACTTCAAATACATAGCAATGTACCCATATAAAATACATACACAGTATATGTTAGTAACTTACTACAGTAATAGATGCTGCTGAAGAATGCGGCCTATTAACAGCTTCATCCAAACTGAAACTACATTAAGCCATCTTATTGCCAAAGAAGAAAACTCTGGAGGAAGCGTTCACTTAAGCAATTCAGTTTCCTTGCTGAGAATGCATGCAATTATACCTCTAACACTAAGTCATATCCAAGACCAACAATATTTAAAAAAAGTAGAATTTAATAAGCAGCTTCTAGAAGCCTTTCTCATTCTGTCATGCGGGGGGGATTTCTCTTCAAGCTCTGCCATTTTGCTGGTGTTTCCTATCAGAAAGTGCAGATTCTCTTGATTGAGAATGAGAGACATGAGATGTTGCTCAAGTACTGAAGCCACGGAAAGACTAGAAGCTTCAGTGGTGCAGAGAATTTATATTATGTGTTGATTAATTTAAGATAATAACAAAAATACTTCTATATATTCTTCCTATGGTAGAATTATACTTGATAAAATGTTAATTAACACCCTTCTCCATTCCTAGACACTAAATCATTCCTTCTTTTATTGACCTGGTTTTCTGAGAGGTATGAAAATTAACAGACATCAGACTAATCTCTGGAAAACTTCTCCATCATAAAGGACCTCTGAAGCAGTAGGTTGACAATTTGCCATTTGCAGTCTTGCCACTACATCAAGGATGTCTGCACTGCTGGACCCAATCTATACAGCACAACTTCCCATGTTGGACTCACTCTCCAGAAAGAGGTCCCAGTGACTAAGACCCTCTACATGTGCTCCTCTGCATGTCCTGTCTATCAGTCTGCTTTGCTTGTCTAGCTGTAATGGTTTTGTGGGAGGATCCTTAGGGCTGCAGAAAGGAACAAACTGAAGAAAGAATTAGGAACTTGACTACTAATCTCTGAAGTAGCTAGTACTGGTGACTGGCTGCATTTCAGGCACCATACAAAAATGAGTAACAAGAGGAAAAGGTGGGATTAGAGGCAGTTTACTAGGCCTCAAATTATATCCATTCTATCATCTGTCCCTCAGCTGCAGCTTGATGATGATGAGACTGGTGAATGAGTAAGGAAAAAAGTTACACAGCAGGCCTGGGGGAAGCAAAAGCACTGCTGAACTTCCGGAGGTGAATGCTCTTGTGCTATTTGGTAACATGTGAGAGAAATTTGGAACGTGTAGGGTTTGCCTCAGAAGCTGGAAGAGAAACTAAGTAATACATTGAACCTGTTGTAGCAGAAATGCGTAATAGAATCACATAACCATTTAGATTGGAAAAAAAAAATAATGTATGCTGCACAGAAAACAGTGCACATAAATGATTTTAAGATTACTGAGTCCAACTGAGCTGCTTTCAGAATTTTAAATTGGACTCAGGTTACATATGAAGCCTGCACTATCACAGTCTGATACAGTATATGTCTCCAGTAAAGTACTAGTTTGCTAGTGAAACAAATAATAGTGTTTTACTTGTGAGTTCTGTTGACCCTCATCCTAGTAAGAGGATAAAATGTTAAAAAGCACAGAAATAGACAGGAGTGGTTTTTTACAAGTGGAACCTCTGTAATAGAAAGAGTATGTGTGACAGGATGGCTTGGCTTGTTTGCTGTTTGTTTTTATTGGGGGGGGGGGGGTAATGAACAAAGCAATTAGGAGAGACAAAGATTCAGCTTTTGCACTGTCCCAACAATCTAGGGGAACTGAATCCACTGGCTGACTGTAGCCAATTCTTGTAATCCCTCCATTAACCCTTTTCTTCAGTGAGCACTCAATCTTTCAGCAGAAGCAAACTGCAGTTTGCTTGTCCCGGTGTATACATTTTCCTTTCACTTCTACATTGGGCAGAAATCCTCTGTAGTGGTTGGTTCCTTTTAAATGCATCAGTCTATTATCAGACCATGTCCAGTTTTTCCAATCTTGACATCATTATTATTAGAAATATAGAGTACAGTGATATTATTCAAATGACCACACTGAATCTCTCCTCTTTTCCTAATGATCTTCCGTAACTTCACTGACTTCTAACTGTTGTGTTGATATGTGCTTTTCAAAAACCCAGAAGCTAACGGGTTAATTATTTATCATGTATGTATTGTATGGGCTGAGATGAAAGCCATGGCTCAGCAAAGTCTTGGCTAAACATGCCTATTAGCATCAAACACTCATTCTAAAAAAGGGTTGCTATGCACCTGCTATTGCAATTCACATTAGGTTATTAAAATCAAAACGAAGTGTCAGACTAGAAACAGAGCAGTGCTATGATCTGTGAGAAGACATCAAAAGTGGACAGATTATGAAGTCTGATATGGCTACTGGAGTCATGTCTAAATTTAGACTATTCTGTGTAAAATCTTTAGGTGATATCCTCAGCAGAGATAACTGGCACTGAAAATAACACTGTTGGTTTATATCAGCAAGATACAGATCCTTTTTATCTTGCATAAAACATTAATTACTAGCTCTTATGCAGTTGTCCTGGCCACAGTGATTCTTTGAGTAGGGGTGGAGCAAATATTTTTTGCAAGGAAAAGTTGAAAAGCATTTCCTTCTCACAAGGCACCTATCCTGGACCACTGTTTAAAACAGGATACTGGGGTAAATGGGCTTTTGCTTTGACCCAGCACAGGTGCTTCTAACTTCTTACATATTCACTCTTCACCTGAAACAAAACCTGTTGCTTCTTTTTTGCTTCTAGTCCCAGCCAGCCAGAATTAGGGAAGCAAATGACTGTACTGAAGTAACTAGTGAAGCTCTCTGCTTCAAATTCTTTCATGTGAGACACTGAAATGGCTCCTTTCTGCCCAAATTTCCAGAGTCAGAACTTGGTAGAAGTTGATATGCTTCTCTCTGCCAACAGGAGAATCACACATTTTGTAATTATAGAGTGGGGGATACAGTTAGCCAACTGGATACTTCATACACTGATCAGGAGATATTCCAAAACTATTCCAAAACTATTCCAAAACTAATAGACTGCCTATTCCAATTGTATCCTGCAGTGCTGTTGACATCCTGCTCTATGTCTGAGAGTATGGGATAGCAGCATCTACTACCTCAGCTAGGAAAGATGAAAAAGAAAACATCGCTTATCAATAGATATGGACCAAATTGTTCCTCAGAAATCAGATGATCTGAAACTCCGCTATAACAACTCTAAGCCTTCGGAAAAAAGGTTGCATTGAACTGCACATGAACAGAAAATATTAAAGGTTTAGGATGAGCAAAGAAGACGTTTCAAAAGTACAGAAGTATCAACTAAGCCTTGGGATCCAACAGATGCTTAATTGAAATGAAAAAAAGGAATGAAATATAAATATCAAAGTACATACAGAAGAATACTATGTGAGTAGCTGTAACTACTTAGTGAAATGACTGAATAGATCAGATCTTCTTTCCAAGTCTAGAAATTTTTTAGTACACAGATGGCCTAAAATTCAGTGGAAAAAAAAGTATCACATCATAAGTCAGTTGTTTAACATACTCTGTGTTTATATAAACTACGGGTAGACACAGCATTACTGTAATATCGTGGTTGGGAAATCAGGCACTCAGGGGTCAGAAAATGCAGCACAGGTCAAACCACAACCATAATTCTCCCCTTTTCTTGCTTGTGCCTGAAAAGATGAGACTGGATGTTCCACTGACTTATGTGAGGGGGCCTGAGTGCATCAATGGTATTTAATGGTCCTGACCAGGCTCACCTGAGGCCTCTACCCACACCCCTGTCCATGAGCCCAGGAGCTTCATTTAAGAACAGCCCTGTGCTTTCAGTCCCTGCCTGAGCTATGTCCCTGTGCTTGTGTTTGGCCCTGGACCCTGCTGATCAGATTATGAGGTGGGCTGACCTCCCAGCTTCATCTCTACTCTGCCTGTTACTATGATCCTGACTGATGATTCCTGGGCTGACCCTGACCTGCAGGCTGCCTGCCTGCCTTGACGTTGGACCTCCCTTGCTGCTACAAGCTTGCCTGGTATTTGGACTTTTGCTTAATCCCTGAGCCTTCCCTGCTGTCTTGCTCTGGCCTTGTGGGACAGGGCCAAAACCACTGGTTAAGAGATGAAAATCAATTATTAAAATCTTACAACTACTGCACTGCAGTAGTTGTGTGCAAGTGTGGTAATGTAATACTCATGAACAATACATTAAAACAGATGTCTTTAAGTAAAAAGCAACTTCCTCAAAACCCTTAAAAATATTTGAAGTTTTGTATGAGACTTCACAAAACCATTTTTATTGGCCTCCTAACATTTGGCTATTTTTTCTTTTTTTAATTTGTTTTCAAAATTTGTTAGACTTCAGTTATGAAATGTGAAATTTCTCTTAGCCAAAAATAAGAAAAAAAAATATTTGAGGTTGTCTATAAGCTTGTGTCAGAAATACCAGTGTGTTTTATCTCTGCTATTAGTTTTTCTAAGACAAAGAGTTCCATAAAGAATATCAAGAAAAGGCTGGAGCACTTTCAAACTGACAAAGCATTACATGCTTCAAATCTTAAGTGGACAGGAGTTGGAAACTTCTGGCATATTAGAATTTGGTGGCTCCTGCTGATTTCAGGGGACCAACACCCTACCCAATAGCTGCAACAGAGAGAACATTCTGTCAAATGAAATGCTTCCAGAGACAACAAAAAAAAATCGGGAGATGTCTCCTGGTAAAAATCACACTGCCCAAGAGAAACCAAACTGACAAAAGGGTTGCTGCTCAAAGACATTCTCATGGGCAAAATATGTGCTTAATTTGCACAGCTAAGGAAACTTCAAATATTTAAGGGGTGGGGAGGGGGCTGTGGAAATCGTAACCTGTTGTACATTAGTGAGGTATGGTTAGAAAGCAACAGTCGGTGGCTTTGGCATTGGCAATGTGAAAGCTCAGGCCAGTACCTAAGCAGTCTCTAGTCTGTTAAGATTCATTTACCAGTTTCAAGATGAAATTGCAAAGACTTCTTTGGAGTTTGAAAAACTTGAAGAAAGTCTTAAAGACAGAAATTGAGGGATTGGGAGAAGAAAAAAAAAAACAAAAAACAGCAGAAGGAAAAAACTGTCTTTTGAAGTTTTCATATGTAAGGAAAGACCTGTGCCTTTAAAGCAAATTTTCCTGATGTTACAAATCCAAAAAACCTCACTGTGGCCAAAAGCCACATTGCATATAGTTATCTTTGAAAGTAAGGGGGAGGGAGATAAGTTCACAAGCAGGAAATGGCTTCCAGGTGTCTCCCTACCCCAGTGCACAACTCGATCACTGCAGTCAGTGATGCCAGGTTTAGTAGTCCCAGCTGTCTTGCTTCTCAGGGATTTGGACTAATCATACATTATCACAGCCCTTCTCCTGGTGACAAAGCATAACCCTGGCTCTGGTGCTGTGCTTGAACTGCTTACAGGCTGTGGGTGATTGAAAAAGTTACAGGTAGGCCTTCTCAATCAAGTAGGAGCATGTGGAAATAAGCAGGGTATATATACATGCATCTGTGAATGCACCAATGCCCATGTGCACAGAAACTCAAACCACATCTGTTTCTGGAACTAGACAACAAAATCAGTTACTCTGCTTCTTGGTGTGCTGTGGAAGGAAGTAACTGAACGTGGCACACTCTTTCCATCCCAGCACTGTACAGCTGGTAAAGAGGGAGAAAATGAAGAGAAAAAAATCAGTTCAATTTATTCTCAGTGTTGCCTCCCCCCCCTCCCCTCCTTCTTCCAGCTGTAGAAACACTTCCTTGTGGGGTGTTATGCTTTCATTGTGCAAATAGATGTAGGAGTTTTCTGAATCCTCGTTACAGCTTGTTAGTTAAAAATGTAACAAAAAAAGTAATTAGCTTATATGTCTGGCACAGGAAGTTAGTTTTAAGGAGTACTGTTCAAACATTCTCTTTTGGCCTTGTCCTTGTGCAAAAACTTGAATTCACAGCATTAAACATACAGACAAGTGAGGCTATCCACCCTATTACATTATTTACATCAGTATGAGCCCACGGCATGATGCAGTAGAAGAGTGTCCTTTTATTTGGCAATGAAGTCACATTCCATGCTGGCTAACTTTACTGTTTTCCGGTTAACCAGAATCAATTTAATAATCAGCAGGGAGTGCGACATCTTGCTGCGGTTGGGGGAATAAAGAAAATCAAAAGTAATTTCATTTTTATAGAATATATGGTGCCACAAAATAGCATTTACTTGGCTGCAGAAGCAATGAATATTTGCATTCTCAGTGCTGATGAAAGTTTCTCCATTGCTGTACCAAGAGATACTGGTTTTACTGTTTTCTCTGGAGGACCATTTTGAACAAAACTCTGAAGGTCTGCATTCAAGTATAAAATGTTTACTGATTGTTTCCTTTTTAAAGCTGAATGAAAGTATAACTGTTCCATAGTCTAGAAAAAGTTATATAGAATGACAGTTTTCTTAAGATAAAAAGGTGAGACTGGTGGCTTGACACTAGCCAGCACCAGCCATATTCAGACTATGTCTCTAAGTTGTAGAATGGCAATTGTTACATGCCTGTATTGTGAAACTCATAACAATCCTTTAATTTGACGTATTAGATCACATTATATTAGACATATAAAGAGTCAGGAAACCACCTTCTCTTCTGTCAGTATGTTTTCTGACAGCAGCAAACACCCTGATGATACCAATGCGCCTACATCAAGGTATGCTGAATACACCAGCACTCTATATTGAGTTGATGATTTTGTGAAGCTCTGACATTTCCACATTGGAGTAGGGTCATGCTTCTGTTTTTATTTTTCCACTAAAGTTTTTAATATTGTAACTTTTTATTTCTCAGTGTGTAAGAAACCCTAAAAAGCTTGAAACTGTAGTCTACGAGTTCTATTGTCAAAACAGGAAAACTACATGACTCTGTAATCCAAAGTTTTATTACCTACTTTTTGCCTAACTGATTAGCTTCTTCCCAGATCTGACTGTTTCAGAATTAAGCATACTACTCCTGCACCATATGTTCAGATGCGCCAAGGGAGAAGGGAGTTGTTTTTCAATTGGCTCACTGTCTTTTAATGAGGCAGGGGACTTGTGACCTCAGTGCATTGTGGCTGATAAATGGTAGAATGTACCCACACACACTCAGAAAACCTGCAAACAAAATGAGTTGTGGGTAATCTCTAGCCTTTACTAGGAAAAGGCAATCTGTGGGTAAACACTTAAGCAGAAAGCTAATGCTTAATAGCATGTGATTTTAAACTGCCAGTGCACAAGCCTGTCAACATTTATTTCCAGGTTCTCTGATCCTCTTTATTAGTTTCCTGTCTTGCTTTCATCTTAAACAAGTCACAGAGAGGTTTGATTTTCTTTTGTTAACAGATACTCTTTTTCTTTTTCTTCAGATCTGTTTGCATTTCTCCAGGATCTGAACAGGTTAAAAATGTTGTTTGTGCTGCTGAAGGTAAAGTATGCTCTTAAACAAAAAGTTATGTAACTTACACAGAATAATATCACATGCTAGACCATTATGCTAGGATCTGATCAGACAAGTAAGCTTTGCCTTCATTAAAGGCTTTAATCTTGATTATACTTCGGAGTTTTCCTCTCAAGGATCTTTCATGCTCTGGTCTGGAATTTTTCAAATAACTAACACTATTTTTTGAGAAATCAAAAGCAAATTTTTTTCCCCTTCTGTTTTTAAAAGTAACAGGGTGATGACAGAAAAACTTCCCCTTGGCTCTCAACTGGGAATTATAAATACCCCAAAGCTAAATCTAGTCTGGGTTGGGTTTTTTTAATTTTATTTTATTTTATTTCTCTAAGATCTCTTTTCTGGAGATATGTTTGAGCCTTAGATCTCTTGCTTGCATTGCTACAGAGCTGATGAAAGTCTGAGATCTCAATCAAAGGCTTAACAAAACAATAATCCTCTATTGCCCTAATTCTTCTCAGAAACATCTCTGAGAACAGTCCTTAAGCTTTTACATCTTTTTCTGCTTAAAATTACTTTCCTAATTAGAAGGAATTGTTTCCTTCACAAGTCTTTGTGCCTGAAGAACACTGTATTTATGGGAAAGCATCTCTCAAGCTCTTTATTTCCTACCCCCAAATACTATGACAGTGATAACACTCTACATCCCTCAAAAATTACAACTTCCTTCTTAAACAAACAGAATAATTCACTAATGTGCTTCACAATCAGCCCAATTCCATTTGAAGCAAAAATCAGAAACAGCACGAATAATCATGAATCACACAAATTTCATGCTTAGTGTAATCACTAGCTCTCAAGCACATTGCAATTTAAAATTAATTCTTTCCCAGATATATTTAATTTATATACTTCCATACTGATCCTGACCAAGTTTTAGATACCGTATTTAACAGGAATTAGAATCAGAATGTGTGAATGCAGTATAGGAAGAATTAGTTGAGTATTAGATGTTGAGCAGGTATTGTAAACTGATTTCCATATCAGAGGATTTGTTTATATTATTTTCAACTCAGCAACTGCTCATCCTTACAGGTGATAGAGGCCCCATTTCAAGAGGGTACTTATACAGCTTCAAGCATCTGGGTATTTCTGCCCACATAAATTGGACATGAGCTCAGACACCATCCTGACCAGGCTTCAGTCATAATAAATTTACCTGCCAGCAGATTTTAGGGTGCTAACTGCTGACATGGGCTATGCTTATAGAAGAACTTCCTGACAAGCTGAAACAAGATTTGGGAAGGTAACAAAGAACCTACTAAAGCAGATTCATCTGAGCCCAGATGAATACAAAATAATTCATACTGAATGAGATTACTCTAGTGTGGTTTGGAGGAGCATTGGAACGAGATACGTTAGTGCCTTCATAACGAAGTATGCAATTTGTGTTGATGTTGTTGTGTTGATGGCCATGGCTAATGTGAATAAGTGGTTGTTGTATCACCTAGCCAGTAAGCACAACTGCACCTGGCTTGACACTCTTCAGAAGCGAAGAGAAATAGATGTTCAAACAGCTGAAAGTCTCTTCCTGTGCCTGTGAAAAACATTGTTAAAATCTGAGAAGCCTCTTCCACTTAACAGTAACCCAGCTTAGAAGGGCTACCACTGACTCATGACAAGGTCTTAAATTCACGTCCCCTGAATATGGAAGTCTGTGAATGGACCGTTTTTCCTCAGTCAAATTCACATCTCAGTAATGACACTGCAATCACAGAAGAAGTCCAGAAGTTGAGAGTGATTAAAAACAATTTGGAGAGCCTTTCATATGACAGATTTGTGAAAACTTGTGCTACTGAGCTGAGACTATAAGTAACTAAGATCATGAGGCCACATAAAGCAATGAGTATCACTACAACCGTTTTTAGTGTTGTCCTACTGAATAAGGAGGCAACATACAATAAAACAGACAATAATATAGGATTTTACAAAATATCTCTTTCCCTCATCTAGGTAAGTAGAAGCAACAGGATACTAATTAATCTAATGAGATTAAAAATATGACTGAATAGTTGAATTAATTACAATATCATCTTATTATATTTGGTAGGACAAAAAACTTGCTTTTCCAGAAAAAAAATGTACTGGATTATTAGTTGGGAATAGAAGGAGTTTCTGCATATTTTGGGCATATGTCATATTTTTAGTTTAAAGAAAAACAAATGTTCCAGGAAATAACCTTTTTACTTTGAGGGTACTCTTTTACTTTTAACAGTGAATTACTCCTAAGGTTGCCTCTGAAAATCCTTGAATTCAAAGGTTTGTTCCTATGACAGATGCTACTTACAACCTTTTCTTGACATCAGAAGACGCACATAGAATAGGTTGGGTTTGTTCGCATTATTGGTCACAGTTCTACAAGGGAGTTATATTTCTGACTAATGTTTCATATATATCATTAATGATGAACATAGGTGTCTATGCTCTAACAAGATCTTCTAAATGAAGGGTAACCCTAGTCAGCTTCTAACGTTTCACAAGTCTGCAGTTGGAATAAAAGAGAAAATAGTCTTTCTCATAGTTTGATTTCTGCTAAGGGCCAGCAGTTAGCAGATAAACTTGTGCATCTGGACAAGCAGTAGGATCAGAAGAGAGAAGTGCTGAACTGACTTGAAACTAACAAAATCTGTGAAACAGATCTGGTCTTTTGAAAAGCCAGTACAGACCAGCAGAAATGACAGAGCAGAGAGGCCATGCTGAAAACTCCAAGTGCAAACTGACTGCATCATCGGCAGTCATGGCAATGGGAATACTCTCTGGGTTGACAACAAATAAGCTGATCGGGCAAACTAAACTCAGCTGCTTCACAGGTCCACATGCAAACTTGCAGGAAGCTGAAAAGCACAGCAGAGCCAGCTGGCTGTTCCTGAGGGTGGGCCTGCTGCCAGGCAGCTGTGACAGGGGGAGCCAGACTCAGTAGCCACCCCTTGATGACCTGGGCTACCCTGGGATTGACTTCTTTACTGGGAAGGGAGGAGTTGAATACACTTTGTGTAAATAGCCATAGATTTTGTTAATGATTATTTAAAGATATCTATACAGCCAGTGTCCCACAGTCTGTTGTTTCTATTCCAAAATAATCAAAAGCAGAAGAACCTCTTACTAAGAGCACAAGAAAAGGTTTAATTTGTTCTTCCCACAGAAGGAAGTTGGGCATGAAATTAAGCAAGAACATTGAGACATGGTTATCCTGCCAGAAAGAATCATAGATATTGAGACTGATCCTATTTGCTGCCAATTTAGAAATGTAGGGTTTGAGCCTCTGCTGTGATTTTTTTAATTTTTATTTTATTTTCTAATGTGATTGATTGCTTATTTTCTAAACATTTAATGACTCCACTAATTCTCTAGCTTCCTATATGGAAAAGTGCATGCCTGGATCTGACTGGTCATACTTTAAGCACACACTAACACTGATCGCTAAAGGTGGTTTTCAGAGGCATAGTATAAGCACAGGTCAGCACATTTGCAAAAATCAGGTATTTGCTTTTCTTCAAAGATTAGGGGTGTCTCTTCAATGAAGTGATAGAAGACATATATGTGCAAACGTTGCCCGCTGCCCCTGCTATTGCAACTAAACTGAACAAATATTTTCACTGTACTCTGAAAAAAAAACATCACTGACCCTCCACCCCCACTCTCGTGTTTTGTTATGGGGTGTTAAAAAACAGGCAAGCACAAAATAATTATTACGATACTATCTCTCCTCACAGTCCTGGATTTCTGAAAGGAAAAGATGAGTGTTTCCATATATTGTTTTTCCACTTTAGTGAAAAGAATGAAAATAATTTTCAGTATCCAGAGTGTCTGCACCTGGGGCCTAAATGAAGGGAAGTAGGTAAATAGTTCCAAGTAATTAATGTAATGGCTCAGAGGGGCCACAGAAGGAAAGGGGAGTTTTCTCCAGTTTAAATGTTAGCATTCATGCTTTGCCTAAAGCAAAACAAGCTATCTGTCTTCTGGTTTGCATTTTTGCAATGAAAGCTTCCATTTATCTTATTGTCATTCCAACATGTGCATCATTTACAGCTTTCACTGCTTGAAATATACAAGTACTGTACAATGCAAAATTGTTTCTTCTGAGCTTCTAAGATTTTTCTAAGATTGTAAAAGGTGTTTTAAAAAGTGAATCAGTAAAAGCAGATTCAATTTAGAATGTTGGTTCATACTTTGTAAGTAGTTACAGGTTAGACTCTTTGGTACTGTGGCTGCTTTGCTGTGTGGTGGAATCTCCAACCCAGAATGAAAGTGCAATTGCCTCTTTCCACGTCTGGTGGTGAGAGGGTCCACCACAGAAATGACCGAAGCTGATAGGTTACACCCGAGTGGCCATTATCAAAGACTGAAGAAAGGGTGATGGGTCTTGAGTTCTATCTGTTTCTGACATTCGGTCCTTTAATATGAGCTGTAGAGATGTGAAAATCTCCAAAATAAATTTTTGAACTCTATCCTAGAGTTAGAAATGTATGCCAACCTTTTCTAACAAAAAAGGAGGAAAAGTATTATCTGCTTTATCTATTAGCTCAGTGAATAGAGAATTACTGATCAGAGGAACTCTGTGTTCAAGTCTTGACTCATACTGAGAATATTAGTTTTGCATTTTTAACTTCCTGTTTTAAGAACCTCAGTATAAGGGATGTTTAAGTGAGACACTTCTAGATTTTCCTTTGGAAATTAAAACACTGCCCACAAGAAATACTTGTGATAGAAAGCAAATTAAACTTGACTGTTTATCTTGATAGCTAGGGTATTCCTCACAGTTGGGGAGGCCTAGTTTTGTTTGTTCAAATTACTACTTAATACTAAATCCTAAGGAAGGAAAGTTCTATGAGACAAACCTTTTTTTTTGGCCTATCATTGTGTTCCCCTGTTACATGACTCACATCAGAAGTATTTTCCACCATCAGACCTAGGGCAGTATCATTTACTCTATCAGAGACTTGCTTGATGTGCGAGGCTAGTTAATTTTTTCTGCTCTCACAAAGGCAGAATTTCTTTTGACAATTAACATGGCAAGCCTGCAAATCCAAGTTAACATAAAGTCCCCTTTGCATGATATAGTGTACAAAAGTGTTAAGGGACATGCCCTAAACTGCAAGTTCATAGAGTGATGAATTTCACGCAGAAACTGGAGATAGGAATGGGCCAAGTTCATTTCATTAGAAGCCAGCAAACATCTGTTAAGCTTGGTCTATGCTTAAAAAGTTTCCTGATTTAATGATCTTGGCAAAGTCTCCCTAAAATAGATGCTGTTGAAGTTAGCCAAAAAAAGCTCAGAGGGATTTCCCAGACAAAACAAGCTGCACTGACTTCTATGCTCTAAACTGGGCCTACAGTAGAGCTGTTACAAAAGTATAGTCACAAGTCAGAGGCTTTGTGACACTAATATACAATAAATATCTTTCGTAGACCTGGTCTGAAATAGGGTTAATTTTGTATAATGTCTGTATTTCAAATGAGTGACCACTAGTGAAAGTTCTTATTACCAGAGTTCATGTGTAAGAGTACCTTTTCACAGTAAGCATACAAACCCAGTATAAGAAGCAGAGTAATTGTTGAAAAGTTTAGGTTGAGAAAACTGTGCTTCTGCAGCCTGCACTTCATCTTCTCCCAACATAAAACCTACTCAAGAGAAAGTGTAGTTTTGCTGCTGTAAGTGTATGTTATGGTACAGGCTTTTTTTGACACAGTCAGTCAAGGATCACACCTCATCTCAACCATGACTGATAGAGCATTGCTGGCAGAAGCCATAGCCTACTCACAGGAAAGGTCCTGACCTCAGAAATGTTAACTCTCCTCACACTGCTCTAAAACAGGCTTACTGCAGTTCTGATTATTAAAATAAAAATGTTACCTTTCTGAGGTTTAAGACTCTACCCTCTCTAGAAGGAGGTAATATTTCTCAAGCGCACAGAATTAACTCGATCATTTCTTGGCTGTACTGAGGGGAACACATAATTTTATATTAAAGGAAATATATACTGCACAGTTGAGAGAAAAATACAGCAGGATAAAGTTTGTTTTAGTCTATTGTATCTAGGCTATTCCCCCCCGTTAATTTGGTTAGAGAAATATAAAAACAGATAGATTGGGAGTATGGTAGAGCAATCAAAGAAATGACAGACAAACCAAAGTAAAATAAAATTAAATCTTTCTCAACAGAATTCCAGATAGTGCAATGTGGGAGCATCAGCTTCATGTAACTAAAGAATTTTCTGTGCATATTTAAATGACTTCTTCAGAACAATAAGCTCTTATACAACTCTGAATGACCTTGCAAGTAAAAATACGTTCTATTTAGTATTTCTTTCAGCTTGTTTGAGATAACGTCAATAGTTTTCTCAGACAATAATATCACTGTTTGGCAGAAACATATTTGCAAAAATAAACTAAAACCAGAAAAGTTTCCAGGGATGTATATACACAAATGTGGATAATGACTGTTACCCATATCCAAAATAAACCCAACTAGATGTACAACTTTCTTTGTAAACGTACACATTCTAACATTGATAAGCTTTACAGAAAGAGAAATTGATTGTCATGTAGTAGTACAATCACCAGTATTTTAACAGCACCCTCTACAGTCACAAAACACTAACAAGGAAAAGCTCTCCTACCTAAAACCCCCCAGTATTAAATGAAAACTAGAGTATCACTTTTGTTTATCAGTATAGTGTCAAATCTATACGAATATATCTCTATGAGTGCTTTAAGCCCCTGTAAATACGAGCAGACTTCACAAGTGCCAAAGACAGAACCTATTTCATCACTGAAGCCTCTACATTTGAGGATTTAAAATACTGTAAGTATACTGGGCTTACTCATAATTAGCCTGTAAACTTCTTAAGACAATGGACGGTTGTGGGATCAGAAATGGAAACCCATAATAAGACAGTGTGTGGTATTTTCAAAAGAAAGCAAGGAATAACCCATGGTAAAGGCCAGGATGAACTACTTTCCCTCAATTAATTTTGTTTGCTCTTGGTTTTAGTTCTCAGAATACTTTTTTGTAAGAGTTGTGCAAAACAAGTATTTTGTTCACAAGTAGAACTGAAAAACAAAACAACCAACCCCATGAAATGCTTATGATACATATGTACATTCTACTGTGCAAATACTTACGTTTTGCTTGATTTTGGGTAGCAGTTCCCACAAAACACACGACAATTCCTTCCTGGAACATCAAAGTAAGAAGAGACAGAGTAGTGTCTTATAGGTTAAAATTCTTTCTTCTATTGCTCATTTATTTTTTCAAATATATTTTCTATTTTTAAAATATATATTTTAAATATATATTTGGATATATTTTCTTAGTTAAGAGAGAACTGACTTTGCTCTGGTTTCTGCTACCTTTTTTTTTTCTTCCTTGAAAAATATAAAAACCCAAAGGATTTCCAATCACTCATTCATTTTACCTCCCTTTTCCCAGCTTCTGTCTTCAAGTGGTATGTTTAGCCCTAAATATTTTTCCATGTTTAAGCTTGAATAACTGTATATGTCATATAGAAATGAGTAGGATTGAATAAGACACTTAAATAAGAAGTTTTCTGCATCAGTCCTGACAAAACAAATCTATAAAGGTTGGAAATTCCAATCCTCTGAAACTTATCTTTCTTAACTTGTCTTTTTGGGTCTGCCTAGATTTGCAAAGATAGAGATATTTTCTTAAGTATTCAATGCAATAGTAATTAAGATTCTGCAGGTGAATTGGGAGTGATGCTTTACCTTTAAACCAGAAAGATCTTTGAAAGTCAGTACTTAAAAGTTTCTTATATGGAACATTACTGAAAAATTTGTATCTATTCTAAAATATTGTTTCACAAAACTATTTAAATTATATTACTTCACCTGGTTAAGTGGCTAGAAATTAAAATAAGCTTAAGAATATTAAAGATAATCTTTTCTTTATGGTCTTGATTTTCAAGCTACTCAGATACGTTCGTGAATGATCATACCGGTTAAACTAATTTTAGCCACCAGGTGGTGCAATTGCATAACTGCATAAAGGTGTACTGGCCAACAGACCAAAACTGAGTAAGGAGACGGGTTTTGGATCAGATACTGCTTTAGACTTCCATAGGGTTGGAAAAGTTTCCTTATCTTTGTCGAAAAGTAGAAGAAGGAGGAAAAAAAAAATCAATAATTAATGCATGTCTGTAAGGAAAAAAAGTAAATTTTTACATGGGATAATGATGATTTTCTCTCTGTTTCAAAAGTTATCTGGGTCTAAACCCAAGAATGTATTTCATGTTTCACCTCCCTATTATAATAACTTAATTTCAACGGGAAATAGGAGCCTAAATTCTTTGCTTCATATTTGCCTTAGTTCTCATCAAAGACACACATTTTTAAGAAAACTGAATACATGATGCAATGTCTGCAAATCCTAAAAAGATACAATAAAGCAAGTAAAACTTTGTCCTGCTGTATTTTTAATCAATAATACAGTTTAAACCATGAAAATATTAATTTTATTTTATGCACTGTCTTCCTCAGTACACCACACATATGTTAAATTGCCTGCATACCCTAAACCAAGATAATCTTTGATATGCATTGTAAACAAAAGAAAGATACCTTAAATAAAAAAAGGTATTACAAAAAAGGTAAAACAAGATTTGAAATTAGTATTTCTGAGAGAGACAGAATATATTACGTCCCCAGGATGTAATCTTTGGATGCCCATCTTAAGAATTTAGATGTTAATTTTGCAAACATCTATGTGTAGAGTAAAATTTAAATACCAAAAATACTTACATTTGCTCACCATTACACATATGCATGTTATTTCAGGATGAGAAAAGGAACTGTTAAATTACTCAGGAAGCCTCTGCATTTTCTTGCCATGATACATGATTTTGATTTCAGCATAGCACATTTTATAGTCTCTTTTTGTGATTAAATCCTTTGTCTACTTAGATCGTAAAGCATTTTTGGTATGGATCTGCATGGAGCTCTACAATGCCTAGTACAGTTTCCTAATATTGAGTATAGAAAATAGAAAGAGATATGCAACACATAGAAAAAAGATAACATTAGTTCTTAAGATCTACACACAGAAAGTGTATGAACCATTTAATTTACTACATTACTAGTTCTGTGATAAATTAATCAATGTTTACATTTGCAGTGAGTGAAACAATGCATCCTTCAAGCTTTCTTCAAATAAATACATTGACAATGCCAACAAATTACTAACTTCATGTATTTGTGAAAACAGAGATTCAGTCTATGCTACTTCCAAAACACCAGTTTGTTCCTGCAGCACGGGCACAGCTAAATCCTAGCAGGTTGGACTTGACCAACACGAGTCACACAGACCACAGTAGAGAAGAGAAGTCACAGTGGTTTCTGGAACTTTAATGTAGATGCACTTAGTAGTACCTAGGATTCTTCAGGCTGGTTTTGGAAAAACTTCTTGTCATTGCTAGGATTACTTGAATAAGGCTAGTGGGAGCAAGACTGTGCTGTTAAGATGAAGGAAAAAATACGGATATAGCCAAAAGTTGTGCAAGGAGAAGAATGAGAGGTCAGAAAGTCTCATAGTGGGTAGATGTAGAACAGAGTCCAAAATCTTAAACTGAAGTTCATATCTGTACAAATTATTCACTTAATTACTAGACTATGTATTTGTTAAATTAATATTGAAACTGTCATATTATCTGATCTTTGTGTCATATTTTCCCCTCAACAGCTTTTAAACTTTTCATCTCATCTTACACCTTTGAATATTGTATCTTACTCCTGATCTCCTGATTTCCAGATACATAAGATTAATAATTGCACTGTCTTCAGTAGGAAGAGTATCTGTAAACTTGAGCTAACTAAAACGGAACTAAATTCTATAGAAGACAAGTTACAATTTAAACCTTAATTTCCTTTTTCCTCACCACAGGTTAGCTAGAGACAGTAAAGCTAACTTTTATAAAGAGGTATTTTCCAATGTTGAAGACAACTGAAAATGCTGATTTCTTATTCTACTATTACATATGTCATTTTAACACATTTAATTTACCACATCTTATTCTCCTGCAATGTAAAGATGTTCTTCAATAGATACCTAACAGCTGGGATGACTCAGGCTTTTTTGGAATATTATTACATGCCTCTACATTGCACAACTGGGTTAGAGATAGGAGGAACTCAGTGCTCTGGGCTGTATCCATAGTAACCTGTGCATTTGACAGTTGTATATGGGAGAATAGAGAAAAAGGAGAACAAGAGATGACAAATGTAAAAGACAGGGGCTACCTCCAAAAAGAAAAAAGGATAAAGAGGAAAAAAGGAAGGGACTTCAAAAAGAGAGGAAGAAATAAGAAAGGTGGAAAACTAAGGGCTTCCCTTTCTGAGTATTTGTCTTTCAAGTTAAAATACAGAGGTCATACATTAAAAAGCAGCTGGTAAAAGTGTAAAATTGAATTTCTTTAAATGACCCAAACTCTACTCTGAAAATATATTTACATAAAAAGCAGCTGGTAAAAGTGTAAAATTAAATTTCTTTAAATGACTCAAACTCTCCTCTGAAAATAAATTTACACCCCAGTAAATTTAATACTTAAAATAGAACTGTTCCTTGGTGCTCTAGGATAGCCAAAGTAGTCTGATTTTTATAAAAGGGTACTTTGTTATGCTCATATAACTCAAAAGTGCTTGAGGTTTGTTTAAATGACTGAGATAGATACAATTTTACAGGTGTAATTTCAGAATCAACTCTGTAAACATTCTGCCCATGATAATGTTTTGAAAAAACAAGTCAGTGAAAACTAGAAGATGCAAATTTTGAAGATTGTTTCTTTATGTAAGAAAGATAAAAATATCTATTTGATATCTTACTGAATACAGTAATAACAGGGATAACATTTCTTAAGCAACAGGTATCTAGTCTTTTATAATAATTTGAAAAAATTTGCAAGATGTATTGTAAAAGATTAATTAGAAGCAGTGTTTCAAAGTTATAATATACCGTGAGAACAACTTTTTGTTACACTGATTATTGGGTCATATACTTTCCTGCAAGGAAATCAGGAGGCTATAATAAAGTCTCAAAATTCACTTCAATGTGTAGTTGAGTATGAACAGATAGAGATACATTTTGCTAGGAGGAGCCAAGAATAGCACTAATAAACCACGCTTTCAATACAACCTGACTCAATGTAAAATGACAGCTGAATTTCGGGAGTGCTATTGGGCACCCAAGGTGTGCTGGGGTCGCAAGCAGCTGGAACTAATCTACAGCACAAGCTGGTAGGGCATTGCTGTTTGTTTTTGCTTTAGCTGCATGCTCCATTTTGTATTGTATTTCACAACTGCCTGATAATACGCTGCCTGGACAAAGAGACATTAATCATAGTGTCATCCGGTTTTGTAAACAAGGACCAAAGCCTTCATTTAAAGAAGAGGAGAGAAAAGTAAGTGGATGACGGGTGGGAAAGGAAATGGTTAGCCTGCACAGAAATGACATTCTGTGTATGACCTAACTCTATCTTCAGTGCAATTTTAGCTTATTGCTATGATTGCATAAGTTCCTTCAAAAAATTCTTACCTCACTGGATAACCTTGTACTTTTGCCATATTGCAGCTGGACTATGGTTTTTAGTGAACAAAGTCTTAATGTTTGTAGCAGTATTATTTTACATGTGCTTCTAGAACTTGGGTTCAAGTATGCCAAAGATCTGGGAGAAACTGTTTGACAATGTTTGATTCAAACTACAGTTTTAATGCAAATTTAAAGGTTGAAATTAAGGTTTCCTCAAAGGCTCAGAAAGTATAGGATAGAGCTTTGAGTCAAAATCCACTCAAACATCTCCTTTTCAGTCTGGGATACTCATAGCCAATATAAGAATTTAGCAATTGTGCTGGTTCCACTTTTTTGTCTCTTTTTTTCCATTTACTACAGAAAATAAAGCAAAAAATAAGAAAGAAAATGTCTTGGGCTAATTATCATATGAAACAATTCTTCTAAACTCAGCACAGACCAGGAGAACGGTTTTCTAAGCAGCTTAATGCTGAGCAGGCCAGACAGGAATTGAATTGTATCCTGAGCTGCTATCTTATATGTAATACACTGTGAAAAAAATAATTACAGACTATATCATAGTTACTAATATTTATCAGAGCCCCGTTGTTTTAGCAAGAAATGAATATTTAATTTTATTTTTTTAGCTTGCTTCTAAAAGCAATGGAAATATTTTCTTGTATAACATAACCGATTAACACCTGTTTTAATTAACCTCTTAACAATAACCTGAAAATTAAGTGTATACACCTCTTAAACTACACTACAAAATGAAACATTTTGTTTTCTATTAAGCTCAATTCCTTCATATGTTACAAAACTACAATGCTGAACAAACTGTCAGCATATTTCTTCACACTTTAACTGTAATAAAATACAGCCATATACAGAGTGTCTGTGAATTCAACCCAAAACCTTGACACATAGCTGATATAACTGAAGGGAAAAAAAAACAAAGCCAATAAGTTTTAATTACTTTCTTTCCTTTCCATTCTTTATTTCTAAGTTTTATCAGTTAGAGGGGGTGGAGGTAAAAACCATGTGCTTTCTGAAAACTAGTGAAAGGGGCTAAGCAAACTATATATATCTTTTATGTAAACAGCTCCAAGATTAGTCGTGGTCTCTGCTTATATGAAAATAGCATACATGAAAAGCAAGTGTTAAATGTTGAAGTCTGTAAAAGATCAAGATGGTAACACATTTTGGCTTTTCTGTCTCATAAGCATTCTTCTGACAAGTCAACCCAGTATCAAGGGCATAAAAATTCACAATCTATGACTTTCCTATCAACGTCCATTTTCAGGGAGAATGAACTGAATACATTATGTAGAGGTGTGCTTTTCCACAACAGAAGCCTTTATAGCCCCTGTCGCACCCTGTCAGCAAAAGAAATCATTGTTAGATGTCTGCAATCACCTCACTAGATGCCTCTTTAGAACTGTTTGTAATTTGTCCAATTCACACCTAAATCTGGACACAGTGCCCTAGAAGTGTCAACTTTGATGCTGTGTTGGGTAGAGCTGCTCTCCTAGTTGAACCCCTTCTGTTTATATATCCTAATTAAGACAGGGACATTCTCTATAGAAAATCCATACAATTATATGTAATACAATTCCATACAACAGTGTTTGCTAACTGGGCTTGTTTCCTCAGAACGTGTAACAGGTAACAGAGCAGCTCAGGCAGAAATGTGAACAGTGATCACCAAGCGCAGCCAGATTTTAAACCAGGATCAGTGCCTATCCATCCTTCTCCTGTGTAACAACTGTGTAACAACTCTGTAAGGACATATATAAGGTTTTGTTGTTCCCCCCCAACTTTTCTCCCTGACAACGCTGCTTGTTTTACGTGATTCAAATCTCGAGAACAGATTTCTACTAGTAGAAATTATCCGAGGAGCAAATCTGGTCACATGCTTCTAGTCACTGTATTGTTTTGTATGACACTTGCAAACCACGTGTCCTTCACACATGGGTCAAGGGAAGCAGTCATGCTGCCCTACAGCAGCAGCTCAGTCCTAACTATACATGTAGAATGTTCTGGAAATCTACAAACACCTTGTTGTGGTGTTTCCAGTCTAACTTAAGACACTGTGAAAAATCACCCCAAACGGTGAAGAGAGCTCACGTGTGCCCAGACGTGCTCATGACGTTGCTCTCGGAGCAGTACGGGCACGCCGTGGCCCAGCTCCTCGGTCCTTCCCTCCAACACACGCTCAAACCCGCGCCTGCCCTGCCCCGTCCTTCTGCCGCCTCAGCTCTTCCCTCCAGGGCAGGAGCATCGCCAGCCACCTCCGCGCCCGGCGGGTCCCGCTCGCGGAGGGAAGCAAACACGGCTGTCAGGCGGCCTCGAGCTGACAACAGTACCTGGGCCTGCGGCTGGATTTCTGCTGCAGATTGTTCCAGCCACCCCCTTTCGTCTTGGCACCGTTTGCGCAGCCTGAACAAAGGCGGAGTCCGGTGTTTTTGCCCTCTGTTTGCCGTTTATAGGTGTCTGTCAGAGGGCCCCAACCTGAGGAGATCCCGCGCGCCACTCTCCCTCTCAGGGCGTCCAACGGCCGTCAGCGAGGCGGGAAAGGGCGGGAAACCGCCGCGCGCGCCAGAGGCAGCCCCCAAGCTCACCTGAGGGAGCGCCCCCCGCCTGGCTCCTCCCCGGCCCGGCCCGGGCGCGGCCCCGGCACCCCCTCCCCCGCTGGAAGGGGCGGGCAGTCCGTTCTGAGCTCCAGCGGCGAGCGCGGCTGGTGGGGTGACGGCAAGAGCGGCACGAAGTTCACTGGAGACCCCCTCACAGGGTGAGGCGGCTCGGGACGGATGGGGAGAGCGGTAGCTGGTTGCGACGGAAGCTCTGGGCGCCGAGTTGGGGGGGAGGACCGCGTCGCACTGTTCTCTCTGCAGAGATGGCCGGGGCCGGGCGGCACTGGGCTGTGGCGCGACCTGAGCGGAGCGCGGCAGGCACAGGGGACGTCGCCGTGTTGGGTTGCCGCCTGCGGCTGTGGAGGTGGCTCCCCCAGCTGAGGGGCTGGCTTCCCTCCTCTACCTCGACCCGTTAAACACGCTTTCTGAAAGGCCGAGGGTGCCGCTTTCTCTCTGGCGCGAGGGGAGAACAACACGGCTCTCCCTCTACGACCGCCGGTAACGCGCGGGGAGGCCGGTGGAGCACCGTGTCGGGGCAGGCCTTCCCCCGGAACGTTCCTCGGGGCTGAGCTGGCGAGCGGCGGCTATGCCGCCCCTGGGGCGAGCGTGCGGAATGGGCCGCGGAGGGGCGAGGGAGTTCCGGGAAAACACTCCGATAAGACCTATTTCCGAGTTTTCCGTCCCAGCTGTGAAGAGTAGGGGCTCTTTTCCCCAAGTGCGTGTACCAGCCTGTGCGGTGGTTGCGGTGCCTCAGCTGGAGGTGCCTGTGTCGGCCTTGGCTCTAGGTGACCGCGCACTGGCCGGGCTGGGGGGCGCTGAGGTCAGGAGCCCCGGGCTGCTCGGTCGGCGAAGAGCCCCTCGCGGGTCGCCGAGACCGAGGTGTGTCGGGGGTGCCGCTGCCGCCAGCCCGTACGCATTCCTCCGGGGATTCCTGGCATTCCTGAGCTGAGGGCACTCTGACTTCTTCATCTTCCTTTTATTCCACGAATTAGCTTATTTTTGCGAAAGGGTGTGCCCGCATTGTGTGTGTTCTTTTTCATGGGAAAAGCTCAGAATGGCAGTTCAGACATTTATTCTTCTTCCCAATTAACTTTGCATATGATATAATTTATAACCCTCCCATATGATGACAAGTTTATCGGTAGATGAGTACTGCGATAAAACTTTTGTGGTGAGTTTTGAATTAGCATATGCAGTTGACAGAAGAGTAGTTGTTACAGCATTTACCTTTCTCCTGCTTTTCTCTTAGTTTGTAAGTATTTTTTAAAAATCTCTGCAATGTAGTTTAAACAGTCATCAAATTTGAAACAGTGCACACCTATCCTTGACAGTTGTTTTACTTATCTGGACATCTACACTTTGTTTAACTTACATGCATTCAAATACAAAATCATGCAAATGAATCGGAAACCCCATAGGATGTAATTATTTATAATTTAGTTATCTATATGAAATTGATGGATTTGGTGTCTGATACCTATTGTGACAACTGTCATATGTCTCATAGCTAAGGATCTCTTTATAGAGCTGGTTTTAGATAACATTAAAACTTTTATAAAAATATAAAATGGCAAAACCAAACCAGTGACTACTTTTTTAAGGTACTTTCTAAGAAGTTGATTGACTAGCAATTGTATTTTTTAAAAATGATATTGTCATTGAATTGTCTTGTTTTTTCTCATGTTAGACCCAGAATAAATTCACTTACACTCGTGTGTACTAAGGCAGTTGTGGTTACTACTGATTAATATAAAAGTGTACCAAGTTGCTATAAGCCTTTTTCTAATAGAGTGTTAGTTTGGATGTAGGTCTTTTCTTTTGGGAAAAGATTATAAATGGGAATTAAAAGTTTTCATGCAGTTTTGGAATGTACTAGTGGTAGTGTAGCAAGCAGCATGTTTTACAAAGATGAAGCTGGTCATGTTATGGAAGGCAATTACACAGCTTTTTATGAAACATAGTCATATGCTTTTTGAAACATACCTGCACTTTTTAAATAGAAAATGTAAAATTAGCAGTATTTCTAATTTTTATTAAGGATTCTTTTAGCATATTAAGATAATCTTTACATAAGAGAAGTTAATTGTTCTTAGTAGAGTTTTTCAGTTTAATTCTTTTTTAAATGATATAAATAAAATGCAGTGCTTCAAATGAAGTGTCTTATAAAGGGACTGAAATTTTTACATGTATGTATTTATAATTTAGATGTGTTTCTTAAACTTTAATCACTGGCAAAGAATTCCTAGTTGGCTTACATACACCTTGAATTGCAGCTGATGTTAACTGTTTCTAAAACCTTTTTTAGTGCAAATACACACTAGACAGGATTATTTTAGCAAATATAACATTATCATGGAAATGGAAAGGTAGGACTTATCATGACTAACCTTTTAGATTACAGAATTTGTGGTGGTAATCCAAAGAGTCTGTCTTTTCTGTGGGTGTATCACAAAACTTACTTTATTTTCAGTATCTGACTTAGTTGCGTTTTGCTTTTAAATCTAATAAATGGGATGGCTGATTAGGCTGCCTGAATGGCCTCCAAGCAAATCATCTTATTTTAATTTCCGTTAATTGCATTAAATCTCACTGTCCCCAGTAAAATGACTGAGAATGCACTGAGGTCCCCCTGACTGGGTATATATAGGGGATGTGGAATTCAATTCACTGCAAAAACGGTTTATGGTGTATCCTGTGTAAGGAATTTTACCTCAATGAAAGGATGACAAAACTGAAGGAAAGACAGTTCCCTGTTCTGGTTTACCTTGTGTAATAGGAAGTTGATCTTTCTGGGAGTATTGGTGAAACTGGTTTGTCTAGGCTCTGCAATGTCATCTGAAATGTGTAGGTGAAATGGCATGACCTCAAACTTGCATTTTTAAATTATTTGTCAGGGAGCAAGGCAAGATGAACACATGTGCAAGGTTGATTATTCAGCCTGGACCATTGTGGGCAGGTTGTTACTTAAAAATTATTTTGAGGCCAAATAATTCTGCTGATGTCAGAAATTAAACAAAAATAGACCACAACAGTTTCATTCTGCAGTATTCTGTTTTACCATTTCTGGTTTTCAAGTCACAGTGGTTACGATGATGTCATTAATATCTGTCCTTTTTACTGTGTTGATAACCTGAAAACGTGCATATTAATACCAGGCATGTGAGCCTGATTACATAAAAGAATGTTCAGCCTATAGCAGTGTCTACCTATGTTGATAGAAGGGGAAAAGCAAGAATCTGCTCAAGATCACTAATGCTAATAGATTTTTTGAGAAATGGCAGTGAACACTAAAGTAATGGACCATTTTTCCCAGTTCTGCACCCTTTCTATGCAAGTCTGAATGGCAGCAGAAATGCTTCCTACTGTCCACGTATTCTGATAAAGCAGGCTTAAAAAAATGTGTGTTGCTGCTGTCTTCTGTCTGCCCCACTTACCCTTCTTTTATAGGGGTAGGAAGATGTTCTCTTCTACCTGATCGGCTCAATGATATTTTTCAGAGCCGGGCTTTACGAGGAATTATGTCTTTAAAATACAGAGATTATCAACTGTCTTGAATGGCCAGGATGAGGTGAAGATGTTAGAATTTTTCCAGTTTTGTTGCGAGGTCTCAAGAAACTGCATAATGAGGAGGATGGTGTTGGCTTGATGCATCTTCATCTTCAGTTTGGCAGTTTACAGGGGTTTTAACACGTCTTGAATGTTGTGCTGGTATTATGTGTAAAAATGAAAAAGTTGGTTTTGTCATTTCTGTTCTTACCTAGCAAAATAATGGAGAACTGTCCCACTGTGAATGCTACATGACTTGGTTACAAGGAAGGTTCTTAATGTGTTCAAGGGAATGTTTATTCCAGGCATGTTTATCTAGAAACACTAACACATTTCAGGAACTGTTTTGGTCTTGACTCCCTGAGTAGGTTTAAAATCTAAGTGGTAATGTTTTCCAGTATAGCCAAGTATGAAAATTTAATGTTTAAACCCGAGAAATTAGCACATTAGGAATGCATGTACCAAAGATTTAGTGAAGTGGTAGTCATGGAGTCACCTCTCTTTGGGATTACAGCTCAGCGTATTTGCTGTGACCTTGTACCATCTCTGCTAACATTGTTGCCAGACTCCTTCAAGGAGTTTATCCAAATGTAGGCTTGTAACCTTCTGTTTTATGTGAAATCGAGTGGGTGACAAAATCCATAGCCAAACATTTTAAGTGCATAATATAGTTTTTCCATTAATGGCTCTAAATGTTTAGCCAGATTAACTCTGATTTAAGTGAAATTGACCCATCTTTTGTATTTCTTGGATGCATTAGCCAGATTGACAGTATGAGATTTAAAATAAAATGCCTATAATAACCTTTTCACATTCTATTTGAATTTGGTGAAGACAGAGAGCAATAAGGAATAAAGGTGATTTGAGAGATGTCTCAGAAAGCACTTTGACTTAAAAAAAAAACAACCTAAAACATCAGGGAGATCCGTAAAACTGGAGGATGCCTCAATTATTATCACTGTGAGGGTCTCTAGGCATGGTAGGAGTCATTATCATTCAAATAGCTATGTGACTGTTGGAATCCTGAGCACAAGTTTTGACTGCAGGCATTGGCAGAAATTAATAATCTTTAGTTATATGTATGATGTGGAAATTATATGAATACATTCTGAAAAGGAGACTTATTGGCTAGGCTGCCCATGCTTACGCATTCATATGTACGCATGCCTGTGTATTTCCCTGTGTGTGTATACATAATCTCTTATAGATTCTTGCAGAAGCCTTATAAGTAATTACCAGCCACTAGGGGTGTTTTAACACTATTTTAAATTCTATTAAATTATATCTAGAAAAGCTGATGAAGTTTATTAGAGTAGAAGATTTATGTATATAAACCCGCTCAAAAGTGGGTAGCGATTTGTGATCTATTTCTGTGTAAAGCATAATGCAGCAGTGGTGGGTGAAATTTGAGCTTCTGTATAGAGATCATAGAATCATAGATGAGGGAATGTTTTCAGTAATGTGAATAGAGCTCAGTATATTTTTGTTAGGCTGGGTTGAAACTCTTAATATGTTGGGGTATGCCTTCATACAGTCATTTGCACACCATTAGCTGTTATATGCAGGGAGCGAATGTTCAGCAGTAGCAGCCTTTGAAAGAACAACTGGTACGTAATGTTACATTATAATTCCACAAACACATCAGGCCTCCTAAAAAAGCAGCCCTACCTCTCTCATTCCCCCCCCAGTAATTGATATATACCAGTGTGGAGGTAAGTGGCAGCTTGTGGGAGTTGGTTAAACCTGTACTCAACATACAAGCAGCATCCATACTGCACAGCTTTGGTTGTGTACGATTCATAAGCCCTTCTAAGTGATGCATCTCCTGGTGGAGCAGTCCAGCACATGATGAAGCTCCTTTTCTCTGTGTAGCTATCTAGACTCTTTCTTCTCTACTCGCTTATGTCTCAGACGGAGTGTGATGATACCCTCTTGTCTCATGGTGGCTGGGCTCAGGGCCTGCAATTCTGACTGCATATTTAAATTTTAAAATGCATGGTTGAGTTAGTTGAAAGAAACTAGATGGGTGTGAAGCCAGGTGCTTAAAGAATACAGTATAATTAAGTCAAAGTTTAACAATAGAAAAATGGGAGCCATAACCAACTTGAATGCTCATGAAGCTGTGGCCTTATGTTGGTTGTGTAAACATGATTCCTGAAGTCTATTTTACCTGTATTTTTTGTACTTAAATACTTGCATCTCCATAAAGTTTAACCCTTTCCTGTGTGTTGTCTTATAGGGGAGACTTTGATTTTTGCATGCAGTTGTACTCATGTAGTTCATTAATTTTATTTAGGAATAAGCTATACTTCTGTAGTCAGGGTTTTATACTGGTTTTATCTGTTGTGTTGCTGTAACTGTAATTTCTGTACACAAAGTTATATTTTGGGGGGTGAGAATACTGAGAAGAATGTCCAGTGATATGTCACATTTAAATCAAAGGAATAATTTCTGGAGTAAGCAAGTTTATTTAAGTTAATATTATAAGTAATTTTGTGTTCTTGAAGCACTGCCAGAACTTTTTAACAACTGTTACCCTAACTGTTTTCATACTTTGGGAAGGGCTTTCTGAGAAACTATTTTAATAAGCTTGAGGTTTTTGCCCAAGCCTTTAAAAATATGAACAGGATACTCTTTATTATTCAAACAATTATGATATCATTTGGATATATTAAGATGATTTCCTTTGGAACAAAATACAAAGTTTCCAATGCTGACAATTGGAGGAAAATGTAGTGAAACAACACAGAATCTCTTGTGGAGTGGGTGTAATCCTATCAGATGTTTGGATAAAACCCAGCTATTGTATTTGAAATTACAAACTGCTTTTAGAATCTGTAAGCATGCTTGTGTCTTTCAGCTGCTGTTTCTGTCATTTCTTCAAAGACAGGAACATTTAGAATTTGATAAACTAGGAGAGAGTATATGTAAAATACAGTTTCCTCTTGGTGACTTCATTACCCCTTTTTTTTTTTTTTCTACTCTTGTCCTTTGTAAATTTGTCAGAAAAATGGACAAGTAAGTGTGGTAATATCACTTGTGTATAATTAGCTCCAAGATAAGTATTTAGAAGGTTTTCTTCTTTGCTTGCTTTTTTGTAGTTGAAGTTTATAAACATTATTGCACTGCAGTGGTGTCAGTATACTTAAAGTGCAGGTAGATAACCCCAGTAGATTTTATCCTGTGTTAGTGGCAAAAAAGAGCTTGTACAGGTGTATGTAAGTTTGTATGGGACATGAAACAGTATAGTGGTACAAGTACACTCGAGCAGGTATTTGTATAAAGGTAGTACCAATGTAACTATTAATAAACAAGTGTAAATCTCTATCTGCCTCCAGTGACTTAGCTAGTACCATTGTTTACAAGGCCTTGGACTAGTCGAGACAGACGACATGAATTAGTTTCTTGGAGGTGATACAGGTTGACTGCTGTTAGTATACTTTTAGTGTGCTTTGTGTCTCTGATGTCCTTTTGTTTGATTTGGAAGAATCTGGAAAGCAGTTACTTCAGTGAAGAAAAAGAGAACTTTTTAATAATGACATAAAGTTGCAGTGGCGATAGTTTAGAAAACTACAGGAGAAATTTGGGGTTTTCTTACTGTTTTTATCATTACCAAAAATTAATGCTTTAATTTCCACTCAGTAAGCAAGGTTAATAGGTTGTGCCATATTTCCTCTGGGAATAAATCTTGTAAAATTATGAGAATGTGAATTCATACACAGCAGGTTAAGAAAATGGGATATATATTATGTCCTTGTCTTCAGTCAAATTTTGACAATTTATGAGACCTGAGGATCTGCCAAAATATCTTGTTGCTGACTTGCAGCCATTGAAGCAGATTTTTGGGGAGTACAGGGAAAGGGCAGGAGGTCAGGAAAATAAACCAACAAAACCTGCTAGTTGTCACACAGCTCCAGCATAACCAACAAAACCTGCTAGTTGTCACATAGCTCAAGTGTTTGGCTGATCTGTCACATACTTTCATAGGACTAACAAGATGTTTTACATTTGAGACTTTGAGACTTCCTCAAACATAGCATTTTTCAGCCAGAGGGAGTATGAACCAAGCTGTAATCAAGAGAACAATATCTTTTGCTCTGTTCTTGAATTCTTTCTGTTGACAGTCTTTATTAAACAGTTCTCTTCCTGTCCTTGTCTTTGAAGAGCTGGCTACTAATATTTTGCTTTATTGGCTGAGCATCTGAATAAGGTTCTTTACTACTACTTCTTGCACAACTGAAACGGAAATCTTCATCTCTGAGGCAACAAATCCCATTCATCCATTTTGCTATACTACATTTCAGAAGAAATTGATAAAATAGTATGTGTAATCTAAGATGTTCCACCAACAGCTATAGAAGAAAAGTGTTACTTGGAGTTTTCATCCTGCAAGAAATTCTATGCTGCCCTAGGCTGCCACCTGAAATCAGAAGAGAGAATATTTTCATAGAATAGAAATAAAGTAATTGATTCAGAAATGTTGAAATGCTCACTATTAAAATGTAGTACTATGATGGCAAGCTTCCTTCTGTCACCAGGCTCTCTATGGGTCAGTGTTTCTGCCTGGACTTCATTTTCCATTGTGTATCCAAAGCCACATGTGTACCATATTTAACCACAGCTTGGTCAAAGGCGAAAAAAAAACCCTAACCATGTTGCATTTATGGAAGGTACAGACCTACATGGCTTCTGGTGCAGAGGCTGGAGTTACTGCTTTCAAAGGGAGGCAGTGTGCAGTGTGGGTATATGGTCCTCCAGCATTTATGTCTCTACATGGGCACCGTGCACATCTTGGACTGCCAATGGGTCTGAATTTTATTGCAGATAACAATGCAATGTTGGGTATGCAGTCCTGGGACTATAATGGAATGTAGTAGGTCAAAACCTATTCCTTTCTCTTTACTGCACCAGTTAATAATGTAGATGTGTACAGGGACTGTATGAGGAGGGACTGTATCTAAGGTGGATGGGATCTTGTATGAAGTTTAGCAATAGCTTATGCAGTTCATTTATATGTAGTGGTTTTGGAAGAACATAAATTGCTAGCTTAGTTTTTATGAAATATGTAAGGTTAATTTTGCCTGTAATAATAGGTCAGCCCTGTCTTTGAGGCTGAAGATTTTGTCTTGTGTCTGTGTGATACCAAGCATAAGTTTTTGTGGTGTAACTCTGGTATATATGCTGGATAATACTTGCCAAATGACTTAAGTTCCCATCAACTCGTGATTTATTTCTTTTTAGGCATAGAATTTTTCAGTCATATTCTAGCAAGTGGGAAGAAGAGGTGGGATATGAAGCTTTCATGCTACATCAAAGGGAATTAATATTTTAAAGCTTAGTGTTCTGTTTTCTAGCTTTCATTTGTAGCAATTTTAGGTAGGTCTTTGATACTGTCATCAGAAATGCTGACCAATAATCAAATAAATCTCTCAGGATGGTTTCCCCTCCTTCCCCAAAATTACGACATGATATACTGTAGAAGATCCTCTGTATAGGCCTTTTGAAAGTTGTGTGTTTTGACCACAGACAGGGAGTGGCAGTTTATGGACAGTACAGGGACAAGAAGTTCTGTAACATAGTTTTCTTTCTACCAATTTTGAGGAGTGACTGCCAGGTGTGATACAAATATTATTTTATATAGACAAAAAATATGTCTAAACTAGGAAAGAATCTTAAATGGGCATAAGTAGTCTACCAGAAAGATGGCAAACTTTTCATATGTCTTTATGTTGCTGGATATTGTCAGTTTGATCTTAAACAGGTTTCACTGTCCCTTTTTTTACAGTCTCATATCTAGAACCTTAAATTTTCACTTTCCTCCCTCCTGCTCTGCTGTAAGCAGTAGATCAAATAAACTTAGCTACCCCAGAGTTATTTTCCATATTGCCCCAAAGGGACAGCAATCCAGGTCCCTTTTCCTTTTGCAGAAGCCTCAGCTTGTAGGTAGGATTGACAATGATGAAGTTTCCCATCATGCTTGTAAGGCATGTTTGTGAGACTGTTTCACCAAGTGTAGAAACATTACAGTTTTGGTCTTTCCATGAATTATCCTGTCTGGTTCCTTTCCTTTACCCTTACAGTATGTATGTTTTCCTTCCTCTTTTTTCCCAAAGGTATTTCCTGTCCTCTTTCCATAGCACTGCAGTTTATTACTGACCTAACACCCACTTTGTCTCCATGTGATACTGCTGGTACTTTCTGAATAGTTAGCTGAACAGAGAATCCATTATTTAGTTTGGAGAGCAAGCTTGATGTTATGTAAAGCTGGATGACAAATTTTATAGTTCCTTCCTGGCATTCTGCTATGCATGTGTGAAAAATCTGGAGTAAACATCCCCCTTATAAAAAAGGCACTGATTAAATAATATGGGCAGTAACTTTTTTTTTTTTTTTTTTTTAAGAAAATGGGGAGGTGAATTCCATGGAACCAAATGGATTTTGCTATTTTACCCTTTAATAGCTTGACATTTTCAGAATTCAAAAAAGTTCACTCCTCCAAAGAGAAGACAGTGTGGTATGCCCTTATCTTCCATTAATGGAAAATCTTCAGTTGGTTCTGTTTTAGGGGCCTCAGGATTATGATATTGGGTATTTTTTTGTTTGTTTTGTGTTTTTATATATCTTTATAAATATATATATATATATACACTATATGATGTATATGTATCTGTCCTATAGATTTAGCAAAAGAATAACTGAAATGGGTGAGTGGACACAATTCCATGCCTTTGTGATGCTGTAATGTTAGCATGGCTGAAGAGCCGCTGAAGGGAGCAGCCATGTCTGGCAGAGGAGTGTTTCTCAAGGGTGCTCTTTTCTGCAAATGCTGCCAGAGAGAACAGCCAGGGTTCCAAATTACAGGGGTTTCTCTGATTGTAAGGCAGGTCTTACATAGTTCCTCATAGACAGCTTTAAAGTAGCTGAGAAAAGAAGTGTTTAGGTGGCACTTTTGAAAAATGTTTTTGACCTGTTAAACTTTCAGTATTCCTCTTCTGTGGTTCTTTGAAAAGTATCATATCACCACTGAAGAACAAAGTGCCACAGAAGAACATGCGGAGTATTGGAAGTTCAGACATGAGATCCTCTGCTTGTAAGTTTTCTTTATAAACAAAAATATCATAGTTTCTGCTTTTGGCAAAAATAAGGTGTCCAGAAAAATGAAACCACTTCTGAGTAATGGTAAAATATGGACTTCCACACCCACTGGAGGCCAGTTTTTAAAATGAGTATTTAAACACATTTATGAAAGTGGATTTTAGAAAGAAATTCCCAAACTGAAAGGCCTGAACATTTTGAGTGCCACTTTTGTTTGTTTATTCATGAAAGTTTAAAGTTTGTTCATGAAAGTTTAAACATCCCTGACAACTCATTTTGGAATTTTGTGGTGGCCTGAAGCAGTCCAAGGCCACGTTACTGCCAAAATAGGTGATCCCATTGCTCCTTGGTGCCTTACTTGCTGGTGTGACAGAAAACTGCTGTGTGGCTGCGTGGTTGCTAGCTCACAAAAGGAGCAGGGAGGACTGTGCAAGCTGAGATGATGGGATGCTTGTTGGAACTGTTGCTTGTGGAAATAGTGTGTTATGACCTGTGTTTTTCAGGTGAGTTAGTAACAAAGAAAATTGAAGGGAAATAAGTATCTTTCTAACCAACATATTTGAATCTTTTTAAAGAACTTGATCCTTTAGCGTGATGAAGCTATATGTGAGCATACTGGGATCACACAAGGTTTTCATGAGGTTTCAGAGTGAGGAAAGGTCTATGTAGATACACTTAGGCCACAGGCTCAGGCTGAGTCTATGGTTAAACTCATTAAGTTAGTTTGTTTCAGCTTTTGACAGTTTTCAATAAGATATTTGATTGAAAATGACTCCTGCTGTATTTTCAAAGAAAATAACTTATCTGGGGCATAGAGTGAATACATTCCAGTGGTATCAGTAAAACCTAATGTGTTGCCTAATACAGTGAATTTGCCTGGCTTGTACCTGACAGTGTTTCCTGTATCTTTAATTCTGTGGTTTGGATTTGCCCTAGATGATGACTGGATTTACTGAACTTGTTGATCAATAAATCCAGCTATTTAAGTCTATATGGTGTAACTGTAGAAAATCAGGCTATTTCTTTACTGGACTGTTTGCACATCTGCAAGTGAAACTTTGCTGCTCAATAATATTTGGCTTGGTACAAAGAGCAGATGAAGTTAGCAGTCCTAAAATGCCAATATACTTTCATTGTCCTAAACTGCAGCTGGACTTCTGATCTCTGTCTGATATTGATGGTTGTATGTCCTTGACTATATTATCTGTCGTTTTAGCAAGTAGAATATTTTCAAAAGAAAATAATTTATTTAAGTA
Source organism: Neopsephotus bourkii (assembly GCF_033783945.1). Taxonomy (NCBI): domain Eukaryota; kingdom Metazoa; phylum Chordata; class Aves; order Psittaciformes; family Psittacidae; genus Neopsephotus; species Neopsephotus bourkii. Next base: position 5,197,777 of record NW_026900826.1, read on the forward strand.
GCTATTTCTTATGTTCTGATTAATTTGTATATGTTGCTGTGAAATTTGCTTCACAAGTAGGAAATACTAATCAATTTTATAAAATAATAGAATATATTTTATTTATTTTGTAAAAGAACAGTCTTCTACCTGGTTAAGAATTTATGCAGAATTATTGCTTCTGTTTTCTGAAAACTGTATTTTTAAACCGCTGTGAGGCACTAAATAAAATTATTAGCAAGACTATATTATTTCAAAGTAAAAATACTAGTTTGTCAGAAAATCTGGAATTAGAATGTGCATCACCCTCTGTGAAAAAATAAAATCTTCTGTTTTTTATAGATAACTACAAGGAAATGACAAACAGCTTGACAAATGGGGAAAATCTCTTCCTAATAACTCTGAAAACATCTAACCTCTCTTTATAAGTTTAAGAGTAAACAAACTGTTTTGTCATAACATTTGAGAGGTTCAGCAGACTTAAAGGAGATTAAAACTGGACAGATAGGGCAGTAGCTGTCAGGGCCCTGTCTGTCAGCTCCTCCTGTGTCAGATGTCAGAATTTCTCCACTAGTAGTATGGAACAGAAGGCTGATTGCATTTACCTGGGCATGCCAGTCTGTAAATACTTGTGGCTGATGTGTATATTCAGTCATCATTGTTCTCATTTTTGACATGATGTCTGTCAGAGGAGTGGGCAGACAGATGGGAGAGGAACAGCTTCATTCTTCTTATCTTAATCTATTGCTGTAAGCCTGCCAAAGCCTGAGATGCTGACTGCACAGTGTTTGCGTAAAAATATGACCGTAACTGTAATTAAACAATTGGCATCATTAGAGGAGTTAGGTTTTCCTCAGAAAGATTGTGTGAGAAAAACCAGTAATGTTTTTTTAAAGCATTTAAAAATGTTTACAATATTACCAACATTGTTTTCAGGTATTGTAAAATAACTTTCAGATATTATGTAGTTCATGGGAGTATTATCAATCGTGGCTTAACATCCTATAAAATAGGAACCCTTAAGTAAGACCTTTAAATATTAGAATGGTAGGATTAGCTGTCTGATTTTCTTGTAGATGTAATGGGGATTGTTATATATATATATTCAAAGTTCCAGAAAGATAAAATATTTAAAAATTTTGTACTAGCACTTTCATTTCTACAAGGTTTTATGCTTTTTTTACAGTATAGCATATATTATAGTATATATAATTCATTAGTGTAATGCATGAGGAAGACAAATTCTCGTATTTCTACATCATTTTAGAGACAAATTAAATATATTAATGGTTAACTTAAGGCAGATTATTAACGTAAGTACTGTTTCCACTATACATGAAGGGGTTTGGTGTTTTGTGGTTGTTGTTGAGTTGTTGGGTTATTTTCGTGTGGCCTCTTTTTTTCTTTCTGGCTATCTAATATTTTTAGCAACTTTGCAACGTCTGAAAGCACAGCTCTTGCAATCACCCTGAATTTCACATACTGACATTTATTGCTTACCTATTCTTTATGCTGTTTGATTTGATTTTTTTTTAGACTTTATTTTTATTCATCCCTTTATCTTGTGTTTGTTACCACTATTAGCAAATTCAGACGAATGTTACTGTTTTTATAGGTCTGCTAATACAGCTTTAAAGAGTAGTGTAAACCTTCATATACTAAGCAAATTGGCTAAATTTATTGGTGGTATTTCTGATTTTGCTAGAATCACTAAGTGGAAGTCCTTTTTAAAGGCATTCACGTATTTATCTACTGCAGATATATGCTACACCCATGTATAAATCATGGGGGGTTTTCACTTGCATGGTCAGATGCAAATATGTCATGGGTTATTTGAACTTAGTGTAATACCAGCATACTGTATTCTTCAAGATAGATTTCTTTTTATAAAATTAGAGTTCTGAATGATATGCATTTTCTGAGAACATTGAGATACTTTAAATGTTCTTTAGAAGATACAGAATGTTGTTGCTTTTTTCATGGGCTGGTTGAAGTCTCTCTGTCAGTAATTCCCAGTTGCAAAATCATGTCTTGTTAACGCTTTTTCCCTAGACAATCAAGCAGATTCGTTTTAGAAGTCTGATAAACTTTATTTTATAATTTTTATTTTGCTAAAACAAATGATTAATTTTAATTATTACATACCAGTAGTAGTGACTTCAGATCAGCATCTTATAACAGTAATTAAAAATGGAAAGCATAAAAGCTTCAAAAGGCTTACTTATTTGAAAACAACTTTTGAACTTTCAGAAATACTTCCTTTTTGTTGCCTTGAGCAAACAAAGAGTAATTGAATGTAGCTGGACCCACTCAACAGTTTGAAGAACAGAGTAAAGAGCCTGATTTCTTTCCTACCTCCAGCAACCATTCATTAGATTAGTGTGCTCTGGTCCCTTCAGTGAATATTCTATTACAGCTCTGTGCTGTGCTATCTCTTTTTCCTCCTTTGCTTTCTCAGCCACCATTAGAGCAGCTCAGAGCTGATTTCTGTGTCCTGGTCAAAAACTCAGTAGAGATCTTTTCATTGATTCTGGGTGATTAGAATCAGCTTCTGTTGTTTTTACTTAGTCCTTTTTGTCTCAGCTTATGCACTGAAACAGTGTAATTAATGTGAGATATTGTGAGTATTCAGAGAAGGTGAAAAAGGACAGAGAAATAGAATGGAGTACCAAGATAATAAAGTGTATTGGTACATGCTGTTAACCTGTTGCTCCTTCACTTTTCTATTTCCCTTAGCCTTCCCTGGCTCATCTTTGCTTTTCTCTTGTTCTGTTTCTCTTCCTGCTCAGGAAGTCTTAAATGGAGATCCAATTCATATTGTCCATTTATTTCCCTTTACTAAGTGAATGTAACCTCTGAATTAGTTTTGGTGAATTTACCTAATTCACTGAATCTTTTAATATCTGAGGAAGACTTGGTAGTGGGCCGAACTTTTAAAATCACTGTCAGGAAGAAATGATAACTTCGCTGTTGTTTAGAATATCTGAAGGGAGATAGTTCATGCTGAGATACACAGAAAAGTGAAACTGGCTGGAGAGGTTTGTTTTTCCATGAGACATCTTGTTCTTTCTGTTTCCTTTCAATGATTATTCACCACTGTTTAATGGTCTTGGTTTTGTCAGGCTTCAGTGATTACTCAACTCTCCATCTCAGCTCAAAAGTTTATTCCCTCCAGGTTTTGCATCAGAGTATTGCATGTCATCCTTTTATAGACACCGTTCTTGTTACTGCATTGGCTCTGCCACTAGACAGTCAGCACATAATATGCAACAGACAGTAAAGTAAAACTATGCACCAAGCCAGCTCTTACAGAAAGAGAGAATGGCATTTAACATTTAAAGTGCAGGTAGGGCTTAATTTCTTGTTTTTTAGAGCAGGAATAGTTTTGGCACATACAGGCTGGAATTAGCATTTCTGTTGAATCTGAAAAAGGTGCTATCAGCCATGGAAATACTAGCAGCATTTTTCCATTTGTGTTGCTTAGCAAGGTATCCGTTTTAATATAGCAACTGGAGTTTTCTGGAACAAGCCCACAATTGTGGGAATTGTTGAATTAATCTGTAGGAAAGCTTATTCTTGTGGATGGTAATGAGATAATAAATGAAAAAGTTTATTTTCAGATGTCTTGAGAAACAAATGTTGAAAAGCGGATATGTAAAAGTGCAACTCAAAGGTATGAGCATATTGACCTTCCTTGCAGTGCTTTAGTTGCCTAAAATTCATAATCTAAAACTGCCTGATTGCGTTTTGCTCTGCTGATCTTATGTTCAAATGTTAATATAGCTGTTAATAATTGCTGACTATAAAATGCTTATTGATTATTGAAGTGTACAGTCTTTCAGTAAATACAGTGGAGACACCCAAAATAAAAGCTGCTTTGACTCAAAAAATTGTACTAGAATTGATTATACTTGAAGTAATCTGATTCTAAAGCAGTTAGCACCAACTCTGTGTAGGTAGTCTTAACTTGCTATTTCTTACCATTTATAATCATAAAATAACATTACATTGAATGAATCAGTGAGACATTTAGATCACAGTGTATTTGCTTTGAGCTTTGTATATCTTGTATATTGATCTTTCTGCATATTACTGTTAAGTCTTCATATTCACACTGATTGGTGCAATAAAATAATGAATGAAATAATCTGAACTGTTTTAAACAATGACATTTTTGTCATTTCTCTTCAGCTATATTCCTCTGGTAATCATGGAACCGTATTTTGCTGGTTTTAAGCACGTTCAGCAGGACTATGAGGTTACCCTTGAACTCACAAGTGAAGAGACTCAAAAAACCAGAAATGCACAAAATTCTAGGACGGGGTCTTATGGTGTCAGTATTAGAGTCCAAGGAATTGATGGACATCCTTACATTGTACTAAACAATACAGAAGGATGTTTGTCAGAAAATCCTTCTGCTGGAAAAGATCAAGAGGACATTTCTTATCCTGCAAGCAAGCCGGCCACAGCCTCCAATACTGCTTTTAGGTTGGAGGACAAAAACAGTGAACACACTATGTTTCCTGGAACACAGCAAATGCAACCAGGTGTGCTTAAAAGCCTAAAGATAACCAATCTGGATGAAAAGGATAATGGAATATCAGAATTTAAAGGTGGAACAATGAAATCCTCAAATTTGTTGAACTTTCAAAGACATCCTGAACTTTTACAGCCTTATGATCCTGACAAAAATAACCTGAACTTGGATAATTACCAGTCTTCTGTGTGCAGTAAATCTAAATCTTTTGCAGATGAAAAAACTGAAGCAAAGCCTTGGATTTCCTCATCTAAAGTAGTGTCCCTACAGAAGACAAATACGTATCCTGCAGAGCCACCCAAAGCAAATGCAAAAAAAATGCATTTGAACAGGTCAGTAGAAACAGAAGATCAAAATAAGCAGCTGTTGGATTGTCCCAGTAGCACCATCAGCCTCAACGAAGTGTGTGTTTCAGAGTCATTTTCATCTGCAGGAGGATCTCCATGTGTTAGTCCCACTACTTATCCAGAGAAAAGAAAACCTAGACCAGATGTTCTTCCCTTCCGCAGACAAGATTCAGCTGGGCCAGTACTGGATGACTCGCGAAGATCATCGTCCTCATCAGCCACTCCCACTTCGGCAAATTCCTTATACAGATTTTTACTTGATGACCAAGAGTATGCCATATATGCAGACAATGTTAATCGGCATGAAAACAGAAGGTATATCCCATTTTTACCTGGAACTGGCCGTGATATTGATACTGGTTCACTTCCAGGAGTAGATCAGCTAATTGAAAAGTTTGATAAGAAAGTGGATCCTCACAGAAGAGGTAGGTCAGGAAAAAGGAATAGAATTAATCCAGATGATCGTAAAAGATCAAGAAGCGTTGATAGTGCCTTGTCATTAGGGCCTGATGTAAATTCAGATTATTTAGGTGAATTCAGTAAAAGCTTGGGTAAGTCAACTGAGCACTTACTGGGACCATCTAAAGTTTGCTTTCACAAGCAATTATCCAGAGATCAAAAGTCACCTTCCAAAGAGATGAAGGTTTCTGCTCGAAGTATTGGAAAACTGCAGATGCCTGATAAAGACACTCGGAGTAGCAGTTTCAGTTCTTTGCAATACCATAAACAAAATGGAGCTGATACTGAGAGCTTGATGTTCAGGTCGTCTACACTCCCAGGACAGAGTAAGAGAGAAGAAGTTAGAACAGTAACTTCTACTTTATTGTTGCCAAACCGAATCACAATTTCACCTGATTCAGGAGCCAAGAAGATTTCTGTGAAAACATTTTCATCTGTTCCTCATACACAGGTAAATTTGAATTTACTGTTTAAGCTGTGTTTTGCACTCTAGCATACTAAAACTTTCATACTGTTAAATGCATATTTTTCTGCTCTTCATTAGAACAAACACCCATCACACAATACTTCCAAATGGTATTGTTCTGGAGAAGTATAACCACAAAAATTACTCCTTTATCTGCAGGTATTGAAAACATGGTTTGTAAAACAGTATATTCTTGTTTGGGTGAAGGAAGGTGGTGGGACTAAAGGAATTTATTGTAAATGATGTGGTTATTCTTAAGCATAAATGCGCAAGAGGAGAATGCAAAATTATGTTTTCTTTCTTTTGGCGTGGAGCATACTTTTTATTGGCCAAATTTGGAGGCCAGAACTCCAATGGATCTTTATGAACTTAGGTCCGCAGTACATAAATGTTTTCATAATAGACTACAATGGAGGACTCAAGTTGTAGAGGTTGTATTTACAACCCTCATATGATTATATTTTTTGACATTTTGTCTTGTCATTTTAGGCAACTCCTGATCTCTTAAAAGGCCAGCAAGATCTTGCACAGCAAACGAATGAAGAGACTGCTAAACAGATACTTTACAATTACCTTAAGGAAGGGTTAGTAAACATAGTTTTGGAGAGGACTGGTCTCCAAAGAAACTATATTTTCTCAGTATTTATTTTCTATTATATTTAAAATGTGAAACTGTAAAAGGAAAGCTAGAATTGCTTCGTAATTCTGTATCTGAGCTGTATCCTTCAAGGCATAGGATCTCAAAATACCTGGGCAATCAGGACTTACATAAGGTATCGTACAGGATTTGATTAAGTGTACCTGAAATTTATGAATTAGAATCTGTTTCATCTTTTAAATATTTTAGGAGTTAAACTTCATGTGATATTGAGGTTCATGAACAATTCAAATCATACCACATGGGAGTTTAAGCTTGTGGATTTTTTAAACAACAAAAAAGTGTTACCTCTTAGAGTTTTGGCAGAAGCTCTCTTGTTAATGTGCATTTAATCCTTTGTCTACCTGTAACTCTTTTACTTGATGTTTCCCAACGATAACTTACTGAAAGATGAAGGAAAGAGAAATGAGTTAAAATATACGCAATGTACTTAATTTTTTTTGCATTCTTGATGTAGCAGGTTCTGGGAGCTGCTAAAGTGTATTTTATGGTGCAATAGTCAGAACTTGAAAAACGCAGTACTAATTACTTCTAATTTCAGTGTGTTTGTGTAATATACATGCTGAATACCTGTCTTTCCACAGGTACAATTTTGTAGAAGAGAGTTACAATTAAAGAGTTCAGTGAATATAATTTTTCAGCAGCCTCTCTGTAAAGAGTTTAATGAAATCATAGCTAAGAAAATTTCTTAATGGTTCATATAGGATTATTTTATTTTTTTATGCTGGTGATTTTGCATAGTTTGGACGCTCTGAATTTGTTCTAACATTAAAAAATAGGACCTTTGATCATATCATTGCTTTTATTCTGTGTATTTTAGGAGTGCTGATAATGATGATGCGACAAAGAGGAAAGTCAACTTGGTTTTTGAGAAAATTCAGACTTTAAAGTCAAGAGCTGCTGGAAAGACACAGGTAAACAATTTTTTAAGTTGTTTTGGCTTGTTTAATAGTGATACGTATTCAAACAGGGCTTAAATACTTGAATTCCCTCACTGACTTAAAACGAGACTGTTCGTCTAGTACAGTATATTTTAGTATTCTCAGTAGTATAGCTTAATTTTAATCATGCACTGAGGTGACTTCTGGGAAATCTGGTTGTTAACAATTAAAGAATAATGTAAAGGAGTCTACTTTGAGAGCTTACGCATTTTAGAAGGAGAGATGCAAACTCAGTGTGAACATCAAAAAGTTCTTGGATCAAAGAAAAAGCTAACATACATAACTTTAAAAAATAATGGTGGAACATCTTCGCGTTATAGTGATTATAAATATATATCTAAGTGGAAAGAGTATTTTAATTTGTAATTTAGAAAAGCAATAATCTAGGACTTTTTAAAAAGCCATTTTACATTAATGGCATTGGACAGTCTGCCTGCTGAGGAGTTTTTGTTTCGTGCTACATGGTGAACTGTTTTTTCAGTTCTAGAGGAAAGTGAAGGAATGCCCAGTTGTTGCAGTGATGGCATGAGGATTAAATGCGTACTTTTGATGATTATTTTATCCTGGGCTGTAATCAGTCAAAATGAATATATAAAACACATCTTAAGAAATTACCAAAAAACAGTGTTTGAAAATCTGTCTTGACATCTGAGTATGAACCCCTTTGATGGCAGTTTTGTGTAAATGGTGGTATTCAGTCAAATTTGGCCCCAAGTCCTTGTGACTTAATTCATATGCGCCTAATTTGAATTTTTCTTTAGGTTTGTATATTTTCTGTATTATTTGCAACATCCCTTGAGCAATTACTAAGAAATTTTATGAAAATCAAATCATGGTTCTTTTGAAAATACTAGCTTGGTTTGACCTGTATGAAAAGTTACAGGTGATGCTACACTTCATTAGCCTGGCTTGTAGCTTTACTTTAGGTTTAAAAAGAGCAATTGTCAAAGAGCATCTTGGCTTTGTGGGATTAAACTTCTCTATTTAATTGTAGGTTTCGGATTCTTCAGCTGAGGTAAAAGCATTGGTGGAGCAAAAAGCAGAACTTGAAAAGAAAGTGGAAGAATTAGAAAAAAAATTGGATCTAGAAATTAGGGTATGGCACTTTGTTGTTATAAAGCTTTTGACTACTTCAGATAAACTTTTCTAAGTAAGTGACAACTGATCAACCAGCTGAATCCTTCCTTTTTGTTTCATATTCCTTGTAACCCAGATACCTGTGCTTTTACACAAGACTTTTAATTTTAAGTGTAGTTGCTTATAGCATGGTTAACCTTTTCTTGAGAAATCTCTTTCTTAGCATTTGAAAAGGAGTTTCGAGAGGTGAATAAAAATGTTAGACACACGCACATAAAATTTCTTAGGTATCCAAAGAGGTAAATGTTAATCTTTTGATTGTAGCAAGACAGATGTGGAGTGCGAGACAAACTGTATTACTTATGTAGCTGCTGTTTGTTAATTACCGCATTATTTTTGGAGTGCTGAATTTGAAGTAATTAAGTACAGCCGTGCTTCGAAGACATGAAGAAAAACAGTTTGGCTTCTTTCAGTTTGCATGTTAACCCTGTCATAAGAACCAGTATACTTCAAACTGATGAGATAGTACTGAGGAGACTTCACTTCTCACATTTCTAATAAAAACCGAAAAGCAGTGCTTTGCGTGTGCAAATAAGCATTCCAGGCTTTTAATATTCATAGGTTATTAAGCACTTCTACAAGTTGAAAATACCAAAATCTTGCAATGGCTTCTTTCATACAATAAAGAAGAGCCTTTAATTTATTTATGCTTAGTCTGTTATCTTGCTTAACTTTTGGTGTACAAAATTCAGAATCAGCAGAATTCCAAAGAAGAGAGAAATGCCACACAAGCAAGGCTGAAAGATCTTCAGCTGCAACTTGATGAAAGTGTGTGTGAAAAAGAAGCTTTAAAAAAGCAGCTGGAAGAAAGCGAGAAGGAACTCAGGCAGAACCTAGAGGAGTGAGTTAATTTTACAGAAGTTATTCATTGGAATTTGTGCTTATTGTTAAACTTTTTAGTTTAAAAGTGCCTGTGTCTTTAGGGTACGTTAATGGAATCTGACAGTGATGTTTGTTATTGTAGGAAATGTTTCCACTGTTTAAAAGAGGCATGTTTTCAGAATATCTGGAAGGAAGAGAAAGATTGCTGAATTTATAATCTTCCTCTTAGTGCAAATTCCTTTTCATATTTCATGGTCACAATATATAGTTCAAGTCTTTAAAATATGGAAACACTTGATACCTTAGTCAAGCATATAGTACTAGGTTTAAAATAAAATATAGCTTTCCACTTATATATCTGCTGAAGAGTTCTCATTTTTACCCCTCTGACATTTCATTTTTCTGCCTCATTATATCCCATTCCTTTGTGGGGAACATGGGAGTACATACTTGTTTTTTTTAGTACTCAAAACAACAAATTAGTTATTTCTAATTTCTTTAATTTGTAATTTCTATTTGTAATTTCTAAAAATTAAAAGATTTTGTCTGATTTTTCCTGATAAGGTTTTTTCAAGTGAAGATGGAGCAGGAACAACACCAGACTGAGATCAGAGATCTTCAAGACCAGCTCTCTGAGATGCATGATGAACTGGATAACGCAAAACATACTGATGAAGGGGAGAAAGAGGTTCTGATTGAGGTTAGTTATAAAGTACCAGAAGAAGGATAAAAAAATCAGCTGTCTAGAAATTGGGAACTAAGATACAGGTAGAAGAAATACATTTCTTGTTTTTTCCCATTCTGTCAATTCAAAACAAAAAAGGAGTATAAAGCATAAGTACCATCATTTTCTAGGATAGGAGATCAAATAACATAATGATTAAGGGACAGCTGAGTTACTCACTTTTATGAGATAATCATCTTGGTCAGTTTTAACAATTAGGTAGGTTTTATTGGTCAGAACAGGGAAGATCAGTTTAAAGAAGGTGTACATATTAGCAAGGCCAGGTAAGATTCAACTAAGAAAATGAAAAGAAATCACCAAGGTAGTCTCTAAATTTTTTACTCTATTAATGGAATCCAAGGAGAGAAGGGATAGAGTCTGGAGAGGAACAAGAGAGTTATGGGTTTTCTGTCTCCTGTGAGAGAGTAATTGGTTGTATTAATTTATTGATGATGAAATATGTTGATATTGAATTTGTTGATAAGGGTGTGTAAGAGTATCAATGTATAATTGTTCAAAAGGAAGGTGAGAATTCAGAATGACCTTAATACTTCGTAGTTCCAAAACAATTAGCTTAATACTAGTACAAAGAACTAGCTTAAGAAGTTGAAGCTAAATGATAAAATGCAAACCAGGGAGCAAAAAGCATTGATCTCAGGGATATTAAAGATGTTAATATGCAAGACATGCTGAGTAGAATAACTACCTCGTTTTGTGTAGGTGAGATTTGATTACTGCAGTTGAAAGTTGTACAGAAGTAGAGTAATATCTGGAATGATGATGATAGTGCTGAAAAACATTGCCTATGAAGAAGGTCTTTGGAAGAGTGAGGGAAGAGTCAAAAGCACATCTTATAATGTTGCAGTAAAGGAAATAGCGGTCAATTTTTCTGTGTTGTGTGGGGATGGAGTCAGAAATGAGAGACTTAGCTGCAGAGATTTAGAGTAAGTATTGGAAAACATTTTCTATCAATATGGATAATAAACAGTGGAATGTGGTAATCTGGACAGTGGCATTCATTGCAAGCTTTAAGGACAGAATAAGTGATGCATATCAGGAATAGTTTAGATGTACTGATCTTTCTCCAGTGCAAGGGAAGTTTACGTTATTTTTTAAAGTGCAGTTATTCACAGCTTGAGAAATACCGAATTAGGTAATTCTTGAAGATGCATATTTTCAGTTGTTGCTGTTATCCTATTCTGAGTTTGTATACATGCATGTGTATATTTATTATTCAGATTCACTGATTACACACTTCCTTCCCAGCAACTCGGAGAGGAGAAATGACTTCTAGTGTGAACATGGTGGAAGGGTGCAAAGGCATTGACTCAGTTGGGAAGCATTTGTTTTGTCTTCAGCACTTGTAGAAGCAACTTTATTCTTTCCAGCAGAAAAGACAAGGAATTACTACTGATTTCACTTATCTTGCAGTGTGGGTAGAAAGGTTTTTCCTTGCTCTTACCTGCTTCTTTGCTACAGAAGGTAGGACTGAGGGAGTTACTAAATTGCAGCCTTAGTTTGAATCCTGCTTTATTTACAGACAGCAGAATACACCGTCAAAATATTTTCATAGTTTCGCAGCATCAGGTATGTTGACCCATGTCCTGGGTTCAGCAGTAGCAAGAACCCAGCTGAACCGAGGACAGCCCACTATATGAAACAGGAGCTATATGGTATACTTATAATAATATTAGGGGTTTAGAAAATTTTTAGCTTAGTATAAAAGTCACAGAAATAAAAGTTGGCCTTGGGGATCTTACCTGTTTTCCTTCTCTGAAACACAAACAGAACATCCACTGGAGCTATTTGTCATGCAGTTGTGCTTAATTTTGTTCTTTAGGAGCTGATGCAAATGAAGCAGGATCTGGAAGAAGTATTAATAGCAAAAGATCAACAAGAAGAGATTTTGAGAAAGAGAGAGAGAGAGCTTACTGCTTTAAAAGGAGCACTAAAAGAAGAAGTATCTAGCCATGACATGGAGATGGATAAACTTAAAGAACAACATGATAAAGAATTACTTTATCTACATCAGAGCCTGGAGAAAGCAACAGAGGTGAAAATAAGTGAATACAATTAATTTCTACTGGGAAAAGTCATCCCTCTCACAGCTGACATAATAGAGGCTTCCAGATACTACTGTTCTCTTAGCAAAATAAATAGGTAGAGATTTAGGCTAGGAGATGCTTGGCTGCTGAGAATAAATTTTATTTCATGCACGTATATAATGTTTCGATTGCTAGCCGCAGCTGAAGTTGTGGCCCTTTGAGTCTTTATTTAGTGTTTTCTTCATTGTAAGCTTTGAGAGAGAGTAGGTGGGAGTATAGTACAGAGGACCATTTACTTGTCTTGGGTTAAATGGAATCATTGAAACCTTGAGGATGCCCTGAAGAGCACCAGTGTGCTTTGCCAGTGATGCTGTGGAAATTACAGCTTCTATCAGTTCTTTCCAGCCCTCTATTCTTACCTTCAGCTCCTTGTGCCACATCCTGTTTCCTGGTTACATTGTCCCTTCTTGTTCCTTCAACCATTCACTACTAGGTGGTGGGGTTTTTGTTTGGTTCTGTTTGTGTGGGGATTTGGTTTTTTGCTGGGGTGTTTGGTTTTTCATTTGGTTGGTTGGTTTTGTTTGGTTGTTTTGGGATTTTTTTGTGTATTCCTTTTCCCTTTTAATTTATTGAGCTTACCCTATTTACTGAATAGTCAAATGAGTGCCAGCTCAAGGGAAACAGCAGGGATTGGATGTCTGGAACGAGACAGGAGGAAAACGGAACTGAAGGAATTGCCTCTTCCAGCATCAGCATGTGGTCTTTGTTGGGGCGAGAATAACAACAGTTTCCAGAAGTGCATAATCTTACTGTTTTCCAAAAGATGTCCTTTATGAAGACAGCAGCTAGGAATTGAAAGATTTTTTTATAAGGGATCAGTTCTCATAAGATTTTGAGCACTGTTATTACAGTGACAGTTATTTGTGTCTATCCCTCATTTTATTTCTCTCAAATATTTCAGAAAATTTCTACAGGCAAACTGCTTGAGCAGTGTAAGTCAAAATTACAGGCCCAGTTTTATGCTTAGAAATGTCTATGCCGATTTCTTTTACCTTCATGTCGTTGGTGTTAAGTGAGTTGCAGTTATCCTACTGCTTGTGGCCAAAAACATAATGTAGAACTGAATTAAAATTAAGCTTGCAACTTGAACAATATATCCAAAGCTGTATATGCTTTATGAGCAAATAAGAGCATATATGGAAGATGCTGGATAGATACTGTACCACCAAATTCTGATAAGGAGTATTTTTTTGAAGGGTTGTCTCTACAGTTTTCTTCTGTGGTTAGAAAAGTTTTTAATACACTGGTTTGTATGTACAGCCTGGGACTTAGGCTTGTTTGGCTTTGATAAATGTGTTGTTTCTCTTTATTTACATCATCATGAAGGTATTTGACTCATCTGAGCTGCTTGAACTGAATTAATTTTTTTCTGTGAGGGAAAAGTAGAACACGTAAATTATCATTTTTTTCTCATACAGTAATTGTAGTGACAGCTTAACCTCAGTGAACCATCTTTCAAAGTTACTGCATGGTAATTTACTGTATTTCAATTATGGAACTGTAATTACAACTGACAAGAAATGAAAGAGTAGTTTGTTTGGCATAACAATAACAGCCTGGGAAATGGCTCTATGACTGGGTTGCTGTGGCATAGAGATAGTTATAAATAGCATTTATTTCCTTGCATGGCATAGTCTATCTAATAGTAAATTTAATAAGATATTCAGAAGTGAAATTTAATTAATTAATGTTGCTCTAAGCGCTGGGTCTTCTCTTCTGATATTACTCGAGTGATTTTTGTTGGTTTTATTTTGAGTAAAACTTCTTCCATCGTGCTTAATTGGAAGTTTCTTCTTTATTTGTTTTTAATCTCACTGTTATTAGTACCCTTAATGATTTCTTAAAGGCCAGCATTACCTATATGACTGCTGGCTGAGATTAGTTATTGAGTTTGACATATCAGGCAAGTGTAACTGGGGGAGTTAGATGAGTGATCTGCTGTGATCTTACTTATGATGTTAATTATTGGTTTTACAATTAATCTGGAATGCCTAACAGTGTATGTGTAAATCATGTTTTATACAATTGAAGCTGCCATTCTGTTGTATTTAATGAGGAAAACAGGTGTGTAAATGCTGTAATAGTGGTTTGATAGAGCAGGGTATATGTACAAGGTTGTTAATTCTTATGTTGCTTTTATATCATCCAAATTGGTACACTGAATAAGGGTGGTTTGTGATGTCTCTTAGGCCAAAAAGGAAGGTTTTTTTCATACCATTTTTGTGTTAAATCAACAGTTTTTCAGCTGCTGGAGATGTTAGATAGGTTGACAAGTAATGTAGAGCACATTTAGTCTATGTGATTAGCATATCACATAGATCTGTTTTGAAGTCATGTTAGAAACATACACAAGGTTATCTGATAATAGAGTAGGGTTATTTGTCGTGTGATTCTGTTTTCTCATGCTCACTGATGTGGTAGGTTAGTTTTTTGTTTGTTTTCTAGAGATTTTTATATAAAGTCACAGATATTAAGTTGGTTTTTTTTGCCACAGTTCATGTTTTTAACTCATTTCTGTGTTATGTCTTAGGCTTGTGGTCTTGATGTCTGATTTCTCTTAACTTCATTGGTTGTTTACTAAGAGTGAGGTCAGACTGTTCCCATTTAACAATGTTAAAAGTTTTACTTTTCTGTAACATACTTCTGTGGGGTAGTAATTGCCTTTAATTTAATAATAAATTAAAAAAATTATGTCCTTCTAATTGAATGTGGGTTTCTCCGTAACAGCAAATGCCAGAGCAGTAAGGAATAAGGATCTTTTCCCAGCATTAATATAGTACAAAAAATTTGTATTATTTAATCTGACACAACAGCACAATAGGCCAGAATTGTACTGCTTACCTTATGAGTGCTCTGTTACTGATGTAGATGAAGTAGATGAAGTGCCACTGTTTATTTCCAGTAACATTTGGAAGTACCTTTTGGAATGTAATACTGTAGGTAAAAGGTTGTAGCAAATTGCAGCTAGTACTGTCCAAATTCCATTGAAAATTTATCAGCTCAGGAGTGCAATTGCAGTCTGCCCAGTGCTATCAAATTTATGTCTGCCTTGAGAAGCAGTCTGCATAAGTATTGCTGTTCAGAAAACACTGTAATCATCACATTGTGAGGAGGCATATCTATGCCTGACCTCGACTGATTTATTCAGGGCTTATCATACTTCTGACCTTATTCTCAAGATGATAAAACAGACGTTTAGGGTTTAGAAGCAGTTTCATGTATCCACACATTTAAGAATTCACTGAAGCTAGTGTTCATATGAGTTTTAACTGACATGTATATGTAAATCCATGGTATGATCAAAGAGAAGGACTTTTATCAGAGCAAGTGAGAGCAACAGCAAAAGACAATGGTTATTTACTGCATATATTATTAAGTGAAAGTGTACTCCTTTAAAATAAGAAACTAATATAAAATCTTGAGTAGCAGCTTTCCTTTCCCCCCGTTATATATATATAAAAAATATATATTACACATATATATAACATATATTACACACATATATATATTGCATATATATTATATATATTACATATATCTATATATAGCGATTGGGAATTTAGGTGAGTCTAGCACAGATGTGCAAAGAACTTTGAAATGAAAGTTGCATATTGATTCTTTTTCTACCAAGCCTGATAATATATTTCTTCTTCAAAGCTAATAAAAATCTCCCACATAAAGCAGAAGCTTAACAAAATCTAGCTTAAGCATTGTAGATTATATTGATATAAACTCTGTGTGCCTTTCTTCAGAAATGGCTTGGCAAATATAGTTTAAATGTAAAATGAAGCATAACTAAATTTAGTATATTCTGAGAACCTATTTTGAAATAATGCTCTACAAACACAGAACAGTGGTTACTTAAGTCACTCAGAGTAAAGACATAACTGGTTGTGGAACATCACAGACACACTGCTACATAAAGGGGTAGACAAACATACTTTAAATAACTGTGAAACTGTATATGTGGAAAAAAACTAACAGGATCTCAACTAATAAGATGAAATTTTGGGGTTATAATAAATAGCTCTATAAAAACATCTTCTTTATAACAGTAAAATAAACAAATTATATAATAGCAATTTCTTGGACCTAAGAATATCATTATGCCCTTGTGTACGTACATCCATAACTCATCTGAATCTGCATCCTGAATGCTGTGTCTGAGTCGAGCCCATTCACCTCAAGCAAGACACCCAACAATTGGAAAAGAGTTAGAGAATATGAGCCAGGATTTCAAATGCCACTAATGTTTCTTCCTTTGCATGCCTGAGCAGCCTTTAACATATTGAAATAACACTTTTTCTTTGTTTCCATGGTAGAAGCCAGTTGGTAACTGATCTGAACTGTCCAATAACAGCGGAGTGTCTGGTCCAAGTCAATGTCCCCTCTTTCATGACATACTTCCAACCCCCACCCTGCTTTCATTTTCTGCCCTCCCTTACCAGTCCTCTAAACACTGGGTATATATTTGACTGATTTCTGCTGTGGTCCTACAAGCACAGATGGAACAGGGGAAAGAAAGGGAGGATGCACAGGCTGAAGTGTAGTGGTGGAAGGAAAGCTGCAGGCACTCCTTAAATGGGCACTGTTATTGGAAACATGTATTTTAGAACTGTATATGGAAAATCTAGGAGACAGATTTGATTTGTTCTTCTCTGAAGAGTCTGTTCTGTGCAAGGAAAGGAATTAATTTGATAATAGTATCATGCATGTTTTTAGGCAGCCATTAAATGAAATACCAAACAAATGATGGAACATTAGCTGTGTTGTCAACAGGAATAATAAACATGCCTTTGAAGGAAACTGAACATATAACTTGGTGACTTTGCCTTTAGTGCTAAAACAGGCTTTTTACGTTCCAGCTCAGGCTTTTTAAGTTCCAGCTTATCTGACTTTCATTTCCGTGCAATTTACTTTTGCATTTTTTTAGTGGGCATATGTGTTTGGATGCAGACAGTACTATGAAACTACCACTGAGTGGTTTTTATACTGTATGTAGAGTCCATAAAGCCTCTTAGCAAAACTGCCATGCAAAGTTCTGTTTGAGTTGGATTGGACCACATCTAAATAAAACAAAAAATCTGTTTTCTCATTTGACAGTTGTGAACCTGAAGGCAGGACTGTTTCGGTTTGCCTGCGTTGGGAACTAGGGTTGGGGTTTTGTGGAGTTTTTTGTTTGTTATTTTCTGAAAGTTAGCAAGAGGCAGTGTAGTCAGTTACTTCTTTAATACCATCAGGAGGATCTCTAATGCTGACAGCAGATGACAGTGTCTGTAAGTTTGGGTGGTTTGTCCTATGACAGTATGTATTTGTGTATGTGTGTGAAGCACTAGACTGTGTAAGTCTATGCAGTAGGGGATGCAGTGTGAACACAGAACTAGTTAATATTTTACTCTAGTATTTGCAACAACTTCTGACCTTGAAAATTCTGTTAGTATAAGCCAGTCTGAGTATGTCATGATATGTAGCTAGGAGGATAATATTGACTTTGGTATGGCTGCTACTTGAGAGGTTAATACTTTCCTAGCTGTGGATTTAGTGACTGTGTAAATTAATATTGGGTTATGCCTATACTGGGGAGAAAGAAAAAGAAAAAAAAGGGGGGGTGCCTTCTCAATTTTAAAATGTAGGCATCTAAATCTTTCATTATATCTCATAAAGTAAAACCTGGAGTAATTCTGGTAGTAATATTAAGGATACGATACCCTTTTGATCAGTGAAAATGGCCTTGCAAGAGAGCAGGTCTTGCCTGTAAACAGTCACAAGAGAGTAATTTTTAACCAGTTAACAGAATGGCTCTAGCTGAAATGGAAGGAAAGACAGCCTCCCTTGCTTGTAAGTTTGTGCAGTTGCTTACTGAATAATCTCTTGACATACAGCCGAGAATTCAAGTAGGTTGCAGTGTACCTCACTGAGACACGAAAACACGTTGACCCTTTTAATAGGTAACTAATAATAGTTAACTTCCAAAGGCATAGCCGTACGTTAAAGTAGGCTAGGCCTCATTTTGAGGTCATGGGAGAATTAATATAATCAGTGTAAGGTGGAAAAGCAGTAAGTAAAGCTGTTTAGTCTCTTTTCCAGAAGCTTGGGGGGTTTTTGGGTGGGGAAGAGGGAGTCCTGTGGGGTTGGTAGCCTAACACTCTGTCACTGTTTTGCTTTCAAGGAGTTTTCTCATTCCCTTTTTAGAACTATTTTATATTACATTTTTTTATCCATGCTATGCAGTGTTACAGTGTTATTCATCCAAGGACTTCAGCTGCTTTAAGAAACAGTGTCTGAGGTTAGAAGAATTGCCTAGAGGTACGCACTGGGGAGAAATACCGGAACTACAGAGTCCAAATAGAAATAAACCTGTTATTTGCATTCATGAGCTTTACAAACTAGATGACTATACCTGAATAATACTGATTTCAGAAGCTGTCTTCACTGAAGAGCTAATAAGGATTACAATTAAAGGGCTGTCCTTATGTTGAGACTCATTATATTTGTCTTTTTTTTTCTTTCGGTGTCAATCTTTGGACGTAGGTTGGGTTTGTTTTTTTCTTTCTTTGGAAATCACCCGCATGTTAGGTAGGGAAATCAATGTCTAGTTGTTTAAGTTAATCTTGATTTGTGTATATACAAAAAAGGTAGAGGAAAAAACAATAGAAAGGGATTTGATATCTCCACCACTGCTAACTTCTCAGGGTCATCTAAGGGGAGCTAGGTAGATCTGAATCCCTGAAGCCACATGAAGCTTTTTACATGTAGCTCAAGAAGTTAAACAACTAGTCCAGCATCAACCTAAAAAGGTGGCTTAGGAGAATTCAGAGTTGGTTTCAGCAGACAGTATCTTCCATGATACCTTTGGTGTTCCACACCAGGAATAGAATGAAGTGAGCAGCCACACTGTTCCTTTTATTTTTTAGAAGGTTTTGGAGGATTATTTTGTCATGTACTTGAATTTCACAAGTATGTATATGTATATGGAAAGAAAATTTGAAAAGTCTTGTTACTTCCAGGAAAAAAATCTCTGTTTGTGCTGTAGCTCATTTTGAATGGAGATTTATTCCTTAGATTTATATATCAAGTATGACAGTTAAAGAACAGTTAATTGGTTGAACTCAGTTTTACTTGATTCTGAAGGGAAATGTAAAGGTTTTCAGAAAAATTTGCTGAGTTGTGCCTAAGAAACTTTGAATCTAGCTGAAATGTAACAATGGTAATAAGATTTGAACAAGATACTTAGCTTCCGCTCATTTTACCTCTTCCTGTATTTTGTAAGAGGACTCTGAAGGTCCTATTCTGTGCAGTCACTGCCAAAAGGGAATTTCACCAGCTGAAACACTGAAGTCAGCCAAGACCATGTTTTTAATGATCAGTTACACAACCACTCTCATGCCTTTGCCAGTGTTGAGGGTGTGGTAAAAAAAAAAAAAGGTGTGGAGCTACAGAACATTTTCTGTATTCCTGTCCAAGAGATTTTTTGCTGTATTCAGGTTGAATTCAGATTCATTTGCATCTCAAGGTCCATGTTTGTGTGTTCTGTCCAGTTTCTCTGGGTTTACACAATAATAAGTGATGGTAAGGATTTTGATGCCTTTTTTACTGAGTTTCATCTCCAGTTCTTTAAATCTGTTTACTGCTTGCATCAAAGTTGAGAGCAGAATAGTATATAAACGTATTTGCTTTGCCAAGATTACTGTAACACAGGAGTTGGAACAATGTTTATTGCTTTATTTAGACTTTGCCTTGACTAATTTTAATATATTTAAAATTGTTTTTGAACTATATATCTGTATACAAGGACACAAACCCAAATTTTATTAAATTCACTTTTTGTTAGGCAAAACGCCAGAAAGGAGCAGGATGAGAACTAGGGAATTGAATTTTGCTGCTGAATTTTCCCTATGGAGAGTGACTTCCTTTGGCCCAAAGCTGAAAAATAAAGGCTGCAGCTGTGACTATGTGGGGTTAGATAAGCAGACCTACAATAGGTAAAACATTATAAATTAGGTGTACATACTGAATCAAATAGTACACACATACATGTGATGCATTTTCTTGGCATCTTCTCATTCATCTGTTACAAGTTAAAAGTAGTTTTGTACTCACTTAAACACACCATTAGAATTTTGATTCTTGAATGCTGATCAGTGTTTTTCAGACTTTGGTGTGTTCCTGCACTCAGTACATACTATTAAAAATTTCTTGTGAATAAAGAACTACGTTGAGTATTTCACAAACTTTAGTTCTTTTTCTCAGCACAACTGTAAGCTCATAAGTAACATTATTCCCTGTATTAAGTATAGGAAAGTAAAAGGCAGATTGCTGTCAAAAGGATCCATTAGTTGTGCATGTTCAAACAGAGGGACAAGGTTAACATAATGTTAACCGTTGTATAGTCCTTGGTACATTCAGGGTACAGTTTTTGCTGACTTTAGTTGCAACTGTACACTTAAAAGTTTGGAAGCCAAACACTAGTGTCTCAAATCAGCCACCAAGGAAACTACAGAGCATGCAGTTATTGATCCCCTCTGGAAAGTTTTGGTTGAGTGACTTGCCTCAGGAGCTCTTTGTCAGAGACTGTAATAGACTGCAGATTCTCTAGGGCTTTATTTGGGCACCTTAACTGTGAAACTATCCTTTCTCTTTCTGCCTTGCTCATTTCTGCAGCAACAGCCTCTTTCCCTGTAAACTCTTGACTTGTTCTCAAACTGATGGACTAATCATTTCAGAATTAAAATGTGTGTGAACTATAAGAAAATGTCAGTGGTTATAGGCTGCCATAGATTATTTTCTTCCATATATGATCTTTTTTTTTTTTTTCTGGTCAGAAACTGATTTTTTTGCAGTAGACCTTTCTTTTACGATCTGATAACTTCTTGTTTTTTTCTTCATGAGTCATTTTTTGAGCCTACTGCTGCACTAATAAGTAAACCTAAGACCAGGTTGGACAGAACCTTGGGCGGCATGATTTAGTGTGAGGTGTCCCTCCCCATGGCAAGGGGGTTGGAACTAGATGATCTTAAGGTCATTTCCAACCCTAACTATTCTGTGTGCACTATGGTACAATGACAGTGTCAGAATGCAGAAACTTATCTTCAGGCAGCCACAGAGGGCTTTGTATTGTTGGACCTCATCGCTCCAGCTGTTTTCTTTCCTCTAGACAGGCTTCTTTTCCCTCCCAAACCCCCTGTTTGGTTTGGTTTTTTTTTTTTTTTCCTTTGCTTTGTTTTTGTTTGGGTTTTTTTTTTTTGTTGGTTTTGGGTGTTTGTTTTTTTGTTTTGTTGGGGTTTTTTTTTAGAAATTTGCAATGTATTTCCAGCTTTTTTTACTCAATCTTTGTAGCTTAAGTCTGCTGATAAGGCAGATGATAAAATTTGAGAAGCATAATAAAATATTTCATGTAATCAAAAATAATGAGAAGAAGGTATCAGTATGTTTAAGAAGTCTGCAAGGATGTGGGTATTAAGAGGAAGGTATTATTCTTTCAGAGACTGATAGATGGAAGTCTGAATATGAAACAGACTAAATGTAGGGAATAGAAGGCACTGATTGCCCTGGAAGGTGGTGTGATGACAGACAGATTGAAAGGAAAAGACAAAGCAAATGCAGGCAAACAAACATAACAGGGAAAATGCTATGGGGCTTTTACTTTACGTAAATATAATTCCATAATATAGCAAAACAAAAGTTATATTCATACATAGTACCACAACTAGAAAGTGGAAGTAAAAAGAAATAAGCATGTTTTATATATCATAGGGAATAAACTGCAGTTTTGGACTTGAGATTTGTTAATTTTAATATCCAGAGAGTCCACTTCAATGCTTGATATAATTATTTATTTTTTTAAACTTCTCACTATTTGTGTGTGTGTGTATGTATGTGTGTGTGTGTGTTTTCATTGCTGGCTTGGTTTGTGTGTTGTGGTTTTGATTTTTGCTTTTGGTTGTTGGGTTTTTGTTGGGTTGTGTTGGGTTTTTGTGTGACAAATACTTGTGAATATACAGTATTTCATTTTAGAGTTTTCTTCAAGAATCTTGCTTAACCAGTTTTGTCTCTTACATGCTTTTATGTGTGTATGCACATCATCTCATTTCAACTCTGAAGAGGCTGATCCACAATTCTGTGAACTAAAGATGTTATGCTAACAACATGTTTGTTAATGTTTCGTATTCAGCTTAAATCATTACTTTGTGACCTTTACCCAGTTCTGTTACTGTGGGTTAAATTTATATAAACTTAGTTAAAACTATTGCCAAACCTTCACCAATACCCCCAAATGTAGCAATGTAAAGGATTTATGAATGGGTACCAGCAGGAGTCATTAACTGATGTTGTGTCATTAAGCCTTAAGGACCTTTTGTTAACTCACTGTTTACATACAGCACCATTACAAATAAGTCATGTGTGGACTGAAGGATATGGATCCACAGCACAATCTGTACATGTGAGTTCTCCCTGTCTGGCTGTTTTCCTCATTTGTACTTGCTACCCCTACAGTGTTCAGTGAACATTCTGCTTTCATCTTCCTCACTCTAACCCACTCTAATTCAATGCTTTTGCAAACAGCTTTCAGCTCCTTTTTTGAATGTGTGAGCCAGTTACTGAATTTTAAATGAAAGCTGTGCCTTCTTGCTCATGTAGACAGAACTAAAGAGAATAGGATTACTGCTGGCTGTTAGCAAATACCATCTGTTGTACAGTTTAAACTGCCTGTGCTGTTGCCACTTTCAGTTTTAGCCTATGAGGTGCAATAGTTGGCATTCAAAATATATCAGCATACATAGTAATTTCTTTGTAATTTCAGTGCATTGGTTTTCATATCTTCTACTGGCATGTTTTATTAACCAGAATGTAGTCAGCCATCTCTACCTGCAGAGTGGTAAATTTAACGTATGGTCTCTACTTGAGTAATATTGCCTTCTCGTTGCTGGGGTTGGTTGAATACACAGCTTGTGTAAGTGGGGTTCCATATTCAAAGGGCACAACAATCTATTTCTGCTTCAGCAGTGTATGATTTGATAGCTGCTGGCCTGAACCTTACATAACTGTTCAATATATGGATAGGGATCTCTCTCCACTGGGTTCTTCCCTAATGGTGTTGCTGCAGGGGTATCTGCCAGAGCTACATTTCAGTGCTTGTTTCCTTTGCATATCCTTTCTAATGATACCTGTCATGTTCACCTGGCTTCCCAAGAGAAGAGCCGGAGGGGAGGTAGAGGGTGACATGGGGTGCCAGATAAGACTAACAGGGAGAACAGGAGAAAGGAAGAGGTGTGGAGTTATTTGATGCTCTTTGTTGCAATATGCTGTGGGAAATGACGTGTATTGCCAAAAGCTATTATAATCCAGAAGCTACATTTGTGCCAGTGAAGAGCTCTGCATGCAGTTCTCATTACAGTGAGGATAAATGAATATAGGGTGGGGTTTTTTTTCTATCTAAACCCAGCTGTGTAATTTGACTCTTGTGGAGAAGTGATGCTGTGTGTGCATTTTCTGCTCAAAGAACATCTAAATTGTGTTTATCTGGTTTGACTGCTTAAATTTCATTGTAAAGTTGAAGATACTAATGTATTGTTTTTTCTAATATCATCCTGAATGATATCCTGAAGGTGATCTTCCATGCTTTACGTGTATAATACAATTGTGTATGATAAACTGATAGGATAAATACTCCTGTATTTCTTCTCACTCTTACCTGAAACAAGTTGAAAGCATACTGAAACAATAGTGCACAGTGTAATGTGCGCTGTGAAAAAAATTTGTTCTACTCTTTGTAGAAGACAATGTAAGAAAAATGGCCACTTTCCAGCTAAAATACAGTAAAGCTCCCATATATATTGAGAGGTTTCCTACCATTTTGAAAAAGTGTGTGTGAGTGTATATGTTTACTGTTGGTATTTTTAAAGACACATGCCTTCCAGGTTAAAGAAAGGAATTTTGTACTTAATATGTTAGAGAATTTGTTTGGGAACAGTTCATCCATGTGAAGGTATAACCCTTGTAATGATGCCAAGGTTGAGACCTGTGGAGATCTGCTGGTTAAGTGCTGGTAACTCAAGCATCTGGAACTTGGGTCAAATTTTACTTATGTACCCAATTTTTTTCCAAGATTTTAAATTAGGTTAACAAAGCTAATACTTGCAGCTTGCTCTTTATACTTCTCTACCTTTTATGTATATTCATCTAGCACCTTGCTAACTTACTGAAATGCATAGTGAAAAAGGAGATAGAATACCAGTTCAATTCAATTTTAGTGGCCAGAAAAGTATCCTACGATACATACAGCATAAGGCAGGCTGGAGCAGGTCTCTGGATTTGACTGCATCAGTGGAGGCTGAACTTAATTTTGAACCTGTTAGGTTAAATACATATATATGTGTGTGTGTATTTATGTGTGTATTTAAATATGTAGATCTGGAGGTTTTTGTTTGGTTGTTTGCTTTTGTGTGTGTGTGTATGTGCTTCTAAGTAAATAATACTTCCCGTATTGGGAAAGGAGAGCAAACTGTGGCAGATGAGGTGGTGGAATTTTCAGGTGTGGTGTGGGCCTGCTTCAGTCCTCTCTTACTGTGCAGGCCTGTGTAGGCGGTTGGATGAAAAAGAACAGACAAATCAACATTCCTTTCCTTGAACTCCCCAGCATGCCTCAGCTGCTTTCACTCAGCTCCAGAAAGGGGAAGTGAGACTAAAAGGAGCCACTGGTGGAATGCTTGCTAATTAGTAAAACTGCTGTATGCAAAAACCAAAAATTAAAGGAATATATAAATTTTATTGAAATTTCAATATGTGAGAACTTAAAGCATCAGGAGGGATTCATTTCAGAGCTTTCAATTAGTCAGGTACTTAAAAGAACAAGTTTTTTCAGTATTTTCAAAAGACCAGAACTTGTCAGCCTACTTATGCTGCCAGTTTTTGTCTTAATAAGTTCATTGACCCTGTAGACAGTCTGAGCGTTTTCAGAGTTACCGCTTTATCAAACTAATTTGCATTATTTTAAAGCTGTTGCTTGCTGGAAAACAATTTAGTGCGGGTGCACTTTGTAAACACTCCTTTATATAACTGCTTATTCCTTTTGGGGGTGGGGAGGGGAAAATATCAAAAGTAGTATAACTGAAAAGTTATTTTTGTGCATTCATAAAGTATTTCATAAAATAGGTTTTTACCAAACTACTCTGCATGATTTCTTTTGTTTTCATTCAGATAAACACAATTTCATATGTGACAATGTTAAGCTTCAGTAATTAACATGCAATTGCCTATTGTTACCAGATAATGTAGAGGCAAAAAATGGATTAAAAAAGGATTAGAGAAATTAATGGATGATACATTCATGGAGAAAAAACAGTGAAGCTGGGAGTGTATAATGAGGAAAGGCTCACCCTGTAGCAGTTCTTCTTTATGTCCACAATCTATAGCCATTGGAGAGATTCTCATATTTGGTGTTCTTACTGTTGTTTAAGGTCTTAATGTAGGAGGCAGTGGGTCTGTACATTAGAACTAGGTCTTTGTAGAGTATTGCTTTCTGTTCAGACCTGAATGCCTGAGAGCTAGAATGAAAAACTGTATCTTGGTTTCTTTATATGTTCTTTGGAGGGAATTCTGACTGACAAGTGAATGAAGAGCAAAGATTGTATCTTCCCATCTCTTTACTCCAGAATGAAATGTTTACAAGTACATACCTGGTCTGTGTTACAGTATAACAGTATAGATAGTGTAACAATATAGAGACATAGTTTCCACAGTAAATGGTAGGGTGTTTCAGAGAGAGTAAGTGGTGAGATCAAAGGGGTGGTTAGATCTCAAAAGTTACATGCTGCAGCTAGTTGCCCTGCCAAAAAAACACGAATAAATCTGTCTGCACATGTGATAGATAGTGGTGAGTGGTTTATTGTAGATACTCTTTGTGTTGTGCATTGATTTGAATTTCTGAAAAAATAAGAAGTGTACTTTTGAAAACAAGTTGAACTAGTGGCTAAACTCCTTCCATCCTCAGGCAGTAACTGAAAACCCAGCAGAAGTCCCAATTAAGTACCGCCCCAAGTGTGGGCTGTATTATGTGCAGGAAGAGCTGCAGCAATACCACTATAAGGTACTTTCAGTCCCTATTGCTTGTTCGTGCCTGCTTACAGTCTGCTCTTTGTGGGACTGTGTTTTGAAATTGACTGGGGGTTTGGGGCTTTTTTTCCTAGTAACACTTCCCCTACAAACCCCTCATTTTTTAAGTGTCAAGTTTTCTCTATATTTATCTCTGTGTGTATGTATTACAGTTGATCCTCTTCCCTAGGTTGGTTTACTTTGCAGCCCCACGGAAGTTTCATGGATGTAGAATTTTGGGTGTTAGTGCTTGGAATAAGCAGTGGAGCAAGACTGCCTGGATTTTGTGTTGCTGTAGAAGGCATTCTTCATCAATATGTTCTTCCTTAAAGGTCCATATGGCTTTTGATGTCAAGTTTTTTAGGTTACTTGAAATTACCTAACAGTAGAATTTGGTAATGAAAATATTTTAGGGCAATAAAGAGGAAGATGTTAAGGTGAAAATATGTGATGGCAGGCATGAGACTGTTAAGGTGTTGTGTTACTTCAGCACATAGGTAAGCCTGAGGAAAAAAAAAAGGGCTCATTTTGTGTTATTTCTCAGTAACGTGAATAAGAAAAATACATGTTTGTAACAAAAACAGATTTTAAGTTAAATTTGTTGTTGACATTTTAATAATGTTTTAATCCTAGCTATATTTGCTGTGACACCATATGAAATTTCTGGGTTTTTTTAAAACGTGATATAATTTGTTTTTCCCAGAGTGCTGCTGTCCTTGCCAGTGAAAGAAATGCTGCACAAGAGGCACGAAATAGTATAGAAAATCAAGTCAAAGAGCTGACTGAAGAAAACGAAAAATTGAAGAGAACAGTTGATGAGCTAGAGATTAAAACTGAAGAGTTGCACAAGCAAATTCATAGTATGAAAGGAGAAGAAAATTTAATGAAGGAAAAAATAAAGAGATGTGAGGTAAGTTAGAAAACCAGCCCCTTAAGTAGTCCGCTTCCTGTTTGTAAAGGTTACATTGTAGAACAAAATCGGACAAAGGATGGGTGATGACATTGGGAAGACATCATAAAACAAGCAGGCTGTCAAGAAGCAGGGTGCAGTTTGATGACATGTATAGGAATGTATAGGACTTTCACACTGAAAACAAGTGTAAAAGTCACAGCTTGGAAGTGGGGAGATCAATGATAGGCCAGAATTGAATATACTTTATAGCTCAGTTTACTGGTCAGATTAAAGGCCTTGCCACTATTTCTAAATGTATAAAGTCATATCATTGCAGGAAGAGAAGCAACAATTAGAAGAAACATTGAAACATGCTGAAAAGGAGGCAAAGGAACTGGTGGTGTTAAAAAGGTCTTTGGAAAGCCAACTGGAAGATATGCAGGTAAGAACAAGAGCATTTTGCAATATTGAAAGTTTAATTTTTCTACTTGTTCACCTGAGTCGCTATTGCTTTCTGCAGCGTTACATCTCATTCTTTTTGAAGCACACTGTGTTTTAAAGTCCAGAGCTCACTGCAATGTTCAGATATTTCCTGAAAGCATAAAAGCATAGGATCATAGAATAGTTAGGGTTGGAAAGGACCTTAAGGTTGTCTAGTTCCAAGCCCTCTGCCATGTGAAGAGACACACAAAAAAAAAAAAAGAAAAGCAGACCATCATCTAATTTAAATTGTTACCGTGACAAAGTATTTTTCTTTTTTTTTGACTCCCATGGATCTAGCAAAACTTCAAGGAGATGAATGGCCAAATAAACTGCCTAAGGCTTTATAAGTGTCTTTTATTATTTTGAATAGTCATTCAACTCTGTTTGTAGGTATTTACATGTAGAGGAATACAAAGCTGTATTTGGATATAAATAAAAACAGTAGTAGTATACAAATGCCAGGAAATCTGCTTCTCTGTTTTTATGAGCCTTATTTGCAGGTATTACATGGAACTGTTCTTATAGCATGAAACCAGGGAAATTTAACATATACCATAGGACTTGCAGCCTCTTAAACTCAGTATGAAATCCTCTTTCTACCTTGCCCTTTAGCCTATACAGTATCCAGGAAAGGATATGCTATATCCCATATTAGCCCAGAAATTAATCATGTGGAGAATGGATCTACTTCAGAGCAGTGGAGAGGGATGTTGGCAATATTGTATATGGCTGAAGATAGAATTATTCAGGTGGAAAGAAAATTCAGACCTGTTTAGGAAGGAGATGAACATGTATAAGTCTTTAAACTTTTCTTATTGGCACCATATTCCATATCTTAAAATGTTGCAAATCTAATCTTTCTTTTTTTGCAATTCACCTTTTACATGTAGTGAAGAAGCATCTATTTCAACAGTATCAGTTTAGAATTCTTTTAGTTTTGCCTCTAGAAGCAAAGTTTTCAAATGATTCTATCAAACAAGTCAGACTCAAGCGAGATATGTGTGCATTGGTAGTGGCCCTTTCTTAATTGAACAGATGTTTTACCTTGCTGTCTTCAACACAAATTTTACATTACTGTTCTGAAGAAGAAACTTCTTTGTAAGTGGATTATAAGCCAAGAGAAGATTGTGTTAACCACTGTGTTCTCATGGTTCAGTTGATCATAGTAAAAAGAAAGAAATAACAAGAAGAAAATCCTATTATGTCCTTAAAATGAAATGTGCTTCCAGAATATAAGATTTTAACAGTATTGGTAAGGAAGTTTTGTTTCAAAAAAATGACGGTTTTAAGCTGCTGTTCCTTGTAACTCCATTAATAAGTGTTTCATTGAAGGCTTTTGGTCAGTTTTTTTTTTTTCTTTTTTTTTCAAAAATGTTTATCTGTTTTACCTCACTGATTCTCCAGATTTGCTTGTACGTATTGCTGATGGTCTGCACAATCACAGTAGGTGGCCCATTGCTCATCATTGGCTTGTATTTAGCACTATTCTCTAAGAACTCTGTTCTGTCACAGTCTTGACTTGACCTACCTGCACAACATGAATCAGTGCACCATATGCATCTCCTGCATCTTGATTAGCTTTGGGTGGAGATTCAGTTGTTTCTAGCATGACTTATTAGTCTATTTCAAGTATTAGTGTTAAGCTAGGTTTGCTAGCATGATAGTTTTTATCAGTATTTTTCTCCTTTATCGGTAAATCTAGAAAAGAGAAATATTATATCCTAATGTTTATGCCCAAGAAAAACGACTGCTGATGAGAAACGACATACGACATCTTACTTCCCCTAAATAATATTGGAGAATGAAGTAGTACCCGTTGTAATACAGGGTTTTTCTGAAGACTAAGGTAATTGCTGTTGCAATGCTCGATTTTCATGAAGAATATTTTTACCATATACCTATGTTATCCAGTTTTCTGCTGGCTACATTTTAGCAAACAACAAGGACATTGTTATTCTTTAGTGGTATTTTCACTATTTGAAGAATAAATGATTCTATGCCATAGGTACTAGAAAAATAATACAGCTCATAATGTGATCTGTATTAAATCATATTAAATAGATTTTGAGAAGGAAATTATGCAGAATGATGGGGTAAGAAAACCACCATTTCCAGTCAATTTGAATTCATCAAGCCCAGAGAACAATCAGCTGTTCTGCACTTTTCCACAGACAGTGGTTGTGCATTAAAAACTAACTGGTTTGCTAAGAAACAGCACTGCTGTAAATTCTTTTTTTGAGTCTGTCAGTTTATGGCAGAGAAATCTTTGCTTTCTTCAGTCACTAATAATTGTGATCTATCAGAAAGGGAGGTTGGAAACTGATAGGAACTTCCAAGCGATAGGCCACTTCCTTGGCCTAGGAAATTTCCTGTGATTTTCGTGGCACATCAGATGGCTCAACAGCTACTGCTGCATCACAAGAGGGATGTGGGCATAAGAGATTTTAACAGATGGGGGGAATAAGAGTGTGAAGCACCTGAGCTTTGCTTCTCATACTCTGAAGTAGTAGTGCCACTGTCTGTTGTTAAACTAACTGAAAACAAACTTGGCAAAATGGAAATTTCTCCGTGGAACAGGTCAGTTACCTAGGAATTGTATTTTCTGTTAAAACAATGATGATTACAACTTCACAACTTTCTAAATTTTAGTGATGTACTTAGTATTTATTTTATCATCCTTCTTTGTAACAAACGGTAAAAATACGGTGATTGAACATGGGCAGATGCAATATAGGAAAAGTACAGAGTTTTCTTTTCAGGATGCCAGAATATAACTCAGAGGAGAAAAAGCTAAATTTCAATCTCGGGCATCTTAGTCTACCACTTATCTGAAAATCAGGTGTAAGTTGGAATGACCTGATGAAAATTTAGGTGATCCACAGCAGGCCCCCTAGTATTATTTTCTTTAAAGATTGCTTTTTATTTATATTTGTTTAAATAATAATATTTCTATAAGTATTCATACCTATTATAACTTCAGCAATTGCCCTAGTTAGTAGGTGAAATTTCTTCTCATATTAGGTGATTTGAGTGTGGGGTTTTTTTGGTTTGGTTTGGTTTATTTTTGGTTTGTTCGGGTGTTTGTTTTTTTTATGTTTATAACTCTGAAGTAGAGAGTGACCAGATTTGCTCTGATGTTTACTTCCCTTTCCAACACACTGGAAATGCAGAGCATAGCATCCTGCTGGCACCATTATTCTGCCACAATGTATTTCACTCATGTGTGTCTGCACAGTTTGTTTCTCAAGGATGTGTAAACAAGCAGTAAAGTTAAATGATCAGTGAAAGTCTGATGGAGGGAGGTGCACATGAGGTCTTTATAATCTGCTCAAATATGTCACATCAGCAGGGTCCCAAGATTTCAGCAGCTTTTAGAACTGAAGTGCTAAAATCGAACCTTTTCAAGGTTCTTCAAATCCGTTGGTGTCAGCTAAACCAATTCTGGTGTAGAATAAAACTTTACAAAACAGCATGTATTAGCCCCCAGCGTGTTTTAGGGTTATGTATGTGCTTCTTAGGCATCCAGCATAACTCCTGTTCGTATCAGAGATGCCTTTTATTGATGGGTTGTATAGGAATGTAAAAGACAGTGAATCTAAAGAAATCTCAAACTTCTAATATTTGACAATGTTTTTTCTTTTCTTTTAGATTAATTCTTTTTCGATATTCTGATCTATGTTGCCTAGAGAAATTCTGTGTTTTCACATTTAAAAATTTTTGAAGTGTAATAAAGTAAGCATCCTAGGTATTAGATATTCAACAAAACTTTAAACGTCCAATTTTAAAACGTGAAACAATGTTTTGGAATGCTTTTTACAATGTATGGTGATATTGGTTATTTACATTTTTCTGTTGGAACAATTTAAATTCTCCATAATCTGGTTTTAATCAATTTAATGGTGCCTTTCAGGTGCCTTAAAAAAAACCCTTTTTCATGTCTAGTGGTATTGGGCCATTAAGGTGTTTTATTATGGAGGGAGAAAGAAGAGGTTAGAGTCGCAACATGCAGACAGAACGTAACCTACAAACCTGCTTTTCTTGTACTGGAATGAACCAGTGACAGTCAGTTATTCTGCTGATGGACAGTAGAAGCTGGAGGGTGTTACATTCTTAAGCATACTCATTGTGGTAGCAGATACATTTGGAGCTCCTGTTAGATTAGCATACGGCGTAGCCCTGCACTTCATTCAAAATTTAATCCAGATAATGAAGGTCTGGTTTGGACATTAATGGCAAAGGTTCTTTCAGGAAGGGGATTTCTGTGCTGAGAGCTGCAAAGGTCTGTTTGCACAGCATCTGTCACAATGGAACATCATCTTGATTAGGGCTTCTGGGTGCTATAGAAGTACAGCAACAGGAAAAAAAAGTCCCCACTAGTTATTGTTCATTCATTGTAGAAACAGATTTGTAGTTTACTTAATTTTTTTTTTTTTACCTGAGGAAAAAATTTCCAAGGGAGTGTTAAAGGGATCATATAGCAAAATGTGAAAGCTAAATGTATGCTTTGCATGTAGAAGATCATGAAAAGGGTCTACATACGGTGCTGCATATGTTAGAGCAGTGTTTTAAGAATTTATAGGAAAGACAGAGCACTGCTTTGCTAAAATGATGTTTGTCCTGTACTGGCTAGCAAACTGTAACTCCATAAACTTTTTTCATTATTTAAGATTGTCTTAATGTTACAGCAGCTGTTGCATGGAGAATGTTATATAACATTCCTTTAAGACATTAGAAAAGAGTCTACATGTCATCATATATGTATGTGTATCTATTTGTTTGTTTATTTTTTCATCCACTGCAGGAGAACATCCATTGTATTTCACAGGAACGGCAACAGTTAACTCAGCAGTTAAAAGATGAAACTCGCCAGAAGGAACAGCTAAAACAGATAACGAACGAAATGGAAAATGAACAACGGCTACTGAACAAGACTGTTGATAAGTTACAGGAGGAGGTATGAGTTCACTCCAAAGAGGCAGCAGGAATCTGATTATTTAACAGACAGAAGCAAAGGAGCTGCCAAATTCTAAGGATTTTTTTTTGTGGTGGTTTTCTTTGTTATGGGTTTGGGGTTTTTTTTTTTTTGGTGTTTTGGTTTTGGTCGGTTTTTTTTTATGTGTAGAAGAAAGTGAAATGCAAACTTTGCTTTTAGTCTCCTTATTCTAGAGACTATCAGTAAAAGCTTCTAGGACTGGAACAGTAGTTGGAACACCACTATCTCAGAATACTGTTGTAAGCCAGCTCTGTTTTGTTTAAACAGCATCCCAGATTTGAGTTAAGTTCTAATGTATGCTACAACAATATTTCAGGATTTTACAGCTGGTTCTCAAAACGCTACTGCATTAGACTTCTTTTGCCATCTGTGTATAAACCATGCAACTTAATATTGATACACTGAAATGTGACTGTGCAATTCATTACATCAGTCAGGTGGAAGAACTGACAGACAAGACAATAGTTTTGCCACACATACCATTAGAAACAAAAACCTTACTGTTTTGTGTTTTCACACTTCTGTGCAGAAATTCATTTCTTTGGGATTAAGTTTGATAAATTTACTAGTTGAAAATACTGAGCTGAATATCAAAGCTGGAGACAAAAACTTTTCAATGTATGAAGTATGATAGTACCTTTTGCAGCACTAACTTAGGAAACAAAAATGTACTTTTTTCCCAGATGTCTGAAATGGTAGAGCTCTCGAAAACATCAACTCTGGAGCTCCAGAACCAGCTTGATGAATACAAGGAGAAAAATCGCAGGGAACTTGCAGATGTGCAGAGACAATTGAAAGAGAAAAACCTTGAGGTAGAAAAATCACGCCTGGCAACTATGAGAATGCAAGATGAGGTAATGACTTCCGTGTTCAGTGACAAATTCTAACCTTTGACCTAGAATTCAGCTAAGATAATTTTCAAGACAGTGAATATTTGCTATAATGGTTTTGTGTACTCCATCATAAGAGACTGATCTTAATCATCATGCTTTGAGTTTAAGTCTTCATGATGATGATCAACATATATCTTCTGCCAGAGAAATAGTGTTTCCTGTTTATGACAGATAAATGCAGTGTTGGATAAATGTATCTTAAGTGATATGACAAGAATTCCATTGTTGATCTGCTGCTCTGTTAATGCCTTTTTAATGTCTGCTACTGAAAGATTTGAGAATGTGGAAATATTCTTGAATTAGAAAAAACCCACTAACCCACAGCAGTTACTTAAAAAAGAAAAAAACAAACACCCCATCCCCTCAGGAAAAATCAAATTCTGGCTCTAAAGGAGCTGACGTATATTCTCTCCCTTTGTTTGAACTGAGTTGCAGTTTTAAATGACAGAAGTCTGTGCAACCAAGAATCAACCACAGTCTTGAAGTGTCTACCTCAGCATGTAAATTTTACTGTAAAGGCAATCCAGTCTTTTAAAGATCTACATATACTTGTTCTGCCATTGGAAATGCTATGAGAGTACACTGGTCACAGAAGTTTTCTGTATGTAGACTATTTTAATAGTTTGGTTTTTCAAGTTCAGAACTTCTCTTGTGTTGCCCTGGCCCCTTAACAGACTTGGGGAATGGCTTTAAACTAAAGGAGGATGGATTTATCAAAATGCCTATCTAAATATTAGGAAAAAGTTCTTTACTGTGGGGGTGGTGAGGTGCTGGCACAGGTTGCCCAGAGATGATGTTGATGTTGAGCCCTGGAAGTGTTCAAGGCCAGGTTGGATGGGACGGGCCTTTGAGCAACCTGATCTAGTGGAAGGTGTCCCTGCCCATGGCAGGGGATTGGAACTAGGTGATCTTTAAGATTCCTTCCAAACCAAACTATTCTGTGATTCTGTGATGTATGTTAGCAGTTATGTCATTGGCAAAATCCTGTAATTGAAATGCCTCAAATGCATAAACTACATAATTATTTAAAAGCTAAAGTAGTGACAGTCTGAAAATTAAAGGAATAATATTGTGAAAGTTCAAAAGATAGAACCATTTAAAAAAACGTGAAAAATTGTCACTGTAAAACCTGTAGTGTGAAGCATCTCTTCAGATATGGTATTTAATCCAAGTATTTTCCTGGTGCCATCTTGTGGATAAAACAAAAATTACTATGAAAAGCATATAGCTCAGTGCAATTCCTGTAACGCTTCAGGATCTGTCATGTTTGTAGTCAGCCCCCTTTACTGAAATAATTAATTTATACAATGTACAGTTTAAAGTGTGTTACCATCTTATTGTTCCAGATGCGTCTTATGGAAGAAAACTTGAGGGACCACCAGAGAGCCCAGGATGAGGCAATAACAAAAACTCAGTTGCTAGAACAGACTGTGAAAAGCTTGGAGTATGAACTGGAAGCCAAAACCCACTTAAAAGATGATCGGGCAAGACAAATCAAACTAATGGAGGTAAAAGGCATTTTTCAGGGTTGCTTGCTTATTAGAACTGGTTAAAATAATTTTGGTGTTTCACATGGATTCTGCAAAGAAGAAATAAAATAAGTGGATGCTGGTGAAAGTCCATGTAGTACTACTGCAGGATTTATTCTGGTGATCTGTTAGCGTATCTATTGTAGTGTGATGCGTTCTAAATTGCAGTTGTTCTTTTATTGTTTTAATTAGCTTTTATTTTAATTAATTTCTTCTGGAGTTTATCGGGTAGAATTGTATTATTTTTGTTCATAGGCCCATCAGAACATCAAAATAATTTAGATGTGTATGTTCTATGTAGCATCTAATATAAGTCCATTTATGGATCCTAAATAACACTGTTATTCTAACTATGTTGTTACAGGGTTAGCTTCATAACTGTTTAGTTCAACTAAGCTGTCTTTTGACTTTCATAAACAAGTATTTTTAAACCATTGTACTCATATACTCATATGAAAAGAGATTTGTCATCCAACTGTATAATGTAACTTAAACATTCTAAGAACAGTCTCTAGAAACATCACAGAATTCCTGTTACTTTCTGGAGATTGGTGGGAGTGATTAAAAACGGAAATGAAACTTCTATTTTATTTCCGTCACACAATTCCATTTAAAAGCTTATCTACCTGTAATCTCTTTTTCCTAGAGTCTGTATGTTTTCAGACACATTTCACTTTTCAAGCATAGTCTTCCAGACAGTTTTGAGTCCTTGAAGTATAAGGAAGAATGCCCTAGTAGTAATCTGAAGAGGAATGGGAAAGTAGTATGTTGAAATTACTTTTCTTTGTTCCACTTAGGACAAGTTATCTCACCTGGAACTTGAGCTTGATGAAGAAAAAACTAATTCGGATTTGTTGTCCGAGAGGATCAGTAGATGCAGAGAACAGGTACTTGAACAGGTTTTCCAACTGGTGTATAATGATGAAGAAAAAGTCATATTAGGATTACAAACAGTATTGATTGACTGAATAATGAGTAATAGGTTTTATATACTGTGCTTAAGCGGAGTATGTAAATCTACAAAAAGAAGGTTCACAAACTCCTACATGTCATCACAGACCATGAAAGAAAACTGACAGATGGCATATAAAGGCTGAAGACCAGTATCATTCTCTGATATTCTTAATGCAGTGAGCTTTGTCAAGTAATGACTGATGCATGCAGTGATGATGCTGTATTAGATTTGGTTCTAGGTGATGAGGCTAGCAGAGAAAGCCTGTTGTAGAAAGTATTTTAGGTTGAAAGATCACAATTTTTTAACTTCCTGAAAAGTAGGCCAGCATTATTAGAGTCTTGATTTCAAAGAAGGAGCCTCTTAGGAAACTGTGAAATTAATTCGTGAAGTCAGGCAAACTGAAGGTGCTGACCAGTTTCATCAAAGAGGAAGCTTTGTTTTCATTACCAGTATAAAATCTGATTAAGATATATCAAGTATGCGACAGTTGGAAATAATTTTCCACACAAAAACATGAGTCATTAGTTCCGGAAGTGTTGTATGGGTATATAGCCCAGAAAGAGGGGAAGAAGGATCTAATAGCAAGATTGTGTCTCATGGGACAGAAAATGTAAAGATAAAGTGAGATTTGCCAAGCTATATGAGACATATCATAGTAATTCCAGCAAGTAACAAAAAGATTCTTGGCTGTGTAACTAGGAAAAAGAAGTGGAAACTGTATGATGAGGTGTATCAATCAAGACAAAAAGTAAGCCAGGTATGCCTCTTCAAGTAAGGATTTTGCTTCTGCCTTCAGTAAGGCCAGTGAATGTTCAGGTGCGGGAAAGTGAAGTGGGCTAATGGAAATGGGACCATTAAGCTGGAAATCAAGAGAATTAGGAGTTTGTTGTTCTGAAGAAAGAAGGCTGAAAGAAGTGACTTATGAAATTATAGGTCCTGTGACAAAAACTTACAGTAAATCAGAAAAGTAGAGAATAGTGCCTGATGACTGAAAAAGTAACCAGAGCATCCATGGTCAAGTAGTCTGTTACGGAAGTTTTTCAATAGTCAGTGGAAACAAATACGGTGATGTGGCTCTCTTGGAATATCACTGTGTCTAGACAACGTTCCTTGCCTTAGTTTTACTTTCTGAAAGATAGGAAACTAGTGTATAACTCATTACAGCGTGTTGTCATGGTTTAACCCCAGCTAGCAACTACGCACCACAAAGGCACTTGCTCATTCCCCCTGCATTGGGATGGGGGAGAGAATCAGGACATTAGAAGTGAGAAAGCTCATGGGTTGAGATAATGACAATTTAACAGGTAAAGCAAAAGTTGTGCACACAAGCAAAGCAAAATAAGGAATTCGTTCACCACTTCTCATAGGCAGGCAGGTAGGTATTCAGCCATCTCCAGGAAAGCTGGGCTCCAGCACACCTAATGGTTACTTGGGAACAGCAAACATCATCACTCTGAACATCATCCCCCCCTTCCTTTCTCTCCCATCTTTGTATGCTGAGCATGATGCCTTACAGTATGGGATATCCCTTGGGTCAGTCAGCACCAGTTGTCCTGGCTGTGTCTCCTAGCTTCTTGTGCACCCCCAGACTACTCACTGGTGGGGTGAGAATCAGAAGAGGCCTTGACATGGTGTAAGCACTGATCAACAATAACTAAAACATCCCTGCATTATCAACACTGCTTCCAGCACAGTTCCAGTCAGAGCCCCATACCAGTTACTCTGAAGAAAATTAACTCTATCCCAGCCAAAACCAGCATGCATCTACTACTGTAGGTTTACATTAGGTACTATACCTCATTACCAGGAGGCAGTTTGCACTAAGATTACGTTTCATTTCTCTTTCTCCAGAAAAAAAGAATTGCTGACATTATTTGGAGTAGCTTTAATTTCAGAGGGAGAACAGAATGTAAAATCTGTTTCTATGTCTTTTCAATGAAATTGTATATCCCACTAAGACAGCTGGAGAGATCTAAAATGAGTGAGAGCTCAGCTTTCTTTCCTGCACCCTTGCAGGAAAGGTCCTGCAACTACTTTGTTGGGACCCGGATTACTGAGATTCTATTTGATTGCAATATAGTCTTCCGCTGTTATTACACTGATATTGTACAGACTCTGAGTCTGGGTGAAATAGAATGTAAAGGACCCAAAATAGTGTGGGAATTAGGAATTAGGAAGCCTTTAATACTAGAATCTATGCCTGTATTTTAAACCTAGGATAAAAGAACCTCAGTCATAGCTGTGCTTCTGAGTTCTATAGTAAGTTAATTTGCTAACAGAATGGAAACCTAAAACGCAGATGGGTGACCAAAATGTTACATAATGGGTAAAAGGCGTGTTTATTTTGAGGTCTGGAGTTTCTCATTTCACACATGAGTTACAAAGGTTGCTTTGTTTTGATTTTATGCCAGAATGACTAAGTAGTCAAATTACTAAAGAGTATTTCAGGGTTTGCTAAGCATTTATAATGACGTGAGAAATTATAGTGGATTTGTCTTGGTAGTATCTGTATTTCTGTAAATGTGTTATGTTTGGTGGTGGGTTTTTTTTAATTATTGCATGTTACTTTAATATACTGATAATGAATTATAATACTCAAATTCTAGTAAAACCAACTTGAAACAACTGGTTCTCTTTTACATACAGCTAAATGCTGGAATAAACATCAGCAGGGCTGGTAGTTCACATTTCATTTACCATGAAATATTAGCCTTTTTTAATTTAAGCACCCTTTTGAATCTGGGAATGGCTGCATGTGACACTGTTCTCATCTTCCCTACTTTGTTCTTGAGAAGTACCACAAAAAAGTGGAAACAGTAAAAAATCTGGGGGCCAAGATGAGTTGTATCCTATTAGCTTTTAAATGATAAGGTATTAGCAGCTCTGGAAAGAGCAAAATGGTCAACAGTCACAAACACATAGAAAGCTGGAGTGCTCATCTGCCCTTTGAGTCTGAAGGGAGCAGGAACAGGGCACATGTTAGTACATGATGGGTTTTTTCCCCCTGCAAACAAGTGAAATGAAGCACCTCTTGCCATTTTGGTTTTGCAAACAAAAATGAAAAATACTCGATACCCTCATCAATTCTTGTATTCTGTGAAAATGCAAGCATGGGTCTATTGACTTCAGTAAGTGTGAAAAATGGACTAGTTAGTTTCCATGACAACTTTAGAATAAATACTGAAGGATAAAATTGCATTGCATCATTCACTTCCTTTTGGTAAAACATTCCCAGTGGATAGCTGTATACCTGCTCTAGCTGGCACCAGCTGTCAAAGCAAACAAATGAAAATGTGAAGGTTGCTTTTCTGTTATGAAGCATCAAAGGGGGTTTATTTGGCTTTAGCTTGTTTTTTTGTTAAATGTTGGGGGGTTTTGACACATACTTGAGAATTGTGTATGTATGTCTAGATAAATATATGTAGTCATGTATGTATGTTTTACATTTCCCTACTTGGTATTAACAAGAAACATAAGCTGTGAACCTAGTGTGAGGTGGTAAACAATGGTGATAATACCTACAATATTACTAGAAATCAAATTGTTTTTACTAATAATGATCTCAACAGCTGCTTCTAATCCTAAAGCTGGCAGAAAATGCTGTTACATCTAATAAAGCCTTGTAAAATCTGATACTATTGCTTTTCTTAAGTCTTTGTTGTTAGCATTCTTCAAGTCCAGCTGTGATAACTGTTGCCTTAAGCTGCAGAAGAAGTTTATTCTTCTAACATAATTAGAATGTATTAGATCTGGGAAAGGTAGAATGTGAAGCCCAAAGCTCCAGAGCCTATCTTAACTGCTGTGAAATAATTGAAAAGTTTGAGCACATTTTGGCAGTCAACTGCTTTTCTCCTTTGTGTATGTTAATTATTTGTTTACTAATGAAAGGTGCAAGGAGATAAGTGAAAACAGTTTCCACCTCCCCCATACAGGAACTGTGTGCTGCTGCTCTTCTCTTTTTACAAGCTCTTGTATATATTTGCACATAGCTTTCTGGTCCTAATCAGATAGTACTTTTTCCTCTCTCACACTGTTTTTCTGTGAGATTGCTTTTACCCTGAAGTGTCCAACAATAGTAGCAGTTATCTTGCAAATATAATCATTGTCCTCTAAATAATTTCTTAATTTGAGATCTTGGGAAGGTTGCACAAATTTTCCACAGCCTTTGAGCACAATAAGAGCACAGCAGAACTTTAGAGTAGTCCATTAAACAAGATCCCACATAAAACAAATCCCCTTTCTTAACAGATGCATTTTTAATTAGTCATTCATTTTACTGTGAATTTTGCTTTATTTTTTTTCTGTCTCTGTCTTCATGGCTAAAGCAATTACAGTGTAACAAATTCTATGTAATCCCTCACATTGTAATATTTTTCATGTATTTCATGAACAAATGCAGTTACTGTGGACGTGTGATTCTAATTTGTATATATAAAACTTCTAATATGTAAAATGTTTTACAATATAATGTATATTATTATTATCATCATCATCATTAGGCTCCTATACGAGAGCTTTTTGGAAATTGCCCAGCTGCTGAGAACAGAGCCACACGCTAATATTTGTAGTCCAGTGACTGTTATGACCTTAGTTTTCAGGAATGCCTTCTAGTGTTCCAAAATTGTACTGTGACATGGTATATGCAACTGCATGTATTGCTACCATTGTTTGTATTCATATATTCATTCCAAAGTTACAGACACAGTGTAAATGACTTCTTTTAAACATGTGATTAACTAAACAGCTGTCTTTTAATATTATAATGTGGTTAAAAAAAAACAAACCCTAAGGTAAAATTTCATGTGCTTCACTTGTTTGACCTTCACATTCTTAGCATTGCTTTTGGATTTTTCTATGCAAGAATTCCTAATGGCTTTTAAACGACCTTTAGTGAGTAGATCTGTAAATTAAAGCTGCTTAACTGTGGTGATGGGTTTATGCAAGTTAATATGCAACTGTCATAAAGCAGGAAAGAGTAGTGTGGCCACTGGAACATTTGTCAGTCTTCTTGGAGATACAGTAATTGGCACAGATGTTCCCTGTTTTCCCCAGGTGATATTCATCATAGTAAACATTGTGCAGGGAATAGCACAAATGCTGTGGTAACATTTGCTGTGCCTGCAAAGGCATTTGTAAATACTTGAGGGCAGTCTCAGCAGGAATGAGAGGGAAGAAAAGTATTTGGACACTACAAACTTCTTCCCCTAGCTCTGAAATTTCATTAGCAGCTGTTAGGCAGTAGAGTTTCTCTTTGATCCTCAGAATCTTTTTTTTCCCAGTCAAGTCCAATAGAAAGTTAAACCAAACTAATTCTGTATTCTTATCTCAGTTCTGTATTGATGAGATAGTTTTCTTAACATCTTACATGTGGAGAATTTACTTCCCTTTTGGTTATTGAATACGCATCTGAAATATTTACAGGAACTGTAGCAGAAGTTGTGTTTTAACAAAAGAAAGAAGAACCACCCCCTCCCCAAATCCAGAAGTTGGTGCTGTCCTGGTATGAAAGACAGAAAAGTAACTGGAGGTGGGGGGCAATCAGTCTATTGAGAAAGAGCTTTTAGTATTCTCACAGATACAGAAAACTGTAATTGTCTGTAAAGTGTCTCACTGATTTATAGGTGCTTCTCTGTAGTACCAGTTTTTTGTTTAAAGTAGACTAGTCAGCAGCTTAAAGGTAAGATGCCATTAAGAATGCAGAAAACAACTGCAGAAGGTGTTTGACGACTGTTATGATGTTCCAAAACAGTTACCTGGGACATGATATGCCTCATACAACACGTTAAGAGTTCAGTTCCCTGCTATAGAATATATGTATACTGAACCTCAACAATACCCAGTGTGGCTGGAAAATACCTAGAGTAAGCACTAGGAGTAACATGGGCTTCCCAAAGTGGCTTTTTAAAAATTGTTTTATTTTCAAGATTCTAATAGTAACCTTCAGCAGAAATCATGCAAATGTCTTGAGTTCTAAGAAAGAGCAAATTTTTTCTCATTGCATAGGTGTATATACTTTATGTATTGGTGTTTTTATATATATATATATATATATACATAGCCTCATATAGATAAGTGTAAAAGAAATATTTAAAATTTCTGTCTTCTTTCTATAATAGATTGAACAAATGAGGACAGAGCTGCTTCAGGAAAGAGCTATAAAGCAAGATTTGGAGTGTGACAAAATTTCATTGGAAAGACAGGTAATTATAATTATGGCTGGCATGTCATCACACTGGCAAGATGACAGGGTGGGTATCTGCCTTCATTAAGGCATTCAAGTAAACATTTAAGGAATACATTTAGTAGCTGTCATTATCCCAGCATAGTGTGCTGCTGGAAGTATGTTTTGGTAAGAATAGATTAAAAAACATGCATCTTACTACTGATTCTCAAAAGAAAATACTAAAATATTGAATTAAGTCTAATCTTAGGTTTTTCTCTTTTCTTCTGTACCTGCTCTTAGTTTGAGGTGTGTCACAGTTTATATATTTCATGTACTAAACATTTGCACTATGCAGGGTGATTGGAGCTAGGTGGTCTTTATGGTCCCTCCCAACCAAAATCAGTCTATGATTCTATGCAAACATATGTTTCGTATAGTA
This sequence comes from Neopsephotus bourkii, assembly GCF_033783945.1. Lineage (NCBI taxonomy): Eukaryota > Metazoa > Chordata > Aves > Psittaciformes > Psittacidae > Neopsephotus > Neopsephotus bourkii. The sequence goes on from NW_026900826.1 coordinate 5,240,390, forward strand.
TTGTAAGACATTTTTGTTGTGGTAAAATCAGGCATCTCTGTAGCACCGAATCCTGTCTATACATTTGAGGATCAAAGACATTAAAAGTAAGAAATGTGACAGTTTGTTATGGTATGCTTGTTTTAGAATAAAACTGAGATATCAATATAGAAATTTGAAAAAGGCACATGAACAGAAAAGACTATAGCACATTGCAGATTTGGCTGTCCAGTTGAGCCATAAATCCTTTGACCACTTTTTGAGGAGCTGTTCTTTACAATTTTAATATTTCAAGAACAGCGTTGAAGGTAGATCATAATTTCAAGAAATTGTGGTTTTTGAGTATTTTCTTCTGTAGAAACAAACAGAGAAAAAGTGAAAAATGGCATGCCACTGAAAGAAAAGACACAAATTTGACAGAGAGCTTTACTCCCTGTTGTCTGGGGAGGAATGTGACTCGCGTAAATACCTGTGACGGAAAAAAATACTTCCTAGTTTTTTGCAGCATTTTGTTCTGCAGCTCACTAGTCTTTGAACCATAGGCGCTAGCTGAGATCCAGAGGAAAACTGTCTTAGCAAATGATAGTATTACTGTCAGTCTCAAGAACATAAACCAGACTGTAATGGGATTTTAGAGAACATGTTTCTACCAAACACCTGATTTGATGTCTTAAATTATGTGAAATTAATCCAATCTTAATTGTTTGAAGAAAAAGGAATGCTGCCTACATGTACATCTTTATATTTCGAATCTCAGTTTTCTATCATAGCTTTTTTAGTTTTGAGATCTGAGATCATGATTTGAAGCTGTATAACAGAATATGGAAGAGTTCCTGGAACTTTCATTTATTTATTTATTTATTTATTTTTATTTTATTTAATCATCAAGTCGCCATTAAAAAAAAAAGCAAAATTATCTGGCCTCATAAAAACTAAAGTGTAAATCTGGGCAAAAAGTGTGCTTTTACTAATCATGAAGCTTACAGAGCTTTTCAAACTATGTGGTAAAAGTAGCATTATATATTTAAGAAAGGGAGGGGGAAACCCACAGTAAGAGCTCTGATAGAGTAAAGCAGTATTTGATGCAAGTAATTTCTTTATCTAATTGTTTTAGCCATATACCAGTGAGTTACAGGGGAAGAATACACTATTTGACAAAAAACTGTGTAGAGAATGAGACGGATCCAATGCTATTTGAAAAAATGTAGCGTATTAAAAATGCTGTAGGAAGGGGTTTGCAAATATTTGAAGTTAAAGGATCCATTATTTTTAAATAAAGCACTGTAATAAAAGATTTGTTTGTAGTAAACAGTAAAATCTCACTGACTTGGGTTTGGAGGTTTTTTTCATATTTCCTAATTTAAAAATATACTGGTCACTTTATGCTTGCCTGGATAAATTTAGTTTGTGTTAAGGTGTTATTTGTTAATATCAGCATATATGTAGTAATCAAGTATGTTCCAACTATAGAACAAAGACTTGAAGAGCCGAATCCTTCACCTGGAGGGTTCTTACCGATCCAGTAAAGAGGGACTTGTTGCTCAATTGGAAGCAAGGATCACAGAGCTAGAAGAACGACTTGAAAATGAAGAGAGGTGAAACTAATTATATTAAGATGCAAATCTGCGTGTTTATATTTGTTAATATGGCTTCTCACTAATATTAAGTCTCTAATATAATTAACTTTTTTCTCACAAGCAAGAAATTAAAATGGTTATTGTTTCATAGAAGTATTGCAAAACTTCTTTTTCACTGAAAGAGCACTAGATGTTCCCTTGTAAATGTAAAACTGAGCACAGTGTGAACATGGTTCCATACCTCATTATATTATCAATGCCTAATATCAAGTAACAGGCTTAGAAATACAAACTACAGTTTAACACATCCACATTCCTCTTAGTGGTTCATGCTTGTGAACAAATTTCTTAATGTGTTACATGGAATCAGTAAATCAGAGCAGGGGCCATTAGTGTTTATTTTAGTCTTACAAAATTGCTAAAGATTTATGTCAGCAGGAATGGAAGTATTTTGGTTCTTTTTTTTAATAAGCCTGTCTTCTATTTATTTTGTTTCTAGGGATAGAGCTAATTTTCAGCTAAGTAACCGCAGACTTGAGAGAAAAGTGAAGGAGTTAATGTTGCAAGTAGATGATGAACATCTCTCACTGACTGATCAAAAGGACCAGGTAGAGGGAAAGACTAATATACAAATATTTGATATTAATTCTACTAGCATAAATCATCATATAAAAAAATATATGAGACTAATATAGGTAGATGCTGATAAGTCTGTTTATGAGCACCTGTTTAGTGAGATTCACAGTTCCTATTGTCACCATGTTAGTCTAGTACTAAATCATTACTCATTTCAAAAATTATAAAAGAAGGCACTTACAGAAGCAATGCTATAATTAAAGAAATAAAGCCAATAACAGACAGTATATGATCCTATAAATATATACACCAACATATGATGCTATAAATATCTACGCTAACAAATATATTCTGGTTTGCCATGCTTAAATACAAGCTATAAGTGTTAAGCATACGTTGGTATTCGAATAGCAATGTGCTCTACCATTCCTGTGGTCTTCATTGATTCCTTGCTTAAAACATGGTTTGTTTCAGTATGTGAGTCAAATAGTTAATAGTCTGCCTAGAGAATGAAATATGTTTCAATTGCAGACATCTTCTAAGAGAACAATCCTTTCAAATCCTGAGTTTTTGAAACATTTTATAGTATCTGTTTGGTAAAGTTGCTTAGCTTTGACATACTAGTAGCTCCAGTGTTCCCTTACTGAGAACCAGCTTTTGCTATTGCATAATATTATTTTACTCCACCGAAGGTATGTTTGCTTGTTGGTGTTTTTTCTTCATAAAAAAACTGTATCCCATCACTATTTGCAAAGTCTAAAGCTGGCTTTTGAATAATTCTGAAGCATGGGATTACAGTGTCACTACGCTGGCAAAGTTGTGTCTTTATTCTCCCTCTCATAGATGCTGGAAGAATAAAATTCTTTTATTAAAATAGTGTTCTAATCAGCTGGCATGTAAATATTTCAGTTGAGTTTGCGTTTGAAAGCAATGAAACGTCAGGTTGAAGAAGCTGAAGAAGAAATAGACAGACTGGAAAGTGCTAAAAAGAAACTCCAGCGAGAACTGGAAGAGCAAGTAGACATAAATGAGCAATTGCAAGGACAGCTTAACGCTGCAAAAAAGGAATTAAGGTAAGATCGCTTCTCAGGCCTTACAATTATCTATTACACCGCCACTCACAAGATTGATCTCTTGCCCCTTTAGTCCATTAAACTATAGGCTTCCTCTAATAGACCTCAAGGTTGTCATAAGCTAACAGTTTAGGAGACAGACCTGTTAAACTCTTCTGCATTTCCTTTCTCTACAAATGTTCTCCAGTTCTTTCCAGGATGCTCTAGCTGTCCACACCTTCTTTCTAAGATGTGCATGCTGTGTCAAGTCATTGAGGCAGGGAATAAAAAATGGAAAAAAGTGGTGGAACTCAACACTCTTATCATTTGTAGTAATAAAAATTTCCTGTTGATGACTGAAAGGTACAGCTATCCTGTGTTAGTTTTCCTCAGTCATCTTTGAACACTTCAGTGTGCAAGTTTTATAGTTTCCACTCTCTGTGGCTTTAGACGTGCTTGAAAATAATGATCTTCATTCTCTTGCATGTTCCTTTCATATAAGATGTAGTCTATGATAAACTACCCCTATTGGAGCACAAATATCTTTGGCATCCTTTAAAACGTAAATCCTGTCAAATGTTTTAAACTTTGCATAAGTGTTTTGTATGTAAATGTGCAATTTTAATAGCAAAGGTATATATATTTGTTTTAGTAGACTGAAGAAGTCACCAAGTAAAGTGTTGGCTGATTCTGATGACGATGAAGATGATGATATCAGTACGGATGGTGACAGTCTCTGTGAAGTACCTTCAGGAAATAACTTTTCAAAAGATGATGATACTAAAATCTAAATAAGTATGGTGTGAATCCTTGAAAGTACTGGAAGAATAACATGAATTATCAAGAAACTTGGATATTCTAAAAGCCAAATGACATAAAGGGATTTAAGTGTTGGGAATATAACGTTTCCATCCATACTGTGCCATTTTCTCACTTAGATCTCTGCTATTTATTATGGAAAACAGGATTGCATTATGAAACAGGTATAAAACACAAGAGAGATAATTGCTACTGAAAACACAGGATGTTTCACATTGGAAATGTGATTTTGCTAAAATTCTGCTTAAGTAAAAAGCCATTTGAAAGTAATTAAAAATAGTTTGTAGTTATTGAAAGATTTTCATTAAAATTAAGGAAACCACAAAGGATTATTTAATAATTGTAAGTAGGGGGAAATTATGTATAAAATGTAAATATTTTAAGCCTAATCTTTTTATTGACTAGTACTATTTTGTAAAGTTCTAAATGTTACATAAATCAGTTTCATATGTAAAGTACTTAAATTTATACTGAATGCTATATTTGAATTTTACCTACAAAGAAAACAAATGAAAATATATGCAATTTTGTGTATTACAGAGCCAATTCACAATTCCTGAGCCAAGAAGTACATTTGCATTTTTAAACCAATGCAAGCTTTATTGTATGTATTCTGTATATTACAAATCAAATGTTAATCCTGCCTGTGGACTTTAAGAAGGAGAATCACATCTGCATGACGAGTGTGGTTTGCCTACAGCTTTCTTGTAAACTTTGTTTGGAAAGCTTTCTGTTCTTAGTAGGGAAGAGTCAGAATGATTTCAGTTATTACTTGGCATCTTTCATTTCCTGAAATGGGCTTCATACTGCCAGAGGCAGAACATTATAGGCCTGCTGATTTGAGGGCATCAGGACAGGCTTGTCTTAAAGTCTGAGAAGTCCCACTTATTCTGGTAAAATTACTTGTGGTCATTGAATTAAGTACGTGCATAAATCTGTTCATTAATTGATCCAAAAAATTTATGCAGTTGGCAAGAAATTGCATGAGCAAAACAAAAAGCATGTAATCCAATTTTTCTTTCTAAGCTGTTCTTGGCCATCTATTTGTGGTGTATTGCAGTATGTGGTCATATGTGCAGATATATGTTAGTATTTCAATTTACAGAAGTATCTGCATTTCAGGTGATCCATCTGTTCAACAAACTTTGAGGGAAACTAAAAAAGAATTGCAGATTTTATTTCAGAAGCATTTTCAATTTTATTGCTGTAAATACCTTTTTTGCTTATTTACATTACACCAGACTGGTTTTGCCACTTTGCAAGTACAGAATTCCAAGGAAAAGGCACTACTGTGTAATTTTGTTAAGAAACCATAGCTAAGTCCAATTGAATATTAGTATTTGTCCACAGTTACAGGTTATTGAGCACTTTTTTGTTGAATGGAGCAAATAATTGTGTAATGTAATTGTAAAAAATAATTCAAGCTGAAGTTGCTGGGAGCTTCCATTACTCCCACAATGGCATCTACTAAAAAGGACAAATTTAACAACTCTGAAAGTGAGGCTGATAGACTTGGTTACAGCAAAAGTCCTGACAATGGCAGTAGCCATTTTCATACAGTTGTGTGAAATGAAACTCCTGCCTGCGGGATCAGAAATACTATTAATGCATAGCAGATTTTGCCCTTTAATTCCCTTCAACTTGATTTTGATGGTTTGAGATATGTGAGAAATTATATGAATGGCAGTTGTAATACTCTTGTATATTTTTTCAGGTAGTATACACAGTTCTTGCAGTGCTCGCATTACTGTTTTGACAGTGCAGAAACAGACTTTTCTCCAAGAAAATCTGTACTATACTGTACCGACAATCATCATATAACCTACTGTGATTTATTTTTTGTTGCTTTATTTGCATGTTTATGTAGGTTTAACTTTCAGCAACGGCTTCCAGGCTCAGTACTCTGTCCTAATGTTCATAGACAGCTATTATTTCAAATCACTGGAAGAAAATCCCTAAATATTACATCTACCTCCAGTTACAGTAAACTGTAAAAGAAAAATTCACTTAAACAGTCAGGTCTTTCACTTCTACTTTGTACATGCACGACTGAATATGCACAATATGACAACTGAATTTCTTATGGAAAATACATGTGTTTAAAATATAACAAGAAAATAATTATCTATGAAATACTGATGCTGAAAAAAGTTTCTGCATTTTGTTCTTATTTGGATAGTTGCTTTCTAACTAGTAAAGCAGGTAGCACATGTAATATCTAGAAGACTCCTTTTCTCATTTGAACTTTCACTATAAGTTTGAAAGAAGGAAATGCAGCTTTGCAGACTCCTAGTGGGAGATATCCTGCTTATTAGTTCCGCCCCCCTCTGTCTTCATAAAAAGAACTGGTCTTTAGTTTGTTCATTTGTACTTGGCAATGGCATTTCCTCTTTGGAGTTCTCAAACAATATGATGAAAATCAAACAAAATCTTAAGATGTTGAAAAAGGTATTTCAGCTCCTTCACAAAACAGTTGGTAGCTCAGTTTCTCAATACATGCTAGCTGTGATAAGGGTAGGGTTTAGATCTTGATTGCCACAAAACCCCCATTGATAATAGTTTAAGGATGTCTGATTTCTTCACTCCATCTCATGGTAGTTTTTCATCAAAACTCATTTCAAGGTTTAGTTTAGAAAAATGTTCCCAGTATTTCTATGTAATCTGTTTGTAAATTAATTTCAGAAGTTCTTGACCCAAAACAGGAAGCAAGAAGGAGAATATGTGAAGAAACGTGGTTGTGAGACAGTCCCTAGAAGTTTGTGCAAGCATCAGTTTCTGGTGTATTAGACATGGCTTGAATTCTGAGCTCTAGAGATCTTCAGTTTTCCTTGCTATCATAATATCTTATAAACAGACCCAAGCTTTTGATACAAGCCTAACCTGATGACTTGTATAGTCAATGCTTCTCTCTCAGGGTAAGTAACCTATGGTGAACAATGAACTTTTTGTCCTCTCTGGGATTAATGGACTTTCATATCCCACAGAGGTTTTGACCATTTTGTGGTGAAAAGTTTTCTATAAAAAAAGTATTTCCTTCCCATTAAAGTTCTATTCTGTCTAAACATACATATTCTTCAAACAGCAGTGTAAGATTAATGTTGCCAGATTCAATTCCTGACAATTTGTGCCTTAAGAAGACTTGCATGGTCATTTATAATTCCTGCATCTGAGAATCAAATCCAAGTTCTGTTTTGAGGATTTAATCTGTTACACTCTGGCAGATTCACTTCATTTTCTGAGACTACTTTTGGAGATTGGGGAATAAAATTTAACTTCTACAAGAGTGTTTTGCTGTTTTAAACCACTAATATTTGGTAAATGTTCCAAGATCTTACAATGGCAATTGCTGTACAATGCAAAATATGTAAATGTAAAGCAAGCAAACAAAATCATTCTGTCCTCCAAAGACTCCTCACTCACTGTCCAACTAATAAAATTAAGGATATTTGTCACATGCATTGGATTTTAATGCCCTTGAGTTTGGAAGGTATCTCCTTTCTTAAAAGCATTAAAGTCTTTAAGACATATCTTTTTAGTGCATAGAAAAAAAAAAAGGAAAAAGTAATTTTCTTCTTGCTGTCCTCTCTACCTGCTTCCTTCTGCTGCACTTTATTTAAGTAAAATCCTATCATATGCAAATACTTTTTTAGTTCAGCATTGTCAGTTGCCTTTTATTGTTCAATCACCAGGCAGGTTCACCCTCCCTGCTCAAATGTAGTTACTCTTATGGTGATTAGACTATAATTTGTTTATTAACCTACATACTCCTCCTCTGATTTATCCTCATTCCTCTCAATTTAATTGTTAAATAATCTGTTCTCATTTATAGCTGATTTTCTGAACTATTCCAGAAGTCATGTACATTCCTCATTTTTCACAGACCAGCTGTGTGCTTTGCTGAGTGAGCTATACAGTGCAACAGCTTCAGCTTTTTGGCCTCTTCTGAATCATGCAACATATCTCAGTAATTAAATGTTGATGCTTTTAGCTTCCTGGAGCTTTCTATCCTATGAGTAGACTACACATTTCAGCTGCTTAATTTCTACCAACTGCAGTTATCAAGTAATATTGCAAAATGTTCAAAGACTTTGCTGAAAGAGCAACATTCTTTAGAGATTGCCAGAACAATTTATTTGTTCTTTTTTTTTCATAAGGTGCTGAATAGGTCACTTGTTTAACCCCCTGACCCTACTATGTAGCAGGGAAAATGTCACTGTTATTTCAAAATTTATTTGTGAGCATTGGACTATTGAGAAAAAGGTATAGATACGAATAGAAATGGAGTGGTTTGTTTTTTTTTTTTTTGTATTACAGGTTTTTCTTTTAACATGTAAGAAAAGAGAGACTTAAGAAGGGAAGTTCAACAGACAAGGTCACATGCAGTAGTGAATTGGGCTCACCTACCTCAGCAGAAGTGACAGCATTATAATGCTTAGTACCAGTGAACTTTATGTGAGGTCAGCAGAGACTATGTTTTATGTAAGGAGAAACACCTGATCTTTTCTGAACAGGGTAGGGGGCCAAGAATTCAAGGATCACCTCCTCCTGGAACTAGGTGATCTTAAGGTCCTTTCCAACCCTAACCATTCTATGATTCTAATAACAATTTGCTGTCTTATTCAGATCCTGAAGTTTCATGCCATTAGCAGAACAGGCAATAAAAATCAACTTCCAAGCACAGGTGGATGATGAAAGTTTAAGCTCTTCAAGTTGCCAGTAAGAAAGCTGTAGGAACACTTCTGTGTGAGTGCAGAAGAGGGACTCATTACAGGTAATCTGAGTTTTTGTGTGCTTTCTGTGGACTTCTTCAGCAGAACTGGCTTTCTGAACAACACTTTAGATATTAGATTACAAAGCACTAAGTTTCATTACACTAGTTTCAAGTAGACTCTTTCCTTTGACACAGTCTGGCTAGAATGAAAGCTATCAATGGCATAATGTGAAGTTATGCAGAAAATACAGATGGTATGAAAGATGAATGCAGGGCCCAGTTCTGATGGATTTGATTATGAGCTTCCCTTCATATTTCTTGAAGAGCCTGGTACTAAACGTTGCTTACACTGTTTTAAACCTACAGACATGTAATTTGGGTTTGGATGGATATAAGATTTTGTTCCCAGGGAATGCCTATAAATGTTCAAGATCAGGATGGTAGGGAGCACATTGAAGTAGTGCACATTGAAATGCCTGTTTCCTGTATACATTTGCAAGAGTCCAACTGAGGCAAAAGACTGATTAGCTGCATAGCCCTGTGCAGCATGGGTAGTTCTGTTTTGCAAAAATGCTTTCAGTACCTTCAAACCATGGATACCCAAGTGCCTGCCAGTATCATAAACATGTATTTTGTGTCACTCACATTTTAGTTTTATCTTTTTTTTCCAGAAAGAAATTGTGGTTCTGTTTTCCCTTTATTCGGCTTTTGGTCAAAGATGTATTTGTATTTACTTAGATGGGTTGTTTTTTTTTTTGTGAGAGAAAGAAAACATTGTTGCCCTTGGAGTGGAAAGAGAGATGAAACTGTCTGGGACTCATCCCTGGGAAAATTCAGTCTGTGTCAGAAATGAAATTTACTTTTCTAGAAACCAGTTCCACTGTGCATAGGAGAGGTGAGCTGTTGATGGAAAGTCCATCTCTGACAGCCTCATAGCTAGCTATACTTGAGCTCAGTATGGCCTTTGTTTTCCTGGGAGATAAGGACTGAGACCTGCAACTTGACTTGGCTGAGGCTGCCAGCATGTGATTTCTGTAGTATAGAATCATAGAACTATGAAACTTGGAGTGGACCTTAAAGATCATCTAGTTCCAACTTCTCTGCCACCGTTCACTAGACCAGCTTGCTTAAAGCTCTGTATAGATGAGGCTGAGACTGGGATACGGTATACTTTTAATTTTGTTCAAGTGTTTTTGTTAAAGCACAGCAAATACTGTTTAAGGAAAAAAGATTCATTGGGTATTTGTGACTAGAGCATGCAACAGCAAGTATCTGCGCACGTACACACATGCTCCGAAGGCAGAGATGGGTATGCATCACTGCAAGTGCTGTATCAGCTGATTTGGTGCCTGCCTGAAAACATAATCCATCTTGATGTTTAAAATTGATACACACATTCAGTGGCTACAGTCACACTGTGCTTACTGTAAATCCTTCTCAGCACAAACTACCTTCATCTGAGTTCTGGCATTTTCTTGGATATCTGCTGTGTAAAAGAGTTTTTTGACAGAGGCCTAAGATGCCTCTTAATTTGTCTAAACAAATTAAAACAAAAAGGAAAACAAAGGAAGCTGAACCTTCCAGAGAAGACAGGGTGGTCTAATAGTTGGAAGTAGAACACTGAGAGCTAGGAGGATTCTGATCTGTTTGAGCTGCTGCTTCAGTCCTTGACCTCCTCGTGGTTTTGTCAATATGCCTTGTTTATGGAGCACAAAACCAGGCCTTGAAAACTTGATGCTATGTCTATGTTGAAACTTCCTGGATAAAAATATTAAGAGGAAATGCTGAGGATCTGATTTTTTCAGTGAATCTCATTTTTCAGCATATCTGCTTTTTGTGCTGTGTTAGCCCTTTGCCCTGCAGTGTGATATGCTGCAGTGCTTTCCTAGTGGGGTGCTGTTTTACCTGCCACGTATTTGAGATTGAAGGTCTGCAGTAACTGGCAGGCTCTGTGGAGTATCTTTGCTGCAGAACAACAGCCTGAAGTCTAGATTTCCTTGCTTTATGGGGAGTTTCATTTTATTTTTTTTAATAATAAAATGGTTTATTGTATAACAGGTAGAATGGCTATGAAAAGAGGTAAGGAAAGAATAAAGCATAGTCCAGTAAAACTACATAAAAGCTGGAACATGAGCCAACCAGAGAAAGGAAGCCTCCTGAACTGGGCTGTTTACTTTAAACAGAGCTCACTGTGCCTTGCTATTTCAGGACATACCGTGTGTGGTATCCAGCTATTTTTAAGGTAAGATCAAATTCACAATTCAGATCAAAATGTCTCTCCCCGCTCTGAACTTCTTAAGCATTACTAAGGGTCACAATGGAAGACCATGGTCTGTGTGGTGCTATATGTGGTACCACGTAAGGACAAGTATTTGTCAGGATGTCACAAGAGCTTCCTACAGAGCTCAAGAGAATTCATCTCTTCAGTTTGCTTGGCAAACCAGTTTCCTGGTTAGGAAACCTTTTCAGGTGGACTAAATTAAATAAGCATTGTGGGATAAACAGAGAAGATAAAAATGGGTAAGAAACAGGGCCACATATATGAGGGGAAAGGAATCTTTGCAGATGTTCACACAAGCCTACTGTATGCATGTACCACGCTGGTGCTACTGGTGTGGAGCTGGCATGGCAGAAGGAAAACTACAGTCTACTTAACCTCCTTTTGTCTTCTGTCCTTCCTGCTGTTGTTGGTTTCTCTGCTAAGAGAATGTTTTATAGTGGCATTGGGAAACCCCTGCTCAGTAAGATAGTCCTTCATGTTCTCTGCAGGAGAAAGGTAGCTGTAAGTTTGTACATACACAACAAACCAAATCAAAATGCTCAAACTCAACCATTTGTTCCTAAAATTAAATAGATTCTATTTAAATGCACGTGTGTGTCAGGAATTAAATGTTTGCAATATAATTCCTGTGGAATTACTTTTCAAAGACACTGAATTTTCATCACATGTCCTGTGACAACTACCATGAAACAAGCCCCAGCACAGTTCCTGCTGGGCCAGCTGCTTACTGCACAGTAGCTCTATGAAGATGCAGGTGTCTTAGAACTACCAATGTGTGGTGTGCTTTCTGACATGGTTCCTGGCTGAGAGTTTTTCTTGCACTTCTCAGCTGAGGTCCATCCTTCATCAGTGACAAGTAGAGACACTGCTGGAAAACCCAGTGCATGGCATTACATGCACCAAGGCAGAGGGGAAGTGAGGAATCCTGACCACCAGACTTTCGGAGAATGCGGAGTTAACATTAGCTTATTCACAGCAAACACGGGCTCCCAGGTGCTGACAGAAAGGTGTGGCTGCTGCGACATTATGCTTTTTTGGGACAGGTTTGGAGTTTGGAAGTGGAAGGTTGTTCTTTTTTTTTATCAGAGCTAAGAAAAAAAAACAGGACCAAACCTGAGCTTGGGGAGTCTCCTGGTTGTGTTCTCTAGGTGTCTGTTAGGTCTTCTCTTGTGGGTGAAATTTTGACTACATGTACAGGATTTTATTTTTGCTTACCTCATGTCCACAAGTAAAGTGAGAGGCAGGCAGTATCTATAGTCTGCTGTGATGATATCACCAGGCTGGTATGACAAGAAATGTTATGATGCATTGTGGACATGACATTAAATACCTATCTTTCAGCCTATTTGAGCAAATGAATGAGCTTTCTGTACTTCTGCAGTTACCCCACACCTAGCATCTTGTAATGTGTATTCACCTGGAGGGCTTTTACTGCAAAGCTTCACAAGCTTGTTTTCAGGGAAGGCAGGTGCTTATGACTCAGAGTGGGATGACACAAACCTCAGGAGCCTGTGTATAAACTGCAACATCCATAGATGTCCATGTGCCATCAAATGAACGATGTTAGTAGCTGCATGGGAAGGGCAGTACAGGTAGCAGGAGAAGATAGAATACCTGGAAACTGACTGGAGAGTCTGTCTAGCTTTGTTCTGTATGGTGTCAAGCTTGCTACCAGTGCACAGGATGAGTAACTCCTAGATAGGGTAGGTCTCCACACTGTATGATTACACAGACACATACCTCCTATACCTTCCAAGCCTACAGCATTCAGATACGAAGTAACTGAGCTTTGATACCACAAACTTTTATAAGTCTTGTCATTTTAGCTTTTCTTCTCAAGAACATGAAGATAACAACCAACCACAGAATATCCTGGTGCTACCCACTCACTACACTAACTGCAGTTACACTTCCCTGAGGTATACATGCAGTGGCATGCTGCTGAGCACCAATGGGAAGTATGCATGGCTGCCAGAGAGCAGCTGTGAGGCTCTCTGAGGATGCTCTGCAATCAGGTGCAGAGAATCAGGTAAAAGCAGCACATTTTAACTTTGATTGGGTCTTTATCCAGAGAGTGCAATTGTTCTCATCACCCTTATAGTTTTTACAAATTTGGAAGTAATATGGAGGAGGAAAAGGGAGATTGATACCCGTAAGTTTTGCTGCTCCTCTGAAAGTTCTGTGTGCTTGGCAGAGCTTGACATTTCTGGCTCTGGAGGAAGAAAAAGTAAAAAAGGATACAAAAAGGGGAAAGCTGGTGTAAGTTTTCTGGAGCGTGGAGGACTCTTTCTACGGAAAACATTCCAAAGTGTTAAGCATGGGAACTGCAGTTGTGCCTAAAGTGGTCGCTCTTGCCATGCCAGGCAGGGATGCACCCCACAGGCGGCAGCAGAGTGTGGCAGTGACGGTGTTGGGAATGCCCACCTTGGTCTTGGAATGCTGCAAATGTGGGTCTCAGCCTCATTCTGCAGATACACTTTAATACAACCTGAATTGTATTTAATGATATATGTCCCCTGAATAACATGACTGTATGCTTTTTGCCAAAATACAGGGGTTTGTCATAAAGAATCTCACACATCCACGTGCTAGTCACCACTTCCCAAAGGGCGTGATAAATTGCTCAGAGGCACTACTGCCTTTTGTTGCTGGCAGCCTTCTGTATAGTGAGGATGGCAAAATTCATCCCTCTGCACTGCTAAGCAGCCAGGGAGTCCTGCTGTGGCTGTCATTGCAGCTGAGGCATTGCACCCTCCCTGCTGACCTGTGTTAATTATCCCTTAATAGTGCACCTTTTGTGTTGCTTTCCCATACAACATCTGATGTGAAGCCAACTGTGATGCTCCCTCTGCAAAGAGCGTTTGTATGTACACTAACCTGAAAGAGAGATTGGCAGGCTAAAGGTTATCTCGAAACTTAAATACTGACATTGAGTTCCTGCCAAAGTGCAAGTTTCTTGCACTGCTCAACAAAGATCCTTTTCAGTATAGAACCATAGGCAAAATAGCATTCAAGATATTAAGGTGCAGGAGGTGACTTATGTGAGAAGGGGTATGGTGCTTTCCTAGAAAAGTGCTACTGCTGTAAGAAGTACTCAGATACTATTTTATGCCTCTAAGAGGTCAGGAAAATGAGTGGTCCTGAGTCTGGAGAAATTGATTTAAAAAGGACAGAAAGAGCATAGATAATATCTGCTCTTTACCATTTTGTAACACTGTAGCAAGGAGACAATCACTGAAATAAAACAAGGAAAATCAAAATTTGTACTTTTTTATGCAGCATGATTAGATACACTGGTGCTGATGGTGATATTTAGCTAGAAATAAAAGTTCATAGCTGGCAGGAATACCCATTATTCATGAAAGTGTGTCAGCAGGAGTTACTAAACCTATAGTTCAGGAAGTAAGCCAGTCTCTAATGATTAGAAATCCAGGGAGGTATTTGGAGAGAGTGGGAGGATAATCAGCATCTATCTCCTGTGAAGTTCTTACATGTCTTTCTGAAACAGGAAATCCTGACCACTGACAAAGATAGCAGTTCTGATACAGTCTGGGAATTTGTACTACTCTGCATCATAATCAGAGGCAATATGAGGTAGTTTGTGACTACGGCTGGACAATTACTTCACAAAAATAATTCATTGGAAATGAAGTCTTTTGCCTTAACATTTTAACGTTCTCAAACAAAAGATTTCAACACCACCCTAGACCTGGGTTCATTCCACTGACCTAGGAAGATGTCAGCAGTGTAGGAAAAGTACAAGCATGTATGTTCATGCTTTCGTTAAGGGTCTGGAGAGTTTACACTTCTTGTGGTCTTTCTCAGATATTTCCTTTTTTTTTTTTTTTCATCTGACTTGAGAGATACAAGGATGTTCTGTCACTGAAAACATGATTTGTTTGATGTTTGCTTACTGGAATATAGATCAACACCATACCAGTGGCCAGCAAAAATACTGTTTGTGTCATGTGGAACATGACATCTACAGACTGATTAGGTTTGAGCAGTCACATTTCACAGCATGGGCCCTGGGAGTTCCTCCATTTTTCCAGAATTCACAGAGGAGAGAATGAACTGTGGTGAAATGTGTGGTTTATTTACTGGTGCCTACACTAGCCATGTCATCAGGTGTCTGTAAAATTTTATGGATTAACAAGACCACAATTTCTACTTGAACAGGTTGCCCACTTTGTATCACCAGGCTTTGTACAAAATGATGCTGTTCTAGCCCAAGGAAAACCTCAGAATTTCTACACAGGGAAAACCTAATCTTTTTGGAAGGTTTTACATTAAAATGATCAGATGATATTTACCAAAAAAGCAACTAAAAATTCAGCCAAAGCAACTGTAAGTATCTAGATCATATGCAGTTCCAGGAACAGTGGAATTCAAGCTATATCTACATAAGATAATCAGTGAATTACAACCTTTGTGTTGCTGTTGCAAAGTGGTTGCTGGTGCCCAAACATGTTAACTGAAATGTAGCCAAGGAATCTGACCTCTATACTGCAGCTATTTCCAGCATTGTCAGGCAAAGAACACACTAACCACAGGCTGAAAACTTTCCAGCAGGTTTGATGGGATCCGTGGAAATTGTGCCAGACACCTGTGGTATTAATAGAAAATTTCATAACATCGTAGGATCATAGGATGGTTGGGGTTGAAAGGGATCATCTTAATTCCAACCCCCTTGCCACAGGCAGGAACACCTTCCACCAACCTGACCAGGTTGCTCAAAGCCCCATCTAACCTGGCTACAGAAGCCTAAAAGCTGAAGAAATTTTATAGGATCTGTAGAAACAAATAAAAGACATTTGAACAATGCCAGCAGCACTATTTTGGCAATACAGAAACAGATTGCAAACAATCTTGACGCTATTTGGTGGACAATATGCACTCAAGAAATCTGGATGAGAGCCAGTAGCAAACATGCAAAAAAACACCACCTTGTTTTGGTATCCTTAATGCTGGTGGTCATCTGAATGTGTGAGTGGTTGTCCTGCACTGCAAAAATCTGTGTGAAATGTGGAAGTTAATGTCAGGGTCACATCAGACTCAAATCTTCAGCCAAATATCCAAATATGTTTCAATGTTTATTTTTCTAGATCCTTCGATTGCTGTCAGAGACTCACATTTATACTGAAGTGTTTCCAAATCTGAGGGTTAGATCCTGTTTATGGTTACAGCAGACGTATGCAGAAAAGGCATACCGTTAAACAGGAAAATTTGGCCAAGTGAAAGTGTTCTAGTTATACTGATCTTTCATTGTAATTTATGCCCGCATTGGTCACTGTACCTTGCATAAACCACAGAAAGGAAGACTATTTCGTGGAGAAATCTGCTCCAACGTTGTCTCTCTAAGGACTGGGACAGAAATGCTCAACAGGAATACAATTAGGGAGGGTGCTTCAATGATTTTTGTCCCATGTTTAATTCTGTAGGATCTTTTTCTCTAAGTTGTTAATTCATCTCTCTCTTGTTAATTCATCAAAATACTAAATATGTATGTTAGGAGAACCTCAAAATTGATAGACTGCATAACTCCAGTCATATGAGAAGTGGGAAATGCACCAAAACTCCTCCATAAGAGCTTGCTACCCTGTCTGCTTTCATAATATTTTGGTATACTTTACAGTGTCATAGGACAGCAGATTGAAGATTTTGGAGTGCTTGTCTCTCCTCCAAATGGTTTACTCAAATAAAACAAGCTAGATAATGAACAACCATCAGGCATTTTCAGTGTATCCAGTGCATGCTATTGATGTATTAATATATTTAGCTTCTGTTCAATGTCTGCAGAAATTACTGGAAATTTTGCTATTGATTTTAGAGGGAGGAGGATTGGGCCTTGTGTTACTATATTAATCATTTGGTAAATATTTCTCCAAAAGGTAGGAATATAGAAATTTCCAGCAGCAGAGTGATGGTCTAACATCCTGTTTTCAACAGTGGTCAGTTCCCATGGCCCCACAGGAAGGCAAATCCCCTCCTTTCCTTCCCCCATATCTAGTAGCAGTTGTGTCACAGGGGACTACTGTCAGTCTGATCATTGCTACCCATGGGGTAAACCTGATTGGTAGCTCTGGCTGATTTCACGCTAGCTAGCTCACTATTTTGTCTGACCCAAACCTGGTCCTGTGTGCATATCTGTATGTATCTCTTCCTGTAATGCTAGTAACTTTTTTCAGTGACCTGCAGCTGCAATGGATCTCCAGGTTAATTATAAAAAACTATATTTCCTTTGTACTACTTTAATTTCATTAACCTACATTAATATCCAGAGCACCTCCATTTACTTCTCAGTTATAATCAGACAGATGCTAGTAAAAATGAGAGCAGAAGTAGGGCAATTGTCTTCTAGTGATTATTTTTTTGTGTCTTTCTGCTCTTTTTCTGCAGCAGGGAGGTGTTCCAGACAGGTCTGTTTTAAGCATTCCTTGCTATCCACACCCTTCTTATATCTGCTTTCTCTTCTCACATTAGAGGAACACTGCAGTTGTAAAAATTAGCAAGTTTAAGTTGTACTAGTTAAAAGACTTCGTTAATCAACTGTCATGCATGTGACTGTGTATCTATGCATTTTAAAAAAGCTTTACGAACTACACTTAGACAAAGCTAACTGGAAAAGGACACCCCTACAGAAGCTTCATTTTGAAATATATAGAGTGCTCACTTTCCATTCTGAAATACTTATGCAGAAAAGAAACCTACAACAGGGAAGAACTTAACTAGATCTCTTGAGATATGCCATTTCTGTTTCTTCCTGCCAGGTGAAGATGAGATTCCACCCATGCAACCTGCATAATATGTGCGCTATTAGGCCAACTCAAGGAGGCCATATAGAAACTCATGTGTAACTCAGTCCAGTCACTCTGGTAGGTTTTCAAGCTTTCAGGTAACTCCTCTCAAAGATTTCCAGAGGTGGGAATGGTGTTTTACTAATGTACAGTAAATTAACTTCTCAAAGAAATAACGTGGGTGGGCCAGAAATGCAGCAAAATGCTGCGTGGGGAAGTTTCAAGAAAGCAGTTAATCATTCAGGAAAATTTAATTCTCAAGTTAATAGTACCTTTTAGAAATCTATATCTACAAAATATTAAAATTAATTTGGGCAACTAAAAACTTCATCAACAGCATGGATTGAAATCTTTATACAAAGGCATGACAGTAGCACTAGAGACAGGGCCAGGCAACTGGAAGGGTAAGATAAAATGGAGTTGAGTAATGTGAAAAAGAACTAGCCTTCTCCAGAGCCTACAGGAGTTTATCATACCGTGCATGGCTTTCTGTGTATGTTTTTTCCTTGTGTTTCCCATGTATTCAAGTAGTTGTTCTGGGCACAATAAATTTTAGGCACATTTTAAAATCCAGAGAAAGCAGAAGAATTTCATGGAGACTTCTGCCATCCAAATCTCTTGATTAGAATAAATTTACAGAATGAATCAAAACCTAATGCAGGTGAATGAGTCTTTCAAGTCATTTCAAAGGTCTTTTGAACAAGAACTCGCTACTTCTTTTGATATTCTCTGGAGAGAGAAACCAGATGAGAATTGTTCAACCACCAAAACAGTTTAATTTCATAGCAGAAACTTTAATTTCTGAATTATAAGTGATACTGCAAACTGTTGAGGTTTTTATTTTTCCTTTTGTAGACCAGCCTTTGTCACTCAAAAGCCACAGTTTATTTAGATTTCACATTACTATCAAGCAGGCAGAATATCAGAAAATCCTGCTCCAAGGATTTCCTGGTCCAAGTCACTGATACCAGATGGGTCTGTTTCAGTCTGCAGTATTTCTCAAAAGTGCTTTCCTGGAATAGTTCAAATCTCTTGCTCTGTGATCAGGACTGGGAAACATGCTACTCTCAGCATCATTCTTGCTAACTGGATGATGCACTATATGCAGGTGAAGGAAAAACATACTCCTGCTGGGCTGAAGCTGCCTGAAGGATGACACACTGGAAATCTGGGAGGGGCCATACAGATTCACAGATGCAGTGTGTGACCAAATACATAAGTGGTTAGGTGTGTGAATCTATTTCCTTCCTAGGTCTGGGCCTATTGTTAGAGGGGCATTTCCCTAAATAATATTTAGTCATTGGGGTTGAGCTATTAGTAAGTACCCATAAGTAGTTAGTCCTCCCTGCACTCCCTCCTAATTTTTCTGTATTGATTATAACTTTATTTCTTCTTCTATTATTGTAATGACTTATGCACAGAGGAAATGAGACAATTCTTGGTGACAGGATAAGAAAATTTCATTATACTGAGATAGGTCCACTAGAATGTTTTTTGGAGCTGGAGGAACCAAAGTTTTCCTGATGAAAGTCCCCTGAAATCAGAACCAAATATGACCTGATTTTTTTATGGTTAAAATACCTTCCTGTCCACCTAGTTTTCTTTTTATAGGACTTCTAATAAACTACTTTTTAGTATGTAAGAGGAAGAGAAGTGATAGAACCAGACCTTCCACTTGTTCTTCACAACTTTTAAGCACAGCTCCCTGTGCCTGCCCAGCTATTTTTGCAAAAAGGCGGTGGGCTGGAGAGTCATTAACTGCTGAATTCCCATGTATATCATTCTGAGATGGTGAATGTGGAGGCCCTGAACAGTTCTAGACTGGGGGGAAGCAAGCCAACCAAGAACTGTAGCATCTGTGCAGATGTTCTAGACAACTGCCTGGTTGCTTTGTTGGTTCGAAAAATGTTCCATCATCCTTTGCCCTGAGGCAGGACTGAAGTCCACAGTGCTTGCTATTCTGGACTTCCATAATAAAATAGAGCTGAAGCAGAATATAGTTTTTTCCATACATTTTTCCATAGTTTTTGCCCTTCTTCCTCTTTTATATTTCTTTTTCTATGGAGAAATAAAGGTGAAATGTGTCTCATCTTCCCCTCCTGAAGCTAAAAGAAGTCCATCAAATACATGGATTTTCTGTCCTTACTGATCACACTTCCTGAAATACATCCATTCCTTACACTTACAGAAGAACTTGCAATTTATTTCTGCCGCTAAAATTTTCTCATTTCCTGCCACAACGACAATACTGCAGTCAGTCTTCTGGAAGAGATCTATCCTTTGATATTATCTCTAGGGAGGGGAATATGATTTTAAATGCAGTCAGCTAACAATATAACTGTGGTGCTAATGGTGGGGCGTGCCTGTTTTCTACTCTCCTACCTACCTTAACCAGTTCAATTACATGACCTGGCCAGGTTACACCCCAGTGTGAACAATGCTGCTGCTCCTGTGCTGCATTACTTTTACATGACATTTATGTTGAACTGTCCTGCTTGTGTGGACTGACTAAACCAGAGCCTACTGCTGAAGAATGACTGACAGGCTTCTAGCATTGCACGTGTGTCTCAGGCCACACTGCTAAGGGCTGTGACCCAGTTGTTAAGTGAATTGGGGACCTACATGAAAGAGGAAATTGTGAAGATGAATCAAGGGGTGGTGCTTTTTTATGCTGAATCACAACTGGAGTGATGCCCTATATGCTTCAGCAAAATCTGAAGTGATGCTACTTAAATCCCTAGGATTTTGTGATTGAAAAATTATAGCGCTATTTTTTCATTCATATGTGGCCATGTTCTTGGTAAGTTAAACTGTCCTATATTGTCTCAATGTATTTCTCAGTTGATTTTAGTAAAGTCCAAGCTTTTACTTTTTATCTAATAAAATAAAAGTCATGACTATATATAAATGCTCCATCCCTGGCAGTATTCAAGGCCAGGTCGGACAGAATCTTGGGCAACATGGTCTAGTGTGAGGCGTCCCTGCCCATAGCAGGGAGGTTGGAACTTGATCTTAAGGCCCTTTCCAACCCAAACTGTTCTATGATTCTGTGATTGTATAGCAGTGTAATAGTTATGACTTACAGGCACGCTCAATCAAAAACCCTCCCAAATAAAGCTAAAAATACCTTTCTCTTTGTTTTTTTTTTTTTCCCCTAAAGACAGCCCTCATAGGGCTTTGCAGCCTTCTTTAAATCTTGGCAGTGATTTTTATTTCATTATTGCTTTCTAACAGTCTGAGCCTGCAAATCATAGCTACCAGGTGAAATCCTCATTTTTCTAACCGGTAGGTGCACTAACAGTGTGAAATACACTGACATACATATATATGCATAAATGTACATGGCAGAATCCTGATACTAGTGGCTTCAATGGACCTGCTCTGTGATCTTGCCCAGATACAGCTTTAAGTGACTAATCCATTCTCTTTTGTCTTTTCTGTCTCTTCCAGAGGAAATGATGGTGCACATTAAACTGTGTCACTTATTGAGCTATCTAGCATTTTGTGACTTTATCGACATATGTTTAAAAAGTATCTTGAGAAACTCAAAAGGAAGATGGACTTTAAGTAGGAAGCTAGGACAACAGTTAAAAGCAGAAAGCACTAAAAGAAACATTTATTTCAACTATAGTCTGTGACTCTACATTATCAGTAAAAGATGTAATCAAGCTGTTACTGCAGGTAACTCCAGGAATCTCTGCTTTTATTCAATTCAACCATAACTGAAATAATCACATAACATGGGTACCGAGGGCTTTGCAAAATAAGACGTATATTCTGCATTTCAAATTCCTGGTGTGGGATTTCCTAATTATAGATTTGGGTATGTGAGATCGGCGAGGGAGGCTCTAAGTGTCTGTAGTCCTGTATTAGCCATTTCCCCTCTACTCTGCTCTTATGAAACCCCACTTGGAGCATTGTGTGCAGTTCTGGTGTCCTCAACATAAGAATGACACAGAGCTGCTGGAGCAAGTCCCAGGAAGAGCCACAAGGTGATCAGGGGACTGGAGCACTGCCTGTATGAAGGCAGGTTAAGAAAGTTGGTGCTGTTCAGCATGGAAAAGAGAAGCTGCATGGACACCTCATAGCAGCTTTCCAGTATCTGAAGGGGGCCTACAAGGAGGCTGGAGAGGGACTCTTCATCAGGGACTGTAGTGACAGGACAAGGGGTAATGGGTTTAAATTTAAATATGGGAATTTCAGGTTAGATATAAGGAAGAAATTCTTTGCTGTGAGGGTGGTGAGGCACTGGAATGGGTTGCCCAGGGAAGCTGTGAATGCTCCATCCCTGGCAGTGTTCAAGGCCAGGCTGGACAGAGCCTTGGGTGACATGGTCTAGTGTGAGGTGTCTGTCTGTGGCAGGGGGTTTGGAACTGGATGATCTTTAGGTCCTTTCCAACCCAAACCATTCTGTGATTTTATGTATCAAGAGCGTTAAGTGACAGGAAATAGTTTATTGATCAGCTTAAGAAGCGACATGAATCTCGAAGCTCAACTTTTAATATGTGTCTCTTAACAAGCTCTTTCATGACCATTAGTAGGCTACAATTTTCATGCTAGCTGTAATGCCGAAAAGAGAGAGCTTCAGAGTTATATGATGCTGGGCTAAGTGTGTATCTGTAGAATACAAGGGTGAAAGATACCAGAAAAAAAACAACAACCCAGCTCTCAGGAAAAAATAGGTGATCAAGCCCACAGTTCTTACTGAATCTGGTTCTGAAATCTCTTACATGCCTCTGTCCATCTGATAATCTCTATTATAAACATTTTTTATGCCATAGGGATGATGAAGACAGAATAGATTTTAATCCCCCTGGAAAGTGAAGGCTATTAAAAGTTAATTATAACACCTCATTTTTGAAGGAGCACAAATGGGACTTTATAACCTTAATGACCACAGGTGTGAGTTCAATTCGTAACTCTGCAATTATTCCCAAATCCCTCAGGATTAATACTCCAGTTGATCAAGTGCTATTGGAACTTTTCTTCTTCCTGTGGACTCTGTCAGCAGTTGGCATGAAGATGGAGACAAAATCTTGATGAAGAAAAATCAGTCTTTTATCGTGCCCATATTTAGGCAATTTGTTAAGGTAAGACCAGGTTATGCACTCATGCAGGAATTCTTTTATGACCTGCTATCCTTTGAGGGCAGACCAGCTTCCTACTCCATGTACTCTATACTGTTGTCCATCTTGTGGCCAAGGGCTTTTCATATAAAGTCCTGTTGATCTGTGACATCCTGTTTCACTTTTCTTGCAGCATAATGGTCTTCGGGTCTCCTGGGGAGAAAGCATTTCAGTAATGCTGGTGGTGGGGAACAAGGTAGTCTGCAAAAAAAGAAGGTAGCTACATTTAAAATTTCTTGCAGTTTTTATCTAATTATATTAGCTGTTTCATAACAACTATTGCTCTAGATACTCATACTGTAGTGTCATCTTGTTATTAACCTGCTGTGTCTTTGGATCATTGCATTCACAAAGCACTAGCAGGTTTTGAACTTGAAAGCTCAGCATCCTGGTCAAATTATGTTCTGCCACTACACTGTATAGTATCCATAAGCAGTCTGTATGACTGTGTATATATTTTTTTGTAATCTGTCCAGCTGCAAAAGTGAGTAGAATGAATGCTGTTGTTTTAGTCAAACTTAACTCTCAAGTAGTCATTTACTTTCGATTCCTCCAGCCTGTTTCTGTAAGCTAGTGCTATGTTGAAAAGACAGCATGAAATGCTCACAGCAGTGTACTGTGACCATTACAGGGGAAAAGAGCTGTAAACTGTGGCAAATCTGCATCATACTGTATGAGAACCAGGGAGTTTCAGAGGTCCTGGCAAAGAGGGACAAGTTGAAACCAAGCAGACCTTTCTCCCTGATCTCTCAGGGAGTGAAAGAGGGAGTGACTGTCTGGATTGTCACTTCTTGGCTTAAGTCTCAATGGGAGTGAAAAAAAAAATATGCTCAGAGCTTGCCCTAGGCAAGGACAGATGCTGGGCATGATTGCTACTTTTAGAGCAGAGATCTGTAACCTGCTAGAAGCTTCTCACCTTTACCACTGTTGGTGGGGGTCATGTTGAGGTGGAAAAGACAGTGGTCAGAGGTCCTGTCACAGGAGAGCTATCAAGAAAGCAAACCCACAATTCAAGGACCTCCTAAGTCAGTAGTTGTAGATACATCTTCATGTTTTATAGCCCTTGCAGCTTGACTTCCATGAGTTTACCCAGCTGCTTTTTGAGAGCACCTAACACTTTTCATAATCTGAGTACGTGGCACCTGGTTTACTTCAAATCCATTGTTCCCAAGGGTAGGAAATAATGAACAGCCATTCCCCATTCACTTCTGCATATTGGTCATGATCTTTTATGCCTCTGTGGCCCATTCTCCAGCATTGTTTGTTGTCCAAGCTGAAGATCCCAAATCTGTTTATTTAGAGATCTGATTATTGTGCCTTACTCTCTCATGCTGTAGTGCATGGGAAGGGAGGTCCTTCCCCAGAGTGTGGCACAAGTTTAGTTTCTGTACCTGTTCTTAGAAAAGCAGCTCTCCTGTTTGTGCCTTGCAGTGACTAGACAGCCCTGTGTCCACACCTTTTCCCACAGGGCAATGAAGTCCAGAAGGCACAACTTTTCACTAACCAGGAGAATCTCATGGGTGTATGAACTCTTTCCCAGCTGAAACCACAAAGGCCACCAGCTAGCTGCATAGTGGAATTTAAATTGAGACATTTCTGCCCATCAGAACGAGCAGGAACAAGTAATGACTACTATTAAAGGACAGCCTAGTGGATAGGTGACATACTTGTGAAGGAACATGTTCCTGTTGTTGAAGATAAACCTATTGTCTACCTGTAAACCCACTGAAAAAAGCATTCCAAGCAGGAGTTAAGGCAGTGGATTATTCATACGGAAATGCAATTGTTTGTAGGCACAAGACACCTTGGCACAAAAAAATAATGTAACATGCAGTCAATCTTGAATTGAGAGAAATCCAAATACAAGTAGTTGTTCTAATTTATTGCCCTTGAGCTATATTACCTTCCTCAGGTGAAAGAGAGATTAGTAGCTGGGGAAACGACAGAAAAGATGCTGAATACTAAACGCAGACTTCATTCATTCCTCTTGGCCTGAGAAATGCTTTCTTCCTCAGATCCTGGTCAAGGCTGATAGCTCAGTATCTTGCCCTGGGGACAAGGAACTGAGACACAGAAGAGAACAGGCACATTGTACATGACGGGTGAGGCACTGGTAGTTCAGTGCAGTTTCCATTTTTTAATGCAAATTACTTCCCTCTCTTCAGCATTCTCCAAAACAGGATCCAGCATGATCATTAACATTGTAATGGGCAAGGACATTGCATAGCCATAATTGTGTTTTCTCATGGTCTTAATTATTTCAAGGTAAAATGCTGTTATAGGTATTTGTTCTGCAATTTCTTTCAAACAAAAGCATGTCCTTTGGTCATAACCCCTTTGATTGCTGAGGAATGTACTGCTCATGAGAGATGCACAAGGCTGCAGATGAAGATACTGGTGCCTAGGCCTATGTTCAGTAGTGTAGGGTTATGGCATTCCCTTAGCCCAGATCCCAGAAGAGCTGAGCATCTGAAATGCTGAAGTCCACACCTGCAATCTGGCTCAAGGCCAGTTGACTCTAGTGCACCAGACTCACCTCCTTGTTGGACCTTTGGCACTAAGGCTGACATTCACTCATGCACTGAGCTGCATCAGCTTTGTGCCTCTCACCCAAGGCTGTCTAGGATCTAGGTGCTTTCTGATCAATCTGGTACCTGATCCCGGAACACTGCTAACAAACTGAAAGGCCTGAGTGGCTTATGAATTGCAGCTGTGAGAAGGAAAGGAGGACAGTGTCCAGCTTTCCCATAGCACTCTCTGGTTAGAGCACTCAGACGTGGGTACGATACCGAGTGGCCTTCAGTGGCTTCTCTGAGCCCTAGCCCCTATTTTCCACTGTTCGGGAAGAGCTGAGTGGTAACACTGATCTGGTCTCCTCTCAGAGCCCTCATCCCCGCGCTGCACACTCAATAACCAAAACTCCGGGAGCAGAGGGGATGCCGCCCTGTTGGGACCTCAGCATCCCAAGGACACCTTTCTCGTGGGGCCGCGTCCTTCAGTGACTTCGCCCGGCTGCCCCCGAGTGAAAATCGGGCATCTCAGTGGAACACGAGCCAGCGCGGGGCAAGAGTTGCGCGGAGCGGAGCCCCACTCTTGGCCCGCCCCCGCCGCGCAGCCCGGCCCCTGCGGCCGCCCGCGGCCATGTGCGCCGGGGCGGAGCGGCGCCGCGGGAGCCGCAGTCAGTGCCTGCCGCGGGGATGCTGCGCTACAGCTCGGGGCTCACGGTCACCGCCACAACCCCCCGGAGGCCGCCCGGCGACGGTGGCCGCGCCCGGCGGAAGGTGCGAGGGGCAGCGCGGAGGGTGGCGGGAGGTCCTGCGGACCGTGTGGGGCGAAGCGGCGGTTTGATAACGCACTATCCCCACTCCTCCGCCCCTTAGAGTTTTCCCTTGCTTATTTTCGGCGTTCTCAGGTGCAGCTTGCGGTGTGCGAGAGCACCTTTTCACGCTTTCGTAGTAGGTGCTGGGAAATGAAGAGCTTTTGGGGTGTCCTGCAAGGGTTTTGTTAGTGCTAGTCCCTGGCTGTTCTGGAAACCTGCGAGGAAGGTGTGCTTGTGTTGGAGACGACTTCCCCTCCGCTCTTCCTTCCCCCCCCCCCCCCCCCCCAATGAGCGTTGATATTTACAACTGAGAACTTGCCTATCTAGGCTCTAGCTATCATGAGGAACCTCACCGTAATGATTCAGACGGCAACAGTAATTTATTTTTATAATCTGCTCCTCAAATACAGAAATACGGTTTACTGATGTATCTTTTGTAATTTTCATAAACGAGATGGCTAATAATGCTGTATTAATCTGTTGAGAAATGCTTCTAAAAAGTTGTTAAAACTGGCAGATACGCCAGGAATGTCTCTACAGGCACCCTGTTTTAAATAGCTCTGTTTTGCTGCTGTAACCACACTACTGTCATTGTGCATGCACTTTCCACGTGTGAAGAAATAAATCACAATAACTTATACGGTTGTTTTTACAAAGGAATGTGATCATGATGCTTCTTGAATTATGTAGTGATTGTTTTGACACACCAAAAAGACGAGTTCATAATTGAAACAATGAGGAATGCCATATTGCCATGTTTTACAGGATAACATGAGGGTCAGGAACTTCCGCAGAAAAAAATCCTTTGCCTTCATAACAGTGATATTGCTCATGTATGTGGAAAAATAGAGACAACTTGGTAATCACAGTTATGTTCCCACATATCTTCCATGTTTCCTTGGAGTTTTCCTGTTTTAGTATTTCTTAAAGAAGTTAAAGCTAAGAGAAGTTGTGTTAAAGTGATAATTTTCTTACTTTCATCCCCATGATGTATTTCTCAGGGATAGTGCAAAATGAACTGTATTTGATACATTCTCTTAAGGAAACTGGTAAAACCTAAACTGCAAATAAAACCCACTGGGAAGCTGCTGTCGCTTTTTTTAGTGAAATGTGATTCCCTTACCATGAGTTTTCAGAAGAGGGGAGGAAAGACAGTTAAAGTAACTGCTGAATAAATGAAGGATGTGTGTCACATTCCTGTGTGCCTGTGGTCAGAAGAAAAGTGCTGTTTAATTGTGTGGGGAATCTCATAACAGAGATTTCATAAATGGAGCAGACTAATCAACAGATAAATGACCAAAGTACTTTCTTCTTTGCTTTTTAGGACTGACTGAGATTAAACATCTACTCCTTTTCTGCTTTCAACTTTAAGGTCTAAAGCTAACATTGGGTCTTAGGCAGAGTGAATGATTTTTGGCCATTGAGCTGGTAGGATAGTTACTCAACAAACATGCTATTCAAAACCATTATAGTATCAGACATTAGAAAGATCACCAGTGTTAGGTTTGGGTGGTGTTTACTCTAAAGTTATGTTGAAGCTAGATAAATATTGATCTAGCTTAATATCTAGCTCAGTATGTTTTGGTGTCTTCCCTGTGGGGGTACTGTAAAAAATCTTAGAATGAGAATGGTTAGTAGAACAGATTGTACTTTTCTATTGCTGTACTAGTAACTTTGGTTATTCTATGAAAACATTGCTCATTATTTTAATGCTAGCTTGTTAATTATTTCAGTGTATAGTTAACTATGATCAATGGCTTTCTGGGTGCTTTAGTTTTTAGAATGGGGAAGAAGAGGCTGAAGAACATTACTCAGACTGAATCTGTCATCTCTGTTTTAAGTTGCACCCTAGTGATTTGAGTAGGATGGTAAACATGCATGTGGATTGTGGATCTGGGCCATGAATTTTTAACATTTTTAACTAACCCAGATTGGCTTTTTTCTTAACTGCCATACTGCAGTAGCTCTCATCTATGTTGTCCCACTAGCCTCTTGGGAATTTGGTATAAGAGCATATCTTCACATGTTAATTTACACTGCACTCAGCAAACTTTTGCTGTCTTGTGGAGTGCTGGGCTGAACCTCTCAGCCTTTGTATTCCTGTCTGCGTATTCATCTCACAAATGATGTCAGACAAGCTTTGGAAGTACTGTTGCTGGGTTGTTGGTGTCAGAAAGCCATGAGTGAACACAAAATGTTGGCACAATTAAGATTACTTACGTTGTTGGCTTGCTGTAGCTACAGATGCTGCAAATCAAACTAAAAAATCTGATACCCAGTTCTTGTTCTACCCGGTATTTCTTTCTGAAGTTATACTCACAAAGTTACAAATGTCAGTGGCATAAAAGTGGGGTAGAAGATATATCTATCCCTGGTTTTCCTCATTTGTTCTTACTGTCAGTCAGCATTTGAAGGGAATTTTATCACAGCCTTCGCCTTGCTTGGGAGTCCTCTTTCATTCTCCTCCCTGTTTTCTTTCTGAATAACGCAATTTGTTTCTGGAGATTACTCCTTCATCTTCAGTTGCACATTATTCTGCCACTGTTTGGCACTAAGTCGAGGCCCTTCCTGTTACCATGTAATTTCCATTTTAAGGCATCACTGCAGCAGTGTTTTGCTGTTGGTGGAGGGTTTGCTGCAATTTCCATGTGAGCCTGCTCATTCATTTGGTCAAGTAAACTTGCTGACAATATGTACAGTGCGTTGTTTCTCCAGGAAGCGCTGCATAGCAGAACAGCATAGGTACAGTATTCATAATTGCTTCTGAAGGTTAGAGAAAAAGACGGTGCCTGTTATTTTCCCCTCCCAATCTCTATAGTGTTCTTGAATTTTAACAGATTGCTCTGTAGTTCTGTCCTTAGGTAGAGTACATATTCTGTGGCTCAGGGGGAGCAGGAGTGAATGGCTACTTTGTACGTTTGCTGCTATTTCCCAAGGGATGCTGAGGAAGTCCTATTGTTACAAGCAATTGTACAGACTGTATAAGTTTGTCCTAGAGAGGAATTGGGTGGTACTTTGCCACTTCTGTATAAGCCTCACTGGGCATGGCTTCAAGGCTAAAATCATTAGATGGTTACCAATGCCACCCTGTGTTTGGTGTTTGCATGCAACAGGCTGCAAAGTAAAGCATTAAAACTTATCTTTTGTCAGAACTACTGCCAAAAATATGATGCTGATTTGAGGTGCTTTAAAAGTAAGATAGTGTGGAAATGAAGGGGGAGGGGGGGGGGGGAGGAAATGATTTTAGGGGTAATGGAGAAGGCAGTGTGAAAAGACCAAGAAAAACAGTTTAAATGGTAACAACCCTTTGCTTGTACAGGGGTTTTAGTCTCAACAAATTACCGCTATTAATTTGTGTTTCCAACAGAGTTGTTGTGATTTGACTGCCATCTGCATTGGGCTCCTGTCATTTCCTTCATAGTAACCCTTTAACACATCGATTGGTGTAACATCACAGGCAGTCATGATTCACTAACTGGTGTACAGGTACAGGGATAATAACTTATTTACAATCACTGTACTGTGTTTATCTGTAAGTATGTTGACTATAATTAGTCGCATATTGACTAACAGGCAAGCCATTTGCCAGCTTCAGGGAAACATACACAATTCCATTTCTCCTAACTTCATGTTGCCAGGCATTATCTCTTCCTATTTATTTGAGGTATTTTTAATGTTTTCTTCTAACAACCCTTTCAATCCTTTTAATCCACTTTTCCTTCATTTGAAATCACTGTAAAAAAAAGTTGGCCTCATGCGTCACTTCCTGCACAGCACAGCACAAATTCAGTTCTATTTCCTATTTATGGGCCTGGTCTTTCTTTGTTTGCCTACATGGAGGAATGCCAGATTCTGCTTCCCTTCTTGTGGTAAACAGCTGTGTTTTAAGAGGAAAGAGCCTTGCTAAACTAATGGGAAGAAAGAGCATAGGGAAATGGAAAATAAATAGGTGAGAAAAGGTGGCATTTATTACCTTACAAATCAATAAGCTCTGAAGTTGAGAAGTTTCTAATTAATACATCTTGATAACTAACTTGTAAGCAGGAAGCACCCGCAGCTTCTGCAGTTTATGGGGAGACTCTGGCATTGTCAGAAGAGCACAGCAATCAGTGTCAAAAGCCAATATGCAAGAATTCATCATTTTAAAACACATTGTTTCAGAATTCTTTAGCAAATGTGAAAGCATAGCCTCTTTTACACTAAGTGTTGGGGGGCTTATATCACTTTCTCTGTGGCTTCTTCTCGATTTGCTAGCTGGTGGGTGAATGACGAATTAATGGTGAGGAGCCCACTGCACAAAAAGTAGCCTCCATAAAAGTGTCTAAAGAGTAGATTATATTTCACCTTGATTATCTTTATAATATGGACACAGCTAACGTATTTTACAGGAACCGTATGTGTGTTTCATGACACTGTTCCTTATTGGTAGAAGGCCTTGCAGACCTGAAATAGCAAACTGAGGGGAAGATGTAAAGCAATACAAAGTAGTATTTTTAAAATCCAGTTGGCAGCATACCAGTAGTCTAAACACTGTTGATTTGTTGTTTCAACAGATTTAAAGAAAGGGTGGAATTAAAATAGTGAAATTGCTGCAGGTATTTGCTGGTAGTTATTCCAACTGCTTTTGCTTGGGAAGAAGAAAAGGTTAAAACTTGTTGGTAAAGTTAAAAAAGGTACATTGTTTGGAAACAGGGAAAACAGGAATCCTTGTCATGCTGAGTAGTGGTGCTCTGAGGAGGTTATGTTGTAAAGAGCCTTGAAAGTTAAGTCAAGTTAGCTTAACTGGTATGAGAGATAGTTGGAAGAAGTGAATTATAAAATGGTAAAATTTGGGGTCTGTGAAAAGTACTTTGCTGCTGTGCTCTGAATGCCTGTGAGCAGACATGCTTGTCCTTTTCAAGGCAAAAGGAAGTACTGTGGTGACCAGGACACAAGCTGTGAGCTTGGACAAGTGCAATTGAAAGATGTATTTCAGAGAGAAGGTACACATTACACATGACTGAAGTCGGTAGTTAAGAGAAAAGAGAGAGACCTAGATCTAATGAGATTCTGGACTGTAGAAGAACAGTGGTGATGACCCACAGTAATCATGAAGAAGGTATTTTAGACATCTTGAGAAAGAGCCTTAAGAGTTTGTTATCAATGAACAGCTTCAAATTTGAATAGACAGTTTTCTCATTTCATTATTTCCTGTACTCTGCTTAGGACTTGCAGTTGTTTTCCATGAAAATATCTCATGAACAGGACAAAGACTGAAAGTTTTAATCAAGTTTCTGGTATGGAATGTGTTGTTTGAAGAATATCATTACACCAAAGATCTCAGACAAAAGCAAGACAAACTGCAATTGGGCGTAGAAAGGTATCAACCCCACTGGCCTCTTTCCTCAGTGAGAGAATGGCTTTTTTGAAATTGGATAGGAAACAATACCTCTTAAATTTTCTCTGAAGTGTTTTGAAGCTTAATTTTTGCAAACAACTTGTATGTATCAGATTTCAATAATATCCCTATTCACGCTTAGTGGAATTGCAGTGCTAAAGTATCCTTGGATCAAATGCTTGGATACATATTGAACAAAAAAGAAGCATTCAGTCCAGAATACACATTATGTTTCTAAATAATCGCCTTTGAAGATTAAAAGTATGCTAAATCTGCAAACCAAACTGAGAAACTATAAAATCCTGTTCATTGTTCTGTTATCTCAGCTCTCAATGTCATTTATGAGTACATAAGAACACGTTGTTGATTGAAATGGATTTTTGCTATTTCAGGTATGTAATTATGGGGATGCCCTTGAATTATTTCTTGCCAGCTAAAACCCCCTCCAACTTTAAAAAAAAGAATCTTTTGTCAGCTGTGAGGCAGCAGGTAAAAAATACTAAATTAAAACTTGAATGTTGGTACAGTTCATTCTGTAATATAAGTTATTAAAATAACTGGTTTTAACATGTAAATCTAAAAGCAAATCTTCCTTTTTCTTTCAGATGAATGTCTGTAGGTTACGCTTGACTGTACCTCCCGATGAAGGCTCACAGCCTGAACAGGGAGCAAAGGAACCTGAAAGAAAGAAAAACGTAAGTTTTGAGAATCAGTTGAATTCTGTATAAACAAGGACTAAATGTTGTCATCCACAAAAGCTAATTCAGTTGTTTTGGGAGCCCAAAGCCCAGATCTCGGAAGACCACAGAACATGTGGAAGCTGAGCAAGTCAGCTCTGAACTTTAAGCCTGGGCCTTGCAGTTGAGGACAGCAAAATTGTATGTAAAGTGGGACAGTAGTAGAGGAACAGCATAGAGGTTGTAGGTGATTTGTGACTAAGGTACTTTTAAGACTTGATCGTTTAGTATTTACATATTAAAGAGTAGGAAACTGCTATCAATAACAGGTGTTACTTTAAACAGGATCTTGATCCTCACCTGAAGGGGATTTTATATTTCACTAGGCTTAAGACTGTGCTAGATTTGAGCCTTGATGTGTAGGGAGCTCAAACCCAGATGTTTTGCTGTGTCAGCTAATTTTGGTAATGGGTGATGTACTGTCATGGTTTAAGCCCAGCCAGTAACTCAGAACCAAACAGCCGCTCGTTCACTCCCCCCTGTTCCGCCCTCCGCTCCCGGAGGGTTGGGAAGGAGTATCAAAAGAATGTAACTCCCACGGGTTGAGATAAGAACAGTCCAGTAACTAAGGTATAACACAAACCACTGCTGCTACCACCAATAGTAATAATAATGATAAGGGAAATAACAAGGGAAGAGAATACAACCACTCATGACCAACTGACCGATACCCAGCTTGACCCGAGCAGTGATCTCGCCCTTCCAGGTAACTGTCCCCAGTTTATATACAGCGCATGATGTGCTGTGGTATGGAATATCTCTTTGGTCAGTTTGGGTCAGGTGTCCTGTCTCTGCTTCCTCCTGGCTTCCCCTCCTTCCTGGCAGAGCATGAGACTCAGAAAGTCCTTGGTCAGGGTAAACATTACTGAGCAACAACTAAAAACATTGGTGTATCAGTGTTGTTCTCAGGCTGAAATCAAAACCACAGCACTGCACCAGCTACTAAGAAGGAGAAAAATGACTGCTACTGCTGAACCCAGGACATGTACTAATAGGAAATACAAAATAAAGAATTCAAGATAGTTCTGAAGTGAAAGTGATTTGAAGGTCATGTGCATAGAATGGTTCAGAAGTGTGTACACACACAAAAAATCTTACAGCTGCTTTGGTGTAGAACTAGTTCTTTAAGAGCTGTTTCAGAACAATAGATGATGTTTAATTTGTCTTAAGGACGGAGAGAGACTAGAAAGGGAAGCTGGACAGGCTCCACAACTTCACCACATTTACACTTTGGTAAACCAAAATTAAACAAGAAGTTGGCTAAGTTTGCCAGAGGCAGTGTCTGAGTAGCAATATGACATTAGGAAGCAAAACAGTGATAGGTTTTATTTAAAAGAATTTCTTGGTGATATTCAGAAGTGAACATAACTGTAAAATGGTTCAAAGACAAGCATTTTAAAGCAATAAAAGTAAATGCAAACAAAAATGGTCAAGATAAAGATTCCTTCTCAGATATTTCTTGTGCTGGAATCTTGTATACACTCAGCTTTTCATACACTGCTTCCCTTGTTTCGGCTGGGATAGAGTTAATTTTCTTTCTAGTAGCTGGTGCAGTGCTGTGTTCTGGCTTTAGTCTGCGAACAGTACTGATAACACACTGATGTTTTAGTTGTTGCTAAGTAATGCTTACCCAAAATCAAGGACTTTTCAGTTTTCCATGCTCTGCCAGTGAACAGATGCTCAAGAAGCTGGGAGAGAGCACAGCCAAGACAGCTGACCTGAACTAGCCAAAGGGATATTCCATACTATTAAACATCACACTCAGTATATAAATTGAGGGGTGTTGGCGAGGAGCCACCGATTGCTGCTTGGGTTGGGCTAGGTGTCAGCAGGTGGTGAGCAATTGTATTGTGCATCACTTGTGCTTCCTGAATTTTGTTTCTCTCTTTCTCTCTCTTTTCCCTATCGTTATTGTTGTTATTTTTTTTCATTATTATATTTTACTTTATTTAAATTATTAAAACTCTTGTTATCTCAACCCATGGGTTCTACCTTTTTCGGACTCTCCCCCCCCATCCCACCAGGGTGGGGGGAGAGAAGTGAGTGAGCTGCTGTGTGGCACTTACTTGCCAATTGCAGTTAAACCACAGGATCTGCTTTGGCAAAGTAATCGGTCCTTGAGGATGTAGAAGTGTTACTTACAGAGTGGATGAAAGAGGCTTCAATGCAAACTAGGTTTAAGCCACCATTAAATAGCAATAATTCGTTTTATAAAGAGGTGTTTATTTATAGCACATAGAGTAGCTTCCCTCACTGCTTAATATATCAGTCTCTTGTTACTTTGGATCTGCAGAAACTCTTGAGACTGGCCTAAGCATATGGGTTCATTGCCCTAAGAGTAATGTCAGTTTGTTTTTGAGGAGGATGGATATTGACTCATGGCTTACTCATTTTACTGTGCTGAGTAGTGTAATAATAAGAAAGAAGTGTGAATGATTAGGGCTTGGACAGTTTGTAGTGACTTTCTTATGTGACTACTTTTTTTTTCCTGTGGGACCTTGTATTTGATGAGACCTGTATTTCCCCTGTAATAGAAATAAAGGCAAGTGGGGTTTATATCAGAGTATGTTAAGATATTAAATAAGTTATCTGGCTCATCTTACATTCTGGTATATTGCACAGTGATTTTTAAGTGATGGGTCCTTTTTAGTTGAGACAAATAAAAGTGATATGTAATTTAGTTATTGTATGTTTTGAGTAGTTTTCTGAAGTTCAGTACTTTTGCACAGTTTAAGGACTTCTAGAAAGCATACGTGCTGTCTTCAGAGCTAGGTGGGATCCGATTAGTCAATTTCATAGCAATTAGGGAACACAGAGTAACTGTGCTATTGACTTGTGTCTTATGGTCTTTGTGTAATTTAAAAAATAGCCCTACAAATAGTCATAGTGCATAGAAGCAGGTACAAAAAAATCAAATCATGAACCCCTTTTTCCTCATGTCTCTAAAACAAGACAGTAATGTGTTACCTGAAGGGTTTTGTCTATGTAATGTATTGCTTTATGTATTTGAATGGATTGCACAATAACGTACAGTGCACACAGGGCTCTTGACAAGTCTGTGATGCTTTTACTGCAAAATTTAAATTAAAAAAATAAAGCATCTCCTACAAGCAGTGATTCTGTGTCTGTGCTGATCTGTCCATGTTCAACTGACTTAGTGTTGATGAAGTTGTTCAAAGCACTTAGAGAATAACAGGTTTTACAAATGTTAGATAATCCTTGCAGTCCTATGAGAACTGTGCCCCCTTTTTGGAAATAGGGATAACAGAGAGAAATTAAGGGGCTGCTCAGTTTTCTGCCTTGCACTTTATAATCTAAGGTAAAAAAATACAGCTTCACCAAGAATCAAATTTAACAGCAGGTCTCTTGTTGGAATCCGGAGTTCTGTGCTGTCTTTAAGTGCCAAGTATGGGGAAAATGGGAACATGATAAATGGAACATGTGTTTAAAATATGTTAGTGTGACTTACAGAAATGAACTGCAGGGTAGCTCTTGGGTTTGTACAGTATTTGGTGGAGCACTCGGGCAGATCAGGCAGTCTGATCCTGGCTGCCAGGATCTCCTGTTTGGGCAGGACAAGTGCCAGGGTAAGACAGCCTCCCCTGCCTCTGCCTGCTGCTGGTGAGGGAAGAGAGCAGGGATCTTGCTGTGTCAGAGGGAATGCCAGAAAACTATAAATATACTATGGCATGACATTTGCTTGTAATCTCTTCTTTCAAACCTTTCATTAGGAGGAGGTGATTTTGAGCTGCCCTAATGTGACATAGTGATGGTTTACTATTTGTTACTTTTCTGTATCCTTCTGGGGCTCAGTACTATTAAGAGATGTTTCAGTTGCAAAATCCGCTAGTGAACTGCACAGAAGCTCTTGCTAGTGTTGATCCTCCCAGTAACTTTTTTTGGAGCTTGAGATCAGATCAGACATCACCACTTCACTGATTGTGTTAGTAGCTGTTAGCTTAGCCTTATTCATTGTAGTCTAAGTTTAACAGCAAATGTATGCTGTATTTCATTATATCTATTATCAGTGCATTAGGTTTCCAGATAGACTTTTTATTGCTATACATCCATAAAATAAAAATGAATCAGTGTACGAAATTAAAACAGAGTGATGGAGCTGGGCAGTTTTGTTGTAACAAAATTGCTGCAGGCATTATTGTACTAGGATAGCCTCTCCCTGTCTTTTGTGAAGGGCTGCCAGATGGTATGCAGAAGTTGGTCTCAAAAATGGAAAGGGGTCTGAGCTTGTGCTCAAATTGGATTTTTGTATTCATATTTAGGCATGATACCTTGAAAGAAGCATATGAGAATTGAAGTCACAAGTAGAGGCTGGTTGATTGGTTTGTTTGCTTTTTACAGGCTAAAAGCCTACTGCTAAATATTTCTGAGTTGCTAGCACTTACATAGGGAGAATCTGAAACTATCCTCATTTTGTTCCATTACTTCTGTTAATCATAGACAATGGATGACAGTAGTGTGAGGCTGTTTTCTTCACCAAGAAGTACAAAGGAATATTGTGCGTGCTGGATTGTATGTAAAATCTGTATGACTGAAGCCTGCCTTGTCTTGCATAATGAAGGGTTACTAGACAATTGTATTGTCCCTGTTTGGGATTGGGCTTATTTTTATCCATCAGCCCCTTTCTTCACTGGCGTGGCTAAATTTGGAAGTGTCACTGCAAGCTGCAGCTAGGCATTCGAGGGTAGAATATGGAGACATGTATACACACATTTTTAGTTTTCATTAGGACACATGAACATGAAAATTAAAATGAGATAACACTCTAGAAATTTGTGTCACTTTCCTGTCTTTGTAGCTTTCAAACAGAGCTTGAAACAGTGTTTAGTCCTAAACTCTCATTGGTACTTCTGCTGTATGTATCCTCAAACTCTTTAATTTTCTTATGCTTTTAAAACATCACAACCAAGAGGTGAAACTCTTCTTGCTTCCTAAGCAGGAATACAGAAGCATAGCAAACATCTTTTTTTTTTTTAATTTTTTTTTTTTCCCCAGCAAAAAAGTAGGCTGTAAAGAAGCCAGAAGGGGAATTTGCTCCTGTATGTGATGGAGAGAATCGAGCAGAAACTTGTGTGAGACCTGGATCATTTGTGCATGTTGAATTTAGGACAGTGCTGATTTTCTCTGCTGATCTGCTGCTGCCAGCTCAGTCCCATCAGCACAGCAGTTGTGTCATAACAAACGTGGCTCACCTGCTAGAGGTGGCTAATGGGTTTTTCAGCCTCTGCAGCACTGATTGCTTGATTTTTGATGTGTACTAATTATGCAACACATACATTAAAACGGCGTTACATGAAAACTACAGAAAGAATTTCACTGACTTCTGTGCTTACTGCTGTATTTTTTTGATCATGCTTTCTTAGTGTACAAGTATTGCTGTTCTGTGTACAGATTTCATTGAGTGGATAAGCCTTTCATGTAATGCCTGTCACTTCTATTTTTTGGGAATGTGTTAAATGATGCTTCTTATTTAGCACCATGAATCCAAGTATGCTCATGTCTGTGTCTTGGCATATATTCCCTGTTTTAATACTATTTATATATGAAACATCCCTAAATGTAACATGAGTTTCATGGGCTGCAGAGGACTACACAGCTGCTTTTTGTCAGAGCACAGCAACTTTCCTTGGTGAGCTCAATAACATAAATTTGTCATTTTACTGAACAGAAAATATGTAAGCTAAGTAAGAATGTGGATTTTCTTTTTCCTTGTATACAACTAGTGAACAAGCAAAACATAACTGGATATTTCAGAAACCTCCCTAATGTGGCAGCTGAAGAAAAGATAAAGCCTTGCTTAGCTGATACATTTCGGGTTATGAGAAGAGTTGCTAGATTTCGTAGGTAAAGAAGAGCACAATTTAACAAAATGCTAAGGCCATATGAGTACTAAACCCAGAATTGTGCCGGTCATTATGTTAGTTTTATTTTATTGTGTGGTGGTATCTGACTTACATTTCAAAAACTGATGAAGAAACACTGGGAAGCAAATCATCCCCTGGTGTTATTTACATAATGTCAATAAAATAATTGGCAATACAAAAAGCAGCTAACAACTCATATTTAGTGTTGATAGTGTCTTTGCTTCACATGTTTTATGCTACTTGGGCTACTTCCTTGGACACAGACATAAACAGGATACATGGCAATTATCAACACTTTTGCAACCTTGGGGTGTAGGCTTCTGTTTTAAATATTAAGTAAACATGGTGTTTCTTTAGTACATGCTGTATGATCACACCAAATGCAACATGACTGTTGCTGCAACATAGACAAATCATGTTCCTGGAAGCTGCTGTATACATGTGCGTCAACATGATGTGTTCTTGCTATTACCTTGGTCTGTCATATAACTGACTGTAGGTATGAAGAAACAGTCACAAATTGCTGAAGCTAAGTTTGCCTTTTCAGATCAGCAGCTCACATTAGAAGGGATTTTTAGCACAATTTGAGGCAACAACTGTGCTTGTTCCAGTGCAGGAAGTGCATAGGCAGGTTGGGAGAGAGAACTTCCCTGTTCACTGGAGCTGGCTGATACTTTGACCTTAAACAGGAATGGCTAACTAATCTAATGAAACCTTCCATCTTCAAGCCCTGGTTACAGTGTTTACTTGCTCCTAAATACTTGCACATAATTACTTATTCTCTTATCATCACTGAGATGCCTTGCTGCAGATCAGAGTGGAGACAGGCAAGGACCTTCTCAGAAAAATATCTAAGTTTTGAGAGTGGATATGCATGGCACATGAAGAAAACAATGAAAAATACTTGGCTTAGAAACACTCTGTAGTCTCTGGGGATGTGGAAAATGCAAGATCTGTCCAAGTGAAAAGATGTGACAGAGGAAGAGCAGAGGACAAGGCACTGAAGGGAGGAAAATAAAGAAAGGTGGGTGGAAGTAGCTTAAGACAGGAGACAAACTGCAGAATACTTGAAGAGTACTTACTGATGCAGTTCTGTGGAGCAGTTTGAGAAACAGCCTTTCAGCAAGGCCTCCTTTAGAAGCAAAGGTATATTACAAACAAGTCAACAAGCAAAGCAACCTATCCACCTCTCAAACCTGCATTGAGCAGAGTTTTCTGATTGTAACCCTTCCTCTAAGAGGAGGCTATATCAGGTTAGCCCTATTTTGTCAAGGCATATGCTGAACCCTGAAACAAGAGGTCGTTAAGTGGAAATTAAGAGTTACTAACCAGAGAAACAGGGGTGATTCTCCAGCTGCAAACCCATTGGTCTGAATTTGTAGGTGTTTCCTTGGGGGGGGGGGGGATACTTCAAATGAGCACATTCTCTAGGAATGTGTTAATAATATTCTAAAAATAAGGAACTTGCTCATAATTTTCATCCAGAACTCTGCAAATAGCATCTTAAACAATTCTGCTAATGTTTTGGAGGCACAAAGGATCTTAGTAGTTGCTGGTATTCAGCTGTTCATCTCATAAAAAAGGAATGACCATGGGTAAAGGGTATGGAATTATGAATTCAGTGTCTGGCACCTTAATAATCTCTAAGCAATCAAAGTGGTTATTCTTCTGGTTATCAGGAACATGGAAACTTGTTTGTAATCCCTTTACACAGATGCAGGGGAGGGAGCTGCAATGACACTCAAAGAAAATGTACAACCCTGCAACAAACAAACACAGAAAAGTTTTGAGTCATGTCCCCATCTAGTTTCTCTGTTCTCTCTACTCTCAAAAAATCAGGTGTGGGCTTTTTGTTTGTATGCATCCAAACTGCAAAACAAACCCCCCAATAATACATAATACGAAACTTCTGATTATCAGGATGTGAAGCTTTGCATATAATGTTTTCCAAGTGCAAAATGATATCATGTAAGGAAAGCTGGTTGCCAACGTTTTTCCATTAAGTGGTTTTAAGGCTCTTTTTAAATGATTGCTTTATAGCCTTGTTGTTCTTTGCCTGAAATGTTCTTTGCCTGAAATGTTCTTTATCAGGCATCTGCTCTGTGATTGTCTCACTCCCAGCCTTGCACACACACCCAGAGCTTTAGCAGGATGGTTAAGCCAGTAATGATATGGTGTAGGAAAGGACTGTAGGATTTAGTGTTGAGAACATCTCAACACCATGTGGGAGGGCAGTATAAACCAGATGTCTGTCTTTACCCATTTTTCTTAATGCAAGTAGATTTTCCTGTTCATTTTTCTCTTGCCCAAAGAAGAATTTATTCTTACATTGCTACCATAGTTGTGTTAGTTTGACTGCTAAAAGCTGAAAGTGGTACAGCTTTAGACTGCAGATGCTATCCCCACTGTCGGTCATGGTGAAGGACTGGAGACTCTCTACAGTGCAGCTGCAGATGGATGTAAGATGCTGAGCATCATCTCTTTCAGCCTCTGCTCAGTGTCAAAGACAGTATTAGACACTGCTTAGACTCTTAATTTAGTAAAGAATCTCAAAGTTTGTTGGTTTTCCTACAGTGTCATTACTGAACAACAAAACAAACCCAAGCAGATTATGCTGTAAGATCTATGTAGTAAATATTCCCAAATTTAGCCATGTCCTGGTATATCCAGTGTAAGACTGATTTATCTCTGGCACTGGCCTTTAAAAAACAAGGTGCAAAGCTAGGCAGTAACAACTGCGTTTCCAAGACTGCGTCTTTCTAACTTTCTATTCAGAAATAATCCCTAATTTTAGGTTCCTAGTTTGCAAATATTCAAAGTTAGGTAAGAATCATTTTTCCTTTTTTTTTTTTTAAATAATAATGTGGATGTCTTCATCTAAGCTATGTTTTTTAATTCTTTGTAATCAAGAGAAGAAATTAGTTATTCTGGAGGCTGACTCATTTCAGATGATTGCTACAGAAGGATGTTTCTCTGGGTTGATTGGAAGGGAGGTGATGGTTCCATCTGACCTTGCAGATATTTATTTACATGCCAAGGGAAATGATTCCTACTGTTAGCATGGGTATTTTTGTTACTAAGTACATTGATGAGATGAGTAAGGGGGGTCTGTTGCAAAGAGTGCCTTAAAGAAAGACACAGAATTATTGTTTTACAAATTTCTGGAGATCATTAGAATAACAAATGTTGGCACTTTAAAATAGCCTTTCTATTTACCTATCAAGACCTGATTTCAAACTTTTATCCTCCTACAATAGTTAACAACACTGAAACACCCACATAAATGCTCTTTCATAGCTTTGCTTTGGCTCTTACAATGTTAGTTTGAGAACTTCTATAAGAGCAATGCAGCCTTGAAATGAATATTTGATTGCTTTGGAGGTTCTTAGTTAGCTTTAAATGCAAACTGAAATTCTACTTTATTTATCTCCAATATAAACAAGTATTTTCTGAGCTCTGCTTAAGGGACCTTGCTTAAAATGTTTTTATTTCGTTTCTTCTGAGAGCTTTCTATAATTTTGATTGAACTTGTGAATTTTTATATTTCCTGCAGGAGGGAGTTTGATTAGTGAGGGGCAGTTCCGTGGTTGTAAGAGTTTAAAGGGAACTGTGAGAGCTAAAAGAATGCAGAACATTTTCTAGTAGCATGTACTGGTGAATTAAAGTAAGCCAGGATAACTTTTTCTCTCACATGCCTTTACCTCTCCCTGCACAAATCCAGCCTGTTGTCTCTATCTATATCTATATCAATTCCATTAAAGCCACTGGAAATGAGACATTTCTATCATCTGCATCAAGTATAAATTGGTCATTCATCTTCCTAAAACCATGAAGGTTTAGTGTCTGGCCCCAAAACATTTGAGTGTTCTTAGGTACTGCTGTGCTTTCACTAGAGTTGACTGTCTCCTGTGGTCCTGTGATACTGTATTTTTGTTATTTTTTTATTCTAGTACTGACTTAAAAATAACTTTCTTATTTTTTTATATTTTTAAGGAGCTCTACCATGTACCTAATGGCATGTCTCCAGGGAAGCTCTCTCATGGGATGGTGTATGGTGTTGTGCACCGAACTGACAACAACCATAAGAGAGAAATGGTGGTTTATGGCTGGTCAGCTGATCAGCTGAAAGAGGAGATGAATTACATTAAAGAAGTGAGTTATGCTTTCAGCTTCAAAATTTGTCAAATATGCTTTCCATATATTCCTGTAGAGCTGTGAGTGTATATGGGTTGACTGATGTCTAGCCCAACACCCAAATCTTAGCTGGGAACCTACTCTAAGCTGAAGACTTGATTTATTAGTGTTTGAGTTGGAAAAAAGGGTGCTCTATACCTGGGAACTGTGCAGTCCATACTCAGGGTCTCTGTGCCAACTGATACTTGTTAGTGCTTGCTGACTGGGCCTCAGCTGGGTGTGTGGACTGCCAAACAGATATTGAAGTTCTTGTCCTGAAGCCTTCAGAGTTTCAAATGTCATACAGAAGAAACTATACAGGCAGACACCCTAAAGGATAAACTCTCTCCTCTCCTGCTTCCCCCCTGTTCCCAAATCCCCAGTTCTGAAAAGGCTCCTAAATTAGGTGACACAGTAAAATCACTTGGGTATACTTTGGGGCAGCCTTAAAATAGTCAGCCTAATAAGGATGACTTTGTACTACTTTCTCTGTGCATGCTCATTTATCATAATTGGCAGAAGCTCTCCTGGAAAGAAAAAAAAAAAAAGGCATTTCTGACACGGCTGGTTTCTGTGCTTGAAACTCAGCATCTCTTTGACCATCAGTCCTTGGCTCACAGGCTTTGGAATTACCCCCTAATTAGCCTAAGGCAAATAGTCCGACCTTCTCTTTCCATCCACCTTCACCACTCAGGAAGTTATTGCTCTATGTGTTACAGAGATGCAAGTGCAAACTGAGTTGATATAAAAGGGAGTAACACTGAGTCAAACCAGCAGTGTAAGAGACTATAATTATGTGTGCTCTTACATCTGCCTGATCTCCAGCTATCAGCTCTTGCTTTTCTCCTTTGCTATACACAGTTGTTTGCTCCTAGCATTCACTATGCTCAAGTTCCTGCACTCACAGTTAGGGTATGTCACCACTGCAGTGCACACATGGCATGTGAGCTGAGTCAGCTGGTTGCCTGCCTGCTTGTTTGCCTGCCCTGGTGGGGTGGTGTCAAGGATGGGTGAATCTGCATGAGGCCTGGCTTGCTGGGCTGCCCTACTGCTGTTCACAGCTGGCTTGTGGCATGGAGGGATGTGTCAGACCAGGTGGACTGCATGTCCTCTGTGTCTGTGTGTATGTTCAGAGTACTGATCCTTACAGGAAAAAGTGGGAAAAACATAGGAAGAGATGGACTGGCTCTTGCTCTTTTCTGGCAGCTGTGTTCAGCTATGCTAGCTGCTGAACTCTGGTCTGCCAGATAAGTTTCATCTTTAAAAGTAGTCTTAAACGAAGTCCTCAGCTTATACTACATACATGAAGACTTAAACCAGAAATGATGGGCCACGTCAGAACTACTGACAGTTTCCTCTGTAGCTGAGTCAAATATGTACCTTGCAAGAAGGAGAGTGGGATGTGTGCATGTGCGCATGCGTGGGGAGGGACAGGGCAAGGGACTTTTTCTGAGGTGAAGTGAAGGAATCGGTTACTTTTCATGTTTCTTATCCTAAAGGGACCATGTAGCTTGGGGTAGGCTTGGGCTTACCTCTTGCATAGATTTTGTGACCAATGCTCCTCTTTCTGGGAGAGAGTGGGTATACTACAGAGCTGCTAGAAACATTCCCTCTTCTATAAGGCCCTACTATTTTCCCTTTGCACTTTCCCCAAGCTTGTGCAGCAAGGAGGTAACCTTGTTGCCCTAGATTATCTGCAATCAGTCTGTGTTTGATAGGGAGTGGGGGGAAGAGGAGTTTGAATTATATAGCTGGAACGCAAACTGTAGGCAAACATTTAACTAGTGTTTACAATGTGTGCTCTTGAGAAGGTTGGTTGTGTGCATGATTGCAATGGCATGTAAGCCCAAGCTGTCTTCCAGCTTGCTTTCCCTCCCTCCCCCCATCTTTTCTTTTTTGGAAGGCAAGGTATAATTTACGTCCTTAGTTCTTAAATAAAATCAAAATGATTACTCTGTTCTTCAGATTTGAAATTGCATTGATAAATTTATGCTAATATATTAACTAGGCACAAGCCTAGAAGTCTTAAATTAAAGGGTTTAT
Organism: Neopsephotus bourkii; assembly: GCF_033783945.1. Taxonomy (NCBI): domain Eukaryota; kingdom Metazoa; phylum Chordata; class Aves; order Psittaciformes; family Psittacidae; genus Neopsephotus; species Neopsephotus bourkii. The sequence goes on from NW_026900826.1 coordinate 5,284,839, forward strand.
CTTCAAAGGATACTTAGGGAAAACTAATTAACCACTTTTAAAAGTATGAAGGTGTATTAAATCCATGTGTGGATGCTTCTTTTTTTTTCAGAATGAAAACATATGCTCAAATTGATTTTAATTTGTTTAGTAATCAGCTTAGAGTGAATTATGGTTAATTTATTATTTAAATTATTAATCTACAAGCATTTGAGTGTGCACAGAGAAGCTTAGAATTACTCAGAGACATTTATTTGTATCACCCCTACATAGACAAGTCTTGAGACTTAAGTTTGCATCTTATTCTTAAGAGTAAATTGCTGTTGATGAAAAGGTAAATTAATAATGGAAATTACTGAAAGTAGCAATGAAGAACATATCAGAACCAAAAAGTCACATTCTAGTATAAGTATCATCAATAAGTTTGATAAAGGTATTTGTTTTTTTTCTGACACCAGGTTAGGGCAACTCTGGAAAAAGTAAGAAAGAAAATGTATGGCGAATATGATGAAATGAAACGAAAAATACAGCAGCTTACAAATGAACTGAAAGTAAGTACACATTCATTTGGAGGTAAGGCATATGAGAATAATTGTCCCAGTGTTATCTAAAAAGATTTTGTGGGTTTTTTTTTTTTTTTGCTTCAACAGAGCAGAAATAATTTCTCAAGCCATTGTAGTGCATTGTTTTATGTGACATCTAAATTTTTATTTATTTATTTTCCCCTCCAGGAAGGTAAGGTAGGACAGGGATGTTTTCATATATGGAATTACTAATTGCTTGCTTCTTGGAAATAAAAGAGTGATCTTAACAGCATTGTCTGTGTGTATTGATAATTAGTGGAGATGTTTGTACCATGAAGCTGCCAGGTGAATAACATACATAATCAGGAGTAAAGTGCAATTTGTTGTCATTTCAACAGACTTTGCTCTGGTTTACTGACTTTATTGTTTAAACACTATAGTGAAAGAAGCAGCAGTATTTTTTGATATTAAAGTGCTTGACAGTTCTAAAAATGACTTGCCTTTCGGTTCTTAATTGAACCTTGTAATAGTTATTCAGTGACCTCTCTTTCTTCTGACATGCTGCTTTAGCAATAAAAGCTGCTGCAGTCTGTAGAAGTAAGTATCCTTCATATAAAACTGCTGAGTTCTTTGGTCCAAAAAAATCTCCCTGAAAACTTGCTGTGGATTTGATATTCAACATTGATTTTCACAGCCCTGGTTCAGATGAAGCTTTGGCTATTAAAGGTATTCTGACTTCAGGGGACTGGGACCCTGACTTGTGCCCTTCTGCCACCCTCATTTGGAGGCTGTCAGTTCTCTGCATGCTCTATTATATGTAAAGATCAGAACTTGCTGTTAAACTGGTACCTCTATGGCAACTAGTCTCAAAAAACCAAAAACAACCCAAAAACAAACAACAACAACAAAAAAAAATCACCCTGACTTGAGAGGAAGAGGGGGAGAAAATTCAGTTGCTGTAGACTGTGTCAAATAGTCTTAATGATGCCAACAAGGTGAGTCTCCCACCCAGCATGCACACAGGCAAATGCTGATACAGATGAAGGTTTGGCATCTTTGCTGCTGATCCTTACTGAACAGTTAGTGATGAATATCACAGTGGTGATACCTGGCACTTCCAGATCTTTCTGTCAGACCAGTAGAAATCCTGCATGAGTCTGAGCATCTCTCTTAATTAAGGGTTTCTGATCAGCTCTGACAGAATCTCTAGTTCTGCAGCAAATTAGCAGTTTATGAAGTACTCCCTGACATAAATAGCACATTATTCCCCCTTTTTTAATACTTTACACTGCCTGTAATAAAACACAAGCGTTGTTCTGCCTAATAATGTATGGTTGGGGTTTTTTATTGGCTTTGGGTTAACATGACTAACATCTTTCATGCTATTTGTGGATTCTGTTTAAAATAATTTATATAATCTGCTTCAGCTTTGAATCACTATGCTTTTTTCCCCATCAATTTCCAGGAGCACTTTTTGTTCATAAAATTTGTTTGTAATTTGTACTTCCAATATACTGCCCTGGGCGGTATGCTTCTTCACCTCAGTTCTTATCTTGTAGCTTTCTTAATCCATCTAAAGGATTTCTGCTTTGTTTGTTTGTTTTTACATAAGCACATGTTTATATAGGGTTAACTGTAACTGCTTGGCTTCTACTCCTTATGCTGACCTAATCTGTGTATGACTTGGTTACTAAACACTCATTGTTCTCCATATCAGTCTCCAGTGTTCTTATGTTTTTATCAAGAAACAAATCTGGTCCATCTAAGAATGTGAGGTGGGCTGGTCTCCATTAGTAACAATTTTTTTCTCTTTATTGGATTTTTCATAATTACTTATACAGCTTGGGTTTTGGTCTCTTAAATGATGACAGTCTGTGCCTATCACCCCCAAACCCCCTCCAGTTTTGAAGCATGTGTGTGTTTGTACACAACAGAAGATGACATTTTCACACAACAAAACTCTCTGCTGACTTTTCCTACCTGCTTCCTGTTGTTTCATCCTTAAGCCTTCTTGATGTTGCTTCTTTGCAGACCTGATTAGTCAGTTCCTTCTTAATTAAGGCTATTCTACAGTTCACCAAAACCTTTCTAGTAATCATTTCTTGCATTATTCTGCTTTTCACTCTGTGACTTCTCAAAACCTGCCCACTCCATGTACATAAGCTTTCTGAATAGCCATCTGCTAAATATCCTCTTGTCCTTCTTAAAAAGAACAGCTTTTACAGCAAATACAGACTAGCAATAAACATAGATACTTGTGCCTTATTCCTGTTAAGAGTATTTGGATTCTAAGTTCTGTTTGTTTGTTTCTGAGGTACAAGAATATGGTTTGAGGCCTGTATATTTTAAGCATCCTAGTACTGTGAAAATTAACCATGGGGTCTTTCTCTTATGTAGCTCCCTTTGAAAGAATAGGTAACCTTGATCATTATTCTATATAATTTTTATTTATTTTTTCTTTTCCTGCTCAGGTGACAAATGCTCATCAGGAATCCTTAGAGAATCATGTGCGAGTGCAGGCTGCAGCCTTAGATAGCTTTAGTGAAATGAACAGCTCCTTGACATCAGCATCAATAGACTTGCAGGTACATTTTAATAGCTGTTTCACAGCTGACAACCACCTTTTCTGACATGGATTTAAAAGCATACATAAAATATGGATGACAGATACAGATTCTAACACTAAACAAGCCCATAAAGTACTGTCTTGGCTGTCTAAGGCAGCTAATTTAGGAGGCAAAGACCAAATTCCAACACCTGTGTTTTTAAAAACCTATTAAAAATAGCGTACAATAAAGAGATGCTGATCTGCAGCAGACTAATGTCATTAGGCATGTCTCTATGAAATATCTAAGGTGAAAATGTGATTTGTTTTGTGTTGTGCAAAACGGTTCATCTCCTGACTGATCCCTCCCTTCACTGGTTAACAGAAATGGAAGTGGCCTGTTTGGATGCTAAACACTTGTGGGAATTTACATACCTGTGAAATGTAGGGGGAGGGAGAAGGTGGGAATGAATTTTCTGTGTTAAAGACTTACAGGTATCTGAGCTGAAAATCTTAATGTTCCTGCTTTCTTGTATGTCACAGTTTTTCCTCAGTCTAGTGTATTTAATATGTATAATATGGCACTTGGAGAGAAGAAAGGAAGACTGTTGGGAGTAGTATTCATGATGAAATATATCCATGTTCCTTTGTTAGTTTTTTTTCTTATAGCATTCCAGGACTTGATTTCACTAAGCACGTTCCTCATGGAAATATCTCCTAGTACACAAAATACAACTAGAGCTATCATTTTAAACATTAAAACATGCAAAATTGTTCCCACTGCATTGATACATCAGGAAACTAAATGTTCTGTCTCTTCCATAATCTCTTGACTGTATTAGTTCACCAAGTTATTTGTGATTTTTAATATGTGGTTTGCCTCTTTCCTCTAGAAAACTCTAGTTGACGTTACATTGGAGAACACTGATATAAGGGAACAAATAAGGAATTTAAAACATACGCATGAACAATCTATGGAAAAGCTGAGAGAGAAGCAAAAGCAACTGGAAACAGCACAAATAGAAAACCAGTTACTGAAATTAAAGGTGTGGTATATAAAATCCCCTAAAAATATTGCCCAGTGAGGGCATTAGGAGTATGTTAAATGAATTCTTATATCGTATTTGTAAAGTGTTCTTCATTCTTCATGCCTTCATCATTCCGTAGAGCTGACGTATTGCTGTGAATCAATCCTGTTTTAATAACAAAGAATCTCAGCTGGCAGGGGTCAGTCTTTCCATAACATAGGATTGTCATTCAGGGATGTTGGCAGGTGAAAATTCAAACTATAGAAGAGTTATTAGCTTCCATTGCTGTAAGAAAAGGAATATTATAACTCTATATGGTACTATAAGAATTTCTTCATGATGAATTCCTTTGGTGTTGCACAACTTTTAATAGGCAGTCTGTTAAGTCTTATGAGCTTGTGGTCCACAGATACATGCTGTAACAGCCAGTGTCTTGGAAAGAGAATTCAGCTATTCCTTTCTGAGAAATGGAATAAAATGCAAACTGAAAAGTTTTACATGGCAGAAATCTTGACCGTGTTCTCCACTAATCTGCCAAATGTATTCCTTTACTGTCATTAAAAAAAACCAACCCAAAACAAAACCAAAACAAAAGCAAAATCAAAGCCAAAGGCAACAATAACCAAGCAAACAAAAAACCTTCTGGAAACCTTTGCCTCTTCTAAAATTGCTCAATGTAGACTAATTTGGATATAGACTATCAGGATTTGTCACTGTGAAATTAAGGTAACTGCTGGTTTATTAATGTTTAATTTTTCCAACGCAGATGTTTCTTTTTGGCTCTCTAGTGACTTGCATTCATGCTTAGCGATGAATGGTTAAAAGAGAAGAAGGTATTTCTGCTCCTAAGGGCAGAGAACCACAGGTTAAATCCAAGTTCAACTGAATACATAAGGACTTGTTTCTCTTTGAGCATATCAAGGTCTGCATAATACGTACCCTGCTTTAATGAGGAAAAACTTTAAATTTTGCCCTCAAAGTGGATAAAATTCTTCATTGCTGTCTTTGAAAGTTAAACATAAAATTGCCAAGACATCTGGGATTTAATTCCAGGGGTGAATGTAAGAGGAGGGTTTGGAATCTGGGGGGATAGCAATTGAAAAGCAGTAACTACCATATGCTGTGATTCTTTTCTGGGTAGGAGAACACACCCGTGTAGCTTATTAAGGATCTTTGGCTTATTCATACAATCATAACAATACCTGAGGTTGGAGACACGGCTTAGGAGTCCCACAACAGATGCCCTGATGCACCTGCCTTTTATGCTTGTTTTTACTCTCCTGATTGCTCAAGCTGTAAGATGATGGAGAGACAGTGCCAAAGATCATATTCCAGTTCAGCATATCTTAGACTCTGGGTTTTCATTGTTGGCTTTTTCTGAATGATATGATTATTTCAGGCTTCTTGAAACATGGAAGGTTTCTTTTTGTACTGAGAGCTAACTCTGCTCACTCCCTCTCGCAAAGTGCAGGTTGCTGCCCTTGCCCCAGCGTTGGTCTAGGTGAGGTGCCAAAGGAGACAACTGCAGTAGAATTAATGTTCTTCAGAGCTCAGACTCTTCAGGATGAAATACGCAGTTGTTAAACAGGGTAGTAAAACAGCTTGTTCCCCCCATGCAAGATAAACACAGGGGTTTAATAAATCTTTTAGTCCTTGAAATGGAAAAACAAACAAAAACCCCAGGAACAAGCAAGCAAACACACAGATCCAAACCCACCCACTGAAAAGGCCCCCAGTGATACTAAAACCCTAATCATCAGAACCAGGTATTTTGTGGTTGTGTGAACTGTAGTGATTGGCGAGGAGCACTTTATTCTTCTCTCACATGACAGTGTATTCCTCCTCTTCCTGACATTTTTGTAGGACCCACAGCATTTCAGTACAACCTTGTCTGATTTATAGCATCTGTAATAAAAGAACTAAGTCCTGGACTAGCTATTTTATTGATGCTTACAGAGTAGATGGGTTTAAGCTATGACTATCCTATCTGGTGTTTAATGACTGAGGGTGTGGTTCAGTCAGTGTTTTGAGCCAACAGAAGGGGGAAATCCTGTCTCTGAATTACCATTCCTGCCCTCTTCCCTGCAGCAATAGTAAAGTTTCTGGTCATGTGGTTAGAAATTAACCCCTCCACACCCTGAGAATATTGTCTGATTCTTCTCTAACCTGCTTTTCTTCATGAGCACCCCAGTTTTTGTGCCGACACAAAGCGCAGTGTGTGGAAAAGCAAGGGAGAGAAGGGACCATACAGCTGTGTCTTCTAGTTAACAAGACAGGCTTAGGTTCAGCTTGAAGTAATTATTGCTTTGAGGTTCATGATCATTTAGAAACAGTAGTTGAGTCTAGGTGATCTCTAATCTATGCTTCTTTAAAATGAGGGGAGACAAATATCTTTTCAGTGGGAAACAAGTGATTTGGGTCTGTTACAGAAGGGCTTAGTAAAGAGTCATAGCCTGGTCTTGGATGAGCAATAACTAGTTAAATTTAGACAACGTGAAACTTGATGAAATGGTAACTTCTACAAACTCAAATTACTTACATATTGGCAGAGTACTGTAAATGGTCTTGATGCAAATGAAAATCTGCTTTAGCAGTGTCAAATCTATAACAAGGTGGAGCTGAAGTTCAAAGTGCTACTCTCACATCATGTGAACTTCACTCCTCCTGCTGCCAGCAGTGCTGTACTGACTGACAGGTCAAACTTCCTCTCTCATAGGTGGAATCATCGCAGGAAGCCAATGCTGAAGTCATGAGAGAGATGACAAGAAAACTGTACAGTCAGTATGAGGAAAAAATGCGAGAAGAGGAGCAGAAACATAAAGCTGAGAAAGAAATCCTCCTAGTATGTACAATCAGTCTGTAAGAGTGGTGCTTAGCTTGGGTGTTTCTGAATCACTTAATATTCCAGAGCTGACGTGTGTTCCTTCACGCCTGTCTCTGTGAACTAGTCATGCTAAGGCTATTAAGCTTTACAAGCTTTTGTGTTTGAAAGACTAAGAAAACAATGTGTTCAAACATAGTAACAGTGATGATAATGTAGATTTCAAAATTTGATATGGAGTAAGTTGCAGTTTTTGTCTTTTGATTCTCTCAAAAAAAAAAAGAAAGGAAAATATAATGTCCAATTTTAGTTATAGTTTGAGAGGGAACAACTTAACTGAATAATACTGGAGGAAGAACTCTTCCTGTTCCCTGCTTTCTCTCCGCTATCAAGTAAAACCTTTCTATGAGCAGTTAGTTATTGCATTTTTCTAGCAGGAAAAGTAGATAATGATGGAAACTGAAGGTAGATTCCCCAGTCTCTTAATATTGTTTTATATATAAAGTACAAAGCTGAACATAGCAAACTGTGGTGTCTAAAATGCTATCTTCTGCAACACCATATTTTTCTTATATTGTTACTCATGGCATCCTCAGAAGGGAAAGCACATATCTAAGAAATGGATAAAAGTTTTTCTTGAATTTTCATAATGATGTTTTAAAATGCACTTCAAAATACCCCAGAACTTTTGTTCTATATAATTCACCTTTAAGGTCACAACTCTTCCAGACTCCTGGGCAGATATAGTGAAAAGATTTGAGCTCTTCTTGAAAGCCATTATCCTGGCTCTATGTGATGTTAATGTGACTGTAAGCATTCTTATTTGAAGGAGGAAACAAATCGGCTTCTGAAGGCTATTGAAGAGGCAAATAAGAAGATGCAGATTACAGAAACAAGCATACAGGAAAAAGACCAGAGAATTGGTGAGCTGGACCGGCTGATTGAACGCATGGAAGAGGTATGAGAGTTAGTTGGGTACCAACTTTATATGAAATATAGAAGTGCATGGAGGAAATGAGTTTCTTTTTTTCCTTTCCCTTTTCCATTTCCACTACTCAGTACCCTGATTAGTGACATACTATTGCTGTTTGCATCTATCTTAATTATTGTATCCATATAAGTAAATGGATCTGGTTTACCACGAAGACACTATGCTTAAGTGGTTCTTCTGTCTTTGTAGTGGTCTTTATAGTCAGGGCTGCCTAAGGTGTCAAAATTTATTTATTAAATTAACCATTATTTTAAATAAAGAGTTAAAGAAGACCATTCAGTCTTCCTTCAGTGTGCAAGGTCTCCTAAGCCTAATGATCCAAAGTCTCTTAGAATTGCTGTTTGTAGGTTCACGGAATGCATAGAGTTTTGCATGGGGATAGATGAGGAACTGACTGAGAGCATAAATTGGGGTTGTTGGTTGATGAGAAGCTCAACATGACCCAGCAGCGTGTGCTTGCAGCCCAGAAACCAACCATGTTCTGGGCCTCATCAAAAGGAGCATGACCAGGTTGAGGGAGGGGATTCTATCCCTCTATTCCACTCTCATGAGACCCCACCTGGGGTACTGTCTTCAGCTGTGGGGTCCCCAACACAAGAGGGATGTGAACCTGCTTGAGCAAGTCCAGAGGAGACCAGAAAGATGGTCAAAGGGCTGGAGCACCTTTCCTATGAAGACAGGCTGAGAGAATTGGGCTTGTTCAGCGTGGAGAAGAGAGGGCTCTGAGCAGACCTTAGAGCAGGTTTCCAGTACCAAATCTTGATCTGATCTTTAAGGTCCTTTCCAACCCAAACAGTTATGATTCTACGATTGATTAAAATGTACTTAGTTAGCAATAGATACTCCTATTTAGCTGTTTATAGTCTTGATGGGAATTTTATCTCCAAATTTCTCCACTTGGGAATGAAACGCTGAACTGAAAGCTTCAGATTAAAATGCCTTGAGGATTTTTCTGTGGGTATCTAACAGCCACTTAATTTTCCATGCTGATATCTTATTTAAATTATAGCTCAGAATAATTTGAGGAAAGAACTTAAAAAATCATTTTTACTGCCTTTTAATCCAAAACTTACATTCTTCCTTTCCTGCTGGTATTAAAAAGCATTAATTATTCCTCTCCCTGGCTAAATATTCCCTACCAAACTGTAATTGAGAGCAAGTTTTTGACGATTGAGTTTTAGAGCTCTGAAAGCAGAAAAGCTCTGAGACATTTACCTCTTGTGACAGTGTCAAGTGTGACACTTCTGTAAAACTAGTTGTAGTACTTTTTGCATTGCTTCTTTGCATTTCCTTATTTCCCTTCTTCTCTTTTATGGGCTACGCTCCAGGGCAAAACTCAGACTAGTCATCAAATTATTATTATTTTAATCTATTGTTAAGCCTAAAAATATCAGCCTAACAGTTATGGTGAAATTTCCTCTTAGTTTTCTGGTATCATTCCCCTAACTGAGAATGAATGTTACTGTTTAGTCCTCAGACTGAATAGTGTCACCCTAGACAGCATAAGAACAGCCCTTCCAAAAGGCTCCCATGCTCTTGGATGTACTTTGGCATTTCTCATTTCATTTAATAGCAGGCATCTCATTATCTTTAAAGATCTGTGCTTTGCTATCTAAAATACAGAAGCAGAGAGCATTCTAGTAAGTGAAGGGACTATGATCTTCTGTTCTTACACATGAAGTGTTTTTTTCAATGGCTTAAACTTAGTACATTAAATATTTGTTACCAAGAAATAGATTTTTATGAGCCTGTCTTGTTGGCTTGACTGGGTAGTCTAATGTGAATTTGTATTGAACCTTTTATCTAATGCTTGCAAATCTATTAGCAGAACTAGTGATTATACTGAGAAGTCATTCAGTTTAAGATGCCCTTTAGCAGCTCCATTAACTTAATCTGGGCTTCTCCCTACAATTTGTATTTTGCAGTGAATAAAAGATTGCAGTATAGTTTTTAAGTACAGATGAGTTTCTTCATGTTGGTTATTTAATTTGCTCTTATCTGGCTAATACTTGCAGAATAAAACCAAATGCCTCTTAAATTCCCATTAAAGTGGACAGCAGACTCCTCTGTTAGTTTGTGTTGACTCAGTCCCAAAGCCTCATAGGTTTTTCACAGGTGCTGTGCTGGTGGACGCCTGAAAATTAAACAAGAATATTCTGGGGAAGCAAATAGAGCAATATCTTGTGTCTCAGCCTTGGATTGAGAGATTTTTTGAAGGGATAACTTGGAAAAATTTACATTTATGTTGTTTAAGATTGTGATGACTCATCTTGTTATTCAAAATCCTCAGTTTAAAGTACAACTGTACATCTTCAAAAAGGAAATTGAAAACTCTGATCTTATTTCCATGCATAGCTGGGAATTTGATTTTATTCTTACGCATCCTGTGTGCCTTTATGAATTTTGTTTAATCAGTTTCTATTTTAATTTCACAAATGATCTTTTGAATTGCAATGAAATATGCTTTACGAAGCCTTTATGTTTCGACACATGGATAACTGAAGGATAACATTTCTTGTTTAGGAACGTCACCAGCTGCAAAAACAACTTGAACTGAATGAAATGCAAATATCTGGAGCAAAATCCGAAAACAACTCCGACACTGAAAGGTGAGATATGTCTTGTCTGTGGAACTTGTGGTATTGCTAAGAAACTGTGGGGGGGGTTGGTTTGTTTTTCAAAGACACCTGAATTTTATTTTATCTATCTTTAAAATTGCAGTCTTGTAGGGATTGTCCATCTGAATGTAAGCTTATTTACACATAAAATACCAAGAGGATTAATTCTTGCAACAAAACCCCCACATTGATGCATCTTTCTTAAAAACTGTTTGCAAGCGTGCATAAAAGAGGGAAAGCAGGAAATATATTTAAGGCTTGGAGGAGCTGGTGAACATTAACGTATGCACATGAACAAAGTGAAGGTGTGGAAGAAATCTGTCATGTAGTATCACAGTGCAGAAGTAAGCTACAAAGTTATTTGGGTAAGGTAAGGTCGATATTACTGGCAGTGAGTCCCCTGTGAATGGTTGTTCTCAAAAGCATGAAGCTTAGAAGAAAGATCTAGTAGTGTGGTGGCACCTGGATGTGCTGTTTCTGCCCATAGATGGCATATACATCCATTACTATTTATTTGAGGCTGACAGAGCATCATGACTAAGCAAAAGAGAAGCTCAAGCAAAGCCAAAGGCAAAGTTTCTGTCCAGCACTGAAATAGCATAACTGCCATTTGAGTGAAAATTGCATCTGCCATTTAAAAGTTTATATGACACTACTTAAATGGGTAAAAATGAATCATAAGTAGAGACTGAATAATTGTTCTTGATAATAACTTGTATTTCTGTGCCACCAAGAAATAAAGTTTTTAGGGTTTGGCATCCCACTTCTTCAGGAAGCATAACATAAAAGGAGGTCATTGCTGAGAGCATCTCACTGCCTAGTTGTATTGATCTATGACCAGCTTATCTGGTTTAAGGGTAATAACAGCTTTCACAGCAGCTTGTTAAAATAATGATTTAAAGTGAGCAGATATTGCATGCAACATATAATATGGAGATAAAAGATAATTGCTTTCTTCCATTACCTCTGCATAACAGATACTCTTCTTGCTTCAGTGGATCCTGCCCTGACCACTCAGCATGAAAAGCTATGCTGCAGTATAAAGAGTAAAGGCAGTGTCCAGACAAGGATTTGTGCAATTCAGGGATGCACAGAGTTACAATTTATGCAATGCAAGCAGTGAATGTGGGTTCAGATGCTGAAGTTCTTAAGTTCTCTTTACGGGTCTATACCTGACCAGACACTTGAGCTCCACCTGAGGAAGGACCTCTTTTACATTGCCGTTGCCATCAGTGCTTAAAATTTTGAATCTTTCAATGAGAGACCAAATATGTGTTACAGTTGCAATCAAAATGTAAATTGTGGGTTTGTGGGACCTTAACATACAGGACTGAAAAACCTCCAGCACTGCCTTGATTTTTTTGAGTCCTTGTCAAAGTGCTGCAGTTATAGTTCTGTAGAGTACTTCACTGCTAATAGAGACTCTTTCTGGGGGGAAACAGCTTTCACAGTCATTCACTGAAATCTTGTCATACAGTTTGCCATCTGCTGCTTTGCCTTCATATGGTTGTTCTAATTGCAGCTTCAACAGTTTCTTGTGCTGTGCACAGACCAAGATGAAAAGAGCCTTTTTGGTTTTGATTCCCCTCGTCCACTTCTCAAATTCTGTCCAATCCTGAACCTAAGAGTACAAAAGTTTACTTTGTAAGCAAGCAATTGCTTTCTTTGAAGAACTGCAAGGATTGTACATTCAGATAAAAGTGGAGGCTCCCATTGCCATCATGCCCCAAACTGACTAAAACGCTTCCCTCCTGTGTCTTTGTGTATTCTGAACCTACTTTTCTGGTAAGCTGTGAAACCAGCTTGTGGCATGCGTTCTGGGGGTCTTCAGTTTCTGTCTTGCAGAATGTATCTAAAGAGTCATTCATACAAACTTAAAACATTCACCACACTTCCTGCTTTTGGTGAGTTAATATTACTTTAGTATTAACTCCAGAATACTAACTCCAGTTATTATGTATAGTTATTAATACTAACTCCAGTATATTCTGCTGCTGTTGGCAACTATGCCAAATTGTCAACTGTAGTGGGAGAGCTTTGAGAAGGATGCCTGCAGATGTGCTTCCCGGCTTTTAGTTAGTATGCATTTCCAAAAAGATTTCAGGTGATAATAACTCATGATAAATGTGTCTTTGATGATCTGTAGTGGTAGGACAAGGGGAAATGGGTTTAAACTTAAACAGGGGAAGTTCAGGTTAGATATAAGGAAGTTCTTTACTGTGAGGGTGGTGAGGCACTGGAACAGACTGTCCAAAATAGTGGTGAATGCTCCATCCCTGGCAGTGTTCAGGGCCAGGCTGGGCGAAGCATTGGGCAGCATGGTCTAGTTCGAGATGTCCCTGCCCAGAGCAGGGGGTTGGAACCAGGTGATCTTAAAGTCCCTTCCAACTCTAACCATTCTGTGATTCTGTGATAAAGACCTAGTTATGTAAATGCTTTTCACTTCAAGGAAAAACAGACATCTTAAGGAGGTGAGCTTTATCACATTGTTTAAGTGTCAGCACTTCAGTCTCTGAGTAAGCAAGCTAGCATGCGACACAAAGGTGGGTTAGTTTGGGTGGAGACAGCCACTTTGACTAAAAGACTTCCATTAAAATGTACTTTGGACAAATTGACATCTGTCAGCACGTATGACTTGCCTACTCTTTGACCTAGTCTTCCTGATTTATGGTGGGATTGTGGAGCTTGTTCTTGTTTTGCTTTTATTGCATCGATTCCCACTCATATGCTTAATTCTTCCATGTTTTGCTAGGTCACAACATTTGGAGGAGGTAGCAGCTAGCCTAAGAGAGCGAATCAAACATCTGGATGATATGGTCCACTGCCAACAGAAGAAAGTCAAGCACATGGTTGAGGAGGTGAGATCTAGTAAAACAATTCTAAGCCTTTTGAGGGAACACTGTTTTAGTACACAATCCAAAGAACGCTCTGTTCTGTGTGCCATATCCTTATGCCACCTTAGTTGCAAATGCAATGAAAGATGAGCTAGTGAAGCAGAAAGACTAGGTGAAAGCAGTTGAATCCAGTGAGTATGGTTTACATACTATGATTTTTAGGCTGGCGTTAATTCTGGAACTCCTTAGGGTAGTCCAGGAAATACACATACAACTTGCAACTTAATTTGAAGCATGCAGAAGGTAACTGCAGAAACAGTGCAGACTGCTCATTAAGGGTTTCCTTCCTGTACAGACATGGAAGGCAAAAACTGCCTTTATTTTTTAATTAATTTTCTTTTTTCAGTGTGGTTCCTCACAGAAACAGCCAGGCAAACAGTCTTTCACCGCTCATCGTTTTCACCCTAGTTTGGGGCATCTTTATTATCTTAGCTGATAAAAATTCCTGTAAAACTTAAAGTGGCTTTCTGCTGGAAAGTGGCTTTAAGTTACACACTGCCTACATGCCAATTATCTGTTCAGCAGTCAGAAGGCTGTGACTGCAAGATCTGTGTTTCTCCAACTGGATGAAAGAATGACATGGGAAATAGGTAAATTAAGTTTAAATTGGAGCTTTGCAAAGCAGACTGACAGCACTATTACACAAGCCTTGCACATAGGAGAGGCACTCATGAAATATCTTTTATTCGTATTTGGATGTCAGACATTCACAAAATCAAATGTTTGGAAATCATTCTAACCTAAGGCATTCTTTCTGCATTCTCAATGTGCTACAATAGAATTTCTGATTAGACATGGTGCTTTTCAATTTTTATCAAGGTGGAATTTATATATAAATACCTAAATGCCAACATCCCTTTTGTTCTATAAGGTTCTGATGTAGTCCTGCTGCTTGACCCCATGTGTGGTACTAAGTGTCTTTTACACAGAGGGATGCAAAAGTATCTCTTTGCATTAAGTTTCTTCTGTCCTCAGTATAGGCTAGTATAAAGTCTTGAGGTTTTGTTTCTAGTTCAGCTTGCTGTTTTCACGGTTTTCAAACATCACAGCAGGTGGTCAAAAACTGAGCTAACACTTTATACCATGGTATTCTATTAAGAAAAACATTTCCATTCTAATAATCCCATCCATCAATTTAATGGATTATGGGAACAATTATTTAATGTATTTTGTATACCTGTAAAATGACCATCATATTATCAGGTTTCTTTTGTTCTAACCAAAAGTTCTAAAGGACTTGCCACTCTGTGATACATGTGGCAACCCAAATGATTCTGGTAATATGAAATAATAATAACTGGCCCAAGATTTATGCAAGTAATAGCTTGCCAATTCCTTTTAATCTGTCTCTGCTGGTACCTTCATATACACAGAGGGCCCTTCCAGATCTTTTTGTTATCCTGCTTAACAAGTAGAATGTTTGGTGACCAACTCATTATTTAGCTGTCTCAGTATTACCTAGCTTGATGTCAAACTACCTTCTTCTCAAAATCAATATCTATACAAATCCTTGACTGCCATGTAGCCAGCACTTTGTCTCTCTCCTTTAGTCCTTGTGCATTTTAGCTTTTCTTTTAATTCCATTTCCTTGATAACTACATGAATACCTGTAGCTACGTCTGTATGATGTAACTGAAGTTTCTGAATCTAACTAAAGACTCCTGTAACATAAGTTTGATCACGTCAGATGGCACTAAATACATTAGGCAGTTAATGTTTCTTGTGCTGTCCATGGGTTGTGTTTGTACTGTGTTTGAGGAAATACATACGATACAGTTGGCATGCACAATTTTAAACTGGACTCTTTTCATTAAAGGTCTAAAAATAGCAGCTTTAAGAATACAGAGGAAGGTAACTGTCTGCCATGGGGGAAGATTGAAAGCACTGCAGATGTTTGTGCCCTGAGCTATCCACGCATGTGGTATTTTTCATGATTTTGTGCTCTTCTCTGAGTAAACATTAGAAAATTATTTTTAGGCTTACTTTAAGCAACACTTGCTAACTATGCCATAGAAGCTGAGAAATCAGCAATGAAAATGCTTCTTAAAAGGCAGGCTTTTGAAAAGGAATGCTATCCAAAGAGGCTGTTGTGGAGTTAAGTTAAAAACTAATGAGCAACATCTCTAAATATACTTTCAAGAGTAAATAGGGAAGACTGTAATTGTGCTACTATTTAACTCCCAGAAAATATGTTCATTGGGGTATACATGAGCACAAATCCCCTCTACTTAAATTTAACTAAATGCAGAATGTAATGAATAGGAATATCTAAAAAAGTGTCACTAAAACCTACCATGTTACTCATTACTGAATACTTTCACGGCTGCTGTCTGTAAAATAACATTCCATTTTAGGGTTTATGAGGGCATTATAAGGATCAATAACTTGCATATTAAATTATATAATTGAGAAAGAATGATCAAAGCAGCTAGAAAGCCTGCTTTCTGAAACACTTAGTGCCTCTCTTGCATGAGAACAGACTGATAAGAGGCTAACATGGGAAACTCAGAAGAGAAGTGGAAAGAAAGTAATCAAAATTATCAGCAGTATTGTGCTAGATGCTGAAACAAAGCTACTGTATGAACTAAGTGTGAAGGATGGCTAAGCTTAGGCTTGCTTGACTACAGAATGAGCTTTATTTAGTATTAAGCTTGGTATGAGGGGTTCATTTTTTCAGTGTAAACCACAACAGGTTTATGCTGTTATCATCTCCAATAGAAAGTGCAGCTACAGAAATGATGAATTATTTCAGTGGGGTGCTGAATAAAAAGATGTGCTGCTTCAAACTCGTGCAGAGAACTGTCAAAATTGAACAAGTGCTGAGATGAATATGCTGGCTGAAAAATCACAAAATAGGTTGCTCTTCAGGACTTTTTAGGGAATGATGATGGATCGTTGGCAAGTGACAGATGCAGGGCATTCTGTAAAAGAGCAGCAAGCAGTAAGGAGGAAGTGAAAGAGAAACTTTATAATGGAGTTTTGTGATGCAGTACAGCTCTAACACCTCCAGTGCTGTTTGATGAGAAATGCGTTAGGAGGCTATGGTCAGTCCTAATCTAGGCATGCATGAAAGGGGATGCTGGCAGAGAAGCACCAAACATAGGAGATCATGGAGGAAAAGAGTGTTAAAGCCTCCTTTTTTGAGGACCCATCTTGTTGGTACTGAATGCAGTAAATGTGTGACCTAGGGAACTGAGCCCAGGCGAAGAATCATAGAATAGTTAGGGTTGGAACACTGCCAGGGATGGAGCATTCACAACCTCCCTGGGCAACCTATTCCAGTGCCTCACTACCCGAACAGGGAAGAATTTCCTCCTTATATCCAACCTAAACTTCCCTGTTTAAGTTTGAACCCATTACCCCTTGTCCTATCACTACTGTCCCTAATGAAGAGTCCCTCCCCAGCATCCCTATATGCCCCCTTCAGATACTGAAAGGCTGCTATGAGGTCTCCACGCAGCCTTCTCTTCTCCAGGCTGAGCAGCCCCAACTTTCTCAGCTGATCTTCATATGGGAAGTGCTCCAGTCCCCTGATCATCATCGTGGCCTCCTCTGGATTTGTTCCGACAGTTCCATGTCCTTTTTATGTTGAGGACACCAGAACTGTACACAGTACTCCAAGTGAGGTCTCACGAGAGCAGAATAAAGGGGCAGGATCACCTCCTTCGACCTGCTGGTCACACTCCTTTTGATGCAGCCCAGGATACGGTTGGCTTTCCGGGCTGCGAGCACGCACTGCCGGCTCATGTTCATTTTCTCATCGACCAACAATCACAATTCCATGTGCATATACTCCTTAGTGAAGAAATAATTTGCTTCTATTTTTTTTACCTGAAAAGAAGTCCTTCCATCTCAGGCATTAATAGAGCATTTGCCAACCTGACCTAGTCAGACCAGACATAAATTAAATAGGAGCATGGAAAATAACTTTCAGAAAAAAAGAAATGGAAGAAATTAAATGGAAGTTTGCTGGACTCGGTAACTTTCAACATCTCTGCATGTTAGATCCCATGCACACCCATTTTTCAGCCTCACAGGGATTCTCTGCTGTGAGAGCCAAGATCACAGCCCATTAGAGCACCAGTTGAGAAGAAAATTATCCTACATAGTCTTAAAGTCTCATGTTCTTAAGGCTGACAGACTTATCCCTGCTTTGAACTTGTTTGTTAAGTAAATCTGTTTGTTCTCAGCTTAGTGCAGTACACTTTATATGAAATGCAGGACTTTATTTGACAGATGTGTAGAAACCCAACCCTTTTTTCATACTATTTGTACATAGCAGGCCTTCAAAAAAGCCTTCTCAAAAGATTCAGACAGATGGCCAGAGTGGATCACCCAGAGCTCAGTGGTGAAATCAGTGAACATTAGTAGGTATGGGGGTTTTTTTCAGCTCTTGTCTTTGTAGCCCTCTCAAAGTACAGCTGGACAGAGGGGGACTTTCAAAGACAATCCAGGGAAAAGCTAGTTCGATCACATGAAAAATCTGCAGGAAGACTCACGGTGTGAAAGGTGGAACTGTGCTTATTTTGGGCCCTTCCACTACAGAGTTTCCAATGCAGAGACAGAACTGGGCAGGCAGAGGCAGGCACAGCGGTGCAATAGGAGGGCAAGGAACGCTGTTACCACATTGTTTCTTGTAGGGATGAAATTGCTTTTGCTTTTTGTGAGAGTGCTGGAAGCTTGTCTTTTATGTTATCTGTTTGGTATGGTCAGTCAGTTTATCCTGTGTGTGCCATTCTAGGAGGTGGGAGAGAGTTTAGTCTAATATAAAGCTAGAAGTCTTCAAATGAAATACAAAACATTGATTTTAAATCAGCAACAGATGTTTTTTCTGACTTATCTCAATTTCAAACCTAGAGAGATTTCAGAGAGCTTTAGTTTTGAGATCTGTGCAATTGACACTGAAATATATTGCTATTTCATGGCACAATAAGCTTATTTTATATGTAATATTGTTTCACTGTTGAGAAGCAGGAGAGGGAAGGAAATAAGCATTTACATTTTGTAAGCAAGGTGAGTGGGTTGATGCAGATACAAAGAGCTGTTCTAAAGGGTACTGAGAAGAGAAAAGGATATTTGATTCCATGCCAAGAAATTATCTACAGAACTCAGATGTCACATGAAATTCCCCTAACTACTGAATTGAACTGTCTCTAGGTCATGGCCCATGAGCTGTTCTCCAGCTTTAGTCTGAGATTCGTTGGATAATAAATGGTGACCAAACCCCAGGGAGAAGTTGTATCCTGTTCTGTTGTAGAAGATACTTGCACAAAGGACAAAGTGCTAATGAGCAAATGATATCCCAGGTACTGAAGATACTTTGTATTATGCAAGTGTCGAATAAAGAAGAAATTTTCCCACCGAATACTTAATAACCAGCTGAAAGCTTCTGCAGCAAGACACTCCAACTCCAGATACACAACAAAATATTCCAGTTTTAATATGGGAGTTCAGTTTCACTTTTAGGTAAAGAAAAAGAAGCCGCAGAGAAGCATATGGGACAAGAAGATGGAATTACCAGCCATAAGACAGATGCCATTTTTTTATTAACCAAAATCTGCTTTCCATAGTACCTACAGTAAAACCCAAACCAACAACAAAACACACAACAGCAAATGTAGAAAGAGAAACCCATCCTCAGAGCTGGGAGGAAGAAGATAAATGGCAGAACATAAATAACTCACCACCCCCCAGTTCAAGTGTTTGGCACGCCTCAGTGGACTTGAGCAATGCAGTATGTTGCTTATCTTTTGGCAGAAGTAGAATCACTGCTGGTGTTTGGTGAGAGTGTTTATACATACATAGCATCAGCTCTTTCAGCTGAGAATTGCCTGGCCAAGTCATTAATTAGAAAACTTGCACATTACTAAGGTAGCTCTTAATAAAATGGGTTGAACTGTTAGACGATGTGCCAATGTTTATAACTCATTAGGGCATCTAGGCCCTGTTGGCCTGCTTTAGCAATACACATACATCAGAGACTTATGTAATGGGTTCATCCAGCTCGTTAGTTTAGGAAGGTCTCTATGGTGGTGCATTAACTTAAATCAATTGTTACTTTTTCTTTAAATACAAGTTTTAAAATAAAAAAAGTACTGAGGGGCTCAAGTGATATAAGGGGGCTTAAAAGGTGAAGGTGCTCATCTGTATTCACTGCATTATGTTCCCTGAAAAAAATCTCAACACTCTTGTCTTGCCTCTGAGAATTACTGCTTAAGGTCCAGTGAAATACTGGACTGAGAGAAATCTGGTTCTCCTTGTACAGCAATTAAGTCTGAGAGTTCAGGCTGATGTTGCAATGTCTTGCCTGTCTTGTTTTGTGTCCCATAGTATGTGCTTGTCCTCTGTTTAGTCATATTTATGACCAGTTTGTTAATGTCTGCACCAGTGTTACAGGTGTCCAATCTGTGAATGGTAGATGAACAAGGAAAATGCAGGATACTTGAATAATATGTAACACTTAAATATATTGACATTGCCATGTTCTGACAAATATTTTTAACTAATGGATGGTACTATCAAGCAATAACTGTTGACTGAGATTATCTAACAGCTGAATCTGTTCAATCCAATAGATCACTCTATATTTCAAGCCTCCAGAACTGTGTCTAAGTGCACAGAATAAAGTTTGCTATTCCATATATTTATATAAAGGCTCTACAATTGGACACAACTGGAATTTTCTCTTAAGATGCTTTTTCCTTCTGCTTGAATAGCTTTGTAATTCTGTTGACTTCCCTTCTAATACCACTACTCACATCTCCAACATTTCTCTAGAGACTCTTCTAAGTCTTGCAGTTCTCCTTTTGACTGTTCTTCTTAGGTGTTCTATCTGTGAGCCCAATTTAATGCTGTTGACTCTTACATCTAGCTTTTCATCTTATCGAAGCAAACTTTAGCTGATTGGTGGAAGAAGAGAAATTCAGAAGTGCAGCACTTCCTTAGAAAGTCCATTCAAGTATCATGACAATTATGATTGGTATTTGAGGAGAGGTGTTGGAGACTACAAAGTGCAGTAGTGAGAAAGAAACAGATTTTCTTTGATAGGATGAGCAAGATTAATTTAATTTTCTGGGAGCTGCTCCAAGATAAAGTAACAATCTGGAACTCAGAGAGAAATGACCTCTGAAAAAGATTTCAGAAGGAGGCAAAAGCATGGAGGTGGTAACAGCAATAGGACTGAATCAAGGAGGAGGAAGCTTGAAAAGGAGTGCTGTGGTCATATTAATCCTGAACCAGTGGATAAATTCAGAATGATACCATTGCCTGTGAGGCCTTATGTGCTGATTCAGGTCATTGGAAATTGCAGTGGGTATGTGAAATACAAGCTACACACCCAACACGGTCTGCAGGGAACTTCATGGATCCTGCCACGATGGGGAGAGATCAGGTGTCCTTCCTGTGTCTGACAGCAGGGATTGAAATGAGGTGGCTGAAGGGCTGAGCTCATGCGCACCCTGCTGCGTTGGCTTGTCACCAGGCACAGAGACCCTGAGCAACATGTACGTACTGGGTGACTGAGCCACTGTTCTTATCTCCTAGTTGTTACAGCACTGGGGGAATGCTCCCCAGCCCCTGGGGTGGCCTAAGAGCATGGATGCCCCTCAGTCACTGACAGACCAGATAAATCACTAACTGTAGCTTGGGCCTTGTAGCTCTTCCCTTCCCAGTTTTGGAATAATCAAATATTTCCCAGTATGAGAAGTGAAAGCAGGAGCAATGAATACAGTGGGCTGGGGGAGGTAAGAGATAATGAAGTGATAGGTAAAAGGGTGATGGTGTGGTCCAGGGTTGCTACATTCATATTTCTATTGTTAGCAATTCATGTTTCTGTTGTTTTGAAATGGGGAGCCTTAGAGGGTAGTTGTGCAAAAGTCAGATTTGGGAGCAAGTTGCTGAGCTGGCAGTGAGGTGAAATGCTCAAGTCTAAGCAAGGTTGAGGTGGATTATAGGCCTTGGTTATTGAGCAAAGAAAATGTTGGAACATCGTGGTGATAGTTACATCCTGGAGTCAGTCCAGAAGTGACTGAGGTTCAAGAGTCAGTCTATGGAAGTTGAGAGTCTTTGATTTGCAGCCATTTGTTTCTGACCCTAGACTATTCTGGCCACTGCATGGGCCCTCAGTTCAGTGTTGTGTTTCACCTGTCTTGCTTCTCCTTTCCTTCTCCTGACCTTATATTCAACCAAAAGGCAAAACCTATTGCTCTGTCAACTGCTAGTTGTTCTCTTGCTTTGTATAGCTCCTTGAAACAAAGACACTCTCAAGACTTGGGTTTGTCCAGTAGAGGTTTATGGTGCTGTGTTATCATCTTATTTTAGTTTGCCATAACTAACATTCTTATGCAAAAATAAAAATGATGTTAACTAGCATGGCATGGATTTTATTCTTTAAGTGCTTTTACCCAGTATCAGCATTATGACTCAGTGTTCTTGTTATATTCCTCTCATAAATGAAAGCATCACTTTCATTTTTGCAATGTGACTTAAATAAATGTATTGATTTAAGGTTGCATTTTATTTAGTATATTTAATACAGTAATATATGAATATATAAACCCCTAAAGTTATTCCTGTTTTCCCGTGCTATATCCTGTCAGGGGTTAATCACATCAAGTTTGACCACTCCTGGTGCTAATGGCATAAGATGATGTGTACTCAAGTCCATATTCAGTAAATAAAAGTTTTTTTGTAGTAAACTACTCTGGTGGGATGTGTCATCTGTCAGGCATGTGGGTAGGTTTAAAGGTGTGTCATAACTGGAAGTTGATTCAGACCTTGGACTGCAGTAGCTGCTGGGATAACTAGTTGGCCATGTGTCTGGGGGTGCAGCATTCTGTATGAAGTAATACAGGTGCCCTGCTACATTCTGGCCCTGCTTTCCTTCTGCAAGAGTCTCACAAGATAGCTCTGCTGAATCTGGGGAGCAGGGACTGCAGGGCTTTTTTCCTGGTGCAAAATCAGCCTCTCATTTTAGCAACTGCTGAATTTCCCCTGGAATATGTTTGGTCTGTGTGGCTGTGTCTTTTGAGTTCGCAGTGTTCTAAACATCCACTGAAAAGTTTCATGTAAGTTACCTAAGTTCACAGCCTTGTATCTGTAATCTGCGTGATCTAATCATTCCATTCTGGCTTACTGCTAGACTAAGACTTTGTGTGTGTAATGATACAGTGCCACATTGTCTCTTCTCTGCACTGTGGAAGAGAAGGAATGTTTTAAAATTCAGGCATAATTCTTCAGAGGGACAAAGCAGATTGATGTGATGGGTTCTGACAGGTACTGTGTAAACATGTTAAAAAAAGGCAGGCAGCACTGTTGTGTGTGGTCAGTCTGCAAGTCCTTGGCGGGTTCTCAATGAGGAAAAAAAGGAGTTTGGGTTTGTGTTTGGGAAGGGGGGGAAGCTGTTTGTCAAGATTTTCCTCTTTATATTGTTAGATTTTAAGGTGTCCATGCTCATTTTTGTCTTTGGAATATTGCAGTTAACTTAGAAACATTCTTAGGGAGTTAGTGTCTCTGTAGCCAATGTGAAGAATAAAAAATATAAGTTTAACTTGCACTAAATTTATATGTACATAATACTGGTAAACACGGTTACTGACACAATTTATTTCATGTCTTAGAGCCTTTGTATCATAGAATGAATATAACTTAAGGTAAATGGTTACACAACACGAGAGTTTGGTCTTGCTTTTGGATAACTGATAATCTGATCGCTTATTTGGTAACAGATTTTTTTTGGTGCTTGATGTAAAAACCGTATTAGGCAGATGATGAGGTACATTATCTGCAATAACAGGAATGGATACCTGTCAGGGCAAAACCTCCCTTGATCACATAGCTGTGCTTTGTTTGCTTCGGTCGTCTTTGTACTGATTACTGGTGTTAAAATTATTTCCTTGTATGCATAGTAGAACAGAGCATTAACAGAAGACCCACTTGAAAGTCCTAGAACAGTTTGTCTTCTCTGAAGCAGAACTTATTGGTGAGACTAGAGCTGTTGAACCAGTGACTTAATTTAGTCATAATATTAAACAAAGCTGTAATTAAATATGGAGATCAAAATATGTTTGAAGATTTTCTGAAGGTGCTACAAGCTTTGTGGTTTCTGTGATTTGAAAACTGAAATGATAATAGCTTTAGATGACATGGAGAGTTTTTACATGCATTTGAAAGAAGAAAAAGAAATACCTGATTTTGAGAAAGATGGATGATGACAGCACTCATATTCTGTAACTGTTCCCCGCTGAAAACACTGTATTTTAGGTTTTCCAAGTAATAAGTGGTCATTGAGAGAGTGTCAAATGAGAGGTGATAACAGAAGATCATAGAAACTAAATTAGAGCTGAGTTAGTTTTAGAACTCTTTTTTTCTTCGGTTTAATTCATGCAGTTGTTTTGCTTCATCTTTTTCATAGTTTTGTCTGTTCTGTTTGAAGTGTTTTATAACATCTGCCACTAAAGTTTTGGGAGGGTGATGGTACTACTGTTGTTTTGCTTATTGTGCCTTTGCATATTTGATCATTCGCTTTCAGCAGGATGTGAATATTTCTACTAATTGCTTCTAGACATGCTGAAAAGGTTGTTGGTTTTGAATGGGTTTGTTCATTTCCTTTCACAATATTGATTTTAAGATACACAGTTAAAAAGTGACTGGTGAAAATCCATGGAAAATTTGACTGAAGGATTTAGAGATGGTCTTTCTTGCATAACAATGTAACATAATGACTGCCAGGAAAAAAGTCATGTATTCTGAGATTTCCTTGATTTCAGTTTGGCTGTTCTACAAAATGAATTCACTTCAGTAAAAGTCCACTAGATTTTTTACTAACAAATATTTTTTACTTTTTTTCCTTAAAATTGTATTAGTGAAGGCCACAACCAACCAATAACCTGGCAAAGTAAAGCTCACTTAATGTGAAGCTTTATAGAAAGTACTTATTTTTTTATTATGCATAGGTATTTTTATAGTTTTCTTGTGATTTTTCCACTATTGGCATATTGCCCAAAAATGCAAAGGAATATGCAAGATACGCACTTCTCTAGTGCTGTAGTGTCAATGTGAACATCTCCTCATCTAACATAGTTTTGAAGGATGCACTTTTCTATATATACAGTAGTGAAGACTTTACTAACAGCAGTGCATGACAGACTCTGGCATTCCATTTGTGATGTGGACCATCCATTTAGGAGCTTTACTTCTGATTTTGCTTTCAGGCTTAAGATCAGAAACTTTTCATATCTTTAATTTACTTCAGTGAATTGTGGAGATGATTGCCTTAGATAATGCACTGTTTGGTAAAGCAGAAGTTGTTGGACTGGCAAACAGCAGGGAAAGCGGTTTAGCTAATGATGTTGCAGTACATCAGTTGAGACGTACTGCATAATCCCATACACTTAAAAGGGGGAAAATAGGGTTTTGATTTTTATGTCATCTGACCTGGAATGGTTTGTTCAGGAAAGCTGGATTGAAATTTAATTTGAAAAATTACTCACCTGACACCATTTAGCAGTGAGAGCAAAAAAGTATCCATTGCTTTCAGCTTTCATTACTGTTGCTGTAGGACAGGACATGTATGAGCACAGAACACAAAGAGAAATCCATCTTCTCCCAGTTCCTACCTGCACACACACATGATGCTGAATCCCATTTCTCCCTACTGTCTATCAGTAATAACCTGAACTGCCTCCTAGGAAGCAGTAACAAAGTTGTTATTTAGCTATTATTTTGGTTTGCTCCTTTTATGAGCTGCTGTTTTGATGGGTGTAGTCAGCAGGGCTTGAGAGAGAATATCAAGTGACTTTGCCTTTGGTCCAAGGGGAAAATTCAGTTTGTTTGCACAAGATGCTATTGTCTGCTGAATGTGGTCAGCTGAAAGGAACTGACCTCTGTGCTCATCAACAGGTCTCTTATTCTACTGCTGCTAATAGTATGAACCTCACATAGCAAATCTTTCTTTAAGTGAAGGGTTCAGAGGAACAGAAAAGGAAATCTGTGGCTTTAGGGCTTTTAGAAAGCCATTCCCTCAAAATCAGAACAGCTTTGGGTGAACAGTAAGGGACCAGAATGAAATACCAGTTTCTCTGAGTATGTGCCTTTCCCTGCTTGTGCTGATAGCAAGGAAAGATTTAATGCAAAAATTCTTGTTGTACATCTCTATGACCAGGAGAAATCCCAGAACATAAGGAAGATTGTCTTTTGTTCCATACAGAACAGTACTGAGATGGAATGCTTCTGGTGCAGCTAACTTTATTTACTTTTCATGAACATTTGTAAATAACTTCTTCCCTTCCCTAGGTCTGAAAAGAAAATGCACTTTTTCTCAAGGAGCCGGGTATGCCAGGAAATAAATGAACAAATAAGACCTTCAGGAAGCTAGCAAATGTGCCACGTATTTTTGAGTGTAGTTAAAACTGACTAAAGCAAAGGCCTTTGAATCAAAGATGGAGGTTTCCCTAGTGTGCTTTGTTATATGACAACGTTTGTGTTTCCATTCTCCTTCCAAAAAATACAGATTCTAAAAAGCCACGTTATATACTGTATAATCTTTATATAAATGATCCTAATTGTACGCGATGATAGCTAATCCACTGACTAGTTTGTAAATATTATAGGTATTCAGCTGTTGCTGAACAATAAAATTAAACATGTTTTTTTCCTACCGTATCTATGTCTTGTTCATCTTCTTCCCATCCCCATTAGACTAAATGTCTCTATTTTATTTTTCTTCATAGATTGAAATGCTAAGGAAGAAAGTGAAAGAAAAGGAATTATTCATAGTACAGCTTTTAGAAAAAATCTCTTTCTTAGAATGTGAGGTAACTTTTAATTTATATTATTGTGATATTTTTATGAAACCAAATAAAATTTGAACTGTTATCTGATGTTATTGGGATGCATATTTACTATATATATATTTGTTGTTCTTCAGTATGGAAATCAAACTTACAACACCAGTAACATTAAGAATGTGTGTAATACAGTCTCAATATTAATGCTGTTTCTTAACATACAGTTTTATAACAGTTGTTATAACAATTACTCAAAACAGAAGCTTCTGAATACAACTGTTGGTTTGATTTATATTTTTTTTCCCAGAAGTAAGGATTCCTCTTTCTCAAGAAATACTTTTACATTATTTCATGTGGATTAAGCCAATGTGCAGTTTTATTTCCTTGCTTAATTAACACAATATAAATAAAATAAACTTATGAAATGAAAATTATTGTTTTCCAGAATAAAGAATTACAAGATAAACTGGACTACTTAATGGAAAACCAACCAAAGACCAATGTAGAAACCAGAGATACTGGTGTAGGATGTGATCTCCCATACAGGTATTTAATTTTTCTGCTTGTTCATAGGAAAGTTCTTCATAATCTCCTTTATTGGTGCTGTATTAGTAAACCATTGTGCTAAACTGTCAGAGTGGATTGTGGAGTTTTACAGAATTTTCCTAAGTTTAAAAGATTACATCTACAAGGTGTAGTGTACTTCAGTGACCTATGCAAACCTTTGGGGAGTTCTTATTTACAGTAACGTGATTTAAGAAGGGAGTAAAAGAAGTCAAGAGATAAGACTTTATTAAATATCGGAAATATTGATGAATTATGTCATCTGGCAGCACAGCAAAAAACAATGGACAATTCTACCCTGAGGCTGGTTAATGCTGGCTTTATGCTGCTTTATTATTTGTGTTCTGGGAGATGCATCCAGGATCATTGTAAAGGGCAGGTAACATCAACAGTAAAAGTTTAGGGCTGCCCCAATTTCTTGAAGATGTACTAGCCCTGGGTGGAAGATTGCCAAGAAAAGAGTGTGGCAACATTACTCTTTCTGCACTGGGGTGGTTGTCTCTGATCTGTGGTGGCCAGTGTCTCTGTAGCCTTGGCTTCTCCTCCTCCCCTTTCTCTGCCCTGAACACTGCAACAGGGTTGCAGTAAACCCTGGGAGCAAGGCTATGGAATTGCACTTGAATCTTACTTCTGTGGAAGGGGAAAAACAGAAACCAAAATAGTCAGGTAAGAAGGACTATTGCACATTACTTTTACTACCAACAGGTAAACTTACTTGTCTTAACTGCCCTGCAAACTAAATCATTTAGTTTCAGCAACGTAAACCAGCACATGAAATCAGCAAGCTGCAATACCAACTAAAATTTCCTTCCCAGTTAATAAATACTCTCATTTCAGTGTTCAGCCTGGAGCATGTTTTAATGGCATGAATTTTGAAACTTCAAAACCAGTGGTTTTCACTGAGGGTGCCAACAGAAAGCTATCTTTGTTGTCCTCTCTGGGGCCCCTCTGTATGTAACTGCCACCCTACTTATCTGATATTTTTCTTGTTTTTGAGATTTACATAGAAATTTATCTCTCTACAGTTCAGATTTTATGGAATTACTCTTCCAAATTAATTGTGTTCTTAAATGTAATATTGCTGTCTTTATTGTTACAGGATCTTTAGTCCTAGTAACTGTATTGCTGGACATTGCAATATGAGCTGCAGCAGATGTCTGCCAGTAAACCTCCCAGTATCTGGTTTTTATCAAATGTTCTTTGTGGCAATAGAGAAAAGAAGTATAGAACATGCCAAATACTCTGAGTAGTTTCATTTTAGCCTGTCAATATCAATAATGAGGCACAAGTTCATTGCCATGGCATTTCCAGCCTAGCTGTCCGATACTCTGACACCAACTCTGTAAGTTTTTGTTGTCTCCTTAACAGTACAAGTACTGAGAATGGAAGATCTCCTGAAAGTGCAAGGCCCGTGAGGACGTACACCCCATTCAAGAGAGTGTTGGAATTTAGCACAAAGAATGGTACATCTTGAGCTGATTCAAGTCTTTCATTGCTTTCTAAATACAAGCAAATACCTTGCGCCTTTGCAGCTTGATTAGATAATTTTTTATCGAGTCATAGAGAAGAACAGCAGCACGGAGTCTTGCTAAATTTATCCTGAAAGCAGCTTTTTTGTAACTTCCTGTCTGAAGTTACTACTGACATTAACTGTGGGGGTGGGGGGGATACGAAGGAAATGGGATGAGTGAAACAGCAGTCAATATTGCTTCTTCAGAAGCTAGCTAGTGCAATGTATCATTTCAAATGCCTGTAAGGAAGGAGTTGTACAGCTGTACAGGGTTTTTTTCTTCAACTGTGTTGTAATCCTTTGTGTAATGAAGCTCTAATATATTTTATTTTCAATGCTACTAGAAGCAGTATCTGAAACTATGCTGGCAGGAGGTGTTAGTCTGAGAGCTCTTCCTTTGTGTACAGAGTGTGAGGGCTGTTCATGCCTGTCAGAGACCTGCTGTAGTTGAGGGCTCTCTTCACCTCGAAGTTCACTCATAACCAGTACTCTTTTGCTTGGAGGACAGATGCAACTGGGCTGTTTAAAGCAATTCCCTCAACGCCTGCAGATGAATGTCATGTTTGTTGCTCAAAACAGTAAGTGATAGAGCAGATTCTAATGGATTTTGCTTTGTTGGACTGAGACACTGGTTTGCACTTCCTTGGTCATGGGATAGCATGACTATTGGTGATACATTCAATAGTAATTGTGTAGGAAAATCCCTGTCACATTTTTTTATTTACTTTTCTGATAGAGGAAATGAAATGAAGCAGAATTTTGCCTGCAGCAGTCCCTGCAATTCCTACATCAACAGCAATCCTGAATCAGGATTTTTGAGTACTCTTTTTTTTTTTCCCCAAAGCACTTAAAATCTTATTCTTGACTTGAAAGTACCAGCAGGAATGACTTCATCTAGTACTGAACCTTATTTAAACATATACACAGGGCATTTTTTTACATCTTGTTTTGATCTTTCAGTCTTAGTGAACTAAAATGAAGTATGAAGATTTTCTTGTAGTTCTATTATGAATGAAGGGCATTTTTTTATTATTACAGTATCTGATATTGAAAACAACTTTCATTTTGTATGATTAATATCATTCTTGCATTGAATGTCAATCCCAGGAGGTACTCACCTTGCCACAGGGCTTTACAAAGTGATTGCTTTTATCTCCAGTCTAATGCAAGTTCCTAAGTTCAGTACTGTCTGTTCAAATTAAGTATACTTAGTATTTCAAACAATAATATTGACCTCATAATCCAAATCTTATTCCTTCATTATTACATGGGTTTCTGGATTTGTTAGATAACGTTGTTTACTCTCTAGCTGTGCTGTTTAACTACTAAATGTAGAAGCCTGTATAGGAGGATGGATTGAAGGATGTTTTGATGTGGTACAGGAATCTTGCAGGAACATGAATTGCTTGATATAATCAAAGCATATGCATAGCAAAATGGGAAGCTCAGACTTCCACAGCTTTTGTGATAGATGATCCTGTTTGCACATAAGCTTTTTTTTCCGTCATGACCTCGTCTATTCCTGAGAACTTAAAATGGCCATTCTTTCTAAGAAGTGAAACACAGTACCATGGATTGGTTTATGCACAAAATTCAAGAACTAATTGCAATGAAAGCCGTTAACAGAAAAGTGAATTCTTTACTGTGTTAAGGAAGCCTGTACCTTCGCTGATAGGGAGGTCACAAATGTTAACAGCTGCTCAATGCTTCTTTTAAAAATAATAATTAAAAAAATACATTGTTAGTTTCAATAGCTCTAAAAGGAAACTCTATTTATTTTGCATGTGCTGAGGGAGTGCAGAAGATCTCATAGATACAAAAAGGGCAAAGAAACCCTTCCAGCTGTCACATCAGTAAACAGCCTAATACCACACCTTTGCTTAAATGGCTTCTTGCAGAGAAGAGGTGCAAAATCTCTGAAGTGGGAAAATATGGAAGAGTAGGTCCCCAAGAACAGTCTGCTCCTTATAAAAGCAGTCCTCTGACAAAGCACCCTCTCGTTATGCAAAGCAGAGGAATTGTCTTGTACTTGAATACCAAAGACTTGGAAACAGCTGACACAGGAGAAGCTGTAGTCTTAAGAGTGCATAGGGTGTTTTTGATTGAAGTTTTGATGCTTGACTGAACTTGGGAGACTGAGTTTGCTGAAAAAAGTTCCCAAATAACAGTTAGTTTGATCAATCATTAAATGAATTATGGTTATGAGAAACTAAGATAATGAAGTGAAACTCTAAAAGAGAAGTCATTTCAGTTGGAAATGTATGTTGATGAACCCCGAAGAGGATGGGTAATGACCCAGCTCAAGCTTCAGGGTTAAGCTTCGGACTTGTGTAATCATATCTCCCTCTAGTGGCTGATAATAGCAAATACTTGGGCAGTATCCTTCGGAAGAGAAGCTGCAGTATAATCCCAGCTGGTCATGTTAATGTCACCGTTAGGGATGCAGCTTCAGTTCATCACATTATGCCTTCTAGCATTTTTTTTGTTCCTGTCGTGCTTTAACCCCAGCTGGTAGCTCAGCACCACACAGCTGCTTGCTTACTCCCTGCCCTGGATGGGATGGGGAGGAGAATCAAAGGAATGTAAAACCCACGGAGATAAGAAGAGTTAAATAACCAAAAGAAAGTCAAATATAGTGATAATAGAAAGAATGCCAACAATAGAAATAATAATAGGAAACAACAAGAACAAAGAAATGAAAGCTCAGAAAACACAAGTGATGCACAATACAAATGCTCACCACCCACTGACCGATAACCCGGCCTGACCCAGCCAGTGATTTGGGCCTTCCGGGTAACTTTCCCCAGTTTCTATACTGGGCATGACATGCTGTGGTATGGAATACCCCTTTGGCTAGTTTGGGTCAGGTGTCCTGTCTCTGCTTCCTCCTGGCTTCCTGCGCCCCACCTCACTGGCAGAGCATGAGAGACTGAAAAGTCCTTGATCACAGTAGGCACTACTAAGCAACAACTAAACCATTGGTGTGTTATCAGCATTGTTCTCAGACTAAAGCCAAAACACAGCACTGCACCAGCTACTAGGAAGAAAATTAACTGCCACAGCTGAAACCAGGACAGTGTCCCAGTAGTCCCTCTACATTTCAGGAGTTTAATTATAAACCATAGTTTGTGAAATTTACCTTCAAACTTTATATGACTGGATAAAGGTGGTATTTATAGATAAAAGGAAATGCATGTTGTAGTGAAAGACATTAACCGACAATTTTAAAGAAGTGTAAATTCTTTATCCCTCTGGTTTTGGCCAGAGTTCAGAAAACAGAATATGATGATGGAGGTGCTCAGTGAACAGGAGAGGGCAGGATGAAGTATCAAAATGCTGTTTTGACAGACTTCAAAAGGAAGTTCATTCTCCTTTTATTGCACTCCTGAGGATCTCCTCTGAAACTACTGCAAGCTATTTTAACTCTCAGACTTGCAAAATTATGATCTGCTCAAGGATTTCCCAACACTGCAGCAGGGCATTATTTTTTTCCTGTAAAAATTGTCTGTGTAAATTCTGTCTTGACTGATGGAATGTGCTACTATTTTTCTAAACCAAACAAGGACTGAAAACTGTGCTATATTGTAAGAGCATTTTGACATGCGATGAGCTGGATGGCCACCATTTGATTGGGCTTCTGGTTTAAATTTGGTAACTTTGAAGAACAGAAGTGGAACAGTATTTATATAATTGTGTTTCTTGACCATGCAGAGCTTTCCACTCAAATCAGCAGCAATGTAAATTAGCATAGATAATAACAAACCTGACTGAAAAGACTGTAACACTTCAGTATAAATTTTATCAATTTGAGATTGGGTTAATTAGTATTATAATGTTAGAAACTAATTTCTATAAACATCAATAAAAGCCATATAAATAGGTCCCAGAAAGTGCATTAAATATGTCAATTGTATGACTACATTTGTACCATGATAAGTATTCTTTTGTGATTTATTTCAGATACTCTGGAAAGTATTTTGGGATACAGTTTCATATATGCCATATAAATAATGCTGTTACGTTGTATGCTTTTAATACCTCCTGTACGTAGGACATGAAAAGGATAAATTGCAATAAATATTGTATTTAAACTTTCTATTCTGTTGTGTCAACACTCATTTAGAAATAAACTTGCCTTAAGACCTTGCAAACTCTTACACCATCTTGTTTGTTCAAAACATGTATGAATAGAACAGCAGTTCCCCTGGAGCCTTGATGTTTTTGTCAGTGTTTCCTTTGGCAGATGGGCTCATGAGAACAGAAAGACACTCCCTTATTAAAGACTCTTCTCAAAGCCAAGTAACAAAAGCAGATGAACTCTCATAAAATAAAGAACTATTGACTTGCACAGGATAAACAAGAACTGGGCAGCACATCCCTTGCAAAAAAACCCTACAACTTCAGATCCCACAGATAACATCAGAACACATCTGGGATGATGCTCTCCAGGCTTCAGCATGATGAGTCTGTTATGACTGTGGCCTCTTTTTATATTTTTTTACAGTCTATATCCCCTCACTGATAATATTTATCTTTAAGACTGTCACAATGAAACAATCTACATGTCAACTGAATAAGAAGAGGTCATGGTGCAAACGTAACAGTCAGAGTGTTACTGGTTTGCAATGCTCAGCTGAAGAATATGAGGATTTTCACTTGAACAGCGCTTCCCTGTGTACATGTATTAAGTTGCCAAGAGGACCTCAAAATCTTGTTGAGATCAGTGCTGAGCCTACAACACAGGATCCTAGGAGTTGGGTACTAATGCTTTTGCAAGAGACTTTAAATCCTTCTTTTGACATCTGAAGACACGGATGGATAAGCAAATAGGTAAGAAGTTCTCTCCTCGTTGCTAAGTCTGTAACTCCGTACAGGAAATCCCTGCTCACAGAATGGAGTTGTACATGCTGAGAGTTTCACACCACTTACATGTTATTTCATTCCCGAACCTGGGGCTACTTGCATGTGTAAAAGAAGGAATATTCTTAAGTGACCTAATGAGATAAGGCCCTTCCAGCCCTACCTCAATCATTAGAACACGGAAGAAACACAGGAAAACAAGGTAATAGGAGACCTCTGCAACTTAAGGTATGTGAACACTTTCAAGAGAAAAAGGGACCTGGCAGATTAAAGAGAAAATATGTGCAAGTGAACACCTATGAGGTTACAATATTCTGTAAAGGTGTGTGGGGTGTCTAGGCATGCTACAACAACCTGACAGTTGCTTCCCATACATAAAACAGTATGGTGATAGATATAAGCATATATAGGATTGCTTTTAAAGTGTCTGGGGCTTTTTTAGAGAAATAAGGTTAAGGGAGGAGTTATTTTCCTTATATTAACTTAAAATTATTACAAATCATGCTGACTAAAAAAGTGGGGGCTTTTTTAAAGGAAATTAAAATGATTCATTTACATTCCAAATATTCATACCATTTTTTAAATTTTCTTTTGGAGTAGTTTATTTTGCAAGTGCGGCATGATTCCTCTCCTGCCCTTCAATATTTTCACCTAGGAGCAAAGAAGCTGTAAAAGGATGGTTTTTTTCCTCTACAGACCTACAGGCCAAAGGCTCTTTTGCACCTTTTCCTAGTGAAAAGAAGTAACATTTATATAGTTATAAAGTTGAATAAAGGACAAATGGACGGTGGAAATGATGCCTTTAGCAGAAAAGAAGCAAGAGTGTTAGTTTTACTCTCAATTTGATTTTGTGCAGACTCAGATGTTGCTGGCAGATCTTTCCACTTGAAAGAATTCAGCCAGTTGTATTTCATGGCCATCTCCCCCAAAATGTCATACAGCTAGAACGCATCAGTTTAGTCGCAAGTGGCATTGATAAAACAGGAACACTAAAAGTTGGGGCACAACTGTCTGTTGTAATGTTTCTTGTAACGGGTGTAACCTATTGAAAAAATCTAATCTAGAATAAGTTCCTCAGTTATTTGAATACCTTTCTTTTTATCTATACCATACACAAAGAATAATATTCCTGGGTCACACTTTGTGTTGTGTTTTCCATGCAGTTTATTCTTTTTTGTTAGTATACCTGATCTTCATTGTCATTCTAACAATTTTCCTGTAGAAGTAATACTAAATTGCATAGTAATTGCAGCCATGCTACTGCAGAATAAGTTATATTTAAATGTCTAGTGACTGAAAACAGACTGACTGAAAACTGTACCTCATAATAGCTCTTGAGAGAATGTCCTAAGTGAGAAATACAGGAAAGCCCATTATGTAAGAAATGATTAAAACCCTGTTTTGCTATATACTTTGTTCTGTGAATGCTAATCAAAATCTCTTAAGAAAATGATACAAAATCTAGCCTCAAATCAAAAGGCCAAGAATGCTCTGAGGAAAATAAAACCATTCACTGCAAATAACGCCAGTCTGTCAGTCTCTTAAGAGAAGCAAGAGTAATGTCCTAAGACTAAACTTGGAGTAGGTACTGCTGGGTGGTGTTTACTCATGTTCGGAGTGTGGATAGTGAGAGTTTCCTACCTGTATTTACCCCAGGGCAAGCAATCCCTAAGTATGTAACTTTCCTCAGTCCCACAGATGCTCCATACTTCTGCTTCTTGACTAAGGAAGCTTAAATCTGCTTTTCCTTCTTCACATTCATGTCTGAACGGATGCTATCTAGATTGCATTGTATCTGAATGCTGCCCGTGTCTCCATAAGAAGGAATGTACTTGTTCTGGCACCTTCCAAACTTCAGCTATTTGTTCACCACTCTGGAACTGTGTGTTACTTGTAAATGAACTACGGTATTCCCAACACTTATTGATCCCTAACTATAAAGATCCGTAATATTCCTTCACAATGACCTTGGATAAACACAGGCTTGGTGAATGGCATTCCACTGCAAGGCTACAGAATGATCAACTGTGATTCCCAGCAGTCATGTTATTAGGACTTTTTTCTTTTTGCTGTATTTTGCTGTATTTATGCAGTTCACCACATAAGCTGAAATCCACTGTAAATACCAGCATTACTTTTTTGTCCATATAATGACAGCAGGTGGACTGAGATGAATCGTCATCATGTAAGTGCAGAGCAGTGGTCGAATGAGATCATTCCTTTTGGATTCACTTCCATGCAGGCAGAAACAGTGCTCTGTTTCCACAGCCAGCCTTCCCACTTTCTCCGATCTGCACAGGAGAAAGAGGCTAAAAAGCAGGATAAAGTGTTCCTTCTTGCAAGATGCAGGAATGTCACACAGATGGCATAGCTTAAGCCTGCATGGCAGAAACTGCAACACAGGGAACCTGTGCCCTTTAGTGGGTGATCTCCTGGTGAGAAAATCTCAGCGATTTCCTCTTCCCTGAGCTCCCCGGGAATGCTCCCCAAGGGATTTTGCACAGATGATCCAGGTTTTGCGGCACACACAGCGAAGTGGTCTCTTCAACCAGTCCCTGAGCTTGGCTCTTCTCACACTGGCTGTGGTATTTGTTTCCATGGGTAGCTGCTGACTTGATTAATCTCATTTCCCCTGGCCTCAGCCTTCCCCGTCCAGCTGAGCAAACACAGGGCAGGCAGACATTTTAAAACCCTTCCTCCTCCAGCCCCTCCAGGGTAGGCCCTGTTCACAAAACAACTGTTCTAACAGCTCTGAGAAATGTGCCTCTGAAATTACTTGGATCAAGAAACCTCCACTGGGATCAACTTAAAAGGGCTGACATCTGCCGCCTGGGAACTACCATTCAGCTAATGACCTTATTACTGCTAGATGGAGTAGACTTACTAAAGCTCATGGCACTTGCATGAGGAGGGAAAGTTTGGCATAAGCAGGCCGACATTATACTGCAGTCTAAATGTCTATGTTCAGTCTCTGTCACACGTTAAATGCCACGCGAAAAAGTAAACCTCGATTCCTAAATAGAAATTAATGCTCTGCTGAAAACCACTCACACACACGGAAGCGGCCTGGCTTTTGCCAGTGCAAATGGAAAGTAATTAACGTAAGAAACATTGACGCTTTTGCCGCGTTTGTGCACCCGGAGTAGGGCGGGCTCACGCCGGCAGCCTCCCCCTGCTCTGGGCAGCTTCTCGCACCCAGGATAACGTGCACTCTTGCTTGTCGAACACCGGCTGCTTCCTGCAGCGCAGGCGTTGTAACACACGGTTAACGCCGAGCAATGCTCAGGCCAACCCGGAGCGCTGCGAGCGCGGCGCTGGCGCCTCACCCTGTCCCCCGCCGCTACGCCGGAGGCAGACACACAGCTAGCTCCCGCCTTTTGCGATCCCCCGAGCCGCCCCCCGCAGGGCCATCGGCCTTCGCGTTCCGGCCAAGTCCGGCCCTGCCGCTTGCCGTCGCTTCCGGTAAGATGGCGGCGTCCGAGTTGCTGCGGAAGCCGCGCCGGGGGCTCCGGGACCGGGCGGCTTCCCCGGTGACAGGCGGCTCAGGACCCTATGGCGGCGGTGGACGGCAGCGGCGGCCTGCGCGGCCGGAGCCTGCCCGAGCTGCGGGACATGTTGAGGCGGCAGGAGCGGCTGCTGGCAGACCGGTGAGGAGAGGCGCCGAGGAGCGGGCCAGGCCTCCCGCTCCCTGGTTTAAGCCCTTTCGGGACTCATGAAGCTCCATGTACCCTCAGGGGCTTCCGGCTTTTGCACTCTTTAGAGCAGCAGTTATGTCTTTGAATAGAAAAAACCCGTAAAGTTCTCTATCCCAGCAGAGAGCTTGCAGGTGCTTTGCATCTCACTGCTTTTCAGAAATGTAGTGTGTAAATGTGAAACTTAACGTTAGAGTGAAAACCCTGCCATTTTCTAATATTATCCTAATGAATATATTAGTCTAATGAAACAGTTCCATATCTCAGATTGCAACAGGAGTGTTTCTGTCCTGTCAAATTACTATTTTTATTTATTTTTGTTTGCCTTAGGAAATTCATTGCAAGGCTTCCAGATAAGGGTAAGAAGGTCTCCGACTTTGTGGAAAAGCTGAAGCTTGCCATTTCACAGGAAGAAGAAGTAGCAAGGACAGCTGAGCTGTTATCTGCAGTTAGGCTGGAGTTTCAGGTGAAGCAGGATGAGATTAATGCAAACAAACAGCAAGTTGTCCTAAAGGAGGACAGACTAAACAATGAAAATTCCACAGTCTGTAATGAAAACTCTAATACTAAAGAAGTTTCTGAGATTTCTTCCCAGAGGCAGGAGGCAGAATGTATTGCACACGATGCCACAAATACAGCGCTGGAAAATCAAAGGACTCAGAGGAAAAATGAAGAAGTAAAGACTGTTACAAAAGATCAGTATCTGCTTTGTGAAGTTGTCTCCAAGTCAGACACAAGCAGTCATCTGAAAAATGATGAGCAGATATCGCAGAGTAAATCTGAGGATGGCGCAGAAAGTGCAGGTGCTTTGGACAACAGTAAAGATGAGTTGGTTGATGCCTTTCAAAAAGTTACAATTGTAGGTGGGGATGATGGTGAAAAAGTATTGGATAAAGAGCAGAGTGTGGCTAAACATAAGGGGAATATCTTTGGAAGCCTGTACCCCAAGACTCCACATTATATTGAAGTTCTAGAGTCTAGAGCCAAGAACCCAGTCATAAAGAAAAGCAAATTTAAAACAAATGTGTAAGTATTACAGAACAGAAAAATTTTTTGTGACATACTTGACTTGTGTGAAATTGGAAATGGCACATAACGAGCATAGTGGGTTAATTTTCTTGTAGTGATCAAAGAGATTTAAAGTTATTTGACATGCAAAGTTAATATGTTGGCTCTGTTAAGTGCCACGGAATATTGAGCAGTGGTCTCACTATAGCCTCTTGAAACAATTGTCATGAATCTTCACAGAGTTTCATAGCTTAAGCTACAAAACAGATCATTGTCAAAGCTTTCTTGTGGGTCAGTTCTAGAACTCATAGAACTTGAATAGCAGGTAGCCTTTGGCTTTACCTGTGTCTCTAGAGAAATCGCAATTCACATTGTACTGATAGCGCTTTATACTTCATGTGACTCCCAAAATGTAGCCGTCTCATGCTTGCTAATTAACTGCCATACCTTTTTTGTTTGTTATGAGGAGTGATCTGTGATATTGTCTCTCCACAGAGAAACCTTTTCAGTTTTGTTGAGCGCTGCTTATTGTTTGTTTGTGATGTTATAACACTTTAAGATTTTTTTTAACTCTTACAAGTTCAAAATAACAAGTCTTGGATCTGAAGTTATTCAAACTTGTGACCCTAATTTGCAGCATAACTTTTATGTTTCACCTCTTCCAGATTATCAGGAGAGCAGAATGGATCATTGCGTGGTTCCGCATCCAGTCAGTCACCTGGGGCATGTGGCTCTCCAATTACCGCTGAAGAAAGACGACTTAGAGATAAGAAGCATTTGAATGAGATC
This sequence comes from Neopsephotus bourkii, assembly GCF_033783945.1. Lineage (NCBI taxonomy): Eukaryota > Metazoa > Chordata > Aves > Psittaciformes > Psittacidae > Neopsephotus > Neopsephotus bourkii. The sequence continues at coordinate 5,323,447 of NW_026900826.1, forward strand.
ACAGCAGCTCGGCTGCCACCACTTCACCATTCTCCTACTAAGCTGCTATCCATAGAGGAATCCATAGCAATTCAGATACAGCAAAAAGCAGTTTATGAGGTATGAATTCACAGTTTGGTCTGAAAAGTAATTATACAATTGGGATCACTTTAAAAAAAAAAGCATAAAGGGACCTTTTCATTTGGATGAATTTGATGATGCAATCGAGATGGTCAGACTTTGAGAAAAGGTACTTTTTTATATTTGATTCTTTTAATGGTAACAATTAATGTAGATAATCCCTTCTGAAACTGTTATTCCTGCGTTAAGCAAAATCGAATGTTATTCTTCATGTGTTGATTGCTAACCTCATTTCACTTGCTCCACTTCTGACTAGAAATTAGTTTTTGAAGAGTTCTTGGCCCCTGCATTAATGAAGGCCTAGCAGTATTTGTTATTCTTAAAATACGCAAGTATCTGTATTTGACTATATTTATGGTGTGCTGGAAGAATCGGAGTTCTGCGGTGATTCAAATTCTGTTGTAATGGATTTTGAATTTGACTTCCCAAGTAGTGCCAAGCTAATGTGTAAATTAGATGCTATCGTAAAAGTGTTTGTTGCTCCTTATTGTTTTAAAAGCACTTGCTAATTTAGCCATCGTGACACTATAAGAGAGGTAATTTATTTGGAAAAAGGAAAGGTTTTTGCTGAGGTTGCTGAATGTCAAGCACTGCTATTGCTAAATGGTTACTGTGCACAGCTGCTCTCTTACATGGACTGATTCTGTTCTGTTAAAGCCCACATTAGTGTATCACAGGTGAGGACTGCCACATGAGCAATTCAAACTCTTGCATCTTCAAATATTAATAGCACAGTCATGTTTAAGTGTGAAGTTAGAGCTGAAATTTCTTTGCTAGTTACGTTTAAGTAAGCCCACTCTGCAATTACTGGTATCATTATGTCAAGTTTATACTTCAGTATACTATTTTTTTTCATGACCAGGTTAAAAATGCTTTTTCTAACTTGTGTCATTTTTCCTTTCTTTCCTAGGAAATGCAAGCCAAGCTTGCAGCACAGAAGCTTGCAGAGAGATTGAATATAAAAATGCTTAGGTTTGAACCAGAGGGGGTTCTGCAATACAGAGATGGAAGAGATGAAGATTATTCTTCAGCAGAGGACTGAATTCGAGCAGGGATGTCTGTGGATGAGCCATGTAATAGATCTTTATGCAGTACTTCTTAAAACCCAAACCTGGATATTGAGAATGCTTTATCTAGTAGTTGTTTTCTTAAAATGTTAACGTTACAGCGATGGGCAGGTTTCAGTATAAACCTCATAAGTGGTAACCCTGGTGTTATTTGGGGACTGTTTTTTGAGCACTTGGGGCAGTTAATCCTTATGGAGTTGCCCCATAGTTTTCAACTACAGCAAAGTGAACTCTTTAATACACTTTTGCAGGCTGTGATGAGTCACCTACAAGAGAAAGTTCCTTCTGTGCAGAAATGCAGTTGCACAGGGCATTGGCACACATGTCCATAAAGTAAACTAAAGTGCCTGTAAACTGCTTGCAGACAGGAAAGCTCTTGCCTTGTATAAATGTGGGATACTTCTTCTATTGAAGATTACCTTGTTTTTACCATATGGCAAAAATACATGCCCATACATCTACAGTAAATGAGTGATAGGCTGTAAGTTAGCTTCTTACCACGAGAGCTTGTTTTTCTATGCCTGCACCTTAGAATAACACTTTCTGTCCTTATGATATAAATAGGTAAGAATTTCAAATTATTTTGTAACTCAAATTCTGTTTGGGCTTTAAGGGACTCTGCTGTTTCATTTTTGGTTGTTACTGCAAAGCACATCAAGACATCAAGTTACTCTGAAGACTGGCATTTTTATTAAAGGTCTTGGTGGGTTTCCATGTTTTTGCACACTGCTTTAATAGTTTGGAGTACTATTTTTTTCATAGTACAAATCTGTAAATTAAGAGATCTGTCCTCTGGTGTTCTTCGAGAAGATGTTCTGTATGTGTTGAAGTTTTAGCTTTCTTTGAAGATAAAAAAAAAGTCTTCCTTAAAATAACATTTTCTGCCTTTTAATATGAATTTTGAAAGCTAAGGAACACATCTGGGAAGTAGTTCACAATGATACTCCACTGTTGGCTAGGATTTTGGAGGCCTAGCATGAGTTCAGTTCTAAAATACAAACCTCAGAGATGCCATGTACAGCCTGGCAACATCTGTTTTCCAAGACACAGCAATAGCTGTGTCTGCAGGGTGGCTCTGTGCACAAGGCTCTCCCTGCATATGTACATATTCCTGCAGGAATGGTGTCTCTGGAAACCAATGGAGCTCCACATGTGAGTCCTTCAAAAAGCTGCACAACATCATCTAGAAATGAGCAATTAAAGTCTCTGCAACTTCTTGAGTGCACACAGCACTTTACTAGCAGGCAGGAACTCTCTCCCAGATGCTCCACAGCCTCTCCCAGGCAGTTCCTGTGGCGCAGTCCATACCCTAGCAAAGCAGTTTGACAGGTGGAACTGCTGCTAAGCCAGTATGTGGTGTTTTTTGACTAGCTCATCGGTTGTTTATCTGTGATCCCCCCTATAGTCCTATATAGGAGTACTGCTGTACTCTTCCCTGTCACAGGTTTCTTGTTCTCATTGTTTATTGCCTTCTCATCAGCTGTTTGCTCTTCACTTTTCCTTATAAGACTTACTTCTTGTCACTAGAGCAAATTCATACTCTGCATCCCTGCACCACCCATTCCCTTTCATATGACATACCACTTCTTGTGTCTGCATTTAACTTCTGCCAAGTGTCATGCATCCTCCTGCTATTGCTGTCTTCTCTTGATTTCTGTAACTCCATCTAAATGCCAGCTGTGCACCTGCATATGTTCTCAGCCACTTCAGTGTCTCACAGAGACCTGCGTGTCTTCATGTTTTTGCCACAGCTGCCCTCCTGCTGAGGCTTTCTTATTTCATATTTTGTTTTCAGACTGTGCAAGATTTGCCACTTCCAGGCCTTATATCTTCCTTTTTTGCTTCTTAGTGCTTTTTCCTGGTTTGTTCCACCCCCTACTGTTTAGTTTTTTTTCCTCTTTTCTGTGCTCCTGCTCCATCCTCCCAGTTTCTCACCATCAATTGTCTTTGTCAGCACTGTTTTGGGCACATACTCAGTCATTATTCATCCCTCAGCACCTGTGTTGATGGCCTATCTGATCCTCAGCTGTATGTATTTCAGCCCTCAGCAGAAAGACTTCCTTCAGCGTGTGCGTCTGACTCCATAGGTCAGTGGACGCCTCCTCTCTTGTGGCTGTGGTTCACCTCTCAAACAGCCATTGTTCGTGCTACCACCTGCTTGTTCAGCTGGGCCTCATAATCAGTCTTCCCATTATTTTGGTCTGTTGTTCTGCTTAAGGACCAGAGGTCCTTAATTCTGGTCCAGAAGACCAGAACTGGATTTCCCTTGGGTGTTGCTGTAGCACAAGTTACCACTTCCAGACCTGTTTGCATCTCTCCCTCTTACTAACGTCATCACTCTTGTCCCTGTCCTGACTGTGCAGTCACCCCTTTTAAAGTTATTGTGTGTGTTTTCTCTATGCTGGCTTTTCTGTGCTGAAGGAATTTACATGAAGTTATATAGTTAAGAATTTGTTTTCTAGATCACTAAAATCTAGCTCAACACAGGCTTCTGCTCTTTCCTTGTGCTTTTAAGGCTTACTTCTGCTCTCTAAGCATTGTGAAGCACGGGCAGTTTTCTTGATCTGTATTTTGGTAGCATTCAACATGTTGGAACTTTGCCGGAGTGGATCCACTAAATGGGCAAACTTTACCCTTAAGGGGAGGTGGGGTGGAATCACTGATACCAGGTGAAGTGCATTATATATTTGTTCTACAAGTAGCAGCTGTTCAGTACGGTGCTGGTAGAGCCTTTGTGGAAGAGAGTGCTATGTGAATACAAAACCAAGCTTAAGGTATGGATTTTAAGTTATTATCAGAGGGTTTGGATTGCTTCAAAACTTGTAGCTTTCATGGGGTTGCTGGTCCTGGGTTCTGAGCACAGGTATGTACTTTGAATTAAGGTTTTGTGAGTGATAAGAAAGCAAAGAGTTGGGTACAAATAAGAGTCCTCCATGTTAAGGAGGATGTGCAATCCAGAAGTTTGTAACGGGTTATAGAACAAGAGGATGAATCATAGAATGGTTTAGTTGTACCAAGTTAAGTTGCTGATCCTCTGTGGTGTTGCTGTTGTGTATTTCACTGTTGTTCATTTCCAGAACATTTCAAGAAGTATGCTGAGAACTGAGGAGCTCACTCTCTTTTCTAGGAGTGGGGCTGTTAACCCAGTAGAAAACAAAGAATTGATAATATGTTTCTGAAATTCCTTTTGTGAGTAATGTTTTGACTGTGCAAATTAGGAAGTCACACTGGGGGGGAAAGTGGAACTTTTTGCTTCAGTGCTCCACAAGGAAAACACTGGAGGTGGATTTAGAAAACAATTGGAATATAGGGAAAGAAAACTTCTGGGAAAGCAAATAGATGAGAACAAGTCTGTAAAACCTAAATCTGGGTGGTCATACAGGTCTGAAAGATGGCACAGACAGGCAAATCTGAGTGCTATAGCATGTGATGCAGGTATCTGCAGCAGCAGCTGTACCCCTTGATTTTTGTATTGTTAGGAGTACCTAATCCCCAAACTGCATGGAAGAAAGGCACTGTAATAGAGTATCTGTGTACAGCTGGTAACACTTCCTGAGGGGCAGAACATGCAATCTGGTTTGCTACCTGTGATGGCAGTAACATGATCTAGAGGATTTAAGTATTTGGGAAATAGCATTTGAAAGGAGGAAGACCTAAATGCTGCTGTATTTTGTGTGGGACTAAGGGTAGAAAAGATGCATAAAACCTACTTTTTGTAGTTTTTAGTTAAACCTAGCTGATGGGTCAGCAGTTCTGTTTGTAGTTTGGTGGCTTGTGGGCTGCTTCTAAGGGCCATGCAATCAAAACAGAAATCACTGACAGTAAGCTGCAGGCTCCTGGGTGGAGGAAATGGGGTCTGCAAATTGAGAGAATGTGAAAACCATGGCTCTGTGCTGTGGAATTTCTGAGCGTGCCACAGGGATGTAGTATCAGGAGTTGGGGAAACGAATATCCAGATGCTACAGACTGAGCAATTGAAACTGGAGCTTGAAGCCATGGCAAAAGCTGCTTGTGCTCCATGAGCAGCCCCAAACAGTAGTTTGGGGGTTTCTGTATGGAACTCAGAGATGATTCTTGTATTGCAGACACGCCACAAGCTGGCAGCCTTTCGCAATCTTAGGAGGAGGTAGGACCTGAATAGCCTCAGTTGTAGGTGGGAATCTGGCCTGCTGGCTGGTTTTGTGCAGCACTGCTGTAGAACCACTTCCCTGGATCCAGGAGGCCAGCTGTAATCCGAGTTGTGTGCCCTGCTGGGGTTTGCCAGTGAAAATAATCAGTAGAAGGACCCTATCCAGAACATTTTTGGCCTAATTTTAGTAGCATCTTGCTCGTTATCTGTGTTTAGCAGGTTACTGCCTGCAAGGAGTACCCTTAGGCTGGGGGAACTGCAGCAAATTCTTGGCTGAGTGGCATTAAAGGGAGAGGGAATTAGACTTCTCTGTTGGAAGAAGCTATGCCCCACCCTATGCATTCTGCTGCAGGAAAAGAGGTCTTTATTCTGCTTTGCCAGCCTTGTTTCTTTTTCAGAGTAAGAAGTGTAATTTCTCTGAAGTGTCTTGTAAGGACACCCGTTCCAGGTCTTGCATGGTGTGCTCTTGTTCCAGGGAGGTGCTGACTGAACTGTATTTTTCCTGAGTTTGTGGTCATCTGTTGTTGCCAGTCAACTGCTCTTAGGCTGGGTGGTATATGTGGAGATTGCCACTGAGATTTCCTGGTTTCCTTTGTTTGTTTTTAGGTTGTGAACTCCCACGTTTTGGGAGGAGAAGGGAAGTAGAAAAGACATCTGTGTGAAAACAACATTTGGTTTGTTGTGCTGGTGTTTTTTCTTCTTCAGTAAGCCAATGGTTGTGTTTTATTCTCGTACTTCTGCGGTACTGTGTCACTGCTGATGTTGTGGCAGGCAAGTGTTAGCTGACTGGTCCAAATGTTTTGCACTCACATTGACTTTCTGTGGGATAATGGTGCTTGACTCCATTTGACTCCTTGGTAAATACTGTAATTATTTCTCCATATGTATGCAAAGCTTTGGAGGCCTTTGGTCATCTCTTGTTTAAAGCAACTGTTTTGGTAATTTGGTTATTAACATTTTATTAAATTGGCCCTTGATTTGGTGAAGCATGAAAGCATGCACTGAACTCTGAGTTTGGTTCCTCTAGGAACACTTCTGAGCAAGCGCTCTGTTGAACTGGGATATTGGCTCTGTGTTTTGTTTGATCTCTGTGTGCAAGGGAATTTGTGAATAACAGTTGTGAACCAATTACTGAATGTGAGGAAAAGACGCAAATGAGCACATTGAAATGTGTGTGGGAAGCAAAGTGATTTTCAACTTGCTAAAATCATTGAACAAAGTATTTAACTTTTAATCATCTGCATAGGACTAGATCTCTCCTCCAGCAGCAAGTAGGGGAGATTTTTTGACAGGGAAATTTGTAAGAAGTGACACCCTCATTGCTTTTCTTTCAGGTTTGATATTGGGGACCATAATAGCATCATGCATTGAATTGGCACATCTCCACTGAAATCATGAGGGAGATAAGTGGGGCCATAATGTTTAATGAACATATTCATATTTCCTGCCTCTATCCAAGCAGCTGGAATTAATGTAGTTGCTTGTTAGATCAAGGCAGTGATACAATGTGGCAAGTAGTTGCAGTCCAAGGTTTTGCTGAGTCTCCGAAGCTAAGCACTTGATAGGAGGTACTCTTTGTACACTTCTGAATAGAAATTTCAATTGGCAAAATCGCTGTCCATGTCTTCTGTTGTTTGGTTTCATTGTTTGGGTGGTGTGTCATGGTTATTTTTGGTTTTGTTTTTCCCCCTGGAAAAAGTTTTCTCAGCTGTTATTTGATGCTAGTAACGTATACTCAGATTAGTCAGACAGTGGTGTCAGTAATGTAGCTGTGGTTCTAACAGCATGTGATCTCCTGCATCCATCTCTTGAATTGAAGGTAGTGTCAGCACTGCCCTCCCCGTGCATGTAGGTTGCATGCAACCTGTGTTGCAGTGATCGCAAATTCTATGGCAAAACTTGCTATTCTGTAGGAAGCTATGGGACTTTTTGTGGCACACACAGAACCACAGCTGAATCTGAAAGTGTAAAGACATATGTTGACGATCTTGGTGAAGGGGAATGACTCTCAGCAAGGCAGAAGGTTCTGCTATTGGGGCTTTTTCTGGTAGGTGGGTACACTTCCTCAAACTGACAGTGTAGGGAGAGAAGTTAAATTACATAATCATTGAGATTTACATTTCCAAGTCATGTAGACTGTTTTCCATTGAAGTCATCAGGTGTCTGTCTCTTACTGGTTGATCAGAACTAAAATGGATGACATTCCTCACTAAGGGAGGAACGTGTTGTTAGTACCAATGTACTAATATGAAAACATGAGGTGGCATCAGCCACTATTTGTCCAGCCCTCTAAGAATCACAGAATGATTTGGGTTGGAAAGGACCTTAAGGTCATCCAGTTCCAACCCCGTCACCCACGCCTCACACTAGACCATATTGCCCAAGGCTCTGTCCAACCTGGCCCTGAACACTGACAGGGATGGAGCATTTACCACTTCTTTGGGCAACCTGTTCCAGTGCCTCACCACCCTCACAATAAATAACTTCTTCCTTATATCTGACCTGAACTGCTCCTGTTTAAGTTTAAACCCATTACCCCTTGTCTTATCACTACAGTTCCTGATGAAGAGTCCCTCTCCAGTATCCTTGTAGGCCCCCTCCAGATAGAAGAACCCTCTTTTATCTCTGCTTCCATTTATACTGAATTAGCATTGATTTTCTTCTGTTTTCTTACAGATCTTTAAATCTTGCCTAGATAATCTTGTAGAATTTTCCTACAAACGAAATGAACCAACTGGTTTTGGGCAACCAAATTTTGTGTGTATGTGTGTATATATACATATATACACATATATATGTATACATGCATACACATCTATGTGTGTATATATAAAATAAGCTGTGTTAGCCGACTATTTTCATTTGAATGTAGGAAATCTTAAGAGACTGTGTGATAAGCTCTTTCTGTTCAAGTCACTGTTACAAGTGGCCTGTGTTGTCTCCTGGTTACTATAAAAATCTCAACGTAATTGTGGTTTCCAGAGTTACAGATCCATCAATTCCACTTGTAATTATGTGTGAAATTACTTTGTCAGTGGCTTTCCCCCAGCTTTTTCCTGAAGGGGAAAAAAAATCCCACATACAGACTCACAGAAATCTTCATTCAATGCAGTAATACTTTTTTTACTGACCCAAGTTATTTCACATTGGTTAGAAGTTCTTATTCCCTGGTTTCACATGTATTTCTCTGAGCTGCTTTAAATTGGTGTTGTACTGATTATAGAACTGCTTAAATGATAGCTGATGATAAATATTATCCTTGCACAGACAATGGGCATCATCATGTGTCATGTCTGCAGACCAGTTTTTTGCCTGCATGGCAGATTTCTGTGGCTGGGAGCCAGGAATTTTAATGAAACAAAACATCAAAGATGCAGAAGAAATGAGAATATTAGTCAAGGAAGATACACAGTGATGCTCTCTGATAACCCCTGGTAATTGATATTAGAACTATGTGGGAGCAACTTAAATAAACATCTGGACACTGAGTTTAGACATTTCCAGTGACAAAACCCAGACAGATCTTCTGGACTTGCAATAATAAATATTTCAGTGCAGTCCACATGAATCAACTTAGAATTCTGTTTTCAATTATTCTAGTTTTATAAATATATCATAGTTAATTATTCAGGGATAGAATTTCTTTTGAAGATTAAGGAATTTGATGTTTGCTACATTCACATAAAGTTCCATTTTTTATTTGTATCAAATTTACTTCTGTTTGTACAAAAACAATAGTGCAAGCTTGCCAAGAGCCATTAAAGCAGAATGCAGCTGAACTTTTCCTGGGGTGGAAGAGCTTTTTCTGAAAATCCTGGCAATGCACTGTAATTCATTCCAGCTCTGGTAACCACTAAAATTGTACTGAAAATGGTAATAATTTTAAAAGTTATTCTCAATATTTTTAAAGATGTTTTTCTTATTTTTTTTACTTATGGCAGCAAGGTAGTGCTAAGAACATGGTATTCCTTACAGACGGTGGTATTTATATGCACTGAAATGTTTAAAAGAGGTAGCAATGAAGTTACAAGACTAAATGAAACACTGTTTGCAGTCCAGATCTGATCCTGGTACTACAACTGTGGTGAGGGAATGGCTAGTAAAAGTATGCTCAGTTTTTGTCCAACTTCTATATTCCTTAGAAAAGCCTCTTGTGTGGGAGACAAGTGCAAAATCGCTTATTTCAGAATAAATGAATCATGTCTCTGAGGCTGAGGAGTTATTGACATGTATTAAAGCTACTACATTAATGCTTTTTTAAAATTATATTTTTAATTATTTTTATTATTTTAAGACAATTTGTGTCTCTGTTGCCAAGGGCCCTGGACAAGCTGAAGGTTTCTTCTGAAGACTATTCAAGATTTAGAAATCTTCACTGTCACTTTCAGTGTAACTTATGTTTCCTCACAGCCTAGGTTCTCAACATCAGTACATCTTCCTATAGTTTCTTACCTTGGCTGTCACTAGCAGGAATACTAATGTAAGCTGGCTGCTAATGCTATTGAGCCACTGGTTGAGTTATGCCATACCAACAGGTTAAGTTTTAGGGAACCGATGTTTTACCCTGACCTACAGGTCATCGTCCCTTTCAGAGGTGGAAGAGGCTGAATTGTTTTGAGTACAATTCGGCGTGTCCCTATTATGCTAGATGTCAAAGCTGTTGTGTCCTTAATCAGGCTTGGGTTCATATGGCAGTTCAGGTTAGAAGGGACCTCATGCAAAATGGAGTCAGCTCTGGTACTGAAAACCTCCAAGGATGGAGACTGTACAGTCTTTCAGGGTGACACGTTCCTGTCTATTACTGTCTTCTGACCTGTGGTGGTGGGGAGTTCTTCTTTAAACCCACTCTGAGCCTCTCTTGTTTTAGCCTAGCTCTGTCTTCTGATGGCCTCCTTGTAGGTGCTGGAGGACTACTGTTCGATCCTCTTGAAGTCTTCCCTTTTTCAGCCTGAACAGGTACACCTCTGGCTCCTGCAGCGTGCTCTTTACCAACACCCTCAGGGCCTTTTTAGCAGGGCTGCTCCCCAGCTTCTTGTCATTTCTGGGCAAATCATAGGCAGCCATATTAGGAAGCTGCAGGCTGACAAGTGTGTTGAACTATTCACTCTGTCATAGCCTTCCCAAATCAATAAAATATATTTTCTGCTTTCATGTTTTTTTGGGGAGCAGGGGGATGGTAACAAGACTGGTTACCCTGATCTGAGCCTATCTAAAACTTCAATGTTAATTAAAAAAAGGCAATTTGTGCTTTGTAACCCTTTCTATGTACTATAAAAATGATGGATAAGGAAGCTATAAATCAGCCTTAAGTCTGATAATCTAATAAGAGCATCTCTTCAGCAGTTTCACCTCTTGCTCATTGATCTATAGCTTGGTAATTAATTTCCCCTAGCTTTAACCTGGTATTTATTATAATACCTAATTCTTCATTGCTAAAACTGTGCACCGGAAATTTGTAGTGTTATAGTTCAGACAGTATAATCTATTCATTGTTATAGGAACAGAGGAGGAAGACAAATTATTTAGAGGTTTATTACTTAGATGCATTTGAGGAATGCTGAGTGGATAAAGCTAAGAGGAAAATGTAGGTTGGGACAATTAAGCAAAAGCTCTTGTAATAGGAATTATCTGTTGAATGGTCCTCCATGAGAAAGTGTTAGGTTCTCATCTGCAGGTGCTTAAAATTCCACTGGGCAAAGTACTGACTGTGGAGAACAGCTTTGTGCTACCTAGGTACATGGGTGATCAGGATGTGTTGCTGCTGCTGTTCTGCCCCATGCTGTAGCTGCAGCATACCACTCTTACAGAGCAGCCACTTTTTTCAGTTCTATTTGTGATTAAAACCTGGGGATCTGGTTTGGCTACCCTAGGCTACCTTAAATCCTATTAAATTTAATGGAAATTGCTCATCAGATCTTGAATCTGAAGTACATTGACAGTTCTGGTTTCCTCCTTCAGTTTGTTTTTTCTAAGCTTGCTGAAAGGATGGAGCAGTGTGGGTAACTGCCTTACTTATCAGCTGTGCCCTGTTCCAACACTGATTACTTTTTTCCAAGAATGAAAAATGCTGATAGAAAGTAGTAGTAAAATTAACTTCAAATTATTTGTAGCAGATGTAAATTCTCTTTATGCGTGCTTTTTATGCTTTATGTAAAGGCAGAAGAGCTTGAGTTGGATGTCTTGACCCCTCCCTTAACTCAAACTGCTGTGCAGTAGAGAGGAAGTAAACTTTATAGGTTTGTACTGAATGGCTGTTGAGACGCTTGACATGTACATTTAAAATCTAAAGTCATTGCTCTGTTTAGGTATTTTTATTCTGCAGAGAAAGATTAAAAAAGAAAAAAAGCAAGATGTAGAAAAAAATTGTAATCAAGTAAATATTTCACCAGATGGTAAAGCCACAATTTGCTACTTTATTAGCCAGTTGTTTAGAGTAGCTCTGTTCTCTATCTTTGAAGTAGTTGCTCAGGGTTATCAATTGTGTTTGGTTTTTAGTGTAAAGAGAATTGGAAAAGCACCACTTCAGATTTCACCCATTATGCCTGTTTTACAAGGTATCATACCCTTTTACCACAGAAAAGGGGCTCTGCCTCATGTTTTGTGCTAGAGAAATCAGGCTCTGCTTTACTGGTGGATTGAGGATCTATGGGAGACTGTCACCTGAACTGCACATATTTGACCTTTTAAAAACAGGGAGATGAGAGATAAAGTTTCATAGGCCTGTGGGGGAGCAGCAGTTTGTGTTTCAGCCTGTGTCACATCTGTCTAACCTGTGTATGTGGCCTATAATTCTCTGCCACAGCTTAGAAGGTAAGTGCTCCAGAGAACTCAGTGTGTTTTGGGTGTTTGTGTGTAAGAAAGGATAGCTGCAAAATGTTTGGAGGCCTTAAGAATCAATGATACAGATTTCAGGATGAAAGCCTAAAATGCCTTTTCCAGCCATGTGCTAGGAAAGGGAGCATGACGCTGATCCTTAAACCTTGCCTATACTGAATGCTTCCATGTTCCCTGCTAAATTGATGTCTAAGTAGCTTTACTGGTGGGAGTAGAGGAGCCAGGAGAGTCAGATTACACTTTATCGTGGAACTTGGTATGAAATCCGTACTTTGTTGCCTGGACACTGCAGTTAGGATGGTAGTAATATAAGAGGATGTTTGTAGGAGTGCTATATATTGCAGGGCTGCCCTGGATCAGATTGCATTTAATACATTGTAAAGGCCTTTGATCAAGGACCACCTGGCCGCATCTAGCTAGTGGAGAACCAGGAGACTTACTGAAGGACAAACTGTCCACTTCACAGCCTGCCACTGCAGCAGGAAGTGTTTTTCCAGGTTATGATTTTACTGTTTTTAATACTGGTACTGTATAACACCCCACAGTATTAATTCAACCAGGATACTATATGGGTACACAACTTATTCCTGTAGTCTATTTAGGTAAAGCAGACAGTGTGCTGGTTACGCTGCCTTGATGATTTTATGCCAGCTGCATAAGAACAGGCAATAATCAAGCACACAGCCTGCTAGGGGAAAGGTGTTTTCCAGTGTCAGCTGGAACAAATGTGGAACTCCTGCAGTCAGTCTGAACCGGTGCAGGCATTTGTTTCACCTGCCCAGAAGTGTTTTGTTTGTGGTCCAGACTAGGTGTTTGAAACCAGACTTGCTGTCTGATTGAGCCATGACCTCAGTAAAGTGCCAATTTGTGCTGCTGGCTGGAGAGTTGGTGTTCCCCCGTGATCGCCCCGTTCCCTGCCGCAAAGCTGAGCTGTGTCATACAAGGCATTTTGTGGGGGTATTTTTGTCACTGTGCCAATAGTTCAAGGCTTCCATAGGAATGTTAAGGTAGAGAGAAACCAGAAATACTTTTTTTTCCTCACAAAAAATGGCCTTGTTTGTAACTTGCTTTAGGGTTTGAAAATTGTAACTAGTGTTTTATATAATTAGCTTGTGCTTTCCTGGTGTAATGCCGTTAGAGACATGGACATGACAGCAGGCAGCACCCCTGAAAGCTGGCTCACTTGTCAAGACACTGGAGGCAGTATAGCCTCATTAGCATCGAGCTCTGCCTGAATTAATGAAGCCCTACTAATGAATGATGTTGTGCTAGGTAGTGTACCCTTATGTCAGCAGAGTAACCAACCAAGATAAATTCTGGGTAGTGTTTAAGTGGGTTTTCAAATGCCTTTTGATACTTCTACTGAAAAATACAGGTGTATCCAACCCTGCCTGACATTACTCCTATTTCCATATACCTGGCCTCTTTGCAGTTTCTGGGTAACAGCTCAACACCAACATTAAACATTTTTCCATGGATTTGTATGTTCAGCCAAGCTAGGCTGTCTGACATAATCAGGTAATTAAATATCTAGTTATTTCATGATACTTTAATTAAATATTGGACCTCCTTATGGATCTTAAGAGGGGAAATGCAGAGAGCAGGAAGGGCTCCCTGACAGATATCCCGCAAGCCAGGGGCCAGGGCTCTGGCATCGAGGGCTGACCCAGGGATTTTGTTTGTGAGGGGGCAGAAAGACCCGTGGTGAGGAGATCAGAGTGGTGCTGAGGTGCACCCGGGTCTCGGGCTGCTCAGGCAGCAGGAGCTGCACCAGCTGGCTCAGGGAGGACTCCTGAGCTCTGCAGGCACAGGAGGACAGGCCCTGGGAGCACCTGGGCCTGGTGGCCATGGCAAGCCAGGATGGTGCAGCCTCCCCTGAGCTGCAGGAATAGCTCAGTGAGAGCTGAGGAAGAACTTTAAATGGGCCATAGCCTGAAGATATTATCCTCTCCCTGGCTGACAGCCTCGGCCTGGAGAGCAGCCAGGGAGGACGAGAATGGGGCCCTTGGGGTCCGAAGATATTAACAAAATAAATAACTCCGACCGCAGCGCCCCTTCCACTCCCCTCAGTGCATTCCGCGGAGGAGCCGGCAGCACCCTTCCTCTCCCCCGCCTCCTGAGGTAAATCAGACGCACCGCGTCTGCTTTGCATTATAAAAGAGGGAAATGAAAAAAAACCTCACCAATGTAAACACGGTTGCTGCAGAAACTGGATATAACCAGGTGATTCAAAGGGAAAAAATTAAGTCATGTACACCAAGTTTGTCTTCACATCTGTTAATTGTAAGGGGATGATTTTAAAAAGAGGGAAGTCCTGGTTTAGGGCCTTTTCAGCAAAGCCTGTAAATGTGTACTTCACAGAAACAGGCTTACATTTATCCCTTTTCAGTGCATCCCTCACACATGCAGGTGCTTACGGAAACGTCCAGGCTGTGCTGCTGGAGGAGACCTGGCCTCCATGGCAGGGCTGGAGTGCCCCAGACAGTCCTGTGGAGCTGTGGAGGCACCCCAGGCCTCCCTCAGCCAAGAAAACTGTTACTGTTGTAGTTGTCAGTCTAGTGTTGCTATTATCCTGTCAGCATGACATGGTAAAAGATATGAGCACTGTTTTAAAAACTTGAGAGAACAGAAAATGACAGTGTTGTTGCTACCATTATGTTATGATTGTATTGGTTTATTACATTATTACTTGGCTTTTACATCATCCAAAACATAACTGTTGTTATGTTGTGATGTTGTTGTTATGTATGTCGTTTCTGAGCTCAGCACAGTAATTTTAAGTCAAATAGACTTTTACCTCAGAAAATATTAATTTTAGTTTAGCGAGCGCACGCGTTTAGAATTAAAATAAATGCTAGTGGTGTGCGGCTCTGCTTGCTCAAATGAATACAAGTTGGTGGCATATTTGATAGAACTCCTTAAGGTTGTTTTAGGAGTGGTTTGTTTTTTGTTTTAACACTCCATTGCCTGAATTTGTCATATATGAAAGTTTTGGCTTCATTTGTGTAAGATGATTTTCTATGCCTGAGATACGGGAACATCAGATCTAGGGGTAAAATCTTTAATTTTGTCAGTTAAAAAGAATCCAGTGCTTCCTATGTTCACAACTAAATAAATAAGTAAATCAGCCCATCCCTGTGATTTTTCTGTTTGGAAGCTGGCTTAATTTTTACTGTTTGGAATTGTCAATACTGAAAATAACTGGAGCAGAGGATGAAAGCATGTTCTGTGCCTGCTCAAATAAACTGTCAAGGTATTTAGGTTTTCTAAGTCATCTTTTAATTTTAGGTGCTAAGCTACTTTTATGTAAAGATTACTTTCATCAAGTTTAGAATTTTTTCTAACAGGAGATTTTTGTAAACTTTTCCACTAGAATAATGATTAAAATGTAAGTAAATGAATACTCAATAACAGACTATAAAAAGTAGTCATGTTATTGAACTGTTAAAGCTCTAAATCATGAGATACAAGGCCATTATCAAATTATGACACGATCCTCATTTTTAACATCTTCAAATGGACATATTTTATAAGTAAGCTTACATATACAGCATTTGGAAGCATTTGGGCAGAATGCATTAATTTCATCTTTCGTGAGCTTTTATACATCTTGCATTGCAGAGTACTTAGGGAGCATGAGTATTTTCGAAGATATCTGTGACATCTGTTCTTAATATTCTAACATCTTTCTTCCGTGTACGTTTGATAGACAACATACTTTTGGCAGTCTCTGTTATTAGAATTGCCAAAATGTTGATATTAATTTGAGTGCTTTGGTTTTCAGTGAGTGCAAGCCAGAATGAGCCTTTTCAGAGAGTCGTCTTTGGAACCAAGTTATTTCTAGAAAGCCAAATGTTTCAACATTCTTTTTAGGCAATCAGAAATAGATTTATAATAAAATAAGGAAATTATTTCTGTTCAGGAACAGTTCAACTGTATCTGCTCTCTCATCTTTATTTCTGATGTGTATTTTTAAATACAACACTGTATTTAAACTCCATCCAAGTACCAGGCTGTGGGATTTTAGCTTGCCTAGATACTTAACCCTCCTAAATGCCTATTGAAAGTGCATTGGTATGAGCGTATAAATGGCATTTCATGAAGAGATTTTTCTGAGACTTAAGATGTTACAGTGCCGAGCACTGTGCTGTGCAGTTTTCAGTTGAGCACAGAGTGGAAGGTACAGCCAAGAGTTAAGTGCCAAGGCTTCTTATACAACACATGAGAAGCCCCCTCTGAAAGATAAAGATCAGACCAGAAAGCAAAAAGAGAGCCAGTAGGGAAGCACCTACGGGTACTTTGGATTTGCTGTCTCACAGGAGAACAGGTTCCTAGGAATTTCTTTTCAGAAGTTAGGTGGCTGTCGTTTCTCTGAAATCACACCATCCAATGATTAGGTGATTGTAGAATTCAGCTGTAATTAAATCTCTTTACTGCAGAGCACCTATTTTCTTCAAGTCTTGTATGTCTCTGAAGAATTAATTAGCCACAGGCCTGCAAACTATTCTGTGCTGGTATAAGCTTATCTCCCCTGGGGAAGCTGTTATCCAGTTTAACAAGGCATGGGGAGAGGGAGAACATAGCCTGGGTTTCTAACCTGTCTAACACATGGAAGGGAAAGATTAGGTTCTAGTTGCTCTTTGAAGGATTGCTGTGGTGGACAAGCTATATTACCCACCTTTTCCTACTCCAGAATGAAAGGCAAAGCTGCAACTACTTTTTCTAAGGAGGCCAATATGAGCAATAAGAATGTATGCTGCATCCGACACAAGTGATGACTGCACGAATCCTGAAGGACCCTGGTGTGATAAGTGCTGAGTTGCATAGTCCTCCTAAGGTTATGGCATGTCAGAATGCATGTAAAAGCCAAGCTTTAGGTACCAAGAAAACTATAAGGTGATATCTACACCATAAACGGAAATGAGTTATTCTCAGTTAGAGAGCAACTAGGAGAGGTTTTTCAGCACTGCACTGCAGTTTTTAACCTATGTGTGATACTCAAAGCAGAAGTTAAGTGGGAGCTGCATGTGTATCAGTTTTATCTATTGGACCTACTCACTTAAAAAAGCTGGGGTATTGCCCTGTGTGACCAAGAATTACTACTGGGGATATTTTATACGTCAGAAACATGAGCCAAAGATCTCACATTTATATTCATTTCAGAATCTGCAGAAACAAATGTGAAAAGCTCATACAGACACTGAAATCCTGTCCCTGTCAAGGTAAGAGAGGCATTTCATAACAACTTCATCACAGATCAGATCTGGTAATGTGATACTTAATTTTGACTTTGGATGCTTCTCTTATTACAAAAAGCATTCTCTAATTACATAAAGATGCTTTCTTGATAGTGCTGCTCTATGTTACAAATATTTATTGGCCAAATCATTTTTTATTTATAATTCTGTAAATTCAGTGTAACTTCAGTGATGAGAAGGTTGCTCAGAAGTGGTGAAACACAAATCCACTCACAATCATTGTCACCCTGACTTATTCCAACTCTATTACAATTTTATGTATTGTTTCTTTCCCCTGCCCATTAGTTTTGCTGTTACCCAAGCTGAGATACACAGACCTTTCCTGTTAACTTTCTAGAATGAAATCTGTAGACGTGAGATTTGTGGTAATGGTTATTGTTCTGCAGCTGTAAGGATGGCTGTGAATTCTTCTCTCTGCAGCATGGGGAAAAAGCGCACTTTATAATGCATGAGATACCAGCAAAAACTTCTCTTGGGATTGCCTGAATGGTGTAACTGCCATGTGCCACGGTAACAACAAATACACAGATCAGAAAGTCTCTCTGAATTGTTATTTTGAGTACCATTCTCTTAGTGGTGATGTTTTTGTTCCTGCCATAGTTTAGCTGAATTATCCATTTCCTATAGGAAACAAATGATATATACTTTTTCAATATCACTTGTGCAGTATGGTTTCCTAAATCCAGTGTTCTGTACTATGTAGATTTTGGCTTCAGATGCCAAAATTTAAGGGTTTTATGTGCAGTCGGTATGAGCTAGGTGTGCCTCCTCATACTGTGTGTCAATCTGGGCATTCAGGCTTCTTCAAGTCTAAGAATAAATCTTCAGTATTTAAGGGATAAAGCCATCTCCTGAATGTCCCTTATATTTCTTTCTAAAAGTTCCCTTTAATGTCTTTGTTGACTTGCGGACCTTAAATGAAGCAGTGGAATATTGATACAAGGTAAGTAATAAATATGCAAGCATGCATAAAATGAGCTTGAAAATTAAAATGAAAAAAACCCCAAGTAAGGCGCAAGTCTCCCCTCATCCCTTTTCTAAGATGTGCGGTTTCACTTTCTCTCAGTAGATGTCAGCAACGCTACAATCTTGCTCAATTTACCACTTCGAGAGTCCTGTTTACAATTACAGCTCGTTTTCCACTTACAGTTTTGCAAAGGAATAGCCCATTTAAACCAGTGGAATCTATTGCCCTCTGAAACAGGATTAGAGGCTGCTATTCAGCATCTTAGAATAATACTGTATTCTCAGTAATGCAGAACTTATACAGAACTTAGTAGAAGGAGGCTTATTGCTACATTTTTAGATTTTTCTGAACCTTTACCTCATATTTGCCCTCCAGGCAACCATGAAGTAATATAAGATGTCTAATATTTTGCTTCATTCTGTGAAGTAAATCAAAACCGTGGGAATGTTTTCATATAATTTGATTTACTCCTGTCTCCTACAATACATCTTCAAACTCTGTTCAATTAACTCTCTGCCTGCTACAGGAAAGGGGCACAATCATATTCTGACTGAAAGCAATGGCAAGTGTTCTGTTGGCTCTGTTGGGCATTGTGTCAGTTCCAGAAGAATTCACAACCACAAAGGAAGGATGTGGAAGTTTCTTACTAGAAATTGTGTGTATGTGTGCATGTGTGTGTGTGTGTGTGTGTGTGTGTGTAAGGGAGGAAAAGGGATGTTTATTTCTGCATGTAAGAAGCATTCATTTTGCTGCATATTATAAAATAAACAGAAATATTTCAAAGTCACCATGTATGTGAAATGGGGAGCAGAGAATAACCAATCCAGGCTTTATTTGGTTAGAAATGAACAAATTTTATAATCCTCTGGTTCTCACAGGAGGGTCTTTTCCTTCATCTGATTTCCAGCAGGAGCCTAATTTTTTGTGATATATTGGGAACTTCTGAAGCGTGGCAGATTTGCACTTTTGCAACTTAAAATTATACCCTCGGAAACAGGATCAGCCCAGAAAGTAGCATTGACCATCTCTCCATGTGCCTGTCACTATCTCATTGGCAAGGTACCAAGATGAGCAGCACTAAGGATGAGAGAACTGCTCAGCCACAGGCAGTGCTGGGGACATTTTATGTGGTATTCACCTGTCTGCAGGGAAATGGGCTGTGATAATTTTATCCTGGCTACAGTGTGTTCCCACACATGTAGCCAGCTAGAGCTGACCAGCTCCAAAGCCAAATTCCTTTAACCAGAGATGGAGCCACGAAAAAAAAATGTTAATAATAATTTGGAGGGGAATTGGGTGGAATGATTTTAACTTCTAGCTAAGGGAGGTAGAGCTGAGCTTCTCAACCTGTGCTGGCTTATCAGTCACATTGAGTGACAGTATCAAGCTGCTGGCAACACCGTATTTTGTTTTCCATGTTGTCCTCAGAATATTTTCATTTCCTGTGTCAAAGCAACATTACAGTCTGTTGCCTTCAAGTCATAGACTGGGAGCCACCATGTCATAGTGTTCCGCTTATGTTCTTGTTGCCCAAATTCTCTGTCCTTTCCTGTGATCTGTCCATTTTAGTGTCCTCCAGTGTCCTTTCCTGCCTCACTGTCTTCTATTCCTGTGCTTATCAAGTGGTCTTTGATTTTTTTTACTGCTTATCAGTTGACCCATTCTATGTCAGTCCTTTTCTCAGCTGCACTTTTCTCATAACCCCACAGGGGTGGGCTGGGAGTTGCTCTCTGGCAGCCAAGCACTGCCAAAGGAATAATTACCAGTTCTAGGGATGGGTCCAAAACACTGGGGGTCTGTGGGCCCCCCACATAGGCCCATTGCTGTCTGTGTCTCAGCCTGAGTAGATTAAGCAGACAAGGAGAAGCAGTTTGCCAAACTGAGTATGGGGTATGTGGCTCCAGGGTGATGAGGCAGCAGTGATGTGGAGATTTTACTTAGAGGCATCTGTTTGCAGCCATTTGGGAACTAAACCAAATGACCCCAGTGTAATGCTATTCTGTTGCCTCCATTGTTTTGAGCTCCTTTCTTAGTTGCATAGCCAGCAGGAGGAAACTGGTGGCTTTGGCTTTCTCTGACTCCTTCTTTGGCTCTCCTTGATGAATGGATGTGTTTCTGCCCCTTGTTCAGCAGTTGAGCAAGTCTCAGTTTCTAAGGTTTTGGCTTGGTTTGCAAGGTACGAAGTAGAGAATGCTGAATCTGCCACTGCTTTGCAGAACATTAGATTTGGAGGGGCAGTCTTTGTCACTCCAGTTCACACTGAAACTGGAAGGAAATGAAAAGATTGTGTCTTCCTAGCCCTTGCTGGGATTATGTGTATTACTAATAATGTTCTGAATTTACATCTGAGAATATCAGAGGGTCACGAGCTAAACACACATCTGTGTAAAGTTAGCCAAGAGTTGCTTCCATGTTACGAGAGTTGAAAGCAAGGTGCAAAAATAATGTTTACAAGAAGGCTTAAGCAATTTGGCAGCAGAGTGACAGGAAATCTCCCCATCTTTAGGTTGTGCATAATGACAAAGCCAGACTGTCTAAAATAATGCAGTGCTGAACACAGCGTTAGGTTTTGTTGTCTTCATGTAGGTCACCTAGGAAGCTTCTGAAGGATGCACTTTTACAATGAGATTGGGCATGCAGCTATATTGCTGGGTAATATAGGATGTTAAGTAGTTGGTGCTTAATTCACAGTAAGAGTAAAAATTGAATGTTCCCAACTTCATATATACTACTGTATGAAAGAAGAGATGTCTGACTTAGTTTAACTTTGTTGTGTGGCAACTTCTTCAAGTCATTGTTACTGTGCTGGTGGAATGGTTTATTTGAAAAGGGAGGTGGTGGAAGGTCTGAGCTTTCCTTTAAATATAACTTCACTCAAAGACCTGCTGCAAGTTTTTATTAATACTGGCAATATTTAGCACAGCAATAAAGCAAGATTTTTAAGTATTATACAGTTACTTAGCTAAATATGAAAAAACAGTGAGTCTTTCTGCATGTGCACTCTTTCCTGATACTGATTTTCAGGCCTTATGTACATCAACAATAATGGACCAATCCAGCCAAAATTTGCTTCCACAGCTGCTGGCCTTAGGAAGTTTCTTGGGCCTCCTGTGTTCTGCAGCTGTGGAGGCTATTCCCTGCTCTGAACGAAAGAATCTTCCCTCTCCTGTGACTGCAAATGTTGAATGAGACATCCTGTAACACCCTGTTCAGAGGGGCAGAGCTGACAGCTGAAGGCCATCCTTGGCATTTTAGTCTTTGTAGATAATGACAGATGGTGCATAACCATGAGCAGGGAAACCCTTAGGTCCTAAAATAAGAGAAGAGATTTCTGTGGAATTACTATAAAAGTTCATTGCCCAAAGGTTTTGGTGCTGGTTCTGCTCCAGAAAGAGTAAGGACGAGAGAGATTAAGGAAAGGCTTAAAGAAAAAATAATCTGGGATATTAGAGTATTGCAACATCTTAGGAGAGTGCAGAGAGAACATTTCTCCACATGCACCAAGTGTAAGCCCAGGAGAACCATTGCATGAAATGTTTCTTACAGAACCATACAACACTTTCCTGCCTTCAAGTTTTGCTCTGCATTTAAATATAAAACTGTCTGTTCAAAGTTTCACTTAAATTCCTTAATTTGGACCTTCCAAATGACTTAAAGCCCCCTTACGGTTTTTCAAATGAAACCTGATGTTTTCAAGTGAGTTTCAATTTTAACTTTTAACATTCTTGTTCAAACCTGAAACTCAAAGTGAAATTCAGGGAGTAGAAAAACACGTACATGGAAAAAACAGGAAAATTTCCCAAGAACCTGTGCAAGCCAAACATGCAAAAATTCCTACAGCTCAAACTCTATCCATCTATGCAGATTATCTTAGTCTCCTCTGCTTTGGTTACCCTCCCTGGAGGCCAGAGGATCTGATGGTGGTAGCTATCAGGAGCAGTGCTGCCAAAGAACTAACTGCAGTGTCTTTCTTTGGTAAACTGCCGTCTCTATGGGGACAGCAATTCATCCAAATCTAAACTTGTCTTCAGATTCCTTACATGCATCAGTAAGGCAAAGACAGTTTAAGCTCTGTTGATAATGTGTAACTGAAGCTGAAAGAAATAAGGTTTGAAGCTTGTTTGGAGCAGGGAAAAGTTTTAGTAACTGAGCTGCAACAAATGGGTAATTACAAAGAGAGCTAGGTGGTGGCGGTGGGAGTAGGAGACCAGATGAATTATGAGGCTTTATCTAATTTCCATCCCTGCAGCACTTTTGGTTGGAAAATGGAATCTAAGCGTGCCTTGTTATTGCATGAAATAAATAAACCAAAACTGGAATGCCGTGGTGGCTTCTTGATCTGTAAAGCATGCAAAGCTAAACTTACCACATGCAAAAACTATCACAAGAGTGAGTGCAAGCTGAAGAGTTGGTGATACTCGCTCTTTCAATGCACACAGCTCACAGTTCTCAGCACAGCTGACCTCTTGGGAACTGATAGGAAGTCCTGGCTCTGCTTGAGTCAATGGGAATTTTGCTGTGGACTTCAGGGAAGCTGGAACTTCACAGCATAACCCATGTTGTGAAATATATTGTTCCTGCCTCTTAAAACTTTGCAAAATCTCATAGGTGGCAGATATATATTTGTAGTGCTCAGGGTTTTCTGCTTAGTAAGAATGGGAAATTAAAGACAGCTCATTTTCACTACAGCTAGCTAGGCTCCTGGTAAGATAGTATGTCCTGGTAGTGCCATACTATCTTACTCATTAAAATTAAATACATAAATATAGAACTAATATGACTGTGAGTGGTCTGATGTTGCTCATTCTGCTTGTTTGTATGTGCCATCCCTCCCTGAGTCTGTGCTGTTGTCTTAAACTCCTTCACTGTATGCAGGCTTTGGCAGTACTTAGAAGAAGGGGTCCTGGCCTTGTTTGGTCTTTAGGTACTAAGGTCCATGTCCTGACTCCTATTCATGATGTGGACCTCAAGTAGTAGTTGTGATAGTTAATATTCAGTCATGTTACTAAGATAACTTAAAGTACTTTCTGTTAAGTAAATTGGCATCTTTGATTGGCATCAGCAACAAAGAAGTGCCATGTTAAACAAGTGAATAGAGATTGATTTGGGGGCTTTTTCATAGATATCCTTAGAGATGTGCCACCATCCCTAGGGAAGATTTAAGAATGGTTTTTTTCCTTAAGAATATCTTTTGTCAACTTTGAATGTGGAGTCCTCTAATTCTGGCAATACTGTTACAAAGGTTTTTATCCCATTCACTCCATTTGTTGATGTTTTTCCTGTTAAGACGGCCAAAACTTTATTTTCTGTGTATGTGGAAGATCTGGGTGCTTTCAGTGGTTTGTGTTGAAGCAGGTCAAATTAAAGTCATTGACTGTTTAGAAGTTGTGCATTCATGACTGAAGTGAATTGGGTTCCTTATGTCTCCTTTCTTTGTCTGTTTTCCCTGTAAGGCTTGGGTACAAGGCTGAGATCTACAGAACTTTTGAGAACTTAAAAAAGGAAAAGCAGCATACTGTATATTTTTAATTTAAGTAGTCTACTTAAATAAATGTACAGATGAAATGGCAAAAAACTGTCAATAAAATGGTGTGAAGCCTGAGGTATGTATTGCTTGTATAGCATGTATTCATAAGGTGCTGCACCAGGGTGAATTGACTTTACAAGGTCCACTTCAGGAAGTATCATGGTATTATTTCTAGTATTTTGAACCTTGGCATTTTTCTATAGAAGCTCCAAAATGTTTAACATTTATAGAGGGAGCTGGGATATTAGAGGTAGCTTGCTGCACTAGTCTGTAGATATCCAAATTTAGGTGCCACATCAAAAACTTCTCCTTTCAGGAAAGACAAAGCAAAATAAAATGGGGGGTTTATTTTTGTGGTGGCTCATCTGGAGAAACCCTCTAATGATTGTATTGTGTTCATAACTATGACACAAAATTAGCAGGTTGTAGCTAGCAGTATAGGATTTGGAACACTAATTTAAGACAGAAAAATAAGCAGAAAGAGAACTGATTGCCAAGGGTGTGTTGGGGTAGGATTTGCTTTGTCAGTTTTGTGACCAGCCTGTGAATGATCTGCCAAGTGGATATGTTATACAGCTTCCCACACACTATGGGTTTAATGCCAGCTGTGGTTAGTTCCTTTTTTTTTCAAGTATAGATGAATAAGGGAAATAGTAATTAAGCTTGTTTTAGTTGGGCATGCGACACATCAAAAAAGTTGCCAGCTTATTTTCCCAGCCTTGCTTTCTGCAAAAGCCCAAATAACTTCAGTACAGTGATTACAATGTATTTATTTATTATTATCTGTGCAGACACAAAATGACCTCAGCAAAGAAGAAGCCAAAACAATTTCTTGACTTTGGGAGAAGAATGATTCAGCCCCGATCTCTCTTCCACCCACAGCCTCCTTCTGGGGCTGTGACTTTGTCTTATGCTTCATCAGGAAACACATTTTTGGCTGAGTTTGACCTCTAGAGTGTGTTGGATCTTACAGGTATACTGTCAGATAGAGTTTGTATTGGACATGAAGTACTTCATTTGAGTATGTCTAAGTGCTAAGGTTTCATATGAAATTTATCTCATGGTTTTCAATACATGACTAGTTATTTATGTTTTGTTATTACAGAGTTTCAAGTAATATAAAAGTTAAAGGTAAGAAATACTTTCTGTGCTGTTTAAGAAAGGTATGGGACCAAGTTTACTTCAGCAGAGAACTGAGTAAATTGTTGAGAAGCATGATAAAATAGGATTGTAGAGTCTTCTGGAATTCTGTGTGGGAGGATGAATAGAGTATGGAAATATGTTCCATTAATTTCTAAGGGATATTCTCTGTGTATTGATGAAGGGGCCTGAATTCTAATCAGTGCCATGAATGATATAGTTGAAGATCATTAAATGAAGTAGCTGTATTAGATGTTCTGTCCAATCATGTTTTAGAACGAAAATCACAGTGTCAGACCAACCATGCATTTAATGAAGTACCAACAGTCGCTGTTTCTGAAAAAGTCAGGTATAAACCCTCTGAATTCTGGAAACTGGCAGCTTAAGAATATCTTGTGCTGGGTTATGATGTTTAGGTGTATTTATCTTCCATGAACTGATCAAATCCCTTTCATAAGACATTCTCATTTTTGACTTCCACATATCCTATGGTAACAAATTCTTCTGTCTTATGTCATTTTACATGGTACTTCTCCTTTATTCTTTTACTGTAAAAAATAATGACTGGTCATTCCCCCTATTCCTTCAAGTTATCTCTTTTCAACTAAAATGTTATTTTGTTTTGTTTCCTACTGTGTTGAAGCTGTTTCTTATCTGTCATCTCTTTCTAGTAAAGATTTCAATCAAATGACCTAGAATTAAAAAGTACCAACCAATCTGTGTGTAATACGCTCTGCTTCCAACTCACTGGCAGAAAAAGAATGAGGAAGAAATATGATCTTAAAATATTCAAGACTAGGTAGAATTCAGGATCTGAATCTGTGTGCCACTCCATACTGTTTCCTGTAGTGGATATAATGTACTTTCAAGGCTTAGAACAGATGTTAAAGTCAAAATGTAATTAAAAATGGAGATTATAAAAAAAAAAAGTGATAACATATGAGATGTGCTTGCCAAAGTTAGATCGTGAATACCTGGGCAAACAGGTATTTAAAACAATAGGTTGCCTACAGAAAGTGTATGTGTACTAGATGTTTTGCAGCAAAACTTTTGCTAAAGAGCAACAGGGAAGTCCTGATGTTAGCTGTAGGAGGCTGGGATTTGTATGGACACTGAGGGTAAGAACTACGTGAAGAAGAGAGTGGGTTTTGTTGAGAGGGGGAGTAGTGGGTGGGAAGGAAGGTGGCAAATGAAGTTACTTGGTGATTAGTCATTGGGTATGGGTATGTTTTATACTTTTATGAATGTCTTTGGCATAGCAAGACAGGGAATTTGATGATGATATACAGTTGGGACCCATTGCTAATGCAGAAAGTGAAGGAATATCTTACAGGAAGAAATGGATGACCTCTAGATTTGGAATAATAGGAACAGTTACAGAATGAAAGTTAATGGAAGGAAGTGCAAAGTTATGCACTTTGCGATTAATGGCAATTTCTGGTATAAACTGGAAGCTCATTGTTTGGAAAAAACAGGAGAAAGACTTGAGTATATTTGGTGACCACAGTAGTCAGCAGTATGTTCTAGACGCAAAAGGGCAAATGGAATTTGAGATTGACCAAATCTTCCCAGTTGAAATAAGGAAGTTGGGCCTGACAAGGCATGATAAAGCTGTATCTGAATACCATGTACTGCTCCAATTTCCTTGTTGAAAAAAGAAAGAGAACTCAAGCTGCAGAAGTTACCAGGATCATGGGAATGATAAGCTTATCTGTGAGAAGAAACTAAATTGGCAGTGGTTTATTTAGCCTTGCAAATGAAATCTGAGATGTAACTTATAAATATATCCATGTGAGAAAATACCAGAAAAGCAGTGCTATTTAAAAGATAACAATTAAACACAAAAAAAATTATATAAACTGGCCTTGAGGAAATTTGAGCTGCAGTTTAGGTTTCTAACACAAGATCCAGGTTCTGGAACAAGTAGAGCGGGATGGAATAAGAAGAACTAACTAGTTTTATTATGGAGCTATATCAGTTTATTAGAGGTATGTTTTTCTGTGTGTTAAGCTGATAGCATGACCCTAAAGCCTTATGGAGGAGCTTCATGATTTTTTTTTTTTGCTTGATCCTAAGTTACCCCCCTTTGGTTAGAGCTTGGATGGCAATGTTTTAAGGAGTGTACAGAAATTACATGAGATTTTACTTTTGATTCCTTGATGCTGTGGGAGTATCTACCCTTTCTAGAAGGCCACAAAATTTAACAAATCCTTACTGTTTTGGAAGTGAAGGCATTAAAGCTGCACTAGAAGTCATCTGTCGTTATCCCTCTGAAAGACTAGCAAATCACTGTCCAGAGCTAGAAGCTTCTCCGCAGTACCAACATTTATTCCAAATGTCATGGATTTTCAGATTTTCACATGGTGTCTTATAGTGATATGTGTTATATATAACATTCATTTTTCACCAATTAATAGTACAAAGGTGTACTACTGAATGCATTTGAATGGACCATGCATTTTAACTTCCCAATGAGCAAAATATTTCACATCACAACTAGTGCTTATAACTTGCTCAAAATTACCTGTGCTAAAGTCCCTTCTTACCTGCTTCCACCTGTGAGCACCCAAGGAATGGAGGTATTGTGAAACCAGAATAATTTTCTTCTTATTAAAAGGTCTCCCTTAATTTATACATAGCCAAAATCTTGTTGATAAAATGGTCAGCATATTTGGGGTCTAATCACAATGGCATGATATTAAAAGAAAAATCTTTCATTAGTATTTGCCATTCATAGCAATAGAATGAAGCAGTGTATGAAAATAAATACACTGTGGAAATCTGGATAGACATCAATCAGTGTTTTATGTTCTCTGGTTAAGTGAAATAAGTTTTACTTTTGAAAATCCTCTAGAAGTTGCTGTAAAACTTCTGTTTCAGAAGAAAAACAATTGTCCTTCTGGCAGGATTAAGCTCATGACAATTTTTTCCCTTAATTTTTTTCTTTTGATATGTGTTTCACCATAGGTTCATACATGTAAGATTTTTGAAGCCCAGCAATTCCAAAACTCCTCCTCTTCTTTTAGCCAGATGTTTCATTTTAGAAAATCTTTTTCAATGAAAGTGAAGTAGATCTAAACTTTTCGCAAGTGGATTGCCATAAAATACCCCAGAACAGTTGCAACTGAAATTTGAGTTTTTCTGACTGAAACAAAAAATGACACCAGTGGAGCTTTTACATGATGTTTTGCATGCTAATTGGCCAAAATTCTTTTTTTTTTTCATATGCTAACATTTGTGCAGCTGTTTTATAATATAGCCTGAAAAATTTAAGATGCATTGCTTCAGATGTATTTCTATGCTCCTTGTGGTTTTAGGAGAACTTTTCTTGAAAGCACTTTTGTTCAGGAAACTTGCTATGCTTGCTGCTCGCAGAAAGGATGGTGATGGTTTTCCCAATGTTATGTCTGAAAAAAAATAATCTCAAAGTTTGCATTCTGGTTTGGTGCAGTAATAGTTTTCCATGTGAGGCTTCTATTCTATATGACTTCTGCAGCTAGGACAATTACTGAATTGTGAGAAAGTCTTTGTGTATATACCGCTGCATTGTATTCTGGATAAGCGTGAGTAACACTGTTGATCAGATCTTCCAAATTAAATACAGAAATACCATTCTTCTATATATGCTTTCCTAAACTATATACAATGCAGGTTAATGCATTCTGGCATTTCCATACTGCTCCTCTCTAGCATCACAACTATTTATGCTTTCCTAAACTATATACAATGCAGGTTAATACATTCTGGCATTTCCATACAGCTCTTCTCTATCATCACAAAAAAAATCTGACCTGTGTGCAGCTCTCTTGAAGTTTTTGGTATACAAGTCAGGTAACATTTTCTTAGTGAATGATTAAATAACTGATTTCTTAAGGTCATCTAGAGAAGATAAGAAATACCTTAGAGGATCAGAGGACCTCTGTGGCTCCAGCTGTTGCAAGAAGAGACACTCTACTTAGGGTGTGCACATGAACGTGGCCACTTACTATGGTCCATTCTCCTCAGACTGCCCAGCATCTGCAGTTGCTATATTGGGATATCGGTGTGTATATCCCATCAATAATGATCCACTTTTGGACATATTGTCCATGAATTTGCATAATCCCTTTCTGAACCTGCTGGTACATTATGTCCTTACCATCTACTGTGGCAGCTAGGCCAGGAATTATACTGACTGTTCTGTGTATAGAAGTACTTCAGCTGGTTTGTATTACATGTTCGTTCAGTGCCTCATAAGAGACTGAAAATTTCAGAATTTTTGCAAATAAACTTTCTACATTAATTTTTCACACTCCCTTCATCCTTTTGGGAATCCTGATTGCATTCCCCCTTGATCTTCTCTCCAGATTGATATAGACTTTTTGGTCTCTCCTTTTAAGTTGAACTGCTGCAAACCATTGATCACTTTAGCTGTATGCGCTCCTTCTCATTCTCTTCCCTCTAATTCTACCAATTCTTTTTCAAGACATCTGACATTGTTGATTTCCCTAAGTCCATATTTCATCCTCTGTTGGGCATAATAGTATCTTACCTTTGGCAATGGAAAACTCACTGAATTTCAGTTCTCTAGAAAATGGACATTGCAATAGGAGGATTAAAAGTATCAGAGCTGTTGACAAAATAAACCCATAGAGCCAAATACACAGTTGTTTAGGCTTCCCAGAAGGAACCAAATTAAACTGAATATTGAACTAAACTATCTGAACCTGGCAGAATAGGTGAGTGGAATCTATACACATGAAAAAAGAGTGAGAATTTGATAAAGCTGGCTAAAACTTGAAACTTATTTTTAAATGAATGTAAGTGGATTGTATCTTAATGAGAAAGCTGTGCCATCTGTATAAAACATGATTATTTCTAGATTATTCTTGGTTATTTCTAGTTATTTCTAGATTATTTAGAACAGCTTGCAGTTGCAGAGTAATTCATAAAAATCCTTTTCTAGTGATGTAGTCTGATGATATGGAAAGGCCATACAGAATTTAGCAGTTTTGAATGTGACCTCATCATTAACTGTGGCTTCTTTATTGGTTGCTTAGAACAAAGTGCAGCCATAGTGCTGTTAGGGCGGATGCAGCCCACAATTTATACCTATGTGGAGTAATCAGCCCTTCCTCCTACTGGCTTCTTGTGCAGTTAAAAAAGAAAATGAAAACAATTCCATCTTCTTGTCTTGATTGGTACTGAAAGCTGTGATTATGAATTTCCTGAATGGAAATTTTCTTCTGAGCTAAGAAGCTGATTCTGCTTTTAACTCCAGTAAAACTGTTTTAATCCAAAAGCTCTAAAACTAACCTATAACATTCTGGAAGAGTTACCTTACGAAGCCCAAAAGATGTCCTTACTTGAGCCTTTTGGTTTTTAACCATCTTGGTTTTGGTCTTGTCAGATATTGTTACTAAACTACTCTTCTTTTCGTAGGCTTCAGCTTCTCTTTCTTTTCTTCTTTCTCTCCTGCTCTCATCAGACCCAAACTCCTGGTGCCTATAGATTGTAACAGTTCATATTTTTCTACTTTCCCTCATTTTCTCATGTTTACTTTCTTTTTTCTTTCTCCAGCTTTTTCTCCTAACATGGTGTTGTTCTGTCCTTTTTTGCAGTGGTCTTGCAAACCTATGTAAGGACACAGCTTTATCAGCTATGTCAGCTACAGGTGTACTTCACATGCTTAAGGACAGGTGGGTATAAAAGTGAGGTACAAATGAAAGGGAAACCACAGTCGAAAATACATACTGTGTTAACTGCCTTTGTCAGTGCTGGTTCTGCCTAAGGGAAACTTCATGATGCAGTTACAGGTAGAGGAGGGAGGGGAAGTTAACTCATGACAGTTAGTGATGTGTAAGAGCACATATTCCATTATCATGAAATGACAGATGCTTGAGGTACGTATATCACTACAGCTACAAGCTGGCTTTCAAGGTAACCTCCTGGTAGTCTGTGAGGAATGCAGATAACTTTCTGTTTGACTGATGTATAATTCACCTCTGGTTGCCAAACTGCAGCAATGTAGAGTGCCCTCCCCAGGAAAGTGCTGAAGCATCTGCACAGGGTTAGCACAGAGGTCATCCTCCTGAAAGGAACCTTGAGGCTGAAGGAGCAGAGACACTGTGGCTGTGTAACAGGGGCCATGGACAAAGCAAGCTCCACTTTTCCCCTGGAGGGGAGAAGGAAAACTGGCTGGGATTTTTGGGTTTGCTTGAAAAAAATGGGGTGGGGGGAAATAGTTTTGGGCATACATGGAAAGTGAGCGAGGCCGAATGGAGAAGGCTGTCTGCAGTTCTGACTTGTTTCCTTTCATCATTTTAAAGAGAGTGCGATGTTTGGTCTGCAGCTGTGCCTTGCACCAATGAAACCATGCGGGCAGCTTCACTGCCCTGTCTTGTTTAAGTTTCAGGTATCACCTCCTCTGCTGGCGTATGCTTCATTCCTTCCTTCTCCCATGACTTGTTTGTCTTCTAAGCCCCATGTAAACTGACTGTATTTCTCTAACCAAGCCCGGAAAGCAGAAAAGAAATTAACCTATTCTGCCTCTACAAAGAAACGAAGAGGAGAAATAAACAAGGAAAATTAAACCAGGAACAAATATGTAGTTTCCCTCTTCTCCTCTTTTTTTCTATACATTCTTTGGAGTGCAGGAATAATTATTTTCTCATTTCCACCTCTAATAAATGCTGCTGGCACTTTAAAGGCAAGACCACATATACCATGTTTCCCCAGGAATTTCCCAGGAGTATAAAGAGCTGAGGTTTTGAGAAGGCCATGTCTCTAGGGAGATGTTTAGCAGTGGTAGGACTGTTTTCAGTCTTGTGTCTTTGTTCTACAATAAGTAAAAGATAATGCCCTTCACGGAAATTAATAAAATGGAGGTGAGCTTGGTTAATCCTTCAAAAATCTCTGCTAACTTTATAGCAATGTATGTGTTTCACTCCGAGCTATTGTTAGTCTTTACTGTGCTCCTATCTTACAAAGTGAGTCTGGACAGACTGATAAAAATTAATTTCTTGATTCTGTGTTCTAGTTACTGACATACAGGACTGCTCATACATCTACCTTCTCTGCAGTGCTTTGTCTAGGGGTGGGAATAGTGACATGCATCAGATGGAAGTAACTTCTCTCCGATTTACTCATGTGGGCTGTGTGATCCGATACAGAGTTATAATCTGCATAAGTATTTAGATTAATAATGATAATACACTTACCTAGTTCTGTTTCTGTTACTGCCAAAACATTATTTATTTCAGTAACTCTATGTGGCAGTGGGTTTCACAGGTTGAATGAAGAAATGTTTCCTTTTCTTAGTTGTAAACTTAGGTAAATTAAACTGGGCTCTAAATGTGTGTATATAACTCTTGACCTTGCATTCTGAGAAGTGGAGCAGGTCCTCTTTTTTTCTTCAAAAGATCTTCACTTGATTAAAAAGTTTTCATTGCCTAAGTTCTGCTAGTCACATTGCATACAGCAAAAATAAACACACCAGCTGATGAATGGAGGACAAGTTACAAGGCTAGAGAGGGAGGGGAATTACCTACATCTGCACAGGAAAATTGAGATTTATTCTTGCTTTGTTTCTGTGTGCAGTATTTTTCTTGCAGCCAAGCTGAACTTCTGCATTTAAACACATAAGTTGTCTACACACTAAATTTTAAATACAAGGATAATCTCATCACTTACCTTGAGTTCTTTAGTACCACTTTGCTGAATCAAAGCTTTAATCACACAGACTTTTTTAAATCCTGCAGTACTTCAGGCAGTGATCCAGGCATAGGCTCTTTGCATTGACCTCTTGAGGTTACAGCAGCAGTATTTGAGAACATTATTTTACTTAACAGATTTGAAAATTAAATTAAAAATAACTATGAAATATTTTCACAGACAGATATCTAGGTACCTTTCACAATAGGATAAAATATCATTATTGTCCCTTTACACCTGAGGAAACTGAGATATGCAGAAGTTAAGTGCTTGCAAGCATTTTTGAACCAGGGAAACATGAAAGTCTTGTTAGTTTATCCTCTGAATCCAGGGCAGGGTCTTAGCCACAGGTCCACTTCAAAATTCTGGCTAAATGTACTTTCATATCTTTCCATAATTCTCACTCCTCAACCAAATTAGAACCCCAGTCATATATATGTATATATGTCTTGAAGATTATGAAAGTCTTGTTCTTGCGTTCACTGGGGGTAAGATGGAGCTTCAGTTCCCAGAAGTTACCCATCATTCATTGTGTTTTCCTTGTTTCAGGTGTGTTCTGTCTCCCAAGCCTTTTCCTATGGACCTGTTAAAAAGAAATAATTCTACTATTGAACAGTTTGACTAAAGGAAGTTTAACCTGAGGGGGGTGTAAATTATTCAGTACTGCCTCATTTTAGTTGAAGTCATTTATTCTTTGTGTGATTATCTGGAAGCATCACTTTATTTCTGGTTAGTTGACATATCTGGGGGGGGGAACAGATTAGCATTATTTTAACAACATGGCTAATTTAACAAAACCAGGCTATTAATGGAAACAAAAATATTCAACAGTTTGGTGGACCTGCTTTTATTAGAGTCATTCAGTTGAAAGGATTTGAAGGCCCAGCTTATATTCCACTTAAGACACTGTAGTGACAGAAAATGATTGCACTTCATTTAGGTATTTCTTCAAGTTACCCAAAGGCATAATATTTGCAACCCCTACTTCAATACCCGGTGAAATTAATTTAATTGTAACAAAACTATTTCATATTGTTACGACACCGTATGTCTTCACATTTGACAAGTACCAGCATTTAACCTTTTAACTGAAAATTACTTTGGGGATCCTGCCAGAAACTGCAAACTGCAAACACTAACCCCTATTACTGAGTCATGTAATCCAGTAGGTACAAAGTCAGATGTCCTTGACAGACATGCTCGGGGGCTGTGTGGGTGGGAAGTTCTGTGTCCTTCCAGAATGAACTTCCTTCTGCTACTAAGGTGGATTATACAGTCTAAGGATTGTTACATCTGTATACAGATACTTGCAAGAAGATAAATTGCTTATTCCCCCTTACATCAGTGCTTTTACTTGATATTATTTAAGAAGGAGCTTAAAGGGGAAGAAAAGTTCTATTATTTTTTTATTCCTTGTTTTTTTGGCATATGTAGATTTTTATAAAGGTGGGAGGAAGGAGAGAGTCAGGAGAATATTTATTTACCTCTTCCAAAAGAATTGGAATTGGAAACATGGGATTAGTGAAGACCTCCAGTAGTAAAGGCTGCATGCATCTTAGGTTATGCACGCAGTTCCTAAGAAAGGATGAGTGCAGCTCTGGACAAGGACTATGTAAGAGTTTCATTTACCTCTGTGAAAGATTCTTAGTTAAAAGCTGTTCCTTGTTACTGTTGTGTCTGTAACTGTGTTTTCAGAAGTACTTTCTAAGCATGGAATTAAATTGATGGTGATCGTAGAATGTGTAAAAGTAGGGGTTAAGCTGTGATTATAGAATAGGAAGGAGTACACAAACTTGTGTGTGCTTGTGCCAAACTAAATGAACATAGAGCCTCTGGAATTAGATCTGCAATAAGCTGTAGCTAGTTACTGTTATTTGTATAGGCCTGGTTTGTACATGTCATATGCAGATACATTTTCTGAAAGGATCTACTTATATAAACATTTTGTTGTGCAAGTAACTTTCCCTAATGCTGCATCCCCAGTCCTATCATTCTTGTGAGGTAGCAGAATTAGGCCACAGGCTAGCGCTGGTCAGCCTCTCTTTTCAAATCTGGGTGTTTTAGTCTTTCTTTCGAAAATGAAAATGGAGTGCTTTCCAGCACCCTAGCTTTACTAACAATTTCAGTTTTGTAAAAGGTCAGCACATGAATGTGTCTTGTAACATTACACATCGCTTTTACTCAAAAATTCACATGCACAGGGAAACTGACAAAACAGTTTATTTTGGAAAATTAGTAAATCCAAATGATGGATACCATGTGTCAAAATAATCCTTGGTGCACGTGCTTGCATTTTTACATGAACATTTTTGAAAATTATACTGTGGAAATTAAGTAGAGAATCAGTTTGCCAGGGAGTAGGCTTAAGCCACTTTTCTGTACAGAATGCATGATTTGACCTCTTCTACTAATGAGGAAGCAAAAGCAGTTCCATCTTTACTTTAGCCCATTGCTATTGTTCTCCAGAGGTGCCAAAGGATATCTAATGGACTAGTTAGTGGGGTTAGGCAGAGGAGGATTAAGCTGAAATTTCAGAGCTAAAGGTGTAAAGAATGGCTAAATGGTCTTTAGGATTCATTTCACATCACTTGAACACTCCAAAATCATGGTGCTTAGTTGAAAATGGCTCAATTCTCAAGTCAGTGGAAAGAGACAGGCATCTCCAGAAGTTTAGTTGATGTTCATCCTGTATATTCTTAAAGGGAAGAAGTGATGGATGTTGTTACAGAAAAAATTCTTGGCCTCTGTATGCTAACAAATATAGCACTGTTTAAACAAATGAGTAGTCTTATCTGCTTGCTTTAAAACCTCAGGTAAATCTCACGTGAAGTATTTAATAATGTTCACCCTGGTCAAATGTGGGTAAATAATGAGTTTTTACAGCTCATAGATGCTTTAAGGACAGTTCATATAAGTTCTTCACTGAACCTGTGCAGGGTGGTACATAGCAAATCTTGATATGGAAGAATAATGCAGAGTTCCTAAGTTCCAGGATATTGAAGTATCCGATGAGGTCATTATGTGGGAATAGAAGGATATGGACTTATTTTGGTTACTTTCTTAGGTGTTTTGACTGTAGTTCATAAGACATTTTTGCACATATATTAGCAAGTATTTTGAAGTAGTAGCAATCTGATTCACCTGCAGAATGCTCTACATGTGGGAGTAAGTATGGCAGAGTCGAGATCTGTTTGGTAACAAGGCCCTAGCTTGCTTTTATTTTGATCCTGCTTAATGTTTGCTCAGTGAGCTGGGAATGAGAAATCCACTTTTGAAAGCATCATGTTAGCATCATGCTGACAACCAAAAATGTGTTTTGTGGAGACTTACATTTGCTCAAACTTTTAAAAAGCTTGTTAGAGCTGGGTTTTCAGTCCACTTCCTAAAGTGGAAACAGTCTTACTACTGTCAGTCTACACTGTTGCCGTAAGAGCAGGGCATTGCCTGCCATTTCCCTTCTTATATATGCCTTTAAAAAGATGGTGGGACTGTAAAATAAATTAGTGTTTTGTAATTTAGCTTTAAGCAAAAGGAATATTTTAATGGTGAGAGTTCTGGAAATGCTTTAACTTCTAAATGCTGACACCAAATAATAAGTAAAACCTTGTGATTAATGTTTCCAGAAGGGACTATTAACATTATCCTACATCTGTTCATGATATAATCTCTAAATGAAAAACACTCACTTTAAAAAGGGAAAAAAAAAAAACAAAAAAAAAAAGAAGAAAAGGAATGCCAAAGGAGTATATATTTATACAGCACTTCAGTGCAGACTTAACTCTAATGTGTGGACATCCTTGGTAAGACTTAACCAATGAGTTTTTCATCTGATCATTATTTAGTCAAACCTCTGTGGTACTCCTGAGGTTGCTTAAATTTCATTGACAGCATGTAGTTTCATTTGCTGAAAATTGTGGTCATTTTAGATTACACTATATGAAAGAGCTTTTTATTACTTAGAGTAAAATTAGCCATCATACTTGATGAAAACACTTAATGGTAGATCAGGCTTAAAGTTCCGTGAAACATCCTTTCATAATTAGTTCTTGCTGATTTAAATATCTGACGTTGCATAGGATTGTTGTTTTTTATGACTTATGATTATGTTTTTTTTATGACAAAAGGAAGAATTTGCAGGAATTCCATCATCTTTTAGGAAATATTTCGGAGTACTGTAGCAGAATTTGTAGAACATATGGCAGCAACTCATTCAGAAAATAATTATTCTGAACATAATTACCTGTATTGGTTAGGAATAATTTGCTCTTTTTAGAGAAAACCCTAAACTGACATATGTCACCAAGATAGCTGTACTAATTTCAGTCTCTGTGTCTTGATCTCAAATTTATTTTGCTTAATGAATGAAAGTTTAAAGAATTCATGTGCTCTATAAAAACAGATGCTGAAAATCTGCCCTTTTATGCAAGGTTGTTGTTTTGTTAGGATTAAAGTACTGTTAGTACCATGCCAAATACTTTCTAACATGTACAGATTGGTATTTCTGGTAGCTCTTTTAAAAGAGTCCTGTTGAATAGTCATTTTGATTTCTTTTGGGTGATATACAACATGAGCAGCTGATTCCCAGTTTCCCAGTTTTCCAGTTTTCTTGCTTTAGCAATATTAAGAAATCAGTGATACCCTAACAATTGCTGGCAATATGACTTTTAGGCCACCACTTGATTTCATCTATTGATTTATTATGATGCATCTTTTAACTGATGCTGTTCCTGCTAGTGTGCTTTAGTTTCAGCAAACAACTCTTTGTTGTGGTTGTGGTTCGGGTACAAAAGTGAGGTGCAAATTGTGAGGCATAGAATGCAGGGTGCATATTGCTAGGTGTCTTATGCAGATTTAACATGTGCATGTGGTAAAACTAACACACTGTCATGGGTGGTGGTGAGTATCATCCATGAAAAAAAAGAACGTATTTTTAAACAGGAGCAACAGATTGATTAGGAGTCTCAAAAGCCACAATCAAGTGTTTAAAGTTAAATTAATGCCTTTATGCTTTGCTTGTGGTGGCCGTGCTTCAGGCTAATATCTCTGTTTGCTAGAAACCAAGGAAATCCACTTTAAAATTAAGTAGCATTGAAGGTTGTTCCCTGATTTGTCTTGCAATGCTGTTGTTCTAGCCTCTATGAGTAGATCAAGATTTATTCCGACTAATTCTTGACAAACAAAATTCCAACAACTCTGGACACAAGACTGTCCATTGTACTTAAGCTCCCGGAAATTACTTTCTTGGCATTGACAGTATTTTAATGATGAAATCTAAACTTCAAATCTGCAAATTATTTGTCTAATCAACTTCTTATGTAAGACATGCATGCTTTTTATTTCTGTGTTTATACAGTCACACACAAAACTTACATATAATAGCTGCATGCAGTTCAGTAAGAGCTGTTCAGGATATGCTTAATTTATGTCAGTAAGAAAACAAAATTAAAGCACTAATTAACATAAAATTTACTCATATTTTTCAAATAGCTTCTACCCTCAGTTATTGAATTAGAACAGAATGAAGACTGCTGTTTGAGGGAATATATTTCTTCACATGTAGTCATAGAACTGTATTGAAGAAAAACTTCAGGTTCTTTTACTGTGGCTACAAAGTAATGTCTCTCATCGCTCAGGGTAAATGAATGAGTGTAGATTGTATCTGATCATAAGAGATGACATTAAAGTTATTTGGTTGTTTATACCTATAAGAAACATATAAAGAGAAAGCTTCTATTATCTGTATGTTCTGAACAGACTGTTTGCTATGCAGTGTGGTTCAAGTTGTCATATTGTAAGGTGTAGCTTGGGAAGCTTGCACTGTTTTCTTTGCTTCACTCACCTGTTCTATTTAGGAAAAACTTCAGGATTTGCACCTAGTAAACCAGCTTGATATTGAGGGAGAAGCACTTCCAAAAGAGAACAGATTTGAAAGCCTTGATGTATATAATTAAAAAAGAAGACTGCTATGGAGTTACATACCTTGGACCTTTTGGAGTGAGTCCAGAGGAGGGCCATAAAGATGACCATAGGGCTGGAGCACTGCTCCTATGAAGACAGGCTGAGAGAGTTGGGGTTGTTCAGCGAGACCTTACGGCAGCTTTCAATACCTCAAGAGGGCCTACAAGGAACCTGGAGAGAGGGACTTCCTACAAGGGCATGAAGTGATAGGACAAAGGGGATGGGTGACAAAGAGTGCATTTAGGTTAGGTATTACAAAGGCATTCTTCACCATTAGGGTGGCCCTGGCATAGGCTGCCCAGAGAAGCTGTGGCCGCCCCATCCCTGGCAGTGTTCAAGGCCAGGTTGGATGGGGCTTGGAGCAACGTGGTCTAGTAGAAGGTGTCTGTGCCTATGTCAGGGGATTGGAACTGGATGAGCTTTAAGGTACCTTCTAACCCAATTCTAGGGTTTCAAGTAAACTAATACAGATTTTTTTTTTTTTTTAATTAAAAAAAAG
Source organism: Neopsephotus bourkii (assembly GCF_033783945.1). Taxonomy (NCBI): domain Eukaryota; kingdom Metazoa; phylum Chordata; class Aves; order Psittaciformes; family Psittacidae; genus Neopsephotus; species Neopsephotus bourkii. The sequence continues at coordinate 5,362,638 of NW_026900826.1, forward strand.
GAGAAAAAAAAACCCACCAAAAACCCCAAAACATTTATCTAAAATAAAGAAAATAAGCTAGAGCAAGAAAGAGTTTTAGCAAAATACTTTATTTATGACTGCCTCTTCCAGTGCAAAGTTGTAGTTTGTAATTTTGTGTGCAGTCCTTCAGTCTAGTGTATTTGTTTCTACATGTTTCTGTGTATTAGAAGCTTGTCTACTATGTCAGATAGCAATATTTTGCACAGTTACTTTTTTTCCTTTGCATGGAATTGTATAATGCACTTTTCCTGCTTAGCATAAAGGATTTGGCACAACGGATTCATTTCTGTTGTCCAGCTATTCTGTTTTCATATATTTTTCTGTGAGCTCTGGAAATGTGACATTTACTTTACAGATGTGCCCCTTTTCATCGCCATTTATGTTGCTATGTTAAACCTGTTTCTGAAACCAGTTTGTCACTTGAAGTACAGACAAAACATTGTTCAACACGTGCAACAGGAACTGCCAAACTTCCAACTTGTATGTTCATGTTAGACTTCCTAGCCAGCAATATTGTAACAGCTGTGTATGTTAGGCTGCTTTATACCCATGATTACTGAATGAACTTGGAAAGAGTGAGTAGGGGGAAGGGAGACTCTGTTGAATGCATATGGCAAGTTCTTTTGGCTTGGTGGTTATAAAAATGACTCTAATAACAGTCTCTCAACCTGCTGAGGGCTTTGTAAGTTTATTATCAACAAAATTTTCTCAAAGGTCCCTCATGGAAAAGAGGAACATTCCTGATGAGTAAACAGAAATGGTGATTATCATGTTTTCCTACAAAACTTCTGCAACCAAGGTGGAAAGAATGTTGTTGAGGTATTTTTAGGCTTAACACTACATGCATTGTTTAAATTTTAGAGGGACTTTAAAAGTAATGGTTGCAGAGGAAATTAAGATTCCTCCCCCAGTCAGCTTAAGCAAAGCTATTTAGATATTTTTTAAAATAATTATGCATAACTGCAGCATTGGCTGGAGACAATGAAAATTTTAAAGCTGTAAAGTGCAAAGAGGTATTTTTTTAATAGACAGAATTTGGTGGGTTTTTTTGGTTTTGTTGTTTTTTTTTTGTTTTTGTTTTGTTTTTGAAGGAAATTGCAACCGCATGCAGTGAGAGAAAAATGCATTTCCATATATAAAATCAGTGAACATGATTTACTGTGGTGGTTATGCTAATTGTAAAAATAAAGGGAACAAGACAAATGGAAAGATAAACTTCTGCCTAAGATGATCTTTTGTTTTAAAATAAACAAAAAAGCTGTATGTCTTTTCAGGAATGTCATATCCTTCAAGAAGTTATGTCCATCCTTAGGAAGATCACTAGCAGAAAAACTGCTAGCTTACAACAAATGCTGTCTATACTAGCAGGAAATAATGGACATACTGTCATTGCTGAGGGTGATGAAGGTTCAAGATAAGTTTGGTAAGGACTGGATTTATATATAGGACCAGGGGGTTTTGTACATAGCTTCACCTGCATCAGGTGAAACTAAACCCAGTACTGTACCTTCCTCTAGTAAGTGCCTGAGTGCAATAAAGGTCTATTTGGCCTTGATAGAGGCTAAAGATTGGTCAGCCTGAAGGCTAGGTGTGGCTGCTTTAATTGACCTATCTGACAGCACAGAGGATGTGAGAGAAGACTCTGTATATGAGGCCTATGAATGCAGACTAGCTTTCTCTTGCATATAAGGCTAAAAAGATCATTATCCTCAGAGCACACTGCAAGAGAAATGGCTCTTCTAGAAAAAAGTATTGTGTAATACACCCACTCAGGTGATACACCCTATGCAGTGCAAATCTTTGAAACATAGATATTGGACATAGTAAGAACTGGCCTAACAGTACGCAGAGCTGTCTATAACCTTAGATTTGTAGTTGGTAGGTCTAGAAAGGAGAGGTTTCTTGTAGATTATTTTATTCACATGAGTAGAAAGAGTCAGAGAGAATGAGAATGGATGCATGGGAAAGAAAATTCTTAGATGTGAGAGGAACTGGGCTGCAGAAGTGGTGAATACTTTGATGCTTTGAAATTCTGAAGTGAGATTAAGAAAAGCACTTGGAAATATGACTATATGGGAACAATTCTATAGAAGCCCTGAAAATTACAGGTCTGGGTAATTCAAATAGGTCTTCTGAGCTCTCCCTATTTGAAGAATTAATTTCTTCAGTTGATGGATGCTGGATTACCACTCTGCCAGGATAGTCTTCATGCAAATAGCTGCTTTTTAGTGGTTGTTTGATTTGGTTGATTTATTTGTTTTGAGAGTCACTTTATTCTTTCTCATACTCTACACTTTCAGAAAAAAGGATTATCGGGGTGTGTTTGAATTTGCCTGGCACATCTTGAACTCTAATTCTATCTAGAACAGTATTAGTAAAACCCAAATGTATGCACACATTTTTAAAATATATACTTACACAGCATTTGTGCATGACAAGAAAAATGTAGAATACAGTGTCTTCCAAGCAGGCTCTGAGTAAATATTCTGGACCTGAAAAAAGTCTGCTTTTCAGTCTGGGTAGGTGTCTTCTTTCATGTCTTACACTTAATTTCTCTGCATTGTTTCACTGGATACTGGTACAGGTATAGGTTTCCATGATACAAACAAGAACAGAATTTGTTTTTTCATTCAGAAAGTCAATTTTCAATCGTTGGATACCCAGAACTGTTATTAGTGTTTAGAACAATTACTTCAGATTGACTTCAGAGTAGTAAAAGTAGAGTTTGAGCCAAAGTTCGATAACGTTTGTACTTCTGTGTTGTGGACTAAAGCCCAATAAGGGTTAAGAAGATAGAAGTCCCAAATTCTCCTTCATCTTACCTTAGATAAATCTGAGCCCAGGCCTCCAGAGGTGAAAGGCTAGCACATTAACTAGGACCTTAAATGTATGCTTCAGCACACAAACCTGCAGTATCTTTTGAAATCTATGCAGGTTTCTCCTGCCTGCTGTGCGTAATTTCAGAATATGCTGTCACCATTAAAGAAAAAAAACAAGTTTGCTCTTTCATCTGTGCACCCCACGGCACCGATTGGGGGAATCAGTCCCCAGGCTCCCCTAAAATTTGTGATCTTTGGCTCCTGCTGTAAATTGATTCCGTGCTGTGCCTCCTGACATGTGAACTGGGTAAAATCCATTTTGAAGTCTTTTAAAACCTGGCATTAACCCTGTGGCATCCTCTTAAGTGCTGATGTTTTCTCATTATATTATTTACTGGGAAGAACTTGCCTTTAAAACTCTAGCAGCTTTGGAAGTTGACTTGTTAAAATCTCAGTATTAGATGCTATAGTGTTCTTTGAATTTCTCTTGAGACCTGATGTTGGGAAAAGTGAGTTCAATTAGTCATGAGTGAGGTGAGTGTCTCACTACTGTGCAAATTGCTTTGGGACCATTTGGCCCATGTCTACTCATGTTCCTCCCCCCTCATAAATACAGATGTGTAAAGTAGTCAATATTTTGTTTAAGCTTATCTTGGACTGATTATCTGAAACCCTCCTTTTATTTTTTCTCTTTCGCTTTGCTTCAGTGCCATGTAATAAAGGCTATTAAATTTTTGAGATTTTTTTTTTCCCCTATGCTATTTTATAGGGAAAGTAGTCATGTCTTTTATACACATATGTGTGTCTCTACATCTATTCCGTATGACTTGGTTCACTGCCCACTTAAATGAAGCAGCATTTGGGACTACAATATAGTACTGTTTTACTCAAGAATTTGGGACAGGAAGTCAAAATTAATAACTGTTTGAAAACTTTAGGGATTTTTAAGTAGCCAGAACTTAATTCTAAATTGAAGGTGGCTTTGGCCAAAACAGCAAAACCAACAGAAATTCTTTAATGATAGAAATAAGTTGCAACCTTGGCGTTACATCTTAAGACCACAGTACTGGTAGTGGAGTACCCTTGCACTATAAAATCATAATAAAAGAGATTTGAATTTGAATTAATGGTCTTGCTTGCTGGCACATGCTGTTTGCTTTTGTGCAAAGGGCTAAAAGTGAAAACCATCCCTCTGTTCTTTTAAGCATTTTGGTTGTGTTTTTAACAGAGCTGAACTTCCCTTCAGGGAAGCCATGCTCAAATTAACTGGACACTCACTAGAGCAAGATTTTGAGAACTTGCTGAAGTTAGGTCTTTTCCATTTCCACACAGATGTTCAGGTAGATGTCTGGCATACAGTTTAGTTGGTAGCAACTGATAAGGCATAATACTGCTTGTTATTGTATACTAAAAGTGAGGTGAGACTGTATTTCACTTCTCCTTTGAGAAAAAGGCTGGTAATACAGAACTTGTCAAGACCCTTTCCTGTGTTTGATAGCTTTATCACAGCCCCTGCTCGAAAGGTTAAATGTTTTGGATTACACAGAATGTACATTATATGGAGGGCTTACTATAAATCAACAAGGCAGGTATGTTAAACACAGAAAAATATCTACAGCTGTTCTCTTACTCATCCCGCATGTTATTTAACTCTGTCTCTACCCAAAGGAATATTTTTAGTTGTACTGTCAACAGTTTCAAAACAAAGAAGCAACTACAACTGGCAAATGAGGAACCCAGCTGGTGCTATGTTTAGGCTCCCAATGAATATACTCTAATCCTGACACCTGCAAGCTATTTAATCAGGATTTACAATTGAACATGAAGGATGAGGGGTCCAGAGGGCTGTGTTCTTGGTGTTTTGATTGCAAATGATGGAGAAAAACTTTGTTATCGGATGTTGTAGTTATTTGAAGTTTGGTGCCCTCTAACCCATGGGGGACCAAGAATCATTTATCACTTCACAGCAAAAGCCAAGAAAAGCCACTATGGCTTACACACTAGCATTCTCCTTTAGCTTTTCCTGTATTCCAGTGTAAACATGCCTTGGATTTACGAACAACGAAAAACAATGTCCAGCAGGCACATGGAACGGAGAGGTTATAAGGAAATCACACATTATCAGTTCTGTGTCAAACTGAAAAGATCACTTTAAATTCCTCAGCACCAGTAATGTGTATAATGATGAAATGTACCTTAAAGATGAGCAGCAAAAATGAGAAAGAAATTGAATTTAAAAAGATATTTTTTTTTTAAGAACCTTTTCCATCATATGATTCTTGAATCACAAATTGCCAGTGTCAAGGGTGAATGCCTTCCTTAATAAAAATCTTCACTGCTCCTTCTAAAACCCTCTGTTTCCTCAAACAAGTGATGTAACGTGAAATTGAAAATTTCACTATACCATCTCGTAGCAAGCCCAGATGTGCCATTATGTTGCTGTGCTTGTTTATTTTATTTATTTACTGGAGGTTTTTAAGTACTCCTAGGTGAGTTACTGACAAATTAAACATAGTTTTGGCAGCAGCACTAGTGTGTGTACATGGGGTGCGTATGTGGGGGGTAGTATGCTTTTCTCTGGCTGTGTTGCGCTGTCAACAGCAGTGTTATGAACAAGCGGGGTGTGGTGTAATTGACACCCTACAAAAAGTGATTAATCAGCTGTCTGAAGTTGTTAGGTAACAATGCTGTTGCCCCTGGGTCTGATTGGATGATGTAATGCCTGTAAGTTATTTTTTGTGGGTTGAGGCTATTGTGTAACTCATTAGCCTGCAGAGGATTTGTATGGCTGGAGTCACAGAATAAGTCAAAATTTATTCCTAACTTGATTATGCTGTTTTATTTTGTTCGTTATTTAAAAGGGGACGGGAAAGGGTATTTGTTACTTTTTAAGGCAAACAACTAGCAGGGACAGCATAAAGGGCTCAAAGCAGTCATCTTCATGCATTCTGTGCTCAGCTGGAGGCAGAGTGGGGTGCAGAGAGCTTTCCTCCAGAGCATCTTTTATTCTGGATTCCTGCAGGTTGTGCTGGGCAGGATGATCCCATAAAAGCTCTTGTGCTATATGAGCCCTCTCCCCTGGTCCTCCAGCAGGCCTGTTCTGCACTGCCCAGCAGGTCTTTTGGCCTTTAAAGTCTTACTTCACAGCACTGACTACACAGAGGGACTTAATCTAGGGTCTCTCTAAGCTTCTAGTTATAAAAGCAGAAACCAATATTTTGGCAGAAAGACAGTGTTGCCCCTTTCAAGATCAGATGCTGTCATCTTTTGGCATGAGGAAACATGACATCACTTATTCATTACTATGATACAGGATCTTCAGTGCTTGTTGAACTGTTGCACTGGAAAGAAATTAAAACTGCTCCGTGAATTCTTCAGCTTTATTTACATGTTCAGGCTTTGCAATTTCTTTGTTCCCATATCTTTAAATAAGAGACTGTGCTTTCTACAAGTATTCCTTCGCTCTCAACATCTTCCCTCTAGCTCGGGCATTCAGATGTTGGTGGCACTGACCAAATATTTCTTGTGATGAATGCTCCGATTACAAGAATTCTATCTCTCCTGAGGACCTACCAGCTTTGGAGACTTGTACGAGGTTCTGCTAGGGAATTATCAGCTGTTGTCACTCTCATGCTAGCTCAGTTCTCCCTGGCGATTCCCTATTATAATCCCTCCAGTGTCCTTTGGTACCTATTACAACTTGACCTTCCCTTAGCTTGTTTGTCATATCCACTCCCTTTGTTGTGTACATTGCATGCACTCATTGTGCTTTTCTGTTGATTCCACAATTTAATTGCTACCCTTGACTCTGTCTGATTAATGCAATACTATCAAGTAACTTCTGCAAATAGCTTTTTCATGTGGAGTTATATGTGCCATTGTTTCTATGGACAAAGGAAACAGTGCTCAGTACTGTCTAGGGAACCATAATGTGAAGATACAATAAAGTCACACATTCTGTTCAGATTGCAGCTTTGCAGGGTGAACAGGTTAGTGCCCAAGGGGTTCTCTTCTGTTTCTTTTCTCACTCCCAGAGGTCTGCCACAATAACTTTGTGTGTAGATGCTCTCTAGAATATCTGAGAAAAAAAGTTACGTATATATTTTTAAAATGTTTATGCTAACCTAGTCATTTTAGTTGAACTAGATTACAAAGCAAGTAGTGGGGCAGTGATCTTGGATGTGCTAGGAAGCATCTGTGACCAGTAATCTCTTCACTTGAATCAGCTGCAACCAGAACAGGACTGCTGACTTCTGTATCTCTTGGCACTGAAGTAACAGCACTCAGGTTGACTTTTTGTACCCTTGAACTCTCATCCTGCTCATCATGTCTGTGAGATCAGTTATAAAATATCTTTCAGGACCATTTGACTAAAGAAGTAGCATTCTCAATCCTAAAACTGCATTTCTACAGTTGCATTGCCTCTCTGAAAGCAGGAAGAAATATTATTGCCTAGAGTTCTGCTTCTTAAAGGACATCATTAGGAATGCTATTCATGCTAAGATAATGCAAAAGTGACCTCTTTAGAACACAAAAGTTGCTTAAGATATGTACGGGAAAAATGAGATGAAGAAGGGTTCATCAAATACAAAGCATGGTGAAACACCAGAATCGCAGTGCATCTGACAGATAAGGAGCCTAAATTACACGCTCTTTATTGAGAAGTGGAAACTTTCTACCTTCAAAAATTTGCCTTAGAGACACCTATTTGGTAGAATAGCATCTTTCTTGATTCATCCTTCTTGTAGCTAAAAGGGGTGTTTAGTTCCACTAGCACTCTGCTGAAAAATACCACTGAAGCAGTCAGATAGCACATCAGTAGATTGACCTATGTGCTTGAAATCTTGTCTGTCCTTCCTAGCTCTATCTTTTCATCTGGTAAAGGGTTATCACTTCATTCCAGGACTGCTGGCTTGCTCACCACAGTTTACAGCAATATTACTGCCACAGCTTGAGATACATCTCCTGTGACAGGGTTGTAAGATCTCCAATGCTAGTTGGAGTGTTCCAATACACCTCAAAAAAAGTACTTTGGGAATAATTTATGCTAGTTCTTGAGCAAACACATCAAAGAAATGGTGATTGCTTACAAAGCAAAGCACCTATAAATTATCCTACTTTCCAGTGGTCTGCTATTAAGATGCTGGAAGGCATTGTCACCTTTGGCCTCAAATTTGAAGATGCAGGAAACTTATGCTGTTGCTTTCGCAGCACCTAGTAAGGAGGGGAAATCTTTGCTGTTTGACTTAGCAAATGTGCTCCAACACTGTTTAAAATGATAAAATTCATTAAAGGTTCAGCAAATCACTGAAGTTGTCAGTTGTGTTCTCTACTGCAATAACTTAGCTGTTTTGCTATGTAGAAAGACCTTTCTGGTGTTGAATAGCATTTTGGGAAATACTAATGGGGATGGTGAAACACTTTGACAGCCCATCCTATTTAAAGACATAACCTGTGTTTTAATGTGGTGCTTCAGACTTAGTGTTATGGACAGATACATCAATTTATGTAGTTGCTCAAATATATTGACCAACTGATGAGTCAGGAATAAACCCTTTCTGTTTAACTCGGGGTTGTTAATTGCTGACTGTTTCAGCATATGAAAATGAACTTGGCTTTTTCTTTTGAACTCTTTCTTTAGAGGTTCAGGGTGGGGAAGTACAGTGTTTATTCAAGAAGGCTGTGAATCTGTGTACCACAGTTAGATTATCACTTTGCAACATTGACAGGTAGTTAACAAAACAAATGGCTTTGACAGTAATGTATGAGCTGGGTTCTGTAGTTTCTTCTCAACAACCTGACCTGTCCAATGATAGAATCTGTTAGCATTGTGAAAGAGAAATCTCTGTCCTTCAGATTTTTTTTTTTTTAATATATACTCAATATATGATTTCTCTTGGCAGTGACATGCTCATGATTACGACTTGTATAGAGCCATTTACTTTCTAATCCTATCAGAAAGTGAGATAACAGTATGAGATACTTTGGAAAAAAAATTTCTTGAGCAGCTTAAAAGTTGTCTGTGAGTACCATGTGGTTTCATGTTTCAGAAGGTGAATTGCATGAAGTAGCAGAAAGGATTGGGTTGTTTGGGTCTAGGATTAGTCTGTTCTGAAAGCTGACCTTTGCAAACCAGATGGAAATGAGTACCTCCTCACATGGTATGGGCAAGTCAAGGCAGCTGGATATGACACTAGCCAAACTGTAAAATGTTTTCTTCACAATACCATACTGTAATTGCATTGCTAATGAAATCAAATAAGCCCAGGCAGAAACTTTGATTTTTAGCTAGTTAGGGGCAAGGTTATGGTTCAATCTACAGACAGATACATTAATCACAGGGGTTAATTATCTGCATAGCCAACATGTATCTCAAAAGTTTAAAGTACAAGTGTTTTGACTAGACATTTTCCATCCTCAGAAAACTGTACATATAAAGCATAACTGTTGGGACAGGTGTGTGCATATGCAGCTGTGTCTGTCAATGAATTGCATGTAGGTACTTTCTCTTCTGCTCTGGTAGAGCAATACCAATAGATAAAAGCATGTTCCACATTTTGTCTTCTCGTCTTCTTTTTTTCAAAATTGAAAAAAATTCAAAAATTTCAAAATTGAAAAAAAGAGAGAAATAGGAGTATAAAACCAGATTTCAGAATACTTTTTAATACAGATTTTAAATAAATGATTAAAAGTGAATGAAAATTGTTTGCTTTGACATCAAAATAGTTTTGAAATTTCAAAATATGTTTGAGGTATTTTTTTAATGTTTTTCAGTCCATTCTTAAACTGATCTTTATATCTGTCCTTTAGAATCTCTCCAAGATTCAAGTGACTAGAATGAATATCAAGTTATTCTATGTGCTTTACCATTTCACATGCGGTGGGACAAGTCACAATCAGGCTTTAAAGAAGAGATTGCTACTTTCTGTGCTTCAGTTCTTAAATGACTATTTCAAAATATCTTACAAGGTCCTGACTTTTCAGAACATGTGTAATGCACATTTCCGAAGAATATCATTTGTTTCAGTGGTCATGGTTGAAAACTTGACCTGAAAATACAAAAATTTTGTTCAGAACATTAACTCCTCCTACTGGAGGCGTTTTACTGATGTTAAGTCTCAGTATATTCAAAATGCCTGAAGATAATCCATATATTCCACTTACAAGCCGTGTTAATTGCAAAGGAAAACAATAATTTGATTTGCAGGCATTTTCCCTATCCTGATATTTTTGGTTAAAGATTATTGTGGTTTAGCAGAACACTGGCAGATCCAAAGGCAACAAACATGCTTTCCACAGGTACTGATGCCTATAAAACTTGCTCATAGTACAAAGATTCTGATACAGCCTTTGATAAATGTAATGAAATATTTTTGTGAACAGATCTGGGTTGGATTAGGGAAAACATATGTTTCATAAAAAGCGCTTAGCATAAATATGGATAGAATTCATGCAGGTGCAGGTATACAAGCAAAATTCAAATTCAGGGTAGGTAAAGACTTGTTTTGCCTGTAGCAGGTTGGATTGCATACACCAGCTGCAGTTTACCTGGGTCTCTTTTTTTGTTAAAAACTACAGTAGTAATAGATCACTTCTGCTACATCATGTAGCTAGTATTTTGGTGCAAATGAGGAAGAATCTCTAGTAGCTTACATCTCTGCAGTCCAGAAAGTCTTAACTTTGTATGAATATGAAATAGCAAAGGCAAACAATTGTACATCAGTATGTTTCAGTGGTTAACTTTGATTAAATGAATATTAAGCTACCAGAAACAGAAGCAGTACATTTAGTTTTAACTTTTTTTTTTTATGTGTGATGTCATGAGATTGGATGATATTTTGTGTGTTCATATGTTGCTTGACCACATTCTGGACTGTTGGTATGGAGTCGTGCCAGTATGGAGTCAGATGTAAAAAACTGAAGAAAAATGTGGGTTAGTTTCCAAAACTATTCATGGACGTATAATTTTTAAGCAACTACACCCAGCACAACATGTCCCATTTTAATAATATGATGCCTCTCAAATGAGTTGTCTTTGATTATTGTGATTCAACAGATTTCTGTAACAGTATGAGGATTTTTTTTTAACTTTGTAAAGAATTAATTATTACCAGAGCTGTTGGGACATGGGAAAAAAACCAGGGCAAATAAGCTATTTGTGAATCATCTCAATAGAATGGAAATTTAAACAAATGTTACATATGCTTGCAAGCAAATGGTCAGCTTCTGAACCATGTGTTTAGCTAGTGAACTTCTGGTTCTCTAGTGATATTCTTTCATGTGCTTGCTGAGGACATGACTATGCCTGCATTTCTTCTAAAGATGTTAACTTAAAAGCAACATGACACAGAAGAGAAGTTGTCAACCCTGAGATTGCAACTATTCTTCATTATTCCAATGATGCTTAAAAAAATAAATCACTTCATAAGAAGAAGTGAAAGTGTTAGAACATACTTATCTGCATCACATACTTCATGGCTTGTTCCCATAGCACCTGAATTTGACAGAAAGGGCTGCTCCGCTGCATCCTAGCTTTGAAGGAGAACAGTTTGTGCTTCTGGTTTTGCATCCCCTTATGAAACAAACTCCAGTCTTTGAACTGAGGGAGGCAACTTGGGTTTGCTTTGTTGCTTTACTTATAATCCAATTAGAACTTGAGTTTTTGTCTCACTGTTTCAGGGAAGAATTGGAGAGTTGGATTCTGAAGCAGTGCTTCATTGCTAACTGTGAAAAATACTCATTTCACAATGTAGTGACCTGCAGCAGCTTCTAGAATGCATTTTCTGGTATGTCCTCCCCTGTCATTGCAGTCTTCACCCAACAAAACACAATTTGTTATAGACAATAGCATGAACTGAAGCTCCAGCCTGAGAAAGCCTGAGTAAGGCTCTGGGCTCCCACCTGGCACCAGGCTGATGCTCTGTCTTCTCGTGGCTTCATTGCTGATGTGCCAGACTAATTTGATGAGAGCCAGTCTTGGCAAGTTGCCACAGAATGCAGTCACGCATTGCTGCTGCAGGGCAGACACATCACTGTTGGGTCAGTATGGAAAGTGCTTCAGAGTGATCTTGAAATCCAGCAGTGGCTGTGTGAATACCTATGTGCCCTTTGACCTCAAAATTACATGGCTAATAAATGACACTACAAAACTGTTTCAGAGATTCATGTGAATAGCAGGGTAGAGATTTTTTCCACAGAGGAAAAGTTATTTTCAGCTTTTATGTTAAAAATGTTTGAAAATGTTGAAAGTATTTGATGCTGAAGAAAATGAAATGCTGCAAATCCCTATTCACGAGGCTATTAAGCTACCTAATCTTTCAAAAAACTCATGGGGAGCCAGTTACCAGAACTGTAAACATGGTAAAGATCATAAAGCAGGGCCATGTCTATCACCAAAATGATAAATGAAGCTAGAAATTTTTATTCCTGAATGATATTTTGAATCATTCTGAATTCTGGATTTTCCACTTCTTTCTGAAGAGCCTTTAGAATAGCGTAGGAGTAAAATGAATACATTTATCTAAAAAGAACCCATGTACTACAGAATGGCAAATGGAACCTCATTTCTCCTTGTCCATTTTATATATTTTTTGGTAGTCTAGATAAAGCATTAGTATCAACTCTATAGGATAGCTGAAGAGCAGTGAGCTAATAGAATAGTATTTTCTACTGGTTTTTGTAAAACGTCTCCTGTGAGCTTTTCTTTTCTGATGTTTAGCCCACTAAACATAAATAACACACCTGGAGGGCAGTGCTGAGATGACATGTGCTTGGGTTGCTGGCTACACCAAGCACAGCTGTTGGTGTTTGCAGACAGCTTGGCCCCACTCCTCTATTCAGCATGTAGTCTGGAGGTGATGAGAAACTGCTGAGATCCCTGCTGAGGAACAGAAGAAAGAAACATCTTCTTCTTCACAGCTTTTATCTAAAAACAAGTTAATCAATATGCTAAACACCAATAGCAAAATACACTCACTTAAACTGATGTTCTGAGGAGGCCGGGAAGGCACCATTTGTCCACAGCAAAGCTTTGTCAAAGGAAAAATGATCTGTGGAAGGGATGGAAGGAGTTAGAAGCTGAAAATATATCTTTGCTTTAGGTGTAGGGGATACAAAAAAGCAATGACTGCAGAAAAACACATCCCACTGGCACCTTCAAATGTCTCTGCCACAGTTTAGTAAAGCAAGCAGACCAGAAAGGCTAGAGAAATTGTTTTTTATTTTTACACTGAAACAGTGATTAGAATTATCCTGCTTTGGAACACAATAAAATGAATCTACTACTCCTAACAAATTATTTTCCTCACAATCACTTCTTCCTCTGAATGGTTTAATAAACCTACACATTTATGCAATAGGTCTCATTTGGGGTAAAAGTGCTATAGAAAACTTTTCTGGGACTCTTTCCCCCAGGTGATGGTGTTGTGCTTAAAAGGAAAAACAATCAAAAGTTATTTTGCCAACATAGTAATTTCCATCATTTCAGACATTTTTTTCTCAATCATATTCTGTTATCTTCATAAGAATAAATGAATGCACATTTCTACCATAATCTGTGTAACTGATTAACAGATAGCTGGCCTTTTACTCAAATTGTCCAATTGGGCTGCACATGCAATGCTTTGTAAGATATGGTGATCTTTTTTGTTCCTGATGACTATTACCAATCCATTTTCTTTAGTTATTTTTGAGCATTGAGTTGGTATGACCAGGTTTTGAAAAACAATGACTGAGAGATGTCTTAACTGAGCAGTAATAGCTAATATAGGTCCTCTTGACTAGCGTCTATAATTATGGTTTGTTTTCATTTTTCTGCATTTCATTGCACTTATCAACACTGAATTTCTGTTATTTATTTGTTCATTCAGTGCCATGTCACCAACACTTTTTTCAGCTCTTCATGGTTATTTTTTATTTTATTCATCCTGAATTCTGTGCCTTCTTACCATTCTTTCAATTTTCTGCATTATTTGAAAAGCTACTGCTCCCAGCTGTTTGGGGCCAACTTCTGCTGCAACTTTGTGGTTCAAAATGAGCATTTAATATCTACTTCTGCTTTCTCTCTTTTAAAGAAAAAGATCTTTTTTCTTTTTGCATGACAGCTGAAAGTCCGGAGGGGTCTTTTTCTAATGTCTTGTGAAAAGTTCTTGCTTTGATTTCCATTTATAAGAAGCTTGTTCTCCCTATCATTTTATATCTGTGCATACCATTCTGTTCTTACAGATTCAAGCCACCTGCTCAGTATGGAAGAAAGGTTTGCTAATCTGTAGCTGTTTAGATATATAGATATTCAGATATTCACTATATAGGTTTATCCTCTACCCTTTTTAAAAGCCAAACAGCAATACCACTTTAATTCTTGATGAGATGTTTCTCCATCATGCCTCCTTTCCTGAAGAGAATCCATGCCAGGGTGACTTCCAAGAGAGGTAAACAAGGACAGGATGGAGATAGTGAAATCTGAGTCAGTGTGTCTGATCCTGTGGAAAGCTGATCTCTGGGGATCCCTTTGAGACTAGGATCCAGTGCACTCAGCTGAGTTCCATATACCTGAACCCAGCCTAAATGCACTAATGATGGTAGTGCTTTTTGAGGAGACAGAACCTGATTAGCTACAATATTTGTTAGTTTGAGGCAGCTTATTTATTCTTACAGTTATATCTATTATGTATCAACAAATGAGGGTATCTGAATGGGAGTAATTAGAGACAGAGAAGTTAAGTGACTGTCAGAAGTTCATACTTCAGGTTCCCTCAAGTGGGGTAAGAAGCTGCCATTGCTTTTTGCTTCCTCTCTTGAGGTAACCCTTAAGATTAAGAATTGGGTAGAACACTTAATTTGCCAGACAAAGCTCTCCAACCATCCTTTTTCATGTGCCAGCATTACAGGGCTACTTTTCACATAGAAACTTAAATTGTGTCCTGATGTTTTTTTTTTTTTAAGGTGGGAAGCTGATTTATTCATCTTGCTATCTCTGCATTTCCCTCCATGCCTCCCCTGCCTTAAGCTGCCTTTTTTTAAGTTCTGCATTTGTTGTGGGCATGTTAAGCAAAAGCTGTCTCATTTGGGTGCCCATCGTTTACTCATTCTTCCTAAGGAGAAAGGGGTTCCTTGTGTAAGTTCCTGAGACTCAATGTAATGAGTTCCATTTTCTACACAACAGAGCCACTGAAGAGATGATGAGATCTGAGAAAAAGCACTCTGTGTGGATTCCTGTTCTACAAATCAGTTTCAGGCTTGATCAGGATATTTTCAGCATGGGCTCAGCACTGCACTGACATGGCTTCAGGAAACATGGGTGTAAACCGTTAAAGTTTCATGTATACAGGAAGTTATTTGAATATTAAAGCCTTTAGTGTGCTGCTGCTGGTGCTTCTTCTGTGCATTCATTTCAGACCCTCTAAGCAATTAAAAACTACAAAATTAAATCTCTACACTGAGACAAGCAGCATTGTTGTTAGAAATTTCAGCCAAATGGAAATCACTGGTTACTGACATTCCCTCTACCTAAAGATGCATCAGTGGTTTTGTGGGTTCATGCTCTACCTTGTTTATTTTATTGCCTAAGAAATAACTTGCTTTGCACTCGACTGCAGCAGCCTGACAGCAGGCTATGTTTTCACTTGCATGTTTGTGTTTCAAGTAAAGATGGAATATGGAAGCAGTCAGGTTTTACAGTGTATTTGTGTCACAATGTCAACATAGGAAAGGTGCATCCCTTCCCAGCTGTTGTATCACACAAACTGTGTATCTGGCTGGCCTGTTACATATTTTGAAAAGTCTTGCGTTCCCATCTACAGGGTGCATGGCTCACCCTTCCTTCCCAGCAACCTGGAACACCCACTGTGTTAATACATTTTCTTGACTAGGGCATTCATGCACTCGGATCCGGACAGGCCCAGATGCTGACTGAGTGAGTCACCACATCAGCTCATGCTGCTCTGGCACCAAAAGCTGCTAAGGAGTTAAGGGATGGAATAAAAGAACGTACAGCATAAGAGCACACAATCAACATTTCACAGAAATGGAAAACTTTAAGAAAGGAAAGAATTTAACAAGTTAAATCAGAGGAGTATCATGGAGACTTATTAAATGGTTGAGTAGTCTCCCTAGAGAGTTGGTGGAGGATCTATTTGATCTATGTCTTAGGTGGTTAAAGCTAGATTGCCTAAACAACTAGAAAGTTTGCTACTGGAGGCAAATGTGCATTGTCAGGCAGATAGATGCTGTGGCTAAATAGATTTTGTTTCTCTTTGTTCCTTGACCACCAGATTTTAAAAGGAACAGTGTTTGTAAATATTTGAATAGAAGTTAGGCTCTTCCACATTATTGAAAACCTTCAGGTCTTTGTTTAATACCTTCCCCTATTGAGTAAGATACTTGACTACAGACAGCTGAAAAATAGTTCAGAACTCACTAAAAATCTTACAGCATCTTGTTTGGCTGGACACTTTAAAGAAGTTCTGAGATAAAATTATTATAGAATGCTTATCAGAGCATAGAGGAATGCAGCTGAGCAGGTTTAGTTTGCCCTATTACTATGGATACACCATCTGTATGACACAGAACCACTTTAGTGGTGAATACTTGCTCTCAGCAAGGAAAGAACACTGAGAAACCCTGATTATAAGACCACCACAATCTAATCTGTCTCCTTTCCCTAAGTTTGTGGTTAAAATCTGTTGGCATATGGCCCACAACATATTGCCTCTCTTACAGCAGACCAAAAGTATGCAGAAGTATTTCCTCTAACAATCAAAGCTTCAGTGCAAAAGTAGTGACCCTAATTAACTGTTTGGAAGAAAAAGGTTAAAGGTGTTTTAAAAAAGCATTCCTGACCAAACTGAAATAAATCAGCAAACTTCACCCACACATCCTCCAAACCTGCAATCAGCAATAATTTCATAAAAATAAAACAAATGGATTGCCACATTCCTTCATGTCTATTACACTTCTGTCTTCATTGCAAAAATTACTCAGAAATGAAAAGTTGGAAGGAAACTTGGCTGTTGGTAATAGCTTTATCACTTGTGGTACAGCAAATGTACTCTACAGAAATTTCTAGGATGCACTGTTTCTGGTTTTAGTGAATATTCCTAAACTCTTCATATGAAGGCTGTAGTGCTGGTTTTGTGCATAATAGTAATTAATGAGGCCTCTTGATAAAAAAAGTGTATTAGAGCTACAGTTCAGTTATGTCTAACAAATGTTAGACCCCATCCAAGAAAGGATCTTGTTTAACAGGAGCACCCTAACGTGTGTGTAAGCATGTGTCTATAAGGTTAATGTGCACTCTGGAACTGGGGTTTACTTTTGACATAGATTTTTAGATGCCCTATTTAGATGAAAAGATCAGTAAAATGGATCTTTTATGAAATCCTGTGTTTAGCTACATAAACAACAAATGGGAAGAAAAACCACCACCACGTTTAGTGCTTGGTGTTGTAAGACATGAGATGGGTGATAGGTGGGGAGTGTTTTGAATTACAGCAGCATTAGAAAGCTGTGGCAGCTCTTGCTTTCATTTACTTTCAAAAAAAAAAATAATGAAATCAGCAACTTCTGATTAAAGCTACAGAGAAATTGTTACTTTTCTGTCAAAAGTACTTGTAAGGAAGAGGAAAGGGCAACTTGAGACTTGTCCAGAATGAGGGCTGTGGAGTAGAAATCAGTTTGACTATGTTAGATTTTGTGGTTTAATAAAAGACAGGTGTGAATGAGAGATTATTTGTGAAGTGTTTGCAAGAGAATTTTGTTGTACTTTTTTTTTTTTTTTTCCCTGAAGAAAAGTGGAATTGTAGCTCTCTAGCCTGAAGCAGTGGCTTGTCAGCTTTGCCAGTGAACAGTAGCGGAGTTAGTTGGTATTGTATGTGGTAAACTACAGGGAGACAAGAGGAGCTGAGATTTTCTATCAGGAGAGGTGGCATTTATTAAGAAGAAACTAACTAATGTACAATCAGTTCTGTCACAGTAAGAGGAGAGTTCCTGAAGAAGGCCCAGTTAAAAGAAATACTGGTACAGGAAATACTGAGAGCAGGGAATAGGAAGTGCTTAGAAGAGTTTATTGTGTTCTGAGAATTGGATAGCATAGGAGAGAGTCTCTTTCAAGCAGGGCTCTTCAAGAAAACCCTTCCTTTCCTTAATATTGTGATATAAAATGCTTTAGAGTAAACTATTGAATGAAGTACACCACTATTTTTATTTTCAAAGTAAATAAAAACATTTACTAATTTGAGAGAGATACTGTGATGAAGTTTACTTTCATAAAAAACTTCATTATACTTCTTGAAAAAACAGACAATGGCAATGTAAATACACTAGAAATACAGCATTTCAACTTGGCATCTCTTCTACTTAGCTTTGTGTTGCAGGAGAGTGTTACCTTCCTGTAAATTGTTTCCTTGAGCAGCACATTTTTAGCACTGTCTTTTGGCTGTTAGCACAGAAATAATGGCTGAAATGGAACAATAGGAACCAAAGAAAAAATAGTTCCTAAGTGCTGATTCTGTGATACTTGTACCCAGCCAGGTGCCATGCATTGTGCAGCACCAGTTTGGTCCTGTTCAGCAAAGTGAAGCCTCATTGTGTCTCTGCTGTCTGTCCAACCTCTCATGGCTGCCATGCTCTGACAGTTGGAAGTGGGAAGAGGATTCTGTCCTCTCTTCCCCCAGTTCTGCTGACACTGTGCATCACTCTTCCTACCAAAAGCTCAGGGTGGGGTAAGGTGCAGCTCACAAAAGAGCAGCTGATGGCAGAAAGGGAGACTGATAATCTGCAGTTCATGCCCCACAAAAGGGCATGAGGGAAGGGAAGATGAGCAGCTAACATCTTTGGGGGCACTACCAGGAAAAGATCCCTCGGGAAGGCCCAGCCTTTTGGTAAGGCAAGGCTGGCTGGGAGGAGAGGCATTTCTGACAGACTAGAAAGCCAGTTTGATGTCCACTGACATCTCGCTAAGGTGCAATAACATTGAGAGTCTTAGTATCATCATGATCTTTTCTTTTATGAAAATCATAGATACATCAAATGGTACAAGCATCAAATGGCATAATAGGGTTCATTAAAAAACATTCACTTCTTCTTTAAATTGAAAGCCCATGTATGTTGCAGTAAGGATAGAATTTGATTATTAATCATCTGGCTACTTTAGTATCTGGGTTCTCCTGAGAGAAGCTTAAATCTTAATTACATTTCAGTTTGAAATAAAGTAATTACCTGTGAGAAAAGGTTATTATTTCAAAAGTTACTCTAAGGACTCCTTAGAACTGATGATAATTCACTTTTGACCAAACACATCCCCCATGTAAATTGCTTAAATAAAGATATACTGAAAAATATTGCCCTCTATGTCAGCCATAATTACAGTATCAACGAATGTGGTAATGTGGTGTTACTTAACACTGTGACCTTTACTCGGTAATAACTGCATATGGCACAATGGGTATCAGCTCTTACACACCATGACAAAGACTATTTAATTGTTTCCCTAGACTCTTCTATATATAAAAACTAAACATTAAATTTAGGGTGATTTCCCCCTCACTCCCTCATCTCCCAGCCATGTATAATCCAGAACACAGAGCTTAAAACTCCAGCTGTTTATATTCTGCGAGATGCACATCAGTCAGAAGCAAGCAAGGATTTGGCATTTCCATTCTATTAATGTACCTTTTATGGGGGGGACAGCAGCTGTAACTAAAAAAAACCCATGTGAAAGATAAATAGTAAGATGAGGTGACAACACTAAGAGCCAGAGGTGGAACAATTGGAGGAAGTACATGCATCCAAACAGCATCCCTTTAGGTATTCTCCACTTTCACCACAATCTTTCTTAGTGTCTTCCCTACATTTCCCAAAGATTTCATTGGATATTGTTGGCATGGAGCCAACTGAGTGTTAAAACCAATCCCTTAACCCAATCAATAAAAGCAGAATTCACAACAGGTGCAATTATGTAAAGGCATCATTGTCCATAGAAGCCAGTACCTGAAGCTTTGGTATAAAGTATAAACCTGATCAAAATCATCCTGGAATACAGATGTGAAATGAGGCAATACTCAAGCTCATAAAATTTCTGCAAGACTCATATCCTTTAGATAACTTTTTATCTATCTGGATAGAAAGAACAGAGTCAGCATGTATGTATGTGTTCTACTTTTAGTGCTTATTTTAGGCAGTCAGTCAATGTCAATGCAGTAACAAGGGTAAGAAATGCTGTAATTTTCTTTTGGCACCAGCATGCGGATCAAGTCACGTTATCATTTTTCCATCAGTTTCCCTCATATCGTGTATGTTCACATTCACACTGAGCTGAAACTCAGCCTTGAAAAATCAGCGGAATAGGTGAATTGTTTTTAGTGCTTAGATCCTATTGAGAGTAGGAAAACAGATCTACATCGCTTGGGTTTTGCTTTGGTTAGGGAAAAAGAAAATGGATTTGGAGGGTACTTGTGATAAAGTTTAAAAAAAAAATCTTGCATTGCAATGGACATCATATCTAGCCACGATGGAAACAAAATCCAGCAAATACGGTGTTTCATATGTATGGTGGTAATACAAAAAACAACTTTCTTCACTGTAATCCCGATTTTGACTTCCAGCATTCTTGAACCAAACTGTCTCATGTTCTGTACTGTAACAATTAATTCTTCCAAGTGAAATCTACCTGTATTGGAACTCTTTATATCTTTATTAAGCCACTTTAATCCTAAGGTTTTTGTGTACTTCTGCCTTCTGTGGCTGCCTTTTAGGTGAAAATACCAAAACAAGGCTAGTTACTAGCTGTATTTTTTCACATGGTTAGGACCTAGGTACATATGCTACTTGAAACTGATTTTCTGGGCTAAAATTTCAGTAATTTTGCAAATGTTGTAGTCAACTCAAGTTAACAGAATAATTTGAAATTTGGCCACCCTTGATTTTTATGGTGCAGCAGTGGTGCCTGCGTTCTTGCAACTCTGCAGTGCTGTTGCTTACTCACTCCTATGGCAAGTTTGCCTGCTATTGCATGAGTAAACTACATCTTGAGTATCTGTTTTTTTTAGTCTTGTGTGACTTATCATATCCAGACCTTATCAACTATACTACCTACAAAGAAACATGGAGAAAATGTGCTTACCTTCTTCAGGGACTGATTTTTTTTGGAGGATGAATTTGTTGATGCTTGGAACAAGCGGGAGCCTTCATGAAATGGTCACTTCCTCTTGTCCCTTTCTTCATAATACTTACCTCTGCATAGTTCTGCCCATCCACAGATCTTAAAGTAGAACACTTATTGCCTTTTCCTTGTTTGTTCCTTCTTGGATTTTTTTTTTTTGCTCCAAATTGTTTTCTTATTTGTCCTTCCTTTAAAAGTATGAAAGAGAACAAACAGCTAAGTCACTACGGCTGTCGGTTTTGCCCTATAGCAGGCTTTTGTAAATTAAAAAACAAACTGTTCACATTGGCGTAGACCTTTCTCGTGAGGCTGACTTCTGCTGGTAGGAAAAGTTTTACAACCATTACTTTTGGACTATGATGTTTATTCCTCTCTCTCAACATGATAAGTTGACTTATTATGGAAATGCATAAGAACTTTAATACCATGAAATATGCTTTTGCTCATGGTAAGGGTGGTCCAGACCTGTCATAGCCATAACATTTTCCTTATATAGTAGCATTCTTAGACTACGTATGTCTGCTGCTATCAGGATAACCACCTTGTATGGTTAAATAGAAGATTAAGAATTACTATTCCTAAGTAAAGAAGAAGGGTAGAAGAAATGGGACCAACAATAGAGCTGGTATAGAAATTGTTACCATAGCAATCTCTTTAGGTGAATTAGAGAATGTTTAATTGCTAAGCTCATCGTGGTATGCTTTATAACTTGATTACTCAACTCACAGAGGGGAAGTAGTCATGGGGCATGCCTCAGAAATCTTATTCTCATCTGGGTTCCAAATGTGAGCAGCCAGATTCAGCTTGGTATGATTAGGAATAGCAGAGATGTTTTTGTCTAGACTGCAAGCTCCCTGGGATAGGAACCAGGCTCTTTATTATCTGTCTATAAAGCACCTATTTTGGGTGGTTTCCCTGAACATCTAGTGTAAATAATGACTTGGACATAATGAAAACTAACCCCAAATAAATCTGTGCATGGTGACCAAACTACTGCAGTCTATTGAAGGTGTTTTGCAAGCCAAGGTATACCATGCTAGTTTATTACATGATGTTTTCTTTCCCCTGTTTCTGACACCCATAGTCTTGCACCATTCCGATCCACTCAGTGTGTCTCTGGGTCTTCTTTCTTATCCTTCAGGTAAGTCAGGACATCCCTCAAATAGTTCCTACTTTCGATCTCATTTCAATTTCATTTTTGCAGTCACTCACAGCCTAGGCTTTCTTTATCCAGAGGACAAATCTGTCTCTGATATCTAGATCTCTTATAACATCATCTGTTGAATATATTCTCATGCTGCCTCGTACACTTGGCGGGTACTCCACAAACATCCACCACATTGTCTTATTCCTTACCACTGTCACCCTCTTTAATACTTTCCCTTGCTTATATGCCTATAGAAAACATACCAATGAGTAGTCCATAGGAATGCTGTCTAGGTGATTATTCCCAGTTTTCAAGTGCATCTCCTCTCTCAGTATTCAATTGTCTCTCTTTCAGTGTCTGTACTTTTGGGGCACAGATTACCCTTGTTTAGAGTGATATAAATTGGTCTGACACCTGGCATAGATAAAGGCTAACTGATGCACATATTCTGTGAGCATGTGTTACATAATGACAGAGAAGTACAAGTGGTGTTCAGCATTTGTGTAAAATTTCAGGAACAGTGTGTTCTACATGACAGTGAAGACTTCTTAGATTTATTTAGATGCAGTCTGAAAAGTTAATAGGAATCAGGCTGCTTGGCTCAGCTTGCTGACAAAGTCAAATCAATCTTCCCTAATCTACCACACTAGAACAGTATAGAAGAGCATAATTCTCAAGTGTCAGTTAGGTAATTAATATACAGTCAAAACATGGTAGTAGTGATTATTTATGTGGTGGCATGAGGCAGAAACAGTCTCTGCAGCTGATGCATATTACACACATCCCACAAAGTATGAAGTACTATACCCCCCCGGATTTCTGTACCAGAGCATGCTCAGTTGCTCATAGCTTTTTGTCAGTGACCTGGTCTCTTTGGATTGTTGCAGTTTCTAGTCTAGGTGGCAAGGTGTGTCACCAAAATTGAAACAGTTTTCTTACATTTCTATATCACTTTTTTATAACACTTTTATATCTTCTGGGCTATTCTTTTGTTACATCAGTGAGTGCAAAATTCACTGTAGCACTGGGAGCATGTCCCACCTGTGCTTAGAGCACATCTGCTCCATACTGGTTTACTGCTTTCACCACCTGCATCTATGTTACAGAGGAACATCTGGATACAATTACAATTATAAAAGGTGCAGGTTTTATTCTCAGTGCAGGACTGGACTCTGATTTCACAACCTTCCTCGAAGAGTGAAGCTCAAGTAAATACATCCTGTCCCATTTATAATCAACATACACTTAACATCAATAAAATGTAATGGATCTTTATGTTAATTATATTTTCATCATCATCAAGCATAATTGAGGTAGTATGAGCAATGGCTGTTGCTAAAGAGGAAAGGCTATAAATTCATCCCTCATCATCTGGGAGAGAATTGTGCTGTTTATGTCCTTTTGTTTTTTCAGGTAGCAAATTGGTTGTGGATTTCTTTATCTCAGAGAGAGGAAAGATGGAAAGCATAAAGCTAACTGATTCTTGCTGACTTGAGTTTGTCACACAGAACAGAAGCAGACACTATAATCCTTCAGAGTTGCTTATAGAATCTATTCCTGCTCTCCCCACCCAACAAACAGAAGGAAAATATCCGTTGTCCTTGATTTGCATAAGAGACTGAGTGTATGCATGTGCAGCAAGGTACATATCTATTCCACAGTCAAGGCCAGGTAAGGGAACAGACCA
The DNA here is from genome assembly GCF_033783945.1 of Neopsephotus bourkii. NCBI lineage: Eukaryota > Metazoa > Chordata > Aves > Psittaciformes > Psittacidae > Neopsephotus > Neopsephotus bourkii. The sequence continues at coordinate 5,386,469 of NW_026900826.1, forward strand.
CAAGATGAATACATGAAATGGGACATGGAATGAAAAATGAAACAAGCAAAAGTGATTTAACAAATTCTAACTGGGAAGGAGTATGAAGCTGTACCTACTGTATGTGCTTCCTGTCTCTTTATGGCAGTATTTTAGAAATTTGAGAGACTGTTACTTTGTCAGAATGGACAAGGAAGCATAAATGAAACCACAGTGTGAAATCCTTCAGGCATTTTAGCTCATTTACAAATGTGTTCACACCATTTTATCAGTCAGGCATTCCTAAACAGGTGTGATCATTTCCTCCTGACATGCCTTTCCTGTTTCCTCCTTTATTTTTGAGGAAACTCAAACATTTACTTGTGGCTATATTTATTTAAATACATGGAAGAGACACAAGCAGTTTTTGCAATACAACTGTGCACTTGCTGAGTAATGAATTAGTAAACCCAGCATATAACATGTAAACAGGAACTGGGTTTTATATTACTTCCCGATGTATCTCCAAAGTAGTCTATCACAGCAGCAGATGATCACATTAGCAATAACCTATCTCTGATAGTGTTACAGTGATAGTGTAGAGAGCATTCATTGGAAAAAACATTTTCTTGATATGAGGATCAAATCCTGAGCTTCCAGAGATGTCTGTACTCAGGCTGGAAAGATACATTATAGTTTGGCACCGGTCTTCTTTTTATCCTCTAGAATTTCTATTTAAGGGTTTTGTTGTATGGAAGATAATGATAGTTCATATATTCTGCTTTCAAATTCATCCTTCTGAAATGTTTCATCTGTCCTCATTCTTTCAAGGTTTTATGTACATCATCCAGACAATAGTCTCTCCTTTCTCTTCAGTAGGCAATGGTAATGCTCTCTGCTAACATATATACCCTTATACTGTGTAGGCCTTTGTCTTTTCCACTGTCTTCTGTCTCTCAGACATCTTATCTTTATTCTTACTCCAAAACATGGACTGTGTTATATTTGTGTGGGATATATTAGTTACATATAATAAAAGATGTGACTCTTGTCTATGAACCTTGCCTTAGATTGTCATAGCTTTAGTGACACTGTTTTCAACCTATCAGGTTCACCAGTAAATCTGTTCAGAGCCTTCAATAAATATTTTCTGGCCAATGTCTTCACTGAAGTATCTCTCAAAAGCAGAGCAATTTCCTCAATATTATTCCATAAAAAATGCATTCCTCTTCTGCTCAGATATTCTGATTACTTTCAATAGCTAGGAATTTGGCCTTCTGTTTGAACTCTGAATGAATTCCTCCTCTCACCATCTAGCATACCTCTACCACACCAAGCATATATGCTAGTGCTCAGATTTGCTTTAGCCATAATCTCATCTGCGGCTGGTTTTGTCTTCCCACCTTTACTAATACAGTTTCTTTCTATATGTCTTTCCATGCTTCCTTTTTTTCAAATTCTAGTTTGTGCAGAACAACACTGTCTAGCTTCTCTCATTTATATGCAAGAAAGCATAACCATGTTGCCCACATCCTGGAACAACTCAAAAAGCTCCCCACTCAACTCACAAGCTGCTTCAAAAAAACCCCCAACATTGCTTGATCATTTCAGCCTTCTGTTTGGAAATCTTTTTCTCCCTTTTTCCCTCTGTTCCACTAATAGAGGCCTGTTATCTATTCTTACACTTTTTCATATTTGTCTTTTCCTTGTTTTGTTTTTCTGGATCATGGATTTTCACCCATTTTCAAAAAGCTCTTCAGCACTCATGCAAATGAAGTGATAGTAATTTACACCATTTTCTTTCCATCTTTGTCTCAGATTTTCTGTCATGGTTTTACATTTCTGAAGCCTCAGTATTTTCACAGTAACACCTATTGTTGTGAAGCACCATCTGGGATATGACTCGAATGAAAAAGGAGATACAAAATAACTTGGGTTTGAAGATATGCTGGTGAGAAACATTTGCTTAACCATATGGAAATTGCATTTCTCTAGAGTGCAGACCTAAAGCAGAAGCAGTAGGGATGTCAAGGCAACTCCCCTGAAAATTCTTAAGAACTCGCACAATATCTCTTAAGAAGTCTGTCACTTTTCCTTTTTAATGGAGAAGTTCATTAGCAAGTTAATGAGAAATGGCACTTTGGACATGCTCTGCTGTAGCTTCACTGTGTGTCCATTTAAGTCCTTAGTAAACGATATAAAGAAATGTTATGCCAGTGTTGATATTTTATTAAGTCCACCCTAGAAATCCAAGGCAGTCATATTCTAAATCTTTGCTCTTCTTTGTGAATTAGATGGAGGATATAAATGGTGTGCATAAATGTTGCTGTTTCAGATAAAGAAACATGAAGTCTTGATCCAAGACTGTTTGAATTAATAATAGTAAGACCCCCACAATTCTTTATTGGGTAGTGTGTAGGAACTGAGTTACAGTTTGCTTTAGTAGATGTTTGGGGTAGGAAGAGATGGTGGTTCTGTTTGTAAATAGAATTTAATTTCACCCACTGGAGGCAGAATTATGCAATTAAACTTCTAAAAAAGCTTCTGGCACAAGGATATTGCAGCACTGTAAAAAAGAGAAAGGACATTTCACACCCAGAAGTTATCCATATGGCCACTGACCACATGTTTGGTAGAGATGTGAACAATATGTCATTGGTATTTACAATTCCAGGTAGTTTTCTCGTATGCCATAAAAAGTAAATACTTAAGCAACAGTCTTTGCTGTGTAGATCTTTAATGGGTGTGGGAAATTCTCTTTATTTAGCCAGGAATGCCCATCATTTGCTGTCTTGGGAGATATGTTGGCAACAGATGGGATCTCAAGAGCATTGTTTCACTGTTACTCTGATTGTTAAAATGCAGTTCATTTAATTCTTTTTTTTTTTTTTTTTCCCTTTCCTGCAGGGGTGAGAGGGACTGTGAAAAATAGGGGGGAAGGTAAAGAAAGCTGAAGAGAAAAAGGGAGGAGAAAATGAAATCTGAAAGAAACGATGGGATGAGAATCCCAAAGAGAATACTGAAAAATATGGGAGAATTGAGAGCATGAAGTTTGGGTGGAGAATCCTGGCAAATCTTCAGCACATACAGGGTACCGTAATGGCAAAAAAAAAACAAACCAAACGAAAACAAAACCAAACAAAGAAAGAAATGAGAAAAACATAATGCTCTGAGTTCTGTGGTGTTTCACCCCCTTTTTCTTCACCTTTATCTAATGTGTATGATCATTCAACGTGGGCTAGTGGAGTGTGGAACCGTGTTAACAGAACTAAAAGCAATAGTGCAAGACATGGCACTGCCAGGAGGTGGCAGCTGACTTGGTCTTCCATGCAGTTGGACAGGTATGGTACCATGGGCAGCCTAGCAAAGCAAAATTTTGGTTTATAAATCTTTGATTTCATTCTTCTTTGGGAATTTTATTTAAGGATGCCCTGAGAGGATGTTTGCAGAGTCTATTGTTGTTCAGAATATGGCATGCTGCCCACATCTGTGTGAGGTTTTTCAGCAGAACCTTAACACTTCCAAACAGATGTTTTTTAAAAAATGGCTCTTCTGAAATACAATATGCACAGGTCTGACTCTATTTTTGTTACAGAAGTCAAACAGATTGACTTGCTGAACAAGGAAGATAATGTTTTGAACCTAACAGGAGGGGTAATCAGGTTTAAAACTCCTGTCAACCTCTTCTTCTTGTCTTTGCCCAAAAGCCTTTTAGGGAGAGCCCTTCCTCTCTTTTCTCCAAAGGAAAATTTAAGAGTAATTTTACATCAGACAACATAAAAAGACATAATACCTGAGCTAACATGAAGATGGCTTTGCTATTACAGAACTGTGTCAGTTACACAGAAAATTTTGACTGTGGTTTCTCAATGTGGGAAGTGATTTGAGGACACCCCGAAATCCAATCTGTCCTTCGCTGGTTTTTAGATTACCATTCAAGGTGTGTCAATAACTCCCTGGTTTTATTTTCCAAACCCACTCTCTAGTCTGAACATCTGGCAACTGGGACATTTGAATATGAGCATTACCAGAAGTCAAGGGTTGTTTCCCTGACCAGAGAAGGGAGTTCCATATAACACATACCAGGTAACTGACCAATTAGAATGAAAAATGTGAAAAATCATTGTGCTGAACAAACACCCAGTCTATCTCCTTGCCCAAAGTGGTGGTGCAGTCTACCTCAGTCATTCCCAATAGGAACATTAGAAAGATTTTTCCTAATGCCCAACATGAATTTCTCTTCAGGAGGTCAGACTCTTCCAGTCCTTTTTGTATAGCCTTTTGGATGTTCAGAGATTGCTACCATTCCTGATCTTCCCACCTCACATCACTGGGAGTGTTTTCACTGGGCTGTATACCTCTACTTCATTGCATCTTTCTGTGATTATGCTTTCAGAATCACTGATCAGCCTCGTTATTTTCTCTTCATTATCTCCAGCCTGTAACTGTACCCTGTAAACATGTCTTCTTGCTTCTGTTGCTGTTTCTACCCTGTTGTGTTTAGATTTTTTCTTTTGGCAACAGCGTGACAGGCTGACTTTTATTCAGTTTGTGATCCATAATAAACCACAGATACTATTCTGTAAATTTTCATTTGTCTGGTGTGTACACATCTGCTTTTAGCTATGCTGTATTTTGAACACCATCTGAAGTAGCAGTTGCATTCTGGTATTTTCAACAAAGTTGGTTCATTTTTTCAAAAGCTTAGAAACTAATGATGAAGTATTTTTGTAGTCAGGCATATTTTGATTCATATCTGACTACTTTCCTGACTTTCCCCCTCCTTTTCTTGTGTCCTGAGGCTACCAGTGCTTAATGATTATAAATGAAGTTAAAATATTTAGAACAGAACCTGAGAAGAGGTTTATTAGGTACCTTGAATTTGATCATTTTCTTTAAAGGATTTTATGGTGACGTGCCTGGAGACTGCTGAGAATAAAGGACCACCTCTGTTTTATCAGTGCTTTAAATAGGCTTCAGTGATTAACCTACTCTGTATTGTCCTAATTGTTTTCTCAGCTGATTGCTACTAGGTGTCATTGGGTTTTGATCTTTATAGGCTGGGCCCAAATAATTTTGAAATAGGTGCTCAGGAATGCATCATTCTGAAAGGCACACTCAGTGGAAGATCCTTCCCTTGCTTGTTTCTGCCACAGTTTCAGAAAACTCTCCTCATTCCTCCTAACGGGGCTTTGTAACTTCTTGTTTCATTTCCAGTTGGCCATCTTTAATTGTTCAACAGCTTTGGGTAAACATGCTACTTTTGTTTGTGCTTTGAAGGCAGGAGTCAGTCACTGCTAACTATTTAATAGAATTTTTTGGGAAATCATGAGGACAAAGACTAATGGGTTCTCTGCCATAGTCACAGGTCTTCTGCCTGAAGCTGTAATTGGTCTAGTGATTGCTTCGATGATTGCGGTATCTTTTCCCATCTATTTTTCAGGTGTTGCTAACCAAGTTTGTCTCTCTCCAACATGGGTACCACTATGTCCTGTGGACCCAGTGTGAACAAAACTTATGATTAATTACCTTGTGAGTGTCTTGCAATATTACCAGCCACAGTGCATCCATCCTGAAGTCCTGTTGAGTAGCTGTAGTTACTGGACTAGCACTGGAATGATTCTGCAATTCTTTTTAAGGTCTGGAGTTCTTAAAATTTCTGAAAAATTTATATGGTGGTGATAGGCACTTCTTCCATAAAATCAGAGAATAGTTTAGGTTGGAAAAGAGCTTTAAGATCATCAAGTCCAAATGTTAACCCAGCACTGACAAGCCCACCACTAAACCATGTCCCTAAGTGCCATGTCTGCACATCTTTTAAATGCCTCCATTGATGGTGACTCAACCCACTTCCCTGGGCAGCTTGTTCCAGTGCTTGACAGCCCTCTTGGTGAAGAAATTTCTCCTAACATCCAATCTCAACCTTCCCTGGCACAACTTGAGGCCATTTCCCCTTGTCCCGTTGCTTGTTACTTGGGAGAAGTGACTGACCCCCACCTCACTACAACTTCCTTTCAGGTAGCTGTGGAGAGCGATAAAGTCCCACCTGAGCCTTCTGTTTTCCAGACTAAACCCTGCCAGTTCCGTTAGCTGTTCCTCATCACGCTTATGCTCCAGATACTTTTCCAGCTTCATTGCTCTTCTCTGGACTGGCTCCAGCACCTCAATCTTTCCCTTGTAGCAAAAGGCCCAGAACTGAAAACAGGATTTTAGGTGCGGCCTCAGAAGTGCCCAGTGCAGGGGGATGATCACTGCCCTGGCCCCTGCTGGCCACACTATTGCTGATACAAGCCAGGATGCCATTGGCCTTCTTGGCTGCCCAGGCAAAAGCTGCCTCATGTTCAGCTCCATCAATCGTCATCCCCAGGTCCTTTTCCACTGAGCAGTTGTCCAGCCACTCTTCCCTAAGCCTGAAGCGTTTTGTGGGGTTGTTGTGACCCAAGTGCAGGACCCAGCCTTGTTGAACCTCATGCAAATGGCCTTGGCCCGTTGATCCAGCCTGTCCAGATCCCTCTGCAGAGCTTCCTGCCCTCCAGCAGATCAACACTCCCAATCAACTTGGTGTTATCTGCAAACTTACTGAGAGTGCACTTAGTCCCCCTGTCCAGATCACTGATAGATATTAAACATAACTGGCCGCAGTACTGAGCACTCAGGATCACCAGCTGTGACTGATCTCCAACTAGATATAACTCCAGTCACCATCAGTCTTTGGGCTTGGCCATCCAACCATCCTGGTATGTCTCTAGTCTGCAATTAGCAGTTAGGGACATCCCTGTACTATATTACATTAGCAGGTTGTGGCACTTGAGTAAAATGTTTCTGAAGATTTTAAAACGCATGAACATATCCTGATCCCATCACCATCTATACATGATCTGTAATGATGAATATCATGTACATTTAGCATGGCAAGACAGTATGTGAGCATGTGAAGGACCAACCTAGCAAACAGCAAATGTGAACTTTTATCTGCATATACAGGGGAGGCTTCCATCACTGTGGATGTAAGAGCCTGTGAAATTCTTACATTTCTAAACATTAACATATTCTAACAAACAATAACTATACACAATATTTGCAGTTTCTTCCCATTAAATTTCTTATTGCAACTATAAAACATAGGGTAAGAGCTCTGACTGACCTGCTGTGACTCAGTTTGAGTCATTTCACTTCTCTTTATCTCTGTTGTTCCTCAACTTCTTGCTCATCCATTAAGCTTTAAGTTTTTAAAACAGGAACTTTCTCTTCCTGTGCATATTTATCTTGTGCCTAACATGATATCCTCAGTCTTGGTTGAGGCCTCTTGGTGATACCAGAATACAAATAACAATAGCAGGAGCAGCAGAAGCAATAACAAAGTAGGTGGTTTAACCTTTGATGGTCTTTTCCTGAGACATTTCTAGATACTGGAATACAGTCACTTTACCCATTTATTTTTTTTTCTCTCTGTGGTGACTTTGCGTTGGCATATTGTCATACTACAGTGACAAGCTACCAGCAGTCCATGCGTTGGTTGGCTCTTTTGGTCACTGATCATTTTTTATTCCCTGTAATTGCCTTTCGTTTGCAGTTGTTATTTTAAAGGTGACCCCTAACCCTGCTCAGGGAAAGAACTAATGGATAGATTGAGCTCTGAGACTTTCTTAGTATTACTACTCAGAGCAAGTGATTATTACCAAGGGCTGGTACTGCTGCTCATCTGCACCTGCATGGAAGAAACACTTGAAAGCTAGGGTGTGGTGGTGGTGGGTGTATTTTTTTTCCTGTTCCCCTCCTACCTCCAGCTGCTCCCTCATCCTGCTTCTCCCTTACATTTCAGTTTCTCCTGTAGTCATTTCTGTTGTGTGGAATTTGAGTTTTCTCAATACACATTCCCTGCCCCCAGCCCGCACTCTCCCCATGGACCCAGCTTCCTCTCACACATTCCACACTGGAACATACCACTCCGGAGGCAAGTGGGCTCAGGGAAGAGTCCATCTGAAGCCTCTCTGTCCCAGGCTTGCTCCATCATCGTCCTCACCGTTTGAGAGCACTTTCACTAGTGAAAATGCAAAGATAACAGTTCTCATGACACTGTGAATTAGAAATTCCTGAAATATTTCCAACATCAGCCAGCAGAAAAGCAGGGTGATAGAAAACAAATGGTGACAGGAAGGCAACAGGGAAATAGGGAAGGAAAATTTAGGGCTGTATAGGCTGAGGCAAAAAAGAGAGAGAAAGAGACAATAAAGCAGGAGATGGAAAAAAAGAAGAAAAGATGAAAAGCTGAGTAAATGTGAGGGCAAATCAAAGAATGAAGAACTGGACCATGCAGGCTGTAAAATGAAATAGAATGAAATTAAGTGCATGAAGCAAATATTCGGATAGTGATCAAGGATAGAGAGCAGATGCTGAATACAAGTGAGAGCCAGAAACACAACAGGGATTAAGAAAATCTGTCAGAAAATTTGGGTAGACCTTCATTCAGTTCATATTTGGTTTGATTTGAGTAACCATCCCTCATTTTCATTCCAGCTTGTCCACTAGGAATATGGTGTATCCCACAGCAGATTATTTTATCAAGGGCTGTTGCTGGTGTTTGCTTCTTGCTGCTTTTTTAATCAGTACTAGTTGGGCCTGTCATCCAGGCAGGTCCAGGATGTAAGTGTTGTGACCTTTGTGGGAGAGGGTTTCTTCTGCCACTTTAATGTGTTTATGTTTGAAATCTATGCTCAGACTTACGGTCATCCAAGCTGCCCATGTCTCAGAGTACACCGTATTTCTGGGAAGTCTCATGTTGCTGTATATTGTACTGTCATTCCCTGTATCCATGCTGCAAGGGGGAAAAACCCTCAGGAGAAAGAATCAGTGTGCTGATGTGAAACTTCTGCATTAGGAAAGGTCATTATGTAGCAGTTCAGAGTGGTACAATGAGCAGCAAAAAGAAACAGGCAGAAAGGAACCAAGCCAAATAAAAAGGTTTCTCTCTCATAAAGTATTAAGTACAGATACCATATAAAACTTCATTTATGAGCTGCTCCCAGTCACAAGCCATCTCCAGGTTGGCAGCAGCACCTTTACCATACTGCTTTTAATAGAAGCTCTCTTCCTTCAGTACTGTACTTTTCCATAGAAGCTCGAGGGGAAAGTAATTTAGTTTAATAGCAGCCACCCTCATTTTGAAGCAAGCCTTGATTTAAAGCCGGAAGTAATTAAACGTAATGAAGCCCTTAGCTTCTGCACTAGCATCAGTCCCATGTTATTCACAGCCATATTTACACGTCCTTGTTGCTAACGTGTCACTAGTCTTTTTTTCCAATCACTGTGACCTGTGCTTTTAATTCCTGCTGTCCAGAATGGGCTGCAGTATCTGTGAAGGTTAACAGCTTTACAAGAATGGTCTGAAAACAGAGGAAAGGCTCATCTCAGGACTGGGATGTTTATGAGGTTTCTGCTTATGATCTAAACACAGCTTTTTGTGCTCTATTTCTTTTGTTGGTTTATGCAGCAGTGAACTGTCAGTTCTCAATTCTAAATGAAAGACTTCAAGGCAATAATTCGCAAATTCTTTTTCAACAGCAAAATTAAAAATAAAGCTTGCCTTTTGAAGTTACTTTCACACTCATGACTATTTCTTCTCCTTCCCCTGATCAATAATTCAGTCGTATTTTTCTGGGTGTTCCCTGTGTGTCCTCTGGGTGTCCCTTGCTCATCTTGGTATCTATGTGGCTCCTTCTTCTTTTTGGCTTGTTAGCACCTTGGGGCAGGGAGTTTAGAAGCTTCCTGAAGCCACTGGGTATTCAACCATAGGCTTGAACAGGGACAGGCTTTTTAACCTTGTGGTAACAGTAACCAAACAAACCTCTCAGTGTCCCTTTCAACTTACCAAGATCCAAATATCAGACGTAATGTGTGACAGAATCCCAAAAAGAGGGTCATCAAAACAATAGAATCATACAGGAATGCTGTGGGATCCACCCACCAGTGTAAATAACTCTGTGACCTTAGTTTCATTATTCTTCCTTTCTGATGTCAATAACTTCCCACCATAAAAGTGTACCATGAAATGGAAGATATTTGAGAAGTCTGCCTACTGGCATGGCTCTCATATTCAGAGGTTAAGTAAAAATATATCTTCCAGCAATATCCATGTATACATTTATATGCAGTGAGGCTGCAAAATTATTTTTAGTTTTTTAGAATGTTCTATCAAAAGCAGGATCCTTCAAAGGGCTTTTACTGCAGAAATTCAGGAGAGCAACCTCAGCTTGCTCTCCCTTCCTTCACCCAATAGATCTTGACTTGTCAATCCTAGGAAGGGATACTTTTTCCGTATTGTAGTGATTAATAAGGCAGAAATGTAAAAGTGCCACAAACTCTGATCTCATTGCTCCTCTAAATTGACTGTGTTGATTAGTTTCCCCTTACTAAGGGAAATGCTCTAAACAACACTAAGAGTTTCTTCATGCAATTACTACAAAAGTATGGTCCCAGTATTTTTAACAAGCAACTTTACAAAAATTACTCCATTAGGCTGAGGAACGGGCTTAATAATGTGTTATACTGCTGGGGTCAGCAGGATTTTATGAGTGGCCAATACCCTATTTTGGTGTCCAGTGCCAAACTGGATATTTCCTTCTGAAGTTAGAGGTGAAGTATGCAAGTAGATAGTATGTGCGTATTCTAGTGTCCTTTTTGAAAACAGTGAATTTTCATGGCAGTCTTGGTGAGGGTTGACATTCATGTTGACTGCCTGTTATGCTGCAGGTTATTTTAAGTCTCCTTGCTACTGTCTTGCATTACTTTACATTATTCCTTTACCAAAACAGGCAAGTCTTTTTACTTGCCACTTTAAAGCAAAGCTGATCAAATGGTATTTATCTGTTTAAATGCTTATAGATGGCCAAGATCATGTCCTTCACAGTGGCACAGTATTAAGGTCAGTTTCAGGTCAAGAAATCTATAATGATTGTACTGTGGTCCACGTTTAAATTAGTTTGGCTCACTTATTTTGTGCCTGCTTGAGATTACAGCTCTCATCATGTAGAACTGAAAAGATGGCATAGCTCTGCAAGGCGTATGTGTAGCTCCTAGATGCATATTCTATAGTATTGCTCACATTTAGCCATGAGCCCCCCTCCCCCTTTTTCTTTTCCTGGCACAGGACATACACTTTAAATAGACTGTAAACTTTCTTTAGAAAATACATTAAAATTCTCCAAGCTAATAAGGCATCTGTAAAGCAAGAGCATTCTACCTTTCCAGGTTTGGAATGATCCTTGCAAAACCTCATTTATTTCCTGGCAGGCTTGTATATCTTTTGCATGCATGCAGAACAATTATATTTCAAGGAAGGAGCTCTATTATGTACTTGACAGATCTTATTGTTTCTTCCATCATATGTAGAGATACCTTTCCAATTCAATAGATCTTGGAAGGTCATTCAGAGGAATAACATCAAATCATGCCTTTCATAGCAGCTGAGACCTTTGTCTTTGAGACATACTTTGCATCTCTTAAGAGGTGATAGTTATGCTCTCCGCAAGAACACACGTAATTGCTTATCTGATCTCCTGTAAACAACATGTCCCCCCAGCAGGCTCGCTTTCCTGTCCTCACTAAATATAGGAAGGCCCTGCTTGCCAGGCCAACAGGATGGCCCCTGGGCAACCCCTGACTGCCGGAGCCCCATTCCCACCAAGGCACAGCAAACATTTCTGTCTTCACTACAAGCATGGCAGTGTATGTGGCCTGGAAGCACCATCTTTCTGATTTCATAGTAGACCTGTACCATGACTTTGTGCACAGTGTGAATGGCAATTATGGAACAACAGATAACATGCTGTTTCAATCCTTTCATCCACCTTACAGAGAGCTGGATGTGCCTTGGGTATTGCAGGGGCAGCGCGCTCCATGGGCCACCCGAACCTCCTCTGCCAATACAGCAGAAGCTATTGGAAGCTGTGGGGTTTAGGAACCTGCCTGAGCTATCAGGGGAAAACTTTGCTCTCTGGCACAATGTGGCTACCCTCAGATGGGCAGAAACCCAGCCCAAACCTGAAGACCATGCAGCCAGAGGCGTAGGCATTCACAGTTTTAAGTCTGTGGGTAGTGTTGAGCTTTCAACATAGTGTGCCAACTTTCACTGGTTTTACTAATCGCTTGTTCTCAAGTTTACACATTTTATTATGTTATGCTAAAATTTGTGTAAGAAGAAAGTATTTTGTTAAACCCCTGGGGATTTTTACATGTTAAGCCCCTATGGATTACATACAATATAATGATACAGCATGTATAGGTATAGTGCCTGCAAAATATTCCTGAAATCTGTCATGAAATTCCATTAAGTCATGATGTTTTAATGAAGTAAACACATAGAATGGGTAAATACATAGGGGAAAATAACAGCATATCCAGTCATATCTCATCCTAATTTTATGTGAAAAATTGTGTTTATTCAAAATTCAATTTATATTTTTATGAAACTACTTTATGCCTTTCATGAAATGTATAAGTTGCAATATGCACTAAATTTCACAGCAGTAGTTGTGGTATACTTCTTGTTATAGTCATGACATTGGCTACAATCTGTTAAATGTACTAAAAGTTGCAGTCACGTGTTAAATTTAATCTGATGAAATTAAGCTTACCATATACAAAAGCAGTTCTTAAAAATGAATGTATTGTCATATTTCACAGTTACTGTGAGCATCTATCTTTACTCCTTTGACTTGTAAGGCAGAAATGTGATCCAAACCAAGTAAGGAAAAATAAACCCCAACCAGCTCCTGTTCTCAAAGTAGCAGCACAAAGCACCTAAAAATGCTCCTCCGTATGAGCATATTTTCCCAGTTTGGAAAAAAAAAATCATCCCCCGGTCTCCTCATAGCGCATGTTGAGGTGTCAAAACTTCTTGCTTACTGATCAGCTTTCCACCAGCTGCTATAACCTCAGGGAGGTAGCTTTGGCTGCTTTGTCATGAGAAAGCACTGTATTTCTTTGATGTCTTTCCTGCATGGCACTATCCAACTGCCTGGACAAGAGCTGCTATGCTGGGAGGGGTGACAGGAGGAGGGCCAGGAAGTGCCAGGGGTTTCTGCTGCCATGCCAGTCTGAGGGCATAGCGAGTGATTCTTGGTGCAGCTGATGGACTCGTAGTGCCAGATCATGGCCACAGCTTCCCACTGTGGCCCTGGCCTGGTGAAGCTCTTCACCTATCCCATGTGCATCCTGTGCTGGAAGTGTCACCCTGCCCAGTGCCATTGCTTCGGTGTGTGGGGCTCACACTCAGGGTTCAGTGTGGTTCTCTGGAAGGAGGTGTGCATGGGTGAGGGACCCAGGGAGGGGTAAGCCTGTGCTTTGCAACTGGCTGAATTGAAATGCCACTGTGCTGCTGTTGGGAGGCTCATTAGTGGCCTGGAGCACATATGGCCTCAGGGATGACTGCCATGGCAGAGATGCAGGGAAGGGTCAAGGAGAGGTGAAGGAGGCTGAGCTCTGCCATTGGCTCACAGGCAGCATATGGGCCTAGGCCCAAAACATGGGAGGGATGTGTGGCCTGGGCACAGGAGAGGCTTAAACTGGAGTCTTTGCTCAGGTCATGTTGTTGTTTTCCAAAATGAGCATGTGGGCTACAGCCAAAGGGGCTTTATAGCAGAGAGCAACACATCTTTAATAGCATGTCAGCAGCAGTAAGAGTAATAGAAGAGGGGTATGTCTGTAGAGTAACTGGAAAGCAGGGGACAGGAATATTGTGTTTTCTTTGACTAGGGAATTCTTTGAGTTTTTGGAAGCGCAAACACTGAAGAAGGTTTTGGCAATAGGCCCACAGAGCACTTGTCACAGCGGCTCCTGGAGCAGTGGACTGGGGTGCAGGCAGCTGAGCAGGTGCTTTTCACCTGATCAGGGGCTGTGTGGTGCAGATGATGACAACAGTGGTGATCTGTTCCAGCATATTTTAAATGGACATGTGGATCATGTATTTTCTGACTGCCTAAGTTTTCTGAAAGCAATATAGATCATCTTATACCTGTGTCTGCTTTAGGTATTTTAAAGAATGTACTGAGTAGTTACATTTCTTAATGGCAACTACATGCAATCCCACAACTGGTGTTTTCACAATGATACAAGGCTGTCAGACCTGTTAAAAAATATCCAATAATCCAATCCTATTAATAGGTGATATTAAAATCATATAAGTATATGATGCCAACACTGTAGTTTTTTTCCCTGTTTATAGCAGTCCTACAGCTGTTGCTTTGCTGGGATTAATTTTTCTCCAAGGAGTTTCAGCACTGTCCTCCCTAGTGCATTATGAGAGCCTGTAATGTCATGTAATTGGGGCCATATTATTTTTGTCAAAATCTCTGGGAGTGATGTAAGAGGAAAAAGGAAACTAGCTAACTCCCAACCATTTGACCAAAGGTTAAATTAGTCTTGGCCTTCTCCCAGCTGGACTTGAGACTTTTCAGTCAAACATTTGTTCTGCCCTGCTCAAAAAAAATTTGATGTCTTTTCTTGTCTTTTCTCCCTCTGTGTTTTTGTTTGTTTTTCTTTACCGATGTCACATGTTTTCTTTAGTGTTATGCCCTTATTTGTTGTGGAACACATCACTGGGACAACAGATGTCACCTACTGGAAGGTCTGATCTTTGATTCAGAATTCCTATAGATGCCATAGGCATTAAGATTAAATTTTAAGCAGGTTGTATTACACTGTGCAAGAAAACTTGTAATTTTTATTGTGTACAGGAGCTGCACAATTTCTCTCCAATCCAGTCCGAGTTGCCCCAAGCATGGTCCTTTCTAACACTGCAGAAGCTGTTTATCTGCTTGAAAGATGCTAGAAAATCTTGCAAACAGTGTTGTTTTGTAGGTGGTATAAAAGTCTCCTTGCAGACTCTACCAGACTATGTGCAGTCTGAGAACCTTTCAGCAGTACAGAATACCTAGCATCTGCTGTGTGTGTATTCTCATGTCTATTTCTGTGTGCATTGATGTATTCTGGTTTGGATTATTTTTATTTTTTTTTAGGATGTGTACAAATTTAAGGCAAAAGATAAGGGTTTTGAGCTTCTTTAGTCTTCTAGATGAGGATCTTGATTTAATTGCAAAAGGCTGGTATGAAAGTGTTTTGTTCTATGTTACAAGCAAGTAACCTCTGAAAAGGTCAGAAAGAACACTAGTCTGGCCTTTAAGAAGTCTGGTTGCTTATCACCATTCTCTGGTATGGAGAATAGGTTGGGCTGCCACAAGGAGGGATTTCTAACCAGAGTCAGCTGGAAAAAGGCAGTCATAACAAGAAAAAATTATCTGATGCACTGAGAGATGAAACAGATTCAGAACAGGAATGAAGCAAGGGAATGAACAAGAAGAGGTGTACTTGGATTAGCCTTGAGAGTTCAAGGGACGATCAATATTTTGCAAAAGTTCAAACTATTTTTTCATGCATTTGACTTTTATGCTACCTTTTAAAAGCTTTCCAGTTTGTGTCTAGTTACACATTTGAAATACAGATTGACTTTTATTTGTGCAATCTATATTAAATTCCTCGCTATCTGCTGAAAGTCCAAATCCCATTAAGGGGGATACATATTTTGGCTGCCTAAAGAAGAGAATCATAATTAAAAAATGTTATTTATATACATTAGAGTAACAAATGTAGATATTAGGTGGTCAAACAGTGAATGATGATTATAAATGAAACATGATTAATAACTAAAGAATTGAATCCTGTCAAGTCCTTTGTTACTCTAATTATTATATTTAAGTATTCTCTATTTGTATTTATTTTCATAAAAAGCAAAAAGTATAGACGTTGTAGTATATTTAGACGGTGGCAGTTTTCTTCTAGTTAAACCATTTGCTGACTGATCAATTTAGATGGGAGTCACTAGCTGCTCTTACAGAAACATTAAGAAGATAACTGAGGCTCTTGCATTTGAAAACTATACACAACTTACACATCGAGTTGCCACCATCTAATTCAAGCTTCCAAATACGGTCACAAGAATTCAGCAGCAGTTTTGTATCTTTTCAGATTATTTAGAAAAATCTTTCAATTGAAGCTGCAGTTAGTGTTATGTATTGCTCTTTGCTAGTTCATGTACTCTGTACGTGAGCAAAGATAGTTCAGAAGTTAGTTTTCTTTTCCCTTAGCTCTACTGGGTGGACCATGGCCACCCCATGGGAAGTAAGGGTTCAAAAGTGACCTTACAAGTTGTTCTCCTTGGGAAGAAACAAGTTGGGTGTCTGGCTGGGGGATAATCTCCACCCTTGGGAAGATCACAACTTGCATTGCATCACTTGTTTGCACTGGCTCGAGCATATTATTGCAGTCACGAAGGCAGCTGAATTATCTGTAGTACCTGGTACCTTCTAAGAGGGTACTACACTGTGAACAGAAAATACCAGGAGCTAAGAGCAAGCTGACTATATGTAGTTCAGTGTTAGCAGCAAAAAAAGAATACTGAGACTAGGAATAAAAGAGCAGAGAAAAATAACATACAGGCTGACATGAATCTATATAAACATTGTGTACCTGCTTAGGTGAATAAGGAATCAAAAAGTGACAAGAGTTTAGGAAAAACATGTATCATTACTTATCTGATCAGTTTACAGAATTATTGCTATTTAGGATGGTGATTATCAAGAACTCAAAATTAAATTCTGCTGTTTCTGCTTAAGTGTTTTCTCTGTATATTTTCCTAAAATAATAGCTTTTTACTCAAAAGCATGCATTTCTTTATATTGGATTTTTCATTTGGTTTGGGGGTTTATTTTTGTTGTGACAATCTCAAGACATTATTGTGTCTGTGTTACAGTGCCGTTGTGTATTGACACCCTGATGTTTAACAACAGAGTTAGTTGTTAAAGAGCCTGTAATCAGGGTTTCCTGGGGGTAACCTAGTATATTGCATACACAATTATGTAACTTTGCCATCAAATTATCAGTAGTTTTGAGTTTAAAAAATGAAGCATTGAATATAATTTGAATTCATCTAGGTAAAAATGTAGTTTTCAAATAAGATTCCTAAATTAGGAACCTGGGCAAGATGAATCTCACTGTAAGTTGATATGTCTGTGCTGGAGGTATTGACACCTGTTCTGTGGGTCTGATCTCCCACTGCTGCCTTAACAGATCTAGTT
Organism: Neopsephotus bourkii; assembly: GCF_033783945.1. Taxonomy (NCBI): domain Eukaryota; kingdom Metazoa; phylum Chordata; class Aves; order Psittaciformes; family Psittacidae; genus Neopsephotus; species Neopsephotus bourkii. Next base: position 5,403,556 of record NW_026900826.1, read on the forward strand.
GGGCCAACAGATACTAAAGAACAGCTCATCTCAACCTAGAGCTCTAATTAGGTATGCCACTGCCTTAGCTGGCTGGACGTCTGTGAGAGATCTCATGAAGTGGTCTTTTTCTATATTCAGCTTTTTAAAGGCTTTTAGTCAGGCAACTACATATTGATGCCAGCCACAAACTGATGCCTAACTGCTTCCTTGAATTAAAGCCTTGCAGATACCTAAATACCTATATAACCTAAGTTTTCAGAGCTGCTGAACACTGTCAGTTGCCAGTGAACTCAGCAGGGATGAACAGCTCCTCTGCAAGCTTACCTTCTGCTGTGGAGAGCAGATGCAGGAATGGGGAAAGAAAGGGAATGCAATGGATTTAACTGAATGCATCCAAATAAAAAAATCTGCAGCTTGAAAGCACACAAGTGAAAATAACTAAATAAATATCTCAGAGTCATATCTAAGTACAGTTCTTTCCATTTGGATGTGGAGAAACAGGAAACAACATACCAAAACTGCAGTAAACTGATACAAGTGCTGAAAAGCTAATTTGTCTATGGTCAAGCTCTGGTGAAAGTTGATGGTATTTATTTATTAGCTGAGAGATCCTACACTGAGTCTAGATATGTAAAAATGAATGGCTGGTGTGTCTCTGTGTAAAAAGAAAAGTCAGACATCCCCCCCTACCTTGAAAGGTCTTAAAAGATCATTAGTTCCAAAGAATTTCAAGGGCTTTCCCAGCTCAGTTTGTCAGAAGTGAAAAATATTTGAATTCTACAGATCTTCAGACAAAGAGAATACTTCTGTAAGTCTCACCAGTTCTTTGTTTATGTGTTTGCATGTATTAATTTCTCCTTTACAATAACATAATTACAGTGTTTATATACAAGAACCACAGCTCAGGAAAAAATCAGTACCAAGTAGGCCACTGTGCTGGAAGCCAGAAGATCTCTGATTGGTCCCAGCCTTTGCAGCAGCTTTCTCTCTGTAATCTCAGAATGAGTAGCTGCATTTGTTTCACTCAATCAGCTCCTTGTCTGTAAAATGGTAGTAATAAAGATTTTCCTTTTTTACCTGTCTTTTCATCTTAGTTTTAAAACCTTCAAGGCCTAGACCAAATCTGTGGTGTTTGTAGAGGACAGTGGGGTCATGGTTTTGGTCAACTGCATATAAATAATCAGGTGATCAATTATCACTTGTTTCCTTTTTTTTGTGCCATGAAGGAGGATTGACAAAGATGCTGCAAAAGAAAGCAAACATTGTTGTCCCTGCAGGCCATTGCAGCTGAAATAACTTGATTTTATTTATTTATTAATTTTATTATTTATTTTATTTGTTTATTAAATAACACTTGCAAATTGGATGCTTACCTTGTAACTGTAACTCCCTCAGTTCTTTTAACTTTGGTTTGTAGACCATCAAAAGCCTAGTTATGTTGTAAATATACTCCATAGGAAGTGCCCATATCTGCAGTTTCACGATGAGAGGACAAGTTTCTTTCCAGGTCTGAATTTCTGAACACCCCTGACATAAATAAACAGCTGAAGCAAATTCATGGGTTTGGATTTTCTATAGATTCTGGAAATTCTGAGTGCTGTGTAGGGTTTATGTAACTTGATTTCTGATACACAGAGGAGCCTTTCCATTTACATTTCTAAAAATAATGCCACTTAAAGGACAATTGCTGAAGGTTGTAGAAGAGGAGCTATGCAGGAGATGTGATCAAGTGCCTGACTGGGAGTGAGGCATGAGGCTGTATGAGGTGTCCTTAGTACTAGGGGGGAAGGAGTATAGAGGAAGTGAAAGCCCATTTAAGCATCCCACTACCCCTTCCCTTCTGTAAATTTCATCCTGGTTTATCAGTTTTATTCTGCTCAGCAGCATCTGCAGTTGCTCAGATACCAATTTGCTTGTGATTACAACAGGAGATGGTTTACGACTCAAGCTAAAGTAAGCAAGCATGTCTTCCATTCAAAGCAGGGAAAAAACTATGGATAGAAACCTAGCAAGCCTTCATGACTGTTTATTTTTTATTTGAACAGTGGGTTCTGAACATAAAATACTTTCACTGCTGCCTAATTTCACAGTTAAAAAAGATTACAGAATTATTTGCTGTGAAGGTTGGTATCTGTAACTGGAAAAAAGTCACATTGGATGGTTTGAGATAGGCTTGTGCAGATGAGACTGATAATGACTTACAGAATACTGGCTACCGTGACTGAGTCCAAAATGTCAGTTATGTTTGCTGCCTTGGTTCTGCAGTTTAAATCACCCAGGAACACAGTCGACTGAGGAGTTACTGCCCAGAATGCCCAGTGTTCAATGGCAAAGCTGGAAAATACCAGCAGAGACTATATGGACAGTACAGTTAAATGTTCAGCACTTTACCTCAGCCAGAACTTCAGAGAGGTACCGTTTACTCCAAGAGGAGTAGGAATTAAAGAAAGAGACGGAAGTCCATGAGGGAGAATAATGAGGAGGAAAAGTTGGTTGTCCTGAAACTTTTTATAAAAAGGACAAATTGGAAGAAGTCCATCAGTTTGTTTTCCTTTGTCAGGCAGGATCTGCTAGAGGCTCAACACACTGTACTGCACTGTGCAATGTGGTTCTTGCTGCTGAACACAGCTTTCGAAACTAGCACATGAGATCTACCTTTATTCTTCTGAGCTTTGTGTACAGAACAGCTGAGAACAGCACTTGCACTGCCTTTGGTTTGGTGTCTGTATTACTACCTCAAAGGGAGAAATAGTAATACAAAGGAAACCAGGATTTTTTTCCTACTTAATTTCTAGAAGCGTCATGAAGTCTCTTGGCCAGCCCATTATCCTAAATCTTTTAGAAACTTTCAGCAAAATGCCCCCAGTCAGACAGATTCTGCAATCCGCAGTATGAATTTTGCTTGAAAAAGAATGGGGCCCCAAATATTTGAAACTGCATGCTAGAAGGCTGGCTAGTAATTAGTCTTCCCAGAGAAGACATTGTAAAAACAAATCATTGACCCATTTGTTGCTGTTCTACCGAAGAACACAGTTAGTTAAAGGGGCCTCTTTGCCAAAACCCTGAGACATTGCTTAGGATGTTCTATGTGTTTTTAAAATAGAAGCCAACTAGCAACCCAGTCTTTTACCAGAGCTTTGCACCACCCTTTCTACAGTGCGTGCTACAGGGAATATGTGTCACAGTTCACTACAGGGAAGAAAGCAGCTTTGGCTTTTGCACAGGAAAGAGCTGCAAGGTGATTTGAAACACTGAGAACAGTATCTGTGGTGATTTTGTCATTGTATTTTTTATGGCTGCTCGAATATGAAGTTAACTTAAAACCTTTGTCCCAGAGCCTTGGCTATGAAGTCACTACAGATGCAGGAGATGAGAGCATCTTTCTGGGTCTTCTTGAAAGGGATTGGGCAGCTGCAGTCTACTGCCATTTTCCCATCAGAGCAATCTGAAACGGTGGTGTTAGAAGGGTTCACAAAGGGAAATCTAATGGGAATCGTGGAGAAGGTCAAATGTTATGTATTCCCTAAGGGAACTCCTGTAAAAGTGTGTTGTACCACTGGCATTTCCTGGGCATTTTTCCCATAAATGTCTGGCAAATTGTGCTTGTCCTCGGGAGGCAAATGCTGCAAGGGGAAGACTGCTGGAAAGGCAGGGCTGTAGCAAAGGCAGAGCAGGAGTTGCTCTGGGTTTTGCTGCAGTTTCAGTTGTGAGAGTAGGTGGTTCTGCATGTACTGATGTGAACAGAGGCCTGGCCAACTTAACAGTCCCCAGGAACTCTCTAGCAATGGCTTCCTGTGACTTAAGGTGTGCACTATGCACTGTGGAGAAACAGGACAGATTCTCAGAAAACAGTCCATGGCTCCAGGGGACTTTCATGCGAGGACAGAAGGAGCAAAGTGCTCTCAGCGGCCTCACTAGACTTGTCTCCTTGTCTACATTGGATGTAGCAGCCACTATGACAAGGCAGTCCTGGGTGCAATGCAACATTATAGTGTAAGAGCTTTCCTTGTACTGCTCAGGAGTTCCAGGCTACTGAGGAACCTCAGATAGTAGTTGTACACATGCCCATTTCTTTGGAGACAGCATGTTTTTCTCCTTAATTTCACAGCTAGTATGTATTTAAGAGAGAATATGCACATGATGCTGGAAGAATAAGGCTGAAGAGCATTTGGTGTTTTTTCTGGGTGAATGCTTGTTTTGAATAAAAGCTGCCTGCTTCATCCCCATAGCTGTGCAGCCTAGCTATAGGTCATCCCATTAACCAGCTCTGAGTGAGAGCCACTCTGTCATGATGAATGAATGAGCTGGGAGTTCTGGCAAGCGGCAGGACCATCAGATACAAGGATAATGCTTTAGCTTTAGTCCTTAATCTGCAGTTTCTTGGTGGGAGTGAGGAGTCCCTTATATTCAGCATCCTCCCCAGAAACCTGAGTGTTTGTGAAGTTCAGAATTAAAAGCTGTAAGGAGGCCTCTCTTTCCAGGCACTGACTGTGCTTTGAGATTGGATGTCAAGTGCCAAAGACTGTGGGAGAGGTTTTGACCAGTAGAAAGCATAGAACAGCAGATGCTTCACAAAAGACCATGCTCTGTGTCCCATCTCTTGGTTCCAGGAGAGTCTGAGAAACCCAGTGGACCTTGAGATGGAGCCCTTTTGCCAGATGAAGCAGTGCAAACACGTTTTCTTTCTGGTGGGCAGCAAGAGTGAACTGCACACAAATGTCTTGCTAATTAAGCTGCTGTAGAGAATGGGAACTGAGCCAGGCATACAAAAAGCAGGGGAAAAAACCCAAAATGAACTGAGTTGATATTAGCACAAGTTGCACCAACCTCATCATGAACTAACTATAAGGGAGAAGGAGAAGGGCTAAGCAAAGTCATGCAAATGCTCGAATCGTGCGCGAGTGCATATACACAAGTATGTGAATACTTCGTAAAAAGCTAGTGGTGGATTGTTGCGAGGCCAGTTCCTGCTTTGTTACATAGATAAATTGCCAAAGGAAACATTATCCAAACAGTTCTACTTCAAAGGCAAAACGGCAAGCTTTGGGGAACTTGCGGTACTTTCAGTCTGGCCAATAACCAAGTGTAAAGTGTAAAGTATACATGTTTAGGAAGTAGGACACATGCCGTTCAAGACAGGCCTTTCCCATGCTCTCAAACCAGTGCAGCTTCATTTGATGTGCAAATGCATGATGTGTGATCTGTCCTGGCAATGTGCTGCCTGCCAGCAGCACAAACATTTCACAAGCACCCTTTTGGGTTACTTCAGCCTGCTGTGTGCACAGCCTTCTTGGCAACCTCTTGCAGCTGGAGCTTTTTGTACGGTCTGTGGCTGTTGGGGATGCACAATCCAGGTTTATTTTGCAGGTCTTATCAGGAGACTAAAGGCAGATAAAACCACCTCACAACCAGCCTGAAATAACAGGATTTTATGTTAGGTACTTTGATTAAATGACAATACAAGGAATGGTTATAGTAATGCACTGGGAAACATCGCAGTAATACAGACTTCATCAGTCCTTAAGGTGAATTGTCTCAGCAGATGTCTCAGCCTTCCTGGCATTGGAGTCTTTGGGGCATTGCAGCTAAGGGCCCTCAGTAATGTGTTTATAAATGTCACCTAAAATCGGGTGAAATAATGTTCCCTGGAGTGCTTCCTGACAAAGCAGGCACAACCAAAAATGTATGTGCTGTGTATGTGCCCAGTACAGGGCAGCTCTGCTGTTTGATGAAACTCATCCTATACGAACCCATGAAAAGTAATGGTGCAGATGCTCACCATAGAGCAGCACTGGATCATGAGTACAGTCCCTCTATTCAGTGGCTTGAATGGGCTTAAATTTGTCGATATCAGAAGAAAAGAGCTGTGCTTTTACCAGTGCTACTGGGTTCTAGAGCACCTGTGCTAGGAGGTAAGGTTGGCTTTTAGTGAGGGTTCAGGATTTAAACTCAGCTGGTTGAACTGTTTTAGAATTAGCCATTCTTATGAACAAGGGACACTCTGTGCTTTTTCTCCCCCTCTAACAGTAAGCTAAGGGAATTAGGACATTATGCAACGGCTCTGGTGACTTTATTCAGTTGGACCAAGACTCAAGTCACCTTTGTGATGCCATTCACTGTGCTGGGATAGATTCTCAGTCGTATGTGTGTGTACAGCCTCCAGGCCTCAGTCTTAGACAGCCAAGTACTTGGCGCTGAACACTACCCCAGTGAAGCAGCTGTGGCTGCACAGATAGCTTAACCTGCTCTTCACCACTAAAACGACTGAACTTGCACTTCAGCCAGCTGCAATAATCTGTTGCTTATGTTAACCTTGAATTTCAGTGTGTCAGTTCCGGTCCTCTGAGAAAAATTAGGCAAGTTCTTATTGAAACCAGCATCCCAGCACTCCACGTTGTGCTGTGTAGAAGAGGAAAGTGGGACCCCAAGCTCTAGTAGTAGCACATTCTAGTTACACTTTAGTCACATGAAATGATATCACTACTCTCACATCAGCATAATCTATCCTTATAAATGGTCCAGCTTCATGCTGAAGTCCCCCACTTTGCTTCAGAAGTTCCTGAGCTTTCTGGCAGAGCTACACATAGTTCCCCGATACCTGTGTGCCATCAGTGAACACAGAAGATAGAGTGAAAATACAGAAAGAATTAGTCAACTCTGTGTTTTAACAAGAATGAGGCAGAAAGATGCATTTTATGCAGCTGTAGTCTAATGTGCTGAGGGAAGTCTGTTTCAATGGGTTGGGAATGCTGATGGCATCAAATAGCCACAGAGGCATTTGCTGCTTCCTGATAGATGTAGCACTGCGAATATCAGTCATTGTGGTATGAAGTTGTTACAAGAAAAATAACTTCCTGTGTTGATAGACTCAGCATGCAGTAAATGGAGATGTATGGAGGCAAATGTAAGGTGGTTGTAAATGTAGTTCTCCAGAGCTGTAGGTGTGACCATGCAGAGAGTCACGAGTAAACAATACTGTGTATTGCTCATCATTGACTTGCTCTCTTGCTAAATTGGTGTCCTGAATTCAGCGTTGTTATGGGTTCTTTTTTCCAGGACAGAACTGAGAAATAAGAGGGCACTGTAGCACAGTGCCTCTGCATCTGCAAGGCAAGGTTTTTCATCCTGGCTCTGTGGGGAGGAAGAGAGTGTTCTTTGTAACAGGGCACCAATATAGTGTGAATGCTAGTCAAGTAATAGAGTATCCATTGCTTTGTCTGAAGGCCACAGAACTGAAGTTCTTTTAGCCTTTCTTCACATCCTTTTCCCAGAAGAAATGCACAATTATTTCCAAACTCTCCTTTTACTACACCTGTGTACACTTTTATTGACATATTTACTTTCACCGTCTGGGGCTCCACAGAGTGCTTATTTACTATGGACTGAACTTCGCTGATTTTATTAAATGACAGCACTTGTTTTCAGTGGGTTCCAGAACAACCTTCCTTCCTTCCTTTTGCTTTCAGAAAAACACCCCATTGCTTGTGCCTGTATGACTGCTTGGAGTGGTGAGACAGGTTGCAAACAGGTCAGAGAGACACAGAATATGGAAAGTCCTAATTGTCCACTCCCAGGCCTGTGAGAGTGTTGTCCATGCACTAGTCAAATGGAAATTAAACTCTACTTAACATAGTCCTGATAACCCAGACTTTCAGGAACAGTACTGCTTTATGAGAATGCAATTTCACTGCTATTATGAAATTTTATTATCTTTATCCCATCTGGTTTAGTCTGTCATGATTTATTAGTCTATTTAGTCTTCTGTGGCTGCCTGTAGAGTGCTGATTAAACCAACAGTATTATTCTGTGACACTGAAGTATAACTGTTGCTTGCCATACAATGAAGTAGCTTGGCCTTATTAACCAAGTAAGTTACTTTATCCAAATCGGCACCATTTCAAAGGAGGAATGCTGGTCCTGGCAATGAAAGTAATGCTGGGATAAAGGAATAGTTTGGGTGAGAGTTGTGCAGTACCTGGCCATGTGAATTTTACTGGCTGTCAAATAACGTTCAGTCCATCCTTTCCTCCCATTTTAGCATTTTGAAATTAAAGACAAGTAGAATATCACTCCATAAAAGATCTGAGTGTTAATTTAATCATCTCTGTGACTCATTGAGTACAGAAAGAAAAGGCGTCATGATTTTTTTAAACGTTATCCAAAACTCAAGCTGTGATGCAGCAGTTTGCAAGGGTACCCCACTGGTTCTGGTGATTTCAGACCTTCCTCAATAGCTAAACTTTATGACCGTGAGGGTGAGGATGAACTTTGGCTACAACCTAGATCTGCAACTCACAAGTGGTTTTCATACAGCTGGAATAATATTCCAGAAAATGTAATTGGCCTTTTACTTCATTCACTTTTGCAAATGAAAATAAAGCTACTGTGAGAGCAGATCTTTTGCTAAGAAAACATTTCTTTAAATATTTTTATAGCTCTGTCAACAAGAAAGGAGTCTCACAGTCTAAAGTCTTTCTCTAAACCTTTTTAATGGAAAAAACTTCATAGAAAATATCCTTTTACTTTTTTAATAACATATAACTATATACATGATTAAAAACTGTAACAAAAAACTGTGGGGACTGGAAAAATGTTTTCTTGGATCCATGCAAATGGTACATTTAAAATAAGGATTTCACAAATCCATGTGCATCAAATGGAGCTGCAGTGACAGTGTTGAAAAAAAATGGCAACTCTATATTATTTACCTGAAGGTACTGGGAATAGAGCACAGACATACAAGATACACAAAAAGAATACAAAAGAGTACACGGTGTAAATGCTGTTAGCACAGGAAGAGTCTTTTTTTAAGTAAATAGGAGAAAAGAACTAAAATCTCCTTTTTCAGATTTTGTATTGCAGTTTAAAAGATAACTAATCTCTTACTTGCTGTATTTTGGTTTTCTTCACTCTGACGTACACTACATTTCAAACTATATGGCATTTGCATTTAACAACTCAGGAATATTTTGATTCATCTCCATGTCTGCAAATGTATTGTCATTTCTGAATAACATTATGTATACACATTGCTTTAAAAACATACCGTTTGACATGAGTTAAAAATACAAAATATTGAGGGCCACCACACTACAGAGTGCTGGATACTCTTGTCCTGATCCAGCAGTAAGCTTAAGGACACACACAACTTCAAATTTATGAGGAATTCCTCAGAGAGTAAAGGAAGTTAAGAACGTGCAGAAGTGATTTGCTGATCAGATCTCGAGTTTTCAACAGTTCATAGTACAGACTCTGCAGCTACGGGAACTGTTACACTTGAGGCCATAATTCTGTCTTTACATCCCAGATAATGGAGCTACCCAGTGTAGATGATTTACTGTACTTCTTAAAATAAATTTTCATAATTCTAATTTAAAACATAAGATGAAAACTCCTTTTAAAAAGGTATGGGGAATCAATGAGCTCTGCCATTGGGAGGGAGAAAGAGATGGCATTTAGTTTGTTAGTTACAAGTTGGAAGAGATTCTATGGGCAGTAAGTAATAATGTGATAGGTATTAAATACCTCACTTCTAAAACAACTTGCACACATTTTTGTCCTCAGCCAAAAAAAAAAGAACAGATAAAATTGAAAAGTCAGTACCAGCCAGTAAGCTCACAAGCATGGTAAGGGTTGAAAGTCCTCATTTAGGAGGAATATAAACTCAAGCTTACTTCTTGTCAGGTGGGCTTTTGCTGGGTTTTTCCTGCTGTAACAAATACTTAATTCCCAGTGTTACCATGGACAGTTTAACAGCAAACAAACAAACGGAGTCTGCATGTGCCTATAGTTGTTTAAAACAGGTGAAAACAACAGTAGCAACACCAAAGCTAGACAAGCAGTGAAAGCTGAAATTATCTGTGAAGCCTTTGGGAATCTGTTCCTGTCCTCCTTAACACCCTCCCACCCTGTCTGGCCAAGCTCTTTTGGCAGTCAGGTAAAACCTTTCAAGTTGCTGTAAGTGAAGAAGGGGTTTTGCTTAATGCAAGACAAAAACTAATTATGAAAATAAGCTTTGAAAACAAAATCTCTGTGGGTTCTGAAATTCAAATCTCACCGATAAGTATTTGGATTTTGTTATCCATATAATGGTTTGATTCCCTCCCCAGTCTGATCTCTTTATGTGAGCATGCTAATTGGAATGTTGCCAATATACCAGCTTTTGGCTCATTACTGCTCAGAGTTTTTGATTTTTTTGAGAACATCAGTGTTACTTATGTTGTTCATTGCATGTTTTCGGTAGAATCTGACTTGTAAAGAAAGCCATGATTGAATCTAGAATGTCAGTACAAGGCAGGTCTGTTTGAGAAGGCAACCTGAAAACAGTGAAATTTCTTTATTTAAGGAAGAGATAAACGTGTGTGTGCATGCATTTGCATTTAAGAGTTTTCTCGCTAGAACCGTTATTAAATGATGCCCAATAGCAATTTTATCTCTTGTATGGTTTTATAAAGATGTAATGGTTCTCAGGAGAGTTTTGTGAAAACATGCAGAGTTGGTTTGCTTTAGGGACACACTTACGTGCCCAGTATATAAGTTGAGACTTAATTTTTTAAATATATATTGTGTAACGCTTTTTATTCCTGAGTGCTGGTCTCCATAAGCAATAGAGAGGGTGGTATCACGTGCTCTTCTGCACAGCGTGGTCCTTCATCATTTTAGGAGTTCTTCTGAGGGATCTTTATTGTCACAGTTTTAACTTCAGAATATTCTCTCAATCCACATTCACCCCTGCAAGAAACCAAATTGTATCATCAGCTTACACAAGACATTAATTCTTCATCGAGCAAAAACCTGCAAAGTGATTTCTTGGTAAAGTTAAGATATGAGCGAAAATTCCTGGCATAGGTTTCTGTTGTTTTCTGATTTTGCACAGGTTTTCCTTTCATGCCATCTTTCAGAAAACCTGAAGATGAAATTTCAGTTTAGGTCAACCCCCACCCCCCTCCAATGGATGGGCTCCAGCATTTGACAAGTTGATACAGAATGACATTAAACCCAGAAATACTCACTGTCCATTGATGGAACTGTTGGGAGTGTTGTCCTCTGTCCTTTCCAGACCTTGAAAATGTCCAAACACCAAGACCTACACCACTGGCCAGTAAAATTACTGCTTATATTTGCACTCAAGAAAGACAAGGTCCAAACTGAGCATTAAGGAAAATGAACTCCTCCTCACAACCCTGGATAAAGATGAACTTGACTGTGCAGAATTTAATGCTAACTTCACCATACCAAGTATTTCAGGGGAATTCCTCAGAACCTCTGTAATAAGTGTGTCTTTCAGAATGGACTGAGGGGCCACTGTTCAAAGCCATTAAGCCCCTCTGTATGCTTTTGGTGTTGCATAGCCTACTTTGCATTCATCTCTACACCATAAATTTTACACAAAACATAACATAAGGGAAGAAAGTCACTTCATTTGGGCAGGAATACCAGTATTTACCAGTCCATTTCAGTCAACCAGCCTCATGTGTGATACAACGCTTGATGTTCAGCTCAGACTGATGATTCAGGAGGCATTTTAAGGTTTATCAGAGACTACATACATGCAAGGAAATACATTAGTAAAGATTTTATGACAAGTGAAAGGATCCCATTGACTTGGACCACTCCACCCCCAGCTTTCAGTAGAAAGTGTTGGATTTGTCTCAAAAGAATGACCAAAAACTTCAGCTGTTTATCAGACTCGGCTGACCCACAGAACCATTCCCATATGGCTCAGTGGAAGCTGTCATCAGGAGCTGCGTGGAGCCCAATAACTAATGCTGGTATGTCTGTGTGAACGCTTCTGCTTGATTCAGCAGGGCTGCAGCTTAGCTCGAGACATCTGTTGGATGCATTTCTGCAAGTCAGAAGATGACCTAGCATACACAGTATGCTTTACCTATGTTCTGACTGCCAGCTGTTTCCTTACCTTGGTCTGGCAAACAAAATTAGATATATTTATTGTTTGTTTCTTCAGCTCAAGACTTCAGGGCCTTACATGTTTGTTTTCTGGCCAAAAGTTTTGATGTGGACAACTGTGATGAATTCTAAGGCAAGTATTCTTCAAAAGTTAAAAAGTTGCTCTTGCTGAATAGAGAGATGGGTTACTCCAGACATACAGAGTGGAAGAAACAGTGTGTGTTCAATTAAAGGCCTCATTTGTCCCCACAGCCTAATACAGGGAAGTAGGGAGCAGTAACGTCCTGTTCTATGGCTGCTTTGGGTCTTTTTGGATGGCACTTTGGTATCAGGGCGATAATAAGGGTTGTGTATGTGAAAAGGAAGGAGCCCACGGGTCAAGTTTGCACGATGCTATCTCTTGGTTGTGTGGGTGTAAGGGAAAGGAAACAAACTGCTCTTCCAAAAGAAGCATTACACGCTTTCTTCCATCCCAGAGACAAAAAAGATAAGGAAAAGAATTATAACTCCAAGCCATTCTCCGATTTGCACTTCTTTTTGGGAATGCAACTATGCACTCCTGCATCTCATAGCTATTCAGACAATAGAATGACACCTCCTTCCCTTGAAGATGTGTAAATGTAAAAAAAAAAATATCTTAGACTGCTTACAATATTCTTGTATTCTTAAAGTAGTTTTAATGTGAATCAGTTGTATTGTGTATGTAAGTTCTGGTGCTCTACTGCTATGTGCATACCCTGCTACATGTTGTGGGAGTGTGAAATGAGTGCAGCAGATCTCAACTTCCTGTCTTCATTTTTTTCCCCCATGTGTTATAAAAATCTGTGAAATTAAATGCAGGAAAAAAAACAAATCCCAAATAATACAGTGCTAGCACAGGCAGCATAGTGACACAATTATGATTTGACTCTAACACAGTATTAGCTTAGCAATACCACGCATATGTATGGACACTTTCTCTCTTTTTGTTTTGGGGTGTTTGTTTGTTTGTTTGTTTTGTGTGAGGTTTTTTTTCTTCTTTAGTTGTCTGACTCAACATTATTTATGCTATAAAATGTATCCCTTAAAAACAGAGATCTAAGAAACTGTGACATTTTAATAAAAAGTATGAAAAAGTATTTAATCCAGGGGGGAGGAGGTGAATTAGAAGGTGATATCTGATCAAAGAAGTTCTGAAAGGAATAGAATAATTACTCATAAGCAGGTTTTTAGGCATCTTTGCAAGATACAGATTACTGCCATTCCAAACATTTATTGTTTATGATGAATGTTTTCAAAGCTCTAGATGGGAATCAAGTATACAAGTACCATAGATTTTTCCATGGGATCTGGGGTGCTGCCTGGTTGGTTTCCTCCACTTTCAAAAACTCCTCACTATCAATACGTGAGTATCTTGCTTGCACAGTTAACCTCCCTGAAGTCAGCGGGGTCACTTCTGGGTGTCAAGTTACTCATGTGCTCTATGGAGCTTAGTAGTTTTAGAATATTTTCACAATGATAAGAGTTAGATGAGCTGACATATTTATGCCAGTGTGAGATCACCTCATAACTCATGAATGTGGAGACTAGTATGAATGTGTTATTCAAAGTACTCCCTAATGAGGGAAAATATTTCAGACTACATAGAGCTTATTTTATAGATCAAGCTGTATACTTCAACATATTTAAAGTTTTAAAGAGTTTGACCTTACTTTGGTTTTACTGCTGAGTTTGCCATTAGCCATAAGCTATTTTGAAAGCTTAGGTGAGACATATCTGGTATACATGCCTCCTGCACAGAAATTAATTGAATCCTTTGTACGTGTAACCAATCTGGGGCTGATGCAATTGCTCAACTTCCTTGTGATTGTAATGAGAATTAAAAACTGGTAAGGCTTTAAATTAGGTACCTGGGACAGTATTTGAGCTTGGAGCTCCATTTCAAAATACTTGCCACTTAGTTCTAAATTGAGTAAGATAAAAAGCTTTGAAATGGAAGGTGATTTTTTGAAAGGGATGTAAACACGTTTTTCTAGCCTGCTTTAGGCCTGATTTCATTTAACTCTGTTTATAAATCTGGAAGAGATAACATTTTAATAAAATTCAGAGGCACTTATATTCATAAATGTAAAAAAAAAGTAAAGAAAGGAAAAAATAGGAAGAGAGGCAAAATATATGGCAAAAACTCTGAAACAAGACCACCAAACCAGTCAACAAACACACAGCAGTACTAAAGAGAGAATCTTTCTGCAAAAGTGCTAGTTAATATGGCTAAGAAAAAAATCGCAGAAAACACAGGTTACAAGTAAATCACACAAACCACTTGCAATTTGTCATTTTATATTATGCCTTAATCCCCAGATGGAAATATTTCTTGATCTTAATTTGCATAGAAGGATTCACCAATGTTTATTAACTAGTAGAGCTGAAAATAGTTCAGAAGACAGCAGAATAATACTTACATCTCTCTCCCATTGCCAGACATTTTGAATCCTCCAAAAGGACTTTGGGCATTTAAGGCATTGTAGCAATTTATCCTGTAAAAAGAAGAGGTATTCAGTCCAACTGCACTGTCAGAGACCTTTCAACAACTCGGGGAGGAGCTGAAACTTGTGGGGCTCAAGACACTGTACACCTTGTAGTAATAACAACCTTGTCTCATGTTGAAAAGAAATTAGGTAGTTATACCACAAAACACAATATTCTACTCCTTACTCATTAGGAGAAAGGGATTTGGCCTGTGAGAACTGGAGGAGAGCAGGAATACTTGGACAAAACTTCAGTAATGAGCTGTTAATGTGCTGACAAACCTCATTGCCAGTTTATAACACAGAGCTATTAGATTTTAATTTGTCCTTTTTATCCCTGATTTCTTCTCAATCTTTAGAATACCCAGGCTTGACATACTGAATTGCAAGCTATTAAACTGTAGAAGTGGCGTTACTTATTTTTAAGGATTAGAGAAAAAAGGTGTCCCCTCAGTTCCTTAAATGTTGCAGAAGTATATGATATTTTGTGCCTTTAGCAGAAACCTCACAGGATTCTTCTGCTCCACAGAAAGTACCGTTTATACTCTGCTTTGTTTGTTTTCAGGAATGCCATTCAGCAGTGTGGCCACCATGATAATGGCAAGCTCGGCACTTTCCAGTTTTCACCCCCAGTGAGCAGTCACAACACCTCCCTACAGCTGTTCTGTATCTTGGTTAGTGATTCACCACCAGGATGGTCTAGATAAACATTTTTCAGACAAAGGGTGCAAAACTGAGGTGTCATAATGATAATGAGTCAAAGTCTTTATCTCCAAGAGCATGAGAGTGATAACTTCTGCCTTACCAGACTGTCCCAGCCTGCATTGCTGAAGAGACTGTCAGGGCCTTGTTTATGTCATTTGTAAAGACAGCAGCTACCAGCCCAAAATCAGAATTGTTGGCTCTCTCTATAACTTCATCCATGGTTTTAAATCTCAGTATTTCTTGAACAGGCCCAAAAATCTGCAAGAAAGATTAATCATTAATAAATAAACCAGCTCACTCAGAGACATTTTATTCCTGCTTTATTCTGCATTTTTCTCTTCTCTCCCGTTGTCTTTATGAATTCCCAAAGCATCATTTAAATAGTGTCTGTAAAACTGCATGAATTTCCCAAAGCAGTTGTCTCTCAGTGGAACTCATCCATTCTTCCCTGATCTCTTGGAGATCTGAGACTTTACAGCCAGTGTAAAAATAGAACTTCTTGACCCAACTCATATCGTCAGTTGCTGTGTGTGCATCAGGAGTTCTGAAAAGATTTAAAGATTTTACTTTTTTTTTCTTATTTTAAGTACAGTGGTATTTTTCACTCTAAAGCTTTTGTCTCTAAAGTAAGCGGAAGAAAAGTCATGTTTAGGACATTCTAAAGTGATTTTGCCCGTGTATGTGAATACCTCCTCCTTGGCAATCCGCATGTCATCTGTTACATTGGAAAACACCGTTGGTTCAATGAAGAAGCCCTTTCTTCCTAGTCCTTTGCCTCCACATTCAAGTTTTGCTCCTTCAGTAATGCCGCTCTGAATCAGTTCCAAGATCTTGTTGTATTGTTTTTTATCAATCTGAAAGAGAGAAGCAGCTTTTTAACTTGCAGACCATACACTTGACAATCAAGTGAAAATTGGTTTTGTAGGCGTCATGTCCCAGAGAGTAGACTTCTGCTTGTATTCACTGCTCTTTGAGCTGTAGATGCCAAAGATCTACAAATAGCTGCTGACTGTAACCTAGGGCTTAGTCTTCTTAAGGATGTGTCCCCCCATGTATGTGGCTCAATCCACATTCTTGCTAAGCAGTCTGGTTTTCTAAGCCCAAACAAAACATTGTTTTCTGTCCCAGGTTAACTTCCTGAAAATGGTGTCAGGCCAGCTGGTTATTAGTGGCAGGAACATTTTCTAAAGACTTATTTGTGGTTCTGCACATTTTTTGCTTGGAATTCCTGTCTTTCTAGTGGTCAATGAGCACAGTTAATGAGTGTAAACAAGTCTTGAAAGTAAGTGTCCACAGAAACTTTTGAGAGCTTCTCACAGTTTACAGCTGTATCTTGGATGCTGAAGACCAGAATCTTGTGGTTAAAGCTGGGAAGCAAACTTACTGATATTTAAGATGAGGATTTTTCTTTAACAAAAAGCACCTCTCAGCTGCACAGATTATCTACTCCTTTAAAACTTTAATCTTTAAAATGTTTATCATGTTAGGTACCCGGGACTGTGAGTGAGCATGCACCGACCGACCTCTGTCTTAGAAGAGCTTAAATAATTCAAGCAGCTGCTGGACTGTAGAGTCAAAGCTCTATTCCTTTACCTGTGGACCTTGTTCTGTGGTTGGATCAAAAGGACTCCCCACAACTCTTCTCTTTGCACGTTCTACACTTCTTTTAACAAACTCTTCGTAGATTGATTCTTCCACATAAATCCGTGAACCTGCAGTGCAGCACTGGCCTTGATTGAAGAAGACCCCTTGATGAGCTTGTTCCACAGCATAGTCCACTAAAAAAAAACAAGACAGCATATGTTGCTCTGAAACTTCATAGACACAGGTGTTATTGCACCACTGTTGTGCATATTACATTGTGCCACACTCCCAAAACTTCAAAGCAGAAGTAGGGTTTGGTTAAATAAAACAAAAGTGACCAAATCAAAACACAATAATGTTGTGTAGGGTCATAAATTAAGGTGATTTGTTTCATTTTGCATCATAATGCCTGTGAAAATATGGAGATTTTAAACATGTCTGAAGCTAATGTTTTCCTCGTTTATTCCACACAGGACACAGCTATACTGGATGGATATTAGGAACATTACAATTGTTTCAGAAACACTAGATTGCAAAGGACCACCTGGGACTTCAGATGTTGTCTAGGTAAAGGAGGGTCCATAAGTAATACATTCCACATGCCATCTCATGATACAAGTCACAAGATATTGCTTTATATCCACTGCAAAAGTTAAATCGAGTTACACTAAGACAGTACTTTAGCAGTCTATAGAAATAGGGTATGCAAGAACTTAGCAGTGTCTTATATGCCAGCAAAATGTAGTTTATCAAATAAAACTCATAGGAGACCTTAGAAAGTGGTTTTGTGCCCCACATTATAGAAGTCTGTCTGACTCAGGTGGGTAAAGGAGGGGGAAATTTGTGATTGAAAGTTTGCACTTGATTTAATACTGCATACGTGAGTATATCTCAAGCGGTTGAGAGAATTTAACTTTGATAATGGTCAGACCTATCCTTCCCAAAAGGCCACATTATTTTTCTGCAAGGCAGAGATGTTTTCAGCCTGTGCAGACAACTGGGCAAGGCTTTAAAAATACAGGTCAGTTATAGAACAATCAACCCTTGATTTCTACTCTAACTTTCTTGGAGGTACAACTAACACATCTACTGTCCAAGCAAGAGAGGATCCAGTTGTATTTAGACATTCAGAGCTAAATTTTCCCACTGGGTGTAATAGCTTACTAGACAAGAATATGGAAGCCATCCTTAAACAGTGATATCCTACAGCACTGTAATGCATGTTATCTGCTGTAGCAATTTGCAGCATTGCTTAAAGTACAATCTTTAATGGAATAAACAAAGCAACAGTGCTTTCAGCACATTCTAGACAATTCCATCTAACAGAAATTTCTCATTCTGCCCTCAGTGTGGGGAAAAAAAAATTATATGGTGTGTTCCCTGGACCACAATCATATCTTTCTATTCAAATTCAGTTCATGGAGATTGAAAATGTTAGTGGAAAGAACTGATTAACTGATGTTTCCTCTATTGTTACCCGAGTTTTCCACCACAGAGGGGCTCTAACCATTCTGGTTTTTAAGTGGACTAAACTTTCACCAGCTTTGTCATGCTTTCTGCTAACCTTTGGCACAGTGTTCCTCAAACAGAACAAACAGCTCCTTTGGAATGGTGAGCAAATTGCCTGCTGGTCTTAAATAACTGGTGCTTTGAAGTCTGAATCTCAGGTCAGGTGTTGGTGGTTGTAATTATGGAAAGACCAGAGAAGTTTAGTATGACATACTGTAGAACAGCCAGTCAGGAAGAAGACTGTATTCTGTTATTCCCCCATTGCCTGCAACTTCTCCCAAGGTTCTCAACCTTTTTTGGAAAATACAGCAAGTCACAGATAAAGTACGGCTCTGTATGGCAGGTAGGAGCATTTGTTCTTCCCCTATGGAAGACCATAACACAGACCTGCCCCCAGCATATATTACTCTACTAGAAATGTTCAGATGATCCAGTCTGAGTTAGTAGCTTAGGGACATTTGGGATGTGATGATTTCTGGTGAGAGATGAGGATGAGTAACTGGGGTAGAAGGCTGTAACATCTGCATTTGGCTCCAGCTGACGAGAGCTTACAAGCACAACTGGCTGTAACTTAGATCCCCAAGCTGGTGAAGCATTTCTATGTAGAAAAAAAACCTGAAAAGTTCTCCAGGTTTCCCTAGTCTTTCAAATATCAGAAAGTTTGTAAGATGAATATAGGCTTGTGACCAACTCTCATAATTTATGCTATTCAGAATCATTTGTCTATTAGCCTTCCCCTCTAAATTAAAAGATAAATCCTTCTGTGTCTATTTGTTTGGGTTACAAAGTTCTCAGAGAAGGCACTGAGTACAGTGTGCTTGCACACAACCTGAACCAAGAGCTCAGAGCAAGGTGTGAACTGTCCCTTTCATCTTAGTGGGGTGTTAATGTCAAAATCTACTGCTGATTATTTAGATATCATTTTTAGCTATTTCATTGCTGATCATTTAGGTAGAGACTTCGTTTGTGTTTTTATCCTATCCTAAACAGCTGCCCTGTACCTTCTCAGGTGCCAAAAATCTCAGCTGCACAACATCATCCAGCTGCCAAAATCTTCAGTTCCCTGCTGACAGTGGCAATGAGGATATTTCAATACACAATTTTTCAATTGAGAAAATTTAAAAAATGGTATAATCTTCATTTATGCCTACTATCAAAACACCTTAACAAAGGAATATTGCACTGACCAGACTAGTAATTCAAAGGTAAATTAAAGCCCTCTCTTTTAATAATGCTGTGAAGCCAAAAAAAATCATAGAATTTCCAAATGTAAAGCACTTAAACCACCTTTCTGTGGAGCTGAGGATGACATGGGACCATGACTGTGGATAATGCCATTTCTATATGTTTGGCTGTAATTTTTTTTCTTTTTTTTTTGTTGTTTCTGAATTTGTGGATTCAAATATTGTCTTTTTATAAAAAATATCACCCCTCAGGCTGTTTCTGTAAGATTAAAAGTGCCATTAGAGATAGCTCTACTGGGTCAAGTCACTTTGTTTGAAAAATGTGCCCTAAAATAAATTAAAATAGAAAAGAAAAAGAAAAAGCACCACACAAATGTATTTGTAAGAAAAATGTGGAAGTGCTGACTTACAATCAGCATCTGCAAAAATAATGTTTGGGCTTTTCCCACCCAGCTCCAGTGTAACTCTCTTCAAATTACTCCTTCCAGCTGCTTCTTGGATCAGCTTCCCAACCTGAAAGGAAATGGAGACACATTTTACAGGGAATGTAGTCATACAGTTCACTTTAACAGCCAGTGTTGGCTATCACTGGAACAGAGCTTTAAATAAGCCAGCAGGTTCTTCAATCCAGATTCTCATCAGCAATGGACAGTTTTCCAGGCTTTTTTGCTAGAAATCAGGAAGGGATGAGGCAGAGCACAGAGTGCCCTTCACCCAGTTGTATCTATGCTGAAACAGCTTGGGGCTTGCTTTCAGTGTGCAGTAAGAAGACTGAATTAAAAATCTGAACTTGATGTAACTAGAACTGCTTCCATCCAAATGAGTAGCATGTTCACAAGCTTTTAGATACTATTATTAAGAGATACAGTTATATAATTTTTAGTGGAGAAAAAAAAAAAGATCTGATATCTGAGCATGTATTAAGCATATTACTGTTCATTAATAGTAACTGCTATTAGACTTCTTTATAGTTGCCCCACATGATCACTGCTTTTATAATTTATTTCAAAATCGATCAGATTTATAGTGTTGCAGTGTAACTATGCCCATTTTGCAGCCATGGAAGTAATCACAAGTAGATCTGGGCCCTACATGGTAAAACACAGGATTAAGTGTCTATTGAATATTGAGAAGTTTGAGAGCCTTGATAAATGCATTCTTTTAACTGGGACATGCTCTGTTGTCATGCAGAGTGTTAGATGTAAGATGGGAGTGAATCCAGAGCTAGACTTTCCACACAGTACTCTGATCTCTCTAGCTGTTTCCTATTTCTGAGGGCAGGTGAGTGGAATTTCCTGCAGTAAGTGGTTAGTGGATGAGAAGCTGAATCTCTTAAGAGAACTGAAGGCAGTCTGCTGGAGAAAGTTAAGTCAGCACTGGAGTAATCAGAAAGCAAATGAAATAGAAACCAGGCCCCCACAGAAAAAACAAAGCAAGAACCCCACAGGATAATGAAGGAATTGTCAACCACTTCATGTACCTTTGTGATTAACTGTTTATCTGGTGATACCACAGTCAAGTGTGACTGGTTATTTCTTACAAAAACCCAGTCTATAAATTTAAAATTAGTTTCTCTTCTTTACCCCTGTATCAGTGGGACGGAGTGTTGACATTATCTTGAAATTCCTTGCATATTCCTTTAATTGGAGCTGATTTTATTGCTATGTTTGACTGACAGCCAGAAGTGAACAAGAAAAAGAAGGACTTTTTCTCCCCTCCACCCCCACCACATACATTGAGCATGTCATCTGGAAATTTCAAACTGTGCTGAAAATGTACACTGGAAATCAGTGACAGTGCCATGTTTATAGCCAGTGCCAGCCAATACCATTCACACCCTCACTGCCTTGAACCTCCCTCTCTCAAAGAACAACTGCCAGCTAGTCCCACTCAAAAACTCACAAAGAGCAGAACAGACAAGGAAGCCAGAGCAATATGTTGAGCTTGCATCTCTCTGCCTTCCATTCTACCACTTTAATGTCCTTGTAAATAAAGATTTGGAAAAGATTCTGTACAAACTAGGGATTGACAAATATGCAAATCCAATTATTATGTATATGACAAATATGTATGTGGCAAATACTGGAGTCCAAAGGGCTTGGAGGCAGTGGTGCTAATTCAGAAAAATATGGTCCAGAGTATTGTTAATACAGGGAGGTGGTTGTCAAGTTCCCAAGTATAAACTTAACAGACAGCTTCACTCTGTCCTTCCCATTAGAAATCAGTGCATACATCAGGATGGTAGGGCTCATGCTGCTTAGCATTTTTGTTCACTGTGTTCCTATTGCTCCCTATGCACTTACAGGTTGAGAAAAGGCTTAGGGAAGGCAGCAGGCACTGTGATTATTTAGTGACAAAGGCAGCCTTTTGTCTCACTCTCTCTTTTCTGGAGAACGACAGCATGAAAGGGATAAGTGATAGTGTTGCAATCTCTATGGTCTTTCAGTACATGCTTCCTGTGGTGTCTCTCAGCTGTATCTGCAAGCTCCCAATAGGCAGTACAGCCTTGGGAGGGAACGCTGGAAGAGAGGACTCCCCCACAGATAATGGAGCTGTGCGATTATCCAGCAGGAATGTTGGCAGAGAAAGCCCTGACTCCCCATCCTTGTTTTGAATAGGCTTCAAGATTGATATCAGGAGTATCCCTGGATAGCTTGTGAAGTACCATAACCTTGTAAGCTGCATGGAGGGTGAGGCAGATGTAATTTGGCCCACCTCAGAGAAAGCAATTTGTTATTCAGAACAACAACAACAAAAAAAAATTGAAGAAGCATTTTGTGGCACCTCTGTACAAAAAGGTGATTTGAAGAACAGTCCTGCAAGAGTCTGGTTCTGGACTGTAAAGTGTATGACATTAGGCATTGAGATACATGATACAAAGCATTTGATTGTACTTATTTATGCCTTCTGTGTTCAGAAGTTTAATGTATCTTTCAAGAGGCATATGCAGTCACATTTTAAATACTTCGTGCAGAAATACATAAAAGTCTGTTGCTTTTCATGTTCTCTTAATTTTCTTTGTTTTTAGACAGAAATCTGTGTTTCTAAATGGTACAGGTGGGTTTGCCTGTTACTATTAAAGCACTGGGAGTCTTGTGAGTCAAAAGCAAAACTCCAAGATTTGTGATGCTTCCTCTACAGTTCTGTCAGAATGTCTGGCTTCTCCTCTGCTCTGAACCTCCTTTTGATCACTGATATGCATTAAGTCATTAGGGAACACCTGAATGTAGGGGAACAGCAGTCTAGCTGAACAGTAGGTCATTTATTTGCATGCTGCCACAGTCAAGACTGTGAAGGTAAGACTGCACAGAGAGATACGTAGATTAAAAGATTCCATGAAAAGTACAAAAATTGACAGAGACCTACATCTTCAGTTACTGCCCACCTTTGCTATACCTTTCTTGGGATACTGAAAGAACATCTGAAGAACAGTAAATGGTTTGGATTACAAGAGATTAAGTTTTGGGGAGACTGTATGATCAGAGAGGAATTTTCTGTGTTTTTTGGAGTTGCAGTTTTCCCTCTCCAGCTACTGAGGCACAGGGTGTCAGGGTTTTGGCAAAACTTTCAAACCCATGTTGCTGCTTGCTTAGCCTGCCTCATTTTTTCTTGAATTCCAGATTGTATGCAGTATCTTTCTGAGAAACATCTGAGGACTCCACGGCATGTTCAAGGTGTGTCTCCAGCAAAGCCAAGTGAATTTTCAAATACTGACATGAAGAAGAGCAGCTTTATTTGACAGCGCAGTGCCCTGTGTGAGAAGCAGCCGTGAAAAGAGCATAGTGAATGGTGCAGCACAAGTAAAAAGGCAATCTCAAACAGAAATTCCTGGAGAGAATCCTAAGTAATAAAGGGCTCCTTTGTTCTTTGGTTAAATCCTGGCCCCATGGAAATCCGTGGCTAAATGCTGTTAACACTGACAGGGCTGATAAACACCACCCTATTTGTTTCAGTTTTAAGAAGGTGAATTCTTTTGACATGTATATTTTACAGGCAAAGAGGCACAATATTTGTCTAAGAAGAGCTCCCTCAACTCTACCAAAAACACCAAGGAAAGAAAAGGGAAACAACTACTTTTCATTCAGGAGGCACAGGCTGTTCAAGATATGATCAAATAGATTCAGCAGGAGTGAATGATAATGCAACTTCCCTAAATCCTCCTATTGAACAGTGCATGTGTGTAGCACTGGAAGCTGACACGCATCTCAGAACAGGTAAAATCACCTTTAGAATACTTGTTGCTAAAGTAAAAAATGCCAGGATGCAATTCCTTATGATACCCCAAACCAGCAAGAGATTTTGTGATGTAGGAGAGCTGAACTCATTGCTCATGCAGTAGGTAGACATTCTGTCTAAATCATGCATTGTGACATTCATCTTGCTTCGGAAATGAGAATCCTGCTGAGTAAATTAGAATCAGTGATAATACAGCTGTTAGCTACAAACATTTGTTTGGCATGAATCAGTCTTGACTCTCCTGTAGTTTGCTTTGAAAGTCTCTCTAGTATCTCGTTGACTAATGATGAGATCATGGTTTGTTAATCTAAGTGCATAAAGAAAACATTCTGACAAGCAAAATGCAAACTCTTTTGCTGGGGTTTATTGCAGTTGTTTATAGACCTTTTGTTTACACAGGCATCCAAACCAATTTGTTGGATATTTATTTGGGTTACTCTACAGAACTGCATGAGCACAGACCTGACTCCTGTCTTTAATCTGTATTTTAGTGGGCCATAGTTTGAACAAAGTGGAAACCAGCCACTTAGGATACATTTCTTGTTGGCCAGGGCTTCAAATATTTTGTGTGCTATCTATTATTCTCATCTTGAGAGCATTTAACAACTGGAGAGAGTTGTAAGCCACTTTGATTTGGAAGTAACACATTTGGTTTTGAACAGAAGTTACTAGAACTCATTAAACTTTTGCAATAAGGAAAATATATCTTTTAATGCAGCCAGTACTTTAAATGCACATATTTTTAAATGTATAACTTCTTGCTTTCCATAATCATCTCTAATCTTAAACCCAGAACGTACTGCACCCAACTATTCCATGTGCACCAGGACCTTAGGGGTACACAGTTCCTGTTGAAATGGAGTATATGTCTACGGACAAGGGCAGACAGCCCCCAGCAGTCAAAATGGCTGTATTTGCAAAGCCTGTAACTGAATTCACAGGTCCAAGCAGATATAAAGGCAAATGAAGAGTAAAGCAGCTCCTGATGGCTGCCTTTCTCTGCTACTTGAAGGCCTTTCACTTTTGCTACTTTGAAAAAGTTCTTTCAGCAAATAAGAAAGTCATATACTGAACCTCCATGCATTTCTGTTGTGTCAGAATTGTCTCCTTATTGGCACTTGTCTTGGAAATAAATAAGCTCCACTGTTCATTTAACTGGGAAAGACAGAGTCTTGTATAACCTCTCCTGTACTTCTGAGCTCTGCAGCCCAACAGCAGACAATGGCTAGGTAAGCCAGACATCCTGAGTTTGGGCCTATTTGCAAGCTCAGAAAATACAAATGACTGAGTTTTATTGTAATTAAGTTGTTGCTAGTAATTTTTCAAAATAAGCTCAAAAAGACAGGTATACATGGAACAGCGAAGAAGCTGAGGCAGAGAGGGGCAGAGTAAAAGGGAAATGCATGTACAACTGGGACAGTGTGGGAGATAGCTGAGCTTTACAGAAACACTCCTGGGGTCCTGATGAGTTTCACCTTATACCTTGGGACCAGAAAGATCAAGGAAAAATACAGTAAAATGTAAGGAGGTATTTAAATTGATTATGGGCTTCCAAGGGAAGGTGGGAAGGGATAGGAGCAAGTGTTGACGTGGTCAGATTGACTGGAAGAAAGATTGGTTTTGGCAGTTTTAAGTTTCATCAGATCGGGGAAAATGAGGAAAAAATGTGTCAAGCTTGAGAGGAATTATCTCAGTTAAGGAGGATCATAGATTAGCCCTGGTTCACTGAAAACAACACAGTAAAAATAAACACTTTCCTTAAAATGCCTACACCAAACAAGCTGCTGAAGAGGATGAAGCAAAGCAAGCAGAAAAGCCAAGCTGCTAGAATTTGAGGCGGCACAATATTTTTAGGCTTGCTTTCCTACTCAAGTCTAATTTTCTTTCTTGCAGTGTGACAGTTGTCAAAGTGAAATCCATAGCCTGTTAGGTGTCTGCAGAACCCTTCACAGCGAGCTGTGGAGGGAAGAGTTTTGAGAGCCACACACTAGGGGACTGAGAGAGGAGGTGATTCATGGGAGGGTGTTTCATAAGAACCAGGCAGGCTAAGGGATGAAAGAGTTGGCAGACTGCTCTGTTAATGTGTGTGAGCTAACCCATAAAGGAAGGGTCAGAAGGAAAGAGAAGTGGAATCAAACAGTGATGGTACCACAGAAAAAGAGCTCTTCATGATTTTTCACATATTATTTGTGGGGGAGTACTTAAAAAACTTAAATTACTTTAATTACTTACTTAAAACAATTTTGAAAGCACTAGAGAATCTAAGAAACAGAAAAGGAATGGAGAGTGCAAACTGGACCAGCATCGTAAGTTAGAAGCCAGTATCATAAATTAGAAGTCCTTTACGTGTTGTCATTGCATAGGCATGGGCTTGAGACTTCACACTGGTCAGAAGTTTCAAGAGGTACGGGACTGATGCACAGATGACAAGGCCATCAGTTACTATTAAACACAGTTGTTCACATGCACATTCGGGCTCAGGAAATCTTTAAGCTGTCGATTACCAGAAGCTGTGAGGCTACAGCAAGGAAAGGATCACTCTACACATGCTCTCTTCTTCTACAAGCATCTGTTACTGGTCATGTTGTGAGATAAAGTGCTAGGCTGGATGGATCTTTGGTGTGGCTGTGTCAGGCTTTACTGAGTTAAGGTCATGAACTTGGCCTTTTGGCTCATATTTCTATGGACTGTGCTCTACAGATTTTGGAAATCATTAGCATTAATTTCTTTTTGTAGGAAGAGCAGCTTGTTTTCTGTCTTTGAAAGAACCCTTTTATTTTTAAAAATAGCCTGGGTTTTGTGATTTTTACAGGCAAATGGGGAGTCTTCATTAGCCATAAGCATATACCTAAAACTGTAAAAATTGTAAAGAAATCGTGTTTTTTCTAAAAGAACCTCAAGGTAAAAACTTGAGAAAAACCCGTTTCAGACGTCTGACCTTGAAGATCTTTGCTGTTGTGCTGATAGGTTTTATCATTAATTTGCTGAAGTTGAAAGTACTAACTGCCTTAACTATCACCTGGATGAAACATGGGAATGGAAGTTAATAGTGTGGCATTTATGTATCTAATGGCTGTCGGAAATGCACATCACTGGACATGCCTCAGACAAGACCAGAGACACAAAATATTTCAATTATTACTTCATTAAAAACTGAAATCTGTTTTGGAGAAGTCAGAGACTCTATAGTACAGCTCTTATCACAGCATTGTGTTTAAAATGTTACAATGTTGACTTGCTGTTACAAAAATTCAGTGTTACAGGAAATCAGAAACAATATGGAATAGTTTACACTAACTCTGCATTAAAACGTTCCATCTGTTCTTGCTTTAGGTTCTTAGAGAATTGCTTTTTCATCTCAGTAATGCTTTTCACTTCCTATTAGTAAGGCTTTTAAAGGTAGGCACTGAGTTAGTATAAAACCCACAGCTTTTGAGTTTAAACGCCTATTAAAACTAAAGCTGTCTGGAACTACAATAAAAATTTATTTTGGCTACAAAAGACAACTTTGAAACCTAACCCATCTGTATTTTTCCTCCTCCAAACAGTGCAACATCCTGTATAATAGAATATTTATATTAAACAGAGACCACATATCTTTATGAAAACAATTGTTTCAACTCAATTTATGGGGGGTAATCAGCTCATATTAAAGTTTTCTATATTCCAGGATGCTAATATAAATTGGTTACAGGAGAAGTAATGACGAGAGTAATTCCGTAGAATAATCTGAAATCTGATGTTGCCATTGACTTTGAATGGAACCTGTGTACATTATAATCTAAAACTGCCATAAAAAAATCATGTATAGGCACATAGTAACTGCAGAACTCTACCTGTGCAAATTAGGCATATGACCGCAGCCACATTTTACTGGCAATTTAAGCTTGTGAATGGTGACTTCCAAACTTGATTATAGGATAATTCCACCAGAATAATTTACTTGAAATAATTGAGCTGGTCTCTGCAATCCCTGGGCCTACCAGAAAGATGCCCACACCTATCTAATATGGCTGCTTGGTCTGTGAATTTATCAACTCAGATCAAAACCAAACTGACTCACTGTGAAGAGCAGTACCCCTGGGATACATAAAGCCTCCCACTGCCTCGAGTGGGAGTCAAACATGCCAAAGTCAGACTGAATCCTTGGGGTTTAGCTCCCTCCATACAATAGGTTGCCAAATTTTGAATTGAAAAGGGACTGGGTTTAGCACTCTCTAAATATAACCAGCCCTGAAACTCCTACTGAGATTCCTTTCTGTCTGCCTTCAGACTATGAGATAAGGGCCCTTCTCCTGTGACTTCAGTCTGGAGTACCTCTGTCATCCCTGCCCCAACCCTGATAACAGACAGCTTTTTGCATATTTGAGAGCAAGACATGATCTGAGTTTTGAGGGATTTGTTACTCTTTCTGTAGATTATAGCCTTCATCTGAAGACCAAACCTCCTCTGTAACATCTGCATCATAGACTCACAGTAAGACATTTTGGCATCCAGGAGACAACTGACTCCCTTCATCTTCTAGACAGCTTGTTTCCAATATTTTGGGAACAGACACCTCGGACTATCTCCTTTTCTCTGTGCACTCCTTCCTTTTTAGACTTCCTCCTCATCTTCGATATACTTGAATGCAGCATCAAAGTTGTAGTACATTTGTCCCAATTTTCCCCCTTCCTCTCCTTTTTTTCCAAGTACGCCAAGATACACAAATTACAGATGCTAAAGCAGCATTTATGTGTGCTGTGATATACACGGGATGTTCTGCCTACTTGCATGTGATTCGCATCCTCATAAGCCCACAGGAAATCCCAGCAATATTTTTCCAGGCATATCTCCTGTGCTGAGGTGCCGAGCACAGCAGGGACTGGAGGAAAGGAGCCGTTTCTGGTTTGGAAGTGCTGTGACACATAAGTTTAGCTGGGAAGGACAGACCACTGTTATTTAGATGTAGCTCTTTTATTCAGTGACAGTGAGAAATGTAGCACAACGACTTACTACTGTCTCCCTAAGTATTTACTCACATTTTACAGTAACATGTCTATAAATCCTCTTACCTCAGTGGATCCAGTAAAAGCAATTTTATCAATGCCGACATGAGATGCTATGGCCGCACCAGCAATTGGACCAAATCCTGGCAAAATATTGACAACTCCTGGTGGAAAGCCAGCCTGTCAAAATAGGAATGAATGAAGGGAAGCATGATTTACAAAAACTAACAAAACACATTAAACCAGGCATGTGCTGGTAGCTCCTTCCCCACAAGGAGAGACAGAGACATTATTCCTGTCAATTTATTCTTACCTCCTTAATGAGGGCTCCCATATAGAGAGCACTGAGTGGTGTTTGTTCTGCTGGTTTAATAACTACTGTATTGCCACAGCACAGAGCTGGAGCAATCTTCCATGCAAACATCAGCAGGGGGAAGTTCCACTGTAGGAAAAAATAAAAGTTGATAGATGGAAAAATATTGCAGTGGTATTTTGTTTTCAAGATGTCAAGCTGCTACCTCACTCATTTCTCAGGCTGATCCTCAACAGCAATCTTTCCCAGCACAAAGCAAGGATTTTTCTTTTTTAATTGCTGCCATTAAAAAGTGACAATAGTGACCTTTTTGTGCTTTCTGTCCTGTTCAATAAAATACAGCCCCCAACCACAGTCTTCGTAAAGGAATCCTGTTACCTGTTAATGGTTTTGTTCACAATTTTTTATTTCATTTACTGTTTTGCAATTGGCACTTTTGGTTCTCCCATCACAAATACTTCTTGCTTCTGATCCATTTGGAATTCTGATACATTTGGAACAAACATTCTGTTGTTCATGCTGAAGCATTTTTGGATGTAGATTTTCTATCCCTGAATAACCTTAATTGATGGGATTGCAGTAAAACCCCCAAATGTTAATGCTCGGGCAAAGCATTTCATTTTCTTCAAAACATCTTACTGAGCAATTTATATAGAAGACTTTAAAAGAAAGCAAAAAACAAGTTGCAATACTGATATATCTTTACTGATACAAATTTTTGTATCATTGTTAATTTCAACTTCATGTTACTGCAGCAGCAGATGTAGTGAATTATATCCCTCTGATGCACAAACAAGTTATGGATAAGAGTAACAAGCCTTTCTGTATCAAGGCCAGTTCCTAACAGGTCAAGTGGATAAACCCCCCTGGTTTTGGTGGAAATGCCAGAGTAATAAAATAACTGCTTTGCACAATCACTCTTAAAAATGCATATAATAATCTCCTTTGGAAAGAAAAATAGAAAGTATCAGTCACAAAGAGTCAGCCACTGGCCAGAACATGTTATTGCTTGATGCATATCAGCTGCCATGCTCATGGACATCTCTCTAGCCCCTGGCTAGCTTGGAAAAATACACAACTGTCTTTCCTTCACCAAACACCCAATTTGTTACTCCCTCAGTTGTTTATAAACTCTGGAGACAAAGTGATGTTTTAATTCCATCTCCAGTATATAAACCTGGGAGAGGAGCTATAGGGCGAACAGTGTGCTAACAGCCTGTGCTTCTAATTGTATTGCAAGGAGAGCTCTGACGGGTTTTATAGGGTGGTATATAGCCCTGTTTATGCTAAAAGCTGCCAAAGAGCATATGTTTTGATGGAAGCTAGGATGTGAAAGAGGTTGAGGAGTTTAGTGTGAGGCTTGCTATTTAAATTTTATTTTTGTAATAACATATTTGCTAGTGTAATGACTAAGTGCACGCAGCAGCCCAGGGGCTGTACTCTGTGACTGGTAGCTGCGGAGGCAGTATGTAGCAGATTAGCAGCAGCGTTGGAATAGATGTGTATGACAGCCATGTTGGAGTTTTGGAGGACAAACTTGGGGTAGGAATGACCAAGTATGGTAGAATGGCTGGGTACCCTGAACAAAGGGTTTTGCAAATCTGAACTAAAGAATTCCTGCTTTTGGCATGATCTTAAGCCTGTGGCCAAGTTTCTTCAACAGATCTGTTAGTTAAGCTCAATGAGACAAGCCTAAGAGATGGCAAGCAAATTTGGGGTTAGATCTTTGGCTTGTCATTTTGCAAATGCTTATCCATGTGCTCAGCTGAAGAATGGGTAAAGCTGTGGAGTCCTTCAGTTGTAAGGACCACTTGTGAGTGCATAAGTGCAGGATGGGTGTAGCCACAGACTCTCTGAGTCATTTGCATGTTTCTCTGAGTGCCAAACACAATAGCCACCCCCTAACAATGACATGAAATAACAACAAATATAAATAGGGAAAAAAGGGCTTAACGTTGTTAAAGTAATCTTTTCTGGCTGCTCCTCCATTAATGGAATTGCTGCATGTTGCTGTTTAGTGGCTTTGTGGTTAACATGAACAAAACAAAAAAACACCAACAAAAATTTCAGAGAATGTCCTGATTAGTTCCCCAGTGCTTTAGGAAGGAAAAAAGGCTTCCACACAGTATTTTAATAGCTATATGTGAGCCTCCCATTGAAACTTCTGCCAAAGCTGGTTAACTGGTTCTTCTGAAAAAGTTAGCCTCTCGGTGCAATTCCCATGCACTGTTCAGGAAGAGTATATTAAGAATGTGTACTGGGGTGTAGGGGGAGTATTAGATTTGATGAAATGCTGTGTTTTTCTCTCAGAACAAATAAAACAAACATTTCATGTCTTTTATTAGCTATGCAATGTTAATTGTAATGATCTGTCTCCTGGAGTTTCCTTTTCTCCTCCACTCTTGTAAAAGAAATAGCAGGAAAGAATGGAATTAAAATGCATCACATTCTCCCAGGAATTGAGGAGCCTGTTAAATCACAGTAAAAACTAAATAAATAAAAAGACTACCACAGCAAAGCATCAATTTTCCATAAGTTGTGTGAACATCCATAACCACTGACAGCATATTAACACTGTGTTTTGCTTTGCTTGTTTTAATCATGAGAATTCTATGACTTGAGAACTTAACTCCTAATAACAGACCCTAAACCCTATTAGCATGTTCAAATAAGCATTTGCAGGGAGGCTGTTAAAGATATGTCAACAATATGAGCTCAGCTTTTTTCGTAATGGAAAACACACATAGCTGAGGACCATGTTTTATGTGTCTTTAAAGAGAGCTGGTTCAAATGAAAATAAATAGAAAGTGCTAGTAGAGATACTCACAGGGATGATCTGTCCACACACTCCGATGGGTTCGTGTCTTGTAAACGTAAAATAATCTCCATCTGAAACAGATGAGCATGGTTACTCTCAAGTGCAGTTTGACTTGGCAGAACAAAAAAAAAAATTAGAGGGGGATAAAGCTCCAAGGATCAGCCTTTGATGGCAGTAAAAGAAATAAAGAAGTCATGGAAATGTTTTTTCATGAGCCAGCATGGGAAACCTAGGCTCAGGGATCAACCTAAGTGTTCTTTCGGTAGAACAAGGAAAGCAGGCATACCATCAGAAAGTAGGTAACCTGCTTTGTCCTTTTCAGAAAGAGGACAAGTTGTACTGCACAGAAAAGGGCAGTAGCAATGAAGCCACTTACTGGCCTCTGCTGATTTCAGGGTGATAGAAGAGAAGGAAGTGTCACAAAGGCAATTTTCTGAAAGGCATGACTGGAACACAGCAGCATACAAGTAGAGGTGGGATAATAAAATAACGTACATCTCACTCATCTTGTATTGTAGAAACAGGCATTTTGAAGTAATTGAATGATACACTAGAATCTGTAGGTGTGGAATGAAAATAGGAAGCCTGTGACTAACATGTAATTGAGCATAATTTACTGTAGGAGACAACACGAAGGAGAATACAGGGGTCATCATACAGACACTCTCTTACAGCTGACTTGTAGATCAAGGCCTGTGTCAGAAATGGCCTCAAGCTAAACAGGCAGTCAGTTTAAGGTGACAGGGAAAAGTTGGATGCAGCTAGAAAACAAGACAACAGGAAATAAGAAAAGTTTTTGCAAACCATTTGGCCAAGGTAGAGGTGAATAAATAAATGAAGGGACCAAGTGAATGGAAACTTGGAAATTATGGGCTTTTCTCAATAAACTTTTGGCAAATACGAGAACAGGGACTAAGAATGAGCCTGACAATAAGGATGCAGGAAAAGCAGACTGCATGTTCACAAACAGCAGGTGTGGGTGGTACGAGACTAGAGGGACTTACTCAATGAACTCTCTCATCTGGTCATTATTTTTAAGACCCTGGTGAATGAAAATGGCAAAAGAACTCCAGGGGTGAGAGGTATCATTAGTTAAACTGAGGACTATGCTAGATCTGCAGACCTGAACTAAAGTATTGTTGAGCTTGGGGCAGCCTCAGTCAGGTCACAAAATAAACAGATCTTCAACTTCAATTTGATTAGAGATAACTTATTTTCATGTTTGCTTATTTACTTACATCTAGTTTACAGTATTTGCTCAATAAAAACCTGAGCTAAAGCAGCAAATACATCAGCTGGGGGCCAGATACAGAAATACTATGAGAAAGGTAACAGTAGTCTTGCAACAGAGATGATGGATAGAACAGAGGGAATAAAGGAGGGAGAGAGAGAGAAGAGAGATTCACATCAGGGAAAGGAGGAAAATAATTGTAAGTCAGTTTGTTCTGCATTTACAAAATGTCATGGCACTGCTTTGATCTCTAGATACTTAAAAACTTCCCAGTGGAGATGAGAATATTTGTTTCATGAATTGAGATGATCAGTTTGATTTTCTAGGTTATCCTTCACAGCTGCTAACAGTGGTCCACAGACCATAGGAAGACTCATCAGACCAGACAGAAGTAAAGTAGAAGTCAAAGTACAGAAAAGTATATACAGGCAGAACTGTCTAAGTGCTCAAGAGGCACATAGGGGAGTCAGCTAAAAATACCAAATTGTACTCAGTAGTACTGTGAGAGGTGGATTCGCAGCCAGAAGGATGGTGACAACATAACAGTAACACAGTTACGTTAGCACTGTCTGACTTTAGTTTGTCACTGCATAATCATTGCCACATGTCTGCATGCTTCATGACATAAAGTTATAGATAACCTGAACCTGCTTGCCAAGTCAGACAAGCGGTGGTTAATTCTACCAAGTGTAGGCAGAACGTTCTTTCCACAGAGCAACTCTTCCCATGCAGACACTAGACTCTAGACAGCTGCCCTTTTTTGACACCTACTTCCAAAGTTCACCATCCACAGACTTATTGTTAAGATGGGATTTTGGCAGTTACTTTCTAACAATATCTTTGTGAACATATGTGACTTGAAGTTATTCAGAAGATTCAGATGCCCCTGGGCAGGCCAAAGATGTATCTAAGAGCCTCCTTGTCCATAATATAAAATAAGCTGTTACCATGGCAAAATAACTCAAGGTTGATGAAGTGAATCACTTTTTCTGAATAGTTAGCATAGAAAGCACCCTTATGCATAGGAATTAAATAGGAGACTTTCAAAACGTTCTAGAGTTTTAAGATTACTTTATACAAGTTATGCTAATGACACTTATTCTAAGATACTATTGATGATGATTGTTGCTCTTATCCTTCTACTAGCTGGCAGACAGAACATTGCCTGAGAGGGATCTGACAGTCTGATCCCACACCCAATCTAAAAATGTGTCTTAAGAGTGTTTTTTGATTTTAATATTCTCAGCTGATGTAAACTGGCATTTTTCAGTCCTCGCTGATATTAACAGAGCCAGATCAATTTGCGGCTGCTTAGCACCTGGCCCAAAGACTTTTATTTTTTAATCAGAAAGAAAGCCCTGTTTATCCAGGGATCTCACTCTGGGACAGCAATACCTTCCACAGATGTGTTTGCTCAGATTTCCATCAGGAGTCTCTGTCACAGATATTTTATTTGCATAACAATCATAGTACAGCCACATGCCTCATATACCAGAACACAGCAAAAAAGTGGGTGGGGAAGTTGCACCAGTTCTTTAACCTGAATCATATCATAGCTTGATTTAAAGATACATATTTGCTTGCATTCAGTTTATTAGTTTTAACAGTTTTTAGTCTAGCCTCATTCTGTTTTAATTTAAATCATCAAGGCTTTATGCATGGGAGCAAGCAAAGGGCAGTCTGAAGGCTTCAGCAGCTTTGGGACCAAAAGGAATGTGACTGTAAAACACACTGTTCATCTTCTACTTGTCTATGACTTGCCTGTTTTTATTTTAGAAAGAAAGCCTCAACAAAAACAGATGGAAGATTGGAAGGTTTCAGATTTAGTAGCACACTGGACAGAAAGAGGTGATTTAAATCAGGTTTTTAGTTTGGTTTTGTTGTCTTGTTTGGTTTCCTTTGATGAGCTGATGGTAAATGAATGCAAAGAGCACCATTGTTTAACACCTGCCTTGCTTTAAAATAGCTTTATGAGAATGACAAATTTATGGCATGAAACTAGAAGCATACAGAGAAGCATTAAACCAGGAGAAAGAACTGATACCTTGAAAATCTGCGACTGGACTAGGATTCTACACTACTGATAGCTGTATTTGTTAGCACTGAAGCTTGAATTTGGGAAGGCATGCTGAAAATGTGTCTTCCTCTCCTCCCACTGTGTAGCCTACTTCACTAAAAAAAATAAGGGGTTCATCTGATACTTGAAGACAAAAATAAGCAGAAAATATTTATTCTCCTTAACCTGGCAATGCATTTTGGTGATTGACCTAAATTCTGTGTACCTGCAGGGCTAATGAGTGAGGAGAATGCATTCACTGACCAGGGAGAAAGAGATTAGGGAACAGGAAATTTGCTGAATATATTAATTTATGGGGTGCTCTGCATTTCTGCAAGTTTAAATGTGAAGTGCGAGAAGCAAACCCAGGATTTCTGCATCTCAGCCTAAATAACTGTGGAAATCTTCAAGAGTCCTTACAAGAGAGTCTACACCTGAAAAATTGTCATTTCTTTGATGAAAATCCCCCAGTGATGATAAACATCATCATGACACACTATAGTTTTAATAACTGAGACACCATGATGAGTAATGCTGCAGTAGGAATTACATGATCTGTTTTCTTCCTGAAAATTCTGGGGCCATATTTTTAATTTACCTGATTTCCTAACTCTGACAGTTCTGTGCTTTGCTGCACTGAGGCAAAGCTAGTGGACTGCAAATACCCTACCTAGTGGGCTGTTACATGATGAAATTCTACAGAAATAGATGGGCAACTGCAAAATTCATTTACTTGCTGGTCTCCCTCAGTAAAGTGTAATAAACATGCATGTGCAATGAACAGTATGCACCACAAAGGCAGAAAGAATCCATAGAATAAATGTTAATTTCCCTTACCATTTTGCCAAAGATTTATTTTATGCAGGTAAAAGATGAGTACATTTATCCTAAAGACTGCACCTGCATAAAATCATTCTTTGATGTGCCATTTTGCATAATTACAGCACTTGGTACATCTAGTCCAGACTGCAAATGAATATGTTCACAACAGAAATGCAGCCTGTATTTGTAAAACAGCTGGGAGGGAGGGGCAGGACAAAGAGACTTGTTAAATAAAAGTAATTGTGAGGATTTTTTCTTTTCTTATCTCTTTAACAAAAAAAAGAAAAAGAGCAGAATAACAAATTTCCTAGCACTTATGAACATTTGTCTCACACATACAACATAAAATATATCCCACTGAATAACTGGAAGAAGCAAATAAGACAAAATATATCAGATAAGTAAGCAGAGTTCTCTATAGTAATGTTACAAACTCAAACTATAAATGAATTTGTATCCAGTGTTAGTCCCAAGTAAAATGATTTGTATAGGCAGTAAGAATACATATATGAAGTGTACATATATATATATATATATCATTCTTCAACATACAGCTAATGCTATTTTCATGTGTTCCAAGGTATCTGTCAGGTTATATACTGCATCCATTTTTGTAAGTGTAACAATATTTAAATGTAGGTATTGAGATAGTTTCTTCTCAGATGGACACATGCAAAAGAAAAAAACACTCTTTGGGATGTGTATGTAGGGCACAATAGCAGGTCACTGAGTCCAGCCTTTGCTGACTTTTAAATATCTGATTCAGCAACAAACTACACACTGTAAGACCAAAACAAGGTTCCCTTCCACCTTTCAAGAAGCTGTAATTATTAAATCATTTGGCCATGAGAACATATAGGTGCATACCTGTGCTTTAATTTCCCTTACCTACAGGAATGGTCATTCCATGGATTTTGTCTGCCCAACCAGCATAATACCTCAGGGTTTTTATGACTCCCTGAAGATCTACATAGAAAGCTTGCAAGAAAGGTTTGCCACTGTTCAGTGATTCCATAGTCTAGAGGACAAGAAAAAGTTAAGAGATATAAGCACAGTAGTATTTCTAGACTATTGTACTTAAGTATTCACCATCTTAACAGTTCTTCAATCATAACAAAGATTTTAATGAATACCAACCAGTTATATTTTGGCAGTCTTAACTCAAAAGGTTCAGAGCAATGATCTGATCCCTTTCATTGCTTCTTTTTGCAAACATGAGAAGAAAACAACCCAAACCCATTTTCCTTAAAAAAAGTAAATCTGGTTCCTTCCGGAGTACTCGGAATGACTATGATTTTAAGAACATGTGCGTATGTGTTTATGTGTGTGTGTTTGTCTTGTGGGTTTGTGTGTGTATTCATATATGTGTACATGTGCTTGTGTGTATTTTGGACCTAACAGCCACTGTGTTTGGTCCAGATATATAATTGCTAGATTGCTTTAATCAGGAGCCAAGATAAAAATGCCTGTCAAACTCAGTTCTGTTATGTTAATGATAACAGCTGAGAAGGGGTTCCTTGTAACCCTATATTAATGATCTGAATCCATAAAGAGAAGAATGGACATATCCCTCTTTATATAATTGATGTGAATATAAAATTTTCTCTATATGGCTGCCAAGACTCCTGCTGAGGTCTGAGATATCTATACTGAACAGCCAGTTTATTTATTGCCATCAAATAAACAAACTCTCCTCTAGGGAAGCTCATAAATTAACTAGCGAATGTCCTTATTTTTAAGTTAATATTCCTATTTTTGAAAGTATCTTATAAGCTATCCTCTTAGGGGTTCCTAAGATCATTTAGCAAAAATAATCCAATAAAATATCCTAAGATGTTGAGTAGCTTAACTCATTCTCAATAGCTGTCTAATAGAAATCATTAAGAATGGGTAAAGTACACCCATGTGTAACACACCAACCGTCAAATGAGTTTCTATAGAGAAGAATGGAAGCCTAATTCTGCACTGACTTATATCCCCAAGAGCAATTAATAGCATTGCCTGCAGTGCAATTCAGTAAAGAATTTGGCTCTAGAAATAAAAATCAAATGACAGGCAGAGTAAACTTGATTTGCTGTGCACTTCCTTCTCCCTGTGGTGATTTTACAGTATATGCTGGTGGTAAGATGATTTAAGTGTTGACAAAGCTGGAATTAAGATGTTCACCAGCTTAGTTCGAAGCACTTGACATGCGGAAAACAACATTAACAATGCCACCGTTTAGATGGCTTCGTACGTGAGTGAAATAGTGCAGTACTGCTGTCAGTTAAGTGTTTCACCTGCCATTTCATTAATGCCTGCACAGATCACTTAGCCTTCCGTTTTTTATTTCAGAGATGTTACAAGCAGGCATGACAGGCACCCACGTGTGCACACCAGTTCGTTTGTCTGATGTCCAATTTAAAGCTCATTTGAGTCAATTGGAGGATTCTTGTTGACTTTCATGAGCTTTGCATCAGGTCTTAAGTAGACAGCCATCTTAGCCATCAAGCTAAGTGTAGTTTTCAAATATAATTCACCTGAATACATTTATGAACTAGTTGCTCTCAAAAGATAAAGCTGACAGGTGACTGGGCTGTTGTTTTTCATGTGCACTTACAGCAAGAACTGCCCTGTCTCTTTCAACCAAGTCTGCTAGCTTATCCAAAAGATGGCCTCTTTCTGATGCATCCATTCTCCTCCAGACTGAACCAAGAGAAAAAGCAAGGCGAGCTGCCCTCACTGCTTTGTCTGTATCAACCTGTTAAGAAGAAAAAAAGCAAAGGCATTGAGGTAAGAAACAGTAAAAGACTCCCAAAATTTGCTTGATCACATGATGGGTTTTGGAATTGTGATTAATACTGGTCCAACAGTGCTATTCTGGACCTGTTGCTGTGATCCATTTATACATGTCTGCCCACCCATGGGATGCATTACCTTGTCAGCTTCCTGGATCTCACAGATCTGCTCTCCTGTGGCTGGATTATATACTGGGAATATTCTCCCACTCTCAGAATTTTGCCACTCATTATTGATGAAAATCTAGAAAAGGAAGAAAAGCCATCAGCTCTCCTGCATGCACAAACAGAAGTGCTTAACAACTCCTGGGAAAAAAATGCAGATTCTAACACAAGAGTTGAAACTTAAAAATGCCTGTGGAAATCTCAGTTTTCAAGAGTTCAGGCTAAAGGTGATGTTTTTTTGTATTCTGTGGCAGTGTCACTATAGAAGAAACATCAAACTCTAATTAACGTGGTTGCCATTCAAATTTGCTTCAAAAACTCTAACATATAAACTCAAAATAGAACTACCTATATCAGAGAAACAGCCTTGAAACTGCTGGAGACAAGACAAGGATTTGGAGTAATCACTCAGCTCAGTAAGTAAACATTTGGTCACTGATACAAGCCAGTCAAGGCTGAATAATCTCAAACATCACAGTTCCTCAATACACAATCAGTTCATTATGGCTACAGTGATGGCTTGCAGCACAGAATTAACTTTCTTATCTGCTTGGAACAATGGAAATTGTTAAATTCACTCTCTGTTGTCATGGGCAAGCTAAATTTGAATTTTAATGGTGCTGACAAGAGCTGTCTTAAGAGACGTAATGAGTTTATTTAAAGTAGATTTTTTTACTGGTAGCTGCGTATGTGCAGTTATTTTCTTCTGAATGACTTTCAGGAACAGGATGCAATTATTTATTAGCAAACATGAAAAAGGTCACCCCAGGAAATGGCTGAGTGAAAGGTTTTCCAGGTATTCAGACTTTTTCTGTCCTTGAAATCTTTCTAAGAACTAAAGTGTTCAAAACGTCCAGGCACCATAGAGATTCCTTGGAGTTGAGGTATCAATATTCTTTCATTGTATTCCATGAAATACACCCTTAAATGTGTAAGGGGAGGTTCTGGCCTCATTGAAATGCATGGGAATTTTACCACTGACTTCACTGGAGGCAGGAGTGAATTTCTATCTATATCTTTCTATCTATCCCTAGATAGAATGTTCACCACC
This sequence comes from Neopsephotus bourkii, assembly GCF_033783945.1. Classification (NCBI taxonomy): domain Eukaryota; kingdom Metazoa; phylum Chordata; class Aves; order Psittaciformes; family Psittacidae; genus Neopsephotus; species Neopsephotus bourkii. The sequence goes on from NW_026900826.1 coordinate 5,443,391, forward strand.
CTGTTTTGCATGAGGGATTACATTGTGCTTACAGAGACAGGAACCTTTTTCTGGCTAAAGCAAAGCAAAGTCCCATGCCCCATACAGATCCTGTGAGTGCGGATGTGTTGAAAGCAAAGGGAAACCCTTTGAAAGATTCAGGAGACTCAGTTCCAATCAGAGATACTCAGGTTATAGAAACTGGCCTATCTTTTGAGATCATGGCTATGGAACAAATTAAACGTTGGTCCAGTTTCCCCACAAAACTACCATCAATGCTGGGACAAAAAACTGTCCCATTGATCGGGCAGACTAAACATCACATGCTGTGCATTTAAGGAAAGAGGATGACCAAAGCTTTAACATACCTGTAAGGAAAGAAGGAAGCAAGTAGACAGCTAGTCATAAATTGATGAGGAGAAACTGAACTGGAAAAAACCCCAACTAATGGAGCAAAAAAAAGCAGCCAAGAGAAAATACAGTTAGAAAGCTCAAGATGAACAGTTGCAATACCAAAGGGTATGACGTGGCTGTAAAAGAAAAGACCATGGTGAGGACACTTTAAAATGTCTCTGTATTTTAAAGAGAGCAAAGAAATTGCACACAATTTGCACGTGAAGGCAAAGATGGGTCTATAGATTTTCCTGTTATCAGACGGGCTTGCTCAACCTACTCTCCAAGCCAAATAGAAGTCATGTAGCTGTGTTCTTCTCAGCAAGACTTATTAGCTCAGGCTGAGTGCCACACTAACTGCAGTGACACAGCTTCTGGTTCAGAGCTGACTCATATCCGGCTGTCAGGACATGGGCAGAAGGAATCTGTGCCTGCCTGGAAAAGAGCCTGGCAATGTAACAGTTGCGCACAGAGGCAACAATTACATGTGTTTTTACTTTTATGGTTGTTTCTGTTGTATTTCCTCATCTTTCCTGTGCCTCTAGCCTCAGCCACTTTACTGTGTGCCCTTCCATCCATTCAGAGTCTGTCCTTTCTTTACCCTTGCTCCCCTCCTTTTGTTTTGGTTTTCAGAGGTAGCTGCACCCAGGACCTTCCGCACCCTTACCCATCTATCACTTTCTTTGTACACTGTATTTATCTTGAACCTGTTCATGTTCTTGGACTGTAAGGTCCGTGGGTGGTATCTTCCTGCTCAGTGATTACTTTGCTCTGCAAACCAAAGTACTGGTCCCCATCAGGACATTTTGGAACTAACCCAGCCAAAGTAAAATAAAGAAAGAATCACCAGTGTGATTTCTAGTGACTAATACCATAAGCCAAAATCCTCTAGTGTATCATTGTCACTTTTTAAACTGTAAGTGAAACCAGGAAACTCTGAGATCTTTGACCTTTGTGGAAGGATTTTAGTGTCATGCTTTTGGTGAAGTTAACTCCAGGCCCAGAGCATATGTGGGTGTGCCGAGGGAGGGAAAGGGAGAAAAGTTTCAGAAGCAGATGGCCAAAGGGGATGTAAGGATGTTTGTTTTAGGTTAGAGTATGTACATAAAAATGTAGGTTCCTTGTGTGATTTGTCTTGAAAGAATAAACCAGGTTTATATATAAGAATATAATAGGAAATTGAGAAGTGGTGGCAACTGCAATTGAGTGCTCTTCCCTGATAGAAGTGGTCTGTTCTTTTTAAAAAAGATTAAAAAATGTTAACTACATTCTGCTGGGATGAACACCTATCATCAGGATTGCTAATACACACGATGTGTTTGTTCTAAAAATACATTTGACCATAGGACTAAAATAATGCCTCGCAATTACAAAGAGTGTTGCAATTCAAGTTGACTGGAACTACAAAGTGTGTTATTTTATCAAACACTGCATTTATCCCACAGATCTAGAAAAAGAACAGTAAGATATTTCAGATAGGACATGGGAAGAATCTATTTGGCATAAAGCTAGAATTGAAGGCAAGAAAAATTGCTACTGTTAATAGTTAATGTTAGTTTCTTCCTGTTCCACTTTCTATAAACAAGGTATTGCCTATACAAGCTCATTACTGTAAACTGAGCACATTTAAATTGGCAGTAAAATCAGAGTATTTACTCCAGTGCACAAATAAAGTACCTAGTCCCATGTTTTGGAACAGTTTCAAGTCTTGAAATCCAGCAGCTGGCGGCTTTACAAGCAAAACCTTACACTTAAATAATTCACTTTTGAAAGTTTTAGGTGTTCTGTGTCAGGTAGTACCATTCGGCAGATATTCCAACCACCAAGACGCAGATTCTTTTGCAATAAATTTGCATTCACAAGGGCTTTTATAACTCTTCCAGCACTACTGACTCCAATGGCTGTTGATTAAATGTATATATCCTGTACATTTAATCTGACTTTCATTATGGCCACTTCGTAAATATGCCATGGAATGGACAAGCGATGACACATTGCAAGAACAAGGAATCCCTGCAAAGCCTCAAATTGGGTTTTTTTCTGCCTTATTTATAGTGACCATGGTAAAGGCTACCTCTAAATCAGGGAGAATATTTGACAGCAAATCTTCCTATCTATAGATTATATATAACCCAACCTAAACAGCACATGAAAAAGGGGTAACCCTATTAAAAAAGAAGGGCTTGCTTCCATGTAAATCATGCTACAAATTGGACAACACCCAGTGAGTTCATTGTTCAACCTCAATTGCAAAGGCTATTCACATTTACTATTCCCCTGGAATCAATGTTAATTAAGGCTGACTGGGGCTATAAATCAGCCTTTGGTTTTTACAACTTAATTCAGCATTAAGCATATATATGTAAATAAAAGGTAACTGATTAACCACTTGAGCTTTCCAGGAGTTACTGAGGTAATGTGGTTTTGTTTGAGTCCTAATGTTACCTTTTGTAATTTGCAGTAAGGAAAAGTATATTGTATGTCATGTATTTGTTATGTGGTATTGTGAGCAGTTAAATAATCTGGCCAGTTGGGTGCTGTCAACAAAACTGTGTCAGAATGGAAAGAAGAAGGGAACACTTGAAAAATTTTGGAGTATATGAACATTTAGTTTGCCATCTACTCTCAGCAGAGCCAATAACTGCAGTAATGTCAGAGCAGGAGGAGAGAAGGCAAACCTTCCTGGTGTTCCTGTCAGTACAGTGATTTGGCCAAGTACAAACCCAATGGCAAAACAGAGAATGTCTCTTGTAAGTGAGGAATCTGACTGTAGTTGGTGTACAGTGGTCTAAGCAGGAGATGAGATACTCTTTGTTCCCCAGCAATGGGGTTAAAACTTAAACAAGGGAAGTTTAGATTGGATATAAGGAAGAAATTTTTTTCCTGTTAGGGTGGTGAGGCACTGGAATGTGTTGCCCAGGCAAGTTGTGAATGCTCCATCCCTGGCAGTGTTCAAGACCAGGTTGGATGAGGCCTTGGGTGATATGGTTTAGTGTGAGGTGTCCCTGCCCATGGCAGGGGGGTTGAACTAGATGATCTTAATGTCTTTTCCAACCCTAACTATTCTATGATTCTACGATAATGCTGCTTAAGGCAACAGGCAGAACAGGGCAGCAGCTAAGGCAGTGGGTGGGTGAGGTGTGTATGCGTGCAGGATGGGAAGTTCCAACCAGGCTTTACCACATAGCAGGTGTGGTTGGAAGATCCTGGTTGCCGCTGTGAACGTGCCCTTAGGTGTCATCATTCCCATGAGATCCTAACCTAAAGGTGTCTTGATAATTTCTGCTCCTTTCCCAAGTGAAAGATGGAGAGGACATGGCATTTTCTTAAAAATACAGGCACATCCCTCTGGCACTGACAATAACCTTTTCCTCACACACACTGGTTCTCAACAGACCTTTTCATAGACTGTTGCAAGAAAATGCTCCCACCCTGTACCTGCTAGGTTCAAATTCTGCCCATGGTCTCTTACATACAGCTGCTGTTGTGACTGAGTTCCATATAACTAATCAAGGAAGCAGTCTGACCCATCCTACAGGGGACAGGACTGTTCAGAGCCTTTGAGATACTGCATCACACAAAGAGTATGCAAAGGAAAAGCAAAATTCAAAGTTACCATGTAAAAATTCAAGTTACCTTGATCCCCTGCTGACATGTAGTTGGAAGGAAATCATATACTGCATTTTGCATTTTGCATAAGATCTGCATTTCAAAAGCATTATGCACTGAGTTCAATAGCATTTTTGGATGCCCATCAGTTTTGAAACCAAGCCAAGAGTAAATGTTTTTAGCATAAAGCAAAACAAATTAAGCCTCGCAAATAAAACAACTACAGTATCTTGTTTAAATAGCCATCTGTCCCAGCTGGCTTAATAATAATTAGCAATTTCATGTTCATTTCAAACCATACAGGTAAGAGGAATGATAACTACTCAAAGAGAAAGGGATGTGTACAAAACCAGTCTGAATCTAATCTGCAATGCAGTAGCAGCAAAATTTAGAATAGGTTGAAAATGGGTAGGATTTTGTGTTTTCATCACTCGTTAACTCTGAGGAAGTACTAAACAACCACCAACTGATTTAATTAATCAACTAAAATGCAGCACAGATCTAATACCTCCTTTGCAGCTCCTACTTGAATGAGATTTGGTTTCCTGGCACTGCAGATTGGCACTGATATTCACCCAGGGGCTAGCCCTGGACTTGGAAAATGGCACTGATTTTCCCTCACTGGGGATTCCTGCATGCGCACTGCCTCACTTTGTATCGTCCTCCCTTAAAACATACAGAAAAAAGGTAATCTGTGCTCCTGTAACTGGTAAAAGCAATCAACACAGGTGGCAACAATGTAACTTTTCATTTCCTTTCTCGAAAATGTTCTCAAATGATGTGTGAGTGAAATGATGATCTACCTTCTTAATTCGATACTGCCTCGTGGTGATGTCATGAGCCATTCTCCTCAGGCTCCCCAGCTGTCCAAGTAGGAACTTGGGCCGCAGGACAGACAGTGGCCTCGTGCTCAGCTCTTTGGAGGTGGAATTATTTTCCCATGGATTTAATAAACAAGGTTTTTGTGCTGTTGCAGCTACACAAATGTTTTTTTGGTACAGGAAGAGGATTTTAACATCCAAATAATAATGGCTTTCCACAGGAGATTTGGTTCTGGATGAATGGAGGAAGGAATAGGAATTTCCTAACTCAATTGATTTAGTAGCTGGTTATAGTTTCATTCCATCAAAGATCTTTTTTTCATATGTGACTTTCTCCTTAGAGAGCTTTTGACATTAAATCTACAAGGATGGGGGAGGGGGCATCAGATGCCAAAGTACTTTATAAAAGAATCACAGCTGTTCAGCCCTCAGCATCTTCTCAGAGCTGGAGGCATTAAGAAATACATAATGACACTTTTTTTGGTGCGGGGGACAAGCAACAATTTTAGAGGCATGCAAAAAATCCAGCAGCAGCATTTCCCTTGGTAAATACTGCATAACATCACAGATACCGGGCACCTGTGCCTCAGTCTGGTCAGGAAATTTCATATCCTTTCCCATCTCGGCAACTTCATTTCCTCTCCTTTGGAAATATTTCAAGAGTCCTGATGATTAGTGCAATTGTAAGGGAAAGAAGTAGATGGGATTGCCAATCAGAGGTGCAGATTGTTTATTTTCTCAAGCTTTGTTTTCCTTCACTTTTATGGCTGTCTTGATACAACAAATCTCACATTCTAGCCAGAGCATGTAGTAGGGCACTCCTGGGAGTCACTAGAAACCAACAGCTGGCTATGGAATCAGTGAAAAACCTGGTTTATATCTAGGCATTATGAAAGCAAACGGCAACCCCAGCAGACTGCTGACTGACCAGTGATTCATCATCAGTGCTGTTTGGTTTTATTTTAAGAAGGGGATTGTTCAGGTGAACAGCAAGAGTTACTGCTCATTGCTTGCTGTTCACAAGTCATGAGTAATGGGCCACAGACTTTGATGCCAACCTCCCCAGACATCTCAGTGCAGAAGATGTTTCGCCTGCTTCTCACTGAGCACTGCCAGTGACTGCATCACTTGCAAACAATACACCTACAGGAATCAGAGCAGGCTGGCTTGAGCATGCAAGGAGAAATGGTTATCATGTCCTTCATTATAGTTACCACAGAGCAGCATTAGTCCTGCAGAAGTTACCCAGATTTTGGTTCTTGTAATAAGATGCCTTTCAACTGTGGAGGAAATGTAATTGTTTTAAGAGTTAACAGTGAACCACCCGTACATGAGTAATGCTGTACTGAGCAAGCAAGCTGCTGTGGATGGAGCTGGTTTTCAGCCACTAGAGGTCCAATCCCACCACAAGGAAAATGAAAGGGAAAAGTCCAACTGGTTTCAGTGGGAGCTGAGTTGGGCCCCAGCACATGGAAAGAAAGCAGTTGCAACAGCCAGCAGAGGGGTGTTTGTACCGGGGGACAAAGCTGTTTTGCTGGAAACTTGACACCCACTCTAGAGCCTGTGAGGTCTGTGAGGGCCAAACAACCCTTTTTTAGTTTTCTTCTTTGGCTGCTGGGGGGATGTCCTGACCCCTTCCCTCTCCTCACCACACACCTCCCCCATCTGCCAAAAAACCCCCAAAGATCTGAAAAGGAAGAGCCCTTTTTTAAAGCTGTGTTTGGGGGTGTTTGGGTTTTAATTCATTTGGACCTCAAATTTTGACCTCAGAGCCAGGAGGGTAATACCATGGCTTTTAGATATGGTCTGTCATAAATGGGGATCTTCTTCACAAACCAAAGCATGAAAGTTCATTTAAGATATCTAGAGTCCAAACTTCAGCCTGTACTCAGAGGGTTGGATAACTCTGAACATTTACAAGCATACTACAGCAGGAGGATAAAAAAAGTGGAATTGGAAATAAAATGCACAGGCAGTGAATGAGGCTGCTCTGGTTTGCTGTCAGCACAGCAGTGCGTTGAAATCTAGTAGAATTGCGTTTATGCAACTTGAGTCCTGTGCCAAGGGTACACGTCTGGATGGGAAGCCTGGAGTGTTCAGCTTCTCTGGATGTAACTTCCAAGTAGCAAGGCCTGTGCCAAGACTACTGAAATCAAAAACAGTCCTTGACATCAGTGGACTTTGGACCAGAAGCCAAGCATTTAAAATAGGTGACTACATCAAGATCTCAGTGACATTTCAGCATGTGCAAATGAAGTCGGACTTCAGTGTGACAGAAATAAGCTGGAGGAGAATCTAGCACCTAACGGCGGCATCTAATGCAGAGCTCAGACTCTTCCCAGTCCCGGTGGGGTGGGAGAAGGAGCAGCACGCCCCTCAGGACAGGACCCACCACCTCCAGTTACCCTCTCCCTGTAAGGGCTTGTCTGGCCCACTCATGTGGGCACCTTGTTTGGGTGCCTTTTAAAGGCAGATAGAGTGAGCCCCCACTGAGCCAGCTCAGAGCTAGTAGAGGTCTGGGGAATGGTGCGCCTGGGAGGAAAAGCTGGGGGAATCCAGGGTCTCTGAAGAGCAAATGGAATTGGAGAAAGGGCTTGAAACCTTCTGTCAGTCTGCTGTGAAAGTGGAATGTAACATGATTTTTTCTCCCCTATGTCCCAAATCCCTCACACCAAATGTTTGACCTGCCTGTCTTCCTGTCTTAATTAGTCTTCTGTCTTTCTGGGAGCTGGGTCTGTTCTTTTGCAAATGGCAGCACATCAGACAGGGAAACCTGTCCTGTTTATTTTCTAAGCTGTAGGGGGCACCCATTTGAAAAAACTCCCAGCTTATCTAAACGTTTTTGTTTGTATGATTTTGAATTAGGAAGTGTGAGTAATTAGTTAAGAAGATTAAATAAATCTTAACAACATGCAGTAGCATGCTTACTTCCCTCCCCCAGCCCCCAAAATATTTCCTGCACAAAACCCAGGCTGCCAAACTGTGATGATACCCTTTTCGATTTCAGTTTCTCACTGTGCCACATGCTGATACAGCATCCGTTATTTTATTCAGTCTCATTAAAGGGATTATATTTATTTCTGGTTGTTCAAGAAAATTAATCTAAAGAGAAGAAACTTCACATTGTATTGCCTGTTGAACTATACCCGCCACAAACATTTTACTCCTTTTGGCTGCCTTATTAAACCTGTGGGAAGAAACTTCACTTACAGCACATAAAAGCTTTCCTCAAAGTAACTTCTATCTTTTTTCAGTTAATGAAGAATTTATCTGCTTAGTAGCACAATACAGGAGCAATAACCCTTTCCCATAGCTTGGGTAATATTTCATGTATTCCTAAGGAACTAAGCCCTTAAGCTTTACTTATCCTTTCACTTGTGGGACTCTCTTTAATTGTTGGAGAAGAACATTTACTGTCTTGCTTAACTGCACCAGAAAACATTGTGTCTGAAGCCATAATGATTAAGGATTAAGTACGTTCTACATTTCCACTAAAGACAAAGAAAAGCCATCACTGAATGATTTGAGTAAGGATGGCAGTGCTTTTTTATGAAGTTTTTTTATGATCCTTGATGTCACTGCAACTTAAAAGAAGAAATAATGAAAGATTTCTAAAAATCCATCCCATCAGGAGTGCAGAGGAGGGAGTATTTGTTTACAGAATCAATTATTGGGCTGTCACTGGCTTTAATGAAGTTGTGGCTGGTAAGAACTTGATCCTGGAAACCCTTCCACTCGTTTGAAACGAGGGGAATGAGGAGGGGTTTGCACAAACAAAACCAGTCTTGGTCTGTATAGTTTTCCTGTGTTTTGCATTGTTTGTGTATTGCAAATCTTGTGTGCTCGCTATGTGTGACATAAAACAGCGTGATCTATTTATTTGTACATGTTCTGCCATTTAAAAGTATCTAGCAGATCATCACTCGTAGGTAACTGCCATTTTAAATGTTTAGCACCAAAGAGCAAGTCATTACTTAGAAATTAGCTATGCTGCGTAAGTAAATACTACTAAGATTTCAGACATAGGCAACACAGAAAAATACAATGGACAAATCTATTTTGACTTAAAAGCTCTGTCTGAGAAAATTACCTTATAACTACACATGAGAAATTGCTGGAATGTCAGCTTCATTTGCAGTGGCCCCTTATGGCCTGATCACCCTCCCTGGCACGATAAATCACTGGCAAGAGCCTTACCTTAACACGTTTGATCTCAGCTCAGCAAGACTTGGTTTTGATGTGAAGAACTCCAGATCTTTTAGGTCAGAGACAAATAGCAGAGCCACTGACCTGCAAAGTGCTAACTCTATATTGGACACAAGCGAGCAGCCTTAGGCTCCTGGAAAGTTTGCCCTAACTTCTGCTTTGCATCCTTAATATCTTCAAATATTACTGTTAGTATGTTTTGCTAAATGATGCCACTGACATTTCTTTTCCTGTCATTCTACACGTACAGAATCCACAAGAAATGAAACAAATACAGAAGCATGCAGTATGAGAAGCATTATCTTGGATAAACTCTTAGAATTATCTGCACTTCAGGTGATGTGGAATAAAACTCAGTATTTTTCAGCTTATTTCACTTACATAAATAGCTTGCACTGGGCCCTTTTCTACCTAGACCATGCTTACTAATATCATAAATTATATTCACCAATAGCATATTAAGGTGACTGAAAGTGCCTGTTATGTACATATCTGTACATACAGAAATTCAAACTACCCCTAAAAAAATAATTTAAAAAAATCAAGTTTGAGACTGGATTTTCATTCAAAGTCTGAATTTTCACAAAGACCAGTTTTTGTGGCAACTCAGTTTTGCAGCCTTGCTTTGAAACTATTCCTATTGTTCTGGTTAAAGAGTCACTTATCTCTACCATAGTAAGCAGGAGTGTTAGTCTACCAGAAAATTGGATGTTCTTAATGGGCTTTGGGAGAGAATAGCTTTGCATCATCAGCATTAAGTTAAATCACATTAAGTACCCACTTACAACATAGGGATTACCACTTATGACATCTGTGGTGAAAGCCTTTAAAACAAATTGTTGTGTTTGTTAGAAGAAGCTGTGAGATAACAATCCCCAGAAGTCTGATTTATAAACCCTTTTTGCTCTTCAAGAAGATGCAAAGGAGCCCAAAACCTCTCCTCTCTTTCAATGCTGCAATGAAATCTCTCAGGCTGGAACTTCTTTTTAGTAAAAAGCCTTGGGAAATACTGATTTATTTACTTTAGAATATTCTTCTGGAGAGAAAACCTGTAGCTGGATTCCCTTTCCTCAGAGTTCAGTTCTGACTTCTCCTCCAGTTCTTTCTGTTGATAAGCCATTGCCTTTACATATACAAAACTGGAGTGGGTCATTCTACTTTTTATTATTCATAAGGCTGATTGGGGAGAACTGAGCTTAAGCTGTCAAAGTATCCTGCTGTGCCTGGATACCTGACAAATTTACACCCCAAAGTACACTGTGGTGCTAAGACTAAAATTGGATGTGAAGTGTTCTTGCAAGGGCTGATTACAGTCCCAAGCAAATAAAACAGCAAAATAATGCCAATATTTAATAGGGTTGAGCATTTTTGTATGACTGGCAAGCTATTCTGTAGAGAGATGTAGGCCTGCATGAAAAATGAACTCTTCTATTTACCTTTAAACAGAAGCAGACTAATAACTTTTGAGTGTGTAAATTAAAAACATGACCCTCGAATTTTGCCAAACATGCAGCATTAAAAACATGCACTAAGGCAAAACCAAAACATAACTATACAGAGATTTCCTTAAATAAGCAAAGGAGCTTATAAGTCTTATCAATAAAAAGCCTTCCTTAAAAACCAAATGCTCATATATGCAAGTCCTGGGATCCACTTACTCCCCCCCCTCTTTCCCCCCAACTTTCCTTTAAAATGCATGTTTCTTTTCCCCTTTCTAACCAAATTCCCTTTTTCTCTGCTGGAACCCCTTGTAATGATACCAGAATGTGGGCAAACCTCATTAGTCTCCCTGCTGTTTACAAGACAGGATTTATGTTCAGTGTACTGAACACAATGACACATGATCACTAAATGGCTAAAATCACCATCAAGACTTTAATCTGAGAGATTTTTCACCCAGACATTGCAAATACTATTGGCACATAAAGGTATAAAACCCAATATTAATTACAGAGAACATATGTCACCCAATGCCCAGATTTCTGTGAGGAGTATACCAATAACTAGCCATTTGTGAAGGTTAATTTCATGCAACCTCTGGCAGTTATCCGGTATAAGGTATGTCGCCAATTCAATCCATTAAGTAATAACTAAATTCTCATGGGACCTAGCTGAAGTCAAATGTTGTTATTCCAGGTTCACTGCTTTTAGTCTCCCTGAAGACCATTTAGGCAAACAGCTGGAAGAGCTGACTACAAAGGCTCCCAGTCACAGGGAACCACTCTAGGAAAGCAGGTAAAGGCTTCTAAGCAGGAAGTAAGTTATCAAGGATTTGTCCTGTTGCTCCCTCAAAGAGAGAAATAAACTGAGACAGAGCAAGAGCACAAACACATTTGTGGTTGACCTAGAATCCAAACTGTCTTGGCTGATGGGAGGAAGAGCTGTGCTGCACCAGTCACTGGGCATGTTCTGCACTGGGCTTCTGGTTGTCATCTAAATAGCAAGGCCTTCTCTACGTTAGAGCTACTTACTAAAACAGAACCTTTGAAAAGTGAATAGAAACAGTAACAAAGACAACAACCAGGACTTCCAATACCATCACTGCATTGCACCAATGGAAAAACTCCTCCTACCAGAAACGTACAGAGGGGAGCAACACCACAGGCTCCAGCTATATTTGAACTCATTCCGCAAATCTTCCAGCGAGGAGGGCACTGCCTCCCAGGTGACATTTGAGGGAATAACAGCAGAGACATCTGATAAAGCAGCACCAAGAGAGTGAAGAGCACAAAGAAAGGGATCTTTTAATCTATACTGTGTGCATGTATAGGTGAGCGCACAGAGAAGTGTGCAATGAATACCATACAAAATTGTAGACATGCACCCATGTGTAGACTGGCTCTGAAATTCATCTGTATTTCAATTTCACAGAATAGTATGTACAGAAAAAGAAGGCTTATATTCTAGTAGTCTGGCTGGTTTAGCAAGAGATCCTGCCTCTGACACTGACCTACTGTCTGAGTTAGTCATGGTTACACTCCCACAAATTTAAACTCCCCCATCTGTGAAGGAGCCTTGTCACCAGTTTTACAGTGAGACTGAATCAATTAATGCTTGCTAAAAGCTTTGATAGAAGGAGCAGGATATTAACACTTGCAGTTGAGTGATGTTAGCTAAAAACTTCTTTAGTAATGTAGCAAATGGATTTTAAAGTCTCTGTCAAAAGGTTGGACCACCAAGACTGTCATCAGCAGCACAGCTAACCCATTTAGTGTTAGTCAATATCACAATTTCAGATGGACAAGTGAAAAAGCAGAGCTTGATGCTCATCTCCAGCAAAAGAACATCACATAGACATCACAAAAGAGAGAAGAGACCATTAAGTAGCTGTGGTAATGAAAGTGTGATAAGGACAAAAAGAGGAAGACCAGCAAAACAGCAAGCAATGATGGAAAAGGGGGTGAAGGCTTAGCCAGACAGCCTCAAAAACACATGTGCATGTTTCCCAAAGTTGGTGCAGGCCATTCCAGTACAGGACTGCTGCCACCATACATCCCAACTGAAGAAATGAGACAATAAAAAAACAGCCCTTGATTTGGAAAGGCAGGTGGTAATTTCTTGGCAATTTCTAACTACTCGAGAATAAACTTCAACTATTTCTGTTACAGCTGAAAAAACCCACTTGAGCAAGTGTAAAATGTGTATGTTATGGTACACTGGTAAGTTTTGAAAACACTCAGTGGAATCAGGACACTGCTTTTATGCGTGATGCAAAGAACATTTAAAATAAACTCTAAATATGTTTCCAAACCCAAAATGAAGCCGTTCCATAAAAGGAAAAATAAATAGATATATGTATGCAACTGGCAATTACATAAATGCCTTCTCAAATCAATCTGAGAGTGTAAAGAAGTATTAAAGCCAGTTTCAAACTTAATTTCTATTTTAAGGACTTTTTACACTCACAGAGTGGTAAATAAGAGTGAGGTTCAGTGTCATGGAAAGTGCTTTACTGGTTAAGCTGAAAAGACAACAGCGTTTTTCAACTAACTAGATCACAATTTTCATGAGCTACGAAAGAAAAGTACAAGTGTCTGTAAACCAGCATAAGAAATCTAAGTATGGGTGAGCTGGACTGTATCACAGGAAAAAAACAGCATTTTTTGAACATAAGGGTATGAGAATTATCAGAGGCATACCATGATTTCTAGGTGTAAGCTACGTAGGGAGGAAAAGTCAGGCCACAGAGAGTGGCAAACAGCTCTGTGTGCAAGGAATTGCGTGGTTATTTCCTGGAAGAGAAACAAAACAGATAATGCAGACCCACAGATATAGAAGCAGTCCAGTTCATGAAGCATAACAGCAGGAGTGAAGTACTGACTTCTGGATAAGAGCAGCTGAAATGACACTGAAGTGGTACTAAAGTAGAAAAAGAACATGAAGGTAATAACACTGGTGCAGAAGTAACTGCGTAATAGTCCGGTGAGAGCTGCACTGAGACAGTGCCCAAGGAACATAGAGTTTTCTGTATTCCAACCTAATAAACGTTTGACGCAGTCCTGTCAAGGACTAAAAATTGTCTCTGAACCCCTGAGAAGTGGTTACCACATAAATTCAGCTTCATTGCAGGAGAGAAACATATGAAGAAGCCCAACTCTCTGGGATACTACACTTCAAGAAGCGGATTTTTTTAAGAGAGGAAGTAACTTAGAAACTCCCTGCTTGAAGCTAGGAAATTAAAATCCACAGAATCAGCATGGAGGCTCAAGAATGTGAAAGAGTCAAAGAAGATTTGCATTCCCAAGGCTAAAAACGGGAAGCACAATCAAGAAAATAAATGGGGTGGCTAAGCAGGAAGATACAAGAGGAAATAATACAGGCAAAAAAAGGAACAAAGTGCTAATTTTAACAGGCAGAGAAATACAAAATAAAAATAAAAAATTGCTACTAAATATTCTGAAGAAAAATACCAAGAAGGTAACACAATTAAAACAGCCCAGAGAAGCCTAACTTAAATAAATAAGTATATATAAGCTGTGGGAGAGGCAGTGGATTCCAAAACCAACCTGGCTATGAAAGGTTGACTGAAAGTGTTTCTAGAGGTGGCAGCTCATTTGAGGGGATCTTAATTTGGCTGTACCAAAGCAGATTAAATTTCCGGCCAAAATTCAGTATGCGTTGTAGGGCCAAGGGAAGAAAAGCAGAGCCACTGGTGCGAACACTAGAAGATGACAGGTAAAATACTTGTTCTAGGGAATCATCTTTACCAGAAACCTAACACCAGCAGTACACTGAAGATCATTTAAAGGCCATGTCCAAGACAAGAGTGCTCCAGTCCCAGCTGTGCTGCAAAGAGCTGAAATAACATTCCTGAAAGAAATCCCAAATGCTAATGCATCTCAATTCTTCCAGCTTTCAAAAGCTGAGGCATCAGGAATTGCTCAAAAGCCACTAAGGATATACCAGGGTGTGGGTGGTGATGATGAAGTATTAAGTGGTGGCTTTCCCACTGAAGCATGCCATAGCACAGACCTGGAAGGAACTTGCCGTTGGTGAGATCTATTTCAGATGAAATATGGAGCTGAGGTTCTGACCAGCTCTAGGAGGCCAAATTTAGGTCATGCTGACCTAGTCACAAGAAGGTAAAATCACCTTTTACATGCCAGTTAAGTAATACCTGTACATACCTGAAATAGTAAATAGTTCTGCTTTGTAAATAAACTACTCTCACTTTAGAAGGAAGCCTTTACATGTGCAAACAAACACGTGTTTGGAATTTCTGTAGGGAAAAGCACTTTGATAGTTTCTGAGTCAGAACTAAGGGATTTTGTTTAATCACTGCTAGATAACCAGAGGACAGTGCCTCCCTGGCATCCTCTGCTCATCTGAGTTCAGCAAATAGGCTGCAGCCTGTTCTTCTATGTAACAAACACTACATCTTCATGGCTTTCCAAACGGATTTTTCTAACTCACTTATTTTATATTGGGGCATACTGGAAATCCACATGGAAATTAGCAAAGTATATCCTTCCTATAAGCACAACACCTGCTGTAGGCCTCTCCACAGCTGTCCCACTGGTATCCCTTTAGATTCTGAGCTCAATTCAACACCTTTATTACCTACGAATCCCTCACAGATTAAGGTCTATATACTTTAGTGCGGTCCTTGTGTTTTAATCTCTAGCTAAGGTCAGCTGAGATTAAGCTGACCTTAAACATTCTCATTTGGGTCACAGAATTTGATATGGATGTATTTTCCCACTTCAGTCCAGCAAAGCTGGAATGCATTATGTTTCAAGCCATAAGGTAAAAATCTAGTTCACTGAGCTTGCTGGGGAAGGAACTGACCTTAAGTGAGCAAGTATGAAGCCCTTTTTTCCTTTTGTCAGTTGGAGTCTATCTCAGCAATGCTATCACAGTAACTCCTTGATGTGGCTTCACAGATCATACTTTTAATAATGAAGTGCTCCTAAAGCTTAGTTATACTGCATAACTTAAAATTGATGTGTGGCATTCATGTCACAAAGGTAGACTGCTACTAAAAGTAACAGGAGATACTGGTCAGTACAGGTATGCTTTTAGACTAGCTCTGAAATATGGAACGCGTGTTTTGGGGGAAAACCAACAAGGCGTTTGCAGACTGAATGGGATTATCTCTTGTTCATCTGAGTAAGCACAAAAGTAATGAACATTGGACCCTTAGATGGCAATCACATTTTAGATTTCACCTTTCTCCATGTAATGCTTAGTAATTAGTATTCACATGGTAAGTCTTCACATAGCTATTTATGTGCTTGTTTGTGCTTGAGTACGGACACCAATGCTTGTCTGAGGATTCCTCAGTAGAGGACTGTGCAGAACTGCAACTTTCTGAAGATTCCTTAAACCCTTACACAACCTGTGCTCATAACTGCCTTATAATGTTGTCTCTGCATAAATGCATCTTTCATCTGACATCTTTTTCAGCTGAACTGAAGTTGATGGTTTGGTTTCTTGGTTCACAGAGTGAGCTCTGTTCTTAAGAAAACCAGAAAACTGACAAAACCTAAGCCCAGACAAACAGTTAAAAAGTTGTGGTTTTTTAGAAGTGGAGAAAATGAAACGATTTCCAGAAAACAAATAGCACAAAGTGACAGCTCAGGCTTAGCTGCACAACTGTAAAAGAAGAATGTGACTTTATGCAGAATCTGACTAAGAATTTACGATATGGACCACTGATCTCATCTTTTGTCAATTATCTCTGTAAACCTGTGAGATTCCTTGGGAGATAGTTAGTCAAATGAGGAGCCTAGATGAATCAGTGGATATAATTTATTTAGACTTTAAAAAGGCTTTTGATGATAAAGTCCTTAGCAAGAGGCTATTAAGGAAAGTTAGTAACCATATGGTGAAAGATAAAGTCCTGCCATGGATTAAAAAGTGGTTAAGAGATAAGATAAAAAGACTGGAAATAAATGGATAATTCTCCCTGGAAAGAGGTTAATAGCAAGGTGCCCCTTCATTACTGCACCTAGCAATCGATAATCGTGGTTCACCTGCTTTTGCAGATCATTAATAGTAAGGTACATAGTTTGCAGATAAAAATATTCAGACTGATCTGAGTACTGAATAGCACCAGGTCGGAAGTTAAAAAGCATTTGGCCAACTCAAAGGTAGATGAAATTTGCCAAAGATAGTAAATGCAAAGCAAAGCCTGTTGGAAAGAAGGGTTCAAATTACTTTTAGATCCTTCTACGTCCCCGGTGACATGCAGTGTGTATGGACACTTATTGAAGGCAACTGTTAATGTGCACTGTAAAGAAGGGAAGACCAATGGATACAGTGGTTCCATTGTGTGGTGCTCCCAAAACCAAAGCCGTTTATGGCAGTGAACAACTTCACACTGGCAGAGCCCATTAAGGTCTGTTGGGAATAGGGACAGGGCAATGAACAATCTGAGCAGAGATCATCAGGAATGATGGGCTGTTGGGATTTATCAGAAAATATGAACACATCAAGAGAGAGGTTTGATATAGAGTTGTACCAGGACTGGTGAACTTCTGTGGGAGAGGTTTCTGAAGGACAGAATGCAATAGAGATTTAAAGAAAGGGAATTAAATTTTTTGTCAAAATGGAAGTGCGTGTTCAAGACACATTATCACAACTCGATAGTCAGGGTCAATGCTTAGCCATAGATCTTGGAACAAATCCTTGCTCTGTCCAGCATCATGAGTATTCCTGGAGCTAAGATGAGTGCCCTGCCCACTGGGCTATCAAGTTGATGTCTCTCAGGCATCATAAATACTTCCAAGCGAATTACCCAACAGAAGGGAATATGAGACTCTTTCCAGGGACATCCAAATACAAAGAGCATCCAAAACTGGGACCTATCCATCATCAGAAAGTAGGGATCCATATTCACGTTTCTGCTCTCTTTGCTTCAGAGCAGCAGTACGAATTTGGCTGCTCTTCAATTCACGCAAGTGCTCTGATTATTACTGAACTTCTGCTTTTGGTGTGCAAATAATTATATGCATTTTTTGTATCTGACTACTTGAAATCATACACATTTTTGCAAAGATGAGCAAAACACTAACTGTACAGCTCTTGTCTTTCAGTGTATTATCTGACCTTACAAACCAGACAAGGAGAGGAAAATTTCCCCCTGCCCATCAGTATAGTTCCATACAGCCTGATGCATTAAACCAGTTTGCGTTTTCCCTAAAAATTTAGTCTTTCCCTAAAAATTCAGCACTGTGAGAGGTTACTGCTCCAACTGTTACCTACTCAGTAATGCAGCAGTTATCTGCAGTAGTTACCTAGCTCTTGCCAGTTTCAGCCTAGTAGATTCAATATTTTTAATGCTTTCGTATTAACATAGTTATAAGCAGCAGAGTAAGCAAAGACAGGGGACTTAATACACATAAGATTACAATTGTTTCTTGATTCCTCAAGCAAAAGCTGGTTACACTGGGGTTGTGTTGAAGACCTTAAAGGTCTCGGGGGAAAGGATCTTATACTCAGGCTGTTATTGGAAAGAAGTGCATAAATAGTTTGCAGTTGCTATGTGGGATAATGGATTGTACTACTAACCACAAAGTATGAATACACTAGAAGAGAATTCAACTGTAGATTTAAACAGCAATAAATCTAAATACAGTATATACCCTAAAACGTCACACGTGATGATACAGAGGGACATACCCAGTGTCTGCATCAGATGCTGAAGTGTTCCGTGAAGGGGAAAAGTAGCTGTTCTCTTTGTCTGCTCTTCATGCAAACATCTCTGATTTTCTGTGCCCATCTTCTGTAATTGGACAGCGCTCACTGAGCTGACCCAAAAGGTTCACTGAGTTCTTCAACTATCAGCCACTGAATCTAACTTCAGAAGGCATTAAAGTAGTGAGCGCACTCAGGGAAAGAGATGGGAAATAGCATGTGTTCATCACTTACCTGAGTTTTGCCAAAGCTTGTCAAAAACACACATAGATTCTGCATGTTGTTCTAAATAAAATAGATTTCCTGCCTCCTATGTTAATGTCAGTCTAGAATTTTATCTGGAAAATACGTGCTGGAAATTTTAGTGAAAAGACTTTGTAATAGTGTTCTGCAGCATTAATGCCAAGAAATCACTCACAATGGGAAGGAAAATACAGAAACTTACTTAGTAACAAAACATTTTAAGCCCCAAAACTTACCATATGAGAACTTGAAATGTAGTTGTTAGTTCTTGTCTACCCAGAAGAGTTCATCTACACTCCGTACGCATTGCTGTGTACAGTTTTCTGTTGCAGTGCTGGGTAGTTTACCTGGTCTGAGTTTAGACTGACTTGAGTAGAGGCAAACGCTTTTATACATGACAAAAGCCACAGCTGTCAGTCAATTCACAGGGTCTTCTGACAGAAACATTCCTGTGCATTTCACTGCCACAGCGCTGTAACTTCACCCTTTTAGAGCACCTTTATATAAAAAGCTCTCAAGACTGCAATTCTTCATTCTCAGACTTAAATCAGTTGGCATGCAAGAAACAAAACATCCAGCTGGATCAGTGTCCCCAACGTGATGCAAACTGAAAACGTTTGTTCACTCAGTTACATGATTTAGAGGCACAGCTAGCACAGGAGAGAGCCCTAGGGTCGTTTTAAACCAAGCTGTCTTTTGAAGTCAATGTGACTTGCTAAAACCACTATGGAAATACTTTGTAATGCAGATTTGATTATGCCATAATGAAGGATAGCTACAACCTGTGGAAACACCTGTAGCCCCTCAGAGACAGCAGGAAGAAAACACTGCAAAAGGCTGATTCCACATCTACTGTCATACACTTGGGAGACCATCAGGTCTCAGGAGGGAGAAGGGAGCATCAAGGAGGAAGGCATCAATATAATTCTAAACTGAGAATCCTCCAATCACCCATGGAATCTACCAGGTTCACAGAGCCATCAGCTCAGGAGTGTGTTTCCTGAACAAAACATGCTAACAACGTATCCTTACAGGGTATCATGCTACAGCTTATCTCACCCATCTGATAGACCTGAAGCAGCCCATTCTGAGAGTTCCTGGCATCAAGCTGACACTTGTGGAAGACAGACTTGTTGCCAGAGAGCTGGATCCCCTTCCTACCTGTATGCTTGCTAAAACATAAAGCACAGCACTGCCAACACAGTCCTGACAAGCCTGAAGGAGGGCTTGCTGTGCCACAGGGCTGTAGAATAACCTAATTCTGTGCAATACTGGAAGATGCCCCGTTCTGTAGATGCAACCCCTCCCCAGAAGTCAATGTTAAGAAGTAGAGAGTTAAAGTTATTCCAATGAAAAAAGAGGCAATCTTGCGTGTAGCAGTTCTAGTACTTGCCAGCCTTACAAAAAAACTTAACCCTGTGTGCTTGAACACTCATCTTCATGTCTGGTTCACATCCTGTCCACCAATTCTTATCACGCACATCTAACACACTTTATTTTTCACAAGGTATTAAAAAGCTGGGAAAAACATTTTGAATGGTTGGGTTTTAAAGCAGCATAGGCTGATTCCCAGTATTGAGGTTACAATAGATACTGCTGCACATCTTGCATAGAAACAATTTTTATCACCAAATGTATTGTTTCTGACCACTGAAGAACTATGTCACCCCTGTGGCTCCATCAGGTGTACAGATCAGAAGGGCTGAGCACACACGGTTTTCTGCTCAAGTCAGTAACCCACCAGAGGAATGTTTCACAAGTTTCAGTAATTGTGCCAAATAATGGAACAAATGAAAATTACATGGGTGGTGTTTGTTTTATCGGGGTTCTTGGAAGGAGATCTCACAGCAATCCCATAGATAATGCAGCATTTTCAAGATCAATGAATAGTACAGTTACTTTTTCTCCATTTCTGCTTCATATACGACAAATCTTTAACAAATCTCGTTTCATGGGATTTTTACATTCTCTATCCTAACAAAACTATTTCCCAATTTCAGAATTCCATAAATGGAATTTAATTGGACAAACATATTTTAAAATTACTTCACTCAGTTCAAGTGTTCACAGGTACCTCTATTTTTCATCAAGAATTAACTCCCAAATGGTTCAGGTTTTACGTTCAGAGACAGCTGTAGTCAAGAGTTTGAGCATTCTGAGTCCTGGTTGTGTATTTAAAATTCTCAGCTAACAAGCAGGAGAGAGGCTCTAGGAATGGTTACAGATGTCTGATTTTACAAGGTTCGGGGTTGTTGGAGGGTTTTTTTTTTGCTGAAGTGCTTTAGTCTAATGTTATTTATTGTTTATGGAAGTTGTTTGTCATTTAAGACATGGAGTGACCACTCCCCCCGAAAGAAAGAATCGAGTTACAATCCATTATTTCATTTTTGATTGTTTTTCTTTGTAATAGGTGGGAAAGTGGATCCTGGATGAAAGTCCTGCCCAAGACAAGACTCCAAGCTGAAGACTCCAATTATCTATAAATCACTTGTATTTCCTGCAGAGAAAAAGCAGGAAAGAGAGAGACAGGAAAACAGAGACAGAGGATTCGGCAAAGTGAAATATTCGATACCTGTCCTAAACCAAATTTCTCTCAAAAGCAACCAGGAGTTATTTCTGAGATATCTCAAAACCAAGCTCAGAGGAATCTTGCTGCTGTTGTTTTTGGCTTAATATTGAAATAAAATAACTTTCTTTTACTTTTTTCATTAGTATAAAATGTGTAACATCTTGCGTATTTTGGAGATGATGGCACTATATATTCTGAATTATTAAAGGTTTCTATGCAGCTTACATTCTCACAGACCAGAAGATGTGACTGCTGATGAGTTATCTTTTCCCAAGATTTTTAGAACCAGTTCTATTATTTGAACAGAGAAACACGAGCACAGTGACTGTACAAACTGACTGTGATACTACTCTCGAGTATCCACCAAATGCTCCTGAAGCACAACTCACACTGAAACCAGCAATGAACAAAATTCATGCCAAACACTGTTTGCACAGTATGACTCCTTCCAAAGTGTAACACCACACAACATCAAGTAACTTCATTCCTGATTTAAACCATTTTCAAAGAAATTATATTCAAGAAACATTATGCATGTTTTAATTTGCATAGTGCAGTTTGCACTGAAACGTAATGAAACCTAAAAGAGTTCACTTTCCTTCGAACATTCTTTTAGAACATGGAATTGCTGTAACAAATTAGAGGACAAATTGGTTTTGGCACCCGCTTGAAAAAAAAGAAAGAGAAAAGATGAAAAGCTTTTAAAGTGATGATACAGAGGAAAGAAATACACTACATCAGCCAAAACGAGTTTGCTATCAGCTTTAAAGCTTCTGAAGTTGTATTTCCAGTAGATAAAAATGTTATCACCTTTTTCCAGTGCTGATGTGCTTATTTTCCTATTAAGTTACTCAGTAATTAGAAACAAAGTTTGTCTGACACATTGTAATCTGTTTATACAATATATCTGAAACTTCTCCAACAGAAATGAAAACAGGCTTTAACTAAAGATGCTAAAGATGCAAGGATCCAAAATACAGAAACAAATTTAAAAATTCAGATTGCCTTTACAAACCAGTGACTGCTCTTAAAGTTCAATTAACAAACACAATTTAGTCCCACAATACACCATAGGAAACCAGCAGATTTTTCTACATTGACCCAATGGGTTTGTTCTTAACCTTCTCTTTATGAAAATAAGTCTTAAAGGTTAGTAGGAAAAATATGCCCTCTTGCAATATTGTTCAAGGGTGTATTCAAGCATCACAGAAGTTAGCAGAGATCTGTTCCAGTGTTGTAACAACCTGGTAGTATTAGAAGTCCTCCAGGAACTGAAAAGGAGTCCCTTGGGCACACAGGGTAATTCAAGAGAGAAAACACTTTTATTTTCTGATTGAGACACACAGGTATGCACAGTAACTTCCTCTGAAGTACATCAAATGCCACTGAAATGTACTTGAGAAATACTGATTTTGCACTGAAAAGAAACCCCAACAGCTCTGTAAGAAAACACTGGATTTAAAGAGAAGTGGCAAAGCCAGTCCCAGCAGATTTAATTTGCTTTTCTATTATTCTGTGGTTTTTCAGATATTACAGGACTAAGAATCCGTTTCCTTTATGACAGATTCAAGGCAGCCTTTTAGTAGTTTTTCGTCTCTACACTCAAGTTGGGTAGGGCAGAATAAAACTGATTTTAAGTAAAATCCCTCCTTTGGAGAGAAAGCCATGAACTTCCCTGCCAGAACAAACGAACACAACTTACCTTGGTGTATTTGATTTCAAGGTTGAGAGTGGGAGAAGGCAGCAGATGCAGAGATGCCATCAGAGCTGCAGGATCTGCCTTCACCTCCCCTGGCATCTCAATTTTACTGGAAGTCATAGTCTCGGGGGGGGGTTTATATAGTACCACCGAGCCCCCCGCTCTGATCTGATGTGTTTTGGGTTGGTGCCCCCACCCCCCCCTCCAAAGACCGGCGCTGAAGATGTTGCTCTCCTCCTCTGTATATAGGCAGGTGTCAAGCCGGGTCTCTTCTTATTGGACATGAGGGCAGAGGCAGGGGGGCAGGTCCGTCCTACCTAGTGCAGAGCGGCGCAGCCGCGGCGCCCCGCAGCCCCCGCGTGGGGATTCCCCCGCCGCCCGCGGGGAGAGGCGCTCAGGGAGCGGGCCTGGGGAACCCGGTCAGCGCGAGAGGGGAGCGGGGGCCGCCAAAACCCCTGCGTCCCCCCCCCCCCAACTGCTGCGTGCCGGCGGGGAGGCGCCGCGTCCGGGGGAGGCCAGACCCGGCCCCGCGCCGCCCCGACCTGGGCATCCCGTGAGGAGCCCTCGCCGCGGGGGAGCCTGGACAACACTCGGGCAGCACTAGGGGGGCCCGAGGGCGAGGGGAGAGACCCGGCAGTGACACTGCCTCCCAGCGCGGCCCCGGGCGCGGAGCCGCTGCACAGCCGGCGGGGCCGGACCGGGCCGGGCTGCCCCTCACAGGTTCCAGCCCGAGGAGCGGCGAGGGCACGGGCCCGGCGGGGCGAAGCCTCCGCCTGCGGACAGCGCGCCCGACCCCGCTCCCCGGCCAGCACCTGGCGGCGGCGCTGCCCCCCCCCCCCGTCCCCTCCAGCCGCGCCCACTGCTCCCCGGCGGCTCCGCTGCTTCGGCCGCAGCTGACACCGCAGCGCCCGCGCGTTCCCGCTGGCAGCCACGGCAGCGCGCACACCCCCCTGCCCCGCGCCAGCCCTACCTGCCCGCGGCGCCGCCATCCCCGTCCGCCTGCTGCCCCCTGCCGGCCGCGCCACCTCCGCCGCCCAACGCTACGGCAGGGGGCCCTCGCCTCGCGCCGGGCCGGGCCGCGGGGCTGCCCCCTCCGCGCGGTCCCGCCTGGCGCCTGCCCGCAGAGCGCGCTCCCGAGCCGGGCAGCCGAGAGCGCGGGACTCCTGCAGAGGGGGCGCCCGGGGGCACCTCCGCTTCCAGGCTCCTTTCGGGAAAGAACGCGACCAGGAGGTGGGAGCAGGGGCAGGGCCCGCGGCCCGGCTCAGGCGTTCTCGCCTCTTGAAAGTGCTTTGCAAAAGGAAGAGGCCCAGAGGGCAGAATCAGTTGCTCAAGCAACAGCCACCCGTTCCCAGCCATTATTTCTAGGGGGCCCTGGTAGGAGGAGGCCAACTGATGCAAGAGGCTGGGCACCGTCCTGCAGTGGGTTACTGCGGGTCAGCAGCCAAACACAAGCTGGAGCCACCGCTCGCTGTCTCGTGGCTGGAGCTTGTTCCCCGGCTGGGCTGAGGGACATCAGGAATTCACGGACAAAGCCCTGCACTCCCCCTGGTCAAAACTTCCTGACAGAAAGCACACAAAGCCCAGACCACTTTTGTTACTTTAGGCAAAATCAGTAAGATTCTGCTTATGGATGCAAACACTGCCAACATCATCACAGACAGATAAACAGGGAAAAGACACCAAAGTTAACAGCTGTCTAAAGCTGGCAAAACAGAGCAACAACAAATACACTGCATGACTTTCTTTTGACCCAGCCAAGAGTAAGCAACGGGAAAGGGCCATATTTTCATTTCGTTCAATATCGTTTGTTGATTCCATAGATATTCCTTGTTCTGTGTTTAACAAGCTTGTGGGCAACTGAAAAGTCTGTCCCAGCGTTCCCTGAGTGTTTGAACTGAAGCATGGGACAAAGGTTGCCCAGAAAGACAGCACAAGATACAGAGTGCCTTTTAAGTTCTTTGAGGGTTAAACACCCCTGTGTACCTCCAGCACAGTAATGAACGAGACTGCAGGTTTTACTCTCTCATTTTTCATCCTTTTTTTCCTTTTTCCCTGAGAGGAAATGGACCCACGGGCCCGTGTGTAATGCGACATTACAGACATTGACAGCAGAGCTGTCGAACTGTGACACTGGGGATGAGTGAGACTTTTAAACAGCAGAAATTCAATTTTTAATGGCACCCTGGCAACACAGACCCAGCACTTCATCACGAGGGTGACACCTTCTGAAAGCTCTTTTAAAATAAATCAGCCTGAGGATGTGCTTCTTTAAAAAATGACTGTGTTTCAACCAGATTCAGGAATGAGGAAACCCTGTAACAGCTTCATTACTGAATCAAGTCAGTAAGGTTCAGGAGATTTTGGTGAGAAGGGATTCCAGTGCATGTGGAGATGCAGTTCAAACCAACATAATCTGGAGCCGCTTAGTCAACCTCCATCAACTACTTGCTGTACAAACCACATTCCTCTTACATCTAAAAGCAATTCAGTTTGCAAAAACACTCAGAGCCGACTGTGGTTGGGCTATTCACTACCTACACCTCACTGGCCTTCCCCAGTGGCGAACAGCACTGCACTTACTGTTTGCAGGCTTCTGGTCTACAGCCAGCCCCAGGGGGCTGCCCAGGAGAACATGCCAGCCATGCTGTTGTGTCTTCCTGACATCAAGTGGCCAGCCACAGTTCCTCTTCCACCATCCTGGAAGACAATGATGGAGGCCTTAGCACAAAGACTACAAGTGAGTTCTCATTAAGTACAACAGTAACTGAACTGAACAGACTTAGGAGTGAGGTCTGTAACACTATGCTGGTCATACTGGGGTGTCCAGTTTGCTGAGCTGCTTCAGTGATTCAGCACTACTCTGCCTACTTTATGATAGCAAATCGAGTCATGGCTTCAGATCCTGCAAGTGAATGATATTTAGTGCAATTTCTTTGTGGGAGGGATGGCCACCCTTGGACATAAGGACAATAACTCAGCAATAACAATGAATACAGAAGTAAACTAATTGATTTGTGAAATTTAAAAAGTGAGTCCAACAACTGCCAAGAATAGAAAGAACAGGAACAACACCCCAGGTTCAGCCCGAGTTCTGCGGTCCCTTAACACTGATGTACAACAGAGAAACCACTTATTCTTATTGCACTCCTGTAGTACCTGGTTGGTTTTGGGGTTGTTTTGTTCTGTTTTGTTTGGGGTTTTTTTTGTGAATTGTTTATACTGTATCAACTGGCAATTGAGTCAAACTGGCTTTATTTTCACTCACTTGAATGGGTTTAATTAAACTCCTACTTAGACAGCAAATCAGGAAACAAGTTCAGTTTCAGATTGTAATGGCAAAGATATTGCTGCCTTCATACTTTGTGAGGAAATAGCTGTCAAAAAAAAATGAACAACCAAGCAATTGTTTCTTACTTTAGTATTATTTAGTATGTAAGTCAAGATCACAATCATTCTGGAAGAGTTTTATTCTTATATTTAGATCAATCTGAATGCAAAATATGAAGAAATACCTTTGTTTCACTCACAGGTCTCAGTATCTCAACTCACCCTCAGCAACTTTTATAGACAAGGACCTAGACATTGCTTATACAAACAATGTCTGATGGAAACAGGACCTTTGGTAGCTAGAGAGGGTGCAAAAGACACAGCTGTGATTTTGAAGACAATGCAGATGTAATCAAGGCATTCCTGCTCAGAGTACTGGTATTTTTCTGCCTAAAGGAAGTTGTAACACTAGAGAATTGGGTGAAACTATTTGGATCTCACATAGCTCTTCTGGGCAGAGAAGCTGTGCCAAAGTGTATTGTGATACAGCATGGAAATGGACAGAGCTCTTCATTCTTGCTACTTCAAATCTGTGATCTTTCTTATGCTCTGTAGTGAGCTCCTGACTCCAAACACTTTGTCACACACAGGAAGTGAATCACATAATTCTGTCAGACACTTCCAGTGATTCATTTCAAGATCAGCTTCAAAACCTGCCCTAAAATTATTTCTATCTGGCCCATAATTTCTTTTATGTATATTTCTCTCAGCTAGCCCCCTGCCATTTAGCAAGGATATCCCTCGGTCCTCATACAAATTCAGTGTCAATTGAGAGAGCCCGCTCTTCTGTACCCTTCGCCTCCTGCCTCACTAAGTGCCTGTTCCTATTTCTTATGTGCTTTAGAAACCACTTTTGGAAGAAACATCGGGACTGAAAAGAAACTTCCTCTAAGTTATTTTTCAGCTCAGATTTCCACTTACAAAATCTCAACTTCATTTTCTGCTATGGACAGTAAAAGCTTCAGCCTCAGGTGTCCAATTTTAATTGCCTGCTATTTTCATTACTGACCATGATGGCAGCAAATGCTCTTCAGGAGATACTTGTATTTTAATTTATCTGCAAACATAAATCACATATTATAGCACTTTTTCCCTCTAGGTTAATTGAATCAATTCTCTAAATGTCCCTAAGCCTGGTCATTTGAAAGAGGTTCACTGTTTGAAATCACTTAAGAATTATGGCCCTTGAATTGTGTGCAGGATGTTATCAGTCCTTGCTGCAGACAGATGTTTCATATATATAATGTAAAAATACGGTTACACACATAAGCAATCTTATATATAAAGCAACACCCCAATACTGTGATTATCCTATAAAATATTATTTCAGACATTTTTCAAATATCACAGTGAATTGATTGTCTCACTATTCTAAATCTTATTAATGATTAAGAATAAGTCTGGATATATTTTAAGTTCTAAAGAAACAAAAGAAAATCTACTTTTATTTTCCTTATTTCTACGTTACCTTTAACATAAAATTTTAATAAATGTTGATAACAAGAAACCCCATTTTTATTACTGAACATCCAGGAACAGCTAAAGAAGAAACCTTCATTTAACATAATTTTTCCTAAAAATGAGTCAAATGGATAAGTTTTTTAACCTGTGATATTGGCCATTTTATACCAGTAGAAGTGTTGATTGCTGCTATGGTTAATTCAGACCTAAATTAAAACTCAAACTTAAGGATTCAAGGAAGCCACAAATACTCCAGTGACAGTGATCAAGTGAATATGCTTGGAAAGACTGTCAGTGTTTGGCTCACTTTATACTTGGGTTGGTTTAAAAGGTTAATATTACAGGGTAAGTAGCCAGTTGAAATGCACCATGTCACTATGAGGCTGTTGTGCAGAAGGCTGGTTTTGCCATGTATGGAGTGAGCCAGAGGTACCACTCCTTTAGCCTGAGGCTTCCTGAGACCATCCAGCTCAACGCTGCTCCTTGGCTGGTCTCCACGCTTCACCAGTGACACACAGCAATACACAGCAACTCACAGCTGTGAGTGAGGTGGTTTAACCCAGCCTCTGCAAAACAGCATGTCTTCTCCTGCAGAGTATGCATGGCAGTGAGTGGCACTGTCTTGGAAGACGGCTGTAAAGAATGTGTGCCCTTAACTGAGGAGTTATGGGCAATATGCTCTTGGTTGGGGGGACTGTATTCTAAATTTAAATATATAAAAAAACCTTTCTATTTTGAATTTCTCTGCAATTTACCTGTTTGAATTTATTATTTGTAAAACACATCAAGCCTCAAATGGATTGACCTTCTGCTAATGTATATCACCTAATGAATGGATGCAATTAACTAATTCATATTGGAATATTGCACTTTCTAGATCACATTTATCATCGCTAAATGTGTGATTTAGTTTGCAGGTTTAAATTTTTTATTGTTACCCTTTAAACTAAAGAAATAAGTCTTATATTTAATTACCTGAACTTACATATTCAATTAATAGCTTCATTACCTTCATTAATATAGATACCACACAGAAGTAACAGAAGATTGCTGCCTGGGTCTGCTCCTAAGTACACCCTATAAAGGGTCTGCTGTGAACCCCAGAACAGGTTTTTTTGATTAAAAAATCTTAACTGGTGAGTTCTAAGGAACTGGAGCTGGCAATCCAATATCCTTATACATGAGCCTGAGCTAAATTTAGTATCGACATAGTATTTAGTATGTAAGAGGAAGCAAAGCTTATGTTCCTGGAAAGACACAGAATTTAAACGTTCAAATGTTTAAATTAGATGAAATGAAATTGAATGGAATTAAAAGAACGAAAACCATACAGACTGGCACCTCACCTACTAAAGGACAAGGGATGAGTGGAGCATGGAGGCAAAACAACTCTTGTAGGAGAGAGGGGACAGAGCACTAGGAACAACAGCTCTTACAGCAAATACTTCTTCAACAGAGACTCAAAACGTGACTAGATGGCATCCTTAGGGGGCTATGTCAGTGGGAGGTGGGTTGGTGAGATACAGGAAACCATCACTTTCTTGTAAACAAGTTTCAGAAGCACAAATCGGCTGTCCTGTTTAGCTACATCTGCTTGCCAAACACTGATACTTTACCCATCAGTGGAGTCAAATCTGTCATTATCTTTGGCTTTCACATTAAATTTCTTTTATTAGTTAAGTAGGTTCAGATCTCCTACGCTACAGGTAGCCATAAGTCTCACTACTGTAGGGAATCTGTGCCCTGTAGAAAGATGAAAGCTTTTGATAACCTATCCCACTTGGGTTAAGAAAACAATAGGTCTTCAATCACTGCAAAGCCTGTTGGATATACTTTGAGGTTTTCTCCACTCTGCAAAAACATATTTACTAAGATATCTTTTGCCTTTAATAGCAAAGCTGAATTTAAAATTTTTATCTCTATTTTGAGAACTTTTTGTAAGGAATTTGGAAAAGGAAGGAGCTATTTTAAAAAGAACATGCTGTCAATAATCCTCCCTTACATTTACTGCTTGTGTACATTAACTGTTAGAGAAAAGGGAATACACAGAGAAAAAAAACAGGGAATTGGCTGCACCAAAGCATTTGTCTGCACAAAACTGATCTATTCCTTAAAAGAGAATTCTTCTTGTACTGGAATTATCTTTTTCCAGATGCATTCAGACGTGCCCATAGTGTAACCTACCAGATAAGTTTATATTAGAGCCATAACCAGCACATTCAGAAGGAAGCAGGGTGTAGCCCAGCACGTAACACTGGTGCCCGCAACATCTGTACTGCACTTCTCTAACACACTGACCTTTTGCCAGCACTGACAGTCCTGTCCTGCAGCTCTCTGGTGTGGAATGCTATCTGTGCCCCACTATGCCAGCTTGGCTATCATGGAGATTACACTGGCTTGGAAGCTCTCAAGGCCCATGTTACACACCGACAATTTACTGTCCTCAGTTACATAACTGTAGGCAATATATATACACATGTAGTAACATCAGTTATGCACTGAGGCCCAATAATGTGCTCAGCCAATGAAGAACAAAGAAAAGTTTTGGCTCCTGCTTTAGAAAATGCCCAATTTAGTTCTCCCTGAAATGAGTGTCTGCAACAGTGGACTTCAAGAAGCTCTGAAATGGGCCTTAAAAGATCACTGGCAAAAAGCTTGGAACATACGTATGTGGTGTGGTTTTGATCTCATATTCATGATCTGAAGTGTTTTATTCTGACACTGAAATCACAGAGGAGAAAGAACAAAGAAATTCTCAAGAGGTCATCTTGTCTGCCTTCCAAGGTGTGCTCAGCTAGACCCGAGCTGCATGCTTGCCCCCATGAGCAGTTTTTCACCACAGGCTACAGCAGAGACAGAGGGATGATAAGAAAACACAAGAACTAAAGAAATAGGAGTGTTAATGTACTAAAAAAGCTTAGAACACTGAATTACAATGTGTTCAGATCTTCCTCACCTGTTTTTTTTTTTGAGTCCTCCAGCAGCAGCATCAGTCCATAAGCCATAGAACATCCTTTAAGGACCATGCAGCAGTTTCTGTATGAAAACATAAATTAGGTAAGGGCGTTTGACCAGGGATGTCAATTATAGTAGATG
The DNA here is from genome assembly GCF_033783945.1 of Neopsephotus bourkii. NCBI lineage: Eukaryota > Metazoa > Chordata > Aves > Psittaciformes > Psittacidae > Neopsephotus > Neopsephotus bourkii. Next base: position 5,473,932 of record NW_026900826.1, read on the forward strand.
TACACATTCAGACTCTGCCCAATTCAACTAAAATCAGCAGATTTAAGCTTAAAAATAACTTGGCCCATATTATTACAATACAAAAAAATAAATGGTGTATTTATAGCCTTGGTCTCTCCAGCTGTGTTGGTTTAGGTTTTATTACATCAGTAATAACAATTTATGTGATACTCTGAATAATGTGCTATTAAAAATTCTGTACAGTATATACTGCTACCCATGGGATTTAAACTGTGGGAGCTATATGCATAATTCTCTACTTTGCTATTTCTATAGGAGTGAAGATTACTATAAAAATGGTTAGGTTATATACACTGTGTGAATTCCTGCTCTGCTTGAATACAGGCAAGAGAAGAAATAGTTCAGTCCAGAATGCCTTTGGGTAAGGGTCCGAAGGGTCTTAGTTTTGCAGTTTAAGGTTACACTGATCACATGTTCAAGCATGAACAATACCATCAGCATGCTTTTTGATGTATTTACAGGATGCCAATAGATTTGTGAGGCACTACCTCCCTTAACGGAATCCATTGGATGTTTCTACAGAGCTTTATCCGTGTGTCTTAATGATTTTATTCTTTACGTTAGTTCCTCTAATTTTGCTGGCATAGAAGTCACATTGACTGTTTTGTAGCACCCATGATCACCCTTGGAGGGCTCTTTTGAAACACCAGTGGATCACCAGCACGTTTCCTATGTTCCGTTTTGCTGGCATTAGAATCAGGTTCAGCAAAAAACCAACCCACTGGCACTAGCACTTCAGAAGCTGAACATTTGAATCCCTGGTGGAAACATTACACAGCTCCAGCAATTGGTTACTGTTTAACTTACCAATTTCTCTTGAAGTCTTTCTTACTGACAATTCATTTTAGGACAGTTCCTCACCCTCAGTCCACCTAACGTTTGATTCTTTAGCAAAGCAAATAATTCTTCCAGCTTTTTAGCTGTGGAGTTAAGCACCTTGAACACTTCCTCTACATTTTCAGCCTCTGCTGCTTTACCTACTTTCTTGCAGTGCTCCTCTAGTGATAGATTCTGAAAACAGTTTACGTTATTTCTTCCACATTCTTGGCAAAATCTTAAAAACTTTTTGGTCAGCTCTGTTGTGGTTCTGCATTTGACAGACCTCATCTTCTTCCTATGCTCTTTGCTTACATAAACTTCCATTTTTGAAGAATATCTGCATTTTCTTCCCTCAGAAAACACAGCTGTCAATGTTTATGGGTGGCACTGCCACTACCCTTATCCTTATGGCTCTGGGAGCAGGGCCCAAGTGAGGGAGATCAGTAGAAAACAGTAATCACAAGTGTCTTTCCATGGTTCTACCAGGTGGTCCACTGCATGTGACTAAAAAGCAGTAACACAGAGCACGGATCATATGGGCTAGTAATTAAGGACAAAGCTTTTACGGTGTTTATATTTACATTTTACTTGTCTTTCTTGTAATGCTAGGTACACATTTGTTAGATTTGGGAAGTGTTTTGAGAACCTCTTTCTGAATACAATGAAAGAAGAAACTTAATTCAGATTTCCTGCTCTGTCCCCTTTTCTATTTGAAAATGGTTCCAAAGCATAGCAGAGACTTTAAATTGACAATTGGTAAAGCTGGAAGGATCTACCAAGGGAGCAATCATCTCCTATGTACTATGTCCTATACTTTCATACAGCATCTCTTTGAATCTGATTATGGAAATGAGAAGGACCTCTGTTCTAACTTAGCATCATGCTTCTTATTAGTGGAGTTAAATCGTATGATTTCAATAAAGCATTGAAGAAAATGTGAAGGAAGCAAATGTAAAATATGTGTATCTATCCCAATTCTCAACCCTTTAAAGACAACTGCTGTAAGGAAGCTAACATGATCTAGACAAATGAGTAAAGCTTTGTGTCTCTGATATGTTATTGCCCTACTGTTAGTTGAAAAATAGCATTAAAGCCTTCACAACTGTTATGGGGCTAAACTAAGAGGTATCTGCATACTGCTGTGTGAAGGAGACCTACATCTGCACAAAAGAAAGAACTGCTATGGACATACAACTAAAAATTGCTTTTATAAGCATATTTATTTATTTCTCATTTTCCTGGAAGAGAGGAAGTGGTTTATCTCATTCCTGCTGTAATGAATGGCCTCCCTAGCATCCTCCCTCAGCCCTACTGTATACATAATTCTGAAAGACTTCTCTCACAGACATAATAAACATATACTTTAGCATGCTGTGACAATTAACATCCTGAATAATATCTTTGTTTTGCAGTGGTGTAGGGTAAAGGTTTTCAAAGCATTGTACAACATAGGCTATTTTCAGGGGCTTCCCACAGGCAGCTGTCAGCTGTTTGTGCAAGCTCTGACTTGCACTACGGGCAGGACCTGTAGCTCCTGCCCCAGAGCATCCCTGCTGCTGCACAGGTGCTCACCTGGCTCATGCAGCACTGGTACAGATGGAGTCATCTCATAATTCATTAGCTTTGCTTGCCACAAAGCCATCATTTTCTCAATCACTGAAGGCAGGGCAGTACTTAAATGTGGAGACAGAGAAAGTTGAGTAGAGGGACACAGAAGAGTGATTAAGGATTAAAATTGGGTGCTGGGATGAACTGGATGGTTAAAAAACAGAACTGGTGATGAATGTAGGGAATCAGGTCCTAGTTGGAGGCAAGGAAGAGCACTAATGGGGTAAGAGAAGTGAACCCATTTGCCCAATCCTGTAAATCTCCATCCTATTCACAGCAGACAGCAGTACTGACAGACCTGAACATATTTACCACCAAGCAGAAAAAGGTTTAGGACACGTAGAAACCAAGGCACTGAGCATCTACAACATCTGCCAAAATAACCTACCAAAACTGGGCTAAGGTTTTGGTGTCAAGTCAAATGACACTTGTAAATCACCCAGATGGCAAGTTAGTCAAGTCAGTATCACATCTGATAAACCATAGAAGATACTTGAGAGATTAAGAGTATTTTATTTTCTAGAAGGTCTGATTCTCTGATATATTCAGCAACTTCACGTCTTAAGATCATGGAATATAACATTATCATGCTTCATACTATAGCATCTATGCACTTTTAAGCTAAACATATTGGAGACATATAGTGCCTCACTTGCCTATACTGCATTATAGGGAGCCACTGGACCGAAGGAGATTTCATTAAATGTTCCTAATTTATTCTGCCTCATTGCTCTTTTGTAAACAGGACGGGTCACTAGAGAGCAAGGCATTTAATCCAAAAAGAGGGTTGTGGGTGGATATGCAACTTCAACATACTACATGCCAAGGTAAGATTCTTCATTAGTCATTGAAATCCTGCAGAAGTGACAAGATAGAAGTGTTTGTTTACAGGCTAGAGCACAGCATTCTCCAAAGCATTCACTCTTTCACAACCTCCCCTTGAAAAGGTTTTGGACAGCCAATAAGAGCATGGTTTAAATCCCAATCTAGGTCAGAGGGAAATTTTCAACCATATTTTGGTGTCTGACTTTGTGGTTTCTCTTTTTGCCTTTCTTTTTGATCAAGGTGACAGGAACATTTTATTCATTTTTACCGGAAAGCAGCAAAGGTAATGATTAATCCATTCTGCAAGAAAAAAAGAAGAGTTCTGGTTGTAAACTTACTGGTATTATCTAGCCAGTAAAAATAGAAGTGTACTCAGAGAAGACACAGGGTGGAAAACTCATGATGAATTGTTAGGGCATGTTGAGTTGGTTCTGTCAATGCCTGCAGTCAGATGATTTCACTGGCTGTACAAGATGATATCTCATATTTCAATGTATAAGTAAAAGTGTCAAAGTTCAGCTGAAGCAGGGACAAATACAGAACAAAATTTGTGTGTGTTTGTAACTAGGGCACCAGAGCAATAGAGGAAGCCAAAATGAGCCGGAAAAGCAAAAGGAGTTTAAAGGAGAAATTTGCCTTGAAGAACAGCTTGGTTAAAGAAGCCCTCTCAGAATTCCTGGGAACTTTTATACTGATAGTAAGTGTCAGCTGCTTTCCTTTCTTCCTACTAATCTAATGCTGGGCAGCGCTTGTAAGGGGACATGTTTCTTGTACTGTACCAGCAGCGTGGTTACTGCCTGACAAACATTGTACAGCCTTGAATGAACTGCTTCTATTTATGGTAAGTTTGTAATTCCTTTCTTCATCTGATGTAATTACTACTGGCTATTAAAACCAGATAGCTTTATTTATTATAATTGTCTAATAAGCATTTGATTTCATCTAGGAGCAAAATTTCAGTGAGCTACCACATTGTGAAAATTCAAAATACGCACAATGAATGTTAATAATATTCTTGCTTTTGTTTTGAAAAAGCTCAGCAGTTTATTCTAGTTCCAATTCTGTGCACAACTTCCATGTGCTTTAACAAATATATTGTATTTCATATTAAGAGAATTTTAGCCAAGTTATTTTCCCATGCAATATAGAAAGTTAGCTGTGTGATTTGCAGTGAATTTATTGAAGTTGCACTGCCAAACATTCAGAGGTGTTTTTTTTTAACTGTACTACATAAATCATACAGTTGCCTGGTCCTGTAGTACAGCTACAGTTTAGGTAAATACCAAAATTCCTCATTTTCATATACTCAAGATTTATTTTTACTTAATTTCTTGCTCAATTTTTCTGTGTATTTTGCAACGGGACACAGAGCTTTTCCCTGCGATTTACCAGGGTAGAGAGCAGATTCAGTAGCAGAGTTGGAAGTCGAGCAGCTAGAGTATGCCAAACTCTTTCTTCCTCCCTTCAGTCTGAACAAAACAGTGTTGCTTATTGCTAAATATTTCATAGTGAGAGGAAAAAGGAAATAAAAAGAAGCAGGCATAGCACTGGCAGTGTATTTTACAACTGTAACTATATTTTAGCTAAATTTCAAGTAAGTCATCTAAAAAATTTCAGTACCTCATAAAATACATGAAAATAATGGTCTTTACTACACTTCAGCCAACTGAAGTGCACAGGCACTAAATTAACATTATTCTCAAATATAATACCATCCATAAGACATCATTACAGTAAGAAGCACATTTAGAAGCAAGGAGAACAAAGCACTTTACAAACATTAATGAATTAAGTGTCACAACACCCCGGTAAGGAGGGGAAATGTCATTATCTTCATTTGATATATTAGCAAACCTGATTACAGAAGACTGCACAGGAAGCCTGCAGCAGAACTCTGAATATAACCCAGATCACCTGACTTCCAGTACTCTGTCCTCGACGCAAGATCATCCTCCTCTGTCCATTAATACAATTAAGCAAGTAAAGAAAACATATTAAAGTTCAGATTAGACCACAAATGCTATTATTTAATGTCCTGCTGCACAAGACTAGAAGGAAATGCAAACCGAGAGCCCATCTAGTATATTCACCACACAAATGTAGTAGAAAATGAAGCTATAAAATTGTTGTTGACAATCCAAGTTCCTCAATTCTGGTTTACCCTTTCCAGTTTCAACCTTGGTTTAAAACAGAGAAGAGCCTCACATGGATTAAAAAGTAATCTTTTCAGTGCTTGGGTATCTCAATTTATGTTTAGACTGCACAAGTTAGTGGCAGTACAAAACATTTACTGTGAATGAACTGACTTTTCTGCTGTTACTTACTGCTATTGCTTTCAGGCTCTGTCAGCTAGGAAGTAGTTTCTCTTTAAGAACAGATAAATATTAAACCCTTAACTTAGATTGGAGCTAATGAAAAGGGCACCTGGTAAGTCAGAGAGCAGAAATCCTTGAAAAACAGATGCTGTGTATGCAAAAGAAGTGGTACTTTTCTTCCACCATCCTATTACTATGTCTTACTTCTGTTACAAAGTGAAAGTGAGACCAGAGTCCACAGCTTACAGCACAGTTGAATCAGATCTTCACTGAAATCCATTTTATGCCACTGTGATAGGTTTTATAGCCTGTGGGGAGCACCCATGCCAGGGAGCAAGGCAAGGATGAGCCTTTCTATTACCAACAGAGTATGTCTGGAAGTCAATGCTAACTGACCATACCTAATTTTGTCACCAGCCTAGCACCTCTGGAAGTTAGCTGGGTCTAATACTGTTAATAGCATGTGGTCTGTGATGTTGAGTAGAGCTTGAACTTTGAATGCTCGGAAACTCAAACCTTGCAACATTATTGCCCCAAACTGGAAAATGCAGAAACTTTAAGATTAATTTCAGGATATATAGAAAATGAAATCAGTCACTTGAGGCAAACCTCAAGCCTTCACCTGTGTGTGAGGAGGACTCTGCCTGCTATCTTAAACAGACTTGAGACAACAGGCCTGGAGAAAGTCAGCGTGTATACAGTTTGGGTAGCATTTCTTGGTCATCCCTACTTAATATGCTGTGGTTTGCCTTGCAGCATGGTTTCAGAGCACATAAACTGAATTATTTTCAGAAGAAACTAAAGTGGAAGGTGAGATCCAGAATCACAGCAAATGTACTGACCATTAATGGATACTCAGTTCAGTGGATCAGACTGGAGATGCTCCCAAGTAATCCCTGCTGAGATGTCACAGTCAGGTTATCTGAACCAGCTGCTTGCACTGCACAACCTGACAATACAGATAATGTGTGTGATCCTCTCTTTCTGCTTACCAAAGCACCTGGCTTCAACCCCTGAGGGTTCAATGAGAAACACTAAACCCTAGGAACCTGGAAGTGCCCTGCTGTATAGGCAGATCTGATGGTATACAGAGCAGCTGCTGTTACCACCTGCCTGGGTAATCCTGCTGGTGAGTAGGCTATTTTGCTTAGACATATTCTGCTGGGAAAGAAGGATTTCTTTCAGCATGAATCCTCCCCAAGCATAGCACAGCTTCCCTAATTACACTCTGGTACAAGAACCAGGGCAGAAACCCCAAAATATAGAGTCCATAACCAGATGCAAATTGCATGTAAGTTTGGTTACAATGAGCTTTGGATACTGTGTTCACTTTATAATGTTCTATCAACCTGAAAAAATGTTACACTTCACCTCTTACGTGATTTCTATGAAACAAATGGAGCAATGCAGTTTTAACATCACTAGGTTATATCTGCAGTACAGGCAACAAGGAGCACACATTATGCTGGGTATTTGCAAATTATCTGTGAGCTTCTGCCCCTTTCTTGTATTAACTTTGGTGATGTCACGTGGCAAACCCCCAACCTGCAAAGTTTAATTGTACCATTTGTAGTTTAGAATAAATATATAAAAAAAACCCAACAAACAAAAAACCCCACAACAATCTACCCATAGAGTTTTCAATAAACATTTGAAAACAGTACAACTATTCTATAGAGTAATGTATACACAGTGTGTTTGGAAACAACTTGTGGGACTGGTTCCCCCAACCACCCCCCCCCCCACCCCCCCCCCGGCTATACCTAGGCAATAGGTTCCTGAGGTGGGAGCACACCCACCCGTTTGGCTCATGGTGTCTCAGCGGCCACTGCACACACACATTTCCCAGCCTCTGACATAGCCTCAGCCTGTATCTGGGGCTGCCTGAGGCCACCTTGTGAAAGAGCTCTCTGGAGAGCTTTTTGTTCTCCAGCATGGCTCCTGGCTCAGTGCATTTCCTCTTGGGGCTCCTCTGGGGGATAACATCTGGGTGCCAGGCACAGGAGTGTCAGGAAGCCATGCTGCATCAGGCAGATGGTTTATGTGAATTTTCAGTGGGCCTGCCTGCAACTCACCTATTCAACTGCCTCTCTGCTTTTAATCCTCCTTCTCTCCATATTTCCACTTTGGAATTTGGCTGCATTGCTCTCAAACAAAACAGGATTTACTCTGGCTTATGCCATTAAGTGTATCCAAAAAAAAGAGATGCCAAATTGGCCATGTGGCTTCCTTTACCACTTCTGCTCACCTGTTTATTTCATTGTCTCTCTTAAGAGCATCTTACCAAACACAGTTTCCCAGAAAGAAGCTGCACAGGAGCCAGTGTCTCCTGAGCCCAGAGCAGTGCATGCTTTCTTGTTGAAACAGAGCATGGGCTTCCAGTTAGCGTGTAAAGACAGGTGGGTAATGTAAGTATTCCTTTCCTAAAGCTTAGTCTCCAGCTGGAGGTGGGGAGCCTCTTGCGAAACTCCCACTGAAGCAAATGTTTGTTTGTGTGTCTAAAGGTGCAGTGCTTGAGCATGAAACAAATGCATGACACCACATATTGCAAATAATTCAACTAATGAGAAGGAAGGATATTTATCTTTTGCTCATCAAAACCTTTTTATCTTGTTTTCATATTCTGACCACTTAGTTTTGCAAGTACCACTCCTGCTTTGTTGTGGAGTTCAGGTGTTGCCTGCAAAATCTTTTAAATATGACATTCCATGGATTTGCCTAGTCTAGAAGACTAAAATTTACGCAACTTTTCCATATCTTTTCATGGCCTTACATTCCAGTGCATGTTAATTACAATACGGCACAGTAATATAGCATGCATTAGAATCCTCATTACGCAATGTTACTACATGAAAGCAAATGTAGCTTTTGATAACTCATTCCTTAAATAAGTGTTTAGTGTTTAATACAAAATTAACACTAAGTAGTTTTAAAAAAAGATAAATTCCCTGTTCTGAGTTTTTGTGAAAGGAAGATTCTGCATAGGATGAAATTGCTTAAACGAGTTTTGTTTAAGGTAGAAAACTGAATGGCAGCAGTTTGACAGCTACCTTGTTTGCCGTCAGCAATGAACTTCCTGGAGTACAGAATCTTATATAATTAACAGTGAACTTAAGTTTGTCAAAACTAGATAAAAAAGGTTATTAAAACTTAAATTGGTATTTTGATAAGCCACTCAACAGCTTTTTAAATATTATGTAATGCTACAAATGAGCAGTGTCTACCCTCAACTCTCACTTAACCACAGGGTTCCAGCATGCTGGAATTACTTTTCCAAGATCTTTTTCTGTAGATACGTTCCCCCCTCCCCAGAAAGTTTGCATCTATAGGGCTGAAGTTTGAGGCTCAGATAGAAGTCCCTACAGGACACTTGCATCCTTCCAACATTCAACTGCAAGGGCACAACCACAAACAATCCTCTTCCACTTGTGTTTTAGACACAAATTTACAGAGTGCTTTTTCAGGGTTTGCCAAATAAAAAAAGATAATACAAGTAATAATTTTTAAAACTGACAAACAGTTGAGGAACAGAATAAAAGATAGTAAATGCAGTTCATGCCATACAGAGAGTTTATATCAAACCAGTTCAATAAACCATTCTGGATAAAAGAGAATTCTTGTGAGCTCTCCCAATCCAAGGCAAACTTAACACAGTTTCTCTAACCCAAAGGGTTCTTTACCATTAAAAGCATTCAAAGTTGTTTTTTTATCCTAACAGAAAACAGTTTAGGAAGAGAACATGCTGAGGCTTTAATTACCCATAACCATGCACCTCCAACTGCAAGGACACAGCAAAGATCCCACCACCCTGTTCCTGCACCCAAAGGAAAGAGTAAAACAAGCTACATGTACCCTTACACTCCTAAGAGACAGAAAATCTTACTTCCCAGAAACTGCTGTGCCCGCTCCTGCACTCTTTCTGAATAGTACAGATAATTCCCCAAGCACTGCTACAGAGACTAAATACATTTTAAGAGTACAGGAAGATTTTAGTCTTTTCAGTTGGTGTAGGAAGCAAAGCAGAGAGGCACACCTCAACTCAAGAATAAATGAGTAACCTGGGAGGGAAGCATCACTTGAATAGGCTCTGTCTCTCCTCAAGACAGTAGGTAAGAATTTCTTCCCTTGTCTAGCCATTTCTTCCTAGCCCCTTTGTAAGGGGGTATGTTTCACTCCTGAAAGTTTGTCTGAATATGAAATGTTTCATTTCCTTTCTCTCCTGAATTTCTACAACATAGTAAGAAAATAATCTTCACTGTAGAAGCTGACTCAAATCAGTTGCCCTATAGAATTCAGGAAAGAAAAGCACTTTAGCATTTCAGGATGAAGAGTGCAATATTAATCATAATAAAATATGAGAGAATACAGACCTTTGCATTCTCTCTAGGTGATTTCAAACTTTTATATATCTCTATTGCATGTGCAAAAGGAATAATAAAAATCTAAGAGTGTCAGCTTATATACCACAGCATAGTCTGTGCCTCAATATTTTCACTGTATTTTTCCCACAGAGCAATTTGAGCCTGATCTTTATGTGTGCCTTAAAAGCTTTATATACACAATTCATCCAAAACATTACTAAATCTACATTCTTGTCTCCAAGAAGTAATGCTGTCTGTCATTAAAAAATGGTTTCAAAAGGGAAATCCCATTTGAACCCCAGAGGGTATTGGTTATATCCCACTAGATCATCAGGAGAATGGATATAGTGATTTTTTATTACTTCAAGTTTGATTAAATCATAATGTACAGAAATCCTCCCATCCCCACCAAAATATTTAACTAATGATAAAGTAAGAGGCATATGCTTTTAAAGTATTCAACAGCCACATGACTGGTAAACTGTATTTTAATCTCACCTAAAAATCTTATGTACTGATTTAACAAAAGACAGCAAATATTAAACATGAAATTAGATGAAGATTGCTCTTTCCTGGAAGAACAGGAGCTTCCTGCAAATTGAAAGCTTGCACATTCAATTCATTCAGCTACAGGCCTGAATTTTCATACATCTAACACATTGCTGTTAGTCTTACCATCCCTATTGAAAGTTAGTCTTACCATCCCTATTGAAAGCGTGTTCAGGAGCCCAGTCTGAACCAAGGCCCTACATAATACACAAACACAGCAAAAATATGGCTCTGTATGGAAAGAGTTTCTAATCCTTTATAAAATACCTTATTATGAAATGCAATAGATTATTTAAAAAACAAGTCTGCTTCAGAATTTAAGAGGTTGGAAATGAAAGCAAGTTCTAAAACACACTCCAAATTAAAGACCTTTAGGAGGACACCATCAATTTAGAAATTGCATCATATCTGAAAAGTTTACTTACTACTTTTATAGGCAACACTCAAACTAACTGTATACGGGAATGTTAAGGGGGAGCAGGGGAAACTGTAAAAGGCTAGAGTCAATCACAAATAACTTCTAATGCTTTCATGGGCAATTTTGGTTAGAGATCCCTACCTGCAGTGAAGGGAGAACGATCACTTCTCCCAGTCTCCAAGGGACTTTCTGACTCTTCCTACCCCTATTCCTGATTTTAAGGGCACAAATAGGCCATTTAAAGTCTGGCTGCTTGGAGAAGTCATAGAGGTTTGCCTAGGAAGTGAACTACTAGGGCAGACTTGGAACAGGTGGCTTCAGGATAGCAGGACACTCACTGCAAGCACGCAGCTGGAGCCTAATTCACTGCACTGCTCCTGAGAGCCCATCCCCTTCCCAGCACTGCGCAGGAACATAAGCACACGTGGCAGAGTCCAGAGCAGTACCGCAGGGCTGTCCAGTGTGAAATGGGAGCAGGCAATGGGCTAGCAGGAAATGCCTGTCTGGGGAACAGTAGGACAACACAGGTGGGAGCGTGACATGGGAAAGGGGTAGGGTTGCTGCCTTACCTGAACAAAGGCATCCTCACAAAATTGTACATTGGTGGAGGGAGTCCTGAAAACTGACTGAAATGAGAATTCTGAACTGGTTTTCTAGGATTTCCCAATTGAAATTGTACAGCTTATAATTATTTTTTTGGTAACTGCTGATTCTGTATTCCATTTAGCACCCTGAGTTCTTGTATTCATGTAGAGCATCATCCAGTTGTGCAGCCATTGAGGCCATATCTGCCTGCAGGGACATCTGTGGTACCCTCATCACAACTTGACAGCTGGTGAAGTACAAGATTTAACAAAAAACTTGTCATTGTCTCCACTCTGCTAAAAAGCAGATATGACTGCTTCTGTAATGTTTAAGTGTATGGCTATGAGTGCCCACTACCACCAGATCTGTTTGATCAGAAGGGGCCTTTTTTTATATATAAGAATTCTGCTTTAAGATGTCTAAAGCTTTATAGGCCATGTAGGAAAATAAATTACCTAAAATTCTGGATTCCAATCTGGCAGGAAATCCTATTTACACTAAAAATGCTATTACAAGCATTTACAAAAATCCTGAAAATAGCACAAATGGAAGCAAAATGATCTTTAGATGCTCTGATGAATGTGGTAGACATAAAATTCTGTAAGCTTTCAGGGAGTAACAGGACATTATGCTCATTGGAGGCCAGTTGTTTTCCTTTCCTAACATTATCCTTGTTACACAAGACAAAAAAAAGGCTCTAATGTGTACAAAGCAAGAATTTTTGGCAGGGAATGTGCAGACAGCTATTCCACACCCAAACGTGTTATTTGTGACAGTAATATCATTACTTTGTGAACAAAAGTCAGTACTGAAGCTATTCTAGTCAATTTAAGCAGGTCAGGCTATAGACAACTGATAAGATGAAAACCTAGTAACGTAAGATATGATAAAGAGATCTGGTTATATTCTCCTGTAAATTAAATTCCCACTGATTCCTTGTGCTTCATTCGATGAACTTGTGTGGGTGCAGCTGATGGTTGAGCTTGGCCTAGAAACTTAGAATATTTAGTTACAACTTGATGATCTAGTCAGTCTTAACTCAGACAAGCAAAGATTCACAGGGTATTATATTGCTGCTCCTGTAATTACATGATTAGGTGATAGTTTCCAGTTATGTCAACCTAGATACAGTAGGTATGAGAAAACTTTTTTCTCTTCTTAAAAATGACAGCAGATGAAGAAAATATTAGTGTCACATGGTTCAGATTTATAGGCTCAGTTCCCACTTTCCCCATCCCAAAATGGGCACACTCTGACTGGACCTGCAATAGTGTTCATGAGCAGGCAGTCACCAACATCCACCAAGTAAGAAGCCAGCACAGCTGTGTTTGAGCTGACTTGCTTGCTTTCTTGTTTGTAGACTGAGCTTTCTGAGGCTAGTTAAACACAAAAACGGAGCGTCTGTAGTTGCATATTTCCCTATGACATGCAGAGCAGAAGCTATTATGCAACAGTGATACACAGCTATTTCTGTACAATTCTCCTCAGTTCTGGCAATTAGGGAAGGGAGGCCAGAGCCTCCCTCTTGTTATTTCCTTCCCTCTTCTTGTGAACTTGTAGTTGATACACACAGATGTTATTGTCCCTTACCCTTTTTTATACCCATCTCCCCTATCCCTGTTTCTTATAACATCCTTAGTAATACTTTCAAAAGAACATCCTTTTCTTTGTATCTGCAAAACTGTCTATGCCATTTTAGAACACAAGCGCATGCTTGCGGATCTAACTGCTTGCCTGAATGCAGGCTGCATCTCAGTGTACACAGTGCATATGTCATCCTCTGCACAGCAGTTGACTGCAGCTGGGCATATGTCTTGCAACTTTCAACTATACAGTCCAATAAACTACTGCTATCTACCACCACCCTACCTTTACTTAACCTGACAGATGTAACACTTTGGCACCAGCCAGTGCTTTGTTTGCTTGCATAACTATAACCTCAAGGCAAGAACTGCACCTGGGTATACGACACAGTCTTGGGGCACTCTTATAACAGCAACTCTGTCTGCATTGCTGGTTAAGAGCATAATTTTATTGAGGGCTTTTCTGTCACATTTTGGTGTTAGTTAAAACCCTTGGGGAAACGCCCTTGGAAACAAAAATATGACACCCCCCCCCCCAATTTAAATTGCATTTATTCTAGCAGGACTTGCTTGTTAAACCTCAATCACCAAACCTTTTTGATACAGTCTATCTCTAAGGCAGGAGAGATCTTCCCATTACTTTGCAGTTTCTGAATGCAACTACCTTGCAACTGAAAATAAGCATTTCTAAATGAACTAGATTTTCGGTATTCAAATATGCAGTTAGAAAGAATATTTGTGACACAGGCATTGGTGACAAGCAGTGTTTGGCAGTAATGGCAGAATACTAAAGCAAAGCAAGGAGATTAACCAAAGCAATTACACAGGCTAAGATGGAACGACTTTATAAGAAGAAAGAAAATCAGATTCCCATGTACCATCAAATTATATATAAAAATGTATCTCCGATTTAACATCAAAGTGGAATAAGGTTCAGGATAAATCTAGTCCCATACCAGAATTGCCCCAGTACAATTCAGATCACTTACAGTTGCAAAGAAGCAAAGGTTTTCTGACTACAGATATTTGATATCTTCCACAGAGTGCTGGGTCCTTCAACAAAGCACTTAGGCATAAATTTAAAAAGGAGATTTTCAAAGACACAAACTGATTTCTGGCAGAAAACGATCAGCTAGTCTATCTTAAACTAAAGGCTTTTGGAACTCTGAAAATCTTTCCTACCAACTTTAATAGGACCTAAACGCACACTTGAAGCTAAGCAGAAGCTTTAGAACAGAATAAACGTGATCTTAAGCATACATTTAAATGTGTTGCTGAATTTAATTCTGAGAACCAACATAAAATAGAAGCTAGTTTAAATCCACTGAGAATACTCCAGTGTGAATTACTCAGGTATCCCCACTTCAATTAATTGTTCAAGCTACAGAGACAGTGAAATATTTTGATAAAGCAATATATGATATCAAGGCAGCATAACATTAACACACACTCTAATTTCCAGACAGTTGTCTCCTTCCAGAGTTTCAGCATTAAACATCAGAAGCTTTCTGAACGGTATTTCATAACTTGTATAGTAATTTTTCATTGCTTATAACAATCTGGAAACAAAAACTTACCACACAGAATTAATTCCTTCTTCACTTTCAGATACGGAGATTTGTTGTAGAAGCTGTGAGGTCCTGTTTAGGCTCCGAGCTCTGATCTGTATCCCATCATTGTACTTGAACTCTCTTTTCCGGGGAAGACAGAGGTCCCTACAAGCAAACATGGTCACAGAGCAGGGGAAAAAGAGGAACTGTTCATTGGAGCAAAGGCAACAATGGCACACATGCGACTAATCTCACATTCTAGCACGGTTTTAATATTTAACAACATTTTCAGCTATATCTGGACAGCAACAGAAGTTGCAAACTAACCAACAACATTTGACAGACACACTCATGGTTTTATATTTCTCTTTCAAAATATAGATGCTTGGATGCGGGTGTGTGGGCCAGGCTGTCCTTAGCCGAGGAGTCCACGGTGGGCCTATGACGGTATCGGTTGGATTCGCAATGGCAGTCACCGTAGCAGTGTATGTGTCTGGGGGAGTTTCTGGTAAGTGACAGTTTTTTCCTTATATAACATTTATTGCCACAGTTTTAAGGCTATGTTATTAAATGACTTACATTTCTTGGTATAAACATTTATGTATTTAGCAATAGCAAGAGAGTCTGCATCAGAATTTTGCTCATAAATCTTTTGTGTTCTTGTTTCCTTCTATTCTTTGCATTTGACAAAATCTTCCACCAAATTCTGATCTAAACTACAGTGTGCGAAATTGGCACATGTCTGGCTTGTACGGAAAATAGTCTGTGCAAGCCAGAAATCTGCTTGGTCTTGCTTTGAATAGAGTGATCCTGGACAGGATAGGCACTGCATTTAAGGAAATAACCATGAAAAGCTTACAGAATCCAGTAATCAGCTAAAATGGCTGCCAGCTTTGAAGAACATAGAATAACCTACTAATGAGTATAACAAGCAGAGTTCACCTTACAGCAGGCAATCTCTTCCTTTCATATGACTGGGCAATAGCAAGTCTGCTCCTGTCTGTTTGCTGATTCAGAGAGCAGCAGACCACAGAAAGCAGAAAAGGCAAAAAATACTGAGTACTAGGGATAAACTCTGGTGCGCTGTCAACGTACTGTCATTGGCCCTTTCCTTCTGCTGTATTATTTCCTCAATGTATATTGGTCAGGAACCTTTCTTTTGTCTGTAGCTAGGATAACTGATCAGTATCTACACGTGCCATATTGAATGATGCTTATTCTCCTATTTCCA
This sequence comes from Neopsephotus bourkii, assembly GCF_033783945.1. Lineage (NCBI taxonomy): Eukaryota > Metazoa > Chordata > Aves > Psittaciformes > Psittacidae > Neopsephotus > Neopsephotus bourkii. The sequence goes on from NW_026900826.1 coordinate 5,489,797, forward strand.
CCATTCAGATTAGCCAAATTAATATCAGAAACATTAGCATAACTGGTTTTAACATTTAAATTCTCCCTTTAAAATAGAAAATGATGGGTTGTGTATGTATTATACAGTGTTATGCATTATAATACATACTAATGTATTATGTATACAGTGTTCTGTATTATAATAGTGTTATGCATTACATAGTAATACTACAGTGTTATGTGTTATAATAGACAATACTCCATGTTGTATGTGGAATTTGTATTACTCTCTTATAGCAAATGGTGCCCTTGTACTCCAGCTTTCATAGAGGCATTTCTTACCCTTCATAAGGAAGGTAAAGCAGATCTGGGCAGACATCTTTAGGTATAAATAGGCCATTATAAATAGTTGCTATAGCAGAAATCAGTGTGGCCATTCCTCCTCTCTTTTACAAATTCTTTTACAAAGGCACTGTGCACAAGGAAATTTACGCTCACTTTAAAGTGCTCAAGGTACTGAGAAACAGGCAGTCATGTTCCTGTCAGTGAAACAGAGCAGAATGGTTCCTTAATACAACATTAAGTTAATTCCTGTTACCTGAACATCTCTAAACTGCAATACTAAACTACAACTCTTCTAATGCAGTATCATGAAAAAAAAACCCAAACCTGTATAGACACTAACCTGCCCTACATTTGCATCTGTAAGGGATATTAATCTCCATTATACAGAAGATTAAGAGTTCAATCCCAGAAGGGCAGAGCAGTTGTAGATGTTGCAGTATTGCACTTCCTGTGCTTTTCCCATGACAAAGGATTCTGCAGACAGTGCATTTTCTCTGCAAAAGAATAGCAACAGATATTTCAACAGGCTGTGATTATCTAGCATATGATTACTAGTGGACATTTCAGAATATCAGTTGCTATACAGAATTTGTTAGCAAATTCTGTGGCTTTTTGGTCATGATGTTTCATGTTTAAGTCTTGCTAAAATAGTTTGCATCAGTTCTTTATGGTAATATAAAATATATAGGCTGCACCCTTGGTGATTTTGAGCTCTTATCTAAGAAAATTTCCCTTTTTTGTTTTTCTCCATCTAATCTTCTGTGTCTAGATCACTGTGATCACCAAAGCTACAAAAGAATTCAGGAACATGCTATTCAAAGTGTTTCGGCTCTTTTTTAAACCAGGACACTATCAATGGCACAAGAACCAAGACTCTTTTTAACTCTCCTATGTCAGCATATTTGGCCTTCAACTAGACTTTTCCTTTCCAGATGCATTGTTAATTAGATATCTCTAATATTATTATGTCTTGTCCTGGCCATCATAATCACCAGGTATTATATACAGGTGGGGAACAGTATCAGGTGTTGAAAGAAAGGAAGATGATTAATTCCAGGCAGAGTTAAGAACAAAAGACAAGACAACAGCTCATCAAATTTCACAAGGGGCTGTTAAATAAGGTGCCAGCCATCTATTTGCTCTGTGCTGAAGAATTTGAAATACAGTGAGGAATTCAAAATTAATTCAGGACTGATGCTACTAGGTCAGAATTTTGGAAGTGATACAAAGAAGGTTTTATCCAGTTTGTTATCTGTGTTTGTCAGTTCATTATGTATCAAAGGTGCCTGGATTTCATAATATAATGACTCGCTGACCTGAAGTGCAAACAAACACAGAAACTGTACATAGAGGCCCTTTCTCCATCAGTAGCCTTTGACAGACAAAGGTCACACTCTTTTAGATATTTTATTAAAGAAAAAGGCTAATTTTTTTTCCCAATAACCATGAGGCCAAAGTGAGACTTTACCTGGAAGGAAAGCAATGGATCTGCTATGTTCTTGCAAAACTTAGGGTTTACTGTATTTTTCTTTGGAGTATTGTTCCATCTGTTTATTTGGCAATTTGCATTTCTTAAATATCGACTTCATATATATATATATATATATACATAAAAAAGGCATTCAACACTTTTTTCTGTGTTGATAAAAGATGTTGAAGGAAGTGACTAGCACATGACATAACAATAAATGCATTACTGAAACTAAAATTGTCACAAAGAATGACAGTATTACTGAAATCTTCTCCATGTGTGAGTTTAGATGTAGCTAGTCCTAAATACCACAGGACATAAAATTCTGTTTCAGCACAAGTACTTTATCAGTTTTCTTATCATGGACCTTTCTGGAGGGTGTAAGAGCTTGATGAAAACACGTGATGAAGAACTACACACTGCTGTCCCCAGATCCTATCTAGACACAGGTCACCAACAGTCAACATGAAGCTGGACAGTCCTGACATTGTTTTATATTAATGAAAACTGACTTCCTAAGTAACCCCTGGTTGAAGACAGGGTCATAAGCATGACTTAAATCCAAGGTACTCCAGATCCGCCTCAAGATACATGATCAAGCCAGTAATAGTCCTTAATCTTAATACATGCTCTCTAAACTGAATGAATGTTCTGCTGCCACAATCCTCCCTTAAAGAAAAAAAGCCAAAGACTTAAGGAGAGAGAATATGTGCAGAATGGTGGACCCATCACAACCAATAGGGCAGACTTAGGCTTTTTCTAGAAGAGTTGTCTATAGATTATATAGTGCAGGACAGCAGTTTGATAAATAGGACAGTCTGCAGACATTAAGAGGGAAGCTAGATCTTGGTGGCTTTCCTCCTCTTCCCTGTAATTTGTTTCAGTTTAACTGCAGTCAGGCTATAATTGCAAAACAATAGCTAGAAAAGCATATACTAGTCTCATGCTCAAAAGCATCTATGTTTTCACAAATCCTTCACCTATTCTCATGTATCCGAGTCATCCATATGACTTATTTTGTGATTCATTTTTCAGGTGGTCACATAAACCCAGCCGTTTCATTAGCCATGTGCGTGACTGGAAGATTAAGATGGACCAAATTACCAATTTACATATTAGCACAACTCCTGGGAGCATTCTCTGGAGCAGCGGCTGTCTTTGGGATTTATTATGGTGAGTACACCTTAGACATGCTCACAGGACAAACTAGAGGTCAGGCAGTCTCTAAGGCCCCAATTTCTCAATGAATACCAAGCAGGCACGGAACTGCTCACACAGGGCTAATGGCCAGATTGAAGCTAAAGCCATAAAGAAAAAAAAAAAGGAAGAAGTATGAAGAGTTGGTGCAGGGGGGAGGCTCAAACATTCCAGGTATCCTGCAACTTTTGTGAAACATTAATAATTCAGGAAATGTTCTGAAATTTAGAAAAATTATTCATGGGAAATCAGATACTTTGAGATCATGTATTTCTCAGTAAGAATTTTAAATTACTTAATAGCCAGGATATAGGGCTATTCATCTTCCAAGCAAATTAGAAACATTAAAGACCTGATCCAAGTGCCTGTAGGCAAGTATCACCAACATTGTTCACTGAGGTTACAGGATATGAGATCAAGTCCCCCCTGACTAAATGTCAGGCCACCCTAGAGAGATAGCTCTCCAAGGCAATGAACTCCAGTTACAGTGGTAAAGGGGTCATGTATTAGAAGGGAACAAAAGAAGGGGGGGGAAGTTACCCCTATTCTTGAGGCTGTTGATTTTATACAGCGTGCCACAGAAGGAAAAAACATAGTGACCAACTCCCTGACTTGATGAGTCCACACAGTTGGATCAATCAGTTGCTTCAACTACCTCCTCCAAAACTATGCTTATACTGACCCAGCCCATCTCCTCCAAGGCCTCTCTCTGATGGGCATTATGTCTGAGCAACAGAGGAAAAATGACAATGGAAACGCCCATTGTGTATCAGCTAGGTACTCAGTGCCAGCACTAACCATGAACAGAAAAACCTTTAGGAAATGAGGGAACTGTTTAAGTGGTCTGAGTTTGATGGCGGTTTTGTTAGTTTATTTGGGATTTGGAATGGGGAGAAAGGTTTTTTTTTTTTTTAAGGTTAGCGTTAGAATTTGGGATTCCAGAACAGGATTTTCTAGAGCCCTCCTCAAGCTAGACAGCCAAGTTTAGGGCTGCAGCCATGACACAGCAGTACATCAACATGACGTATGGTTGGAGGTAAATTCACTGCGTTCTGCTAAAGGGTAGCAGTAGGATAGGGAGCCAAGATCAGGAACTTTAGGGCTAGGGTTAGAAACTTCTTGTTAGTCAGGAGTGCTGGATCTTCTCATACCCCTATCTCTGATCAAGACCAACACTGCCCTTCTCTTGTTCCTATTAATTCCCAAACCTCTTCAGTACTTTTCCTTCTTGCAACTTGTAAGAAGAGTGTCATGCACTTTATCAAGGTCCACTGAAAATTCATGGGTAGAAAAAGGCATAGGAGCTCAAAACTTCCATGTTCCCCATACACAGATATTTGAGCTAGGTGCTTTCATTTTCAGCAGTGTGCCTGAAAGAGTGAGGAAATACACACGCTTAACTACTGAACATGAGGCTTTTCTAAACGTGTACAAAAGTAATTCACAGTTGAGACATTTTCTTTTCCTTATTTTTTCCCCTAATAGTTCAATGCAACAAGATAATCTGACACTGCAAACGAAAGAGCCTGACCAACCAAGTAAACAACTAAATGTTCCCTGCACCCATGTCATGGCCTTAAGTAAAATTAGAAAAAACAGGGGCAGGGAGAAATAGATTTTCCCGTTAGCTTCAAGAGAAGCTAACTGTGCTTACTATGGTACGTGTGAAGCTATTTCTTCACTCACAAGTATCACCTCATCAATGGATCCACTAGTGAAATACAGGCATAGTGTTTGTTATTCATGTCTGCCTATGCAGATTTTAGGGTGCTTCTTCTTAATGTCTTCCTAACATTTCAGAGCTTGCCAAGGCAGCAAATTATTCTGACACAGAAGTCATATTATTGAAATACACTGTAAATATACTAATATAAAGATACATGTATTTAAAATATCTATAAAAATACACTCAGAACTGAGGATTTGGGGGTAGCATCTCTCCTCACACCTCGGATGATGAGCATAGCAGGGTGTAAGGCCCACACAGTGAAAAAGAGGAGGTCTCTCAGGACAGTTCATTCCCAGAAGCCATTGTTGCTCAGCTGTCAAATGGAATAGTAGTAATTCCTGGTAGCTGGGAATCCACAACAGTACAAAGAGGATGGATGCATTTTGGGAGGGCATCGTGTCAAATACAGCACCTCTTACCAGAGTAATGCAACTGTGTTCAGAATCGGAAAACGCTCCTTGCCACTGAGTTTGGAACAATGAGGAGAGGAAACAACAGCCACATTTAGAAAGCTGTGATACATAAAAGAAGTACTTCAAGGCACAGGAGGAGAGATGAGACAGGAGGGTATAATTAGTGCATCACGTCAAATCTGTTAACTATACTCCCAGAAAAAACAACTAGTTTCAGCAGAGAATATGAAATACATAGACCTATCACATCCACTCTAGTTCTAGAAAACCTAATGCTCATGGAGAAGTGTAACCAGGTAATGGCTGTTTTCTATAGATGCCTTTATGGAATATAGCAATGGAACACTTGAAGTCATAGGACCTAACGCAACAGCACATATCTTTGCAACATATCCAGCTCCATATCTGTCCCTCATAAATGGATTTGCAGATCAGGTAAGTGCACTTACTCTCGAGTCCACAAAATAAACATACTGAGAACTGTAAAACCAAGCAGTAAGAAACAATACACAGATCTCTAACAGGTATGATGAATCTCCCTGTTTTACTTGTATGTCACTGTGTACAATAGCAATGATAATGCAGTGCTCTTCGCAGGGGTCACATTTGAGTCATATTTTACAAGCGAGATAATTCAAGTTGTTCTTTCCATATACATCATATTAATTTTTGCACTCTGCATGTCTTTAATGCAATATGTGAAAGAGGTTTTCCCCAGAATAAATCAATGTTTCTCCATAAACTTCAGCAGAGCTACATCCATTTACATCAAAATCCAGTCCATTTTGTTGACCTGTTATTCCCTACGTAAAGCTTAAGCAGTCAGTTTAACACACCTTGAACAAGTGAGTTTTCTGCTACCACAAGCCTCCTCTTCAACTATCACTTTGCAAACAGATTTGTATTATTTGGTTTGTTTTGAAATGACTGAATCTGAAAATATTTCCCCCCTTATTTCCAGTCTGTATCCTCTAATGCCACTTATCCAACAGGGGGAAAAAAAATACGAAGTTTTGTATCTTCTATCTACTTCTAAACAATTTACCTGCCCTCTTCAGACATACACGTGAATACCACATAAGTAAATACGAAGAACTAGGGATAGCTGGAGCACAGGAATTTCTCGCATAAAGGACTTGAAGACTGTGCAGTCTGGCTTCAAAAAAATGCCAACGTTGTTTTGAAATTTTGTGAGAAGGACAGTTCTGATCCCTGGATAAGCCAACAGCCTTTTCTGTGAGAGCTTTTTACCCACGGATGGTTTACAATAAAATTAAAAGCAGCTGAAATAATAATAAAAACCCCAAACGCAAGCTTCTTTAAATCAGTACAGAAATTAAATGCTTTGACATGGCTGAAACTTTTGTCTGCTTCCCCCTAAGTTAATTATTAGCAAAATCGATATTTACAAAGCATTTAAGCAAAGCAGCACGTCCATCAAAGTAATGCCAAAAAAATTTCCTGTATCAGCTCAATTAGCATCCACAATACACAGTTCATGTTACAGTTACATGTGCAACCTTAATTTAGGTAATTCCTAATGTTTTAGCTGCTTGGTTTTGACTTTGCAGACTTCACTTTTTCCTTACTTTATGCAGTATCTGGATAAAGTGGTGCATACTTAGTATAAATCAGCAGTGTAAGCTATGGTCACATGAAACACTTTGATATCAATGTAACTGATTTCATCAGCATAGCAGAACTACCGAAAGTCACACAAATGGAACTGTTAATTTCATAGGGAAACAAAACCTAGAAACAAAGCATCAGATGTCACACAGGAGAGACAAGGTTCTTGCCTCTCCCCCCCTTCCCCTCAATGTCCTCAGCACATTTCTGATCTTTTTCTTTCAGTACACATACCAAAACCTCTCCTTACCATGAAGTAGAGGGGCACAGGGTTCCAAATTTTGCTACTCTGTATACCGGGGTCAATCTGAATACTAGGTCTAAGCCACCACAATCCACTGAGCTGCCATAGCCCCTCTTTTCATTATTGGAAGGAATCTGCACATATTCATTCAATATTTTTTTCTTTGCATTGGGCAGGTGATATCAACAGCTGTTCTTCTTCTGGCTATATTTGCTATTTTTGACAGCAGAAATAACAGTGTACCTAAGGGCCTGGAGCCAATTGCAGTAGGACTTCTTATAATTGTTCTTACTTGCTCCTTGGGAATGAACAGTGGCTGTGCCATGAACCCAGCCAGGGACCTAGGCCCAAGGCTCTTCACAGCCATTGCAGGATGGGGGATGGAAGTATTCACGTAAGTATGCCTGGATATGAAGTGAAACGCTTTTGGCTAAAATTGCTTCCTAAGAAAGCAAGATCCTGATTCAACATGGTACCAAGTCATACTTTATATACATATAGGTAATTCTTTGCATACCAGAAAAAGCTATTCATGCACTTTAAGCCAGACATCTTCTAGGAACTGGGCTTTATAAAGGATTTCCTGCTCCTAAGGCAAATGAAACATGCATTATCTCTAGTATCAATCACTGTTCCAAGCAGACCCTTCCCAACATATTAGAGATTCTTAGAGGTCACTAAAAATGTAAGAGTGCATTCTTCTCTTGTCCTGCAGCTTTCAGAAAGAAAACATAATAATCATCATGGGGAGTTAGGTGGAAGTATTTATTGGGTGCTGTAAAAAACACAGACATATCAGATTGATTTAGCCTATTATTACTACTGAGTTACTGCAGAAATATACAACAACCTAAAAGCCTGACTTCCTGCCTGGGAGCAAATGAGTGAATAAAAGAAAGCTCCCTTCATTTTCCCACATTTCAGAGCACACTCTCAAATCCCTGTGCATGGATGTGTGCACGCACGCACTCTTGGCTGGCCAAACACACAGCTAATTAGTTGCACATCAAATCCACAGCTTACACATATCCAGTGTAAGAGGCACTCTGGGATATCCAAGTCAGAGTACTCTGTCATCAGGAGGTAGAACTTTTGGTTTATTTTTGTATGGTTTGTTTTTCCAGTTATTTACAAGTAGGAATCCCCAGAAGTACTGTAGACCACTAGAGAGCTCTGGTTAATAGAGATTTCATTTTAGCTACTTCACCAAATACAAATAAGCTGTATTTATTTAGTATGACTTTTATCTACATCAATCACTTGCCTTAGTAGAGGAGAGCAGCAAGGCTTTTCTCATACAAAGAAAAGCCAGGCACAGCACAGCAGAAATGGGCACACAGCCATGCCATAGGTCAGAGCCAAAGCTTGGCTATAACACAGCTGCAGCAGGAGGTCAGCTCACCAGCCCACTCACCTCCAAACTTCCTCCCTGGCAGCTCTCTCTCCACTGTATCATTAAACTGCACTATTTAACAAATATCAGCACACAGAGTGACATTCCACACTTGGGATTCTCCGCTCTCATGCCTAAATAGTCATTAACTATCATGTTAATTATAGTGTCATGTGTGTAATCTGTGAAGTGAACTATTACATTGCTGAAAAGGTTGGAAGCCTGATTGTACTGTGGTCAAGTCAGAGAATACCTGTGAACTTCCCTCCTCCCCAAGAGTAATTTAAATTACTCATTTAAATTTAAGAAGTTACAAGAAAACTCCACATCTGTACCAACACATACGTGCTCGTCCCTAATTTAGTTTTAGGATTTACATACAGAGAGGAAATGCATCCCATCCCTACGTAAAGACCATACCAGAAAATTTTAAAATGGGAGCATAAAAAAAAAAAAAAGAGAGAGATTAAATCTCAGGTCATTGCCAGAATAAATTTACAGCAGTCTCAGGGGTGTATAAATTGAGGAAGAAGCCTCCCTCCCTGCCTTCAGTTATAAGGCTACAGCTATAACCAAGTTCAAGAGAATGCTACAACAGGATTAGGTAGCTGGAAGCTCTGGAACAGTTACAGGCCATGGGAGAAGTTTGACTGATTGTAGCTATGATCCTGAACTGCCTGATGTTCTGCTGGCGTTACATATGCATGATAGACTGAAGTGATGCAGCCACAGTTGACAGCTTGACCTTGGTTGTCTCAGCTTAACTGGAATTCACAACCTTAAGACAGGTGCTCAAGCTGCCAAGTAAAAGGCATGCTCAGGAAGTGGGACCTAAGCATGAAACATCCACAGTGATACAAGGGGAGTGCTGCACAAACCAAGCACTAGGAAGTACTCAAAAGACATTGAATATACATTGGTGTGAAACTGGAAACATCTCACAAGGCTGACTGAGTCAATCTGTCCAGGTCAGTGAGTGCCCTGAGTGCTGCCTACAGGGCAGCCAGGGACCACCAGGAAAGCCTCACTTTGGAACAGATCAGATAGAGAAGCATCAGATTCTCTACATTCTCTAACGCTCTAAACATTGAGATAATCAGTTCACAGGGGGAAAATCCCCTCTATCCTTCTTCGTGCTTGCAGGTTCAGTAAATACTGGTTTTATCATGTTTTTAGGCAGGGAACAGTGACTAGACCATAGGGAAGCTCTTCTGCTGGAGCACGGAGTTGTCCAGAGCACAAGGAGGCAGTTGAGCTGGGTTTTTCTAAATGTTCCTGTTAAGACATTTTGCACAAAGGCACCTACTTGAAGGAGCAGTTTCCCTGAGAATCCGGCCAGGGAACACAGCCTGTGGCATGGTTTCCATAGCCAGAGCAACTGCATTCATTTTGGTTAAGAGCTCTCATTAGAATCTGTTCTGACCCATTGCAGCTGGAAAGGCAATGTCTGACCAGCACCCTAAAGAGCACCATTTTGCATATAATAGATGTAGTTAACACTGTGGCCAGTTCCTACAAAGTGTTCCTCAACCTGTTGAGAGTAGGTGTCACAGATATTTCTAATGATGAGGCCAGTTCCCAAACATTGACTTTAGAGACCTAAATGTTTCTAATTATTTGCTCTAAAACTACAGAGATACTTAGAAATCTCTTAATCACATGCTTAATATTCTAGGAAGCTTAAGAGAAGTTGTTGGAATAGCAGTTTTGTCTGTAGTGAGAAAACAGCCAGAGCTTTGAGTAGAAAATACCAGGCTGGATTTTGACAGGCATAAGAGAACATGAAACAGCAATGAGCAAGTGAGAAACGGCTCCACAGAACTGTCAGCATTTGAGGCTAGCCATAGAATGTCTCATCCCCAGTTTATTAGGGGTGCTGTAGCCCCTTTGCCGGAGCCGGGTTGGACCCGCACTGGCAGAAGTGCGGCATCGTGCAGACCGTGCTGCGAGCGGCCCCGCGGCGGGCAAAGCCCGGCAGCCGCCGGCGCGGTAACGCTGACACCTCGTGGCCGCGGCTCCGGGCATCAGCGGCCCGGACTAGAGGGAGCTGCACTTTGGAAAGGGTTGGGACAAGCACCTATTGTCTGCACAGGCAACAGACAGACTGGCAAAGCGGCCTCTGAAATACGCTGCATCCTTCCCGGACGGTCGAACGGTAGCCAGGCACCTTCCACATTGCGGAATGTCTGAATTATCTTGTCATTTCTTATAGCAAATAATGTTATCTCACCATCCTGCAGCAGTTGGCTAAGTGAGACATGTATTTGCAAGTCTAAAACGGGCCAAAGTTCTCAGCCCATGAAGCTTACACACTATAGTTTCCTAGAAATTGTGGCAGTTCAGCCAAGTGCCACTTGCCAGGCCCGTGCACAGCCCCCAGCCCTTCACAACCAGCTCTCTCCTGCTCCACCCATGATGGAAAAACACCCGATGATGAAAAAGGCATAGCTGGATGTTTTCCTGCTAACTCAGCAGCAAAGCTGTGAGCTTGGGCAAATCAAGGGTGTAAGGGACCTAAGGTTACTTCCAGGAAGCTATCTGTGCTTGCCACAAAGAGCTCTTGCTCCTGTGTCAATGAAAGGGCATTATGTGTCAAGGAAACTCATAGCTGTGTCCTGATCTCATTTCAGCTTTGGCATCACCCTCCGTAAGGACTTTACACCCATCATCTTAGCAGAGGGCATCTGTAGTGCAGCTGACAGCAGCTGCTGCAAATACAGGCCATGACTTGGAGGTTATGCCGGAGCCAACAAGGCACATGCCAGTTCATGGGACAAGCAGAGATAAAAACCTGCCAAGAAACACCTTCATTGTATGCCCACATACACATATGGGCACAGAGAAACACATGCAAATACATGATTGTAGATTCTGTTGTGCTGAGTAAGTCGATAAAACCTTAGTCCATGCTTGTTCCAGAAATGCAGGGGCTCAACAGACATTTATGACTCAACAACAAACAGATCTATAAACTCAGTAGAACAATATGAAGAGCTATTTTATATCCTCAAGGCAAAATATAAGTAATTCCAAAGGCAAGACATACACATCTAAAGCATTTCTGAACAAGGAATGACATTAGCATCAATAGGGCACTGTGATATTAATCGTGTTCTATTCTTGTGTTGTGAATTAACCACAAGTTCACTTATGCATAAATCTATACAACTGAGTGCTGAATAATCATTTTTACAATTTAAAACCTCTCCTGGAATTTTAAAAGTTCCTCTCTCAGATGAATTTGTATCTCTGTATTTCTGGGATAAAAAGTTATTTCTCCATTTTCAATATGCATGAAATTGAGGTGGCTGGGTTTTCACTGCAGACTCACATATTCAATTAATACAGCATGTTATCAAATCAAAACACCTTCACTCATCAGTACAGTTAAGAAAGGTTGTGCTCTGAAACCAATACTCAGTAATTTACTGTCTGAATGCGGACCTCTGGGAAAGAGAGGGCAAGTCTACAAGCCCAAATCTCCTGTATAGAGGCTGTTACTTTTTGTTTTATACTGTTTAGTGGTGGACTTGTTTCTTTAAATGTTCATAAAGCTACACATTTAAAAATTAAATCTTAGTAATTGTGCAAAGGGCATGTAAACAGTTCAGTGGAGCCAGTATGCCAGACTTGCTTCCCAAACACAGCGACTGTAAAAAAGAGTAAGTTTTAGGTGTATGAAACTTCTAAATGCTTATTTATCTCTTACTGAAAGACCTATTTCAAACACAGAGATAAGACAGAACATAATGAAATTTGTATCTTGACCACTCTAACCAAGTATAATCCACTTTACAGTCACTGTGTTTTATTGCATTCCTTAAGGCAAATATACTCAAAATCAGGTATAATCTATCATACTTGTCAAGAGGAAGACTGTATATACTATTGCAGTAGATCTCCATGCAGATGACATAAACCATTTTTGCAACATACATTTGCATTAATCACTCCTGAAAACCTATTCATGAGCATCTGGCAACAGCATCAGTCAAGGTTGCTGTGCAATAGGTATGTCCCTGTTCATTTCACTGCAAGTCAATGAAGCTCATTTTCCACAAGGGAGAAATTATCCCCTGCCCCCAAAGCACACACGCAGTGGAGAGGCCTGATTTTCTAAGCTGGGAGTACAGCATGTAGACCACCATGCCTGGTGGTTGGTACTTAGCATTTCAATCACAGCATGGGCAGGACAGACAGGAACGTCATCCTTATACAGAAAGTGAGACTAAACAGTATAGCCAGTGTAGGCCAGTATAGCCATGCGACACAGTATAGCCAGTGTCAGGACACTCTATTTTTTTCACTGCCAAATATAAGGTAGGGCACTCACTAGAGTAACAAAGAACAGTAATTTTCTTTTTTAATTCTTTGTTTTATTTTTTTTCCTTACAGGGCTGGAAATAATTGGTGGTGGGTCCCTACAGTTGCACCTATGCTGGGAGGCATACTTGGAGCAGTGATCTATATTGTTTTTATTGAAATTCATCACTCAGATACTGAGCAAGGAGAAGAAAATGACATGCATGATAAATACGAACTGACCAACATGGAGTAAGAAGTGAAGCATTTCCTTTCCCATTTTGTTATGCATTTTTTTATGCAAATGATTGTTTGGACCATTTTATAAAACCTTTATGCCTGAATCAGAAATTCACATTTCAAAGGAGAAAATCCATATAGAAGTCAAGTTCACAGCTGAACTCTTCCCATGAAACATCAGGCTGACCACATTCAAAACTGAGAACTTGGGTCCAGAATGAGTAAACTGTTCCGTTTCATATGGCTTTCAGATCAAATTATCTCCTAGATGAAACTAGTGAGACTACGTACTGACCTGTTAATTCCACACATGATCTTAATCATGTTGCCTAATTACCTGAAAATAGATGAGCTATTGTTACAAAACTGCATGCAGATTAGTCAGTTCAGTACTGAATTAATGGGCAAGAGCATTACTCACTTCTTATAGCCATTATTTAAGAATGGCTTATCTGAAAATTAAAAATAATACCTTAACGTCAATTGAAGTAGTTTTAAATAACTTACTAAATTTTTATGGAGCCACTAATTGAACAGCAAGGAATGAACTCATCAGTTATGAGGTTTAGTAACTCAGAATATGATCACAAAAGGTAGAAGTTGTGTTATAAGATCAACACCAAAGAGACAAAGCTGTAGTTCTGCACATGTTCTTCATAGCAGTCATATTCAACTATTTTTAAACCATTTACTTGACCTTTATGCTAGCCAATATTAAAAACCCAACCTAGAATATTAACCCAAACCTCTTCTGCTGTTCTTTCTGGATAAAATTCATTCCTGTGGAGAAGCGCCAGCAACAGAAGCTTATCCTGCTCAGAGGTCAGCACAAGGCCTGTCTGTATACGCCTTAAAGAGGACTGCTGCTGCTGATTTCCGGGGGGGTGTGTGTGTGTCAGGGAGGATTTAATCTGCTTTGTGGGAGTGATTTTTATTTTGATAGCAGTAATTAAAATTAGAAAGTGATCTCGGAACTAGTCCCAGATCTGAAGTCCCCAGGGAAGGCCAGCTCCACATGTTCTGAAGTATGGGCTCTCTCTCACTAAAACTAAAGTGAAGTGGTTGGACATACACCACTTCCTAAATATCCAGCCTTGAAAAAGGAATTTATTTCTGCTTAATCATTGTGAATTGAATGTATCCAATTATATCAAAGTCCATTTCTAATATATATTCATATATATGAGAAGGTGACAAGGCTGATAATGAATAAATAGGCATCCTATTCAGGGCTGCTCCTGAGCTATTTTCATGGCAAAAGTACCAGTTCAATGCACTCATTTTAGGGTGTTCTTCCCTTTGTAGTCCTTCAACTCTACTTTCTAGAATTCCACACTATTTTCTCATTTCACTCCTGAAGGGAGGAACCCTTCATGTTGCCAGTAACAGCCTGTGCTCTTTGGTGAAACATCCTCAGAAGCGGCTTGGGAAATGCTGTGGTCAGAATCTGCCTCAGCATTTGGGCAGATCAGGCCTATGTCACTGCATGTCTTTATTGTGCTCTCATGTATGCCTTCCTTCATGGCAGTGAAGGGACAGAATGAGCAGGTCAAGCAAAGCTTTGCCTGCTGCAGCAGAATGTCAGATGATGCTGTATACTTGAGGGAGTGTAATTCTAACTTTGTTTTTGAAGAAACTCAGGTTGCCCAGAGACCATATCAACCCTGTGCAAAATTCTCATTTGATTCAGCATTTCTCTGCTGTGGGTTAATGACTCACATAGCTATTCCCATCCATGTTTGACTGCATCGTGTCATTATTTGGAGAGCCACAGTAACAAGAAAGCAGGGTTCACAGAATCAATCCTCAACATGAGCAGAGACAAATGCAGGAGAATCAAAAGCACAGTGTGGAAATTATTCCTGACTGTAGACTTTATATTGGCAGCATAGTCACCACTGTCCATCTGGCCTGTATGTTGATAAATTGTACTACATAAAATAAGACGGTGTGTGAAAGCAATTGCAGAAGAAGCCTCCTTTTGCTCTCCCTTGCAACAAGTGCTGTCCTTCAGCCCTTGGTGATACCTGGCAGAAGCACTCCCAGGTGGCTGCCAACCATCTGTGCCTGGAGGGGGATTACATAGGCAGGAAGAGTCAGAGGTCTGCCCCCAGGTCAAAACACACTCTTCCACTGACACCATCTAATATGAAATACCTGTGCAGAAAATAGACAGCTGATTAACCAGAAGTGACAGATTTTGTCCAAAATGGTAGGGGCAGGTTATCTCTTATTGTGCTAGAAATTTGCAGTAGGCTGCATATGCTGCACAATGTTGCTTCCTTTAATATACCATGGAAAACATGGGGAAAAGCAGAATACAGGTCAGGAATGAGAAAGGGACAGTTTATTTATACAACCTAATGAATGACCAGCCCGCACGTGCTGTGTGTCTGTGCATTAGCCAATGTAAAGACAAGCTGCATATTTTCTCAAAATTCTCCTGATCACAACAGGTTCTGCCTGTTAATCAACGTGAAATCTTGTTTCTCCTACTTATACCATTCCTGTGCATTGAGTTTCTCTATAAGTGATATTTACTTACCTGAAATTACCAACATGCAAATTGTAAGGAGTGAAGTGCTAGCATGCAAGCATAGGAATATCTAAAATATGCTCTCAACAAATTGTCAATTTCATTTTTGCTTTAAGAACTTATTTTTAAAACTTATTTAATCATTCAATATGCTCGTAAATTCTCTCAAGATGTGTGGCACTAATACCACAGTTCATACTGACTTTACAAAAGCCAGAATTCACTCAGGGACAAGGTGTGATGGACCTGTCTCACATTTGACATAATTTACATTTGCAAGTATAAGAATTAATTCCTGCTTTGGGGACAAAACTCAATTGAGTCTTAACTACAGAACTAGTATCTCCATAACATAAGTGAACAATAATAGACATCTCATGCCTTACACAGACATCATGATCTGTTTTGTGAAAAAAAAGTATTTTTACTTTGCATAAACTGTAATTTACTAATATCAAGTGATATTTAGTGGTTGCGTTCATACTGAATTAGTATAATACAGTTGGCAACAAGAAACATGTTTTACAGCTGTAAGATGTTCTAAGTAAAGAGTCAGTTGTAATCACTTGAAATGCTGCAAACTTAAGCAACAATTATTGCTTAACTTTCTGTCTGGGTTTGTTCTTTTTTTCGGGCAGTGTGCTTGTTCTTTAGTGCTATTCTTTGTGCTGAAGTAATGCAGACAGTGCTCCTACAAATAGTACTGAGCTAAGGTTGGTTACTTCATGTTGCCTCATCAAAGCCAGTGGAATTACTCACAACAGGATGCAATAGAGGGAAGGATAAGTGCTAAGAGGATTGAGCTCAGTGGATGGTGGAAACTGTACTTTCTCATAGTTCTGACTGTGGATCTGGATGAATGTGTTGTGGTTCAAAATAAATACAGTCAATCCCTAGTAAATGCATTCCAGTACTATTTTTATATTTAAAAAGTCTCCCCTCTGGCACCTAAGGACATATTAAGAAATAAATAGCTGCCTATTACGGCCTACAATTTTTTATAGCTTTGTGCTGGAAGAACACATTGACTAACAAGCTGTATTCCCAGCATGGAGACCCTGTGGCAGATTTCGTAGGTCAGAAGAAGTGCCAAAGCAGAGAAATGCTCACACTTGAGTAATGGCCACTGCTGGGCCAGGAAGCACCCATGCCAAAAGCTAGAAGGCCAGACCCCTCAACTCTAGACCTTCTGTTCCTGTCTATGGACACTTTCTGCCACAGCTTTCCACCACTCCTATGACAGTCAGCACCTAGGTAGGATGTTTTGCCTAGAGCTTCTCTTCAGGGATTACTTTTAAGGCATGCATATATCACACAAGATTTGGCCTTCAGCGCTTACAAAATGTCCCAAGCTAATTTAGCTATCTTCTGCTCTACAGATTTGTAAAAGGGACATGCTTTGCGTATTTCATTTAAAAAAAAAAACAAACAAAACAAAACCGACAGGAAAACCTGTTCTGTGGGCACAAGGGGATGAGGGGAGAAGGAAAGAACAGGAGCTTCAAACTTACAGAAAAGAAAAACCAAACAAAACCAAACCCCAAAACCTAACAACCTCCCTCCATCCCTAGGACTCTCACCTTCCTATCAGTCTGATTTTCTGTTCTCCTTTCTCCTACCAACACCGTGTGCTGTGCTGGCTCTATACAGTACAATAGTTCTCCAGAGATCTGAATACAGCATGCTTTTCCCAGTTACTTCTGAATCTTAGAAAGTTCTCATGAGAGCAAATTCCAGTTTCACCTCACATGCTTGGTTTTTGGCAGTTACTTGCATTTTTTCCCCACTGTTCCCACCAAACAACCTTGTGCTGGAAAATACAACAATTAACTGTAACTTCCAGTAACAGATGCTCTTTTTCTGTTTAGTACAATTGTTGCTGCATAACATATTACTTCTTTCGGGCATGTACAATTTTTAAAGCCTTCCTTTTTAAAACCACTATTAAAAATAGAACAAGATCATCCAGAAAAAAAGCATTCTGTGCACATCAGTCAGTACTTTGGATTTTTATCTTCTAGTTTGCATTTACAGCTTGTTAAAAAAATAATGATTATGCTGTGAATGTTAGCGTCTTTCTGCATATTTGCACACTTTAATGATATTGTCTCAGAGAAGAGAGTAGCAGGCAAATATTTTTAGCCACAGATGTTTCACTGTATATTTCAATCAGATATTAAAGAAATCCATATAGTGTGAACCTAGACATGACACATTTATGTCACTTTTTCTTAGCTGACTATAGCTGTCCTTCAGAAGGTGTTTCAAAGATGGGGAGCATGAATAATCCAGCACTTTAAATCAGCTATGATAAAGCTTTCTGGCCAGATGATGCAATCAGCTCCTTTTCCATGACATTAGTAGAGGACAGACTAATACGTTCCTTCATTGCTTCCCTACCTAGGGACTGAGCAGTCTGCTTTAAATTATTAGAAATCAAGCTTCAGAACCATAGAATGGTTAGGGTTGGAAAAGACCTTAAGACCACCTAGTTACAGCCCCCCTGCTATAGGCAGGGACACTTCACCTTTTAACACTTTAACACTCTGAACATTGCTTCAACTATCCAGAAATCAATCAGGAGGTAGGATCCTCCTGTAACTACACTGAGAAATAAAGCAATTAAGAATGAAGAGAGAAAACTTCGAGAGCTGGTAAAACAATACAAGCCCTCTTAGGCAGAGGTCAGCCAAAAGCCTGGTTGATAAATGTTTGGTTACTTCAGAAAAGAGTGTACATTTTACTGGGAAACACGGAAATAAAGCCAATAGTATTAAGTAACACCATCAGAAAATGGTCTTTTTGTTCACCTGTCAGAAAACTCATCTGTCTTGGATGCAAATTCTCACATTTTCAGTATCAACAAGAGAACTGGTATAGGCACATTAATACTAGTATTTCCTCAGTATTAGGTACATAATAATCTAATAAGTGAAGAACACTTTCACACCCTCAGAAATAACAGTACTTCATTGCACTGCACAACTCTTCTCAGGAAACCTTGCCTGCCTTCCAGTTATTAACAGGGCTCTGAATGAAAAGGCAACAAAGCAAAAAATATGGGAACACTTGAAAAGTCAGCATCTGAATAGAAGGAAATGAACAATCTCAGCCAGAACAGAACAGATGCAACACTTTCTGTGGTATGACCGAGGCATCAAATAACAAACATGAAGCCAAAGAGGCAGCACATGCTTGGCAACAAATATTGCTAATTCAAGGAGTCTGGTGTTTTGTCAATGCCTTTTAAATATACTTACAAAATAAATTGTGTTTGATAATAAAAGGACTAAGCCACAGCAGTATCATTTTCCACAGTAAAGGAACAAAAGTTATTTGATGATTTGAACACTTGCGGATTATTGAAACAGTAAAAAAACCAAAATCCCCCCAAAACAGACAAAAAACCCCACAAAAAACTAACAAAGAAACAAAAAAAAAAACCCCAAACTAAAAAAGAATGCAATCTCAATAGCGAAGAAGGGAAACACAGTAGTAACTTTAATTAATTTCCCTGTGAACTATGCTACAGTCCTTCACAACAGCCACTTAGGACCTTTCCATTAAAACTACACAATACCAAGACCAGGATTTTTATCTTCATTTCTACCTCAGATGTTCAAGGCATAGGCAACTAACGGCTACACACTGCAGAGAACATCTGCTATGTAACTACTCTGCAACCTAAGGAAGAAAGACTGTTTAGCTTCAGTGCAAGAGAGGATTTCATCTCATACACGTGTAATCCTCAGTGCGTTCATGTTTTCAGGCTACAGAAAAAACACATGCTTTCTGGAGATGCTAGCACTGAAGAACATCTTTCAGAAGCACAAAAACAGAGAAAGACATGAATTTAGCTTCCAGATTACCAAAGAATCCCAGGGGATAAAGCAAGTGCAAAGGCTACTCAAGCAAGTCTTGGGGGAAAGAAAGCAACAGCAGACAAACCTTGACTCAGAAACCCATTGTCTTCACACCTACAAATAAGTCTTCACAGAAGAATGACTCAGACATAGGCCATTTGCAAACATAATGTATATGCAAATACTGCTAGTACTTCTGAGACTTCCAATACAAGAAAATATGATGGCTATGAATATGCAGACATTTCAATCTGTTCTGTCACAAAAATACAAAATAATAAAAGCTACAGGATATTAGAAGCCATTATAAGCCCCAATTGTTATCACAGGTGGATCTTTAAAATTAGAGAAACACAAGAAACCAAACACTACAGTTTTAAAACAAAGAATAAAAAAAAACAACCTAAAATATTTACCCTGCCTACAAGGGCCTTTTTGTCTTCCAAGTATTTTACCTGGTTTTCTAGTACAACTAGCAGCAGGCCTCTGGTTCCCTCATGCTCCTGTCTTGACTGTGTGCCACTGGTCTTTCATATCCATTGAGCACCAGGCCCCATCCAAAATACTGCATTTCCATGAAGCAAACAAAAAAAACCCCAAACACCCTAAACAATTTCAAGATGCTTTTCAAAATGCATATGGTTCCATATAACTTCAAGATGTATACTGCTAGTAAAATGGGCTTCCACATATTCATCTGTCAGTTGCACCATTTTCCTTGCTTTTGATCAGATGCATTGCTTACAGCAACGTGACAAGATGACAGTTACCTCAGTAAGGGAGATCTATATGGGATTTGGATTTTTCCCAAGGGAAATCCTAGAACAAGAGGCATAGATGAGGCATCGGTGGATTTTCTGTTATACAAGACTTACCCTGAGAAACTGGGTAGTTAGTTACACTGAGTTACAAGATACAACGCATAAATCGGTAAGGATCAGTTTGTCTTCCAGATTCTAGATGGAAGTGTTTGAGGGTAACAGAGCTCTTATTTGCACATCTGGTTTCAGGTAGCTTCATTAGAAATTAGAAAGCAAGAAACAAACATATATCCTTAAAAATATTAAGTAAACTTCAGAGCACAGCTACCCTCCCCCCTCTCTCAAGAAGTAAAAACTTCACTCTACTCCCAAATAACAAGTGTGCACAATTTATAAAAATGAAAAGCCATAAAGAACTCTTACAATCTGAGACTTCCTGATGCTGTTTTGATGTTATCATGACTAAGATGACCATGCTCAAAAATACTTAGTTTCCTTTACTTTCAAACTTATTTTTCCTTAACATCATAGCCTCTGGCTATGAACTTTGCTTCTGTCATCATTTCTCCTGTTGCTCTGTTCTAGTTCCTTCAAAGTTTGGTTGGGGGTGTGTGTGGGGGGGTTTATTTTTTTGCTTTTTTAATAAATACAAATGCAGTCCTTTCTTGTGTGCTTTTATCTGGCCTGATAATAAACACATCCTCCTTCATGATCATCTTGCTCCTTGGAAGTGCATGTTACACACCAGTTGAGTCAGCCCTAGAGTGTTTTATCCCACAGACCTTCCTCCTGCAGTGGCTTTGAGAAGATTCTCACCATCAGAACACTCCTCTTTCTACAGGACAGTTTTATCGAAAGCAACATCTAGCACAAAGGATGCAGTAGTACCCCAGCTTCACTGTTTCCAGAGTAAGAGGATGGCCAGCCTACCTAAGAGGAGTGCAGTGCTGACTAAAGGCATCCAGCTCTCCTGCTCTAAAAGTCGGACAAAAACTTAGAAACAAACACTCTGTTGTAGCAAATGCAGCACTGAAGCAAAAGGGGGTACTCCAGGCATGTGATTCCTCTGCTGGGAACCTTTGACCAAGGGACACTACAAATACAGAACAGGTGAATATAAGTTGTTTGGGTTTGTTTTTTTTCCTGCAATGCCACCTAGAATACCTTCCATCAGTTATGTAACGAAAGCCACAGCACTTGTAAGTTTTAATCATTAGCCCCCTATCAACAGTAGATCATTTTATTTTTTTAAAACAAAGCCTACTTTTAAAAGGTTTGGTTTGGACAGGATGCTCTTTATCACCATTACTTGCCGTATTATTCTTGAAGACCATGACACAGTGATTTAAATGCTACAGAAACATATTCTTCTGATGTAAAATATACACAGTAAATGTCAGGAGTATGACAAGACCACATTAATAAAAAAATAAATCTGTCTTGAAATACACAGCCTATGTCTGTGCTTTATTAAGCTGTTGGCTTATTTGAATATCTTAATTAGAACATTTTTCAAATGTTAACAGCTTGTTTTCAGAGTTGGCTTCTGTAGCCAGCAGCAGTTTAAGTATGAAACAGAGCCAGCAAAAGTAATGCAAATAGGGGATGCTACACTTAGGTCACTCGGGGCTTCTGTGCCCAGATGAGGAGGGCACTGATTAGATTTTAAGGTCTGAGTGAAGGCATTTTTTTGTTTTATGTTTGTATGATGCTAAGCACAATGATAAGGCCTCAGAGGATTGGGGATGATAATACAATATGCAGCTTCTCCATGCTGCTCCACAATAATCCTTGACCTTGAACTTAGCCTTTTATTGCAGGGGAGATACATTAGCCTACATCATTTGTGCAGTCCTTGACCTCTCTTCTAAGACTGCCAAATAAGAGTTTCCAATGAATGCTGAGCAAGATGGCTGGGTCTTACGACTTCCAGTAAACCAAGATCAACGCACTTCAGAGTTAGAGAGGCATACTCTGGTTATTTGTTACACAGAGAACAATTTAGCATAAGCTTACTAAGAAAACTAACCGATTCTTTATATTCAACACTGAAAACACAAACCTCAGTTATATCCAGATATAAAATCCTTGTGCTAATTGCACCAATAATTGCAATATTTAACAACCCTAGTATACTTGGAAAGGCGATTCAAGCAGGACTACTGTGTTCATATCCCATTACTAGGCTCCAAGTGGCCTGAATTATATTGTTTGTCTGAGACCGAACTACTTTATGCTGCATTTGGACACTATGACTAGTATCTCTGGGGAGTATCATGAAAAGGTCATGTGTATCTCACAAGACTATCCAAAATCCCTAGATTTTTAATAAACACACTAATCCATGCTAAGTAGCTCACATTCCAGCTACAGCTCTATTTTTAGGTTATTTGTTGTACTTATATAAAAGAGTGTAATCAGTTTTGAAGTACTTTTAAAGACAGAAAAGAACAACTACCTTTGTATGCAAGAGGCTGGTGGGGAAATGGGCTGCTTCTGTCACACTACTAGCCAGCAGCTAATGGAGCTGCAGAAAGGAGCCAGAATGCCGTAAGGTGACCCATACAGTAACATGAGCTAAAGGCTCCAGAGCGAGCTGGAAAGCTCACTGTGAAGCCAATTGGTTGGTTTGGCCTCCTGGCAACCTTAATAAAAGCCTTTAAAGCAAAGCAAGCACACATTATTGAAATAGCACACTGGAATATCTCATGTCAGCCACAATCTGATCTAATGGTTTACTCTTTAGTCAATATCTGAGATCTTTCCCAAGGATTACTTTCTCCTATTGCAGTGTCAAAGGGACAAAAAATATGACAGATTTGCCCACAAAAAAACAGAACAGCCCCTTAAAGTGATTCCCACATCCTGAATACTGCAGAATCCAAGTTCTCTGAAAAAGGATGAAGAAAGCCATTAGCCATTGCTGTGACAAGGAGGGCTACACAATCTGTAATATCTGCAGAAAACCTGCAAAGCCATTGTGAATTTAGCACCCAAGTTATGGAAATCTGCACACTATTCTTCCTCAAGATTTGTTCTAGTAAAAAAAACTTTTTCCTATGAACCCTGAGTGATGCTCTCCTGTGTACCCACATTCAGAAACCTATATATAAATCAGTAATAAGGCTTTGCAGGTATAAAGCAGGCTGCTGGCATGAATGGAAGTATGGAAGCTAAGGCCAAAACTTTGGGATCTACCAAATACGCATCAAAACAAGGTCTTCATCCAGAATTACATTTTTGTGATTTGTTACAAAGCTCCAAAATAAACCAAAATATTTTTTGTTCAAATTTTAAAAAAGATTCTATTTCAACTGTAACAAATCTGAATTTCCCCTCTTCCCAGGAAAATTTCCGTTTCTCAGCCTCTGAAAATAACACAATTAAAGGCACACATTGTGTGATATTTTAAAATTTCCCTCTATTAATTTTATTTTTTTCCTGCTTTGCAAACTCTGCATCTTCTTACTGAAGAAGTTTTAAAACAGTAGAAGAAACATGAACACTACATCAAAGACAAAAAGTTTAAGCAATGTCAATCTATTGACATTTTCTAGTGTCCAAGCAGTTTATATATAGGTGTTACAATAGGGAGATTGAAGAGCCCAGGAACTGAAAATCTAGTCCAAACAAAAGTCACTGGTTTCAAGAATAACACATGAGCAGAAAATATCTTGCAGAGACCAAACAGAAGCAAAACGTTATAAACCAAAAGAACACTTGGGCTGTATGTTCTTAACCCTTGTTATACTAGGAGAACTATGAAGACTAGATGTTATCGAAAGATTTGATCACACCATGAGAAAGGGCAGCCTAATTGTGTAGGCTGCTATTGAAGCTATATATAATGTATAGTCTTAGTACCTTGCCCAGTGTTGCTACAAAACAGCAATCGATTTGTGGGACCACAGATTTCTTGTCACTCTAATTTTTCTTATCAACTAGTGATTTTGAATCAGAGCAATGTTTCCACAGTAACGTTTACCAAAAGAGAATTACAATTAAGCATATTATAAGGAAAAAAACAAGATAACAAGTTCATTGCTTAATTACTTAAAAGAAAATTATGTTTATACCAAAGATATAATGAGAAACTAATGAGTTCCCAGGATAGCTGTAAATAATGATACATTACAGCCTGCATGTGTGTTTCAGAAGTTCTTTTTGTTTTGCATAATGCTCAGAGAAATACTTAAAACGTAAACCAAATCACATTCTCACAAATTTGCCTCAGCTTTAATAACGGTGATTAAAAGTAAACTTATTCATAGTTTGAAATACATATAAGAGTACATACTACAAAATTCTCTAAATTCTGTAAATCAGCAAAAGTAAACTTACCTACGGTTTGAAGTCCATACATTATAATGAAAACATACTTCAAAATGCCCCAAAACGTGAGTCATACCAAATGGACCAAGCATCTCCAGATCCAAGACATGCATTAGAATTTTTAGGTTTCTGAAAAATCTCCCTGTCCATTTGGAGCCCACTGGAGGGTCATGGTTTTGAACCACAGTCATGGTGAGTTGACTAGGTCTATATTTACTATATGAATTACTGCTGCACATTAACTTAGGACTCTTCCCACTGAAAGCAAGCCCACTGATTTTAGTGAATTTTAAATCTTCATGGGCACACAAGATATCTACCCCTTTCTCTATCTCAATACTTTGTAGGAAATAACTCCATTTTCCGAGGGATTAATATATTTAATGGCTAATAATTACTCTTATACTAGATTGGTTTGATCTAGACTTACAAGATACACTTGCATTTGCCCACTCACAAACATAGCAGCTAAAATTACGTAGTCAGCGTTTAACCTGTTTATCTCATGGTAATAGCCAGCACAGTCAGCAGCAAATCATCCATTAGAATGATGTGCTTGAGTCAAACTCTTTGGAAATGTGTAATATTTAAAGGAGATGCCTGCACCTTTGTTAACAACCCAGATTTAGAAAACTATAAACAGAGAGGTAAACATTTTTAACAGCTAACCCTCAGCAGACAGCCCTCATTTGAAAGTAATTTATAGTTTCTATAAATGTTAGCCCGTAAAGACCTGATGACATGTTGTATTTAGTCTCAGTGAAACATGTTGCAGAAAATCTTGACACAGTTTACTTAACCCCTCTCATATATGTAAACCATATTTGACCTCCTCCAAGACACTTTCAAATATATTAATCTTCCCCATCTGGCAAAAAAAACCCAGTCAGTACTGTCAGGATTAAAATTTGATTATAATTTTCAGGTCTTTAAAAGTGCAAAATGCAGGGATACACATATATTAGAGAAAGCAGTCAATTCAGTTTTGAAACATAAATTATATAGAATTTATGTCTTTCCATAGCTTGAATTTAATTTTTAAAGAATAGCCTGTAGCTTCCTCTCAAATTCCAGACCACCAACCAACCACTGCCAGTTCTACATGAAATGAAAAGTTTATGAAAAGCTAGGACTAAGCCTTCAAATAACAATGAAGTACTCCAGGCACTGAGTACTTTTCAAAAAGCATACCTTTTATCTGAGGGCACTTCTGACAAGAAAACACAGATGTCTCCTTGATGTTGCACTGCACATGTTGCAGAAGACAAGCAAAAATAAGAGTCAGATGCCTGATAAAGTCCATGGAATCTGCAGAGAAAGACAATGATCCCTAAAATCACAATTGCTTATGATGAAATAAGGCTCAAAAGCTGACTAGTATTTCAGAAGGGCTGTTAAAGCCTGCAAACGCAGAGACCCTCATCAGACGTAGCAAATACAGAAACCCTCCTCCCTGCATTTTTAGGCTGAACAGCCATATTTGCCAAAAGGCAAGCAAACAAGATTCAGCTGTGACCAAAAGGGAGCAAGAGAGAGAAGGCAGGCAGCCAGATGACTTGGAGAAAACATTCTCCAAAGTGGAAGTGCTAAAGTGTGCTGAATACACGTACCTGCATCCTCGGGTAACCAAGGATTTCTTTCCTAAAAAAGCTGCAGTTCCCCAAAAGCAACACCACACTTTAACATGCCTGGCTGAGGCCATGAGCCTGGCTCCCCAGGTAAAGCTTCACCTGCGGCTAAATAGCATTACCTGCACCTGAACTGGCCAATTAACCACTTTGCTACACCTTCATTTTGTCTCACTTTGGGGGCTGGGATGTCCTGTGGTAACTTTTGTGTTCACATGCAGTTACTCGTTGCTACAATTTATAATTGTTGATTAAGCAAGTGGAGACTGAATGATAGTTATGTTAGTCTGGTATGTGACACTTCTCAGCCCCACACTGGTTTCAAAACCAGAGTCACAGAGTAAAAGCTCTCTGCAAATACATCTCATGTCCATGAAAGCTTCTTTTCCTGAAACTTAACATCTGCAAACAGCCATGGCAATGCCTGCAATCAAAGAATAAACTTCCTCCCTTGCTATCATCACTGTGGTCAACTTAAGGGAAACTTTATGATACAAACACCAACTTTAGATCTCAGTTTTGTCTGTCTCAGTGAATCTGTGCCCTTAGACATGGACTCTGACCTCTGAATCTACCCAAACCTTGCAGACATAAGCCAAATCCCCAAGTCAACAGAGCACAGATTTAGCTTTACATCAACCTGACTTACATTGTTTACCTAAAATTTCCAGAATAGGAATGGTCTTCAGAAAAAAAAAGAAAAAACAGATGAGATTCAGTATAAAAGACTATGCCTTCATCCAGCATCTGAAGATTTCACAGAGTAGAAATCTGGACAATGTCTTAGAAGAATAATAAAGATTAACAGTTCAGCATCGGACATAGAATGCTCTGCTGGGACTGTGTTCACGCCTGTTGCTCTATGTTTCAAATTAACTTGATTTTGGAGCAATGGATGCTGTCCAAGGATTTACATAAATAACAAATACAGTGAAAAGTACAGATTTCCTGGAGTGTTTTAATTTAACATTAACCAGATGCACTTGCAATAAAGGGTGAATTAAAAGTCTGGTGCCTTAAAGGAGGGAAACATTTACAATTGGGAACTTCCTATCTAAAAAGAATATGCCCCAAGAGATTCATATGTTGGCTTGTAACTGTTCCACATGGCCAGTATTTAAAATGCTTTTAGCCAGGTCAAGCCCTATGGTACATTCATCAGTCATAGGTATGAAAATCTGGTTATTAGGTTCCCCAATGAACATGTATTTATTAAGTGTTCACATTAACATAACCTGCTGGGCCTCCTCAGGCACAAAGTCTATTGAAATAAACAGAATTCTTCCTGGAGAAGGTATCCTGAGGAAGGCATCCATCCATTTAGCTAGCCATAAAGTACTCTGAGGGTTCACTTTGCACACAGATCTCACAGTGCTCCACAGTGGTTGGGAGCTCTGGTTAAATGGGAAAGCAGAAGTAAACTGAAATTCATACTTTGAAGATCAGGGCCTGGCACAGATGCTGTTGGGGGCCCAATATGACACGTCATGCTTTCGCACAAGAACAAAGGGAAAAACATTTCAGCCAACAAGACTTCCAAGCACAAAGGTAGGGATGAATTTTCATACAAAGAGATACAAATAGCCTGGTCTAGACAGGGATTACTTTGGAGATTCACCTTTCCCTTCATATAGCTCTCTATAAGTGATTACAGTTTTGGCACCCTCCTAAATATTTTCAAATCAGACTAGTCAGGTTTTTGCACAGAAAGTCAGGATATTATGCACTGAAATAGAGACAGCATATTTTAAAGTTCATGTAATTCATTAAGAACCAGTGACCTCATGGAAAAAAGAAACATCAGAATTTTCCATTTAGAACCCATTACAGAATATATTTAATAATGGGATGTAGGCAAACTGTTTCTTCTCCCCTGTAGAAATGCATGAGAAGTTATTCCAAAACAAAATGATTTCATCATAACCTTAATTTGAAGTTCTGGTTTCTCAGATTGTACTTTCTTCTGTTTAGCGCATTACCTATATATCTTACTGGTCCTGCAACATTTAAGCCATACACTACATCCTATTTTCATCTTATTTTCAGATGAAGCAGAAACTCGGACTCCATCAACTTACTGTTCCCTGTTAGCCAGGTTAGTTGAGACACACTGCACTAAAGCCATCTTGAAAGGATACTTGTCAGCTTCTTTAGGTCTGACTTTGTGAACTATCTAACCTACATCTGAGCTCCCCCAAACAATGTTAAGATGTGAAACTTAAATGTTCTAATGTAGGATTATTTTTTTTCCCTAAAGTTTTGCACTGCTCATGAAGGATCTGTAAGATTCTTTCATCCTCCAATATAATATGAATTACAGGGTATTTCATACATATAAGAGCATTAAAATGAAAATGTAATATACGCAAAGTATGATACTTTAAAAATACGTGTTTTAATAATTTTAATGCTATATTCTTTGAGACAGTTGTTCATACAGTGTATAGGAAGGTGTTTAAAACTGTTTATGTAGATATGGCTTGTAAGTCATTCACACTAATCTTTGCTACAGGTGCTCTAGGAGACTAAAATATCTGAGAGACAAAATCCCTTTGATTTAGCATATGCTTATGACCATCCAGAAAACTCCATCACAGCTAAGTTTTACTATCACCAGGCTCTTGATGTATGTGCAAAGACAGTTAAGAAAACTGCCTTTAATAACTACAATTTCAGATTTCTAATAAAACCTCATGGATCATTTGTATTAGTCTACAGCAGATTGAAACCCAGAGCACAAATCAGACAAATAAGTTATGAAAAATGTCTTCAAGAAATTGAAATGGTTTTGAAAATGATAATTTGATTAGTATGATTCTGAGATTACAGCTCTTCGACTAAATCAGCAACCTACCAAAAATCAGTGGAAGTCTGCAAAAGCATATAGACCTGATTCTGTTTTCTTCTGCAGTGTGGTAGATCAGGAGTAAGCCCAGTGAAAACATTGAGGTTGCATTACTGTAAAACTCATATAAGTGAATGGAAAATCAAGGCAATATTTCTACTGAAGTGGGTATTTTTCTTTCCAGGATGCATAACCTTTAAGTTTCTGATATGTACATGTGAAATAGCAGTGATACCTAATATTTTAATCCTTTGATCACATCATGAATCTACATTTTCATAACAGAATAAATGTCCACGAAAACACATGGGTATTTTCTGATGTCTGCAGAATTCAGAAGAATGAAAAGTAGACAACAAGCTCCTGATTTAAAGGCCATTGAAATAAATGGAAACATTCATCTTCCTTACAAATGAAATGTTTTCCATTTGAATTACAGACATGGAGTAAGAAAATCTGATCTAGTGTGGCCTTTTGTAGATTATCAGTGCAGCTCATGGCACATCTGTGAAGAACTGGGTGCTACTTCTCCCTAGGTGATTTGGAGCTGGCTCCTATGGCAAACAAGTACTGCCCATATTTGAAGAGTCAAAGGTACTTTTTGTTTGCTCTGCCTGTTTGTTCTGTAATGCACATAGAGGAAGGAAGATGGAGGCATTTCTGTAGGCATTGGGAAACAACACGAGCTACAGTGGTCTAAGAGCTTGCTCCCTGCACAGGACTCCATTCACTTCACTAAAACTGCAGACACCTAACAAACTGATCCTTGAGACGCATCTTTCTAAATAAAACCCTTCCTCACACACAGTGTCAATCAGCTGAATGGTGATGCAAAGAATGTTGCAGGAGAGGTTAGTTTAAAGGAACGACTACACCCTCCAGCTTGCCTTTTTTTCTTTTAGGGAATTAATTATTTGAAATTCTGCCTACTGAACTCATTCTGCTGTCCCTACATTTTGAGACAATTGTGTAACCATTTCACTTCACTAAACTGATTTCTTAACAGCTAGCTAGGAAATCTCATGGCCCATTATGAACTGGCAAAACAAAGTCTCTTATGCAGAACCCAGATGACCTGGAGCATCAGGTACTGATTTAAAAACAAAAAGCCATCACAGTACTTAGTCTCAGAAAGACAATGCTGCTCACCAGAATGGGAAATACATGCCCTGTGTTTCAGAGGAAGGGGTACCATGTGTGCTGAAAAAATTAAATTAAAAAGTCTTCGCTGCAGACAAGACCATGAGTGGCAGCGTGGCTCTGGCCTGTTCCATCTTACAGAGCAGGCTCTGATCTGCACTTCACAGAACAGAAGTATAAGTAACTCTGAAATGGACTTGAGCGTCTGCTGGTTAAAAAGCCCTGAAAAGTCAAGCAACATGGACAAAACTCAAGAGCATATTCTGTGAATACAGCAACTTTCCAACACTCCATTAATTATACAGACAGCGAAGGTTATGCTTTCTGCTGATCCACGACTAGCATCACTGCTTAGCATGCCATGGAAAATATAGATTACCTAGGAAATTCACTGTCACAGAAGACAGTGGAAATGAACAGGCCTTTTAACAGGTTGGATTTAGAAGTTCTATGTGGCTGAAAATGAGTGTCCTAATGAATAAGATGCAATTTAAAGAAACCCAATAGGAAGAACAGAAAAGTAGGGGGGCTGGACGAGATGACATTTGAAGGTCCCTTCCAACCCAAATTATTCTGTGATTCTATGAAAAGTAAAGAGATAGTGAAAGAATCATCCTCCTCTGAGAAAGCTTTATAAACAGAGTAGTTTCTGGAAAAGAAGGTTTGGAAGCATAAACAAGGAATCTGCCTAGTGTGGCGATGGGAATAGTGTTTTACCTATGTTATGTGGTAAACAAAAAGGATTTAACCAATTGACTATCTGGCTTTAGCATCAATCTCTTCTTGTAATGGAAACAGCTTGTAAAACCCTGAACATACAGAAAGTGCAGCCTGATGTGCACAAGTTTCAATAAAATAGTCAGTACTGCTGTATCTCAGAACTGAATATTTGTCTAATGACAGAATGCAATAAATTGTTTCTTCCCTTGTTTAAGAAGGATTGTGAAGACTGGAATGTGAGATGTCCTTACTTGCCCTATCAGGCAATTTGCCAATATGCTTGAAGTATTTAACACAGTAGTCATGGGCTTTCTACTTTATAGAAACATATAAAGTTTCTATAAATGAAGTTTTTATAAAGAAATATATATATATATATATATAAACATAAAAAAGACTTGTGATAGACTAGGAAACAATTTTTCTGTGTTTTCCAGCATTAAGTAGTCTTTACAAACTGATCCACTTGCTCTGTTGTCATAACACTAGTTAAAAGTAAAAGACTTGCCTAGTACTCCAACACATCAAGCACTAGGCGAGAATCAGGAAGTAAATTCGCAACCCAGACTTCTTGAAGAATTGGAACTGGGGCATTTCCATGTCGTTTGGATTCTCATTTCTGTGAAGTGGGTTTCCAGCCCTTCTGAAGTTCCTGATTCCTACAGTCTTACCTTTTAAACCCCACAAATTCACAGTTGCGCAAAACACTTTAACTTAAATAAAAATCTAATTATATGGTTCAACCTAGATTAATTCTGGACAAACACAACCCCATCAGTTAGTTCTGATATTTTTTGCCTATCAGGAAATTAGTTGTTTACCTATATAAAAGTGCAATTCTATTTTTCGTCATTAAAAATTATGTAATATCAAATCGTACTGATTATCAATGAAACTTATTATGGAAATAAGGAGTAACAGGTTAAAACTTAAACAGGGGAAGTTTAGATTGGATATAAGGTAGAAATTCTTTACTGTTAGGGTGGTGAGGCACTGGAATAGGTTGCCCAGAGAGGTTGTGAATGCTCCATCCCTGGCGGTATTCAAGCCCAGGTTGGACGAAGCCTTGAGTGAGATGGTTTAGTGTGAGGTGTCCCTGCCCATGGCAGGGGGGTTGGAACTGGATTATCTTAAGGTCCTTTCTAAACCTAACTATTCTATGATTCTATGACTCTATGATTGGTTTACAATATTTTGCTTACTAGGAAAAAAGATGTGTGAATTTCTTATAGAAACTATCTCCAAGACATAGTTATGTTACATATGAACATCAAATTCAGCAAGATATAGTCATATTTTTAGTTACTTATCTTTTAAGAGCCCTGGTATATCCATCTTCTGTGTAAAACTGTTCTTAGCAGCATACAAACTTTCATGCTCCTGGCAAATATGACTTATGTTAAGTTGCCATTATTGAAGAGACTCAAAGCTGATGAATGGACATAGAATTAAATACAACCTAATAAAGATACTGTATATTCAAACTAAGGAGCAATAGACATTTCAGATATTGCTGAAATTTGTTCTATTTCAGCACCTTATGCCACTAAATTCTACTCTTCTCATATTCCCTCAAGCTGGAATTGTGTTTAAAAAACTATTGACTTTTGAGAAAATATAAAAAGGGAAGGGAAACTCTGATACACACAGAAAATGCCAAGAGCAGCAAAATTTGTGCAAACAATAAATAATGAAAAAATAAATATTAAGCTTTAATAAACCTAACCCTAGGAGAAAAAATTTCAGCAGAATATAAAGTTGGGAGGCATTCCCTTTCCTGGCAGCATCATACTGCTCTGTGCATTGGTGAAAGAAGCACTATTGTTCCAGGTGTCTATCAGAAGAGCCATGTCAGTCAGTGTGATCCTGACTGCTGGCTGATGCCCCTCCAGTTTACTTGTGTAAACAGGACTTTGGCCACAATCACTGCCTGAAACACAGGTCAGCTCTATTGTACTGGTACACACAGCATGAAACGCTTCATTCCTGCATGCTGGTGTTCTTAGTGAAGCTATGGAGAAAGGTGATTGGTTATGCTGATTCAGAAAACACGATACACAGCGTGACCATGTCAGCTTTTAAAAGGTGAAACATACTGCCTAACAAACACTATTTGTGCACATGTAATCAGAAGTGTTCTCTCCAAAGTCTTCCAAGTGCACCACTTCTGAGAAAGACTAAATTTAACTGTTTTAACAATACTTGCACTTCCTCTTTACACTGAGCAGCAACTCAGCTTCTTCATCTCCTGTGCATGATCAACTCAATTACCTGCCAATAGAAGACTGTTTTTAAAATACCTGACTTTAATGCTAAGTGTTGATCTCTTCACTTATATTTTCCACCTGAAAATGGCAAACATCTTGTAAGAACTGACCTAATAAAGCACTTCTGGAAAGCCACACTGAAACAAAAACTTCCCCTGTGTTGTGCCTAGTTTGCAGATAGAAAAACTCAAACCAAGAGGAATTAGGTTCACAGAGTTTGTCAGCCTTAAATCTGGGATTAAAATTTAGGGTCAGAAATCCATGCCCATGGACACAGATGTTAATATTTCACAGAGTGCAGTGAGACCCACTTCTGTTAGAACACGATTTGCCCTCTGTTCCAGGGACGCACTGTTCTCTGAGAGGCAAGTGCCAGCTAACAGCAGAGTTTTGAATAAGCCTGGTTCAGGTATTTTCCCTTCAAAATTACACGGCATTTGCGTTTACTGGCACAGCTGCATCGGCTTGAACTTCACAGGCAGCGCCAGAGCCCTGCTCGGGGGCCGACCTCTGGGAGTTCCAGCCACTTCGCTAGGCAGCCACTAGATGTCACTTCATCCAGAGCTTTTCCTCGTCTGATTTTCATTCGTGTCAGTAGAAAACTTCTGAATTTCGTTCTCATTTAAAACCGTTTCAAGTAAGAACTGGTGATGCCGATTAATATTTTACCAAATTTAATGGATTATTCCATGTTGCAGAATC
Organism: Neopsephotus bourkii; assembly: GCF_033783945.1. Lineage (NCBI taxonomy): Eukaryota > Metazoa > Chordata > Aves > Psittaciformes > Psittacidae > Neopsephotus > Neopsephotus bourkii. The sequence continues at coordinate 5,523,514 of NW_026900826.1, forward strand.
TGAGCTCTTAAAACACCACAGCAAAGGTTAAATGATCCCCTTTATTCAGAAACTGTAAATGTTGTCTAAATTTGCCAATCACGTTTGTAACCTGTGATCAGCATTTAGCTAATTTGCACTTCTGCTTAATTTGTAATTCTGTTGCAACTTCAGAATTACAGAACTGGGAAACGCTTGGCCCCGGGTGCACAGGGGCCACAAGGCTGACGAGTGGGGTGACCTCGGAAGTAAACCAGAAGCCTCAGCTACCAGTTCTCATTCTTCTTTTGTTCAGTTCACATGATGAGTCAGAAATGAGGCACCAGAGAATGAAAAGCAGAGAAATGAACAACACCGTGGCAAAAAAAAACAGTGCCACTTGCAGAGCAGATGGTGTCATTTTGGCCTGCCGTAAGTCACAGAGATGCTGTCAAGTGCAGGATTTATGGTTTAAAAGCTCCATATATTTTATCCTCAGAGTGATAACTCTCAGCTCTCTGATGCTTTTGACTTTGAACTTTGACTAAAACTTCACCCTTGCAGAAGGTGACCCAGTTTGAAAAGTGTCTCCTCTACAGCCAGACACAAATCTTTGCACAATTTTGGTACCAATATTAAAGAAAGCTGAAATCAAAATAGAAATAACAATCAGGAGAAAGGTGAGTCCATCTGACAAGGGGATCTCTAACAATTTCTTTGCTTACCCTACAGTACAGAGAGCATGCTTGTTTTCTTTAAATACACCAGGGTGAAGGGTAAAAACCCAAGTAGAGAAGCAGCTATAAAAAAAGTTCCCAGCTTAGAGTAGGGGTCAGCTGAGAAATCAGAAAGCTTCTACCTGGCAAGCCAGTTAAGTTCCTCCCAGGAGAGTGCAAGATGCAAGAAACCTTACTCATTATTAAGTAGACTTTGATAGTTACAGATAGGAGAGGGATAACACAACATAAATGCCTGCAGTGGTGCAGGGGCATCATCTAGCCTGTACTTTTCCCTGATGACAGCTTAGCCACCACTATGAAGGAGATATTTATTACTAAGACACGGGGCTGGCAGACAACCAAAACATAAATTATATCCAAAATATATCCAAAATATCCAAATATCCAATATCCAAAATATCCAAAAGCCATGCAGAATGAAGAGATCTTATGTTACTTTTATGGCTTATTCCAAAATGTTGTACACTTCAAAGAAATGACTGTGCCAACTCTCATAGGATGTTAGCTCCACCCCAACAGCTGAAAACCCCTTTCTAAAGACTTAATTGTTTGCCTGCTCAGTTCAGCTGATTATTCTAGTTTCTAGCAATTAAGATTGCATTTCATGATTTTTAGCCTTATTAATGTTTACAGTTTTGTCTGCTACAAAACACATATTTGTCATTATTTAATGGAATTATTCATAAATGGCATTGGTTCCACTTCAGAGGTATATATAACAAGAACAGGACCAAACAGAAGTATCATTCATTGTAAATTTTGATGTATTTCTTCTGTTAATTTGAGATATATCGGAGATTCACATTAGATGCAAATCTTTCTAATTTATCTTCCTGCTTCTTTAAAAAACCACTTTCTTCCTCAAGCTAAACCAAGGATGCAATTCTTTATTCATCTTTACACCTCATTTCAGACAATTTTTTCCAGCACTGCCATGGTTCTGAAAGCCTCCCTGCCCAGATGCCTTGGTGTGCTGCAAAACACACTGAGAATAATGAGGTGGCTGCTCTTCTCCCCAGTACTGCCACATGTACGTTGTCAGCACTGCAGTACAAAACAAGATTATGTCTGATATTCCATCCTGTTACAACGTCATCCAGAGCACACCCCAGCATATGTATATTTTAATTCTTCTATATTTTTCCTTGCAGCCAGAAGATTGACTGTTCTGATCACACACTTGTAAAGCAATAGGCCAAATTCAGCTGTCCCACTGAGGCCAGTAGGGCTTATCCAATTTACACTGCTGTAACTGAGCCATTTCAAACTCACACCAGGGAAATAAAGCAAAATTTGGCCCATAGTGCAAAAGGCAAAATGTTCTGGAACATTTTCTGTCCTGCAAATTCATCTTCTCACTGGTGCAGAATAAGTTGCCATGCTTGGGTGTACTAACCTCCCCTCACAACAGAGTCTGCTCTGGGGGACAGAAAAAGGGACTGTAGCAAAGCTGCAGTTAAAAAGTGAGTTTGTGCCTTGGCTTGTTCATTTATTGTAGGACTGGAACAGAGCATCAGAAAAGCTTCCCACCTGCACAGTCAGAATGTGATAAAGACGTTTACTGTTCTTTGAAAAGTGGGGGATGGACTGCCACAGAAATAAACTGAAGTATGATCCAGATTTAAAATAACATGGAAAGCTACATCTTGAAGGGCTGAATTTGAAAGTGTTCCCTTTCCTTTCTGAGCACAAACTAAAATACTTTCTGTTATAAATAAAACTGTATTTACAAAAGGAACTTTTTCTGTTCCTTCTTCCTCCTGACATTCTCCTTTCCGGTTTAAGTCCAAATAGTTGCAATAAAACCTCCAGATGCAACCCAAAGGACCAGCCTAACTGGAGAATGGAGATCAGATTGCTTTGTTGTGGATTTAGTCAAAATATTTGCTTGTCAGAGTTCTTACAGCACAAAACACAGTGTCCAGATACAATAAAGTTGGGCTTTAGCACAAAGTTAATATGCAGTGGATCTACGGGAACCTAACTTCCCAGTATAATTGAGGTGCCATCTAAAATTACTACATGGTAGTTAAGTTCTTTCATTAAAATTGATCATTTTCATTGATGGTGGCTTGTGGGAGGGAGGAGAGGAGCAAGAATCATAGCCCTCTCTAAGGATTAAGGGTACTTACACATTTACATGCATCCCCTAAGAAATGACAACATAAAGCAAAATCAATCCAGACATCTACAAATTCTAGGTAACACCAAAATGTAAGGCAGACTTCATCTTCCTGATACCAGGTTACTTCCACAAGTGATGAATGAAATGTACCTTCTACAATAACTTATTCATTGTTTAATTAAGCTGCAAAATCTCATGCGTTTGTCCATTCACTTTTCACTTAGCAGGGCAGTTATCCTGTTACCTGCTCTCTCCATATATTCCTGTGTCCAGTAACCTTTGCTATTCCACTTTTGTACTTGTTGATAATCACTGTGATCAAGGATGCTAGAAGCACCTGTGGCTACCTGCATGAAATTCAGCATAGAAGGAACATCTGAGAGCCCTAGTAGGAAAAGGGTCTGGGGCCAACAATGGGGAGCATTGGTTCAAACACAGGAAATTTGTAGAAAATTAGGAAGAACAAACAGGAGAAGAGCTCTCAAATCTCTGTTTCTCAGTCATGTATTTCAGATACCTTCTCTTCTGATACAACTGGAAAGTAGTCCCTGCCCATGGCAGGGGGGTTGGAACTTGATGATCTTAAGGTCCTTTCCAACCCTAACTATTCTATGATTCTACGATTGCAATTTGCAAATCACATTTTCTACAGGCTGGAGTTCGTTTTGGAGGGAGTTGCCAAAATTCAACCTTCTTTCCACAGATCAGTCATTATCAGATCATCTTCAAATATTTGTGTCTTCATTTTTATGACTGTTAAAATGTTTTGTCAGTGATTAATTAGGCCCTACATATTGACAATCAGGGTTTGCTGGGTAGTATTTTATTCTATAATAGACACACTGTTGAGAAATCATGACGCACAACTGAAAAGCAATTTTTTTCACATTTGCTTACTAATCCTTGCCTCTAAATGGGAGAGGCACTGGTGGATGGACCACTTGATGGATAAAAAATTGTCTGGATGGTTGCACTCAAAGAGCTGTGGTCAATGGTTCAATGTCTATATGGAGACCAGTGACAAGGGGTGTCCCTCAGGGGTCAGTGTTGCGACCAACACTGTTCAACACCTTTGTCAGTGACATGGACAGTGGGATTGATGCACCCTCAGCAAGTCTGCTGACGACACCAAGCTGTGTGGTGTGGTCGACACACTGGAGGGAAGGGATGGCATCCAGACAGGGGGGTTGTTTCCACAAAATCACCATGTCTTTTCCCTCTTGTAAAGCTGACACCTGCCTGTTAGTGGAGGCATTAGCCATTTTGTTCTAAGAGTTGCTACAGCCTGTGGTTTCTCAAGGAAATGTCACTTCTTTCTGCTTTCTTTGTTGTCTCCCTTAGAAGAAAACTACATGGCTGTTGTGTCTGCTTAAACAGAGGAGTGCCTGAACTGAAGGAAAGGAGCATTCAGTAACAAGCATAAAGGGATTCAAGGAGACAGCCAAAGTCACATGGCCTGACAGGCCTCATGACATTCAGTCTTACAATGCTTGTTTCTTTTATCCATTGTTTCTCTTGAGATTTTTCTTCAAATCACACACAAATGAACTTCCATCAGTTCACTGCTCCTGGGACGGGTTGGTGTGAAACGGTTGCTAAGACCTCCTGTTGTCTAGATCTGTTGTCTCCTGTTCTGTTTTGATGGTGGGACAACAGCCTTCAATTAGATCTGTGATGTGAGCAGCTTTTGCAGTCCTCACTCTGCTACAGCCTGCTGGTTAAATTATTTTTTCAGAAAGCTTATGGCAAGTTGATGACATGAGTGCATTGAAAGGTCAAAATTAGTCTCCTGAAGTCTCTGGTAATAACAGTTAATTCTTGCATAGTGCACTGCAGCTATATAAGTACTTTACAAGGGAATGTCAGCATTACTATTCCCATGTGACAGACAGCAAAACAGATGGAGCATGACTATGACCGAGCCAGGAAGAGAACCCGTAGCTCTGGCTGAGTGCCCTCTCCATGCTGCATTTGAGTATTAGTTAAGGCAGCAGTTAAACACTGCCCAGCAAATCACTGGTGTAGAAATATTTATAGGCCCCAATTCAGCGTAAGCCAGCACATCGCCACTGGCTTTATTAGATTTACATTTGCCTATACCACAGACAATGTGAGCCCTTGATCCTTGGAAAGTGTGGTCCTTACTTTGACAGCAGTTGGGTGCAATACAGTAAAGAGCACAAGGCAGGAAGAAGAGATGACTTTGAGAGCCAGGCAATTCTATGTTTTTAAGAGAGGAAAATAGGTTTCAGCAGTACACACAGCCACAATGGGTTGGCTCCAACTGGCTCCAGTCAGATCTTGCTCAGACACTGCTGGGAGAGACTGTAGTGAATGAAGGGCAACACTACAATAAACAGTTGGCTCCTGCCAGTCTCATGGAATTTTTTTTTATGCTTCTAGACAGTTTAGAGCTGTGACAGGGCACAAGTATTAAGAGACCAAAACTCTTCTATATATCAGTAAAACATTCAGCATATTCTATATTTAGGGGATTTTTATCTTCACTAACTAATGACTCACATTTGAAATAAAGTGGTGCAGTCCTACTACATTGAAAGCCTTCACCTCTCTTTTTCTGAGATCTGATTGTGCTAATCATGCCATTTGCTTGGAGATACTGATTTTCATGATTTTCACTCATCTCCTATACACAGGACTGGAACTACCACCTCATTTCATACAAGCCACATGGCAGCAGTCAGGAAACATAAACCTGGAGGCTAAAATAAGATAAGAAACTGACAGATCATAGTAAGGCCTGCTTTCAGAGCCAGGGGCTGACAATCAGATTCAGAACAATTGTTCTGATCACGTAACAACAGATTCTAATCTTCAGTGTGAGATTTCAGACCAGAACAGTAGGACTGGTTAAAATATCCTGAATTAAGCACCTGAATCAGGTCCAAAATGTGATGTGACTGGCTTCACTCTACTCCAAATCCCTTAACATAGTGCTTACAGCATATTTTTTGTTCTGGAACTAAGACCACATGAGGGCAGTGTAGGGGGGAGTAAAATCCAGGGATACAAATTGAACTATAAACCCAAGTTTCCTGCGTCTTCATGAAATTTGGAGAGGTAGAGCTGTGCAGCCTGCATTTATCCCACAAACTAGAGAAGAAAGTTTAACACTTCTGTTCAGCCTCCTCTCTTATTTCTTTTCCCTATCTTTTCTCCCTCCTCACATTTTATTTCCTTCTCACCTGCTGTGAATATTCTCTTTGTTAGAGAGGTGGCTTTAAAGTTCCTCAGAGATTGAGACTACAGTGGACTTTGCTCTGCAAACATACAGTGATTCAGCTCCTAGCAGGACAGAAGCAGTAGGAGATATGTAAAGTGATACGACAGGCCTGCAATTTGGAGAGGTGAACACTTCGTCTCCAGAACTGTGGTTAAAGGCCCACAGATTCTCTCATCTAAACCAAAAGGCAAGTTCCCCTGAGAAAGCAAACGGAAGCAATATCCTTCTCTTAGCCAAGTATAATTTTCATACTATTTCCCTAGGCTAGGAAGTGTATTCTTCAGAAACTCCCAGCTAAGCCCCTTTTCCCCTCAAATCCTCTGTAGGGTTCATTTCTGTAACTCACTGGGACAGCTTTTCGAGTGCATTTTCCAACATGAGAGAATTATTAAAATCTTTTATCTCAGTTCTACTGTGAACATGCTTTTAATACATGCATTATGTACTTGTGTAAACTTGAGAGTATTAATTTGTCTGCATTGTACTTGACTGATCATTTAGCTCTGCTATAATCTTAAATAGATAAGTCTCCTAGGGAATAGTTGCACCATGCTGCAATTTCTTCACTTGGATTCATAAGGAATTGATTATTTTAAAACTCACATTGCCATCCCATGTAGTTAGATGCAGTGATAAACAGAAGAGGTCTCTCTCAGATCTTTAAGGAAATGCACCATTTTCTAATAATCACACTAAGTATCCTGTTCAAAGATGGATTTTTATCCTTTACACACTTCTTCTCCTACTCTGCAATTCTCACTAAAGCACAGAATCATCTTCTTCTGTTTCAACACACATTACATCCCCTGTATCATCCAGCCACAGCTGTGACACTGTATCCTTGAAGAAAGCAAGAAAATTAAGGTAGAACATTCCTGCCTGTAACCCAGGTTGATTGGCTTCCACAAAATCATTCTTTTCAGGGTATTCTGTCATGAAATCCTGAAAAACAATCTTAAAATATTCTCAGTCACAAATGATGGTAAAATAACAAGCCCACTAACTGCTTCTGTATTATCATATAAACCCTTCCTTGAACAGTGGTTTTGTATTTGTCCTTGTATCTGACCAGTTAAGACCTCCCATGTTAGGGCTTCATTTTTATTTCCATTTCCTTTAAAGTTCATATATTATTACATGGAACTGCTTTTCTGTATGAGACCCAGCATGTTGAAGACTACTGAATAGATTTTTATCTGCACACCAGCTTATGCATCCTTGGTCATAACAAGAAATCTCATCTCCCTCATTTATAGTTCCTTATTCTTTCATTTGGTCATAAAGCCAGCATCAGAGCAACTGTTCATTATAGGCAAAATACTGGTCTCTTTTAGGGAATGACAGATCAGCCTTTGAGTTAAAAATGGCCAGGATCTGGGCCTAAATCTTTTCTGTCTTCTGTCTCTGATAGTTTGCTGTAATTTGAGAGAAGCGGTTCTGCTGAGTTTGGGTAGACAAATGTTATGGTTGTATCACAGAAAGAACAGTATTTAGCTCATAATAGAGGCTTGTTATTTTACAGTTAAAAAAAAAGCCAATTCTGAGGTCCTGTCCTAGATGCCTAAATGCATATGTGACTTATTTATATAGTGTATCTTGTGTATTTTGGCACAAGAACATGGTACACAATGATCTTATTTAGCAATATTTTTAAGAACATGTAATTTTGAAAACCCAGCCATTCAAATATGTGACACAGTTGTGCCTTCTGTTGAAGAGTATATAAAATTGAGAAATGTTTACTTGTGATATCTATCCACTGTTTCTAAGGAGGAAATCTTCATTAATACTTTTTTTCCATTTTCTATTTTATAGAATAGTTTATGCCAAACTGGAACCCATCATCAAGTAAGGCGAAGTTGGGTAAGCACACGATTTTTGTATATGATAAGTACATTGTGGTCCAAATTCTACTCAGACTGAAGTTGTTTTACTAACCTGCTTTTTTTTATAGAGAGGTTAGAATGAAGGCTTGCAATCAGCATAAGATCCCTTGTTGCTTATGAATGAGAACATTAGTGAAAAGACTAATTGGTTCATAGGAGAGGTTTATGAATCTACTGTTATTATTAATATTCAGGGCTGGTCCTTCAAGTCAGAAAGAGCTGCCTCATCCTGGGAACCAAATATTGCAGTGTTAAGTCTCCATTATCTACTGCATCAGGAAAAGGCTGTGGACTGTTTCTGTTTGGATAAAAAACTGCTGATTATCCTAAGTGATTTAGATGTCTATATTCTACTGAAAGCCAAATGAGAATCTGTAATTCTGCTGAAATTGTTAATGACGTAATTACTTTGTTTCCCTGTTTTTTTACACCAGTAGATCTCTGTGTTTTCTTTTAAAGCTCAATATATGATACACAAAGCAAAAAGATCCAAAATGAGAGAGAGCTAAATGCTGTTCAGGTACCATCCTAAAGCTGTTTGCAGTTTTAAACATTCAACATCATATTCTAACATCAGTGAATGGATACTTTGCAAGATTGACTAAAACAGATGTTGAAAACGGAAAACTAGTAACCATTTAACAGTGCAAAAGGGCTCTAACATGATTCAGAGCCTGTGGGAAATGTGGTATGATCGGTTATTTGTTGTGTCTGCCAATTAAATAAAGCTCATCAAATTATTCATAGCAAATAAAGTCTGCTGCAAAATGAACCCATGTTACTCATAGCAGGCTCCAAGTTCAAAGTTGCTTCAATTTCTCTAAATGCATTTTTTTTTTGCTCTGGTATGGATTAGGAGACCGTCCACAATGGTCAGCAGTCCCCCTGACTGGTAATGTGTACAATATGATTTTTTTTTTTTGTTCTTTCCCTTGATGACAAACTTTGACATTTTGGAGGGAATTGATACTTTCCTATTTGTAAAGAACACTGTACTTTCAGTACAGTTTCACAAGAGAGAAAATAAAACAGAAAGAGCACCAATACCTCCTAACAGCACTAAGAATAAATCCCAGCACTGTGTAGAAGCATGATAACAATTTCAGGTAACAAGTAGTGAACTGAACACTTCTGGTATAAAAGCTTCAACGTTTGGAAAAAGAATTGTAGGGATGTAGAGTTTTGGTACCAGTTACACAACAATTGACAGATACTAGATAGTCGTATCCAAGTTCACCCTGAACACCTGAATACAGCACACTGAATATAGCACACGAAATATAGCACCTTTATTCTAATTAAAATCCACAGTTTAAAAACCCTCCAGGCAAGTCATTCAGGTGCTATACAATGAGCAGAGAACTGGACACTGAGGATAACTCTGTAGCTAAACAGCACAATAGGAAGATCTCTTAAAAGCCTCTTGCTTGTATTTTAAGACTATTTCAGGTTCTCCCTCACTTTCCAGGCAGAGGATGGAATTTTTTCAGAGAAGCTATAACTTCGTTAGAACAAAGTACAGAACCCTAAAAAAACATGCATAGACTTTCTGGAATAGTTTAGCAGATTTCTCAACAATTTTCTCTCTTTTACTTCTAGAAAAAAAACCAAAATGCATCATTATACAGACACAGGCAGCCACAAAGCACTGAGCCTCCTGTTTCTGGTAAATCCCACCCTCTTTTTGCTTCCTGATTTGCTCTGTAATTTTGCAATGTGCCTCAGAGAAAGTACTTTTTTCATGATAATCAGCAGCCACCAGCTTCCTAGCCCATGAGCATACACCCTCTGTTCCCAAACAGTCTCTGTCCTTTATCCAGCTACATCACCAAATGCCAACAGTTTCCCCTGTTCAGTGAACACACTTCAATGCCTGCATGCTCTGGGTCTAAAATTATTTCTATGATAGCATTTGTACATACAGCACCTTTTGTCCCAACACCTTTTAAACAAACTACACATGCTTTGTCTAGAGGTGATTTAATCCACCATAGAAATGCAGTAACAGTTAATAGTGCATAGCAATATAAGAGCAGTTTAGGTCAGCAAATTCTGAATGCATTTGTTCCTAATGAAGCTATTGCTGTAATTAAGGAAGGGAGTAAGCAGGACAATTTTGAAGTTTGGAGTTCGGCCAGGAGACCAAAATTAACAGCATTCAGACTTCAGTAAAAATGTTCAAGTGCTTAAAATGGCCACAAATGATGTGGACCTAAGTTTTATATTTCATTTGAAAGATGGATGAGCAGGTCATTTTGCTGTCAATGGGTCCCTAATTGGTTCACCTTAGAGCATTTTTGATCAATGCTTTCTACTTCTTTGTCTAACAAAGATCCTGCATTCATAATTTCTCAACCCTTCTAAATTCAATGCCATGCAATCCCTTAGTTATAATCCCTATGCTCTAGTAATAAAGAAACGGAGTCATTATATTGTAGTGTGCACACTAAAAAGCCTTATCTTTTTAGAAACGACTAATTTTGTCTTATACCTAAGAGGAAGTCCAAGAACTCTCCATCCAATGGTTTTAGGGCAAATTACGTTTCTGCCAGAAGTTGCTTTTCCTGCTTTTTCTACTTCCTTAACAAAGTGAAGATCAGAAAGAAGTACCCTTTGCAATTTTAATTTGATGACTGACTAGGGATTTGGATGGCCTGGGGTTATCTGGGGTTGACCCAGGTGAGTAATTTTTAATATCCGTGTCCCATGTGGCATAGAGAATCTTATGGATGTTCAACCCCTTCACCAGAGCATAGGGCAAGGGCTCAACTTAGGTCTGTTAGTCCATTTACTGAAGGCCAGGCTTCTACAATGATGAATCAGAGCTAGTAAATACTCTCGACTTGAACATGGACAGAACTGACACATGACTATTTGCATAAGCAAAAGCTGTAGTACAGAGATAGTTATACGGACAACATGTTTTTCAAGGAAGCACCTTTCACTCACAACAATCTGGAATTAGTAACATACTCTTTGCTAGGGTCGCACATCCAGACTGCTGCACCAGCAAAGCTGCATGAATACAGACTTAGCCAGGCATATAATCTACTTTTGATCTTGGCAGTAACCTACCACTGACATAATTGATAGGTCTGGTTTTAGTCATGGAGTTCACATAGCCTAACATTTACACTCTGACCCATAATTATATTTAGAATATACACACGCCTCTTCCTGCAGAGAGAATAAAAAGCTGCACAGTACATCTTTCAGGAAGACCATAAAGATTCCACTCATCCACCCCTAAAGACAGAATTCCTTTTCAAAGCTTTCCATCATGCTGTGCAGTAGTTGTTAATACGTTGCCAACCTCCTATATGTGTCACACAGAGACGACCAGGGATATAATCAAGAAACAATTTCATTATCCAGGTAAAAAATGTCCTCCCTTAAAGCAACCCAGTTATTGAGGAAGCACTGCATGCTATGAGATATGACCAAGATACTTCTTTCATTGAAAGTAATGAAGCTGGAGCAAGCCGTATGAGATTTAACATCTCTGTGACTTTACCTCAGGAGGCCAATACAAAGGAGAAGGCTTTATCAAGTTATTTTATTATAAAAGTGAGTGATACACATGCTGAAAACATGCACTGAGGGAATGAGAGGCTGTAAAATATTAAAGTAACCCTAGACCACATTAGCATAGCCTTGAACTGTGAGAACAGTACTGGCAATAAACTTTAGCTTTGTACTGATTTATTTAAACTTCACCATAAGTTCTTGGAATGTCCTCTGTTATGTCAAACCTTAACTTCAAATTCAGCATGCAAATTGCCCCATGTGTTTAAGCCTGGTCCTGATTTATACAAAAACACATTCTGTTTCTTCAAAGGTTGACAGAATGAAGTCCAAGAACTGTAGTCAAAGGATGATTTTTGGTTTCAAGTTAGCAGCTGAAGTTAAAAGACGTGATGCTTACGATGCCTATACTTAAAACTGTTATAGTAATCTAGAAAGCTCACAGTAAAAAAATCCCCAATATCTCTGCAAGAAAAATATTGAGGGTGTTTTTAAAAGGCCATTTGATTTGTCATCACCAAAGGACAAGGATCAGTAATCCTTCAGGTGAGAAGAGTACCTGTCCATGGAAAAGAACATGCTCACTTTTGAGATGTCCCATTTTCTACAGATCTGAGTTTCTGTCACTCAAAACAGTACCACAAATCTTGAAAGAAATGGAAAAATGAAACCTATTTCCCACTGCAGCTCATGCACTTTTATTATATTTATGGCTTATATATATTGTAGTGGCTCCTCCTTTGGCAACTCAGATTTTTAAGGAATTTTATTCACTTTCTTCTGAGACTGACAGTTGAATGAATCAGTCTGTCCCAGAAAATGATCATAATGGCAATTTGTTACTTGGAAAGGAGGTGACCAGAGCTCCACAGTCCTGACTAACTTGGAAAGCCAGGGGTGTGAAAGCTTGGAAAGCTGTGCTATGAGCTGCATCCCCAGGGCTTGCCCCAGAGGTGCCACCAGCCCAGAAGCAGGAAGCACCGATGTGTTGCTGCATCTGGCTGTCTGGCATTCCAGCACAATTCTCCAGCTACATGTTGGGTTCATCCCTTGTGATACAAGGTCAAGCCTTTAAAAGTCAGATTTTCAGGGTTTTCCTTCTCTACGCCCACTAGTCTTAATGCACTCAATTTGCCTGTGAAAACCCAAAACCAATTTCCTTAACAAAGGAGCACCTCTGCTATTTATAAGCACCAGTGAAACTAAGCAGCCTTGTAGGGAAACACTTCCTTTCAGAAATGATGGTATATATGGACATTTTACACTTGAACTTTCCTTATTTGGTATATTAGGAAACTGGCAACATTATACAAAGTCAGCTATTATCACATTCATAGTAACTGGGCCATGTAATTCATTACTAGTAGCTATCACTATGAAGCCAACTGTTTAAGACAGAATTGCTTACATGGCTTTGACTTAGCAAATCACATGCACAGAATGAATGAGGAAAGAGTGTTTAAATCTCCATATTTTCAAGTTATTATCTAAATTCTTTGTTATCATATTCTGTTGTATTTATTTTTATAAGCACTTAATTTAACATCAAGTAATTTTTCTTTTAAGTAATAGGCCCATCTTCTCCCAAAAGCAACTCCTTTTTCTTTCTTATTTTGTTTTGATTTATGAAACAAAATCATCACAATGTAATCCAGACTAATAGCTCCCCTGAAAATGTATCAGCAAAATACAGGGATAAATGATGCAAAATGTAAGCAAATACAAGAAAAATACTCTAGTCCAAACCCACTTTCCTTAGGCTGTCAAAATTCCTAATGAAGTCTGGCTATATGTGATATGCTCCACATCAGTACTAATGGCTCTCTGGCTACAGCTGTAGTCATGTGCCAGTGATACAGCCTAGATATCCTTTGCTATGAAAACTAAAATGTGATAAACATATCCTGTAATTACATGTAAGAACTTAATTTCCTTATGTATTTTGTTCAAAGGGAACAAGCATTACAATGCATTAAATAAAGCACTGAAAATGGAAAAAAGGTTATCAAGAACCTGTAGCTAAATAAAAAAAATATTCTGGAAACTACGGCAGCTCTTCAAGCTAGACAAACTCTGCCTAAGTCTAAATGGAAAAACAAAACTGGAGGGAAGTGTTCAAGGACAGGTTGGGCAGGGCTTGGAGCACCCTGGTGTAGTGGAAGGTGTCCTGGCTCATAGCAGGGGGACTGGAACTGAATGATCTTTAAGGTCCCTTCCAACCTAAATCATTCTATGATTCTACCATGTATGTTTTTACATCACCATAAACCCCCTCTTAAAGAATGATTTCCCCAGAAATTACCCTATTGCCAAACCCCCACTCATTTTGAAATTGATTATTTTTAAAGTAACTGGAAGTCAATTCATATCAGAAATATTCAGTTCCTTCAAAGCTCAGAGCTGGGGTTATGCTAGTCTGCATATTTATGAACTGCTCTTAAAAGCTGTGGTATTTTTTGAAATGTTCAGGATTTTTGCTACTCTGAAATTTTCTAAGATGAATTCCTAACAAAAATCATCATCACCTCACTGGAATCCCCAGGGACACTTCTAAAAGCTTTTATGCAGACTTTTTCTCACTAAAAAGAATTATGGAAAAACTCTTCACCTATCTTAAAATTTACACTGCTATATGATCTATAAAAACATAATGGCATCCTGACTTCTTGATTTTAATTCCTTATTTCTGCAGCAAAAAGGAGTGGGAAAATGTGACATTAAATGTTCTGCTCAATACTCAGCCTTCAGTTTGAGTATTTTTCAAAATTCAAATGACTCATTTGAATTTTCATGTTAACTTATCTCTTGACAAATACTATACGGAATGGACAGTCAAAAATAGAGGTAGCATTTTGAGGAATTCGTTTCTGCCATTTGGAGACTGTCATTCTGGAGCAAATGGAATTCAGATTTCTCTCTTTTGCTTTAACAAAACCTGATGTATTTAAAACGTAATAACTTTTGTAGAATTTCACGTGGTAATTTCACTAATCTGGAACAAACAGTCTGGGAGACACAAGTTTTTAAGACTCAGTATGGAATGTTGTTGTCAGAAACACAGCAAATTCTTTGTCTAAAAAAAATATTAAGAGGATTTAAATGATCCTGTAGTTCTATGAAGAAAAAGAACATCCCCAATTTTTAGTTACAAACTGCTTTTTAAATACATTTCAGATATAAGATTGATGGTACTGAGCAAAGGTGTGTCTTTATTAGACCTGTATCAAAATGAAATTACTTTAATTGTAATGAATTATGCATTTGTGTAATGCACCAGTAACACAAAAACCTATAACATGTTTCACATTACAAGAAACACATGTATGTAATTTGATAGCATTTTAGAAACCGTACGTTGGATTAAGACAGCCCTGGCTACAGTACGTAGACAGACAAGTGTGGCAATTTATCTTAATGCTAGGTGAGGTGCATCTATGTACCCCTCTTTTTCTGGGTAGATCATAGAATCATAGAATGGTTAAGGTTGAGAGGACTTTAAGATCACCTGTTTCTAATCCCTCTCCCATGGGCAGGGATGCCTCACCCTAGACCGTGTTGCCTGGGGCTTTGTCAAACCTGGCCTTGAACACTGCCAGGATTGGAGCATTCACAACTTCCTTGGGCAACTTGTTCCAGTGCGTCACCACCCTTACAGTAAAGAACTTCTTCCTTATATCCAACCTGAACTTCCCCTGTTTAAGTTTAAACCCATTTCCCCTTGTCCTATTGCTGCAGTCCTTGATGAAGAGCCCCTCTGTGGCACCCTTGTAGGCCCTTCAGATATTGGAAGGCTGCTATCATTCATCAAGGCTGCTATCATCCATCATTCATCAAAGTGTTCCCCTCCAATGAGCAAAGGAAATGAAATCTTCTGTTGATTTGATGCAATAAAACAAACCAAAACACTGACTGACATGTTTTCTCTAACCACTATGGTTAGAATGAAATGGGTTATGTCTATCTTAATTAATTTGCACTACCATGCCTACGGTACCTTAGTTTGAAAAGGCAGATATTTCTTCTATGTCTTTGAATATGTACCAAATGTGTATCTCTCTTCAAAAGTACCTGTAAGGGACAGTAGCAGGATCATTCGCTTTACATGCGGTTTGTGTGCCATTGCATACCTCCAGTTTCAGGGCACAGAACATAGCTGAGGTGCCTACCTGAGGCTGAGCCAGAATTTGCATTGTAAATGTGTGTTTCTGCACTACCATATTAACTGGCTTTCAGGCATGAACTGCAGAGCAGATTGGACCATCTGTGAGGCAATGTGACAAGAAAGGTTTCTATCCAATAGTCTGAATTCTTTCTCTGTGTGACAAGATGGCAAACAGAATTTGGAAATAAATAAAAAGTAAATAAAAAAAAGGAAGTTATAATTAGAACACAGAAAAGAACAGGAATACATAGCACGACACTAAGCCCTGCTTGAACTGAGCTATTAAATCCTCCAGGGGAAAGGCTCACAGCCTGGTTTTGTGCTCTTCCTATGGGTGGTGGGAGGGCACTGCAGGGTGGCACTAGCTGCCCTGGTTTTCATGCCACAGGGTACAGTAAGGAAGACATGGAGATATAGGTCTAGGATGCCACAGCAAGTATGGGCTTGGAAAGGTCTGCATCCCATAAATTAGGCAGTGGGACTCTTCTTCTCTGAAGTAAATGCATTTTAGACTGCTTACCTTTTCTCTGACCACTGACAACTGCACTTAGCCCCCCAGGTTATTCAACAAATAACATGTCACCTTTTAGGAAAGACAGCTCTCAGGTTACATAGTAGGAAACCCTAGAAAAAGAAGCACAGACTGAAACTGCAATCAAGGCCAGGGCAGAGGCATGAACTCAAGCAAATGCAGGAACTGGAGCAGAAGCAGGGAGCTTATGTGCAAGGAAATCTGAGTTTGTCATTTGCTCTAACAGGAAAATGCATGAAGTTACTTATCTGAAGTAGCAAGTGATGGGGACACAACCCTCCTCAGTATGGGCATTGTTTTGCTGTGAATGGAGCCATGGCACACCTCGCCCTTTGCTGACAATAACCAATATTACTCAAAACTCACAGGAAGTTGGGCAGCCCATGAGACTGTAAAAGAAGGACAGTCAAAAACTTTTTGGAGCTATTATTTTCATTAGAAAGAAAACATGTAGGTGATGGGAAGAAGCAGTGCCCCACTGCAAAGGAGCAAAGTTGAGCTACAGCCAAACAGCACATGGAATGGCTGTTTGCCTCCTTGTGCCTACAGTCTGCCCTGGTAATGTGTGTGGTCTGAAACCAATAAATTTGAAGTTAATTTTTTTTTTTATGTGGGAACATAACTGTATGGGGGAAAACTTATCCTGTTAACATTTCTGTTTGTTTAGTAGGCATTCATTTCAAAGTGAGCTCTGAGATACAAAAATAGCAGAAAGGGAAAAAATGTTCAACATTTTGTTCTTAAGAGCTGCTTCCATCTGTTAAAGTATTCAATCAATCAGATATAAAACTAGTACTTTGAATTATATAGCACCTTTCCTCCAAAAAGTACAATGGCATTTACAGAGGATTCATTCAGCCTCACCGCACTCCAGGAAAGTAAGTACTATTGAACTCCCTTTAGCAAATGGGGCATCTAAGCCAGCAGAAAATTGAGCAAATTGCCAGTAAGCTAAGGGGAAATGAGGGACACAAGAAGAAACCAGATCCAAACATTCGCCTCCTAAGGTCATCTTTTAAGCAGTAGATACATTACTTCTTATGTTTTTAAGCTGAAGGTTGTGGAATTGTTTAAAGACATTCCTTAAAAGGCAACAAAACTGTTCAACTTGAGAAAGCAAAAGGCTACTTTTCCAGTCTGTAAACAGTATTAATGGTGGCATTATAACACCTGCTTCAGAGGTGGGTTTTTTTACCAGTTTTGCCTGATGCTGCACAGGACGTTAATTTTCTAAGTGAACCCCTTTTCACAGTAAACAATATTACAGTCGGTGGAAGACACATATAAATTGCTTGAAAACCTCACTCAGGGCCAGGTGAGCTTGAACCATGGCTCACCAGTGTCAGAGAAGTAGATAATAACAGAGAGAATTGCCAGTAGATAAAGATGCAGTCAGAAAGGCAATATCAATTCTTAGCAGCACAGACTATTGGAGACAGAGGAAAAACCAAAGACAAAACAGATGGAAACTACACCACTTACTGTCATGCTATTAGATTTGGTCATTAATTTTTAATTTATTTTTTTTAATGCATGGCAACAGTCCTTGATGATCTGCTGTAGCTGGGCTCCATCTTTAAACCACACTTCTGGAGAACAGGTCAGCTTGCTCATTCCCTGTGCTCTTTGAGTTAATGATAGCAGAAACTGACTGCACCTTGCACCAGCGGCACTGCATCAGTGCTGAATCATCCCACACCAGGAAAGGATGTCCATCTCAAGCCACAACTGCTGTATGACAGCACTGTGTAGTGATGAGACAGAGGGAGATGAAGAGAATCCTCTCAATATTAAATCAAAATCTGGGACAACCTCTGCTGTCAGCATCATGAATACAAATGCATCTGCCATGGTGAAAACTCTGATTTACACTAGCATACCTAACAGCAGAGTCTGTTTCTCAGAAATGGAACTTAGAAATCACAAACCAGCAGTTTTTAAGTATGTAACTACTCTTAAGAAATCTAATGGAACTTTTCTGAAATTGCACTATAACTGAGGTATATGGATGAATCAAATCCCTGAAGATCAAAAAAGAACTGAAAAATAACTGTTCTAACCTTATCCTTTGCCAATGTCAGCCACAGTGATATGGCCATGGTCATAGCCAGGGACACACTCTTAGAGCTCAGAAAAGAAACATTTAAATGGCACTCTAGTAGAAAAAAAAACCCCAAAAATTACAAAATTGAAATGAAACTATTCTATGATTCTGCAGGTTGGACAAAGCCTTAGGTGGCATGGTTTAGTGTGAGGTGCCCCTGCCCATGGCAGGGGGGTTGGAACTGGATGATCTTAAAGTCCTTTCCAACCCTAACTATTCTATGATTCTATGAAATGGTAATTTTCCAATTAAATCATATCCTAGAACTTTTAAGTAACTGTCAACCTTCAAGAATAGAAAATATATTGTATTTATGCACTTTAACACTTGGAAAAATAGGAAGATCAATGAATGGCAGCTTACATTAGGGATACATTTTGTGACCAGATCCTTGTCTGTCTCTGAAAGATGACTGAATTGCTCTGGATGAGAGGAACCATTATGACAGCCTGGTCTGACTCCTGTATAGAGTCTCAGCATTTACACTAAAGCAGAAGTACTTGGGGGCAGTAAGACTGTTCTCTTAGACAGAACCCTGGTATTTCCTTCACCTTAAAAATGTGCACATATAGCATCAAAAATTTTCTTCTTAGCTCGGTGCTTGTAATTCTTGATCAGGCCTTTAAAATCCTCTTCAGTAACTCTGTAGGCCAGATTCTTTAAGTATCTCAAAGTTTCTGAACTCTCAAGTCACATTTACAGGAGACTGCGGCCCTGTTTTATAATGTTGCATTTGATATCGCTGTTCTGTCTCAGAAGGAATTACGGACTTTCCTGGTGCAAACTCACACTGACGTCTAGAAGAAGACAGAATGAAAATAAAAAAATAAGCAATCCCCAAATCCCACCCAAGTCTTTAATGTCATATATCCAACACCTGTGTTCATACGAGTGAGAAATTAAGGCTGATGTCCAACTGTGAATAAATACATATGAAAGAAACTTGAGAAGTTGGTTTACACAATAAATAGTGTATGTATTCACAATGTATGTTATGGACAGAGCCACTGTTATGCTTGCTTCCTTCTTCTCTTTTATCTTCCAAACAAGTTACTGAAAGATGATCTTTACCACCATTTTATCTGAGTGGGTCTGTGGCAATTCTCTTGGTTATTGACCCTGTTACTCCCACAGTGCTCATCCGGTCACTAAGCACAGCTTGCCTTCAGCCTCTTGCTCAGCCTCCTCTTCAAAGCAAAGGCACTTCTCAAGCACTTTGTTGAACCCAAGCTACTTAAAAGCCACAAGTACCAACTGGTCATTTGGCAACTGATATCACTGTTACGCAACTGACATCATCAGACTTTCTCAATTAGCACTTATGTATGTAGCATATGCTCAAGGGCTTGTTTGCAGTGCACTTGGCTGCAGTAAGTGTGACTCCCAGATGGAGAGCAAGCCTTGTCTTACCCATGTTGCCCCCCAATAAAATGTTTCCACATACAAATGAAGGAACACAGCTAGAAAAAAACAGAAAGGAGAGCTAGAGAAAACACCCTAGTGGGTTTCTTTTTAATTATAAGCCTGCTCTTTTGGCCTATTCCACAATGCTAAAAATGAATACCACAGATGGAGGGTGGGTGTTAAAGGCCCACTGAATACTGAAATTTTACTAATCTGTTTTAACAGGAAACATCTGTGCTAAATTCAGTGTTTAATAGCTCTTCCCATTTCTCATTTCAGTTGTGGAACATCAGTATTTACAAGACAGTGCCAAGAATTTGTTTGAATTCATGGTCACAGTTACTTACTTCAAGTCTAATACTGATTGACATTTGATTACTGACGAGCTGTGAATCATTTCAACTATGGACTTGGAATAGCAAAGTTCCTAATCTATTATTCTATGGTTAATCCAGACATCAAAAATTTGCAGTTCCAGAGCTAAAAGAGAAGGAAGTATTTCATTTCTTTCTAGAAGGCTACATTAATTTCTATTTCTGTGAATAAGGTCAATAATTCTGCTACTATTCTGTAATATTTTCAGGTAGTTTTTCAGACCAGATTTTCAGAAAGTCTGGTTAAGATTTTAAATGTTTATCTCAACTGATATTTAAAGTATTTAAGGCTTCTTCAGCCCTCAAGTAAGCCAATTTTCTGTCCTATAATCTTCTCTTCTCTTACAGGAATGTAGGAACAGCCACAATACATCAGATTCAAGGGTTTACCCAATCCAGTATCTAAGTTCTGCTAAGACTAACAAGAGCTGTTTCAGGCCCTGGAACAAACAAAATATTTGTGGTGGATAATTAACTACCTCAAACAGTCTGCTTCCCCCAACATACTCCCTCATCCTGTCATTCTTTACACTCACTCACAATGACTACAATATTGCAGTGCAGAAAGCCAAAACGTGCTAGCTCCTGAGTCAGAGCAAGAAATCACTAGGGTGAGGGGAGGTGAGAAAGGAACAGAGGATGCTGCAAGGAAAGGTCCCCCCTTCCCCTATCCTCTTTTTTCTTTTTTTTAACCTAGACCATCAGTATTGGCCCTGAAAGTGCCTTCTGGCTCTGGTGGCCTAAACCACTTGTTTCAGACACAGGTGCTGAAAGCCATGCAGTCAGTGGGTACAGAAGAAATTACTGCCTGGAAGTATTTTGTACTATGGATTAGTCTAGCTATGCTGTGAAGACTTTTATCTATTCAGATAAAAGGTTTGTGTTTCCCATTGTTTTTCCTTATTGGCCAAAGAGATTTGTATTTCCTTATCTGTTTGCTTGTACCTACTCCGTATTTTAATCCTGTTCTTCTTTCAGTTTTCTTGTCTGTTTGTTCTTTCCTTTTCATAAAGACTCAATTTCAGTGACAGCAGCTCCACAGAGATCCACGTTTTGCTCTTGTAAGCATGTTAAGTCCTAAGAGTCACCATCAATCAGCACTTGAACATTTAACGTATTTCAAGTTCCTTTACTTTGACATGGTCCTCTGCCTTTGGTTTTAAGTGCTTTCAAGTGTATCCTCTTCAAATATGTTGCCTACAATAAGCCCTAGTTGTCTTGTTCTTGCTGTCTTCTTTATTAATAAGAACCATCAATCAATTTCTAAAACAAGTCTGCTTTCTATTTGTTGTTAAAAAGACTCCCTCCTAAGTACAGTAGCTAGAAAGGGAAGAGAGAGAGCATTGTTGGTTTTGCCATGTATTCATCTCTTTCAGATGCACTTCTGTTTGATGTGAGGGAGGTGAACAAGAAAGGTAGCTTCAAAAGGCACTGCACTTGTGTTGTTTTTGCTTAAAACCATAAAGCTCAATCCTCATGGGGGGTGGGAGAGAAGAGGTTGGGTTATTGCACGTGTTTAACTGTTTCTTACACAGTCCAATGAAGGGAAATGTCCTCAGCAGGCATGCTGGGTTCTGCAAAAGCACATTCCTCTTTACAGTATTGATGCTGCAATGCTAATTCAGGGAAAATTTCCTACATTTTACAGATCACAGCTATATAAAAAAATCTGCTTTTCCAATTATAAATTCAGTGTAAAAATTGTATAGGCCATACAATCATCCCTGAAATAGGGCACTGACAACAGTGAAAATTCAAAATAAGACAGAATGCAGGTGGGTAGAAAAGTCTGCAGCTGTTCTATTCTTTCAGTAGTGTATAACCATGCAGAAATTTAGCCCTGTCTGCTGAAGAATAGAACTAGCTGCAATGAAAGCCAGGAAGTAGGCCAGCTCCTTACCTATTTTAAGGCTGAAGTAATACACGAGCACACAACAGTCTATACATAATGCAAGAGTATGGACAACCCAGATTTATTGGGATTTGTTCTCCCCTTTTCTTTGGTTCATCTAATCTGTGCTTTTCTGATCTGCTAAGCTTTCAGACACATACAGCAAGTGAACACAGTGTACCCATCAGGAAGACAGACAGACACATAAGCCAAGAAATGGCATTCCTCTAAGGCTACTAAACAAGTAATGCATTGTTACAAAAAGCACGAGGCTACATCACAGAAACAAGTTAAAAAAATGCCTTTTTTTAAGTTGGAAGTAGGACCAGATGAGCCACTTACCGCACAATGTTTGTGCTCAGCAGTTGGATTTCTGTTCTCTGTTTACAGCTGTTTATAATATAAACTATTCAGGAGAAAGTATCTTAAAAATTACTAAAAGGCACACTTATACAGAATACATTAAACTTGTAAGAATGCAATTATTAGTCCTAGCTGTGCATCCAAGGGAAGCCAGAAAGCCAGGCAATATTCTGGGTGACGAGTTCTGGAAGAAGACTGCCTTATCAGGGGCTACAGAGTATGAAATGCATATTGCAGAAGAAACTCATATTTGCACAGGACTATGCTTATGCAAATGGGTGTTTTGCACTCATATCAGAAAACAGAGTTTGCTGATCAGTTATTTAATTGTAGATTTAACACTGAGAAGTTTGATGCCTCAATAGCTATTGCCATAAATGTTTCAGGCTCATGGGCAGTTGCTGACCTAGGCCATGAATCCACATACAAAAGTTTATCTAAATATGTCTCTTCAGAGTTATTTGATATTAAATAATACTAGGAAAGATTAAACAGGCAGAATAAATTCTGGATTAAAAAATTGCATTAAAAATTCAACCACATAAATTTTTCCTTGCCCTATAACCTCAGATATATTAGAAAAACCATCACGTGAATCTTTTTTGGATGCCAATGGGTAATTACAGGAACACAGGGTGGATCCTCAGCTGGTGAAAATCATTACAGCTGCACAGAAGCCAATTTATGCCAGCTGAAGTTCTGGCCCATAAAATCTCTTCTAAACCTGAAAGAACAATTTGTACTACAGTGTTATTGGTCTTCAGGTGATTGAAAACCATCTTGATGAACAGTGTGGTCTCAGGAAAAGAACAGGACTGTATGCCTGACAAATTTCTGCTTCATGTTCCTTCCTTTAACTTGATTAGAAGGATACATTTAAGTAAAAGCTTGCATGGTACAATGCACAATTAGTCACATGCTGCCTTTCAATAGTGAAACCATCAATTTTATTATAGATGTGAATATGTGCAAGAAGTCCAACTATAATTGGAACATTAGCTAAGAAGCAGATGGGGATTCTGATTAAGAGTATACCTCCTGGGTATATGTTGTACAAGCAGCATCTCCAGCAGAAGAGAGAAGGGTATCAAGCCTTCTTACAGTACATGCAAACTAGATATAAACACAGCAATATAAACTACAAATTTGGTTTTGGGTGCTGTGGGTTTAAGAAAAGGTTCTAGTTCATGTAAAGTAGGCAAAGCACTAGCCTTCATGCTGCACAAAATATGTGTTCTATCTGTTTCACAGAAGAGCAGTTCGTATTATCTATTTTTAGATTTAGCATTTTTAAAAATCCAGATCACTACAGTAAGTATGAGTGATTTCAGTGCGGAAAATGAAGTAATGTGCAAATGCTGGGTGTTATGGAAAAGAGAGATCAGATCTGCTCACTTGGTAAAATAATAACTACCAATGAATCCTTTAAATTTTGCAGTTAACATATTTAAACATTAAATTTAAGAACTTGATTTCATACATTTTTTTAAGACTCCAGGTTTTTACAGATACCAAACTAGCCACTTGCCTCACCCAGAGCATGTGTAACAAACATACCCAACTCTAAAGAATGAACCTTGCACTCACTCTTGAAAGTCACATCAGGACACAGTGTAGCTTGTATATTCCAGGTGTCATTTGCCTACATCAATCTCCCAGCTTTCTTTATAGTCCCTGAGATTTCTGTTCCCTTATTTTCTAGTACCTGTGCTGGATTTAGCTGTTGGAAATTTTATCACTGCCAGTGATACAGAACTGTAGCAGAGCACTCTTTAAGAATTCCTATTGCCCTGGCAGGCCAGCAGACAACTATTTGTATCTCAGAAGTACCCAGTTTCATTTGGACAGCATTCTCTATGATTGACTAATGCACTAGTATGAAGACCCAGAGCATCTAATATTTTTCACAACGAATTTCACTCAGAATATTGCAGCTCCTGGTCACTACAGTGCATACAGTTTCAAATGTGCCTGAAAAAAGCCATTTCAATATGTGGTAACAACATGCTGCAAGTAACTCTGAGTAGCTATTGCACAGTCCCTTCTGACAAATACCTGTCTCAAATTTTCCTATTCTCATAATGCACCAAAGACTCCTCTTGTTATGCTTTTTATGTAAGGAACTAATTCCTGAAACAATTTTGGTGATGATACAATATTATGCATGCTATCCAAACATAACAATTAACCAAGCTGAGACAGAGCAGCTCAAGCAAAGTAGGTAACTTTACCAAGTGACCAGATACACATGGTGAAGATGGCAAAGGTTATGTGGATTCACAGGAAAATTATTTATCAGGAGTCTTCTACCTCTAATGTTCATTACATGGCAGGAGATCCATTCTTTTCTTTATGAGTAGATAATAAAGGTAATTGGAATTACTCATATAAATAAAATGGAGAAGAGACCTAAGGGGAAAAAAAACACAATCCAACCCACAACACCCCAAACCCAAAAACAAACCACCAAACCCACACTCCAAAAACACATTGTGTAACAATGTTTTAGAGGCCACTGGGAGCAACTCCGTCCTCCAGAACACAATTGCATCTGTTCTCTGTGGACTAATGTGCCATAGCAAGCAATTTTGTGCCACATAAACTCATCTTGAATACATACTGTGGAATCTCTCGTTCAAATGCTGTACAAGTATTCCCACAACACTGCTTTGCTCTCTCACCATTCTTGCTGATTTTCTGTCAACACTGAAAAGACAAATTGCTACTAGCAATGACTGACACGATTGCCAAATCAAATGATGCAAATAGCAGAGAGGAAGGCAGACTCCTCCTTTTGCAACTCTTATTTTTCTAGTTTTCCTCTTACCACTTGAAGCAATCCTTCATAAGCTTTTCCCCAGTTTTCCTATTACTGCTTTAAACAACCCTTCATAAGACTCTCGTAATGCCATTCTGGTTTCCTATATGGGTTCTCAAGTGAGAAGTAAATCCAAAGACTGATCTCTATAGTCTTTACTTCCAGTCAACCTCCACACAAAGAGCCAACAGTCTGTTCTGTACCCAATAGATCTACCACCCTGTTCTAGAACAATTCCTGTCTGAAGAAAACAGATCTTATAATCTTTTGCCCTTTAACTGCTTTCTGCTTTCCTGATTACTGTGTCTAGTATCACCATTCAACCTGTCAGTCGGTTCTGTAATCTTCACATCATCTTCAGTTTACAGCTTACTAAGTTCACTACAAGTCTGTGCTAAATTTTAACAGTAATTTTCACCAGCATTAACTTTACTAAAATACAGCATTTCCTACCATGACAGCCTAAATTCTTGTCCAAGTTCTTTGTCCCATCTCAGTTACTGCAAATCCTTTTCTTGCTTGCATTCTTTCAAAATACTGCTGCAAAAAGTATTTATCAGCCAGTCAGTTTGATCGTTATCACCTCAGTTTCTGTATTCCCGCTTTATTACTATATGTCCACAGACACAGACTGATGAATCAGTCCGCTGTGGTGACTAGTATGACCTTAGAGATTGCTTGTAGAGTTTTCTAGCGGTCTGATGTATCCCAGGCTCAAAGCTCTTTGGACTGAGGAGTGCTCTGTATTTTTCTCCTTTATTCATGCAACATCCAGCACCATGGGCCACATGCCATGAAGCATGCTCCTGTATGCCAAAACAATGAGTCAAACATGACAGCAGAGTTTCCCTGCTGAGAATACTTTTTTTGTAGTCCTGAGATGGTATATGGGTCCTATGAGATTTACTGTCTTCTAAAGAGAAAAATCTTTAGATTTTGACATAGTTCTTAATTATAAAAACAATGAAGAATGAAAAATCCCTCAATGTGGGAAGGTATAGCTACCATATCACACATTCTAGACAATTGTGACAAGAGGCTTCATAAAAAATCTGGGTGTCACTGAATACTCAAAATATACTTTTTTAAGTTTACAAGATGTTTCAGTTGCTGAGTCCAACACAGATACTTGTAGAATTCTTAAAAAATTGTCTGTACTTGCTATTCCACGTTAACATCAGGAAGAACTTCTTTACTGTGAAAGGGACAGAGCACTGGAACAGGTTGCCCAGGGGGGTTGTGGAGTCTCCCACGCTGGAGATATTCAAGGCCCGCCTGGACAAGTTCCTGTGTGATGTACTCTAGGTTACCCTGCTCTTGCAGGGGGGTTAGACTAGATGATCTCTTGAGGTCCCTTCCAACCCTTGGGATTCTGTGATTCTGTGATTACTAACTGCAAATGCTTAACAAACTAAGTTTAGAAAAAAAATTTACACCATCACCCCTTTTTCAGCACATGAGGACACATTCAAAACCTCAAGACAGTTTACTGTGCCAGAGAACTATGTCTAAGGGAAACTTCACAATGCTGACTGCCTATCTAGCTAATCATATACTAGCTCAGGTATGCAGGTAGCGGTGGAGGTTAGCAACATCAACCCAAATACGCTGGCAATCCAAGAATTAGTGGAAATGCAGATCGATTTGCAGCCCATGACAAGCCTGTGCTGCCATGGCTACATTATAAATGGCACTCAGTTCCTTTAAAATAAGCTGGAGTAGGTCTCAAGAACATTGACTGATGTGGGAAAACTATGATGCTCCAGACTGATGCTAATAAAACCCAGAAAACAGCACTGTGTCCTGTCCCTGTGCAAGATCCCACTTTGTGGCAATACTTGCTGCATAATTGTCCTGGATTCAGCAGTAGCAGTCATATTTCTCCTTCTTAGTAGTTGGTGCAGTGCTGATTTTTTGACTTTCAGCCTGGGAACAGCGCTGATAACACTGACGTTTTTAGTTGTTGCTCAGTAATGTTTACTCTGACCAAGGACTTTCTCAGTCTCATGCTCTACCAGGGAGGAGGGGGAGCCAGAAGGAAGCAGAGACAGGACACCTGACCCAAACTGACCAAACAGGTATTCCATACCACAGCACGTCATGCCCAGGATGTAGAACTGAAGGCAGTTACCCAGAAGGGCTAGATCACTGCTTGGTTGGGCTGGGTATCAGTTGGCAGGTGGTTAGCGGTTGTATTCTCTTCCCTTGTTATTTCCTTTATCATTATTATTATTGGTGGTAGCAGCAGTGGTTTGTGTTATACCATAGTTACTGGACTGTTCTTATCTCAACCCGTGGGAGTTACGTTCTTTTGATTCTCCTTCCCACCCCTCCAGGAGCGGTGGGGAGGAAGGGGGGGAGTGAGAGAGCAACTACATGGTTCTGAGTTACTGACTGGACTTAACCACAACAGTAATCAAGAGTACTTTTTGCCCTGTCACACTTTACAGGACTCACCTATTCATTGTGGTATATATGCACACAGATCTAATTAAGATTCTGCTTTGATTTCCATATGTGCATGTATACATATTTTTCTCTGCAATGACTCCTGCATCCACTACATACACTTATGGTTGTTTTACCAGAAGTTGAGAGAGATGCTGTTGCTTATTGTACTTCATTACTAAATTTTTTATGTGATAAAAATTGCTCACTTAATTTGAAACAAAACATTTTGCAACTATCCAAAACCTGGTACCAATTTTGTCACTGAAATAAGTATTTATTATATATAGAGAATTTTGATGCTTCCCTTACTGGGATTTGTCTGTGTTAGTGAAATATTTAGATTAACCTTCAGCTCTTTTGCAATGTGTTCAGACTGAGATGTTGACCAACCAAATTTGAGCTGCCTACTCATGGCTTTAGGAGTATACCGGAGAACAAATGCCCTGAAGCCCACTGTGTTCAGAGCAGAGCACTGTTGTGCAAGGGAGGAGGATCCAGTTCCAAATTATTCCTGCCACAAGTGGCAGAAAATAAAAAAGAAGAGGTTGGAAACCAGCAAATTCCATTTTTACTTCCATAAAAGGAGAGGCTAGAGCAGTGGACAGGAGAATTTAAGGTTAATGATTAATGGGCAAACAATTTCTTGCAAAGCACTGGTAATTCTCTCCTTTTCCCATCTCTTGGCAGAATTGAGCAGTGCATTCCCCAACTCATTCAGAGAAAGAAGAAATGAAAAGTTTGCAACTTCTTTCATTTTTATTGCTTTCTTATATCACCATCCCAGCAAATACATATGGAGGAAAGAAAAAAGGTAATACCCTATCCAAAATAGCAATCATGTGCTTTCTTTGAAATGTTTATGCTACAAAAATTAAGTAGTATTGACTGTCTGGTCATCAGCCTGTTGGGGTTTGAGTTCTGGGGGGTTTTTTGAGTGTTATCTTCCCTTAAAATATGGCATTTATAATTGTGTTTACTGGAAAATGTAATTACAACAAACATTTATTGGTGGAAATCTACATTCTGAGACTACAGTCTTAAGGTTATTTGACCTTTAACAAAAACTTCTGCTGAAGCTGATTTAAAAAGATATTGGTTTGAAAATATACATGGAACTGATATCAGTTACAATCTTCTTGGGCTGGATACTTCCAGAATACTTTCTATAAAATAGATTCAGTCTCCTACAAGTAGAAATTTCTAGCTGTCTGAGGGTGTTCAAGCTTTCATTTCCTGCATTGTCTAACATAAGGCTGCCTTTCACCTCAAGTATGATGAATATCTTTGAGTAAGAGAGATACATCTGTAGTATGTTTTGTAGAGTACTGTGGAGGATCTTTATCATTTACTTGGTTGTACAACTATTTTCTATGCTTTTGTGACACTGCACATTATGTCAGTATCTGTGTGAACTGTTGAGTATGGCTTTACATCACATAACCGCATTTCTTAAAACTTCTCTAATGTGATTGACAAAGACAATTCCATGTTTGCCTTCATTGTTGAGCCATACAGAGCAAGCACTAGTTTTCCTTCTTATCTAACTGCATTTCTAATGCTCTGAGGGGGAATAAATGTAGCTTTTCTCCCTAGCTGTAACTAAAGCAAGAGGTGCACATTTACAGAAGTATGGTCTCTTACAGTAGCTGTGGTTTGCATTTATGTAAATTTCTATTGAGTTTTAGAAAACTGTACATAAAAATACTGTATATGTAATAGGCACAGTGATTTCAGTCTACAGGAGGCAGGACCACCTTTCTTTGATCCTGGACATTAAACTTCCCTTTGGGTTTCATTTTGTACAATATAGAATCCTTGAATTAAAACACATTGAGAGGTGTAAATTTCAATTTATGCCATAACTTAGCCTGGTTTACAAGGCAGCAAGGCCCACACATCCTTAACTATTGCTGAATCTTAGCAAGTGATTTAGAAACCTTGGTCAAGTTCTGTACTTTTGGGAGAACCAAAAATCAGGGCACTAACTTTAGTCTGAGGCTTCTCACATCACCTTTACCCAGATCTATTCAGACTCCACTGTGTGCTTTAAAGTTTAGTTCACCTTAGGTATAAACACAAAGTAGAGACAGGAAGTCGCTACACCCTCAGTATCTTACAGTCATAGGTCTTACCTGATGCCAGCTCACATTCTCCTACCATCCCTATATGTGGCACCATTTACAGCAAGGTCAGTCACTTCACTCTCTCCATCCCCCTTTCCCCTCATGACCTACTACTCCTATGTCAACGGACTTCACTTGTTTGCTCATTGCTTCTGCAGCTTAAAACCTTGCATGTGGGCCACAAAAACCAGGTCACATGTCATATTAGCACTAGCAGATATGTCTAGTTCATAGTATGTTGAAGCAAGAGACAGATTTAAGAAGCAAAGCAGGTACATTTCTAAAAATGAAAAAAAAAATCTACTGTGATTTCTTCTAGAGGTTATTCAAGGCCTAAGTAACAGAGAGCAGTTACAAGGTTAAAGGCCCTGATACTCCATTATGTTGAATTCGGATCTTCATCTCCTCTCAGTTTTAAATTGGTGCAACTCTGATTTCAACTATCCATTTATGTTAATGTATTTCTGCACCTTTCACCCCCCTTCACCTTCCTCAATCCAATCTGCCACAGCAGCTTTGTCCAGAAAATAATGTAATTCCATGCTCTCAAATAAATTTCACTTATTTCTGTTACCATTTCATTGATCAGTATAGCTCAGCTAGTTTTGTCTTCCCCAAAATCAGCTCTGATGTGTTGGCCACACCTAGCAACCTGAAAAAGTCTTTTTCCTCATTTCACTTCTCGGTAAGGCAAATCTGTTTGCCACAATGGCATATGAAGATGGCAGTAAAGAACTAATCCTCACTAAGAAGGGCAGTTTTTAGCCCTTCATGAGAGGACTTTTGATATTATCAAGTGGAGGTATCTTCCAGTGACCACAGTCTGCATTTTATCTGAATATCCTTCTACCTTGGAGCTTGCTTTTTCTTATTTTAGCAGGAACTGCAGCAACAATCAGTATAACTATAAGGAGGTACAAAGCCTTCTCAGAGCTGAGTGTCTGGCATGTAATTTTAGCACAAGCAATTGCCTATACAGGAACCATCCTTTAAAAGAGCAATCACTGTGTAAAAGTCTTTCTCATTTCTTTGTAGCCAGCAAACAATCAACTCCTTGCTTCAATTTTCTCTGTATTATTCTATCCACCTACACAACTAAAAACATTACATTACAAAACAAAATGTAAAGAAATTAGACAGCAGCAGGTAAATCAGTGTAGATAGGTATATGTAAATCCATTCAATCAAGTTATGTGCATAAATACATGTTATAGCTTCTTATTTTATATGTAATGATGGAGAATAAAATGGACTGCATTACCAAGCAAACACAACATCTCATTTAAACACACACAGAAGTTATTTCTTAAAAAGCCATAACAGTGTCTCTGAAATGCCATGAGTTTCTTTATATAGCAGGGAATAGTTTGGCAATTTTTGGCAAAATTTCATTATCTAAAAACAGCATCCCAGAAAAAGACTAGAAATAAGCACCTAAACATAACATTCCTGAAGTTGAGCCAAGATGATTCTTTCTAGAATGCAAAAAGTATTTAAACATAAGCTCTTATTTATTTTGATTCTTCTCCTGGAAACATAAAACTAGGTAGGAATATATTCCATTATGCTATTCCCTTGTGTAGAGCAGAAATATACAGTAGCTGATGTGAGAATGCATGTTACTGAGCAAGCACTTTTACTTGACAGTCTCACAGCTGGCACTTGAGGCTAGACTATTTTTTTCCCCAAACAAGAAGGTAACATCTTAGTTGTTGTCCAGTTCTGCTGTGTTTTAAGTATTACAGTACCAACACTTTAAGATTATAACATAGACCATGGGAATGGATTATACAGAAATTTGAACAGCTGCTATGTTTTCTTTATTCCCCAATCATCTTATGGAGATATAAAAAGATGTGTTGGGTATATAAAATTCTCCAAAGCCCAGATAAAATTTCTCAGTAAAATGCAGTGTACATGCAGTATGCCATAGTAGATCTTAAAAACTACCACAGCAGTAATTTCTACCTGAAGCTGATAAACTATTAGAAATGCAAGAAACGCAGAAGATTCACAAGCTATTTAAACTGCAGAGATAGGAACTAAGTCTGCCAAGATGATGAGATGGTTACCTTTGACACTGAAGGTGAATATCACTTCTACTATCTAACATTTCTTTAAAGCCTACAATAAATACTAAAAATGTGGAGACCTTTCTTTTAATTCCTTGAAACGTTTTCAGTGTAATAACAATCTGTGCCTTAACTTCACATTAATTCTGTGTGGTTTGGGTTTATAATAAATGACGGAAGAACATGAACCAAAGCCAAGAAGCTCATGGGGTACTTGTAATCCAGTCTTCCAGTTTCAGAGAAAACTATAATTTTCCAGCATAGGCAGAAAACTAAGTAAATCACCTCTTTTTATGGGACAGAATGGACCAGTAATCTGTTCCTCTGATTGAAACTCTTTGGCTAAAATGTCCAGCTACAAATTCAAACTCAACTTTGAATTTAACATAAGCACTTCCATGAGCAGCAGAACTAAGTATGTTTGGTTTCCAGTCACTTTGATTCTACGTATCCCAAACTCCTCACGTCTTTAACTCCAGCTGTGCTTCCACCACGTTCTTGTCCCAATATTCTCAGTTTGTTCTCCCCATTTCTATAGCATCTCTATATTCCTGACTTTGTGTCTCCCATGGTACCATGAATGTCCCAGCACACTCCAACTTCCTCATATACCTTACACAACCCTCATTAGGACTCTCATCAGACTGAGATCCACCCCATGGTCTCTCCCCCGAGCCCTGCAGTACTGTCGCCACCTTATGTCTGCTACCAAGCCTTTTTTGCCTTGCTCTGCATACATGCCATGACTGTTTCAGGGGTATGTTTGTGTCCGTTGACTGGCTAATGCAGGCAGGCTCACAGATTAGGTAGTGACTGGCCCAGGACTGCTCACAGCACCAAGTGGGAAGCTACTCATCTCCTGTGTCTGGTATCTGCTCAAACAAGATCAAATTTCAGGGCCAAAATGGTTTGAGCCGCCTGCACCCACAATGCCTGCACCAGTTGAACTCAAGCACAAGCCCGTCCTCTCTGAGTCTCCCTGCCTGGTGACCAATTTCTCCAAACTCCAAACTCCAACCAGAGTGCAAGGTAACAGCTAAGCCTTACGGATAAGCGAAGTGTTAGAATCAAATGTTTACTTGAATCCTATGTTAATGCAATAGCAACTGTGTTGATATAAGGGTCTGTTCTCTATCAAGCTGCTGATGTTCAGAAAACATGTAGGAATTTATTACTTGATACCTCCTCGTTCTCTCTTTAAATTGGATTTCAATTGGCTAAAAAAAATCTAATAAAAAGAATTATTCTCTTTCTCCCCCTTGTCTTCATAGGCACAAATATACCATGATTACAGCCTACAGAAACAAGGCTAAAAAACGCTGATATTTGTAATTTACTTCAGTGGAGTTTGTGCATCACCACTGACCTGAAATTCAGGTTACTTCTAGTTGGATCATTGAAACAGGGATTCAGGAGCTATATTTTATCACATACCAGAACACTGGTCCATGAAGTCCTGGAAGCTGAAAGGCAGGATGTTAGGAACTAACAAATTACACTAGTGACTATGTTATGCTATTAGGAAAATTTCTACAGATGTCTTTCCGAGTGGCTGTGTTTCAGAAACACTGCACGAGTACACAGCATTTGCAGTGCTCTCAGAAGTCATAGAATTCTACCAAAATTTCTAATACCTAAGCCAGCTATTCTTCCTTTCAGCACCTGGAAAAATCTACAAACAGAATTTCAGACATAAATTTTCACCAAAGAGTCCAAAATATAACTGTGGACTAAGGAACTGAAGACCCTTTGCTTTATCTCCTGAAAGTAGACAATAATGGGAACTCGATCAATAGAAGAACTGCCCATGCATGAAACAAGTATCAACATTTCTACTAATGCAAGTGACTGAACTTCTTAATGAGGAGCTTGAATTTATATTCACTTTACTTACATTCTGTTGACTACTGTATGAATAGTGATTGAACTCATTTGGCACTTGAGAAACGTGAACATACAGAACGTTTTCTGATAATGTGGCAGTGCAATCTGATCGCTTAACTGATTTCATTATAGTTATAAGATATATACCTTATAGTTGAGATTTTAGTATATAGATAGTTTTAACGGTAAGTATCAATAAACACATTCATTATTAATTTTTTCTTTTCCGCTTATTTTGTGGTTCACTATAGGTTTATGTTGCACATTTCATACTGCAAAACATAGTTATGCCCGATCCCTATGAAGCTTCAGGGTTAATAACAGTGTTGCTTCAACAGCAGTGCTATATTGATGATGTAGCTTGTAACGCCATATGGTCCCCTAGGGTGGCCTTAGCAC
Source organism: Neopsephotus bourkii (assembly GCF_033783945.1). Taxonomy (NCBI): domain Eukaryota; kingdom Metazoa; phylum Chordata; class Aves; order Psittaciformes; family Psittacidae; genus Neopsephotus; species Neopsephotus bourkii. The sequence goes on from NW_026900826.1 coordinate 5,557,569, forward strand.
AGTGACCTTTTTTTCTATATTTTACCTAGAGATAAGACTGTTTTCTGAAGCTAAGTCAGACTCCATATACAGTGGAATAGCTTTGCAGCAGGTGGAGGGACAGCAGCCACTTCCAAGCAGCATGATTAAGATTTCCTGGCAACATAAGCAATAACTGGCAAAAGAGACAGAAGGGGCCATCTATCTCCACATGCCAAGACTGGGTGATAAAGTTCACTGCTTTGGCAGTAGGCCAAATGTGAATTAAAATTCTTGAGAAAAAGAAAAAAGAATATCTGTGTTCCGAGTAAAAAAATTACCACTGTCATACGTCACAGCCACCTTCTACTGAAACGCACTGGGGTTTAAGTGCTATTACTGCAGTATCTTTCTTGCTTGTTCCTTTTAATTTAAAAAGCAAAACATGCTACCATTGCTAATATTCTCAGGAAGCATAAACCGCACAGGATTGCACAACCTTACACGTACCCATTATGATCAGACAACCAAAGCTTTTGCTGCTGCTGAAATGCTTCCAATACAACATGGTTGCATCATGGTTGTGGAAATGGGAGTTGTTGCTTAAAAGAACTCACAGACATTCTCCTGCCCTTTCCAATTTGCTTTCCCAGTCCAGTAAAATCCATTTGAATCTTTTACCAACAACAGTATTTATATTTGGGCACCTACGTGACTTCCAGACTTCATGGTGTTGCTCCAAGTGCAACAAACTGCTATCAGGTAAATAACATAATGGAAATCACAAAAAATCAATCTAGAAATACTGAATATGAGTGGAGAACGTGTCTGAACATGTTGCTCTGCAATGAAACCACCATGAAATACCAATTTTCATTAGAGAAGCCCTCAACATTTTGGATATTTTGAACTAGTTGATCCTAATACCATTTTCTAATTTTGCAGACTGCTTTACTCAGTAAGTGAAACTGATGGAGACTACTTACAGAGGAAGGTACTGACCCATGGGGGAGATGATGTCATAGCAGGTCCAGGGACAAAAAAGAAAAGTATACACATGTTTTATCTTGCTTTGCCTCCGGAGTTGACAAGTCCCACAGCATTCTGCTACGCTGCATGGTTTCCCATATTTTAATGCTAACTTTGGTAACAAATATATAGAAACACTGCTGAGATTAATTTTTTCATTTTAAAATCTTCTATATTTTAAACCACTTGTGGCTCTACTTTATGCATCTCAGTCTGAGGACAATCTGTAGTGTCTGGCTGAATAATCTTATTGTCTTTCGAGCACCACTCTTCTCCCTTCAAGCATCAATGGGTCATAAGGAATGCTGGAGGACGTCAATTAAGGTTTAATCTGCACTTCCAAAAGCCACTGAAATTGGGGATTCTGTCAGACTGGTGTGGGAGAGGTGTGTATGCTCCTTAGTTATACTAATAAAAAACTATACTGAAAAACTACCAGAATACTTGAAAGTAACCCCAAAGCATGTATGTTTTCCTATATGTTTTATTCAAGAGGCAGTACAGAGTTTAATGGACAGGATGCATTACTCCCTCCAGAGCAGATAGAGGGAGCTGTGACTAAATCACCGTTAATTCTCTGGCCTCCTCTTCCATTAGTACAGATATGAGCAAGGGAGGTTGTAAAATTGGAGCCTAGACTTAAAAGAAAAAGGGAACTTAAAATATTAGTATAAAAACTCAGTTACCTGCTTAAAGCACTGGTGACTGGACCTCTGCTGGGCCAGAAACTACTCAGACAGCTGGCACATCATCTAAAAATCTATTGTGCTCTCTATCAATCATGCTTGCCTTCTGCTTAATTGGGATTAGAAATTAAAGGTTGATGTTTCAATAGGGAACTTTTTTTGTAAGGAACATAATATATCATTCCTTTCTTAGTAGATGACATCAAAAAGCCATGAAAGCTGAGATACTAAAATGAGGTGTTTCTATCAGATATCTTTGTCTATAGTTTACCCGATGAGGCTCTCAGAAGGTTCCTAAACAAAATAATGTCAGTGTGCAGTACTGAAATTGCTCTTCTGTGTTTCACTGACTACTAGGGTTGTAATTCTGTCATCTTTATACATACTGGGTAATAACCACTTCATTATCCCCAAGCTTGCTTGCATACTACAGTACTCTGCAATACAACAGTGAGAGCATATGTGCATTGCCTTCACCAAAATGACAATATTTCAACTGGTCCTACCTGAACTGTATGTATTGCTCTCTAGGGCACACCAAGGTCCATACAGAAAACAGAAACACTGAAAGCATTCTTCTGGCCAACAGATAACATTTCAAATACCATCAAATTTTATATATATATATATATATATATATAATGCACTCTAAACATGAGATTTGCTTACTACATGTGAACTGGTGGTCTTCAGCCTTCATTCTACACCAGCAGAATAGTGTGTCCTATGGAGAACACTGAGAGATTTCCACATTTTCCCTAGGGCACAGATACATTTAGGATTAACCCTTTCCAAGAACTACATGTGCCTTTTCTCTGCCAGAACTCTACCTCTACCCCAATAGCAATGCCTGCGCTCTTTCCTGGAGAGAAGAGTTCCACATGATCTTTATGTATGCCTTGGACCCTTCTGATGCTACAGGACCATTACATAATCTTTTACTTTATTATGTTAATTTAAAGGAACTTTTCTAAAAAACTTCAGCCAAGGAATGTGTCTCAGCACCCAATGGCTTCGTAGTGTCTGTGTTTCCAAGGAATGCAACAGAGATTCTTAACTGAAGCAAACAGACAAAACTTACAGTCTTTGATGCAGCCCCAAAGCAGTCAGTTGCGCTGCTTTTAATCTCCCTAAATTGTAGCTCAGATTAAGTGGCAATGGGAAGGGTTGCTGGCTACACGGTATCTTCTATATGGAATTTGAGGTAGCAGAAATGAAGACAATTACCACAGAGATTCCTAGAAAATAAAAATAAAAGCAGGAGTGTGACATGTTATTCCATCCAGGAGGAACCTTTACATCTCCCTCCTCCCAAACTCATCTCTGGAATTGTATTAGATTTATAGGGTTTGCACTTTAGAGTTGTTTGTTTTTTCTCTTACAATTCTGTGCCCTTTTCTATCTCTCTTTCTAGTCCAGTTTATGGAGATTGCATATCCACACCAAAAAAAAATCTTCATCTTCACATTAAGTGCTAGTCAAGGCATTCCACTGAGGATACCTGCATAACCTTAACATGTATTGAGACATTCATTTAAATACAATATTACTCGCCTGAATACCATCAAATAGCTGATATACTTATGGAGCAGAAATATTAATTAGTTAATTCCCATCTACCAAGTAGCAATGTTAGTTCATAAACTGGCTTAAAAAAATCCCGCCAAAACAACAAAAACAAATGAAAAAAGCCGCAAACACTTCTGGCTTTGAATACTTTGAATATGATAATCCTGATGTGCAGAAGGGAAACGAACTCTCTGAAAGTTACACTGAATCCGCTCAGGGACTTGGTACTCTAGGCTCGGAAGGACTTCTCACAGCATTTAGCACTCTGCAACTCCAGCACAGTACTGCTGCTCATCTCCTCTTTAGGTTTTTAATGAGCAATTGAAGATTTCTCTTACAGTTACTCAGTAATCTACTCTAAATAACAATTCAGCTACTGACTACCTGTATTATTGTTTTTCAAAGTAAATACAGCCACAAAACTTCTGTACTACAGAACTTACTGTATCCCTAAAATTTCCAGATGGAAGATCGTGTGTTTCAGATACTCCTTTATTTCATTAAATATTCTTTGATTTTAGCTTGTGTAAAATTAATTCTGATTGAAATTATTCTAAGTAAAATCAAATTTCATTAAAGCTGCTAGTGGATTTCCCCGTGGTTTTACTGTGAGCTGGCACTGCCTAGAAATTTCTATGTTGATTGTACATTGTATGTTCTTAGATGGTGGGAGTAGTTGGAAAATGCAGTAAACCAACATTTTCTTTCTTGCTGTACAGCAAGTTAATTCCTCAGCCCATAGCTGTATTCCTGAACAAGCTTAACTGACAGGAATAAGGCAATCAAATGAAGATAGTCTTTTCTCTGATTTTTAGAATGCCCTTTAATAGTGTAACCAAAATGAGACTAAGGACATGAGTTAAGCCAAATAAGAATCTAAGAGAAAACAGAAGAGAAGGGGTGACATTTTATATCTGTCCAGCTCTGAGGAAAATCAAGGCCTCAAAAACTTGTTTTTTGTGTTTTATACTTACAGTGTTCATTGATGGCAAATGTTTGAAAGTCAAAGGGAAAGTTTGTAGCTCTTTACACCCTTAGTGACATTAATAATTTAAGAAGACCTTGCCTCTGGTCAGTGTTGCAGGTATTTCACAGACTTCTCCATTGCGGCAGTATAGCTTGCTTGCAGCAAAACAGCTTGGGAACTGATACAGTAAAAAACAGTCCTATGTTTTCCTGGCAATTCTGCTTTTAGCTGGATCAGCTCCCTGATCTTGTTCACTGCACAGCTACGTGATCTGCTGTGCTGGGACAATGATGGGGACTACAGGAGGTCAGGCATAAGGTGGCAGCAAGATGGGGACAAAGTCTGCTTAGAGTTGCCCAGGCAGAGCTGAAGCCAAATGTCTAGGTTAGGAGCTGCAAGCCCTAACCACTGAGTGTCATCTGTATATCTGCGCATCCCCGCAATAGAAAGAGAAGCCAGAAAAAAACTGATTTATCATTCCAATAACAGCTCAACAATGACTGTACTTTATTTTTTCTTGGCTAGCGTTAATAACATTCTCATTAGAAAGGTCAAGGGCAATCTCATTGAAAATACAAATTTTTCTGCACCATCAACAACTTATCAGCCAGATAAAATAAAAATCTCATACCTTGGAGCTTTTGGGGTATTTGCTCATATTAAAGCCTGCATTTTCCTCAGACCCTCTGTACATATTTCAGCTAACTAACCATGGTAAAAGTACCAAAATTAGAGAGAAAAGGCTTAATTATGAATAATCAAATTCGTATTCTAATTGCTTTTTTATTATTAATTCTGGTTTTACCAAGGCTGTTTAGCCTACAAGAGAAATTTTTCTATTAATGAAATTCTGGTGTAGTATTTTTGAGAGATCTCTTTGCCTTTTTTGCTCTTGATTCCTCAACACCACCCACTTCTCTTTCATTCACACACAGGCACCCACTTAAGTTAGTTGTGTGATCACTAAACAAAAACTTGAAGGCATGACTGTCCCTCATCAGATATGCACAAAAAATCTCTGTCCTTCAAGGACAGGGTAATTTCTGTCAGGCATTTTAAAGCCAAGGCAGGTCACTGGATTTATTATTAGCTCTAATTAGCACTCCCACAAGCTGTTGAATTCTTCACCTGCAGCCAAAGGGCACTCAATATGGTGCACAATTTGCTAATATCTTTGAAAGATTCAGAGAAACAGCTCTGCTTTAGAAATACAGGTCTACTGCATGAGAGTAGGCTTTTGGTAAATTCTGATCCATATACCAATGATGAAGCAGATCTAAAGAAACAAAGATATGATGAAACTGTTCTAAAACAAAGGAATTCTACAAACATCTAAACAGAATCTTAACGAGAAAAGGAAGACATCTGGCCTTATTTGTTATATGGTGTTCTATTTTAAACCCTCTAGCAGGTTACAGACAATTCATATCCCATCTCAGTTACAAGGCTGTTCTCTTAAGTTAGTGTTTTACGTACAGATTTGAAGACAAGTCTGTATGAAAACTGACTTTTTCCCTTTGTGAGCAGCCCCCCCTTGAGAATTACAGAGATCTGAACTGAATCACAGAGCTCCAAATAAAATACTGATCCTAATTTTGAAATTGGCTAAGAACTGATGAAAGCTCGGTAAGCCATTGCTTTTGTGTGTTAGGCACATTTCTAACAAAGTGCCAGAACAAGGGAGCACAGCAATAGCTCTCTTTAGTAAAAGGCACTGCTACAGAGAAATAGAAGGATTTATTTGAAGAAGGGAAAAAAGAAAATGTGTTAAAATCAGCTATTTTGGTCTAGAAGATAATCCACAGTATGACCTTTAGTCTAGAGATAGATCTACAAAAAGTAAGCAAAATTGTAACAGGAGTTGAAAAGTAACTGATTATAAGAAGTGAACTAGACAAAATATTTATGGGAGAACCTAATATAAAGGAACCTGGCACCTAAAGGATTCACCTCCAAAAGCTACCATCTATGACAAGAAGTTGGAAACAATGGGAAGTCTTAAAAGGCAAGACAGGCAAGGTGTGTCTTCAACTACTATTCCTTGCAAAAGCAAAAAGCAAAGAGTGAGAAACACAGAACAAACACTGCTATGTTTGCAAAATTGCAGAGCCCAGCTCAGTGCAGCAAGACAAGTGGCAGCTTTTCATAAGCTGGATGCGGAACCCACCAGCTGAAAGCTGACAATGGCTATCAATCAGATTGTGGGTTGCCTGTGTCACTGAACTACGTTCAAGTTTGTGTCTGTCACCAAGAGGCTGCTGCTTCACCACAAGCTCCACTTGGCAATACACTCTCGTATCCATTTTCATACAGCCAAAAGTCAATCACAGAGCTGGAAATAAGGACCTTAGGATATACATCAGCCCCTTCCATGTGATACAACACATCACACTTTGTGGCTGCAATGGTCAGCCAGCCCCTTCTGACTTTATGCCATCCTTAAAGTACCACTTACAATTTTAAAGAACAACTCCACAACTCCAAAGCACCAGTAACAGTAATAGTCACAGTTTTATCGTTATCTCTAAATCACTTTCACTGAATTAAGAGAGCTATTTGTCACTGTTACAGCTCTGATTTTTTTCCATACTTTTTAGCATATATCAATTCAAATGTGTGAGGCACTAAATATACTTTAGAACAACAGCTGTTAGCTCAGAGGAGGAATCTGGACCTATGAGAAAGTGCTCCAGCATATGCTGATATTTGTCTGATATTTTCAGTGAGCCAGTATGCATTTTGGTGAACCTGAAGGGTCAGCATAGTAAAGGCAGCAAGAAAATCCAGGGGATTAGCAACCACATAGAAAACAAACAGCTACAGAAGTTCTGACTTTGGTTTTCACACTAAATCTCTAATGTCAAGCTCTCTAACATCTCATCTTTTTTACCATCTATTAAAAATGATGAAACTAGTGCTGAGGTAGCTTTGTTTTAAAATAACACTTTAAAATACCTGCCTTTATCAGAACTATTCTGTGCCTCTAGAACATAATCTTTACTGCTCTCAGCAGTTTTCTCTCAGAAAAATCCTTTTTCCCTTTCTCATCAGGTTCGACACATACTGTAATCTACTTACGCATGGGCCACCACACAGAGTGGTTACATTGAATATTATTCACTCATCATAGAATAAGATGCTAAGCAGGATTCTAAAAAGTAGTAATTGCTTGTAGTTTCCAGTATTAGTAAATCCAAATATTCAAAAGCCTTCACTTTTTAGAATGAAAATGATAGCTCTCTCAGTTCACTTCCAGTTTATCTTTAAGGAGCCATACAAACACAAAATGCTTGATAAAAAAGGACATTTTCTTGACAAGGTATTTTTTTTCAGTTAGGAGAAGAACACTCAAGAGCAGCAGATGCAATATTACATAAAAGCCTAAATGCATCATTCTTAAGTGATCACTCAGGTTCTCTCAATCTGCTCAAGCCCAGTGATCTTTGGCAGTTTGCTGCATTCCATAAAAATAATATATAATCATATGCAATCCAAACCTAGGTGACTTCCCATATCTATCAAGTTTGTTCCTGGAAGGGAAATACTCCAATCAAGGGAAGGAGTCAAAAAGAGACTTGTTCTACAGCTTTAAATTTAGGGGTTTTGCAAAATATAGGTATTTCCCATAGTCTCCAGTCCTGACCAGTAAGTCAGAAAATAGAACAGCAATTCCTGAACATATTAGTACATATTAGTACATGAAGCTTCTGGAATCAAGCTAGGCTGTCGACATCCCAATCAAGTTCTTAAATAATAAAAATGATGCAATTCTCTGAAATGTTTTCTGCATTGTGAAGTAGTCAGATAAAATATGCATATTCTTAAATAGAACTTATAATAAAACTATTTCTTGTTTATTACAGTAAAGGCTGCCTGTAAGCACTGCTTGCAATATGGTAGCAAAATATGAATTAAAGTAACAGAAAGCAGCATGCCAAAAAAGAGATCTGAAAGAGTGAAAGAGATGTACACCCTTTTTGTTCTTTGCTTTATTCTTTGCTGGTTTTAAAAATGATTTTCATTAAATCTATCACTTCAGACTGAAAACAGGTACCCCAAATACAATAAGCATGAAAAAGAGACACTTTTTTCTTCTGCCTTGGTTTTAGTTTTAGGTACTTTTTTCCTTCCCTTGATGGTATGTCAAGAAAAGTGTTTATAGAGACTCATTTCCATGTCCTCAAAGGTAATTTTTTTTTGGAGGATATTTCCCATTACTTTAGAAACAGCTGTCTCAGGACTGCTTGCACCACTCTCAGGAGTGGGTTTGCACCAAATCCATCTCTCTGCCAACTGCACCTTGTTCTCACAGTGTCCTTCACCAGGCATAGCCCCAACTGCAGCTGGCATTGCGAAACCTTCCTGTCCTGAACCACACACCCAGGTAACTGATGCCTGTGGCCCACCACCACTCACATGTGCACTTCTCTTTCTTGAGAGGCCAAGTGTGACATTCCTGAGTAACCAAAAAAAAAAAAAAAAAAAAGAGGGGGGGAAAGAATAAATAAATAAATAAATAGAAAAAAAAACAAAAAACAGCCAGGGTGGAGAAAAGCTGCACATTAATGTTGGGTGATTGAGATTACTTGATTCCTGCTGGCAGACAGTTCTATGTCTGCTTTCTAGCACACATGGTTTTCATATCGTCCATTTATTGCAGGGCTCTGGAGAATACAGAAAGAATGAGTCAAAATCTCCACAGTCAGGATTTAGGCTCATTTAAAATAAATTTGAAATGTGGCCATATCCCTAAAAATCCAACTTTGATTTATTTTACAACAAGCTCAATTCTTCCTAAACCTATTTATAAACTCCATCTTACGCATGGTGAATATCTTGCTAACAGCATTTTATTTTTAGAAGATTCATTTTCCTGACAATTTTGCAGACTCTACTCAACCAGTCTCCTGATAAATTCAAATTAAAAACATGATAATTAAATACAGAGAAGCATTTCATCCTGTCATAATCTTTGGCTGTCTGAAATATCAGAAGCTGTTATAAAGAAACTGATTTGCCCCCATAGCAAAAAGAAGATAGATACCTAAAAGCATGTCCATATTAATCAGTCTGTTGCAAGACAGCTTTCAGAGAAAGGTCCAACCACCCTAGACAAATTTTAGGCATCCTCCATAACATCTGGTGTTTGAAGACACATTTATTCTATGATTCTGGCTCTACCACTGCCTCAGATTCCAGCTCTCCTGCTTCTTTGGCCAAGGTAGTCTTTTCTCCGATGCAGCATGGAGATGACTGCTAACAGTTCCTGTGATGCATGTCAAATCATCCCAGGTACTAATGTTTTACTCACAATTTATAGAATTTACAACTAGATTAAACAAAACCCAGAAAAATACAAATAAGAGTCCTCCAAACAAACTCCTCATTTTGCCAAGCAATAATTTCATCAGAGATCCCGTAAGTAACTTGAAGCTTGTGTTGCCAGACTTCAAAGCTCCATATTTCTTTCTTCACAAGATACTCTACTTTACTTTTTAGTAAACACATTGAGCCCACACAGTCCTACTGAATATTAACTTTGTATTCAAGTTGGCAAAACAGGTCAGCTATCGTGTCCTCTCCGAATACTGCTGTTACTTGACAGGTCTACGAGTCAGCAATATCTTGTTAATACTGGCTTCTCGTATCATATGCATAACCACTACAGCATTTTGGTCAAATGAATGATGTTCACTGAACATGCCCTAGGCATGTCTAGTCCAAAACTAATACAGCAACCTTTAGGTGGGACAGCAACATCCACAACCCAGATGAGCTTCTACTAATTCAATTCCTTAATTTCTTCAATCAAAAAAACTTAAACAGGAGCTAAACTCAAACAATCTTATGTATATCTCAAGGCTACACTGACTAAATTTATGCCTCCAGGCAGAGTTACGTTTCAAACTGGCACAGAGCAAAGCACAACACTAGTTTAGACACACACCTTGCAGGCATGAAGAAAGGAGATGGCCCAGGACTGCTGCTGGAATGGATGAGAATATTGTGTTTTCACACCTACGTCACATGTCACATGTGTAACTGTGCCTGATTGTCCAGGCACGTTCCCTGCATGCTGGCCAAACTCTCTACTTACTGACACATTTACATCTTGCAGAGCCAAGGACAAGATCAGAAAAGCTGACTCAACTGTAATCTGTTGCCTGGAAGGTTTAGGACACTTCAGTGCCAGCAAACAGCTCTCTACCCTAGGCTGAAATGCTACAGCAAACTTATATGTTTCACTGCCAAACTACATTCAACAGAATGTAACAGCTATTTGATTGAAAGAATAAAGTAATGGAATTAGTAGAAGCTCTTCTGGGCTGTGAATGCTGCTTTCCCACACTTAGCCCTAGGCATTCTCCACCCTTTGGGATGATTCTATGTTGCAGATATACTATGTGACATTGTTGCTGTCCAAAGGGATATATGGCCCGAACAGGACTGACTATAACAGGATTATTACTTAGACAGTTTTTATATTTTACAAGTAACCTACTGGAGAAAAAGAATGGTGAATCTTTGAAGATTGTTTTTGGTTTTGCCATTTTACATTCATGCCAGACCCAAACAGACTGGCCTGGGAACTGTTCTTAATTGCAGCAGATAGTAATATCCATTTGAAGGATTATGAACCAACCATGGACTACTCTGTTTCCACCTGGACTTCAGGATAGCAGAAATACAAATAGGTTGTCAGACCTCAGCTGAGAACTCCTGGCCTCATTCAAGCTAGCTTCTTTCACCCTTATGTCAGGAACAAAGAGACAACATGAATGGGGACTAGAATTTCATCTTCTAATGTATATAGTCCTTCTATTCTTCACTTCTCATAAAATAAGAAAGAATATTTTACTTCTATCTAGAATTTGAAGGAAAATAATTAACATTTTCTCTTCCACAAATATTTCATGCATATAATTCAGATAAGTTACATTTCATCATCCGAAAAGCACCAGTAAAGGCTGAGTTGGGAGAACTATATTAGGGAAATAGGAATTACTGTGCACACTGGAAGGAAACGGATGCAGCAGTTCCACCAGGGACCATCCTGCAGATGACAGGAAAGTATCTAAGAGATAGAAGCAATTAAAATTAAACTGGAAGGTTAAGAATTTTGGACAAATTTGTTATTTCAGTTCCACTTGATTCACTTGAAACTGCAAACATACTGAAGCACCACGACAAATGCTGCCCTGCCCTTGTGATCTCTCTTGTGATTTCTGGAATGCATCCAGTGTGTTCTGAAGTTCACAGTCTGATATACCAGGAAATCAACACAAAAATATGTTGATGTGAAAATTCCAGGTCAGTTCCATGTATCAGACCAGGAAAGTTCAGCTGGCAGGGGCGGGAGAGCATCTCCCCGGACAGTTTAATAAATTGACCATTAAGACAGAGGTTGTACAACCAATTGCAGACCTCTTACATTAACTTAATTATCCTGAAAAGATCTGTCCATCAGGGTTGGCAGCTAAAAAATGCCTGTGGTGCAGAGCCTGTCCCCACAAATAAGCCTATACCCATGTAAGAATAATAGCATTAGGTTTGTTAATAAAAACCAAAATAAGCCCTACCTCCACTCCCCAAAAGCCCTTGTCTATGACTAAGTAAAGCAGCTTGCAAAGCTGCTAATAAAAGCAGCAATGAAGCTGAAAGACTGTGAAGGAAGTATCCTTAGGATAAAATGAACATTTATCTTAAGGAATAATTCTCCCTACATTTCAACAAATGTGCCCCAAAAGGCGGCTACCACAAAAAGCACTACTACATGGCTGCACAGCACCACAGAAGAGTCATCTGCTGAAAGCTAGAATAACTGCTGCATGAAGTTAGAATTCAAAATAGCTAGAATATGTACACTGTAATTACATAGCAGCATAATTGCAGTTAATTACCTAAAAGGTTAGGAAGGAACTTGTACAAAATAAAGGAAACTCCTCCTGCAGCTAATGGAAGGTTTTGCTAATAGATTTGTCAGGTCCAGGTAGAAGAAAACATACTTCTCTTTAAAAAAATAACATGCCCTTTATGAGAATCTGTAGCTGAAAATTATGGCAGTTATTAAACTCACTGTAGAGGGATAATAGATGGTTCTAATACAAAAAGAACTGAGTAGAGAGTGACTTTTGCTGCTTGCAATGCCAGTTGTTTAGTCTAGGAGGTCTCCCATAAATCTGAACAAAATCCATGCTGCTGCTGCAAAATGAGAGAGAACAAACAGCTTCACTTTCATTTCTAGCAGCTGACCAAGCCTCCATATAAAGTGTGTGATATATCTCCAGCTGATAGCTACAGGAGCCTGAGAAGCAAGCAATATCCACCAGCAGTCAACACAGTTGCAGATCGGCTATCTACTGTCAGACATACACATAAAAAGAAAACTAAACTCAAAACAAAACACACACACACACACACACAAAACAAACAAAAAACTCCACCAATGAAACACAATGAAACCAATGAAACCAATCCCCCTAAACAGCCAAGAGCAAAATGACAGTTTGATCAATAAATGCAATCAAACAACGTACCATCTGCAATAATAGATGCAGTGCAAACCATGGATCAATAGAAAATACCTGTAAAGTACAGAGCAGAGATAGCTGCCCATTACTGTCAGTGACAGCAGCCAGTGTGTCTGCCACATTCCATTTGATTATAAATTCTTGTATTACCTGTTCTGTTCAGATTGCACTAGAACTACACAAAATATGCAGGACAAAATTCATAGCACTGAACTAAAATTGGGGGGGCATATTTTGGGGACTGTTTTTCCCTCTAAAGTTTCTTTGGCTTTCTTTTCTTCAATTAGCTCAGTATAAGTTGGTGTTTCGCTGGGTTGGGTTTTTATTCCTACAATTAAATTATCCTTAACCATATTCTGTCATTTTCCAGTGGCCCGTCACACTCAGCAGGCCACTGAAGTGAGTTGTTTTGGTCTGGTGTTTTTTTAGTTCGCTAGGATAAGGTAAAGTCACTTAAATTACAAAGGCTTTACAGATTGAATAGTTACAGAAATAGCCGGAGCAACAGTTCCAGCATTTTGGAGCAGAGAAACTGCCAGTATTTTCATAAACAGGAAAATGAACATAACATTTCAAATCTCACTGAGAAATACTTACAGAACATTCCTAGAAAATTCATAATTCCCAAACCAGAATAATAGAACCTACTGTACACTGACTGTGCTCACCTGGTATTTTCTTGTAAAATTTACATTTCTTAAACATGTCAAGTCAATTCATAGTGCTTTATTAATCTGAACTTCTTGTTGGGAAGTAACAGCTTTTATTACCAAATATCATCACCAACAGTGAGAGTGACTATGTAGGTGTCCAACCTTCCTGGTTTTCTTCATGTACTTATTCTATAAAAATCAATTTGGTTATGAGTACACACAACATTCAGCTTCTGCTCTAGTTTACTACAGCTGCAGATACCAGAACACCCTATATTACCACAAATAGGGATTTTTGTTTGCTGGGGTTTTTTTCTTTTGTTTTGTGCTTTACAATTTCCATTTCCAAAACCAGAGGTATGATGTGCCACTAGAGAATTCTTCCTCCTAAACACCATAAACACCATCATTGAGAACTTTCATAAGAATGTGCTTAGTTAAAACTAAAGCATGTTAGTACTTGGAAAAAAGAACAGTCACCTTCCAAGGTAGATTTCATGTCTGCTGTGAACCATGGCCAAACTCACCTGCTCTTTTAATACAAACTGACTCGCAAACCAAGATTTCCCCCTAGAATCCTTCAAATCTATTGCTCAATAGTTTCAGTCTAGTAAGAACTATTTCTGTGACAAATTATGTTCAAATATATCCTTTTCTCCCCCTAGACTGTATATAGAGAAAAATTAATTTTTCTAGTGTCAGTACAGAATTATTGCTAGTGATAACTCTTCCTTTTTTACCAACCTTGAAAAACAGTTTTTCTATTAATTCTAGACCTTCTTAAATCAAGCCTGTTACACTAGCTTATAAAAAAAACAATACAGTACCCGTAACTCCCTGGTTAATAACCATCCTGTGTTCACTTCTTCAATCTTTAAAGAAAAGGAAGAAAATGGTTATTACAACCAAAATGCATGATGTGTACTGTAGAGAGAACAACAAAAATCCAGCAGCACAGAGTCCCAACATGCTGAGCAAGGGAACGTGGATGTTTAGGTCTTTTCTTCCCTATTACCACTATCTATTCCTCTCCTCATAGCAGTATAAAGATCACTAGAACAGCAACTGACTTACAGAATGTTTCTGCTTTCATTATTTCCTGCCAGTAAAGGGCAGAAGTGCCTTTGCAGATTTCCTTAGCTAAAAATTATGTGTCCAAGTGTCCATACTGATTTCATTAAACTTATGAGCCTTTGATAAACCCAAGGCAATTGTCACACTACTGGAATAGACTGAGCTTTTCCTATAGATTTTTTCCTGTGTTTTTTCAATGGAGATCTCCAAGAAGAACCTGAGAACTGGATGGTGAATAAAGTCTTAGTAGGTGTCCCTGTGCCACAGTGCTGTGGGGCTCATTCAACAGCATTCACTGCTCTGCCACTAGCTGTGAGAAAATTTGGGTGCTGCTCAGCTTATTTTCTATTTTTTACCAGGTCAGAAATGCCATTCTTCAGGCAAAATGCTCACAAAAATGAGAACAAACTTGGCTGAAGCTGACTCATTCACACCACTCCAACCTAAAAAGTAGTCTCCACTCTGAAATTACTTCTGTAATCATGCAAAATTATAATGACCAAGCTAGCACAGGTGGTGATGATTTTATTATTTTTGAATGTCAATACATGGAGACATTCAGGGAGATGGGAGAATCCCCAGCTCTAGAATTTGCTCCAATGACAGAATGAATTTTCTATGTGATATGCACAGCATCTTCTTTGATAAACACATGACACTGTGCTGTGTTCAGTTGCTTTGATATATGACAGGGAAGATTTGAATTGTGTATCTGGGCATGTGGTTTTGCTCAGTCCGCATAAAACAGCACAATAGGTGGCTATGACATTTCCTAAAGCAAATATTAAATACAACATGTTCTTTTGTTGGTTTTTTTTGGTTTTGTTTTTGTTTTAAATGAGGAAACTGATATGAATGTTTACTGGATATTATCACAGCTCTGATGAGATGGACCAGAGAGAAAAGGAAATTATGCACTGAATTGGAGAGAAGAGATACTGAGAACAAAATGTTCTGGCAGTGTATATGATTCCATCACCTTCCGTGACTTAGCCATATAAACTATGATATATTATAACTTCCTTTTTTTATGTAAAATTTCAGCTCTGAGGAGTCTAGGGTGAACTCAGATGTAGTGCTAAAAACCAAAGTGGACAAATTTACCCACTTGGTGTTCTAGGCATGAAACTCAGAGGCAAATAATTCTATTTCGCTGTGTAACCTCTTGATTATGCTACCAGGTTGATCACTTGAGGTGAACCAAATGATGGTTTACAGAGACAAAAAGGGTGTTGGGATCATTACAGAGTTTTTTGCATTTAAATAAAAGGGAACAATTTGATACTATTTCTCCCTATGGAAATTTCATAAATTGATTCTACTGCTTAGTAAGATGACAACAAAAGGTACAGGTTCTGTCTATTTATATCTAACTTCTGCACCTTTGTACTACAATAAAAAGATTATAATGTCCACAGTAGGACACAGAGAGCATTACACATAAGCAATATACCTGAACTCCATTTTTAAATCCTTAGGATTCAAGAAAAATTCAGCAAGGTAGTCTTCAGGAAGTTACTGAATTACTGCATGCATGTATCTCAGGCTGCGAACAAATAGCCTTTTTCTAGTCAACGGTTAACTGCCTGTAGCACTCCCTCAGCTTTCATTGTTTCCTGAAAGCTACCACTTTCATCCAAGTCATGCAGCAGATCTGCTCATGTAAGTACACCCTAATTTGTTTCAAGCAATATAAAGTAAGGTAATTTAAAGAGTTAAAATCAGTGATGTGAGGTAGCCTACGTGATTTTCCTTGGAACAAGTAAGCAATGGTCCAACACTGGAGCACTGAAACAGTAAGGGGAGTAATTTCTGGCTGGTGGGAGGTGATAAACTTTGCCTTGGTAAAGATAGGTGCATATAAGGAGGCCTATCCGCTGCTGTAACATGCTCCTTTGTAATAAGTGTTAAAGTACCAGTTTTCTGCAGCACAGTTATATACTTTAAAGCACATTCAGGTTCTATATACAAAGGAAACTCTACCTTCAAATAGCTTTGTTTCTACTGTTATAGTAGTTAAAAAAAAAAAAAGGAAAAAAGAAAAATTGATACAGTGGAAAGAAGCAGCCTTCTGGAATGACTTTTAACCACTGTTTTATACAGGATTTCCTCCCATTCTGGGTCTTTAATTCTTTACATATGAATAGTAGTCCCATTTTCTTTGCCCTATGAAACACGACAGATTCTAGATAAAACATGCCAACCAAAGTCAGAAGCATGAGTTAGTTATAAGCACCACCTATGCACAATATGGGAAAGCAGCTTTTGACAAACTACAGTAGTTAGGAAGACAATGCAGAACTGAATTCCTAGGCAGAAACTCAGTTCTGCACAGAAAGGTAATCCCCACATTATATTTGCGCACTCAGGTCCTTCTCTCCAGATATTGTTGTCACCTCACATTCACAAAGATTCTGACCTGCAGCAGCACCCACATGCTGCCTTACCCCAGGCGCACTCCTGTCCAGAGTATCACAGGGTCAAGCCCATAATTCAGCTTCCTCCCTTTCTACTGCATGCCGTAATGCAGCTACTTGGGCAAGAGTGCTGAAAAGATGACCATTATGATTTTACTCACACAGCTGCTCTCATAAATGATTGCATAACAATTCTGATCATGCATCTTCTGATGCCTTTACTTGTCACATCTATACTTTGCACAGAAGGGCTGGGAAAACATACCATTCTGACACTGTTCTAGTGCTTTTTGTAGGCTTGCCATGTTCAGAAAGGGCAGCTGTTCACCAAGCAGAAAAAAAATGGCTATCTGGATGTTCAGCTGAGCCACTGATGTCTCTTCTGGGCTTGTGAATGTAAGAGATGGCAATTTCTGGATTCCTAACAAACTGTTCCTTTTCCTCACATTGCATTCATGAGAGTTTCTGGCTCTGCTATGTCCTCTCTCAAGCATTAAAAAGGAATGTGCTTCCAGCTTTCCTCTGAGAGTCTCATTAGGTTTTCCCAGCCACTTCTATGAAGTTTCACATTGTTGCCCAAATACAAACGGTCTGTAACTATTTGGAGAATTTTTAATTTCTGACCCTACATACTTCGTGCTAGTCAAATGAAGCCAGATTATAAAATCAGCTTTTCAGGCACTTTCAGAGATGTCATTCTATTAGCATGAGAAAAAGTACAGGAAGATTGGAGCGGGCTACATTGATATTTTTCACGAAAGAATCTTAAACAAATTAAAATGCAAATTTTTCTACAATCACTATTTTTGGGTGACAGACTTTTTGCTTAAGACTTTAGATGTGTCCTGCCTCCATTCTGATCTTCGTATGTGCAGTTTCTGGGAACACGTCTGCTCACTTCTGTGATGTCATTTCTTTCCTATTCTTAATGTTGACCTAGCAAATTTCTGAAGGAGTCTTTTTAGAAGCCAAGAACAAATTAACCCGTTAGAAAGAAAAGTGAATTTTCACATGTTGGCTGAGTGAATGGAAACAGATGAGGGCAAGAGTCACAGTTGCTCTACTCAGGAAGGGGGGAATGGGACCTCTGAGTTCTCTGTTATCACCTCCATGGATGCACAGATCCTAGGACCAGGCCTGAGAGCATGGGTTCCACCCTCACAAATACTGTATAACATCTCCATAAAATCTTCATGAGTCTTATTCCCTTACAGATCAAGTATGACAGTGCACTTCCTGGCATAAAGCTTGGCATCATAACATGCTACAACAGGCAGCACACCCCTCCTGCTCAGCAAACTTCCAGCAGGGACCCTCTGCAGCTGAAAAGCACTAGCACCTACACCACCTAGCACCTCTAGGAGCAGTAATGTCTAATTCTGAATGCCTCCACTCTCCATGATGTGCATCTTCTCCCAATGTTTTTTGGTACATCCAGTCTTACATCTTTTTTTAAATTAGGTCCAGTGTTGCAGCTGAACAGTTTAAGGCCACACAAAATTGATTTATGGTGACACATTCCTAAAGATCCCAGAACTAAGGCTTAAGGACATGAACCAAGCTCATGAAAAGATCTGCTAAATCAAGGTAGTTCTCAAGAGAACAAAAATCTGTTCCTCTAACCATCTTCAGTGGCTGGTAATGCTTGCCACAATGGGACTCCTATCCTGAATAGGCCTCTGAGTACACTAGAATGCAAATAATAATTCTCAGAGTTATTACATTCAGGGAAATTACTCTGCTACGTATTACTACACTAATGTGCGTGTTACATGTATTTTTTATGTAAGAGTCCAAAAAGACTTGTCAAATGAGCATCTTAAAATGCGAATACAAAGTAGATAGGCTCAATCTGATAATTTACAGTGAGAAAGAACAACATAGCATAAACACATCAGTTTGATTTATACTGATCACAATATTTTTCATTAAAATAATCACTTTCCTTTCCATATTCCTTTTTTTCTTAACCAGTGATACAGTTGTACAAGGCTATCAGTGATTTCATCAGTGGTACTTCTCCTGGCCTTTTACCAGGTAACTAACATGTTCTACCTGTTGGTGGGTAGGTGATTTTCCTGTACCAGAAAAATAAATAGATGGAATCACTCAGCAGCACTTAAGACTACAGAATTTGGACATAAGCTTTCTTTCTCATGCAATAAAGTCTCAAAACCAATGTGTTTTTTCAAAGCCAAAGACCTTCTATAAGCCTATGTCTCTTGCCAGCAAATTTATTTCTTGCTACCATATTAATTAAAATGAGTAAGTAACTATCGCCACTATCAGAATTTTTCTAATACATGTTAGAATTAATTTTACCTTTATGTTTTCTGAGCTGTTCCCACAGGTGACTAGTTTGTAACACTCAAGTGGCAGAAGACAATGTGAAGGTTATATAGAGGTTAACCTTAGCTTCGGAGAGGCTACTGTGCACGTCTATGACAGGGAAATGAAATTAGTAACGTCACTGATCAACTAATACCTTACCCACAAAGCACGTCCCCAAGAATGTCCCTGGAAGTTTTCATAAAACACATAGATGAGGCCCCCAGTGATATGCTTTAGCTGTGGTCTTGGCAGTCCTGGGGTAATGGTTGGACTTGATGATCTTAAAGGTCTTTTGCAACCTAGTTGATTCTGTGATTCTAAGTATTATGTGCAAACTATCCAGGCTCAGAGATGGTCAGTGTACAGTGATTTTAGTGACAGCATCTCGTGAGACTTCATCAGTGCATTAACTGGGGATGGACTCTTCATTAGGGACTGTAGTGATAGGACAAGGGGTAATGGGTTAAAACTTAAACAGGGGAAGTTTAGATTGGATATAAGAAGGAAATTCTTTCCTGTTAGGGTGGTGAGGCACTGGAATAGGTTGCCCAAGGAGGTTGTGAATGCTCCATCCCTGGCAGTGTTCAAAGCCAGGTTGGACAAGGCCTTGGGTGATATGGTTTAGAGCGAGGTGTCCCTGCCCATGGCAGGGGGGTTGGAACTTGATGATCTTAAGGTCCTTTCCAACCCTAACTATTCTATGATTCTATGTTCTTTACTGAGATTTGAAGGCTATTATTACTTGTCTATCTGTCCTTTCCCTTCTAAGCGATAACTGGACTAGTTGGAAACTTGACAGATCAGCCTACTCATTAGGGAGCCAAATCTGACATTATGAAATTCAACCTTTATCACAGAAGGGACAAGCCTGCTATGAACTTCTCATGTGGATCTTGCAGGAAAGCACCCATGCCCTGAGATCCACTAACTAGCCAGTTGACTGTCATCTCCTTTTCACCAAAGCAGTTGTAATTCAATAATATCATATATACATATACTGTGCAGTTCACACTTCTCACTTCCTGGGCATGACAGAAACTAGGAAACCTAAAATCCAACAGTATAGTGGTCAGCAACCAAAGCTGTTAAGTGGACTCATGTTTGCAGGGCACTAACCTCTACTAGAGCAGAAAAAAATCTTGAGGTAAAAGTCCACAAACTGGTCAGGACCCATGAAGGTTACCATACTCTTCCAGCTTCCACTGATTTCAAAAGGAAGTCTGCAAGCCTTTAGTTACCCTTGCTATTGTATAATCAGTTCTGAACAACTTCCTTTTCACTGACAACTGGTGTTTTCATTCTTTTTTTGTGCTTTTCAGGCTGTCAGATTTAATATATCTCTTGTTTAATGATGCCATCCTTTTGGAAAGATTTCATACTTCCAATTTATAAACCCCATCAATTTATAGTAAAATTTAATATTGTCTATACTTGTTAATTTTCTCCACTAAAGCAGATCCAGTTTGCTTTGCAAAGCAAACATGGCTTCAGCACACTTTCTGTGTCCTGCCCTGTTGGATTCTGTTGATCAGCTCCTGGTGACAGAACAAAAGGCTGTTTCATTAACCATCCACCAGTAAATCTAATAACATGTGAAGAATTCAACAGCTCATTCATGGTTCAGTTAATCTATGATCACTTTCTACCCAACGAGGTATCACAAGCAGAGATCAAAGAAGCTCCACAGAATGGTATCTGTTCTCGTATTCATACATTTGTGAAGCTGGAAGCAGTCTAGAGAGAATGAGCAAGGGCAGCTGATGAATTAAGACAGTTTGCACTTCCAAAATATATTCATTTTCCCAATTATTTCATAATAGGTTTTAGCAATCTCTAAGACATTTTAACTGAAAAAATTGTGTGCACTTTCAGGTGTCCTAGAAAACAAATGCATAATGATTGTACTACAATTCACTTTGGAACATAGTAATTTTGCTCATCAGTTTCCAGGTATTCTAAATACGGAAAGCAACTTCATTCTTCAGAGTTTGGTTCATGACAATCTGCAACTGATAAAACAACAAACACGCAACTAAAAAATGATCCAACTGAAACCGAACATTAAAATTTCCTTCAATCTGACATACTGTTGTCAAAGCCTAGAGACACAGGACTTCAGGAACAGACTTAACAGATCAAACAAGAGACACTAAAAATCTGGTCAAAGAGAAACCAATACCAAATAATACAGGAGAAGAAAAAACATAATCAAAATTTATCCACGAAATTAGTGGCTTACTTATGCCTTCAAGTTTATCAAGATTATCTGAACTACTGCCACTGTTATCTCAGCATGTTGTTCACCTGCATTAAGAGCCATGCTCTGGGGCTGTACAAAGATGTTCAGTGATGCATGGATGCACAGGGAGTATTGTATACGGTCTATGAATATCAAATACTTGAACCTTCTAACACAAATGCCCAAAGGAATATTTCATTCATATTAAAAAATAGGGAATATCATATACTGTATCAAGTACCTATAAGCCCTGTAGTATTTATACATAGCTTTTAACAATAGTGTACAGATTTTTATAAATATATATATATGTTCCTGTATGTGTATGCACTTCATACAACACCACATAAGGTAGTTATATAAATTACATAGCTATAATGGATAATTATGAACCAAACTATGCTCTAACATATCATTAGGTACTCCTTTACTGCCCTCTAATACTTCTTTACTGCTACTGGTTTCCAGATTTCTTGACTTGGAACAGCACCAAAACCTACCTTTTCTCTCTTCATCCCAAATTTAGAATTTTACACCCAAAATTCAAATACTGCCAGAGGCCCTGACATGAATTGTCACTGTCACTGTAGCAGCAGGCTAAAATTCCAGCACTGTGTGCCCTTGCACTGTTCCCAAGAAGCAGCTTTATCTCACTTAAAATTGAAATTTAAGGCTTTGAATGGGCACAGATCAACTGCCCAGCCACCTAACTTACTGGACCTTAGCCCCATGACTTTTAAAATACATTTTTGATCATTTTATACATCTTGTCTCCATGACTGGAATCACAGTGTGCAAAGGTGTCTGGCCTTATGGGTTAAAGGGATAAAGCTCTTAATAAAAGTTCTGTACACTGTTCATCTTTTTAATGACTTTTTGTATTATAGAATGCATATAGTATTAAGTATTCCACAAAATAATATCTTGAATAATAGTTTTCAAAGGACTCCTGGAAAGTCCTGCAGAGCTCAGCAACAGCTTTGCCAATTTTGATAATGGCTCACCCCAAACTTCAGCTAACAAATCTTTGTCACACATTGTGTGACCCCTCTTTAAGAGTGGTCACTTAAGAGACAGTTGTACTAGAAGTATCAGGCAAAAGTACTTGAAAAATTTCTGTGAACTATGGTTTAAGCAACACCAATTACAATCTGGACTCAGGTCACCTGTACAAGGAAAACCGTAACAAAAATTGTATGACAGCAATAATAAATATGGGCTCAGTATGCAGAATCTACTTTAAAATATCTCGACAGTAAATTTCCCTTCCTCTTAAAGAGCCTAATTAAAATAAAATAATCAGTGTTTGGTGAGAAGTCTCATTTCTAGACATAATTGCATAGAGATAACGTCTGTAGTGTGCACTGCAGAGCTTTTGGAATCTACAGGCATCCACTGTAAAAGATGAGTTTGGAGAAATTCAGGATACACTTCAAATGATCAAAGCCTTTTGATACCATATCAGTGAAAACCATCAAACTCTAGCTTAGATGAACACACCTAGCCATTGTCAAAGCAAACAGTCCCTATGTGCTGCAAAACCAGGATTTCCCCTGACTTAACTGAGGCTTTCAGACAAAACCAGGAAAAATAAAACAACACTATTAAAAAAGACAAAAACCAAACACATACACACACACCCCCCCAAAAAAAACAACAAAAAAAAAACAAACTCAAAACCAAAGGGCTCAATGGAAAAAAAACAGGACCATATCTGAGAGGCAAGAAAAAAGGAAACAAGAAGGAAGGGAGGAGAGGGTAATTTAAGCAAAATAAAGCTCCAAATAACATATCCATAGAAATTTTCACAGTACCTCCTCTAAAACAGAGGTTTTTTAGAAGTATGAAAACTTGAAGGGATCAGATGCCAAATCACCACTCTTAGACTGAGACCTTTGGATGCTTGCTTCTATTCCTTGGATTGGACAAAGGCCACTTTGGTAGACTGGAATTCAATTATACTTAAGCTAGGCAGATTCCCCCACTTTAACAAATGGACAGCCTGGTACTGGAGAGCTGTCTTATCTCTTTATATTTGTTACCACAGTTCTAAGGCTGAAATTCATTAAAATTCTTTCTCCCCTCCCCCCCCCCTTTTTTTTAAACTACTTTCCACTGCAACACTCAATCATCTTTCGTGCACCACGGACCTCTTCCCACAGCTTTTCTGCAAACTCTGAGACAGGGATTTACCTTTTTCTGAGTATCAAAATAGCACCAAGCATAAATACTCACAAAGGCAGTTTCTGAGAATGGCTAGTACCAAAAATTTGTAAGTAAATCTACAACACACTTATTTCCCTGGGCTGACAAGGCTGATTGTGCCTATGAATACTGTGCCTGCACCTACAGTCACCACCCATCAGCTCGGCTCTGCCTTCTAGGAAACATAGCTACTATGCAGCAGTCTGGCCTGGAGGGCTGTGCCATGGCCTAGTGACTGAGTTTGACTCAGTAACACTTTTCTGTGCTAACGTTCTGAAAATTCTAATGCTTCTATTTTCTCAGTCTCATAAATGCCCCATTATTTTTCCTGTGCTTCAAACACATGTTCTTGCTGTATATATTTCATTTGTCCTCATCCTAAGGAATGCTGAGATCCAGAATTTCTGACATAGCAAGTTGACATGTGATTTCACTGCAGGATCACACAGAAGAAAAAGTAAGGTCATAGAAAGAAAATGAACTCCCACTTCCAGCACAGCTATCCTAAAATACAACCCCCAAAATAACTTGTTTTTTGCAAGACTGGCTTTTTTTAATCAAAATTTACACCTGTCATGATAGTGTCAGTGTATGTGGAACAGTTCCAAGGGACATGCACATAAGTAATAGAAGCTTCCTCCTGGTCCCTTAGAAATAAAATTGAAGAAAACAGTGCTCTGAATCACAATCTTATAAGCAAGTACATGAATGGTTTTGAATTCTTTGGTCTATATTTCCTGTTTCGGTCTAGTTCACCTCTTCCAGGGTAAGAAATTACTTGAATTTTACTAAGCTAAACAGGAAAATATTTTTATATCCATTTATAAAAACATTTCCTAGCCCAAACTAGATAAAAGCCAAAATTTCAACAGCAACAAAACTGCAAATCAAAGGTTCAAACAGTTCAACATAAATAAGCCTAAATATGTTGTTGATCAATTCTGATTTCAACACTATTTTTTTTAAAGTAATGCCAGGCAGCTCTAATCAAACAGAAGTGTGGCTGTAGTGGATGAAACCCAGACTCCATCTAGTTCGATCACCCAAAGCAGATGCATATCCAGCAGAGGACATTGACACATAGTACTTCCCCCACGTACTCTCCCAGCCATCAACCATTTTCAGTTCATGGATCTACTGAGTAAGTGGTGGTATCTATGTGTATAGTAATCCCCACTGGACTTCTCTTACACAGATACTTCCAGTTTCCTCCTAACCTCAAACAAATGCTTGATACCTACATCATACCTAGCAAGAAATTCCACAGATTAACTACACATATTGAGGAGAACGCTTTCATCATCTTTTGCTGTCCAAATATTTTATCAAAATAATCCTTACATTTTGTACTGAGAAAGACATACAAGTGATCCATGACATCCATGATTTTACAGACCTCTGTACCGTATCCCTCTTAGCTGTCTCTTGGCTGAAGAGTCCTATTCTACTTAGCTTCACATTTGTTATTATTCTTTTGCCCCTTCTACTGATAACATCCCACAAACAAATACATTTGGTACAGGCAGTTTGTGATTATTTCATCTTTTTGCTTTTAATATCAAGAAAAAGGAAATTTAAGCTCCAAATCAGGCATCTGAACACCTTGGCAGAAACCCCTGCCAAAAAAATTGAGCCACACATATATTTGAAAGGAAGCATTTTCATGAAGGGTGGAAGTATTTTTCCTAACATATACCTGCTTTTAACTTACTTGAAACTATGAAAGTTTTGGTTAGGTAACAGATGGGAGATGATTACTTGTAACACTAATTTATAGTAGCAATTTGAGATCTAGATTATGTGCTAGTCCAAAACATTCCCAGAAAACCATACTGTAATGATTTCCAAAAATTTTTTTTAGGAAATTGTGATTAGACTCGTGTTCTAATTTCAATTTAGCACATGGCACAAGTAGCACTTGAATGTTCACATTTATAAGTACTTTACATGAGAAAACTAGGAGGACAGCATATTTGTCACCCTGTAAATAATGCAAGCTGTCCAATGGCTGTGCGGTTGGTGCCTCCTTCTGTACCCTCTGAGAGAGATCTGAGTGTTTTGTTCTGCACAGGGCATCAGCCCAGAACCCAGCAGCTGAGCTCTAAACAAAGAGGCACTGCTGGTTTCTTTGTGCACTGGTTGCCCTGTTCTTTCGCAAGTCTCACAAGCTTGCTGATTATTGTACTGGAGATTAAATAATGGAGAACTAATATTTTTAAATTATGTTATAATGAAGGATAGAAAAGAGGAAAAAATTGTTTACCTAACTTAATCAGACAAGAAACGAGATACCAAGCTTTTGAGATCAGTGTTCTTCCATGAAGTTTCATCTGATATAAAAAGACAAAAGGAACAGTTAACAGTTTGGAGGGTGGGTGTTATTGCTTTGCCTTCTGTTCTAACCATCACTTCAAGACTTGATTCTAAATAAAGGACATGTGAAAAGCTTTGTAGTTTCACTAGTAAAGAAGGATTTTACAGAGAAAAGATGAAAAGAGTAAGGCACAGGAATAAAAAAAAAAAAAAAAAAAAAGCTGCAATTCTTTGGAGAATTTTGAGACAATCCAGTGCTCAAAACCAATGACAAATACTAATTTAGTTAGAGGAGAAAGAAAAACACATTCTCTGCAATTAAATAATACATGTAAATAATAAACAGATAATTTAGAGGAACTCACAGGTGACTTAAGAGTTATATCTCTGAATAATAGATACATGACAGTAAGCAGAAACCAAAACATGCTATTTAATCCCTTTCATCATCTGTTCCAAGTTTTCTTATCAAGACTTGTTCTGATATGCTAGTTTTATTCTCCAGACACAAAAATACTGCTAATTAAAGCACTGCAAGGAACTGAAACTGTCTGTACCTACTACCTGCCTTAAGAGGCAATTTCAAATAAGTATCAGTACAAGATTCATAAGTAGAGAATTTAAAAAACAACTGAGGGTATTTTTTCAATTATTTTAATATAAGCAACCTCTGAGAGTAGGTTGCACTCCTTTATGTTTTAAACCACCAAGGAAACAAGTTGTAATAAACAGTGCTCTTTACTGAAGACTCTGAATAGTTTTTACAGTGCTTATATATGTCATGAATTCAATGCTGCATATTTTTTGAAATTACTTTTCCTTTGGAAAGCCTTCTAATTTTAAAAAAGAAAGGGAGAAATATCCTCTAGGTCTAAGCTCCTTACTAACATGTTAATAATCTCTTAAAATCATGGTTCTGCTATTACTGAACAAGACATCATATTCTCTTCTTTCTCCAATTGCCTGCACCCAGAAATTAATTCTGAATAGAACTAACCAGAAAATGACAGAGATGTGGACCTCTGCTAACAGTTCATAGAATGGTTTGTGTTGGAAAGGACCTGAAAGATTGCCCTAACATGGCAGAGACACCTACTAGACCAGGGTGCTCAAAGCCTCCTTCAACCAGGCCTTGAACACAGCCAGGGATGGGGCAGCCACAGCTTCTCTGGGCAACCTGTGCCAGGGCCTCAACACCCTCACACAGGGAAGAATGTCTTCCTAATATTAGATAAATATTTTGATAAATCCACCCTCTTTCAGTTTGCTCTTGCCTGAAGTCCCTCTTCAGATTTCTTGTAAGCACTCTTTAGGTACTGGAAAGCTGCTCTGAGCCTTCTCCAGGCTGAACAAGCCCAGCTCTCTCAGCCTGCCTCCACAGCAGAGCTGATCCAGGCCTCAGAGCATGTCTCTTCTGGACATGCTCAAGCACGTCCACATCCCTCTTGTGTTGGGGGCCTCAGAGCTGAATGCAGTATTGTAGGTGGAGTCTCATGCGAGAATCACTTCCCTTCCCAGCATACAGTTCTAACACTACAGTTGCTAATCACACCTGCAAACAAACTTATAGGATCCTCACCCCTTCCACAAATAGCCCAGGTAAATACAAAACACAGACCTGAGAGGTCCAGGGAGAGCACAGCAGAACAACCTTCTCTTGGTTAAACTGTGGGATGCGTTTTTATTTTTATCAGTTATCTCAGACAACTGTGTCTTCCACAGTGATTCAAAGCATGATTACAGTGGCTGATCATAACAGGTTCAGGAAGTATCAGCTGTATTTAGATACCAAAAAATGCCACCCTCTAGTAGCACTATCTGGATGATTTGAAAGCCATTAAACACACAGGGAATGAATGGCATGGTTTTATGTGCTCTCCTCTTAATGGATTTTTCAACAAAGGTTTTTAAGTATGTTAACAAAAGATTAACAGTGGTTAGCTAACAGCCTCTCCTCAAAGGAGAGGACCTCTCCTGAGTCAACAGACCTTAGTTTTGGCATCCTTATCTTGCCTGGGATCCTGGAGCAATCAAAGACCCAGAATTCCCTCCCCAACCCCACCCCCCCACGCACACAGGTTGAGAGTACTCACTTAGGAACTACATGAGATGAAGCTTTTAACTGTCAGTCAGTGGCACACAAAAGCCTTCAACTGGCATAAACAATAAAAATCAGCTTACATGTAAGTACCTTAAATAACGAATCTCAATAAAATAGAGAATGGACCACACCCCGCTAGAAGGTAGTGCTTTAAATCAGTAACATAAAAGCAAATGCCAGCCTGATGTTTCCAGTCCATTCCCATCACCATTTTTACTGGATACATTTTTAAATACCAGAATTCTGATCCTGATTTTGTACCTATTATACAAAAATTATTGCCTACAGCAGCTTGTAAAATGTTCAGGTAAACATCAAGCAACTAAAACATACAATTTATCTACATTTTACACGCTAGTGCTTAAATTTTGTAGGATTTTTAGATGTAGGAGTCCATTACAATGTATATTCTTATAGTCTACTATTTCTTTGTGTCATTTTGTGTCAGTTGCAGGAAATGGCTTTCCCTAGTAAGCACACAGTCTGGAAGTTATGACAGGCAGTACAAAGCAAAGTAAGAGGGGTTACTGAAGAGGATATTCCATATCCAACATGAACACCAACAACTATGCTTCAAGCAAGACTAGCTCTAAGGGAAGCATTTGTCAGATTAAGACTCCTGAACACTCCCATGTGATTTGCTCTTTTTTTAACTGATCAAACCCCCCTAGAACCCCTCCAGAATTCCATTCCCCCTATGGAATTGAATGGATCTGTGATGCACTTCACTTTCCATGGCCCAAACAAAAATCATTAACACATCAGTGACTTTGCTCAATTTCACAACAGAATTCTCTAATTCTGGAGACCACAAAAAGTTGTCATTTCTTGCTTGAATGTGACCAGTTGGATACTGGTCACACTAAAATAACAACACAATACGTAAGCACTCTTCTGAAAACACTTACATGAATGAAAAGCAGTAAAAACCATCCAAAAGATACTGAAGATTTATTAAAGCTCAGACAAATCCACTCATGACATGAATAGATGCTGCAGTAAGAGTGAAAAGGCAATTAGAAAAAATGTGCTGTGTGTAGGCAGAGGGGTACATGTTTGTGATTTTCTAAGTAAACTTAACATACCAGCAACCCAAAGTTCAGCTGCCATTCATAATTTTTCAATGGCCTATGAATTAGGTGAGTGTCACTGAAACCTCCTCTTTAACCCTCTTCAGTGATACCTTATTGAGAAACTCTTCCTGTAGAGTTCCATGATAGGAAGAAGGACGTGGAACATTAGTTTTCTTCACCAGAAAAGCTACTTTCCTTAACTACGAATGCCAATTCTAATCAAAGCTTTTATGCTTTATCATAAGCCAAATTTAAAATGTATGACTTTCAATATTAAAATTTTGCTCTTCACCTTACGCAGTCCTACCATACTTTGTCCTCATTCCCTATACCTTTAAGCAAATTCTGTGGTGTGATGCAGATATTTTGTAATTGTATTATTATGTCCAGACATGCTATTGAAAGAAATTCATTTAGATTCTGGATCACTCCCCTCCCCCCTACATTATGATATTTCCTGGTTTCAAACCCTGGCCAGTGCCCTGGTCCTGACTACACCACACAGTTCCTGGTGTCATCAGCAAGTTTGCTGAAGGTGCACTCAGTCCCACTGTCCATGTCACCGACAAAGGTGTTGAATAATGCTGGTCTCAACACTGATCCCTGAGGATCACCACTTGTCACTGGTCTGCATTTAGACATCAATTCATTGACCACAACTCTGAGTGTGACCATCCAGCCAAGTGATCCATCCATCAAATCCACACCTCTCTACTTTAGAGACAATGATCTTGTGCGGGACAGAGTCAAACACTTTGCACAAATTCATGTAGATGACAATCAGTCACTCTTCCCTTAACCAAATTAAGTCAGCAACTCACCTGAGTAAGGGCTAAGTTTTCAAAGAGAAACTTTCTAAGTTTCAGGAAGACCTTGGCCCTCTTAGCCAGTTAGCACAGGAAAATTTTTAGCAGCTCTATGTTGTTGTTTTTGTAAACTAACCTATGAAACTTTGCAGTTCCCTTCAATCACGTCACCAAGTCACTGGTACGGCATTTTTAGCAAAAGTCTGTTGTAGAAGCCAAACTCTTCAGACTATTTTCTTCTCCAAGTCATCACATGGATTAACAGATTGAAGCAGTTTTGTCTAGTAACACAACAGATTCTGTTGGAACTTTTAATTTTTGACAGCCTTGAAGAATTTCAAACTGTATTTTTAATCTCAGACTTACTAGCAAGCCAAAAGCTCACTCATTACACTCATTACACTCATTACAGTACCACAGCACTTTCACAGTCCATGTATAAAGAAAAAAGCTATTTATTAGACTTGTTTTCTGTAGTCTGGACAAGCAATACGGAAAGTGACAAAGCGCCTTTGCTTTGCAGAAACAGAGTGAAAGGAAAATTAAAACAAGGCATAAAACAAAGAAAGGATGTGTATAATAACAGGCACAAGTTTGTTTTTCTTTGTGCTAAAAATAGAGCACAATACTCATCTTTGTGTAAGGAGTACCCCCCAAAGCCTGGAAATAACAGAGGTAGAGAATATCACCGTAATTAGAACTCTGATTTTTAGTTCTTTATCTAGATTCACTTTCTCCTAATATTACTTTCTTCAGAAACTGAGCCCACTCCCAGCAAAAAAATCAAACAGAAATGCTGTTAAACAGACATTGTAACAGAGAAATGATCAGCTACCACAGTTAAAAGCACCATTATGAAAAATGTGAGATATCAAAGCTAAGAATTTTGACAACTAAACCTTCACGATCTATCTTTGAAGCTTATGAATTTCCAGCTCTCATAAAAGGCTGAACAACTTTATACAATAATGTTTCCTAGCCAGAAAACATAACATTGCCTGCAGTTACTTGGAACGTACAATAATTAGGGACAAAGAGAAAACAGTGCACATCCAGTGCAGTTCAGCTTGGGAGTTTTCTTGCCAGAATTGCCATTCACTTAACCAAATTAAATGTGCTGTTTGTATTGTGTCATATCATTATACTAAAATAAAACCCTGAATAAAATTTCTAACAAGACTGACATGTGGCAAAAATAGTCTGATCTAAATCCAGCATGCTTTCACATTAGGATTCTTTGTACTGTGCATTATAGCACGCTACTACTGCAAATATATGAGTATGGGAGTTTCCCCATCACCAAAACTGCTTGCAGGATAAAGGCTCATCTATAAATGCATCAGAAGTATCTCATAAATTATCAAAATCCTATCAAGACAACGTCAGAGAACCTCAGGATACATTTCCAGATAGAATATAGAAATAAATATGCTATGATTTTAGATGGTTTCTGAAAGCACCTCCAGACATAAGTTGTGATGTACAAAAGAAATTAAATGTGCTGACTTAGAAGACAAAATACAGTATTTCTAATACTAAGGCATACTAAGGCACTTTCATGCAAGAAAAATTCAAGAACTAAAATTTAACTAACATGAGTTCTGTCCAACACAGATAATTTAACTTCTTTCTCAGTGAATAAAATACTATACACACTGCTCTGTATGTTGTTAATAATAACTTACTAGTACTAAACATCCTCTCTTCCTACCCACAACATCTTCCTTGGTGCATCTTGGGATTATGTTTTCCTTTCTCACACCCAAATCACAGCAGTGAGTCAGTTTTGTTATGGATTACTACAGTCAAGTGTTTTTCCCCTTATGTCACTCCCAATTTATAAGCCCCATTTTTAAAGAAATTGCTATCAACTGCGTGACTTTGCACTTCATAGTACAAGATCTCTACCTGGTTCTGTTGTCATATTTTCAAGGCGATCTAGCTCGTAGTGTTTAACATTTTGCTCTCTGCAGTATTAGCAAATGTCTCCCAAATTTTGACAGGCTTTTATCTTTCCTGCTTCTTTAATGAAAACAAGAAAACAAGATTAGAAAAAAAAACAGTTGCCGAGGAACTCCATCAGTAAACTCTCTCCATTCAAAGTTTCTTTTCCAACACAATCAACCGTAACCTCTCATTTGTCCAGTCCATCAAAACTTGACTTTTTTTTCTACCAATGTCCTTTTTTTTCTAGTTTAGGAATAATTAATTACATAATTTTCAGATAACTAAAAGAGTCTGAAGTCTTACCAGAATGAAACACCAGGCCTGCATGTCACAATGCGTTTTTATAAGCTTCTGCTTTATTTTACTTCTTTTTCCTTTACTCAAGCAATTTCTCTACATTTATGTTTTTCCTTCTAAGCTCATAATGTTGATGAGAACACAGCTCACTTTGCCCCCACTTTCTTAAATACAGACAGCATCCCATGTAGTTAACAGACATTTCCAAAAATGCTATCCTATATGTACCAAGCTATTTCATCTAAAAACAAAACCACCAAAAACACTGCAACTGGAACAAGACCATTTCATCTTGCCTTTTTAGAGAAAAAGCATCATGTATTATGCGTTATGTCATTTTAAGCAGTAACCTAAGTTTCCAAGCAGAATTATAACCCTGAATAAAATGGTTATTTTAGTGTAATGAAGCATGCTCAACAATTACTAGCAAATGCACATTAGTAAGATATGCCCTGCAGAGTTAATAGCCTATGAATGAGCTTGCCTGCGCAAGCACTAACATTGTAAAGTCACACCACCTGTGCTGGGTTCTTAAAATACTTATGCATTTTATAAGGGCACATAGTAATGAGATCAAGATTTCCTGTGTAATTGTTATTGCTCAAATAGATGGACTTGGAGGCACATTTAGACCATCTCAAATTTTGAAAGAAACCACTATTTAGACCCAAAATGTACAGTTTAAACCCACCTGGAGTAGGCAGCAATTACACACAGCTAAAGTTTCAGTCTTACTAATTTACTCTGTCTTATAAACTGTGTTTCACTAGTAACTTCTTCCATCCTTACAAATCTCATTTCAGAGGCACTGGAATCGCAGAGTCAGCACACTAGGACAAAGAAAGATCACCAAAACTTTGCAACCAAATTTCGACTCTATGCAGATGCAACTAAAGAAGACTGTCGGATTTTTTATAACCAGTTGGAGACTCTTGATAAATGCAGTTTCAATGCCTCTCTTCCTCTGGTGATAATAGTCCATGGCTGGTCGGTATGCACTCACATTTTACGTTTAATTCAAACTACATGTGATTTGATATACTTTCCTTCTCTTCATGCTTCTGCCAAAAGTAACTTCAGAAGAATGGTGGATTCCCCTGGTAGCAAACATGGCTAGAAATAATATAAAGAGGATATTCGCCACCACAATTCTGAAGGAAATCTACAGACAATTTTTCTTATGGGAGTCCCATGCCAAGAATTAGGGTCAGCCCCAATTTAAAGCAGAGCTCAAACAAGCTGAATTAACGTGCTATGCTTCTAGAGGACTAAATACCAGATTCATTTCTCTGGTATGTTCACTGCCATACATTTACACACTTAATGGAAAGTGCACATAATCTCCCCACATTTTTCTCACAGATACACCTTTAAAGAGAGTTTCTCACTAAGCCACTTCAGCTGAAAATGAAACCTTCATTGTCAATGAATTATCACTGAACTGCTTCCAGTTAAACTGTAAAAAAGGAAAAAATCCCCCATGAAAACCTTTCTCAAAAGCCTAGCATTAGCACTGCTGTACTAATGGGACCTTTGATCAGCTGCTTCTCAGCTGCTGAAACAAAAGGCAGGATAAGAAATAACATCATTTAAACAGATCCTTGATTCACATAGAACCCATGCCATCACAACAAGGGAGCAAAATGGGATCTTTTTCTGAACATCTGCAAATACACAAAGAAACTCTGGAAAACACCCTTGATGCATAGAACTTCCCTGACAAAAAAAACCAGCAGAGCTGACTTTGGATGAAATATTGCCCTAGATTATTTTAGCCAAATCTCTCAAAACAGAATTTGTTCAAAATCTAGACCATCCTCAAAGACAAAAAACATGTACATGAGTGCATCTGCTGCCATTCACATTAACCTAGTTTGCAGACATGTCAGGCTCCTAGAGGAACACATATGGAGACCTAGAAGTGCAACTCCCAAATTCTGTTAAAACACCAGAAGAGATAAGGATGTTCTATCAGTTGAGGAAATTGATGCAAGAGCAATCATCAGGGACTGCAGGTGGTAGGAAAAAGGGTAATGGGTTTAAACTTAAACAGGGGAAGTTCAGGTTAGAGGTAAAGGAGAAGTTCTTCACTGTGAGGGTGGTGAGCCACTGGAACAAGCTGTCCAAAGAAGTGGTAAATGCTCCATTCCTGGTAGTCTTCAAGGCCAGGCTAGACAGAGCTTTGGGCAACATGGTCTAGTGTGAAGAGTCCCTGCCCATGGCAGGGGATTGGAACTGCATGATCTTAAGGTCCTTTCCAACCCTAACTATTCTATGATTCTATGAATTCTGAATAATTCTGGTCCACCAAACCTCAGAATGGAACAGCTGTAGAAGTAAATGCCTGCTGGTCTGCATTCCTCCAGGTTCCCTCCTTCTCCAACCCTGTTAATTTAAATATACGGGGGACATCTGTTCTTGAATGAAATCAGAAATTTTCTGGGCATTTCTGTCTTTCTTTTTAATCAGTAAATCAGCAATACCAATGATCTCAGGATGAGTGTAAATATTCTGGGACATCATTTCACCGATAACAGTTCATATTACAAGACAAGTTATTATACACTTATATTCTATTTTTTTTGTCCACCAAAATCTAAAGACTCTCAGCACTGAAGCATGCTGTAGCCCCCAAAATCTAGTTATCAGCATACACCCTCCTTCTTTATATTATGGTTTTTGTTTCCTTGAGCTTTCAACAAGAACTATTTGGCAGAGACTGCTTTACAGTAAGAATAGGTGTTTTTTGTTTGGTTCTTTTTTTAATAAAACAGGTGGATGGAATATTAGAAAGCTGGATTTGGAAAATGGCAGCAGCTCTGAAGTCTCAGCAAAAACAAATTAATGTGATCGTTGCAGACTGGCTTGTGTCTGCTCACCAGCACTACCCCATTGCTGTACAGAATACACGCTACATAGGACAGGAGATAGCCGACTTCCTGGAATGGCTGGAGGTAAGAGCCACCCATGTTTCTCTGGAAAAGACCTATTTATCTGTTCTTATGCTTCTGCCACCTTTCTGAAATACTATGCTGATTAACGATGTTCTTTTCAATACCTTATATTTCTTTAATATATTGAAAGTTTTCCTTCCATAAACTTCATAAAACTTCCATTATGCAAGAGAAAAAAAAGCAAGTGCTCTTGCTTATTAAAATGTTTTTTATATATCTTTAGAGGTGAGAGAGCTTCATGCTATTTTAGCTTTTCAGTTAGTATGTGTCCAGACAGCTGAGAGTCCCACACTTTGAAAGCATACACACATAATCATTTGGAAGTGGTTATTCAGTAAAATGGGGCATGTTATCTGTGCTTTTATCTTTTGCTTTTAACGCAGAATTCAAGAATGCCACTGTGTCTGATTTTTGCCTCAGCTCCTCAAAGATTATTCTAAAATAATTGCTTAGAGATCCAAAATGTAAAGAGAGACCTTTCAAGCAGACAGACATGCCACACAAACAAGACGACAGGAAAGGAGCAGCGAGTATAGGGCCATGTTAACATAGTGACTACTTATCAAAACTACTACATAGGGAGCATCTGCCATGGCTAGATTGAAAAGGCTGCAGACAAGTCTGCAAGGGATCGCTGGTCTCCAACACTATTCAAGAAAACGCAGAAAGCAAACACTAGAATGAGAATCACTCATACAAACCAGGCAAATCTTATTTCCTTTATCTCCAGTAATAATTTGTTACCTAATTTGAAATTAAATTATACTTCTGGACCTCATAATGATGTTTTTAATACATTAATTTGAATATGGTGAGGCCTAAGGTGAAAGGGAAGTACACTGCAAAGCCAAAAGATTTGTAGCAAATACTGTTGAATGGCTAAGCTGCTTTCAAAAGGAATGGCAGGACTAGAAGAAGCTGTCAGGTACCATGCCCACTTAAGGACAACAGGCACAGAAGAGAAGGCAGAAGAGCCAGAGTCACTATTTTTGTGTTGTGACATTAAAACAAACCTTAGTTCTTGGTCAAATGTAGTTTGAGCCTAAAGCCGTATTTTGAAGCTGTTTAATTATTGAATGAATGAAATGGTGGACTTTGTTCAGTTCCCAGGAGGACACACCACGTTGTCAACAATTAAAGGCAGTCTGTGATTTCTCCAGTGTCAGCAAACAAACTGAGGTCTGAATAAACAATTCCTTGCTCCAGCACTGTAGGTAGCTTCTCTTGTACCACATATACCACAAATTTTCACATCATTCAACTGAGTGCGTTCAAGCTGTACACCTTCCTTTTGTTGAAAAGCACCCCTCATGTGTTTAACAGTGAAAAGCCCCTTCATTCTAACTGAACTGTTCTAACTAGATAGTTATGCTTCTGTCTGCTTACAGGCTGGCAAGAATTTGGAATATCCTCAGTGCCTGTAACAAAAACTGTGCAACATTTTAATAAAGAATAAAATCAAACTAAATCTCAGTGCTCTTACTCCAAGAGTTAGTAGGGGAACTCTTTACAAGTCAGAAAAACTTTTGAGCCTTGCAGCTCACATGAAATGCTTAAGATCTAGGTAGTATTAATTAGGTAAGAAGACAAGCTCGAGTACGATTCTGCTTCAGTAGGTTGGTTTCATATCTGATATCTAGTTTTGTACAAACCAATTCAAGAAACGCCATTTCTGTATCACAGCATGTCTGATCAATGTTTTCTTACGTTGGCTTGCGCTAATGTCTCAGGCAAAAAAAGCAAGGCATTTTCTATGAAGGATTGTTTTACACTGAAGTTAAAGGACAGATACCCATTTTATACTCATCGGAAAGCTAAATGCTGCAGACAAAAGGCAATGCACTTCTGCACCACTTGCAACAAACAGCACCAAAAATCCTGCTATCTGCGTTGATGGTTTTCCAGAAAACAGCAAGTGAGTAGCAGTGCTCAAATGTGTGGTGTTTTCCTGCTGCATGAAAAGGAGGCAAGGAATAACATTCGAACAGGGGAAATAATCAATGCATGATCCACATGCCACATTTGACTTCCATCATGAGCATACACATTTCCTGTGTTGTAATTCATGGTATTCCTAGCTTGTAGTAAAGTATTTCACTGTCTACATTTCACATTTTCTGCATCTAAATCAAGCTGCCACTGTTTTCCAGGAATCCATTCAGTTTTCCAGAAGTAATGCTCATCTAATTGGGTACAGCCTAGGAGCTCATGTTTCAGGATTTGCTGGAAGTTTTATCAGTGGTACGAACAAGATTGGAAGAATTACAGGTAAGAGACATAATTTGAAGAAATGTAACAGTCAGTGGATTTAAGTTACACAGATATCTGACATATCAATATCATATCAAAGTTTAGTTGTTGAATAGCAGTATTTGACACAGTTTAGAAGATTCAACCCACTGCTTTAGAAATTAAGAATTAGGAAATTTAATTAAACACTTTTCAAAATGAAGTATCACCATATGTTGTATCCCTAATAGATGCTTAAATTAAACAAAGTTAGCACTTGATTGTTTTCACACAGGCAAATACACATGACTAGTTTGAAGTTCCAATTCTGATCTTGGATTCATTGCCACATATCACAGCTCCTTATACAACAGCTCTTGTGACAGTGCCTGCATGCCAAGAAGCTGATTTTCCACTATGTGGTATATTACACCTGTGTGCACACTGAAGGACTTCAGTTCATCAGTGCTGCTTGTTCAAAGCATATTAGTATATCAAACCTCAATAATAAGTAGAAAACATTTAACTACATTAGAACATATTTTGTGTAACATCTATATGCATTCTTCAGTACAAATTACTCAGACTTTTAACAATAAGTTTGAATATTTTATAGTGTAAAAGCTATTAAAAATAAAAGTAATTGCATGCCTCGAGGGTGACATGCCTGCTTGTAGCCTGTGTTAATAGTCTTGTCCAGTTACGTCTATGCAACTACGTTAGTCCATAATACCAACTTTAGAAGCTTTGTTCTCAAAACTGAAAGCAGCTTTAAGCCATGCAGGCAGCCTTTCTCCATAAATCAGTTCCTAACAAAAAAGAGCACCATGCAAAAATATCTTGTACACTGGAAGTCAGTATGACTCCCTCAGTGGTATATTATTTTTCTAAATACTGCAATAATTTGCCTTGAAGGCTTTTAAGCTGAACAATTATTAGAAAAAATGCCTAGCAGACATACAGTCTCTCAAGCAGTAAGTGAAGCTTTATAAAGTTTCAGGTCCTAAATGTGGGCTAAAAGTCATCCTTGTGGGACTGGTATCTTCAAAAGGGCCTCTGAAATGCATGACCTCTAGAGTATGAAAACAAAATTAAGTAAACATCCCTCAGGTAATACGGCAGGAGCAGCATGGTTCACCTATAACAAACAAATCGATCTCTGGGCCTGTGTCCTTGTGCATGCAGCAGTTACTGCTTATTACAGTGCCCGTGTTTACCTTTTGGTGTGATCTTGTACCCTCTGCAGGACAAGTGCTCCTGGCATTGTTTCTATGGTGAAAGACCTTGTAAAGTACCAGTGCTGTCTTTTTTTAAATACTTATCACAGGCTTTTCTCATAACAGTAAAAGAACAGCCTACCTGCACTACATCACAACTGGATTATTTGCATTTATTGCAGGCCTTGACCCTGCTGGTCCCTTGTTTGAAGGCATGTCACCAACCGACCGGTTATCTCCAGATGATGCAAACTTCGTAGATGCGATTCATACATTCACTAAACAGCATATGGGTCTCAGTGTTGGCATCAAGCAGCCTGTGGCTCATTTTGACTTTTACCCCAATGGAGGCACCTTTCAACCTGGCTGTCACATTATGCATGTGTATAATCACATTGCAGAATACGGAATCACTGGTAAGAATCAATGGCACAAAACGGGAAGAAGCATTGCAGCTGCACTGACGGTATCTTTGGGAAACTTTACAGATCTCTATGGTCTTAAACAGTATCTAGTGGGAGCATTACCTTCCATTATATGCAAGAAATTTCTTTTCTAAAATTTGGTTATCTGCTTTTTACACGTATTGAGTTCAAACTGTTCTTACTGACTCCAGTAACGAATTTGGCTGCCTAGTGCTTCAGAAAATGAGGCCACAAGCATCCTGCTGTCAAGCACTTCTGAATAATTTCAAAGGTATTTGTTTTAGCAGTAGAGGAAATGAGAAAAATTATTCTAATTAAGCCAGATTAATCTAGTGTGCAATTAATTATTTCAAATCAAATAAAACACAGGGCTGTACTACTCACCTCCTTAGTTCACGTTTTCACAACTCCATGTCCTTCAGGTGCACAGATGAGGCTTTCTCTAGGACTTGACTGCCAGTGTTTGAGGCTGGGTTTTATATACTGAAGCTTATTTCCAATGTACCTAAACATAAACATATAGAGAAACTGATACAACATACTGAAAAAGGTACTGATGCAACTATCAACACAGTCTAAGAGTAGACTTGATAGCACCTATTCATAACAAATGTGAAACCAAGCACCAGTTAAAAAGTTTATCAGTGAAAACATGTCAAAACAGCCCATCATGATATATCTTAATTGCACAGAAGGAAACTTTCGTAATTTGTTGACACAGAAGAAAAAGTTACCTCTCATAAAATCAGATCTATGTATTTAATATTTTAATGTTTTTAACACTTTTTTTGGTCATTTCCCCTCAGTAGTTGCTGAAAACAAAATTCAGTTCAACATGAGTTTGTCACTCTGATAGGGACAAAAGATGACAGTGGGTAAGCATCCAACAGACAACACTGTTCAACCATTCAGAATGAGACTGCTGCCTCTAATGGGGCATGATCTGAAAGACTGCATACAGCCTTAAATTGTATTTCATATTGACTATAACAGCCAGGACAATGAAATCAAGGTTCATATTTACAGTCTTAAACAGGCTAGAGAAGTTTAAGCAAATTACTCAATTTTGTTACCAGGTGGCTTCAGCCAAACTATTTTTGAATGATCCTAAAAGTAAAGTTGCTACAATCTACCATTTCTGAGGCAAAATCTTGATGTAAAGGGCTGGGGGATGGGGAGAAGGAAAAAATAATTATGTGAAGGGTAGTAAAAGGGCATGGGGGGAACAATAACGTATTGCTTACAGCTGGTTACTGTACTCCTCTGCAGTTGAAATGTGGGAACAAGGAAGAGGAAAGAGGCACAAGGGTATGAAAAATTTTGTTGTTTGCATTTTTGCAGGCATTGCTCAAACTGTGAAATGTGCTCATGAGAGGTCAGTTCATTTGTTCATCGACTCTCTGCTTCACAATGACAAGCAGAGCACAGCGTACTGGTGCAATGACATCAACACTTTCAACAAGGGAATGTGTCTCAGCTGTAGAAAGAACCGGTGCAACACACTGGGCTACAACATCAGGGAGGAACGGCTCCCGAAAAGCAGACGTCTCTTTCTGAAAACAAGAGCTCGTATGCCTTTCAAAGGTTTGTGGGAATATTTGTTTCAGTGTCCAGATCACAGAGTGCGAAAATGAGCCTAAGCTTTGGGATCCTGTTTACTCATTTATTAAAGCTTATAAAAGTCCATGGGAATAATAAATTTGCTGAGATAACTAAGGATCCCCATAGGCCATGTTGATGCCTCTTCATCAAGATCCTGACAATGTTTCTGTGGGGAAAAGCATGCTGCATACTTGCCACAGGCTGGCTAACTGTGGATCTGAGGCTTTGGGGATGCTTTGGGTCCTGATCTACAGGATCTTCCTGCAACTGGCCTGTGTGAATTTGTGATCAGATACGCAGGTATACAGCCAAGCCAAAAAAAGCAGCAGGATTGCTTTGGGAGGCCTCTAAACCAGCCTGTTCCAAGTATGCCCAAATTTTACCTGCAATTAGTCTACAAGGTGACATACTACTTTTCAAACAATGGACAGAAAACATAACATGGACTTTTACAGGGCAGAAGAGCAGCACTAAAACTGTGACCTTAAGTCCATTAAATTACCTTATGAAGAGCACAAAATGACAACTTTCAAAGTTCAGAGAGACCATCAGTGTGGCTTCCTGCACATATTACCAGAAGGAAAGCACTGTGACAGGGAAACGAGGCCTGTCTGCCAGCCTCCATTACAAAATGGTGCAGGCCTGGCTATAGGCTGATTGTGCCTCAGCTGTCAGAGACTGAAGACAACTGCTGCTGACGAGCAAACATTCACCTCCTAGTGGAAAGTTTTGCGTGCCATTTCAAGCAAGAACAAGCAGGACTGCACGGGATGAACGGCAGGGACTTCTTCCAAGGGGCTTTCAGTGCAGGCACTTCTGGTGCATGGTGTTCCCCCTCACTACCTCCTTCCCCGGCTCCCGAGGCGGCACACGCAGGGCAGAGCCCAGGCGGGGGCCCCGCTCAGGGCCGCGGGCCTCCACAGACGGAGGAGGCTTGAG
Organism: Neopsephotus bourkii; assembly: GCF_033783945.1. Classification (NCBI taxonomy): domain Eukaryota; kingdom Metazoa; phylum Chordata; class Aves; order Psittaciformes; family Psittacidae; genus Neopsephotus; species Neopsephotus bourkii. The sequence continues at coordinate 5,599,131 of NW_026900826.1, forward strand.
AGCAGTTCCCACCTCCTCACTGCGCTCCCGGGCACACACTGCACCACAGCCCTACTCTCACCTCAGCACTGCAGCACCAGAGCCCTGCCTGCCCGCGGGCTCCCTCAGCAGCCATGGAGGCCCCGCACCACTGCACTCACCGGCCTGTTGTGCCTGGCACAGCCAGAAAGCGGGTGCTTCTCTCCTCTTGGAGCGGGTCAGCCCTCTTGTCCCTTACCCAAGATGCTGGGGTTGGGGAAGCATTTTGAATGTCAGTAGTGCGCCCCGGCATGGACACTGAGGAGCTTTCCGGTCCTGGGGAAAAAAGCTTAAAAGTGTTGCTTGCATTACACATCTTGTTTCCTCGCAGTGCCTGGTACTCAGCTGCAATAGCACAGATTAAAAAACCCACACGAATTCAGGTACTTTTAAAATAATTTTGAAGTCTTCCACTAACGCAGCTGTGAAGTACTCAAGTGATGACTCCAGAGGGATCTCCTCAGCCCTCAAGGATACTCAAGGCAGCTGAATCTGCTGGATCTCATCTTATACTTTAAAAAACGCTTCAGGAAGCGACTTTAAGTACATTTTTAAAATGCCATCGGCTGTGCCTAGCTCCCAGTGTGACTTTGCTGCAGTACAGTCAGGTCACCGCCAGAATGAGGAAGGTGAATTGCTCTGAGGGCACCACGCCTGGGCACAGAAACACGATCCCTATGTTGTGTTCTTCGGTGCAGAGATAGTTTCAGCTTGTGGTAAAATAGCTGTGTCTTGCTGGCTTTGATTTCAATTTAAACATGTTGCATTTTGATGCCTGGAACTGCTTTGCTTCAAAAAACCATCCTTGCTGCATACACAGATACTGGTGCTCCAGACAATAGCCTCCTTTCACAAAGGTTCCCAAACAAGGCGGCAACTGTGGGAGGGTGCAGACAAAGTCATCTTTGTAATGCTCTTAAAAAAAAAAATAAGTTTGAAGATCATGTGAAAAGCCCAAACAGAAGAAACTTCAGAAAAATCAGCATTATCCTTCACAGTCCTCCGCGCCCTCACAAAATCTGCTGTTTCATTTTTCAGGTTAATGGCATTATATTCTGGAGTGCACTTTAATCCAGTTCAAACAAAAAACATTTGTTACAAAGAAGTTAACATTTATAATAAAGCTCTGATGGGACCCTGAGTCAGAGTTTTTATGCGAACATGCTCTCCTTTTTCCCCGAGAGTGAGTGTCACAACCACAGCAAAAGCCTGGGCTTTATCAGAACATACACTAGAATAATCCATTTTTACATTGAGGGAAACCTCAGGAAAGACAGTTTAGTAATAAAAGTGACCTATAAACAAGCCTCTGCCTGCTTTGTCTTCATCAGGTTTGCAGCAAAGAAGCAGCCATTTTGTTTGCTGGCACCTTTTCTAAGGAAAATACATTTTTCACTGACATTAACTAGGAAACACCACAAAAAGTTACAGCTTTTCCAGCAAATGCCTTCCATTGTGAACAGAGAGCTACACACACACACAAAACAAATGAATCTGTGCACGTACGTAAAAAGATTCCTCTTAGCAGTATGGTGGATCCACTCTCAGATGTAGGGAAGCTGGAAGTGGGTGAGGAGAGGAAATGAGCAAGAGCATCTTTCTACTCAAAAATCAGTATTTTACAAGGACAGTTTCCCGTGCGTAATTTGACCAGATTGCAAGGGTAAATGCAAACAACTTTCTTTCAAATACTCTGTGATCTTTGTTAATAGAAGTTACTTAAGGTTTTCTTCCTTAACACCTAAATTCCTAGCTGATAATATCTCCGTGCACATGGCCTCTAACTCTTAGGATTTGGTTGTTGGGGTTTGTTTGGTTTTTTCATGATTTGCTGATGTCAAGCTGCTCACAACCAGACCACTGAAGATATAATTCTTCATTCTGACAATACTCAGTTCAAACACTTCCCTAAACACTGTTCTTCTAGAAACCCACCAAATCGCAAAGTATTAATGATATCTTTCTTACAGTAATGTGCTTGAACAAAGTCACATTGTTAACATATGCATGTTAAGCACAATGTATTATTATGCAGTCAAAGAAAGTTTGCGAGTCATCTGTTTCACAAGACAATTTTCCAGCTGATCAGTGAAGAGGCCTGACTACATTGCATAAATTCTTCAATCTGTGTCATACATCTCTAGCTATGTCCAGTCATAAGAATTTGTCTGGTGATTACATTAAGAGAGCTTGCCAGAAATTCTAACAATTAAACTTAAGAAAAGCTGAAATATTTCCCATGGAAGAATGTTTTATCTACAAAGGCAACTCAACCAGGTTACCTTTTTCCTTTTTTTCTCCATCCTTTTAAATAGAGCAACAGATCTCCAAACTCTAAGGGATACACAGCACAGCAACAATCACAACAACAACAAAAAAGGATTTAATTGCAACACATCTGTCTAAAAAATAAAATACCGTATCAATCCAATTTTATTTTGCCTGAGAAATCTATTGCTTCTTTGACTATTAATTTTATCGCTTTGCAAATTCTTCTTTTCTACAGTCTATCATTACCAGTTCAAGATCCACTTCATCAATGAAATCCCAGGCAAGCATTTAGAGCCAACTTTTGCCATGTCTCTGACAGGCACTAAGGAGGATGCTAAAAACTTGCCCATCACACTGTGAGTATTGATATTACACATCACTATGCAAGTGAGAAAGAAGGTGCCAATTTATTACACTCTCACGTATGTAAATTGCTATGTGTGAAATGGTTTAGTACAGGTAAGTGAAGATGAACTGGAAATTGTCTTCTCTTCACCCATGTTCCCTAAAAATCACAAACTTTTATAATGTTCATACTGGTTTTGCGTGAAAGATCTCTATAAACCGAACTTAGTAATCTTGGAAGTTTCCCTGAATGCTAAGTATCCTGTCCACTTATATCTGGTCCATCCCATGGGTAACAGAGGGAGATCTAATAAATTAAAACACAAATAAATAAGCAGCTATAATTAAGATAAATAATTTTGGATATTTCTTATGATAGACACCATATGCATTAACAAAAGCGAAGGCAACAGAGTGGGTCAGAATTTGCTCTAGCAAACAAAAGATACAACATAGATGTTATTATGGGACACCTTTTCTTTTGTTGTCAGAAACCCTAACTGCTTCACCAGCTGTTTAGGATTCTCCCACTTCTTTTTCAGCATGTTGCCATATTTCGCCATTTTATGCACGTGGAGTAGAGTATCCTAGAGACAGTAAGGGTCCCTTTTGGAGAAGGAGGAGGAAACATAGTTCCTTCTTTGGTTTCAAAAAGAGAGCAAACTAATTGTTTGGGGTTTTTTTCACTTTAACCATAATAATTAAGATGGCATTATTCTGGTTTTGTCTTCTGCAGAGCTGAAAGTATAAATGGGAATAAAACCTACTCTATTCTCATCACCCTGGACACTGATATTGGTGAGGTAATAATGATCAAGTTAAAATGGGAAGGAACTGCAGTTTGGGAAAATCTCTGGGACACAGTTCAAACCATAATGACATGGACAAAAGGCACCCGTCAACCAGGCCTTATAGTGAAGACAATAAGAGTAAAAGCAGGGGAAACACAGCAAAAGTAAGTGTACTGAAAGTACAATTTTTTTCTGTAATAACACCCTAGATATTTGGCACACAGGTTATTTTCATTCAAATGCAAGCATCTGAGTCCCAGCACTCTCACCAATGGTGAATTTATCCATGTACAATGACTGACATTACCCCCTCCTATCAGAATGCATGATTTTCAAGTGATTTAAATAGTTACTTTGGTTTTAGGTCAGAAATTAATAGTAGGAAATGTTCAGGCTCACCATCTGAGTTTAAGGCACAGTAGCCTTGGGTGGTAGTTTTGCTGATACATGGGTATATAAGATAGAGGAGTCAGCATACATATCCAAGGAAGAATTTTAACAAGTTCTGCAATGAAGCTTTTCCACACAATTAATTACAATAGCTGATAACAATTTGTGACTTACTTTCAGAACATGATTATCTCACTCCATAAGGAACATATGAAATTTCAAAGAAACAAGATGCTTTGTAAGATAAATATTGGCTCCAACATTAATGTGATGAAAAATTCAAATTCCTACTTACAAAAAATATGCTAAATATTAATTACTTGACTTTCAGTATGTAATTAATAGAGAAACTCAGCATCTCCATTCTTGAAAGTATTCACTGAAAGATCAAATCTGGAACTACACAGTTATCTCATTATTCATTGAAGTTAAGGGTTCAAAATTCCCTTATTTTTATCTCATCCATACAAGAGCCAGTCCAGTGTTTGATAGCTGATAAGGAATTACTGCAGGGTGGAGGCTGTGTAACAGGTTCCTGAGATGATACATTGTGGAAGCAAAGCTTCAGCTACAGACAGTTTGAAATTCCTGTGGCAGGTGAGCAGAACGTGAGCAGTCCTTGAAAACAAGAAGACTGTACGTACTTCTGCATATCATACTTTCACTGGCATTTGACACCAATTTTTGCACTGTAGTTCTTTTTTAAACAGTGTGGATTCAGTGATGTGACTTTTGGTAGCTGATCTCTGAAGTAGCACTAGAAATGAGTTTTCTGAAGAAAAAAAACAGTATGAATGCAAACAAGTTCGTGTCTGGTTTGGGATTTTTCTTTTTGGGAGGGTAGGGTGTGAGGGTGTGTGGTAGTGTTCATTTTTCCTTTTTCCCTGCTGATTGCTTTGAAACTGGATCACCAAGTCTGAGTGGCTCTGTTCCCTACATACAGCAATGCTAATAACACTTTTGCTTATTCACTCAAAGAAATTTCTGCCAGAAGACAGAATAACAAGAATCATAATGATTTCCACTGCTTTAATCCTTGGAGAATTTTAACTGAGCAGTTTAATTAAGGTTAATGAGAAAAGCATGTCTTACCTTGTAACTGTGGCTCAGGCTTAGAAGGGGATTTTTTCTTTGCTGTAGTCTCTTTCTTACCAGCACCAGTTATTACTACTGAAGACTTTCTGTGGAACAGTACTTATTGGCAGAGATGCATCTCCTTGATATTGAAACAAAAGGCAAATCAAACAATTGAAAGAGACATTCTCATAAGACAACCTGTGTGTGCTGAGAGGCAGAGAAAAGATCACATTTTATTGGGTTTTGTCCCCCTGAAATTATATTTTGTAGGTATTTTTCTCTCCTAACGCAGCACTTGGCACATGCTCCTGCTATCAAAAGCTGCTTCTTAAAGTGATGATCCCAAATCAGTACTGACCTAGCTGCTAGAGCAAATTATAGCATAGTATACACCACAAAACAGAGAGCTCTTTAAATACACATTTTTCTAACCAGATAGCTCCTGTGCAATACAGCTGTGTCAACAACCTGGCACAAGCCAATTACTGCTGATGTACTATGTAAGAAATCCTAGGAAACAGGTATCTGAGAGAGGGGTAGTAGTTATACTAACAAAAATGATGCTAGTATCTTGAGATACCTAATGCTCCTTAGAAGGTTTTTTTGCTGGAAGCATAAATGGGAGTTTGTGTCAAGATTTTAATGGATACTGATAACCCTCTGGGGTTTGTTCTGTGCAATCTGGGCTTGTCATGGCTATGGAAATGATGTGTTACTGTTGAAATACTGTATTAATGCTTGATGGGGAAATAAAAGATTATTAGGTGATTCTAGAAGGAAGGGTAAAGGACATTTAAGGAAAAGTATTTCCTTCAAAGAGAAGAGCCTGTAGATTTTTATATTCTTGGAAAGACCAAACATAATGGATCAAAGAAGCAGGAAGTTTGGAAATGCAATACTAAAAACTTGTAATAAACACAAGATGTGTTTTGAGCTGTTTGGTCCTTTTCTCAAGCATTTGAACAAACTGTTGACAATATTTTTATCTCCACATACCTTTACCTCACAATGGTTGCAGTATTTATATGCATGATAACTTTTCCTTTGTTAGATTATCTAATGAGAAACACTTAGACACAACATAAGGGCATAAAAAGTAGTTAATAAAAGACAATTATGAGCAATAAAATACCAGATTCTAACATATTTGAGTTCCATATATAGAAAAAAATTCTGTAGCATATGGAGTTGCTGGGGGGTTTAGCATCCTACATAACAAACTTTTAATGACCTCAGCTAAATACCAGTGTCCAGCTAAGTACTAGCAGGCCAGGTAGTGCAACCCTGCTAGTAAGAGTTCAAGCAATGGCCATCGAGAATACAAAGACAGAAGTACGGGTATGCTGTGGAGAATAGCATGCTGTGTATGACACCAGAAAGAGACAGAGGGACACTCAGTTGCCTGCTCCTTTTACTCACCTACTATTTGGTAGCCAGATACATCTCTTTCTCACAAGCCCATGAAAACAGGTACCTTCCTGTAAAAGACAAGATAAAGTCAGATTCAGTGTATCTAGAGAGCACACTTTTATAAAGATAGTAGCCTTACAAAGTAACTTTATGCTTACACGCTGTGTTTTCTTTCTAGAGCGACATTTTGTTCTCAAAGCATTGACAACCTTCACCTTTATCCAGCACAAGAAAAAACATTTGTGAGATGTGAAGATCGCTTTCAGGGGCAAAACAGAAAATGAGCAAGAACACAAAAATCAACAACTCACCAAGACATATTCAAAATAATACACATCTAGCAAAATGTTAAAAAAACCCCACAGCTACACTGCATCTAAATATCCTGCTAGTTTCAGAGGTGGTGAAGAAAATATACTGAAAATTTAGATTTTGTGATGCAATAGTAAACTGAAATAGTGCTTTGTCCATCTAGAAACCTACTCTCAAAGAGATCAATGAGTGATTTCAAGGCAACTCTCAATTTTAAATTGTTTAAAGTTTTAGAGAAACAGCCGCTCACTAGGAATGAAAGAATTGCTCTTGGAAAGAATCATCTCCATAAGCTTTGGAAAATGATATTTTGTTCAATTTAAGGGGGGAGGGGGAAGCCTCATTTCCCATTAAATACTTTGAAACATTAATAGCTACTATTATCAATTAAAATTTTCTTGCCTTATTTCCTCATCAAGGGGGAATTCATTAATTCATAGAAGGAAATATTCCCAAATAGATAAAATTGTTCACAAAGAGGTTGAGATTTTTACTGTGTAACATTCCAAAACTAAAATGCGTCTCAACATACAACGCTTGAGGTATTGTTCAGAACCATATGACCCTAAAAATACTTTGTTGTTTAACCATTTTAAAGTACTGATTTAAATTACTAGTAATTGAATTATTTTATTGATGCTTATTATACTACACACAGTTCTAGTACAACTAAGTTAACTTTTGCTTTAAAATCATACTTTTGTGAGCAGGTAATGCCTGGAGATTTTTAGATTTTAAATACTGTTTATCAGATTTTTAGCATGATTTGGAACTACATTAATAAATGAAAATTGTAAAACCTTCAGACATCTTCAGTGCATGATCTTATAAATTCAGACATACAGTTCCCTTGTTTCTTATGTCAGAATAGAAACTACATAAGCATTATTTTCTCAGATTATTTTTGTGGTTAGTGCATACTGAAATGTTTGTATGTCAAAGTATTTAATTTGTCACTTTGTAATGCTAGGCACAAGATTCATTAAAAATTATGTTTCTACAGCTCTGTGCTCTGAATGTAATTAGTTTTGAATGTTCTCTAAATGGTAAAATATGTGCGAGAGAGTTCTTGGGCCTGGAGCAAGCATAGTTTCCATTCCAAGATATTGCAGGGAATTCTGAATCAAAATATATCAATGTTCTCAGAATGCAAGTGAGATTTATTCAAAAAGCACAACAAATGAACAAGTTGAGCAGAGTGAGCAATCCTGCAAACGACAAACAGCGATCAAATGATGAATGCATCTTTGCCAACCATTCAGAATACTAGCTTTTAACTTTTGAAAGCTGTTTTCAGTAATTACTATTCCTGAACCAAAAACGCTGACCAAATACGATAGGAACTGAAGATACTTTTCAGATAAGAATGGCTGTCCTTACAGAGGTATACATTTCAGAAGCTAACCTAATATTTAAGATGGCCACTTGGAGTAGATCCTTGATTAGGAGAGATATTTATAGATTTTGATGCAAATTCTATATAAAAGAACCTGTAGGTCTGCACTGAAAGTTTCTGCTTTAAAAGATTTTGCTAAAAAAAGAAATAAATACAAAAAGCATTTCTGCCTTCTTTGTCAAAGTTAAAATGGATTAATTCAAAACTTCAGGTTGGTACCCCAATACTTAGATTTCCTGACACAATTATTTTATTAAAGCTCTGTACAATGTTCTGTGCTTACATATAAACTGTTCACTTAAATACAGTAGCTGAAAGTCCAATCAGGAGTGCACGCAGAAAGAGAACATTTCAGCAACACCATATGCTCTAATCCACTGGAGACACTTAATTGTTGACACCCAGTGACAGCAGTTTTAGGTGCATAAATTTAAAATGGACTGTGTCCTGAAGAACGACACACAAGGAACAAATGATGATGTGGCCATTTTAGTGTTGAAAGCTCAATGTAAAACGAGACTGAAAAGCATGTGCGTGGCTAACTCAAATTAATGCGTCTCCCTAGATGGTTTCTAGAATTCAGTTTTTGCTTTTAGAAAAAGCTAGATCTGCCACTCTTACTTCTCATGTTACAGGTTGGGTTGTTTATAAAAGATGTGTCTATTTACAGAATTGAAATACTGTCACTTGAATTTTATCTACACCATTCATTAAGCTATGAACTCTGTAAGCTTCCAGAACCACATCCTACCCCACTCTTCAACAGGCCTTGTCAGAAGATCCTGAAAGATGACACAGCAAGAGACAAAGCCCAGAAAAAACTGGACTGTGCTCCTCCAGTGCAGAAAAAATGTTAGTGCTTCACTATACCTGAAAAAAAAAGAAAAAAAAAAGAGCACAAAAGTTGGCAAGACAGATTTTAATGAGATTTGTATCATGTAAAACATTCAAAGAGCCTTTCGAGTCATGCTTTTCCTGTAGTTACACATCCTAACACACTTAACATTTTAGACATTAAATTGGCATTTCTTTCACCTTAGTTATCTCTTCTGTGGTGAAAAGGCTGATAAAGGGATCTAAACTTCAGGAGAAGCAAGCTTGCAAGCGCTAGTTCAGGAAAAGCAGGTGACAAAAAAGAGGTATCTACAGGGTGCTGAAACTTAGGGAATGGGATACTGCAGTTTGAGGGCTTCTGAAGATTTTGAGGTGGGAGGGAGGGATGGGTGGGAAGAATTGCTCTCCAGTTCAGCTGACTGGTATATCCTCAAATAAGGCAACTTGAGAACTTCCATAAATCAAATAGGAAAATTAAAAGAACATTCAGTATTTGATCTCTTGCTGATATGAAGATACTTACTCTGATGTCTTCTGCAGAAATATGTCCAAATAAATCCTGTCCGTGTTTTGACAGCCATTACACTGATTTCTGATATAAAAATTAAATGAAGCACAGGTTGTTGCATAGTCAATCTTACAATGCCTGCACATAAAACTGTAGTTACATGTACAATCACAAGTGCCTATAGTGGTGCCTTAATTTGTGCTCATTGGAATTACTCCTGTGTTACTCCAAACAAAAAAGCCATCAGGAACCTGCTCCTGTCAGAGCAAGCAGAGCTTAGAATGACACAATGAATGCTGTTCTTTGCATCACCTCTCTGTAATAAAGGACTTCCATATTCAGAAGTAAAAATTCCTTCTTTCCTTTTTGTGTGCTTTTCCCAAATATTGGAACATCGAAGGCAAGCGGTATCAGTGAAAGAGAGTCACTGAGAGAGTTTCATAGCTTAAGAGGAGTTTGATGCCCTTCTCACACCCACACCATTCTGACTATACATGCTTCTACACCAAAGGTGAATGTATACATTTAATAACTAAAGCATTAAGAAATGCAGCAGGAATAAACACATAGCTACAACTAGTGATTCTTAGGTCAAATATTAGTTAGAAAAATTACAGCTGTTTATGTACCCCTTTATTTCCCCAAGCACATTTGAAGATAGACACAAAACCTGTATTTTAGATGTCTGGGCACTATTTCTACCCTTCTGGTTTGTGTTCCTAGATAGAAATGTAACTGTAACCACCACCAAACCTATTAGGCACCTATGATGCTGATTCGCAGAAGGGCTCTGCTCCAACTGATTTTCTTCTAATACCTTTGACCCTGATGGTGCTATTTAGCTACAAGGGAAAGCACTTTGATATAAAAAAAAACAGCCATGGGAAAAAAAATCAGAAGGTACTGTGAGGAAGGAACTCTGCATGTGCTTTGATTACATCAAAGCAAATGCTGCTCAGTTAGGGAAACAGATGTCTAAGGACGCCATTCTCAACAAACAGCCCTAAGAATGAGCCTAGCTGGCAGGACTTGACTTTGAAAAGCAGCCTTATTCATGGAATCAACTATACAGCACACCCAACAAATACAGACACCCAGCTTACTGGTTTTAAAGCACCTTGCAAAAAGCTAATTCACTTCTAAAAGTGTTATCCATCAGTTGTGCATTCAGAGTATTATGTGTTAACTCCAGTATTGCTCTTCAAACACATCTATTTATTTCAGAAGGTATCATTCAGTAGTAATGCAGCCAGGCCTGAATACCCCACTAGTAACTAATTTCCATTTTGAAAATAAGAACAGAGAAAGCTTTTGTTCCGTGATCATACAAGTAACTGAAAGGTAATTTTAGGGCTTTTCCTTAAAAAGGTTACACAAAACCATTCACTCGTACATGTTAAATTTGGGAGGTGCACTTGGATAGTGTAAAGACTACCCAGTTACTTTTTGGCATGACAGCCCGTTTCCATGAAAAACCAAAACTTAAATAGATATAATCTTTTTGGTTTCAGGGTTCAGAAAGTAAATGGATCTTCAGAAGATGATTTCATCAAGTCTATTTATTAATGCATTTCAAGTTTCAAAAAACCTTACATATCTTTGCACAATACTTTATTTTTTGCATTTTTAGTAAAAATTTCCAAAGTGAACAAAAAAGATACTGTATAAAACACAGTGGACATGAAATTGACAGTAGTATTCCATTTCATTGTCTTGAACTTTCGGTTTTACCACATCTTGACTTGCAGTGGAGAGTTCAGTGCACATTTCTGTTTTCAGAAAACATTTAACTTAGACTGAAACTAAAATACGGCAGCATTTGTCTGCCAAAATCCTACCACAGGATAACATTACAGGCAAAAAATTTACATGTTCCAAAGTCTATCACACTCAAGAAGTTACTAAGAACTCTTGCTGAATAAAAGTCACCATTTTAGAAATGCAAACCCACTTCCAATCTTTGCACAGTCTTAAAACATATGTATTTAAAATGACTTAAAAGCAACTACACACACTTCTAACTAGTTAAGATCATTTAGAATTATTTATATAGTCTATTGGACTTGGGGTTTCATGTACAAAATTTGTCTCTAAACCATGTACAAAAAGCTGTATTTTGAAAAAGTTACCACATACTGTACAAGTTTACAAGGAAGAGATCCCATTATATTCTGTTAACATTTTTGGCCTTGCTGGCTTGCGTCACATTATGAGAATGATTGTGTAAACCTTATACTCTTAAAAAAACAAAACAAAACAAAAACAAACAAAGGAAGCCTGTCCAACCCTTAGTAAATTCTCTCCTAAGCAAAGCCAGGAAAATTATAGCCATTTGCATCTCTAATTAGCTTGGTGCTTTTGGAAAACAAGCAATAAATATATCACAAGCTTAAACACTTTGTAATGCCCCCTTTCATCTCCTGCATAGCAGTAAGCACCTTAAGACACCTTTTGTTTCCTCTTTCAAAAATGCCAATTATTTACATTCGTCATAAAAAACTTTGGAATGGGACATTGTGCTGTTGAACTTCACTACTGGTATAAAACTGTGGAAAAACTGGTATTCCTAACTACAATTTGAATGCTGCCACAGTAGCTGGGCAGTAGTAGCTCTAGTGGTTATCAATCAACAGTATCATGCTGAAGCATTATTCAAATATCTGAGAAATTAAAAAAGACAAATCTACAGCCTTTCTTTCTTTCCACATCCCTCAGAACATGAACTTAATTGTACTGTAAGAACACCTAAACAGCCCAAATAAATCGGTTGCAATTTTTAGAACAAGCTGAATAACAGGTAGGATTTTCTACTGAAGCATGGAAATATTCCATCAAACTATTCATTATTTAACTGAATCAGACAAAATGAGAGTATTTATGCTGAGCTACAAGAAATTAGACACCTCTATAAAACATTTTTGAAACATTCTGGCATTTGCAGAGTTTGCAGAACACCTGGTATACCTCTAAAAGACCATTCAATCTTGTATGCTATGTCTTAGCAGCTGTTTGACAAAGATGAAATGAGCGCTTGAAACAACTTTGATCATGATAAAAAGTTTGATTTGATTCCAAATTGCTGTGTAAAGCATCACAGGATCCTTGACCATTACACACCATAATCCTCTGTTATCCTGAGTATGTCAATTAAGCAGTAATTTCTTCATTAATAGCGGAAAAGTTTTATAATACAAAGAAAACATCCATATTGCAATTCTCTTGTTTACAATTGCACACAAGTACGGGTGTACGTTAGAAATACATGTCTGCATATAACAATGTATATACATTGACAAGTAATGTCTCCAGTGCTGAGGTGGTCTAGCTTCCTAGTCTTGTCTGGCAGTTGAAAAATAGAACTTTTTGTTTTCCAAATTCTTGAGTAAAAGTTTTCCTACAGCCGTATTTGCCTGCAAGTGAAGAAAATGCAGCAATGAAGAGCACAGAAGGGGGAAAGAATCACGATACTCTAGGACTTTGTGCCACTAAATTAAAAATATGCAAGAAAACCACTTTTCTTCTTTCTGAGCTGGAAGATTCTCTCATTAAAAATTAACCATTTCCACTTGTTTTGAGGGCATATCATGCTTTTTTTTTTTTTCCTCTTCTATTTTTGCGAGTTAAGACTGGGGACAATGACTTAATTAGGTTTTCTTTGGAGTGAGTTTTCCCATTGTAGGCACTAGGAAGAACCAAGGCAAAAAGCTGCAGTCAACGTCTCATATGTCCCATCTGATAACTCTCTCGGGGCCTTTGCCGCTGTGGTGGCTGAGTGGTCTGTGGTGGTCTCCTCCTTTTTAAAGTGCCTGTTCCAAAGAAAGATGCACATTATTAAAATGAATTTAAAAGAAACCATTTCTAGAAAAGTTGCCATACAGATTACAATTTCTGAAAGGCTCCAGATTTAGACCTGCAAGGTTTTAAATAATTAACAGAGGATTTACAGAATACATTTTATTATCTCAACAGCAGTTTCTTAAACAGGCCGATTCTTAAAAAAATATAGCATGGAATAGTAAATAAAAGGAACTCTGATGCGGAAAACATCTTCAAAGCTTTCCTTTGATATGCATATTATTTTTATGATTGTCTCAGTGGCATGAATTTTATTTCATTTTGAAACTAACAGGAATTAAGTTTCACACTGGCCTTACTAACAACTGTAGGTTGGGACACTTGAAACTTCCCTTCAGAACAAAATAGTTGAGGATAAAACATTACTCAAATTTAATAACCTTACGTACTCACCTGGAAGTGGTTTATGAGGAGGCAACTTTGGATTACTGCTTGGAGTATGAACACTGCATATCTTAATGAAACCAGCCATCAACATGATCAAGGCAATTCCCATAAGCAACACTGCCCACCAATATGCCTGAAAACATGAAAAAATTATTTGGGGTTGGTGGGCTGGCAGATGTGTAAGAGACAACAGTCACGAAATATGGCTTTCCTTTGCCTTCTAGAAGTCATCAAAAAGCTGTTCCGAAACATCACTTAAAATATGACCACAGCATTTGAAAGAAAAAGAATAATCCAAAATTCTTACACAGAAAAAAAATAATCCAAAATACTTCAGATCCATTCTATTATCAAATGAGTATTTCACTACAACAGAGCTATGTAAGCCTAAATCAATCAAAAGCTTACACAGAATTGACTATGCAGCTCTATAATGGTGTTTCATTGTAGCTCTCCTCCCGGTCTATTATTAGGAAAGGGTCATCTAAAGTGCAATAAAAATAAGAAATGCTCGAGATCAATAAATTTAGTTCCTAAAAAGAAATCAGAGCATTCAAACATGAAGACTTAAAACCAGGAAAACCCAAGTAAATTGAAAAAGTGAACATTAACACTGAAACAGCAAAGTGAACAGAAGTATTAACACAAAATATTTGCTTGTTTGTTACTTGTTTCCCTTCCCTTCAATCTACCAAATATTTGCCACACTCAAGGTGTTTACAGAAAAAACTAGCGAGACAAAGACTGATTATACTTTGAGGAATTCACAGAATGGTTTGGGTTGGAAGAGACCTTAAAGCTCATTCAGTTCCAACCCCCTGCCATTGGCAGGGACACCTTCCAACCTGGCCTTGAACACTGCCAGGGATGGGCAAACTTCAGAGATGGGACATTCAGGATGCTGAAGTACTGTATATCCACAGCAACACTTCCCAACCAGGAAAATTTTACATTAGACTAGCAAGATAAAAAAAAACCCAAACTTACCACAATCCATTCTGCAATATTTTCATACAGCTCTGGATTAAAAATTGCTTTCTTTAATCTAGCTAGAGGGCCATCAGCATCTACTAGCCGGCACCTCATAAAAACATCACAATAGCCTTTAAAATCATTACAAGGAGATCCAGGTTGCAAAGTAATAGTTTTACGACCGAAGTGTCTCTCCCACTGGTTAGAGCCTGTACTTGCACATGTAGCTGGGTCCACTGAAAAGTAAATATAAATTAATCAGTTTAAAACATGTACAAATATTCTGGTGCTCAGTCATTCAAAATGCTTTTGAAAATAATTAAGTTTCTACTAATCTGTAAAACAACAAAATACATTGTTTATCTTCTAGAAAACAATGCAGCATCTATCTGAAACTAACTGTGAACAGAATTGCAGTATGCTCTCATGAATGAATGAGATACAAACACCCCAAGAAGATTGCAGATACCTACTGCTATGTTTAAACATACAATTCAGACAAATCTTACTTTTTCTCATGCAGCAGACATGACACAATTCTCTATCGTCCTTGCCATCTGAACTAGCACATGTACATTCCTCCAAGCCATGCTTCTCACAGATAGAGCCAGCACATTGCTGTTAGAGACAAAAGCAAGAGAATATAAAAGTCAATTCCACTTCGAAGTGCACTGACATTAAGAAAGATATTAATTTTTAATAGCTGAAAGTATAATCATAGGTCTAAAGGTGCTTATCAGTAATAATAATAGCTTCAATTTCTTCTGAAGTTTATAAACATGAAACCCTACAGTCAATCAACTGCAGTGTTTAGGCCTGTTTGGCCAATTTTTTTTCGCACTGTACTCTCTTTTTAGGGCCTCAAAGTACCCTGCAAAACTCTCCCAGCACTGCAATTCACACTGAGACGTGATTCATCAAAACTCTGCTCAGGAAAATCAAACAAAAGCATGTCTTCAAAACACCTTATCTCAGAAAATAATGAAATTAATGACAGGAAAGATTCTGTGTTTAATCCCACTGTGGGATAACCCTTCAGCTACAAAAACTAGAAAAAAACCCTCCAGGGTGTTTATATTCTTGTTTCAAAATCAAGGAACTATATGGACAATTCCTCAGCCTTTCAAATGACTCTAAATTAGCTGATTATTACAAGCAGTACCATTTGATTAAAAACCTGGACTGCAGAAAACAGAATGACAGCAATGCAAGTTACGGCTCTAAGAGGGAGACTTTTGCTTGTTTCTGCTTCCAGGTAAACATAGATCAATTTATAAAACGCTTCTCATCAATATTTTATGGCAACTGCCATGGACTCTTTAACCCAGGAAACTAATGGCAGTTCAGAGTAATTCTATATGCTTGCACATCTGTATTCCATACACATGGGTGGAGGAACTGCGTATTTTCATTAAACCAAATTCAACATGTTTTCATAGTATATTTCATTTTCTAAGGCAACAAAATTACAAAGAAGAAAAATTACAAAGAAAATTACTGAAGAAAAATGAAAAGATGGAACTAGAAAATAAACCACTTTCATACTCCAATTTGTACAAACACTTTAAGAGGAACTTTCTCAGAGAGTAAATCTAGCTTGATATTTGTTACCTGTTCTTAGTACTTGGTGTGTGCCTCTTTGACTAAAACTAATAAATCAAACATTTTTAATAAAAAAGGGGATTAATCTTAAACACTTCTCCAGTAAGCACTGAAACCATATCACTTCATAATACAGCGCCTTGCAATATAAATGGATGATAAAAAGCCCATACCCCATTTATGCAAACTTGTGTGTTCCTGTTGCAATCTGTGAAGTTTGGTTTAGGATCAGATGCTGGACAGAGAGCACTGACACCATTACACATTCCTTCCTTTGCGCAGTCAGAATCATTTCGACACTTATCAGTCCTCAGTTTGAAATTACACTGTGCAGTACAGCAGGGGCCTTGGCTAGGACTAGAAATAAATAGAAAACACTGGATGTAAAGAAAAAACCATGAACTATTCCAGAAGAACTCTTGATCCTGACACATACACAAATTCAGCATTTTTCTGATTTGTACTAAGTAAAATGTGAAATTATTTTTTTCCACCCCTTAAGGTAACAAAAGGTTACTGCTCCATTAGCCATTGTAGCAACCATTTAAACTATTTACATTATGTTAGAAAGACAGCACAAGGACATTTTAAATTAAATAGATAGAAAATAACAGCATTTCAGAGTTTGTTTATATAAAACATTAAATTAGCAAGCTGGCAAAATTAATTCAGGAACAACTGATGAGTTTGATGGTATCAGTTTCAGTGTGATAAGGATTTATCTGTCACCAATTAACATCCATAATATTTATTTTTCTACTTTTTGCAGGCACACCACTTATTATTTAAATAAACAAGGAAAGGGAAGGAGACAGGTCAGGTCTTCTATCAGAAATCACAGTCAGCCTATAAACAAATTCTGGGGAAAGAAACATTTGTTAAAGAAGCCATATAGTATAGTTTCACTGGTTCCTCAAGAACACTTGGCTTCCTTTCCATCACAGACATCAAAAACATTTGAGCCCCTTATGCGATGTACATGAGTGTAACACACCAGTATATCTGGTGAAACCACAGGAAACAATCATTTCTCTTTCTGATGCTGTGTTTGAGTACACATATGCCATTAAAAGCAGAAGAGTGAAGGTTGTAAAATACGTAACTACTTCATTAAAGCTCAGCCTTCCAAGCCATCATCTCAAATTATACTGCATCTTCACGCTATTCACAGGGTGCTCATTGGCAGCAGACATTAGAAGATAGCACAAACCTTCTGCAGGTGAGCACATCTCTATTTTAAAACTATTGCACGCTAAGAAAAACAAGCATGTCACACATGTAAAGACTAAAAGACATGTAAAGCAGCTGGACAGATACCATAGCTATCCTAAAATGTATTTTAACATGTTATTTATTGGACCTATGCTTACACTTGGATTTGCTTTACAGATCTTTGGAAACCTCTTTGTATAGAAAAATTTTCAGTATTAACAGAACTGGGAAAATGAGAATCCTACACCAAAAATGATACATTCATTCATATGTAAGACTGCTGCAGCAGGACATAAAAGCTAGATTACAATCAGCTGAACATGAGAGCAAAGAAAGGAGGTGGTGGTGGCACCTGGTGTACTCACAAGGGAAAAATTCATCACAGGTGCTATACAAAATCTCAGAAACCAATTATAAGACTAAAAAAAGGGCCTTTATTTTGGCAGAAATAATACAAATTTGCAAGGGGGAGGGAGGAGAAGACATGCAAAATCATTATAACTGTGAATTCACAGGATATGGTCCTTCTACTGTGGGTATACTGTCAAATAGCAGTACATGCTACTTGGTCACTTCCAGGGTGACAAAGACCATTTTAGGGCAGGAAAGACTAATTAGAACAGAATTGTGTATGTTTTATCAAAAAGTTGAGCTGGTTTACACCTAAAAATAGAATTTTCTCTTCATCACACTTCACATGTAGGAAAAAAATCCCCTTTTTCAGATGAAGTAAGCATTTCAAATACATCTTAAGTCACGGAACTGAAAGACGGAAGTTGATTTACTTCACTGTTAGTCTTACGATCTTTAAAAGTTCCTCTTCTAAATCACTGTGTACACAAGACTGCCAAGATAAAGGTGACTTAAAAACACAAGATTGATTTCATTTATAAAACAAGGCTTTTTAAAAAAGAAAAATCAACCAACTGTATCTTTCAGTCATCTTCCAGTTAGGCAATGCTGTAGAAGCGGCATTAGGATAGGATCCAATTTCATATCTTCCATTATCATTTGGGCAATTAATGCTTTCCTATACATATTGTAAAAACAGCATTCTGGGCACATCTTTCTGAGTCATCCAGCTTTTGCAAGAGGCATGACACACTTCCAATAAAGGTAACAGAAACTCAACACACATTTGTGTGCACTCAGTCCTGTGATATGTTACACTGATCCAATTCAGTGCTGTATTACCTTTCAAAAAGCTACAGAACAGTCATCTAACAGACAGCAAGCTACAATAAGCACCAAGAACGGCACAGCGTAATTGTGCTTACAAACTTCTCACTGTATAAGGCATTTTAAACACTATAAATACTTCAAGAATAATACAAGTACACAGATTCAATACCTAAAATACCAATTACAGCTACCAATAAATTCCCCAAATTAAATTGCACTGTAACAGACATGCACAATACCTGCAGTATTTGCCTGGTTTTAACTTGCATTTTTTATCCTCTGGTTGGTTTGCATCGTAACAGCATTCATCTTTACACTGGTCGCTGTATCCACAATCACACTGTTCCCCTTGTTCAACCAGTCCATTCCCACAGATGGGTTGACCAGACTCTGAAAAATGCCAGTATATTTATGTACAAAGCAGTACAAAGAATATGCAAATAGACTTACAAATGTTTACATTGACTCACAACAGCATCCAGCTAATCATGACTGAGAATGCCTGGTCAAGATGGACTTTGGACTAGGGCTCAAGTCAACCTGCATTATTTGACACCCAGCTTAGTCATTCCTACAATTCAGAGAATTTTAAGTCTCTGAGTAACAGGTTTCTCCTGCTACCAGTGGGAGTTTCTTGTGTAGATAGGAAATGAACAGTGATAAGGTTTTCTCCTAAGCCTCCAACAGAGCAGCGTCCTTTTTTCAACTCCACTTCCTTTAACAGAGTCTGAAGTCTTTTGGGAAAAAGCTGATGGCACTGGGAGTAGAAATACAACTTCTACTCCAAAACCTAAACCTATTTGCTGCACAATCTCATGAAATTTGTGAGAGCTCATACACGACAGACTCCAGAAAGAAAATTCCTGCAAAACCCTTATTTTCTTTTTTAATATTTAAATATTACTCCTGTATTTTAATTTGTGCTCCTTACAATTTGTCCTTTCACTGGGCATGACTGAGAACAGTCTGGTCCTGCTTTCCTTATTCTCTCCCACCAGGCATTTACAAAGACAGGAGCCCACCCTCACCCCCCAGCCTTCTCTTCTCCCCACTAAACACTGTCAGCTCTCTCAGACTCTCCTCGTATGTCAGATGCTCCAATCCCTTAATAATCTTTTGCTGGACGCATTCCAGTATGCCCATGTCTTTCCTGAACTAGGGAGCCCAGAATGCAACACAGTACTCCAGATCGCAAATTCAATTCTTAATTTACAGAGTCTTTCAATAAACTAAATTAAAAAAGGAAGTTGGAGCAAGTCCAGAGGAGGCCACGAGGATATCAGGGGGCTGGAGCAATTCCTGTACAAACACAGGCTGAGAAAGATGTGGCTCTTCAGCCTGGGGAAGAGAAGGCTGCGTGGAGACCTCAGAACAGCCTTCCAGTATCTGAAGCTGGTTTCCAAGGATGCCAGAGAGGGACTAATCATCAGGGACGGTACTGATTGTATGAAATTTCTGATTAAGCATTATAGTCATAGCTTAGCCCTTCTGCTTTCAGGATAACTAAATACATACCAACAAAGCAGTTATTTCTCTTTTTCTCAAGAACTTGGCTGATATTTCGAATGCTACAGATAGAGAACTTGTTGTTGTTAAGTTTGTCCCCAGATGTAGCTCTTGCATACATGATGTAATTGCCGTTTTCTTTCTGTCCCAAGTTCTTGGACTCTCCTGGAGTGCACTCCATTCCAGAGTCATGCTGCAAGACAAATATTTTAGAACTATTTCTATCAAGACAGGCTCTTGTATTTCTTGCTATGATTTTATAGATGTGTGAAAGTAATCTGATTTGGTAATATTAACACAGAATAGAAGGTTCATAAACCACCATAATCTTATACTCTAAGGTTTCTTGGAATACAAGAACTATGCAAAAAAACATTGTGCTTTCACATATTTCCCTGAATCAAATACAACTTGGAATAAAATTAGAAGAACCGTTTTCCAGGCTGATCCAAAAGACATTAAATTCAGTTAAATGGGACTGGTTTTCAGTTTCATGTGTTCATATTTTTAGTTATTCTTGGGAGGCTTGTTCCCACTCACAGAAGTGGTATTAGGGATTTTCTCAAGGCATATGAAGAAAGCATTCACATGTGAACATCTGTTTTGGAAAAACTCATCATTCCTGTCATATCTTGATTTCATTTTATTCCAACAGTAGAAAATCTAGATACCCAAGTTTAAAAATTAAAATTCCAAACCAGAAAACTCTGTTCCCATCTCCAGCAAAACCAAAAGCCTCATGAGTTCAGCTTGACACAAAGAAATCATGCCCCTAAATGACTGGGAGACAACTGCTCAAAAATATTGTTCTTGGTATCTTAATCCTCGCCACAATTTTCAGAGATAAACTTGTAAGTATAAATAATTGAACATATAAGAGGCAGTTCCATCTTCACTTCTTGAATGAAGTGTCCTATTAACCAATTTTGTATTGATTCTCTCTTTTCTCTAGGATAAACTAAAATGCATTTAAGTGTTTATGTGTGTGACTGTAGTCTTTCATCAAAAACAGGGAAGTTTTTAGCAAACACTGTAGTCCCTTAATGAGAGATCTGAGCTAGTAGAAATAATTCACAAAAACCACTGTTGGCACCAGTGTTGTCAAATACTCATAAAAGGGGGTTAGTTTGGCAATGTGTTTTGTTTGTATACAGTGTGCATGCAATATGCACATGCAGTCTTGATCATATTCTCCTTGTTTTATAAGGAAGTAACTACTCCATTCGCAAATCATGCACTTAAAAATGGCTGAAGATCAGTTAACAGATCAATAGCAATACTCACAGGTGAACCAAAGTTATGCCCAACCTCATGAGCAAATGTAATGTGAGAAACCTTGGGAGGAACATGAGAGCCATAGTTCTGAACAGTGATGATTCCAGTGTTCAAAGACTTCTTCTTACCATCAGAGTACAGTTTGCTCTTTTCACATATTCCACCAGAGCTCCCTGCATTTAGACGGAAGTTAGTCATTTAAGAAAAGTATCACTGTGTTACTTTGCTAGTGACATTTAGAACAAGAAACAGCTTGCCTCCTCAGTAGATGTTTATGGACCAAGAGTTCTGTGTAATTAATACTAACCCAATTTACAGAGTAGATTGGATTTATCCACACTAATGCTCTCAGCAGTGAATGGCTACATAAACACAGTTACCTGTTTTGGAATAACTATTAAGTAAGAGCTATTTGGGTGTTTCACTGCAGAGACAAGCCCCGATTTCATCATGCCTGTAGAACAAGACTAGCAGGGTGCAATGCCCAATACAGGTAGCCTCAATCTACATCCTGATTTCACTAAGTAAAAAAAACCCTCACAGTAAAATCACAGGAGATCTTTTCTCACAGCAACAGCATTTCTACAGAATGTCATTTGTCACTCATGCCTTTCAAATAAAAAGCCATCCACAATACCACCTTTGTCTAATGGAAGAAATATGTTTTTCTTTATTCTTCATGTTCTGTTCATAGAAAGACACCCAGACTAATTCAAGTGACACACGATATGCTGTTTATATTAAAAAAAAATAATGTAGAAAACAAACCATAACCAAAATTGTGAAAATTTGGTTATCACATTTTTGTCCCTTTGCTGTCAATTTAAATGAGTTTTTACTTGTCTTCTTTGTACCTACCTACAATACTTTCTCATAGCTCTGAAGGTTTGGATATAATTACCTGAAGGGGCTCCAACCCAAGCCAGACCAAGGACTCCATCATCAAAATCACGGTCTGTAAACACATAGGCCAAGCAATAATCATCATGATTCTGTTCCGAGTTCAGTTCCAGAAACTTTTCCACACCAATGTTAGGAAATCTGAAGGGATTGGAAGAGTCCTTCTCATCTACAGTTGTGTTAATCTAGAAGTAAATTAAAACCAGCTATAAGACATGATTCATTTTCACTTGACTCATAAATACCAGCTAAGAGGCTTACAATCATCAATACCTTGTTATGTTAAATAAAGATGTTGCTAAAGACTCACAGGCCTTAACTTCCTACCCGGTATTTGGAAAAACAAGTTCTACAATAGTGAGAGCACTTGTGTAGTAAATCCACACCCTATTTCTTTCTTCCTTTCCATCAGTACCCAGTTTATGTTTATGCTTTTAAATCATCACTTTTAGAAGGAACTTTCCACCTATATAGGCATTATCTATTTTAGTACCTTGCATGAAGAGTAATAGTTATTTCACACAGTCAACACCGCTGAAATATAACAAGTTGATTCCTATAAAAACTGACTACAGGTTCATAACAATTACCAGATTTTTGACAATAAATACTAAAACCAGACCAAATAAATGGGTTAGGGAGCTATTTACTACAGAGACACCTGTTTTACAAAATTACTAACAATAAATGGTTACAAGTGAACAGGACTTCTGAACAATACAGGCTCCAAGCAGTATCAATGAAGCTACAAGTATTTCCAAAACAACTTACTCTTATTCGTTTCACCATGAAGCTGATGTTACGAATTCCTGAGAAATCTGTTGACTGATAAATTGTGTCAATCGCTTTAACATGGCTGGATATCTGTCAAAAACAAAAGCATCTACAGTTCAAAAATCTATGCCCTACGCTATAGGTAATCTTCAGAAGCAGCAACCACAAAGCCTATACTTTACATATAAGATGTTGTGCCATATGAACTCTATCAGGACTTTTTAATCAAATGCTGATGGAAATAAATTACTACATAACCTATTATCTGCATTATCACCATGCCAGGTAACAAAGCATTTTGCTTTTTTTTTTCCTTTTATTTTTTACCATGTAATTCTACCCTTTGTGATATTCACTCGATTCATTGCTACGATAAGACAGCATGGTAGTTAAAATTCTATTCAAAGCATTGCATTTCTTTTTTCTCAAAAAAGCAACTTGTTACAGAATGATTGTTTTATTCCTGGTAGAACACAAATGTGAAAAAAATTATCATTTAGCATTTTCATGGTGCTGGAAAAGGTAACTCATTGAAAACCTGACTCTGAAGGTGACTTCAGAGCTTTGGAAAATGCTACTCAAATTGACTGAACAGTGGGCTGAATAAATAGTAGGAGTCTGATTTTCAAGTGGCACTGAAGCTTCAGACTTCAGGAGATGTACATTAACCTGCTAATAACAGTTTTAGAAAATAAGCAAAAAAACCAAACCCTTTTTCTAGTTAATAATATACTGACAAAAGAGAAGCATCTGCCTTTAGTGACCACTGCATAGTGATCACTTTTATGACCTTCCACTGCATCAGCCACTATAGGAACACATCACAGTGTCATTAGCTCACAGTGTTTTGAATTGAATTTCCAAAAGGAAGGCTATGCAAGTGGTAACACAGATGCTCGGCAGGCTGTCAAACAGAACAGAATTCTTCAGGAAGTATCATTTTTTTGAGTAAGAACTGAGAAAAGTCACACTGCAAGTCTCACTCAGAGGTGCCAAACAAAACACAGCTGCCGTTATTAAAAGGAAATACAAGTGCCCGGGACTTTTGTCACAGACACACAGCATCTTTTTAGTGACAAAAAAAAGCTATAATGTCAGGATCACTAACAAATGAAACAAGACATTCCAAAGTAAATAAGCAATATATGCAATTTAAATTATATTTACCAGAAATACACAAATCTAGTAAAAGCAAGTAATTTAAAATTAAGAGATTGGAAATACCTGTGCAATTACGGCTTCCCTTGTTCCATAATGTTTGTAGAACAAATGATCAGTCTGAATATACAGCTGACATGTATTTTTTTCAGCCTGAGTGGCACGTTTTTTTCTTAAAAGCTGTGGACCATCGTTCTTAGGCTCTTCAAAAGGCTTCTACATATACACAGGAAATAGATCTATTTAATTTCATAGACCTACATGCTGCACTAGATTACCTAAGAACAGCAATGGATTTTTCCTCAGACTCCACTAATCCAAACAGATTTTAATTCTTTAAGCCACAAATTTCACGAATCTTAAGTAGGTTATAGCCAGTTTTCAAGTACAACATTTAGTGTGTCAGTCAAACCCTTCTGTGCATGTCATTTTGTAATATAAAAGGCAGTCAATGTGAAATAGATTTTTTCATGCATATGATCATTGGAGTTTTCCTTTTTCATAATCCTCTTCCACGATGAGCCCTTTGCATATCAGAAAAAACACACTGCTGTGGGACTTAAATGCACCCTCCCTAACACAAGTTATTTCACATTGTAGTTACCTTAGTTGGCTACTTCAACAAACACAAACATTTAAGCACTTCAACAAGAAACAAATGGTAAATGAAGTAATGTGAATTTAAAATAATGCTGGTGACATCAGTATCTGCTAACACATTTGCCTCAAGGTATTCATAGGTTGATGGCCCACCCCCGCCACGAAGTTTTAAAAGTAAATTTTTGGGAAAGCACGTTATTGTTACCAACACAGAGTTGTCTAATACTGTTGATAATTCAGGAGTCACAATATAAAACTTTAAGTTGTTGATGCTATTTAACAAGACATACTGCTAGTTTAGTTGCCATATACTTAAGTGACACCACAAAATGATGCCAAAACTTGGAACAGTTTGGAACATAGCAAGAGAAACTCAACTTATTGTGTTATTACTATACTGTAAAGGGGGAATCTAGTTTTATGGTAAGTAGTGCAAACCTGAAGGCAAAAAAACTGCCAGACTCAACCACAGACCACCTACCTCTTATTACTGGCAATCTGTAGCATGTGGTAACCCCTTCAATATTTTAATATTGCTACTAAAGCCCTCCCACTCATATCACTTCATTTACCACTGAAAACACTCAGATATTACAAGTGTGCTACAATAACATAACTTGAAAACCTGAAAGTTATTACTCTGTAAGGACCAATATATTACTTAGAGATCAAAGGATCTTGAAACTCCTTCTCAACTGCAATAAAGTAGATTCCTCATCTCAAGATGGATTTCTACATCCATCTAAAGTTCCAATTGTTGAAAAATTTGAGATGATGTAGGATTCATTAAGACTATGAGCTAGTACATCTATGCTATAGAAGTAATAAGAAAAGGAATTTGGAAAAATACGTTAATAAGAAACCTCTAGCAATAATTGAAGTACCTCACAATGCTGGGGGATGATGACCAACCAAAAGTAGAAGAGACAACATACAAGAAAGTTATTACGCTAATTTCTGATCAACATAATCCATTAGTCTATGTTGTACCTCTGTTATTGGTTCTTCTACACCAGTCATCTGGTACTTCTGCATTCTTTCAAATACTGAATGATCTGCACAGCCTCCTTGTGGTCCATATTTATGTGGATATTCTAAAAAGAGGAAGGCCAGGTTGAATTTTCAAATTCCAAGTACAAGCAAAACATGGCTGTATCACTCCAGCTCACTCAGTACATACCCAATATTGCTCATGTGGTTTGAGGGAAACATTCTAATATTCAAGCTTTATGCTGCTGTTTTTCATTAAACATTTCTACCAAGATACATTCTTAGCTTTACAAACGGAACTATTGCTTCTTAACATTGTTTTCTTATAGACAGCAAGAGAAAATACGAGCAGCAACATCTAGCATAAAAGCTATTATTTATACAGCTGTACCAATGAACTTGAGCTAACAGCAGCCTTAAAAAAGTGAACTCACAATAGAAAATTATTACAGATCAAGTATATTACAGACTGCTCAGATAAGAGAAAGGTTCTCTTTATTCTACATGGCAAGGAAAACTAAGAAACCTTGCTAACGTTCCTAGAGGATACTATTGCTTCACTCATCTTCCATAGAATTTTTGAAAATATTTTATATTATGCGACTTAACAACCAATCCACAAGAACAGAAACTCTGATGATCCTTGGTCTCAAACTCAATTCTACAATTCTAGAATCACAAGTTTGCTCACAATGTGACTGACAAGATAAAATGGACAATTTCCATTCTGGAAAGGAAACAGTACAATTAAGGATAAGAGGTCAGTGTGTATATGCATATATTCGTGTGTATGCATGAGTATAATTTTAAAGCTTACAGAACTACAGACTACAAAATTTACAGATGTATTTAGAACTTAAGAGTAAAACAAGACTGCATGCTGGAGATTCAGACTGCCTCAGTGAGAATATCATACAATTGGCTGCTTACCATCATTCTTTCAGTGCTTGTCAATGCAGCTCTCATTACCTATCTAATGTGTTTTAGACACATATGGTTAGGTTTTGACTGTTAGTACCTATTGGAGATTTATAAGCAACCCATACTTGCAGAAGCTTCCTCTGGATATAAGAAGTACTGAAGATAAGAGGTTTTGCCCCTTCAGCTTCTCTGCAGACTGGATCCCATTATAAACTGGTGTCCCAGTAAGAGGTAATGAACTACAGATTATGTGAGCCACATATGCAAATACTTACGGAATTAGTTTCTGTATGGCAAACCATCATGTCAAGGGGGCGCAAATTTTGTCAGAAACGTGTAAACTATACCAAGGTTTGTTGATGGGCTGGTTTTCAGTTATTTTTTGTTGTTGTGGTTTGCCAAACACCCCCCTCCCCTTCTTTTTATGAAAATGTGAGCATCCAGAATCACAGAGCAAATAGAACATACAGACCAGAGCAGATTTATAAAGGCTAAGACCTGGCACCAAGGACCTGATGTCCGCATTATATGCATTTTAAGGGATTTTACCCAATATTAAACAAAATATTAAACAAATATTTTATGAAATATTAAAATATTAATATTTTATATTAATATTAAATAGCCAATATTAAACAAAAAGTACCACTCACTGTTGAAGTCATCTGTACTTTTTGGGATCCTGTTTACTCTCAGTAGATGGGAGTGAATAGCAATGCATTACAGATATGACCCTTCCCTTCATCTCCACCATTTTTATTCCCCATCATAGTATTAGAAGAAAAAAAAAATACCTACTGTATTTAACTTAGCTAAAGTTGTCATTACCCACTACCAATGTCACATCACCAACCACTTACCTCTGCAACAAAAGGACATTAGACAAGGGTGGGAATAATGGACAATTCTGCCTCACCATGAGTACCCTTCATCTACATGAAACTTTGAAGCAACTCCTGCATGTGGTAACTGCAGGAATCCACAGAAATTAACTGGAAACATGGCTGCACAGTGTATTTTACACTAGCACAAAATACCATTTTCTGCTATCACCACTTCTATTCATGTCATAATGCGGCATTATGACAATTAACAGAGCAGTACTAGAAATAAGTGTTCTCAGTGCATTACACAAAACAAGCAGTCTTTCCTCTGTATTTTGTTTCCCCAAAGATGTTAGGAAATCCCTTAATACATTTTTAATACTGACTTCCTGCAATTCAAACACATATTTCTCACTTAAAAAGTAATAATCTAGTAAGAAACGTGTTAAATCAGTTAAAAGTAAAACCAACATGGAACAGTCTGCAGCAGCGATTGCCAAGGTTTAGCATGCATTGGAAAAGGTAAATTCCCCAGGGATAGATTTGAATACACTCTGATAACCACAGGAGTCAGGTAATATAGGATAGTTCACTTTGGAAGCATGTCTAGCCTACAAAGTTGCATACAAAGCCTTCTTTTGATAAATGCTGCATTACCTCAAATCATGAAGGCACTGTTCCCTCCTCATATTTTCAGAATTCCTATTTCCATCATCCCCTTCTGCAGTTCCAGTTTTAAATATCTGGAGCTAATCAGGAATTACATGGTGTCAGATGACTTGGGCAATTTTGACCCACATCACAGAAATCTCGTCCATGTTCCTTGTGATGCTTTTGAATGCTTTGAGAGGAACAGCCTTCTGCCAGCTTTCTGAAATCAACAGCTTCTCAGTCTATCCCTACCACAACCCTGTGAATTGATCCAGAGAACACACATGCCTTTACCATTAAAAGATAGCTTACAGTGAATGCAGAGTTGAGAAAAAAAACTGGAAGCCTACTTTCCATCAGATCTAAAAGATTTTAATGACAGAATCAATGCTCTAACTAGAGAAAAAGTCCTCAAGCAAAACAAATGCTGTATTTTTCTTTTCCCATTTTCATTGTCCCATTTCCCATTTTCCAATTTCAATTCCTGAACATCCTGACAAAATGTTAAAACTGTGAACAATGTTAACAATAACAAACCTAACCCCTCCCACCTCAATCCTGACATTTCAGACTTTGACAATGACATCTTTTTTCTAACTAGATGGCAGATCATTCATAATTATATATATGACTACAGATGCTTTTTAAGAAAGGCACCTACCCACAACAATTCCTAGTCACATGAATTTTTTTCTCCTACTTGTCAGTAAATAGTGTGATCTGTTAAGCATTTAGATCAGCTACTTACTGGATCCTGGACTGGGGCAAGGGTACAACAAACTTCTATTAAAAATGCTGAAAATCCTGTGCTTCAGCCACCATAGAGATGTGCCCAATTCTAGCAAAAGCAATACTGTCAGAACAAAATCTAACTTTAAGCAGATACAAAAACCCCACCTTATTACTGACTGCATTCTAAGCAGTTGGTCACACTGTGCTCCCATGACAACTGCCAAGTGACCTTCATTATTAAACTGACAACCATGATATGAAGAACAACAAAAAAAAGAAGCCAAATTCCCACTAACACATAGTTTGCAATGGTCAGTTCATTCAGGAGCTAGGGCTTTCTAGAATTACACGATACTTGACTTCCTGTTCTCGGCTGTATAGCTCTTTCAAGACAATAAAGGCAATTAAAAGACCGTGTTTATTTTCCTGAAGGTCTGAACAGGATTTTCCTGTCCACTGTTGATTTGAGGACATACAGATTTTGTATATTACAGTCTGAACTCAGCGGTACATTTGAAGCATATATGATTTAAATAAAGTAAATACAATTCCAATGAAAGCCTAATCCTTAAAAGTTTCCAAAATATTTTAATTAAAATAGCAATTTGCATCTTTCTAGCACTAAATTATGGAACAGTTTGACTAAGAGTTACTTAGAAACTAAAAATCATTCAACTTGTGTTTCAAGTCATGAATAGAAGGCTGCCTTCCACTGGTCACCACATCCACTGTAACAGACAAAAGCTGCCTTATAAAGTTTACAATATAATCCCCACTTACAAAAACCTCCTTTTGTTTAACTACTGAATAAGAACTCATTGAGATGCTAATCATATGTTGCATTGTGATTTCTGAAAAGCACTAAAAAGCATATTGTTTCAAAAGGCTGCAACATGGGTGAACAAAACATATCCCAAATTAAAGCAAAGATGACTTCTTCCCCCAGTCTCTCCCGAGTTAGAAATGTTAGCATTTTTGTTCTGTGCAAGACACCAGTGGCTTGACTGGTTCACAAAAGTTAGCTTTAGATTAGAGCAGTAACAACAGATTTGTCTTTTTTATTATTATTATTTTTAAAGCTACTGTAAAGCTTACAGTTGTTTTTTTTTAGTTATTTTGGGGGGTTTTTGGAGCTGCAGTTCAATGCAAAAATAACTCATGAAAAGAAAGAAAATCAGCCTGAAAAGCACCATTCAGAAAGTGACAGGAACAGTTACATACTCCAGATATTTCAGACCACAGAAATCCTAGAGGCCTCTAGGATACCAAGGCAAAAAGTGAAATTATACAGTCAGTATAAATGCACATCAGACTGTGTATGGACAGCATCCACTGGCAGTGGCACATTTCCAAACAGTGCCACTCAGACATAGCTCCAGGATTGGCTGTTTTCAACCACGCTGAGCAAACGGCAATGGTCGCTCACTTGGCAATCTGGAAGCTGTATCGTACTGTTGCTTCCATGTGGCTCTTCAGAATAGGTTTAGAGAATCCCCTCTGATAACCTGATTTTGTTTCTAACTGATAATTTTTATGCACTAGATTCAAGAGGAAAAACCAGTGTAAGCCAACATTGCATCACCTAAGCAATTAAAAAATTCATATCCTGCTCCCATTCACTTTAGTAACACATTAGTATGAATCAATTTCATCACTAGTTTCTTCCATCTCTCAAACAACCCATTTCTTCCTCCAACTGAGATCACTTCTACAAAACAATACTAACATTAACAATACTAACTTTCATAAAATCAAATTCTGTTTCTTTAAGGTACAGTTCAATTTCTGTCATAAGAGAAAATTTTTAGTCACCCACACAGCATGGGTGACACAAGACAATCTTCTTGCTTGTTTTAGCCTTTGGAAACTGGGCAAATCACTTTACTGCCTTATGTCCCTTTGGTTCCCTCCTCCCCTCTCTTTTCTACAACAGGATTAATAAAACCCTTTGTAAAGCAGACAGTGACTTATTCACAGAAAGTGCTATGTAAGTGGTAGTCTAGTATTCCACTATCAAGCAGTGAATTGTATGGTTTGGTGAGACCTACCAAAGAATTTAGAAGTATGTTCAAATTATTCACAGAAATATAAGGAACATATGTTATAAGAGACTCGTCTTACAGTTTCATTTCAGGCTTCTGTGGGGTTTTCTTATTACTTTTCCACACTACTCTCCTGTTACAGCAAACCATGTAATACTCCACTAGCAGCTAGCAAGGCAAACTATCTTCTCAGACTTCCATCTGCAATGCTCTGTAGAGCCGAAAATTAAATGCATGCTGCAACTTCTCTTTGGGAATCGAAGGCAGTATATGGAACACTATCCTATTAAGTTACTTTATTCTCAAATATGAGTCTTGTATGCATCAGGAAGATACACATTTAGTCAGTCAGAAAACAAGTGTTGTAGCTCACAATGTACATAAAATTCAGGAACTGTGTTCATTCAGAAGCCCTTTGAAATTCTGCAATTTGATTTGATTTTGGGTTAGTAATCATATTTACAGAATGGTGTAACAGGAAGGACAAACGTATCTGCTGGCTTACAGCAATTTTAACGTACTTGAAGACAGCATATATATTGCCACTGAATGCAAAATACAGCTGTATTCCAGAAGCTTTATTCAATTAGAAACAAAGTAAACAGTATTTGCTGACTTTTTAACAGAGAAAGATCATTTCTCTTCACTGTATTCATGCAAGAGTAGTAACCAGAGAGGGTATTATGCAACAACCCTGTTTTTCACTGGCTTACAGCACAGAGAAAATTATAACATATACAGCCAAGTCACAAGCAGGGATTTTTCTCATCTATCTTATTTTTTACATTTCACATCTATCTTATTTTTTACATTTCACAACACAGTTTCATTATGACAGACTTTGAAAATGATCACGAGAGTGGCTCAAGTAATTTTAATGACCTAAGCCAAGACTGCTTATCCAATTCCAAATGGGATTTCAAGCTGAAGTCTTCTACACTTTGCACAATAGCCTGACGGGACGAGTTTTTAAATGAAGTTAGAATTTAAATTGATTTTTAAGCAAGACTGAAGTCCTACATGAAGCGAGCTTGTAACACACCACTTGCTAGCTTCAATAATCAAAATGTAATCTTAGAATGACTCTGCCAACATCTACTATGAAGAATTTAAAGTAAGAAACACAACTTTATTGCCGTATATTTTGGGTTCAGCATAAAGTTACCGTAAACATCAAATAAAAATTACTCATACTACAGCTGAAGGCTGATAATACATAAAAAGGCAGGTGGAGTGGAGGAGAACCCTAATGCACCAGTTCTGTATGTGTAGAAGTGTTCCATGGTACTTTCTCATCCTGCTGGGCATTTTAACTAAGACTAGACTTCTGGGGCTATACTCTTCAAATAGTTTTCTCTGTACACTTCTACCATCTACTGTGTAAAACGGGACATACTGGGTGCCAACATATCTTCTAAAGAGATATCTGAAGGGAGTTATGATTACAAAAACAGAGGAAGCTTTTGTTTCCCACAAGTACCACCTTCATTAGGTGTAAGTAAACATGTAGTGACTTGAACACTAGTTATCCTTTATTTTCCAGTTCCCCAGGAAAAAACACTCAGTATAGAGCATTTAAGATGACATTTTTCAAAAGAAACAAGTATCCACTGCATATAAAAACACACTGCTTACACTCTTACAGAATTCTTAAAATGGCAGAATAAGGAAGACTCACACTGGTTTCATTTGCCATAAATCTCTTTCAGACCATAACTGTATATGGATCATGTCAGGACAGCATGATTCGGTGTCATACGCAGGCAAAGTTTCATCTGATGCTTACAAATGGCTTACAGGTTTTGACATTCAACAAAAAAAAGTTATTTTATCTATAGCAAAAATGGATGGACTCACTGATATCATCTTCATGATAAATGACAGAGTGGAACGGTAGAGTTTTGTCCTTAATATATCTCTCTGCTGGCTCAATATAAAAGGTCCCACTGTGCGTTTGGATGAATCCTTCAAATTTTCCATCAATAACAGACCCATGACTAAAACTTCCCTGCTCACCTGTTAAAGAAAAAAATGTGCATTAAGAGATTTTTTCTTTCCATATAAAGGTATACCTTTTATACCTTCTTATACCTGATTTTAAGCTTTCAGTCCTGTGCAAACTTCAAGCATACACACTAAACGTGTTAAGCAGTCAATGCTAAAGAATGATACTTGCATCATTACACTTGATTGTGCCCCAGCTCACAACTTCTAAAACCTGTATGAATTATGTAACAGTAAGATTCTGAGTAACAGCAGTAAGACTTGCAGAAGTTTGTGTTCAAATTTTAAAGACTAAGATTGTTCAATAGTAGGACATACAGTTATCCCAAAACCAGTTACCAAGTTCAATAGCTTCCTAATCAGGTGCGTAAGTGACATGTTTAAGCAGCATATAATGAAGAAATCAACTCCATATTTTAAAGTGGTCACATACAGAGCATATATATCCAAGTCCTGTTCTTCTACATCTGTTCTTACAACTATAAAAATAATAATAATAATAAATCAGAGTGCAAGCTTTCAAAGAGAAAATTCCCTATATTCAAGGCATCCATTTGTCTCTTCAAGCATAACGCTCTTAAACTTAGCCCTCTGACCTACTTAAGTCAACTGGTAAATTAGTCTCCATAGATTCATTTAAAGTGCTAAGCCTGTATACTTCTTTCCCAGTTTAAAAAAAAAAAACAAAGCACACAACATTTCAAGGCTTTACTTACATTACTAACAGATCTTCAGGAAGCAGTTAGATTCCTTTCAGAACCAGACTGTATGAAGAGGGACAAAGTCTTAATCCTCCTCTTTTCATCCATTTTTAATTCCTTAATTTTCCTTCCTTTCTAATAAATTTTATCTTTTGTATTTACTGAAATTAGGTATATTACCCTTAATGATGGTAGCTCCATACTTCTTAACATCCTTTAAACTAAGAACAGCACCTAATTTTTTAAGTGCAGATGTCCTTTTTTTTATAATGCAGAGTTCTACAAAGATTATGTTCACAAACACAGCTGAAGTTCAAGTTCTACGGATATGAAAATTATTAGTACTCATTTGTTAAGTGTGATGTAAGAATAAAAGCAACTGGAGTTTAAATTCCTTTAGATGCATTATTAAAGTTCAATAACACAGGTAACCCTAATCATACAGATAATTTTTTGCATGTACAATTAAAACCCCTCCTATTTGAAATGACTGCACTTTAACCCATTTTAAAGTGTTGTACTTACCATAAATATGTCCAGTGTAAATATGGGAGGTATCATAATCAATTAGTTGGTTTGATATTTGTACTTTAAAATCATCACTAAAAAGAGATGTATCTCTCTTCATTCGAAGGTTGAAGTGTCTGAATAAAACAAGACGGTAAGTTAGCTTTGAGCTTCAATTACAAAAGCACTAAGCAAAGTACTTCTAACCAAGATTTTCTGGCAAACAATTTGCAGACCATGTAAAATTTATCTATATAAAATGTTTATATTATATGAGAATTAGACCACAGCCTAGAAGGATTTTCTTAAGCACGATTATTTAGATGCTTTTGACACAAGTAGCTAAATTTACAAAATTTAACCCAGTAAAAAGGGTTAGACTAAAATGCATAAATCTAAAATGCTGACTTTTACTATACACTTGTTCTCATTCCTCCAGAAGACACAGATGTAGCCTAAGGGAAAAAGCACCTATCTTACTTTACAGCACTGTGGAGCAGAAGAGAAAAGCAACCATCGGCTTATTTCACTTTCACTGCCAACATTTAAGTAGTGTAAATGAAACATAGGTGAGCTAATTACCATTTCAATTGAAACTCCAAAAAATAAGAAAAACTACATTTAGTACAAAAATACTTACACTGGTAGTTACATGCACAACGACTTTACTCACTGAATGATCTTGTTCAAATTACAGTACTGCATTCTTTGATGCAAATCCTACTGCTATCTTTACATGAAACATACCACCTTTTCTTTGCACAAAACCAAAAGTTTGGTTCAATGAAGTCAAGAAACGCAACTGAAGCATTTAAAATGCCTGTCATTGTGTGAATTCATACCTGTGACCACCATTAGCTTGCTTCAGAATTTCATTTGGTATTCTCTTAAATTTTGTATAAAACATTGTGCAAATACAGATCAGTGAAGTTTCAAAACTTCAGTCATTCCAATTTAGTCTTGATTTTCTGCCTATATTTTCCGCTTTCTGCACTATCATGAAATTGAAGGAATATTATAGTTATGTCACCGATTTATTACACAGCAAGTAACTCTGTAAGCTGACTACATCTGCGTCAGTCTTCATCTAAAAGAACCATGACCAGATTATCAGCATACACAGTACACTAATAGAGCTGACTTTCCACAGTGAAAACTAGTATCCATTTGCAGTAACAGCAAAATAACCCAATTAAGTGCCACAGGATAAAGTTGAATAAACCTAACTACTTTCTAGTACAGCTGAAGCATATACAAAATATATCTTCTGTCTTCATCTGCACTTTAAATAATGTAACACTACATTATAAGTACAACTGTACATTTAAGATGCAGAATTCAAGATCAAAGAAAAAAGCCAAGCCTACACTTAAAACCTGATATGGGCTCTAGTGACTCATGTTGACTAGTAATTCAAACAGTACTTCACAAACTATCATTATTTATTGTTGTTGCCACTGTTAATAAAGCTTCAAAGCAAGTATTATCCTATGGTGATGCATTATCTACAATGAGGTTTTGAAATTCTGAGATGTGGCTGGTATATAGGGAAGGTTAAATATCAGCAATTCCCTGTGACTCTCAGGCTTTTTGCAAGCCAACCAGTGCTTGTATTGTACTTTCAGTATGAACATATGAGGGCAGGTTCTGCTATTAAAAAGGAAGAAATAGTTCACTACAGTTGCACTTCAGCATTCGAGCCACTGAAGAACACACCAGCCAACAGTAGCTATCCACACCCACATTGAAAGACGTGTTTTGTAACAGACAGCAAGTACTTATAATATCACATATAAATAAAAAGTATTCTACTTAAGTTAATCTCTTTATTTGCTCTGTAAATCTGCCTTTTGGTAACACAGAGGTTCACGATGATGAGGAGATAACATTATCAATCAATCCAGACCATCACCATAGGGCAGAACATTACAAGATCATGCAATACATTTTCCAAGGGGGGGGAGCAGGTAGGGGAGAAGTCCTTCAAGCCACCTGGTGTGGATCTTTTGGACATAAGTTAGAAATGAACAGTCAGGAAAAAAAAGTTAAGACCAGCACTGACAGGAATTTGACGAACTTCATTCAAGTACTCCAAAAAGCTCCACTCACTTTGGTTGAAATAGGTTAAGGTGTTAGAGATAAAACTGCATTTTAGTTTTGAGTCTTCCCAGTGACCAAGTTCTCCAGAGTTACCAAAGATGGATCACGCTCTCTTCAAGTGCATCTAAACTGAAGTTAAATTACAAGAGCTCTCCTCCCTTCTCTAACAGTTGACAGAAGACTCTTACCATAAGCAGTCTGTCATTCTGCCCGTCATGAGGGGGAGTATCTACTAATCCTAGCAAAAGCACTTATTAGGGTGAAAATGACTTTTTCCTGGTGAAAAAAGCAGGTGGGAAGCAGGGGAAAGAGAGGGAGAGTAAAAAAAAGGAAAGAAACAAAAAAACCCCACAATACTAAAAAAAAACCCAACAAAACAACAAACCAAAAACAAACAAAACCCAAAAACGTAACCACCACCAAACCCCAGCTCACTTTTCTTTCAGAAAAATGGTTATTCCTTCTGGTTGAGATACCCTTCCATCAACATTACCCAACCTATCACTTCAAAATGAACTGTTAGAAGCTGTATATACCAAATAGAAAGTTTCACTAGTTTTAAAATTAAGAAGCCTCTATTTATAATTCTTTAATTCCCCCCCTTCTTACTTTCTGCATTAGTACATAACTCACACTACAAATTCTAACTTGTGCTGTTAATGATTTATTAATAAAAGTAGCTTATTTTGCAGGATCAGAGAACTTCTAAATACAAAAACACAGCTGTGTTTCACAGTAACAAGTCTCTGACAATTTATTTCTGAATGTAGTTAAACCATTAGATAACTCGATCATCTCACAACTATTTTTAAACAGGTCTTTTTCTAGTCATTCAGACATGCTTGATGGAAACAGGATGATCTATCTGAACTGTTCATCCTTTTAATAACTAAAAGTGAAGGGACAAACCTTCCTTTAGTTCTCGCCCACCAAAAATGGGAGGGGAAATGAGAGGCAACTTGGGCGTGGAAAACAAGCATATATTCATCTCTACTTCCAAGAATTAACAAATTTGACAAATCACCAAACTTTAAGCAATGGCAAATTTTAAACCCCGATGTACTGCATATAAAGCCTAAAGCCATAAAACCAGAATTTATTTTCTCAATATGCAGAGACATCTTGATGTATTACTTACAAACGTCAATGAAATGCACTGCACTAAAAAGATGCCAGTTCATGGGTGAGGAGACTTGAAAGTGTAATGACTTATTCAAACAAATGGAGAGTTGGCAGGGACCTCGCTCCCCGATCCAGTTCACTTTAATTTCTCAGTAAGAAACCTTCAAAGGCCCTACAAAACCCATTTCAGTATCTCACCCAATATCTAAGTTTCCCTAACACTCACTCTGAATTTCTTCAAACTAGTATTTCTTCCCCTTTCTTGAAAGAAATATAATTTAGTAGCTATTCTTCTCAAAATGATGCAGAAGAGACTGCATCTCAGGTTTCTTTCCTGGCTTAAATCCAGTAACTCCATGAATCTTTTAAGGACAGGAGTCTCCAGAGAAGTTCAACAAATTTTTCTGTATCATTCCTGAATACAGTTTCTAAAACTAGCCACAGTGGAAAAAATAAGGTTTCAAGTAAGACTTTTGGCAATTACAGTTTCTACAGCATGCATCAAGTTCTGTATACCAGCATCAACGTAAACTAAGCTATTCCCTAGCCTAGCTACATACCAGGCAGAGGATTAACTATTTCCAGAAAAATGTTTTGTTTTATTTTTATTTTTTTATTTACACATTTACTGCCTTGCACAAGACATTTCCCAGCCTTAGTGGTCTCTAGAATAGAATTAAATCAATTAAGACCACATTTTGACCTTTCTTATTTTGTTACTGCTCCTGTCTCAGACTTACCTGAAAACTGGTAACGGATCATTACTTGATTACTGTATGGTAGCTCACTTGGTTGAAGGCAGTATTTTTACTAAAACTGGTTACTAAAACTAAAAATTGTTATATATATGTTCTGATTATAAACTACATCTTATTAATTAATGGCAGCACCCTGAAGACTATCAAGAGGGGGATTTTGAATTCATTTTAGCTTACCTCAGGGAGACTATGTCAGATTTCCAAGTACGTACCATAGCAACTCAGTGATAATTGAAGAAAAAAGTTGAGAACACCATGATTAGTCAAAATCCAGTAGTTTCCCATGGGCTTGAGTTACAGCAATCCCATGCTCTAATCACAGCAAGTACTTTAGAGAAATAAAAAAGCTGTGTGTATATACTGACAGCATTTGGTAAAATGAACATAAAGGTGTACATGTAAGAGTTAATGCTTAATCTATTATTCCATTTCTTTTGACTTACCTTCTAACATCAGTTATTTCGCCATGACGAAATGTCCAATATATTGGGACACTGATGGCAAGTCTGCAGACTTCTCCAAAAGTGGAAGAAAGAGCTACTACCAGTGGAACACAAAAGGGCACTCTTGGTGCTTTCCCTTTCCTACCTTTCCTCAGTCATACTGCTGTAACCAGTGGCAGGCCGAGCAGGCAAAAGCATTCAGTGACCAGAAGAGATTTAAAAAAGGAAAGGAGATGGAAGAGTTACTCCACAGGTGGAAGAAGTGGCTGGAAAAAGGGAACAAAAAGTGACAGGTTGGCAGCTGCATGGAAGGTGACTCCAGTACAAGGAGAGTCCACTTAGGTTCATACTTTTTTCTTCTCAGTAGGAACCAGAAAAATCATTGCAACAATGCCTCCATGAGCCTCCTCACAAGTCAGGATCTAGAAGATACTACTCTGCTTGAGGTGCAGGTCTTTTATCCTTACTTTTCCCATTTAAGAAGTCAAAGACTCTTCTCTGAAAAATGGAAGGGGGTCTATAAATGGAAGGGAAGAATAATTTGAGCGCTTCTTTCTTACTGCTTCCACATGAGGCATCAAAATGTAAACTCATTTCTCACAGACTGTCAGACTCACTCCAACCCTGAGCTATATTAAATAGAAGACAGCTTAACAACTTAATGGTGAGTCTAAACTACTGAAGCTAAGTCTACAGAACCATCACACTTCTGGACATTATTATTTTTTACACTGTTTTCACTTACTATTAAACCAGCACAACACATTCCATCATCATTTAACTGTCAGTTCCCATGGGCCTGCTACTGACACTAAAGAAAACATAGCATTGAAACAGAACATGATAGGGTTTCCAGGTTTATCAATCTATTACCCAACTGGATGCAGTTACAGGGTATCATCATCTCCTAAGTATTTATCTAAAAAAACAAAACAACCTCTACAACATTGCAACACTCAGCAATCCCAGATAGAACGCTCGCAGCAGCTTAAGTCTGTTTTCCATCCACACCTCTAGGGTGGCACTTGTTCAGAGATTTCTTTCATGACCTTCAGAAGTCCGACTTGCTAAGCTTGTTATTCTAGGAAACAGCTGAGGACACAATCTTCATCCTAAACAATTTGCCACTGATTATTCTTGATATGCATAGCTGCAAACATGTACTCTATCTCAGATAACAGAAACCATCCAAGTAGGATTACAAGTAGCTACATGTTGGCTAATTTACATTCTAATAAAGTCATTCAAGTATTTCTGTCCTGAAGAGTATGATGTAGAGATTTTAAGAGCAGAAGAGTTTTTACTCAAGATTGGTATTTCCCCCCTCCTTTCAGTAAATTTTTTTTGGAAGGTAAGTGCAGATTCTGTCATTTCCTATTTATCTAAAATAACCTTACCAGTTGTATTTACATAGAGTTGAATATTCATATGCAGTGCAGTGCTCTAACATAATGAGAAAAACCCATGAGCTAAAATACTGGGTAAAGATATACTAGAATAAAATCAGAAGGTATCAAAGCTAACACACAAATTCAAACTTAGAAAGTAGTTCAGAAAGAAGATTTCTTAGAGAAATAAAGACACAGAAAGACATCTGCTAGCTGATAATACGAGCATATGTGAAGCACGTAGCTTAAGCACCTTCATTTAAGTCCACTGCTTTTAATTTTAAGAAGATAGTTTTTTTGAGAACAAAACTATCCCTACTGAAGTTTGTTGGCCAAGGAGCGAAGTTCTAAAGCATGAACACCAATTTTAGGAGTACGGTTGGGAAACCCTGTGTCTCAGCTGGCCAGTCTTCCCAGTCCACTGAACACCAGGCATCTCCTAGAC
The DNA here is from genome assembly GCF_033783945.1 of Neopsephotus bourkii. NCBI lineage: Eukaryota > Metazoa > Chordata > Aves > Psittaciformes > Psittacidae > Neopsephotus > Neopsephotus bourkii. The sequence goes on from NW_026900826.1 coordinate 5,639,534, forward strand.
AAAAACCAAGTGAAGCACTAAATGTCTCCCCCCCACCAAGGGCTACACATATTCAAACTCACTGTATTTAAACCAAAATGCAAGACATGTAACCAACAGATCCAGTCTCTAAAATACTTTTTAGATTCAGTTAATTTAAAAATGAGTAAGAACTCAGGTCCCTGTTTGTTTATTTACAAAACAGGTATAGAAAGTGAGACCTGATTTACTGGTCTCTTACCAGGCCAGTTTTTTGTCCAGGTATGTAACTTAAAAGGTACAACAGATGGAGGATGATTGAAGAATGGTCAGAGTACTGAGTAAACAAGACAGTAAGAATTAAAGGGATTTAGGGATTTTTAATTCTTCTCTTTTTAAATTCCAGACAGCCCCAAATGAGCTGCACTACGCAAACCTTGCAAAAAATTCACTTAGTAAACCTCATGGAAATAATTCACAGAAGTTTCACAGAAGCCAACTAGTCAGTCCTATCTGATGAGTGCTAAATCAACCTATTTAAACAGACTAACTTAAGAGCGTGTTTAAGTGCACATGGAACTGAAACACAGACACAACAACTTTCAGATTACTCAGGTAACAGCGAATCTGCTCTATGTTCCGACAGGCTCACAGAACATACAAGGCAAAGCCACTTCATGAATTAAGTACTATGTTGCGTGCACAATTACAAAAGTACTTAAAAATATATGCCACAAAGAGAACATCTAGATTTAGTATTAAACAGAAGGCGACAATATAAAGTCTTCTTTAATCCAAGCTCAGCTACTTCAGTCCACCTCAGCCAGCACAGCAGCACGCTCAGAATGTCACCTTTGAAATTCAACATATCAAATATGGTATCTGTGCAGGTAGCCTCCTTCAGTTTCCTTATCTATTCAAGTAGAGTCAATGACTATTGAAGGTAATGCAAAGGATTACAAAGAACCAAGAATAAAAAAAATCCTCATACTTAAGAACTCTAAAATTTTGTGGTCCACTCATGCCATTCAAAAACTGCACCAGAAAACTCAAATAATGCACGACTGGTAGCTGCTCAAAATAATTATGAAAAGAAGTATCTTCACAGCAAACCAGTATTAAAGCCAATCAACAAACACTGCTTCACAAAAAATGCTTTGCCAAATTGTACAGTGAGCATGGATTAAGACCCTATGGCACATTTTCACAGTATGCAAGCTCTCCCTGTTATAAAAGTTCATCTGCTCAAGGAAAAGCATTGTAAAAGGAAGCAGTATATTTAAGAGCCAATTATTTACTGAACTTTATTCCACACTGGGCGTCAGTTAAAGCACTTTTACCTAGCAGGTGAATCCCATGGTCACTCTGCAACATATTACACAGCTTTACAAAGTGTATGCTTGATAATAAAGACATTGTCAAAAATTTATTCATTAACTACAGGGAAAAAAAGGTTACCTGCAGTTCCCTATCAATAGCAGTAGTGAGACTTGACACGCTTTTTGCAGCTGCTTATTGATCAAACACTACTTTTGACACTTTGACATAACCAGGCAAAAAACCTCAAGTGAAAGCTTACCTTATAGCACCTTCATGACTCCGGCACACAGTGTCCTTTTTTGAAAGCACTGACAGGCTCTTTAGCTGTCAAGTTATTTAAAGCAATAATGACCAAAACTTGGTGCCCACTGGATTTGCCACATGCACACTATTCGCCTTTTTATACAGAACCAGGAAGATGAGAATTCTTTTCTCCTTACACCCCATACAAACCCAAGGAAGATGGGATAGCAAGATTTTTCTAAACTCCTTCCCCTACAAAAACCACCTACTGCTGTATTTCTAAAGTTCCAGAGCAGAGCTGGATACCTGCTTTTTTTAATACATAGAGGTATGTCCTTGTGGTGTTGCAGAAGAGCAAGCAAGGACATTCTGGTGAATAAGAAAACAAAGAGAAGGAAAACATTTAATGGCCACCAAGGATTACTACAAACACTCAGTATCACTGATATTTTAATACAGTGGAAGCAAAGCTTGCATTTCATCATTAGTTAGAAGATACTTGAGTTTCTGACTATCATAACTCAAACCTTTACAAGATTTCATGCAGACTTATCTGAAAATATAATAGTCTATTACATTTTGGAGCATGGCAGAAGAAAGTAAGTACTTTTGAGTCCAACATTTTCATTAGTGAAGTTCATATTTTCAAACTATCTCAGATTTTCTAGAGCCTAGCAATATTCAGCAAGTGCATGTTTTAATATTTACAAGGATAATCATATGACAAGTCTTTTTATTTGTATGATTCACAAAGAAGCAATTTTCCAAGCATTTAAAGTGACAGTTCTCCTATTACAAGCATCATGTATAGAACATACATTCCAACAAACATGTCTGAACTTAAAAGATTACAGTATTAAAAAAAGTTTAGGTAAAAATCTAAGGAAACCTGTAGCTAAGTCACAAAACACCTGAAAGGAGTTCTCAACGTATCTCTAATTTAGTAATAAGCAGGTATTATCATGCGTTCAAGTACCAATTGAAAATTGAGCTCTTCACTCAAGTTGCATGGGCAAATTTCCCAAGTGAGAGTCATCAACTGATCAAGGAGAAAGGGTGGAAATGGGTGTGGATGGGTGATTAAGAGGCCAAATCAAGAAAAAAGTTAGAAAGCTTAAGTTACTAGGAATGTATTAAGTAAAAAGATTGACAATAAACGCTACACAGATGTAGTTCCTTTATTTTTCTGCATGCAGCCGGGTCTCAGGAATACAGTTTTAAATTAACTCACACTAAAACACTCTATATAACCTGGCAGGTAGAAGAGCTATGATACATAACCAAGTTTTAAAACTCCACATCCCTTCATTTTAGAAATGAACACATTTTGCACCACTGGTGAAGCAGTAAAGTCAACTCATCTAACCTACATAGTTTATGATTCGAAAGTAATAGCTATCTATAGCTGAGTTTTAGCAACTTCAACATCCTATTAAGCTAGTATTTCAGCATTCAATAGAGGCTGGTTTGGTTTAGTTCATTACTGTTGTATTTTAAACAACAGGAGGCTCGAAACAAATTCCCGATGAAGTTAAGGAGACAGGTCGGAGAGCTGTATGCCAACACACCTCTGCACACGGGCAAAGCCTTAACTAACCATTTGGTACAAGGCCATTCAAAAAAAATCAGGTTCAAGTTCTCAAAATCTCAAACTTCACACTGACTGAATGCCTCTAAGTTTCAACACCTGTATTTAAATACAACACTTTAAGAGTTTGTGGGCTAAATATAAATGGTTTAAGTATTTTGCAAAAGCTTTATTTTCTGCCTTACCACAAAGTTACTAGAATATTTGATAGAACGGTTTTACTGTTGGTGCTCTCAGTGATGACATCCATCACTTATAAGTAGTTATTCACAATCAACTAACTGCAACTACAAAAAGGCGATCCTATTTATGCTACAATTTTTCAAACTGCTACACACCTTCAAAGCTGTTAGACTGTATGAAGTAAAACACAATTCACTTGACCCTTCCTAATTCATTTCAAGGAAAATTAAAATATTTTATAAGAGCACACTCAGACTCATTAACAAATCTGTGGACTAAATTTACAGCCTGTCAACTATCCCTCTTTGGCAGGAAGCATTAGGTGCCTCACAGGAAACTACCAAAATCCTAAATTATGGAGTGGTTTGACCCTATAGTAAGTTTCCATTCAGCCTCCTCAGTTAGTGATGGATTTGTGCCTCAAAGCATAAGATTTAGAATCAATTCCACATATAAACACCAACACTCTCCTTCATGAGTAATAGCAACTGTTATAAAAATCTTTATAAACCTTTTTGTCTAAAGTCTGGTGTGACTAAGATCCATGAAGCAAGAGAGGAAGTAATTTTTAAACCTCATTATCATAGATATGGTTAACAGTTCTACACTGTAAGGATTTTTAGCTCACATTAATAACAAGCTCAGCCTGTACTTTCCAAGAGCTTTGTTTTACAAAAGAGTACTATGGGATCTTTACCAATGACAAGATGAACCTGCTCAAGTGGACCGAAATATGGGCTGCTCCCCAAAAGAATGGCCTCAGCATCCCCCCATCGGGCATACTGATTTTTTTTGACAAATAATTTTCAGCTGGATAAGTTCCTAGATCCTATTCCTTGCATGGTTTTAAGACTACTAGTGCTAGCACAAAGATGATGCTGGGAATGCAGACAGGCCTGTTCCTCTCTGCAGCAGTACACACTTTGTTAAGTTTAAATTAAGCATCAGCCTGCAGCTTAAGAGTGGCAGCCTAAGACTGCAAAGACTGGAAATTGCCTGTGAAGTTACAGGAGATTCAGCGGCAATATGACTCTTCTTTAAATAATAGAATCTCCTAGACTAAAAATCACAACCAAAAATGTGGTGTTAAGGTCAGAATTTCAAATTCAGAATTTGGGTTGCAGTTCTAGAACATTTGCAAATACAACCCTAATGTTAACCTTTTGGGAGCATTCACTGAAATTCAGTCACTACAGGGTACACCTCCAGTAGCAACACCTGATTCCCTGAAAAAATTACAGGCCAGCACAGAAGCAGAACACTTACTCATAAAAGAATATTCAAAACAGGTTAAGGAAACCTGCTTTTACCTTTGCTCTGTCAAACTTACTACGTTTCTACATACAGCTAGCAATTATTTATCAAGTTCCAAGTTCTCTTCCTGCTTCTCCTCAGTTATACACACAGCAGATAATTCTGAAGTATAAAGAGGTCATAAGTGAAGCCTACAAATTATACCTCAGCTGCTCACACCAAATATCTAATGTGTTACCATCACACATTAAATGAAAGGCAAAAAAAGTCTTGCAACAGGAGTTACGTTTCCCCCCCCATCGAATAATAGCCAAATTCCACAAAAGTACAGAAAGCAGACACCACCATTACACATGAAACAGAACACTTTTCTGGCATATTTTGTAGTTTCAAGTGCAACTTGAAATTTTACTTTTTCCTCAAATCTCCACAGACAGTTTGGCATTATTTTTGTAAAAAATATACCAAAGCTGCATTATAAACTCAGAATCAACTACCATTGTGCTCCCAGTATGATTCCATTGCTTAAGCTTCAAAGTGCATTAATAGTTACCACCAGTTTGAGTGATTACGAGCAACATTTTCACATTTATACTGGACATCAGAGCAAATACTTCATTGAAACTGTATGCAGTGTATTTTAGTGTATTCTAGCTAGCACTAGTTTTACGGCTGTCTTTCATCAGTTACATTTCACTATAAACACATGTATGAATAAAATACTTTAAACAAATACCTTTTGAAATATCACTAACCTTCCATGAGCATGAAAATCTAGGTGCAAGAACTGATCTTCATGTGATACTGCTCTTTTGGCACGCTGGTGTTTTTGGTGTAACAAATCCACATCGTAAGATAATCCTTCGTAATGTCTAATGTACTTATTTAGGGGATTTCCATATTGGCCTGAAAAGAGAAAAAAAAAGTAAAGTTTAGCATGCCTGAGAAATTATTAGTTACAATCACAACACCAGGTATAGCAGACCTGTGGTGTAAAACAGTAGGTAAATAAAACCCAACTTCCCTATTACATCCATTTCAGATTCCTTTTATTCTTCTCTGTACCCTTGAAATTTATTCTACCCTGGTCCCACAGACTGAAAGCACACTTGCAGTTAGAGTGAGTTACATGGACCTTGGAAGACAAGCTCAACCAAAACTAGTTCTTTTATTCCAAAATTAATTCATAATGCAACCTACATCACTGTAGACAAAAAAGCTTGAGAGAGGTTTCAGAAATGCACTTGTGACACAAACACAAGCAGTGCAACAGCTGAAAATCTTGCTTCTAGTTCCCTACAAGAATTATATTTCCAGCTTCCCTCTGCACTCATAACGCTGAAGTATCTGCTTGAAATGTTTACGTTCCACATGCCAAATATCCAGAAAAATTAAGAGCAAATCATGCCACCTAGCAACACATTTTGTATGAAAAGGGATGTTCTACCACATGGGGTTGTTTTATTAAAGATGTATCTCCAAAAAGGTAGACCCAGTTCAGCCTATTTTGGATGCTTCCTGCTAAGGTAGTATTTTTTGCATTAAGAGTGCATGACAGGAAATAGGGAAAGATTTTGGTACCCTATTCTATTGAAGGAAGAGACATGCAGAACTGACCAGAGACACTAACATTTGAGAGCTCTTCAAAGACCTATAACATGCATACACAGGATCACCATCTCAGCTCTATATTTATACTAGACAGGAGATACTTTACCAGAATATAGTATTTTTCACTCCAAGTTGCTGGAATTTGCTAAAAAGCTCCTTGCACTGCCCAGACACCTGTCAAATATACCCCTCAGATGTACTTCTGCATACCTAACAGCCAACAGGCCAGTAATCACAAGAACTGAAACCATAAAAGAAGTTAATATACATTACTTTCCTCCAGACAAGGAATCACTGTATGCATTACAGACACTTGGTTAATTCTGATTATGGTCACTTCTTCCAGATATGTACACAGTTTCCACACAGGATTCACTTTCTTATTAGTTAATCTAACTCAAGCAATCATATCAGTATATACACAATAAATGGACAGTACAGCATGTATTTCACAAGAAGTGTATCTTCATATCCTGACTGCCACCAAGCTCTCTATCCCCTGCCTCTGCACATTCAACACTCTTCACAAGTCTTATGACACTTTTACATCAAACACTAGCACTAGACCATTACGCACGAAAAATATTTCATCCACCTGCGAAAAGTAAACACAAATACTGTAGAAGGAATTATTAAGGTGATGTGATTCAGTAACTGTGAGCACACCAAAAGACAGAAGTTCCAACAGCATAAAATAATGTGGAGAAATAGGGGAAAAACACCCTGACAGAAAGAAAACCACTATCACTAAACCCTCCCCCCAGCCACACCCAATACAACAGAAAACCAATCAACCCAAACCATCCACAAAACAACTCGTGGAGCAAATTGTCTTTGCAATGCAGATAATGCACACAGTATGTTTAACATACACAGTGAAAGGCAGTTTTTAAACAGTTTGAAATATCAAATTATAAGGAAATTAGATATCTATATGCATAAGCTACAGTCAAGAGTGAGATCATTTCAGTGGTTCTGGCTTCAAGAGCACATTATGACCCAAATTATCTCCTGCTTCTAGATGTACTAAATATTAAAGCCAGCAAGGAATTAAAGATATTAAGTTATGTATAATGTTTCAAAACTCCAAGTGCATGTTTTGATACATAACTTATCAGTAGGCTAGCATGAAAGCATTAGCACTATTTGAAATGAAGCCTTGCAGTATTCTTTTATACACTTTGTGCAACAAATATACAACCAATTCTTCTCTTGTCACTCCATACAAGCAATGGTTTCTGAAGAGCAAATCAACTATTCATTACAGAAACTACTTTGTGTATCAAACCACTCAAAGGTAAACACCATCTTAGTACTATTATGTAAAAAAAGTCAGGTTTTCTTTTAAGCAACCTGACAGCAATATATTGCCAAATGTATTTGCAGAAGGAATGTTTCAGCACTGTCAATATTTAGTAAAAATTGCTATACAAGTTCTTCCCTACATGACCCCTTCAAAAAAGCATATTCCAAAACTTCAGATGTTCCAGTGAACTATTGCTTTTTACTGAACGAAGTTGGACATAACTTTCTAGTTCAGCAAGATGCAATGTGATGATACAAAGACAAACTTAGTGCAGTATATATAGCATCACTTGTACTAGCTGTAACACAATCTTTCACAAGAAAGACAAATTCAACTGTCAGCCACATAAAACCTAAGTTGCCTATTGAAAGCTGTGGTACACAAACACAATCCTATCTACACTAAGGATATGAAATTAGAACACAAAGTGCAAGTTGCTAGTTTTCCAGTTCTAGGTTGAATCAGTAATCTTCAAACATATCCTCATGAAGAATATAAGATTTATTTTAAGATTTTTTTTTCCATATCATAGGAACTGCATAACTGCATTTCATAGTAGTTGAGAGCCAATAATCTATGAGCAACACACAAATTACTAAGTAAATATTTCCAAATGCATTGCTTGCATTTAACAATGTGCATAAGATACTACTATACCTTTTTAAAATTCAAGTAATTATATACTACAGATAAACCCCATTCAAATTTCCTTGCAGTACTGTAGGCTTCTGTAAATGCTGACTCTTCATTGCTGAGCGCAAATTCAGTCCAATGAAAAACCAACTTAATTCTAATTTTCTCTCACTCTTAGTCCCAAAATAGAAGTTTATCCTCATCCAGCTTTCCAGAAACCTCTTAAGTATCCTAAACATTTGTGAAAAACATCTAATCAAAATAAGATGCAGGACAAATCCAAAGTTTCAGCAACCAGCATGAGGAATTTGCAGCATGAAGGATGTTGTACCTGTCTGATGTTTCTCTAATCACTTTCAACATAATCCTAGAAGCAGAAAAACCTCTTATGGCCCAGGAACTTCTATAAACCAAACAAGATTAATCTAAGTCCCCCTGTTACAGCAAACTGATGCACAATATACATTAACTGGACTTCAGATACACGCTTTCCATATATCCAGGTATGTGACCCAAAGTGTCAACATAAACTTCAAAATTAACTGATAAAACTTAGCTGAAGTTTTAATTTAAAAAATTAACCTAAACCTAGAATATGATACTAGTAACTCAATTTAAAAACTTTATCAGAACTCAGGAGTTAGTACGCTGCAGAACATGAAAACTTTTGTGCTCCATAATCCCAAGACTATTTAACCAGTTAAATTATCTTCAACTTTTCTATGGTAGGAGGCTTCTAACAAGTCATTCCTTATATTGTTATAGGCCATTTTCTCAGTATCATGAGGTACTCCTTGAACAGCTTCAGGCACCTGGGAAAAAAGTTTTAAAGTATGAAAATTTACTGACAACCCAATAATACTTCACACCCAGTCCAGGTCTCATGACCATGTGGAAAGCTGAGAGACTACACTCAACTTTGTCACAAATAGTTTTTCAGTGCTAACTACAGTTATAAGGCAACAAAAGACGATTGACATTAAGCAGCCTTTTAACTGTTCTACTATGCAAAAGGAGAGTGTTTTAAGCAAAACACCTTTTTCTTAACCAGAATTTATATACTTTATGTGATCACACAGGGAAGCAATGCTATTTCTTTTCCCTTCCTCAAAAACTTAAAGAACACCTTATCTTTTAAGTACTCTCATAGTGTACACTTAACACAAACACTCTTGCTAAACAAAGGCAGCTATGTATCACCTAGAGCATATGCTATTTTACCGCTTTTTAGAGAAGGGATTTCAGACAGGGTTGAAATCAAGGCTTCAAATGAACATTAACTTCCAGAAGCATGTATAATGTTAACATTGCTATAGCAGTTATAGTCTGCAACTGATACACAATATCCTTCATAATATTCAACATTCATAATCATCTCAAAAGATTATGGAGGAAGCCCTTACAGAAGCTAGCTTCATGCACATAAAGACAACTGGTAAAGAACTACTGAAAGTTTACCAATGTAAATATAAAAATCCATTGAAGTTTGTACATACTGTGGTAAAAGATAACATTTAACTTCCCAGAAAAGGATAAATCAAGTATGCACTGTTCTAAAAGATGATGTTTACACTAAACAACTCACATTAAGATTTGCATGACATAGGCAAATAGTTCAAATATAACTCAAGTTTGTTAGTGAAAAATAAAGCCCAGGATACAACCTGACAGACTATCAGAAATTGTTCAGCAGCCAGACTAACCTACTAGATAACTCTTTCTACTTTGTCATAATTAATTTGCAGATTTGAAATGCCACCATATGATAAATCTCTAAGAGACTATTATACTTTTAATTAAAATAATCAAAGCAAGATGCACTTCTTTAAGCAGTTTTCAATGTCAAGTTTATTTCTCTTAAAAAAATGTTTCCTTTACATGGGACATTAAAGAGCGTACATAGCATTCAGATTTAGCCCTTCCATGCTTAAGTATACTGAAAGCCAGTAATCCTACCATATACCTCCAGATTTAAATCTCGCTGAAGAATTTATTCAGGCTGTAGTTTCAGAGCTGCTACAGAAGGCCAGGTCCCACTGCCCTTTTTCCTCTACTCCATTTCTATTCTTCCCTTGTGTTGGCACTAAAACAGATTTGGCTGAAAAAACACTTCTGGTCAACTTAGCTTTTACTGAAAGAAAAACATGCAACCAAAAAGTCCAAGTCAGGATCATTTCCCTTCATTGAAAACTCACATTTACGGCACAGTTAGACAGTACAGCACCATTAGTGTAAGCAGATGGCCTCTTTTTGTTTTACCCTCTTCCTCTCCACCCTGTGCAAGTCCCAGCTCTTCCAACTGGGCTTGGGTCTGCACAATAAACCGTTACATGTCTGGCAGGAAATGATTAATTTATTTTGTTTAAATCAGCAGTTGAATTGGCTCCCACATGCCATCAAACAAGAGGCAGTGAAGGAGAGGTGGGAATGAATTGCCAGGCAGGACCACCAGACAGCAGTAATTCATTACAGTGGCTCTGCCATACTGCATAACTGAACCTCTAGATTCTTTTTAAAAGCAAAAATAAACTGCAGCCTTAGGCTTTTTGACAACGGTATTCACTAAACACCTCATTTTATTTACTTTTAATTACCTTGGGCATTTCTGAAGCAACCATCTGACAGCTGTCTTTACTAGACACTGTCTCATCCAGCCATATAGAATTCAGAATGCTTTTAAACCCCAGATGAATGCTTGAGGCTGAGTGCCATGTTAATGAAGGCTAGTATTCTTCCCAATTTATAGCAAGGATGCAAACTAAATTGCTCAGACACCAATATCTCATAAATGCCTTCCCACAACTCCCCCATGTGTCCATTAAAAACAGGATTTCTCCTATGCTCACAGGGAAATAGGCAGTTCAATATCCAGCAGCACAGGACACCAAGATACTACTCGAAAGTCCTACCAACACATAGAAGGGTGTGTTGTATCAGTGAATACAAGAAATTTATCACAGATTTGTAACACAGTCAGCATCTGATTAGCCTAGACAAGGCATGATCACTCTAGTTAAACTCCAGCTTTTGGTGGATCCCATAAGTTCTCTTTTAATATTTTCTGTTCTCCTCCCCCCACCTTTTTTTTTAATTCTAATGGTGCTCAGGTAGAATGATTCTATCAGTTAGTTCCATCCCCCAAAGAACACCATTAAATATGGATAACTAAGTACTACTTAATATACCTGCATGCTTAAAACTAGACAACATTACAGGTAAGTATAACTCAGCTTCAAGATTCACGTAAAATTAATGAGCACTGTCCACAAATGAAACAAAGCAAATTGAGGGGTCTCAGTTGTTTCCAGGCTTCACTGCTCTCACAGTAAAACTGTTAAGAATCATGAATTTATCCTTTTTCACACAGATATTAATGCCTGCCTAGAAGAAAAGCATGCAAATGAAGAGCTCTATTTTTTTTCAGTAAATTAAAAAAAATACAGTAAATTCTAAAAATGTGAGCAGTTAAAACAGACAGTTCTAATATTTAAAACCAATCTTGATTCTACACAGTTACGGTAAGTCTTTCATAATTATGTTGAGACTTTTATCAGAAAAGTTTCCTATGGTATTTCAGAGATGTACACTAGACATCACTACTAGATTTCTATCCAGTATTATTAAGCTTTCTTTAGACATTTACCTTCATTGATAAACACCAAGAGATGTGCTTCTGTTACCTGCTAGTGAGGTATGCTTCCCAGTGCAAGAGATGTTGAAGGTGCCCATTCTTCTCTCAAAGAAAAAAATTAGCATGAATTTCTAAATTAAAATACACTTCATGAACTTGCTTCTGTATATCCAGAGGAAAGTACTTATTATGCTTACTACGACTTTAAGGCATATTTGCCTGCCTGGCATTAAACACTGGGAACAACCCTCACAACTGGTTAATGAATCACTTTGTGTTAATTCTGTGCCAGCACTGTTTAGTTCAGAAAACAAAGAGACCCTGAAATGCATGCCAATAATAAAGTCTAAAATATCTTTATAGTTTACAAGAATCTAGTAACAAAAAAAAAAAAACCACTGAAACCTTTTCTGTATATCACTCTTAATCCTATAAATAATGGGATGACTTCTGACCACTCAAATCAGCTTGCTTTTCATCTCACTGCTTAGCCGCAAGTACAACCAACTAAACTTTCCACATACGTTGGTATTACTTTTTGATAACATGTAAAAGACCAGGATTTAGAGCTAGATTCTTTGTTAATAAACACAGGTACTGATGTACATAGATGCAGAGCCCACATAAATAGGAGGGGTGCCAAATGGAAAAGAGGACATTTCAGCTGCTCTACCAATCCTCTAGAAATACCCTCCGAAGTCCATCTTTTCCAAAGTCTACCCTTGTAACGAATTGAAACTACTGCCCACCCATCATTTGATCAATTAAACGTTACCAGACACAGTCAACAAACTGCCCTAACAGTTTCCCTGATGAAAATCAACTCATAACGGGAGTAATTACAAAGTTACACGTCCCCATAAAACCAAGCATGTCTTCCTGTGGCCTAGGAGAGAGGGAGACAGACCCTCTTTGAAGCTACGGTCACAATTCAGGGAAAAACCCGGGCTCGCCTTTTTTCCTCAATCTGAGCGTTCCGTCTACCCGCGCTTCCTGCTTTCGGGGTCAGGGAAGCGGCCGCAGGGAAGGCGAGGTGAGGAGCGCTCCGTGGGCAGCGGGACACCTGCACCCGCCCGCTCCCCCACTCGCCGTGACACTTCCCGGCTCCCCCGGGAGCATCCGCTGGGGCCCGCCACCGCTCCCCAAAGCCACTGCCTAACTCCGTCCGCGGGAGAGGGACGGGGAGGAGGAAGGTAACCGGGAAGTGGCGACTGGAGGAAAGTCCCGAGCAACTGAAGCGCAGCCGAGAGCACAGAGCCGGGCAGAGGAAGCACAGCCGAGAGCGGCAGGGAAAAGGGGCCGAGGAAAAAAAGAGAACAGCTAGGTCGGACCTCGGTGGAAAAAAGTCTCGGGAAAGAGGTAGGGGCGCCGGGTCAGCCACAGGCGGAGAGAAAAGAAAGCCTGGGCCGGATGGAGGGGACCTGTCTGGGAGCTGGCAACAGAAAGGAGAGCCCGGGCCGGCGGCCCAGCCGCGGCCTGCCGCCGGGGAGCTGAGGCGCGGCGCTGAGGAGAGAAGAGCCCGCCGCCCCCAGCCCCGAGCCGCGCCGCGGCGGAGAGGGATCAAGGAAGAGAGAAAGAAGGAGGGAGGCCGGCAGCCCCACACCAGGGCTCCGTGGGCTGGGCGGGCCTGGCGGCGTCCTCACCTCCGGCGCCTGCCGCACAGGAGCACAGCAGGATTATCGTCCCCGCTAGATCCATCTTCACCGGGCCCAGGCCCCACCGCCGCCGTCTACCCACAGCACATCCGCCCTTGTCGCGCGCCGGGATGGGGAGGGACGAGCTCCGCGCCTCCCTCCGCTTTGTCCCCCGCCGAGCGTGCCCCGGCGCCCCCCGCCCGGCAGCGCTCCGTCTCGCCCCGCCCCACTAAGCTCCGCTCCACAGCTTCCTCCGGCCGCCCGCTCGACCGCCACCGGCGAGGCGGGGCCGCAGGGCACGCCCAGAACGCACGAGCAGCCCCGTTTCCCTCCCCACGCAACGGGCGGGGCCCCGAAGAACGGAGTTCGCCGCCCGCTGGGCGGGGCAGGACAGCACGTCAGCGGAGACACCCAAATGGCGGCAGGGCGGAACCTTCCCGGCTGCCTCCGCGGGCCCGGCTGGGTCCGGGCAAGCTGCGTTTCCTCAGCGGTGTAAGCAGGAAGGCATCAGCTGCTGATCCCGCCCACGGCACCGCTGGGACTGGGCGGCTTCTCGGCTGAGGTACGCCGAGGCCGCACCTGCCGCCACCCTCGGGCTTCCTGCGAGGCGAGGCGGAGCGGCTGTGGCCCCTGGACCCTTGAAGGGATCTGCCGGGGCCGAGTGGTGCCGGTATCTCTCTGGGCCACAAGGGTCTGCGTCCTCGGTGAAAAAAGAACGAGCTGCTGGTGCCCAAACTTGGCTCGTACCCGAGCAGCATCTTTCAGCCCTTTCACACCTCTGTGTGAGCAGCCTTGGGCCCCTTCCTTTAAGGAGCTGTGATGGAAGTGTAAATACCTTCCTTCCATCAGTTGACCTCGATACACATTTTTCCTTGCATATACCAATTTACTTACTTTTCAAGTTTTATTTTAAGTCACCTATTTCTCTTGGTGCTCTGCATGTCACAGTATGTTTAAGTTGTCCCCACTGAACAGGGTTTTCTTCATTGTGAGGCTGTCTTGAGCCACCTTCATGGTTCAAGCGTAAAGGAAAATCCTCCAGTGAAGATAAAACGTGAACCATTATGGCAGAATGCTTCACAGGACTGGACAAGACCTTTAAGATCATCAAGTCCAACCTCTACCCCTGGACTGCCAAGCCCATCACTAAACCATGTCACTAGGAGCCTCCATCTATGTTTTTTAACACTTCCAGGGACTGTGATTCCCCCACTTCCCTGGGAAGTCTGTTCCAATGTCTGACCACCCTTTCAGTGAATAGATTTTTCCTAATATCCAGTCTAAACTTTCCCTGACAGAGCTTGAGGCTGTTACCTCATGTCCTACCACTTGTTATGTGGGAGACAGACCCCCATCTCACTATAATCTCCTTTCAGGTAGTTGTAGAGAGCAATGAAGTCCTCCCTGAGCTTTCTCTTCTCCAGACTAAACTCCTCCAGTTCCCTTAGCTGTTCCTCATCACACTTGTACTCCAGATCCTACCTCAGCTTCATTGTGCTTCTCTGGGATGTGCTCCAGCACCTCAATTATCTCTCTTCTAGAGAGGGGCACAGAACTGAACACAGGACCTAAGGTGCGGCCTAACGAGTGCCCAGTGCAGGGGGAAAACCACTGCCCTGGCCCCTGCTGGCCACACTATTGCTGATACAGGCCAGGATGCCCCTGGCCTTCTTGGCTTCCCAGGCATAAATTGCCTCATGTTCAATGCCTGTTAATCAACACCCCCAGGTCTTTTTCCACTGAGCAGCTGTCCAGCCACTCTTCCCTAAGCTTGGAGCGTTGCGTGGGGTTGTTGTGACCCAAAGTGCACGACCTGGCACTTTGCCTTGTTGAACCTCATCCCGCTGGCCATGGCCCATTCATCCAGACTGTCCAGTTCTCTGCAGAGCTTTTCTACTCTCAAGCAGATCTCCCACCCAAGCTGCTGTCATCTGCAAGTTTACTGAGGGTGCGCTCGAGTCTCTTATCCAGATCATCAATAAAGACATTAAAGATATTGATTTCTTGGCAGTCAATATGCTAATTTTTATATTCAACTATGCTCACCCAAAGATTTTGTATTTATATTAGGGTTTGTGACAAGTTTCTCAGTTTAAACTCTCATCCTTTATTTTTCCTTTTCCAGCCCTGTTACCCTGTCAGAATAAAAAAAAAAATAAATCCTCAAATTCCACTCCCCACCCCCCCCAACAGGTACAGCAGGGAGAAGTTACATAAATGTGTAAGCAAGCACAGTTACAATGAATGTACTTCAGATAAGGCTGCTAATGTTGTTTAGGAAGACCTCAGATAAGAGGTCTGACTACCAAGAACAGAAAACGTAAGAATTTATCTTCCCAAAACTGTACTCAAAATTTGTGATTAAAAGCTGAAGGTTTCTATAGGGAGAGAAGGAAACGGGTTCATTAAGGTGAATGGAGTAATACAACTGCATCAGTTCCTAAGTTACCAGTCACACTCACCGTATGGGTACTGCAGTAATATCGGTACCTCACAAACTGCAGCAGGAAGCTCTGAACGCCTCCACAGGGACAACCGGGCTGCCGGCGGCCTCCTCCCGCAGCGCTTCACCTCAGCGCCCGCGGGCACGGACCTCCCCTCATTGCTCCCGGCGCGATTTAGCTCAGCGTCCGCGGGCTGGCATCTCCCTTCACTGCTCACACCTGCCTTCCCGCGCAGACGCGGCCCGCCCCCGCCACTTCACAGCAGAAGAGGAGGGGCGCGGCAAGGAGAAGGTTTCTGCCGTACGACCGCTGGCGGGCGCTGCGTTGGTGTGGAGCGGGTACGGGGCACCCTCAGAGCCCGCGCCGCTTCAGGAAGCTGTCCCGCTTTGCGCGGCCCACTGGTTACGGGATGTAGGCTCGACTCTGCCCCGCCTCATGCTTCCCCTTCCGGGCTCGCGCCGAGGCTTGCGCGCTTCCCGCGCCCCTCACGCGGGGCGCGCGCACTTCCTCCTCGTTTCCCCCATTCCCCGGGCACCGGCGTCCCCGCTGCTGGTCCCGGGCTCCCGTCCGCGCACAGGTTCCGCCGGCCACGCCCTCGGGGCTCCCTCCCCCGCCCCGGGCCCCGCGGTCACCCTTGGCTGCTTCCCGCTCCCGCCCACACGTCCCCGGCGGGGCGGAGCCGTCGCTGGTGTTATGGCGTCTTGGGCGCTGTTGGCGAAGGAACAGCCGCTGCGGTGCCAATAGAGAGCGACGGAGCCGGGCGGGCCGGGCATGGAGAGCCTGGCGCAGCCCCCGCCGCCTCCGGGCTCGCTGAAGACGGGCGGCGGGGGCGCTGCCAGCCAGCTCCTCCTGGAAGAGGCGGCGGCAGGCGAGGGCGGCTGCCGCGACGGGCCCGCGGCGGCTGAGGAGGGCGGCGGGCGGCGCAGCCCTTCCCCTCCCCGGGCCCCCGCTCCCGCCGTGGTCCCCTGTACGGCGTCTCCCTCGCGGGCCCCTGAGAGCAGCTCGCCGGCGGCGGAAGGCGCGGGACTGGCGGTGCCGGAGAGCCCCGAAGCGGCGCCTACATCGGAGAGCGGTCCCGCGGGGGCCGGTTCCGGGAGCAGCGGGGCTCCCAGTCCCCCGGGGGAGGAGTCCCGGAGCCTGGACTCATTGGACTCCTTTTCTAACCTGCACTCCTGCTGCCCGAGCAGCTCCGAGCTCAACAGCGATGTCGAGGAGGCGGTGGTGGCGGGGGCCTCCTCGGAGGGCGCGGCTCCGGAGCCCGAAGGGGATAGGCCCGCCGCGGGCTCCCAGCTCCTCTCCGCCTCTAAGGAGCGTTTCCCTGGCCAGTCGGTCTATCACATCAAGTGGGTCCGCTGGAAGGAGGAAAACACGCCCGTCATCACACAGAACGAGAACGGACCCTGCCCGTTGCTGGCCATCATGAACGTGCTGCTCTTGGCCTGGAAGGTACCGTGCTCCGGGTGCCATGACGGGTGCGGGCGGTGCCGCTTGGGTAGTGCCGTGACCTGAACGCCGACATCGCCGCGGCGGGCGGGGCGTTCCTTCTAGTGCTGAAAGCGTTCGGGGAGCACCTGTGCCGATACCGCGTTAATGCGCAGCCAGAGCTTTGTGCTGAGTAAGACAACATTATCAAGAAGGCTGGAGAGGGGATTTTTGTAAGGGCATATAAGGATCGGACAAGGAGGAAGGGGGATTCAGATATTAGGAAGAAGCTCTTCCCTGTGAGGGTGGTGAGACCCTGGCACAGGTTGCACA
Source organism: Neopsephotus bourkii (assembly GCF_033783945.1). NCBI lineage: Eukaryota > Metazoa > Chordata > Aves > Psittaciformes > Psittacidae > Neopsephotus > Neopsephotus bourkii. The sequence continues at coordinate 5,657,094 of NW_026900826.1, forward strand.
GAGAAGCTGCGTCTGCCCCATCCCAGGCAGTGCTCAAAGCCAGGCTGAATGGGACTTAAAACAACCTGGTCTAGTTGAAGGTGTCCCTGCCCGTGGCAGGGGATTGGAGTTGGATGAGCTTTAAGGTCCCTTCAGCCCAAACCATTTTATGATTCTGTCAAGACTTATTTCTGATGTTAATCACATATCTTACATACAGAGCTTGGAAAGTAAATATTGGCAGTCTACTGCCAATATGCTACTTAGATGCTGCTGCGATATATAGACTGTGTTGTTGCCTTAAAAAAGAATAAAAATCTAGATGGTCCTTTATTAAACTAAGCAATGCATTATTTGCAGATGCACGCATGTTTCTAGTAATTAAACATTACTATTTATAGCACTGAAAACATAGATGGTATTTTGGGAACTAAAGTTTTGTACAATGAAGTATATTCAGAGTTGTATAAAATACAGGTTTGTGCAAGTTAACTGCCTTAAGAATAGGGGTAAATTTGTACAATTATGCAAAATAGATTGTATTTAAATTAACGAGTAAAACTGGGTCGTAATAAATGTAGCTCTGAGACCTGAATGTGCTTATATTCTAATAGTGATCATGGATGTGGATTTACTATAGTCTTAAAATAATTCTTTTTAACTTTTAAGCAATTAAAGTAAGGCATAATGTAATTATGAACATTAGATTAGGTCAAGTAATTATAATTTGCGAACAAGGGAGCAGACCAAGAGATGAAAATAGACAAAAGCAGAACTAGAATACCATAGTATGTGTTAGGTGAATAGAAGCTATGTGGTGGTTGGCGGCGGAAATGATGTAAAGAGGAGATGAGGATGGGAAGTGAAATCACAACAGAGAATATAAACAGCTAAGGGCTGGGCTCTCTTCCCTGCGTCAGCCACCAACTTTCTGTCTCAGAACTTTATCCTGACAAGGCTGAGAGTTTTGGTCATCCTGTAGGTAGGTATGGTCTCAAACAACTGAAGATAATAGATTCAAATGCTCAAAGCTGAGAAACCACAGTTACAGTACTAGTTTTCAAGTTTTCATGAACATTCTCATTTTCATGGTCAATTCTGTGCTTCCATTATTAAAAACAGGGGTTTTTTTGGATAGTCCTCACTGAGGGAGGAGAGACTGAGAGAGGTAGTTTGTTAATTTGCATAAAGGGTTGCAATAACAAGACCTAAGATGTACCTTAGGTAAGTGTACCACATATTCAGGATTTTTCTTCCTAGTAGCTAGAAGATCTTGTTCATCAATGGAGTGAGATTATTCTCTGTTCCTAATAATTATTCAGGTTTTATTTTACTTTTAGTAGGTATTTTTTGATACTAGGATTCACTTCTTTATTGAGAAATACAGGTAGAAAGACTACTTAAAAGTAATTGAGTCTTTGAATTCTGCATTGCTATGCCATCATCTGTGAAGCAGTTTCTTGACAGTGCTTTTTTGGAAATTCAAAAATAGTAGCACCTCTTGGCACTATTCAGATTCCCTTTTGATAGCACCAGTTTTTGAAACTAAACTTGCAATAAAACTGCTACCTCTTTTTTTATCCAATACTTTCAATAGAGTCTGAGCATACTTTGAGGTGGCAGACTGTAGAAGCTGTGCTTTTAAATGTGCTTTAAATGTTACAATTATGATATCACTTTTCTTTGGAGTGTTTTTGCAGACTGCCTGTGTTAAGTGTAACTTGCAGTTTAGCCTTAAGGACATACTGCTGAGGAGTTCTGCTTACACAAGTGTTACAAAGATGTTTTAAGAAAGAATAAAACAAAAGCAGTATCATACTATGCCATACTTGAAAAATTAACTGCAAAACTGTGGTAACCATTTAGGCTTCTGTGATGGATAGAGTATCAAAACAAACATTTAAAATGTATGTACAAGCATGGGTTGTCCCAGTGTGGGGCACTGACTTTCAGCTTGTTTAAATCTGAAGACTGCTCAGTTTTCCCTCGGGGCTGTGGCTCACTGTGTAGTTAAGCTTAGTGCAACTCTTGCTTTTCTAAGTGCTTTTTGTGATCTTTGTTACATACAGTTCATGCGTCACTTTCCGATAACTTCTGCTGTTGCATTAAGCTGTAATTTTGTGTGGGGGTAGCCCTCCTAGGATGTACTCCATGGCAATCAGCAGATGCTTAAATCTTAATAAGCTTGCCATGTAATTCTGCTCTGATTCTTAGGTAGGAGGTGATGTCATGTAGCCAAAGAATTCTGAACCTTAATGCATTGCACAGAAATGACATATCTGAAATGTCCAGGGAACAGAGAAACAAATTGTTTTGGACCATAAAATAAGCCGAAGGGAAAACATAATGCAATACAAATAATATTAATATCGCCTTGAAGTGAGTGCATATGGAATATCTTGTCCTTACAGCTTTTCATGTAGGAGAGTAACCCCAGTAGTGTATTTGAAAGTGTCTTTAAAAGTTTTTTTCTGTGACAGTCCTCTGAATGAATGGAAGGTTTTGGGAGCTGTGTTCCCTACGTGCCGAGTTGTGCTAAAGTTCTGGTAACTTTTAGAACTGTGTGATTTAATTATTTAGGTGATTGTAACAATTATGTAAGTAAATGTTATAGAACTGTTTATGTTTAGATGTATTCAAACTGAGGTGCAGAAGAGAAGTAGAGTAAAAAAAATCTAATTAGAATTGCAGTTAAAATTCTAGATAGAATAGCAGAATTCTAGTTAGAATTTTTTAGTTTTACATCCCATAAAAATGGCCCTTTTTCAGAGGAGCCGAGTACAGTATGCTCCTGCTGATATCCGTTTGATTTGTTGGAGGCTGCAGTGGTGGTGCCAGGTCTGAGGTCTGGCACTGGTCCTTTGCGCGTGATCTACTTTTTCTTGCTGCTGAGCTAAACCTCCTTATGGCCAGAATTTGCATAGATTGCTCAGATGGACTGGCTTAGCCTCTGAAGGCGAGCTGCTGGTGAGTTTCTGATGACTGCTCAGCAGAGGCCTTGGCAGCCTTCCTCTGGCACCTGTGGGACGAGCTGAGCTTACAGACCAGTAGGCCTGTAGTTGTGTATTTTCTGGATCAGGGAGACTGCTTTGAGGGACTGAAGGAAACCTGATTGAGGGGGGAAGATCTTAAGGTTATTGGGTAGCAGCATGTACTATCAGGCTGTCGTCTGACCAGTTCATGAAGCTGTTCCTACAATGCAAAAGGTATGTATTTGCAGGGAGTACTAATTGATTTTGTCATGCAACTTGAAGCTACCTTTAACATCTTCTGGAACTCTGAATTTAGGGGAGTTGTGTATTTTAGATAAACATGTTCTGAGACTATAAATAATAAGCCATTAGACATTTGCATGGTCTGTACATGTAGTATTTTAGGAAGTGTTAGCGTCTATGTGGGACTTTATCACTTACTTGGTTTTTTCAAGCCTTTCTGAAGCGTGGGAGAATACAGTGGGAAATATTTAAAATTAGTATTATGTAGTTTTCTAGTTTGTACTCTAATGCATAGAAAATGTGGAAGTTGTACTACACCAACTGTTCGATATGAAAATTGTTTATCAGTCTTTTAATTGCAAAGGGAGCTCAACTGTACCTCCCATTATAGTTGGGTGAGAAAGATTTACCTTCCCACTTCTGAATGTCGGAAATAAAAAGTAGCTAGAGTTAAGAAGTGAGAGAGCAAGACGAAAGACTAGGACCCTGCAATAGAGGGGTACAGGAAGTGGGTGGGAGTTGAAGAAAAGTGTTTTTCCTAAAACGTAAAATTAATGTGAAATCTAGAAACTAAGCATTGAAACCTATTGAGAAAACTGTTCCTCAAAATAAAATTGCTATGGACAGCAACTGCTTACATTGTTTTCTTCTGCTGATTTATGTGGAGAATGACTGTGGTTCTGTATGATTATTTTTTTTTCTCTCTCAATTCTTGAGGTGTTTTTCTTTCCTGTTTCCTATAGCTTAAGCACTCGTAATGAAGTTCCAAACAGTTAGGAAATGTCATGTTCTCTCTATATCCTACGTTAGCTCTATTAGAAGTACTTGTGACTGTGTTGGAAACTTTAAAGGTGTGATCAAGATCCCACAAAACATTCCAGCCCTAAAATTATGCCATGAAGTAATACATTAACTTTGTTTTGGATTCAGGTGAGCAGTTCTGCAGATACAAATAGAACTGCTTTGGTTCTGCAGTAAAAAAACATAAGTTGCTTAGCATTACAGTTGCGAGGGAAAATTCAGATTGTTAGTCAGTGATACAAATAATACTGTAAGTCCATAAAGCCTGAAACATTAGTATGTTTATGCCATGAATATGAAGAACTCAAATACAGGTAACCCATGTATACCTGCTTTTTGTAGTACATGCATACTTCTAGGTTCCCAAATGTGGTGCTGAGCAGAAATCCCCAAGCAATGCTGGCTGAGCTGATGTGAAAGCTTTTAGATAAATACTAAAAAGAGCTGGTTTTGGTGCTGAGTCATCGTAGTACTTCTGCTAATATTTGAAGGAGCAATGCTATTATACTATGTTATGCTGGCACATGTGTACTGTTTGTAGTCTCAGAACTGCTTCAGGCAGATCTAGCGTAAGTAATTCTGTTCTGTGCCATTACATCCATGTGCCTTAGAAGCTGTAATGAACCAGAGCCAACTCAGGGGTGTGCAAGCTGATGTTTGCTAAGGCTTGACTGCTGCCAATTCAGAACTAGAAGTTTAAGAATCAGCTTTTTGAACCTGTAGTCCTGTTATTTATATGGTGCAATATATTTATATGAATAGTCAGTATGAATATTATGAACAAGATCATAGATTATGAAAACCTTTATCCTGTTGAGTATTAGTTTTGGGGAAGGGTTGAGAAATTTTCTAAGCTCCAGTCAGTTGCTACTCATTTAAAAGATGTTTTCAAAAATTCATGTGCCTGTGCATACATGACTGATTTTTCTTGTTTAATTCATATCGTTTTCATTCCTTTTATAAGCAGAACTAATTAAGCCTTCTTTCTGATGAATTTATGCATCAGTAATTTTCTGTTTTACTAACAATTTATACTTTCATTCCCTTCCTTCCCCAGATCTTGGTACTATCAGCTTCTTTCTATAGCCACCATCTCCAGGTTGATCAGTGTGTGGCATATGCTGTGTGGCCAGTTCTGACCTAAGTATGGTCATATTTCTTAGTGTATAAATAACAAGGCCATATTAACTTGGGTCTCTTTCTTACAAATTTAATGAAACTTCTTGTAAATCCATTTATTTAATACATATGCCTTTTGTCAAGTATGAATAAAATCGGTGGAGAGATAGATTTAGTGCAATCACACTAAATTAAAGTTATTAAAATAGCTTAGCTTTCAGTTTGGGAAGGAAGCCCTCTCCATCACAACGTGAACAGTGTACTATGTTGCTATAGTGTATTTTTGAGTTTGGGTTGCTTCATCAAAGACTTTTATGTGTATTGCTCTTCCCATCTGATGGAAGAACTTCCTCTCCACGACCAGCAAAGTAGTCTGAGCCTATTAAACCTTAAGCATGAGTTACCTATCTCACATTGTGTCTTTCATGTCAAGGAGAACTGTGAACGGTGTTCAGGAACTTGATTTAAAAATTCTTAAAATAAATACCAGACTTTCTAGACTTCCAGTGGTAAGATGTTGAAGAGAGGATGAAAAGATTAAAAATGGAAGAGAAAGCTTAAAAAAATACTCAAAGCCCAACCCCAAACCCTAGCAAAATACAATACATACTTATGCAAGGAAAAATTGAGCACAATATGGTTAAAGATGATATACTCCTATGGTATTCCTTCAGATAGCCAGAAGCATGCCTTTGTGTCTGTGCTCTGGCTGTAGTTGCAGGGAGATGTGTAAATGGAAGTGCGCAAGCAAAACATTTACGCGGGATGATTGACGGAGGAGATGCTATATCAAAGGCTTCAATATGTATTTTTTTTCACCTCATGGAGGAAGTTCCTCCTTCCTCTCTGCAACCAGCAAAGTGGTTGGAGCCTATTAAACCTTAGGCATGAGAATATGTAAGAAGCTTTTGGCTCTGGTGGCTGCCAGGGTGGTTGGTTTTAGCAGGTGCCAATGACAGGAATAGGTCAGGAGAGAGTGGAACAGAAACTTTACCACCAAGTTCTGTGTTTCCAGTCTCTTCTGTATGGAGTTAAACCAAACCCTTGAAATGTCAGGACAGAGTGAGAGTTCTGGGAGGTCATTTCCTCGTCTTGGCGTTTCTGTCCCAAGCAGCTGCTGCTACCAGATTCTCTGCAGCCTCTTGTCTGTATGCTGGAACTTTTTGAGTTAAAGACTCAGTTGAGAGTTCCAATGGAGGCAGGGAGGCAAAGACTTCTGAATAAGGTGAAGTTTTCTTAAGTGTGGTTACAATTCTCAGTCTTTTCATCCCAGGTGTTTGCAGCTGAGCTAGTGCAATGAGTGGTGTGAACTCTTATGAAGTTGAGGGGAATGCTGGTGAAATGTTGTGGTGGGAGGAGGGAGTGCTGTGCAGAGAGCTTAAAGTGAGAGAAAGTACCGTGTACATGTGCTTTCTCTAAAAGCCATAATGCCTTTTTTTTTAATCTCTTCTTGTAGCTGTTATTTAGTAGAGGAAGGCTCTTGGTCCCAGTATACTAATGCTCTTATAAATTGGTGAGGCAGATGTGATCAGAAGACTTCTGTCTAGAAATACCATGTTGATACTTTCTAAATTGTGGTGTTTTGACATTTTAAGGATAATATGCTTTCACTTTCACAGATTAAGCTGCCACCAATGATGGAAATCATAACGGCTGAACAGCTGATGGAATACTTGGGTTAGTAATTACAATAAATTGTTTCAATTATGTATTATTCTTATCAGTGAGGAGTAATGTAGGAGAACTGATTTACTTATTTACGATTCAGCTTTATTTGAACACATGCTGCAAAAAAAAAAAATAGTTACATTGGCCATTCAGATGGTCAATGCTGTTACTAAAGCAGCATTTCATAATCTCTTGGGATATCATATTAATCTCTTAATTAGTCACATAGTAATTTTACACAGAAATTTATGTCCCTCTGTTCTTTAACTTCAAAATATTAAAAGGTAAAACTATACAATAAGGTATGTAACTGCATTACAGAATTTAGAAAGGCAGCTTTGTAAACTACTTACGGATTTTGGTTACTTGTGCTTTTCCTTAATTGCATTTAGAAGTTTCCTATACTGCTCTCCAGAGTGGCTACTCTAGTGATGCAGTTGCTATGGCTTGTGGTATCTTTAAACTTATTAATGTCTGTTACAATGTTGTTTTATTATAGTTGTCACAATGTAGTTACTCAGCTGGGCCTTTAATTGACTGCAGTAACTAATCCTTAATAATGTGACCCAATTAAAATAACAGGAAAAAATAATTTGTTCTTCACAGTGATAGGAGTCTCATTTCCAGGCATTACTCAGTTGTCTAGTTCAGCAAAACTGCAGCTGTTTCCTTCTGACATGTCAGTAACTTCAATAGCACAGAATGATCCAGGTGTTAAAATGCAGTTGCTGTAGTACTTAAGCTATGTGTACCATAGTTCTTCCCCTTTGTAGCCTAGCAAGTACTGTATTTCCTTTATTTTTTGCTTGTAAAGAGTGTAGCTTGTTCTTTTCAAAAGCCTAGCACTGAATCTTTCAGTGGAAGAAGAAAGTTAATGACATAATTTCAGAAAAACAATTCTTAAGATATATTGCTGCTTGTGTCTAAACATTTCTTCTGTTTTGATAGAATAATACTGTCTGAAGTCACACATAATCCTAGTTATGTAAATGTGTGTATTCTTTCTTGAAGGCATATATTAGCTTCTGGAATTATCTTATTAAATTGAATAACAAAATTATCTGCCCGAATTATCTAGGTTCCTAGTCTATCAGCAGGATCAGCAGTTGCCGAATGGTTCTTGTACAGCTTAAAAGAAAATAAAAAGAGCTCTTCAACCACTGTGAACAATCTTAACTTTAAAGATCATCAATATGGAAACATATAATGATGTTTTTCTTTGGTTATAGATGTATTTTTTAGTAATGGAGCAAGAGAATAAATACAAAAAGCACTGAAATAAAATCTGAAGCATTTTGGAGAGGCAGTTTATGGATACTAGTCACTAAAGATTTTATAGCTCTTGAACTCCAGTGTGCTGATTAACTGATTAATTACATTTGTGTTGTAGACACAGGTGGAATACACGCCTGTCAGAATTACTGGTGCATGAAAACATATTCCAAAATACTCATAGTATCAGTGAGAATAAGTGGTTGCCTTTGTAATTGTGTAGTGCAATTACGTATCTTATTGTACACAGTTTGACCTTTTACTATTTTTAAGTTGAGGCACAGAGGAAGGTGAGTTTCTGTGTGAATAATTAAGAGATTAGTATGACACCCCAAGAGATTATGAAACGCTGCTTTAGTAACAGCGTTGGCCATTTGAATTTTATTTCTTAATATGTTCTTACTATGGTTTTTATACTCATGTTTTACTTCATAATTACAATTCAGGTTATAAAACAATGCAGTCTCATTAATTTGGTAGAAATCTTCAATGGTGGTATTTATGACCAGTCAGCTTCAATCAGAAGTGCTCAACCAAGCGTTGAAACTTTGAGTTTGGAATGAATTTAATTTTATTTTTGCCTTTTTTAGGAGACTATATTCTTGATGCAAAACCTAAAGAGATATCTGAAATTCAGCGTCTAAATTATGAGCAGGTAAGGAACTGCTCCTAAAATAGTTGCTTATGCTTAAAAGAACTAAACCTTTTTCTTCTTACGTCAGGTTTATCTTGTTAAAAAAACAGAAGCATACAAGCCATTCTTTGTAGTTAGTTTCTCCTTTTTTCTAGGCTTTATGTAGAGTATAATTTATAAATACTTTCTGTTAATTAGGAAAAACTCAGTATCTATTAAGGTAAGAAATTATTTTTATTTGCCTGTAAGGAGTATAATGAAAGAATTTTGGTTTTATTGGGGAATTGTAATGTGGAAATACAGATGGGAGCATGCAACAGGGTGGTTGCTTTTGAAGGCTTCTAATATGCATCCTTAAGTATATTCTGTTATGTGATGCTTGCTAGACTTGCTCTGAGGATGTAAACTGGGCAAGAGAGAGATCTCCATTCTTAAGTCATGATGGACAGAAAGAGGTTGATTCCATATTATGGAAGGCAATATTATTTGCACTGACCACAATTTTTTTTCATCACAGAGGTCTTTCTGTGTTAAACATGATGCTATTAGTTTAAAGGAAATATTGATGTAGTATATGTTCTCTCAGAACAAGTTTTTGAAGCTCTGTGGTCACAGCTGGTTTTTTGATTACTCATGGAAAAGTGGTTTGAATTTATTATAGTTGCTGGGTTTCAGGCTATTTCTGTTTATTATTAGGTCTTTTCTTGGTCTTATTCAGTGTTGAATATCAAAACTAGTATCTTGGGATAGTTGAAATTAGAATGAAGACTGAATGTGGATTTGTTTAATAATAATCCAAATTGTATCAAAATATCAAATTCTATATACTGTAATAAAAAATTATTATATTTTTTCCACACAATTCTGTACTATGGATGATAACAGTTATAATCAACCACAGGAGTGTGATGAAAGTTATATATCTGGTTAAAGTACAACCTTTATGACTTTCTTGTGCTCAGATAAATGGGTTTACTATTTATATTTCACAAACCTGTTCCTTAAATCTTTAACTTAACAATTTCAAAGAAAGCTTCTGCTCTATGAATGTTCTAAAGGTACTTGTAGGTGCAGGACTGATATCACATGAAAAGGGAAAGATAAACTAATTACATGATTGAGTTTTACAAAGTTTCTGCATTTCAGAAGTATTAGAACTAAGTCTAGACATTAATCATAATTTTGTGATTCATCTTGTTACACAGTTAATATTCTTTGCCTTAAACAATGTTTTCTTCTTACAAGAAACTCAAGTGAAATTTTCAGACAGCGTGATTTATAATGCTTGATATTACAATAATTTCTATACCATGACAAGATACTAATTTCAGTTGCGACTTTCTTTTTTATCATACTTGAGGGATTTAATTTTTTCGTTCAAATGCACAAACTTAAGAACAGGTTGCCCAGGGAGGTTATGCAGTCTCCATCCTTGGAGGTAGTCAAAGTCATCTGGACATGCCCCTGGATAAGCAGCTCTAGGTGGCCCTGCTTGAGGAGGCTGGAGCAGATGACTTCCAGAGGTCCCTTCCAAGCTCAACTGTTCTGTGTATTTATATCCTCGCTTACATCCATTTTTTTAGACATCTGTTGCTTTGTGCAAAAATAGCTAGAACAGGAATGATACTTTTCAAATTGCAGTGAGGAACTTCTGCAGCTTCCTAGACAGTTTGTATTGCTGCTTTGTTTACAAAGTAAACATTATAAAATAAATTCAACTAATGCTTCTAGATGTATGATCTGAATTTGTGTATGGCTAGCAGAGTTGCTATAGACTTTTTTCTATCCATTTAGTAGAGTGAGAGTATGTCATTATTTGTTTTAAAACACCTGAAGTATAAAAGCTTGATATCTGGTCACTTCTGATGAAATGCAGAGCAAAACTTTTATGAAACAACAAAAAAATCAGATTCTTCATCGTTGATCACCACTTTTAAGTATTGAACTCCCAGATTAGAGCTGGCAAGTAGATCTGTTCATTTTGCTCATTTGTTATGCGGTGGCAAGTACTTCAGCCTGACTCGTAAGGAAGGACTTACAAGAGGATAAGAACCCTCAGTATGGTCCCTGAGATAATCCTTTATAATCTAGTTCTTGCAAATAACTGGCTTGTGGTTATAGGGAATAGAGTTAAAAGAAATAAGAGCTGCCCAAAAGCAGCTTATGAGTGCAGAAGAATAAACAGTTGGATATAGCTGATTGGAGGGAGAGTTCTCATTGTGCTAGAAGAGATCTAGCAAACTGAGAATTAATAATGTGAATATGCAGTGAAACAGTTGTTTAGCTAATTCCTGCTTTTGTAATTTTGCCTTTTTTTTTTTTTTTCCTCAAAAATGTTGAATTGATGAGTACTAAATGAGGAAGGGTTACAAGAGTAACCCCCAGGTGTACAAAGCTCTATTTGGTCATCTGTTCTTTTTTTCTTCTTTCTGCTGTAAGAATATGAGCGATGCAATGGCGATTCTACATAAGTTACAGACGGGTCTGGATGTCAATGTGAAGTTTACAGGTGTAAGAGTGTTTGAATACACACCTGAATGCATAGTGTTTGATCTTCTTGATATCCCCTTATACCATGGATGGTTAGTGGACCCTCAGGTAACTTGTTGTTTGTTTTTTTTTTTCAATAATTCAAACAGAATATAAGTAATTCTGAATTTTTCTCAGGGGGAAGGGAGAGGTTTCAGAATTTTACCTGGAGTCAATAATAATCATTATGGTAATGGGTTGCTTTAAATCTACTGAGAAAAATTGGATCCCCTTCAGAGAGGAATGAATACAGATCATGTGTTTTTTAGTGTGGTGACTTTGCAGAGTCTGCAATTATAGTTAGACTAACTTTAAAAACCTTCTGTGCTGAATAAATGACTGTTTAAATGAGAACTGTTGTGCTGCAGGAAGTAGAAAGTTGCCAAATACTGTGTCCCAGTCATTGTTTTTGAAAGCTCACTAAGAGAGCACTTGGAAGAAATGCAAGGTTACTTTCCTTCTTTATTCTGATTTACTAGTCAGTGCTTTTGAGAACTGAGCATTAAAACCAATTATAGAGAACAGCATCTTTAACAAACATATAATTTATTTTTAATGTTAGTATTTAATAAACAGTAAATTGGTACTCTTTACTTAGGGGGAAACTAGTGAGTTTGGCTGAAATAATCTGCCTGGGTTTTTTTCTTTTCATACCTTGGTCATGAAAGTTGCTGTTCTCTTATCCCATTGGACTTTACCGACCCACCCGACTGAGCCAACTGATTCCCCATTCCATCCTCCATCTGCTTTAGCAACAGCTTTCAATATTAAGTGCTAACTTAAGGGTTTAAAATGGGATCTAAGCCAGCCCAGGCTGTTACACATTTTGCTAAAACTTTCTGGCATAGTATTTTTTTTGGGATAATGTCCTTTCTTTATTGAAACTCTTATTATGAGTAATTGCTATAGGCTCACTGTTGTCTTCTGTTCTTACAAAGGTAAGTTCTCTGTTTTGTGGTCTTCCCTGTTCCAGGTTGCTGACATAGTAAAAGCAGTTGGTAACTGCAGTTACAATCAGCTGGTGGAGAAGATAATTTCTTGTAAACAGTCAGACAACAGTGAACTGGTTAGTGAAGGTGGGTAACTTTCTTCTGTGCTTTATCGAAGTATATACCCTATCAAATCTTAGTTACGTACTTTGTATGTGATGTTGGTATGTAGAGATACAAGTGTGAAGAGCTACATTTTGTCTGCTGAGCTTCTTCCCTGGGCGGGCAGACAGTACTGTACTTGTCTTTTAAACTTCCCTGACGCAATTTCCAAACCAAGGATCAGCCTTTTTCTCTTGGATCTATTAAATACAGTTTTTAAAAAGCTGGAGGGAACTTCTTTTCTGAAAAGGTGTTATAAGCAGCACTTCAATTTCAGCTTGGCTATTTATTATCTCCTATAATTAGAATATGAATTATATACTACATGATGACAAGGTAAAAAGCAGTAATACTATAAGTGGATATAGCATTTCTGAACATGAGAAGTTTATCTAAAATGCTGAGGTTTTTGAACTTCCAATTCATTTTCGCTTCTCTAAATGTGTTCCCTTAGATTTGTGGCAATATAGGGCATCTTCGTAGGGAGGAGATGGAAAAATACTACCATTGTAACCAGATTTTATATATTAAGAAGTATGTAATAGACACACATAACAGTATGTGTTGCTTTTGTAGGATTTGTAGCTGAGCAATTTCTAAATAACACAGCTACACAGCTGACATACCATGGACTGTGTGAGTTGACTTCAGCTGTCCAGGAGGGAGAGCTTTGTGTATTCTTCAGGAATAATCATTTCAGCACCATGACCAAATACAAGGTATATTCAGCATATTTGTCTTAATTGTTGTGGCTTATATTCTCATTTCAAAGCAAATCTTGGTTTTCCTCATTCTGGAAATAAAATTCCAGATTATGGTCATATGTAGGTATGCCTTACGGTGAATATAAGGGGTGTAGCAAATGTTACTTGTGAGTTACTGGTTACAGTGTTTTAGATATCGGGATGCATTCTCACTTTAAATCTACTTGTAGCTCTTCACTTTGCTTAGTTTGTTCCCTGTGTTAACTGCCTTTGTGGTTAGGTATAATTACTTACGTCTCTTACATGGCTTAAATTTACTTGCAGTGACTGGCAGTGAAGAAGTTAATTAATTTTTTGTTTCTGGGGATAGAAACCTTTGCTTTATGTTTGGGCCAACAGATGAGTAGCTCCATCATGTTGTTCAAAATGCCAAACGTTTGGAGAAGTTGAGGGGAGCTACAGTACTGGTTCCCTTTGTTAAAGGGATTGTTTTTTTGAAGCTGAAATGGGGGAAGGAAAACTGTAAGAATTGTGAAAAGAATGTTCCAGGATAGGAAAAGCAAACAACAACTTAGTTAATGCGTCTGGGACTCCTCCTTTGAATTTGGACTGTAAGAACTAAATCCTAAGAAATACTGAATTAAAATATTTGAAGAATAGTATTATTTATTAGTTCTGCATTTTAAGCTTTACTAATTCTCAGTCAGTATGGTTTTAATCTTGTCCTTTTTGAAAGTCTTGGACTGCTGAAATGCTAAGTTTTGGAATTTGGAGCCATTATTCTTGTGTTTCATAGTCATTGTGGTGACTTCATGCAGCTAGTGTTGAATTTTCATGTTATCTACAGGCTTTTAGTTTCTGAGGCTGCCATTTTTAAACATGGTTGTTCATTTTCCTTTGGACTTCTGGCGAGTAGTACGTTACAGAATTTGAGATACCAAGAAACTTTTAATAAAGATGTAAAATCTTTGTTTCTAAAAGCCAGCAGTAACCTTTCTGTCTGCTTCTAACCTACCTAGCTGTTTGCAATAGATACATGATTTCATATCAAGGAAGTCAGAAATAGTCTAGGCTTTTAGCCAAGGCTAGCAATGCAGAAACTATTGGACCTCCCAGATACATCCATAAAATCAAAATGTGTCGTTGTCACAGAGTTGATAATTTTCAACTGCTTTACTCTTTCCTTTTACTAGGTTTAATGCTAGCTCTGCAGATTTTTAATGGAGTTTCCTTTACGTCACAGTTTGAGCAGTATTCAGCAGTAGCTGGACTATGGTGAAAAGTCCATCAATTATGAAAACTGAAGACACAACATATACCAGAGAAAATGGAAGGTGTAGAACTTTTAGGGCAAGAACTATGCAATAAGTTTGTCTATCTGATACTGCCCTTCCCTCTTACGCTTCCGTACCAATATATGGAAACAGACAAAAGAAACAGTTGCAAAGTTAAACGGAAGGGAATTACACCCGTAATAAAAGCTATGTGCACGTAATAAAACTTGTGTGGTTTTAGAGACAACAGTTTGAATACTTAGCAAAAATATATAATTAAAATCCCTTAGGTACATCAGGCCATTTAAGTATCATTCTAATGAAACTACAACTTTTATTTGGAAACTTTCATGTACAGCTGATAGAGTGACTTGTATGACAGAGATACTTCTGAAGTTCACCTTCTTTTTTTCAGGCTGATATTTTAGTGAAGGGGCTTGGATTTCAGTATGTTGTATTTGAAGGGTTTCAGTATGTTATATTTGAAGGGTTTCAGTATGTTATATTTGAAGGGTTTCAGTATGTTACATTTCAAAGGAAGTAGAATGTAGGCTGATCTTAACTGCACTTATTGGAGGAAATTAAAAGAAAAAAAACAAACCAAACCAAACCAGATCACTGATCCTTTTCAAAGGAAACGTAGAAGCCTGTTCCAGGGTTTTTTAAGTGCTTATGTTTTTTGGAATCTGCTTTAGAATTGAAGAGTCTGTGTAATTTTAGGAAAGAAAATACTTGGTGATATTGAAATAATTCAAAGAGCAACATTCATAAATTGGAGACATTTTCAAGTTCAGCATAACAGTTTTTCTAATTGGACAGATGAACCAGAGTAGCCTTAATTCTGCTCTTTATTGGTGCCATGAAACAATTGTATGATTGTGGTTGAGCCATTTTTAATATTTGTGGTGCTTGGCTGTTCAGATTACTTTTTTTAAAGTTGTATTAAAGTCCCATTCACATCCCATCTGGTGAGCTTGTTTTAGACATGATAGATATTTTCTGGTTTTAAGTCTATGACATACGCATTTGCCTGTTCCTTAAGGAGGGATAATCTTTAGAGCAGAAATGGGAGAGGTGGAGACTGGTAACATCCTTTCTGCATATAATTTGAGCTCTCTGGTTTTGAAGTATTTATTACAAAGAGTTTGCAGTGTTTAATATTTGACACATAGTATAAATTTAAAAATGCAAGATTTACTAAAACTGACAACATTACCCAGTTCTTTTGAGTTTAGAGTGGCTTTCCACTGCCGGATCAAATGATTTTTATCTTTGCTTTTGAATTGCTTATTTTAGAGGGCTGTTTTACTCAAATGAGAGTTACTTGGAAGTGTGAATAAACAGCACAGTATTCTGAATTCTTGTGTCTTTGGTTTGAAATTTCTTTCACAGGCTGCTGTTACAGGATGTTGCATAGTGAGAAGAACTCGTTGGAAACAACTGGGGTACTAGTTGCCCAACTTCTATGATTTATTAGGCTGGTTAATCTACTCATGCTTCCTTTGTGTCCAGTGTGTATTCATTTTTTGGTTTTGCATGGATAGTAAAGGAATTTGTAAGGAAAGGAATTGGAGTGACTCCTCATAAACATGGCTTTTTAATATTTTTTTTAATTGTTACTAAATTAACGATAATAAAATAGGTGGTTGGGGTTTTTCACTCTTAAGTACTTCTTGCAAAATCAGAAATAGAATGGTTATGAACATAGAGCAACATCATGAATTCCTGGTGTAGAGTAAGAAGGTATCAGTGCTTTATATATTGTAGGCAAAAGCTTATTAACAGTCTCTGCTAGCAGATATTTAAAAGGCATTTCTACACGAGTTACGGGTATGACAATACTTCAGGCTTTGAGCTGGACAATTATAGGTGAAAAGTATTAGAAAACTTAAAAATAAGAGTATTTGATTTATGAACAAGAGAAAAAGTCAAAGGAAGAAAATTGGTTTTAGTTCACTGTCACTGTACGTGAAACCTTTTGTTACTGTTTTGAAGTATTCCAATTTAACATATGGACACTTCTAAAAGGTTAATCTTCAGTCAGGTAACTTGTGCCATTTTTATGAATCTTCCAAATTCCTGACTCTGGGAGTAAGAGTTAAATGGAAGGGTCTCATTCAGTAATATTTTTTTTAGTTACAGCTTTCACATCAAAATAGTGGAAGCTTGATGAGTAAAGTAGCAATAGTAGAATAACGGTGACAGTGAGCTTTTTCAGATATTACTAGGAAAAGTTTTGGAGTGATCCTTCTCGAAAGACTTGAGTGTTGTGTTGATACATTTTTTTTAAACTGCTGAGTTGATATTGCAGTGTAATTGTGAAGATTCCCAGATTGCATTTCAGGATACACCATCAGTTAAATTCAGTTTGTTTACTCAGGTTACATTATTTAATGTCGTCTTGAATAATAATATTTTACTAGTCCTCTTCTGAAAATGGAATTAAATTTGCATAATACAATATGTTGTCATTTCTGTTTTGGGCAAAGTCTGAGTATTAGGATCGTGTTTATGCCTATGAAAAAAAAAATAACATTTTCAAAATCAATTATCACCTACAAAAGAAAAGCAAATATGGCAATACTGTATTAGACATCTGCTTAAGTATGGTGAGTGTTAGTTAATAATGGCAGTTCAGTTATCAGATTCTTCATCTCTTTCAGTACTGTTTGTCCATTTGCCTGAGTAGTCATTTATTCTACTTCCTGTCCCTTTAATTGCATATTAATAGTCTTGGCTCGTGTGATTATACAGAAATCATTTTCAGCACTTAAAGATGTGATTATTTTTTTTTGCCTTTGCTTTTCATTACACAGATAATAAATACATCAAATGATAATTCCCTAGATCAAGGAAAAACAGGACTGTAAAGAGGGGATCAGTTTGGTAAGAGTATCTTAGTTCAGTTGGAATGTTTTTCCCACTGGTGTGACTGTAATACAACCTATTTTCTTTACTGAAAAGTGACAAGATACTTACCTGTTTGGATTTTTAACTATGTGTGTTGCAGTTATGTTTTCTAGTTTCTTTATATCGGGATTCGATTGCAGAACTCAGTACAGACTTTTAATTAAATACAAAGTATATTTCATAGCAGTAATTGCACTTTTTCCTTCGGTGTTTAAGATCTCTGAGTTTGGCATAGTAGGGGTAATGTATATAACTTCTTAAAAACATGTTTAAATATTTTTCCGTTTCTTAGTAAGTGTGCAGGTTTCATTTCTCAAGATTACTCTGTTGAATCAAACGGTGCTTACCTTTTTAAAAATGCATACTTTTCTCTAACAGTTAAAACATTCAGATAGATTGATCTCAAGAAAGCACTCACTCACATTGACGTAAAATATATATAACCCCATAATAAGAACCAAGATCCAGAAGTCCAAGAGAACATTTTCATAGATTTTAAAGGATAAGGCTTTAAATGTTTGTCTTTACTGTAAAAGCTATTGGTCAGAAGTTTGGTTTTCCTTTTCAGTTTTCTAAACTGCTGGAAACTTGGTGATTGGCTTCAGAACAAGGACTGTAAAAGCATTAATTTTAATTATTTACTCTGGTCATGGAATTAAGCCAGGAAAGGAGGTCTTGTGGGCTGCAGGTGATGTTACTGGTTACATCTGTTTGCATTTCAGAGTAGTTTTCTGTGCAAACCAGAGACTAAGAGATTGTTCTTCCGGAGAGTAGTATTGCTTTTATCCTTCCTTAGCTTTATTTTAAGCTTTTTATATATGAAACTATAAAATCTGGGCATTGGTCTACAATATCTAGCTATTGAGTCTTAGAATAAATAATTATTTGTAACTTTATTGTAGGTACAGCTTACATTAACAGTTATGCACTTAAGACTTTATTTTACTGTTTTATTCCCTGTTAAGAGCAGGTACAAGTTTCTATTACTACTACTATTATGTGCTAGTACTTTTGGGGGCAGTGTTAACCCATGAGACTATTAATTTAAAAGCCCCATATTTAAAAATGAACCTTAAAGGTAAGCTGTTAATACTTTAGAAATGGCCAGTTAAGATTTTATGAAGGTTGAAACACATTTATTTTGTAAAGTATGATGTTGTTCTTTGCAATGTGTATTTGAAAAACATATTTATGTACATTTGTTAGCTTAATTGCATGAACTTAGTGTGCTGATCATCCTGTTTTAGCTTTAAACCTGACTAGAAAGTAAATGAAGAATCAGCACCATGATCTAATAAGTAGAAAACACATTCTGAATTTTACCTATTTTAAAGCCTCCTTCCTAAATTCTTATTTCAGTGTAAATGAATATTTCAACACTGGATAATTCTTACTGATTCTGTCACTGTGTGCCCTCTTACACTTTTCCTTCTTGTGTGTTGCACTGAGTGGAGCTGAAGTGGAGAAACTTTGGTAGGCTGCAAATGTCATGTAGAACTACTGGACACATCCAGTCAGAAATCCCAGTGTTAACATTATACTGGTTTTATGTCAGTGTCTCTTACCAGAGGCTGATCTGCTAAGTGCTGAAGAATGGTGGCTGGTTCCTGGCACCAGTCATATCATTCCTTAGTGCAGCTCAAATTTAGAGGCAATGTGAAGGTCGTATGATAAGAAGTTGAAGGTTGTATCATAAAAAGCTTTTCATATATCACAAAATCCCCTTGGTGGAATTTCGCTGTGTCAGTGAAGTTGGCCTGTGAGCCTTTAGAACTGGGAAAAGAACATGCACTGGTATTAAAAAAATGCCTGTAAAACCAGTCTGTACCTATGGCCTTTATTTGCTTGCTTCAAGTAGATGGAACAAAATGGTTAAGTTTTAGGATGACTGATATCTGTACAGATGATGCCTAGTACAAAAAGAGCTCACTCATATTTTGTATATGAAGCTGAAAGTTGGCCAGTTATTAACAAAGTGTTAACGAGGGTCCTTGGGAATCTGTTTGGGTTTTTTGAGGCAATTATACTAATATGAAGTAGAGATCAGAGTGACTGATAAACAAAAAGGGAAAGTTGACTTTGGTCTGACCTGTGCTTCCCCATTGTTCTTTCATTCCGATAAAGTTAAAAGAACTCAGTCTCTTCACAAGTACTAGGGAGGCTGTGTTTGTTAGTTTGCTAAGTTTTGTTAGAGTGAAGCAGCATATTTTTAAGCTATGCAGTTGGTACTGGAATTCCAGTTGGTACTGGTACTGGAGTTAGGGTGGTATTGTTTAGGTAATATAGTGATACGTAATGCAGTTTATTGCCTTTCATCAGGGAGCTGTGTTAAAATGTTTATTTACTCTTGAGATGACATCTTAAAAGTCAGTGTCCATGTGTAGTTCCGCTGAGGAAGTCTTAAAACCCAAGTAAGAATATGAATTTTATTTAAGATTGAAACATTTCTTTCAAACAGCTGCTAGTTTTAAAATGTCTTTGAATGACAGATACTAGATTCTAATCCCACAGAAGTAATTATATACTTTAATATTTGTGTGTGGAAAGTTCATCTTCTAATACTTGGGAGATTATGAAGGCATTAACATTTCTCTATTTCAGTATTCTTAGTAAGCTACACTGAGCCGTTTAAAAAGTAATTCAAAATATATGGCATAATAGAAGAAAACTTGACAGCCCTCAACCCCCTTTTTTATCTTTTTAGGCTTTGTTAGAGTCAATGCACTGGACAAAATAAAATTGAAAAGGTTCAAATACACTTAACTTAAAGATTCTGTGATTTATTTTTTTACATTTTTTAAAGACTTCTTTAAAGACTTATATTTAAGTTGCTGTGAAAAAGGTATTTTGTATGAATTGGAGGTGATGTGAAATTCCTTGCTTTTATTTTCTTCATGTGGTTTTTAAGCATCAGAAGTAGCAAACAGTTTTTAGGTAGGTTTCCGAGGGAAAGATAATCCCCTAGATCATGTTATGTGATCAGACTTACTGCTGACGGTTACATTTATGTCTGTAAGCCCACCTGTGCTGTGAAAACTGCCATTCCAAAGCTTGAAGATAAAACAGTGTCCTTTGTGGGTTTTTTACTTGTTCTCTTTGGCCTTTTGTATAAGCACATCTTGTGATATTAGGTAATATTAGAACAATTGCTGCATGTGAATCTTCAAAGCATATTTTTGTCATATGACGTACCAGCCATAGAAGGGATGGCTGTAACTTAGTAGGATTGCAAAGCTCTGATTCGGATTTCACTGTATCCTATAGACAGTATTCTAGTGACTTGAGAGAAATCTGTCAGCTAGTCAACCCCTTGTTGAGTAGGGGTGATGTTTTAATTTTTTGCCTGTCAACCTAGGGAATCATTAGAACAGAACTGCCTTGTGTGTGCCTGTGGTATATGGTTGTTAGCGTAAATAATATTCTTGCATTGGAGTATAATTCTAAAAAACATTATAAATAGGATAAGATTGAAATCTAATTTAAATTTAAATTCAGACATGGATTTTTGTGCTGCTTTGCTGTCCCTCAAACATGCAGCTCCATCTCCTTTTACTTGAGAATCAGTTTTGTAATATCCCATTAATTTCAGCTCCTCTCCCATTCCTTCAGCCTAAACTTGCCTTTCATCCTCCTTGTACCTTGGCTTCTGGACTTGTTAGCATTGTCTCTTTCACTCCCAGACCAGCCCATTTTATAATTTCAGTGTTTAAATCAAGAAATCTGACCTTGTGGAACTGTAAAAAGGCCAACATCCAACAAAAGCAGTTACTGGTGACAACTGATAGGAAGAATTTTAAATTTAGCCTTTTTTTCAATTGAAATAGACTTCGTTCTGTTAAACCCCATTATAAAACATAAAGTCTGAGATGCGGTTGTTTTGAGGTAATGCCTCTTGGATTATTTGGAAAGATCACCTTTGTCTCCAGATCTTGCCTTTGGAGTTTAATGCGATTTGTCCTGGGACTCAAATTTGCATTACAAGTCTTGAGGCATACTTCTCAGTTGCATTTACAGGGAGATAGCAAAGGTATATATTCATATTTTATATGAATTTTTAGTGAATGTGAACTTTCATTAATAGTACAGAATTACAAGATGGAATCCAGAAACTGTGTGGCTGTTAATTTAGCAATGAATGCTAGTATCTGGTGGTTTAGTGCTCTGTACTGATTCATTTATGTTTTAATCTTGCTAAAAAATCTAAATGAATGTTTTACTGGAATGCAGCGGTTGTGTTAGCTGAGCATTTCTGCTAAATCTAACAGATTGTAGAAAATAATGTTTTAGTTTTACAGGTTTTCTTTATTCTTCTGCATAGGGCCAGCTTTACCTGCTGGTGACAGATCAGGGCTTTCTCACAGAAGAGAAAGTTGTTTGGGAAAGCTTGCACAATGTGGATGGTGATGGAAATTTCTGTGATTCTGAATTCCACCTACGGCCTCCATCAGACCCTGAAACTGTCTACAGAGGGCAGCAGGATCAAATAGATCAAGTACTGTATTTCTGCTTTTCTATTGTACTTCTCTTTTTTGCTTGTGACTATGTGTAACAGTTAGTACATTTTTAGTTGTGTACTTGTGCATATACAGGACTATAAAAAAATTCTTTAGCTACTTAGGTTGGGGTTCTCACATGTGCTACTTTGAGGTATTAGCATGACTTCAAGGGAAGAAGAGCAGGGCCATCTGTGAATAGTTTGGAAAATCTAATTTTAATCTCCTAGAATCCCCTTCTGCAAAGAACTTGGGTGAAATGTCATATCTGCCTTGCATATGGAAACAGAAACAGCACTGCGAAACTTCTCCCCATAACAAATTCCTTTCAGGTCATTAATATTTTCATAACTGAACTTTGCCTTCTGATGCCCACTTTGCTGACTGTAGGTCAAAAATCATAGCGAATCATGTGTGGTGGTGGTCATTTGGTTTTTTAACTACATTGAATTAGTGTCTGAGATGGAACTCATTTGTAATATATAAGCGTATAGCAAGAAGCTCCTGGGAAACGTGACATTTTGAATAAGCATAGAAGTTTATTTTCATAATAACCACCATTAATGTTTTTTAAATACTGGGGGAAAATGAATAAACAGATGGGTTTTAATAAATGAAAGCAGTGCATCTCTTGCAGAATAAAGAGTCTGACAGAAGTAACAGCAATAAAATCTACTTCTACGTAGAACTTATATGAGCTGACACTGTCTTTTGCTGCTGTCCAGGTAATGGAATTGAGAACCGGATAGAGATTTTATTTATCAAAAACACATGTAAACAAAACATAGCTCTTGTGTTTTGTATGCTGTGACATAGGCACTGTGAAAGGAAAAATGTAAAGTAGCTGTGTTCAGCCTTTCTGCAGGTGAGGTTATGGATTTGTTCTCAAATTCGTCTTTTCCATGAGGTAAATACATTTGAAGATGAGGTTGTAAGAAAAGTGAAGTATTGTGTAGCTGCACATACTGAAAAATTCACTGATGTGACTTGCCTCTTGTCTATGTGGAAGAGCATTAACAAACAAGTTTACTGTTTAGGATTACCTGATGGCATTGTCTCTACAACAAGAGCAGCAAAATCAAGAGATTAACTGGGAACAGATCCCAGAAGGAATCAGCGATCTAGAGCTAGCAAAGAAGCTCCAGGAAGAGGAGGACAGGAGAGCTTCTCAGTACTATCAGGAACAAGAACAAGCAGCTGCTCAGGTCCAGGTAAGAAAGTATTATTAGAGACTATGATAATGAATTTTGTTAAGTTGCATACACACATCTACATTTGTAATTCTTTTGCACTGGTAAGACTGTTTACATTCTGTATGGCAAGTGACGAGATGAGTATAGGAATCTTAAGGAATATGCTGTAATTGTTGGAGTGTGCATGCAGATATAGCAGTTGCTTCCACTTACATGCTAAAAAGCAAGCTTAACCAAAGTTACAGTTTCATTCATATGGTTTAAGTGGGAATAATGGGATGAGTTAATATGTAAGGTTACATAGATTATATTAGCCAATATTTATGTTACTTGCAAAATAGCATTCAAACGAGCTTTTTGATAGTAGTCAAAGTTTGGTCTTTATTTTGTCTTGCAAAAGTTTGTTGCTGTACATTTTTAGGTGTTTCACTCTGATACACGATTTTATTCAGTCCTGTTTCTAATTAGGAAATGTATAGTTTCTCCCTGTGTAACTTCTATCCCATCCCTATGAGCAGTTGCACTGCATGTTTGGAAAATGTGATTCATGCACATTAATATCCAAAATTACCATGTAACTAAACCTTGTGTGCAAGAGGCAGTGTTTAAGTTGGTGTTCTGGATTCAGGGAGATCTTAACCACTGAAGACTTTTAAAACTACTTTTATTTACAAATTGGTGAAAAATCTATGTGAAGGCTCAGTCTTTGATGGCCTGAAGCATCAAAACCTTCAATTGATGTTAAGCATGAAGAAAGAATTTTGGCAAATAAAAGTCTTATTTCCACTGCGTGTTGCTTTAATAGATCTTCACTAGCTATTTCTAAGACACAGATTCACTACTGCGGGTTGCAGAAAGGTAGAACTGAGGAATCTGCTTAATGCTGCCTAACAACATGCACTCATTTGCAGCTGTGAATGGATAGCAGCTGGAATAGCTTACGTTGCCTTTGTATAGCAGCTCCCTTGCCAAGTTCTTAACTAGTTTCTAGTCACAGCAAGCTGCTGCTTTGCTGTATCTAGCTATCAAAACCAGCACTTTTAACTCTGCAACTTCTGACATGTGGATTATACCCTTACAAAAGGAACTAGGAAAAAATTCCAGTATGGTAAAATAGAAGTGTCAGAAAGAGCTGGAAGCCACATTTTAGCATTGAAACAACCCATCTGAGCATGTGGATACAATGGAAGGGACACACAGGACTTGAAATTTATTTTCATTTTCAGCTGACTCGATTTCTTAGAAATACTAAGTTTTAGCAGTTCCGGAGTATTCATACAGAGGGACCCTATCTGAATTCTGATGGTTCACATAAAGTTGAACCTTCTGTTTGTGAGCTTGACCATAGAGTAATACTTCAGATTGCATGTACGGTGATGTTTGTTTTGTTCACTTTATTTTTTCTACATAGCAGGTACAAGGTGCTGCTTCTCCAGCAAGCGGAAGACAATCTGGGAGTAATGAACGCAAACGAAAAGAGCCTCGAGAGAAAGAGAGAGAAAAAGAGAAGAATAGCTGTGTTCTCTTGTAAGAGAAAATGGATTTAGTCTGGAGCCAAGTGCATGTCCTCAGAAGCAAAAACAAGGAGTAAAAAGGAAGACAAACCTGTTACATGCCGCCTGTGCCTGATTACCCCATGGATTTTGTTCATGTTTCAAGAGAGGATGGGTGACTTTGTTACAATCATACAGACTTTCTGCAAAGTCATGGCGCGTGCTGCTCAAGATGGAATTCCAAATCACAGTTGGATGTGGCTGTGCTTTGAGTTAGTCATAAGAAATACTGCACCTTGTAGCTGAACACACAAATCTTGGCAGTTTTGTGTCATAGTGACATCCATTACTCATTACATCAGTTAGTAAGCTATTTTATCTTCTACTCTGAACAAAGGAGGTAATTTGTTTTGTGTAAGACTTTTTCCTGAAGTCTTTACACTAGCACAATGGAGTTCTGTGTTACTTACATGGTATGAAACTATATCTTAGGCTGGGTATAGTCTTCATGAAACAGGAGCCCGAATAACAGCTGGGCACTGCCTCCTCAGTGTGTCCAGATTTCCTTGCTTCTGGATCTGGTATGCTCTTATTTTTTTTTAACCCAGATTTATACTGTGTTACTGCTATCATTGCACCTCCTGGCCAGCTTTCTTGCCCCAAGAATATGTGACCTGATAGGCATCACACAAAAAATTGTCATAGAGAATGGGGCATTTATTTATAAGCAAGATGAATATTGTTTGCTTTTCTTGCAATTACAAACTGGGTGTGGCAACTCAGATGTTATCAGGGTTAAACAAGTAATTTTATAGGTAACTTCTTTTTTCTTTTAGTATATTTTCTCTTGTAGGTAAACTGGACCAGATAAGTTCTTATTTATTGACCTCTCTATATGATAGGTGAATGATGAGAAGTGACTAAGGTCTATAATAATCATTATTCTATGTAAGAATGCAGAGTTAAAATAACTATCTGCCTTTTTTCCAGAAGTACCTTGAACTTTAACATGATGCTAACATGTCCACTTGTATATTTAAGCAAGTGTACTGTAGATAAAACCACACTTATTTGTTTTATAAATCATGTATCCTTAAAAAGCACACTTCTGAAGGGTGGTGAGAAGCGAGGCTGTTCTCAGAGACTGTTTGGGAAGGTGGTCAGGTGTAATATTTTGTTTTTAAATTACTAATTTAGAATTTTTGGAAAGCAGATTTTTCTAATTTATGGGAACCAAATAAACATGTTGCCTCTTGTAATATTTATAGAATGCAGGAACAGAACTCTCGCTGAATTTTGAGGGAACTGCAGATCTCGGTCCACTTTGAAGTCAGTAACAGTTACCTTCCTGCTGAACCTTTTTGATAAAGATTTCTATTTAGCAATTTGTAGATACTTTTGAAAAAGGCTGCTTCTCCTGGACAAGATACATATTTGTGCTCTAAGCCTGGGTAAGTGCATTAGTATACAATAATCTGGGAAAGTGAAGGCAGACAGGTGGGATATGACATTCCTGGTTTCAGGTGTTTGGAGAATTTCTGAGGGAGAGCGTGTCTAAACACTTGTCCACCAGTAAGAAGCTGCTGTTACGAACCTAGGATGAAAATTAGATGGATAGAGGAAGAATGTCTTACTAACTAAAGGGCCAGTTTGTATCGCTTTTTTTCTTTCATGCCTCTTTTGGTTTTCCCACTTTTGTTACAATTTCCCTTTTATAATAATGAAGTAATGAACAATAGGAGGTCTCTAATACACAAACTGTAAATTTAAAGATTTCTCTATTATCTAGAAAAGTCATGGCCAGAAAAGTAATTTTAATACGTAATGTATGCAGATAATTTTCTCTGTCAAAGCAAAGGTGGACATCTTTTTTCCTTTGCAGCAGCCTAACTTCTTCAAACAAATTAATGTGATGGAGGATCACCAACATAATGATTTACCTACTTTAAGCAGATCAGAAAATATTCCAGTAGTGTCAATAACAAAGACTTTAAGCCAGAATGTTGTTTAAAAACATTCTGTTACTAAGATTTCTCCAAATTTGTGTATTTACATTTATTTATTGACCTTGAAAAATAAATATGTCACGCTAAGTGTTTGTTATCTTATTATTTTTAGTGACAGTACTGTCACTTTAAATTCCTTTTTCAACAAACCTAGCTGGAGCAGCATTGTGGCTATAGTGTGTATCTTTTCACCCCAAGATACTTGCTCAGATTAGAATAATTCATGTAACATTTCCAGTTTCAGACAGATGTGCCTGAAACCTAAAATACTGTAGTTACAGTAATGTCATGTGGTCACAGAGGGAAAAGAGTTAAATGCCAATAGTCATCATGAAGTCTGAACTCCCAGATAATTCAGGTTTCCTTTCAATAAAGGAGTAAGGAGTTTC
Source organism: Neopsephotus bourkii (assembly GCF_033783945.1). Taxonomy (NCBI): domain Eukaryota; kingdom Metazoa; phylum Chordata; class Aves; order Psittaciformes; family Psittacidae; genus Neopsephotus; species Neopsephotus bourkii. The sequence continues at coordinate 5,683,864 of NW_026900826.1, forward strand.
AGGTTAAATGAGATGGCAGACATGCTGTTCAAACAGTTCTCTGTTTGTATCTTTTTCTTTACAGGTCTTGAAGCTTTGGAAAAAAGGTAAAGAATTTGTGAAATCTAGGACATTGTTCTGCACAGGCTGAGCTTGTTAGTAGCCAAAGTTTTAAGTGGATGAGCTTGTTAGTATTCAAAATGAGACGCATCTGGAAGCTTTGTTTGTACCCCACTGTGACTAAGCACTCCAAAAGCAACTATCACAGTTGGTATCTCTGACAGTATCTGGTGGTTAAAAATAATGAACAGAATTGCTTTTATCTGTAACCATGAGCTTTGAAAACAAAGTATTGATGGAGTACCCGAAAGACAATGTTTACTTCTGACTGCTTCATTTGCCTCTTTTTTGAAGCTAACGTTCTGGTGAAAGAGTGCAGATTTATACTTTAAATTTGTTTACACAATTTAGCATGCACATGCTCCAAATGCCTACATAATATATAGGAAAGTGTGCAGAAAAGTAGAGTAGAATTTGTTTTCCACTACATAAAAGCTAGCACAGAAGACAGAATCCTAGAATTTTTTGTTGTTGCATTGTAGTTGTGAAATAAAGCTAAATACAAGTATTCTTGGAATTAGCAAAAAACAAAGAGCACTGCCATAGTGATAAATGTTTTACTAAAAGGCACTTTGTAAATGCTCAAATGAACTATTTTTCTTGTGATGCTTATGGAATCTGCAACCCAACACAGCAGATCCAGAGGCAGATTGTAACACAAGGATAAAACTAGCATTCCTGAAAATTCACTTTAATACAATGCAAAAAATACATTTTGTAGCTAGTCATCTAGTCAGCATGTGTTCAGATTGTCTTTGCAGAGCTGCTCTTGTGGGTCACAGACACACAACCTACAAGTGAAGCATATGCTCTTCTGTGTACACTCGCATTGGATTGCTGATCTCCACTCCCATTTGGTATTTCACGTTATTGTTAAATGCTTCTTTAAACTTGTACACACAGGTTCTTGGAAAAAAAAAATTCCAGTATGTAATAAAAGGCAATTTGAGTTCTTGAAATTGAACTTTTGGTGTATTCAGCAGGAAATACTCAAGTAAAAGGTGAAGATAATGTACATTTAATTGAACCTTTCTTCTTTCCTGCTACAATAGACCTGCAATACAAAGCTAGCTCGTTGCTTAGATCAGCTTTCTTACCATTAGGATGCTTATCATAGTCAATTGTTGAAGTTTATACAAAGTACATTCTAAAAGACAACATACTGAATTAAGAGCAGTATTCATTTTATGTGAGAGTAGTCTTTAATGTTGTAACTGTAAGCAGCAGGTGACTCATGAAATGCAAGTTAATTGATGCAGTATCAGCATTACAAAGCGTATTAGAGAAAAACAAAAGTAACAAGCCTTAGTTTGTTTGCAATATAATGCTGACATTTCTTCCATCTATGCTGATAGCAAGACCTCAGTAGCAAGAAAAGTCTGACACTGAAAAATGTTCGTATAGTCTAATGATAGCAAATGTCACATGCAGGAACTTAAACATATGCATTTTATCTTGTGATTCCAGTGCAGTTACTTTTTTTGAAGCATAATTAGCAATAAACTGTTAGCAGTGTTGTTTTGAGTGGGAAAATTTGGTGAGATGAATGACACTTTGTTACACAAAATCATTTATACAGAAGTCAATTTGATGTTAACTTTCACAGTGCTTTCATATAGCTTCTTCATGTTCACAGACTTCTGATAGTTGTCCAGTAAAAAAGCAATGTATTTAAGTTCAACTGTCACCTGCTTTGATGGGGAAGAAGCGCCATAGGGAAATGCCGAGGGGGAAAGAGGCTGGAACATAAAAGTCCCTACATCACCTTTTGAGATTGTTTAGGGATTTGTCCTTAATTTTGCTTTTACTTCACACATAAACAGCTGCAGCACAGCATGCAGTGGCCAAGTCTTCTCATCTAGGTAAGGTCCAGCAGTTACTTCATAGTGGGTTGGTACTGTCTGTTCCTGTACACTCTCTTTTGTGCTCTCATAATGCTTCTAGGTCAAGATGAGCTGCTCTGACCCTCTCATAATTTACAATACTTGTATTAAATGTCAGTTCCCTGCTGCTCAGTTCTGGTCATTATGTCAGCTCTTACCACCTCTACCCTAAGCTCTCTTTACCCTGGAGAGCTAGCTCTGGAGAACTTGCTGAAACCTCAAAGTTCTTTACTGCATTTACAGTTCTTTCTCTGATTTGTAGTTTTACTTGTGCTAATGGAGAAGCTTCATGTGCAGAAATGAGAAATTCCTAGGATTTTGGCATTTAAGGACTTTAGCTGTCTATCTTCAGAAGTCATGATCCTGTGTTTACTTGACAGCATAGAATTCTCAGCACAATGCTTTAATCACTAGGTGAATCACACATTTAAGGAAGCAGGTGGTGGTGCCCTGGCTAAGAGGCTTGCTGGGGCTAAGGGTGAAATATGATTGATATAGTCAAACACTAAGCCAAATGTATACAGATCTTGGGAGTGGACAGGGACACAGAATCGTGTAAGTTATACATCTTTTTAATTAAACTCTTAACTGTCCTTCAGTGCTGACCCGATTTCAGTTTAGGTCCCATCCAGCTCAAGTTGTACCTATTGTGAAATTCGTAAGGATCATAAGTGATATACCAGTGTCATGATCATGAGCTGATGCCTTTAGCTCACAGAATCTTAGACTCCCCATCAGAGTTGGATGAAGTAATGTGACATTTAGTCTGTTTGAAGTTCCCATTCATTTTGAAGCCATTAGTAAAGCTTGCATAGACTTGAGAGTTAAGCCTTCAGCTGTGATATTTTGAAGTTGAATTATGCTAAGCATAATTGAAGAACTTCCATTGACATAGCTTGGCATTCTTAGATTTCTAAAGGTGTTTCAGGAAAAGCTGGGATAACTGCTAGTTTTGTCTGCAGCCTTCTTTTCTCTGGATCACTGGCACATGCCAAGGAAAGGGTCAAAACTGCAATTACAAGAAACATCAGTGTGTCTGTGAACTGAAATGAGCTAAGTGGGGGTACATCCTTGGGTTTGGGTCATTGGTGATTTGGGGAAGCTCCAAAATAACAATATTAAAACAGACCTTTCTTTTCCCCCTTTAGATGAACTGTCCATATCCAGTCAATATTTGCATTGAATATTTTTTCTTAGGGCTTGCTTATGTGCTCAAGTCTGTGAAGCTGCTGAATTAATGTTTATGCTTGTAACCTAGTAAATACTGCTGAGCATACAGATAGGAACACTTCTGCCTTCAGGCACAGAAATAACACTGACAATCAGTATTTACGCTTACCAACTATGATGCTTTTACATACAATGGATGTAGAATAGTTAAAGGCAAAATCTAAATAAAGCTCTTTACCATTGCTAAAACGTTATTTTTGGCAATGGCAAATTATAAAATTTAATGGAAACTATGAAGTCAGAGATAATAAGGTATTAATGTTGTTATGTGCTGCATCTCAGTGAGTACAGAATAGGCAGGAGCTGTACAAGACTAGCTGTGTTAGCCAGATGCTGTTGAAAGGCCCCATTTGATTTGGTGCCCCAGTTCCTTTACTGTAAATTCATGCAGCTCATGAATTTATGTCATGAAGACACAGTGTAGTTTAAGTAGACATAACCATGCCATCTTTAGCTACTGCTAACAATTTTAATACCGAGGACATGATGATACGGACTGCTCCATGTAATGTATTAATTCCAAGTGCATATTGTCATTAAGTCTGTATTATAATTTAATGTGCCAGCTATAATAAAGCTAGCATGATTACTTCTGTCCATGCTATAACTGCACTTCCTTTCTGTGGAAGAAATACAGAAAATCAGATGACTGTTTTCCTATAGACTTTGAAACTACCTTGAAATGCTCTTTGTAACACTTGTCTTTTTCGGTCTTAGGAATTAAAGAACATGTAGAAGTTTCTGCAGAAATGTAATGATTTGACACAATGTTTTCCTTGTCTTGTAGTATGTCTATATGGAATATAGTATTTTTTTTTAAACCCACCTTACTATTTGGTTCTGTAAGAGAATGCTGTATTTAGTTACATATGCTGCAGTCACCTTTTAAAACTAACCGTTTCGTAAGTAGCAAACCTAAGCTGTAGAAATTTCACTGGAAGGATTGAATAAATTTCAGGAAAAGAATTATTTCTAAACAAAGTAATGCAACATTTTGGTTTTTTCCTATGGTCTCCTGTGCACTGCAATAGGAAGAGGTCAGGGTTGTCTTGGTAGTCGCAGGACATAGTGGTGGCTGAATGTGTCTTAGGATCCTTTTAAACTTCTGGAGCAGCATTGCAATACTTGACACTTGCCCTAATCTTTCTCTATTAAACGTTTATTCAGTCCAACTTCCCACCCCCAGACACAGCCATGAGGAGGAGCAGGACACTGCAGTGCAGACTTACACCAGCTAGTTCTAGCATTTATTGAAATGTTTGTTATTTAAGTACCAGTGTGTATCAGCTCTAGAAGCAGAGAGCTGGGAGAAAAAACTGCTGTACATGCAGCTTCAGCTTTGCCTGTATGTGCAGCTTCAGCTGGAGCTTCCAAAGGGCTGAGGAAGCTGATGACCAATACTATTCTTTTGAAAAGTTGCAGACCAAATGTAGTTTAATCTATGCTGGGTTTACCTTTTTCTTTCCAAAAGAGGAAAGCTGCTGTTACATTATCCTGTGTAATCTCAGAGAAGAAATTCAGTTCAATTTTGAATTTAGCTGTGTCTCCAGCTTTCCAAGTTTTTCAGCATGGTGAGCCTATTTCCAATGAGACTTCATTTTCTATTCCATATTTTGTTGTCAGAGCATCAACTGGTCTCTTAATTGTAGGGCTTTTGTTATTCTAGATCAACCAGAGCCAAAAAGGGCTGATTTAATAATTAACAGTTTTGTTTACAATTGAATTCTAGTGAGGTCCTTCAGAGTTTGAAAACGGGTTCTATGTGAGGTAAGTGAATAAAAATGTTTTGGGTTTTTGGCCAGCTGCACCCCTGGCAGACTTAACAAATGAGCTGCAATTGTAAACCCCTACCCCCATTGCTATTGGCAAATTATGTCACTTGTGATGGTTTGAGGGTTTTTTCCCATTTCTGCAGCGTATAGTCACTGTTTACAGGTCAGCCCTCAGAACAATTGTACTGGTACTTCAAACTCACAGAATGTTAATACCTTACAGCGACTTTCTTTATAAGGGAACGAACAATACCGTCATCAGTTCCTCCACAGTAACCTTTAAGTTAAGTGACAGTTTTGGTTTATCTTTCATACTATAGCTTTCAGTGAAAGAAACTCTCATCAAAGTGTACATACGTAATTTCCGATTATCCTTTTAGCTGGTCAATAGATGCATAGCTATTATTTGTACAACATTTGATAATCACCTTTTACACAGACATGTAAGCTTATTAAAGAAAATACGATACAACTGATGAAACAGAATCATAGAATGGTTAGTGTCAGAAAGGCCTTAAGCTCATCTAGGTCAAATCCCTGCCATGGGCAGGGATGTCTCACACTGGGCCAGATTGCTCAAGGCCCTGCCCAACCTGGCCTTGAACACTGGCACGGCTGGTCCAGTGCCTTGTCACTCTCACAGTGAAGTTTCTTACTTGTATAGAACCTGACCTTACCCTGTTTTAGTTTGTACCCATTCCCCCTTGTCCTATTGCTACAGTCCCTGATGAAGAATCCCTCTCCAGTATCCTTATAGGCCCCCTTAAGACAGTAGAAGGCTGCAATGAGGTCTCCATGCAGCTTCTCTTCTCCAGGCTGAACAGCCCCAACTTTCTCAGCCTATCTTCATAGGGGAGAAGGAGGTGCTCCAGCCCCCTGATCATGCTCCTGGCTCTCCTCTGAACTTGCTCCAACAGCTCCATGTCCTTATGTTGAGGACACCAGAACTGTACATAATAGAGTGAGGTATCACAGGAGCAGAACAGACATACAGAAATGAATCCTACAGAAGTTGCCCCTAGTTGAATGGTGTTAACTCAATTTAATTTATTACATTAACTGTCTTGACTGGCTCTTTTTAGATTCAAATTATATATTGATATAAATACCTATGTATTTTAGGGAAGTTCTTAAGAGACACACAGATTAGTAAGTCTTCAAGAGGCCATGCTTAGACCCACCAGAGTTGTGCAACTGCCGCAATGAACCATCAGCATAATTGTGAGCCTGTTAAGTTACCTAATGTTTACCTTGGTCTCTATAGCTGGTGTTAAAAGGAAATCCAAAAATCAAAGCTAATGCCAAGCTACTCTACATTACCAAGACAGAGAAGAAGTTACGATTTTAAAAATCATAGCTTAGAAGTACACAACATTGACTCTGGTCCTGCAGTATCAGTTGTACTAACATATGCGCCTAAAATCCTTTTCATCCTGATGTTACACCATTATCCTATGTTGTAATGGCATCTAGTTCAACTACTGAATGTTTTGCATTTTAAAAGCCTTAATTGTTTTTATTGTATTGTTTTTAAAGACTACAAGGAAACAACATTTTCCTTGTAAATAGTTAAATTTTGAACACTTAAATAAGTTCCAGAGAAGTCCAGTGCTGTATCTTAATACTCCTTTTTGTGTGAGTGAAGAAAACAGTATTACATCCTTTTCTCTTTTAAAGTGTCTGCAGTTATCAATCTCTCTATAGTTTATTTAACCTACTGAGATTTATTTTGGTTAACAGTCTTCTGATATTTGTTGTATGTAAACAAATTTAAGTGAGCAAACTTAAATAAACTTTTCATTTAGGTATTTATGTTCTTTCCTACTAATAAAGGTTGGATGAAACCCTTTACAAAAACCCCTAACAAAACACCTCACTGTCCTTTTCCAGACTTCTGATCTAAATACTTTACAAATTCACAAGGGGTTTTGCAGTTTTATTTCAGTCAGGCTCCCCCCCTTTCCCATCATCCTAATTTGTTCCAATATTTTAAATCTCTTACGCAAAGTAACTTTTATTTAAATAAGCAAAAATGTCAGGAAATACTGTTTATGCATTCCAACTGTTAAATGATACATCTAGACTTGCTTACTGTTGGCAAGATTAGTTACAGCTCCAGTTCTGTTTTTGTATCTCTCTATAGCTTTGTCTTTTAAAATTACAAACTTTCGTATTTCCCATTTGATCCATTAGTCACTACAAATTCGTGCTAGAGCAAATGTGTCTGTATGTGTTGATACACCTAAAGCAGTACCTGCTCCAGCCAAATGCATATGTAGTTTTTGAAACAAAGTTTTAATTATTTCTTTTGGAAATTCCTGGAAAAAAAAAAAAAAACACCACCAACAAACCCAAAACCCTCAGTAAACTGAACTTCTTAATTTTCTTCTGAGAACTGAACAATGGAGAAGTTGTATTAAGTGCATGAAGATAAGTTACTTACTGGATAAACGTGTCCTGACACACTTGCTTAATGCAGTGTATTTATTCTGTTTAAACATAAATATTTGACAGTTTTAGATATTCAGACAAGATTAATTCCAGAAACTGCTGTTATCCCAGGTTTCTCTCTCCTCCCATCTTTGCTCCTTACTCAAAACCAACTTTGTTTAAGTCAGTTTCTGCTATTAATTCTTCCAGAACACTGCTGATACTTACCAGTTTTTCCACACATCAAACAAGACTATAGCTGAATGTAGCAAAGATCCATGTGCAACATCAGCATGCTCTTGCCTTAGAATTCGTAACTTAATCTTGAAAAGATAATTTGAACCAGTAAATTTGAACTTAAGCAGCTCTTATTCAAGTACTATTTTACAAGCTCTTCTCATGTTCTGTTAGCAAGGTCCTGTGCTCATTTCTGTTAACTATCCAGTTTGGTAAAGCTATGTGGTGGATTAGATTTACCTTTCCTTGCTGAACAGCAGTGCTCTAACTACAGACTTAGGGTGACTGGATGATAGATGAGTCTTAGACTGACTACCTAACATTTCTGATTGGGCCTCCTCAAGAAAAATTTAATATGGGCCATTCAATGTTAAACAAAACCAAAAGGTTTTCAGAGATTCATTGCTTTTACTTGAGACCACATCGACACTTGTAGTTGTACCTGAACAACGGGTAAGATTCCCCAAGCACTATAAGCAAAGTTCATTTGTGGTAGTCTTGTGTAAAACACAGTCATATCAATGTTCTGCTGGAGCTCTGCTAAAGAACATACTGTAAAATTATCTGTTTAGGCCTCCCATGAGTATTCCTATATTTTTTGTACTAATCTTTCTTGTGCTATCAAATGTGCTTCTAGATTTTCAATTCAATCAATAGTGAAGGAGACAAAGTAGTTTTAGTTGGAAGCTAATGGCACCTCTGTTTTGATTTGCTATAGCAACGTGTCTGTTTAATTCTGTCTTCCTTCCCCAAAGACTGCTGCAAAGACTTACTAGAAGCTATACAGAATATGAAGGTTTATTTCAAAAGAATACATTTGCAAGAATACACATAATGCACTCGATGTAACAGTACCTTCTGCAAAAATAGGTTACATTAATACCCAGTAATGAAAGAACAATCTTAGTTCTCTACAAATTAGAAAGCAGAGAGAATAGCCTGGACAACCTTCAAAATGGAGGTTATAGTTGTGTATGTTGTGAGAAGTAGCTAACTTTAAAGCATGACACCACAGAGCTAATGTTGGTAAATCAAACTACTAGCACATGGCTGCAAACTATTCTTTTATACAGGATTAACAAATATTTTGGTTCCAATTTGGTTTTTACACAGCTCTAGTGCCTCAGGGAAAATGCTTATCAAAGATACACAAAAACTATCCAAAATTACAACGTAACTAGTAAAATGCCTCCAAAATTGAGAGGAAAGTAATCATGTTAAATTAAAAAAATTTAACCAGGACTTCCAGACAAGGTTTCCTGTGTTTTAATCAGAGAAAGTTTACAAGAGATTTCAATAAGTTATCTTGAAACCAAGCAGCTGTAGATCTTAGAATCTTCGTGGAGGTCCACCTTTAAATGGTTTAAATCCTGAGCCACTTACCCTCTGCATGGAATTCCCTGTGATCTGTACAACTCTATTAATTGGTGAAGAATTACTGGAAACAAAGGTTTTAAAAAAGTGTTAAGTTATGGTAAGTATCCAAACTCTTGATGTACAAGTTAAGAACATTGTTATGTCTCATATCACCCCACTGTTAAAACTGTAAGTCTCAAAAGAGACTTAACAAGGTGCCACTTCTTTCTGCGCAGGTGCACAGTACTGCCACTAGCAGTACAACAGTTGTGGAGTCATGTGCTGGCATAGGAAAGATGAGTTTGTGTGCTGTGCAGCAACAACCCCTCCACAGAAAGTAATGCTGCTTTTGCACTGAGACCATTATACTTCCTAAGCACAATCAAAGCTTTGAGAGCTCACTAGGGAACTGAGAGGAAGGAATACTTTTTGTACCTTGTATGTGGAGACATCATGCCACCTCCTCCACGGCCATCTCCCATTCTCCTTGTGTCATGATACCCACTTCCTTGGGAACTAGGTCCATGCCATTCTTTTCTTGGTCCAGTTTCACGACTATGGCGCTCGACACCGTGTCTGTCCTCATTATAGTGCTAGGAAGAAAGTGGTAGTCATTTTCAGAGCTAAAGGTGTACTTCATTATCAACAGGAACCAAGCTTTTCAAGACAGCTAAACTCACACTATAAACTTATAATATACAGAACTCAAGCATCTTTTAATATTTTAGCCCACAGGCAGCTAACCCACACTTACAAGAGTCCTATTAAATGTAACAAACACCTAATTTGCAATGGGTGTTCAGGTATGCAGGGAGTGAAGTTCTGTGAACTCATACTTTAACTCCCAGTTCTGCCCTGATCTCATATAATCACTATGTTCCATATAGCTAGAGAAAGACTATTCTTTTTTAAATGCTTCAAGATCTAGTGGCATGGACCAATTTGGTCTGTAGGCTTTAAAGGCAAGTCCTACAGAACGTTTTTCTCTCAGTAACAATACAATGCAGATTAAAACAAACTGCACCGAAGTAGCAGGCAATATAAGGTTGAGACCTGGAAAACACATGACAACAAATTCTTAAAACCCTTATCAGCAACTCATTCAGGTGGTGTTCTGATCTACCTGAAAGGTGCTAGACAAAAAAAAAAAGAAGAAAGAATTGGGGGTGTTTTCTGCAATTTCTTGGCTTATTAAAAAACCCCACCAAAAAAGAACTTTTAAAATAAACTAACTTTCAAATAGCCAGAACACTTGGTGGTCATTTCTGTGAAGCTACACAGTCATTTTCCAGTGTGATTTTGCTTTTTCCTGTCTCATTCATGCACACAAACACAAGAAGATGACTCACTTGTCCTCCACCTCTCTCTCCCATCACACCTCGCTCTCCTTCTCTGCTTCCGTACCCGGAAGCACTGCTACGGCTACCAGGAGGCGCACCTCTCACGTGTCCAGACACTTCTCTTCCCGATCGATCCGACCTCTCGCTTCTGTAAAAATCGCTTTTATCAAAATTTTGGTTTCAGTATAATAGAACTGGTACCAAATCACAGCACATGCACACTTCAAGGACTCCCTTTTGTTTTTCAGGTTCCTAGCAACTTGCAGTTAGCTTCTTTCTTTTAGATCTATGTAGCTCTCTAAAGAGTTAAAGCTTGCATGTTACTTGTTCACATTCTTGCAGAAAAGCCTCCTTACTTTATGTTGCTACACAGTGTTAAGAACAAGCTGCTGGGAGTCAGCACCAAGTTTACAGATAAGGTTTAGTGTATGTGACAACATACACACCGCCTTTTCTAATGCATTTTGAAAGTGACTTTGTCATTCTTTAGGGAGGGGTCTGTTCCCTCTTTACACAGTGATTCTTGAGAAATTGCTACTATGGGTAAACTCTGTGAGAATCAGCACATTCACTAGTTCATTGGTTAGCCAGCATATTTACCTGCCATCCCGCTTGTCTGTGCTTATGCTTCCCTCACTCTTCCAATTTGTTTGCCTAGGTGGATTTGAACCAGTCTCTCTTGGATGTCGACCATGTGGTATCTCAGGTCTGTCATGAATTATCACTGTTCTTCGTTCATCTCTGTCTCCTCGCACTTCTCGTCTATCTGTGTCTCGAAGTTCACTTCTTGGTTGAGGTGGTTCATTTCTTCTGGACTCACTGAAGTTCTTGGGATATCTCTCAAAGCCCGGCTCTTCTCTTCGTGCTGTTGGACGAGTCTTTTTTGCTTCACCTTGATTTACAAAACGTTCTCGCCTAAGTTGTTGAAGTAGAAAAAAGTCATGTGCTTGTCTCCCATTTTCCCACTTCTCTGCACATGGAAGCACAATGTGAGCTTACAAAAATATCTTTATATTACATGTTCATTACTATATATGTGACATGTATCTCTATGATCCTTCCCACCTAAATTGTATTTATTTCTACAGTTGTGATTTTGAGCCTGAGTTCTTATAGCCAGTTTAACATTTCTTTATGCATTTACCATTTTAGTCAGTATAATTTAAGCAATTGTAGGGCTTTCTTTTCGCCTTGTATGAAGCAGAGGGAATGCTAGATTTCGAGTCACCTACAAAATATAGTTCTAGCTCACTGCAGCACAGAAGTCCGGAAGCTACAATTATGTGGTCTTAACAACTGGTTACTGGAGAAGTTTAATGGAAACAAAACTGGAACTGGAACCAGCATTTACTGCACAGTAAATTTACTGCATGGATCCTTGTGAATGTGACTTGTGCAAGAAATTCTCTTAACTCTGATTAAGTAAGTTGCTTCTAGCTTTGCTTCTTAAGCAGGTAAGTAAGCACATAGGACAGATATAATCCACTGAACCCACTTATGACTAGGTGAAAGAGGAATGATCACAACAATTCTTTTGAAATGTCACCCAGAAGAGACCACCAGGCAGTTAACTTAAAAATCCTCAGAGAAAATCAAACTAGATTCCATGGTAAAAATTGCCAACTCTGAAGACACAATAAATTTTGGGACACTGCTGCAATTCTATTGCATCAGAACTCTATAAAGCCTTTAGCACTATTTTAAATGTTGAACAGTTATGAGTGAAATGCAAAGAGATGTGGGCAGGTGAATACTTGCCCTGTTACCTACGCTTACCTGTCAAAAGATGATGATGGAACAGAAGAACCTTCTGGGTATCGTCCCCGTTCTCTGTGATCAAAATCATTAAACCTGTTCTGCTGGCGACTGTAATCTGAACTGTGACTAAACCGTGCATCTGTATCAAGAGCCATCTTCTTATTCTCATTCCAGTAAGGATCATCTCTCCTTTAAACAAAACAAATGAATTCTCATCAGTTGCACGGATCCAAATCAAGGCCTAATACATAGAAAATTGTTACGAGTCAGCTGTCTGTTTTAAAGATGTGCATTTGACATTTGGAAAGCTACTAACAGAAGTGGACTCTTTAAATAGTGGACAAAATCATTTAAAGAAAAAAAAACCCAAAGCACTCCTATTTAAAGTGCAAATTAAAGAGACAAAAACATCAACAAAATATGCAATAAAATCTAAGCAATAGCACAGTGTTGGGCACTTTAAAATGAACCAACAAACAAACTGAAACCCCAAGAAAAATATCAATGTAGCAAAAACCAGCCTTCCAAGGGAAAAAGAAAAGCCCTCTAGGAAAAAAACCCAAACCCAAACCCAAACCAAACAATGAACACCCACGAACCAGAACAGCTTTCTCAGCAAAGAGCAGTGTAGGAAACATCACAGCCTTGCTTACTAAACATTCAGCTACTCTCTGATAAGAATGTGAGATATTGAGCGTATTATCAGTAGCTATATTTATTTCTCTATTGAACAAGTATTAATATTCTGCTACTGTATCTACTGTGACAACTTACATTTACTTTCCACTGTACCTGATACATCAATTTTATGGCTGAGGTCTCAGCCCTATTTTTTTAGCCAAGTAAAGATCAAAACCAGTTCATTCATGTGGCTCAAATGCCAAATAACAGGTGTCATTGGCTTCAGTAAAAATGAAAGCCATAAGATTGACTTCCTGAAGCATCCACTTACCAGAAATGTGAATTCTTAAAGCAGAAGCTAGGAATTTCAGCCAGTCTCAGCTTTTCTCAGCAAATGTACTGAATTGCGTTACACTCTTTTTGTAAAGTAACAATTAATTCACAGGATGCTTCCCTTATTTCAGAATTCTCTCTTACAGATAAGGTACGTTTCATGCTTAGCATAAACTGATGTCAGAACCAAATACCTGAAAGCCAGCTCTTCTGTGAAGATTTGTTTCAGGTAAAAATGCATTTTCAAGTCTGACACAAGGCTGGTATCTGTTTCGTTTACTAAACGGTGTCAAACCATGGTTTGAGAGTTAGATTACCTGTGATCTACATCACGGGGTCGTTTCAAAGAATTTCTCTTCTCTTGTTCGTAACGAAGTTGCTGCTGTTGTCGACGAAGTTCCTCCCTTTCACGTGCAATACGCTCCGCTTCTTTTCGACGTTCCTACCATGAGAGCGAAGGGTCAATAAACACAACAAACAATAACCCTTTATTAGAGATACCTGTAACAGTTAGCAAGTATATGGACTTAACAGTTGATAATTTTCTATCAAAGACTATCTAATACAATTAATCCTTGGATAGCATCTAAGATTAAAGAGCATATGGAATATTTCTCCCAAAAAAGTAGACAACAGATCTGGAGAAGCTATTGGCTATTAGAAATATCTCCAGATAAGTTCCTGCACTGCTACTGTATTTGTTGGTCAGGAACACATCCATCAAGCTGCCACTGACACAGAATCATAGAATAGTTAGGGTTGGAAAGGACCTTAAGATCATCAAGGCAGGGACACCTCATACTAAACCATGCCACCTGAGGCTTCAACCAACCTGGCCTTGAATGCCACCAGGAATGGAGCATTCACAACCCCCCTGGGCAATCCATTCCAGCGCCTCACCACCCTAACAGGAAAGAATTTCTTCCTTACATCCAATCTAAACCTCCCCTGTTTAAGCTTGAACCCATTACCCCTTGTCCTGTCACTACAGTCCCTAATGAAGAGTCCCTCCCAGCATCCCTAGAGCTCTCTTCAGATACTGGAAGGCTGCTATGAAGTTTCCATGCAGCCTTCTCTCAGTAAAATTACGGAAGGCCTGTAGGACAATATGTTCTGAGGTCGTTTGTTTTTAGAGACGGACATGTATAGCCTTGGCATAAACCAGTAACGAGAATTTGCTATCAAATTACAAGTCAAGCAAAAAAGATAAAGATTACTGCTGTTGTACACTTTGGATTTTGTAGTGTTTGGTTGGTTCTTTAATGGGCTGGGTGAAAAGGTGAGGATCAAAATTCACTGCAAGTGCCAACTGGGTTATGCTCCAAAATGATAGTGCACCGCAAGCCAAAACAGAAATACGCACACCTGCTCAATACGGACACGCTCTCTTTCCAACCGCTCCCGTTCCATCCTTTCCCTCTCTAGCTTTTGCCTTTCAATTTCTAATCGTTCCCTTTCTCTCTGTAAGCACTCTTCTCGTTCGTGCATTATTCGTATGCGTTCTCTCTCACGACGCTCCCTCTCAGCAATTTCTCTTCGCCTAAAGAAAAAAGGAGAAAAAGGGAAAGATGTGGCAGAAACTGATCTAAAATCTCTCATCCAAAACTAACATTACCTGAGGTACAGACACTGAAAAAAACTATTTCAGAGTAAGGTCTTGACAGAAGTCCCAGAATAAGAAACCAACTCCTTTTAGCCCCAAGTAGCCAAACTGGTTTTAGCATATTCTATAAAACCATTTAAGCAGACAGCAGATCTAGGAAAAGTTTTACCATCATTCTTGATGTATTCCATGCTGGATTCGTATTTTTATGCTGTCATTTGGCAAACAATAACAGCAGCTTAGCCAAGAATAGGATTTAGATCTTAAAAATAAATGCTATTTTAGCTCTTGTCCTCTTCAAGCTAACAAAAAATTTAGTTGTTTTCTGTCCAAAACCAAGACAGATTAAATTGACCACTCTGACTCACACAGGTTAGGTACACTTGTCAAAGCTTCATTTTGCTTTCATCTTCCCAGTACCTTACAAGAATCAGGAAAGGCATTTTCTCATTAAGCTTTATGGTTGCTACAAATTCCTTTCTTTAGGGAAATCCAGCTAACAGAAGTCATTTAACTATCCTTTGGAAGCTTTTGGACAGATGAAAAGAGCAGAATAGAACAGTATAGCTGTTTAGTCCTTTTACTTAAAGGGACAAGATTATTATGCTCAGTTTGCCATTAAGATATACAACAGTTCTCTGTTGGAAAACAGACACCCCCAAATACTACCTCTGCACATTTGCTAGTCAACTTCTCACCTTTTCGAACAGAAAACTGGCATGCAGTAACAGTTATGAGATATACCCCCCATAACCAGCACTAAGCTGTGTGTTTACATTTATGGCTATTAACAGATTAAACAAAAATTCTGGAGTCCATTAATTTATATAAAGGTACTGACAGGCAGAGTTCCAGACTTCTAGCATCTGAGCAAAAGGCTTGACAGAATGCATTCTGAGTGGGTTTCTAAATATAGTATCTGATCAATTAATGTAGAAAATAGCCTTTAGCAAAAAGATGAATTACTACCTTCGGAGTTCAACAGCTCGTCGTATTCTTTCCAATCGAACCATGTGTTCTCGCAATCTCTGTTCCTTCATCTTTTCAAAAGGCAAGATATCCTTTCTACCCCTGTATTCCCTGAATTTCACTTTATCTTGAATAATACGCTCTTTGTTCCTCAATATCTGTGGCTATAGATAGAGATTACAATGGTTATTTCAGAAGTCTCATTCATTTAGGGAGATTTCTGGATGCTATGTTCAAGTATCATTAACTACTTAGCTATCCCCAAAGCATACAAAGCTTCTATCTAAGCTTAACAGTTTGTGGTAGTTCTTCACTTCTCAGTGAAAATATCAACTGTAAGGGAGTATCAAATCAGATAAACATTGCATCAAATCTATAGATACTTACTTTATCAAACCTTCCCCTTCTAACTGTCCTAGTGTGGCCTTGGTCTCCTTTCATTTGGTCTAAAACTACAACTTGACCTGGGCTTTTACCACCTGGTGAAAGGGGGAGAAGAAAAGAAGAAAAAGAAGAAGGGTTTAACACACACATACACCCCTGTTCACCTATTACAGCTTTTCCTTAGTGAATATCTGAATCCCTGAGCAGAAGTGTTACTGACAGAAGCAGCATACCAGCACATGGCTGTAATTAAGTAGCAATATAAAATCTGGAAGCTTTTACATCAGCTCCAAAGTAATTATGTTACTGAGTCTAAAAAAAGAACGAGTGTTTAATTGTCTGGTTTCCAATAAGAGCAAGAACATGCCCACAAAACAAGTCAGCCACACACATACAACAGGACGAAGACATGGCTCTATTGCATACTTATTCTTTTCTTTTCTTCAGATTTTTTAGTGGATTCTTGACTGGGGCCACTCGCTCCATTATCACTCTTCTCATCTTTACCTTCTGTTTTCTTGGCTTCTTTACTTTCTTTTTTTTCAGATTTCTCAGATTTCTTTTCTTCTTTTTTGGTTGACGGAGTTCTTATTAGGAAGGAAACACAAATGCAATGAGGAAAATTCAACTTAAAGGATTTTCACAACTTCAGAAGACACGTGCAATTTCTTACTTGCTGGCTTTATCACTTGAGGCAGTCTTCTTATCTCCCATGCTCCTACTAGAACCAGATTTATCATCACTTTCTTTCTTCAGCTCCTTTTTGGAGGGATCCCCTTTCACCTATGTTTTTTCCCCAAAAGCAAATAGGTTAATACAGATTCTTGCATAAGATGGTCTATTTTGGGAAGTTTTCATCTCATTAAACCTACTTTCTCAACAGAAATTTGTTGTCCATGCAGCTCTGTTCGGTGAAGGTGTGCAATACATCTAGCCACTTCTGTACTAGAGGACATTGTTACTATGCCATAACATTTTGCCCCTGGGCTTCGTGCATTTGTGACCACCTTTGCACCAAGTACCTATATAAACAGGTAAAATTTAGGTTTTGAGAGACATTTCTAGTAAGGAACTAATAGTATTCCAATAATATTTTTACCCTAGTATGTAAAAAACAAAGCAAAACCACCCAACAACAACAAAAAACCCCACCCCACTGGAAAGACTGACACTCCTAAGTTTCCAAAGGCATGTAATTCCATAAGAATTTGAAGCTTTGAGAACTTTATCCCAACTTTCACATCAAGGCACATTAATGATGACATTCCATTTTGAGAAGTCACAACCTCACGCACATTATCTAAATGTTTCTTTTGAAAGTTACTGTCAGAGTTAATTCACAGAAACACCACTGATCTGAATTTGACAGTTCATGTCTAACAGATTAATCCCCCCAAAAGCTGCCAAGTAGTGCCAGCAAGGTGTAAGTTGCATGACATAGTAACTCAATAAGGGGGCCAATTCCTCAAAGGCATCTATCAAATGCAACCAGCTCTTTGACACCTGCTTCTTGAGAAAGCACTGCGTTCCTTGCTATAATTTCTGTAATTACTGGAGCCAGTTATCTTGATGTAGTCATGCTCTTAACGCAACAATTTTGTCTTTCTAGCAGCCTGTAATGGTACAGTCACTTAGACATTATGTATTTCCCAGTTAATTTAAAACTGGGAAGCTAAGTAAATACAGGTAACAAGCATCTTTACAGCAAAAACAGCTACAGAATTGGAAGTTTTAACAAAACATACTCTTGGGTTTCAGCACTTGTGAAGGCATTAAATAAAATCACCTACTAAATTCGTGAGAAAAATCAGATATCCAAAAATCAGCACACATATGTGATATTCACAGTGTTAAGGTTCTAGCTAGTGCCCAACATACAATAATGTCGTAACTGCAAAGGCTTATACAAACACTGAATTTCCAGTTATCAGCAGCTCCTTCGAGAAAATGAGAACTGCAATAAAATTGTTTTCAAGAAGACTGCTTAGCTTATATGGATTCTGCACTGTTCTATGGAATTTGTATGTTCAATTGAATCTAAAATCCAGGAAAACAGACTTAGTTTAAGCAGCCTATAAAAAAATTCAGTAAGTCATTAAAAGAGTCCCTTAGATGAACAGCCATTGACTCTTAACTTTTTACCCATTTTTTCTATTCACAGATGCTCAGAACACGTTTTAAAAACAGTGTCACCAAGCAGCAGGTTCTATAGAAACTGTTCACATTATAGTTTTCCCAGTTAGCACATTACCTTTCTCTCATGGTTAAACACAGATGCTACAAAAGAACATAGCCATCATTATTTAATTAAGAAAATAAGAATTTAAGCCAGTCCTGACCAGTCACATTTGTGACATTTCTTTTGCCTCTATCGGAAGAATGACTTTTTAGTATTAATAAACAATTTTTAAGTATTTTATGGGAAGAATAATTTATGGGTTTTACCTCTATGGGAAGAATAATTTCTTACAAAAGTCACGTGATTCTTCCCATAAGCATGCACTCTTATTTTAGATGCTGAAAATAGAGGTGTTTTTTTAGCTTACACTGCTTGGACATTTCAATTCAGGCTCTTATTTAAATAAAGTATTACTCAATTTCTGTAACTGAATAGAGGAGGGGGAAGAGACACATACAACACACATGGTATCCCACCCCACGAAATACCTTTCCATATTTGCCAAAGAGATTTTTCAAGTCAGCAGCTTTTGTGTTGGAAGACAGTCCGCTAACCCACAGGTTTCTAGTTGAACTTCCACTGCTACCACTAACACTGCTTGCACTTCCTGAAACAAGTTTTACAAAACAGCCAAAAAATTAAGGTGACAAAGGTACCATTAATATTGAACTAAACTGTTGCTGAAAAGAGAAGTTTAGCCTGTTACCTTTAAGCAACTGTTTATCTGTCTACCTTTCTTGAAAAGACTTCTATATGAAAAAAAATATATATAGTAAGATTTCATTCATTTACTCATGTGTTGGAACCAACAGCTTGGCTAACACATATCCAAATGACACAGCTAGAAAAATCATACAGTTCTTTGTTAAAGGCATGCTTTACCCCTCATCTAAGAATGTACATTCAGTATCAACTTCTGAAACTTATCAATAACTTTTACCCAAGAACATTCTTTTAGCACCCATTTGTCCTTTATCAGTGTGTCTTAACAGTACTCGCATTACCAAAAGATAGCAGGAAGGTTAAGTTGAGGAGACTGAGCCTCCAGAATAATGCGGTCAATTCCCTAACTTCTTCAAGTATATGCATTCCACCCAGAACAGCTTTTTAAAAATGCTGCTGGATGTAGAACTGGAGGCAACCCACTGAAATGAGTCCTGCAAACTAAGGAAAATCCTAAAGAAAAAAGCAGAAAAACCTTATGTGCTCCCCACAGATAGCAATCATTTTTGCAACAATACAGAACTGGGAGCAAGAGATTCACGTAATCTTATTCCCAAATCTTTTAGCCTTACATTGTTAGTTCAGCTTGTTCTTGTTTGCTGCCAAATATATGAATGGCTTTTGAGTACGTTAAATTGTAGCCAGTCATACAGGCAAGACCAGGACTGGATCTTAAGCTAAATAGTTGGAAAATTTGGTGGTATGCAGAGTTTTAAAAGGTAATTTAACCACCTTGAAGAAAATAGTAATTTTCTTTCTTCAGTGCATGAAAGCAACAAATTTCAGTTACCAGCTACCGTCAAAACAGGATATCCTGATAAATCGTTACACACTTAGAATGTCATGAAATATCATTAAAGAGCCACGGCTGGCTTTGGCTATGTATTTTAAGACAGCCTTACAATAGCTCCGATTACAGTTACGTATGCTACATGAAAACATATCTGCAGTATCTTCATTTAATTTCCTTGTAAGCATATAACTACCATAAAAAGACATGCATCTACAGAAGACTGAATTATCTCTATCACAAAAATTTTTCCTCAGAAATTAATTTAGCAGATAAAATTCCATTCACCCATTAGTGATATGAGAGATATTTTTTGACAAAGGTTTTTGGCAGAGAGCTTGTAGGCAAAACAGGGAGACTCATGAGATTATACAAATGCACTTGCTCAAGTATGAAGCATTGGTGTAACTGGTGACATTAACGTGCTCTTGAGCTCCACTCAAGTATGAGTTTGTAATCGTAATACAGGGTGTTACAGTAAATGGATAGAAATTCCAACAAAGACAAATAGGTCCAGGTTTAAAACACTGAACAACCAGAAGAGCTGTTATAAAGGTTCACTTTATTTAAAAATGAGCTAGAATTAAAAACAAGACAAAAAAAAATAATTGGCATTATGTTTAATTACTTGCAATTATTTTTTGCTGATCTTGCATATAACATCAACCCAAACCGTAGTATGTAAAGTACAGCAGGCTTCTCTGAAAATTACACCTTCTCATCAAAACAAAGACTTGCAAAATATTAAGTGCAATTTGCTCCCAAAAGTATTTTGAAATAAGAGAATGTATTTTCATGGGAGTCTTTAAGTATCTTTGACCTTATGAGGAATCTGACACAGGGAAAAAAAAACCAAACCAAAACATACACATGAACATATAACTAGTGTCTACTGTAACTCTAGCATAATTTAATACAGATGTATGAGTTCAGTCATGTAAGCTGTTCTAGCATGTGTCAAGCAGTTTCTCAAACGGGGAAGCATTTAGTTCTGGACAATACTACCCTAATTTGTAATAGTTACCTTTATCATCCTTTGATGTTGTCTTGCTTTCTTTAGATTCCTTAGTAGAGCTAGAGAAGCAAATTAAAAATCAGAAGAAAATTGAAAATACAGCATGTGGTAAGTGTTGCATTTACACTACTAATACTAGTAGACAAGTTAGCATTGCAAAAAATAAAAATAAAAAAGGGCTAGACTGTATATTTGAACAAATGATTCCCTTATGGATTCTTGCACTGATTTTCCCCAAGATGCCTGAAGATCTAGATTTTCTGACAACTCTATTCAGTGGATATATGGCAATCTTCTCCAGATTTCAGGACGGGGACTTGACTTCATTTTGTGTTCTTAGAACTGATAGCTGTTCATTACCATCATCACAAGGACATTTAAAAAATCGTCAATTTGAAAAAAACAAATAAATGCTGACAATGCGACAATGCAATCAGAAGGACATAGTGTCTATACGAAGATCTTGAATTTTAAAAAGTAACTTATGGCGGTCAAAAAAATCTATAGGCAGGAGCATAGGATACTAATTATAAGATTCTTGCTGCTACCCCCATAATGTAGAGTGATCTTATTGAATGCTGGTACTCAGTATCGTAAAGAACTGACATAGAAAAACAAACCTCTTTGCTTGACCAGAGGCCCCAGTAGACGAGGGACCTTTCTTCAAAGTATCCTTTTCTTTGTCTCCAGATTCTGCTTTCTTTGAACTTTCCCTGGCTTCCTTCTTGACGGGATCACCCTTCACGCAGTCTTCCTTCTTACCATCTTTATGGTTCTCAGTCATCTCATAGTCCTTGCTTTCCTTCTCCAGGCTCTGTGAAATGGCATCCTGCCCATCCTTGGGCTTACTTGCTTCAGAATCTGTAATTTTCACATTTTTACCTGTTTCTAGGAGGTCATCACCATCAAAATCCAGAGTGATGGCATCTTCAGCCTGGATTGTAACCGATATGTTATCATCCTCAGCTTCTTTCACAGAGGTGTTAGCTTCCATCTCTTCATGAGCCGTGTGATCAGCCTCAGCTAGGCTTTCTTCTGAAGGAAGAGGTTTAGATACTTCTTGTGTACCATCACCAGAACCTGCTTTATCTAAGAGGATTTAACAGGAATAAATATGGCAAAACAGAAGTTTAAACAATTTCATATGCATAAGCTAGAATAGGACCTAGAAAATACAAAGCCAGTTATTAGCACTGATGGAAGGTTAGAAAAAAACACAAGGTGTATTAACACAAATATAAATCCTTTACCCAGGATCACTTATTCTTCCATGGCAAAACACATTTTCTAGAGACAAATACCAAAACATTAGGAAGGGGAATATGGTTCCATCCTGGAGATACCCGTTCTTCATAAGAAGTATCCATTTTCCAGTTTAGGATTTAGTGTTCCAGAAGAAAATAGTCGCTTTGAATGCTCACAGTTTGATTTAAGATGTCTTTGAATCTTCGTGGTTCTAGGACTTCTTCCCAAATCCGAAAGAATTACAGTCTTGGAGAATTTCAGCCAGTCTTCCATGCTAGGGATCTCCCTTGTTTTTTCCATTCCTAAGCAGTTTTAAGGCAGTCAAGTTAGCTGCACAAGGCTGCTGCAGAACACGACGTGAGCCTTAATCCAGAGTTCGTAGACAAATGGTTCTCAGTCTTCATCCACTGGAGAGATTTTCCATCTCAGTCCGACACAGGCATCTCCAACCATATTCTTGGACTTGTGCAGACAAGGCACTTCAGCCATAGGGTCCCTCGTAAACATGGAGTCTGTAGTTTTATCCTGTAGCTTCAGTAATGTGTTTATCCCATCTTTTGCAAAGTGACGGTGTTCCATGTCCTTTGTAGTCCACAATACGCAGAATCCTTAAGACTTCTGTCCAGGAAGTCTGTTTGCCCAAGTGCATTACATTCCTTCTGTAGTTTCACTAATGAGCATAGCTTACAAAAACTAGCCACTCCATGGGTTTCCAAACACTTGTTTTACCATCCTATGTACAACTGGTATTTCTATGTGACAGTAAGCCAAGGATATGATGGTCCATACGTTTGTTGGGAGCTCAAGCTCAGTGTAACGGTGTGTCATTTCACTCAATTAAAAATCAGTTACTGCAGTGCAAGCTGGAAGTTCTCACATCAAGACTTACCGTATATTAAAATTGGAGTCCTTGAATACTATGTTTTTTCATTAAGAATCATAGTATTACAGCTATATTATACATCCACCACAGTAACTGATAAGTACTGTAATCAACTCTTTAAGAGTAAAATAACTCTTAGGAGTGAAATAAACCCACTGACTGCAATGATTCCAGGTGCTGGGCTTAATAAGGAGACAACTGATACTTAGTACTGGAGACAAGCCTAGTATTAGGAAAGAGATTGAATACTACAAGAGAAAGTTGCCTGCTCTACCAGACTAAGACCTCTGAACTCTATTAAACTTTAAACATACCTTTCTCATTTTCTTCATCTTCACCTTCCTGCAAAAAAAGAAAGTCAAGACTAAACAGCTCCTACTTTAAAACTTTAAGCAGAACAGTTTGTAGTTTCCACAGAATTTCTATCCTTTGAAGGCAAATTAATGAACCCCAAACTGTTTCCAAAGAAAAAATGGTCTAGAAACCAAGCCTGTGCAGCTCTCCCTTGTCAAATCACTGAAAATTTGTACGAAACTTCATTGGTGTGTATCTGCAACACTTGCAGTTTGCAATTGGAACACACAGCTATTTTCTTCCCCTTAACTCAATGGGACATTTCTAAGCTGTTCCATATCTTGCTAAAGCCTTCAGAACGGCTGTCTAATTACGACTTTCAATGCAAGCAATCCATCACTAGGTTTAAAATCTTAGGACAGAAGTCAGAAACTAGGTAGACTTCCTCCACTAAGTACATGAAAATGAAAACAAGATCTTAAAAGGTATTTACTTATTTATCATTAGCCTCACAGACCAAGGCATGCTGTAGAAGATGTCATTTTCAGACATCAATTCCATGCAACTTAGAATTTCTGAACTTAAAGATGTCACAGATGCATTAACACCACCACCACCACCCAAACCCAATCCTTCCTCCCCATTCTCTAAAGGCAGATTTCTACATTAAAACAGGAGTTTAGGCATATATACTATGTTAGCATTTGACATAGCCTTCTGAAGCATTTCTAAGACGGTTTGAAACATACTGCTTTCTAAGTCTATGCGCTAAATATGCCCAAATTGTAGACACGAATTTGCACTTAAACAGGACATCTTATTTGGAAATCATTATTACCTGCATTATAAAAAATATGAATAAAAGCTTCCTATACTGTTTACCTGTATTGTACATCATCTGACTCTAGGATTCATGCTGGAACAAAAAGCCAGTCTAAAGTGATCTTTTCCAACTAAACAGACATGAAAACCAACTTAACAGAAATTATTTGGAACTTACATGGCCAGCTGGAAAAGTGTAATCTTCCACGTCTTGACCTTCGTTTTCCTATGAGAACATAAAAACGACTTGCTCAGCAAAGTATCTGTAAAACACTTCAATATTCAGAGAGTCAAGAGATTCATTTAACTCAGGAAACATTTTAGTTAAGTGGAATCACACTCAGTAAGGTGAACATCAATGAGCAGTTCTCATTACTTGTATCTTTCAGTTCAGTGAACAGATTACGTATGTGAAAACTAGTATCAGGGAAAAAGCCCCCTTAGGGCTGCAGTAGTATTTTATCAGTCAATCCATGCCACATCTGTTTCAGGACTATTCAAACACAAGTCAAGGAGAACAGAAAGAAAAAAAATACTAATTATCTTTTACAGATGAGCAAGACAAACTAAAAGAAAAACCCCCAATCCCTAGTTCTGACTTCCCAGGAATACAAACACACATAGAAAAATGTACATTTTGCTGATAAAAATACATGTAAAATATAACAAAGAACCTGATTCACAGAATCCTTTTCTGTCTCTTCTGTTGTCTCTGCTGGCTCTGGGTCCCGGTATCTTTTCTTTTCTGCAGGTGGCAGTTCTTTTGAATTCAAGTTCTCATCTTCAACAGATTCTTTAAAGTCCTTTAATTCATCATTTCCATCTAGATCACTTGCATCTTGAGTCTCCAATTCACTTTCCTTTTGGTGTGAAAAACAATTATTTGACATTACAAGGGTGTTACTTATATTCTGAGAAACTAATGGGCGGAATCACTGTTTCTGCAAAATGCTGTTAACACATCCATAACAAAAATTCATAGCATGTTTAAAAAAACCACACACCTTCACACCCTCAGGCACCACAGCTGAGAACACAGTAAAAACAATGCTCCAAATTTCCACATAAATTAGCACAAAGGAAGTGGAAGCTTATTTTGGTAAATAAAGCCAAACATTAAGCTTAAACTCAGAAAAGAAAAAAATTACATACTTTTATTACCTTGACAAAGGAATCATCTTCAACTGAAGCATCACCAGTTAATTCATCAGCTTCATGCTTTTTACCTGGAATGACAAGATATACTAATTACTAGAGCTACTCCATATACCAGACTTCCTTTCAATACTGAAAATACACTAAATATTTCAATACTGGATACTGTGGCTGGGCCGTAATTTATCTGAACTGTTCACTATTAAGATGACCCTTCCCAAACTGAGTATTTTCAAGGTCAGCAGGAAAAAAAAATGTGAGCTGAGCAAGCATGAACAATTAATGCTGTTGCATATACAAGCAGTTACATCCAAGTTAGAGATTTTAACACCAATCCTTCTATTTTGATTGATAATGGAATTCAGGAGAACATCAAACTGTGTTTCTAGAATTACTGGAGTTATCTAGACATTATGACTTCAGACATTGGAAAGGCCTTGCCTTCTAGTGTAATTAGCATCACTGATCAGTTTGAGTTAGAAGGGTCCTCTAAAGGTCATCTAATCCACCTAACCTCCTGCTGGAAGTAGAGCCACATTCCAAGTATGATCAGATGGTTCACGTTTTATCTAGCTATGCCTTTGACTATCCACAAGTATGGCAACTGCAAGACTCTCCAAGCCACCTCTTCCAGTGCTTTTCATCACTAAAGGGATCACTATTCATCACTATAAGCAGAAGAATTGAGTCAGGTGAAGCACTTTGTTTTCTACACGTTCTTTATTGTACTAGTGCATGTATCATCAAAGAATTCAGTTCTTCCAGGACATGCACACTCTTCTCTAATAAAGATGCCTCTGTGGAGATCAGAACTAGACACAGTTCCCTTTGAAACCCACTGCATTTCCTTAACCTTCAGTAAAAACAAGACCAAAGAACACTAGATACAAATATCTCCACACACTGCCTTTGTAGAGCATTCTCTCTCTGATTCATTCTATCAAAGATTAGTCTATGTGATGGTTTTCAGTAACTCAAGGCACAAAAGCAGTTGTTAGGATGTGGCTTCACCATATTCTACTGAAACTCACGTCAATTCCAGATTCAAATGAGATGGCAGCCATGACCACCACTTAATGCTTTATTTTTTGACATCACACCTTTTCCCATTCCCAGCTCTGGGGCCCCCAACAGAAGAAGGATGTGGACCTGCTTGAGTGAGTCCAGAGGAGGCCATGGAAATGCTGTGGGGGTTGGAGCAGCTCTGCTCTGGAGAAAGGCTGAGAGAGCTGGGCTTGTTCAGCCTGGAGAAGAGAAGGCTCTGGGGACACCTTAAAGCAAGAACAGCTTCCAGTGCCTAAAGGGGCCTACAAGAAACCTGGAGAGCGACTCCTACATGTGCATGTGGTGGCGGGACAAGGAGGAATGGCTTTAAAATGACAGAGGGGAAATTTAGATTAGACACGAGGAAAAAATTCTTCACCATGACGATGGTGAGGCACCAGCACAGGTTGCCCAGAGCCTTGAGCAATTGGGTCTAGTCAAAGGTGTCCCTGACCGTGGCAGTGGGGTTGGAACTGGGTGATCTTTAAGGTCACTTCCAACCCAAACCATTCTACAGCTCTATTCATCCTCTAATGAATGGCTAAATCAATCCTATAGATGTTCAAAAGGAGTAGAAAAGAAAAACATCAGACAAAGTTTGACACAGATGGAGATTCCTACTACCTGGAACAGCCAATTCTGTCAGCAGCTAATTTTCATAGTCTTTCATACAGAGCTCTTAAATTGTATTTCAAAACTGGGAACTGCTCAACTACAGGTGAAGAAGAGACTACTGTTTTGGTTTTACTTAGATCCTAATTGGTTTTCCTCATTTCACTGAAAGATGGCACTCTGACAGTACTCCTATATGCAGCATATTGTTTTGAATTTTAGACACACACTAGTCCCTAGGAAAAGGCATATGGCAGAAGTTATCTCTATGATTGCAAAATATGAGATCTAAGCATTCAGATCCAAATACACAGAGAGATCTTGTCCTTGATTTTAATTCATTTAAAATAAACAAAACATTCCCGATTTGTATTTGTAATGCAATACATTTGCAAGACTTTAGTGTAGAAAGCCAGCAACACAGGTATACTTAGGAAAGCTACCTTTCCTCAAAAAGAAGCATGCACTTACACTGGAGAGTTTTTGATATGCATCACAGCTGATGTCTGAAAGCAAGACTAACCCAAATCTTGTATTACTATTTCAGCACTCTGTGACAGAATGTACAGCAACATGTGTCTTCAATGTAAATTAAAAACGTAGTGAGAAACAGCAAGGATTTCTACACACATTCAAGTGTTTTCTGTTTTGCCCCTCTCACATTTCAGTTCTTGAGTTTGTTAAACCCGAAAGACCAAGTTTTCCCTGCATCCCATATCTAGCTGTGCAGAAAGACAACCAAAACCACACATCAGATGCTAGACATATTTAGCAATTATCTGGCATATACTATCATGAAAGCTATTTAAATTCACTCATTTTGCCTGAGGAAGTCTCACAGGTGAACTAGAACCTAGACTTTATTAGGGAATTAAAATAAAAAAAAAAATCTACCTCAAATTAATCCCATTATTCTGCAATAGCAGCTAGAGAAATGCATTTTATTTACATGTCCTCATCAAGATGAAGTTGTACCTTTCAGTAATGAAGTGTCCATATATTTTGTTTGGTGCTAGATTAAGCCAAACAGGAATACATGCTTTCATTAGCCTTTCTTCAGTCTTGCTGTCTTAGCACCAAGTCTCATTTACTCCAAGTACCAGAGGTACTTGGTACAAATAAGGAGACCTGAACAATGACCTTCACCTTCCAGTGCCAAGCCACAGAATGGTAGGAAATTTTCTTTTCCCCTCTCAGTTCTGTGTCTGGTTAGTCACACTGCTCAAAAGCAGCACTTCCAAGGTTCTGATACAAATCATTTTCAGAACTTGGCACACTAACACCCCAAAAAGCCAGCATCCACAAAAATTCACAACTTCCAGAGTCCTCAGATATTCAAAACTTTTTCACACTGACACTCAGCCACAGCGGGCTACTGAAAGCACACTTGTCTCAGTTACATAGGATTAGAATCAGATTGCAGCAAACACCTTTCAGTGACCTTATTCAAGACTGCTGTCACTTTGGGGAAAATGATTGGAATTAAAGGGTATGTTAACAATCACAGTGAGAACAGCTAGACCTTCTGCAGACAGCAATTGTCTGACAGGTACAGCAGTTGCCTATATATGATAAAATTTCTGTACAGATTTATCCATGCAGTGGCTACTGAAAACATCAGTGGTGTAAGCTGCACTCATCACAAAGCTGGGTGCCTAAGACCATAAATATTAATTTACGTTGGAATGATGGCACTCCTTTATAAGCCATGCTTACTCCCTTTTCTGGCAATGGCTACATACTGTAAAATTACAACTCACTACTTGAATAGAGAATGAATATTCTCCTTATGAGATGTAGAACATCTTTAAAATGCTAGTTTAAAACTACACAGGTTTAGCTTTTCTCTCATTTACAGGCCTTAAAAAGTTGCATAAGCATGTTTTACCTATTCGTGGTCTTCTACATGAGAAATTCAGGCTTATATAGAATTACAGAAGTACTTTGGAGAAGTCTTAAACTAGGTATCTGCAGTAGATTGACACACTTATCATAAAATTTTGGAAGAATCAGTGTTTGCATTTCTTCTGGTACTTATTTTAGAGCCACAACAGGTTTCTGTTGTAGCTGATGCCAAAGATTCATCAAAAATGTGAGGCAGGAGGCAATAAGGAAGAAAAGGAAAGAAAACCTCTACAATGGAATATACTCCTTATAGCATTATTTAGTTAAGAGGTCTGCTGCAATTCGAATAATATCATTTGCCACAATATTAATGAAAGCAAATTATCCTGTTATACTTCTGTATTCTTAAACAGTATCATAGAGGAACAAGAACATTTAAGTCTTCTCCATTATCTGCAGGATACTGCTCTTAGTTGCTTACAGTTTTTAGAAAGGAAGGCCTTTTGAAGGCCAACAGTATATAACTTAGTTCTGTTTTTAAGTAACTCAACAGTTTTAATAAAGAAGTCAAAACCTGTTGGCTACAGCATTTGATCTAATAGCACCATCAAACTGGAAATTCAGTCAGAAACTAGAGGGGTACTTAAGACATGAATAGGTATCTGGCCTTAAAAAGTTGAAAAGCTGCAAATGAACATTTCTGCTCACATTAATTCTCTAAGGTTAAAATTGATTAGCCTAGAATCTGTTCCTCACGCACACTAATTCCAAAACTTGGCAGAAAAGTAACTTTCAATCACTAAGTCATGATGTATCAATATGCCACAGTATTTTTTACTGCAAATACCTCAAAGGAATGGTCACATCAGAAACGTTTGAAAAATACTTCATACTAGAAGTAACTTCCTCTGGATTGTCAGAAGAAGCAGCAGAATATTCAGACTTGAAAAGAACATCTTTTTCCAAAAACTCTTATCTTTTCATAAATAGAGAAATTTGTCCATAGCTACTAAATTCCAGCATGGAAAGGCACAGCTGCGGCTATTAAAGATGGGGCACTTGGTATTTGTTCCATCTTTAAGCTTTTTAACTTTAATTGGCAAAGCCAACTGATCCCACCTCCATAGCTTTTCTATCAGCTCTTCTGCAGTTCTTTAACCCAAATATTTAATTAAATTAGCTTCCAGGAAAAGTGTTATATTTTGACTAACTTTGCATACAGGATCAATCAAGGATTCTTGTTGGATTACAGAATCCTTCTGCAAACATTCTTTAAGTCATGATGCAAAGTCCACTTTCCCAAAGAAGATCCACATGGCTCCCTCTGTGTTATATCAATTTTGGGCAAGTCAGTAAACACCCCATTCTAAATATGGCTCCTTTTTCATACAGTATCTTATGCTGTGGAACTTTGTCTGGGACACTGGAAAGCTGCTGTTTAAAGAAGGTCTACATTCAAACCAGTTTAGTCAAGGTCTTATTATTCTACTCAGTGTTTTACAGATATTTCTTTCCTATCTCATAGGAAGTTGGCTTTGTATCATCACTGTCAGAAACTTGTCACAGTCCAGTAAAAAGCTGCAGTATATACTCAGCTGACAGATCAACTTATCAGGCCATTACAAGATCTTGTTCTATGAAAGTAAATTCCACTCTTAGCCTTATTCCTACTCCTCTCCATATTTGTCAATATACATACAAAAAAATCAACAAGAGAGAAAACAAATGCATCACACACTATTCCCCCTCTAGCCCAGCCTGCATCAAAATTCCAGATCAAGTTTTTCTAACAGGCAATGCTAGGGAATTAGACATCTCACTTTTTCCACAGACCTTAAGAGTTGCTGTAAAACTGGCTACAGAAGACATTCAGTCTAAACTTGATACCATCTGACACAGTTCATGACTTTTTAGAAGGGAAACCTCCTTCACCTGTCTCTCCTATTCACGTTTGCCTGCTGTGAGGAATTTTAGTCATTATTCCCATTTCCTGGCTTTTTCTGAGGCTGTATTTTCTTCATAAATTACTATATGATATTTCTACTGTCCTTTGTATAGCAATAGCAGCATCAGGAAAAAATACTATAAAATAAGTAGTGCTTGGACACCAGGAAATAATTAAAGATCTACCAGCATTAGGCTGAAGCTGTGGGGCAGGGAGGAAGCAAGCACTAGCAGAAGGCCTAGAGCAATCTGTCAGCAAAATCAGTGAGGCAACACTATGCATAGTGAAGAACGTGTATAAGCATAAAGGGATCAAGATAGTTAATTTAAATGAAAATTCAGTCCTACTGGATTCAAGTGATGGGCATACATCTCCCACAAGCCTTTACAACTTTCCTAGTGACACATTAGCAAAAGGATTTTTTTGAAGTGCCAGATTTACAAGTTTTGAGGGATACTTTCTGGTTATTAGTAACATATTTCAGTAGAAAACATCAGAAAGGGAGATAAAATCAGAATCTGTAGTTAACACATACAAGCAACAGTTAAAAAGAAAGAATATATATTCTTTCTTACAGTTATAAGTAAACCAATTAAGATAAAAAAAGATTTTCCCCAGACAAATTACAGAGTTTTTCCTTGTTCAACACGTGAAGATTAATACAACATGAACCTTCTTATTTTTGGCACAAAATTTGCTCACAAGACTTTTATAATCCAAAAAGTAATGAGGAAAAACTCTTGAGCTTGCAAAGTGGGCAGATAAGAACTTCATGAAGGTCATATTTTACTTTGAAGTTTACCAAGAACGTACATGTTACATATACACCTTAAAATTCCACAGAAGAGGTGGCAGGGAACAGTTACTGAACCCTGCCTCAGGCAGCAGCAACCTCTGCAGAAGCAAAATTAAACAAGAAGCTGGTTCAAGAACATTAGGCACATGGAGATACTAGTTTGGAGAACAGGAGGATGAAAAGCAGGAGGTAAGTGTTCATTACAGGAGAGCAAGTAGCCATTTAAATCTCTACATAAAAAATTGTAGAAGCCTTTCCTTATTTAGCTTCCAAGTAGTTTCCTTAAGCATCAATTACTTTTCCAGAGTAGAGAATAAAGTAATGTTGCAGAAGAAAATGAAACCACACAGTTTTATTCCCTCTTAATTTTCTACTAAGTAAAAAGTACAGGTAAGTTATTCAAACTTTCTAAGCAGAATTTATTACTTGTTTCCCCATTCACAGCAGACAAAAGCAGGAATAATCATTTCCACCACAAAACTCAGCCTCAGTTAAGTGACAGTGGTATAGTATAGATCATTTCCAAAACAGGTGTCCATACCACACTTACGAACATTCCTAGCATGTACGTTCTGTGAGGAATGCCATGCACAAACCAAACATTTCCTAGTATTACTTGATTATGAATGCTCTCAGAACAACAGAAAAAAACCCAAATTAATATCCCACAGAACCTCAGAAAACATTATTAAATAGTGATAAATACGTACGCAAAAAAAAAAGAGGCAACAATCTCTGCCAAACAAATCTGTATAGAATCTAAATAATTATTTTTCACAAAAAGAAAACTAAAATCTCTTCATTAAACATTTCAAAGTGAACCTTCAGAGCCCATTCAGGAAATTCCTATTTATGAATCCTGCCTTCAGTAAAAAGTATGCTAATAAACCCAAATACAGTCGTAGAATCATAGAATAGTTAGGGTTGGAAAGGACCTTAAGATCATCAAGTTCCAACCCCCTTGCCATAGGCAGGGGCACCTCCCACTAAACCATCTCACCCAAGGCTTTGTACAACCTTGCCTTGAACACCACCAGAGATGGAGCATTCATAACTTCCCTGGGCAGCCTATTCCAATGCCTCACCACCCTTACAGTGAAGAACTTCCTCCTTATATCCAATCTAAACTTCCCCTGTTTAAGTTTGAAACCGTTACCCCTTGTCCTATTACTACAGTCCCTAAGGAAGAGTCCCTCTCCAGCCTTCTTGTAGGCCCCCTTCCGATACTGGAAGGCTGCTATGAGGTCTCCACACACCCTTCTCCAGGCTGAACAGCCCCAACTTTCTCAGCCTATTTTCATACAGCAGGTGCTCCAGTCCCCTGATCATCCTCGTGGCCCATCCGTGTTCCCAGAGCTACACAGCAGTTCTTATACCCACTCTAAACCTGCGACACTCCACATTCAGGAGAGAACACAGCATATTCCAAAAACCCCACAATCACCTACACAGCCTCAGCACACACAGCACAAGCCCACAAGATCTGCAGGCAGCACAGCTGCTACCTCTTTAACACATCTCTTAACCTACCCATTTTCCATGTCTATCTGGCATTCCTATATATTGCCTATATACAGTGACTAAAACCAGACAAGTAATGCAAGAGATGTCTCAGATGACAGAAATCATGAACAGTGAAGTCACAACTGTATGTAAACTACACGCCACAGTTCCACACTCCTTCTTTAAGGTGATATCTGGCACAAAAACTGGTTAAGAATGTAATATATATCCAAATATCTTAACCTTTGCTTTTAGTTGGTTTCTTGGTGGGTGTGTCAGCCGAAACAGTTATTTCAATATTATCTGGATCACCTCCTTCCTCTTCAATAGCCTAAATAAGACCAAAAAACAAAAAATCAATTTTTAATGGATTTCAGTGGGACTCCAGACTTGATTTCAGAAGAAGTCAGTGAGACAATTAGTTTCTTCCATCTTAAAAGTAGTTTAGAAAATACTTTGGGTTAAACCTTTCACTTAAGAGCGAGGGAAGGAACACTAGTGATAATGGCAAGAGTTTAAGCTGTTAAAATGGCATGTTCAAAGCACAGCTTATCAAGGATCTGCACATTTCTCTTTGGAAACAACGCTAGAAGGCTAGTACGACATCCATGATAACATTAAGGGCAGCACGAAAACAGGGGGTAGGGAAGCTCAGAAACCCTACAGCAACAGCCAGCCCCAGGGCTCGCCCCAGCGGCCGCCCGACGAGTTCCTACGCCCAGGGTGGCGGGCGGGTCACAAGGCCGCGGGGCGAGCTCCACCAGCTGGGACACCGAGCCGGACCCGGCCACCACCCGCTACCTCGGCGGCTGAGAGGGGCGTGCCACCCTGCTGGGGCCACGCACAGCAACCAGGCTGCCCGGTCACAGCAGACCCTCACCACTACACCGGAGGCAGCACAGGGACAGGTCCCGCCCCCCACACCGGGGGCAGCCGGCGGGGCGGCGAGGGCCCCGCCCCCGGAGCCGGGCAGCCAGCAGTGGCGGGCCAGGCCCCTCGGCTGGTCGGGTAGGGCAGTATAGGAGAAGGCAGAGCAGGGGAGGGCCGGTCCCCGCGGCCTGTACCGGCCTCTCACCTGCTTGAGCCGGGAAATGAGCACGGTCTTCACCCCGGTGATGTCCAGGTTGCGCCGTTTCAGTTCCGATTTGAGGTCAATTACCCGCAGGTCGGTGATCTTCTTGCTCTCGGTCGGGGGCAACGCCACCGACGCCGGCGCAGCAGGTGCCGCGGGAGCCCCCGCAGCGGCGGGAGACGAGGCGGCGGCGGCCATTTTAGAGCGACTGAGCGCGGCAGCTGCACGCACAATGAAACTCCCCCCGCCCGGCCGGGCCGAAGAGTACCCGGATGGAGGCCGCGGCCGACCTGGAGGCGCAGCGCAGGCGCGCTGTGGCTCACCTGAAGCTGAGACCTCCCCGCGAGAGGTTGGCGGCGGCGGGCGGGGTGGGCGGGGGGTGCAGGGTTGGTCTGCGGCCTGCGAAGCCCGCCCAGGAAGGACGGGCTGTGCACGCCTGGTGCCGCGAGGGGCTGGGCTCTTGGTTCTACAGGGAGCGGCGTCGAGAGCCATGAGGTGCCCTGGGGCGGTGCGGGATGCGGCGGAGCTGGGCTTGGCCTGGCGGGAGGCGTTGGGTTGCGGGCCTGCGCTAAGGTGGGGAGGTGCCGCTGGCTCCCGGGCTGGGACCGGCCCCTAGAAGCACCGCTCTAACCGCGAGTGTTTGGGCTTGCGGTTCGCTGGTTTCTTTTGAGAGTTCTGGTTGAAGACTATGCAGCTGCGGGGTTGTTCAGTAAAAATTACCAGATAATCAGCGTGCGGTGTTTGCATGTGCGTGTGCGTTAGATTTAAGTGCGAACACCGTGAGATTGCTCTGTGGAGCTCGGGGTACAGGTGCGGGGGCTCCTGGAGCGGGATCCTGCTGCCGGCTTCCTCTTCGCCGTGGGATGTGAAAAGTTTGCAGGCTCTTGCAGCGAAGCGTTCATTGAGCTCGTGTCAGGTTAATTCTTTGCTATAACCGCAAAATGTGTATGGGTGTCTGTGCGTTTCCATTAAGTTGGGTTGTACGTTCTTGCTTGCTCTGGCCACTGACTTCGCAGGTTTTAGTAAATATGCTTAAATAATTGATGCTGGGTTTCTCTCTTTTACTCAGGTGAAATAGTAGCTCCTTTAATCAGTAGCACTAGTGGTTTTTGAAGATCAGAGGAAGAACAACCTAGGGAGAATCAGATCTATTGGCATAACAGTTTTTTACTGGAAGTGTTATAGAAGTACAATACTAATGTTTTAAGTTGTTAACAAATAAAGTATTTTTTGTTATAATTTATTCTGCATTTGGAATAGGTAATGAAACTAATTCACTTTCTGTAGGGAGCATTTGAAGTTACTTTGTCGATATTAGATGTCACAGCTGCTATTAAATCTAGGAAAGAGACAAATCTGTGAATTTAAGTATGTCTAAATCCGTTTAAGTTGCGACAGTCCTTGCCTTGCCTGTTCATTCAGAATTTGCATATTGATAAAAATAAAGGGTTATTTTACTTAATAAATTTTGGTTAAGCAATCTTTTGTGCAAATAAAGCCCTGAATCTTAAAAGATTTGTAACACTGCCCTTTTCTTTCTTTTCAAAATGCATTTGAAGTATTTAAATAATACTTTGCTTAGATAGTTATCAGTTAACAAAGACTAATATTCATGTACTTAAAAGTTAAGAACACACAAAGGTATAAGAGAAAATAAGTTTGGACTGATAATTGCATCTATGTTTTAAATATATAATGCTGCTGTTGCACTTGGTACCAAGATTTTATAAAAAGAACAATCGTAAATGAATTATATGCTATCTGCTGCAGTAACGTTTGTATTAACATCATATACGCTAGATTTGACTTTTGAGGTGAGTAAATCAGCTCTGTAGCTTAAATTTAGACCATAGAAAAAGGGTTTTGTGATTGTATAACACTTCAACAATGCATGAAAAAGTCTTAAATCTGTTTCATTTACATATTATATTGAATTCATCAGTGCAGCACAGTCTCAATCAGGACAGTCAGTGTTACTGTGGTAAACTGTCGGACAAACACACACAAAACCCTTGGGTTAGGCTCTAGTATTGGTGAGGACAAGTTTAATGTGTCCACTTTCTGGAAAGAAGAGGGGTAAGAAATACAGTGCTGTTCTTTTATGGGGTTTGCTTTACTTACCTGAACCTTACTGCTTGCTGGTTGATGTAATGCAGATGTTACAGCTGTACACTTAACACACCTCCCAAATAAGAAAACAGGCAACAGAGCCAAAAGTGACCTTAAAATGTGTTCTTGGTCATCCTCTTGCCTCAAGGCAGGATTATTAGAATAACCTTGACTGATACTTACCTAAAGTGATCTTAAAGCCTTAAATACAGATTCGCTCATTTCTCAGGCAGCCTAGTCTAGTCCTTAACTATCCTTTTTTGAATGTTTAGGTTAAATCCCTTTTGCTGCAGTTTAACCTACTTGTT
Organism: Neopsephotus bourkii; assembly: GCF_033783945.1. NCBI lineage: Eukaryota > Metazoa > Chordata > Aves > Psittaciformes > Psittacidae > Neopsephotus > Neopsephotus bourkii. The sequence continues at coordinate 5,720,219 of NW_026900826.1, forward strand.
CAAAGTGAATATGAAGGACAGGCTGAAAAAGTTGAGGCTGTTCAGCCTGGAAAAGAGAAGCTGCATGGAGACCTCATAGCAGCTTTCCAGTATCTGAAGGGGGCCTGCAAGGAGGCTGAAGGGGACTCTTCATCAAGGACTGTACTGACAGGATAAGGGGTAATGGGTTTAAATTTAAACATGGGAAGTTTAGATTGGATATAAGGAAGAAATTCTTTATTGTGAGGGTGGTGAGGCACTGGAATGGGTTGCCCAGAGGAGTTGTGAATGCTCCATCCCTGGTGGTGTTCAGGGCCAGATTGGACGAAGCCTTGGGTGACATGGTTTAGTGGGAGGTGTCCTTGCCCATGGCAGGCGGGTTGGAACTAAATGATCTTAAGGTCCTTTCCAACCCTAACTGTTCTATGATTCTATTCTATTACAGTGTTCCCTTTATTTTTGCAGCGTCTTTTTGCATAAACTAAGGTTATTACTGTATTTTTGCTCAGGCTATTTTATTTTTATTAAAAGCATGGATTATTTCCTATTTTATGTCAGAACTCTGAAACAAGATGACCTTTTGTTCTTGCACCCCTCTAGCTCCTGTCCAGTCTTTCCACAGGTTCTCAAAGTTATTTTGGTGACCACACTTCTGATTATGTATCTCAGTAGTGTGTATGCCTTTTTCAACCTTACAAACTTGTTGACATACTCTGCTTGTGATGTGCTCTACATATTGGTTTCTTTCCAGTAAGTTTATTACAGTGTCTCTTTTCTGGGCAATTGATTATTTCTTGTTAAGTGCAGAACTTTGAACTAGCACTTACAGAATTTTCTCCTCCCACCTCACCCTCCGCAGTGATTTCAGATTCTTGTCTTGAGTTCTGCATATTGTAGTACTGGTCAGCTGTGGTTTTATGAGCATATCCTCATAAAGTGAAGATTTTCAGTTTATTCATGTCTGTAGAACCAGAATTAAGTTGTTTTGATAGATTTTCAGGCACAAACGATGTTAGTTGTTCGTCACTTTGTTATTTTCCAGGTATGTACAAATACTTTGAATTTGTTCAGGAATTTTAATCAAGTTTGTTGGTTTCTGTTTGATTTTATGGTTGCCTTTTAGGTTTTTTTAAGAAAAATACTGTCTTTGTCCTTTTGTAGTCTCTTATTGAAAAAGTTGTAGTTGTTTCAAAAAGCTTGTTTTATGCCATTAGTTTCTGGAATTTGTGGTAAAGTTTGATTAGGAAATGGTAAGAGACTTCTGAAGAAGAAAAATGTTTGGCTCAGATACTTACATTTAAATTACAACAAAGACAAGGAGTCCACGATTGTGCTTGTGTAAATTCTTTTTTGTCCCTTATATGTGAGACTCTTGCAAGTCATGAATGTCCTTGGATTTTGAATCTAATTTAAGGCTCTGTCATTTTTTTCTGTGCATAGAAAATGATCCTGGATTCAACAGTGCTGACCAGCCTATTGTCAGCCTCACAGTAAAATGCAATGAAGGACCAAACACTAGCTGTTTCATCTTTTTTTTTATGGCATAATGCAGTTGGTATACTCTGTGCAGTTTTAACATGGTTGGGATCTGTAAAAGTGCAGTGACAGTCAATGTTTTTAAAACATAGTTCTTACCTTTTTTCTTGTGAGGAAGCCTCCTGGCTGGAGCCTTAAGCTACCACTGAATAGCCTGTCCCGGTTTTCTCCTCTTTTGCACAGCCACGCATTTGTCCATATCCCTTATGAGCGATGTTGGTTTAAGGAAAGGGGAGGGCTTGAGGGTGCTGGAAGATCATCTCCAAATAAAGTACCTACAGTTTAACAGGATCCTGTCTCATCTGAGACGTATCTTTTTATCAGCGAAGTTGTATTCTGTTCTCTGTTTAACATACTGGTGGTTTAAAAACTCGTGTTTTCAATGTGTGCTTTCCTTTCAACTTTAGGCTTTTGTTTGTTTGCTTCAGAAATCCAAGTTTCAAGTACAGTATTTTGGATTCTACTTTGGGTGCTGACTACATCAAAGCTAGTTATTACAGCAATAAATGATACAATGACTCAGTTCCTTTTGGATCTAACCAAACCCTTCTTTAAAAGAGTGTGAGGTTAGGTTGATGCTAGGTTAACTGAAAACAATAGGAAGAGTCCTTTTTGCTTTTAAAGGCACTGAGTTTTGTCCCAGTTCTCATGTTACCTTGTCTGGTTACTACAGTTCCAAACTTTGGTTTTAGTAATTCCTGGTATCAATCTGACTGTATTCAAACCTCTTGCCAAGCTTATGTGTAAAAATTATTAGCTGTTATGTTTGCTGCACTGTTTCTCTGCTTTGAAGACAAAGCAAAAATGAATAATGTAATTTGAGACATTTTTCATACCTGACAGACAATAGATAAATTTTAAGATTAAAAATCACTGATAATTTAATTTGCATTACTTCTATAAAAAACCAACCTTTTGCACTCCAAATATGTAGTTTTCTTTTTGATGTATTATTGATACACTGTATGATGATCAGTCAGGAGAAGAGAGAAGAAGGTTACAGAAGTGAGTTTCTGATCTCTGAGTAGCTCTTCCTGTAATTCTTCTACAGAACAGCAAGCAGAAGAACATGGATCTACTTGTAAATCAAACATGAATATTTTCCTTTATTTTACTACTGAAAATACATGTACATGCTAGGAATTGGCTATTGAATTTCTTGGTGTAAAATCAGATCATTAAATGCAGGATGTTTTTGTTTGTTTTAAATGTAATTGCCCTAAAATTAGCTAATGATTCATTGTTTAAATGCAGAAATATCTTTGGCCCCATTATTGTACAAGCACTGAAAGAATATAAAGGAATTTCTCATGTGATCTTTCTATTAACAGATTGATGGCATACTTGTCTTTTGATAAGAAAAAGACCTATTAAAAATATTGTCAACAAACTTGTTAGTTCTAAGCAATTACATATACCACATCTTTATAATTATATGACAGTTTAAATACTTGAAATATCTCACTTAGAACATCTAACTGCTCGAGACCTTAGCAGGGATTTGCATAATTTCTGAAAGTAACATGTTACGAAAATGCTGTTCCTAACCTTTCACATCTCTATGAGGCTTTACAATAAGAAATTAAATTACCAGTGACTAGTGGGTCATTTCTGTATCTATGTTTTGCTGTAATGTAGGGTATTTTGTTCTTCCATGTATGTTTAAAATACACAGTTACCTGAGGGGTGGGTGTTATTTTCCAGAGCTTTTGAAAGCTCTTCGATCAGTCGCATTAGAAAATCTTCTGTGTTTACCATCATAAAACATATAGCACAGACAGCTATCAAGTTTTATTTTCAACTCTGCACATGCGTTAGTCTTTTCTTGTTTCCTACAAGCAATTTTTTGTTATACAAATCATGCAGCATTTTTAATCTCTTCCCTATTTCTCTAGATTTCACCGGTAAAATCTTCATCTGGATTGATTGGAGCTGTGGCAATTTATGTCATCTGAATATCAATCCCATTTTTGTGATGTTTGTGTTATCCTCGCAACATACTACCATGAGAAGCTTTACAGTTGATTAGTATTAGTAACTGTAAATTGACTTAACACATTTAGATAAATGCTTAAGTATGGTCTATTTTAAATCTACACAACTACAGATCATGTAAATGTCAAGGATGAGCTGTTTCACTTGGACTAATACTCTGGCTGCAAGTGATTTTGTGCTACTCCAGCAGCAGTATTTGTGACAGTAGATAGATAGTCCTGTGTATAGGCAGATTTGTCAGTGCATGCTGTTCCTACTGTCCTGGACTCTACCAGGCTTGGAGTTAAAAGAGCTCTGATCAAAGACACGTCTTTATGAAAGTGTGCAGCTTTCATCTTGGCCTTGTGCCCAGTGGGACTGTGTTCCAGAAGCTGGTGTGTGCATCTGGAAAAAGCTGTCCCTCACTTTCATTCATGAATGAGCAGACTGATACAGCAGTTCTGCATAGAACTGTGTCCAATTATGAAGCCAAGCTGCTGAAGGTACCTCAGATAGGGGTTTGCTTTGTTTTTTGTCTTTTTGCCAAAAATGTAAAGTGCAGCCTCCTGGTGGCTGGCATATTTTGATCTGAGATAAGATCAAAGCATATCTTAGGTAAGATAGCTTCTTCTCTGTCTTTAGTTCTGCCAGGCCCTGGGGTGTGTGTATAAGTGGTTTTGGTTTGCTCTAGTTAGAAGTTGAAGAGTTCAGTATGAATTGATGACACCATAACCTGACAGCTATTCTGAAATTTGCATTAGTGATCTAAATGAATGAAGTAAACCTTTTAGTTTTCTGTAGCTAAGAAGTGTGAAAAGGAGAATTGGTTTTGTCCAAGGAATCCATAAAATACTTTCAAGACAGCTGTTTGTCTCTGTGAGATCCTAAAGTAATGGCAGCAGTAACTTTAATAGCTGTATCAAAGGACATACATAGAAGTTAAACATTTAAATAAACTATTTCAAAGTACTTGTGAATAATTCTGGGCTTTGAAGTTAATTTCTCTTATCACTTTTCTTTAAAAATTATGTTAATACCCAGTCAATAATTGACAAACTAATTTCTATCAAGTGTTAATTAAAGGGTGAGCTGGCCCACAGTGTACTAGATTACTGTCGACTGGTAGCCCATAGTGGATTTAGGGAATCATAACTAATAAATATCCTAGGAATTCTGCCTTTAATTTACCCAAGGAGGAAAGGTCTATCATATGATACACAGTTAAAGCATTTGCAGATTGTGGCCACTCTGACTGGCACTGTGAGAAAATTAAGTATTTATACTTACCCTGCATTGCTTTTTAATTTGTGAACAGAAATTTCTAGCCACTCTTTAGCCCCTTGTGTTTTGTTTTTGAGATGATCTCTGTATGTCTTTTTAATAGATGAGCACAGAGTGATTATATTTTCTCTGCCAAGAATAACCTTTCTGTCATCTTTGGCACTGAATGATTATTAAGAGAGTCGGTAAATACATAACTAGTTCATATGTGTTTGTTTGTTTTTTTTTTTTTGATTAGTATTAGCCTCTGATCAGCTTACAGAAAATGCTCGTGTCTCATTTCTTAAGGTAATCCAGCCAGATTTCATTTGCTTCCTTGCATATATGCTATGTGCCCTTGAGTGTCCTGTTAAGATCTTCTCTGGATACATATCCTGTTAAGATCTTCTCTGTCCTGTCATCTTCTCTGGATACATATAAAAAAAGTTGCATAAAGCAGTTTTAAGACTACATCACAAATTATTTTATATTTTATTATATTTTTTATTTTTAATTTTTGATAATTTTACTTTTATATTTTATATATCATATATAGCTATTTTATATTTATATGCATTTTTAATATTTAAAATAAATATTTATTTATTTTAATTTAATAAATTATATTAAAATAGCATTGAAAGCTCTCCCCCAAAATATATTTAGACTAAAATACTGTACAGACATGTTTGCTTATTAATGCCTACATCATGATGTTGGCTGTTGATCATTTTCTTAATTACAGAATTTATTGAAGTTCTCATCCTGCTGCCTTCTACCTGACAAATACCGAATATATCCCAAAACTTTTAGTCAGTGTTTAAGTGCACATTCTTTATATTTCATTCTACTTTTTTTAACCTTGCTCCAATTAGTCTGGTCTTCAGGGTCATTCAGTTCTTCCTATGTATTGTCTTACTTCCTCCTCCCCTCCCCTCCCCCCCCCAGACAGCAGATTTTAATTATTCCAACTTTGGCTCCAGTCATTAACCAAAAATACTAAAATTCCTTACACAGTCAAGCAATTAGTGACCTCTGTTGAATGTGATAGGACCTTCTTCCAACTGTTGCCATCTCCTTTTGAGCATTATACTGATCCTCATTCTTCCCTTTCAGTTTGTTTTTCATGTGTGGCCCAATGTCATTGGCTGGATGTGGGGTACTGTATTTCTGTGATCCTACAAATAAACAACCAAAACCAAACAAACAAAAGACACCCTATGTAGAAAAGGTAACAAGTTAATGATGGATGACCTCTATTTTTTTTCTTTATTGAGAACTGAAATGTATTATTATTTTGGTTCTGGAACCACAGGAAATCACCTGTGATTTTTTTTGCCTTCGTTATGTGTGGCTCTCACTTTTTTCTGTGCTCTCATATTATACATAAAGCTGAAAAACTTTTTTATTTTTGTATAATTTATGTGGTCTAGCATATTTTGCACTTTGTTTCTGCTTTGAGATTCAGCTATTCCTTTGCTTAGCAATCTTTTCTCCTGCCCCTTAGAAGTGTGTCCTTTTAAAGGTGTTTCTGTTTGAAGTAGGCATTTGTTGAAACAGTCTTTCCTTAAACCTTTTTTTTTTACCTTGTTTGAGAAATAATTTCTGTTATTTCATCCACTTTTGCTTTAAGGAAATTCCATTCAGAAACTCATTCAATTAATAGTCTCAAAATGCATTTTTTCCCCAATGAACGCTTCTTTCATAATGATGCATGAAGGTTAGTTGGCTCCTCCAAAACAAGAACGCTTGTGTACTGCTGACTGTGGTGGCAGTGCAGTCTGAGCAAGATATTTACTGGAAGATCAGACTGCACTTTCTGTTCCGAAATCTTGGGTTTATGTATCTGTTTGTCACTGACAGTGTACAGCCCTTTTCTGTGCGGTGTTTTAAGCTGGTACTATTCTGAATGTGTACGCTAACATTGATGAAAAGTCTTCTCTGGCACAAAGATAGCATGGCCTTCGGCAGGCTTGAGCAGTTACAAAGTTAATAAAGACTGAGAGACTCCACAAAGCTGTGATGCTTACTGTGCTGTTAGGGAGGTGTGGGACTTGGTTGATGTGCAGAAGGAACATCTATCTGCTGGAGAAGTTCCGTACAAGATTTACTCACATTGGTAGTGTGGCAGAGTAGGCAGGCTCACCTGTTCCTAATCAGAAAGTACATTACTGCAGTAAATGCAAATTAAATCTCTGTTTCTAAAGACAGTAAATGAGGGTTGTCTGCACTTCCTAGCCGCTGCTCCTGTTGTTGGCTGCGGGGAAGGCAGTACGGTGCAGTACTGCAGTCCCTGGAGCAGCAGACCTGGCGGTGTCCAAGGACGCGCAGTGATGTGACAAAGCGCGGCAGTGCCGCGGGGCGGCATGGTGGGTGTAGCCCAGCAGCGTCAGGCACCGAGGAACGAGGTGAAGACACACCTCGAGATCTAAAGGGGAGGCGCACCAGCAGCCGTTGTGCCCCGCGGCCGGGCAGCGCTGCGAACGCCGGTTCCGTGCCGGGCTCGTACCGGTCACCTGGAGCTCGGGGGAGCCTCGCGCTGTAGTACTGCTGCTGCCCGGCAGGGAGCGCCGGGAGCGGGGCCTATCAGAAGGAGGGGCGTGAGCCGGCGCGGCTGCGCTTTGCGGACTGCTGTAAAGCAGCGCCGAGCGTCGCGCTGCGCTGGGGAGGGAGCGGCGGCAGTTGCGGGGGCTGCGCAACAACAAAACGCCGCCCGCCGCGCGGCGTGTCAACAGGCCCGGCGGCTGCGGACCGGCCGAGCGGAGCGAGCTGCCTGAGCCAGCGTTGCTGGTTCATGTGACTGGCCGCCGGGGCCGCTTCCCACACTCCGGCCCTGAGCAGGGCGCCGGCGGTACCCGCCGTTTCCCCCTCGGCCTTATCGTTTCAGGTACGGCGGGCGGCGGGGCCGGGGTGCTGCCCGCGTCCTGTGGGGCGTTATCCCGTGTCGGTTGGGCTGGCCGGTAGCGGGCGTTGGGCTCCCTGCCCTCCCGCGGAACCGGCCGGAGGGGCGCGGGGCAGCTCGGCGAGAGGCGCTTCGTGGGGGGTGTTCCTGTGTGTTTGAGTGCCTCGCTGGCGCACAAAGCAGCGTCCTCACTGCGGGAAGCGCAGCACTCCTCGGGGGCTGGCTCCTTGAGAATTGGTCACAAATTCTCCCTTACGGAAATGAGTTTTATTCGTGTGTGTAATAGTGGATTTTAGAACGTCATTTGTGGTGTTTGCGAAGTTGGCATCCTGTTTTTTACCCCATATTGAAAAAAATAAAATCATTTTCGGGTTTCTTTGCCTCATAAACAAGGAAGCAGCGTTCATTCAGAAATGTAGGCCAGGATCCTCGGGGGGACCCGGGTTTGTAACTCACTGCAGTGGGCAGGTGTTAAGGGTCCGTGTACTTCTTTTAAGTGTCTTTGCCGGTGATTAGAGCTGAGCACACATTTGTGGAATTTTTGCGTTGAGTAAGCTCTTCTATGGCTTGAAGTGGTTTTGTGGAATCAGAAGGCCTGATTGCATTAGCTGATTAAATGATACCCTTAATTCCTGGTACTCGAGTAATTCTCCCAAAGAAAATATAACCCAGGAGGTAAGATTGTGCCACAGTAGCTTGACTTTGCTTGATTTTAATGCAGTTAGTTCAGAAACAAATATCTGACAAAATTAATAAAAGAATTGACTGCTTGGCATAGAGACCTAGGTAGCATTTATTATGGTGGAATATCTGTATTGTAAGCTAATAGAGGAAAATGAGGTTTTTCAGGTGGTGAAATAAAAGCCTTACATTGGCTTTTTTGTAACCAGTAGAAAACTCTGAAGATAAATTAATTCTGGATATTTAGTAGAAACATTTTTTAGGAAAACCAGTATTTAAAGAACTGGAATATTTTTTCACTCTTAAAAATTGAAGCTTTTTATATTTCAGATACCTGTAGTCTTTCCATCGAAGTAGTTCTCCACCAATTTAAAAGCTTTTAGTCATCTTTTTGTTGGCTAGAGGGACTGCCTAAGGTAGTCCCCAACCAAAAAGCCCAGATTATCACCAATTCAAATTTGTATTCTTGCTGATGTGCAAGCCTTGGTAGGGAAAGATAGGATCTTGGTTCACTGGATGGACTTCTGGTCACCTGTCTCGTGTTCTCATCCACAGTATAAAAAGGCCTATTGAATTCATAAGACAGAAGAGGCTGTGAGCATATTTAGCATGTCACTCTAGTCAAATGAAAGTGTGTAAGACACCAAACTTCCTGTTTTAATACTCTTGATGTCTTGTGTGTTTAAAAGTCTGTTTGTTTTGACGATTGAAGCCCTGGCAGCTACCGCTGTGGTTATGTCTAGTATTGGGAGCTTGGGGGTGAGCAACAGCTCTTAGTATTCATGCATATTTCACATGTCTTTTCACAACGTGGATGGGAACATTCTGACCTTTCAGAAATGTGTCCTTTATGAAGCAGCGGCTTTTATTAAAGTGTATTAAGAGTGTATCTTAACATAGCTGTGACTTCTATTTTATCTTTAAATTAATGACTTTGTAGGCCTGTGTAACCAGATCAGTTGTAACACTCTTGTCTTTCAGTGCAGGTGGCCATGTTACAATTAGCTGACAACAGTTACTGCCTTTTTTCCCCCAAATGAAGAATCTTTCATTTCAGTTGTTCATATTTCCTCTAATGGTGAGGATAGTCTTTTGAAAAGACACAGATAATAGTGCCCCCCTCCCTAGCTGATGAGCTATGGAGGCTTAGATGTCAGGCAGCTTAATAAATGGAGAAAATATGGCTCTGGGGGACAGGATGAGGAACGGGTTTAGTTCACGTGTAAACAATGGAGGTAGTACAGAGATGAATTTACCATAAGCAGATGTTGTATAAAGATTTCCAAACAGGTTTAACCGTGTACAACCTCCTTTAAGTCAGCTTTATCACCAGATCCATAGCGCTTTAGCTGTTTGCATGTCAGTGAGGTTGAGATTTAGAAGTGTGCATATTGAGTCATGTCATATAGGACACAAGTACAGCATAGGAATAGGATGCTTATTCCCATTCATAGTCCCTTAAGTTTTGTCAGTGTGACAGCAATCAGTTGCTTCTAATTTCTACAGTGCTCTTAAACAGAAAATTTATCTGCAGCCAGAGGGTTACAGGAGTGAACTTCCTTCAGGCTTAAGTTTAGATTAGTGTTCTTTTTTGTTGGCTGATGTCAGGCCTCACAGAGACCCCTAATGGAACAGAGGGGAAGGAAGAAAGAAAGGAAAACATTTCTTTCACTAATCCAGAAATTTTGCTTACAAGATTATTTTGCTGTTTTATATACTTTATACTATTTGGACAGTAACTACTGTGAATTAAAGTGATGTCTTCCTTATTAAACTTCCTTACCAAGTGAAGGTTGGCTCACAACTTTATTAGAAAGAGACTTTGATATATTTTTTGCCAATAAAGTGCTATCCTGATACTTGGCTGCTGTCGGGTAAAATGTTTGCTTTTACCCACTGCTGCTTGGCTCTACTGAGTGAAGTGTGAGGAAGTCCTGCTTCATTGTCCTTCCCTCTTAAACTGATAGATCTACTCAGTTTAGTATCTGCAGAATCCCCTACTTCCCACAGCTTTCCTGAAGAACAGCATAAAACTGTCCTTATGGTTAATTTCATAATTCTCACTTGCAAAGCTTTTGTTAGCAGTTGTGTCAAAGATCCTGTCTTATTTTGCTCCTCAAAGATTATCTAGAAGTGCTTGCAAAGTGACACTGCATTAAGAACAGTTACATGTACCTCAAAGGTCAAAACTGCCAGGGGGACTAAGAAATAATTTTAAACTTATTTTTGGTGGCTGTGTGGCTCAGAACTTCCTTAGCTGACTCTGGAAGCAGAGTTCCTAGTTAAGATCTTAAGCGCCAATATAAAAAGAAGTGTATTTTGTAACTTTTTTCATAAAGCTACAACTCCTTATTCCCAAGTTCATTGCAGTCATGTTTGTCTTCGAGTTCACTGAAGACAAAACGTTCCTAATTGCCAAATCGTAATGCTTATGTCTTAAAATCATGATTTGCGTAGCGGTAATATAGTTAACTGAGTTTAAGCGTAGGACAGAGCAGAGAAATGTCTACACTGAAGAATGTGCTTGTGAGCACCACATTTGTCAAATCCACTTGCTTGCATCCATTGTGCAAAGCCAAACAGATTCCCTGCCCAGGTGGGTATGTGCATGCTAATGCTTCATTGATGATTGATGCTTGGATTTCTGTGGGTGCCTTATGGACTTGGGCTGATTCATAGTGTGTTGTGGGAGAGCTAAATTGCTCATAGGCCTCTGTGCTGAGTTCTCTTGGCCTGCCAACTCATGTAGCTGAGGTGCTTCCAGCTGTGCATTCTGTCTATTCCATCTGGAGCCAGGCCATAGATCCACTCATAGGGAAGAGCTCTTCTGTTTGTAGCTGTCCTGTGCTGGATTCTGTTAAAGATGTGAGAGCCAGGCAGTTTCTGTAGTCTCTCCGTAAGAACAGAGTGGTGGTAAATCTCTGACATGAGGTAGCACAGCATTATAGAGGCATTCTGTAGCTATTCTGTAGGTGGCCTCACATTTCTGTTTCAAGGTAATTTTACCCGTCTGAATTGACTTATGCATGAGGAAACATATCTTGAAGGACTTGGGGATTTTTTTTATTTTTTTTTTATTTTTTTTTTTTTTTTTTAGAGCTAAAATTAAGGAGGCTTTGCTGATCCAAGAGGATGGATACTGTTTGTTATGATACTTTCCAGTATAGTCACTGTGGTCTGATTTATCTTTGAGATCGCTTTACAAAGGTTAGTAAGAGTAGTGCTGAACTTGGAATAATGTTGTTTCACTTAAGAATAGACTTTTCAAGTCAGTGAGGATTCCTAGAATTAGCTGTAGGGAGTGAGTGAGGCTGTTTGCATTGCTGTGGCTGATGTAATGGTAGCACCCCTCTGTGAAGCACAGACAAAGTTTTCTGTCTGGGCTGATGTCAAGGAGTGTCTTTGGGAGATCATAGGCAGGAACCTGTCTCCAGAACGTCATCGTGCAGTTAGTAACTAATACTATGCATGTAATTCTGAAATACTGTACTTTTCTGTAGGACAGAAGACAAGTATTCTGCTTGGAATTCTTGGGTAATTTTGTCATTCAAAAATTTGGAGTGTGTCATCACTGTAGCTGCATTAAAGCAAACAGGAAATTCAGAGTGGTTTGCAATGGTGTTTCTCATTGTTCTGTGAATAAAGGTGTGTTTGATGCTACATAATATCAAAGCAGACATAATAGAGTTCTGGATTACATTCGGATTGTTGCTGTTTTATAAAAATTTATAGATCTTTAACTGTCAACTGCTTAATTTCTGGTGAAGATTAAAATACACATATATAGTATGCTAAAATTTAGTAGCTAAACAGGCTTTAAAAAAAAGCACTGTTTGTCTCATAATGTGGTAAAAACAAAGAACAACAAAAAATGAAGAACAATGCAGTAGGGTTTCAAAGTCTGCACTTGTTTTGCTGGTAAGTGGAATTGAATTTGGATATCTGTGTACTTGCTACTTACTCTGCATTGTACCGGTTGCCTCTGCTTGATAGAAATTAAATGAGTAGGGCATGACTGCCCATTTAGACTAACAAGGGGGTTTCTTTTTGTGAACTGTTCTGCCAGTTCTTTATTTTTAATGGAAAAAGAGCATGATAGGGCTGAGATTTGATCTTCATGGGATTGTGTCGGGGGTGCAGCTTCTCAAATGGCTCTAAGTTCTCTGTCAACCTCCATTGCATCAGGGTCATGCATGAATTAGTCTTGTTTGGCACTCTGCCCTTGAGAAAGGGAAGTAGTAGTACTTAGGTTATCGCACTTTTACTGAAGGTCTTGTACTAATATATAAGCTTTTTTCCATTATCCTGTTTCTTGGTGTCTTACCTGATGAAACAGCCTTGCTGAAAGAAAAAAAATGTGTCTTTTTAATGAGAGTAAGGAAATGAGTGTTCCAAAATACAGCTTGTGCAGTACTTCCATTCATTGGTCCATTCTTCGAGCTCTTGATAGCTGTGTTTGCCAGCTTAAAAGAAAAGGTACTGTGGTAGGAATAGAATACACAACATAAAATTTCTTTGCACAACCCAATAGTGAGATTTTCTCATGAAGATAACAGTATTAGTTTGTTAGAGTAAAAATAACATTAAAAGAAAAATCTGATAAAGGCCACATATTAGGGAAGGGAATTAATTTTAAAAGTTAATCATGAGTTCAGTGAACATATGCAAAGAAAGTAAAACTTAAGACTGAATAAAGGAAGTACAGATGCATCTGATAGAAGCTTCCGAGACAGTCTTAAATACTCTCTTGCCTGATAGCGTTTTGTATGTGGGCAGTTGGGTTGGGTATGTAAGTGGTCTATACACAGAATTCTTATGCAAGTAGAACTGCAGTGTTCTCTCTGAGGTTATAACGATAGTGCGTTCCAGAAGCTCTTGGTAGTCTTGAGAGCTGTTATGTTGGGAAGCAGTTTTGTCTATGCTGGCTTCTAGGCTCAGCCCTACCAGATACCAGAAATGCCTATAAGTAAGTTTATGGTCTGAGTGGTGGAGGGTGCATCAAACAAAGGGAGGTTACTGTGTTCGTAATGAGAGAGAAGCAGGAAAACAAAGATGGGGAAAATGAAGAAATAGACTGCTTTGTAAATGAAGCCTTTTTGTTCACTGCTTTTTATCAAGCTGGCTAGAAGTCTGGTTATTTGCTGAATAAACTGCTTGGATAGCTGTGTTTAGGTGTGTGTTTTGCACCAACAAGACAAAGACCAGTAATTTGGGGTTATGTAAGAAGCATGTTTTTGAGAGGCGTCTTCTGCAAAGTGTTTGGCTGGTCATGTGTCAAATCACTGTGTACGTACTGTAGCCAGTCTTGAGAGAATTGATCATGGTGCTTTCTGACGCCTAAAAAGGAGGTTGTTTCTTGGTGGTGAAGGTAGTTGACCATATTTTAAAATGTAACTGAAAATACATTTTTGAGGTAATATATATACTAGATTACATGTATTCATCAACCAAGTTTACAGCAAATGGTTCATGGTGTAGTGAACCATTTCACTTACAGAGTTTCAATGCTATCTTACTTTTTGATTGCTAATAATGGATTTCATTCTTAATGACAAAATACTTTGCTCATTCTTGTAACTCATGTACTTTTGTATGTGATCATAAACTTGTCTACTGTAAAGATCTCAAACTTTGAGATAGTTTTTACGTAGGAATTTCAAAGGCTTCCACTGTTTGCAGAAATTTTATTGCACTGCTGTATGTCTTGGCATGATTAATATAAAAGGTATTTAATTTGTGACATGAATGAATAAAAGTCATGCATACTTCATGATTCTGAACAGTTACACACTTTAGAGGGGCAGTTAGAATATCTGTCTATAGTTTTCAGATAGCTGTCTTACCAGGTCTTCATTGAGACTTATTGGCTTAAAAGAAGATACTACCCAATTTTTCCTTTTGAAGTCCTTATTCTGTGGGTTAATAGGCAAAATGTTTTGAGTACAAAGGAGGAATACTAATGCTTATGGAGCTTTCTGCATCTTGCTGCTTTTTGGAAAATTTGAGCGCTACTTTTTATTAGGGACACTACATAGGAACTTCTAAATGTTTAACAGCAGATGATTTAATTCTAATGAATCTTAGTTATTTGCACAATATTTTTGTAGTCCCTCTTAAAGTTTGTCTTCTGTATAAAAGCATTGGACTTGTATGTAGTGTGGGTATGTCTTATGCCTAACCACTGAAAATACTTACAATGGGTTGGAATCTAGTTAAGTGTAAGCTCACCTTCCAGGTCCTGCCTGTTTTGGTCAGATCTTTTGTTCAGAGCTTTGTCGTATCATTTCCAAATAGTGAAGAAATGAATTATTTGCCATTGTTGATTGGTACCCTTCACTTCAAAAAATGTACTCGCGTGTAAGTTGTGTGATTTGTAATTGGAAGCCAGCAGCTCTCTGGTGAGTTAGCAGTTCTTCAGGCTCTGTATTGGTTAACAAAACTGAAGAGTTCCTGATTACTCAGTTCAGTTACTGCAGACTTTGGCATGGTTGAAAAAATGCAGATACACAAAACGTTTGAATCAGAGATAACTGGCTATTATATCTAGGCTGCTTGTTGGAATAAAACTAAGCTAGTAAATAGTGTTTCAAGTGCACTAGTTTTCACTGTGGTAGTTCAGGTGTTTTGTCATCTTACAGTAGTCTGATGTTTCTCAAAACGTTAAACTTTTTTGCCTTTTTTTTTTTTTGCTGTAACTTAAATAACTGTATTTTAGTGCAGCTGCCTCTGTGCTGAAGTAAACAGCATTTATATAAAGATAAATCCCATTCAGCATGCAGGATTTACATACTGAAGGACATTTCCGCACCTGAGTTTAACAATAAAAGAGTGTGTGTGTGTGTGAGCACTCCAGTGGATAGAACCGAGTCCTTTGTCAATGAGCCCCTGATTGTGCTCACTTCATGAGAAAATGGTCAGATTTTTCTTACTTTAAAAAACTTCAGAATTAAATAAAATAGGCCCCTTAATTTATCATGTTAAAAAGATAGGAAACTGTCCCCAGCCCGCAACCAAGCCGAAAGATTTTCTAAAATTTGAGATGAAATATGGTGTTACTGCCGGAGGGGCTGGCTTGCTTTTGGACTGTGGAATAGATTGACTACATTGAGTGTTGCATTTCTGTAGAACACTGGTGTGTAAATAGCAGAACAAAAATACTGCCTTAAGGTGACCTTGTGAGGATGAGGAAAAGGCCATGTACTTCTTGTTCCCCGTGTGCTTATGACACACAAAGAACAAGCAGTGCTTGTTAGAAATTGTATAAAATGGAAGTCTCAAATTTAATTTTACCAGAGAAAGATGGTGTGTGTATCTGAGGCTATGTACATGCCCAGAGAGGAGCACAGGAGAGGTGGTATTTTCCTCCGGAGCTGTCAGGAACAGAGAAGGATAGATAGAATTTCACAGCTTTAGAGGAGGATTCTTCGTTTACCATGTAGATGTCTTACACTCTTGAGTTTAATCCAAGTTTTTTTCCAATTTTGCAACTGCTTTTATGCAGTCCTAGAGAAGTGGGTATTCTTATATAGTACGTTCCACTAAAACCGACTGCAATGAAATATATATATTGTCCAGAATGCCAATCTTCTGTTTAACACTTGAAAAGAAGAAATATTTCCTACTTTGAAGTGAAAGAACCTGTTCTGTTGTTGGACTAATTTGACAAAAGGAGGTTTAGTCCAACATGCATGTGGTTAGCTTTTGACTTACTGATGTAAAACATCTGCTGTAATTCCAGTAGGAACCAGCACTACTTTCTTAGTTACCACAGGGTATAGGCTTCACATTTAACAGTAATTGTTACAAATGTTTTGTAGGATTTCTAGTGACAACATCCAGAGGGATCTTTTCAGCAGAGGTTCTAGGATCCACAAGATTCTTGTACCTCCAGAAAGATCCAGTGAATTTATGCTTCTTTAGATGTTAGTATTGCAGCATATATGCCTTTTGCTAAATTTTAGTTCCTGATTGCATCGCTTGAAAAACTGGATTAGTTGATTATGGCTGAGAAGAGAGGACGCTGTGTGAGAGAATGCATCAGTTTATACCTGTTACAAAGTGAGGTAAGTCATTCTTCAAGGTCTGTTAGGCACCACTAGCTCACAGCTGCTCCTAGAAACACCAGTTTGTGAAACAATGTAAGAAATGCTGATTTGACTCTGTTGAGTATTCTCAATCTTGTATTGATTAATTCTATGATAAAATAAAGAACTTGAAATATTAGCACCAGATAGAATAGTATGTTAGCATTTTGAAGAGTTTAGATGTACAGGCAGATTATGAACCTGAGTAGGCAATGCTACTTAACCTGCCATAGATCTTGCTGTTACTACCTTAGACTTTTTTGTGGCTGCATGCATATTCCAGCTGTGTTGCATAAGGATCCTCATTTCCACATTAGGTGTACTTAGGTATATTTTTCTTGAGCAGCCTTCTGGTAGTTCTGCACAACCTGCTGTAAACCAGGTGTAGCTGTTTGAATGCTTGCATGATGAATTGGATTGGTGTCTGATCTCGTTGGGAAACTGACCTTTCAGATGGGTCAGTTCTACATTCTGGTTCAGTGCATAAACATCTCTTTTAGAACAGCATAGGAGGTGTTCCTTCAAACAAGTCATGAGGGAGGGAGGAAGGAAAGAGGGAACACGTGACTGCTTAAGTAGTACAGGTGTCAAAAGTGTGCTATAACCTTATTCATCTGAGGCACAAAAAAAGTGATATTAGTTACATCAGTGGTTTATCACTGTGGGAACCAAATTCTTTTGTTGCTTCCTTTGGGGACTTTAAACAGAAGGCAGAGATGCCAGATGAAGCAGATTGAAGGTGAATATCTTACAGAGCTTACTGTTGCCTGTGTGTCTCGATAGTCTGCCATTACAAAAGTTTTTCTTTGAAACAATCTTTGAGGCTAATGCTGCATTGTTGTATGTTGACAGCCTAGTATTTTGACAGGGAGGGGAGCTTGCCTGGTACCAACTATTAAGGGAACACGTGATATGCTCAGTTTCTGTTGTAGGATAGAGTTAAGATTACATGGACTGAAAATAGCTCTGTACATGCCACTACTCTTGTGTGATGTTTTTTTAAAGAAAATCTAGGTAATAGATTTCTATTACTTTACCTCAAAAATAACAGGGTTCAAAATCTCTCCTGTTCTGTTCCTTTTTGTGTCAGAAAAGAACCATGAATTCTAAGTAACTGATTTTTATAGCTCAGTTGTCACCATACTGTACCATGTGTTGTGTTCCAGGTGTTTACTGTCAATATATATGCAGCAATAGAGGGAAATGTGGGCCTTATTTAAGCATGCAGTTTAGTTCATGGTTGTTTAGATGAAAGTTATGTAACTTCTGTAAGTGGCAGCCTGTAAAATAGACATCATCCATATGTTTTGCAGGCAGGATACATTTTTTCTGGGAAAATTATGATGTTTTCACTGGCTATAAGAACTTACCTTCAATGCAAGTTATGAGAGTTCTGTTTTACTTCAAAATTACATCGTCAAGCAGTATTCTTAGTATTATGAAATATTCATACTTCAGTTACTGCTGTTTTGCTTTTCCCAGCAATGGGCTGGTCTTAGCAGTGAATGACTTTTAGTTCAGTTTTTCTATCAAAATCTGATGCTTGTTTTCTTGATGCATATCTGTTTTTATTTCTAGGCCTTTCTTTAAACTTTCGATGTCTAAATGGACTCCTGAATGTAACATACTTTATACTCTAAAAGCGGATATGAAGAGTGAAGTTCCTTCTGATGCACCAAAGAGACAGGAGAGTCTGAAGGGGATCCTCTTGAACCCTGAGCCTACTGGGGCAGCCAAAAGCTTCCCTGCAGAAGTTGAGATGATTGCCAGTAAAGTAGGAAATGAGTTCTCTCACTTATGTGGCAATTCTCAAAAGCAAAAGGACATGAATGGCAACCGTACAGACCAAGACAAAAGTGTTGTGGTGCGAAAAAAACGCAAGAGCCAGCAGGCTGGTCCTTCATATACTCAAAATTGTCCTGAGAAGGAAAACCAGGAAATCATAGGATTAAGACAACATCTAGAAACACAAAGTGAGGACAATGATTCTTCTTTTAGTGACTGTATCTCTTCACCTTCATCTAGCCTACATTTTGGAGACTCTGACACAGTAACATCTGATGAAGAAAAAGGTGCTCCTGTGAGACACCCTCAGGCAGTGTTGAATAGTACGAGAACTCACAGTGCAAGGTCACAAAAGTGGCCTCGGACTGAGGCAGACTCTGTACCTGAGCTATTAATGAAAAGGCCATGTTTCCACAGCAATTCCTTAAGAAGACTTCCATATAGGAAGAGATTTGTGAAAACAAGTTCGTCGCAGAGGACACAGAACCAAAAAGAACGAATTTTAATGCAGAGGAAAAAGCGGGAAGTGTTAGCTCGAAGAAAGTACGCTTTACTGCCCAGCTCTAGCAGTTCCAGTGAAAATGACATTACTAGTGATTCTTCTTCCAGTTCATCTACTGAAGGGGAGGAAGACTTATTTGTGTCGCCTGGTGAAAACCACCAGAACAATACAGCTGTTCCTTCAGGTAAAGCTCAATTCCTGAGGTATTTTCGATTAATGAGCATTCCTCATGTACAATATGCTTTGTTTGTAAGTGCTTTAGACCAGTTGTGCTTGTGTGTTTACAGAAGTTCTACTACAAATAGACTTACTGCAAGTAATCTGAACATAAATTCTTGATGGGAAAAGAATATTTAGAACTTCCAGTAAAATTACACCAAAGCTAGAATCTTTAATAGGTAAAGTTAATGATTTCTCAACCCTGTACTGGAAGGTTGCTGAACCTGATTAGGTGTGTGCTGTGCAGTTGTTCCTTTTTTCTTTTTTTTTTTTCTTTTTTTTTTTTTTAGCTGTTGAGTTGTATTAAAAATCTTAGCTGCAATAGCTTTGTTAACTGACTGTGGGGATAACAATTCTCTGGTTTCAGAATGTAGAAATACCTGCTAAAACCTAATTAACTGCACTTGACAAATTGCGGGGAGGTGGGAGGAATTGGTCATTGTGGTAAGAGCCTGAAATAGGATTCAGTTGAAGGTAGTAGCTTTAGTATTGTTGTAGAAAATTCTAAGCTCTGAAGTTGTGAAAAGTATTGAATATATACCAAATGTTTTACCTCGATAAACTCGATGCAATAATCCTGCAGTTGACTTACACAGATGTTTGTTTAGTATGTCTTGACACAATATATGAGGGCATACTTGAATGTTTGGAGTGGGTTTTGGGGTTTTATTAGGTGGGGTGGGGGTGTTTGGGTTTTTTGATTGGATGTTGTTGGGGGGGGGGGTGTTTGGCTGTTGGTTTGGGTTTGTTGGGGTCTTTTTCCCCATCTACCAATTTGCTTGGACCTTTATAATCTTAAAATTTGCCAAGTAAAAGGTGGTCCCAAGACTGGGACCCACAGTATTGACAGTGTTGTGGCTTCTGTTTATAATTTCAGCTTTTTAGAGAGCAGATACATAGAACACAGCATAGTGTTAACCTGCACAACCATAGTTTTTGCCTAATGACAAATGTCTTTTAGAAACTGTATCTCAGACTGTGCTGATTGTTCAACTAAGAAAACATACAAGGACAGGGCTCTTTTTTTGTTTAGGGATGGTTGTTATTGCTGTTGTTAAAGTAAACAAACCAAACACACACACAGGCTGCATAAAAAATTCTGAAACGGAAGAGTTATTGTGCAGCCTTAATGATCTTTGTGCATATTTGTGAGGAGAGAAATGTATTTTTTTTTTTAAGCCTAAAAAGTTACACTTGGAACTCATATTCAAGCATATTGAAGGTATGACTTGTAAATAATTAAGGTGTGGGGGTATGCACGCATTCATATTAAAAGACAATGTGGGAAACTACATTTATGTTCCCAAGTTAATAGTTTATTCTCATTTTTGGAGAGGATGGAGTTTCACGTAACTGTGAGATGATGCAGAACCATTAACAGGTCTCCACACAGAGCACCATGCGATGATGGCACTGGTACATATAGATGAGAAAATGTAGGTTATGGCTTCTTAGGTGACCATCTATTTCTAACCGCGATAAATGTATTTAAAGAGAGAATTGTCAAATTCTTTAGTTTATTTGACCTATTAAAAACTACTACTTGTTCTAACACAAATTCAGTTGATACAATTTCTGTGCTTTTATTTCCCTTGGCATATTTCTGTTAGTGAGGCCTTTTTCCATAGACATTTCAAAAGATTCTTTTTGGAGAGAGATCTCTGTAAAAAATTTGTGTAATAATCAGTAAATATTCAAGCTGTTCAGGGAACTTCTGCTAATTCAGTGCTATTTTGATAGCAGGAAGAGTGGAACTTGCACTTTGTTTCATGCAGTTGTGGGAAAAAGTGCATTGTCCAATGACTTAAATTATTAGTGCTACAGCAGTTATTTTAGATTAAAACACTGACATCAGTTGTAACTGCAATAAGGTATGTCTTAAAGAATGTGTATTATGCTGTCTGTACTTCAGGACTAACACTTGCAGTGAGCTGAGAAGTAATTTTGGCTTAGAGTATGAGAATGCTATATTATTTCTTTTTCCAGTAGAAATATTATTGATGGGAAGGTTTTGAGCATTTTATTTACATTGCAGATAAAATGGGAAGTTGAGCAGACTTCCTGTATAAGAGTGTTCTATTTTTAGTAAAAATGAAAGTGTGATTAACGCTTTCTGTAGCCTTCTGCTGTTATATAAGGCATTTCTAGTTACTGAGTTAATTGGGACAGAAATGGGGCCAGCTGGAAAAATAGCTATGCAACTTATCTGTATAGTGAGCAAGCAGGGTGGTGCTTCTATAGCAGGAAAGGGTTGTATTGCTAGTAATGCTACACTAGCCTGGTAATGTTAGGGAAGAATTTTTTGCTGTAGATTGGCATGTGAAGGTTACATATGCATCTGCTGAAGCCCCAGAATATACTGAAGAACAAAGAGCTTCTGCTAAGTAAATAAGGCCAGCAGCGTGTATGTAAAGGTACTAGAGGACAGACTAAAGAAAGGAGGAAAATAATCAGAAAAGAAAATGCAAGAAGATATGGTAATAACTGATTATTTTTTTTTTAATAAGCAGGCATCAAAGAGATGTGATTAGTCTTGTACCTATTTAACAGCAGCTTATATTAAGGATGTGTCACAAAATATTTCTTTGCATGTTGAGGATTACCTGAACCTACAGGGCATTTAAAGAATTAGTGTATTCTGTGCTGGATGTTTCTGATTACTGCAAGAAATGACAGTAACAGATCTTTCTAACTGAGTAAGTGTTTAGTAGGTTAGTTCTTGTAGTTATTAACTTGGCAATTTTTGGAAAATTAGATACGTGGATGGGCATTTTTGTTTGGTGATTTTTTTTGTTTCATGGGGGGGTTGTGGTTTGGTATAGGGTTTGGGGTTTTTTTTTGTGGTTTGCTTTTATTTTCGTGGTGGGGTTTTTTTGTGTTTTTTGTTTGTTTGTTTGTTTGTTTGTTTTGTTGTGGGTTTGGTGTTGCATTTTTTCTTTTCCCCAACAAATCCTTTTAGAAAACCTTTACCAAAAAAACCCCAAACAACCTATATAGGGGTTTTTTCTTCTTTTCTATCAGGAAAGGTCTAACTCTGCTTTGGGTGTGGGAGTGTTGAGCAAGTACAAAACCCAGACACCTGGGAATTAGATTGTTTTACCAGCTGTTTGCCATAACAGGCAGTTGTTGTCATTAAATCTGGGATAACCAGATGAACCTCATTGAGGAGAAGAAGGAGAGTTGAGGGCATGAGGACAGTGTAAGAACAATCGTGTAGTTTAACAATTCAGTTACAGTTGAAGGTGCTTTCAGGGGTATGCTAGTGTGAATGTTTATTAGTTGCTTTTAATTGGACTACTGGTTGTACAGTTAAAATGACTGCAGACAGCAGTAGTTTTGCTGTGAAATGCAGATTTTGATTTTGGGTAGCTCAGAAACTTTTCTCTAGCACTTGGAGGACCTGTATATGTGCCTATAGAGAGAATCCTCTGACTTTCCTTGTCAAATGTGGCAAAACTTAAACTTTTCATGTGACTAGATCTCTGTAATGTTGTAGTGTATATTTTCTGAATGGTTGAACAGGTACTTGGTTTTCAGCTTGGATTTAAAGGACTGGGGGTGCCATTTGGAAACAACGAGTCAGTGGAGTGAAATATAGCCAAAGTTAAAATTGGAACAAGGTTTTAGCTTCACATCCTCTGATTTGTCAGTGAAGCTGAAGCCCAGGAAATGTTAAAGTGTTGATGTAAAAAAAAAAACTGGGTAGAATTTTGCATTGTCATAAATTGTTCACCTAATAGCACTTTAAATCCCTTCAGGGTCTGACATGTTCCTTTGATGTTTTTTAGCAGCCAGTGCTAGACAGGCCTTTCCTCTGCTTTTAGAGTATAGAGCTGTTGGGAAGCTGCTCCAGTTTTTTTTCAGTGCTGCTTAGAATGATAAGACTGAGTTTATTCAGTATCGTTCTCTTGATTCCTCTAATGTATATGTTGCCTGTCTCCCAGAAATGTTGAATGTAGACATCCAGTATTTTAAAAGCCAGAGGCTGGTGAAAATATTAAACATATACCACCACTTCACGTTGAGATTATTTTAACAGTTTCAAGATAAACACGTATCAAGTAGAAATGGCTTGCCTGTTAGTAGAGTTTATTATTTCTCAGTAATTTAATCCTTCCTAAAACTACAGCATATGCGCTCCTTTTCTCACAGTGACAGATGCAGCTCATAATTCAGAGCTTTTGTCACAACAGCATTAGTGGACAAGGAAGTGAATACAGATCCTTTTTATCATGCCTTTTCATAGAGAGGGCTTGAGGAAGAACTGTAGAGGAAAGAAGCACCTGGCTTTGTGAGCAGTCGACATTAACCACTGTTGCTATATCTAGCTACTGTGAATTGGAGCTTTAAATAGCTACTGTAATAGAAGTTAGTGAGGAATTCACTTCAGCGCTTCCCTGTAGCTGATGCAGCTTTCTGTGGTGTAAGGATGCTACTTCTAGAATTGGCTTGCTGTAGCATTGCTGATAGAACTAAGATTTATGTGCTTGGTTAAGAACAGTGAGTAGAGGTTGGGTTTAGCCTGTATTAGCATGGCTCACAGTGAGACAGTTCTGTTGACTGTCTTTTCCACCAGGGTGCAGACTCACAAGTAATTTGTATGGTTTTGAAATTTTCTCACATTATGGACTGCTGCTATTGGAAAGTGCATTCCAAATAAGTCTCAGGTACAGAAAAACTGTAATCTTCTAACAAGTGTGACCCAACGCTAAGGGGTCCAGCAGGTTTTTTGTAGGGATCCTTATCAGAATGGTGATGGCTCTAAATCAAAGTCACAACTAAAGATTTATTTTCTTAGCAGGATATTATGATTAGAATAGCACAGAATTTATTATTAGAATGGAACAACATTTCTGCAACCAGAATCAACACAGTACAATTTATAAGTAGCTTAATACAAAGTTTATAACAGAACTTAAAATTTCTAATAACCTGGACCATCTGCAGATCAAGTAAAATTTTAATATGTGTTTTGCTGTATCGATGTAACAATCATAATTAGACTCAAAAATCATATAGAAGAGTGAGTGAGTTGGTCCTTGGAGGAAGCAGCCAGTGGTGGAGGTGTCCCTGGCCACTGGGGGTCACAGTTCTCACTGTCCAGCAGCAGTTCTGGTCCATGTTCCCACTTAAGATTTATAACTGATGATTTTATAAGCAGTGCTCTGTGTGCTGTTAAGCTTTCCTGCTCTGTGACAGGGTGATCAACAACACCTGATTGGCCCGGTGCCTGGGACCTTCAAGGACAGCATGGAGGGGAGTAATCGTCCTGGAGCCCAGGAATCCTGAGGCAGTTAGGGAGGGGAAGAAGAAATATGTTTGGGTTGTCTGCTTGTTTCACAGGACCTTCAGAGCCTGAGAATGAGGGGAAACAGAATGAATACGTGACCTGCTCGGTCACAGAGAATGGCTGCATGCTTCAGAATGGTGTTAGCTATGCTAACTGTATTACCAGGGTTTGGAAGCAGGGCATACTGCTTATACCTAATTCAAGAAGTTGGAAATTTGAAGAAATTAGTACTTGTTAAAACTAGTAGGATATTTATTCATAAAATGTTATCCATTTCAAGCTGAATTACTATGAGGTACAAAGTACCAGCAAGTTAAAGCGTTAGACACACTTGCTGACAGCTGTCCATGAGCAATGAATAGACAAGGAAGTACTCTCTGACATCTGTAACACTATTGTGGATGCTGGGTGGTGTGAGAGCTTTCAGTTAAAGATTGTAGCCTGGACTTTCTACTCTGACTGCATACTTCTGCTTCCTGCAGCTGGCAGAGAGGCTGTAGACCTCAGCAGGCCCTTGCTTGATCTGGTAAAAACTTGTAACTCTAAATAAGCCATTTCTGTCACTGGAATGTGACTGCTTATTTTAAATCTCTTCTGTTTTCACTTGTGGCTTGGTCAGTCTGTCTCATGTGAAATTGTGTATTTTAAAACACCTTCACTATCTTACATGTAGTGTTTAGCTAGTTTAAATATTACATTTTGGCCTCTCTGTTTTAAATTTCAGCATGTGGCTGTATGTGTTAGACACTAATATTTTCAATTTTTCCCCAAATTTTCAAGTTCTGAGAATTAATTTTGTCACATAGAACTTCCAATAATGAGAATTTGATGAGTGCCTGTATCTGAAAGTATTGCTTGCTCTTTCTTCAGGCACCAGTCTCTCTGGGATAGGTATGACCAGAAACAGATAAAGGCCATTGGAAAATAAGGAGTACAACTTGTTTCTTTCAAAACACAAAAATGTTGATGGAGGGGGAAAGAGAAGAAGAAATAACCTGCCTTGCCTTGCTTTGGGGTAGAGCAGCTGAGAACATTCAGTCCATACAGGATCTAAGTATTCACTTGAATGAGAGCAAATGCTTGGAGTGCTTAGCTTAGAAATAGCAAACTTCCATTTGAAATTTTAAAGATTTCTTCAAGAAATCTAGCTAATTTACTTACTTGGTTCTTTTGGCCCTGTGCTGTTACTATGCTGAATAATGCATAGCTCAGTTTAAGTATTCTAGGTAGCTCAGATTTGTCCCTGTCAGTATTACATCTGTAGAGAAGTGTTTCCATGCATCTGAGTATTGGGCTGGAACTGTAGTTATTCTTCCTGAAGTGAAACTTGTTTCCTGTCAAAACTCATTTCTAAATTGATTTTTGTGGGGTTTTGGTGGTTGTTTTTTTACATCGATAGTTTTATTTTAACTTCCTCTAATATATGGTTGTGAATCTCATTGAAAGTGTAGATGTAAAGACGTTTATAAACACCAATAGATTTGTGGTTTTCATTTTGTTGTAAAAATAAATTAACACGTATTAGTTGGTGTGTAATATTTTCTCCTGTTGCCACTGTTTAGCCTTGAGACTTTAATATCTACAAAAAAAATTAAACCTATCAGTGATAACAAACCATGACTGCTTTGCTAGTTTGAAAGCTTGGGTTTTTTTCTATTAGGTGACTGGATTTTGTTGTGTTAAATCTAATAAAATTCACTGTAGTTGCTTCCAATATGTGGTAGAATGTAAGCTTGCATATCTACTCCCTCCCATCTTCTGCCTCTGTTTATTTTACTCCCGCATTTCCAGCAGAATTGATACCTTTAATAACTAGGTCGTGTAGTTGACAGTTATACTTACAGTTTTGACATAGCCAGTGAAATTACCTACATGCATTTTAAGTCTAGTAAAAAAAAAGCAGTCTCTTATAATTACAGCTCCTGAGATAGATGAAATATACAAACTTCCTTCTTTCTTTTTCCTCATCAGGAAGTATTGATGAAGATGTTGTGGTGATTGAAGCATCCTCCACTCCCCAGGTTACTGCTAATGAAGAAATAAATGTTACCTCAACTGATAGTGAAGTGGAGATTGTCACAGTTGGTGAAAGCTACAGGTGAGGTTTGCATCTGTTTGAATTCATGCATTTTTTCTTGACTCCCAAGTTCGTCACAAGGTTCTGTGTCATTAAAAGTGTCTAAAGCAGTGTCATAGAGATTCTAACCAGGATGCATAGCATGCATTTTTTTTATTTAAAAACCCAACCAAACAAAACCAATCAAACAAAAACCAACCAACCAAACCTTTACAACTCAAAGCCCCAGGTCACAGCTTTGTCAAAGCTTAACAATTCAACTAATTGGGAGTTGTTGAGGTGGTTGTAGTTAGTGTGACTGATGAGCAGAATTTTAGTGAAGCAAAGGTATACCGCTGTACAGCTCCTAGAGTGAGTGAATGTAGGCTGAGTTGACTAGGGATTAGATGAGCATTTTTCACAAAAGCATCCTACTCTTCTGAAGTTTCTGCTGTGTACGCTTTCCTGTTTTTCATGCCTCTCTGGAAGTTCTGTTCTGTATTTGTCAGATTTTGAGGAATATACTGGAGTTCCTTGAAGAAACCTTGAAATTGCCGTGTGTGGGACTGTTGGAGATGCCTTCCTGTTGTGTATGTTTCCAGAGTTGTTAACAAATTGTAGAATATGAATAATGATGCTACTTTTTTTTTTTTTTTTTTTTACAAAATAATGACAAAGGAGCAATAGGCAGTAAATTATGAAAATATTCCATCTCTTTGTTGTCAGACAGTGCTTTCACTGATGCAGTTTTAAATTCAAAATAACAGACAAGTTTTCATGCAAAAATCACTTACTGCAATAAATGTCACAGTGAATAAGCCAATTTTATGTTGAAGACAAATGCGTGAATAATGTAAATTTCATGAACACTTGAAACTTAATTGTGTAACTCCAGCATACAAAGGATGTCATACTCACAAAAATATACAGCCTCAATCTATAGCGAAGAAGAAGTAGGGAGAGATAAGAGAAATCAACATTAATTTCTTCAACAATATTTATTTCCTTCTGTTTAAAAGAAAACAAAGGCTGCAGAATCAACAAATGCTCTGTTTTGAGGTTTAGAAACATGTTTCTAGAAATAGTTGATTTATCCACATGAATGTGTTTATTGAGAACAGCATATATGCTTGGAAAGACTTGAGCTACATCAGGTTAACACCTTAGCCTCTTACAACTTTCATGAAAAGCTTTAACAGGTAAAAGAATCAGATGAAATTGATTTGGCTTATGGAACATGAATTGAAATCTCCCAAGACATAAAGATGCTTTTAGAAAATAAACAGCTTTCTCTCTTCCTCGCACCAATAAAAGTATTTTATGCATTAGCCATAAAAGACTTGGCGGGGGGAAAATATAACTACCTTCTTACCTTCTGCAATGCTACAGCCAAAACAGGAGCAGCAGGCCTCCCTCTTTTAATTGATGTTAGTCTTGTTTTGCCTGGTGCCTTAGGTGAGAAGGAGATTGAATCAATTCTGGTGAATTAAATTTCTGGCCTGTTTGGTTTGTTAGACCTTCTAACATGAAGATTTCTCAAAGGTATTTGATTATGTATCTCTCTTGTAGATTATAACAGAATGGTCAAATTAGGTTTTGCTTTTCAACTTTTTACTATTCTTGCTCTCAACTGTTGCAACACAACATCGCTGAAAATTTTCAGCTGAAAACTTTTTGAGAAGATCAAAAGAAGTATCTGGGGTTTATTTTGTTAATGGAAAAAGTAATGATTCTGTGTGTTTAGTATTGGTTGGTTTTGTTTGTTTATGTAATACAGATAGAGAGGAATTCCAGAAAGCTTGCTATGATTAAGAAGAGTCTTAAATTCCAATCTTGAGCCTGAAATGTCAAAAACTGCTGAATTAGTCTTTTGTACCTTGTACATAGAGTATTTCCTATGCAGGAAATTTGCAATTTACAGGTGAAACTTAGTTTGAAAGGAATTGACTCATTTGAATACAGGGGGGTTTTTATATGAATGTACTTGGTAGTACCTGAAGGTCAGCTGTTGGTTGAGCATGCATACAAGCATGCTGGGCATTTTAGCCCAGATCAGAAAGAAGACTTAAAGATCAGAAAGAAGGAAAGAAAATTCATGAGGTGTTTAATCTGTCTCTTCCTGACTCTTCCTTTTAGTCTTTTTTTTTTTTTTTTTGTGGTATAAAAGAAAACTAGTTGAAGCAGCAAGGAAGGAAGCCAGCATTCTCCAGACAGCACAACCCATGGATCTCTTAAAAACTCAAAATTTGTGTTTAGACTTCAAAAAGCTAGAAACAAAAACAGTTTTGTGTTGGAAGTGTTGAGGCAAAGCATCTGTTGTGATGTAGACCCGGGAACATGTTAGTGTACATAAGATAGTCTTTCACTTTTATCAGTGTGTTGTAGGCAGGATAGATAAAGAACATAGAAATAGCATTTTCCATCTTACTTAACTCCAGGCGAGGAGAAAATGAAGTAGGAGGTGAGACATTAACCGTTCTTTTTATTACAAGAGCACACCTTGAGTCACCAAAGAGGTGACCAGGGAGGTAAATTTCATTCTGGATGGTCAGTAGGACACACACAAAGCACAAACAAATCAATTTGGATATAATGTAAACCCAGACTTGAAAGAAATTTTTTTTAACCTTTTTGTACCAGCTCCGTCTTTAAAGTGATTACTAAAGTGGAGTGGAAATGTAAGCCAGATAAGACTGTAGCAAACATGCTTTTTGCACTACAGGAACATACACTGATCTTTGTTAGTGAGTTACACAGATGGGTTAAAGGGAGTACAGACAGAAGAGAAATGTAGACTGAGATCATGGTGATATGTGCAGTGGGTTTAGTTCGTTTTTAGTGAAGTTATTCCCTTTTCTTCACCTTTTCCTCTTCTGAATTTCTGAAGGCTGAGTACACTGTTTTTTCAACCTGGAAAATAAGAGCTGCTTGATCTGTCTAAATATCAGAGAGTCAGAGGTTTTTAACAGTGAACTGGTAAATACCATGCTGTAAAAATATTCTTCCCTTAATTACAGATGGTATTCTCTTAACTGAAATTCCAGAACATCACTGATTTGAGTGCTTGGGTTTGTATGGCTGAATTAAAGAGGTGCCAGATGTTATGCTACAGAGATAAAACCATCTCTGTCCTTAGGCATGGTTTCCAGGCTTATGATTTTCTCTCAAACCACATTTCTTCATGTAAATGTTACACCAAGTTGTGCTTGTTCTTTGAGAAGAGGAGAAACATAATATTCAAGGGAGAAAAGTCCAGAGATTTTGCACTTTTAGGACATTTTTTTAAATAGAAAACACAGAAATGACCTGAAAATATTCTGTCCCAAGTTAACATTCACAATAACTTAATGCTTACAGATGTTCCTTGTCTTTACAATTCTGCCAGCATTCATAAATCTGCTGTTTCAGATAGCATAGGAATAGCATAGGATTTGGAGACTCTTTATTTACTATTAACAAAGATAAAACATGACATCAGAAGTAACTGCTGCCTGACTGCGGTTGTAGAGTTTCACAGTGAATTGTTTTATAAGTTTCTTGTATGTATTTCACAGCAACATGGTTAAAAGACCTTTAAACACTCCCTGTTGAGTATTTGTCATTACGTTATCTGATAAAAGCTGCAGTAATGCAAGTACACATGTGGAGCAGTGGGGTATTCCAACACAACAAAATGCTTTTCTAGTAATAAAAATACTAAATAATAATTAAAAAAATACTACAAATCTTCTCAAAAACTGAGGAGAAAAAATAATAAAGGCCAAAACTAGTCCAGTACTTAAGGTGTTATCTTGTTTTAAGGTCTCGTTCAGCACTTGGACACACAAGATCACACTGGGGACAAAGCTCTGGTTCTCATGCTGCACGACCTCAAGAACAGAGGAACCGCAGTAGGATCTCCACAGTCATACAACCACTGAGACAGAATGCAGCAGAAGTAGTGGACCTTACAGTGGATGAAGATGGTAAGTTGCATTGATCTGAGAAATCTCTTCCTTTTTCAGAAGCAGGATGATCAGTGTAAGGGGAGAGAAGTTAACTGCATTGGTTACAACATAACCATTCTATGAAAATGTCTTAATTCTAAACAAACCAATTTCCAGGCCCATCAGAAAATCCTCTTGTGGCTTTACTTTTAAAATTAAAGTTTATCCATCCCCAGTGGGTCTGCTAGATGTAATTTTTCTTCCAAAACTGACCTGAGTGTGTGTGGTGTGTGTCTGAAGGCTGACTCACCAGGCAGAAATTACAGAACAGGCTGGAACTGCTTCTTTTATAATATGCACTTCAGTACAACACTGTAGAAGTAAAATCTATTGCTCCTTGTGCTTTGGAATAGTTACTGTTCTTGTAGGCTTTGGAGTAAAAATTATTTTCAAAAAAGGAAGGAAAAAACCCAACCAAAACCAACCAACCAAACAACAAAAAAAAACCCCAACAAATCCCCAACAAAACAAAAACCAAACAAGCCAGAAAGCAAACCAGTAACCCCAAACTAGTAAAGTTTGTTAGGTTTCTGAAGCTGTAACCTTTAATTGTTTCCTAACATTAAAGTCTTCTAGCATTTAATAAATCTGTTTCTGCTAAAAATCATAAGAGCAACTTCCATGTATTGTCAGGATTTGAGAATTTGCTCTTGTACTTTTTTGCAGTTTCATTTTTTGCTATTGGTGGTGGTTTGGGGGATTTCTTGGGTTCAGGTTACTTTTAATTTTTAACATAAGTTTTGTCCTGCTGTGCTTCCATCCCTTAGCATATTGCAAGCTAGTATCTTGCAATATCTTATTCTTTAAATTGTCTTGATTTTTGGGGTAGGTTGGAGAGTTGGAAGAGTTTGTAACTGGTTTTTGTTTTCTGATGGTTTTTAAGGAAGAGGATGGGTTGATTTACAGATTCTTTTCTTTATATAGGTTTACTGTGAAGTATCATAACTGTATCAACAAAAGGGAATCATAGAATGGTTAGAGTTGGAAAGGACCTTAAGATTATCTAGTTCCAACTCCCCTGCCATGGCCAGGGACACCTCATCCTAAACCATGTTGCCCAAAGCTTTGTCCAACCTGGCCTTGAGCGCTGCAAAGGATGGAACATTTACCACTTCTTTGAGCAACCTCCCGCCCAGTAAAGAACTTCTTCCTTATATCTGTCCTGAACCTCCTCTGTTTAAGTTTGAACTCATTACCCCCTTGTCCTGTCGCTGCAGTCCCTCTCCACCATCCTTGTAAGCCCCCTTCAGATCCTGGAAGGCTGCTATGAGGTCTCTGTGCACCCTTCTCTTCTCCAGGCTGAACAGCCCCAACTTTATCAGCCTGTCTTCATACAGGAGTTGCTCCAGCCCGCTGATCATCCTCATGTGCCTCCTCTGGACTTGCTCCAGCAGTTCCATGTCCTTTTTATGTTAAGGATACCAGAACTACGCAACTGAAATGCAGCCTCACAAGGGCAGAATAGAGGCCATCTGTTGCTTTAATTGTACTCTTTAAACACTTTCTAGAATTTAGCCTTAAATTCAGGAATCAAATTATTTTTAAAAATACTATTGCTCAACGAACTTTTATTTTTGTAATGTGTATATTTATGATGGGACAGAGTTGTTTGTATTGCTGGTGGTGAGTCCACACAGTAACAGGCTAGCAGCGTGATTGAGGCTGTTAGAATTGAGAACTGTCTGACTGCAGGATTGCTTTCAGAACATACTAGCATCCAGTCTTTAGCCACTGTATGATCACATGGCCATGTTAGGCTATAGGTGTCCTATAGGGCATGCTGAATTTTTTCTGAATTTGAACATTAATACATTTCTCCCAATGTTTTCCTGTAAATAAAATCCAGTATATTTGAATGCCACATTAAAATCTGCAGGATTTTAAATGTAGGTAACAGGTCATGGTTTTTTAATGTATGAGTTCAGACTTGCAAGAAGGGAGATAAGCTTGTTCCTGTGACTTGCTCATACACCTAGTAGACGTAGAGAGCAATTTTGAAAGCTAGTCATCTTGTATTTTGAGACTTTGTCTAAAAATTATTTGAAGTGTTTTGATGCTCTTTTTTTCTTTTTTCTTTTTTTTTTTTTTCATCCTGACATCCATGCAGACATCTTTATTAGCAAAGCAAACCTGAGCTGTTTCTGATGGTATTCCCTTTTACGGTATCTCATATTCCTAGTCATGTCATTGCCTTCTTCAGTAATCAGAGATAAATTTCAAACTTGCAGTCAAAGGCAGGTGTTTTAAAGACTAGATTCGAATTTTGCTCCCAAGTATCCTTTTAAATTTTAACCCGTTTACAATTGTGTAGTAGAGAACAAGATTTATGAAGTGTTTTGTCTGTTTCCCTCTATATTAAATATATTCTCAACTATTACCTTTACAATATGCCAAATGAACATACATGTACTTTTAACAGAAGTTTCAAATACTGATTTAATGAATCTGCTTTTAATTGGGTCTAGAAACCAAGTTTATCTTGCTTTAGGCTTTGGTACTCTGCATCTGGAATGACTGAATTTTGTAAAGTGGCACTGTTTAGCTTAGATGGTATTACGCTGCTCTTGGTTAGTTATCTAGAAGTCTTTGCTTTGTAGGCATTAAAAAAATGGTAATGGTAATAACCAGAGAGAAGTTTGCCTCTGGATTTATAAAAGATTTCAGCAAATGTTGATCACAAAGTACCAAAGTAATTTAATTTCCTTTGTAGCAGTGTTACTCAGTAAATAAAACTTCATCTGTCAGATTTGGTTGGGACTTGGTTTTTATATTAATCCTTAAAATTTGAGCTAATTTTTTAAATGCTGTTTTTTTTCTACACACAAGTGAAACAGAATTAACTTTTGTATTTTGTACCTGTCAGTTTTTTGTGTTCCAACTTGCTCAGCATCTGGCAAGACCAGAATTGAGAATTTCTTGTAGAATTACTAAAACCCAGCAGCAATAATAAAAACCAAATGCACCAACCCAAAAACCTCACCAAAACCAACCAACCAACAAACAAAACAGAACAAAATCAACCAAACCAGCTGCTTTTAAAGCTTAAGGAACATGAAAGCTTTTTTTATTTTGCTAGAGCCAACAGTTGTGCCAACCACGCCAGCTAGAGTGGAGCCGCAGGTCACGAGTTCTTCTACCAGTAACAGTTCTAGTAGGTCTGCCTCGGAGCAGACCTCTGATTCATCTCAGCAGACCTCTGATTCATCTCCAGACGTCTCCAACATCCAGCCCTCTGCAACACCAGAGACAAGTGCTAGTCTTCCCAGTGGCGGCACTGCTGGTAGTTCACCTGGAGGTACAGAATAAGAGCTTTCTAAATTGTTGTGTTGCCTCCTGGTACAAAGGAGATTAATGGTCGCTCTCTAGATTAAATGGCATGTGAACTTTAACTACTGAACATAACAGTAGTGATTTGGGAGGACAGGAATCTGATTTCTCCCCAGAGATGAAGGAAGTTGTGCTGGAGCCTTCTGCTTTTGCCTATAGGAATTATATAGTTGTACCCAGTGAACCACCTTACTTTCTGAGGAGTTAGAACATAGTTCACGGGGAATTGATTCTTCCATTGCAATGTGTTACAGGGGGGTTTTGTAATGTGTATTGTAAGGAAGTGAAGGATATATGTACATTCCTTGAACCTCCCTTTATTTTACCTGACTGAAAGCACATTTATACAGACCTGTTAGATACTGACCTGTAGTAAAACTGTGTATACATAGCATTCATAACATACCTGAAACATGGGTGCTATCTGCAACTCAGGTGAGGTACAGAAAATCTGAGCTGACCACAGCTGCACAAGAAGTGGAGGTTCTTGTGCACTAACAACAGGTACAATTTTTCCTCCTTTCCCTGCTGATAACGTGACTTAAATAAGTGGTTCACTTGAGTACATCCACCTGAAACATTTTGCTTTGGTTCATTTGAAAGGCATGCCTAAATCTTCTTTTTTTTTGTATCCAGTTTATTTTGTTTTAGTTTAGATCTGGTTTTCAGTTAGTTATTTGTCTGAAGTACAATATCATGAAGTACAATACTTTTTTTCTATTTAAGATGCAGTTTTATGGTGATGAGCTTTACTAATTACTTTCATTTTAATACCAAATTTTCTTTATCTTCAAGATGATATCAGAAGAGCTGCATCTAATACGACACTGGAAACTGGCCCTCCAGCTATGCCAAGGTTACCATCGTGCTGCCCTCAGCATTCTCCTTGTGGAGGACCTTCACAGACTCATCATGCATTGGGGCACCCACATACAAGCTGCTTTCAGCAGCATGGCCACCACTTTCAGCATCACCACCACCACCACCACAACCCTCATCCAGCTGTTCCACTATCTCCTTCATTCAGTGACTCCAGCTGCCCTGTTGAAAGGCCACCTCCAGTGCCTGCACCTTGTGGAGCGAGCAGCAGTTCTGGCACCAGTTACCATGACCAGGCATGTTTAACTCTTGTGACTCTCCCTTTGTGATTTCAAGTCATTACATTTATGAGACAGCAGAATGGGATGTTTGTTCTGTAGCAGGCATTATAGAAAGGAACTAAAAGAAAATTTGAGCTATAATATATGGACACACAAAACCTGAAACTTTACAGTCATAATCCTATCACTGACAGGTGATATCCTTTGGATGACTGTAAGATGATAGTTGCTGTTTAAGCAAACCAAACATAAATACCTTGAAATACACTCTTTTTACCATAGCAGTTTTGCAATGCAAATGCTTCAGCTGCTTTAAGAGAAGAAAAAAAAGTAAGTCTAATGCTCTGTTTATAAAAGATGTAAGACTTGCTCTTCTAAAACCATTGGTTTTTAACTTAAGTAATTAAAACCACAGCTCTAAACCAAGACAGTTATTATTAAGAACAATACTGGCCAAACTTAATTTATATAGAATCATAGAATCATAGGATAGAATCATAGAATAGTTAGGGTTGGAAAGGACCTTAAGATCATCAAGTTCCACCCCCCCTGCCATGGGCAGGGACACCTGGCTCTAAACCATATTACCCAAGGCCTCGTCCAACCTAGCCTTGAACACTGCCAGGGATGAAGCATTCACAACCTCCCTGGACAACCTATTCCAGTGCCTCACTACCCTAACAGGAAAGAATTTCCTCCTTATATCTAATCTAAGCTTCCCCTGTTTAAGTTTTAACTCATTACCCCTTGTCCTACCACTACAGTCCCTAATGAAGAGTCCATCCCCAGCATCCCTGTATGCCCCCTTCAGATACTGGAAGGCTGCTATGAGGCCTCCACGCAGCCTTCTCTTCTCCAGGCTGAAGAGCCCCAACTTTCTCAGCGCTCTTCATATGGGAGGTGCTCCAGTCCCCTGATCATTCTCGTGGCCCTCTTCTGGACTTGTTCCAACAGATCCATGTCCTTTTTATGTTGAGGACACCAGAACTGTACACAGTACTCCAAGTGAGGTCTCATGAGAGCAGAATAAAGGAGCAGGATCACCTCCTTCGACCTGCTGGTCACGCTCCTTTTGATGCAGCCCAGGATATGGTTGGCTTTCTGGGCTGCAAGAGCACACTGAAGCTGGCTCATGTTCATTTTCTCATTGATCAGCACCCCCAAGTCCTTCTCTGCAGGGCTGCTCTGAATCTCTTCTCTGCCCAGCCTGTAGCTGTGTCTGGAAAATGTCAACTGTAGTTTAACAAATGTTCCAGAATTGAGCCTGAAAACTTAAAAATTTGGATCTGAGTTGCTTGTGATTGATTTGGGTTTTATTAATCACATTGTTTGAGGGTTACTGTTTTCAATGTCTGAAGAATTGCTTGAAAAAATATGGTTTGTTTACCCAGCAGGCATTGCCAGTAGACTTAAGCAGCAGCGCTATAAGAAGTCATGGAAGTGGTGCTTTTCATGGAACATCTGCTTTTGACCCCTGCTGTCCTGGTTCATCTTCTCGAACTGCAATTTATGGGCACCAGGCTAGTGCTGGCCCAAGCCAATCAATAACAATAGATGGATATGGATCAAGTATGGTTGCACAGCCACAGCCTCAACCTCCTCCTCAGGCATCACTCTCTTCTTGTCGGCATTATATGCATTCTCCTTGTAAGTACTGGGTATGTGGGGGGCGGGGAGCCAGTCAAACATTTAAACATCTTCCCTGGCTGCCTGCTTGGTTTGATCTTGGAACTTGCCTAGCAAAACATATATTAAGAAATGTATTTAAACAGTTCAGGTTGTGTAAAGGGTTTGAATGGCATCGAGGTGAGGTGAAAGTATTTTCTTCTGAGTGACCTTAATAATACTCAGACTTCAGCAGCTGTATCTACTATGAAAATATTTTTCATCTCCTTTGTATTTTAGCAGTGCCTCTTCATTTTGTTTTCCTTGATCCATACCCCATCCCATCCCCCCAGTGAGCTCTGCTTGAGCAAGCTCAGAAAGTCAACTAATTTGTTTGTGATTTCTTTGTTTGGATTTTATGTCTCTACAGAACGGTGGGCAGGGTGGGTATTGAAAATAAACAAAAAACTTGAAGTAAACTTTCTCCCCATATATTCCTTTTCCAGTATGCATCACACAGGGGTTTGTTCGTGTGTTTTGGGGTTTTTAATTATTATTTTTGTATTACCAACACTGGCAAGTGAAATACTTTTGGATGCAGAAAGTAAGGGTTTCTTGTAGGGTATATTACTGGAATTACTCTATTTAAAAATTGGATAGGCACGTATTCCCATTGCCACTTTTTACATTAGTGGAATAATATTGAAGCATTTGTGTAAAGATAGTTTTTAAAATAAATTTCAGTCATAACCTGCAACTGACCAGATTAAAATCACCTGATGTTTTCATTGCAGATGCTTCTTTGACCAGACCTCTTCACCATCAAGCTTCTGCATGTCCTCATGCTCATGGAAATCCTCCACCACAGCCACAACCTCCACCTCAAGTAGATTATGTTATCCCTCATCCAGTGCATCCTTTCCATCCTTCAATCTCCTCTCATGCATCTTCTCATCCTGTTCCACCTCCACCACCAACTCATCCTTTAGCCAGTGCAGCTGCTCCAATGCCACAGCATCTTCCTGCAACACACCAGCCTATATCCCATCACATCCCTGCAACAGCACCTCCAGCACAGAGGCTACATCCTCATGAAGTGATCCAGAGGATGGAGGTCCAGAGAAGAAGAATGATGCAACACCCAACGTATGTCACAAATGTACTCAGAGCAATATCTAAACATATAATTCGTTTCCCTCAGGTTTGTAAAATGTTGCATGTGAATCTCAACCCGTTAGTTGCATGGTTAGGAACTATTAATATGAAACCATGGTAAAAGGTGTCTTTACATACCACCAAAGTTATGTGAGCATTAAGGCTGAACTGTTCCCTTACATCTCTGAATATGTCTTCAGGTAAGGCATGAATGGGCATGGAAGAGAAGAGAAGCTTCTGTTTCTCTCATCCTCCAGATAACAGGCAGGAATTCCTTTTCAACGTGAACAGCTTGGAAAGTACATCATGACTTCCTTTCAGATGTGTTCCTTGACATTGTGTTTCTCCTTGTTGATGCTGCTAAGATTCTTTTTATGTAACTAATACAACAAAATTTCGAACACTTTAAAACAAAATGAACAGTTTATCATAAGAGAATGTTTACCAGGTTAAATTCAGATTGAACTTAGATACTTAGGTTTACTATGCCTTTACATCTTTAGAAGAAAGACTGAATAGTATCGGTATGAAAATGTGACCAGTGTTGAGATGCAGCTTTGGTGTTACTGTTTAAGAGATGCCACTGTTGTTGCTAAACTAGATTTATGACACTAATATGAACAGAAAGCAGTCCTCTTCTCGCTGTCATGTCTCAAGTGTGGGTACAACAGTTCTAACTTCCTTACAGTCTTTGAATCAGCCATGAAATGTGCAAAAGGCAGCGTGTGAAGGTGTACTGCATTTGTAGAATATAAAGATTCTCTGTTTTAAAATCTCATCACCTGTTTTAGACTAAGATTGTGGGATAGGCAGCCTGGAAGTTTTACATTCATAGAAATAATTTCAAATTTATTTCTTAGACTCATTTTAGGAAATATGGGCCTACATGACATAAAATTTTTTATGGAATTATGGAAGTTGTTCTGTGGGGTGTTTTGTATTAAAATGTTCTTCTAGATTTTTTCTGTATAATTATACAGAGGATAAACTGAAGGAAGGTGAGACTAGGAGTAGGTTCTGCTGATCAAGTTTATTCTTATGTTGGTCTATACTGTTGGAGGAAACTAGTACTTCTAGCATACTGTATACAAGCTTGATAGAGTTCTCTGGAGAAGTGTCAGTTTGCAGTGATTAGAATAGTGTGCTGTAAAGTAACTTTTTATTTCTCTAGACAGATAAATTTACCAAATGTCTAGTGTACATTGTTAAGTAGTTTAAGGTGGTACTTAATCTGAACACATTGTACTGCTTCTGGCACAATCCAAGTTTCTATGGACTAAAAACCTACCCCCAAAAAAAAAACCCCACACCAAAAACCCTGAAAACTTTCTTTGTTGAAAGTAATGCAGTGAAAAATACCAAATCATTTCTTTCTGGAACTGGGAAGTGGTAAAGCAACAGAACTCAGCCAGCAGGTTTCCGAAGATTTTTTTTTTCCAAACCTGTAGTTCTGTACCAGCTGGCATGGAAAAACTGTGCATTCTTACTACTTGAGCTATGAGGCAATTGTATCCTCTGATTAGTGTATTAAGTTTCCCCTCATTACTTTTGCTTTTATGGTTTTCTTGAAAATTAGCTGCAGCATAACTGTGAATGATTGAATGTCAACGTGACTGTCATGTGGCCTTTGCTTTCCTACCTGCAGTTTTAGGTTAGGACTAAACATGTTGTCAGTCCTTCTGTAGTGAAGTCTGCCAAAGGCAGATCACAGTAGCTGAAGCTGGCTGTGTCTTTGAATGTGATACTTGTACTGTAATTAGTTTCTAACTTGTATCTGAAGTTAAAATTACTGTATGGGGAGTGTTATTTTTATTTTAAATGCATTCCATGAATTCTGTCAGTAATGTTTTGATCATGGATGTTGCTTACTTGATATTAACAAATACGTGAAATTTACTTGTTGTTTTATGTTGTTCAGACGTGCTCATGAGCGGCCTCCTCCACATCCTCACAGAATGCATCCCAATTATGGTCATGGGCATCACATTCATGTGCCTCAGACAATGTCTTCCCATCCACGACAAGCTCCAGAGAGATCTGCCTGGTAAGTAACCAGCTACTGTTTTAGTTGTTCGGGACTCAGGTCAGAAGACCGTAGTATGCAGATCACAGTGGTGATAATGCTGATAATGATTTTAGAAAGTGCTGCATGCACCTGTGGTTTAAAATGTGATGAGGCTGTTAATGGCTTTGAAATAGTGTTTTGAATATTCTATCTTAAATTTATTGCTAGAGGGTTTTATTCATTGATTTAAAAATGGAATTAAGTGTTACTGACTCTAGTTATTTCAAGTATTGATTTTAAAATAGGCAAGTAAAGCATTGCTGAACACTATTAGCACATTTATGTTCTTTGTAGAGTTTTGGATTTGAGTTCCATACTGTTTTTCTCTCATCTTTGAACTTACTTCAAATCGTATCAGGCCCATTCATGAAGGTTACATTTAAGTACCACAGTATATTTATTATGGTCAAATACATCTTGTTTGTTTGGTTTGTTTTCAGTAAGGGAAGAGGTGCATGTGTGACAGCTGCTGTTCCCACAGCAAGAGCTACAGAGACTCCATGCTGATTATATTTCTGGACATGATAAATGTGGGGTTGGCTCTACAGATTTATCATACTGAATCTTCACAGTTGATTCAAAACCAACTTTCAGGTGCATTATGATGGTTCTTTAGCAGTGCTTAAACAAGTTTTTAAAAAAATCTTATGTAAAACTGTAGTGGTAGCAGTGCTGTATTGTATGCTTTCCAAAGCAGTGGAATAGTATCTAGGAGTTAAGATCTACCTTTACTGTAATGCCACTTTTGTTCTTGTGATAGGGAACTGGGAATTGAAGCTGGTGTGACTGCAGCTACTTACCCTCCAGGACCCTTGCATCCTCACTTGGCCCACTACCATGCACCTCCTCGGCTTCATCACTTGCAGATAGGGGCTCTTCCTCTAATGGTAAGATGATGTCATATGAAAAATTAAGATCATTGCTCATTGTAGTTATTTTGTTTGTCAGGAAAATTACTTAATGGCTTACTGCATTTGATTGAACATGTATACGTTGCTGCAAAACTTAATGGTTATTCTGAAGAAGAAAGTACTCCAGTGTTTGTGTGGTGCTCCCAGACAGGGAGCTAGAATAGGCTCATTGGCAAACAAGAGGAAACAGTATAGGACACTAACATTTCTAACTTCAGCTCTTGTAAAATGAAATATATTTAAGTTTAAATTGTCACTTGCATTGCAATGCATTGACCCTCTGCATCTGATTTTTAAAGTTTAGATTCTTCTTTAATAAATTTTGGCTTGTTAAAGGTACCAACTTTCCACCCAGTGCATGAGAATTAGCACTGATGCTTTGTTACAGTGTGTATACAGCATACAGAACAGCTGGACTTCCATCTAGAGTTGTTTGTTCATCTTTTGGTGTTCATCACCCTAATTCTGTGTGATAAAGAAAATAATTTTGAGCAGCAGGAAGTGTGAGGTTAAAACTAGTCCCATGCTGCACATAATCTACAGTAGAAAACTAAGGAAAATCAGCATAGAATCATAGAATAGTTAGGGTTGGAAAGGACCTTAAGATCATCAAGTTCCAACCCCCCTGCCATGGGCAGGGACACCTGGCTCTAAACCATATTACCCAAGGCCTCGTCCAACCTAGCCTTGAACACTGCCAGGGATGAAGCATTCACAACTTCCCTGGACAACCTATTCCAGTGCCTCACTACCCCTTGTCCTACCACTACAGTCCCTAATGAAGAGTCCATCCCCAGCATCTCTATATGCCCCCTTCAGATACTGGAAGGCTGCTATGAGGTCTCCACGCAGCCTTCTCTTCTCCAGGCTGAACAGCCCCAACTTTCTCAGCGATCTTCAAATGGGAGGTGCTCCAGTCCCCTGATCATTCTC
Source organism: Neopsephotus bourkii (assembly GCF_033783945.1). Taxonomy (NCBI): domain Eukaryota; kingdom Metazoa; phylum Chordata; class Aves; order Psittaciformes; family Psittacidae; genus Neopsephotus; species Neopsephotus bourkii. The sequence continues at coordinate 5,761,569 of NW_026900826.1, forward strand.
GTGGCCCTCCTCTGGACTTGTTCCAACAGATCCATGTCCTTTTTATGTTGAGGACACCAGAACTGTACACAGTACTCCAAGTGAGGTCTCACGAGAGCAGAATAAAGGGGCAGGATCACCTCCTTCGACCTGCTGGTCACGCTCCTTTTGATGCAGCCCAGGATACGGTTGGCTTTCTAGGCTGCAAGCGCACACTGAAGCTGGCTCATGTTCATTTTCTCATTGATCAGCACCCCGAAGTCCTTCTCCGCAGGGCTGCTCTGAATCTCTTCTCTGCCCAGCCTGTAGCTGTGTCTGGAATTGCTCCGACCCAGGTGTAGGACCTTGCACTTGGCATGGTTAAACTTCATGAGGTTGGCATCAGCCCACCTCACAAGCATGTCAAGGTCCCTCTGGAATAGCTTTTACAGAATATTATTTTTGAAGAGTGTTTGTAGGTTTATTTGAAGTATTCTTACTTTGTTTAATGAAAACTCAAAGGCCCAATTTTAGTTTAGCAGAGTATGGTCAGTGTTTCTGTGTTGTATTCTGTGTAGCTAAACCACATTATTTAATGTTCTTAAAATTAGATAATCTAATAAAAATTGTGTCCTCATCTGTAAATGAATGCTAAAATTGTAATTAAAAATCTACCTGCAAATCTTGCCTGTTCAGAATCCCTCTGTTAGTAGCCAGAATTGACATCTAGGGATTGAACAGTAAATTTACAGTCAATACTGTAATAGTTGTTGTGTCATAGTCTGGTTTCACATTGCTTGCTTCTTGCTATTTAGAATCCTGAAGTGCTTCCCTGATTTATCAGGGTTGGCAATTCATTGATTCACAGCTTGCATACTTAAGCACACACTTTCTAGTGTAGAATTTGGTGTATTAATGTAGCCAACAAGTTTCTTACTGCAAAACCTTACCTCCTATGCATCATCTATTCAAATTAAGGTTTTTCTGTATTCTCCTTCACTTAGGTGTCTATTTTTAAGTAGATGAAAAAGATGCTTGCCTCTCTCTTATGGGTATTTCATGTGTGGTACTCTAGCAGATAGTATCAGTTGCTTCAGATCCTCAGAGAGAAAGGGCCCTCCTAATAGTTCAGGGACCAAAAGTTGCATTAGGAAGCAGCAAGTTAAACATAGCCTTTTCTATCTCATTTTGTATCAGGGCTAATAAGGCAATTATGGGATTTATTGCCGCTATTGCTATGAAGTTTTGAGAAACTTCATCGTTCATTATATGATGATCATTATATTACAGTGTGATGAGAAACCTGGAGCTGTATTTTAACATTCATAGGGGTATTCCTACAACTAAAATGTTACACAGGCAAGTAGATGGGACTCCACTGATCATCTTTTTAGCAGTGGAATGGAAGAAAGCTGTGATAGAGAATCTTCAGAAGCATTTCCTGAGTATGTGATTAAAATACTTGAGGGAGTTTTGCTCTTCTGCTCAGGGACTGGTGTTACTAATTGATAAGTGCCAGACAAAATAGGTTCTTTAACACAACAGAAATTTGTGTAGGGATATCTAGTCCTTGTAACAGTAATTCATGAATCTCCGGATGAAATGTTACTGAAGTTGTTTGCACTTTGAGGTTTTGCACACACTGTACTGACCGTGTGTTTCACGGTGTAGATAGACTGCTGTAAGCAGTACTTCATCATGTGTTTGGGATCTGTTTTGAACTTTGCTGTGATCAGACGGAGTGGAAAAACTTTGAAGTTGTGTTCTGAGTCTGACTAATTTGAAGTGTGTTCCTATTACACAGACTAGAAGAACACAGAAGCAGGTTAGAGCACTGCTAGGCATTATATATACAATGAGTTCAAAGCATTGCAAATACTTTTTGATGATTCTACCCCTTCTGTGGCAATAATGAATGCCAGAAATTTCTTTGTTTGCATGTACGTGAGAATACAGATCTGTCAGCAAAATTTACTTCGAATATAGAGCAGATAGTGAAGGTTTTCATCTAACAGACTTTACTGGATATTAAGCAAAAGTGCCATTTTAGTTTTTATTAAAGAGCAACAGATCAATTGCAGCTGTCACCTGGGGGTTTTTTAATTGTAGCTTCAGGAATAGGGGCAGGGGAGGAGAGGCTGAACTGTGATTATAGTCCCTCTGCCAAATGATTAATGTTATGAGGAGTGCTTTCTTCTTTCAGTACAAACAGAGGGTACTGAATAGCAATTTACAAGGCTCCTTAGTAGTATTCTTGATGCAGATGTCATCAAATGTTGATGTTTTCCGTTCTTTATGAGGGGTGGGGTGTTTTTTAAAGTAACTCATGCAGTTGTTCAACTAAAAAAATTGTGTCAAATCCACTTTCTGAAATGGCATGCTGCCCAATAAGCAGTGTGCATTGTTGTCTGTTCTCAAGTACTAAAACCCCTTCAAAATACTGCATAATGGGGGATTCGAGCTTTAATAGCACTAGTGCTCTGATGTATCAAATTTCAGATTTTAACTGGATGCAGATAACCCTATTTTCATGTAATCAGTGCTGGAATGTAAGACTGCCATTTAATCCTCAGGGACAGAAAATGCTCAGGATAAGTTGTGGGAGATAATTAGTGTTCAGCAGCTTTGGCAGTCCAAATAGAGGATGGGAGAAGCAAAATTTCCTTCACCTGTTTAAATGTTATTTCAGGAGGAATCCTAGTTGAAAAACAGTTAAAGAGCTTCCTGCATGTCTGTGACAAGGATTAGGCTGCTTCCCTCCTTGATATAACAGTTACTTTAAGGGTGACCCTGGCTCAGAGTAGTCTTTGTTTCCATTGTTAGTGCTTTAATGTTGTGTATATGTTGCAGAAAGATCTCTGTCAGAGTGATTTTTTGCGATGGATTCCATTCTGGACAAATACCCATTCTGCAAACTTTAACATTTTCAGGAAGAATCAACTGAAGATCAGTGCATGGCATAACTAGTGAAACATTCACACGAGAGAGGCACAGGAGATGGGAGTTTTGTCCGTTTTGTCTGTTTTCTGCTGTGACTGCTTGTTGTTAGATGCCACTTCAGTATCTCTTTACTCTGAATGACCTTGTCTGCTCTTTGGGCACTGCAGATGAAAGGCTTTTTGTCCCTGAGTGCCAAGCACCAGTTATCACATCTGGGTGGACAGGATGGAAATTTCCATCATTTAATAAGCTGAGATAGATGTTAAGAAGAGCATGACTTTTTCATAACGGGCTAGATATTAGCTGTAATTCTGACTTATGGCTGTAACTAGTATCCAAGCAGAATTCCTTTTTTTTTCTGTTGCTTCAGGAAAGAGGCATCCTAGTTTGTAGTGAAATCTGGAAGGGAAAAAGTACAAAAATAAATCACCAGAAGGTGCTCCTAATTTGGCCTGAGGAGGCCTTGAAATGGCCCCCTTCTCTGTACTGTCGGCTCTCTGCTGTCTTGTTTCCCAGATGATACCTGTTTACCTAAATGACCAGAATGCTGTGTTTAGCTGTAAAACAGTTACTCTTTATAACTGCAAAGCTGAAAATATTTCTTAACATTTTTCAGGCTTCATAAAATAAGAATATATTTGAAAAATAGAGAATTAATGTTACTTGCTATAGTTTCAAAAATTTGCAGACATTAATTTAGAAATTGTAATTTATTTGAGCTTTGAAACAGGAACTTACTCTGAATATGAGTTTGTTACTTGGACACTTAAAAAATCAGTGCTTTATATTTAAAAGCAGCTCTGTTAAAGAGAGGGTTCTTTTTATGAAATAGATTTGTTCCTTTTTGTCACTTAATGGATGGGGGTTGAAGGTTAAAACTAGAAGGTGTTGCTTCTTCCCTCTTCCATCTTCTCCTTTTCAAAGAGGAGAAGTAAAATCTCTTCAGCTCTGAACTGGTAACTAAATTTCAAATGGAATATAGACCTGAAGTAAGCAGCGTTTCCTTTTTGCTTTATAACTTAGTGTACTTCTGCGCTTGTTTAAGTAAGTAACACCTGTGACTGGGTTTTTTTTCAGGGGTTTGGTTTTGAGTTGGTTTATTTTTGTTTGTTTTGGGTTTGGGTTTTTTGTTGGGTTTTTTTTTTTTTTAGTAATTTAAATCTTAAATAATGAAGGCTATCTACATGTGTCTCAAATTGTTTCAGTGACCTGGTAATCACAGAAGTTCCTGGGGTATGTAGTTCCAGTCTCCTGACTCGAGCTTCTCCTGCCTTTTAAATAGTGTCTTGCTGACTGTGAATTTCTGAGGGGGGGAATTATCTGGACTTTACAGTTTGCTAGCTATAGTGTAAAAAATCTCTATAGGGTTGATACAAGCCTTCAGAAGTCTCCTTAATTCATCTGTGGAACTAGACTGCAGCTTGCCTGTCAAAAGGGAGATCTATGCCTCATAGTATTAAAAAAGAGAGTACCTGAACCTCTCTCAGGTGTTATACATCCAACCTTCATGTGCTGGTCCCCCTCCCTTTTTATTTTTTTGCATAGCCTTACTGCTGTGTTGCATTCCGTTAACTGTTGAATGACTCAGAGTGGTTGAAGCCATCTTTGCGCTTAGTTCTAAAAACTGGGAGGGATTTGGAGATATAGGTCCATAGGTTCCAGTACATTATGTGCTGGTCATAATAATATCACTCAGAGTGTAATCATACAGGTATCGCAGCTCTAAGAGATGCAACTGTTCCCTACAAAAATAGTTGATGCACTTCCTGTAAAGCATGTACAGCATCTATAGTAGTTCAAGGTGACCTTTTGGTTTGAAAAAGCTTTCATTAACTGCCAAATTTAACTGCATTTTTCGAAACATAAAATGGACTTTGTAATGCAGCTGCTACTTCTTTCCTTAATGTAAACATGAACTACTGGCTTGTTTGGGGGTGTGTTTTTGTTTGGGGTTTTTTTTTGGTAGAATATAGGCCATATAAGAGCACTCACTTTATGTTCCCCTCAGATGCTGGTACAGTTAGCTCTTAGCTATACAGCACACATTACTTGTTCCTTGTTCCTTTGCACGTTGTCTCTATGAAAGCTGCAACTTTTCCTTGTTTGAATTTGGCAGAGGTGTTACACTGTTCCCCAGCAGGATATTTGGAAGGCCCTTTTGTTAGCATAAAAAGGTATAGTCCCACCCAGTATTTCTGTTGTCAAAGTTCAGTAGTTTGTTATGGTGTGTACTCTGAGAACTTCTTGGTTGGTTTTGAAGTGTTACAATTTAGTAGGCTTTTTTAATAGTTAGTAGCAGAAATTGTTCCAAATAGGAGACCTGTCCAGGTGCATGTTGTTGTAGTTTGTAAACTCCAACCTCTGAGGCAGTTGGAACTGGAATTACTGCATTACAGCAATACACCTGTGACTTCATAGCTCTGGTAATGTTGCAGTGTCCATGCTATCAGGCATACTGTGTTCCAGCCGTCTCTCTTCAAATCCTGGTGAATCAAAAAAACAACAATTAATGAAAATCAGTCCTGAGACATGGATTAGGTTTTGTCAGGAGTTTCCTCTGGGGCGGACGCAATCAGTGTATCAACAGTGTATCAACAGGCAGTGAAAACTCCCAACTGATGCCAAACAGGTCTATGAATAGTAAAAACCTGGGACAAGTATTTTCATAGTGTGGATGAGTGACCTGGTTCTTTAAATGCACAATTAAATGGAGAATGGATCATAAATCGCCAATTATCTGAGATTGATTTCTTACAGTGTGGTTTCTACATACTATATTTTTAATGCATTCTCCTTTGTTACAGCCATAGTTTATATTGTCAAAGAGTAAGACCTGGGACACCAACAGATTGTTACTTACATGAAATGTTTAGGTATGCAGATGACTATATATATGTTGTGATATAAAATTCTATATTTGCAATCACATTGAATTCACGGATTAGTGTATAATTTCTGTAAATACTTTCTGCATATTTCATAACAACAGTAGAACTTTACATTGATTCATTCGAGTTTGCTGCAGTGATCCTGTATTGCTCATTTCCCATCTCCAACTCTAACTAGGACCAGACCAACAGATATTTAGGCTGCTTATGAGAGGCACAGCCTTCTACAAACGTTCTGAAAGTTAAATCTTCAGTTTCTATTTCTCTGGTTTGTAAAAGTCGAATATTGATGTATGTGGTTTATATTGGCCCTACATGCTCATCATTTAACAAGCACCGTGCTGTAAACTGCTTCAGTCAGATTCTGGTGGGTTTTTTCCTGAAAAAAAGTTATTTATGGCAGAGGAATCTTTCCTATCCATGTCAGCTTTTTTTTTACCAGACTGCATTTGAGAAGTATCTGAAAGTACCTTGTTGGTCTGTTATGTAACTCACATAGTCTAGGTTTATGCTTTCACAATTCTTTTCAGTTTTACACCTTGATACTCATCAAGCTTAGAAGTGTCTGTTGGAAGTATGAAAAGTCACACATGGATACCTGATTCAGTAATATTTGGGATGTCTGACTTGATGAATTTTGAGCTGTCATATACAGCAGCAGAGACATTCCCAGCTGATAGCACAGAAGATAGTACTTAATGTTATTTCCAAATGAACTGCTGCTTACAACCCTTCTATCAGTGCACTCTAAATGATTAAGCAAACAATCTGCTGCTTATTTTGGATTTTTTTTTTATTCTTCGCCTGTTCATTAAAATGTTTCTGACAAAAAGTGAATGCTATTATACATCATCTTCCCTGGAGTGAAAGTGGAACATAGAAGACCTGCTGTGAAGGTGGTCCTTTGTATATAAACTACCTTTCTGCTTTCCTATATGAAAAGCCCTGGTGGCTGAAGTGCCTGTAGTATCACTGGATGGTGGTATTTTGTTCGCTGCTTGTCTCCCCTGACATGCAAGGTAGTTAGTGGATGCTTGAATATGAAGTGTATATTGAGTTGCCTGTGACTTTAGGTCGAGTTTTGAGTGTTATGTTTCTGATCTGCCTCTAAATTTCAAGCATGTCTGCAGATGTTCAGTTGTTTGCAGTAAGATCAGGATATTGGCTCTTTTTCCAGACTTAGTATTAGCCTTGTTTCTTCTCTGGTACAAAAAACTTGTATTTGAGAATATATAGGAACTCACTTTTGTAATTTCGTGCATAGCTTTTAAGGTGTCTTGTTTACAAAAGTAGGTAGATATTTATGGTAGTTTATACAAAGTAGGTTGAGATTTTGAAACCTTGGAAGTGAGACCAAGCAATATGTAATACAGGTGTGGAGAAATAACAGAGGATTTTGTCTCACTTCTGTTCTGTTTCTAGTTACATTCAGACAGCTCAGAGTGGTGGTGTGCTATGGTGTTGGTTGGAATTGTACGCTTAAGTTGAGGAGTATAAATAAGTGATTCAATAAAAGCAAAAGGATCTTAAATTTTACAAAGTGAACAGTAAAATACTGAAACTGTTCTGAATAGGTTTAACTTAACATCTGCTGTTTGAATAGGTACCAGACATGGCGGGCTACCCTCACATCCGTTACATTTCATCGGGATTGGATGGAACATCATTCAGAGGCCCTTTCAGGGGCAATTTTGAGGTTTGTAATAGAATAAAACTAGATATATGTCAAAATGTGTCATGATGGAATATGGGGAGGGTGTATGGTAGAGCTAGTTCTATATATAGATGTAAAAATCATAAAAGAAAATACCCTTTATTTGTAGAGTGACCTCACTGTTGTGAACTGGGATAAAAGGTTATCAATAAAAGGTACCCTGGACAACGTAGGCTTAGGTGGTTATTAACTGATACTACATTTTGCTCTGCCCAGCACCCAGTTAGTAGGATGTTGTATTCACATGATAAGTTGGTAAATGTTAGTGATGTTTCCAAATAACTGTGCCAGGATCCTCCTAGTGAGGGTGAAACTTGGCAACTTTAACAGTGCTGTCCTATTTGTTATGTAGTGCAAGAATTGAAACTGAAGGAAGAAGAGGCAGGGGGAAGAGAAAATAAATGGTATCAGATGCAGAGAGTTAATGACCTAGTCCACTGAAAACCTCATCAGTGACATCTCATGGTTCTGATAAGCTTCATTGCTGGAGAAGAATAAATCTTTGTATTTCAAATTAAGCAACACATTTTCTGCTAAGCCTTAATGACTGCTAGAAAGCAAATATTTACATAATACATTTCAGTTCCATTTTTCTCATTAGATATGCAATTATGTGTGAACATATTGTTAACCAGTCTTAGCTGACAAACAATTTTTGATTTTTATTTACTTTTTTTTTTGTAGTAAAATAGTATTTCCCTACATCTTAAAACACCAGGCAGTGTTGGTGTGGGTTTTTTACAGAAACCCATGCTTTTTCCCTCCTGACATACTCATTTGCTTTATCTGTATTTCAGTAAGTTGCGAATTGAGAGTTTGTCATTCTGCAAATATGTTAGAATAATGTTAATTCAAATAGTTGAAATAGCAGGTTTTACACTGTTTCTACCTTACTGATTTTTTTATTTTTTTTTAGGAGCTGATTCACTTGGAGGAGCGATTAGGCAATGTTAATCGTGGAGCAACACAGGGAACTATAGAAAGATGCACATATCCACATAAATACAAAAAGGTGAGGATTTCTCAAATTGTGGCCCATCTGTATTACTTTCTTGAAAGTGTAATAATGTTTATGTCTAGGTTAAATCTGCAGAAAGGGCAGCTTCAGGGAGTGCATGTTTTCTGTATCTTGCAGTTTCAAGGATTGTAAGCAAAGCCTATGTGGCAAAGCGTACAATGCCACTTCTTTCACAAAGATAGTTTTAAACTTGGTCCCTAGATAAAGAGCTACTATAATGTGATAAACAAAAGTGGTTTAATAAGACTTAACTTTTCCAGCAGTTATGAGTAGCCCTGCGAGCATGAAATTATTGGTAAAAGTTATATTCTCAAGGGACTTAAGTGATAATTCATTAAATAAAATGAGACTATTTTTGTTGCATAAAATTGTTAATGATGCTTATCTGCTTGGTATGTATCATTTTAGCCTTTACTGTGATCACAGTAGGAAGACTGGGACATTAGAAAGTTTTGAATCTGGAACAGAATTTGGGCAACTCTAAGTTGTCTCTCAGTTTGAGTCTGTGATACCATAATATAGATTCCTATCCACATAATAAAATGAATATCTTTATACATAGACTACAAGTAAGAGGATTGGTTGCAACAATATGAAATTAATATATCATCAGTCCAATGGATTTTTGTAATTAACAATACTTAAATCTGATTTGTCCTCTGATTTTGCTCCAAGTGCTTGTTCTAGATTGATTTTGGTTCAAATACATTTGAATAAATATTAAGAAAAGTTTTCAAAAAGTATGTGTTGAATATGTACTAAAAACAGGTTTTCTTCAGTTTGTCAATAATGTCATCTCTACTAATAAGGTAACAACTGATTGGTTCTCACAGAGGAAACTGCACTGCAAGCAAGATGGGGAGGAAGGAACAGAAGAAGACACTGAAGAAAAATGTACCATCTGTTTGTCTATATTGGAGGAAGGTGAAGATGTCAGGTAAATTGTACCACTGAGTAACAGAACAGTGTTAATATTCTGGGTTTGAGACCATATTTGAGTATAGTACACTACTCTGCAATACTCCCTGCAATTGAAAACACACTTTTCAGTTTGTGTTGTTTTCCGGTAGAACGTAGGTTGTGTTTGACAGTCTTCCATAAGTTGACTGCCTGTCTTACAACGTAAACCCAAGCTAAGAACCCTCAATTGGGCTTTCAGTGTATCTTAAGACAGATTTAAAATGATATAGTAGAGCAGAAGCTAGCTGATGCTTGACTTCATTGCCCATATATATTTCTTCTTGGAACTATAGAAAATGCAGGTTCAACTGGAAAGGCCAGTGAAACTTGGGGAAGAACATGCACGTGCAAAAAAAACCCTGACACTTCAATAGCAAAGCCCATATTACTTTTTTTATGCAGTAGGTATGTTGATGTGGAAAAGCTTTATTAACACTAATGTTTTTCTGTTCTGATGACAGGCGCCTGCCATGTATGCACCTTTTCCACCAAGTATGTGTGGACCAGTGGCTGATTACTAATAAGAAGTGCCCCATTTGCAGAGTGGACATTGAGGCTCAACTGCCTAGTGAAAGTTGACGCCGCTTTCCAGAACTCTTGTCATCCCTCTCCCTCCCTTATCCTTCCTGGTACTGCAGTCAACCAAAGAGAAGACAGTTGAGTTTCAGTGTATTTATAAAACTTCTTTTACGTTTTACTTTTTTTTTTTTCTTTTCATTACTGTATTTTTGCATGGTTCCTTGTATTGCGTTTGTTTGCACATATTATGGGCTTTGTGACCCCAAACTTGCAGGCAAGATTAGCTGCTTTAGGAAGTAGAATTGTGTGGTCTCTTTTGTTTTTTGGTTTTGTTGTTTGGTTTTTTTACATAGTATCGAGCTTTGAAAGTATAATTTCACTCATTACTAACCTTGGATTCCTTAATTTAATCGGTCATATATTTAGTTTAAATGTATAAAGATCATCTAGAAAATGACAATATGTATTGAGACATTCCTTAATTAGGAAGAAATGGCTGCTGTATATTTACAATATCAGTTCTGAGTCAAATAACATCCTAAATACTGGGAACAGAATATGAACTATATTCAGTTTGACTGATACATATAGCATACTCACCACCAGAGTTTTTGTCTGATCAGATTTTTGTGTTCGTTTTTGAAATTTCAGCACAATGCAGATATATTTGAATGTCAATACTAAACATTTAGACTGCTGTTCAGATTGTATTTATCATTTTCTTCTTGTGTCTAGAAATTTGAATCCCTAACTTAAATATTTGCTGCTGTGAAACAGCTCTAGTGAACACTAAATGTTGATTTCAGTTAGCTGGGTTGTAGATACTTGCAGATTGAAAAAATTACTAGGGAAGTGGAAAAAGAGCTTAGAAACTGTTTGGTCTTCTGCTAACTTAAGTGAAGTATCTCCGCACACTGAGGTTTTGGGGTTTTTTTTTAATATGAAACCATTCAATGAGGACTTAGAGCTGCAGGGTTTTTGTTTTTTGTTGTTTTGGTGTTTTTCATTTTGGGTTTTGTTTGTGGGGGAGGCAGATATACATGCATTCATAGAACTTCTGAGGGTTCCAGGTGTTTCTTGGAATTTCGATTAGTTTAATAAAGTTAGCTAAATCCACTTGCCTCTTGTTTTATTTTTTCATTAGTAAATTGAAAGCCTGTAAATTTCTGTAGAAACTGAGACACAAATTATGTGGTTATCTAGTTTTTGCCTTGATCATAGATTCCCTCTATAAATTACCAACAGTCCATCACTGATTGAAATATTTTCTATAGTTAAGATTTGCTGCATAATATAGTATATAGAATTAAGTTATAATGTACTAACATTTCGCCTTTGGAGGAGGTTTTAAATCCACATCAGGATTCAAGTTGCTTATCAACATTCTTTCACATATAATAAATTATAGTTTATTTAAATGTGCTCAATGTTGCAAAATGCAAATGTGTAAAATCATTGAGACAGTATTACTGTCACTTTGGAAAAGATGTTCCTCGGGGATCATATATGAACATGTCCATAAGCTTGCATTAAGCCACCTGCTTTGTAAGTGGATTGAATAATAAATACCTTCAGTTTCTCTTGTCTTTGTCTTTCATAACCAGATCAAGTGTAAAATGGTTTACAGTAAACCTAGAAGATGAACTGTTATGTTTACACTAACTAATCCATTTATAAATATTACCTTATCTAATTTGATGCCTGTTTTTGTCTGGTTAATGCTGCTTCCTTTTCATTTTAATTTTTTTTTCATCTGTTAGGAGTAGCATTTGCCAGTGCAGTGTCTATTGCTGGCAATAAACTTAACATCTTGGGCACTGAGGCTTTAAGTCGAGAGAAATTTTATTCCAGCATGTGTGATAAATGGACATTTTTAAACTTAATTGTATTGCTAAAACTGAACTTAAAACCACTATGTGCTTGTACAATGGGGGGATATGGGAGAGAGGCAACATATGATATGACTGCTTCAAAACCTGACATGGTTTTATGCTAAAAGTCCTTAAACTTTATGGGTGTAGGAAGCTGAAAGTGAGTATGAAGTTGAAGCTGCATTGGTAAAAATAAATAAAAGTAACTAGAAGGACTGAACAGACTTTCTGTTCTTTAGTGAGTGTTGAAAAGAAGTTGTTTGAACACTGATGCTTTAAATCTGATGATACTCACTTTTAAAGTTTCCAATAAGGTACTTCAGAGACATAGGACAAAAAAAAAAGGCGGGGGGGGGGGGGGAGCTGCTCTGAAATAGCTGAGACTCCTGGTTATGTGATAAAGTCTATTTTGGCTTCCTTACAGGACAAAGAAGCACAGGTTGGGGGATAATTATTATTTAATTTTTTTTTTAGGAAGTATTTTATGCACCCGCTCTGGGTGGCAGGTACTAGAAGTATTTTAGTGGTCCATGAATTGACTTGTTTTATAAACTGCTACTGATACTGTCTTGCTTTTAAATGTATGCATAACATTGTAATGTGATGTTGAACACTTAGGTATTTGTCAGGAATTGCAGTGTTCTGATCTTACATGCTATTGCAGGGGCTAATAAAGATGCAGCCTACTTCTATTCCGGAAAGTTGTGATTTAACCGTAATTTAAGGGAAGGAAAAAGAATAGGCTTTTGCTTTTGAGAATTTCCACCACTTACTGTGCTTTATATGCTTAGATGCATTGCCTTAAGTTTTCTGCAGCATCTTTGACTTTAAAGATAAGATTCTCAACAGTATGCATCAAATTACTTTTCATACAAAATTCCATTGTCAAAAGAAATCCTTTTGTATGCAATAAATAAAACGTTAGACTGGTATAATTCAAAATCTGTTTCTTATGTAAGTTTTCTTTTTGCCTTGTTTTGCCTTTGTAAGCAGATTCTTTTGCAAATGTGTTATTACAGCTATGGCCTAGGAAAGAATTCTCTTTTAGCAACCTTTGGATATAGAAGCATAGAATGGTTTGGGTTGGAAGGGACCTTAAAGCTCCTCCAGTTTACCCCTGCTATGGGCAGAGACACCTTCCCCTGGACCAGGTGTTCAAATCCCCATCTAATATGCAATCTCCTGGTGCAATGGGAGGCACCTGTGTGGTGCCAAGCCCCAGAGAGGTCCAGCATATGCTAACAGAACCACCTGTGAAACTGCCCTTGTGTTCCTTTGTGTTGCCCTTATGTTGTCCTGCGTAACTTGTGGGTATGTGAGCAAACATAATGTGAGGTTGAGGAGAGGGCAAAATGGTTCTCATTAGACTTCTATGTAAGTTCAGGCAACTGCTGTAGAGGTGAACTAGTCCTGAGCTTCAGGAACTTGTTAAACGTGACTGTTTCTAGCTACGTGCCATGCCTTCCTCAAGCCGTGAGTGGCATTTAAACGGAAAGCTTTGCAGGTGCAGAGCATCCCCTGCACTCTGGCATGCTGCAGCGGCTCGGGGGGTGCGGGGGAGATGCCGGCAGCCGCAGCGGCGCTGCCCTGCCCTGCCCGTGCTTTCTGCGATAGCCCCGCACTTCTCACGGTAGAGCCGCATCTTGCTGACCTTGGCCTCGCCCCAGCCTGCGAGGAGCCACCTGCGCCCCAGCGCGCACCGCGCACCGCCCCCCGCCACGGGCCCGGCTTGACGGAAGTAGGTGCAAGCCGTTTCCTCTTTGGGAGGGGCCTGAGAAGGTGGACCAATTGAGGAAGTGCATCGTACGATTGTGCCCAATGGGAGCGCAGGACGGGGTTTAAGAGGAGCCGCAGCGGTACGAGGCACTAGTCGCCGGTGGAGCTCAAAGCAGTAGCAAGCGTGTGAGGCCAGGTGTGAGCGGCCGCAACCTCCTTTTATCTACTTGCAATGGCTTTACCGGTGACGCGTCGCGCCCCTGTGAGTACTGCTTGTGCCCCGGGGGGAAGGAGGCGAGTCGGGCTGTGGAGAGAGGGAAGGGGGCAGCGAGGGAGCGGAGATGGGGGAAACGGGAGTGTGAGGGGACAGAGGGAGGGAATGGGCGCAGGAGGTGGGTGGTAGGGGTGTCGAGCGGGCGAGATGGGGGTGTGTGAAGGCCCATAGGTCCTGCCGCTTTTTGCTCTCTGGTAGCAGAGCTCAGTGGGTTCGGGTCGCGATGCGAGCAGGCTGGAAAGAGCTCTTCCCGGGGCGGGGGTGTGGCGGCACTCGGTGCTTCATCCGTCCGGGAGCATCCCTGGGCTTCAGCGTGGAGTGGGACCCGCGGCAGGGCTGGGAGGGGGGGAAGGCTGCGCGGGGTTGAGCTCAGAGGTGGGGGCACGCGCCTCCCGCGGGGGGGCTCTGCGCTGCGCACGGCACGCCCTCATCCTGGCCCGCGGCGGGGGGTGAGGAGCACTAAAGCTGTGGTAACGAGAGGGGAGGGAGGGAGGGAGGGGGCAGAAGAATCTGTTCTCAGTGGCGGCTGGTGGACCCCTGCAGGCTGGTCGATCCTAACCCCGCGAGGAACCTTAGAGAACGGGTGCCTCGTGTGCTGTGTGTAACGTGTGTTCGTGTCTGCATGCATAACTAATTTATATGGTCTGTGTGTAATAAAGAAATGGCTTTGTTCATGAGAATAAAACCGTAGTTACAAACGTGTGAAGACAATAAACGGCGACGCGGCAGATAAGCACTCTACAAAAAGTTGTCACTGGGGAAGAATGAGATAGGGTGCATTGCTGTAATACTAGAGAGTAGTACTCCCTGAAACCTATATAGAGGAGATTTCTTTTAAGCATGTGTGAATAAATAGGGCATAAAAACTGGTTGAGTGATGGACAGCATGCATAGAGGTATGGTGGTGGTAAGTGTATAATGGAGTTAAGCACCTGAAAGGTCTCGGAGTCTTAAGCTGTGCTTTTATTGTTTTAGGTCACTAGAGGGGTGGAAAATGCTCTGGTTGACCTCAAGAGTAAAGGTAAAACTCGCCTTCCTGGCAGAAGGGCTGCTTTGGAAGAAATAGGGAATAAAGTTACGACAAGAGGAACACGCATAGCTAAGGTAAAGGAACATTTGAAATCCTTGCATAAGGAAAAGGTGGATTACTGGCTCTGTACTAATTGTAATGATTTGGACTGCAGAAAACGGAATGCTGCAAACCATCCATAAAGCCTACAAAAGGACCCAATAAGGTGACAAATGCAACTGTACTGCCTAAATCTCCAGCTGCTGTGAATCAAGCTTTGAAAGAAACTGATGTTCCAAAGGTAAGAAATAATGATACTGTTCTGATTCTTAATTTGATTTGAAACTTAGAGCTCTAACTTCAGAATAGGTTATCTGTATCTCATTTATATGATGTGTCTGATTTCTCTGCTGAAAAAGCTGAGGTTTTGGTTGAATGTATGTTGTGTTTAAAGGCTAACATTAAAGTGGTAGGTTTTGAGGTACTGGATGAAGCTTCTGCTTTAGATGGCAGTTACGAGAAGGCTTTCTGATTCTGTCTGTGCAGCATCTTGGTGAAAGCTTGCAGTGCTAGAATGCAAACTCAGTTTCAACTTCTTTTATCTTAAGGAACTGTTAACAACTGGAGAAAAATGTAGAAACAAAGGAGCGTTGCAATGTAAACTGTAAATATGTAAGCACTATAATCTTCCTTAGGTTCTGTCTCCTGTCCCTATGGATGTGTCTATGCAAGAGGAGGATTTGTGCCAAGCCTTCTCTGATGTGTTGCTCAACAATGTAGAAGACATTGATGCTGAGGACTGTGGGGATCCCCAGCTTTGTAGTGACTACGTAAAAGATATCTATGAGTACCTGAGAGAGCTCGAGGTAGGACATTCTGAGTCTGTGCTTTTGCAGTATAGTGTTGATCTTGTTGCTCACACAGCTTTTTCTTCAACAGCTGCAGCAATCGGTCCGCCCACGTTACCTTGATGGGAAGACGATCAATGGGCGTATGCGTTCCATTTTGGTTGACTGGCTTGTCCAGGTCCACTCAAGATTCCACCTTTTGCAGGAAACCCTGTATATGTGTGTTGCAGTTGTGGATCGCTTCTTACAAGTAAGATATTTTTCAGTTCATGTTTGGATTAAGAGACTTGTTCAACTACTGTGAGTTAGATTTGTAAGGAAAGGATAAATCCTAAGAACCTACACAGTCCACTCTGTGCAAGCACTCTGTGTAATGTTGCATCTTTACTCTGAGGCTGCTCTGTCTTTGATCCTGTCATTGTAGGGATGCTTCTGAAATCTCATTTATGTTACAAGTGTAAGCACTGTTATACTGGTGTTTTAAAATGATAAATTAGAATCTGCTAATTTGGAATTTGACCTTCTGGGGCCTAATTTTTAAATTCATATGTTGCAGAGTCATCCAGTGCCTCGGAAGAGTCTTCAGCTGGTGGGTGTAACAGCAATGCTTCTAGCCTCAAAATATGAAGAGATGTTCTCTCCTGATATAGGAGACTTTGTTTACATTACTGACAATACCTACACCAGTAATGAAATCAGAGAAATGGAGATCGTGATTCTTCAAGAGTTAAACTTCAATCTGGGACGACCTCTTCCAATTCATTTCTTGAGAAGAGCGTCAAAAGCCGGGGAGGTGGGTACTTGTCCTCATTATCTAGAACTTTCTTAGATGTGTCTTACCAGGATTGCTTCTGGCACTTTTATCATGTGATCTTACTAACTTTCTGCTTACACACTGGATCAAGAAATTCATCTATGAAACTCCACCATGTGCAGTAACTTGACATCACTGTGACAGCCGGTAGCAGTTAATGTTTGTATTTACTGGCCACTGTGTTCAGTCTTTGTGGCAGTAATTTTACTGTTAAACATACCCAGAGCAGAATCCTTGCTTTTAATCTTTTGCCTGGGGATTTGGGTAGTCCCTAGTGTAAAGGGGAGCAGTGTTGCTGCTCTTCATAACTTCTGGATGTAAATATTGTTTAAGAATAAAAATATTGTTTAAGAATAAAAATATTGTTTAAGAATAAAAATATTAACTTTGACCAGACAGCTCTCTTGAGTGAACTGCCCACACTTTAATAGGCTTCAATTACCTCAACTGACCACTAGGTAATGCTCGATGTTAGGGGACTGCTTTAATAAGGATCTCCTTGGCATGTTTTACACTTTTGTGTTATGTTGTGTGTCCCCCTCCCTCCCAGTGTATTACAGAAGGAGCGTTTGTATCCTTGGTTGGGCACAGCAGTGCCTGGTACTGCAGTTTCCTGTCTCCCTTGCTTGACTTTGTGTCTGAATTCTATATGGGTGCTAGACTAGACTGGTATGGATTCCTGTCTCAATTTTGACATGAGTGCCTGTAAACTATTTTTGTCATTCAATTAATATAATAAACAATTCTGAATTATTATGGTAAGGTGAAGTGAAACTTTGTGGATTAACAAACTCTCAATCTTGTAGGCTGACGCTAAGCAACATACACTAGCAAAATACCTAATGGAGCTGACGCTGGTAGACTATGACATGGTGCACCATCGCCCTTCAGAGATTGCAGCTGCTGCGTTATGCTTGTCCCAGAAGCTTCTGGGACATAACAAATGGGTAAGTATTTTAATAGAGTTAATGAAGGTCATGCTGTAAATAAAAATAGATCTTAGTAATTTTCATGGTACATGTAGAGTAATGAAAGGGTGGACCATGAATAGTGAATTGTAATTCAGCTACTGGTTACTTTGCAAGTGTTGCTGCTTTTATCTTCTCCTCAGTGTAGAAATGTGGTTCTTGGCAGTGGTGTCCAGACTCCTACTGTGCACCAGAAGCAATTCTGGATCTGTTGCTTAAACTGACAGTGCTACATTTCTTAGCACTCGAGGCTAAGCCATGAAGGTTAGGGCATTGGCTACCTGAAGTGACTGTGCCTTGAGCAGCAATCCCCACCCGCATCAATCTCAGATCTCTTGCTGTTACATTGCAGGATGCAAAGCAGGAGTACTACACTGGGTATACAGAAGAGAGTCTTGAGATGACTATGAAACATATGGCCAAGAATGTTTTCAAAGTAAATGAGAACTTAACTAAATACACTGTAAGTACCACTACTTAAATCTTTCATATGTTTTAGAGAGAACCTTTGTTGTGTATTCTGGCTCCTTAAGTAAATGTTTTGTAGGTTACCTTAAAGTCTATGCTATTCTGATAAGGCTGTGAAGAGGGTATTGCACTAGTACTAACTTCAGAGGTTTTTTTAGACCAACTGTGCTCTTGGTAATTTTGCTTGCTTGTTTTTCAAGTAGTCAGACTGAGACCCCAAATTATAAAATGTTTTATATGCACAGCATTTATCTATCTTTTGTAATGCTATTCCTCTACCTCTGCAGGCTACAAAGAACAAGTATGCAAGTAGCAAACTACTGATGATAAGCACAATCCCTCAACTGAAGAGCAAGATAATCAAGGACATGGCTTTACCACTCTTGGGATAACCCTAGGCAGCAAAGTTCTGTTGATGTATGCACTTTGTCTTTATCAGCCTGTTGAGGCAAAACTACTGCTCCTTGTACATAGCATTCCAGCTGTACCAGAGACATTTCAGGTTTGGAAAGTGAAATTTTAAATTTTCTTTGTAATACAGCTCTCTGCCTAGAAATAAAGCTTCTCTTTTATGAAAAAGAGTGAATCTTAAAGGCTCTGTCTAGACACATCTGATGTTCAATGTCCAAGCTAGCAATCTGACTAAATAGGTGATTGATATAGCTTGTAATTAATGTGGATGATTATTCTCAGAGGTTGTTTCTAGTGAGAATCTCCAGGCTTTACCGTGAGTTATATTTTAAACTTACTGCTTTCACTGTTAAGGTATGAAACCAGACAGACAGTTCTTTTCTTGGTGTCCTTCAAATATGTACTTTGTTTCAGTGTCTGGTCTCAAAGTAATATACAGGACTTTTTGTCATTTGCTACCTCCACAGCTGGGGAGGTAGGCACACAGGATGTAACACATACTAGCCTCGTAAATATTTTGTCTTAAAAATCTGCTTGATTTCTAAGACACACTCCAACACCCACCCCCACCCCCCCAAGCTTTCACTTGACTCTTCACTCACACCACCACTCTTTTTGTGTTTTCTTCTGTGTTTTTTGTTTGTTTTCTTGCTGCCTTCCATTCTCCCTGCCTTTTCCCAATTTTCCTGCCCTCACCTAGATTTTTCCTGCCTTTTCCCAGATTTTCCCGCCTTTTCCTTCTTTAGCTTTTACTAGATTTTCCTGTCTTTTCCCAGATTTTCCTACTTTTTTCCTAGATTTTCCTGCCTTTTTCTAGGTTCTGCTCCCTTCTGGGTCTCTCTTACTTTTCCTCGATTTTGCTCCCTTCTTGTCTCTCATTTTTCCTGCCTTTTTCTCTCCCTATTTCTCCCTTTTCTTCTCTTCCATTCTCTTTCTCTCCCATAAATCTACCTGGAAGAATACAGTCCAACCTACCATCAGTACATTCTTCCTTATCACTTCCCATTTTGCTGTCCTTTGCAGCTACTAAACATCAGTATCTGTATAGTGAAGGAATATAACTATGTAAGCAGTAGGTCTTTTCTGCCTCATACCTCATTTAAGGCTATTTGTTAACAGTGCTAACTATTTGTTAACTTGTGACCTGTTCTGTGGGAAGGATATTGTAACTATTGCATTTTATCTTGAGCAGGAGACTTCTTTCTCCCATAGGATAAGTCAACCTAGCACTTCCTGTACATGGTCTGTTGAAAAATGTGCTTGATCATTTTTTGTGTATACGATTCCCCCCAGACTAAGACCCAGCTTCCAGAAGCAGATTCTACAGTCTGTTATCCCTTGCTGGAGAAGGAGTTTAAGTGTGCCTAACCTAGACTTAAGCAATAGTTTAGGAGGGAGGAGATTAAAGATTTTTCAGTTTTGTCTTAAAGCATATGCAATGTGTTAGCATACACAGGACTTCTTTTTTTTTTCTAGCTGCTCTTAATAACTGAAAATTCATGCACAGCGCTTGAGCCTGGGCATGGTGAAAATGTGTTGGAGCAAAGGAAGGGGACTTTTTTCCTTTAGAAATCCAGGCAGTAAAATCAGCAGCCATTATGAAGGGATACGGTTATATATGTAACTGGAAACAAACTGCACAAAGGACAGACCTGGTCAGCTAACTGCTGCTTCTGTTTTATTTTCTGGAGGTTCAGAAGGCAAAGCATGAATGGTGGTAACTAACTGTATGGCAAGCAACAGTCACTCTGGTATGGGAGGCAATCAGATTTGAGCAATAATGCTATTGCCATTTGAAAGGAGTAGTGCATATCTGTAAGTACCTGGCATAAAAACTCTAGAACTACTTCATGAATAACAGCAGTGGAATACTACATTATACATTCATACATGTTTCTATCATATTCAGTTTTTATATACAGTATATGATCTGTTTCTATAAATTTACAGCTCTGCATAAAGACACTTATTACAGGTAGAGCATTAAACATAAATCCAACATGGGCCAGCCATATTACACTATAAATCTCAAAGAAGGCAACATTATTTAGCATACAGTACAATGTGGTTTTCTGTTTTAACTTCTTCGACTGCCTGTTGAAGTCTCTAAACACATCAGCAAACACAAAGCAGTTCCATTACAACTCTGTACAGAATTACTTAAATACACCATCACAGTAGGTTTTTAGATGGTAATATCCCAAATTGGCCTAAATCTTTTTTGACATGTAGCAGCATACTTAGCATGTTCTTCCCCAGAATGATCTGCATTAGAGGAAATGTGCATTTAACAACTTCAGTAGATAATTGCAGAGGTTACTGATACTCAGCTGAAGGCACTTATTAGATACAGCCAGTTCAAAGTCCCTGGTCCCAGACTGCAAAGCACCTTTCTGTTTCAGGAAAATATAAGTTTGAGTACTCTTTGCTTAATAGGTGTTAAAACCAGGTTTTAAATATAATAAATAATTGGTCTGTATATCCATTGCTGTATGCTTCTGAGACAAAATGATCAAAGTCTCTGCTGTGGGTAACTTTCTTCCTGCTCATGTACAACTTCACTGGTGAAAACCCTGCTGGTAATGGCAGATCTCATAATCACCATGTCCCGAAGGCAAGGAAAAACATCTTCGACCACAGGTAACTTCACACCAATTTTTGTCTGAGCCTTTTATATCTTTGTGACATAATTGTTGGGAAACAGACCTTGTTTCCCTCGTAGTCTTCCTGTCCACCAGCCAGAAGGATCTATGACAAAGAAAGCAAAGTAGTGAGGTTCTGTAAACTTTATACCTGAAGAGGCAGCCTTGCAAAACTGTTCCACAAAGTGAGAGCCTTTTTGTGAAGAACTGAGGAAAAATGTGAAGAACCTTAGCTTGCTGGTCTTTTGGCTGCATCACTGCCTTAGGAGGTTGCTTTAAAGGCACAATGAGTTAGGACTGGTTTAAAACTTTTGTTTCTCATGCTATAGTAGCTGTGGTAATTTTCAGCCAAAGCCTGTGACAGAATTACAGAATTGGAGATCTGGGTACAGATCTGGAGTACCAAGTAATGCATACCTCACTGATGAGGTCTGATTGGTGTGGTTGTGGAGACTTGTCTACTCTCTGAGCTGTCATAGAGGTTTGCAAGCTTAATGAGGGAGACTAACTGTGGGGTAGCTCAAAAAGTCGTGTCTTCTTACCAATACATACCTTCTTTAATTATATCAATCACGTCGTTGGCATTAAAGCTAAGCTCGTCTGTGTCCTGAGCATCATACGCATACAATGCCCTGCACTGTGGTACCTGAGGCTTAGGCTTGGGCTGTGGTTTTGGCCTTCCTCCAGCTGGTGGTGGTCGGTTTGTTGTCTGCCTGCGAACACTGATGGGAGAAAAAACATAAATGTGCTTTGAAGTATATGACTTGAACCTAAGCCTTATCAACCCCAATGCGCTAATGGACTGGTTCTACAGAGTATCACAGAACAAGGGGAAAAGGATTCTCTTAAATTTAAAATAGTCATCTAACACTTCTCTGTGAAAGGCCTAGTTAGACAAATAAGTACTTCCAAAGAGCAGTTCAAATGCATAGTGCTCAGTATAGCATTTTAGTGCTCAGGCTAGAATGTAAACAAATGTGTACATGCAGTTCCTGTGTATTTTGGCAGCTACACAGTTCAGTCTGTCTCTCCCCATGCCCCAACTTCACTGTAGTTTCCAGTATTAAAAACAAAGTTCTATCTCACAGTCTTGCTACTTTACCATTCTTGTGACTAAGCTGTAAGAGACTGTCTCTCTTTTAAGTTGCCTCAGACTCCAGGGCCATCTATGGATTTGTTCTGTTATAGTCAACTCTGAAGCAACAGGGGAGATGCTGCACAAACTCTGTCACAGCTGTGACCACTCCAAAGATAGGAAGGGGAAAGAGGGAAGAAATGCATTTTGTCAGCTCATCAGGTAATAAAGGCTGGAAGAGAGAACAGGTATTAGATGCAATATGTCAGTTTAATATAAATAAATAAATGTGATGAATGATTAAAAACACTGCAGTAATGTGGAGGAGCTAAGTGTTATCAGTTCATATAATTCCATAACATCACACAGCTCTTGGAGAGAAGTCTTAGAAAAGTGGATCAGCTTTTCTGCAACCACTGTAGGACAAGAACATGCTGAGTGAGATGTTTTGCTGGAGAGCATGGTGGTTTCTGACTTAGGTTTGTATTGGATTGTTAATGATAACTGAAAGTTAAAGCTGTCATAGTACCACTGCATCCTTAGCAGCACCACACCTCCCTACCCCAGTTCGGATGCAAATGCACTGAGGCTCCACTCTGCCACTTGTGACTCAGTGAGGGCTCTCATTCACTCTCTGTGCCTTTGGGCTCTGTATCAATCTGTTCTAGCTCAATTTTCCCTTTGTATGCTTCATCCATGATACCAGTAATAGAGTGAACCTTGCCCTCCAATTCTCTTTAGCCATGCCTCTGTAGACTGCATTAACAATGGTCTTGCTATTACCTTTGGTCATTCATCAAGCAGCCCCTAAACTACTCATTTCACAGAGGAAAACTTACCTGAACCACACCTCTGGATGTAGTTAGTAATGGTGGTTCTTTTGGGTACAGTAAGAAAGGAGCTCATAATGTATCTCTGTTTTGTACAAGTAATTCCTTTTGATCTGTTGCTGCTGTGAAACTCCCCTAGGATGTGTTTTTCTTAGTGGTGAATGTGTTGGAGAAATTTGAGTGCCTGGGACTGGTACTTAACAGGAAGAACTGGAAGGAAGGACAGGCAGAACCCCTCTGGTGTTGGGCTTACCTGCCACCTCCATTTGTTTGTGAGCTGATCTGTTTGTCAGAGGATATGCTTACTTGGCTAGATTACTGTGTGCTCCAGCCAGGTCCCTAATGTTTATGCTGACCAAGGGTAACCGCAGTTTGTGGGCAGCGAGCAGGTGATGGAAAGGAACACACACAACTTGTCCTGGCCGTGCCAGCCGCAGCAAAGCCTGACCTGCGGCGGTGCCACTATCCCGACAGCAGGGGGCGCGCGCTGCCGGTTGGTCTGCCCTGGGACACCACCGACGCTCGCGGGTGCGCCTGAACCAGCTCTGGGGACATGCATCGACACAGGCTTCTGTCACCGCCAGTACTGGTAGGGACAATAACCGGGTTGTGCCTATTATGGTGATTACAAGTGGCTTTTCTGACTGTGCGCAGAACATGGGGTTGGTTACTGGCACTAACAAAGCATGGAATATGCTAAGTCAAAATACTCCAATTCATACACCAGTGCACCACTTTTACAAATGTAAAACCAAACAATTACCTACTTGCTTTGATGCTCACATAAAGTCACCCTCATAGGGCTGCACTCCGCTCCTCTCAGAGCAGGCACTTTCCACCATTTCTGACCAAAATGCTATTTTACACTGCAGGTAGGAACCACAATTCAGTGAACTCATTTGGTGTACTGGACAGATAGCAACTCACCAATTGGAATGGTGCAGTCTACAAAATAACTAACTTTGCTAGGCCCTTTTTAGGTGTTCCCTTACTTTACACAGTAGCATCCATACTGTTACTGTGTGTCTCCTACAGCTTTGGCTTGCTTTGAAAGAAAAAAATCCAAACCACAACAAACCCAACAAAACAAGCAACCCTCACTCCTCAACATCCTCTTCCCTCAGAATAAGTTGTTACTTTGTGCTATGTTACTACATACTCTCTTGCTTTACTTGCGGCTTCCTGTAGAAAAGCTCAACTTCTACAAAATCTATGCAGAGGTGATGGATTCCTTACTACTTCTGGTTACAATTACTGCTGTGGCTGTCGGGGCAGGGGGGGGGTTCTACCCAACCTGAGTGTATTCATCAGTGAAACCTGTGGCAGGCAGTGAAGATGTCATTTAATACAGTGCGTTTTGTTGGAGGTGTTTATCATGTGTGTTTAAAGGAGCTGCAGAGCACAGAGTTGTGTCTGCACTAACCATTACTATGCAGTTATTACAACTTACCCCAAGTGGATTTTTATTCTCTAATAGAACCTTCCTTGTTGATTTAATATGCTCTGGGACTCGCTTACATCAGAATTAAATAACAATGAGAAACACAAACTGCTTATTCAAAACCAGGTTATTTCCCTTTTTGTGCTAGAATTGTTGAATTGACCCAATTCTTTGATTAAGTGGTGCTCAAATTCCCACTACAGTAAAGCTCCACTTATGTTCTACAAGAGAGAGGAGTAAAAAGGCTAAGTTGAAGCCAAATCGGTTTAGTCATTGGAAAGTTTAAAATTTTGCAAGGCCTTTAACATTCTGGAGCACTAAGGTCCCATAAATACTTGACAGAAGACTTCTGTCTTTTGATTTCCACAAATCAGAGGTTTTGCCTGCTTCCAGATTTTCAGCCAAGATCTGGAGCAGCTGTTTTCAGAGTTGACAGCAAATGGTTCTGCTTCCCTCTACTAAGTCCCTGATTTATTGGTTCTGTCTTTCTGCTACAAATCTGGTGGTTTTGATACTTTTGACTCTCAGCTACTGCAGAATGCCTAGTGACCTAATAAGACCCACCCTCCATAAACCTTGTAGGATTGTCTTGGGAACATACTCTGGAAGGCTGCAGTTAGAAGTCCAAATGATGCTAAAATAATCTTGACTGTCATGCCAAGCCTTCCTCCTTGAAAGGAAGTACAATTCTGGTATATGAGTCTAGAGTCAAAGGTGGAACAAAAAGACTATTAGCAAGCGTTTCTGGGCATGAGAGTGCCATGAAATTCTGCTGTTCATGATCTGCAAACCAGAGGGAAAGAAGGCCTAGTCAGACTCTGCTAAGTGTCTTAATACCCTTAACTAAAAGTTACCAGGCAAATTTAAGGTATTAACTAGAACTGGTTCACCTACATTCCTAAAGGCTTATGATGGAATATGTGTTTTTAAATCCTATGGAAGATGATGAGACCTTAGAGTACAGCTCAGTAGCACAATCTGCTCATCTCTGTACAGTGTGAGTCAGATGTAAGTCAGTTCGTGTGTGTAAAGCTGTTTACAAAAATTGACACCTTTTTCTTGTATTTAATGTAAAATCTTACCCGGCTGCTCCTTGGTCAGGTACTTTCAAGAAATCCAGGCTTTCTGGTTGCTGTGAAATCTTGCCTGATCCTCCTGACAGTTGCCGTGGTAAAGCTGGACGTGTCATATTTGTATACAGGTTTTTCTGATTGGCCCACTGGTTTCCTGGGGCGTGGGGAAGTGCTACAAACTGTGGGGGATTTATTACTCCATTTTGCTGCTGACCTAGAAGTAAATAAAGTGTGAACACATCCACTCCAAACTATAACTCAGTAAAGGTAACCTTTTCCTTATGTTGATGGCTCAGCTGTCAGATTTGGCTGTTAGTGAGACTCGGCTATAGAGGTATTTCAAAACAATGTTGATTTAGACACAGTTTGCAGTCTGCTGGCAATCTATTTCTGTTTCACGTCTTCATGGGCTTGTGCTCAAGTTAGAGACGTGTGCCTTGGATGTTACAAGTGAGAGGATGTCTGGTAAGGACCTGTCATAAGCACTGGGAGATATTTGATTACAAAAGGCCATACTGTAGGAATGGGTATCCACTGATACCTTGGACGTGTGTAAATTTACATCTGAACCTACGCAGGGCAAGTCTGAGCAGTGTCTGCAGGCACAAGGCTTCTTCAACTAATGTTTGGCTTTTTGATCTAGCTATACAACTGCTGACAGTATTAGAACAGACCTTCCTTGCTCTAACTCACCCTGTATGAATATTTACTATCTGTGTTCACAGAGAGGTTAACTCTCAACTACAGTAATTTCCCACTTTACTACAAGCAGTTGTTGCAGACCATGCAGTCCTTAGTTTGACTCTTAGAGCTGTGAGGATTGGGAACTGTCTAGTTAATTTGGTGACCGAAACCGGTTGCACACCCAGCTCACACCATTAGCAATGTGCTTCTCAGTAAACAGCAGCTGACTCAAAGTACTCTGGGAGCATAAGTTAAAAAAAAAAAAAACAAAGTAAAACCACTTGGGGAATGTTTTGTCAATGGAATATTGTTATCCCCTCTGACTTCATAGGCTAAATTAATCATATCTCTCAAGAGCAGAACTGAAACACCCTAATGACATCAATCCCATGCAGAAAAAGCCATGCTGCTCACTGGCACAGCTGATACATCTCAGCCTTTAGCATACACAAAAGTTATGTATCACGGTGGGACAACTGAGGCATAAATCACATTCTATTGTTTACTGGCACTAAAAGCAGTTTCACTGCAAAGCACTGTCTATGACTTGATAAGTATATAGTTTTTACCCTTGAAAGTGGAGAAGGCTAAGGGGTAAGGTTTAGATTCCATGTCTTGCATTAAGTGGCTGAAAATGCCAGCATCCGTGACAACCAGGACATCTCTGGTGGAATAGCAGTTTGTCTGCTGGCTCGAACAATGCCTACAACTTAAGTTTTGCTGACAGGATCTTTTAAAGAGGATTTTAAGCCTTTACTAGGATCTGATGTGTAAAAAAATTACCAGATGACAAGAGTAAAGTGAAAACCTGAATTCTGTTTTTGCCTGAGGCTAAGAGGACTTACCAGGAGGAGGTGGTGCGGCTCTCATAGGGTAAGTCTGACTTTGAGACCTGCTGGAATACCCTCTATTTTGGGTAAGGTTCCGTCTAGTAGGACCTAAAAAAGAAAACCCAAACATTTAATTATCTAAGGGTAAATCCTTCTGGCTGCCTGACCCCTACGATGATCAGAAAGTGCTGATCTTCAGCAACAATGAACCTGAAACGTGCAGCACTGGCCAGGTTGTTCTACAGCTTTAGGTGCAAAAAAGATGACCTGGGCATACTCTCCCTTTTGTGATCCAGTTCAGCCACAGGATACAAAGTAAAGCTATCTCAAGACTGCAGTAAATGAGGTGCAAAAGACTGTTAGCTTTATGAACTTGTTTATAAACCACGGGTAGCTGGCACAGCAGTACTTTGGACTATACTGTTTCTGATCAGCAATTAGTATGAGAAAAAGGCAGGACACTTAACTCGAGAGGCTGGTGTACTTGCAGCTCAGTCTTTGGTGACATACAGACACTATACCTTTCCTCCTATCACAACCTGTTCTGTCCTGATGCAGACCTTTCTTCATCAGCTAGACTGCAGGAGCTCAGCAGAGTCAGAGACTCCTCCCAAAAACACTTGGCTAATTGTGCCATTTGTACTATGTCACACAATTAAATGCCCTCATTTCTTTTGCCACAGAGCAAACAATTGCAGACATTTCAGAAACAGTTGGTATATAACAAAAGCAACAAAATTGCAGCTCGCCTGTTAGGATCTGTAACTTGGATCTTCATTTAAATGTTACAGAGAAATAATAAAGAACATGCTGAGGCTAGAGGCAAGGAAAGAATCAGCCACTCTAAATTTCCAAGTCATTCACTAATGCCTAAAGGAAATTCATACTTACGGGAATTCTTTGGTAACCCTGGTCCAATGCTGATCTGCAGCACCTTATTACTTGGTTTGAGAACAGCTATATCTCCTTGGCCTTGCATAAATTGCACTTGTCGAGAACCACCACTGCTCCAGGGCCCCCAACTCTCCTTTTTCAGCTTCACTTCAAGTCTAATAAATACAAACACGTGAACACATGAATAAAAAGCCAGAAAGTACTTACGGCAAATCAGGCCAGTATCACTTGGCAGCAGGTAACTTAGAAATATAAAAAGCTTGGACTAAGAATCTATATTCCCCAAATGACTCAGGTGAAAAACTGCCTGATTTCATCTCTTTCCTGCTTTTTAAAATGTTTTTGTTAATTAATGTTTTAACTTCCCTGCTAAAGCTACGCCAAGGAAGCTTAAGATGCCCCAGAGAGGTCAGTGTACAGTGAGCATCTGAACAAAACTTTTACTCCTGATACTGGCCTTGGGTTCCCAGCATACAGGAGCGTACACTACAGCCATGTTTCACACTTCAATTGTCTTCCTACATCCTTTCCAAATTAAAATAATGACCTCCTGTTAACTTTTCTAATTCTTCCACTTTTTCAAGTCAAATAAACATACATATCCAAGGCCTGCTGTTGCTAATCTACTTAACAGGTAAGAGTATTAACAAAAGCACATCTTTGTTGGAATAGTTTCCAGCATGTCCTTACAGCTAAAATGCTCATCAAACATTGTGTAGATTTACAGGCTTGTTTCTAAAAAATGTTCCAAATGTAATCTACTTAATGAACTACTTCAGAATTACTCTGTCACCCTGCAGTCCTTGGTCCCTACAAGAACTATCAGCATTTTACACTGTTACAGTATGTCTCCAGAAATGGTCTTTCAAACTCATTATGTGTCCACTCCTAAGTCAAGGTTAAGGACTTGAAGACGATGCTCCCTTCTCATCATAGGAAACAGCAACCAGCACAGAGACAGAGATCTTGCAGTATGGTTGAACATTAATAGTGCAGTGAATGGCTTGGCCCTTGCTGTGTGGTGACAGCTCTGCTGGCACAGAGTGGCTCTGTAGCACAAAGCTGAAGACCCTTGAGCCTAGACGCTGTGTTCAGCAGAACAAAAGCACCTCTTCTATGCATAAAAATAGTGAAAAGTGAGAGATGGCCCAGGTACAATCCTAACCTACTACTTGGATGAGCTCTTTGCACATACAGATTTTTACACTGTGCTGCCTCTTATTATCTTAAAGCACAGTGTCAGGAGCCTAAAAACTAACATTTACTTATAGTGGCAGACAGAACAAATACTATTATTAAAAGCCCATTGAAAAAGCATAACTCACGTATTGCTAAATTTCAGAGGTAGATTTCTTTGTGTTTTTTCTTCATATCGTTTTGATAAGAGGCTTAAAAACTCAGTTTTGAAGACCGATTCGAGCAAACTATCATATTCCTGTTCATGGAGGATGAAAATGTCATCCTGCATTGTGCTGAAAAGAAATCAGAGCATGTAACATTCACATTAAAATTTCATCAGCAAATACAGCTAGCATTATAATATTTGCAGAGTACCCATGGTTAACGTTTAAAACCACATGAAAGTCCAAGCAGCATTAACTGCAGTCTTCCTTTCTGAGACCAAGTTTGTTTTTTTTTTCATGAGCTTTCTGAGAGACACTAATATAACTCAGTCATTTGACAGTAATAACTGTTAGCAAAAGAACATGTGCCAGTAAGATTACAATTAAAGTCTATCTCTTCAATAATGGCAATACTTGTGACTAGAGGTGAATTAGAAACTTAAAGATTACTGAAGTAAGGCTGAAACCCAAAGCAAGCAAATTTGGAATGAAAGCTTCCAAACTTCTTGTTAGCTTTAATTTGGACTGGTTTAACTCAGTGTACAAACCACACATCGGGTTCCACCGCCACCTTTGGATCAACCACTATTTACACCTGCTGAAGATGTGAAACCACAGAACTATATCCACATCAGTAATTTGGCAAGGCTGGTTTCTGACCTCCCAGAGTCCCCACACTAAAAAGAGTTCTGCTGTGTCCTAGCCAGGATTACTATTGTTCCAGCATGCTTCTAAGTTTTTTGTATGTGTATCCCTCTTCCTTTGGACAGCATGTTGGCATACTTCCTAGCTATAACTACACTGGAGCCCGTCTGCTTCTGCATCCTTGCCACAGAGAACGATAAACAAAGCTTTCCAAAGAAAACTGTAAGACCTGAAAATGGAGGCCATGGGTTCCCCTCTTACTTCCTGACTTGAATAGCATATAAGCAACCACAGGATGCTCTGGTTCGATTTGCCAATCCCACAGTAAACTAACTGTATTTTGACACTAGTTAAAATTCGTGAATATTTCTATCCCTTTCTTCATGCTATAATCCATCCCCTTTCTTAGTAGATTAATTTTCTGCCTCCCTTACTTCTTAAGGTCTCATCCATATTCCCATGCAGCCACCTGAGAGCGATCTAGTGTAGGAAAATATGTCTGGAAGAAAAGACAGCACAAGACTCTTGATAGATATGGAGAGCTGAGAATTGCCTAACCTTATCACAAGACAATTATCAATCACAGCATGGTATTTCACAAAATGGAGTATAATCGTTGAAGAAAGTAGTATTAAGTTAAGTTAAACACTGTTAAATATTCCCAGCAGAACATGAGTGGCTCCATTTCCTGGTTGTTTATTCTACAGCAGGCAGTCTGAAGCCAAAGCTTCTCTGCTCTTTTGTCAATGTTGTTGGTCAATCTTCTGCTGCTATTACTAATACCAGAAAATACTATTTTATAATAGCAATTTATTTCAATAAATATCACCTACTAAGTGAAAAAGGAACTCTCAATTTGCATCTCTTTCTGGAGAAATGGACCTTTCCAATCCTATTGGATTTAGAACTGACATTCATTATGAGTTAAGGCTGTGGTAGCCAGGTGAAGGGCAAGTCCAAGTTACACACCTGTCTCTAAAAGCCAGCTTCTTGCTAGCGCTTGCAGAACACCATCACACAAAGAAGGTGCCAATATCTCACCTAAATCTATATATATGTATTGCTTCAATGTTTCAGAAGAACTCCAAGTAAATTAATTGACTCAACATACAGCTCAGGAAAAAAAACCCTAAACCCAACCCCAACATCATTAGGTCTATTTGCCTTAATACTGTTTTCTGTTCCTAATTACACAGCAGTCACAGATTTCCACTTCAAGCATGTTCATCCCTTCTGCTCTCCCAGGTGGTTTGCCTGATTGCTGACTCTACAAATCTGAAAGAGGAAAGCAGGTCTTTCTTTCTGACTCCAACTTCTCATCTAGTTACTGAAGGCTACTGACTGTGAGTACCTTTTTATGCAGGATTAAAAATAGCTTTGTAGTGTGTCAAGAGGTAGAGGTGCTCTTGACTATCACATAAGAGGCTTGAGACATTAGGTAAAGGATGAATCTACCTTCCACTTATGTACTTTATAATATCCTTTCAAGTCCTGATATCTTCCCCATAGTTTGGAAAAGGGTGTATAAAACTATGAACATACCTAATTGGTATTCAAAAGAGCAGTAAGAACTATGAAGAGTAAAAGCATGACCTCCTTTCCTATCCTCAAGCAAACTAGAGGCTCAGCAAGGCTTTCAATGAGATTTGTAAGTAAAGCCCAAGACCCACAGCAAGTATTATCCAGTCAGTGGCCCTTTCTTCTGATTTGGCAAGAGTCTGACTTCACAATACTGTTAGGATGTCCTCTGTCAATCCTTATCACATGAATTATAAAGCTCAGTTATTTATTGTTACTAAAAATGCAAGAACATTTCCATAAGTATGGATTGTCATTCTCAGCTCTTGAAATAAACTCCAAATTGGGCATCTGCACTTTCAATTGCAGCCTCTTTAGTAATTTAAATTGTTAGGATGTGTTAACTGCTGGTAAGGCATGTCAGTAGTGCTAATTATTCTGCCTTTGTCCCTAAGTGTATTGATACAAGCTTGTGTCAATAATTCATGCATGGTTTCTAGACAAGTACTGTTCTGATAGATAGCAGTGCAAGAATCCAGTTATCCTCTCTCTCCCACTTAAAATACATTTCATTTTGTATTGATTTAGCTAAAACTCCATTTAGCTAAAAATTCCATGAAAAACTGGTTGATTGGTTGATTGGGGTCTGCCCCTCCCCCCTCCAAGTATATAGTAGGTATTATATGTACTAAATAAAGGTTTAACTCTAGTTTTGTTAATTGCAGAGTGTTAAATATTAAAAGTACTAACTCTTGTCACTGAGACAAGATTATCTAAGTTTCGAGAGAAGTAGTAACTTTTACAGCCTCTGCAGCCACACCATTGTATTACTACACCACTTAAATGCAGAGTTAAAAGATCCCTTGATTAGACTCATTTTGAACTCAGACAATACTAACAACACAGTAATAGGGAAAAGCCCGCTTGCCTCCATAGGTTTTTAAGGGTTTGGTTTTGGAGTAATACCTGGACAGTTTGATAGCCTGCTTTGAGCATATGCAAAACCAGGCATTTTTTTTACAACAAAATAAAATCAATAAACTAGGTTCAAAACATTACTGGACATACTACAACATATGTATTTACTCTGAACAAAACATACTTGCTTTTGCTTCTGAAGGTTCTGTGGAACTGCTATTGACATGTGAGAGGAGTGTAACAGCTTTCACTAACTTGGCAGGCAGCCGCTCTTTTAGCTGACTCAATGTGACTATGCCTTTGGAATGCTACAGGCCCAACTCGAGCGTCTGGCTGCAATCTGTTCAAGGTTTGCACAGCACACAGTCCAGACTTTGAGCACCACAAAGACAGGTTCTGCTCCCATCTTTAACTTAGATCTAATACAGCTTTGTTGCAGCTTTCCTTATAAAGATGTATGATAAATAAACAACAGGTCTTAAAAATGGTACAGTGAGCAGACACATCTTACAGATGTTCCCCTAATCTTGAAATGGCTGTGAAGCCTTCTGCAAAAATGAAATCTGCTGTTTTGAAGTACTGGATAATGTCAGTGACAAGATTTCTGGCTATGCTAATAGGAACATTTTATAAACATATACTAAAAAAACCTCCGCAGTAGCTATCAATACACTCCACTATGGATTTATAGTTATTTACTGCAATATTTAAAGCACATTTCTTGCCATGGATGACATTCAGCTACCAGCTCTGATAAACCACAATAACAAATGCAGAGGTATCCAGAGGCTTTGTTCACTCATCTTTAAAAGGATGAAATAATATAGGCAAGAATACACTGGTCTTACGGGCAGTTTCTTTCTGGTTTTGCTCACCTAACTGGGTTTATCTGCTCTGTGTAGACACCATCCAGTCAACAGAAGCAAGGTGAAATCCAACTAGGAAAAATTAGTAGCTCACCGGTGAGATAACACCCCTTTAGGAAGCAGAGGACATGTACAAGATGAACTTCTGTAAGTAAATTATTTCTGGGATACAAGCTTGAGCCATAACTTAACAGACTGTGCTTGTACACGGTGAACATATGTATCACAAAATAAGTTTTGGGGATGCACCAGGTTGGTGAGACCCAGTGTAAGTGAAACATTTTAACAACTAGTTAGAAAATGTTTGTGTGGCTGGCTAGAAACATCTATTGTTATAGCACACTTACTAGGGCTGGGATTGGGAAAAAAAAAATAATCAAGCTTCAGCTTGCTTTGTTTGCAACATTCAATTAACACAGCTTAAGAAATCCACACTCCATCAACCAACTTATTTCCCCCATCCTACACAGATTTTTGTGTCAACTGAAAGACATTTTCAAGGTACTGACCTTAGAGAAACAGAAAGAATTCTCTCCACCTCCATCCTTCGTTTTAAGACTTCCTTCACTTGGCCTTTCTCTGGACCCTGCTTTATCTTTTCACGTCCAATCAGGTATATGCATTTTGGAGTGAGGACAAGATCTCGCTTCACGCTCTGGAACACAGAATTGTTTGAAAATAGCATTGGGAGATCAATGCACTAAAGTGATGCTGTTTCAAAGATACACAATGTACTGTGATTTGGGCAATACTGGTAGTATTTGGTTCAAGTGGAAAAAAATTAGTAATACTGATGGGATTAATCACACAAACTCAGAGTCAGATTGCACAGGACAGTAGCTTTGTTCCCCATTTCCTAACTAATGTAGCTTTCTGTCCAGCAAGTCCCATAAAGCCTTCATCCTGGGACAACAGGTTTAACAATGGCAATGTTCCAATCACAAGGGTGTAGCTGCTTCCATGTATTCCACTGGATTCCAGTTTTTCAAGCTGGAGTCCTAGATGGTATGACACTATCATGATGGAGTTTCCATTAAAGGATGGTAGTACTATTTGCAACTCCCTTATGAACTAATCATTAATGGATGCTGCTCTTAAACCTACCTTAAACCGTCTGTCATATTTTGTCACAGTGTCTGCAAAATCAATCTTCTCTCGTTTGCCTACAAACTGGCGGAGCTCTGGATGGTCCTCCATGCCTATGTAATCTCCCACAAAATTCCTGTTAATGCTGTTCCGTCTTCTCTCTTTCTTGTTCAGCAATAGATCTGATGCTTAAATACCAAAAATAAACATTGATTAATAGTATTTACTGAATTCTCTAAACTCATGATCTCAAAGAACCAACTGTTTCAAGCAGAACTTTTTGGGAAGAAGTCGTAACCAAGTTGTTTATAATATGGAAAAAAACAATTACACACTATTACCAATCTTCTACATAATGATACATGTAATTATTAAATCCATTCCTAATGAAATATACCATTAGCAAGCTCATCTATTCTGGTGAATCAGGAGCACTTCAGCAACTAAAGAATTTTTCACTGCTGGAAACTAAAACTAGCTCTCCTGAACCCAGAATGTTGTTCATTCATGTAATCCAGGTCATGTATGCAATTAAGCATTACAGTCCTCCGAATAATCTGTATCATCTACAGACCATCTAAATCCTGGATAACTGTAGGAAGCTTTTCCTTTTTCACTTCCCCCAGAGCATCTCTGATCAATGTCCTACTCACTCTGGCTTGGTTTTCAGAGCAAAACACTGGCTAGTCCAAGAAATTCATGCATGCAGAGCAGCCAACCTCTTTAGTGGTACCTTAGGGGTCCAACACTATGCAGTCATTCCTAGACAGTCATCTGCAATGTCATGGCTTGCTCTATAGAGAGGGAGATATTTCCTTAATCTCTCGTGACACTTTCTCCTAGAATCACGTGTGAAGTATCTGTCATCACAAGTTACAACCTACCTTCTTCTCTCATCTGTACGTATTTTTTCCTGGCCACATATTTCCTCCATGCCTTCTGGATGGCTCTGGCATACCCATCATACTTTCTCTCTCTCATCTCTTCTAACAAAAACAGCTGTACAAAGAGACAGTAGGGTGGGTCAAACATTTCATATAAAAAGGCCAAGGAAAAGCTGTATTTTACTTTCAAAAACCTTCCCACGCATTTCACTCTAGATCCAAGCTGGTGCCTCTACCACAGCTATGGGTTCTGAGATCAGAACATTAAGGTAACCTTTTCTGGACAAAATCTGATGCTTGAGTGGTTCTAGTTTTTACCAGTCTATCCATTAATCTTGATATCTAATGATGAAAGAATAAGAAGCCCTGAAATATTCTATGGTACAATTCACGGTTCTCCTCTGGGCCTCCATCTTCTCATTCTCCAAAATTCATATTTCCCTTGTTAGAGCATTACCATGTCTATGGGAATCTGTGTGATCCGTAACACAACACAGTGTTCACATGCAACTTTCTTCCCTGTCAGAATTTCCTACTTTCATGTCCATTGGTTCCATTCTTTTTCAACAAAGAAGTTTATCAGCTGGCTTCATGATTTACAGCTGTGATACTAAAATTCACTGTGACAGAATAAGATTTTTAGGCGTAAATTATTGTCAGATTAAGAAAAAAAATGCTGATTTATCAAAACAAAAATGGAATGTGCATCCCCTGTTTTGAGAATTTCCCAGGTCAACTAAAATACCTGTAAATTGAATCCATTAGCAACTTCTATAGCCTTTTACTTTTAGTTAAGTGTTTTCTTGCTTCATCAGCATAAGCATTTGGCTAACAATTACAGTACTAAATCAGACCACTGAAATGACTGTTGCTAATTATTTCCCTCGTGTTCACCATTTGCAAGGACTTCTCTTCTGGCTTTCAAGAGATAAGAATCAGTAAGAGCAGGTATATCAAGAAGCAAACCTCACCTTTAGGGTCCTTTTTTTAATTTGCTGCCCTAAACCATGCAAATCTAGAAAAATACTCTTGTTCATACTGAAGAGGAAACTTGATCTAGTGCAAACCATTTCCGCAGAACCTCACTTGCTCTTGGAACAGTTATTTATTCAGGCCTTTAATGGAAATGTAAACAAAGAAGCCTCCTTTCTGCCACCCATAAAATCTTATTTCACAGCTGGCAACTCTCCATCTACAGCAAGTTTACTAAAAAAGAAATCTCTTCCCAAACACACAAGCTCTAGATGGGGTTTCAGCACAGGCCTGAGTGCTCCTGATAAAAAAAGCCTCCTCAGCTTCAGCAATGGCATGATCAAGCCCTTGCACAATTCAGCTTACAGTAACAATAGCGATGTAATCTCTTATGAGCACTTACCATTTACTTCTCTAACAAGACTGCTAATTACAAAATCTCTAGTTAAAATAGTCTTATCACCTGCACCTGAAGGTAATTAAGAAAGTTCAATGAAAACACTTAAAATGTTTTCTTAAGTTATAAAAATACTGTGTGAACCCTTTCCTAAAATGTATTATAGATCCTCCCCTCACACTTCCAAGCAAAACAAGTCTTCTTCATCTGATTAACCAAAACAGGTGAAACAGCACCAGGTGCTGTTTTAGATGGTCATTTACCATCTAAAAGATTATTTTTCTCCAAAGGAACATAACCCTAAGCCAATACTTCAACAATGTGACAGAAAACTTTGATACAAGAACATATAAATAAAGCTGTAGAATAATTCAGCTCATAGAAACTTTTTTCAATTTAAAATGAAAAAGGCCCAGAACGAGTCCAGAGGAGGGCCACAAGGATGATCAGGGACTGGAGCACCTCCCATATGAAGATAGGCTGAGAAAGTTGGGACTGTTCAGCCTGGAGAAGGCTGGAAACCTCATAGCAGCCTTCCAGTATCTAAAGGGGGCATATAGGGATGCTGGGGAGGGACCGCAGTGATAGGACAAGGGGTAATGGGTTAAAACTTAAACAGGGGAAGTTTAGATTGGATATAAG
Organism: Neopsephotus bourkii; assembly: GCF_033783945.1. Classification (NCBI taxonomy): domain Eukaryota; kingdom Metazoa; phylum Chordata; class Aves; order Psittaciformes; family Psittacidae; genus Neopsephotus; species Neopsephotus bourkii. Next base: position 5,798,685 of record NW_026900826.1, read on the forward strand.
GAGGAAATTCTTTCCTGTTAGGGTGGTGAGGCACTGCAATAGGTTGCCCAGGGAGGCTGTGAATGCTCCATCCCTGGCAGTGTTTAAGACCAGGCTGGACGAGGCCTTGGGTGATATGGTTTAGAGTGAGGTGTCCCTGCCCATGGCAGGGGGGTTGGAACTTGATGATCTTAAGGTCCTTTCCAACCCTAACTATTCTATGATTCTATGAAAACAATAATGCCACCCAAAAATGTTTTATTATTTCCAGTCAAGCTCATGTTGTCTCAATCTGCAGGACAGCCCTTCAGTAGAACTCACAGATACACCATTAAAAGGCATACACATGCAACCAGGACTTAGTATTACAAAAAAGCATTAGAATGGGAATGTGCATCCTCTAGAAAAGAATTTCTTTCTCTTGGAAACAATCTAGTAGCATATGATATTGGGGAACAGAAGAGGAACGTTTTGGTTATTTCAGAGTGAAGGGGAACCTGATCCATCAATCCTAGGTGAGCTCTTGCCACTTGGCTGTTCAACAAAAGACAAGACATCAGCAAATAAGTTAATTTCTTTCTTTGAGAAAAAAAAAACCAACAAACCAAACCAACACCATAAAGTAGCAAAACGCTGACAAAACAGCCATCACGCTGAGTTGTTTTTTTTTTAGTTTCTCTTCTTAATTGTTCATCTCCTAAACTGAGATTGTATTTGGTTTGTAATTAAGCACAATGAACAGCATGGATGCAAATAATTTCACAGTGAAAACAAGAAGATCTGGTTTGCTACAGTGTAAAATACTGAAAACCAGAATGGAACAAGTTACTTAAATTAATAATACTGGATCCTTATAATTACAAGCATCTGAGTTGTCTGTATTAATTCAAACAGATACTTGACCACAATGTGTACCTGTCACCACCCTATAATAAACTTGAGGTCATCAGTAAAGGACTAGAAGTCACAAGAAGAGATACACAGACACAAGAAGAGATACACAGACATCCACCAATGTCCAAGGTTATCATGCTGACTTTGCTAGAGAGAACACCACAATAATCTTAGGAAATTAATCACGGCCAGTGATACAGAGAAAAGCAGATGAAGCTCATAATTTCTCATAATGGCTAGCTAAGGTGTTGCGTGCAATGACTAAGTAGGATTGATCCTATACTAGAGTTTCCTGCTCTGCCAACATGCACCTAGGTATTCTAATAACCTACCTCTTGAACACTACATGCTTTACCATGTAAACCTGTCTGTCGGACAGCCTTCTGTCTTCACATTTTACCTTTCTAGGTAAAGTCCCATTATTCCTAAACAGAGATAATACTATTTCACCCTATTCATGGTAGAAATGACAATTTCTGTTACGCTTTGGAGAAGCTTTATCATTTTCCCTTTAACAGATATGTTACCGTGTGATTATGGCAGTAGAAGCATTCTGGTTTTATTTTGATATGTAACTTCACGTAAAGCACCAAGAAACCACCTAATGTTCAAATGCAAGGTATGCTATGTAAACTAAGCCTGACTGCTTCTGATAAATAAGGAATACATGATGGTGACTAGGGCACAGTTTCTCCTTGACAACTTTTCTGAACAGTGACGCAAGAAAACTTTTCTTGAGCAGATTTTGTGCAGGATAGCAGTCACATGATAAAAACAGCCTTATGATGCCTCTGAAGTTCTTTGAATGGGATTCCAAATTGCTGTCATCCTGGAGCACTGATGCAATGATGCATAACACATCCTTACTTAACCGGTGGCTATTCTGTTTTCATCAGTAGTTCTTGTATGGAGGACTTATTTTCTTGAGCTAACTATCATGCATATTCTTCCATGCTGTGACATTCCTTCATATGACAGATTCTCTGACAGAAAGTTACCATGTGCAACCTGTGACACCAAAGCATCTTCCTATCCCATCTCCTCCTCTTGATGCATTTAAAGCTCTTCACATTCATTTAAAAACCATGCAGGGTCCTTCTGAACTGCACCAATTATGAAAGCGCCTAGAACAACCTTGAGGCACCCGTGAGAGACTGGCTCAGCCTTCCTTACATTCTTAAGGTTCTCCCACCTTAGCAGATATCATGTCAGCTTTGGAGTGTGGAGGCCTTTTATTTCAGCAAAAAAGTTTGATATTTTAAAGATTCAGGTTCTGCCACACTTACGGACTCCGGAGCTTTGATGAAGACTTTGGATTTCCCAAGCTGGTATTGGTCAGGATCCATGTTGACTGACTGAAGCAGGTGGAGAACTCCTTGTTTCTCATCTCCTTTCCAGGAAGGCCAAGTTGCCTTGGTCAGAATGGCATACCTTAACCACCAAGGAGAAGAGATTAAAACCTGATTTCAAACAGCCACAGAATACCCCTGACTTTGTCAGTATTGCCCTGGGCGTAGGGTTGACAATTTTGCCAGGGCTTACAGAAGCCTGCAGTGTGGGAAGATGCACAGTATCAAGATGTTACTTGTTCAGAAAGACCAAACAAGTGCAACAAGAAGACAACAGTGCCCAGAAGTCTCACATTTCCAGATGCCAAGTTACTATTTGGTGACTGCAACAGTTGATTACAGAAAGTTCTGCTGTGACCTCCTTAAGTCCATAGCAAGGGTATATATTACCAATGACTTCTTATGATCCAGACTTAAATACCTACATCACTGCTATTCTGGATTCATTCCCAAGCATGTGGCAGATTTCCCACTCAAGCCTTGTCTGTCTTACTCTTACAAAGTCCTTTTTTGTTTCTAAACAAGTTTCCAGCTCATGCTCCTACCCACTTGTTCAACAGCTGGTCTGTATTTAGCAGAGACACTCCTGGCTTTATCCCTGAAAACCTTTGGCTTGGCCTCTGGTGCAAGAGGAAAGATACAGTGATGATGGTGCTACCTAGAGGGAACACTGGTAACTGACAAACCAAAAGGTATAAAAAGGTAAAAATGAGGAGGCAGGGAAGTGCTATGATAATGTCTTTGACAGTCAGTCTTCTGTCTCATGGCATTTTCTTTCCGCCTTGAAACTGAGGTGGCTGCCAGGTTGCAGCCCCTTTTGAACTCTCCACTTTTTCAGTCTGAACTCGGGCTTTTGGAACTGCCAGGCTGGAATTGCAAAGCTGCCTTGTTCCACTGCCTGGCAAGGAGCACTGATGGGCTTTAGCTGCTTCAGTTGTCTACAGATAATTAACATCTCTAGCAGCAGCTATTTAGATTCCTTTGACAATGAGACCGGAGAACAGCTAAATATGTTGTAACAAATTTCTCCCCCATATCTTTTATGTTCTTTGACATATTTTTTTTATGTCTTAAGCATACTTGAGTTATGTAAATTGAATCATGCTTATTAGTAAAACTATTCAACTAATGAAAAAAGTTATAAAGTATGGAGTTCAGTTTATTGTATTTCAAAGTTCTTGTTTCTTAGGAACATGTAGGCAGCTCCTAATATAATATACTCAAAAAAAATCACAAAAGGAATTGTTAGAAAATTCATTAAGGGAATGTTCATTACTCATTCTTGTCATATCTAAAATGTTATCTAGCCAGAAAGCATAAAGTGTCATGCAGCTTAAATAAATACCATGCAACAAAATATACCAAACAATTAAAAAGGAATGTATCACAAAACCCAAACATCTCTGAATAACAACCATATGAAAAGAGAAAGCTAACTTATGAATAATTCAGTAGGATTCAAAAGGTTCTACTGATGTCATCGTGTTCAAATCTGGTTTTAATTAAGAAATGCTCAGGTACTATGCAGGGTGGTGCAACAAAGTAGCTCTTATACCATCTCAAATATAGAAGTATATTACAGATCTATGGTAACAGACAATGTGTGCACTTACACACTTATTATTATCAAGTATTATGGGATAAATAGATGCAGCCCAGTAAGGAGTTGTAAGTTAAAGTAACTCCCAGCTTACTTAACAGCTTTTTTTGCAGGTTCACCATGTACTGCCAATAGCTTAGTTGTATAGGTGGTTCTAATGAAGTCTGAATTTAAAGAAGCTGATGTTGTTAAAGGCATTTGAAACTGAACACAGAAGTTTGAGCACAACACAATCTGACATTACCTTTCAGCATGTTACGAATTCATTCCTACATCTTCTGGCCCATGAAGGGGGGCACAGGGAAAAATATGATTTAAGACCTTTTAATATAGGAAAGCTATTGAATATATAAGAGTAGATTTGAAAGTCTCATTTTTCATAAACTCTAACTTCATACATTCACTGGTGTAACAAGACTATAGGGCAGAAGAAAAAAAATGTTCTATAGCATGCACCAGTTAAGCATTTCACAATTTTGTAATGTGACAATTCTACCCTTGTTCACTGCTGCTCAGAAATAGCATTTTTACTCTAATGTACTTGTGCATGCTTCCCGTTAAACTGGTCATGCCACTATCCGTGTCTAGGTTTTTTCAAGCTTGTGCAATTTGCTCTTTCAGCACCACTATTAAATGTGTTATTAAAATGCTTCTGAAAAATTTAAATCATAACTGCCCCCCAAAATTATCCATGGTAAATTCACAGGGAGCAGTTATGTCTTATTGTCCAAATATGGGAGTATGGAGTTCAGCTTTCAGATTGGTTATGCTTTGAAACACATAGGCCTTTTCAGTGACTGGGGCTTTTTGCATGCAAATGTAAATTTTGTACATAAAAGTCTATTCAGCCCAGAAACCTCCACTTCTATGGAGCTGCCAAGGAACGCCCAATGAAAACAAGTGTACAAGCATGCATTTCCTGTCCATCCCATGCCTCAGCCCACTTTTACTCACACTGACTTAGGGTGTCAGAATAGAGCTTGTTCTGGATGCTAGGGAACTGTGAAGGGAAAAGGTTGCAGGAAGAGTTTTATTCATAAAAATATTAAATTTGACAAGATAATTTGAAAGAGATGGATGAATTAGATAAAGAATGGTTTTATTTGCCTGTGGACCTCTGTGAATGAAGTGAAGTGCATAAATCTACTTACCATTCAAAAGTACCATACAGCTTTCTTTCGTACAGACCTCTTGGGTGGATTTCTAGACCTGCACAGCCCTCATAATCAGTGTTCAACTGTGGAGGCTACATTTAGCACAAGTTATTCTGTCTCAGCAACAGTATGTGTGAAACAATGAAGCCTGAAGCACATTCACGTTGATATGTCTGAGCTTGAAGATCATGAAGAAAAGGGATCTAAGCTGTCCTCCTCATGATATAAATAACTACACTGTAATACTGCTAAATGAGTATTATCTTACCTCTGCAAAAACTTCTTGAAAACACGCCTGTAAGCATAGCCAGCTCTTCTTACTCGAATATTTTCTTTCAGACCCAAGTATTCCACTTGATGTTTTACCCTGTGGACAAAAACAGTACAAGATTTACAATCCATTTCCTTTCACCATATTTGTGGATTGAGGTATTCTTAAAGTTTGTAGCATGTTTAAACATGTACTGACTTCTAAAATGCAGGCACAGGTATGTGAATCTGGTTTTGCACATTACCATGCACAGTGCATGGTTAAGAAAAATATTCAAGGCAGGTAGACTATATTACCAAAATAAATGTAGCAAGTTCACCTTAGTATTTTTTCCTAGCTTAACTTCCCGTCTCCTAATTTATGTATAAATTTCTTAACTAATACTATTACCCATAAAAGGCCAAGTAACTATTACCTATACAATTACATACCTGGCATTCAAGGGCATGATAATTTGTTTTATATTCTTTTATTGTAGGATTCACCCATGTTTTACATAGCTCAAACATCAACAGTAGCTCTTTTTTGGTAGTTCTGGAGAAAGGATCAAATCTGATGGCTGGAGAAAGCCCCAGGTGATACTTGTGGCACTTTGAGAAAGAATGGTAATCCACTCAGTAGTTCAGAACTGATAACGATGCTAATCTTGATGACTGATAACATACAAAGACTTTCCTGAACAAAGAACATCCATCCTGCTTCTCTGGGCAATGAGTCAGAAGTAGTAACAAGGAACATCAGGCCCCAACCCTTGGATCACTACCCAGAAGAAAATCGGCAGTGGTTAGGTAAAAGGTAATTTGGCAGGGGGCAGCACAACCAGTGACTTGAGAGAAGGGAGACCGAGAATGGTGCCTGATCAGCATGAGAGGCCAGAGGCACTTTTAACCAATACACAGTAGAATACTAAGTAATGAACAAATTACATAACTCCCAACCAATGGACACCGATTTGTTTGTCAATATGCATAAACAGCTTAAAGTTACAATCATCCATGTGCTTAATTTGTGGGGACTTCCACCGAGCACCCTGCACAGAATAAACAGTGTATCCTTTCTAAACAAGACCCTGTATCTTTGTTTAGGAAGCCCCAAAACAGCAACACAGATGTCAAACTTTCATGACACAAAGAATGGGAGAGAAGACAGCGAGGCCAGTACAGTCATGAAAAGCCAGCATTCCTCCTAATTTTACCATGTTGCAAAGGTAGGATTTGAAGAGGCACAGGACTGGCCGAAGCATGTTTGGTAAACTTGATCATGGCATACTGAAATTACAAACAAAACCAGAGCTGGTACCTGTCCCATAGAAAATGTTAACAGCTATGGAGAAAGAGTGGCACATGTGAACTGAAACATTATCCCAAGGCCATTACAGTTCCCTTATGTAAGACAGATACATTTTGGTTCTAAATGGGAAACAAGTATGTTGCCATGAATCTCAAAGCAAAAAAGCAGCAAAAAAGCTACCTTTTGGTAGCTATTCCTCTTTCTAGAGCTGCAGTACATTATTTTATGTTGCTTCTTACAAAACCTGCTAGTTACAATTAGCCATTTAATGCTTGGAAATTTGAAGAATTTCAGTTAGCGTCCTTCATGTATGACTCTTGCTGTTTATATTTCTTTAATTTCCTCATCTAAGTCAGGATGGAAGAGGCAGTGTCTGTTTTTAACACAGAAATGTGGTGTTCAGGGGCTCCTGTTGCTGTTAGTTTATAGGGCAACTTACAGAAGCTTTAGCTTTCAGTCAGAAATGTAAGAGTTGTTAAGATTTTAGTCCTGCAAGTTTAACAGACAGTATGCTAAAGAGCACTTCTTTATACATAATCAAAACAAGTGAGCCTGTAAGGAGCTGTTTAATTTTTCTGCTTGCTTTTTCTCTGATTTTACAAAGATTTTTTGAAAAACAGAATCATAGAAAAGGTTTTGGGTTGAAAGGAACCTTAAAGATCATCTAGTTCCACCCTGCTTGGAAGGGGCAGGGACACCTGACAAACTATTGATTCAATGCTATTCCCATGCTCTTTTGAGATATTAAATTTCAGTATAAAGTGCATTCCCCACTGATATATTTTCTGGTTGAGACATTCTTTTCACATGATTCATAGTATAAAGGAAAAAAAATTGAAAACCCATGCTACAAATGACAGAAGCTGTTCAGTTAATACTTTTTAAAGAACACTTTGAGAGGAATTTTACTAAATCATAAGTGATACTGCTCTTTTAGCTTATAATAAAGAATACTCCATGTTTTAATCTTGCTGTGTTCAAGGAATAAAGTACTTTGTATCAGCTCCAAGAATTCTGGTACAGTAGAAAGTTGGTGGACAAAAATACATTTTCCTGTTTATAGCCTTTGCTCCTGTTCACATCTGGAATAATGCACTGGAGAAACAGTATTACTCCCATTTTCTTACTGTCCTGCCAGTATTAGTGTCCAGCAATAGAGAATTTGAGACACTTCTGGTTTGTTTTCCTTTTCTTTCTGAGAAAAGACATAGTGAAAACCTCCCTCCAGGCATCAACAACCTCAAGCAGGTCAGGGTCTGGGAATTCAGCAAATGCAGCAATTTTGAATACAAGTCCAAATGGCTGTGCCAGGACCAGAACAGAAACATATTTCAAGAACATCCCAATTTTTGGAATAACTAAGGTCTTATGCAAAGTTTAGATATTACACAAGGTCTATGTTTCAGCGGTACAAAGTGACATGGCTGCTGCAAGCATGAAGGAAGATAGCCTTTGTGTAGGGGTTTTTTTTCCCTTTTCCAGTAGTATTTTCAGTCTAGTAACGCATTACTAATGAGCAGATTAGATATACTACTCCTGTCGCATTGTTTGATACAGCATTATGTGATCACAGAACAGAACAAAAAAACCCTAAACCAACATTCAGCAAAACATCACATTGTGTTTCCCTGAGCACAGAACTTTCTCACAGTAAAATCACAACACAACAAAATTAAGCTTGTATTACCATATGCATCTAAATTCTTTTCCCCAGATATGTAACTAATAACAAACATATCCTAGGTGAGGTCCCAGTATACTATAGGGGAAATCATAGCTTGAAACGGGAGAGAATGTTAGGATTTTGAAACAGGGGTGAACGGTTACCATTGTAAGAACAACTTCCATTTGTGTCTGAGTTTGATAGCATATAATCCTTTGTATTTCACTTGGCAAATGCAGCAGCTACTGATAACTAGTATCACCCCCATGGGAATACAAGAAGAAATCTTGCCCAGTTTTGCTCCAAAAGATATCTCCTGAAAGCTGGCCTTTTCTCTGGACTAGGTTATTGTTTGCTCATTTCATTGGTTTCCTAGCAACACCTTCCACAATAGGCCTCTTTTCCAATATGTAAATGATTGATTTTAAAAGCCCCTCAACTTCCAGTTAAAAGTTTTAGACACACTTTTTTCCAGGATAACTTCCTTTCCTCCTCTGGTCCCCGATATCAGTGGAAAACTAAGCACTGCATAGTAGAATTTTCAGGAGTGGAAAGGCAAGAGGAGAGAAAGTGTCTACATTTACTGCCAAAACCTAAAAGGACACGCTCAAGCGCAGTCCCAATTGCAGCTTCTGTAAGTGCTCTGCATCTGCATGTAATTGTGCTAGCCTGCATGCCAAATGGCAGGAAGCGAATTCCGGTGTGGTGTTGATTTGGTCAAGAATGCTTTTCATCAGACTTTGCAAATTGTTTCACTGTGATAGAAATAACCACATGCTTTATCAGCACATTTGCCAATACAAAAACTATATAGTAAGATAAAAGTTACCTATATTAGGACCTTGCATAGTATAGAGACTGTACTGATCACCTTTTTTCAAATAGAAAAGTGCTATAAAGCACCATATATAAAGATGCTTTAAAACAGATGTGATAAACCAAAATGACAATTTACACATCTATTTAACATCTATATAACCACCTGATATGATATTCTAATGACTTCTCTTTAAAGACTTGGCTAATGAAACTTAGAAGTCTAGAAGTAAAAAAAGAGCCTTCCACATCATTGGCTATAGAGACTTTTTGGTAAGTTTGATACATAAAAGCAGATATAGACATCCTGCTGGCTCTTTAGCTACCTAACAGAAGCTGTTCTCGAAGCATAAAGCAGAAGTTAGAAGGGATGTATAATGCATGTGGTGTGCAAACTGTACATGGAAAACTGGAGTCTTTAATATACTGATTGTGTTCCTGTTATGCAAATGATGATTATTCAGAGCTGACAGGAGAAAAGCTCAGAACTGCACATACTAGCTGCTGATTCAGACCAAGTGACCACAATTTGGTCACTTCACTACAATCTGTAAGCTTTATGACTACAAATTATGAATTTTAGAGGCTATTTTTGACTATTAGCACTGTTCCTCATCATATACTCTGTTTATCTGTACCTGCTCTCCTCCCAGTCTCGAGACTTCTTGGTTTCATTTGGTTTGATGCAGCGGATGTAATGGGGTGTACACTTCATCAGGGTGCCAACAAGGTCATTTGCTTGTTTCTGTAAAATTGAAGAAAAACAACAGGATTTGAGCTGAACAGGGTAAATCCTATGAGAGAATTCTAAAAATTATCAGCCATCTGCTGATGATTCAGTCGCCTTTGGTCTTCCTCCAGAGCAACTGAAGTGTCTTGAGACAACATGTACCTCGTGAGAAATTCACCACTAAGTGGAAGGTACAACTGCCTCCAGCTATGTGAATATATTTAAACGATTTTATAAAAATATGGAGTGACAAGGCATGCCTCAGGTGAACTTGACTGTCAGGGTGAAACATACAGGAAGAGGGTGATGAAATATCATTTTCCAAAGTCTGCAAGTGTGTAATCTAAGCATATATTTTACGACCGGTCTCAAAAAAGATGCTTGCCTTGTAACACTTGCTGCCTTATTCAAGGCACATTATGGTCAGTAGCAAGACTTCTGGTGACTTCAGTGGGCGCTGGATTAGGTCCTGATGCATTTCTGCACTATAAAGAGACCAGTTATCTATAGTTAATTGTAGGACATGAAGTGGCTGAGTGAAGGGGCTCATTCACTATGCACATGCAAGTAGTATTACCACTGCCATCAATTTGCTCATTTGGAAAATTCACTGCTGCACAGTACAGCTGAACAGAACATGTAATGAACAGTGGTGCTGGGCAAAACAGGATTTTAACAGGTAAAACATTGCAATTGAGATACTCCTGATGTCTCCACAAATGTTTGGACAGTAAAAAAAAACAGCAAAGACTACTGGGTTTTTTTAAATCTTCATACACAAACACACCCCCATCTATGCACATACTAACACAGCAGAACTAGACATACCTTGATTTTGCTGCCTGCAGTGGTAGGACGGCCCTTCTTGTCCACTTGAAGATTTTCAGGAAACAGAGCCTTTATAAAAGGCCTAAGAAAGAATTAATAAAACAGTGTTGGTATGGAAAAACAATGCAATGCAGAAATGTTAGGGATTTGCTGTAAAAGTTGATAGTTGAGCAGAATATAAATAGCTATTTCTATTAAACTTGAGTTGTATCAAATCTATTTAAAGATCAGTATTTTCCATGAGCTTCACTCCTCACAGAGATACATTACAGTCTCAGTGAGCCCTAGAAGACATGACACCAGACTTCTAGACGCAAGGAAATGCATTTCTCAAAAAGTAAGCCTCAATTAATTAAAACAAGTAACAAAAAAGAAGTTATTTTATATGTTACAGCGCCTGCCCTGAGACAGTGCCAGATCACTGATGGCCTTGTTCCAGGCTCAAACAGCTGTCATACCATTTGATTCTGACCCTGCAGTACCTTACTCACATTTGCAGAAAACAAAGGTCAACATAATGCAAGTGATGCTGTTCTACTGCAGAGATGTTTTATTTCCACTTTTATACAAATTAGTTCATAAGTTGCAAAGTATTCAGGCCCTCTGCACCCATCTGAACCAACACATTATTCCTAGCTTTAAGCAAGTTTTGCTTACGTACAAATCACTGCTCTGCATGAGTTCAATCAAGTCCATGAAAAGAACATCCCGATTTCTCTCGCAGAATCCATCCATATCATAAGATACCTGGGCCAAGGTAGAAATTGAGTGTTTGTGGTAAGCTGAGAACCCGATAATTAAACAAAATTTAAATTCTGTCCTCATCAGTAGCTGTTCCAACTTTTTGGTTAGTCTGGTATAACTTAAAAAATACTACAATGATCACTACCTCCTTGCATATACTATTAGTTAACTCACAACAAGCATAAAGGAATTTCATCTATGTATTTAAATTCAGTAAGAAAGATTGTTATGGACCAAGTAAATGGAATCTGACACTAGCTTAGAGAATTAAAGTCAATTTAATAGTGAATTTTATTGCATGGAAATTTTTGCATTAAGGATTTACCTTTACTAACTGCAGGAAATCATGAACAGTCTGAGAAACATACCCAAAGAAGACAGACCTGTACATTAGGTTCCCAGTTTAATTAGTATATCATCCCCTAAGGATCATTTTTCTATTTGAATTCTTTAAATTTACTGCTACTATAACCAACACTTAAGATTATAATCACAAAAAATACAAAGGGCATTTATTTATTACATTTAATATTAAGTTTGGTAGGTTTGACAGCAACAAGGCCCAGACTCAACTCTAAGGAATGGACATGTGTTAGGGCATATTTGTTCTAAGCTCCCTACATTGTGAAAGGAAGACACTGTCTCCTGAGATACTCTACCTACTGAAAACCAAAACAGCCCTCTACAGGGCTTCCCCCTTCCTTTCATTACTGTTTTTTCTTTATAAATACATTATGCAGAATTCAGTGATGATTTTCCACATTACCTTTCCAGCATAATGATGAATGATAAATCCCTGGTTCCAGCTGTTGAAATGCTCATGAGTCCCAATCTGCATCTGGAGTTTTTGAAGCAGTGTTTGGTCAGCTCCTTCTCCCACTGCATGCATTGTGGCACACACATCATCTAAAATGCTCATAATCCCTGGGGGATTCTAATGCATTGGAAAATAACAAAAAATGGCAAAAGAAGTGAAGAAAGAATTACAATGCAATTTTTTTTTCCCCTGAAAACAGAAAAATACCTTTTCTACAAAAAACACTACAGCAAAGCCACAGCAGGAAAAAATCCTCCTGTCAGTGGAGTTCGTAGTAAAGATTAATCTGCATGCACAAGAGTGCAGTTTAAGGAGAGATGCCACTTCATGAAATGATAGTGACAGTGGGAAATCAATGATGGCTGTTAAAAACAAACTAAAACAAGACGCACACCCTTTCCAAATGCTCAACATTTGTTTTGGTTTTTAATTCCCTCACAAAGCAACCTTCTTTCCTGTTCCACAAAAAAACCAGCCTGTGTCTGAGGTATTTAAACTTGCATGGCATAGTGTGACAAACTTAAGAGCTATCTACAACTGTGATATAAATCCTATCTTCCTAGCTACCCTGATACAGATAGGAGATGGGATAAATCTGATGAGCATTTAAGCACAAGTCACTACAGTTTTCTGAACTACTGTTAAAATTACCTGGCTTTCATGAGGACAAAGAGCCAGCTAAAAACAACCTGTTTCTGTTCTAAACACCACCATTTATTGTCACTCCAAATCAGAACATGAAGACTTTACGTGCAGCAAAAGACACAAATTTCTTGTATCTACAACACTTCCTCATATTCCCTCTTCACTTGTTTCTGCTTAATTTGTGATAGTACCTCAAAGGAAGTGCGTACTGTAGCTTCCCCAGACAGAAATACATCCCCCAGGGACACAAAGAGCTGTATCTGATGTACAGTAGAATACATCATGAAGTTCATGATAAATTTAGGTGAACAAAATTTTAATTTCCATAATTACATTTTTAGTCACACATCAATCATGCTATCTTATGGGTCTCTTATTGGTCAATATCTTTGATAACATACATCTTGGATGACATATATCTTAGTGCTCTTGTAAGCCATCTTATGTAAGGTCTATATATAGGTTTAGGATGACTCAGTAACCGAACAACAGTATTTGCATTTTTCCTATGAACGTTCTTGACAGCAAAGCAGTTGCCCAAATATTTTAGAGAAAAATCTTATTGCTTTTTCCATCTGTTTGCTCTAAATACTTACCACTTTGTTCTCTATAAGGTCACACACTATTTTGTTGTTGAAGTAATCTATTGGTGTCCATCTGATTCCTTCTTGCACATATTCTTCCTGTTGAGTAAAAAGACAGATGCACTGCAGATGCAGCACTAGTTTTACCATGCACTACGTATACACAAACTCCACACTAACTCCTGTTCAGAAAGACTCATCAAATGCGAAAGTGGGGGGGAGGTGGGAAAGATCACCCTTATGATAGTTAAATCCATGCTCTGCTGCCAAAGATATGAATCAGAATTGTCTCTCCACACATTCTATTGTCATTCATAGACCTTGAGTAGTTACTGGTAAGAGCAGGATTATTTTATCAGTGTATTCACTGTCAAAGTACTTTGCAAGTGACTTTTACACTACCTTGACAGTGCACTTAAGCACCCATATCCTAATCTATTCTAAAAATTCGGACTGTAATGGGCATGTCAAAGGATCAGACCCCCAAAACAATACATTCAGAAATGCACACGAACTGGAGAAAGAGCTCTACTTGTATTTCTGTACACAATCACTGTAACCACCAAGAGACTGGGGGCGGGGGGGGGGGGGGTCAATCACACCAAAATCAGGTTCAATTCACCACTCAGTTGCATAGGTATGAGTTGAGCTAGATGCTTAGCAGGTCGTTTGTGCACTCAGCTGCAATGATCAGTTACTTTTATACAAAGGCATTCTTGAAAACGTTGTCCTAAAGCTGGTGCCAGGCCTGAGATCATGCTGTATACACTGCTTCTGTCTCAGCTGCATTCTGCCTGCCCTCCCATGCAGAAGCTCACACTCTTTATGTATAAAACAAGATTTTGCAGTAAGACTGTGAGCAGAGAACTGCAAATACTTTCAGAAGTATTTTTGCATGTCTCAGTAACGTATTTCACCCATATATATTAACAAAAACAAACGGGTGTTGAGGAAATTAAGAAAAGCTTTCCCATTTAAATGTGTGTCATGTCCAACGAAACCACAGGGATGGAACCAAGCTGCAGTTTTCCATTTCTGTCCATGAGTCAGAATATGCAGCAAGGCTGGGCAGAATCATATGACTGCATTAGTAAGTACACTGTGATGGACTCAATTCTCTGCTACTGTACTAGAGAAAAATGCCTGTAGCTAAAACTATTCACACTTTTAGGGTCAGCCAACAAGAAAGGTAATTTTTTTTCTTTGTCTTGCTTAGCAAGGCAAATGTTATTGTTAGCAGACAATGAAACCTCATTTTTTTCCACCAACTGAAAAAGCAATGAATAGCTCATTTAGGAATTCAAAGACAATAAATGTCTGGTTACCTGTTCTGCCTTCAGTGTCAGTTCAATAAAAATCTGCTGTAGCTTTTCATTAACGAAGTTGATGCAAAACTGTTCAAAACCATTTTTCTATAGAAAAGGAAACAATTTAAAAATTAGTCTCATGCTTTATATGCAATTATTCTTAGCTCTTATGCTGGCAATAAGCTTCAAAGAAACACTGTCAATGATGGATGGGTTGCTGACTTTATAGACATTCTGTGCAATCTCAGATCTTTTAAGATCACTGACCTAGTTTCTTTGAAGTTTCTTCCATACTTTGTGTTTATTAAGTGAGACATTACCAGTGAGAACTCAATGTCCAGGAAGCTGGGTTGGGTTCTGGCCACAGGATTTGTTTGGGGTTTTTTGTGGCTTGGATTCTTTTTTGCCTCTAAATAAAAACCTCCCAGGTCAGATCAGCTCAAACCCCAAGTATTGCAGTGCCTTACCTGGAATATTTCAAAGCCATAAATATCAAGGACACCGATATTATATTCTTCATGGTCCTTCTCCATAGCTTTATTAATAGACTAATGAAACAGAAACAAAATGTAAACCAAAGTGGAGTTTATACATTTAAAAGAGATATTCATATCCTTTAATATTTATATATAACTATTGTTTATTTTAGAAGAGTGTATTTTAATGGAATACAAATATACATAACAGAGTATTTTACTTTCACTTTTTAACGGAGTGTTATGAGCAGCTAGGAAATAAAGAGTACACCACCCTGTTTCCAGGTTAGTGAGCCCTTTGGGTCTACCGTTTGTAAAAATCTTTTCCTGTGGCGTAAATGGCTCAGTTAAAAAAAAAAATAAAAAAAAAAAAAAAAGGAAGGCAACAGAAAAAGAACAGCTTTAAGCGTGATACTTGATGCATTTTGCAGATGGTACTATGAATCTTTTCACCTATTTCTGTATTCCCCTACTTTGCAGCCTCAGTGCTCATCTGAAAATAACCCACTACTTAGGATAAAGTAAGACTCAGAGAAATATGGGTGCTGACAGAAAGATGTCAGGGTCCTATGGGACAGTTGTGGCAGGAGACTGCAAATATAGTGCTGAAAGCACTGCTCATTTGCTTCAAAGCATGTGTAGCACTTGTTATATTGTGCCTTGTATATGATACCTGTGGTCAGGCTCTCATTGTCCTGCTCAGTGCTGCTGCTAAGGTTCAGGCAAGGAAACAGACAGAGTTAAGTAACAGGCAAGAAAAGTACTGCAAGAAACATTCTTAGCGTATTTCTCTTTTGTTTTGATACTTCAGTAGATTCAAGCAAATCCAACTTACATCCACCAAGTAATCAAAAACACGGGAATGAAGGGCCTTGGCCAGTGCATCCCTGGTGTAACAGGCTTGTTCCACATTTAGCGTTACATTAATGGACTCAGATTTGCCTCCCCACTTGCTGTCCATCTGTCTGCTGGTCAGTTTTTCCTTTAGGCGCTCCTGGTTAATTCCCAGGAGAAAAGCAGGGAAAGCCAAAACTGCAAGAAAGATTGGGGTTACTGGATTATGACTGATGGACTAAAACAATACAGACTGAAGGGAAAAAAATTAGCTATATCTCTAATAACAATCAGCAGTAATAAACGTCATGAGGCAAGCAACTTAAAAAGAGGTGGGATTTATGTCTTTAAAATTTCATTAATCCCCCCAAGGTCATTTTCAATTCTTTACTTACATGGATTCCAATTAAGATAAACCACCTTGAAGTAAATTAGTTATTTCTGTGCCTTTAGTCCTTCAAATGTACAAGCTAGCTTAGGTCATAGCTTTGAACTAAGTGGTTCAAACAAATTACTCCCAGGGAAGATGGAAATGAAACATAGAGCTCACACATTAAATAAAAATTGACAATTAAAAGTGCTTTGTAAAATCATGAAACACTTAAATTGCAATAAGGAAAAAGCCATCTGCTTCTGAACATTCTCTCCCTTTCTTCTTGTAAAGATACTAGAGTTTTCAACTGCCTTGCCATTTATTTGGGTTTGGTTTTTTTAATCCCTTACTCTGGAGGTAACATTGTAAATTCTGGTTTTCCTTGTTTAAAAATAAAGCATAAAAATACATCTGTGCAATAAGCAGCCACAAATCTAGCACTCTTTGCATTCTTAACACGTGGTGCAGATGTTAGCTGCAGGTATCACACACCTTAGGGAATGGAAAATGAGAAATAGCTTAAAAGCAAATGGAACTAGCTCCCAAGGGCAGCTCTCGGAGCTGGTATTGCACCTTCACTAAATCACACAATGGTCTAACAGTGTTTCCTCCACGTTCCATTGCTTTCAGATCTACTTTACTAGTGTGAGGAGCATGTAAAATAATCACTAAGGCAGCAGCCACTCGTACTTCGCGCATCTGCAACGTCACAGCGATTTCGCTAAATCCATCACTACATTAATCCAAAATAATTTTTAGAACTTAACATAACCATCAGCTCTCTGAAATCTGATTTATTACAATCAGAAAGCAGACTAAATTTACTCTAGAGTACTAGGAACCACATAACTAACGAAGGCTGAGTCACTGGCAACGTCTCTGGTAACTTGCTGAGAAATCAGGTTGCAGAATACATGGAAGGCAAATCTCATATGCTTTAAAACTAAAGGTATGCTCACATATACAGTAAAGATACCAGAATATTTAGCCAATACTACTATAAGAATTTGTAAGAATCACTACATACACCTGAGAAACTCTTCCTTCACAGTGCTAATGATTTACTACAAAGAAAGAATAGATGGACATGACTGGTTCTAACTTGTCATTCTTAAGATGCCTGATCATTTTCCCTAGTTAGGGACCACAGAATTACCATCTAGAAATTATTACAAAGCAGGATATGCATGGAATTGAAAAAACGATCCTCAAAGAGCCATCAGTAGCATTCTGTGGAATAGCTTTAAATAGAATCTGTGAAGAAAAGCTGCAAAAGGATACGTTCACACAGTCATTTTCAGAAAGCGTAAAGCAAATCTTTCAATACAACGCAAGTGTAAAGAGGGATGGTCTAAATCATTTTCTTCGGTCAGGAGAGAACAAATAGTGTTTGGCATGATTTGCAACATGGAAAATTTAGAATAATGACTTCTTTTTTCCTCAAATATTAATTATAATCAAGGTCTGTAACAGACAGTAATCACTGGCAGTTTTAAAGAAGTATTTATCTAAATATCTGGCAAGAATGGTCTGTCTAGATTTGATTCTGACTCAGAGTATGACACCAGGGGTTTTGGAGTCTTGAAGAATGGCCTCTGCATGTTTTTCTGCAGTTGGCTATACAGTAACAAGAACCCTATTGACCAAATTCTTAGAACTTTTTAGTGTTTCAGACTTACACAAAGCATGACTTATCAGTGGTTTTTCATTGTGTTTTATCTTTCATGGCTATCCAGGCTATAAATGCTTTACTATTTAGTTGGCTAGGACAAACAGTAAACTGGGAGGAAAAATGGAAAGGAGAAGTGAACCCAATTCTTAACTTCATAATGCAGAAATTGTATTAGACATCGCTCTTTCTTCTCTGGCTTGTTTAAAATGCAGTATGTTTATGACTAAGTTCTATATTCATTCTGTCTGCTATTTTTTTCAATGTGTTATTTGTACACTACTTCTGTACTTATATCCCAGCGAGCAATACAGTGTACATGGCTCATCACAAAAATCCATTCACATTTACCAACTTATGGAACTTTGTTCAGAAGTTTGGAACTTCTTGATACAGCACTCTGTTATCTATCTTGTCTAGCTATGTTCTGATTTCATTAAGATTAAATACTGTGATTCATACAGAAGCACAGTAACTCATTTGGAATCATAAGGCATATAAAATTTCCTATACTTTTATTTGGATGTATAAAAACCCACAAAATGTGTTCTTTGGGTTCATTTACTATTCTCTCAAGTTAAGAAATTAAGGTTAAAAATGACTGATTTTTATTTCCCTGTGTTTTAAAAGAAATAGAGTACTAATGCAGCTGGGAGAGAAGGTGACTAGACGATATATTTTATTCATATTTAACTTATATAAAACTAAACAAATACAGTTTTCCTAAACACAAGGACCATTCTGAAATAAGTTGAGAACAGATCAACATGTATAAGCTACTACATACGTTGTGCTTATCCACTGTTGTCCTTAAGCTATCAAGGTAACATAACATCTACATGAGATGCAAGGTATAAATCATGACAAAAACGTTGAAAAAATCAAGATCAATCATCTTTCAACAGGTTACTGATGTGGGCCTAACTAATATAAAACATCAGCAAGAGGTGAAGGATGCAAAGACCATGTACTGTGGATAAGGAATTAATAAATAGTTACACAGTAGATGTACAGGGAGGTACAGGTTAAGAACTTTGCGAAAGGAAACTGAATTGTAGTATGCAAATTCTGAATGCCAATTCAATTTTGAATTTCTGTTTTTAAGGCACCTCTTCTGGATGCATATACATATATATATGTATATGCCTGAGCACTGACTGTATACCTGACACTGGAGATACTCCACAAGTTGATAGCTGCTTGCACATGAAAATGAGGTCAGGCAAACCACATCCAAAATGGGTATTTTTATAAATTTATGGTAATGCATTGAAAGGAGCAGAATTCAAGCTTGCTTAAAGCATTTCTCACAATTTCTATTATTTCATACTGAAAGGCTGGAAAAGGACTTCTTTAATTCAAAACTGCATCCTGTTAAGTCAGTGGCATTGTATAAGGCAAAGCAGGGGCCTCACTACCACTGCTTTTGGAATACAGTCTACATTAGCAGCCTTGCTCTGTAAGAAATGATGCACTGTGTTTGGATAAGCAGCTCAAGATTGAAGCTCACTTTATGCCATCTGGGCTTCAGCCCACTGCTACTTCTGTAAGAGTTTCCAGAGGTACTTACATTCCTCACTCTCTACTCCTGCATAGTTGCCAACTTCTTTGAAGCTGATGTTTCCCAAATGCAGTATTCCTGCCACTATCTGCAGCACCAATGCCTGTTCCTCTGCAAAGATCCCAATCACACTCATTGCATGCTGCAAAGAAAAAATTACTGGATCAGTTGAAGGATCTGTTCAATGACTTTTGTCATAGAAGTCCCTTTAAAATATTGATGTTAAAAATCTGGGGTTTTCAAAGCAACTCAAATTCTTAAGGCAACCAAATTTCATTACAGCCTGCGCTGAACTTTCAAAAGGTACTAGCTGTCCTACTCCAGCATTTCTGTAATTTTCTAATTAAATATAGAAGCATCTAAACCATTTAGAAGACATTAGCTAAAGAAACTCTGGAAAAAAACCTGAAAGTTACTAAAAACACAGGCACCTGCTCTGATGTGTCACACTAAAGATAAATATTTTCATTGCAAAATAGACAATGAACTTAAGAGACAATGATTTTATTACTTCTACACAGACAATTCATCTACTGAGACCAAGAATTGTGAAGCTGCACTGAATGGATCTAAAAAGCGGCACAGTCTGCCTGATTTAGGCTGTGAATTTCAGCAACTTACTAGAAAATAATCCACAAGATAGGGGTTTGGAGCCTAAAGTATGTGCAATTTAGAATGTCTTCTCAACTGACTAAAGTGAACCTAAGCCATGTATTTTGTGGAGGCTTGTTAAGCTCCAACATAGGACCTCTTCGGGGTAACGTATATCCCACAGGGTGAAATACAGTTTAAGTTATACCTACATTAATTTCTTATTCCCCCATTAATACATCAATGTCTTTGCTACAAACAAACAGCAAAATGGACATACATCAAGCACTATGCAAATCACAGAGTAAAAACAACTCACCAGTGTTTCTTGGAAATCTGATTTGTCATCAATATCATCAACCTTGTAGGACCCAGAGAGACTTAGATAATAATAGTAGTCCATACCAGTAATGCCAAGACTGCTTTTTTGTTCTGAGGAAGCCCCCTCAATTAGCTGCAAAATAGAAATCCCCAGAATAGGTGTCATACAAGTATCTTCAGCAAAGATGGGACAGGTTGGAAACAGGCGTCTGAGCCTGAAATTACTGAAAGGGACAGTGCTGTGCCAGGTATGTATCCTTCCTGCCCTTTAACTGTTAAACCCAAAAGACCAGCTTTCATTCCCATTCCCACAAATGGTTTAGTTCTAACTTCCACATCTAGTAAAAAGCAAAGCTCGTGACTCACTTGAATGCCTCCCTTAACTCACAGTTACAACATGGGTTTTTGCATCTGCAATGTCTTACCTAAATTCCCAAGGACCATCATGTTTTCCATGCCTACTGAAAGGAGGCAGAGTTGAAAGAGCACCCTGAAAAAGCATTATTTGTGACTCTAATTGTGAGATCAAGTATCCTTTTTGCCCATTATGGTATACATTCAGCAAGCTTTGAACTCCTCTGATGCTATGCTGATTTAAGTGTGGCTCAAGTCACACCTCTTTGCACCATTTAGGCCAACAGGGCCAAGGCTAAATAACAGAGTAGTTGAAAAAAGTTTCCCATACTCTCAGTAATGCCAGAGAAGTTCCTCAGTCCTATGTAAAATCTACACTGTTGTGCACAGACATGGCTGCAATGAGAAGGAATGAACAAATTAACCAACCTCAGAAAAGAATTTGAAATATTGAAGTATTTTTGTTCTGGAACTGCAAGGCAGCTAAGTAGGTCTATGTTAGATGGTATCTTAACAAGCTGCCAAGTTTCCTGGTCATGTCCAGATCACCTTCTGCTGTGTGCATTCAGTAATCTCACTGTGTTGAGCATTACTTTTCAATCAAAAGGAAAAACTTGTCCTAGTTATTTTAAATACCTGGGAAAGGACTTATACATTCCTGACCTGGTAAAAAATGTGAAAACTCCTCTCTCCAGGATTCCTCATTACAACTCGAGACTTTTCCAGTAGGAAGTTGGAGATTTTCCCTCCATCTGGCTCTCCACCTGGGCTAAACTGGATTTCAAAGTATTTGCCCTGCAATAAATAATTAGAGCTGTTGAACGATTAGTACATACAAATCTGAAATCACACACTTGTATGCTGCCACAAGGAAGGTTACTAGGATATTTGCTCTTTATGGATGCAGTGACCCAACTGCCTCAAGGTATAAACTAAGCTTGGATTCTTGAAGTACCGCCTATCTTTCTTTATGCATTTACACAGCGCTAGACTTGGAATAATATATCATGTGTTAATGCAAATGTAGAGAGGAAGTCAGGGGCTTCTTTTAGCTTCTGAGACTCCTGTTTAGTGCAAAGGAAGTCATAAGGCCCACCTATGCAGGAAGTAAATTGAACAGATTTACAATCCATGGCAAGTATAATGTTCTGCTTGGAAGGAAGGTAAAGCAATTATCTTTTTCTTCCAGGGAGAATATTAACTGCATTAACACTCATATTGGCCAAGGAAGAAATCTTAGGTTTGTAAAGCCTATATATAACTTAAAACAGAACCTATAGTACATTATCTAGTGAACAGTCATTTCACAATGATTTTGACTAATTTATATTTGTACAATAGACAAACTGAAGAAAATACCTGCCTGCTTTTTGTACATATTAGTAAAGGTCTTTCCCATCAGACAACTCTAAGGGTGGTTTCATCTATTTAAAACAAAACAAAAACCCCTTATCTTCTTCTGTATTTATTTTTTAATGTATTACTGCATCTGTTTGGCTGACCTGGAAAACTGGCCACTTTGCTCCTGAGAAATTATTTATAGAATGTTAAGTCTGCAAACAAATAAACTGACTGGTAAATACTGTAAGAGAACCAAATGCACAACCTATACAGAATGAAACAGATGCCTCTTAACACCATGCTTCGAAACACACTTTATATTTTATTTAATTCATTTGTAATCAATTTACATTATACTCCTGAATAGTGTCTCTGTAACAGAGGTTGGAAGAATAGAGCAATCTCTACAGTAGGAGGACTTACAAATCTGCTGGAGTTGTTGTTCCGTACAGTTTTTGCATTCCCAAAAGCCTCCAGTAAAGGGTTGGACTGCAGAATAATATCTTTAACATGCTAAAATTTCAGAAAAAGCAGAGAAATAGAGATTCAGAAATAGACATTTCAAAAGTTCTTAAATCTTTTCCAGAAACCCATGACATCTGAGTTACATATTAAAAAGTCAGAAATCCTGCATGTGTAAGAAACCCTCTTGATCAGATAAGGAACCAAATCTAACCAGATTTTTTATTTCAGAACTTCTAGTTCCTACTTCTTAAAGAAAAACCTACAAAACTGAACAAACTGCCTGTAGAAACTGGTCCTTCTGTTCATTGTTCTGTCAAACAGCATAGTCAATAAATTGATCTGGTTTTTCACCATCTTGATTTTAAGCAATTTCCTTCTTACACATGAGCATTTAAATCTTTCGGTGGGGCACAGGGGGGTGGAACCACAATCAATGAAGTTAGAGCAGCATGAAATGTTGGAGCCTGCAGGTGCTTCAGCAGCCTGCTTTGGGATCAATAATGCTGCTATCTCGTGGTCTCAGAAAGCAACTAGGTATGTTACTATTGTCTCTTCATCTGATCCTAGCAGACGGAAGTATTGACAAGACATTAGGCTTGAACAACCTCGATGCCTGCTGGGTTGTGAAGAGAAGACTGAATTTTATCTCAAAAGAAATGTTCAAGGCAACTTACCAACTTCATCAACTGGTACTTGGGAATATTTTTTTATTTATAAAAGCTGGAATCTTTTAAACCAGTAAAGATATTTACTTCAAAAATACTTCTGCTTATTCCAGAAATAAGAATGCATACTTTCTCTGGGTCATTCTCTTGGTACTGAATTATTCTCTGCAGTGTTCCCAGTATCACTATTGCACAAAACTAAGCAGGCAGAATATACTCAACATCAGAGACTGCAATAAAGCAAAAAACTAGGCACTCAAAAGAGTGGACCAGCAAATGTTGCTACTACCTACCTACCACTGCCTGTCAGCCAGTGTAACATCATTAAGGGAAATTTTACAGCTACTTCACTCAATTAGCTTTAGCTAATAGATTTTTATAGAGCAGACATTGATAGTATATTAATAGCTATTAACTAATTAATATTAATGTTAATAGCTATTAACAAAAGCAACTATCTGTTGTTTCAGCAGACTTTCAGATTCTCTTATTTTTACTAGATAACCTCTAGAAACAAGATGAGACTCCTGCCGCTGACTCTTTGATGTATGCATACAAATCAGAGCTTTTATGGAAATAATAGAACCCCAAAAAGCCATCTCAGTGTTCAACAGAAAGCAAACAACACAAGACGAAAACCCCACACAGGTACTAACAGAAGGTTGATTCCTGTTCTTAATCTGGTTAAGAACAACAATTACAGTCCCTCTGCCCCTTAATTTTAAATAATAAGTAAAAAAATGACATTGCTTGTAGAGATAACTCAGCAAAAGAGCTACAGATCTCTCAGCAGAGCTGACTCTGTGTCTGTGGATTTTTCTCATACAGCTCTCATCACATAAGCAGCCCAGCAAGCAAGCAGGTCACTGCCCACTTCAGCTATCTCTGCTACTGAGGACTTGTAAGTATTTCTAGCTGCTCAACCACAAGCTTCTTCAGTAGAGTGCCTTGTGTTTGCCAAGACATACTCTTGTCATACAACCTCTGAATACAGACTGCGCTTATGCTTCAGTATTACTCGATATCAACTCACCTGTACTTTAGGTCCACCTCCTGAAATTTTGGAGATATAACTCATGATATATTTAGCTGCTACAGTCTTTCCAGCACCACTTTCCCCACTACAAGGAAAGGAAGACAATAACGTATTTATTACTTTTTCAATAAATCTAGAATAGAGTAATATGAGGTTTATCCTGTTCAACCAAGACTAGGTACTTTAACAACAAATAAATATGCACCATATTTACATCAGGTAACCCAGTAATACTTAGACTGTGGTATAGTACGGTAGCATGGTATGTGGATATGTTTGTGAATAAATGATTTTTAATACATAATCTTGCATGGACACCAGAATCTCTATGGGACTTCACAGCCAGGGGACTATGTACATTGACAAACAGACAAACCAAGATACTAAAAAAAAAAAAAAAAAAAGAGAGTGTGTTAAGAACTCAATTCCCACCTAAATTTAATGGGATTTCAGACCTCAGCCTAAGCACTCATTCAAAAATCCAAACTTTGAATGCCATGCCAGATACCTACTTCATTTCAGGAGTCTTTTGTTTTAGGTGTTCCTGAATGAAATAATGAGACATTATTAATCACATCCTGAATGACGGAAGAACTACCTTCCTGTTCCTATGCCTCTTGAAACAGGGTACAAGAAGTCTTAATATTCCATACTAGCTTTCACAATTCCTTCCTTCCGTTATAATATTTCATTTCAATGGTGAATGTTTCCAACAGCAGCAGATTTGCCTTCTTGCAATTAGTAAGCTTTGCAAGATGGAAAGAAGATTGGCATGCCAGACAATCCAATCTCATGCTTTACTTCATACCTTAAAGCTAACTTCATTTCAACAGAACTCCTCTAGGCTGACATACATCTTGGTCCAAGTCAGCTTTGACATTAATGAATTTACCCTGATTGGGAACAACTACACTAATGCAAAACACAACATACAGATGTTGCTTCAGTGACAGATACCCAAAATGTTTTTTTGTTGATTTTTTTTTTTTTTCCTTTGTGTGAAAATCTTTAAGCTCCTCAATAATTTCAGTGAATGTTGACTCTTCTACCCCACACCTACTTGTTTGTGGATATGGATCAAATGCACATCTTTTCCTGCACAAATTTTAGCTATGTTTGCCATAGAAGCATCAGTACTTCCTGCACAGGAAAAAGACTTGCTGAGAATGAACAACTCGGAGCTTCTTATCAGCAGCAGTAACAGAGACATTTCCAACGGTTTAATTCTGAAAAAGCTCCCCAATCTGCCAAACTCCAGATATCATTTTACATCTTTAACACTTCCGCGAGTACAGAAATACTGAAAGGCTTTTCCCCTCCCTACAACCACAGTTTTCATGCTTTTTTCTTCTCCTGACTGCAGTTTCACAGATCAAACAGGTAAGTTGAAAAGGTGAAAAAAAAACAAAACACTTGATCACCTCATCTGTGAAGCGCAGACCATGATGCTTATCATTCCAAATCATGAATTCATTTTCCCAAGCATTAAATAGAGAGTCTATATTACTGGGTGTCTGCCACATTCACAGGGACAGATGAGTCTGATGGATGGCAAACTCCATTTAAAAGTTCAGAACAGCAATAGTTCGGTAAATAAAATAACACTGCTTCAAAATCTGCTTGCAGCAAATTGCTCATGCTATTGTAAAACAATACAGACCAGTTTAAACCAAATCAATTTGAGTTCATTTATGCAGTGTTCAGCTGTATACAGAGGAGGATCTGGGACCAAATACTGAATCAATTTGATCAGGTTTATTTGTTGCTCAGTAAAAATGTAACACATTTGTGTAAGGCCTTCTTGGATGCATAAATTATCCTCCTTTGTTCAAATTAAGCGTAGCTTGTATTTCTCACTCCCTAGTGTCTGCCATGGAAACTGACCTGGAATAAGAGTCCCATTTCACTGTTAGTCTCTGTTTTATATAAGTGGTCCTTTATATTAAATTACCTTGGCCAGACCACTGCCTTTGAGAGTTTGCTTTAGATTTGTGAATGCATACACTTATTCTTTTTTATGCTTTTATTGATCAGAGACCAGTAAATTGCTCCAATTAAACTAGAACAAAACAGGATGATGCATAATTTATGAACCAAAGTAACTTTATCTGATGGGATGGTATCTTGCCCCCAGTAAAGCTCAAACGTAGCAGGGAAGTTGTGGCATTCCTGCCAAATGGTTCCCATAGAGAAGCTTTTTCACATATATTTTACTGCTCTGCTGCTATTAAAACTATTTTAAGAAAATATAAGAACCACTTTCTAGCTTGGTAGCTTTAGGTATGTTGGAAGTATGGAGGATTTTTAAGGTTGAAAAATTACTACAGTGGCTTAAAAGTAAATGGATTTTATACTGACATTTTTCTCAAGACTTTTCTCACTAAAAATAAAACAATCACTAACAAAAAAGATAATTCTTTGAAAAACATTGTTCCTACTAGCACTGTTTGCTACTTCAAACAAATGGCATTCTGATCAGAAAGTCAATTAACACTTGGCTGAAATCAGAGCAAGACTACAAACACAGCAGGGAAATTTCTTGCTCCTTCTTTCCCTTGCTCCCAGAGAAAATACAATCAGCAATTAGAGAAGCAAGATCAAGTACACAGCCGCCTCCTTCCTCTAAAATTAATTTTCTGAGTGACATCTAATATAGTATCCCTGGCTGTAGAACAATGCAAGTAATACTTATCTATATTGCCAGAACAATGCAGAACTGTTAATAACAAATGGTTATAAAGAACTCTTGGTCCTGTAAGAACACTGCGTATGTACAATACTCTGATGTGTTTGAATAAGCTTTTTAGTTTGAGTCCTCTGGAAAGCATCAATACAGGAGCTGGCTAGAAGTCTCACACTAAATTTTGAACTTAATAGATTTAAGACGTATATGAGTTGTTCACTAAAAACAGTTGAGCTGGTAAATGATCCTTCCATGAACACAGATTTGTAGTACTTAAGTTGCATTGTCTTTTCAGGTATGCAGTCATCATATACAGCTTTACCGTAACCAAACACGGCCACAGGGATGTCAAATGTAAACTAAAATTACAAACAAGAAGGGCTGAAGAAATGCTTTAAAGCAACTGCAACATCTCCTGGCAGAGAATCACAGAACGAAAGTGAAAATAAAGTCCTTAACTTTATAGAAAGGTAAAACCTTAAGAACACTCTGAAGAAACACATTTATTGCTACGTAACAGAATACTACTCATAACCTCCACTCTCTTAATTAAAGGACAGTGATAGTCCAGAAAGGATTTAAAAGCTACAACAGACAATCCTTTGTAATTAACTCTTGATTGGACAACTCCTTGATAGTTTGGAAGTGCCCTCATTTAGAGGAATAAACACAGTCTGCTGTGGCAAACGTTTATGAGCTTGGGTCAATACAGACTTAAGTTAAATATCATGCCTCAGTAATACAGAAACTGAATGAGAAATCACACTCCATCATAAGTGCCTTACTCAAGAGTAAACTCCCTTTGTAATTCTGCCCCACGCATACAAAATGAGAGTAGAGACTGTGGGTAGTGCTCCCTCCTCCCACCTAAGCACAAGCTCAGCACCTGCATCCAGCCCAGCCAGAGTCCAGCCCATGAATAACTTCATTCTTTACACTGTTCACAGGCATTGAAAATAGCTCCTGAGTCCTCAGCTATAATCAGACACGCCTACATGTAATTTTCTTAATGCATACACATGTATGCTGCAATTACTCCACTGATGAAACTGGCTTCCCTGGCCCTGGAAAGGTTGTTCGGTTATCACATTAAAAGATTATTTCTGTTTGCTGTCTATTCAGCCTTTCAGAGAACTGTATTCTTTCAGATCTGCTTTCCTAGCCCATCACTGACTTTTTGAAGATGCCGAGCTTTTTCTATGGGTATCTAAATGCATTATGTGGAATTCTGGAATTCGATGTCCTGGCAAAAGGGTGTGCAAGCCTCATGCACACAGGGTCCTGACTAGAGCAGGACACTGCAGAGACCTTCCTTCACCTACCAGGAAATCTACATCTAGTCTCTCTCTAGGAATTCATGCATCTCCCCAGGTCAAGAGACAGCTGCCACAGCCACAGGCTGTAGGCAGACACAGGTGAGCATCAGCTCCTTTCCCATCAACCTTGTGTCTCCATTCCTGCAATTCCATATGCACTATAAGCCAGACGTAGCCTTTTTGATCTGACTGTGACTTAGTCCAATCTACACCTTTTTTCTTTACAGAGAAACTCACCTTTCTTCAGGGGGGGAAAACTAGCACCATGGAAGGCAGGGGGGAGGGAAAACTTGGGTCTGTTTCTGTACTAGCTTTCTCTGTTGCTTCCATTCTACCAGGGATTTTCAGTGAAGTCATTCCAAATTCAGACTAGTTGTAGAGAAGCAAACAGGCACCTCATAATAACCATATTGTCTTCATCATCACTCATTTTCTACAGGACACATTTTCAGGGCAAAACCTACAGTTCACTGAAACACAAAGGTTCATTTGGAACTGCTTAGGTTCAGCAGACTCCTGTGGGACTGAAGACAGTCAAGACAGAACTGTATCTCAATTTGGTAGGAAACACCAGTTTGGGGGCAGAAATGGTGAAGTCCTTGGCAGCGATTAAGTGAAAGTGGTACACATGAATCTAGCTAGAACATTCATCTCATTCAAGAGCTACAGCATCCTGTGAGCTTCTAATCTGGCAGCAATTTCAGTGCCTTCTGGACTTACGAAATAAAACATGAGCAAGCAAATTCCAGACTTCAAGAGATTTAATTTCTAAGCCAGCTCTAGTTGTTAGAAACAGTGATAACATTAAAGTCAGAAAATACAGGATGTATCGAAACAGCTTAAGTGAAATATGGTCGAAAAGATTAAAATATCAACGAAAATCAGTTTTGTGAGTGGCTGAGTTACTTAGTTACTGAGTTACATTAAAACAATTTCTAAGTGTCCCCAAAAAAAAAATCAAAATACCACCATGAAAACTGCTCATAAGTCTACAGATTATTTAGAGTGTCTGTAATAAGAATCATCTTAGTAAAAATAGACTTATAGAAAGAAAAAGGAACTCTGAAGTTCCCTGGCAAACATGTTTTTTCTTGTTTCAGTTTTGCAGCAGATTTCAAGTAACTCCAGCAGATTTTGAATAGGCTGTGCACACAGAGGGAATTCACTGCGCACATACAAGATGCAGATACTCCAAAGCATGTCACCCATCATTCGAGCACAAGAATTCTCACATGACTTTAAACCTGCAAGTCTGTATCTCAGATCTGCATCTCCGCTCTCTGAAAATGTGACCATCTGCATTAACTGGACCTCTGGGCATTAGCAATGGATAAAAAAATATGGGGTTTTTAATCACAGTTCACTACAGCTTAAAAGTTTTCACTATAAATTAAACTATTAAGAATTAAACTTGGCTAGGGATATTAAGGATAACAGGAAGGGATTCTACAGGTACACAGCAAATAAAAAACAGAGTAGGGAGAACGTAGGCCCCCTCAGGAAGCTCTCGGGTGAACTAACTACACATGATTTGGAGAAGGCTGAGGTTCTGAATGACTTCTTTGCCTCTGTCTTCACTGGCAAAGGCTCTGACCGCACCACCCAAGTCTTGGAAGGCAGATGCAGGGACTGTGAGAATGAAGACCCTGGGCCACTGTAGGAAAGGAACTGGTTTGAGACCATCTTAAAAAATCTGAACGTGCATAAGTCCATGGGTCCTGATGGAATCCATCCGTGGGTCCTGAAGGAGCTGGCAAATGAAGTTGCTAAGCCGCTGACCATCATATTTGAAAAATCATGGCAGTCAGCTGAAGTTCCCGACGACTGGAAAAAGGGAAATATAACCCCCATTTTTAAGAAGGGGAAAATGGATGACCCGGGGAATTACAGACCAGTCAGTCTCACCTCTGTGCCTGGCAAAATCTTGGAGCAGATTCTCCTGGAAGGCATGCTAAGGCACATGAAAATCAACAAGGTGCTTGGTGACAGCCAGCATGGCTTCACTAAGGGGAAATCCTGCCTGACCAATCTGGTGGCCTTCTATGATGGGGCTATGGAACTGATGGACAGCGGGGTAGAGCAGCTGATGTCATCTACCTGGACTTGTGCAAAGCCTTCGACACTGTCCCACATGACATCCTTGTCTCTAAATTGGACAGACATCAATGTGATGGATGGACCACTCAGTGGATAAAGAACTGGCTGGATGGCCGCACACAAAAAGTTGTGGTCAATGGTTCAATGTCCACCTGGAGACCACTTACGAGTGGTGTCCCTCAGGGATCAGTGCTGGGACCGGTCTTGTTTAACATCTTCGTTGCTGACATGGACAGTGGGATTGAGTGCGCCCTCAGCAAGTTTGCTGATGACAACAAGCTGTGTGGTTCGGTTGATACACTGGAGGGAAGGAATGCCATCCAGAGGGACCTTGACATGCTTGTGAGGTGGGCTGATGCTAACCTCATGAAGTTTAACCATGCCAAGTGCAAGGCCCTACACCTGGGTCGGAGCAATCCCAGGCACAGCTACAGGCTGGGCAGAGAAGAGATTCAGAGCAGCCCTGTGGAGAAGGACTTGGGAGTGCTGGTCAATGAGAAAATGAACATGAGCCAGCAGTGTGCACCTGCAGCCCAGAAAGCCAACCGTATCCTGGGCTGCATCAATAAGGAGCGTGACCAGCAGGTCGAAGGAGGTGATCCTGCCCCTCTACTCGCTC
Source organism: Neopsephotus bourkii (assembly GCF_033783945.1). NCBI lineage: Eukaryota > Metazoa > Chordata > Aves > Psittaciformes > Psittacidae > Neopsephotus > Neopsephotus bourkii. The sequence continues at coordinate 5,829,757 of NW_026900826.1, forward strand.
TTGTGAGACCTCACCTGGAGTATTGTGTGCAGTTCTGGTGTTCTCAACATAAAAAGGACATGGATCTGTTGGAACAAGTCCAGAGGAGGGCCACGAGAATGATCAGGGGACTGGAGCACCTCCTGTATGAAGACAGGCTGAGAAACTTGGGGCTCTTCAGCCTGGAGAAGAGAAGGCTGCGTGGAGACCTCATAGCAGCCTTCCAGTATTGAAGGGGGCCTATAGGGATACTGGGGATGAACTCTTAACAAATTAGGGACTGTAGTGATAGAACAAGGGGTAATGGGTTAAAACTTAAACAGGGGAAGTTTAGATTGGATATAAGGAGGAAATTCTTTCCTGTTAGGGTGGTGAGGCACTGGAATGGGTTGCCCAGGGAGGTTGTGAATGCTCCATCCCTGGCAGTGTTCAAGACCAGGCTGGATGAGACCTTGGGTGACATGGTTTAGTGTGAGGTGTCCCTGCCAACGGCAGGGGGGGATGGAACTAGATGATCTTAGGGTCCTTTCCAACCCTAACTATTCTATGATTCTATGATAAATTTAGCTTCCTGTCAAACATCCCAGGTTCTGGGATGCTACTTTGTTCAAAAAGCAAAATAAATCTCAATTTTACCCATTCCCAAGAGGCCCGAATTGGACTAAATGGCTCTAGAAACTTCAGCATGGAAAGAGGCATCTATTTTCCAAAAGGAAGATTGAGCTCACGGAACAAATCAGACATAGGAGAGACAGGAATTATGAGCATAGGGCATTTTGTTGTGTATGGCTCCATGCTGTAGCTAGGGGCCCAAGAACAGGGAGGCCTTTATAGGAGTAGAACTCAGAGTAGAAAATTGTTAATTGACCTTCCTCCATGTAAAATCAGCAGATCCCACATATATATTAATTTATAAACTTAAAGAGATTAACAGTGAAGGCAAAATCAATTTTCCAGTATCTCTCTCCTCCTTTTGTCTCTGACTGAATGCAAGCAAAATTCCAAATAGAACAAAAGTACATTTTTAACAGGGTAAAAACAATACTAAAAATGTATTTTTACCAGAATATGGTAAAAATGGAGTCAGTGTGAGAATGTTTAACAGTATCTGTGGTTCCTACAGCTGTTAATCTAACTCTGCTACGTAGTCAGTCATTCAAGCTGTTGCAGTTTTGGTACTGGGCATGAAGCTGGCTGTGTAACACACTTCTTGCGGTTAAGCTATCACCAGGATTTCACTGGAAAACAACAGGAAGGGTTGGAAAGTACTTAGTTACCCTAGAAAACCCCAAAATGCTCAGTGGTCATGGATACAGAACATTTTTACTGATATAATTAAAGAAATAAACTTTAATGCTTCTTGAAGTTAAAACACCAGAAGAAGATAAAATGTTATTCACAGATCTTTTCCTTACCTAATGATGACACACTGATTTTCTCTGTCAATAATCATGTTCCTGTACATGCTGTCTGCAAGAGCATAAATATGTGGTGGGTTCTCATATTGTGCCTAGGAGAGGAAACAGAACCATTTTTGAACACAGCATTAACCAACACAGACAGAGCAACGTAATTTTGAATTTAAATTGGGAGAGTTATTTTCCTGGGAAAATAATTCTGAATCCTACTTTATACTGAATTTTCCCCAGGAATTTTTGTTGTTTGTTTAATAAAAACAAACCCAAGTGAAGTGTCTGGGTTTTGGTACTGACCTTTCTGTCATCCATAGTTTTCTTCTGAACTATCGTAAACACCCTGTTCTAAAAATGGTTTGTGCTTGAAATACATTACATAATTTTAGCCCACTCCACGTGGTCACATGCTAACAATAAACTACCTAAACTGCTACACAGAGCCTGGTAGTGTATGCCTCATTTTCATCCACCGCATCCATTCAAAACGAATGGTTTCCCGGATCTCTGGACATGGCCAACGTGAGCAAAGCAATAAAGAGAATTTTAAGTCCCTAATGTCCTTGTGCTGACTCACTCTTCAAGCTCTATTTTCAAAAGTTGCATTCAGTTTTGGCAACTCTTTTTTTTATTGTTTTTGTCCAGTTTGCAAGTTCGAGTCATTTTGTATTGCGCACCACATTTCAAAGTTTAACAACAGCTTTTGCAAGGAGGAGTACCTAACCCATGTCAATGACAGAAACCTGACCCGGGTTAGAGTTGATCAGTACAAGTACTTTCTTGAAATACTAATCCTGTATTCTAGGGAATTCAATCTGAAGACTCAATATATGGTGGTAAATGGATATCAGCCAAATTCTTACAGGCTAGAACAATGCTACCAAAAGCCAGAAACAAATGCTTCCAAAGAGCTTAACCATATTGACTAATATTTACATGCCCCTGAATACTGCAGTACATTTTAGACTGCTTTACTTACTGCTCCTTGGTACATCTCGATTTCCTTTTCCCCAAAATATGGCATTTGCTTGAAAGGATTCACGGAGATTAATACAGAGCCAATATATGTCTGTATTCAAATGAAGTTAAGGTAACTACAGCTTCATAAAGTATTAACACTAGTGACTGCCAAGTAACTTTTCCATCTATTACACAGTACAGCACAGCTTCAAACAACAGTAAAAACTCCACCACTTAACAACTGTTAATAAAACTGAAATTAGCTGGCTTACAAGAATATAAACATTTCATTCAATGGGATGCTTTCCTATTATCAAAATATTTATTTTAGGACAAGCTAAGTATAGCCATATGTATTAGAGGTCCAAATATGACACACCTCAAATAAAAATACAGAAAGGAAGTGTCATATTTAAACTGTTTTACTCCTTTGTAACTTAGGAGGTCATACTGTCAGTATTGGAAAATATTGTTTTGACCTTTGCAGAATATAATATAGTGACACACTCTGATCTCATCGAGATAGTGCTGAGCACGCACAGTTGGATGGAAACAGCCAGTACTGAGCTAAATTGGACAATTATTCAGCTGCATGTACTAGTAGGGGAGCTAAGGGAATTAGGTAATTCAGTATGTGTTGTTATTTTATAAGCGTAACTATTAACGGTCCCTTAGAGTCTTCTCCTGCAGGCTGCCCTATAAGAAGCCCCTCAGTTTCAAGCTATTATTAGCCCCAGAAAGCTTTTTCACAACATTCCAAATGCCAGTATTTCACCATTCTGCATTCAGCTCCACATGTACCTAACATTTACAACATACTTCAGAAGCCTTAGAATCGAGTTGCAGTATACATATATGAAGCAACTGATACTACTTTACAGGCAGGACTGGTTCACTGAGATGGAATTAGCAGTATACCCATGTCAATGAGGCCAAAAAGTTGTACTACAGATTTCATCTTAGAATCTGGAATTGTTCCCAGGCAAGCTTACTTAGCTTTCCAGACAAAAGTGGGAAAATTATCAAATTTATACTGCTGGATTATCCTATGTAAAAATCTATTGTTGTAGTGCCACAGCACAAAATGGTAATGTTGGAGAAGAAGTATAACTCAGTAAGCGTAATTTCTGTAATTTGCAATGCTTTCTTCATACTTTTTTCCACTTAACTCAAAGAAAAGTGACATCATCTGGGCCTCAAATATAACAAATCAAGTATTCAGTCAGTATAAACATCCAAAGTGACAGTTTTCTGTTGGTAAACAATACCAGCATTTTCTGGGAGGATTCTGTAATCTCTACGCAACACAGCACAGAGAAATGTTCATTCATGTGTGGACACACAAAACAATTGAAAGATTCAAGAGATTATGTCCATTCTAGAATGAAAAGCCTTTGCAGAACTGCAAAAGGAGTCTTTTCTCCATACACAAAAGAATTATAAAACGCTTTACAAGAAGACTCTGATCATTCATGTGACCACAAGCCCCCTTGGAAAACATTCTTACTCCTGCTTCAGTACAAAGACCATCTCCACGTTAAATGTCACTTGTCTTATAGAAAAAAAGCACAAAACCACTTCTTTGGCACAGAGCGCCAAAGACTTTGCGAATTTACTGCATGGAAGATGCAATGTTCCACAGGGACAAAGCGCTCATGTTACTAAGAGGAAGAGCACCATAGTTTACCTCAGTACTACAGTTTGACAAATACTGCACAACTTTATCATGTTTCTGCAATGCCAATGTAATAATGGTGTGATAGTTTCTTGAACAAAGAATCCAAACCCATGTGCACACACATATTAAAAACCTCTGCGGTTCGGGATGGAAATGTTAGCACAACTGCAAAATTATTTTCCTCTATCAGTCCTCAATAAACCAAGCTGCTACTTAGCTCTTAACCATCTGAAGGTATGGAAAAAGCCAGGAGATGTTATATTTCCTTCCCTTTCTGCTAAAAAAAAGTTTAAACTCTTCAAGGAACCTACTCCCCATTATTCCATCCTAGCAAGTATGAAAATCTGGCTACAGCAGAAGATTATGTATTTTCCAGTATATAATCATATTGACTAGTGCTTACCAGACTTATTATCGCAGCTCATGTTACACTGTGAAAGCTACAATGACACAGTGATTATTCTTATCTCAAGAAACTGCTTTCATAAGAAACTTAAAATTTAAAAAAGCAACCCTTTGGTGCTGAAATACATTTTCCTCATTGGGTTCTATGTTCAGGTTGGGTTCTACATTCAGGCTGGGTTCTACGTTCAGGTATTTAAATCATCTTCTTTCATTAATCATAGAAAAAAATTAAGCTTGAACACTGTAGATTTACAGATGTTCAGATGGTCAGCTGTTTCCATCAGCCCATGATTCACAGTATTAGCAATAACAGAATAAATTGTAAATGGGATTATGTCTCAGAAGAAATGCTACTTTGAAAGCATTAGAATTTAAGTATAAAGGACAACATGGTATCAACTCATATATACACCTTAAACCTACTAATTCTTCCTCTTAGGAATAGTATTACTGCAGTGGCTTCAGGGGTCACATGGATATGTAAATGTAACAGAGCTACAGACATATCTTCAATGACAACAAAAACTATTCCAAGTATGAAGAAGAATACCTTAAAATAACTTTTCATATCTTAATTTCAACCCTCATAATTAGCTCAGTTTACAAAAGCATTTTGTGTAATCTCGCATGAATTGTCACATTAAACACATAGCATCTTTGAGTAATCAGTTTACACATGCATATAATTAGTTTCACATTGGCTCAGCAAGTTGACAGGGCCCCTCTAAAAGTAACACTATAAAGGATACAAAAATATAATCATCCATGTATCGCTTCTTCAGGTTCTCCACTATGGAATCCTCTGTGATTTTGGAAAGAAGGACCATATCATCCACTCCACTGTGCTTGACATTGTGGCTCTGCCAATGATACCTGTAGTGCCCTTTGCTGCCCTGTAAGAAAGCACAGTAAGCATCAAAAATGTTATTATGTTTCTCATTAGCATTAAATAACTGAAAACCACCTATTCAGATTTCCATTTCCAAAATGTTTTTCTTTCAATGATTGCCAGTTCTTGATCCAGGGATTTTATAAAAGCATGCATAAATGATGTCATATGACTTACCTCCAAACTACTGAATAATTGCACTGCTCTCAAAAATCTGAAGGTCATACCATGGTTTTGTGAATGTCTACACACAGAAGGGCAGACATTGCTAAACCTAGCAGAAAAAAAAAACCCACATTTTTCCTACTACTGGAAGCTGAGGATGCAAAAATTACACTCCTATGGTGCAACTATTAGTAGCGAGGACAATTACCACCACCAGAATTGATTCACTACCCTTTACAGTCTTTGAAGTCAAACCTGCACATATGCTGTAAGACAAGCGGAAGCCATGAGCCTGACGCAGTAAGTATACAGCGATGTTCTGCAGATGAGGTTATGCAGCTTGTCAATTACAAGCCTTAACAGTCCCTTTTGATCCGTTAGTCACCACGCTCAACTGACATCTAAACAGATATTCTCTCTCTGCACTTAGAGACTACTATTTCAGAACGCTACTGAAAACGTGACATTTCAAGCTGTACCACTTGAAATCAGAATCTTTTTCTTCCAGCTGATCTGAACAGTCTTTACATTCTGTAGATACACCCAGAAACAAAATTTTAATCCAGTCTAGATCAATGCTATTAATTCAGCTATAAACTTGCTCTCCAAACCCAAACCTATGTGCTATAGCCTAGCAGATGATGCTATTGGAGTTCTGCCCTCTTGCCTTTTTATGCCCCTTTTTTTTATGCAATGCTGGAATTAACACGTTTTACACTGAGGAGCTGTGTGCACTGTCAAGAAAAATGTGGCAAATAAAATGAAAATTCCATGTATTCCCCTCATTTTTTAATACCACAATTTCAAACAATGTGATTTATCCATGCTGCTCTCATGTATGTTATGGGAGCAACTAATATTTGTCTGAATACACACAAATTATTAGTGTAAAGAAGTTGGCAGAATAAAATTCCGCATTATTTTACAGACAAACTAAGAAAATGTAGGTACTCTGAACACTTTGGCTTCACTCCAGTATTTCAAAATGGGACATCAGCAACTTAGGTGCACACTTGTGCATTAGTACATGACCTTTCCAACTGTACCAACACAAAAGCTCATCTGCCATACTGTTCCCTCATGTAAACAGTCAAGCACTTGTACCAAGATCAGGCACAGGAGTAGGAACAACAAATGGACTCAGGGGAGCACATGTTTCTTACTTTAAGCTGGGCTGGCTGGAAGCATTCATCAAGCTAGTTTCAGACTACATTTTCCCACAAACTTCACTGCATCTAACAGGGTGAAAACCTGACAAAAGCTAATGAAGAAACAGATCTAATGCATAACATATTAGCAAATGTAGTCAGGCCTATGGGTTAGCCTCATCTCAACCGACAGCAAAGCCAAGGACCAACTCGATTTTTAGCTCAAGTTAAAGTAGCTTGCACTAAAGCCAGACCCATCTTATTACTGCAGGCAGAACCGTAGACTTTATATATGTCTTCCATAAAGTCTCCAGCCACTGCTACAGCCAGATCTCAGTCACTGCTAACACAAGAACAGTTGCAAACTTGAATTAAAAGAATGCCTTTAAGTTCAATACAGAGGAGGTAAATACACTTGAAAAGACACAATCTCAGCAATTTTCTTACATGAGCTACAGTAAAATAGCAGTCAAACTAGCTGAGTTTGCATGAGCCTTGTCGATTTTACATTTGTACAATGGAAGCAGTGAGCTGAAGGCACTGAGAAAATGAAGGAACCAATTAATTTCTGGAAATTGTTATGAAACATGTGACTGAAGAAATCAGTTGGAAGATCAGGTTATTGGAGGAAAGAGAAGTCCAACAGAGAAGCATCATTTCCTTCAGTGTTCTCATCAGCTATTTATGAAACTGCATTTTGGAAAAAGGAACTGGCAGGGTGGACAAAAAGGTATGGTATCAAAATAAATACAAAGAACTGCATTCTTTACAAAGCTATACAGAATGTGGTTTAGTATCAGATAATAGCGTAAGCTACAGAAAATGTGTAAGAAATGAGACACAAAGCTCACAAAGCCATGGGACAGATGGAAAATGTGCACACAGCTTGCAAAACAGCAAGCTTTACAAAAGTCAGGGACTGTTGTTGACAGTGATTAAGCCACACATGCTACCAGGCCAAAGGGTTCTTCCCTAAAAGCAACAAGCCAGCAAGCAAACAAGAGGGGGCAGCTCAGCTTGCCCTGGAAGCAGCTCTCCCCAGCATTTAGGCACTGCTTTAATATGCAGATGTAATCAAATCTGTGTGCTACAGTATCACATGCAGTCAAATGGAAAGGGATGAAGAGAGATTTAATAAAAAGGCAGCAACCCAAATATCCAAAAAAGCAACAGCATGGAAGACAGCTGACAGCAGTGGCACTAAGTTGGTCACATTAGTATTTTACCACATTTTAAATGGCAGTTTCCATGAGCAGTTTGGAACTACTTTAATTCCTTTACAACACGGCTTTACATGCAAATATACAAAACAGCAGCAAATCACCACCAAATCGTTGTGAGACTTCTCCATAGGATCTAGAAATAAGCCCAACCTTGAGTAGTTCTAAATTAATCTGTGGTTAAGTGTTGCTCTCACTCTCCGTGAGAACCCAAGACCAGCAGGATGGCCAAACACAGCAGTTAGCACCTCCTTGGTCTGGGCAACAAAACAGAGAGTGTGCTCTTTCCACAGGACACCCCCAAGTTCTTGCTCTTCCAAGCATAAGTGATGACTACAGAGTCTAACCTGAATTTATTCACTTCAGTCACTTCCAAATGGTGCTTTAACCATGCCCAGACAACAGTTTATTGTTTTGTAATAGTTTTGAAATAAAAACCAACCAAACAAAAAAACCCCAAAAAACCTCTTCCTATAGAAAATCTCTTCCTGTCATGCATAAATAACCTAAAAAAATAACCCTCCACATCATAGCAGTTGCAAAAGCAACTCTTCATATTTCTTCAGGCTGTACATTTCCTAAAAACCAAGGATATATACTTAAAAAGTAAAATACTTTTCAATTGCCCACATGTCAAACACTAATGATTTGTTCTTACTGCATATTTCTTGAAAACTTAACCTTTATTTTAGCTAGAGCTTCCTACCATCCACATATGAATGCAGCATTCTGGTCTGGATACAATTTACACCTGAACAAGTTAAGGTGTCTGCCTTAACTTGAACCTGCTTTGCAGGGAGGGCTCAGACTAACTCACTTGGCTCTGATTGCCTTCTGTTCACACAACACGCTTTCCCTGCCACTACTCTGCACCTGCTCCAGGGACTGTCTCCTGGGACTGACCAGGAACTTCAGAGCCAGCAGAACAAGGGCCAGTGGAGATGCCCCACACCCCCATGTCAGCACTAACCACATTGAGGACTCAAAACTCCAGCAGAGCTCCCCTGTGGCACAGGCAGATCCAGGCTCTGAACTTGCGGCTCATCCCTGGGCCCAGCCATGCAGCTCAGATGTCAGCAAATAGCAACTTGGCTTCTCTTTGGTTTTCCCAGTGAAAGATGTGATCTACCCATGCAGTAAGTCAGCAAATCAAAGTCTCTGTGTCAGCACTAACAATGCCTAAGCAGCTGAGAAAAGATGAGCTTGGCAGCTTAGGGAAAATACAAAAAACGCATCAATAGGCAGCTAAAAGCCACAGAAGTGGAAACAGGGGAGTTGAACAACCTGGCTGCCAGGCCTCCCTCAGGCTCTTCCTGAGCTTCCAACCACCTGACATTGCACAGGGAACGGAGGCTGGGCTGGTGAAGCTGGAATTAAAGGCGTATGCCGCATGCCTGTCAGCTGTTATTATTCATTTGGTTGCTGTTTTAGGCTCAGAATCAGATCTGCTTTGCACTGACTAATAATAATATTTATGAGTCACAAGATGACCCTGAGAGCTAGGAGCCTACTGTTTCTGAGCCATACTGCTTCAGCAGCCCATACAGTTCCCACCTGGCTAGACTAGGCAGCAGTGTCCCCACCATTTCAACAACTTTCTTACCTTCAGCATCACAACAATCAAGACTCTAAAGAACATAAAAACTTGATTCCACTCTCACTTTGTAAATCTCCCTTAACACCCACTTGTTGACAAATTAAGACAATTGCTACATTAATACCAAGAGAGGGATGGAAAATACTTGCTATGTACTAAATGCTCTCTATACTTTCTGTACTACTTTTGGTACGATATGGTTAAAGCATATTATTGTTTTGTTTGGAATTAATAATATCAATGAGATATTTATTTACAGAACTTTTTTTTTGCTGCCCCTCACCTTCTGTTACAATAGCAACTGCCAGTTTCTTATTTTTGCCTTTATAAATGTTTGCATACTTTTGCATTATCCTAAGCAACATGTCTTTGATGTGGCTATAAAAAGGTTTAGTCACACTGTGTCACAACAGGGTTTTCTCTTAACTGGAAAAAAAAAAGCAAATATTTTTTGTATTTCAAGCTATTAAAAACTCAAGTACTAAAAAACTATTTTAAAATAGTAGGTCTAAAAATAAGGCACTAAAAACAAGGGGTCAGAAGAGACTGTATTCTGCCCCTGAGAAAGAGCTTTCTTTCTCCATCAGAACTCTGTCTGCACTACAGCAACCTACATGCCATAAATAATGATTTTTAGCTCCCACAAAAATTGCCATCCTGAACCCCTGACAGCTTTTTTCAGTGTCAAACATCAATCCTTCATCAGAAGTGATTCTCAGCCTCCACAAGGGAGTAAGAGTGTCAAATAATTATAAGCACAACCTTTTTTTCCCCCATTTCAGCTATGACAGAGTACTATTGCATTAAATCATTGTAGTTTTGAAGGCATGTGTCTTTCTACTCCGATTAGTTTTATGAATACAATACTAAATGATACACAGCCATACAAAACCGAAAACGCTGCACACCATTTACTCTACCCCTGACATATGTAGGTGTAGAGTGCTAATAGAGACATATCACTAGTCTCATACATGAGTAACTCGTATCAGTTTTTCCATCTAACAAGAAGCAAAAAAAAAAAACAACACCCAAAACCAAACCAACGAGCAAACAAACAAAAAAACAAAGCGCAACCAACTTCTTGCACTGACATCATCCATCAAAACAGCAAACTTTGCAATCCGCTTACAGGAATCTTTCACATAAATCTATGAAGTGAAAGTTTGCTGTTCTCAGCAGAAATACTTAAGGTGAATTTTGGTCCGCCTCTAGGATAATCAAAACCGAGAAACCATAGTAGACAAAAGTGCTCCTAAATAGCTCTCGTGAGAATAGTTCTGAGGCTAGGAAAACTAGAGATAAGTGGGTGCAATCATCTGCCCATATTTCAAAAAGGATATTAAAGGAAGACAGCAGAAGCAAACAACAGACAGACAAAAGGCAAATTACCTAAATTTAACGTGAGGCAGGTATTAAGTGAGACATCCCAGCCATCACCACCTGTCCTGGGCTCTGGAGCAGGGAGCAGCCATGACTCTCCCTCCCTGCCACCAACACAGTCAGGGCCAGGAGGAGGGGACGAGACAGAAACTGGAACCTGCTTATCTGAACAGCAAATGCATGCTTGTTACGGAAATGTGAGATGTCCACAGGGTATACACATCATGCTCACAGCATCAAATCTGTTAGAAAAGACCTTTAAGAACAACGAGTCCAACCCAGGACTGCCCAGTCCACCACTAAACCACGTCACTATCATTTTCAGGAGTCAGGAAAGACATCAGCATTCCTGTAAGATAAATAACAGAACATTACCAAAATAAAAGTTACCTCAGTGTTTGACTGTGAGGACCATGTACTGCATCAGTATTAACTTTCACTATTATCTTTTAAAAGTTATTTTAAAGAATAATGCAAAGCTACTCAACACAACAAAATAAGGATGGGAATGAGCTGAAGAGCAGACTGTGCTAGCATGGGTAAGTTTTTGATACAATTTACAAAGACAGTGGGCAGATACCAGAAAGCAGTTAATGAACTGTATAAATTCATGCTTTCTTACCCCACAGCTTTTTGGATGGATGTGGCCTGATGTTCCAAGAAATAACCTTCTCAAGGAAATGCAATACTGTCAGCTACTTACTTAATATGGTTGACTTGCTCTTAGACATTAGCCTCTGAGCAGGCTCCAGAGCTAGTCTAAGTTTGACTGGTCCCTCATGGCATGAATAGCCAAAATTTCCCATGGCTGTGGCAGATTAAAGATAGGCCTTACAATAGCAGCATTTAGACAATGAGCTTATTTACATATATATATATGTAAATACACATACACACCACCCCATTTCAGTTGTTTCACAGAGCAGCATCCATGCACATTAACTCTTGATCTGTAAATTACATATGCAGTTTGCATCTGTATATACATATTGTGCAAGTTAAAAACACACAAGAAAACAATTACAAACAAGTTTTGCCTTGGCTTTATCAGTCCAAAATGTATAATAAAGCTTTTGTACCTGTCATTCTTCCCCACTAAAAATAGGTTTCAAAGCATTTGTGCAATCAGACACCTTACATGTAACAGTACAAAATGCTGTACATTTTCACTCAAACTTGCTATCACAGTTCCACTGAGTCTCAGAATTCATTTGGCAGCTGTACAATGTATGGGCATATATGTGTATGTGAACTTTTTCTTCTCTCTTTCACTGTCATTACAAAAAAAAAAGGGATAGTTGCTGGTTCCTCCTCCTACTATCTACCTGGAAAAGAAATGCGGAGATTATTTGCATATCACTACCCCAAAAAACCTACACAGTAAGTGGGATCTCGGAGGCCAAATCTTCCACAGCTACAATGCCCCAGTCTCCTCCACACCTCTGGGAACAAGACCTGTGTTTGTTTGTTTTAAACAACAGAAAACAATCTGTATATGCCAAATTTATTCTGAGTCTTCCTCTGGGCATCACGTTCACAAAAAGTATTATTATGGTCTTTAATAGACGTGTGTAGTTTAAAAACCTCAATCAGTCAATTCAGAGAAGATGCCACTGCCTCTCCTACAGCATCAGACTGAAATTGTTTTTTCTTGATCATCCTGAAAATAAATAAGAAACTGAAGTCAACTGGGAGCTTACCATCTGGTTTCCAGAGATAGGAACCTTAGAACAGCGTGACTCAGAAGCTCTGCGCATGGACCAGTGTCTCACACACACACTGCTGAAGACGTTTTGATGCTGTGTGGTACATACTATATTGGTGCCAGCTTAAGTTTTTTGAGAAAGGAAAACCCGTGGCATATTACAACAATGCCATCCCAGCCATGTCCTGTTCTAGCTGATGTCAGCACTCATTTCCCTGCCCTGTCTCCCAGCTTTTGGAATCCAAACTTTAGCAGCAACCCATGCTGAAGCCACAATCACCCCAGTGAATTCCTTTCTGTTCAGTCACTGCCTTCTTCATATGACTGCACATGAAGAGCAGTTGAAAGTTGCTCTTCCTTTCCCCCTTCTACTGACCCTTTTGTTTCCATGGTAAAACAAAGGTTTCCTCTGACGAGTGATACTGCTGAGACACTGACCTGAGAGAATTTCTAAGGAATAAAACTACTCATATTAAAACCCCATTTAGTTACTATTCACTGTAATCAAAGAGTATCAGTCACCACAAATCCACTTTGCATCTACTGGATCAAGTTCCAATGAAGTCAGTAACACTTTAAATTACTAAAAATAGCTCATTCCCAATAACAATTGTTTATGTAATGAATTTAATGTTTTAATTATAAACAGGAAGATACTATATTCTACAGGAAAATACTTATAATAGCTCATATTTTCCTTACACCCCAATGAACTCTGACTTATCTTTGAAAAACACGCTCAATACCACCAGTAATCAGTGTGAGAAAAAGGAGATTCCAAACTATCAGTTTTCAATCTTTCCCTGAATTTAATAGAAAACTGTAATGGTATTCTCTTGTGATAAAATATTTACTTTTCACCAACTAGTTTTATTGAAATAACATTGTCAAAGGAAAACCTTATGTAATAAAATTACAGTCTATATATTTTCAGTATTTAAGACATTTACTAAGAACTATGTATCTACCAGTAAGACTTCAACTTTTTCATTAAGATCATAATAGATTTCTACACTTTTTAACACACTACATCTCCCCAGGTTTCTAAGGCTTTCAGGTTTGTGGGGTGTTTTTTTTTTCTGTTCTGCAATAGTACACATACAAGATGCTCTATTTTTCCCATTGAAAATACTACTTAATTGACCAAGCTTCATGAAATCAGAATGATTAAAATCCAGTGATTAGTTTTCAATCCGTAGCCTGATGAAGCAGCATTTTGTGACCCGGTTCACTAACAGCACAACAGTTCATGCATGCAAGAACACCTAAGCAGCCTGTAAATTGGAAGGCAGTCTGGACAGCAGCCCCATGTCTGGGCAGGGTGGCCCGAGGGAGCCCAGCCTCTTCCCTCCCACCAGGTTGCCTGCTTTTCACAGTCTCCCTGCACTGAGAGATAACTGATGGAGGGGAGGTGATCTGCATGAATCACAATCCCAAATGTCACCAAACAACTATTTATGACAGCCTTTCTAACCCCGTGCTGACCTTTACTACTCAGCCCCAGATGGAGATCTATCCTGTTTTCAAAACTCTGCCCACTGTACCTCCTAGAGAAGGAGGAACTGCAACTGCAGTGTAACAAGTTCAGTGTTATAGTTTGTATCATTTTTATGCATCCTAATTTTTTAACACAATATGCCTTTTGTAAGGCTCTCAGGTACTGAACTCTCATCTACAAACACCATTTTCACTGCCTGACAAGTCCAATATAAAAAGCTCTTAAAAAATAGTTTTAATACAGTGTGCCAGCTTTCATACACAGACAATGCATTTTTAAATATTAGATTGTTTTAGAAAGACCAAAATTATCTTTCCCAAACATGTAAAGAAACTGAAACAATCTTAATAAATGGATTATTTTTGGATGGTTTAGACATTTAATTAAAACACAAAAACATCTAAGCCCCAACATGCCAGTTTCATTAACCTTTGTCTATCACCCCAAACCTACTTTCTGCTGTTGTTTCATTTGCTTAGCACATATTCCTAAGACCTCTAGATATAAACCAATTTAATTCCAAAGTAATGCACTAACACACTCCAGCAGCAAAAAGGAACATTATATTCTGCACATGAAACTTTATTATTTTCTTCTCAACAAATTACTTTGTCTGGTGTGTTTGTCTTCATCTCATCAATTGCTAAAGGATTGTGAACAGGAACATAACAGGCTGGGCACCTTATAGAAATTCACATGGACCTTGTTTTATTACTGTTGTTTTTAACCAAGAATGTCTAACTAGATGCTTTTAAGCCAACACCCTGGAGGGAAGAAAGCTAGGGGGAGACCTTATCGCCATGATCTACAAAAACCCACTCTACTTTGCACTTCTCAGGCCCCACCTGGAATACTGCATTTTTTGGTCCCCACCATACAGAAAAGACGGGGGCTGGCTGGAAGTGGTCCAGGAAAGGGACACAAAGATGATCCAGGTACTAGGAAGCCTGTCACATGAGGAAAGGCTGAGCAAACTGGGTTTGTTCAGCCTTGGGAAAAGGAGGCTCAGGGGGAGACTGGCTACAAGGAAGATGGAGACTCCCTTTTTAGAAGGAGTCATATAAAAAAAGATATGCGGTAATGGGCACAAGTTAGCACTGGGGAGATTCTGGCTGAACACCAGATTCAGTTGGACAGGGTGCTGGGGCATCTCGTCTGGGCCATGTCTTGCCTAGGAAGGCTGGACCAGATGATCCTTAAGGTCCCTTCAAACCTGGGACTCCATGATCCCAAGTATGTGGCAATACCACAAAAAAAAAAAAGAAAGACTGATTTACAAAAAACGAGCACATTAGCTAAATTATCCCCCTGAATCACATGTGAATTTAGAAATACAACAGCTGAGTTGGGGTTTTTTAACTTTTTCTTTCAGGTATACATACAGCCATTTTCTGAACTTTATAAACCAGAAGGAATATAGACTTTTTTTTTTTTTTTTTGAGACTGTCATGTAGTCACATGTCTGTAGCAGTTCAGGATAAAGAAAAACACTTTATTGTAATAGGCATAATAAAACAGCAAAAGCTGCAACACAGCAGATAACTGTGGCCAAGATTAGTTTTTAACAGTATGTACCAAAAAGCACCTTTGTGCTGACACCACAAAACTCTGCTCAGAGTCAGAACATTTAACTGCCAAGATGCCAAAAGACAGACATGCAGTCATGCTTATTTCTTAACATGGGCACTGGAATTGTCACTGGCTTCAAATTAACATTTTATTCGAATATTAGCTTTGATCTTCCCAACTGGTATAAATGGGACCTGCCCTGCCATATGCAGTGTTTTTTCAACTGGAATGAGAAGGGCAATACAAGGCAATCACTGCCATGTTGTACCAGGGTGCTGTCCCATGATACGGAGTTCATTTACCAAAGTCCTGCTTGCAGAATTTAAAGGCATAACTGTTAGGTTTACTTGAGATTTTCCCAATCAGGTGCCTTTAAGAAGCCACTTTTTATGTTGGATTAAAAGTCTGCATAATCTGCCCTTGGACTGCGTTTAGACAGAGAGCTCGGGTAACTTGATTTCTACACAGGTCACTTCACTGGGGGGACAACTGGAACAGGGAGAGCCCTTGGAGCCACAGTCCTGCAGTGCTGCACAGCTTGGCAGTGGGAGGTGGGACATGCAGTGAAGAGCTGAAAAGCTGTTATTGCACTCAGGGAGAAGCAGGAGAGGTCCACCCTCCTCCAAAACATCCACGTTTCACATGTGACCCGTCACCTCCCCTCACTGCTGACCAACAGGAGGAGCTTGTTTGGGTGGGCAGCAGGAGCTCCGAAGTGCGGAGGTTCCAATGTAAAAATTGCTTTCTATGTTTATTTTAATTTCACAGAGTGCTGAGTAAAGAGAGTAAAAGCTGAAGGGCTACAGCAGCTTCCTGTTTACCTCAGCAGTACTGACTCACAGCAACAGGGGAAAGGATCAGGAGGTGGTGTTCACTCACCTACAGTGGAGCCAACACCTGGGTGGTAAGGCATATGTGGCTTAACTCACAAACTCCTTTTTATTAGCTTTCATGTTTTGCTGTTCATGCAAGAAATGAGATTAGACTTCAGACACCGGGTAGATCAACTACTCAATACATGGACTAAACCTTTAACTCTAGAACGCAACCTTAGTATTTATTTCAGTGCATGCAGATACAAATGCTTCCTTGTTTAATTATTATATAAATACAAACAAGCACTCCTTTAAGCACTCCACCTCAGGAATACATTACACATTTCCAAAGGACCGAATCTGCAAGTTCACATCAACTCTCCAAAGGCTCCTTTTTATCAAAAGGCAACAGAAGGTAAAACCTTGGGAAAAGCTGTATACATCAGACACAAAAAAATCTCATGCACTGTGTAGGAAGCGACTCAGATACTGCTTTACTTTCCCAGGTGTCCCTTCATCTCTGGCCTGATCTGCAAAGAGCTTCCTATCTACACCCAGTATAAGGGTTTAGGATGGTTACACAGCTACACTTCAGCTTAAGGAGCACATTCTTTCTAGAGCTCACAGGAGTCCCCCATCACCCCAGAAAGCACATTCCCCTACCAGTCCCTTCCTCCCTAGTCAGGTTTACAATTTGCCATGAAACGGCCAAACCTAAACATCCAGGGGCAGAGAGATCATTCTTCTCCAACTCTGAACAGCCTGGTGACAGGAGACGTAAGCTACTCCAAGATAAGATACAAAAATGGGAACCTAGCAAATGCACAATGAAAGTCCTTAACAGACGAGACTATTTCATGCACAGGTTTGTTCAATCGGTCAGGATTTTTTACTTCAACTAATATTTACACTATACCAAGGCAAGCAGGTCCCAATTAGTGCCCATAACAGAGATACTCTCATAACAAGATTATATTTCACATGTACATTATAAGGTTAATATCTGACACTGCACTAATTTTCTAAACCAGTTTTGATTATTCAGTCCAGGGCAGCTTTGAGAAGACATGGTTTGGGTGACATGGTTTAGAGCGTGAGGTATCCCTGCCCATGACAGGGGGGTTGGAACTTGATTTTAAGGTCCTTTCCAACCCTAACTATTCTATGATTCTAAGAAACTACATTAAAAATACACCATGCTGTATACAACTTGTATACAGCAACTGACTTACTGTCATTTAACCCTAGAATCCCAGACTGGTTTGCGTTCAAAGGGACCTGAAAACTCATCCAGTTCCAATCCTCTGCCACACAACTTTCACCTCCAGCTGCCCAAAGCCCCATCCAACCTGGCCTTGAACACTGCCAGCGATGGGGCAGCCACAGCTTCTCTGGGCAACCCATGCCAGCGCCTCAGCACCTTTTAACACAGAAACAGCGATTTTCCCCCAAGTTTTTATATATATATATATATTAGAATGATTAATGTTAATATCTAGCATTCAAATTATTACTTGAGCAAGAAAGCTAACTGAAAACTAATTTAATATCTAGCTATCTTCGTAACTATAGGCTTTTACCAGATATATCAAAAAGCGGGTTCACTTGCAAACAAGCACTCTTCACATATTTGCTGGAAGTAACTGATACTATCAGGATACAGATTAGATTCAGTGTCACAGACATTGTATGGCATAGAATCATAGGTTAGGGTTGTAAAGGACCTCAAGATCAGCTAGTTAGTTATGCTTTGCAGGGATGCCAGTTCTGAATGCACTGCAGGAGGCTTAGACTGCTGCTGTTTCACAAACACCACAACTTTATCACTGATTTTGCAGAATTATGCAAAAGACAAAATTTTTAAGTCAGTTACACCTTGTAATTCAATATCAGCATCATAAATATACAGCTCATTTTGTAGTCAAACTGCCTGCACTCGGCCATAGCATCCACACAAACCCAAAAACAAAGAAAAGGGCCCTTCCAAAATAGAAAAAACACACACTGGAAGCAAACTTAAGTGTGTTGGAACATTTTTCCATGGAATTAAAAAAGTAATAATCTAGGAATGGGAAATACCTCGTAATGCTGAGGCTTGGCATACTACCAGTCTTGATGTAAACATAGCTAAGATTTTGCCAAGATCATTGTGTCTAAATGTTATTACTAACCAGAGAATAACTGTGAATACAGGAATGTGGTTAAGTCTTCTTTTAATCAGTTCCTTGAGGTTCTTTGGTGGCATAAACAATGCATAAACAAAGTTTAGCATGAATTATTCAACACTTAAAATACTGAAACTCATTGAGGCTTTCAAAACCAAAACTCTTCCAATTATGAACACCCAATCAGAAAAGAACAAAGAACCATGGTATCTGTATTAACTTGCCAACCTGCTCTATTCTGCTAATTTTACTTAAGCCTAGTTAAGATTTGTTGCAAAGAAAACAATTCTCACCTTGCTTCTACAGAAAGTGTTTAGGCCAATTATGAATGTTTGTCTCTGCGAGACTAAGGAAAAAGTATTCTGAAGCAGCCTATCAGTTTTTATATATGGCATCTGTGGGGGGGTTTAATAAACAAATAAATAAATAAAGACATAATTCACAAATCTAAAGCTTTCCTCCTCGCCTGCACATTTCACATTTTTGAAGACCAAGCGAAACCTTATTTTCCACCTAATCTGCCACACTGAAATGAAGGACATTTGTCTCACTGCTTACAGCACTGAAGCTTCAAATACTCTCCAAGGTAACCTTTAACAAACACACGCAAAAGGATATCAACAAAACTAAGTCAAGTAAGACCAAATCCAACAAGACCAGACTCATTACACCAACAGGTTTTGGGGAGGTTTGGGCTCTTTTCTCTTTTCTTTCTCTTTAAACAAGCAAGGAATAAAGACTGCCAGCAACTGAACAGGCTGCAAGTCTTTGCTATTTTGCTATTGAAAATACAATTTTTAGTATTTCAGAATTATTCTATTGTTAATATATCCAGTTAACAAAAGCTATTAGAAACACCTGTTAAATAACAAAAGCCTCTTTTTTCTTTAGGTTTTTCAAAATAAGAAAGAACACACTAGTAGAAATTGTTCTTGAGTAAAATATGTAAGTTCTTTATAATAAGCATTATAAAATGCCTCTCCTGTAGGTTGTATTAAATTTAAATCTGAAACATGCATCTAAAAGCCTTTGTACACTAGAATGCCTCATCTAGTTTTTTAACAGTAGATGAATAACTCACTTTACAGGTTTCTATTACAGCTTTATGTTTCATACACAGTACCGTAAAATCTCATTATCATTTCAAATGTCTATTGATTTCAATTCAATTTAGTGCAACTGTTAGGTTTTAACACATAGTTAAAACACTAGCATTTAGAAGTACCTGCAGACCAGGAGTGAAGTTACACAGGAATACACAGCTCACAGCCATGCCATCTCCCTACCACCTGCACTGCTACTGCTTGTAAGACCAGTGTTAGTAAGCAGTGGGCCATTCACACCATCGAGGTCACTTGAGGGCAGCATGCTATCCTGCTATATCGACTTAAAAACTATGATGGAAGATGGGATAAAGGCACAAGGCATGGAATGCTTTAAAACATTTCAGCAAATGAGGTGGGATCTGAAGCTACAAGATTAGTCATATACTGAGGCAGGTTTGGGATTCACACTCCCACTCTCAAAGCCCCTGCTGATGCCATTACATGCCTGGGTTTATTTGAAGCACAGTGACTGAGAAAAGTTGGGTTTCTACAAGGTTCCTTGAACACGCACAGTTCTATGCATCATCTAAGTGAAGCAATAGTGGAAAAACACATCACACATCAGGCATGTGATCTTAAACCATCCCAGCCCTCTGTCTGTGCCTTTTTCTTTCCCTTACAAAATGTCAATCTGAACCACCATATTAAAAACTATGTTGTGCAGCTAAGCATGCCTCGCCCAGTTAATGAAAGCACCCTAAAATCTGTAGATTAGAATGAGACCATTAGATATGCACATGTGTATCTGCATACTCCTTGTGCAATGTCTGCCTGCCGGAATCATTTTGTTTCCAATGAAAAACAGTGAGAAAGAACAGGAGGCAGCCTGCAGCTACCTTGCTTTGGAGTTTGCTCCTGTCAATTCTTGATGCTTAGCAAGGGTTGATTTACATAGTGTTTGCATGGGAGAGCATCAGGCAGAGTTTCAAAAGAGAGCAAGACTAGTAATTTAGTCATTGATGAGCCAGTAATGGCCCAAGATAGTTCTGCAAAAGCACTATAAATGGGACAAAACCATTCAAGACAAGTGTCAAAGATGATTCAATTAACATTTTGTCAGAGTAGGTTTTTTATGCTGGAGTCCAGTTCTAAAGTAGTTGTACTGCTTTTAGTTAGTGCTCGCAACAGCTTTGAAAATATACTCTTCATTTTAAATCACAAAGAGCTAGCATGACAGAATGGCTTTCCCGTATCTTTTAACACACAATTAAAGTCTGTGGTATACAGGCAATACCTAACACCAACTATTCCATAGATTCCTATCAGAGATTTGTCTTCAGGGCGTTTTGCCAATTTAGTGTTAATGCACAATTGTGTATAGATTTTATTGCACTCAAGCTCTCCAACAGCCCATAACAGCAATTTTAAGGAGTAATATAAAGGTTAAAATTAACCTTTAATCTGTTAAAAGTCAATATTCATATACAGACATTTAAGCAACAACTTCTTCATATAACCAGGTTCATGAATGGAGGTAACATTTGTACATCCATGTTTAACTCCATCGCCTTATTGTAAAATATAAAATAGAACATCATTGCCTTTATACAATGTGTGTCATTGCAAGCTTCCCTTTCATGTGCGCTACCATAAAAATTTGCCCTTTAAAATGGAGCACGAGAGTGTTTGAACGTTTACACACACCATTTCAGAGCCATTGTCTGGGCAAGGTTAAACCTGTTTAGAACTACCCAGTAAATGCATAACTCAGATTACATATTTGTACAGATAACATTTAAGGAACAAACTCCAAAAATCATACTGGAAGTCTGGAACTAAGTGAAGCATGTCCTTTGGGATTTGCAGCTGAAGACAGAGGACTGCTGAAAGTTAAAAGATATAGAAGGGAGAGCTTGTGAAAGACAAGTGCAGAAGCCAAGAACTAAGGCCACAGAGTCAGGCCAACCAAGCATTTCAAGTCACACAGATAATCAATGGGAATGATGACAAGCATGTGTTTCCTATGCAAGGTCAGAACCAGAGACCATGGTAGACTGAACCAGTTTCATTAGTAATACTGAAGGCTTATAAACAGATGGAAAGAGTACTATGGTAGAACTGAAGGAGCAGAACTTCACATTAAAGTTGGAAGCAGCTTGCCTAGATCAGACTAGGATCCCACCATGTCACCAACACACACCATGCCACCATTACCTCTTAGGTTTATTCCCCTTGTTCTCTTTCCTACTTGAGAAAGCAGGATCTGTCACTCAGCCTATTGTGGGCAAAGTCATACTTTGTCAGAGAGGACACAAAGTAGTTTGGATACACTGCCTGTCAAAACCAGCAGAGGATTCTAGACTTCTCACACACTATCAATTATTTAAGCTCTTATGAGAGCTCAACAACGGAGATACCACAGGCAGTCATTAGGAATAAGCCCCTTAGCTATTTTCGCCAATACTTCCTTATTAAAATAGCACCAGAACAAAACAGAGGGAGAAAGGGGGAAAAGGAGGGAGAGACTGCACACCTTTGGTACATCAGTGAGGTTTTGCACACTGTCACACTACAGAGTGGAAGACAGGAACAGGAATGAAGGGGAAAACAGTTAGGTTTATTACAGCCACAGTAGCAAATGTACAGAACAGAAAGCACTCCCCCACCTGCCAGTTCTGATACATGTCCTCACTTGCCCTGACTTAAAACAAAGGGGAGAAAAAAAAAATAACAAAACAACCCAACAAAAAGCCAAACACACCACAAAAACACCCCCTCCAAGCTTAAAACCCTGAGTAGTTTTAGTCCTTGATTATATTCCCAAGTCTTCAAAAATACCAAGAATGAAATGAGTGACTATGCATCTCATTGAGATATGATGTGGAAGTAGTAAGTAGGTTCATTTCAATGAGGTAGACTTCTACCTCCCTCGAGAGTTTCAACTGGTCAAGAATAATTGAAAAACAAGCCCTAAAAGGACACATCTAGCTACAAGCATTCTTAAAATGTCAAAAACATTCTTCATTGTTCACTGTATCCTGTTACCAGTTTGAACATAATTTTAGCTACTGAATTGGCACTTTATTGTTTTGGCAGTCAGATGATATTAACTTCCCCTTTGTTTTTTCTTTTCCTGTTTGTACACCTGCACTCTCAATGAACAAACAGCAACAGGATTTAACTTTATAGTTAGCCTACTACTTTACATCTGTAGAGAGCAGCAGGACAAAATACTTTCAAACCCCTGGGGGGAAAAACCAGACCAACCCAAAACAAAAAAATCCCAACAAAAGAACCAACCAAACAAACAAAACCCAGCAGCAACCTTGACTTCTAAGATCTAAATGTAGTCCCCAGGTAAAATAATTTTGAAATTAAAAAAAAAAAAAAGATATTTTTCCGACACACTGTTTGCTTCAGATGTAAAATTCATGCCCTCGCTACCTTACAACAGAGAGTTAACATCCCTATTACTGATGCTCCAGCATATTTTGAAGCTTAGACTAGGAAGAACTCCCATTCTAGAACAGTAGTAAGTTACCACTGGTATTTTTGATTGAAGTCTCTTTTCCCCCATACTAAGTTATCAGCTATTTAATTGTTCTGGAGATCAGAGATCAAATACAAACCACAATAAGCAGGTTACAATCAAACTGATGGGAGCAGTTCACCATGCTTTGTCCCTTGTAGTCCCACTCTAGCCACACAGGGCATGAAGAAAAATTCTACCATACAGTAGCAGGATAAGCCTACTAACTGCTTATTCAATTTTGGATGTATTCTGCTGAGTACAGACCCATGTACCAGATAAGTCAAGTGAAAAAGTTACTTATTGGCCTCAGGTGCAAAAATGCCTCAGCCTCTATCATTAAGAAATTATCTGAACAAAAGAAAACCTGATTTCAGTCGGTGAACACTCTTGAAGTGTGTCAGACTAAGTAGCTAGTCATGAGTAATTCATTAATTGTGGTAACAAGCACACTTCTCCATTACATTCAACTCCCTTCAGAACAGATTCATCAGAACATCCTTAGTGACAGCAAAAACTTTATGAAGTTATCTGCCTATGCACTAAGGGTACAGGCTGTACCGTCAATCCAGCCCAAATATACTTGCTTCAGCACTTGTCATCTTTCACACTGTTCAGACTGTTTTCAGAATAAACAGTTCTTAAATTCCTTTCCACGAAAGGACTGGATAAAAGCTGTTTTAGCTATAAACTTTTCCTACATCACCCAAACAGGGATTTAAAATTTTGTATTGTGTTCTGCTCTTCTGGGTGGGTTACAGACACTCTTGTCTTAGCCAGAATTGGCAGGTTTTAGTTCTGTCAAGACTACATCCGTACTGGCTTTATTTTGGGCAGTCTGACACATGCAGCTGAAATTTGCTCAGTCTGAATTTAAGCACAGATTGCAACACTTGAGAACAAGAAGAGGCCAAGCACAGGACTCCAAAATATCAGACCCTGCTGTCACATAATTAATTTGTATTTTGCTGGTGAATTGCATGGGAACAGCAGGTAACTATTTTAGCAGGAAGTATGGATTACATTTCTAGTGATCACAGTAATTTCTAGAGTACACCATTATTTGCTTCTTTCTCAATATGGCTTTACTAGTGACTGTTCAGGAAACCAGGTTTAGAGCTTGGGGTTCCCCTCAAATCTGTATTGGGAATACAGAATACAACATAAGCCTACCCAAGTACTGGTCTCAAGGAAAAAAAAACAAACCATCAACCCAAGGATCAAGTGCGACTGACACTGATGTTCTAAGTATTTTTTCCTCTTTCACTACCAGCAATTAAAGCCTGTGTTCATTTCCCTAGAAGTGCTTTGTAGCCAACACTATTTCCAACTCTTCGTAACTTAAAATGCACCATTGCTAATGTATAGACCAATGGAATCTCTACTACAGAACAAGGACTTGTAACTATGTAAAGACAAGCTTCCAGTATTGTCAAGATGCAGGCCACTTACTTAATCGACAGCAGCAGTGCCACCTAATTGCTTAACATCACTGTCACTTCATGCTGTAGACAGCTACAAAGAAAACAGACCTGGTGTGACCCTGCCAAGATTAACCCATGGTTTGAGGAGGTCAGACTGTCCACAAACACTGCATCACCACTCTTTTAGTGAAGAAGGATGTTCACTTTGTCTAGAACACCACCAAATATGGCAATGAGTAGCCACTGTTGTTCTGTTTCCTCTCCAGTGTTCCTAGAATGAACCAAGAATAAAAACACAAAGTAAACTACAGGAAGAAACCACTGCTGGTCATGAACTTACTCTGCATATTGAGATCAGGTCTCTGTGGACTGGGTGTGCTGGTATTTCAGGCATTAAGAACTCTGGAACCAGAATTCCTATTAGCCACTAGGAAAGCTTTAAAGAATAGTACTCATGGGAACAGCTTTAAGACTTCTGGAGCAGTCAGCTGGTAGCTGACACTAGGAACTGGTAAACTAAGTGTTCCTTTCAATATTAAAACTGTCAGTTAACAACAGTACTATCTCCATGAAGTAATCCATTCTGTACTACTGTGTGCTGCTGAAGTTTAACCACTTCGGAGCCTCAAAAGAAGCTTGCACACTTTTAACGTATTCCTGAGACGGAGTCCAAGGTAAGTGGAGGCAGCATTCAGTTCTGTAGAGAATATATATTCTGTGTGTTTGAAGGCAACTTTAAGCTAGGACAGATTAATTCCCATTATTGAATGCACCTTTCTTAACCACAACAGAGCCCATTTCAATTGCATAAATGAAGTTTCAATAACCACATACCATATACACCGATTTGTTACTTAAAGCATATATTAAACTGGGCAAATACTTATTTTCCTTAGTACCTTGGATCTAGTCCTTTATTGCCATGCAGATAGCTATTTCATAGTGCTGTAATGCAGTTATAAACAAATATCTAAGCTGCTTAAGAAACCAGACTTGGTCGGTAGAAACAGGTATCTCAAGTTCCACACAGTGGACACTCAGGCACTGCCAAGTCCTCTTTCCCTTGGTTAGGTACACCTAATCTCACTTGCTCTGATGATGACCTGTCCCTATCCTCTCATCTGAAAATGATCATGCCCTCAACTTTGGGGATAGCAACCCAATGCTGAGACAAAACACAACTGAAACACTTCGAAACAGCAAAAGCAGTGGCCTCTCTTACAATGAAGTTATTCTCCCGCCCTCCCCAACTCTGCTTTAAACACAACTCAAGTTTTTGCTCATAAGGCCAAACCTCAAGTCAGTCCTCCATAGACATAAGCAGTGCCACACAGGACCTCTATTTGTTACAAACAATATTCAACTTCACTTTTTCCCCCATGTCGCACCTACTTCTTACAAAAAAGGAGAGA
The DNA here is from genome assembly GCF_033783945.1 of Neopsephotus bourkii. Taxonomy (NCBI): domain Eukaryota; kingdom Metazoa; phylum Chordata; class Aves; order Psittaciformes; family Psittacidae; genus Neopsephotus; species Neopsephotus bourkii. The sequence goes on from NW_026900826.1 coordinate 5,855,756, forward strand.
AGTGCCAAAAGACCCACACAAAAACACCACCACACACAACCCACAAACAGCACAGTCTGTAGAAGTTCCACTTCCAACTTCAAGAGCAAAGAGCATTTGCTGAAAGTCTATTCCTATAACCTACCATCACTAACAGAACAGAACTTGAGTCCTTACAGGGTTCTCAGACATTGTTCCTGCAGGGACTTTGCCTTCAAGGACTGGTAAGTGGAATGTGACACTGGCCATCAAATATGAACCCACTGGGGTCCACTGAGCCCTATCTGTTACCTGGAAGAAAAGCATTCCTACTCACAAAAGCACTCTGTGCCAGTTCCACCCCTTACTAAGGCATCTAGCGAATGTGAGCTTTAAGCATCTGTAATCAGGAATTCTTGACTACCCAAGAAGATGGAAAAAACTGCTTTGCCAAGCCAACAGCCACTGTGGAGCAAGTAAACAACTAACAGTTTGGATACAGTTCAGGAGACAGTTATGCATTTTCATCTCTCTTGCCATAAACATCTGAGCATATTTAAGCTGCTACTCTGTATCAGCAGGTAGGCCTATACCTTCCGCTTCCACCACAGCCCAGCAATTCCAAAAAGTCACTATATTCCAGTCTATTCAAGTCTTCCAGGCTACCCAAAGAACAGCTAGGGTATCCTAGAAACCTAAAAACCATCTGAATCGCCCTATCCTGGGAAGTTGTTTTGACTTTTCCACTTCAAGGACCAGAATGTTTTCACAGGAATTTTTGGTTTGCTGAATGTAGCAATTCTTAACCAATATAGTCGCTCTCAGTGTATATATTTAGAGTTGAGGGGAAGCACTGAAAAAGGCTTTGGAGACTACCAACAATACAGCTTCAAGCCCTGGAAACATGACTATGCATAAACAGTTTTTAATGGAGAAAAATAAAATCTAGCTGAAGGAATTCTGTTCTTAGTGGACTACTGTATTTTACTTGCTAAAGTCAAATACTTGTGGTTTTTTTTAAAGCAATTCAGAATTCAAAAACTATCAAGTTTACACAAGAACGTCAGCAGATAGCATATGGTACAGAAGAGATATGTAATACAATCATGTAATACATCAGATCCCACAGTATCCAAATTTATTATTCAGATTATGGCAGGAAAGATATCAGAAGACTCCTGACAGGAGTTGTGTGTCAGTCTAGCTTGCTTCCATACAAACTGTACCATTAAGAATCAACAAAAAATGATAGAACTAAATAAGATACAAGTCTAATTCAATGATGATTCCCATAACTAATTAGGTTTTCCCCTACATGACCACATCCTATTACTACAGTTCCTTCAAAATCGTATTTAGGTAGCAATCTGGAAGTGGAAATACCAAAACAGTGGAACCAATTATGCAAAATCCATGTTTAACTTCCCTTAGCAGAAGATACTGTACAATTACTTATTAATTCAGACTATGTAGATAGCTAATACCTCTGTGTTCAGAAAGCAAGGATGAGTGGTTTTGTAGCTTTATATCCTTTCTGGAATGAATCTCACAAAATCCGAAATCCCCAGTACATCTGTAGTGTAAGTATGACTGTTTTGAATTACTGTTATAAATCCTTTCGCACATTTCTCTTGCTTTAGGTATGTACTGCATGCAGCTGGGGATGTAGTGCAGGAAAACTAATTCTTTCATGATTAACAGAAATCAAATTCTTCTCAAATATTGAAAGAAAAAACAAATACTCAAACATAAAAGTATGCACTTGCTTTTGAGTACCATGAAAAGGCTTTTAAGATTAGGTTTAATGAAAGCACTCCTTCAATATGCCTCAAGAACACTGCTTTCACTTAACAAACGAAGTATTTTCAGTTCACATACCAAAACATCTGCAATACAATAGTTCAAAACCTGAGTGATCAGAAGGTGTACATGCAAGTACATACCAGAAGAACTACAACAGCTCAAAGCCTAACAGCTAACAGAAAGCTAATGCTGCACATATATACGTTTAGAATACCTAGGTAAACTTTTGGTCTTGGAATCTCCCTACTAACCCCCCACATCCGTAGTGCTTTTGTATCAAACAACCTATCAGAGTGTACAGGGGTTACAACTCAAAGGACTTCAAATGACTTGATTGCATTTTTTAACAATTAAATACACTCTGTACCAGTGTACTTCTTTACAAAGCTGGGAATAACATTGAGTTAAGAGTTACTGCAAAAGCAAATTTGGAAGCACTTAAGCATTTGTGCAGACTTGCATCCTTCAAAGCAGAAGAAAAAAACAAAACAAGATGAGACAACTTCTTGACTACTGCTTGGCGCTGCATATATATTACTGACAAGAGGTCCCAACTTCTGTCTTCCTGTATTTTTGCTATTAGCAATATACAACTCAAAGCACAGGAAAAGACATAAATCACTGCAAAAGATAACAGCCCACACTGGTAAACTGCCTAGAATGTCAAGGCTCACAAACGTTGTGGAATGTCAGACTGAAAACATAAGACTGTCCTAGGTGCAGGATCAAACATCTGGCAGCACATTATTTCAGAAGTCACAAGCAGGGAAGATTTTAAATTCATGTGTCAAGAACATTCAACATGTTTTATAAAGGGTATCAGGCTGCACTGTTCAGACTTGCGTATGACTTCAACACTTAAATTAGACAAGGCTGACCGAAAACTGGTTACAGACTCAGGCTCAGCTGATGAAGGTGATTCAGTGAGTGGTTCTGAGCTGGCAAGGAAAAAAAACCCTCACGCTTCCTGTACAGGCACAAGTGCAGCTAGACTGCTAGTCCTGTTTGAAGGATGCCAACAAAAACCTCTTATTTAGACTTCAGATTGCAGAACAAAGCACAAAAATAGCTTCTAGAAGCACATGCTTTTGCATAAACCATTTATGTTCCCTTCTTTGATGAAGTAGGCTAAACAAAGCTCTATCATCGTGCTACCCCAAGAGTATAAAGCAGTCACCTTTTGTACTATTACCCTTGACAGGCAGAAGTAACTTTCACCAGAGACACTTCTGGCAGCTAAAGAATGACCCAGATGACAGGAGAGTAAAGCACCAGACCTGTTTTATAGTTCCTTATACACTTTCAGAACTGTGTCATTCACAAAGCATGCTTCAGATCTGCTAACACCTGGGTTTAAAGTTCACAATTAGTTATTGAATTTAGTAAGTTATGTTAGTAGGCAAGTCTTCATACTTTAAAGTGCATCTTAAGTATGCTTCTCAATAAGCATCACTTTTGATAAATCTGACTTGAGCTCCAGTTACCAATACCACTTTGATTTTTCGGTTTCAATTAAATAACTTAGTCAAGCAGAGAGAACAGAGCCCATACACTGCCAGGACATGACTGCACACCTGGTCTCCCCAAAGGGCATGTGCATTTTTTAAGAGGTGAGGGTAGAAGGGGTGGAAATCAGTGGGTGGAGGGTAGGAAAGCTAGAAGATGAGGATGAGTCAGAAGATGAGGACAGCTGTACTTCCTGGGCAGGACAGTGACTGGCATCTCAGGAATGTGGGGAAGGGATCGGGAGATGGGAAAGACCCAACTGAGCCCAGGAAGGTCTGACTGAAACAGAAGCTCCTCGCACCCAAGCTCCCCCAGAAGGGCAGAAGGAGGCTAAGATTACACAAGAGTCTTAATGATTAGGTGAGGTGAATGCCTAAACAACTTATCAGAGTAAGAGACAGCTCTCGGTTCTGATCATAAGATAGGGAGGAAAAATTCCTCTCTACTTTCTGCCATGTTTCTCTGATATTTGTAAATACTTCTATATCCATGTAGTAGAAATAATAGAAGTCAAACAAAATACAACAGCTAACGAAGTCCTTTGGCTACACCAGTTTCAAAAATTAGCAAGCAGCCTATACACCAGCAGTACTTATACACAAGTGGTAGAGAGGAGATAAGGGGAGTGGAAGACACTTCCACAGGAGTAATAGGAATAGGCCAGAAAAGCCCCTTGACAGACAATAGGATAATGAGGAACTGAACAATTACCAACAGGTGAGAAAATGTCCAACAGAACCGTAGCTTGATTTTCCTCAGGTTTAGCCTTTACACTGATGTAAACTTTTGCTGCCCATATTCAATGAAGTTTAGATAGTACAGAGTGCCTTCATTCAAAAGGTAGCGACCCTTTCTTGCCAAAGTCTAGCAATTTCTGTGTTTGCTGTTGCCTTACTTTTGTAAAATACACACACTCTCTCGTCAGTTCTGAGAACTGCTTCTTTGGTTTTACTCCCTCTATTCTTGCACTGTCCACTGCTAGAACAAAACCTTTTTTAATTAGGTGTAAAATCCCTTTATAACATAGCTCTTATTGCTTTCCAGTAGCCACACACCATCCAGATACTGAATTCAGCTTCCCAAAAAAAAAAAAAAGGAGACTTAAGCACTTCATTACAATACCAGTTTACAAATCTGAAAAGGAAAGCCGATCAGTTTGTCATTTACAAGCCACATATTGTGGCAACAATCAGAACCAAAGGGGAGGCAAAAACCTGACAACTTAAGAGGCCAATCCCAAGTTAGTCTCTATCAGCAGAACTACAGCAATCTGTGTCAGAAGTCCTCATAGAGCTATAGTAAGCTCACTCCTGTGGTTACCCAGGGTCCTTGGAAAAGTGTAAGAGCTAGAAGCTGAGGAGGAAAGATTACCTCTTACCTTTTTGCTCACTTCCTCATCAGATGCACCAACTAAAACTAATTAGGTTTTACTGACATAAAGGGTTCTTCTGTAAGTCTGAAGACGTTTATTTACATGTTCTCTGTCTATACATTAATAATACATGCATGCTATATTAGAAGATAATTCTAAACATGCAAGTATTTCTGATTCCTTATGTTAAAGCTAGGAACAGGAGAGTACAAAAACCTTTATTCTTTGATGTAACTTGCAAAAGATCAGTGCATGATCAGTTAGATTGATGTCAATTTTAGATTAGCTCCTAAAAGTAGGAAGAGAGTAAACTGGTATTTATGAATGAAAGATATTTTAAATTATTACAAAAGGGGCTGAGAAGACTTCTCTAAAGAGATGTGCAACTTCTTAGTGTTTCAAGCAAGGAAACGTACTTCCCACATTAAGATGAGAAGTGACAGGATGAGAGGAAACTGCTTCAAGTTGCACCATGGGAGGTTTAGATTGGATATCTGGGAAAAAAACTGTTCTTCACCCAAAGAGTTCTCAAGCACTGGAACAGGCTGCCCAGGGAACTGGTTGAGGTTGAGTCACCCTCCCTGGAGGTATTTAAAAGATATGTAAATGTAGCACTAAGTGACATGGCTTAGTGGTGGACTTGGCACTATTGGGTTAATGGTTGCAGTTGATGAAATGGAAGGTCTTTTTCAACTGAAATGATTACTAGGATTTTACTGAGAACTCAGTAAAAGCTTGGTAACATTTCACTGGTTAGCTATCACAAAGGCTCTAATAAGCTCATTCTAGCTTTCCTCATTCCACACATGCAGCAACTAAGACTGGAGCAGGTTATCCCTTCAAGTTAGGCAAAAATGGCTGCAAATAATTTAGTTAAACTACTAATAGCATTGTCATCCCATTTACTTCACAACAACGTCGTTACATATGGAGGGGGGGGAAAAACCACAACTGCGTAAGGCAAAACAAGTTATGAGAAAAATGCTTAAAACATGTATACATATACAATTATGTGCCCAGTTTTCAGCTGCAAAAACTCCATTTAGGTAACACTCTGCATAAATCAGTGTTACTTGAAAAAGCTCTCCAATACACACAAGATATGAATAAACCATTGTAGAGAACTAAACTAGAAAGAAAGAGTGAAGGATGCACACAATGTAAACCCGTAAACAAAACACAAGTATGAATCACTAACTTTGCTATTGACCACGCTACTGTGTTTTATAGATTGGCCAGACAAACACCATACAGCTGGAAGATTTTTCCACTAATGCACCTCTAGACATAATGCAAAGCACATGCTGTTACCCTCTCTACTATTCCACATTTGGCAGAGAGCAAGGTTTGAGCTTATGCTGCTGTCTGCAGCACCAGACAGAAAAGCACCCTTCCAACACAGAAGCATCAGTGCCTTGATTTTCTTGCAGGAAAAGACTTAAAATAGTGAGGTTCACATCACACATTAGCTATTTTAGGACCAAATCCTAAAGGCTAGCAAGTCCCTTCAGGCCAAGTTGAGTAATTTTCATTTCTTCAAACTTTTACAGGTACTACAACTAATCAAGACATCCCCAACATCTTCATGGATTGGGCTATAAGTATCTGACCACTAGTGTTACCAAGTTATGTTGAACTGTTAAAGGTTCCTTCTTACGAATCATCTTCCATCTTTGTTGAAGATGTAGAAACAGGAAGACACAAATATACCAAGATAAAACAGGCTGTGGTGCTACAGAAAAAGGTTTAGCATTGAAAATGTGGTTAAAACCAACACATGAACACTTCTTTTTTTAAGGGAATTGGACAACCCCGGCTTGCTCAACAGTTTGTGAGGTAATCCAGATACTGCTGAACCTGCTTTCTCTTGGAGTTTTTCCCCTCTCACTCTCCCCAGCAAAGTGGTACAAAACTGAAGTAGAGATAATATACAAAGATCACGCAAAAGCAGACAAAGTTGATCACTGGTGGGTTGTTCCTGGGGTGTTTATTTGGTTTTGCCTTTTGCTGTTTGCCTGTTATAAAAATGGTAGCAGTTTATGCCATATAAACAGTATTATGTTTGCTGATGAATGTTCCATCTTTCATCCTTAAAGCTCACAGCGCCCTGAGGAACAATCTTTCCCTGAAGACTACGGAGCTACTTTAAATGAAAGGTTCAAGATCATGTCACATTAATGTGACGAGTTTTTGTAACACAATACAGATTCCCTATCCAACTCTAAAAGATCCTCCAATGCACCTCCATGAACTACCTAATGACATTACCAAGGTCCAAACTCACAGTAAGCAAAGAGCAAAAGCCACAAAGTGCACCTGATGTTACATTTCACTTCAAGTAAGTTCCAGCTTAGTTTCACAGAGGTTTCCTAACATTAGGGATCCACTACTTTACTGGAGTGGGTCTACTTTACACTTACCTGCAACTTGCAAGTCTTTGAACCTGTGTATTGTGTAAGCTGTTCGGAGGCTCTGGTTTACTTTGAATTAAAAAAAATAAAACTGTTTCAACTGAGGAGCAAGTGGCTGCATGGTACCGCACTTAGTTGCTAGCTGGGCTTAAACCACAACAAAAGTGAAAGAAATGGATGCATTTCAAAAGTAAAAACATTATAAGTAAAATCAACAGCTGCCACATGTCCCCCAAAACTGTCAGCTTTAATGCAGTTTGTCCCACTGTTGCTCATTCCCACCTTGTACTACAGCACACAACCATGAAACAGCTCACTCACCATTCCATGTCTGCACCTCTGAAACCACACTATTACCTGGATATAGATGCTGATCTGGATAGAAAACAAACCAGCAGAAAAGGTCCTACTGCTAAGTTGCACAGAGCCAGCACACCTGAGTGGGGCAGTGCACCACCACACAGAGACTACTGAAAGAACATATACACCAGCATCACCTCTGTGCTCTGCCATATGAGACTACCTGAGAAGCATGAAACAACTACAGCTATGTTAATGGTAACTCAGCACCCTTCACTGTGGGCCCTGCCAGAACAGCAAAAGGTCTCTCTAAGGTCTACAGAGACAAAATAGCAGAAAAACCCCTTCAATTAGAGAACACAAAGCACTCCTTTGACATTTTGCCCCCTGCACTCCCCCAGTCAAAACTGTCAAGACAAGAATAAAAGAAATAATGTGACTTTTTTCATAGAGCACTGAGAATGAGCATAAAGTTTCAGGATATTAGTAGTGTGAATCATGTTTGTAAGCAGTTCCTGTAAGTGCTGCCAGGCAATCCTTCTGCCAGCTAAGCTACAAAATACTACCTTCCCATGGTTATCAAACATTTATTTGGGCATAATTCTTAATTAGCACTTTTAAAAATAATCTTTTCTGGGTTTGTTGTAATTATTCCTTTTGAACAGTCTTTAAAAATGCAGTTCACATTAGCTTGAGATCTCACAGTGAAAAGATTAATTCAAGACTACTTAAGTATCAAATTAAAAGCTGGAGAGTAACTGCCTGAACAGTTCTATGAAACTGGTATCTTATGGAAAAAAACAGTTGTTTTACTTGGATAAAGTAAAACTTGTTGAATATCCTACCAATTAGTTATATATACTTACAAGAACTGTATTTTGATTAAAACCTTTCCTTAAAAATCAATTAATGGATCCACAGCAGATCAACTAGTAGACTCACTGTTCTCAAAGTATTATTAACAGGTGGACACCTCTGAAGGACCTACACCAAGTATTTCCATCCCATTTAACATGTCAGCAACCTAGACAATGACACATCATCTCTACCAGGAAGTCTGAAGGTGCCACAGGTGCCTGTGACCACGGGAACCAGTACTGAGGAGCAAAGGTTGATCTGAACCACCTGGCTAAACAATCAACTCAAGAAGCAACACATATGCCTCAGTCAAAGCTCCTTACCAGCAACAGGACAGTGAGAGCTGAAGGTATTGCTATGGCTGGCTATGACAGAAGTTTTAGTTTCCTAGCCTCTGCAATGCTTTATTTAAATCAGAGACCTGTGCTCAACATAGGTGCGAAGAGACAACGGTGCTTGCCTCAGGAAGTGAAAACACAGGCACGGGCAATAGGAGGGACATCCTTCCAAAGACACTGAGAGCAAAGGGCACAAGCTAATACTGCATTTAAGTCAGTAAAGCGCTGAATACACAAGCACTAAGTTGGGTCAGTCTTCAAAACTTAACCTTAGTTAAGCTTTAGCAGGTATAATGCAAAAACTTTCCAAGCACCTTAACTTTCGGGTTATGGATGTTAGCCTACTTTATTGTCACACGAGATTTTTTTACTACTGACTCCAAGTTCTTGAGTAACAGGTAGTCTTAATTATTATTCGGATTACTTCACTATGAAAGCTATTATCAATGATAAGGAGTCAATCACCAAAGACAAATCGAGCTCAACTCCTAAAGCTCAGTTTTTCCTCACCCTAGCACCGGTACGTTTGCCTGATACCGCGTCCCCTCATCACAACAGGCGTTCAAGAAACAGGACCCGCAGCTGCCGTACCCGAACACCCGCTTCGGGAGCTGCGGTTGCGGTACCAAGTCAAGTGTTCCCGCCGCCGGACGCCAGGCACCCGCTCGCAGGTGGCCGGAGCAGACGCCGCTACTGGGACACGAGTTCCTTGGTCCCCAGGCAGAAGCCCCTCACGAAGCGCCCTTAGAAGCGCAGATGCGTCACCTGTTGTTCAACAACGCCTTGGCGCCACCTTCGCACCAAGTTTTTCTTACCTGAGGACACCAACGCTCAAAGCCTCTTTAGACCACAATAGGCGGCAAACGACGGGACGCGCTACCCGTGTTGCCCCGGCGGCGACACTGGCCCGGGGTCCCCGGGGCTGGCCGCTTCTCGGCAAGTGCCTGGCTCGGCCCCGCTCCCCACACGACGGCGCCGGTTACACAACCGCACCCTCTGAGCGGCGCGGGGCAGAGAGCGCTGCCCGCGGCCCGTTCCCGGCAGGGCACGGTCAGACGCGGCAGGCGGGGGCCGAGAGCCACTGCTCGGCCCCTCTACCCCCCCCCCCCGAGCAACCCGCGCCCGCCCCGCTCCGCGCTTACCATCGCGGCGGCTCCGCTGCCCGCGGCTCTGCCCAGACTCGCCGGCGCCCCGGGACTGACGGGCGGGAGAACGGAGGGAGGGGGGGCAGGGAGGGAGCGAGCCCGCCTTCCCCGCGCGCGCAGCTCGCGGCCGGGGCGGGGCGCAGGCGGCGCGGGCACAGCGGCCCCGCGAGCGGCGGCGCTCGCGCCAGCAGGGGAAAGCTGGAGGCAGGCGGCGGCGGGAACTACTGCCCCGCGCGCGCCGCGTGTCCATAAATGGAGAACTCGCCGCGGCGCAGCCAATGGCCGCGCGCCGGGACGTCATCCCCTGAGGGAATCCCGGCGCGGCGGCGTGCGCCCCCTCGCGCCGCCACCCCCGCGGCACGTCCCGGCTCAGGCACCGGCCCCGGCGCTTCCGCCCCGCGCACCCGCAGCCCCTAGGGAAGCACCGAGCACCCGGTGCCAGAGGTGCATGAAACGAGCCGGGTTGTGGGCACACAGACGCAACGAACGCGGGCGCTGGCCGCTGCCGTCCGCCCGGTGCTGCTCATGGTCGTTCTGAGCAGAACACAATCAGTGCAAGTCCCGGGGACTGCGTTTGTTAAGGACCAAGGTAAAGATACCCACAGCCGAGGGCTGTAGTCCTGCTAACAAACTGCCCTCCTCGGGCTCGAAGCCCTGTGGTTGGTTGGCTTCCACGGATTTCTAACAGCCGCTCCTAAACTAGAATATAAATAAAATGGGAATACCATAATGTAACAGTCATAACAACAGCCAGACACTGAGTCATCTGTTAACATCGCTTCTGAACCACCTTGAAAAGCACTCTCGATAGGTGTAGTTCCTGGTTTTCCTCATTAAATATTACTCGGTTTAGTTCATTCCCTATTGAAAAACAAAGTTACAGGGGGAAAACCCCCAATGGTTTACACAGAACATAGTTAGTCCATTATTATTGTTTGTTTTTATAAACAAACAAAATACAGACCAGCTTCCACATCAATACAGACATGAGGTATAAGCGGATTCCCTTCCGACTTTTTGGAGAGCTGCTCTGGCTTCTCTGGGGCAGGTGCTGGATCTGCAGCGAGACCTGCCCGAACAGAGGAAGGGCAGCAGGATCAGCATGATAGTCTGCAGACGTTAAACACTGCTGATGACGTGTTACAAATTCAAACCGCCCTGATGTGCTCGATACAATGGGACAAAATTTAAACTGTTAATCTGGCCCCTTCCTGGGCTCCACACACTGGTGGTTTGGATGAAACACAACAGCCCCGGGGGCATGCTTCATCCTTGGGTTTGAAGAATACCAAAACACTTCCTCAGCTCAGCTGGGTTTACAACACTGTGTGATTACTGATCATGTGAAGGTTGGGATTTCCATAGTGGATTGTGTGTTAGCTGACATCAATACGAGAGGTAGGAAGTATTTTCATTGAGAAAGTAATTGGTGGTGAATATGAGCTACAACAGTTATTAAAGTAAAACATAATGCTAGATAACGCTAGAAGTGAGCAAAATTTCACACGAGTTTCACACTTTGATTCCCAGCAGAAGGTAACAGCAATTTTATGGAAATAGGACGAAAATAGTTTGCCTAGTATTTCATTTGAATATGGAAATGTTACATAAATTTATAAGACTGCTAAAGAGTGGTGGGAAAAAAACAATCCTGTAAGAATCCCAAGAGTGAATATAAGGCTGAAAAACAAAAGAGAATCTATACTGGTTTGGTAGGCTTTTTCCCATTTGCTTTGGATGCGGGTCTTTTTTAATGTCTAGGTTAATTTTCTTAAGACAGACATATTTGTATGTATGTGCGTTTACTTACATACAACATCTATGTTGTATGAAAAAAGTTATGAAAAAAGCAGAGAAACTAGGCTGTAGGAGGAGAGTAAAAAAGTGCATTCACACTGGAGAGCTAATGGAGAAACTGGTCCTGAGCTCACTGCAGTTTACAGGTGTTGCTGGGGGCCACCTACTCTAGATGGACTATAAGACAGTTTTCAACAAAAATTGTGGGGACAAAGGTATCAGTGCTCTGCATCTGCAGGAACCTTTGCTTAGCTCTGTGTGTACCAAGCACAGCTGAGTTTACAATGAACTCTTTTCATGCTTCTAAACATATTCATTTAAATCTGCTTATTTTAATGATAAAGATCTAATTCCCAAACTGTCTGTTTTAAGTGATTTATACTTATTCAACATCCATGCTTAGAAGCAGGGGAAGGCATTTCCCTTCCAATGTCAGTGGTGGTGTGCCTGAATGTTCTGCATGCCTGGGCTCCTCCAGCCCATAATGTGCCATAGTCATCTCCAGGAAAGCCAGAACCCACATTTTCATCTTGGAGAGCTCCAGTGGAGTAAAAAGGAATCTCTGTACTTTTAAATTATGCACAAAACTTAGAAGTGGTGAAGTGTCTGTCACAACATACATACGGACAGGTTACCTTTAAAAGACCTAACTTGAAAAGATGTAAGTCCCTGCATCAAGAACTTGCATCCGTTTTTTCAGTGCATGTATTGTCTGACAGAGTTGTGTTGTGCTACCAACACCTACCAGCTCACGCACAGGAGTGCCAGCATTGAGAATTATTTTGAGGATATTTTCTGGCTGCAAGCCGTTGCAGCACTTGGTCCTCCTGATACAGGTCACTAGTGCTAAGCTTCAGGAAAACATTTAAGAACAAGCTTCACTTCAGTGCCTGAGGAGGTTTTATTGGCTTGGCATTCAGGACTCTGTCCAAGGTGGGTACAGGCTACTGATGGGAGTGACTACAGCTTCTTTGCCATCATCTGATATGGGGCCCACTTCACACCATGCAGTGACTCAAGAGAGAAGCTGTTGCCTCCACAGTGCATCTGGTAACTCACACGTGTCTCCAGCTACCCACTGTCTGAGTGACACAGGGTGCCAGCACTGATGCTGAAATCTATAAGGACGACACTGTCTGAAAAAAGAACATGGTCCTTACCTCTAGAAGCCCACAGACCACAACTTTTCCTTGTCTTCCGTTCCAAAAATATTATTGTGGCTTCAGAAAGAAATAATACTTATGAGAAGCCAGTGAATGTGGAAAAGATGAGAAATCCTAATGAAATATGCAGTGCCCTGACTGCCTTCTAAGTGGTTAAAACTGACAGCAAAGGAAAAAAAAGAAAAAGGCATTGCTGCTTTCCTCTTCCTTACAAAACGTATTCAGAGGAAGTTTTACAAACCACGTATTGGTCTTCTGTTGGCCAGAATAATTTAAGTAATAATTTAATTAATGCCTGAAAGCCACTAAAATAAGGCTTAATGCCCTTAACAAGCCATCGTACTTCTAGTCAGAAAACCACACATTTTGGTATTTCTTGGAAAGATGAAGGATTTGTGTCACAGAAAAACAAACAGTATAAAATTAAAAATTCAATGCAATTTTTTGCTGTATCTGATTTCTAAGGAATAAACAGAATAAACAGACACTTTATAATCTCACTGCTAAAATGCAGATGGCTACATTCTGCCCTCAGCTACATTTGTCAAATACAGATTTCTACTTACATAAAATAAAGAATGGATTCAGCAATTTCTCCTTGTAAAATGAAGTGACAAACAAAATGGCATGTATCAAACAAAGGCAGGAGCATTTTTACTCAAAATGTGATGAAATCGCTTCAGTCATTAGGACAGTTTTCCATGTTGGAGAACAGCACAATTTCAGCTTTCTTTCATTACCTTTCTCTGCAGCTAACACAGTGTCTCCCTTCCTTCCTCTCTTCTGTTTGCCTTAGAGAATCGTATCTGTTCAGAAGATATGCTTATTATCATGTTTAACATATCCATCTAAAATACCACTGCAGTAAAAAGTACAGTAGCAAAGTGAACAGCCCTTTTCAGCCAGTGGTTTGTTGTCTGGGGTGGGTTTTTTTGGAGGATAAACAACATGTGTCCCTCTGGCTCTGGATCTGATTAAGAGAAGCCTCAGACATAAGAGATACTCAGAATTCATGGAGTTGAATTCTTTTCTAGCTGCAAACCAAAATGCATGAATAATGTTGTTATTTGCAAGGCTGGTAGAAATCTGGAAGAAGTCCACAGGAACGCAGAAACCAAGGAGTTTTGCTGCCTGTGTTCCTGTGACTGACTTCAGTCAAGCTGTGGGTTCACATCACCAAAAGTACAAGAATTGATTGGGTTATTTTCTTCATCAGAGGGAGATTTTTTGAAACATTACACAAGCTTTTAAGATCAAAACTTTATGTTATGATGAGCAACCTGATCTAACATCAACAGTAGCCCTACTTTGAACTGGGAGTTGGAACAGATTCTCTTCTAAGGGTTCCTTCCAGCCTAAATTGCTCCATTCTGTAATTCTGTGATTATTTAAAATGGAGTTCCATTCATGAGTGAGACAGTTGAACAATCCAGAATAAATTAACATTACTGATATTGTGCTTTGATAAGGAAAGTGATCTGAACTGGCCTTTAAGAAAATAAATCTATGTATTCAGTATCAATTACACAGAAGATGTAATGATGTAAAATACAAGTTTAGTACTGTTTTAGTTAGAACCATCAAGGAAGTGATGTAAGTATAAAAATAATGATCTCTGATAACACAAAATGAAAAGAACATTTGGGTGGGTCAAGCCAAAGATCATTCACCTCAGTGTCCTGTATCAGGCAGTGGCTGGTACAGGTGCCTAGGGAAGAGTGCAGGAACAGACAAGCATTTACATGTCAGCTCCCCATCCTTCGTCCCCTGCCATGCTGAACTCTGTTGTCACACACAGGCTACAGGGACAAAGTGAACTGAGAGCAGGTACCGAGGTACCTGTTAATGTTGTTTTCAAGACTGCAGTAGGAGGTACAGATGTTGTCATATTTGTAAATTAAAATAATCAATTTGCTTTAAATAACAATTTGCTTTTGATCCCTGCTCCTGCAGACATACAACCTCCTAAAAACACTGAATATCCAAAAAGCAAGAAAAATCACGCTGGACATTTCCTTTCTTGCAGGTTTTATAGATTCAGGCTGGATAAAACCCTCAACAACTGCATTTGGCCTCATCAGTAACCTCGCTTGGAGCAGGAGGTTGGCCAAGTGTCCTCCTGGGGTCCATGCTAACCTGAATGATTCCACAATCCTATGATTCTCAGTTGGTTACTATCCTATTTTGAAAGCAGCTATGGCATGTTTTGTTTCTAGGCCAAACCTTTGATGTGGGAATCACTTTAAAATAAATAGGTCAATCAGAGTGTGGATTCAGCCCTGCCTTGCTTTTTACAATAATTGTGTACGCTGTAACACTTTTATCCTTTGCATCTGCCAAAACCCCAGTCCTGCAATATTTCCCCTATACAACAGTAGAAGATGTTGTATATATTTTAACCAAAGCCAGAGACAATCTGCTATTTCTAAGTGAACTGATGCAGTAAGTTTGTCTGCAATTTTACTTACCCTTTGTTTACCCAAGGTGGTTTGTACTAAAATCCAAAGAATGACGTAGGCAGGAAGTAAAAGTGCAGGCAGACACACCCTCTAAGGACTTTGCTTTTCCCTTGGATCATATGCCTCTGCTGAGCAAAGGACAGATCATCTTTGCTGTGGTACGTAAAGTTTTACTGAAGCTACATGTTAGATCTTGTTTGAAAAAGATAACCCAGAAATCTTATAAACAAAACTATTATTTGTCATTGATTTTAACAATCTTGCATTCTATCAGGATTTGTTACACGCTGTGGAAAAATCCATACTTCAGTCACACTCTCATGTCATTCCGAGGAACTACTGCTTTGGCAACACCGAACTTTCTTTCCGGAGGCCGTGTGCTGGTGCGGGAGCCGCAGGCCTGGCCCCGCTCCGCAGCTCCGTCGCTGACCCCGCCGCAGGGACCCCAGCCGTTGTTTGCGGGGTCTCTCCCTCCCTCCCTCGCACCGCTGTGCAACCTGAGCGGAAGCGATGGCCCGAGGGGCTTGTCCTGGCGGCTGGAATATTCACGTGTTCCCATCCCGTGCCCCCCCCCGCGGCTGCCGCGCGGCGCCGTCCCCCAACGAGCGCGTTCCCATGGCGACGGCGTCCTGGCAACCGCTCCCGCTCCCGCAGCCCGGCCTGCGGCGGCCGCCCCGCTCCTGCAGCCCGGCGGGCGGGCGGAGGCCCCGCGCTGCGGGCGGACGGACAGGCAGACGGACGGACGGACGCCCCGGCTGCTTGGAGGCAGCCGCGAAGGCTCGCCAACGGCTGCTCTAGCGGTGGCAGCGCGTTAAGGAGCGGGGCTCAGCCGGCCGCTGGGATGCAGGGAAAGATGGGCAGCGCTGTCCTGCCCTGATCCAGCACGGGTGAGTGCGCGCAGCGCCCTGCGCCCGCCGCTGAGTCTGTCCCAACTGTGCCTCCGTGTTGCATGGCCGTAGAGTGGTGTCTGCGCCGCGGTGTCCTGTCAGCTGTCGCCTACCCCGTGTCTCACAGCCCTCACCACGATTCCCGATGACCCCCGCACCGCGGGGTGCCTCCGGCGCGCCCGGGCCTGTCTGCCCGGCAGAGCCGCGGGCGAGGCGAATGCAGGCGGAGCGGAGCATCCCCGCGGCGTGCCGCCGAAACGGGTCCCAGCTCGCACCCCGAATGCTGCATGGCTGCGTTAGCACCAAGCACCTGAGCAGGCGCGTTTCTCAAAGGACCCTTAGCCTGGGCTCGGAGCTGGCACGGTTCCCTCTCTGCCAGGGGGGAGCCCCCGCCCCGCACTCCGCCGCACACCGCATTCATGTTCACAGAACGTCATGGCAGCGCAGAGGGGTTTTGAAGGGTTTGTTTCACGTGACGCACTGATACATCAGTTTTTGATCCATCTTTTTGCCGAGTTGTGACACAGGGGCTTTCTCATGTACTCCAAAATGTCGCCCCAAAGTGCTCCAGAGTAACAGCAGGATCTGCGGCTCCGGGGCAGTGCTGCCATACCGTACAGCAACCAAACTGGTTTCTATTTTCAGAAGAAAAGAGCGATTAAAGTGTTTGCCTAGGCAGGTATTTCAGTCTGCTTCGATTCCCATGCAACTTGTGTCAAGTCACATAGCCCCCACGTGCTTCACTTCCTGACCAGCAACAGAAGGAAAATAGTATTTTCAGGAAAAATAATACTTTCCCACCACCCAGGCATATTGTGAGAATGAATGTGAAAACCGCTCTGTCGTGCACTGACATTACAGCAAGTATTTGACACAGGTTTTCATGGAAGATGGAGAACTGAACATTACAGATGTGATTATCCTTCAAAACAGGAGAAATGGAGAACCCACAGAAAATAAACATGCGAGGCAGTCTGCTGAAGTGGGCAAGGCATGCCACAGTACAGATAGCAAGGAATGAACTTTGCATTGCTAAAAGTGTTTCTTCAGCATGTCCCATGTATGTTTTTTTTTCCCAAGCTTTTACATGTCTGATGTCAATGACATGAAATGATAAAAGAGGTGCCAGATGCTCGTATGGAAAAGCTGCCTTACGTATCAGCTGAACTCTTGCTTTTGGCAATCAGGCATACCATTTAGAACTGGGAAAATCTTGTCCCTGTGACAAGTATACTTGGAATATTCAGTAAATTAAATCAATCAACAAAAATCACGGACTAATATGTCATGATTTAAATTGCTATAGTAGTGTCAAGCAGGAGATAACATGTAGAAAACATAAAGCACCTGAAACCTGTATTTGAACTGGTATCCAAGTTGATTCCAGTTTACTGCCACTAAAATCAGAGCTATGTGAAATTACACTCCTCTGAATCTAGGCACAGAATATATTTTTTTTTCCTTTATTAGTCTATTCTATGATTCTAAATCAGTATTGTGCTCATAAAGAGGGAGTCTGTCATTAGTTCTGACACCTAATCCATTATTGTTTACTCTAAGTATCTCCAAACTGAAGAAAAGCTTTTCTACAACTGCTGAGCAAGGTCTTAACACATCACTTCTGGATGTTAGATGAGATCAAGAAATCTGATAAATGATGGGGTATTTCACTGTTATACTGAGTGATGTGCTTCAGTCAGCAGGAACGAATGAATGAGAGTCCATCTGTGTAACTTTAGTTTCATAGGCACAATTTCTCCAGACATTTGCATTTAGCTGCATGTCTAATGTAGTCTGGCAGAAAAAAAGTAAAACCTTCAAGCAATCCTATGCTTGCTCTGTTGCAAACATTTTCTATTTTTTTCAATCTATAATAAATGAATACTGAACGTTCTAAGATTACAACACTTGTTTACAACACTTAGTATAATCCAGTCAAGGGTTTTTTATTGTTTGGCTGTTTTTTATAAGGTGTATTTCACTAAGATACTGCTAGAGGTACAGACTTTAATATTTGTTCTTCGTTTTTCTAGGTAGCATTCAGTGCTTTGCTGCTGTGATATGCACAGTTCTTCCAAATGAGTGGGATATTCCTGAGTTTATAACTAAGTTGTGTTTAAATGTTTCACTGCATCAAGATCAGTAGAACACATTATGGCCCAGAGGATTAGGAGTGAATGAGCTCAGATCTACCGAGAGGTGCCCGGTTACTGTAGTGTAACACTGCGCACAGCAGGGATGCCCTGCAGGGCGATGGCATTGTTTAAAGACAGCAGCCGGGAAACCACGAGCGTGAGGAACAGGCTGCGGGACCGGACAGTCAGGGCCTGGGCCGGTCTTTGAAAGCAGAATTAATCAAGACGATAGCCAGCTCTTATACTGTGCCTTTTACTTCTAGGCACGCAAGAACTTAAGGAGGAAGGTATCTCTGTCTTCCATAAAGGGAAATAGAATCATTAGATAGAGAAACAACTTGCCCATGGATTGAGCAAGGAATTAGAATCAGACCTTCTGAATTGCAGTCTAGTGTCACTGCTGCTCAGCAACCCAGCTTCTCTCAAAACTATTTTTCTCTAATTTGTAGTTTCTGAAACACTGTGCTATAAATAGAACACACATACTGTGACAATGTTTGCTCTCTGATTTTAGGCAGTGCTTTCATACATTTCTAAAGCACAAACATGCTTGGCATTTTGAGATCTCTGAGGGTAGTCCTAGCACTTCTTTACTATCAGTATTTCACTACTTTGTGCGAATAACCCTATTTTCCTGTTTGTACAGCATATTACACCAGATTTCATCAGCAATTGCAAAATTCTTTTCATACATTAGCCTTTAGTTTTAAGTAAAGATTTTAGGTTTCCAAGGAATTCAGGTTCAGTCCATGCTCGTCCTATTTGTAGTTAATATTTATTTCTTTTATATAAGGTGGAATACTTGGATTTCATTGAGGATACCATCTTTTTCATTAACTTGATTTCTGTCAATGAACAAAGCTATTAGCCATGTACTGGTCTCCCAGTAAGATATCCAAAATGTTCCTCTAAAGCTACTTAACAGGCCTACCCTCCTGCAATGTCTGTCACAGTCTGGCTGGCTATGTCTAAAAATTAAAACCAGAATTTATATTCTTATCACAGAAGCATTTACAACATAAAGTGTGGCAATTTAGATTTGAAGACAGATTAATGCAAGGCTCAGTTTTCCTAAACTATGCTGATGTGACACATTTAATTTAGGATTCTGACTGCCAATGCTTTTACTGGAAAGATACCCCCAAAAATCTGCTGTCATGAAATATTTTTACTCCATTCTCTAGACAATACCTTTTTAAGCTTTATGATAATCCTGTTGATCTTACTTTTTAATTGATTGGTTAATGATGTCTGAGACCAGCAGAGAGATTGGGGACAAGAAGTTTGTTTGCCTCTGTCGTGCCAAACCAGTTCTGTGGGTCAACAGCAGATTTCAGTTTCAAGGCTGTCAACCATGCCATTTTCAAGAGTATCGTTTTCCCTACAAAAAAAAGCTGTTTAGCAGTTTTTTGTTTCTATTCTTTTGTATTAATTTTTATCTGTACTTATTCCATAAGAAATATCTGAATTCCGAGATCAAAGCTGTCAGCATATTCTTAAACTTTACTTAAAGGTTCACTTAAAACACAAGCATTAAGTTGTTTCAGTGCCAGATATAAACTACTAAATAATTCACTGTGTACTTTTTCAACAGACATATATTATTGACCAGAAAATGGCCCAGCGAAGCCCAATCTTCCCAACTCTTGCCCCTTCTGAAAGGTACAGTTTGGAATGTAAAAAATAAAATCTTCATATTGCAAAGTATTATGTGTCTCTCAATTCCCTATATCTAGTAATACTGTACTTGGGACTTTGGCATTAGTATGCAAAGCAAAGTGAAATCCTGTGGATTCATTTAAATCATGGCCCAAATCACAATTCCTTACTCAGCTTTTACATAACCTTTTCCCGGAGAAATCAAATAGTTTAAACTGTGAGTAGAAGTCCGAGAACACTATACTCAGCCAGTCTTCTAATAGTATGGACTAAGTGCAAAAACTCAGAAGAGACCTTTACTGGAGTCCTCATACATCTCTATCAGTATCACCATGGTGAAAGTAAACTGTTAATTTGGCTCATTAATAGGAAACAACATGGAGAATGCACAGTAAATACAGTTCCAAGAAAACTATCTTGTCTTTGAAAGTGGGGTTGAATTTGTATCTTCCACCTATGCTTTGGAAACTTTTCTTTGCTCTTTACAGAATACAGCAGCAGGAAAAGATTGCATGCATTAGCAGCCTAATTTTTACTTTGGGCACCCATGAGCTCCATTGCTTTCCATGGAAGCTATGCAGTGCAGAACTCTTGAAAAATCTAGACAATTATTTAAGGTACCCAAATGTAAGCTATTTTGCAGGACAATTTGACTTCCAAGACTATGAGAAGCTAGTCACAATTTTGGTCTCCCCTCAGTTAGTACATGTGCATATGGTCCTGTGCAGGACATGGAGGAACAAGCTTTATTACAGAACAGCTATAGAGACTGAAAAAAGGAATGGATACAAGCTACGCCTTTTTAATCTTGGTCTGCTTCCATTTAATTTGCAATATCTGCCTTCTGCAGTTACTCCTTTGATTAAGCCTGAAAACTGTAGAGCCACATAGCATTACTTTTGTAATACAATAGAAAGGTTTTGAATTTGGATTCTTAATCAAATTATAGCTCTGGATTGTAACTAATTTTATAATGCTAATGTCCTTTTCTTAAGACCCTTTGATTTTTTAAGCTTCTTTAAAGAATATGAAAAAGAGCCTGACCTGCTTTTGTACATGATAGACACAGTAGCCAACACTTATTTGTAGAAGTGGGTTACTCCAAAATACTGCCACTAAGGTAATATTGCACTTTCTCCAGTGGAAAGACATTGCAGAGTTGTGTGTGAGAAATTAACAATATGTGGATATTCTTCTTCACTAGACGGGTTCGAAACATAGCACTGCATAGCCAGGCACTGACAGCGGTCCCGTTGGCATCTGCGACCCTGGTGGATCAGCTGGAAGACAGAATCCTAAGCCATGAGAAAACAACGGCGGCTCTTGTGGAACACGCTTTTCGCATTAAGGAGGACATTGTTTCCACTCTGCACAGAATGCAGAACAAAGGGGGGGGTGACCGGTTGGCTAGGCAACTCTTGGAGGAACATATCCGAAACATAACGGCAATAGTGAGGCAGCTTAATCGGGACATTGAGGTATGTTAAGAATTTTTCACAGGACTAATGCCATCTCAGCTACTTATTCCTTCTGATTTAATAAGAAAGTTTACCACAGGATAACTAAAGGTCAGACAAGGTCTAAAGATCCTGCAAGCTTATGAATTTTTTCTGTAACTTGAAAAACTGCTTGCAAGTTGCGTAATTCTTTCAGTGGCTATGAAGATAGCACAGCATATTAGCATACAAACACAGAAACCTTTGTGGTACTAATAAGCTTGCTTTTGAAAGCTGCACTGGAAAACCTCAAAAAAATGAATTAATGCAACACTCATACCCAGCTCAACTTCAGACCAAAGCCTGTGCTGTATAAACACCAGGAAGTGCCTTAGCTCTGTTATAAACCTTCTTTCACTTCCAACTTAAAGATGACACCAAGCAGCCAAATACAACTGCTCATTTTTATGACCTGACCACATGCAGATACGTGGCTTCACACCTGACCTCTGCTGCAATGAGCAACAGGGGTGTGGTGGGGAAAATAAAAGGATAAAAGTTAATATTTAAGTCTCCATTCTGTTGTCAAGTCATACTTTATACATATTATGGTATTTATATGCAGATTGGACACTGAGAATAAAAAAAAAAATAATATACGACCGAAAAGGTGTCGGGTTCAGTTCAAGACAAAACAAAGCTTTTAATAAAGTAATAAAAAAATTGTATCTGATGTTATGAAATACTGAAAAATAATGAGTGACATTTTAAGTGTACGTTAAATGTGACATACTGAGATTGTATTTGCATATGAATGCTTTGTAGATGCTGCAGGAACAGATACGTGTCAGAGACAATCTCAGCTATGGAACAAATTCTACCCTGAAGAGTCTGGAAATGAGGCAGCTTTCTGGTTTAGGAGATCTTCGGGGAAGAGTTGCAAGGTAAAAGTCAACACAGAAGCATAATTTGGGGACTCCCTAATGTTGTTTTAATCTTGAAGTATGAATGTTAATGACAATGGGCTGAGTTCAACTTTGGCAAAATTCCTGGGATAATTTTACTCTGTGTTTTCAAGAAAATGAATAATAATCCTTTGCATTCCAGTATTACGTGTTAAACATAACAATGCTATCCTTGATTCCTGAAATTCCTGAAATTAGTTTTTAATAAATTACCTGAAATTCCTTAGGAATTTGGATTTGGTTCAGCTTTAAAGACTACTATGGTTGAACTGGCCTATCTTTGAAACAAATAAATTAGCACAATTATAAAGGCAGCATGGAACGATTGCACTTGTAAAGAACAGAATAGTTGCACATTTTTTGCATGTATCTTAGAAGTAAAAAGCTGTGTGTTCAGTTATTGGTTAGCCATGCTACAAAAAAAATGCATGGGCTACTGACATGTAAGGAACTGAAAATTATAAAATAATAGAGGGTTTACAGGCTATTTGAAACTCCAGATTACAGTTGTGCCACGAGACCTCACGTGCTATCAACAACACATTTACAAACTCCAGTTTAACAACATTCGCTTAACTGTTTGTAAAGTTGAACACAAAAGACAGATGATACACACAGCTACAGAAAAAGGACCTAATCTGCTCTAAATTAGTTTGGCTCATAACTCTGGTGGAAGTCTACTTGTCCTGAATTTGACCTAGTGTTTATATTGTACAGATAACTTTTAATTTTTCTTTTCTTGTACTTAAACTGATTTAACGATAACATTCAACAGCCAAAAGAAATTATCAGGAGGGATTTTCCTCGAACTAAAGTTTTCTCATAAATCATTGGGGTGGGTTTTTTTTTGCAGTTCCCACTAACATACACAGCCCATTTTGTAAAGAACTTCAGAGAACTTTCACTTGCTGTTTTGCACTATCTTTTAGTGCATAAATGAACTAGATATTAGAAATGAACCAGATGTTTATTTTGTCAAACAACAAAACTGATTGAAAAAATATATAGAGAGATCTCTACACACATATATAGCTATCTCACTGACAAACCCCTGGGACATTTACATGCTTAGATCTTCCTGCTTCTTTATCTAAAAAGTCCAGTTTGAGATCATACTACATCCTGACAAAAGTCCATGTTTGGAACAACACAGTTACTGACACTTTCTAAAGCCAAATATAGTGCCTTTACTTTCAGTAACAGAACTCAAGTTAACAAACACATGCCAGTACAAACTTTACAATGGGACCATTGCCTCTCCCAAGTACTTGCTATGGTGACTGGTAGTGGGACTAGCACAGGCTGTGCCAGGATTTCTTCCTTTATTTACCTGGGGCAACACCATGTACTGTGCCTGGCTTGCAATTTATCTGATAATTGTATGAGATTATACCAATTTGCCTTATGTTAGATTGTGCAAAAAATGTTGGCTATTTGTATTCACTACCCAAAGAGAATCAGTTTATTGTCCTTTAACTGTTACCTTCTAGTCACCATTACCCTAGTGATTCTGTGATTACGCTATGTAAAAATCATATCTGAATGAGGAAGAAAATAAGCTTCCCTTTATCAGAAAGCAAGCTAAAGCACTGTTCCATGGAAGAAAGCTATTTGCCTTTATTTACAGACATACTCTACTTTGAGAAAGAATGTGAATTATTATATCAGTATCTGGAGATCATGGTCAAGTTGGCAGTTTATTATGCTGCTGGCATTGTACAGACACTTACTAGAAGCATTCCCTGGGATAAACACTTTCTGATTACTTTAGCCAAGGTTCCTTATGTAAAATAAGCTGAACTCACAGTAATTTTAACTTTAACATCTAGTCCTGCTATCTTTCAGATGAGTTCAGAGAGTGGAACCTTAGAAACATGATCAAGTTACTGTAGGTTACCTGCTTACTATGCAGCAGTTTACAGCCACAATCAAGGTAAAATGTATGGTTCATGCTGCAGTGACAGTAGGCTAATTTAACTTCAAGTACATCATGGTTGCTCTAGGCTAGAAGCATGCAGATGGACAATGAGTGTGAATCAGTTTATATGTGCCACATGACAGCAAATCACCTGAGTCTGAGCTTTTTGGTCCTGTAATAATTTTAGTGTCAATCTCAGGATGCTGGCCAAGTTTCAGGTCCAGTAACTACACACGTACTAAACATCCTATTCAACTTCAATATTGGCGAGATTGGTGTTTATTTCCTAACACCAACTGTTCTCTAACATGACAATATGTAATCAAGCAACTGTCTCATTATTTCTTCAGGACTGATGCTTTTAATTATGAGAACAGGGATCCCTACATGCACATGCATTTCTGATGCACAGCTCCAAAACCATGCTACCCACAGCTCTGGAAGAGGGAGATTTGGACAGACCTCACAGTTGACCTCACCTGCACCACAGAATCAACTAATATCACTATCAAAAGAAAACTGTATACACATTACAGCTCATGTCTCTGGGCTATTTCTCATTAAGCACAATTTATTGCTGCATTTGTAGAGCATCACTGCAGTGCTCACCACGAATGATGCTGTACATTTTCCTAAAAATCAGCATTATTACTGACTTCAATAAAAATATGACTTCTATTGAATTCAGTTACACATTCAGCAGAAAATTAGACAGATGCCGACAGATCCATTACTCCAGGCTCCTGTCCCTGATGTTGGCAATTTTGTATAATACAGATTTACTAATTCTATTTCTAGTGATATTCAATCGTTACAGTAATGAGTACTGCCTTATCATTTATTTAGGGAATAACTTGTGGGCTATGATAATTTGCCTGGAAAGTTTAAATACAGCAGCCTGGTCAGAGCTATAGCAGTAGCTGTCTCTAGAAGCTTCCTGATAGATGAAACATCCAGAGAAATCACAGCTATGCACATTCAAATTGGGCCTACTTGGCATATTTAGATGATTTTTATATACATTACGATCTGATTCATTTCAGACACACTGGACTCATTACATGTAGGCAGATTTTCCTACACTGCACAGAAAATGAGTCTGATGCATCTGGGATGTGCTGCATTTATGAACTGCAGAAGTATAACAAATCTGCTGCATTCTGGCTACTTGCTGTGTAGGAGATGCACATCATGCGGGCTGATCTGGGCTCTTTGATCCGGGCTAGTCAGAAGCTACCAGCGTTGCTGTTCTTGCCCAGTGGGTCCCCTACACATATTGACTTGCTTTTCACTGCTTCTTCTTCAGCTACTTGTTTGTCAGTGAAACACTCATAATTAAACTGAAATATCTCCTGTTACACTAAACCAGGAACATTAAGATCTGTATGTACCATTATAGTATATTTAGATAGCATCCTGCTGCAGAGTACTGATGTAGTTCTCAGATTTATCTAGTCGCTGGTGATACAGAATAGAGCAACCACTGTGTTTTGATTTGCTATAGATCAAAGACAACAAAAATACTCCTCAGTGTGCCAGAAAAATAACTACTGCTTTTGCTCACCATGACTTGGAAAGCAGTTGTTTGGTAATTTCACTGTTTACATTAAACATTACTTGTTCCTCTCATTCTGAAAATGAGAATAATACTTGGCACTGTAAAATCTCTCAATTTCTTCTTCATTTACTGATTTCATATAAGCACACAGCTTGGCAATCAGAACTTTCAGAAAATGTACTCCAAAATCAAAACGCTGGTGAACTGAACACATTCTAGTTCATCTCTGGCCCCATTTCAACAGTGCATCTGTGCAATTGCATTGAAAAACTGCACTGGGTTGCTTGTATGGCCAGCTTCAGCATTTCAGACATGAAGACAGATTTGGTGTCCCTGCCCATGGCAGGGGGATTGGAACTTGATGATCTTAAGGTCCTTTCCAACTCTAACTATTCTATGATTCTATTATGCATTTCTTTGTACAAAATGGTTTTACATACAGCTCTTAGATTTTTAAACTAATATTCTTCCTAGAAATCTTAATCTATTTCTCATTTCTTTCCTTGTGCTTTTAAGGTGACCAAACCTGTAAAGCTGTTTTCAGCTTCCATATATAGCCACAGTCTACTGGCTTAATTTATATAGACAGTTTGATTAGATTACCCAGGAATTTAAATCCAATGTTCAGAAACATTCAGTTCTATTTTTAAGAAGAATTCTATTGTCATTTTAACTTGAATCTATAAAGAACTATCAAAGCAGAACTTTCAGGGGTGTGGGAAGTTCAGTGGGGATGGAAATGTGCCTTTCTTGGTGCCTTTTGTTTGTTGGTTTTGGTTTTTTTTTGAACGAGGAAAAATTCCAAACTATGATGTGTCCTTGTGTTTAGATTGCTCATTTTCTTCTCACCCATCATGCAGTAGAAACCTGACTCAAAAAATCCACGGTCTTCCATACTTTCATCTTATTGCCTCTCTACCATTTGAAAGCTAGTGGAAGCATGGTCTGAAGTTACTTGTTTTCAGTTTTTAACTCAAAGTGTATACTCACATAAATAATATATCAGAATCCCATTCTTTGTCTTCAGGACACTCATGTTTTCTTCCAGGTCAAAACTAATCAGGTGTTTGTGAGTGTGTACTATATATACATTTTGACATATATAGATACATATATATCAATAGATCTCAAAAAGACTTCTCTTTCACTGCTTCAAATGGAATATTGTTTTTTAACAAGTCCCCAAACTTAGCAGGATACCTACATGACAGCGGAATTTAAACTTTAGTCCAACCTTTTTAAAAGGGTGACAACTACAGCATCCCTGTAGAAAACCAAAATAATCTGATTAATACATACCAGGCTGACAGTGAATTAACACAGTCAGAATTTTAATGTTCCAGTTACCATGCAACTGTATGACCCCTCTGATCACATAACCGGGTCACACAAAGAGGAGAGATGCCCTTTGATTAAACCCAAATCGCTCATTTGCCTTCAGACCAATTACACATGCCTGCTGCTTACATTTGCTACAGTTGCTTTTTGTATTTTCTGTTATGCCTCAGAGAAACAAAGCTAACCATTTTTTTGAGCCCAGAGGCTTTTGGTGACTAGGTGCAAGATTATTTCATTCCTCTGATTCTCTCTGATCATACCAACATTGAGAGATTTGGCTTCTCTCACCTTTCTAAAGAAACCGCCTGATTTTAAGACCTACAAGTTCATGGTTCACTGCCATGTAAACCTTAGCTACTCTCTTATGTATTAATTTCTCTGATATTACCCATTGCTCTCACAATGCTAAACCAGAAATGAATTTTCACAAGTTTTACAATGTCTATGATTCTATGTTGCATTACTGATTATTTTTATATTGAAATTGTATCATAATACTAAGTAGATGCTCCATTTGTCATTTTAGCTGTTACTTTCCCTTCATGTTTAATGATAATGGTAGCTACTGTAACCGAGGTGATGAAAATGCATGTTGAAATGAAAGGCTTCAAACTGAAATGTGACTAAAAAAGAGGTTAAAATGTGTCATTGGTTTAGGTAATGATTTAAGGTGCTTAACTTGTTTCATTTTACTGCCTTTTTCTCCCTCAAATTGTACCTGCTGCCTGTTCTCCATCAGTTTCATAGATCAAATTTGCTAACACTGCTGATAACACTATTTCCCTTAGCAAAAAAAAAAAAAAAATGCAGGGCTCGTACTTCACATAGTAAGTGAAATTACAGTACTTACATTTTCATAGTTCAGTTAATGCCCTTATTGTATTACTGTAGATGAAATCCACCGGACCAGCTTTGAATTGTGGTAGAAAATGCACATATTCTATAGTACATTTATCCTGAAAACGTTACAGCATCAAAAAATGTTCCAGTGTGAAGAAAAGAAACAAGAATTATGTTCCAGCACTGTATTTGAGAGACAAAATTGCCTTCTCTTTCAATGACAGTTTTACCTAAATAAAGTCTAATAACTGTAAAATTTGCCACACATTGTTTACTACACATATTAATTGTATACTGCTATTTCACAAATAAAAATAAGAATGCAAAACTCAGAGAAACACAGCTGCAATAATGCAAAAATAGTCCTTGATTATTTAGGCTTCTAATCATGTAAGCGAAATCATACACACCTTAACAGATGTCTTTTGGAGTATGACAAAATTGACGGTATTGAAATTCTGCATCTTTGCATTTCTAATGTGATTCCCCTGAATCATAACAACACAGTCTACACACATAATGTCAGTGCCAAGAAGACAGGAATGTGTGTGTCAGACTATCTGACTTCTAGTCCCATTTGGGAGTAGGTTGCTGAATACTATGAGATCTGTCACCATTTTTACAGTCTCAAAAGACATTGTTTCACTAGACAGCCAACAATTTCACATAAATGCCAGGTCTAAAATGGGTAACTTTAAAAGCCTGGACCTTACAGTCTTTTCAGCTGTTGCTTTGGTATTTTATTCACACAGGTGTGATGCTGGGTTAGCCAGACTGTCTGCAGAACATAAAATTACCTATGAAAGACTTCAGAGCTTAAGTAAAGACCAACAGACCTCCAAACTTATCTTGGAATCTAAAATCAAAGAAGCAGAAATACAGGTATGGTATTTAGACCAAAGCAATCCATGTATGGGTAAGAATTATAGTCCAATTCACACTGACTCCATTACTGTTAGTTATTATCCTGGGAGGTCACAGATTTACAAATCCTTATTAGATGGAATATTGGTGTCTAGCTGCATTGTACAAGTCTAACTGAAAAAAGGCCCTTTAGCATGCTATGTAGAAGGGGCTAGTACTTCAAAGCACCTGAAAGGACTCTAGGAATGAACAAAAGTCAGTGATTACTGGCCTGAATAGCTTCTTGAGGTTGGAATGTGAACACAACAAGGATGCTCTACAAAACTACTACAGCAGTGCAAGCATCAGTGTCTTCCCCTGTATGTTTTGGCCTTCCCAGGACGGTTTTGTATGTATTTAATTGCAATTTTCGAAGGCCTGGAAAACAAAACTGGTTTTATGTTCTGTGAATCCATTGACATGTCTGTTAGGTTTCTCTTCCACTGGGTATAGAATGAAAGTGAGAACTAGATAGAAGCAGAGACAACATTAAGGCAAAGGATTCTTCAGAGCTCCTTTCAAAGCGATCCCATTTTCTTGGGCAACCGAAGTAATTTACATCTCCATTGTGCAGCATGTAAATGGTTAAAATGCACTTCACCTTTCTCAGAAGGCTCAATACAGTATATTTGCATGTTAGGAGCATATTATCAGGAATCTTTTAGAACAAAATAGTATGTTTTCTAAAGATAAAAAATAGTTTCTGCTAGTAATAACTTATCCCCAATTAAATCCAGCACTTTCATCACTGCAGAGCCACTATACATGATCTGATAAAGAATATCACTCAGTATTGGTGGAATGCTTTGCCATTTGTTTACTCTGCTTATGTGGCAACACGGACACCTATGGATCATATAAATTCAGCTACCTCAAGGAGAGGGAGCTTGCAGATGCTTTCAAGGCAAGACTATTAAAATTGTTTATGGATGAAAAATTAGTTTTCACAATATTGATACTTTCATCTTGCAGGATAATATATTTTTCATGATAAAGTAAAACATGCAAATTCAGTAATTGTGAAGTGGTAGCAAAACCGGCCCTTGTTTAAGATCCCCTCTACCGTTATGAAAACGTCCCAGAGAGACTGTGATGAAATGCTATTGAAAAATTGTAAATTCTGAATTTCGTTTCAGATTTCTCATCTTCTGAGCAGAGTAGAGCAATCAATAATGCAGCAAGAAGCAAAGCTGAAGATTGCCTACAAAGAGAGCAACCAACAGCTCCACCTTCTGGATATAAAGTGAGTGCCTGGGAAACCTGGCTGCTGCTATGCACCTTGAAAGAGAGTCCTCAGTTTTCCAAGTTTGACTGTTGTAATCTTCAGGTCTATTAAAGCACGAACCTGTTTAAATAGGTACGTGTGCTCAACAGATACTACAAAAGCACATGGTCTGGCAAGGAGGACTCGCTTTCAACAAGAATTCTGTCCCTAATGTGATTAGGCAATTCTGAAAAGCCCACTAAGGCTCCAGTTAAGTATTCGGACAGAACTTGTATTAAAGAACACAAATAAGGATTTTTGCAGGAGTGACTTTTTTGTACAAGGCAATAAATGCTGTCGAGTGCAGACAAAAAGTTCAATTCAAGCCACCAGGAAGTGAGGCACAGCATTCACAAAGTGTTACTGCTTTAAATTGGCTTCAAATACGAATATATAACTCAAACACCTAAATTATTAACAATAAGGTACTGTGCAACTACTAGACATTATATAGGGATACACTCAATTCAGATATTAACTCCTCTCCAGGCATTTCACTCCGTGGCACTTGTGGCTTAAGCCGTCCACCTCCTCACTCCTTACTGCTTACTGCCAGCCTCATGCAATCCTACCTGTTACATCAGTAGAACTATTTGCAAACTAGATGAAAGAATAGATCCAGGTTTCAAATATTCACTGGAAAAAAAAAGACTTTCTAAAGAAACAGTTTCACTGCAGGGCTGGTCAGTACAAACTTGATCCGGGGTTAGGCAACGTAACTGGGGCTGTATGAACCAGCACTGCCTCTAAAGTAAATGGTTATCAAATCTTTGTTCAGATCTAAGACCTATGGACCTGAAGATTATAATCTGAACAGATGACTACATTCTGTTTTCAATGCTGTGAAGAATTTGTACCTACTACATCTCAAAATGTTGTGATATGTTTCATATAAATAACTACTTGTTATTTATATGAATATATATATTTATGTTCATATATTTATTGTGCTCTTTTGTCTTTATTTGCAAAACCAATATTACCTTATTCGATTTAGTAGCCTTAAAAGTTCGAGGATTCACTTTAATATGGTGTCATGCATGTACTGCATTACCATGATATTTTTTTTTTACAAACGTTCATAAACCTGTCCCAGCTGAAAGACCAAATTTTATTCTCTTTTGTATCTGCTAATTTCTATTACGCTCTTAGATTAAAAAATGCTATTGAAGAACTCAGCAGCCAGATTTTGTCTGCACGTAGCTGGTTGGAACAGGAACACGAAAGGATTGAAAAAGAGCTTGTGCAAAAGATTGACCAACTCTCATCTACTTTCAAGGAAAAAACTGTAAGTTTTGTTCAAATGTCCTAACAATATTTCTCAGGAAGTACTCAAAAGCATCATTAATATCTAAGATGATATAATGCAGATACTATTCGAGTGACATTTTCAGACCTCAAAATTTGTGTAATTCTCTTCACTGATGTCAAATGTAACATCCCCACAGCCTGAGAGTCTTCAAATAAATCTGATCACTTCTTAATAGATCAGTATTTTAGCCTATGGTAATCAAGTCTGTTTAAACCATTTAATAAAAAATAATTCTTTACCATTTTGAATTCCTCATAAAAGGGAATTAAATTAATATCTATTGTATACTTGGGAAAGACCAGTGTAATTTCACCTGCAGAGTAAATTACTAAAATTCTTTTCCCGTCTCCAGGAAATGAGTGAAAGAGCTATAGAGATGAAATTCAACCAAATGGCAGAGAAAATTGACAAAATAGAGGAAATACAGAAGATAACCATGGAAGCACATGAAGCAAAACAGACTGAAGAAAAGATAAATATTCGCATTGGCAAACTTCAAAATGAGATAAATGAAGATATAAAAGAAATGAAAGCTGAAGTTAATGCTGGTAGGACCATAGTTATGAAGTTCTTTATTCTGAAAAGAGGTAACAATGAGCCACCTATAATAATATTCAAAATGCCTTTGCCTGTATTGAGGTAGTTTAAAGATTCTTGGGGCAAACGTAATGGCTGCACCTGTGGCACTAAAAAGCATTTTCACCAAGTGTGAAATTCACAGCAACAAGAGGTGACATCTTTTTAGTTTAGGAGTGCTCTGGAGAGAGCACACATAGGCATAAGGTGGCTGTGATTGGGTTGCAGTTCTGCCATCAGCACAGTTATAGTCCTGTTCTTCTTTTGCTGTCTTCCTAGTGTAAAGCAGAATGTAGGAAGCACATTCTTTACTAGCATTATTACTAGATAGCAATAACCTTGCTTTTGAATATGAACTAATGTAAGTCTCACCTGCAATTAGGATTTGCAGCTATCTATGAGAGCATTGGGTCTCTACGGCAAGTTCTAGAAGCGAAAATGAAGCTGGACAGAGATGAACTACAGAAGCAGATCCACCAACTGAAGCAGGAGGTTCCAACATGGGGAGAGGCTGGACCATGACCGCAAGATTTTGGCCGAGAGATTAATGTTCACCTGGCTAAATAGGCAGACTGCAATCTTGTTCCAGTCTGTAATCCAAATTAAGTGCATGTACCAAACGACATGCCACTGTTGCACAGGTCCGTATGTTTACTCAAAGCGGTAAGTGCAAGCTCTTTATAGACCAGCTGACAACAAGCTTTTAGGCATGAGGTGTTGATTTGCCACTGCACTACTCTAGTTGTTCTCAGGAGATTAAGCACCATGTGAAACTGGAGTAATATATTGGTGAAGCTGGCACCTGATTTGCTAAAGGCATTCCAGTTTCACAGGCTTGATCAGACAAGTATACGCTTATATACGTTTAAGCACCTGCACAACCCCTTTAGAAAAGAAAAATAAAAAAGCCCAAAACAAACAACAAAACCTCCCCAACAAACAAGTTGATACAAATTGTTTGACATCAGGCTGGCAAGATGCTCCACCTTGAGACAAATCACTTGAGTGAAGTCAATGACATTTCCCTGCCACTGACTTCCTGGGGAGACAGAATTAGCACAAAACAGACCAATTTTTATAACCCAGATACCAACAGAAAAAAAATAATCTTTGTTTGGTTTTGCAAATATCCTCTGTGTGTGTAAACCAAGTAGTGTTATATAATGTAGTTGTAGAAGATGATTCATCAACAACATAAGAAACTTAACTTGTGTGGTCTTGTATTGTAATAGCTTTAAATTAATAGCCAAGTGGAGCTGAGACAGGGTAAAAGATGTACATATGAGTATTTTATAACTGGGCATGTGTTCCTGTGACTTGTTTCATTATAACTTTGAAAGGTTTGAACACAAAAGAGAAGGTGATAATCTAACAGTCTGGAGAGTGTAATGTAACATAAAATGCAGTTTATGATCTGCTTAGAAATTTTCCATGGAGTGAAACAACAGATTCTTCAGTTTTAAGTAGACTTTAATAATTCAGTAGATTCAAACTGCTATTTGTCTTCACAGTATTTCCAAATAATAATGGTGCTTATTTCCATTCTCAGAACAGATTACATAATGAAAATCAGCACCCATATAGCATACATATTAATCTAGACAGGAAAATCTATATATGTTGATTTTGTATCTTCATTCGTAGCTTGATAGTGTTCCTCATGTTTGTAAATCAGGCAAGATTAAGCACTCGTGAAGAACAAAAGACTTAATCCAGTACCTTATTAATTCATACTATTAACAACAACTCATATACAAAAAATACTTTGAATTTACACAAGCATTACTGTTAAAGTAAATAAATTATTAGGATGTTTCTGCACTGTCTTCAATGGACCTTTCTTTCGGCTAGTACTACAAAACCGTATTCCTATTTGAAAAACTAGTGGCCAGTTTCTCAATACTTCCATGAAAAGGAGGTTTGGGCCCCAGAGTCATATTTATAAAAAAAATAAAAAAAAACAACAAAACCCAAAACTCAAAAACCTTAAACAGTTTAAAAAAAGGATAGTGTAGTGTCTAAAAACCAAACACATCTTTACAGGCTTAATGCCTAAGTTTATATTCACTTCCTATAGAGTTTCAAGTAATCTAATGTATCAAAGATGGAGGAAGTTTCTGCAACTCTGGCTTCCAGTGCTCTCTGCCAACAAAACTGCCCCCATTATCCCTGTTTTGTATCATTCATGTGCTGTTGAGATATATTTACAACAGCAGCTAAGGGGAAAGACCAGTTTACTGAAGGGAGACATGGAAATACTTGCAGATATTTCTTAAGAATTGTCTTTAAAATTCATTCTTTTTCATGTCTGTATTCTCATCTAGTCTTAAATATTTAGCCATGGGCAGTGGACAAGCCACCACCAGTATTTTATAAAAAAAGAACAAAGTAATAAGCAACAAGAGATGGAAAAAAAACCCTGTAATTTTTTTCTTCTGCAATTGGAAATCTGTACCAGAGAGAATCTGGTATGATACGAAGAACCCACAAGGAGTCAGAGAAACAATTTATATAGGACTTCAGTAAAATGTTTCTCTTGTAATAATCTTGTGTGATTAATGCAGATATAAAATAACATATAAAGCACTGTTTTGAAAAGACTTTTTTCCTTAAATTTCAGTTAAAAAAAACAACTAAAAGCCCAAATAAAACAATATTGAAATGCAATCTACCATCAAGCATTGCCTTCAAACTATGTAAAGTGCTGTGTGGAGGGAGGCATGGGTTATGGGGACTCATATGCTGGAAAGAGGCAGGCAGAAATGGATAGGCTGGATACACACAAGTGTAGCCTGTCCGTCGTCCATCCTTTTCAGAGTGATCTAACTAGTCAGTTGTTAAAGGAAGCCACATATTCCAGACCAAGAGTTTCTGCAGAAAAGCCAAGGAAAAGCCAGGATGCAAAAAGTAATGGGAAGGAAGATTGAAAAATCTGGAGAAATAACAGAGAAAAAGAGTAAGTCAAAAGAGTGGCACAATGGAATGGTAACTGCATGGGCAAAGGCAAGGAGGAGTAGCTACCTGCTGATGGAGCACAGAACAGGTCTGAAGATTTTAGCAAGACCTGAAAGTTACAGACAATACTATATTTGATAAAAAGCAAAGACCCCTCAAGGAGAGGCACATTAATTCTTTTGTCCTAATTCATGCTCCCTACTTGCCCGCTGCATTTTAATCTGCTCAAAAAAAAAAAAAGGAAAAATAAATTCTTTTGTTTTCCCCCCAGTTACTTTTTTCTTTACATTTTCTGCACAAAATAAGTCAACGATGTCTTGTCTGCATAGTCTGTCAGGGAGTGCTCGTATCTGAATAAGTTACAGCTGAGCCCCTCAAGGGAGAGTTACAGTCCCTGTATCTTTCAATCATCTTGAAGTTGCATGGCAAAATCCTTTCCTCAGAAACAGCATGCCCCCAAGGAAATTATTATGAAGCCAGGAGGACAGTATTACAGGCACTGTGGTCTATGGAAGCTCCATTTTGCAAAGCTGAAACCAATTCTGAAAACTGACCTGCAGAGATCCTGTAAAACTAAACAGAAGGAAATAGATGTGCCTGGAAGTGGAGCTGCTCCTTTATTTTTTCTTTCCCTGCTGGTCTCCAGTGGCATTCCTGTGTGCCCGTCCTCTAGGGATACAGATGGCTTGTGATGGTGGAAGTAATGTGCTTTTTTTGTCAACATAAGTACTCATGCTCTAAGTCACCATCTGTACAGCACCAAACACAGGTCTGCCAGAGCCCACATGTGGAAAAAGGCAGTGAGAAGAGGCAGTTTTTTTCTAGATCACACACAAGCAAACAGAACAAGATTTAGTGTGTTTGGAAAAGTATAATACTGAATATGCACAAAATAATATTTAAAACACAAAGTACACTGACATGACCATAAACTCACTGAAGGAAAGATTGGAAGGAGCCTTTAGAAGACATCTGCTTCATCTCTCTCCTGCAAGATAGGGCCAATTCTACCTAAAATATTTGTCATAGACACTTCTCTAACCTGCGTACATGAATCTTTCAAGAACAAACCATTGAAAAATTCAGTCTGTTCCGATGCTAAAGAACACTGCCCTGCCACCCAAATACCTGAACTTTTGATAAGGCAAGACATAATGGGCTTAAATTTCAAGCACAGAAGATACCTAATTTATTCAATTATTCCCTGCATATCTATTATTTTTTTTAAACAATCTGTTTTAAAAAATATGGATCAATGCCCAATATTCCTTAAATGTTCATTCTCCATCATACCAAAAAAAATCCCCCAAAAAACCCAACAACAAAAAACAAACCCCACAAAACCAACCACTACCAACATCCAAAACCAGACAGAAGCAGACCACTTCCTCTCGTGAAGCTTTAAAATCTTTTTTGTCAGCTATTTAGCATGCATGAGACTTAACCCACTTGCATTGTGCAGACCATAGTATTCAGTCAGCTATGTTGCCTGAATGCCATAGCAAGTGTCAAAGGATAAACTCATACAATTTTTTTTTAACTGGGGTACATGCCTTTTACATTAGCATGTGATAACGACAGAACTACAGTACTGTACAGTGAAGGACTTAACTGGAAACAGAATTATGTCAGTAGATACAGAGCAATTGTGTTTAGATTCATTACACAAATCAAAGTAAGGATGAAACTAAGAAGTTAAAAGGATGATGCTGACTTCAAGATCTAGTTGTTTATGTAGTACAGTTTTGTATTGTGGATATTTTGTCGTTATGTACCAATATGGTTCAGTGGACAGTTCCTTGTTGGAGAAAAATCGTATGAAAGATAATGAACAACAGCACAGTCGTGTAATATCAATTTAAACTGAAATGTAATCTTTTCTAAGTTTCTCCGTTTCCTGCTCTACCTTTTTAAGTATTTAGCCACTAACATCTTAAAGTGCTCATTAGACATGTACTTAAATAATGGAAACGTCTAATGAGAGAGATACATGACAAACCGATGAAGGCCTCTCCTGTGTGTAGAGGAGGGAGTCCTCTACATACTCACCATAGTGTAAGAAATTTAGAGGCGAATTTGAAAAACAGTAATGGAAATTCTGTGGAATTCCTCTACTGAGTTGGCCACAGGGTGTCACTGTTACTCCTGGCAAGCAAAGAAAGATGCTCGATACGCTTCAATACCACTGAGACAGCTCTGGAAGTGTTTAACATCGTTATGCATTTTGACAAAAAGAATTAACACCAACTTCCCCCCCTCCCAAAAAAAAAAAAAAAAAACAACAAAAAAAACCCAACAAAACAAAACCCCCAAACATTTTAAGCAAAATTCTTTGAGGGTGGCTGTGGTGGTCTTTGAGGAATGCTGAGTGGGGACCAAAGCTCTCTGCTACCTTTGCTGTCAGCAGAACTTGGGCCAACACAAAGCATAAAAACCTCAAAGCTCCCAGACCCAGAAAAACATCAGGGGCAGCTCTTCTAAAGCATAAGATTCTAAGTCAAGCACAGATCAAAGAGCAACACGCATTCTACATTGATCATCCTAAAAGCTGCAGAAGAGATTCCTCTCAAAGCACTGCCTCCCATTCCAAGATTGACTGTGGCTGAAAGACCACAGGATAATCTGAACAGTTCCTACCAGGTGAAGTTCTAGGACTAGCACAAAAAGCCACTCTCAAACCATGCAAGGATTATTTTGCTAAATAATACAGTGGAATAGCCTCAAATTTTGCAAAATAAGTGTGAGAATCCTAACTTCTTCTGGCACAGATTAGTGAAAAAATGTTTTGAGCTCAGCAGATGATCAATGACATGTACCAAACCAGGACCTACTTTAAGAAGAAAGATGAAGTAGCAATTGTCATAATACAAAAAGCCTGAACTGTATGTGAAGATGAGAAGGGATTGCTGATGAGAGAGGAGAAAGGAGATGAATTACAAGAATGAAAATAACACTGTTCCACATACTCCAGTTAACTCTCATTAAACCTGACTTCAGTTGCTGC
This sequence comes from Neopsephotus bourkii, assembly GCF_033783945.1. Lineage (NCBI taxonomy): Eukaryota > Metazoa > Chordata > Aves > Psittaciformes > Psittacidae > Neopsephotus > Neopsephotus bourkii. The sequence goes on from NW_026900826.1 coordinate 5,893,616, forward strand.
TGAGGGTCATTTTCAAATGCCATTGCAGTGACCAAGCTTCCATTAGATGCAACTGAAACTGAAGCAGACTATAAATGAAGACAGATTTTACTGGCTTTGCTGTCTCATTCTTGTGCTATTCTGATTGTACCAGGACTGGGAGGTAAGCATCTGCTTTGCTAGGTGGCCTATGTGATTGTGCTATCTTGATTATGAATAACTTAAAGGGTTCAATAGTTGTGTATTAAAATATATACGTGTCTGCATATATAACATCGAATTTCCATGTTGTGCCATGCTATTTTCTTCTTCGCTAGTTTTGAGAACTGTAATTTCAGCACGTTGCAAGTATCTTACATAAACCTTCAAATTCTAGGAAGGTGTAACAATTCAATGTAGAGCTTTTAAGATGCAAATAATTAAAAACAATAGAAATTAGACCATATTTTATGTTACTGCCATGCTTCAAAAAGATAAATGCTACCCTGTTTACTCCTATAAATAATAAACCTTATTTGCTTTACAAAGATTTTATGGGGATTGGTCTCTTTGTATCTTACACAAGTTTGAATATGTGAAGCGCTGTGACCCAATTCCACATATGCTCTCCTCTGTGAGCTTAATCTCCCTAAAATGAATGCATCAGCTCACAGCATATAATAAACTGCCTGCTTACCTCTTTGCATGTGTAATGTTTCATGCTGCAAGATGAGAGGAGTTGTTGATCTTTGGTATAGTCTCCTGGTATCTTGCCACATTAACAGAAAAATCTCAACCATTACTTAACATCTGGGTTTCCAGTTATCATGGACTAATGAGATTAAAAAAAATAATAGCGTAATATTACCTTCATTTATTTGTAATAATGTATCTCCATTATCCAGAGTGAGGGGAGACTAGGAAAATCCAAATAAAATAATACTGAAACCATGAGGCAGACCCCAGTGTTGGAATACTGGATCTCCTGATTGATTTGCGGCTAGTTTGGGCCTGGTATCTATAGCTTTGTGCCCTTTATTTCAGTAAACTACCTAGTGGTAAATCAACAATTTACATTCATTAGGTTGCTCTGGCTGTAGTAACTCCCACACCATGGTAAATGAAAAAAAAACCAAACCCAAACAACAAAACAAAAAGTTAATAAGGAAAAAGGGAGGAAGGAATTGAGTGTTATTCTATTCCTGAGGCCCGATTCCCACGTGATGTCACTGTTTTTGTGAGGTAAAAGCAGCCAGTCATGCTGCACGTCTGCAGGAACCAATAGTTCTGGAAACGATTTCAGCAGTCAGGAAGCTATACACATTATTTCAGGAAGTCAAAAGATCAAGCCTTACAGACAGTGGTTGTTAAGGTAAATCCATTAACCAAGGCAAAACCAGAGATTCGGTTCAGCGTGAGTCTCCTTGAGGTCTGCCAGGGACAGGCTGAGACTGTCTGATCCCTGTGCACACGCAGTGGGGCAGGAACTCCATGTGGCAAACACTGCAACAGGGTAAAAAGCTCTCCTCCACCTGCACTATTTCAGCTTGCTTCCCAATAATGCATAATAAAATAGGAGAAACTCCATAAATAACAAGAGTTCTCTGACACACAAGATCTAAGCCCAAGCAGAGACCAAAACCACTCATACATTTCATGACAACTATGTCATGAAAGCTCTCCCTGCTTGTCATCAGCCCCAGAAAGAGTCCTCGTCAAGCTGACAGGAGAACAATTGAGGATTCAAGGCAAGATTTAAACAACAGGGACAGGAATGAAGTCATCTATACTACATCAAATGTGTGTACATCTAGCAAGGGCAACGGAATATTATGGTATCAAAAACAGAACAGCAAGATTTTCACTAAGAAGATATTTTAATCATAATTCAAAAGTTTAAGATGGAGAAATAAAGAAAATACATGGCTATGCTAATTCGAGAGCCTTTTGCTTTAGGAGTCGTCAGAGAAACAAGGAAAGGCCAGCTGGAACAGCATCAGGAGGTCTGGCTCTCACAGTCTTCTCAGCCCAAGGCCATACAGCATGATCAATTGCAAATGATAAGCAAGCTCAATCGCTTTTATACTATTGCTTACAGAGGCACATAGTGGTTAAAACTGAAGGCCACATAAATATACAATGCAAGGGTCTAGATCTTGCAAGCTTTGGCCAATTTTAACTCCTAGCTTGGTACCAATAGAAAACAGAACTATTGCAAGATAGTGTTCCAGACAGACCTTTCTTTCTGTGCTGACTTTTCCTTCACTCACAGCAATTAAATTAACACATTAATGGAACCTGGTTATCTATCATGTTGAATTTACCCACTACTGAACCTTCTAAGAAGCCGAAGGAACCTTTGTAAGCAGACATTCTTGCTGCACATTAGTTATGTCTAAGCACACCAATACCATTCTGTATAATAAAATAACAGTTTTACGATATCTTTATTAGATAGGCATTATAATACTTCAAGGAAATGGCACATCATTAAAGTAATCTCTCAAGATTACATAGCAAAGCTATGACACACAAGTAGTTAACAGTCATTACTAGTTCCCACTTACCAAGCGGCAACCTTCCTCCAACACCAAACTCTCAATTACACTATAGCAGTACATAAATGCTATTTATACAAAGCTTGAAGCTTGAGTGTTTTATAAATGAGTATGTGGGAAGCATTATGAAATATCAACTGCTAGTTAATATTTAAATTGCTGCTCGTTTACACTTTAGGCAAGTTTCATTGCTGCCATTGGCGAAGAATTTAATAGTTCAGAATTCAGTGATTCACCTCATGAATGTTTATAAATGGCACTATGTAAACAAACAAACAGAAAACCCCAACTTATGATAAAGAAATATTCTGGCTCCCAGGGGAAAGAACTGTTTCTAGAGAGAGTAATTTGGGTTTTACCTGCCAAAAAAACAGCTTCTTTGGTCTGTCTTACAAAAAAAAAAATGTATTCAGGAGGGGAAATGCTTCTGTCCCAGGTGCGTAAACCTTACAGAAATCCCTCAGAAATGTCAGAAAAGTGATTATACATCTGCAGTTTGAAATAACACAGAAGATACTACTGCCTTAGCAATGCAATCATTTGACTAGTGACAGTTTATGTCACACACATGAACACACCTTGTAAGATTCAATTCCAGCACTAATAGAAGCATCAATTTAAACAACCCTACCAATACTTCTGAATGAATTTTGAATTTTCTTCTATACAGTGTTCCAGATAGATAGGACAAAGATGCCTTCAGCATGCATGGAGAGACAGAAACACATTTAAGCCCTACATGTATTCCCAGTATTTTTTCACCACTTTGCCTTGCATGACTTTACACCCACACTGCTTTTCAGAGAGCCCACTCCCAGTTTTCCACATGTACCTCCTCACATCTGAATGAAACTGGGGAGGTTAGTACTGCAACTTTGCATGAATTTGGATTCCTTTCATCAGCTTCTGGTCATAAAGACAATGGCCTTTCTGTTAAATTCCACAGCTCAAGGTAACACTGGAAAGATGCAGTTTAGCCTTGGAGGCCTAGGAAAGTAGAGAGTCAGAAGTAGAGCTCTGCTGAATATTTTGCCATATTTCATTCTAATTCTATTTTGCTTTAATTTAATGGAATTTTCCTAAAGGAAGACTCTCATAAAGGATTGTGTGGCTCTAGCAACATGTTCAAAGAGAGAAATTTAAAATTTACCTGCCTGCCATCACTTGCATTGTGTCGCAGCCTCAGCAGTTTGAGAATGAGATTATTGGTTTGTTCATGGTCTGTGGTAGTCCCGCTTGATGAAACTGGATACACTGAAAATATCTCTATAATCCTCACTGGATTATGAATTACAGAAGCACTCTCCTTAAATAATTATTGCTCTAATAAAGCCAGTGCTCTCAAGAGAATATCTCTGTCTCTCCTGTTCCTGTCCTTAATCCTAAAACCTACTCAGTCCTCCTCTGGTGGGAACCCTATGAACCCTTTATCACGTGGGCACTTCCACATTCACAGAACAACTCTATCTATCCCTCCTCCTGGAAGGAATCCTACCACTTCCTCATAAAAATCAGAGAGATGACACAATGAACTGGATTTTGAGGCTGAATCTGGCAAAGTAATGCATGAATCAAATAAACTGCTACACAGTGACAAAAAAGCAACAGAAAACACAGAGCAGCTCAAAACCCACTGGAGAAACAGAATTGTTTACTGGAGTAACTCAACCTCAAACCAGGTCAACAGGGAGGAAAAATGTGTGACTGCCAAACTGCTGTTCAGTGAACTATCAGGGTCACGCTGACAAGCTAGTTACCAGTCTTCTGTCACAAAACACCCTGCAGCAAGCAGCAGGCAGGTAGCACCTGGCTTGGCTTGTGCAAGATGGGATCAGCCAATCTCTACTTGGTGAGAGAAATCTGGGGAAACTGTGTTCTTGTAGCACATGTAATTGGGGATTTCTGGACTCTGACATTCACAACTTTCAAAATCAACAGTTTAAATGAGTTTGTTACACAATGCTTAAACTTTATATTTATATATATTTTAACTTAAAATATTAAAATTAAGACAAATTATAGGGTAATTTTTTTTTAAAACCATTCTGGTGATTTATTATTTATTTTATTCCTAATAGAATGCAGCTTCATGCTTAGAAAAACCACTCTTAGGCATTTAATCTCACTGGGTTCCCATACGACTTAAGCTCCCAGGTGATCAGAATCTCTTTTAAAAGCATGACATAGGCTCTAAATCACTGCAGTGCTTTTGAAACTTGTACTGTTATTAACATGCTCTATTTTCTGACCATCATAATATAAAAACACTAAAATGTTTGGATTATTAAAAGCAGTACTACAGAAATCCATCAGCAAACTGATAAATTAAATTATTACTTAAAATATTCAAGGCATTGAATAGCTACTTACAAGCTACCCTTGCAGCCTGGTATTAGCAATGTCATTGTTGCCTCTGACCTGCCACATTGCATTATCTTCATAATTATGGGAATCCAGAATAACAATTTTGACTGTGATAAAAAGATAGCTTTGAATTGCAGCCATTAAAGAGACCCACAGCATTTTTATTTAGGCATCCCAGAGGATTTATTAGGAGCTACAGCTTCAATTAATAAGGTTCACTTATGTAAATTAGCAAAAGTGGGAACACTGGTTTAGTTAGGTAGACATTCTAAGTATAGAGCAAAAATAAACCCCTGAAAGTTTAGTTTCATTAAAAGAAGTCTGACTATCCAAACATCTCTGGTTAAAAAAATCAGTTTGAAATAGGAAAACAGCTTTCAACAAGCTCCTGTAAATTTCTTGCTCTATTTACCTGGCTCAGGTAACCGTGGTAATTTTTCTCATGCTCTAATAACACACCAAATGGGTCAAATTCAACATAAATAGTCAGAAAACAAGGGATTTGACTTCTTAGTGAGACATGTGGAAGAAGTCCTAGAGCTATGCGAAGACTATCTCTGAATGTAAGAAGACATTCCAGATATGTTGGTCTAATTGGTAGACAAACTTTAGGTCAGGTTTTTACTTTATTTTTATCTTATCTTTTACCTTATAATTAGTCATTAAAACAATCAGTAGTCTGAAATTGCTTCTGCAAAACAAATGCTAAAGAAGATACCTGAAAGCTTACCCAAGCTTGAAAAATCCTCCAACCTAATTAAAATCACTGAAAGAACCCTGACAGTTCCTTCCTCTCTCTACCTTATGTCACCTTTTTCCTTTTTTCATCCTCTCTGTCATATTAGAAGGAAGTTCTAAGAAAAAACTACCCCTAGTAACTGTATGAACTAACTGTGGTCTTAAATCTAGTTCAAGAAAAACACACTGAAAGCAATTTGCATTCACTCATGACTAACAATCCTACGAAGATTTATTTTGAGAACTATCACTAAAATCAAAAACAGGTTTATTACTGGAAAAGTCTTTCCTCTGCACATGCATCTGTTTTCATTGCTACTACCAAACTTGCTCATAAAATGGTTACTGCAGATATCTGAGCTGGACTATTAGTCAGTCATTTATTCTGTCAGGTTCTTCAGTGCTGAGAAGATGAGTCATGTATGACTGAGGGGTGTATTTTCTACATATTACTTGAATATCTGATTATAAAACAATTCATCATCCAAACATGCCATCCCCACACTGGTGGTCAACCCAGCTCTCTGGCACTAGCTTTTCAGCAGGCCTCATTTTAGTCAGATGCTGGGTACTGGGGGCTGATACACAGGGCTTTAGACTTGCTTTTTCACTTTCATCTACAACAGCCAGAATGTACTCTGCTTCGTGATTTATGCTACTGACACTTAGTACACCCACTTATAGTCACTGGCTCTGCAGTCGATGCAACGAGTAGACTGGCTAGTCTGCTTTTAAACCAGAAACGAGTATGGAAAAGTCCCACTCATTCTGTCACAAACAAGTACATCAGCAGCCTAGCTGGAAGAGGGACCCACCACTCCCCCACATTCGGCTCTTTCAGCAAGCCGAAGAGGCAGGCAGCAGGCGCTTTCTGCTGCTTACATTTGCCATGCTGGGGAAGTCAGAGCACAGTCTGTGCTGCCCATGTGGAAAAACCTGGACTGCAGTCCCGAGTACAGCAAAACCACAAGCAGTGGCACATTCACACTTCTGACATGCAGAACCTAAGTCTTTATTTCTCTGTCTAAAGGGCTGGATAAAATAGATCACATCTAGTGGTCTGAATTATTTGTAGTGAATTCTCCATCAGTTTCACATGCTCCTTGCACAATTCTTCGTTAGTTAAGCCATCAGGTAGCTGCTTTCAATGGTCCTTGGAGTCCAGGGGGCACCTCATTTTGAAAACCTCCCTGTCTCTGAAGGATCCATGGCCTCCAAATATGCTCTATTCTGACAACAAAAATTATTCATCTTTGTTTCCATTGTCTGAATGCTACCATTTGCAACACTTTGCTAGAAGGAGCTGGGTGTCACTAGCTGTTTGGAGACAATCAGCATTTTTCACTGAGCCATGCCTAGCTGCCATTCCACAGAGCCAAGAGCCATGAGCTCCTTTTCACCATGACATTTGTCTCTTTGCAGCCTGCTGTTGGTATGCTAGCACTGTGCCAGTATAAAGAATGCACTTACAGAGAAAGCACAAAATTTCATTTAAAAGAGAAGATGATACATGATATTTGTTGGTCTACATGCTTGAAAAACATCAACTTCACCTTCACCAGTGATTGTCTCAAATAAATAAGACATGGATTGGACTGATTTACCTTAGGAGAGATCCTGAGACTTTGCAGGAGAAGCTGGGAGGGAATACTAGGGAATGCTGGGTATATGCACATGTACAGCAGGTTTACACCTGCAATCCAGGTATTCCAAGACAAAATGGAGTGACTTGAAAAAATAAACCCCTTTCCCCTCAGCCAATTTAAAACAGCATGTATTTGATTAACTGACCCTTAACCATGAGAATTCTAAAGGACATTTGGTGCTCTCAAGCAGTACTTTTCTTTTTAGAACAGAAGACTACTTTTCTGTTTAGAAATCCTGTCTGTAGAAATTTGGCTTTGTAAGACTGACCTATGTAATATCCCCTGCTTCAACTGCAACTCCAAGTTTAAAAGAGTCTGCTCTCGGTATTGGTACAACATTATGTAGTATTGTCAAGAAAAAAGTCACGTTTCAAACATTTCTGTCTTTGAAATGATTAGAGCTTAGCTTTATGGTCAAAGGTGTTATTAGCATCGTCTTTACAGATCAGGTGATCATTTTGGTGGAATCCATGTTAGTTAAACTGTAGCAGATGGTAATTTTTTCAGCAAACAAAATTCTGGTGTGTTGCTTTAGGACAAGATAAGTAAGCCTGATCTTCACGTGTTTACAGATGAGGATCTGCTAAAGCTGCAGGCCTAAAACGCAGATTTCTCATCAACTTTAATTAGCTTCTGTGAACCCTGTATTACATAGTTATTCAAAATCAACCAGGATGAAGAAAAACAGTTTTGCCACTGTTTCTGTTGTTCACACTCATGCAAAAAGATGTCAAAGTGACTCCAGAACGCTGTGAATTCTGTATCAGTGAGAAATGAACACCAATCCCTTGAATTAAGGAAGGACCTGACAGAGGATTGATGGGCAGAGATTTGGACCAAAAGGAATAACCCATGCATGGTCTCAAAAATGTGCTTCAAGTTGCAAATGGGAACCAGACAATCCACAAAATGCACTGAATTTTGTAGGCCTGCTTTTTTTGGTGGTGCTTTGTACCTACTCTAAGCAGGAGCTCCGGTACCATTTTACTGAGCCATGTGTTTGTCAAACACTAAACACAACGCCCCTCAGTTATGGATCTTTTACCCATATCCAGACAAAACACGTAGCACCTGAGTCCCCAGCCCTGCATCTCTGCTGGGGATTTAACAGCTTCGTGGGCAACATCACTTTGCCCAGTTCCCTCCTTCCCAACAATGTGACCGAAGCCAAATTCCTGGGTAAAGCCAGCAAGAACTGGACCCACCCTGTATCCCAACCCCGGTTGCCTGCCCCTCCAGCTGCTTGGCTCGCCGCAGGCGGTGGCTCTCCCGTCCGGGGCACTCCGCTCCGTTTTGGGCTAATTCTCGCCTTTCACGGCAGCCGCCGAGCACTTGTGCTGAGGCGGGCAGGGCAGCTGGGGGTGCAGGAACCTGACGCCCCTTAACCCTCCAGCTAGCACGGCGGGGTGCTCTCCCGTGCGGCGGGCGCGGAGCCCGGCGGCTGCAGGGAGGCCGTCAGCTGGCGGGGCTGCGGGTGGGGGGGCTGCCCCCGCCCTCGTCTGTATAACGCCGGGGCCACAGCGCACCGCATCGCTCCGGCTGCGGCAGCAGTCGCAGCCCGCGAGCGGCCCCGCTCCCCCCGGGACGCTCGAGGACCAGGGTAGCAGCCGATCCGCCAGGCAGGGAGGCAGGACGTGGGGGCGGGCCGCCAGCACCGCTCCGTTCCGCTCCGCCTGGGCCGGCAGCGCCGCAGGGCGAGCTCCGCCGCGGGCGCAGGAAGGGGCCGAGCTGCCGGAGGTCCTCGGGGCGCCGGCTCCCCAGCGGCCCGCATCCGCGGCCCGCCCGCGCCGCTTGGGGCTCGGCGGGAGGAGCTGCTGCGGCTGTGCCCGTCCCTGTTCGTGCTGGGTCTCCCGGGATGGGCCTCCAGGAGCTGGCGGTGTGGTTGCTGGCGGCGGCTGGGCTTGTGCGCGGTGAGTGAACGCCGGGCGGCACCGGGTAGCGCGGAGTGCGGCAGGGGCGCGGGGGGGGGGGTACTCCGAGGTCCCTCCAATCCCTTCCCCGCGTCCTGCCGCTGTGGCGGGGCAATGCTGTGCTCTGCCCCGGGCCGCTCTGGGCTTGGGAAGGGACATAGGAGATGAGCAGAGCAGCGGGGATGGGGGAGCAAACTCCGCCAGGCACTTAAATGGTAGCTGCTTCAGAGCAGAGACTGGCTTTTTGTGCGGGAAGCTCAGAACTCTAAAACAGCGAAGAGGAAAGTCCGTCTGGAGAGGGAACAGGGAGGGCTCACATCCAGAGGACCTGTTTCTACCCTGACCCAGATTCTGTTCGTTCTGAAACTGCCTCTGTCCCTGGTCTGCTCTGCTCCATCCCTGTGGACATGCTCCCTCTTCCCCCACAGGAAAACGGCAGAATAAAGACCCTCCCTGGATTTGAGGTGTAAGAAGGACAGAAATCACCGAATGTTATCACGTATTAATGTAGTGCCTATCACCTCTGCCAGGAACCCCATTCCCCCACTTCATTCATTGCTGCATGAACAGGGAACAAAGCAGAGACTACTTGCCCCAAAGAGCTCCTAATCTGAGGCAGTCTGGGAGCAGGCTTTAGTCTAATGTGTGGCCATTTTTCTCCCATTGTCTTGCTGATACCCTCTGCCGTATCTGTGTTCTGCTTTTCTGGTTACAGCTATGCTAGGACAGGTGTCAAAATACTTCTTCACCTCTTCTTGCTGATGGACCAAAGGGCACTGATGTCAGAGCATCATTCAGCATTTAGAATTTACCCCTCCTGGCCAGCCAAGAAATGATCAAAGAGGGAATCCCCCTTACAGGCTGGGATGAAAAGGAAGAATGATACATTTTACTGTAGTAGCTAATGAACTGTATGAATTACAGTGGTATTTTTCTGGGAATGCAGCAGGTAGAACTGTAGATATGTAATATCTGATAGCAGGAAAAGTGTGTATAACCTAGCTTTACTTTCTGATGTGGAATCCTAATTACTTATCTATTTATCCCTATACATGAAGAGTCCCTGCAAGGAGAGTTCCAAAGAAAGCTTTACAAGGAGCTGCTGAAAAACTACAACCCACTGGAGCGACCAGTTGCAAATGATTCCCAGCCACTCACTGTCTATTTCACTCTCAGCCTCATGCAGATCATGGATGTGGTGAGTCTGTAACCATCTAGGAAACTATGTCTTTAGGATAGGTTTTTTTATCCTAGAATGGAGATTTGTGATAGTAAAAGAAGACTTCAAGCTATTGGAAAGCACAAATGATTCAAGCCACAATGCCAAAATTTGATTGCCTTTTAAAAGAAGTAAACTGAAAAGTTAAGTTTGCCTCTTCCTTAGATCTCTTGTCAGTATTTCCAAACCTTCTTAGCAGTATGAAATATTTAAAGTGAAGCCCAAACTGCATTCTTTGCCTTCTGAATCCTTAACTGTGCTTAGAACCAACAAGAAGTGTATTCAGGAGGGATGTGCCAAACCAAAGTTCTTGATTTCTGCTAGTCACTAAACAACTTCTTAATTTTTGGAGATGGGGGGAGAGGACGGAGGTGTTCTGGCCAAAATCCAAGTTATATTATTTCTTCATTATTGAGACAAGATTGCTACATTCTATGAGCTTAAATTTTAGCTGCTGTATTTGCAATGACAGTTGTTTGGTACATCAATAGATAATCCTACACAGTGCTTGGCAGGCTTGTAAAATGCACTGTTGGATCTTTTGGGTTCATGTATAAGTAATTGAAGCTCCACTCTGTCACAGCAACAGACATGAAACTCTGCGTGTAAGTGGCTTTTCAGTATTCAATTTTACTGAATTTAACTAGCTATGGCCACTAATAAAAAAGTTAATTACTTAAAATTAGTGGTTAACCTGAAAATGACATTATCTTGGTGTCAAATCCTTAAAGTTTGAGGCACAACAAAATTAAAAAGCAGAAAGATAGGATTGTTCAGTGCCTATTCCATTACAAGCTGCCAATAGATAGAATGCAGATACCATTCTGGATCTGAATGTCAGCCCACACACTGAGAACTCTGCAAGTTTAAATGCTCATCGTTTCTATACGTGTTTTTGTACGTTTTAGATTTATTAGACCTAAGGTGAAAACTAGGATGTGTATTTCCCGGGTGATACCTACTATTTGTAAGTGAGAATGGGCAGTCACAGTCCGTGAGCTGTTTCAGTGTCGGTGTGGCTGGTATGTCCAGGAAAGCTTAAGCAGTCTGTTCAAGGTCTGTTCAAACTGAGCACCTGAACAAAACACCGTATGTTAAGCCAGTGTTTTTTTTAAAGTATTAACTACACTAGGAAAGGTTTGTTGTATGGCCAAACCCTCTTGGTGATGACACAGCTTACAGAAGCCTTCTTTATGTTATCAAAAACATTTCCTGTTTAGAATAAGCTGAATGCCCACAAGACACTTTGCTTGCTTAAATTGCATCTACACCATAAAGGTTTCATTTGCACTTCTCTGAGTTAATAGTGAGGTTCTCTCTTCCCCATACTCCTGATTATGGCAACAGCTATACCCTCAACTACTGTATGAACAGCTGGCTGTTGGAGACACATGGCTAAAGGCCAGCAGCAGTCAACTTCACAGAGTTATTACTTCTGGAGTTGTCAAGTTTAATTAAAAGCCATATAAACTGAAGGGCAAATACCCACAGATCACTAGTCGATCTGGGTACAGTCAGTGACTGGCAGTCTTGTCTAATATGATGCAAAAGGGAGTTTTTGATCTTATGGGCCTTTCAAAAAAATCCCTTCATAATCAGTCAGAAGCCATAGTTTTTATACTGGCTCATTCTGCTTGCTGTAAAACTGACTGCATTTCTTTCTCAGAGGTATGGGATTGACAGGCAAAGAAAGAAACCAACCATGAAGTAAATTAAGCTTCACACTATAAAACAAATGAGTTTTCTTCATTGTCAACAAGCAGCAAATGGTGGTGGGAATGACAGCTACTTGCAATAACAATTACTGGTTTAACAAGCTAGAAACAAAACATGTCACCATCATACTTTCCTGTAGTTTATATATGCACTTTAATGGCTTCTCAGCTGGTTATCAGCTGTACTGGAAGTTAGACCTATCCACAGCAGATCTGTCAAATCCCTGCCAGAACAGACTGAGCCAGGCTGGATCCTGGCTGCTGCTATTCCTTACTTCAAGTCTCTTCCATTCCACTCTAACTGTTGATAGGGAAGGGTAGACAGTATATGAAACCGTTTCCAAATACAGCACATATTTCCCACCTTATATTTTTAGTTTAACCCTTTCCTTCTAAAACTAGCAACTATTTCTACCCTATGCTTGCAGATGTGTTTGGGTTTTGGTTCTTTTTTTATTGGCGTTGTGTATTAACATGCATGGTAGAATCAGGACTATGTAATGAGGGACTTGTGCCAACTGCCCCAACTTAGTTTAGTTCACTAGAAAATAGACTTAATAAAATGTCTAATGAGAATGCAAGCTGGCATAGTACAGTGTTGCTAAATGGGGAGGGGAAACAGTGGCAGTATGAGAAAAATGTAGTTTGAGGACACATGAATGAAGAGTAGAATGGCAAGGGCGTGGGAATTCATGGTAGACCTGAGAGACAGCAAAGGAGTTTGGAAGAAAGATGGAATTTAGGTGGAAGAGGATGGGGTGGGTGTGTGTGTGTGTGTGTGTGTGTGTGTGTGAAATGGAAAGAGAGGATTGAAGAGAGTGGACTTAAAGCTTCAAGTTAGTAAGAAGTTTTAAGAAAGAGATCCTTGGTGTCTTTCAATTTGCATTATTCCCGTATTCCTGTGCTGGTTTCAGCTGGGATAGAGTCAATTTTCTTCCTAGTAGCTGGTACAGTGCTGTATTTTGGATTTAGAATGAGAGTAATGTCGGTAACACACCAGTGTTTTACTTGTTGCTAAGCACTATTTACAAAGTGGAGGACTTCTCAGCTTCTTGCCCCACCAGATCAGCACCAGCAAGTAGTCTGGAGGGCACAAGAAGCTGGGAGTGACACAGCTGAGACAGCTGAGCCGAGTGACCAGAGGGATATTCCATACTGTATGGTGTCATGCTCAGCATATAAACTGGGGGAAAGCTGGCCAAGGGCTGCTGCTCGGTAACTGGCTGGGCATCAGCTGGTGGGTGGTGAGCAATTACATTGTGCATCACTTGTTCTGAATATTCTTCTTCTTATTATTACCCTTTTTTTCCCTGTCCCATTAAACTGTCTTTATCTCAACCCATGATTTTAGTTTTTGTTTTCTGCAATTCTCTGTCCCATCCTGCTGGAGGAGGGGAGAGTGTGAGCAGCTATGCAGTGTTTAGCTACCCGCCCAGTTAAACCATGACAACTCCTTAAGAGAAAAATCAGTGCTTTTAAACCTTTGCAAACAATCTTGCAATTCAGTCACCTTGAAGTGAAACAAAGTGCAGACACCCAACTGGCCAGAACTGCTAGTAAGGATGTTTGAGTTATTACAATATCAGAAGATGGAGTAAGAGGCTTCTTCCACTTTTTAGAATTGTTTCCATTTTCTTGAGAAAAGCCAAGCAATTCAAGCAAATAACTGCCCTGAAATCTTGTCTCAGAACTCCTTGCAGGAAAGCAACACATACGGATGCATAAAACCTGATAATAAACACCTCTCTGGATCTGAATCAGAAAATGTTTGGAAATATGTGAAAACTAAAACTAATCAAAATTGAAGAAAAATCACAGAAGGAAAATCTTACCAGACAAATACGAAGGGTATCCACATAGGTTAGTGGCAGGAGAGGAAGAGGTGTTACGATCAAGGTCACAGTTTCAACACAGTGTCAAAAAAATAATGATGTAGAGAAGGAACTTATTTTTCTCTACATCTCACCTCATGGACACCCCAGTCTTTGGCTTCTGCCTGTCTAGTATTTCAGTGTTGGCATGGAGTGTGAACCTAACCTGTACTTAGGAAAAACTTCCAGCACATGCATTTTTGAGAAACAGATTCTTAATTCAGGCTGATATTATATCATTTCCACACTGGATAAAATTACAGCCACCAAATTTTTAAACACTATGTGGAGGCAAACGCCTTCAAACATTCTTACATTCTCTTGTTACATCTATCCCAATAATACCATCAGAGGAGAATATTCAGCCACTACCAATTGGTTTAGAGTGAACGCTAGTAATAGACACAGAAGCAGTGCTGTTCCTACGCTGCTATAGGTCATGCAGAATAGTGAATGGCAATGAAAAACAAGTACAGTGCTCACTAAGTTATGAATTTTATGCCTAGCTTCACATTTTTACAATAGACATATTTGCATGCAAGTTAACTGCAAATTAACACAAGAGAAACATATCTGAGGGAATTCCATCCCCAAAAGTCAGAGGATGAAACCTTGGCAATTAATGCAAAATAATCATACATTTATACTGTAAATTACTGCTTAGAGACACAGACATGAAGAACTGGAATACATTGAGATATATAGTAACAGTTCAAACAATATTTACTGGTGTCTACACAAGTAGAAGAATCCTAGTCTTATTTTAGTTTGAAAGGGGCCTCCAGAGGTCATCTAGTCCACCCCTTGCGCCAAGTATGTCTAAATACATCAGTACTATACTCAGTACAGTTACTCACCACTACATCCAGTACTGAACACTTCCATGGAGAGAGATTCCACAACTTCCCTGGGCAATCTCAGTATTGAACTACCATCATGGTAGACTTGTTTTCCTGGAGTCTAACCAGAAGTTCCCATGTTCCAGCTTGGGAACAACATAAAGAACACTTCTACAGAAATGAGGTACTTTCCCTTCTTGCACAAAATTGGCTACATGGCATAGAGATACTTCTCATGAAGTATACCAGATTTCTTGACTATTTTCAGCAAAGCTACCTATTTGACTTTTAATAAAGCCTTTCTTAATTACACTCTTAGCAGAAAACTAGAGAATAAGGCCTTGGTAAACCCACACAGCAGAACTGGTTAGAAAATCTCAGAGCAGTTGGTAATGGTTCTGTCAAAATGATGAGATTTAGTTACATGGTGAGATTTCCCAGACACCTATGCTGACTCAGTGCTTTCATTTTCTTCATCTGCAAGACAGACTAAGTAATGTTTTTACTGAATTTGCAGATGACATAAATTTGGGAGGGGTTCAGAGAATACCGAGTGCAAAACTAGAATTTAACATTGTCTTGTTGTGAAATAGAGTAAAAAGACTGTTTTGACCCAATTTGATGCATGGTTTTTTTTTTCAAGGCCTAAATCATGTGAAAATTTGAGTACTATAATTCAAGAAATATTGGGATGCACTGGAAAGAATCCATCTGCTGGAGGCTTTGGTTGTATTGAATGAGTCTAATTTGATGTCTAAGTGCTTTCTCAGCTGGAAAAAAAGACAGGTCAATACTGCCTCTGCATGAGGGCCGATATTTGTATTATTTTTACCATTCCATCCACTGTAACTTTAGCCACAGTTGAGACTCTCCCTGCACTAGATCTATGTAAACACAGCTGAAAAGATCGTCTTTGTTACAAAACATTTACAAAATAATTATATTTTGACAGACTAGATTCTTTTAAGATCAGAATAGTTCATAACGTAACAACTGTTGAAGCATACAAGCCAGTATTAAATAAAACTTTAACATAAAAATGCTGAAGTTAAGACTAGAAGAAATATTGCATTGGGATCAGACCAATGGCTTTTTGATATTAATTTTCACTAATGTGTCTTCTCTAAGGAATTTCAGCAATTTTACTCTGCAACTGTTGAAAACATTACTGTGTTCTGGGGCTTTCTGGTTTGAACCTAAAATTTATATCAAATTTGTGAGTGGAACCCAGGGCACCATTTTGTGAGTGTCTTACGTAGATCTCAGCACTCTAGGCTGGAAAAGATGACCTTAGTAACTTCTGATCTCATGTTCCTACCCCTTTGTCTTGCACCAGTGCCTCTGGGACTGAGCAGGTAGCTGAATCAATTTTTGGAGTAGTCATTTGTCTAGATTACCTGTATTTACTTTGGATTTATGTTACCTTAAACTGCTCACAAACCTCTACACAGGGTTCTTAGTCACTTTAAATATGCCATATATTTAGCAACCCATGCTAGTTCCATCTCTGTCTGAGGCAAGTTGCTAAACCTGGGAGAATGCTGGATCAATACTCTCTTAGCTTGTGACTTCTGTAGCAAGACTTATAGTGACAAACATTTTGGTGGGTATGAATGTGTCCACTATGGTTGACCTTGATCATATACTTTATTTATATATATATAACTAGCAGAAGATACACCATTTGATAATGTATTTAAGAAAGTAGAATTTAGTTGTTTACCTACAGTAATATTCAAGTTCTTGTTTATGTTGCATAACACCATTTTGTCTGGAATTTTTCATGGTTCCTCTAGACATTTACTAGTGAATTAAATAATTTACTACACAACAGTTTTCACTTATTTTCCAGTTTCTCATGTTTTGGGTTTTTTTAAATTTATATTAAGGGAAAGAAAAGCGCTGAACAGTTGTTTGTATATAGTTAGCAACAGCAGAATCTCAAGAGTAACCCTGTTCCTTTAGGCTCTTCAACTCACTAGTGCAGACCAAAAGAAAAATGAAAGCACACAAACTTTTTTACATTTATTTGAACTCAGTCAAAGTTTGCTCCTCCTATATTGCCCCTGGTTACTTGTATGACTTAGATTTATATATTCAAGGGCTTTCGTCTCCTTGTTTCATTTTACACACTGTGATACAGTTGACTTCTCTTTCTTACATACAGAGCTTAGCAAAGCCTCTACCTAAGAATCTGCAGCTCAGTATGTGCAATCGAATACCCTGAACCCACTGGGCAAGACAGTAATGTGAAATACCTTGACGTTTTAAAAGAAATGATGCCATCATTCATGGAAGCAGAAGAGCTTCTGTAAAGAAAGAGACTATAAACCAAACATCTCCCATGCCAACAACAACAAAAAATCTGGAAAGACGAATAAAACCACCAAATCAAAAGCTTGTTGAGAAATGGCACTAAAGAAGTAAGAAAGTCCTAAGCTCCTAAGCCGTTTATCAAACCTCAGCAGCCTTTTTGCAAACAATGATTAAGGCAGAAGCTCATCAAATCTGCATTATTCTGTAAATTTCTAGCATTCATTTGTGTGCATTACAAAAAGTCTCTCCAAGCTTTATTTTCCTCTCATTTTGCAGCTTGATCTTTATTCCCTCCATGCTGAAGGGAGAAACTATTTGCACTTTCATCTTGCAGACATTTCCATTCTACCATGATTTATTCCTGAGAGCTTAGAAAACTGGAGTAGTGCTGGGATATGCTTTCCAATATTTTCAGTAGTTTAATACGTATGAAAGTCACTGGATTATAACAGAAAACAGCGTATTCTCCTTCCCTGTGAAATATGAAGAACCACTCTTTTCAAATAATAGTAAAAAATATTATATTAATTGATTTAAACAGGCAAACAGCACCTTTCCCTGCCCTCCTGTGGTGAGATAAACTACCAGAAACTGTAACATTATTTTGTGATTTGTCTATTTTTCCTGTGCTTCTAAATACCTTCTGGCTTTCTGGACTACTTTTTCCTTCAGCATCTCTCTTTTACCCAGTCTTCTCAAAGAGTGCTAGATCTGGAAAGATATTTTAAACACAATCTGTATTCTGTGGGAAGCAATGAGTTTACATTAATGTAAGGCAGTTTGCAGGAAGGAAAAAATGACTGACTGAAGGCAGTAAAAAACCTCCTGATAACAGTTAACTGGAGGACATTAGAGATGTTCATTGCCTGTGAAAATCAGAATTTCTATTCTGCTTTCTGGTTCCACAGGAGAAGTCGTTGGAACTGTAACAGAAATCAGCTGGGGGTTTTCTGTTTTGTTTTGTTGCTTGTTTGTTGTTGTTTCTTTTAATATGAGTAAAGCAAAGCAGTTTCTCTGACATTTTTCTCATCCTTTGTGATATAAACAATCAGCATGAATCATAAAAACTCTGTATTTTAATCCTCTGCTTTATAACTACATTGGTATGGATGCACCACTAACTCAGAAAGTGAGTAGACATCTAGTGGTATGCCATCTGTGATGAAGATTTGCATTCTTACTCTGAAAAGTATGATTAAAGTCCTAGAAAACAGATTCTGTTGTGACGGATTACTGTAGAGCACAGGCACCACAACGTTTCATATTTTACACAGGACCTCTTACTAGAGCAACAGAATTGCAAAGTCACATCATATGAGGGCTACTAGTACTCAGTAATCAGCCAATGAAATAAAATTAAAGCACAAGACAGAATTTGTGGGAGTCAGGTCTAACTAGCTAATACTTGTTCTTATACAAAGCTTTCAATTCACAGAAGTTTGGGGACTGAAATGAGTATAGTCCCTGTAATATGCAGAATAGTTCGTCTATTTTTTTTAAGACTATATGCAGTTAAAATGACAATATTTATCTTGTATTCTAGTACTAGACAATACATCATGTTGCTGCTTAGTACACACGTTCCTATCCTTTGTTTTGACAATGTGGATCAGTTGTTACGGTCTGTGGAAATCTGTATGAAATGTTTGAAAACTCTGTAGTTTTCTTCTCCTTGATGGTGGAGCTACACTGATCTGCATCAGCTGAGCACCTGGCTCCATAAAGTAGAAGTATTAGATCAGCATTTTCAAACCCTCTTTGCCAGTTAAATTACTTCCCTGCTCCCAGGCTCCTGGGAGACCTGCAGGTTCAGTCCCAGCTGTGGCATGAGCTGATGCACAATGTGTGTGCAGTCAAATCTCTGCTCAGGTTTTGTGCACTACAGACTAATTACACACTCTCAAACTCTGGTGCTTTACTGTGCACATAATGATGGGAGTTGACTTGAGTCTTCCTGGATTTCATTTGCCTTTGCAGTGTCAACATGCACTGAAGAAGGAGTTCAAATGCAGGTGGTTGCCTCTGCTGGACCCATTTCTTTTCTAGGAAGGCTTCTGGAAGTGGTGCAGGAAGATGCTGTGGGCTGGATGAGTTATCTGGGGAAAAGTAGCCCACACCTAACCATCACAGCCTCTACCCCACTCCTGTAAAGAGGATCTGTGTGGGTTCACAAGTTGGTAGGAAAGGTGCTGCAGCAATTTCAGGGATGACAGCAAAGAGAATGTAAGAAGTGCTCCTAAAGCAAGGCACCTAACTTCTAACACCATGCTTGGGAGCACCTGTGCTACCAGAGGAGCTTGGGGACAAGATAAAATTACCAGTCATGGTTTAACATTCTTAAATGGTAGTCCTGATGGGCTATGGCTCTTGAACAATCAAGTAGGAAGTATTCTGGTTCTGTTCTCCCTTTCATTTTAGGGCTGTATTCTCAGACCTGTGTGGATACAGTGCCTGCTTTTCTCTCAGAAAAGCACACAGTATAAAAAGTTTTCAGTATTTTACAAATCTAATAGCGCTGACAGCAGTTATCAATGTATTCTCAATGGACTGCAAGCAAACCCTTTTCTATCTGTGAACAGCATATTAATACAGAAACATTCAAATGTTAATTACTTCAAATGTAGATGATAAAGATGCGAATTCTTTGCTGTCTCCTGAACTCCTCACCATGATCGCCTGAATAGACCACTAAACAATCCAACTGTTCCCAATCTAAATATATCCCTGACAAAAAAGGCAAAAAAATTAAGGGGAGAAGAAGATCTCACCCGGGGTTGGCAGCAGGGAGCATACATGTAGAAGCACCTACATAAAAAAAGAAATTTTTAAAACTTACTAGAACTTTAACTTCTTTGCTGTGTTAACTACTTTTGAGTTTTTTAATTTATTTAAAATTAAAATAATTACTTTCCAGAATAACCAGAAGAATCTTGAAGCAAGCATGTATTTGGATTTAGCCTTCACTTTGGCTTTCATGTTCATGCCTGTTATCTGAAACTAGAATTTTATTTGTGAAAAAGCAAGACTGTTAACACTGGCTTCAACAACAGCTAACTGAGAAGTGCTAGAAGCATGGCATGAAGCCAGAAACACAAGAATATGATATTTATCCAGCTCATCTCTCCAAAATCCTCTGGTAGTAATGTGAAGCTGTATTTGCATGGCCTATAATCATGTCTTCATATTGCTTATATGATCCTCCTAATGGAGTAGCTTGAATGGAGCACAATCCATGTGCATTTAGTTATCTAGCACTGGCTTGTATTCCATGTTCAGCCGTGGATATTAACATATTTCTGTGTCTGGCATCTCTGTACTTACTTTCAGTAACTACACAGTTGTATTGACTAAGTATGAGAGGAAAGAAGCAGGCTTTTTACCCACCACCAACGCTACTAAATGCAAGAATGAAGACAGAAAAAATAATGAGCAATGGTAAACTTGACTGAACCATGAGCTCTGGGAACTCAAATAAGCAGTTTTATTTTGGAGCGCTTCCTCCATCTCTGACCTCAACAGGCAGAAATGTTCTTTTCATAGGAGAGAGTTTGCTCTTTTGTGTCACAGAAAACAGCAGCCTGAAGGACTGTGTAGGTGTTCTGACATTTGAGTCATGATGCTTGTTGCATGCAGTTGATTGTCATCAATATTTTTCTCTCAGCCAAGCTTCCATTTTCTCGGTACCTTTGTCAGTAACTGTTTACATGCATTAAAGAGAAGTGGGGACCAGGTGCATTTTTAAGGAAAGTTCAAAATTAAGACCCTCTAAAAAATGACTCTCAAACCTGTCCCTCAGAGGATGTAGGGTAAGGAATAACTAGTATTCCTGTAATGCTGATTCATCCTCTCTTCCTTGGTTATTAAGGGGCACTTGTAATTTTTCTGTGTCAAGAGCTGCAGTGACGTTCAAGCAGGATAAACATTTTGTACTACATCCTTCTCCAGGAGACTTTTTAATTGCCATGGTAATGTCTGTGATGTAGCCTAGATTGAACAGAGACCCTGAGACATCAAGAATAATGGTTTACATTACACATCACAGAAACTTCGGAGCTACTCCTTGCTTACTTTGCCTACACTTGGAAAGGTGGAGATAAGATAGTATAGCTAGAGAGACTGCCTGGGATGAGTAATGGCAATTTGCTAACTGGTTCTCAGAAGCTGGCTTTAACTATGTCCATTTGTAGAGGACAGAGTTGAAATTTCTGTTGCTGTTTTTCACAAAAATAGAACAGAAGAATGCCAGCAGCAAGCTGGTGCTAGAGCTGTATGCTCTGATGACACAACGGGAGAGAAAGAGACAGCTTTGTGTTCAGCTTTTCCTTTTTCCATAAATTTCTCTTCTCTCCTTGAAAAAATCACCTGCTTCCCTTCCACTTTAGTTTGCTAAGTATACATGCTACAACAGCATTTCCATATGACCTACATATATTTTAAGGAGAAAGGTTTAATAAAAAGTCAAATATGACTTAAAGTGGATTATCTAGAATAAAAATAGAGTCAAATCTTTTGTTATAATGCTGTCCTGGAATTACTGGTACATCTGATATAACAACCTGATGTTTCAACTTTCATGTTTTGCAGCTAAGCTCTAGGCAAACAAACCAAGTCCAAAAGCTTTGATTCCCTCCTGTTTTAACACTGTTTACGGGGTGGGGCTAGGGGGGCTCTATTTTTCCCTCTTAGCCTGTGGAATGGTTGGCAGCTCCCAGATTCCAGCATGTGCTCAGAGCTGGGATGCCCATCTGTGTCAGACTGGCAATGATAATCAGCACCTATAGACAGTTAACACTAATTCAGGGTTCAACCCTCTGAATGGGAGTCTGCTGTGCAACACAATGGAATCAAGAATTGTTTGTAAATAAAGCAATAGAACACAGCTATTACTTTGCGTGTGTGCACTAAATGTAACTGCACTTCAAGCTCTATGCTATATTTAATAATTGAACGGAGGGATCATGGGAGTTCGTAAGATAACTTGAAAAAAATGCAACCTCCCCCTCTTGCTCTTCAGGAGAGTATTTTTTTCACAATATGTACTGAAGTGTTTTATTGTCTATACTGTACTCTGCTCACTTCAAATGCCCGATCCCTGCTTGTCTTTGCAGAGGTGACTGTGTTTAGATCTAAATACAATCTCTTGTTAACAATGATGTACGGGGAAAAAAAGAAAAAAGCCTGCTATTACAATAATGTCCCCATGGTAACAGAAAGGGTACATCATGAGGCTCTTACCCACATTCACAATCTCCGCTTCTTTTCTGAGAAACAATATATCTCAAGCCCACTGTCAGGACAAAGCCCTGTACACTCAATGGCAAGCACAAGTGTCAGACCTTGTCAGAGTACATATGGAACAGAAACACATTGCCACATTTAAGGTGGCTCCTTGCACAGATGCTCTGTCCAGAGTTCAGATGGCTTTTCTATGCTCTTTCTTCAGCAGCTTTTCTGCTGCGTAAGATTTGCATGTATCTGGGATGACCTGTGTACATTTAGAGCAAACTCTGCCTTTCTTTTAAAGCAAGATACAGTTGTTGGGGAGAAAGAAAATACTTCTTGTAAAACATGTCAAATAGTCGGTATGGAGAAACCACTGGAATTTTTCAGACTTGCAAATTAGAGCACACATTGCACAATTTAAAAAAACACATCAAAATGAGCAACCCTCCTCCTCAGAATTTCTCCTGAATTATATTAAGCAGAGCAATGAGACTCCTCATCTCACACCCCAATCTGAACCTTAACCCAGATAAAATTCAAATGACACTTTCCTAATTTTTATTTGAAAGAAAAAATTAAAGATACACAAAAGACCAAATGTGAGCATCTGCTCCTATCCCAGCAGCACGTAATGCTTTAGTAACAATTTAGCATTTTAACTCTCAATACCTTTAACACTTTCACAGACTTTAGCTATAAGCAGAAGCATACTTGTCTGTTATACTCAGGTTTAATTCCTCACTCTTTTGCTTCTGTCTTTCTCATGCACTTGAACAGTGCATGGGACAGGTGAACTCCAGGTTTCAATACCCATGCAGAGCACACACTTGAAGATTCCATTTTTTTTCTGCTTTACATACAGGTCAAGCTCTAGAGTCACTAAGTCCGAATTGTATCTGTGGGTAAACTCCTAGCAAAGCTTGTATTAAGTATGTGCTGACTCAAGTATTAAACACAAATCAGAATGGTAGCTAGTCTAGTGCTAATGGCATCTTTCCACCACTCACACCAGTAGGTTTCCTTTCCTCCTCTCCCATTCCCGTCCAGTTGCTGGATGCTATCTCTCACCAGTGACTTGCAGACCATCCTATTGCCATTTCCACTACATGAAACCAGAAGTTCACCATAATGGGCTTCACCATGGCTAAACCTTGCACCTTTGCATACCCTATCCCAGGGACCCTCTGCACCCAACAGCAGATGCTTGTTTCTATTTGTCGTAACGCTCTGATGTTTCTGTTCTGTTGCTCAGCCTGCCTCTTCTGCTTGTCGTTGTTACTACATGCAAACATCTGGAACTAATGTCAACAGATGTGGCAGTCTAAACTGCTACACATCGAGCTGTGTAACTGTCTGCAAAGCAGTGCTGAAATCTGTAATGCTTTATACTGTAAAGTATTAATTTGGCACTGTTGCATTGTTATTTCTAGCTAAGGCACCATTTTCCTTGTGCTTAATTTGCTGAAAAGAATGTGCTTGTATGTTAGAAGATTTACAAAGTCACTTTATTTATTGATTTTCTACTCAATTATTACCATTTATAATAATTCAATTATAAAAACAAACAAACCCCAAAACAAAACAAATAAATAAACAAAATCAAACCAACCCGAAAAGATAATACGTGGTCTGAACAATTCCACATTTTCCTGATGGGACACGCTTAAAAACTCTCAAGACAAGACAATGCTCTATGATCATATGCCATAAGCATAATAACCTAAAGTTAGAGCCAGTAGAGCATAGCTGGCTAGCTCTAAGTACTCTGGCACTGTTTTACGCTACAGCCCAAGGAATAGAGAAAATGGCATTACACATGCATACGTAGACCAGCCTGGATGTATGTATTTCAAGGGAAGATGACATGAATAGATATTGCTTTGAAATAAATCTTCCATACTTGAACTTCAAACATTACACTCTAAGTAAATATTTCTGAAGATAGGTCATGGTAAGAAGGTAAGAAGCTGCACGTAATTGAAGTAATAGTAACATGAGGTTTTGGCTGTCACAGAGCACTATCTGCTAAAGAGAGGTAGCTTGAACTGGAATGTTTGGTTTATCCAGCATTACTTATAGGGTGGCACACCTTTTAATTTGCAGAAATAGTTCTAGTAAATATGGCCAGACAGAGGAATCATTAAATGCAGGTCATGGTTCTAAAACAAGGAATAAACAGAGCAAGAGTGCAGAGTCAGACCTTAATTCCACCTGTCTCCTGCAAGGAATTTCACTGGATTAACAGTGGCACTCTCCTACAAATATTTATATATTTATTTCTATAACAGAGCCAATATCTACAAGAGTCCTCAGCCTCAACACTTCGCACGGATGATTCAACTCTTTCACAAATACCCTTCAGCTGCGTTCTCTTTTTCAGCTGTACATTCCAGTGCAAGCTGTTGTTAGCCCTGCTGCACTGTTCACATGATGTGAAGAGGCTGATTTTTTAATTCATATAGGTAACAGAGGAGCTGTCACTGCATCTGGGATCGGTACTGCCACTCTGTCCTCCAAGATGATGGGAAGTGCTTAGGACAGCAGGTTGTGTTGGGAATACGCCAGGTCTGTGCTGCATTGTTCCTGGCTAGAGATTTAGGGGGCTTCAATAAACCTTACTGTACCACAAATGAAAGTGGGGCCATAGGGAGAGTGAGGAGGGCTGTCTCCCTACAGGGAAACTGTTTCCCAAACAACTCTAAGTATTTCACTAAGTCCCAGAATAGCCATTTATTGCCTCACTCCTCACTGAATTTACAGTCCAAAGTCAGCCTTCTTAACAAATAAAACCAGCTAGTAGCAGCAATCTGTGCCAGTCTGTGTTACCTCCAGCAACAAAACTCTGCTTTCCCAGTCAGAAGCAATTCTAAATAGCAGTTCTCTATTTCAAAGACCTTCAGCATGCAGCAAGTATGAAGAGCAATTCATATAGCATTCATCACAAATCTAATACACCTAACAGCTCAAAAGAAAAGTTTTCTTTTCAAATTTCACTTTGATTAACTACTCACATTTTGGTTTGCAGCAAGATTTTAACTCTTTGATTAAAAAAAAAGCTATCAGAAATTAAGTCAAAGATCAAGAAGCACACAAAGGAAGGAAGATACTTTCACGCAGGCTGGATTTCAGAGATTTAACTGCAAACCTCACCTTGATGCTACAGGCAATACTTAACTAAATCCCAAGGACAACTGCAGTATCTTATCCCTAAAGGTCTGAAAGAGCCAGAGTCAAAGTTGGCAGGTGAGAAAGTCACCCAGTCAAGTATCATCCTAGCAGTGAAAGTGCCTCAGGGCTGAATTTGGCTTTGAAGTGGAATGTAGAAGAGACTAAGGGGTAATGACCTAAATGGCTCCATTATACACCAAATATAAATGTGTGTTTGTTTGAAGTGGTCTTGAGAAAAATGCATTGAAACAGTGAAAATTTATATTTTCCACTTTTGACTTTTTATTGAATCACTTTGCACTTTTTGCATTTATTTTCAAGAAATCAGAAACATTCTGTGGCCTGTTGCTGGTGCTGAGTCTCACATGCTAGATCATGGAGTATTATTATTTGTGCATCGGTAATGTCTGTTTATACAATTTCTGCATAATTGGAAATATGTGCTGTATGCTGAGTCAAAACATTTTACTGTGATGAAAAGGTATACTGCTGACTTCTGGAGAAGTGAAGGGTAATTGAAATAACCCATTCCTTTTGTGCTGAAAGGCAAGTCATGGGGGGAAGAGGCATCAGGAGTTCAACTCTTTCTTCTCACAAATCCTGTACATTGCTTTTTTTTTCCATCTTTATGTTGCTTAAAAAACCTGTTTCACATTGCCAACTCCCCATGTAGCTTTTTATTCCTATGCAAAAAAAAGAAAAAACCAAACAACAACCACCCCACAGTTCTTAATTCCATCCAAATTTGCATTTTAATTACTCCTGCCTTTTGGAAGGTGAGATGTAGGTGATGCCTTAGGCTTCAGGGGTAATGAATATGCACTCATTACAGGGCAGCATGACTCTGTACCCTCTACTATGTTCTTCAACAGCAAGATTCACTGCAGCTACAGCCCCCACCTATGGATGACTAGAGGCAGTCTTCAGCTAGCAGCTGCAGTTTCATTTCATGCCAGAAGCATCAGGCTGACTTTCTTAAGTAATCTGACTTTTATCCTCACCCCTAAGACAGCAAAAATTGTTTTTTGACTGAACCACCAAGGAGCCTTGAGCTGCCTTTAATACAAAAGTTTAGCATTAACCTTGGCACATGAGGAGAGCATAATTGCAATAGTCCCCCATGTTGACTTAGTGTTACAAAGAATGTAAGGTCACCGTGGTGTTTTCAGTTGGGCTTCTGGTGGGTGAAGTTGAACTACTTGCTGCTCTGGCCTCTCCTCGAGGTTGGCCTCACCATGGGCAGGAATTAAGAAGTCCAGCCCCTTCACTACTCTGCAGAAGTTTCGAGGAGCTCAGATTCATATTGTCACTATGGCTGCCTAAAGCATGGCCACAGCATCAATCTTCTGTCAACTGGCCATTTTAAGAGCGCTTAGCTTATCCTCCAGCCTGTTATCTCAGTACTAACCATAAAAGAATTCAGGCTTTTTCACTTCATACTGTTTAGTGAGCTCAGTGCACGACCATAAAAAAGGAACAGGAAGAAAACGCAAAGCTGAGTGAAGCAAAAATTTATCATAACAGGGTTTTAAAGGATGTGGGGGGATAAAAGCCATTAGGTACTGGTAATTTGGCACTGTGGATCAGAAGATGTTGAGAATGTTTAATGAGCAAGTGTCGAGACAATGAAGTAAGAGCAAATGAACTGATTAACCTGCTGGTTTCAGTAGAATGACATCCAAGCAAACAGAAGTGAAAACTGGTACAGGGACTGCCTTATGTGTCTCTCACTGGCTGTCAGCGCATTAACTCCAGACTACAATTATTAACTTAATAATAACTACAATTATTAATTCAGTCTTGATACAAGGTACCAATCAGGAACCTAGCATTATTGCTGTGACAAGCCATGTCTTAAAATGCTTTTACAAACTCTTCTATTAAGGTTCATACTAACTGAAGCCCAGTTCAAAGAGGGATTACTTTTTCTGTAATTTAGGTGAGATGCAACCACATAAGAATCCAGATTTGAAGTTCATGAATTACAGCTAACAGATTTTAGTTAGGACATTACTTCATGCAAGTCTTCCAGGAAGTGTGTGTTTCTTGGTAGCTGATGCACATCAGTGCATCCCAGTATATAGGCATGCAGGCTGATTTTACTTTTCTTGCTTTTTTTCTGCATAGCCTTTCTAGTGTGGATAATAAATGTGCTAACATCCTTTTGAAAGTCACATTTCCATCTCTTCTTTTATATGTTCTCTTGAACACAGGGTGAGGGAAGGATAATGGGAAAATCTGACACTGTGTTTCCAGAGATGATCTGGAAACTCATAGACTGTTTCCAGTCTGACAGACTGTTTATACAGTAAAGACAGATGGGAACTGGAATAATGGAGACAGTACAATTCCCTTCAAGAACTTCCAGAAATTGTTACCTCTACCTTCAAAAATTGACGAAGGACCATTCTAGTCTTCCTGATGTCAACTACTTTTCCTTCATCAATCACACTGGCATCGAATAATGTGATAAGTTGCCCAGTGGCAATTTGTTATCTGCCCTCAGAGGTCATAACTACAGTTATGAATTAAGTAGCTTCCCACTCACCTCCCACTGCATGACTGAAACCTAACTCTTCACTGCCTGCACTACTTGGCCAGTACTACCTGAACAGCAAGTAACCTAAAGTAGCTGGTATGGGAAAAAACCCACACCAATCCTAACAACATGGTATAATTTCTGGTCATGCTTTCTGGCTAATTTTCCCAGCATCTCAGAATATATTGTTAAGTCCTTTTTCTTTGCTCCTTTATAAAGGAAAGCATTTGTAGTAGGAACTGCCTTGCTCTTTGTGGGTAACACTTTTTCTGTAGGTGTTTACAAAATATTGCACAGTGACAGAAAATGAGGAAGTCCTGTGCAACCCTGATAAAAAAATAGTGTTAATACAGTTTGCTGTAAAGCTTTCAAAACAGCATTCAAAAAACTCTCCTATCCGGAAGGAAACCCTGCAGGATGTCTGTCTCCTTTCCCACCTTTCACCAGCTTTACTTGGGACCACAGAGAAGCACAATTCCTCTAAAATCAGAATCTTTCCTCTAGTGATGGGTGAGAATCCAATAATGACTAAAATGCTGGAAGCCATTTGTTCCAACAAACACCACTACAAAAACCACACCACTATAAACCAAGTTTCTGCATGCAGCAGAGTCCTTAGAGCTGAGGAGCAATGATGGGATTTATGATTCAAACACCAGTGGAACTTTAAATATAGTGCTCCAAGTGGGAGTTATTTTGTTCAAAATCACTCTTTCAGACTCTAAATGCTTAAGGTAACAGAAAGAAACACCAGGAAAACAGCATGGGCCATCTTCTTTTTGTTCTTGTCTTCAGTGTGCAAGCTGCTTTTGAGTCAGTGCTCTCAGGCTACCCTCTGTGTGCTAGTTTTGAGTGAAAGATCACACTGAGGAATAACTCAGCTTTCAGAATAGGTCTGCAGCCTCCTGCAGGCAAACCTGCGACGGCTCTGCCATGTGCCCAGCTGCCTGCAGTGGCAGGCACTGAATCATTCTGCCAGCAGCACAGCTGGATTAAAAGTCTGCTGCTCCCCTCAGCTCTGCTAGTTCAACTCTCAGTGATGGCTCTCTAGCCTGGTTCTGTGATGTGTGTTGACTGAAAGTAGAGTTCCTTTCTGATACTCCTAAAATAGTTCATCTGACTATGATGTGGGCTCAGGGATTCAAAATACATCTCCATGGTATATCATTAGCTCAAGCATCAGCACTCCGCTTTTTAGTACAATCTTCCTGCTACTGAAAAGGGAATTTCTGAAACATCACTAATCTAACACTGGGGCCATTCATGAGTCGAAAGAGATCACAATGAGAGTAGAATGTGAGTTTAACTCAGAATCTAACCATGCAGGAGTACGTGCCATTCAGCTAATGAGGTCTAGACATATTAGCACCTCTGATAGCTGCTGCTGCACAGGTGACTGAAACTTGCAATGACACTTCCTTAGACTGTTAATGAAGCTTAGACTGGTGTTTAGGAGAGGGATTTTGCTTTAAGTTTGGAGAATGCATAGTGCCGACAGTATATATAGTACATTCCATTAGCTTCACACAACCTAGGTGGATACTGATAAAGTATCTCCACAGAATAAGGTCACCAATGTTTTCCTGTGTCTGAAAAGTCCAGAATTATACTCTTTAATTAAACTGCAGCATTAAGATGAGATCAAATTGTCACAGGAGGCAAGGGGGAATGCCTTCAAACAGGAGTTGTTGCAGGCAGAATAATAATGTTCTGCCCTGACAACAGTTTTCTGGTAAAGCTGATAAAACCCCTTTTGTACTGTTCCACTGATGTAAGTGGTGCTACTTGCCTGTTAAGAAGCTACTCAATATGACCTCAATGCACATCATCTGTGCGTAGTCACACTTTCTTTGTTCAATATTTTTCCTCCTACCTGCTTATGTCTGGTGTGTAAGGTTTATTAGTGAGAGGGCTGCTCTTAACAGAAGTGGAACAGGCAAGCCCTACTGTAATCTGCCTTGTCTTTTAAGACTCCTTATTAAAGGAGCCCCAGGGAAAAGTCTGGCAGAAGCATACTCTCAGGAAAGAGTCTGACTGACTGTGGTAATACAAGATAAATTAAATTCATATGAAGACTTCTATTGCAGCAAGTTAGAAGCAAGGATTCCCTTTGCTTTGAATAGTACCTTAACACAACTGGCTACTTCGTAACAGTCAAATATATTTACAGGTGTTGTTTTATCCCTATGGTACTAAGCTGTGGTTGGTTTTTTTCTTCTCCTTCCTCCCAGGATGAAAAGAATCAAGTATTAACAACAAACGTCTGGCTACAAATGGTAAGTTTTGAAATAAAGTAGTCATTTTCCCCCTTTGGTCATTCAGTTTAATGAATTTTAGGAAACTTTAAAGCTTTTGTTCTGTATCTTGCTACATAGTGTACAAAGCTAAGCTGAATGGAAAACTGTAAGGCTGAGATTTAGGTCTTGATGTTTCAGGTATTTCTAAAATCTTGAAGAATTTGAGTCACAACACTAAGTAAGTTACTAAGTCATTTTAGTTGATTTAGGCATGCTAAACTCTTGATTAGCATAAGATAATGGTGTCCCAAAAGTCCCACATACAGTAACTGTAGGTGCAAGTGCCTGATCACTCATTTCAACAATCTCTGCCATCCTACTTGCTTTTCTGTCTGCCTCGATACTGCAAAAGGATTTTAATGTAAACGGCCATGCTGTTCCCATGCTGTTCAAAATGTCTTTTAAACATAGGTTGTCATCAGAAGTTAACTGTGAACATGAAGGGTTTTTTTAATGTTTCTTCTCCAAATTCTGTTATCTCAGTTTCATGACAAAAATGGGTACACGAACATTGGTTTTCTAATGTGCCGCTGGGAAAAAGTTGTACTTTTTCCTGGGTTCCCAGTTTGTTTTGCCCACATAGGGTGTTCATTCTTCAAACAGTAGCTTTATTTTACCTTTTCTTGCAATACTTAGTTGCTATAGTTGCCACAGAATTTCGCATTCTCTCTTATTAACAGTAACTATTGCCACCACTAGATACCACAGCAGAGAACTTTGTCCCCATTAACTCATGGCTGGCATTGCTGGACAGAAGAAGTTTTACTCATGTTTGTAATAAATGGGGCAGAACATTCAAGAACTTTGTGAGAGTATTTTGAATTTCTTTTCTCTGGAAGGTTAACTAGTGAGCGAGCTCCTCCTGAGCAAAGGAGGCTACACAGGTTTATTGAGTTGATTGCTTATCTTTTTGCATTAGTTTAAATTAAGACTTCGAATTAACAAGATGCTTTTCACCATGCTGACTACTGTGGGCTTCTAATGCTTCCACAAAATACTTCTACTGTAAGTCTGTGCTTTACAAAGATGGAGTGGTACAGGCAGCTTTCTCCTTACTACAGCAGCTAGGATGAGCATTCGCCATTGGTTGAATTCCCATCTCTAACACAGAAACTCAACTGTTTGGATTAAGTAAAGGTTTACAGAAGAGTTTTATTATTCAAAATAACCATGTTGCTACCACAGAAACTTTACACCTTTCAGGTTCTTTACCCAGCTCGTTCAGTTTAAAAGTATTCTTTTATAGAGCACCTCTCTTGCACTGTGGTAGGAAACAAATGAAAGAGTATTTTGATGATCTAGAAGGGATAGCATGGCTATTCTATTTATTCACAAAGAAAAGCTAACATGGAAGAAGCATTCACCCCGTGTTATTTTACAGGCTTGTACAGCAAGATTAAAATTGTCAAATATAATATGGTTTTGGCTTTGAGCTACAATGACAACAGTTGCTATGACTTCTCACCAGGAAAACATAAAACAATTCATACTCAAGGAGCTATCAGTTACTTTCCTTCCTTTTTATCCCACAGCATCCTTATCCTTTTGGAGATTGTTTTCCTTTTTCCTCTAAGGAAATTCCTGATTCTTTTATATATTCTGTATTTCTTTTGATTTATTCACTGTAACACATTCTGTATGTGGAGCATGTTAAGACTGCAGTGAACAGATCACTTGATGACTATACAGAATAGGGCTACTCTTCATGGCCTGTGTACACATTTAAAAAAAAAAAGCAATGTGTTTGCATATAACTTTCTAATAATGGGATATTAGACACATCAAAGCATGCTTAAGGCAAACATATGTCATTTTCTTATGCTAAATGGTCTGATTTTTTTTTTCCCCTGAATTTCCCACTTTACTGTCTTTCTTGATCTGTATGTGTCTATAATCAGTGATGCATCCTAAATATAATTTACTTAATTGCCACTGAAATACTTAAGTACAAAAAATATTCTAGGAGAAAGATGAATGTAAGTCTAGTATTTATACATGCAGACTCTTTGATCCTGAGTACTATCTCCATGGCAATACTGTTCAGTATCAAGATCTTAAACTTGATCTAAGTTACAGCAGAAGCCTTGCCCTGTCACACAGATTAATACTAACCCAACTGTCTTGAGTTGTTTGCTAGTTTAATCCACATCAGATGTACTTCAGCTACAGTGGAGATCATAGCTCTATAGTCAAAACAAAATGAGGCAGCTCATGTCCAGCTGGACGGGTAAGCACTCTGTTCACACAGCTAAACCAAGCAACTGTACAATCTGCTTAACACTGTCTGTAATATAGACTTCAATACTAAATTTTCTATCACCCTTTGGACTGTTCTTAAATCAGTGTCACCCTATGCTACTACCTATTGGCCATGGTAACTCCTAAAAGAAGTTAGAACAAGAAATTATTGGCTACATCACTATAAATTATTGCAAGGCAGTTCAGATGGAAATGAAGGGAGGAAGCCAAGCTGCAGCTTTGTGGCAGCTGCCTGCAGCCTGCCAGCCCTGGCCCTGCCACGGCTGCTCACAGCAACTGGTACTGTTAGCTCCTGGAAATGAAAAGGAGCTGCCTAAAGCCAACAAAAGCCCACAGCCTCAAAACTACATATTGTATTTGTTTGCATTGCTGGACTTCGTAAAAAAAGAGTTCTCATGAGGATCTCAGTACTTCTACATTGCACAAAGGATGAAGTGGTAAAACATACAGTGATATTCATGTACCAGGAAGCTCATGTGACACAATTCACTACAAATGGATGTAAAATTCAAAAAAGAAGAATTTGAGAAGTTGTTAATCAGCTTACAGAAACTGTATATAGACAAGCATGGGCAATACACATGGTTTAATTAGAGAACTGTGAATGGAGCAGGCAGTGAAAACAAAAATCTATGAACAAAGCCAAACAGATATTCTGGTTTAAGATTTATGTAAAAAAACTGTTATTTGCAAAGGGAAAAAACAACACACAGCTCAGATAATTTGTCCAGGTGAAAAAGTGCTACAAATTCATAGCAAAAAATGAATGAGAAAAACATGGAAGCACAGACCAAGAAATTGTGTGGCAAAAGCTAGACAAAAGATTTGTGCTAAATGCTCCTAGATGGGTTGCATGCATCAAAACAGTCATTTATGAACACTTTTAGAGGTACAAGAATGAATTTGAATACCTGCAGTGTGAGGGTAACAGGAGACTTTGGTGTGTCATACTGAAACTTCCCTGTGACAATAACGCAAGAAATTATAGAGAATGATCAATAATATTACCTCCATAATACCCATTAGGATTATTTTCTGAGCCTAAAATCTGTCAAAGATTTTGACAAGGGCCACTGGACCATTGAAGAGCTAAGTACTGTACATTTACTCACCCGTTTCAAAGTTTACCTTTAAAAGACTAACATTTGGAATTGCAACAGCATAGCAAATCTGGAGAATTTTACACTGTAAGTTATGTGATACCTACAGCTATATGAAGTTAATGTAAATAACATAATATTAAAACAGAGGCACAATATAATGAAGTATCGTATAAGGAAAAATAGATTTTGTGGGAAAAAAAAGAACTTTTTTTCTTATTTATACCTTTTGCACACAACAGTAGCCATCCTTGTATCCTGACAAATTATCTGCTCAGTAAGGGGTGAAGTGCAACCTCAATTTGAGAAAAACACAGTAGTTAATGCTAGTATTTCTCAGGATAATACGAGTTTGGGGCAGTGCTTCTGTTTCTGACTGTGCAGGACCATATGACCATATCTGAGATTCAGCAATGCCAAACACAGACTAAACACCTGTTGGTTTGACTATGACAGACTCCCTGCCTATACTGGTAGTCAAGGACAAGTTTCAAGGTTGAAAGGAGCATGGAAAGAGGAGATGCCTCCAGTGCAGTAGGTGCCAGCCAAGAAGGAACTTTGTGAGACAGTGCAGTGCTGCTGAGCATCTGCTTCAGAGGTTGCCTAACTTCAGACCACAAGAGCTAAGACCTTTTCTGTTAGTTTTGACTGTTCTGCTATTGCAGCTGTTTTCCCTGTCAGCAGTGACTGTTGGCTGCTCTACCGCGTGTCTATAATCAGGTTATTACAACCCGAGGATTTCCAACCACAAAAAATAAAGTTTTCTATGAAGATAAACATAATTAATGTATGAGTTATAAGAGAAAATCTGTTCTATCCCATGCGCTGGAGGCAGAATGAACAACAAAACACAAGCACCCAAATCTTTTATAGTCTGTATGTGCACTGCAGTATGAATCGAACATGAGGCTTTTGTGCTTTCCACTGAGCTCTCGATGGTCTGATTCACCCTTTCCAAAAATCTCACTGCCTGAAGCTATTAGTATCTCTTTAACAAAAGACCACCTATTGTTTCAGGCTATCCAGTCCCTAGAGAACTACAGTAAACCAGTGGATGAGGTGACCTAACTTATTTTTTCTGTGCATGTCTTAGTACTGGACAGATCATTATCTACAATGGAACGTGTCTGAATACCCAGGAGTGAAGAATGTCCGTTTTTCTGATGGACTGATTTGGAAGCCAGATATTCTTCTCTATAACAGGTACACGTACTTTTTTCATATTGGGACGGACAGAAGATCAGATAATTACAGAATCGCAGAACAGCCCAGGCTGGCAGGGACCTCAAAAGATAACTGATCCAAACTATCATGGGAAAAGGAGCCTAGCACCGTCCAGTTGCAAAGATAAGGCAACACGAATGACATAACCATCTCTTCAAAATGCCTAGGTTTGGAACACTTTTCAAAAAACCTGGAAAGTTTTGGAATACCGCAAATAAGTGTCTGCATATACCTGTAAACAACGACATCCTCCCTACCACCCGTTCTGGTTGGGTTTCGTGAGGTTAAATGCTCCATCCCTGACAGTGCTCAAGACTGGGCTGGACAGAGCCTTAGGCAACATGGTCTACTGTGAGGTGTCCCTGCCCACGGCAGGTCTTAAGGTCCTTTCCAACCCTAACACACGGATTCTATGATTAGAAAACTAAACTTTCCTGGCTGTGTTCAATGGTACATGTAGTGATAATTTCCTCTTAAATACTTTGGTCTAAATGTTTACTGGTGAATTCAAATCTGACTTTTGACTCTTGTCTGGTTTTAGGCTGGGCTCCACTAGAGGCAGCATGGGTAAATGCCAAAAAGTTATGTTCACATTTTTCCATGCCCAGTTTTGTGTCAGTCTTTCTTTCTGCTACAAAAATAGCTGGGATATTTACTGCTCTCCTCTTCAAACTGTCTGTTCTGAGTTGGGCTCATTTCAGACAGACTGCCATCAATCCAACGCAGACTGTTTGGTTGACACTGAGAAATTCTTTGCTGCACCATTATATGGTAGTTCCCATTGTGGAATTTGTTTGGTTTAAAAAGATAAAGCACTGACACCTATCTACTCTTTTAACAGCTTGCCTTTTTCTGCAGTTGTGGGCCTGTGTGCTGTTCCTCAGGTATCAGAAAGACCTTGCATCTGCTTTGTACATGTTGCACTGCCTATTTTTGTATTAGTGAGGGTAAATTGTTATTTTTTGCCCATGCAGATGACAAGAACCTTTTGGCTTTTTTCATCTGTTTCTCTGCCATATGTCTACAAATGACATCACTGCTGTGTTTATCAACCCGATTCCCCCTCCCCACTTCAGGAGCTTTTTGTTGCAGCAAGACCTAGAGAATAGCTGTACCCAATATGTCAGCTGCAGTTACACTCCCTTTTGCCAGTATCATGATCAATGTCACTGTCACAGGTGCAGTTGAATTGTAATAATGTGGTAATAGCACCCAGAGGACTTCTCTCTAGGGCCTACATTACTGCTTTGCTTACAGCATGCTGCAGTGCTTCTCTCAAAGGTACAGTTAATACTAAACAATTTGAGGTAGTCTTCACTAGCGATCACCATACTTACTACTTACGGTAACTGTCTGTAAAGACTAATCCTTGTTCCTGTTTAAGCATGGTGATTAGCACTCAATCTCCATGCACCAGCCTAGAAGCCCTTTTAAATGCTCTGTACACGAAGTGCAGCAGCATGCAACCTGGACAACTATCTTTGTAATAGTAATCTTGCTTAATGTATTTTTCCATGCAAAATTGTTCCCTTGAGCATTTATTCCTAGCTACCTTGACTCCATAAATGGCAGTATTATTGGGAGAATCCAACAATTCAGGCATTCATTTCCTATCTCCTGCTGAATTACATACAGTGTATGCCATAAAATTGGTACTGTACAACAGCATTCCAAAATAATGAATTATGACAATATTCTTCCTCACATATATCACATACCTGAGACTTTCAGTATATCTGAGGATTTATGCTTCAATATTTAAGTATAACCAAAATGAAATGAGTAATATTAATACATGTGCTAACTGTAGCCGAAGCACATTACAGAATGAGAGGGATAGCTTAACATAAAACACCAGTTTTCTTTTAATACAGGTTTTTGACTCTTGGGATTATTAACTATGGCATGGTTATGAAGTGATTATTCTACAGTGTTTCTATTTCAAACATATATTTAATCCAGAATCTTATTCAGAAATTAGTCAGGGAGCAAGGCTATTTAAAACAAGTTCTTATTCCTGTATGAAATAGCATTGTGACTGTTATGACATTCTTTTATAGTGACATTGTGTTTTGAGATAGATACTTTCAATTTCTATGCACTTCACTAGGGACATGCATCTGCTGTTACAAAGGTATTAATGAGCTATAAATTCACATTTTATTTTAATGAACGGATGTTTCACTATGTTTTAAATCCTTACACATCATGCTGCAGCCGAGTACACAGAAACCTGTGGCAGCTTTATTAAATTTTACATCCAGTCTATAATGTAGAGAGCAGGGCCAGTTCATCTGTAGTTTTTCTGAGGCAAAAAAAATCTTGGTCTATGCACAAATTCCAGGACTGCGTTAGTGTCATGTACGGACTCTCTCCCATTTTGTTAATTTTACTAGACTTATTAAATAAGTGCACATTTGTGGAGGCATTATTTTCCAAATATTAAGGCCACATAGTGGTTAGTATCACAGTATCACAGTATGTTAGAGATTGGAAGGGACCTCAAAAGATCATCTAGTCCAATCCCCCTGCCGGAGCAGGAACACCTAGATAAGGTTACACAGGAACGTGTCCAGGCGGGTTTTGAATGTCTCCAAAGAAGGAGATTCCACAACCTCCCTGGGCAGCCTGTTCCAGTGTTCCGTCACCCTCACTGAGAAGAAGTTTCTTCTCAGGTTTAAGTGGAACCTCTTGTGCTCCAATTTGTACCCATTACCCCTTGTCCTTTCATTGTTTGCCACTGAGAAGAGCCTGGCTCCATCCTCGTGACACTCCCCCTTTATATATTTATATACACTAATAAGGTCACCCCTTAATCTCCTCTTCTCCAAACTATAGAGACCCAGCTCCCTCAGTCTTTCCTCATAAGGGAGATGCTCCACTCCCTTAATCATCTTAGTTGCCCTGCGCTGGACTCTCTCCAGCAGGTCCCTGTCCTTCTTAAACTGAGGGGCCCAGAACTGGACACAGTACTTCACAGAATAACAAAAATTCTACTTTGTCATCTCAATGTACTGCAGGCAATATGTGTTTTCAAGCAGTTATACCCTGAAGAAGAGATGTAGCAGAAATGGTTTTCTATCATTACATTCGAGTCCAAAGTTTCATCAAGCAAAGGCTTAGCTACTTGGTGCGTTCCTAATTGAAGCACTGCACTTCAAAACCAATTAGAAGCACAGTGTAGAAAAACACATATGCTCCTTTTTCAGAAAGAAGAATTTCATATTTGAGTCTGTGTACCTCTTGATGTTCTTTAAAGAATGTCTTAGAAAAAGCACAGTCACATGGAAATGAATCCTAGTTTCTTGATCACTTGTGCACATGCACGCATGCACACCTGTGTGAATACATGCATTTGTATGGTCTTTCTTGCTGCCCCTTTTCCCAATATCCTCTGAATCCATGTCTGCCAAATTTAGCAGTGCAATTGGTAGAGATCTTCGCAGTAACAGTTTCTTACAAATGTCATGAAAACAGACAACCAAAACGAGGAGGGAGAACAATTAGTGCTCAGAGTGGAAGAGAAGCTGCAACATGAACTCAGAGAACCCAGCCATGAGCTGTGAAGCTAAAGGAGAGTGGCCTGCCTTGAATCAAATTGTCTTTTCCCCTCAATATGCTAGAATCCATTTGTGCTACATACATGATATTTAGACTTTTCTGCTTGTCTTCAGAGTTCAAATTAAATAGTTGTAAGCTTTTCAACACTGTGGGACTTCTGCTCACCACAGTAAAAAGTGCAACTCCAGATGAGCAAGTAACTTATTTGCATTTAGTTTTTTTCTTGTCTGCATATATCACAGACATGCCCAGATACTTTTTAAAGTTAATTTCTTCAAATACATAAGGAATAAATCAAATGCAAAGTGACAATGACTAAAATAATGATTGCTTTATATGAAAGATACAAAATTTGCACCAGAATAGCTCAAATATTAAAGTTCTCTTTAAAAAAAAAAGACTATTTCAATAAGGGTTTTCCTGCTGGAAAAAACATGCCAGTTATTATTCTACTTGATTTTCTGCTAGAAATAGGATTATTTCACTTTCTCCCCCTCTCAGATTCTTACTGCGTTTTTCTGGTGATGTTTTAGGTGATCAGAAAATCATGAGATACAGAACCGCTAGTAGGCAAACAGGCTATCAGAATCTTGTCATGTTCAAATCAGCCTAGAGACAACACAGGTTTTTGGGTCAACAGAAGCACAGACATTGAGGCTCGCGCAACCTCCTTTGCCCTGCCCAAGAGCAGTTGGCACGGTATTTGCCCTGTGTGCCAACCAGTCCCCACAAAGTGACTGTTTGGAAACTACAAACAGTACAACAAAATACAGTAGCCTGTTTTCTATTTCACTTCTCCACTGCACAAATGAAAGCCCAAGAAGGGAGCCCACGTCCATGATCAGGCATGAACTCAACACAGCTGTCCCTGAAATAATTTTGAGATGCTATGATCATTCACTGCTAGAACCTTCCCAATACGTTCTGTGCAATTTAACGTAGGCACCAATTTCAATAACTCTGACAATTTCTTGAATATCTAGGTCCCAAACTTTCAAAGATGTGCAGATCAGAATCTGTAATACCTTACCATAAAGACCTGCTGTAGTAAATCGGAACTGTGAAAGAGGGCACCATACTATCCGAGTATACATCCACTGCAATGCTGAGAAAACATGTTTCATAGAGTGATTTAATTCAGCAAACTTACTCAACTTTATTTCATCATCTAAACATTGAAAAATGGGGTGTTTCCCATCTAGAAGTTCTTAACATTTTAGTGCCTAGTAAATTCCTGTGTCGTATTGTCAGCTGTAGCTCTGATGCTCCCTGGCAGGAGCTGCCAATTCATAATTTGAAGCACTCTGCAAGTAACATGATTCTTTCCTAGAGACTTCAAAAAGGCACACTGCGCCAGTCCTGGCCAGCACTATTACATGACACCTCTAATGTGGTTTCTTTTATTGCTGAACCCAGTTTGTGGGTTCTGAAACAGACAATGAAGGCTGAAGCTGCATTAAACTGTCTTAGGCATGCCACGTAGTAATAGTGTTCACACATGCAAAGGGGTAGGATGAGACACTGTAGTATCCATGTAGTCATTAATTGCTTTTCATATAGACAGCAAAAACAGAGTTTTCTCTATATAGGTGCTTGGGAAGTATTTAAAAAGCACTTACTTTCCAATGGAAATCAGTAAGAACCCAGGCACTGTAATGAATGTAGTGGGATAGGTAAGCAGCAATGAGGTGGCTTACCTTCACTTGCAGTTGTTTGTCAGGTGCAAATCTAATATTATCAGTATCTGAGGTCACAAAAGTCTGGTGTCAGGAGAAAAGCTGTCAAGTTATGGGGGTGAAATAATCCTTCTATGAAGAATGGATTTGTCTCAGATAGTCTTCAGCCACTCAAAGAACTTATAACCCATTTTATTTCTTCCCTGTTCTAGTGCTGATGAAAGATTTGATGCTACGTTTCACACTAATGTTTTAGTCAATTCTTCAGGACATTGCCAATATCTGCCACCAGGTAGGCTCTTTCCATGTCATAAATTTTGGTAACTTCGTATGTATGGTGTGGTTTCAAATGTCACATTAATTCTCTGGTATTTATCTAGCTAGCATCATCTGATCTAGTTAAGCCTAGATGCATTATGAATTAAATGGTTAATACCTTTGTATGAAAAACACCATAAAAAGTACATGTTTATTTTAAATCTGTGAATTCTTCTGTCATAATGCACTATTTCAGAAGTGTGGAAGTATGAAAGAAGATAAAAAATAAAAGCCCTCAATATTAAAAGACATTGTTTCTTAAAGGCATGGTAATGCTTCTTACTAAAAAATCATTTCATTAATTTAGCTGGCTCTTTTAGTAACATGTTAACTTTACAGTAAGATGCTCAGTAACATCTTGGATGCGTCTTCTATTTGAAGTGATCTGCTGGGTGCTTCATCAATACACTGTTAGTCTGAAAAGAGTGTGTTTGATATTTACTTGATATCAGCAGTGGAGTACTGTTTCTATTCCTAAACTCAACTGGCATAATTAGAATTAACTTATCCTAGAATCTGAATTTTAGAAACTACAGCAATAACGCTGCGTGCTTTCCAGACAAAGTAGTTTTTTCTATTTAAGATCCCCAGAGGATTTCAGGCAGTTGCCTGTTGTTATTTCGATTTAAGATCTTCCTTTTGGTGGGGTTTTTCAACTCAATTATGAAAGCTGCCAAATGTCAGGGCCTGACTCAACAAGTGAAAAAAAAAGAAGCTAGCTTTCCTCAATAAATCAAGATCATGTATACCTAACAAGATAGCAAAACATTTTTTAGGATTTATTTTATTCATTAAAAGAAATAGGAGAAACAGATTGAATATTCTGCTTCATTTCTTCCTGAAATACAGTATCTAGAAATCTGAGCTTTTCTCTAAATATTGTCCTACCATGTGCTAAATGAAAATGTAGTTAAAAAAAAATAGTTTATAACATCAACATGTTAATGGTTCTTTTCCTTTTCTGTGACTAACTTTTGCTATTCATATGTCAAGGCATAACTGAGATTAAGTATGCTTTACAAGTGAAAAACACAGGGTGAAACGTAGAACAAGGTCTGGTTACAAAATTTACATGAAATTATGTGGAACAAGCTCTTAAATTAAGTGTTCTTGTTTAAAATCCAATCTAGGCATATTTAAAAGCTCATGCTACATAGATGTGCGCTGGTTTCCTTTTGATGTTCAGAAGTGTAACCTGAAGTTTGGATCCTGGACTTATGGAGGCTGGTCCTTGGACTTACAAATGCAAGAAGCAGATATATCTGGTTATATTTCAAATGGAGAGTGGGATTTAGTAGGTAAGCTCTTGATTTCTTATTTAGCCTGTGAAACTGCAGCCTTATCTCCACTGCTGAAATTAATTAAATAGATTGGGAAATGAAGACAGAAATTAAATTAATAACTTATTCAGCTAGTAACATTTGACACTGAGAACAGGTGTAAGATGAAAATCAACATTAAAAAAGTAGAGGATGAAACTGTCACTTGAATTCAGTATCTTTTATCCAATTTTCTTTTATTACCTGACACAAACTATTTGATTGGGAATTAATCTTAAAGCAGTATTACCTATAGTGAAATTTAGCATTTAGAAAAAACGTATATCCATTTTAAAAACAATCGCTACATAATATACAGTTTATTCACATTAATTTATATTTTTCTTCCTCTTCCCTCCTACACAGGAGTTCCTGGGAAAAGAACTGAGAGTTTTTATGAATGCTGTAAAGAACCATACCCAGATGTAACATTCACAGTAACTATGAGACGTAGGACTCTCTATTATGG
This sequence comes from Neopsephotus bourkii, assembly GCF_033783945.1. Taxonomy (NCBI): domain Eukaryota; kingdom Metazoa; phylum Chordata; class Aves; order Psittaciformes; family Psittacidae; genus Neopsephotus; species Neopsephotus bourkii. The sequence goes on from NW_026900826.1 coordinate 5,935,903, forward strand.
ACTCAATCTTCTTATTCCTTGTGTACTGATATCAGCACTTGCTTTGTTAGTTTTTCTGCTTCCAGCAGACTCAGGAGAAAAGATCTCACTAGGTAAATCCTTAACAGGATATTGTAAATATGACCAAACCAAAAGAAGTTGCCCTTTTGAAAGTTTTTTAAATACTCTTAGTAGGCAAGGGAAAATACCTTGTGTGCCGTATTCTGGCTACAGAGCCATTTTTACTGTTGGTGAAGCTGTGTGATGCTTAACCCTTACTCTCAGCTTAGGGTACACTGAAGTTATGAAATGGGGAAACATGACTACCTGCTGCAGTTTCTGACTACCTTTCTTAAGAAGCAGGGTTTCATTTTTTTTTTGACATTTATTTACTGAAGAAAACCCCAACAATCACTGAGAAAAGCTCAAGTTTACAAATATGCATTTGTCCACTTTAGCAGAGAATTATTAATATTTCCTTTTAATAGTGAGTTGTATTAAGAGCCTAAGTTGCCTTCTCAGAAAGACTGATTCTAACTGCTACTATTATAACTGTGATAGTGAATTTAAACTGAACCATCGGTTTGTGAATCACATATGATGACTTTAAGTACTTGATCCTTAAGATGGAAGTTCGTGCCTCTTTTTTGCCTCATACAAACCTGGAAATGCACTGGCTTTGCCTAAGCGGATGTAACTGTTAAAAGGTAGAAACAAAATTGACCTTTGTCCAGAATGTGGTTTAACTGAGTAGAGGCTCCCTAATCAAGTCCTTCCCCATATTTTAAGATTAATTATTTATTCCTAAATCCTTTTCCAACTGACAATGAATGGCTCCTTATTAATTACAACTAGTCCTGAGAAAAGAGTGAAGTCTTATTCCAGAAGAGGGGAACTCATCACCGGGCAACAGAAGTCAAATTCCAAAAATCAACAGAAAGGACTGCTTGGGAATAGCCAAGTGCAGAATCCAACAGCTAATATCAAAAGAGATCAAAGTCTGTCCAAGACAGCAAATCTTTCAGGAAGATGATGTATTGCACCACCACCTGTAGCTTCTACGCCAATTAATCAGGTGTCATATGTTCAAGTACTCAAAATCACACCATGTTTCTAAAACAAGCAAGCAGCAAGAATTACTTTGATTTACCTCAGCTAATTAACAAATTGTGATAAAAGCTGAACAGTTACAAGGATCTAAAAATATGTACATCTCTGCAAGCACCAGTACTAGTTTGACAGTACTGCTACCCTGAACTTGAGGTAGTATAAGAAAGGACAGGAGTACCACTAACATGATGGTCCAAAGGTAACAGTGGGAATGCATCTTGCAAAGGGCACTCCTTTAGATTCATTTGCTGCTTCTTACAGCTTTGTGATTACAGGCTACCAATCTAATGTTATGTCATGTTTCTCTTTCAGGTATAACAGTTTTATTGTCTCTCACTGTCTTCATGTTACTTGTGGCTGAAATTATGCCAGCAACATCTGATTCTGTGCCCTTAATCGGTAAGCTCACTACTGCTTTTATTCACTTTCATATCTTTGTCAAATGAGGTGCAGTGACTTTGCATGAAGGCCAGCAATAAGGCAAATAACTACCTGTATAATGGCCTACTGCAACTGAATTAGAGAAATGTGGCCAGCTCATAAGATGCCATTGTGGGTGTGATCCCCTACAGAATGTCCATGCTCTCTCCTCTGAACAAAACAGAGAACCTATGTGTCTTGTAGGAAAGCATAAGCGAATTGGTTTTCTCTAGAAGTTGTTGCAGTTTTGACACCATTGGTCAGACATTAGGAATACAGAGCTAACCATGGGTAAATCTTCCCACTGTAATTGCTCAAACAGAACGAGAAACTTCTCAAAAGAAGTACTAGCCAGTCTCTACAATGCTGGTGAAAGAAAATTAGAGGACAGTTTTTTTCAAGGTTGCTCAGAAAAGGCAGGTGCTTAGTTCCACAGAGCCAGTACTGCAAGCTGGCTATCCTCTCAAAATAATGGCTGTCCTTTCTAGTTTTGAGAAATCTCTCATAAGTAGCCGAAGTAGCACGTGTATCATTACACTAGAAAAAGAACACTATGTATGCATGTATATAAACATCCCTTATTGCTACAAAGCAATATCAGCTGAAGTATATGGCTGTAATTATCTGTTTATTTTGCAGCTCAGTATTTTGCCAGCACTATGATTATTGTTGGTCTTTCTGTTATTGTCACCGTTGTTGTTCTACAATACCATCATCATGATCCAGATGGGGGGAAAATGCCAAAATGGGTAAGGTTTGATTTTCATTCATTATAGAATCATAGAATAGTTTGGAGATGGGTTGGAGAGGACCTTAAGATCATCTAGTTCCAGACCCCCTGCCATGGGCAGGGACACCTCACACACAGGTTCCTGTAGGCTCTGTCCAACCTGGCCTTGAACACTGACAGGGATGGAGCATTTACCACTTCTTTGGGCAATCTGTTCCAGTGCCTCACTACCTTCACAGTAAAGAACTTTTTCCTTATTAACTAACCTGAACTATTCCTGTTTAAGTTTAAACCCATTCCCCCTTGTCCTATCGCTACAGTCCCTGATGAAGAGTCCCTCTCCAAGATCCTTGTAGGCCACCTTCAGATATGGAAGGCTGCTATGAGGTCTCCACGCAGCCTACTCCAGGCTGAACAGCCCCAACTTTCTCAGCCTGTCTTCATACAGGAGGTGCTCCAGTCCCCTTATCATCATCATGGCCCTCCTCTGGACTTGCTCCAACAGTTCCATGTCCTTCTTATGTTGAGGACACCAGAACTGTACACAGTACTGCAAGTGGGGTCGCAGGAGAACAACTGCACAAATGTCCTGATCGAATAAGCAATATAGCAGCTTGTGTCCCATGTTTGATTCTTACTTTAAAAAACATATAAATGCTTCCTAAATGTTTTGTTTTGAAAAGTAGTTTTACCAGAAATGAGATGTCCTGATATGTTTTGCGTGGTTGGCTTCTTACAGTGCGTGTGTGTTAGAGAATGAATATACCTCAACTTGCTTATACATTCAGAATCTCTCTCATAACAGCTAGAAGCAACTCAGGATTTTGCTAAAAACTAAATATGTAAATGAAGGTGCTTTTCAAATAAGCTGCAAATATCAAAAGTAAAACAAGTAGAAGGAAAGAGGAAGGTACTGATGGATAATTTAAATGCATGAAATACACCATCCTCAAGATGCAATTGCGCAGCTGCTTTGTATTTAGCTGCTGTATGTCCAAAAACATCATCAGCCTAAAAAGCACTTGTTAAAGATGGCTGTTAAAGCAGAACTGAAGCTTGCTCTGAAAATCCTCATCTTTATATCTCTGGTCAAGAACATCAGTAAAGTCTTTTTCTGTGCATTATGATTCTTTTTATAATGTACTTCTATGAATGATTGTTTTCACAAAGAACATTATGCTGATACTAGATTACTAAATACTGATGCGCATCATTAGCTAACTGTCCACTTTTCCTGACTTCACCCAGCTCATGGCAGCATTAGGCATCACTGCAAATGGAAAGACCTTTCTCTTTTTTTCTGTCTAGAACAATGAGGTATTATTGCATACAGTAGTGCCCTGCAGACAAGAGATAATGAGATATTCCCTGACCTGTTCTGGGTAGTGACTTTAAAATAAATTTCAATTAAGAGAATCGATGGTGTATATCTTCATATGTATGTTTGATGACCTAAAAGGGACAAATGTTTAGTACTGAGCCAAACATCCTGAGAGAGCAGAGTACTTGAGGTTGAGGAGGGAGCTTTAGTGTTGAGAAGCTGAAGATCATTAAACATTATTTGGATACCAGTGGATTTTGGATCAAGCTCTCAGCTAACGAATATTATCCTTCTTGGTGAAGCTAGACAGTGTAAATAGAGTAAGAGGACAGGATCTGTCTCTGGTTGGGATGCTTGCCTGGATATATTATCAAGTCTGAGTGGCAATCCATAGTCGGAATAAATGGACCAAATTTAATATTAATTACAGTGAAGGATTTGCACATTATATGAAACAATAGTATTTCATTAGTGCTCTGGAAAAGAAACAGTGGAATGAGCTCTTAAAATCTGATTGAAATAAATAACAGAAGCTTGCATCTGAACTGGAACAGTCTCTGGCTTGTCTGCACTTTCTGTAAGGCTGGATTAAGGCAATTTGAAAACAGTAAAATGATACACATTGATTAAATTTACAGAATACTTTTTTTTTTTAAAGTAATTTTTCGATCTTTATGATAGCTACAGATCTGTTTTCTAGAATCTGTAATCACCTGTCGTGAAAACAATGTGAGAAGAGACTCATTGTAAAGCTTGGTGGCTTGGCCCAGTCCATTTTAGCATCTGTTTTAACAGCCCCCTCCAAACAGTAATGTCATGTGAATTTTATATTAGAGCATAAATACAAGTGAAAGAGTTGTAATTTATTGACCACAGTCTAAAGCAGTACTATTAAGACTATTATAAAGTAACTGTTCTTCAGTAAGTGGGTTTTCTTTTAGTTCATGGTTTCTAGTAAAGGTGGAAAAGGCCATCATGTTCCTACTTAAGTGTAAGGAGAACTCAACACTACAGAGACTCCCATCTTTAGCGAAAAGTTAGCCTGAGACAATCAATAGCACTACTAGAATTAAGAAAGCAGCCTCCATGGTGGGCAAATTAATCAGCTGGAAAAGTCTGGTGCTATTTTCTAGAACTCCTGCACAGACTAAGCAGAGACCGTGGACCAACCAGTCACCCAGGCTGCAAAAATACCAATAGTGCACAAGGACAGTGGCTATATGAAGAGATGCTTATTCTCAACAATTTTCTTTCAGACAAGAATCATCCTTCTCAATTGGTGTGCTTGGTTTCTGAGGATGAAAAGACCAGGGGAAGACAAAGTGCGTCCTGCCTGTCAACATAATCAGCGCCGAGGCAGCCTATCAAGTGTGGAGATGAACACTCTGAGTGCCCAGCAATCCAGTAATGGGAATATGCTATACATTGGGTTCAGGGGGCTGGAAGGGGTTCACTGCACACCTACCACTGATTCAGGGGTGATCTGTGGGAGGATGACCTGCTCACCAACAGATGAAGAAAACCTGCTGCACAGTGGCCATCCCTCTGAAGGTGACCCAGATTTGGCTAAGATCTTGGAAGAGGTCAGGTACATTGCAAACCGATTCAGAGACCAGGATGAAGAGGAAGCCATTTGTAGTGAATGGAAGTTTGCAGCCTCTGTAGTGGATCGGCTCTGCTTGATGGCTTTTTCAGTCTTCACAATCATTTGTACAATTGGTATTTTAATGTCAGCACCAAACTTTGTGGAGGCTGTGTCTAAAGATTTTGCTTAACTCCTAACTACAATCTGATTCTCTGAAGTATGATATGTAGCAAATAAGAGTGGGGTTTTCTCTTTGCTTGCTTGTTTTTGAGTATACTGCTTCTCATTCTACGCTTTCTTTTACGGCCCCCCCCACCAAGGATTTCTCCCTGGGCTGCCCTTGCACAGCTCCTCTGACCACTCTTCTGTGGGACCGATGCAGTATCTGGAAGTCCCTTCAGAAGGACATGGTTTTTGCTCTACCATCTTTTACATATTTTTGAACTGGCTGTTACAAAATAACAGGTAGGCAATGCCAGAAATGTCACTTCTTCCAGACCTGGTTATAAAAGATAGAAAGTGGTCCTACTTGAATGAGCGATTGTAAACACTTGTATTTAGGAGAGGATTAAATCCAAATGGAAGCTCAAACTAAAGAGAGAAAAGGAGAAATAGTTTGCTTTTCAGCTACTGCTTCTGATTGAGTTGTGGTATGTAGCTCTCCCGCTCACTCATAACCAGTTAGAACCTTAACTCCCTCCATGCATTTTCCAGACATACCAGAAACCTGAGAGTTAAAATTATACACCACATAACTTGTCCTTCTATATCTTTCTAGATTTGACCTACATGTTTGGCCTGAATTCTTAAGCAGGCTTCACAGTCATTTCTGGAGTGTTTACTACTTCTTCCTTCTCCCAGAAAGGCATTCTTTCAACTGATGACCTTTTTAACCATCAAAAAGAAAGGAAGGATGCCTTTACTGTCACTTGTTAAAAAAAACCAACCCAAAGCAACAAACCAACCAAAACAAAAACAAAACAACCCCAAACTCACAGAAAACCCTCAGGAAAAAATAAGCTAAACCACACACTTGTCTCTCTACTATTAATCGTATTTCAGTGTGGAAAAGTGACACTCAGTGTCTTGTACAGGCAAAAGCATAAATGAAGAAGCCGTTAAATCCTGGGATCAAGGTTTGAATTAAAAAAGAGTTTGATCTGTTGTATGCTTAATCTTTCATAGACTTCCTTCTGTTAAGTCACCATAATGTGTCTTTACAAGAAAACTTCACCTTTTCTGCTCAGTTTATCATCCAAAGAGCACTAATGAATAATAAGGCTTTCTTGGGTCTGATATAAACTATGAACTATATATATATATATATAGACACTGCATATACATCAAAGGAGAGGTTAAGACTTAAATACAAATTCTCTTAAGTCTAGACAAACATTTGCAAAAGCAAAACTAACAGTTCATCACTTTATGTTATTTCTGATTCTGAAATTCTCCCATCAAAATATGCTTAGTTTTCACAAGATGGCTTAATGAAAATGGCAGAGCTGAGAATACCAGGGTCTGAATCTTCATGTGTACACAAGAGCTGAGAATTAGTCTCTTGCTCGTGCACCACTATTCCTGACCAGTGATATTAGTGGTGAAAGATGTGGGGGAGGATTACTTTACCATTGACTTCTTGCTTTACCTTACAGAACCCCAACTCTTTGGCTGAGGTCTTCAGAGATGCAAATAGAGGCCTGTTGTTGTACCATGTTTTTACTGTGAAATAAACTCAAGTCCTCAGTTTATCTCTTATGCTGAATTAAAATAAAGTGATTGGAATGCTTATTCTCCCTAGGAAACAATTCCTTCTCAGAGCCTGCTACCCTAAAAGCAGAAGAATCAAATTTCATGTAAATCAAGCCCAGAGTCACCACAGGTACAGTCCATCATGGAAGTGAACATCTCACGGAAGTACTTTCTTGGTAGACAAAAGGGAGGATGAATAAAAGGAAGGAAGGATATTTCTCACAGAACCTTGTCTTCCTAAGGTTCATTCAGAATGTCACACACGAAAGACATGAGCAAATCATTCAAATCCTTCTTAAAATTTCATCTTGAAACCATGTCTTAGAATTATCTGTGAAGAAGTTATATTTTGAGGAACAATTACTAAGAATTAGCCACGAAGTAATTCCTGCAAATAGTTTCTAGTTTGTAGATTGCACATGAATAGGAAAATAGGAGTCCAAAACCTGAAACGTGACTTTTGCTCACCTGTGAATAACTACACATATCATGTGGCATGTGCTTATGTTCTAAGTAATGTTTCTAGGCTAGGCTTCCTGGTGCAAATGTTGATTTACATTGGTATTTTTTCCTTCTGCAGGAATCCCTAAGTAGCTACACAAAATGTTACATTTAGTCTTTGTAAAGTTTCGGGGTCCTCTTGGAAAAGAATTTTTCAAGGGGAAATAAAGACATCTGGGGGCTACCTTGTACGATAGGACACAACTACTGCAATCACAATACCATGACATGCATAACATAGGAGGCATGAGAGTACTCCTCTTTCCACTAGAATCTATTTACAGCATCTATAGAAATCATCTTGCTAAATACAGAAGGTTTTTACAGAAGGACAGATAAAACAATTTGCAATTTGTCAGTAAACTTAATTATCAACGACAGACATGCTTATGCTTAAAAAAACCTGGAGACTGTTAATGAAGTCCCGCCAAAGTCTGTAACAGTGAGTTTGCAATACTGTCAGTGAATACCAGGTATTAGACAAAGTAGCTGTTAGACACCAGTGCCATGCCTACACTGCTGCCTTTATGGTTGGCAGATTAATGAAAATACACCAAGGGACAGGAGAATCCTTACCGGCCTACTGTTAACATGACCTGTAAACATTTGGTGATAAGATTATTATAAATTTTAAATACAACAGTGACAACTTCTCAGTTACGTTGTTTTGCATCTATGAGTTAATTTTTCCTATAACTGAGCTGAGCAAAATTGGTATGTTTCTTGTCAAATGTGTGTGTCTTAAATATATTTGTGTATGTGCTAAAGAGTATTTTGATCTAAATGCTAGGAAAAAAACATTTATTTACAATTCTGGGCATAGAGATGGAAATTAAAACACTGTGTACAGTATGTGTATGTAATAATTAAAGACAACATATTGATGGTAAGGATCTGTTATAATCTTTAGAGTGCAGAGAGAGGATAAGCAAGTGGTTCACCACAATTAAGCTATGACTCGTCTGACAAATTCAAAAGCTCACTCTGGAGCTCAGCTGTCATGTACAATACTATGTGTGAACAATGTATATTACTATTTCTGTGTTGTTGTTTTTTTTAATATTGAATTGTATTGAATATTTAAAAAACTTTTTAATATTTAAAAATTTTTATTTAAGTGTTAATGCTAAAAAAAGTTGCAAATCTAAAATTTTAAACAGTTAGTTTTAAATACAGATAAATTATTTAAACAGTATTAAAAAATAATTATTTTATATAGGAATAGATAATACTATGTTAGACTCTTTTTAAAAGTTTCTTTAAATTCTCCCTATATTCTCTTTAGCTACAGGATGTAATTAAGAGGTTACAATTACAATTTAATTGTAATTCAGCTTTCCACCTTCTTTAACAAGAAAAGAAGGGAAACCAAAGTCCCAGATTTTGTTTCCTTTCATTATACTATTTTTTACACTAAGAAACATGGCATAAAGGGCATTAGAAAGAGATGTTACATCTGCCAGGTACTGACTGTCATATAACAAATTCAGTACCTTCTCAGTCCAGTATGAATAAAAGATTTAGATCAAGAAACTTTTGATTCTTTCTCATTTTGCTAAGACGGAAACAAGTTCAAGTTGTAGAACACACAAACAGCCATGAAAGAAAGAAAAATGTCTTGGGATATATCCGTATGGGATGACAAAGATCTTTGATAATTAAAAATACATTTATATTCTCCTAATAAACCAGTCCCATACTAAACATCAGTCTTACATAAGCAATCAAATTGAGTAGGACTGAAATACTATATAAGTTTTGGAATGGCCTCAATGCCAATATTAGTTTTCTTCTTGGAGTTTAACACAGAAGAGAGAAACAAGAGAGAAAAAACAAACCCATACCAGCTAAATAAACTTGACAGATGCCAATTCTGTTTGTTGGCCACTGGTGAAAATATACCTAACCAGCAGAATACCCCCAGGGTGGGGAAGCAACATGTCAGGGTATTTTTTTGCAGCCAGACAAGATGTACAGCCCACATGTTCAAAAAGCTTCCTGAGAAGTTTTCTATCTTTATAACATCCCACTGAGCACGTACCAGTAGTAAAAAGCAAGGGTTCTGAGCCTAAGACTTTATTGTCTTACTGCTTTCACAAGCTTGTAAGAAACAACTAATGAAGACCTGTTTGGTCAAGGTCAATGTACCAAGTCATACAAACATGTGGTTGCTACTGAATCCAATCTGTCTCTGGGTTAAGAACTGCTGTGGATCAGAATGTCAGATATTCCAAGGTGAGGAACATCCTGATGGATGTGCACTCTGCCAAGCCAACATGCCTACCTTCTCTTCTAGAGTGCTGAGAAGCAGGACACACTACATCAGACTTATTGTTATGCTACAGCATAGTCAGACAGGTTTAGTTCAGCACACACCAGGCAGTTTCCTGGCACTGTGTATAAACCTACCATCACACTCCCGTCTCTGAAGCATTTGTGACTGGGGATTAAAATCGGACTGCTGTCTGCTACTGGTGTCAGCATCTGGTTGGTTAATATGTAGATTGCTACGGTTTATAAGTTTATACATGAGCACATCCAATGTCATCGCCCTGTGGATGGGTGGGTGGCAACTTTCATCAGAGCCCTGAGTGTTATGGTTGTAGGGTAACAGTATCAGCCATCTAGTTTTAGTTGTGTAAGAAGGATCAGAATATACTTTCTCTTGAACAAAACTGATTTCTTAGCCTAACCTAATGATTATAAAGTATCAGTTAATTGTAAAAGGCTGTGAACAGAATCTGCATGTTACACTCAATCTAAACATGAGGGTAATCAAACAGTATCTTAACAGGACTACAGCCACAAATGAAGGCCTTTCACTACTGCCTTTTTTTTTTCCTTTGTTTCATTGCTTCTGCTGCTTAAAAGAAAACCTTAAAGTTCATATAACATTTATTTGTGCTATTAAGTAATTTGCATATGATGGCAGAGAGAGGGAGTAAACAACAATCTCTTGCACTCCAATGACCACAGTCAAGACTGCAATTTATTAACAGAACATGAAAGTACTTGAGTACAAAACGTAGCATCAGTGTCATATTTATACCCTCAATGTAAAGATCTCACTAGTAAATTACTGGGTTTTCAGAGCTGCACTGACTTGTCCCTGTAATAACAGCTATACAGGAATAGATGCTTAAACTCCAAGACAATTTGAACTATCTGTATATTTTGACCTTAAAAAAACCCCTCAGACCAAAACCCAATATAAATTTAACAGCCACAAAGTGATATAATGCTACTTTGGAATATACATACATGAGAATAACATCCGTAGATGTCTTCCTCTTAACTAAACAACTCAGGATATAACCCAGCCTCAGTGCCTGTGAAAGGCAGAGAAATCTTTCTACTGAGTCCAGAAGTCTGGGATCAGGACCCTATTCAGTCCAACAAACCTCACAGTTATCATTTATGTATTATTCTGGTTCATGGCAGTCATGCAAAGAATTAAGAATAAGCCAAATATTAAATAGTTATATATTAAATGGTTTTAGGCTTAGAAACAAAAAATCTGCATCCCAGAGCAAGATACATGCACAACATCCCTCAGACAATATTATCTTACCTCTCTGTACACACGGATTACCTACAGCTGTGAAACATTTCCATAACAACTCTGTTACTGTACAAGAACTCCTGTTCAAGACTACTTTTGCTGACACAGCACATTCGTTGCTCCCTGTCCTTCTTCCAGTTTCTGACCAAGTGAAACCTAATTAGCAGACTATTTTGATCAGAAGAAATATTACAGAACCAGCAGTCAGCTGGTCAGAGGTTGAAGCCTTCTTGTCCCTTTTATCTAACTCAGGGAACATCGCACTGCCCTCCCTACATGTACATACAAAAAAAGTCTGCTTCTTCAGGGAGAGAGAGCTGAAAAAAATATACCAAAGATGTAAATAAACATTTGAAAATTACTCCGAAAAATGTAGGCAGAGAAAACTATATGGTTCCTGTTGCTAAAAATATACCAGAATTCAAAGCTTTCCAGTAGTTTTTCAGTTGCAGTAATATGCCAGGGCTTTTTGTATGCCAGCTGCTAAATAGGATGGGGATAACAACCTTGTTGAAATTTTGAAGCAATCTGTGCGGGTTGAATGTGGTATAAGTGAAAACTCCTATGGCCAGCACAGCTTTTAGCCCTAGCACCCTGTAGCCTGTCTTTTCAAAAAGCTCACTGTTCGTCTGCATCTTTAAATGGATTGTTCTGAGCATCCAACAGAATCCAACCTGTAATGAATGGCACTGCAGAGATCTAAAGAATCCAACCTCAGTTCTGAAAGGCTGGATTCATGCCCAGTAAATACAGTAATAAAAGCCCATTATTTTCTCATGCATTTTCCCTAGCGCCCTGTAAAATGTCCTATCTCCCTGCAGCAATACAAAACCTGCAAATTCTAGCATCTCCTGACATTGGTTTATCATCTTTTAATAGTAAACCTACATCAGGGTAGATGACAGGAGATTTATCCCAATATTATATACAAAACACAGCTCTATTTTGCAGCTTCTGCAATTTCAAACTCTTCTGCCCTTGCTCGAAGGCCCCAAGAATAATGGTATCATGGCTTTTAAGAGCTGCCAGAGTGATAACAGCCACAAAAGATGTTTTCGCAGAGCTAAAAACATCAGAACTTTTTGGATAAAACCAGAGCACTTTCTGAAACTGCAGTATTTGTCACCTTTGATATATACACCTAATTTAGACATTTGGGTCTAATTTATTCTCCAGTTCTTTGAGATACCTGAGATGATGTTAGCATGTAGTGTACCTGGTCAAAGGGCTTTCATTACTGACAACTTTCATAAGGGTCCTTCACCTCCAGTGAGGGGGGTGAGTGTTTTCTCTTGAACAGAGTTAGTATGGAAACTTCAACTGCCTTTCTGTAATGCCATGAACTGCATAATTGGCTTTGGAAAAATCATCTGTGTTAAGAGAACATCAGAGGTTACAGGTATTCCATACTACTTTTCTCCAGGCAGTAGCATCATTGATTTTCCCATTCACTTGACAAAAAGTAAAACCCTTTAAGAAAGAAACTCTTCCTTATGTTACCTGACACACACACCTATGCCCCAAGTATATTTTCTCAACTTAACTCTGGTAGCATGAGTGAATGCAACAGATTATAGCCCAAAGTGTAACTATTATTACAGGATTTTTTAATTTTTATACTTTCCTCTAGCCGAAATGATGAAATCCCAGAGTAGTTAGAACTGGTATCTATAGCTAGAACTGATACGTGATACCAGACCAACACTAGAAAAGCAGATGCACTTACAGAAGCTGGTGAAGTGAGAGTTATTTTTCATTGTAAGAGTAGTTCAAAGGAAACTAAGGCCGCAAATATTCAATTTCCACACTGCAGAGGACTCAGTCCTCTGTGACAGTACAGAGCACAAACTCTCGCTGAAGATGTGTGAGTATGGAAATGCTGGTGGCAAAGTGAGTCATACTGCCATTTGATACCAGCCAATAATCTGCAAGGAAGAGGAAAAGACAAGGCAGAACTCTTGTGAAGACAAAACTCTACAGGTAAGAAGTTCAACGTTTTCTCCAAGAGTTGTTCCTCTTTACCTATCCAGCTAAGTAGACTGCCAGCACAAAACACTCCATCATAGTGCATTTGGAAAGCTTTATGCACAATTGTTTCTTTTTTAATAAATGGAAATGTGCACATATGACCATGCCACAAAAAGGTTATTTTCTATGCAAGGTGTGAGAAAATTTTGTTTACCTGTAATTCACTGGCTGACGGACCACAGAGTCTAGGCCAAGAAGCAGAGCTGAGGCAAATTGAACCATTTGGCTGCTATTTTATGCTGCCTAAATACTGAACAAAGTCTTTCTCCCCCTCTTCTTGTTTTGTTCATTTTGTTCATTTTTTGTCTAAACTGTACAAGTTTTAAGCTATGTTTCTATGTGTACTTTTTTTGTTCCAGAAGATGGTATGCTAAACAAGCACCATCTTTCCTACACTCAAAATACATACATTTGACGACTATTTGAAATGCACGACCTTCTCACTCAGCTTTGTCCTGCTACATTTCCACCTTCTTGCTTGATCCAGTGACAAGATTGCCCCATGAAAACAAGCACAGGATTGTTCCAGAAAAAATACCTGGAAGTATCAGGGGGGCTTTGTCTTAGACTCATTAAATAAGTTACTCTTCCATGTACTACTGAAAAGCCTGCCTAGCTTGCACAGCAAACTGACGGAGCACTGATTCTGCAAAGGCCACAGATCAGTATCAAGGAAGATGTCCTCCTACAGTGTATGGTTAGGGAACACATGCATTACAAACCTGAGCAACACTTGCATTCGGTTTGTAAAGAATCTGGGGATGAAATATGTCCTGCTCCTCCTTACAGTCCTGCACTGAGCACAGACAAGCTCTTTTTCATAGGTGACAGCGATTCTGGAATACGTTCTCTTCCTTGTGTCATTTCAAAGCAACCGATGGCCTTATATGGCCTAACATGATTGGCACTTACAGATCTGGAAGAAACCCACAAATGGTTCCTGGTGATATTTATAAGCTCCTGATATTTTCTGCATGAGTTACTGGCAACTACATTTTAAATGGCAACTGCTGGGCTATCAAACCTCCTACTTTCTCTGTAGAAAAACACTTTTAACCTCTGACGAGAATAGCCTAATAAAATATACTATGTGTACTGATAAAAACAGAGTGTCTAAATCATCGCACAAAAGAAAGGAACTGAGTCTGACTTCATAGAAGGCTCCTGTAACTCTCAGCACACTGTTTACAGGAAGAATGAGTAGGAGTGCTCCTGCTTCCAGAGAAGAGGTACCGCATAATACATTTAGCAGAGATCAATTACTGACTGGCTTCCAGATGTTACTACATTATAAATAGTTATCTTTGTGATAGTAATTTTTAACGTAAGCTAAGTTGACATACGCCTGAAATTTACTCCCTAAAAAAAAAAAAAAGTTAAGGAAACCAGGTGATTTCATCAGGAAAGAATGGATGGAGGCTGAGGGCATTCTGAAATACCTCAGAGTGAAAATACAGACTGTGCATTAAAAAATGATGTAACTGAACCATTTCTGTGTGGAATACCATATAGTGCATGCAAGAGAAACATCACATGGGTGAAACAGTATCACACAAGTGCAATATTATTAATGTGAAAACATCCGTGAAATATGTATGTGAAATATTAGCATCAAGAAGATACTTCAAACATGTAAAACAGGGTTTTTTCCAACATCTGAATTATAGCATAGAAAAGTTGCTACTATGGGTATACAAATATTTTTGGACATTAACTATTACTTTACTACTCTGCTTAAAATTCTGCCTTCACCTACAGTTGCATCATCCATTTTTATGACTCACAGTGCCAGCAGTCCTTACTGAAACACTAGTACTGAAGCAACTGAAACAGCAGGTTCAGCTTTCAGCTCTCAGAAAAGAACCAAATAGGCAGCTTATAACAAGACATGCCTGGAGCTAGTGTGCGGAAGTTATGAAGGAAGTTAAAAGAAAGGCTGGGAAAGTACATGAATTTCAAATTAAACAACAGACTAAACACTACAGTATGACCCAATCTGCTCCCATAATTTTACTTTTCCTTATTTTATCATTGCAGGAATTTGCTTATGACTTAACTGAGTCTTATTATTGTATCTAGTCTTGTGCCTTCCAAGAAAACATCAGTGTCCTCTACTAAGAAGGCAAACATTCAACTGTGAAAGAAATATAAGCAGGATTAAAATGTCAGTATAGGTCTTTGACAAAAACTTAATCACAGCACCTCAAACATTAAGACTGAAAGATACCAGCAGGTAAGCGAAACAATGTTTTTGGGTAGGTTGTCAAGCTTCCTATGAAACCCCTTGCCCCCAAGCAACCAACCCTCCCACCCCAATAATTGCCTCAAATCAACAAGACAATGATGAATAATTTAGCTTTTGAAGTTGACAGGTCTTCAAAAAAAGACACTATTATTCTGTCTACAGTCCTGTTTGTTTCATTGTTGTCTTAATGACAGCTTTCTGTTCTGGTAATACAACAATTGGTTAAATGGTACCTATGTGACCTGGCAACTGAAAGCCTACTATGGTTATTATATTCCTCAAATAAAAAAAATAAAGTGAACATTTCTGAGGTACAAATCCATACACATAAAGTTAATAAAAGTTGTTTACATTATGTTGAACAAACTGTATATATTGCAAACTTTTAGCATACTCCTCCTGTATCCATGCCTGTAGCATTTGCTGCAGAGTAATATTTGGATTTTGTAACTAGTGAAATGTGAAATTCCTTGGATATAAAACTCATCTCCTTACAAAATGTGGGTCCTTTTAAGTTCAAATTTATCAGCTTATAAGCACGGAATGCTTACAGTTTAACACAACTTTCCATGCTCAGTGTGCATTAAAGAATTCAGATTTTATTCCAAAACTCAGTGAAACCCCTGTATCTGTCTATGGACTTCAGCTTCATTAGTTTTCTAAAAAGTTCTGCTTCTGAAGCTTTCCAGACAATTCTAAAAGAAGGGATATACAGTTACTTCAAGTATCTCAGTTTAAAACTGCCTTGACAGGAGAAGTCTTAAGCTTGGAAGTGGTCTGCACTCCAGCACAGCCAGAAGTAAGGTAATGATTCAGGATTTTAATTCCTTTAAAATCATTATTATTTTGTGCATGGAGAAATAAATTGGAAAGAGACTTACATGGTCATTTCTTTGAAGAATCAATATTACACAGTGGTCTGTAAATCTGTAAATACAGCTCTGAAACGCATTCAGTTCACATTATAGCTTATATATTGACTGGTTATAGCTACATACATATGCATTTTTCCATTAAAAAGGCAATGTTTTCTCATATATTCAGTATCACAATATCATCACAGGAACTTTCGAGACAAGATAATTACCTTCTTTCAAACCTATTACTGGGTTCGAAGGAGTATAAAAGTAGCATTATCTTGAGATGTTTTTGAAATTTATTTTTTAGCAGATATTCTCTGAAGCCACTATGAAGCTATTGCTAACCTCATTCTGTCTTCCAAAAGAGTATTTCCCTGGAAAATTGCATAATCTTGAATACCAGATGAAAAAAGCAAGTAAAAGTCTTTGGAGGGAATCAGTTCTGATACTATTCTAATTAAAATTTTTGTGAGCAGCTGAAAATGTACAGTGACTAAACTGACAGACCCACTTCGAAGAAGGAAGTTAGTTCAAAGACGAAGAATAACACATTGGTAAAAAGATTATAGGGCACAAGACAGAACAAACTGCCTTAGGGTTATAATACTCACTATGGCCTTGAGATTAGATTTCCTAAAGCCATTAATATTGAAGACTCCCTATGAGTCTGATGGAGTTTGGATCCATCTCTGTGAAAGAAAAGACAACTTCTTATACAATAACTTCATTCTAAGTATGGACAATGGTTCAAATCATGGGAGCCATTTGAAAGAATGCAAAAGTTGGCTCACAATGTCTGTTCATGCAGCAGTTGCCATGGAGAACATGAACAAGAAAGTATGTAGTATGATCAGATTTTTATGTTTGGTAGGCAGTAAAAAAAATTAATTCAATTGCATCTAATGTGAAGATCTTACAAATAACTAAACATCCTTTGCCATCTTCCCATTACACACGTGTCGAGAGCTTGGGTGTCGTCTCCCCTTTCCTCACACTTTTCTTTCTGTCAGTCTTCCAAGACAGGGTTGATAATCCTGATAATATTCCTGAGAAGTCTGGCCAAAGAGTACTGCATTTAAACTTGATTTCTAAACTAAGGTACTGGAAGAAGGAAACAACGAACAATAGATCCCCATATACTAACCAGAAACATTCAACAGTTAAAGCAATTACAGTGACTGTCAGGATTCGTTTTTGGGAAACTCAGCAAGGAATGAGAAATGGAATTATATAAAGACTAGTTTATTGCAACAGAATGCAAAAGCCAAACTGTTGGTATTTCTGCCTCCCTAACATCCCTTAGGGGGTGGTAGTAGTGGAAATCAGACCTGTCTGCCTTATAATGAACCAACTGTTGTTGATCAGCTGAGTAAGATTTCATCTACTGTAGGGATGAATATGAAAAACAAAAATTAAATTTGAAAAACCAGATCTTGTAGTTCAGGAGGTAAAAATCACAGAACAAACCAATAAATGAATGCTCCTACAACGTAACCCCTACTCACAGCATCAAGTTATCATTTGTTTCTTTTGGGTAATACTGAAATTGATTGGAACTGAGTGTAGGATGTGCTCATGAGAATAAAATGTTTGTAAACAGAAGATTTTTATTTCATTATACAGCTGTTAGGCCTGGAACACTGGACAGATTCCAATCTGTATAATTACATTCTGTCTACCTAGATTCTCTCTGCAGCCTTAATCGGAAATGATGTGCTTCTTTTTTCCTCTCCTATGTTATAGTTCCACAATGTGTTGTCACTTAAATGAAATTATTTTTTATACTTACAGAAAGGACAACCTGGGATGCAAGGATAAAACAGAGATGTTACAAATGTAAAAGTGACGGAAAACTTTCCAAGTGATCATTATAAGGATCTTTTAAACTCTTTGGTGAAGAAAAACAAGAAAAAGTGTGCTATTCTTGGTATGCCTGAAAGAGTTAAGATCCTTCCCCCATTTTCTGAAGAGATCATCAAGTATCTCCAAAAATCTTATTCTTTTTCTTCCTGAGTGCTAGATTAACTACTGTTAGCCTCCCATACTACTACTGAAGAATCCACACATACGTTTATTGTTAATGATCTCTAGATTGTATATGGTAATTAATTGTATTAAATTTAAAAATCACACAGAAAACCTAATCAATCTTGTTCTTACTAAGTAATGAATGACTTGCTAAGTATTTATACTTAGGTAAAACTAGCAATAAAATGATCTTTGAATTAACTGTCTTCCCCTTCTCACTCCCTTCAACCTGAAACAGATGGCAAAAACACCGGTTTACTTTGCAGCAGTTACACAAGGAGGCTGAGGAGTATTCTCACTGACTAGCACTGATTTTCAATAATTTTTCTTTGCTAGCTGAGAAGAATCCATACAAAAGAAATGCCTGGTTTCCTGGCAAGAGGCTGCAGGAGTGTATCTGCATACTCAGTCCCTGAGATCCCTGACTCCTCCTAAGACTAAAGCTCAGAAAGAGAAATTGCAGTACACTTGCTGTCAGATAATGCATATCTTTGTACGCCTTACAGCACACAGCAGTGTCAGCTGCAATTTGCTCATTTATTACAAACCATCAAAAGTGAAGCAACAAATTTCCCACAAACCATAAAGTTGAATGTTTTAACTGTCTTAAGTTACTGATGTATCTCTGCATGTGTATGTGCATATATGTACAAAAGAATACATGAATAGATAAAAACATGCCATTGGTGCCATTGTTAAACAGTTATATAAGCTGGAATAGATGTAACTGATGTTAAGCATACAGATTTTAAAATTTGTCTAATATAACTTCCATGCCAGAATGTAACTAAAAAGCAATAAGATAGAAGCTTTCTTCACTTAGCATTCAAATATCTTCATGAAACAGTCTGATACGAGTTCCTTTCTTAAATTATGCTAAGGAGCTGATTTATGAGCAAGGCCTGGCATTTCATCCTACAAGGGTAGTTAAATTCTACATAATTCTCACTGAGACTAACCAGATACGAGTACAAGGACTTTTCTGTTTACAGAGTGAAACAGCTTGGTCTGACTGCAGGCTACAAAATCTGCTACTGGTTACACTGATCAATGGAAGAAAGCAAAGAAACTTAAAGAATATAGAAAGAAACCGGAAAAGTAAAATATAGTGTATTTCAGCTTCAGTCTGGTTTGTTGCCTTTAGAAACAAAAAAACATTCAAAGGCAAGAAGCTCAGCAAATGCAAAAGTTCAAAAACAAATTAATCACATTAAACATAGAATCCCAACACTTCCTTGACTGATTTAGATCACAGGTATTCCAGTATACTCCCATTTCTTTGTAAACATGTCAGAATAAAAAACCTGAATAATGAAACTATAAATACCAATGTTTCATTCACTCAGTATGGTTTCCAGCAGCACACGATGGTAACGCCTCACAAACATGAATGCATTCGTATTCGCAGCTTTGTGATCTCGTCACTGCACTTCTGGGAATATCACTGCACCATCAAAACATGATTAAAGGCAGCCCGACTATGAATTCTTCCTTACACAGGATGTCTGCCATCATTCACTACCACTAAGAGGTCAGAAGAAAGATTTTGCCAGCATTTATGAAAATGAAGCTGGCCTTAAACAAGATGATTAATAACTCTCTTTGAAATGGTGGGAAAAGGCAGCAAACATTCCACAAGGTTCTCTTCAGTCTTTTTGGCTAGAGAGAATGTCATTAGGACATAGGAATCCAAGGAAGTACTTTGCAATAAGTGAATGGGGTAGGGGAAGAAAAGCCAAAGGATATTCAGGATCCAGTGAAGGTGGTAGGAAAGAGCAGGGAACAGACAGCAGCTCACCATCCTAGTCTAACAGACCTCTTGAGCCAGATGGCAATTGTAAATAGAGTTTCAAAGAACTTCAGAGAGAAAATAAAATTCCATTGCAGCTGAAAGCATGTTTACAGAAAACTAGTGTGAGCAGTGTAAGGTATTGTTTGCATGAGGAGAAAAATGACCTTTGTTGCAGTAGCTATTCAGCACTTGAATCTGCTTTGTTCTATTTTTAGGCTCCTCCGAAAGCTCCCGCTCTTTGGCAATCCTCCTATATGTGAGGTGGCCTCCTACTTACCCTACTAAATTGAAAAAGCTGATAAAGAATAAATAACACAAAGCATATTTAAATGACACTGAAGGGTATAAACTTTGAGCTTAATTATGCAGCATAGCGAACAAATCTAGATCAGTGCTGGCTTCATTAGTAGCAATATTGGCATACTGCTACTCTAGATGTAGCCACTGTAAGCACATTAAGGGTCTCTGTGTCTGCTGTCACAGTCGTCTGCTCAGAATGGCTTCATTTCACAAAATATAAACCCAGTACATCCAGAGAGAAGAGAGAACTCTTAGGATTGAATTCTGTAACAGAAGAAAGAGCACTGATGTAAAAGAGTTCCTTTGCTTTTAAACATCAAAAGGCCACTAGTCTTTAGAGGATGCCATTAAGTCTGTTCTTATGGAGGCCACCAAATCATTCTGAATTACATTTAAAGTCTTTTAACTATCTTTCAACTTCCAAAATCTCCACTCCTCACATCTGATGATTCAGCTCTCCATAATTTTTGCATTTCTGTGTCTTTCTTGAATCTATCACT
Organism: Neopsephotus bourkii; assembly: GCF_033783945.1. Lineage (NCBI taxonomy): Eukaryota > Metazoa > Chordata > Aves > Psittaciformes > Psittacidae > Neopsephotus > Neopsephotus bourkii. The sequence continues at coordinate 5,956,616 of NW_026900826.1, forward strand.
ATCTAAAGAATAGGATGGCAAGTAAGGCAATCCTGCATTTAGAATACAGTTTCATCAGAATAAGCAGCTCAAGTTCAAGTAGCAATGACAGTTACGTAACCTGTAATTACTATTTCTGTTGTTCTAGTCAGTGTAATGACATTGACAACTAATAAAACTAAAAGAGATTTTAATATCCAATTTCAGGTGTTTGATCCTACACCTGTAAGATGTCCTTGCTATCAGCTGCTAGACGGTTAGCCTTGTAGCACTAGCTTACCTGCCGTAGATGCAGTTCACACTACTGAAAGAGCATGATGGACTTGCTGTGGAGTATATTGCAGTTCGTGCTGAACCAGTGCAAGCTTTCCACCTTCCTCTATCAGTAAGAGACTGTTTGAAGTTTTTAAACAGCCTCACTACTTCCTGCCCCAGATGTTCAAAACAAGCACTAGCCATGATAAAAAACAAACATATGGCACTCAAGCAGGAAGCAGACCTCTCAAACTTGTTCTCCAGTGCTGCTAGTATCTTGCTAAATGGTTTTGGATGCACAGCTGCAACTCCCAGGTGTTTTCACACTGCATCTTCCCTGATTATACCATATATACTGCAGTACAAGTATTGTGTTCTAGTATTAGCTTACACAAGCACCATGTTTAATGGGACACAGTCATAGCCATCATGTCTAGGTGTTACCATCATGAAGTAACTAAAATCAGCAAGAATATAGCACTAAAAATTGCATGCCTGTACCAGGGCTTTGAAGGCGTGTTTCTTCCTAATATGCCAATCATATATGCCTAATATACCAATATGCCAGCTGAGTGAGCTGACATTTAATCCATCCTGCCTCTGGTTCAGTAACTCTAGCAGATATAAAGATTATTTTAAGGAATACTGGGAAATAAAATTATCCAGTTCTTCTCTAGAATGCACGTTTCTTCCATTTCCCTAGGCAAAGTATCCAGAAAAGGATGGGCTAATGCACAGTATCAATACTTGCAACATCTGAGTTGCAGAAGTATGTCTGATCTTTCATTTGGTTTGCTATTGGAAAAGCAACCACCTCCCCGTATGCAAGATAAAAATGAAAATGAATTTGATATCACATTAGAAAGGATTCAATTCAGTTTGATACGATTTGGTATCAGAACTGCAAACCACAACCTACAAAGCTGCAAATGAAGAGAAATTCACTTTAAAGGTTCTTCGTTTACAACAGATTTCAAGCAGCTAAGTTCTCCAAGACAGCATCCAGCTTACTAGAAATTAATCTGGATATATGGATCCAAGATCATCACGTTCTTCTAACAACCTGAACTCACCAAATATTAATCATCATACAAAGGAATACAGGCTGTTGCTGTAATTAATGACCAGACTATCCCACTTTGATCAGCATGGGGTCCCATACAGTTACAAAGGAGCTTAAACTTGTTTACAAGATTACATTAATACAAAACACAACTTCTCAGCTACATTGCCCCTGAAACACTGTAGTGTCACTTCCCCTCCCCTTCCTGCATTAATGTATCAATTTCCAAATGCTGCATTTATAACCTAGAAAGGATAATTAAAGTTGCTGCTTACAAAGCCTCTTAAGTCTCTGTATCATCTTTTCTCTGTGCTGGAGATCAAATGGGATCCTCTCCCCCTAGGTAACTAGTCTACAGAAAGGACTGATTCTTTGAATAGGGACAGAATGAACATATTGGTAATAGTAGTTCTGTCTGACTTCTGACTGTGGGGCACTGCTGCCTGTGAGGGTGTGGAAAGCAGAGGACTTTGTATTTAGCTCTAACAGCTTCTTCTACTCTAAATAATTTTACTTCAAACACTGGAAATTTGTTCTAGTGTTTAATGAGATGCAATGGAATTTGGATATCTCATTTTAAGAAGCAATTTTTTAAAGCATACCTGTGCCTAGGGATTTGATAGAAACCATTTTGATTCTGAATTTACAGTTCCCTGATTGTTGACTCATTACATGTCATTAATAAGAAAATGAGCTACTTTGATACTGATTTGATTTAAACCCTATAAATTCAAGTTGCTCCCCTGTGATGAGTATCTATGTAACATCAATTTCTGAGTAGCACTTGATGCTTTTAGATTAATCATCAACAAAAATAAGTCAGGAATTTTTACTAGGAAGTGAAAAACCTCAAAATTAAATATACAGGTATAGTAAGACCGGATTTTGGTTGATGAGTATGGGACCTGAGCTTGCAAGAATCAACTATACACTTTTACAGTGAAATTATTTTGTGACCTTGAATGAAGTGGAAGGTTATCATTTGTGCTAATCAGAATTTTGCCTAGTTTATGCACGACTAAATCCAGAAAAATGGGTTATACTTTTGTGTTAATGTCCTATTATGAAATCCATGTTTGCTAATTCTTGTCTGCAAACGGCAGCTGCAGACTACAGAGGCTGCTGAGTCAGCAGAAGCCCTAATGTAAGAACATGCAGGTTTCCTGTCCTAGAAAGGCTCTTTGGTTGATCCCAGATTCAGGAATTAAATACTAAGGGAAGAATTCTGTGATTCTAATTTTATGCACGAGAAAGTCAGTAAGTTCACAAATGCTTAGCAATTTCCAAAATCTGTTCCTAACTCCTGAGTTTAGTGCCATTGGCAAACTTGTTGAGGGTGCAGCAATCTCACCATCCATATCACCAACAAAGATGTTGAACAGGATCAGTCCCAACACCAACCCCTAAGGGACACCACTCATTACCCATCTCCAGCGGGACATTGAGCCATTGACTGCAACACTTTGCATGCTGCCATACAGCCAGTTCTTTATCCACCAAGTGGTCCATCCATAAAATTTATGTGTCTCCAGTTTAGAGATAAGGATGTCATGCAGGACAGCGTCAAATGCTTATTCCTCATATTATATTCCTCACTATTACTCTGGAAAGCAAGTATCTGGTCTGAATTTCTGCCAGATAATTCTAAAATTGGCTGTTTGTGAACAGCAGATAATTTTAATTAACTCTCAGTACCAAATAAAGCTGAATTATTCACTACTTGCACTTTTCTAAATAGGTCTGCACTAACAGCCTCAGAACCAAGAAGTGTGATGACAAATCTGGTATCAGCTGCTTGAAGAGCGGAAAAAGCTACTTAATATTCTGGTGCTTCTGCCGTTTGATCTCATCCTCAGTGAACTGCAGGAATGGCAAAATATTAATTATGGACATATACTGCTTCATTATTTATGCTTCAACCAAAAGGTAACGTTTAAGAAACGAACCCCTCATGCTTAATTCTCTGTCATCTTTTTTGCTAATTATCACAGCAAGAGGGATGAACATTTAAATCAAAAGAGCTGACTCCTACCGTTTCTAGCATCTCAAACATATGTTCTGCTTGTAAGCTGTACTTAAAGCAGTTATAAAGGTCATATTTGCATAAACTCACACTCCTAACACTGAAATGTTTTATTATTTTAATTCCAATGCCAATCTCTCATCTGGATTTAGCTTCATTATAAATGAAGGCTGTACCTCCTCCCAATGGAGAAATCTTTCTAACATCTTTCTCTGTGGAAGTATCTAACTTCCTTGTTCTGTACAGAATGGTTGAGTCCATATACCCATATTCGGGGAGGTGCATATCATTCACCAGCTAGTACAGTTACTCGGAAGTTGCAATGGAGGGCTGAGCTTCTCTAGTGAATGCTCAATAGGGGGACTGACTCATCAAGCTACATGGAAACATCCCTTGGAGGAGATAGCCTGTACTGTTCTATAGGATGCTGTGGAGACCAGCTTCACAACACAGACCAGTGAAACATCCTCAAGCTATATATACATTCCTCAATCCATAAACTGCCTACACCTGCGGACAAGGACTGTGTGCACTGATGGAACAATCAAGTGAATATAGCTATTGATTCAAACCATAAAGATACCAAATCTGTCTGGAAATGGACACAAATATTCATATAGACACTGACGACATGGATATAGCTCTTTTCCTAGCAATTACTTTGTTCCTTATATCAAATTTCCCCCCTCCTTTTTGAGACCTAAAGTAACAGGCCACAACTTTAGAGATGAATGACAAAGGCACACACAGTACGGCATAATTCATCCCATAATATTAACTCAATTGTTTAGGTAACAAGAAAGCATCAAAACAATGTACTAGCAATATGCCAAGAAGATCAGCAGCATTACATCATTTTAGCACAACTGCAGTACCTCCTAACTGGTCATTAATTCACAGTTGAAACATTAATGCTTTTGTTCCCCACTGCTGTAAAATGCAATAAAAAAGATTTTGTTTCTTTTCTTCCCTCTTATAAATATTCTCTTTTTGAATCAAATGATCTAATGATACCCTTGCAGGGACATTTTGTGAAAAAGATCTGCTTTGTTCACAGCTTCTGAAAAGGCAAATAGGGAACAAAGTTTTTGTGGTATTTTTTCTTTTCTCCCCTTGGTCAAGTTAAAACAATTATTGCTATCACTTTGAACAGTGCTATAGCTTCTCTGTGTTAAATTGCTTCCAAATAGCTGTTAGAGATCTGATGAAATAACGCACTTGGTTACTAAAGTATACTGTTCGACTGCAGTAACTATAAAGACAATTCCACAAGTGACTATTCTGCCTCCGCACCACTTCCAAGCAAGTGGCAGAAAGACTTCTTGGCTAATGCTTTCAGGAAACATACCACCTACTATGGGCTATCTCAGTCTAAGACAGAGTTCATGAAGTCTCCTCCCAACGTAGAGCAAGCCACAGAGCTAAAACAAACAAAACCCTAACCAATCAAGAACAAAGAAACCCCACGATACAGTCAGCCCTGCTGAATGTCAGTTTTACAGTATCATGGAAGTGTCTTGCAAGTATTCCTGTCAAAAACTACAAGCTAAACCTTTGGCTGATACTGATGCATCGCTTATGATTTTCCCCTCAAAACCTAGGAGAATTCCATTAATTGCTTAAGAAATATATTCCTGAGCTTTAAACTTTACTCTTTCACAGCAAAGAACAAATTTGTATGTCCACATATGTGAATATATTTGTGCATGTACGTATGTATATATATTCTCTATATGCAAGTATAAATTATTATATACACTGGACATGACCTTTAACGGTCTTTTCTTCTCTGTCTGCATTGCAATGCATTTCTTTTGAGGCTTGCATCCAAGCATTTTATTGGAAGCATTCACCTCATGAAAGAAATACAGACTTGTAGAGGCATATTTATGTGGATAAGCCCCTCAAGCTGTTGTTTGTTGTCAGCAATCAGGGCAAACAGGCACACAGAACATTTCACCATTATGCCACAGATGTGCATTAGGGGAACTCAAGAAAGGTGAAAAGCAGTATTATCTTTTCCTACTACACAAATTATTGACATCTCCTAATATTCTGCAAGTTTATATTAAAACTAGGAAGCACCAAATAGTCTTCAGCTGCCCTAGTTAATAATTTGCAACTCTGAAAACATCAGCAACATTACTAGCAGCATTAGTATTAATTATGTCTAGAGAAAAAATAATTATGATATATTTATTCTAATCCAACCCTTTGATTTAAATTCAAATATTTCCATTTGGACACAAGACAACCACTTTCTAAACTCTGGCCTAGGTAAGGGATATCATACAGCCAACCAAAGCACCTGGGTGAAAACCAGCATTTTAGTTGATAATGTTACAGTGGGCCTACAGTTGATTCTCTCCTGACACAGCACACAAAGTTAAATAGGAAGATACCATGCAGTCTGTCAATAAAGTCGTAAGACTTACAAAGGATGTATCTGAAGGAGATAATTATCAATGTCAGTGATTCCTAGCACAGCTAAATCAATTGCTTATTCAAATCCTTTTAAATTGTATGCTCAGTACTGGACATGATGAAATGATGAAACAGATTTCTCTCTCATGTGTCTGGACTTTCTCAATGTATTATAGTGATCAATTAATGTATTTTTTGCATACTTGAGGAAGATAGTATGTGATCCTACATATAAAAGTCTCACATGTGAGTATGTGTGTTTGTTCTTAAGCGACAGAAAGGAGGAGGAAAATCAGCATACAGTTTTGAGCTTTCTAACCTTTCCTTCAATCTACACAAGACTGCCTTCGGTGCATGTTATAGTCAGAACAGCAGCAGAGCAGACCCAATGGTATGTAATAGACACAGATTCTGATTCTCTTGTGGCTGTTAAAGCAACAGCTTTATGATTAAGAAGCTCTCTTCACTTTTTCATTTGCAATAATCCTTTTCTATGCTTATAGATGTCTTGTAGAATAGAAGGTATTTAATACACAAATGTATCATGTAGTGATGTATTGATCTATATGTGTACAGTTTTGCAGATATTTCAAGATGTCTTGCTATAGTTCTTCAGTGATACCTAAAATTTGTCACTACCCTTGCCTGTCTGATGCTGTGATTGGATCTAAAGTCCATTATCAGCAATGCACAGTTCAGTATTAATAAAGGGCGTGAAGCTGACCCTTCCTTTGCATAATTTTTCTTCTTGCTCCCAGGCACATAAGGGAAGACATTTGCAGCAGGCTCTGTTCTGCTTTCTGCTGAACACACCTACTTTCTACAGAAAACCGCTTCTAGGCTTTTAAAAAATGATCTTGTTGAACATATTTTCATAAGACTAATCTATACACAATTTGTGCTACACTGAATTTCTCTCCCCGTTCTGGTCTTCCATTACCTTGGATAACTGAGAAATGACTAAGAAGTTCTGTTAATTGGCAAGCATATGCAATGTTTTGAGCCGCTGCTATGAATAGGATTCTTTTCCACTCTGAAAATGAATAGGCTCAAATGCCTTTCCTCAGGCTTTTGGTTTGGTAGGTACCATATTTCTTGAACAAGAAACCCCACACTTTGAAACAAAGCCTGGACAAGCACATTTAGCACAGAACGGCCCAAAGCTGTCTTCCTTCCCAGCCAGCACCAGGGACAATATGGCTTTCTGGTTGTACAGTTCTCTAAGTAAAAGAAAATGGCAGGCAGACCCACAGCGTATGATTTCCTTGATTCTTCAACACCAATCTTAACATAAATTAAAATATCCAACATGCTGTCAGAGCAGCATCTATTACAAAACTTGTTCCTCCTCTGCCTGTTTCCATGTGACTTGTGAATTTTGCTTCCTCTACTAAGGCAGGTCTGGCTAGAATATGCTTTAATGCTAAAATCAAAATCCAAACCTTCACTTGCAAATGTCTTCCTGTTGGCACTAATTCCATTAATTCACAGCTGTGGAGACATGAAGTACGATCTGCCAGGAATAGACCGCTGCATTCAACATTATTTCAGATACACTATTTGTATCTAAAACAGAAAAGGATTCATGTCTGAAGAATTGTAAGTTTATTAGGCCTGCAGTTGATTGAGCATGAAATATTTCTATAATCAAAATTATCATCCTGTATCAAATCCAATTCCCAAAATTATTTTTTGAAATAAAGTATGTGTAGATGTCTTCCAATGTATAGGGCACAGAAAACCTGGAGTGAAAAAGTCAGTGAGTATTACGGCACACTGACAGGCAACTGAATCAACTAGAGAGAACTCCTCCCATGACAGGTCAGCTGCTGACTCTTTGAACTGCTACTCATAAGTACATTACTTTCTAATTACATATTCAAAACACCATTTCAGGGATAACTTGAACACAAGTCTTTTTCTTAATTGTACAGAAGATTAATCAGTATGTTAAGAAGTATATGCTGTAGTATTTATACAGAAAATAACCCCTAATAAGTAAGAAATTTATCACGAGAAAAAAGGGAATAGATTAATATTTGGAACATGATCAATCATCACCCTAAAAATCAGTATATTCTAGTCCCAAATCTCCTTACATAATCCTCCATCTTCCCTATTCAACTACACTTACAAGCACAGAAAAGATTTTGCCATTTTGTTCAGACTTTTACAGAGGCTTTGCACAGCCCATACAGCTGTGTAGGCTTCCACAGCTATAACTACTCTGCCCACTCATGATTAGAACAATCAGAATTGCATTGGCCATTTCCCAACACAGGAACTGCTACATTCAGAAAAAAGACATAACTAGAAAAGCATATAATATGTGTTATGTTGCCCTATCTCCTGCATATCACAGCAAGAGAACACAGCTACACTAATGTGGGTACTGTTGCCAAATTAAATTTTGTCCCTAGTCACTTCTAGACTACAACACATTTTATAGTTAACTATATTTTAACTACACTGCCTTGACTTTGAAGCAAATCAACTGTCTTAGGACACTCTGATCAGGCCATCCAGAAAACAATCAAAAAGCAAGACCTTGCTGAAAAGCAGGTGCAGCTGAAAGCAGAACTTTTTTATGTGCATCAAAATGCGGTGATTTCACTGCATCATGAACCAGTGAGCTATATTAACCATATGGTGCTCGTCTGAATCACAAGATACAAGTTTTATTCTCAATACCTGTTATTTTAAGACAGCGTTTTTCTTTTTTTGCTTGAGCCCCACATCTCATGCACCTGACACTTCCTATGAATTGTCAGGAGAAAACAGGATCTAACAGATCATGAGCTAACTGTACACCTAAGCAATATACCATTTCTTTAGTTAGCTACTTGAAAAAACAAATTTAAACAACACCCCTGTGATCAGATGTTGCAAATCTGCTTAAGTGTTTTGGATTTAATTAAGAGTGAAGAAATGGTATTTTGACTGAAAAACTGAAGCCAGACTGTGGTTGGATCTCACCTGAACTGGGGAAGACTAAAAAGACTGCATGAGAAGAAAGCCAAGCTAAAATGGAGTTAATTTAAATATACTTAATCACTGGCAAAATGCATCAAGAAAAATGGTATTTTTTCCTGTCATTTGAACTTTCACCTCAGGATTGCAACCTCTCTAAAACATCTTTTCAACTAGAATGTGCTGGTGTATGGATAGGTGATGAAATAGTCAGAAAAATCCTCACACTCTCTTTACACATATTAAGTCTATGAGAAAATGAAATTGGGGATTTATGCAGAGCACGTAATATAATTCACACTGTTCACAGCATCTGTATGCTTTCATATCACCACAAGTGGTGCAGCAGTACATCTGAGGCAGAACTTACTGAGTCCACTGAAACCAATGAGATGTAGTTCTTGTGCACTGAAGTTTTGCCACTGGATCCAGTAAAAGCAGCATTAATCTCATTATTAGACAATTTAATATTTGGCCATTTAAAAAGTGGCCTGTGCTGCTGCTGCACAGGAAAACCAGCTGATTTCAAAAAAACCCTGTCCACACATTAATGGGAACATAGATACCTATATACCTAATTGAAGAAGAGTTACATGTCACTCAGACTCTGGATGGATACTCACAACCCAAGATGACATTCAGTATCAGGAACAGCAGCAACGACTAGACAATGACTCTTCTCAACCCCTCTCTCAAATCAAATACTCCCTTCTCTCAATCAAATACTCTCCTGAAAGTTGGACAAGCCTTCACCAGCTGCAACCCCCAACAAATAGATAAGTCACAAGAGAAAGCTGGTATATAGCTTTAACACATCTTTCCTAATAATCCATTAAATATTACAGCCATAGTTTAAACAAGAAGTGTATAATTATTCAGAAGGGAAATGTGATGTACTGTGGATATATGGGAAGTTCCAATGAGAACGGATTAACTCGAATGTGTGAGAAAAGGCATGACGCAATAAATATTATACTCCATAGTATACATATAGTGTGCTTGTCAAGGAAAGAAGTGATTTATACTCCTTTTATAATTCATACCAAGTTGTCATCATTAAAGAGTAAAATATAAATTATTAGATCCTCATACAGTTCTAAAACTTTCTATATGCAAAATTGCAGTGAGGGCTAAATTGCAGTAGGGTCATAGTTTCCACCTGTCATTAACTTTAAAGGCTCTCTGGATACTAGTACCTGAAAGTGTGAAATGAAGCTCAAATTCAACAGATATAACTCATTGGTAAGCCTGCAGTCAATGCTGTTTGCTCCTGTTGCTACTATTTTACAAAAGTTGTAAAGCATTTGAGGCTATCCAAAAAGACATACAAAGTCAAGGCTACTTTAAAGCAAAGCTTGATTAGCAGGCTTTTAGAAAGTTAAATCATAACACCTAGTCTTAGTTAAATTGTACTTGAGAGAGCGAATGGTTACAGGTTTTGCCTGTGCTGGTTGTTTAAAATATGAATAGCAGGAAGTTGTGCACAAAAAATCTATCTGTAATCAAACTGCAAGTTGGATATTAAAATACAGTACTCATCCTAACTCAAAATAGCACTCAGGTTACTTAGTCCATCTAGGAGCCCAAAGGAAGCTATTTTTGCAATATTTCTCACCTCACAGCATTAAGAGCAACATATGATATAGCGTTATGGAAAAGATGTAATGGCTGAAGTTTTTCTTACACTATGCAGAGTCAATACTGCTGTTTCTACTGTTCAAACTAACGAGGCAAAAAACCAATGCTTCCCTTTGTGCTTATACTTCTAACTCTTCACAACACATATTCTGCACTATGTTCTTCTACTGAAAGTTCTGATCCTTGTTTTGAATATCAAACCCATAGAAATTCAAGTGCGAGCAAATATTACTTTCTCATATTCATTGGTAACTCATCACCCCTAGTGGGTAAATACCAATGCTCCCGATAACACTGACCAGCACCCAGTCCATACAGTACCCAGCCCAAAAATTGATAATCAAGTATCAGGCTGTCAGTCAGAATAAATTGGTGTACTCTTTTCAACTTAATTAAGAAGTTGAACTGACAAGACTTAAGACACCAGGAGATCATGCATAAGAATAATCATACACCTGCAGCCACAGAATATTAAATATCATATATAACAATATAAAAAGAAGGAATAACTTTACACCTACCTTTGTCTTTGCTGGGACATAGATTCTTGTGTTTTCTAAGCACTGGCCACGTTACTATGCAATGATACATCCCCAGAGGAGGTCACGTTCTCATGAGCTCAGGTGCCCTGGAACAACGTTAACAAAACAGCCACAGGTTAGATTTATGTGTGTCAAATTTCAGACTGCTTAAGTATTTTATGTGTGTAGCATCTAGCTTTGAAGTTAAAGGTATTTCAGCCAGAGACTCTTTAAATTTTCATACTTTAAAAGTAAAAACAACCACATTTGTCAGTAATCCCACACTAGACCTACATTAAAACTGCTGTTCTTCTTTTAAAATCTGCATAATGTTAGAATAACTGTGTTTTTCTGAATTAGCTGTTGGGCTCTGTAGTATTCAAACAGCTTTTTCTGCAGTTTAGTTACCTTAATATTTTCAGAGAAAACCTTAATAGTAGATACTGGATGTTTTCCAGTGTTAAAAGGAATCAATTCCCTATTTGGAAACAGCTGGTACATCTGTATATCACTTACACAGCTACAGGCTAATAAATATGCTTACAGTGTGACTTCAGAAAATAATTCCTGACAACACTGATGTTAGTTGACACTGGAGGATCAAGTGCATTTGCCTTCCATGATGACTAATTTTAAATGCTAACTTTAATAGCACATTACATGTTCCATTGGACAACAGCACACAACTATGCAGATGGATTTTAAATCAGAAATGTGGCACTCATGTGCAAGTATTATTAGAATCACAGAATCAGCTAGGTTGGAAAAGACCTTTAAGATGAACACCAGCCTTTACCCCAGGACTGACAAGTCCACCACTTGTGGATCACAGAAGGACTACCCTGAACCTGCTGGCCAAACTATTGCTGATACAGGCCAGAATGCTTTTGGCTTTCTTGGTTGCCCCGGCACAAGCTGGCAGATGCTCAGCAGCTGTCAATCAACACCCTGAGGTCTTTTTCCACTGAGCAGCTTTCCAGCCACGCTACTCCAAGCCTAGACTGTTGCGTGTTGTTGTTGTGACCCAGGTGAACGACCCAGCACTTTGCCTTGTTGAACTTCATGCCATTGGCCACAGCCCATGGATCCAGCCTGTTCAGATCCCTCTGTAGAACCTTCCTATGCTCCATTAGATCAACACTCCCACTCAAATGGGTGTCATCTACAAATTTACTGAGGGTGCACTTGATTAAACATAACATTTATGACTATGGGTTTTCTCTACAAATTACATGACACTCACTGTGAAAACCGCAGTTTTAAAGATATTTAATCACTCTACCTTTTCGCATACATTAAGAATTCAGAAACCTTCCTTGTCCTTAATTTTCTGGTTTTTGTTTCATTAAGTGTTGAAGCAAATTTTAAAATGCAAAACCTATTACAGTTAACTGGGTTAACATAGGTGAGAAGGAAAAGATTCAACTTCCCCCAAAACCATGAAACCTATAACCTTGGGTTCTAGGGAACACAGGTCAGTATATTTTAATACAGAATGGATATCCCAAGTCCTGAGTACCTTACTTAGTTTTTTAAATAAATAAACAAACATAACAGAGTGCTGCGGCCATAACCATGGGCTGTTCAGTAAACCACTGAACATTCACAGCAAACCAGACAATCTGTAAACAATCAAGCAGATGCTCTTAGCATAGCTTGGCAAGGCTGTAACTTGCAACTAGAAAGCCACTGTTGTTGAAATCCAATTGATTTTTTTCCCCTACAACTAAGACACAAAGAAGATGTTTTACATTGAAAAATCAATGAAAGCACCAGCATAATTGTCATAATTCCTGTCAAAGGAAGATCTTCAATAGATTTCAACAGAGAGATCACATATTTTGAGAGGAAACCTATGTAAAGGCATGGACAAGATTCCAAATCTGTTTTAGAAAAATCTTTAAAACAATTATGCTAATGTCTGACTTCACCCTCTCATCAATATTAACGATGTCATGACTCAAAAAAAAATAACCTCAAGTTTATACCTGTATTTCAAGGGGAATGGCACTTAGACTTTGTGCAAACATTAGGCAGTTTTAAATAAGCCCTTATCTATGTTAATGAGACTGCAAATGAGGCTGCACTGTTAAATATGGTACCCACAGTCTATTGCTAGAACATTAGGAAGTGAACAGCATGAGTGACCTTGAAGAACATTAACACTCACCAGAACAGCACTGAACCAGCCCCAGTTGCAAAACTGCATTCCAAGTATAAACAAATCAGTGTAAAAGACTGTATATACGTGGAAGGAAATGAATCTGGGGGTTGAAACTCTGGGTTACCTCTGCAGTGAAACCATTCTGTACATTGGTAGACATGTGCTGCATAGAGACAAGTAGCTTAGTCATGCTTTTACTCCATTTGTTCATCCTACAAAGTGGTAGTTGTAATCTGCATCTGTTCTTGCGGGAAGGGTGAGGGGGCCAATACACAGAAGAATACAGGGAACTGTTATCAGAAGCTGATTTTTATCATATAAACAGCTTACATAACACTGCAGCAAGCGCCTGGGAAGCCCTACAGGAAGAATGATAAATGATATAATGATAATTCTACAACATAACTGACATGATTCATACTGCAAAACTGATTGCACAGAATATAATTCAATAAATATGAGAAAGAAGTGAAGATAAAAAGCCTAGAAACACTAACACTATAGCAATAATGTCATCTGAGATCAGAAATAGCTTGAGGTTAATTCTTTTTTTCTTTGTTTTTCTTTTTTTTTTTGAGACATAGTGAGTTAAGTGCCACTGATGTGTCCTTTCCTTTTCAAACAGTAACTTGAAGGTTATGTCAACCCTCTTTCACTAGCATCACAGTCCAGGTACTGCTACTCATCATTAGGAACTCTGTGAACAGAAGTAACGATTTTTCTATAGCAAACACAATGTAACTTAAATGAAAGATCCTACCACACTGAAAAGGCTCAGTTTAAACCAGTAACTACTGTATCATGAATCGTGGAGCTGAAATTTAAGTTCTTTTGCTATGGCAAATTACTTTGATTTCAATTTTAGAAACTCTATCAGAAACTCACATGCAATAGGAATCTTCCTACAATAAGGCCTATAAGGCCATGTGCTATTTGTCAACCACCACAGCCAGTGTGTTAATAAATATTATTTACTTTATAAAACTCTTTAGAAGAATATATTACCCAAAAAGCTCTCTGACAGAGAAGGTAAGGCAGAGAATATGAAACAATCTGAATAGCAAAGCCAACATACATTTGTACTGTAATAAAATAAAGGTGAAACAGTGACTTTATGTGACACAGAGATGAGAAGATATCTTGTTTGAAAAATGCAAAACATTCTGTCATTTTCCCTTGCAGATATAAGTTTGTATCACTTTCCAGAGTAATTGCAACATAAATTGTATGTGAAGCGTAAGCTCGTTACATGACTTACAAGAGCAAAACACTAATAGAAAATAGAATTCATTTGTCGCACTAATCATGAAAGTATATGACAAATCATATTTATTAGGTCTCCTGCTATAAGCACACTGCATACTGACTGATGTGTACAGAGCTTGTGGATTTATTAAAGAGTTGTGAGTGTTTTGAAAGGGTATATGAATTAGTTTGCGCTTTATACTTTACCTTCTCATGGCTTTTTTTTTTTTTTGCCCAGTCATTTTGTTTCCTCAGTGAATCCATCTCATCCATACCCTATACTGAACTGCTACACAAGAAATGCTTCACTGTCTTATGGTAGCGCTTCAGTATCTCACAGTTCACATTAATTCCAACCTTCATCTAGACTATATTTCACTAATAGACAAAAAATAAGTGCTTGCTACAGACCACTATAGATCCTTTCAAAGGATACTCTCTTAATAGAAAGTATCTCTCTTCCATCATAATGTTACCCCATTCTTAATTATATTTCCTTCATTATATACGTTTCAGGAATAAGTTAAAAAAAAAATCATCTGGTTCAATAAAAAGCTTTCGGACAACAATAACTGAAACAAAAATTTCAGTTGAGTTAAAGCCAAAGGGAAGGAAATTATGAAGAACTGCTTTTGTGGGAACTCACTTGGAGTACTGTGTGCAGTTCTGGTGTCCTCAACATAAAAAGGACATGGAACTGTTGGAACAAGTCCAGAGAAGGGCCACGAGGATGATCAGGGAGGGGACTGGAACACCTCCCATATGAAGATAGGCTGAGAAAGTTGGGGCTGTTCAGCCTGGAGAAGAGAAGGCTGCGTGGAGACCTCATAGCAGCCTTCCAGTATCTAAAGGGGGCCTATAGGGATGCTGGGGAGGGACTATTCATTAGGGACTGTAGTGATAGGACAAGGGGTAATGGGTTAAAACTTAAACAGGGGAAGTTTAGATTGGATATAAGGAGGAAATTCTTTCCTGTTAGGGTGGTGAGGTACTGGAATGGGTTGCCCAGAGAATTTGTGAATGCTCCATCCCTGGCGGTGCCCAAGGCAAGGTTGGACAAAGCCTTGGGTGACATGGTTTAGTGTGAGGTGTCCCTGCCCATGGCAGGGGCGTTGGAACTTGATTGTCTTAAGGTCCTTTCCAACCCTAACTATTCTATGATTCTATGTATACAGTGATAAAACATTGTAAATCCAGTTCATCACAGAACTGATTCCTTCCACGTCACAAAGCATCAGAAGGGAACATCTCATGCTGTCTAATAAGCACTCTAACCTTAGCCCAAAACTTCAGGCAAAATCTGGACACTGTACCATGCATTATTGCAATTGCCTACAAGTTCCTTTGTGCTCTTATAAATTTGAATATACAATTTTTAAAAGGGGATCTGTAATTAAAGTGTTTACCTGAAAGCAAAAAGAGATGACTGCTTACTAAAATAACTAATTCTTTCTGAATCCATAAGAAGCCTTATCTTTCTTAACCTTATAGTCTGAACTGTTAGTGCTTCTCATTTTAATATTTAGTTCATTATTTTGCTAGATGTAAGAAAAACAGCAAATGTGTTTAGTTTAAAAGAAATGTGAAAGTGTTTGCTCATTTGTGCCATTGAACTGGGATCTTCCTTCCAGTCTAATTGGTCATACTTCAGTTCCCAAGTTTTGAAATGAGGATGAGGTATTTGTTATTCCAACCCCATGGTTTGGGTTGGAAGGGACCTTAAAGCTCATCCAGTTCCAACCCCCCTGCCATGGGCAGGGACACCTTCCACTAGACTGGGCTGCTCAAAGCCCCATCAGTCTGGCCTTGAACACTGCCAGGGATGGGGCAGCCACAGCTTCTCTGGAAAACCTGTGCCAGTGCCTCACCATCCTCACAGGGAAGAATTTTTTCCTAATGTATAATCTAAATCTCCCCATTTCAGTTTAAAGCCATTCCTCCTTGTCCTATCACTACATGCTCTTGTCAAAAGTCCCTCCCCAGATTTCTTGTAGGTCCTCTGGAGGCACTGGGAGCTGCTCTAAGATTTCCCCCAAGCCTTCCCTCCTCCAGGCGAAACAAGTCCAGCTTTCTGAGCCTGTCTCCAGAGCATAGGTGCTCCAGCCCTCTGATCATCTCTCAAATCTCCTCTGGACTTGCTCCAACAGGTTCACGCCCCTCTTGCTTTGGGGGCCCCAGAGCTGAACACAGTAGTCCAGGTGGGGTCTCACAAGAAGGGGGGGGGGGGGGAGCATCACTTCCCTCTACCTGCTGGTCACGCTCCTTTTGATGCAGCCCAGCATACAGTTGGCTATAGGACTATGCATTATGGTTGTGATCTATATATTCCAAATAATGTAAAATCTAAACTGCAGCTCTGGGATGCAAAAGATTGTTCTATGCTTCTTGTGACTGTCCTTAGTTAAAACACAGATGTTAAATCTGATGTAAATTCAGTTCAGCATTTTGACAATAATATCAAGTTATCTATTTATATGCCCATGAGATGGTACTGTAACTTTTAAGCTACTTTGAGATAATAATTTCATTGTCTTCATTTAATGAAAATATTTTTCTACATGAAATATTTGTAAAGAGTTTTGAAATTACATTTAGTCCCTCATTTCCATCAGTCATAATTTTATTTATTCTTTTCAACATGTCATTTATTAAAATACATTACATTTATTTTATTAACTCACTCTGTTTGTTCCTCTGATCTAGCTTACAGGGTTCCTCCTCAAACCTCCCCCCACCTTCCTATTACCAAGTCCACTTTCAGTCAGACTTGAGGAGGAAAGAATACTCAACATCCACTCCCATATTGAGCATCACAAACTGAACCTGTAATGGCAGTTCAGCAGTGAACTACTATTACAGAAGGAGAACACACCTGGAACCTCCATGAAGCAATCCTCACCTCATTTTGTGAATACTGGTAAACATATTCTTAACTGGGGAAAGTTGAGAAAACATACTTGGCATACGTAAAACTGCTCATTCTTCAAAACACATGCATCAATTCCATAGGAATCTCTTCTTCATTCTTAACTTCATCAGACCCTTCAAAAGTTTACTCTGAATGAGTCACTGCTCCTCCTATTACACAGAGGTACCCTGAAGCCTATTCATACCTTCCAGATACACAGGCATGTGCTGTTTTCAGCAAATACTCTGTACCTGCATTTCGAACCTTTTAAAAACCTCCACCTCTATCCTTGAGTGGCTTGCTGGTACTGTCTCTTTTGCACAGTCCCACAACCCAATACAGCAGAAACTTTTCCAGTCCTGCATTTCTTTATTCCCGGTGGCAAGTCTGCAGATCAGGACAAAGTGCAGGGGTCCCATTCATTCCTCACTTACCCACAAGTACTAACTTCATTAAACATTGGCACAAACGTATCTGGTGGAAAACAGGAAATATTTAATCCATGTTTTATATCCTGTCTTCAATGAGCTGATATAGAAAATACAATAATAAGCCAAAAATTCTCCCATTCATTCAGCCAAATTTTTGCTTCAAGGGGTTAGAGTACAAAATCACGTTTTGAAAGATGAATTTAAAAAATATAAAGCTATCTAATGTTCAGTATCAGAGGAGTTTTCATACATGTGAAAACTAATCACTGGCAAGAGACACTGTGAAGAAGCCCTTGCGAGACCTTCAATGGCATATAAATCTTAATGTTGCAGTAATTGTGCCATTTTTACCACAGTAGGTGTGCTGTGTTATGCAACATTACAGACCACCCCATTAAAGGTCATTTACCCACAGTCAAAGGAGTGCACATAGCAGCTGGAAAACAACCAGATGTATCAGCACAGAATCATAGAGTAGTTAGGGTTGGAAAGGACCTTAAGATCATCTAGTCCCAAGTCTTTTCACTTCTGTTTTATCGGACAATGATTGTATTATATAACAAGAGATTAAGTATGTCAACAAAAGTTTTGATAAAAGTAAATAAAATGCTACTGTAATTGCTGATGCTTTAAAACATTTCAGATGATGTTTCACACTTACATTTCAAAGCACTGAATGTAGAGCCAGATAAAAGGAAAGACTTCTTTCCATTAACTTTTAATATACATAAGAGTCAAGTCTTAGATTGAATATGACGGCTCCCATTTTTTGACATCATAAGAATCCTATTAAATTTTGATACTGCAATTTTGTAGGAGGTAAGGACTAAGTAATTTATAGCTGGATATGATCAGAAATCTCTGCTTGACTACAGAAGTGTAGTTTGCTAGAAACCTGTGAAGTAATTTATTAATGGTTCCAAAATATGCTGAAATGACACATTTGAATTCAAAATCCTTTAGTACCCAAATGTTTTAGAAATGGCAGTTTAAGCTGCTATGTCACAGCCTTTACTGTGCTGCAATATTTGTTTCCATTTGCATTGCTAGAAATCTATGTAAAGATCAAACCTCACAGGGCTAACCTCTGCACAGACAGCCATGGCAGACATCCATTTCCCTAAATCTAAATAAAAAACACAAGAGTTTTAAATTTGTATAAATAGCTGCAAACTTACATAAACAGGAAGAACCCAAGGCTGGAACAACCTCTGCCCAATGCATTGACGTAAGACAATGCCCTGATAAGAGAGACATAAGCCCATTTACCAGCAGAAAGGCTGTAACATTAATGGCTACAGTATGACACAAACATTACAGATGTGATGGAGTGAGGTATCAGGCTACTAATATGTACCTATTCTGAGGTATCAAAAAATTTCAATCAATATACATAATCATATACATTTTCCTTAAGATGTGTAAATCAACTTTATTCTGTGAGCAGTAACAACCATTTTTTAACTGCTTCCTGAATTCCAGTCTTTTATTTTTAACAGTTTAAACATATTCCCCTGCCCCAAATCAGCAATAAGGCTGAAGGAACACAAAAAATTAAGACAATTCTGCCTTATTTATAATTTTTAAGATTTTGTGAACACTGAAGGCCAACAATGCAAGTTTGGAAAATTTTCATACATTGACAGATGGTTTCCAAAACACAACAGTTTAACTAATTGTATTACAAAGGAAGACCCACCAACAGTCAGGCTAACACCTGAAAACAGCTAGCTACTTCTTACTGAAGCCAACAGACAAGAGGCCGTGGTTAGGATGCAAATAATACCCACCACTAATAACTGACATAATTCAATTTTTGTTTGCCTGCAAGTTCAGCGTTAATGTAAGACTGAGGGATGTTACCAGAACACATCAAAAGACAAGGTCATTATCTTATGGAAGAAGAGTACCTAATTCAAAATAATTGTACTGGAACAGCCCTTCGGCACTTTTCATTCTCTGGGAAAATTGCCTTCCTTTCACGATACTGTACAAGCCCATCTGCTATTATTGCTCATTTGCATTTTTATTTTATGAGGAATGCTTTCTTCAAAACCAAACGCCAGAGTTTCTCTTCTTACAACAGCAATTGAAAGCCTTGATGTCTGAAGACATAAATGACACTGATGTCTTGTTTGTATAAGCTACAGCAAATTCAGCAGAAGAGTTGAGCAGTACTGCACATTAGGAATATGGATGCAACGATCCAGGCAAAAGGAGAACAGATTCTTAGGCATATTTTTATTGTGCGGTGCAATACTGATGCAAGAACATCATGGTTTACGTTTGTGTAGAATACTAACGAGGTGATTACATAGCAGTGAGTAAAACTAGGATGACTCATTGTGATCATCTAGACATACCTAGAGACCTATATTCCACCTAGATTTATACTATCAATCACATATGCATATCTACGCACAGAAGCACAAATTGTGAAGAGGTAATGCAGGGCTGGGAGACTGCCTTTTATCCAAGCTCTCCTTAATCATTGCCACATCTCATAGCACTGCCATCAGAATGCCTACTAGTCTACCCCTGTGAAACCCCAAATCTTCCAGGTCAGTAAAATCAGATGCAGAAGTGGCCCTACTTAACTGTGATTCCCCATTACCTCCTGCCTCCCCTCTGCCAGTTCTGCATGTTGGCATTTCGATTAGGCTGCTCTTCAGACACAGCCAAGATGTTTCCTAAAGTAGGTCATTAGTTTCAGTTACCCTGTGGCAGGTACAATGAAGCTTTAAGCATACACATTGCAATACATCTGCTAAACAGCACAAAGGTGGAATCTGAAATCACACATTCTGTAGTTCAGTTAGAGCTACATTTAGGATCAAGTATGTTCCTGTAGACACAGTTTCCTCCCTTTTGGTATGATTTTCCTAGACTTCCCTGAAGGTAAATAGTTGATCATTTTTCTCTCATAACTATTAGAGAGCAGGAGGGTGTGTGTAAGAAAAGGTTTGACAGTCGGAGTATTGTTTTTCTGCCTAGACAGCTGCACATCTGGCACTGTCATTACTCTTCTATGACGTTATACCAAAAGTAGGATGATAAACGGGTTTTCAAGAATTTTCTCCAACTGCTACTTTTTCTGTGCTTTCAAAAGGAAAAGCCTCCTTTTTGTATTTACGGGCTATTGGATACACTTAGGAAATAAAATTGTTCAGAACACAGGACTGACATTTTGAGGTCTGTTTCCAGATGAGTCATCTGGATGATGCCAATAATATAAATCTGCCTATCAGTTTCCTTTCCAAAATATTCAGATTTACAGTACAAGGAATGATTGCTTATCTTAGCGTAGATTTCCTAATTTTGTTCTCTTGAAGTACTCTAATCTCGTACTGTATTTAGAAAAGCACAAGATACTCTGTTCTTTCCTGATTTGCATAAGACCCCAAATTCTCATGTTTCAAATTCTCCAAGATTTGCTGCTATGCTTATGTCAAACAGCAGGAGCATCTACCTGTACTTTTCCCTGCACTTAACACTAGTATAGGGAATAATTTTGTGCTTCCTTATCATTCATATTTAACATGTGACATATTCAGCTTGGCATCTTTATGATGCTGCTGTAGCAGGTTTTATACCCAGTTTTTATCAGATATTCTCATCTAATCGTAAATGTCAAGTGGCTGGCTACTGCTGTTGTGAGTCCCACACCCTGCCAAATCACTTAGTGCAGGGGGTTGGACAGAACACATTTACTGTACCATCCCACAACCATGCAATGACACTCCGTGAAACTTGTAGAGCTGTAGCTACAGCTTCTGCATTCCACATTTGTTTCATATGCTGCGTTGGATGTTTCCTAGCAGTGATTTTTTTTGAGACTCTGCTAATACAGTTTACTGGAGACCAGCACTGCACCATGCTATTTGTCAAATTTGTATATTTCAGCAATATAGATTTAATTATAAGCACATGCTAGGAAATTGCTACTGGCACAAAAGGTGCCGTATTACAGAAGTTTGGTGTGTCTGCCTGCATCATGAGGTCTGAGTAGATACTACCCCTAACAAAAAAAAAAAAAGGTTCTGAATAAAACACATATTCAAATCTTTTTCTTCTCTTTCTTCCTTTCCCAAACCATTCCTCCATGTCACAGATCAGATTTCTTCTGAAGCTGCTACCAGAAAGCACTGAATTTCTACAGAAACTGAAGTAGGAAAGTTGCTTCAAAAATCTACATGGCTGTGCAACTTCTAATCTAGCAGTAACCCCTTCCAGGCAAATCAAACACACAGTTAGTGCCACAGACAAGTGGTATTTAACCTCTTGCAAACATCTGAATGGCAAGGAAAGCGCATTTACCTCTTCAACAATTTAAATTCATCAGTTGTGTATCTCAGGGAGCTGTCTGCAAAAACAATTTCTGTGCAACTGTTTAACCCAGACTGATTACATTGTCAAGTAATACATCAATTATTTGAGACATAAATTTACAGTCTCACAATAGATACTTTACTAAATTTTGCATTCATCTGTCACAGCTGTGTTTGATGATTTGACCCTGATTAAAATTCAAACAGTGCCTTTCTGTGGCAATTCCTTTTGAAATCCCATTCATCTCCACAATTTCAATAAAATTGGGAATAAACGAGGAACATTCTAGCCTCTATTTACTGTATATATTACCAGTTGTCTGCAGAACCTTGCTACAACACAAGAAGTGAACTGCGTCAGACCTTCTCCTCCTTTGGAGTCTTTCAGGAATGTGACAAAGAACTCAGCAATATCCCTATCTTCCACTTATAAAACCACATAGAGTGTTACAGACAAAAGAAATTAAAAGCTTTAAAGACTCATCACATGGAAAGTAATCTCCTAACTATAGTGTGAGCCAAGACTGAGGAATTACATCTGATTAAATAGTCTAGAACAACTAGAAAGTTGTTTCCAGAATCTGTGAAAACAGTGACGTTCTTACTGAATTACAGAGCTTGTCAGCACCAGCAGGGACAAAAACAGTAATGTAAGAATGTGCAGGGTTATCATGTAAGTGGTCATGCTGCGGTTGCCCAACTATCATCTGCATACATTATCTTTTGTTTGCTTGCTGGGGAACAAATGACGTTCCAACTGCAACTGCAGTTAAAGTAGGAAGATTGAACCTCTCTCCTCTCACATGTCAGCTTACAGCATATGTTAAATAGCTACAACAGTTTATTTCAGTGACCTAACTATATCTGGTAGAAATACAGAAGAATAAGAGGAGGGGCTTTGGCAACTGTCAGACTACATAGAAATGTACTGGCAAAAGCTGCTCACTGAAAGATAAAAGTAATTTTGAAAATCAAGAGCTGAGTCTCATGAACATGACATTCATGAGCGTGACAACAACAATTCAATGGTGACAAACATAAAGTCACAGTCTAGAAGGCCTCAGAATTTTTTTCAGTGCAATGGGACAAATGAATGCCAGTTTAAGAATTTCCATGTCAGTAAATGCTTTTCCATATTCTTAAGCAAAGGATAGGACAGACATCATCTCACACAACACTTCCATTGTAATTTAACAAGATTCTTGGTTGCCACATTTTCCAATCTACAGCAGAAACATTAGTGCAGTCCAAAACTACAAGGCACAGTAACCCCAAAAAACACATAACATATGCCAATGTTTAGATTAAAAAACTCAACTACCTCAAGACATTGTGTTTGTAATAATGCATCACTTGAAGCTTGTCACACTGGCCAAGACAGAAAATGAGAATTCCTTAATGTTCTCATACAGCTGCTACCTTTAAGTAGTCTGACTACTTAAAGACAGATCTGCGAGACCACAGGAATGCCTGGCAGGAAGCTGGGCTTTAATACAAAGCAGAGTATTACCAACAATAACTGCCCTTAACCAGCAAGGCAAAAGCACAGCTTTACCTACTAAGCTAAGGCACACCCCTGCTTGTCAGTGAAGGTAAGATGGGAGCTATGCCAAATTTCAAGGTTGGATCTGGTCATACAGTACCACACAGTACTAAATTAAATAAATATACCTGACTGCATTCACATGACCTGTGTTCAGAGGTGATCAGTTTTTAGCATGTGCTCTCTCTCACTACAAACATGTTTTTGAAGAATCCAGAGTCATGTAACTTTATAATACTTTATCAAAACAGGTGTTTGTAGACAAACTCACTGTATCTTGAGGTTCTACTCCCAGGTTCAGCCATTCTACCATGAGGAATGCATGACATGGAAGGGGACTATAGGGCAAGTAGGGCTTACCTCGCCATGAGAAAAGTATGCTGGGCTGGATGGCAGTGGCAGGGAATGCCATGTAACCTGCTTGCCTGTCTTCAGCCACCCAACAGAGGTTACAGAAAAGGCCCTTTTTGGATGTGCACCACAAAAGGGGAGGGAATCTGTACTAAATTACTTCCACCAAAACTGTCAGCTTCAGCAGGTGCCAAGACTGATCACAGACATTTGCCTTTAGCTATGTAGATCTTAAAGGACAAAAGCAACAGTTTTTAAAGCCTCTACTGACAAGAGAAGCTGGGATTGAACTCAGGATTCCCAATTTATGTTAAATCAAAGCAAAAATCAGGTAACTAAACCTAACTGCTGGTCACATTGTCCCATGATGTTGAGAGAATTCTAGTGCAGACTAACCGCGTTTTCCAACCCAAATGCACAAGCAGGAAACATGTTCCAAGGACCTCGCATTTTGAAGACATTCTCCTGAATCTCTGAATCCTGAGCAACCTGCAACACTTAGTCATAAACCCACTGATAGTAAAATGGGATTTGGATGACTAATACTATTTCTGAAAATTAGATCATTTAAAATGACTGTTTATCATTTTCATACTCCCTTTTCTAGTTGTTTCAGAGTGTCATTTATTTGAAAGGTTTTTTCAGAGAACAAATTATTTCAGGGACAAAACTATGGAATTTTGACCTGCTCCATAGTCACTGATGTCACATATTTTTATGTATTTCATTTACTGAGATGGGGAGCAGACGTGCATATTCTCTATCTGCCATTCTTTGTGACACTTGACATGAATCAGACCATTAAAAGCTAACTGGTGTTTAAAATACACAAGATACCTATTCAATATTATAAATAATTTAGTTAATTTCTATTAATAACATGCTTGGCTGCTAAAAAGCTCTGGAACCGCAGCTGTCAAAAAGTAAACCTGTGAAAGGTGCTTTGCTGCCAGCTGATTAGGCTTAATTCAAATCCAATTCAAGGGTTCAAGTAAGCAAGCACAACACGCTTTCCCCACGTTCCCTCTGAACAGTAAGATCCTGAAACAAGACTAGAAGTCAGATTTTATTTCACCAGGATTTAAACACCTCCTAGATAAAAAATGAAGCAATAAGGGGATAAAAAAAGAGAGAAAAAAAAAAAAGAAACTAAATCAAGTAGACAGAAGAGAAAATAAGTGGTTTAAACACACACACTGTGGGTCCTGTATTTCAAGCACTGACTTCGTGAGCATATCTAAGTATGTACAATTTCCTCCAGTCCCAGATAAGGACTTTTTGGTTTGTGTGTGGGATCTGTCTGCTCTCTCTTGCTTCCATTACAGGAATCTCCTTTAAATCAGCAATTTTATAATGCTAAGAACTGCTGATTAGCCTATTCTTTTCAGAGGTCAAGGAAAACAAAACTGCTTTTTAAAGAACATGATGTAATTGAAACAGAGAAATTCTCTTACCTTCATCTTTCCAAAAATATCTCTATTTATAAATGTGTCCCAACATATACCTCAAAAATAGTAGCATGTATGAAAGTCTTAGTTTAATTCCAAATAACTCCATATGTTAAAGAGTGCCTTCATGAAATGCAGAAACTCAGTATACTGAAATTTGACAACAACATTTGATTGCAGTGTTGGTTGTGTGTGCCTATAACAGGGTTTGACATGATTTTGTTCATTTCTCACAGCCTAGGGCAAGCACAAGCAAAAGCAGCAAACCCTGCCTAGAAGTCCTGGAGCAGGCAAGTCTCCTACTGCAGCTACAAGGTTTGCAAGACTATTTGCCTGGTCCAGTTTTAACGCAGAACTAGCAGTTCATGCTTCACATACACACATCAATTTATTAAAGCAAAATTAAGGCAGATTCCTTGTAACACTGTCTTTGTAGCTAAGTAAAGAAAACCTGAAACCAGGCACATCTGTATGCTGCACTATAAAGTGGATTCAGCTGTAATCTTCAATTCCAAGTCCATTTAAGAGAAGCTGCTAATTTTTCTATTTGTTTTAAATACAGCTCTTTGTTATACACCTTAAGGAAAGATCAGTGGCTTAACTGGTAAATAAACACCAATGTAACAGAAGGCATGAAACAGACACCCAAGTAAAGCGCAGTAAAGACTCGCATAGTCCTGAAACAAGCAAATGAAAACTCTTCCATGAAACCAGTAGCCTTGAGAGTTAAGACAGTAAATCTTTGTGATGGCTGGAAAATGTGGCAGCTGTAAAGGAGACTTTGAAAGTCACCTATAAATTACTTTTTGACATCTGAAGACTTCTGACAGTCACCTCCACAAAATGAGAATAAAATGCATTAATCTCTCGTGAAGCCTGGATAATTGCATTTTTTTGTCAGGAACTCCACATGGTTGAAGAAATTCACTCCTCTTCCCAGAGACTTGCTGGCAAACTGCAAATGTATATTAAATTTGCTGAGTGATGGTTTGGAAAGGATATGCAGAGACAGCCTTTGCCATCACAGAGTATGTTTGTGAAAGCTAAGTATCTCCAGACACTTCAGTTTCCTGTTATTGCTACTCCTCCTGCTGTTTCTCCCAGCTAACAGCAATGATAGGAACACTATTAGGAAATGGGGGGAAACACAACTGCAAATCATTGCAAATACCATTAACCATCACATCAGTGTCCTGCCCGTATTTGCAATTTCAACTGAAAAACATGTAGCACCCTAAACTGTATCATATTCTGCAACCTGTACAGGACTAACACATCAGACCTGTTCCAAGCTTCTTATTTTAACAACCTTCATGTACTTAGAGCAGAAAAGATGAAAAAATTTTCATTCACATTCACATTCATTCACAGCACAAGAAGTATTTATTTGCTAAATACTGCTGCAACCATTCCCTCAAGTATTTCCATCCAGACCTTCCAGATCAACTGACAGAAATATTATCAAAGTTTTCTACATATAGAGGAATTCTACCATCTAATTTCACATCTTTGGAGTTTTGCATTAGGAAGCTCACAATGCTGAGTCCAAATACTGCTATCTTTGATATCTATAACTGGATTTATTCCAGATGTTGTTCTTTATTTTCTAAAATAAATAATGTTCCCTATCACTATTTTAAATAAAGAAGATGATTCTATGTTCAAGAACCTATAGACAAAATGAGTCATCTTTCATTCTGTTTTGTTGTTTAGAATTAAGGAGTGCCAGAATGTACACAATTACCCTCACATCTATTTTTCCAGTAGAATATTTAGAGAGAGTAAGGAGCTCTTTCTCATGTTGTTGTTAAGTAAAGAAAACATTTGTGCCATGCGCTTGAACGCACCTGAAGTACAGCAACACAATTTGCAGGGGTTCTACAGTAATGAAAACCATGCCTAATAGCTATTAAAGCTGTATTAAAATGTTTCGTATTGTATTTGGAACTCACAAAGCAGCTGTTGAGCAATATCTTGTAGTTCTTATATGTCAACTGTATTTTATTTAGAGTTATATTCAAGTATTGGCAGCCCTAACACTGTAATGCCATTAGGACAAGTTCTTGTAGAAATTGGGTAAAATATTTAAAAATTATTCTTTTTCTTACAATGTAGCACTTTAATCTTTAAAACCACTATTTCTCAATACTTTTCTATTAAATTATAGCCTCCTTAAAAGCAAACTGCTTTTTGATCAAAACATTATGAAAACATTTCAGTAACTTACAGTTTTCTTTCAATTTTTATATTCTCTTTGATGGTACAGAAACAACAGTAAAAACTCCCATTTTGGGTACAGACAGCCATATGCCATACATATATACTTCAAAAAAAAAAGAAGAAAAACCTGTCTTTTGTCCTAAGATTTGTCATGTTTTTAAGTATACAACACTAAATGCTATACAAACTGCATGCAACCAAGAAGTACAACACAGCACAGAGTCAAAAACCAAAATCATCTACCAGCTGTTCCTTGAAGTTAAATGCATTTCTGTGTGTTGAGCAGATATGACTTGCTGATGTCAGTCAGTCATTTACTGGGAACTTGTTTTTATTTTAAGATGAAAAACAATACAATGTGTCTTTTCAAAGTAAGTATTTTCCCAGTAAGAAACTTTCTTTCTGAATTCTGCTCAGTGCCTGTCAAAAGCATATACAGATGGGATGTAAAATCAAATGAAATAAAAAAATATGTATCTATTTTGGACCTACATCATAGGCCTGCCTCTGTCTTCCCCCTTGAAAAAGCATTCAGACCACTGACTATAGTCACAGAGCTGCTGCAAAACTCCTGCCTGTCTGCCTATTAGTCTGTTTTTAGGCTAAAACAGACAAATCTAGAGCAGAAATTTCCTGACACTGAAAAATCTCGGCTGTTAAGTGTAAAGAGACATGCAGAGGAGTAAAGAAGGAATTCTGTCAAACGCAAGGATGGAATCCAAGCTCAGCACAATTCCCTATTTTGGTACTGGCACGTGCATTCCTTCAATGCTTGTTTTTAATTCCCAGTACTTTTTCCAGTCACAGCCAAGAAACAAGTCTCTGCTTGAAGACAGGGAATTGTAAGGTAAGGAATGATTACTGTCCCTTTCTGGAGCTAACCTTTCAGGCTTCCTTTAACTTGCCTCTCTGAAGAACAGTTACTCAGCAATAAAGAGATGGCATTTAACACAGTGCATTCAGGACTTCAGTTGATTACAAGTTACAGAAGCCAATAAAAATGATGAAAGGACAAACTAAAATGAAATTCACCACCATAAGGGATGTTAGAAAAAGTAAACAATGAAAAAGATACGTTGCTTTAATCTAACAGTACCCCCAGATAAATAAACCAAAGCAATAACCTGCCCTTCCAACAAAATTCCATTAAGGACAGAGTAGTGAGATGCCAGGCTGTGCTAAGCAACAAAAGCACCACTCTATAGATTTTTGTAGTCATAGGAAAGCTACTCCGTCATAAACTAACTAGGCAAAAGAAAGGTTTTTCCTGCAATACATCCTCGGTTTTCATAGCATTTTTCTCTCAATCAGTTTTAAACCATTTAAGTTGTCCAGCCTTCCTGTTCTACAATGTTTCCAGTGATTTTATCCAGAGATAGTGGAATCAATACAAACAGGCTCAAGAGAACCTGTTTAGGCTAGCTGCACAACACATACCCTTTGTCTGACGTGGGCTGGTTTATGCTTCATAGCTCCCTTGGTTTGCTTTCCAGTTCTCCTCCTCTAGCAACATTAAAACCCCTACTGCAGTCTTTTAAGTCAACTGATACCCAGCAACTAGAATAATGTTTGGACAAACCTTTGTCATTTTCTGTAAGATCATACTTTGGACATCTCTCTTATCTCATTCTCTAGAACAAGCACAGTATTTTCAAGACATTTTAAATTATTTCCTGTTTGTACAAGACTATCATACAAGAATTGAATTTATAGCTATATATGCAACTCATCTATGGATAGGCCAAAATTAAACATACTTTCTAAATCCATTAGAACTGAGGAACAAAACATTTCAAGCTCCTGCTGTTTTACCATTATTAACCTGGTATTCCAAATCAGTGAAACTGATGGGCTTCATAGCAATTCCAGAACACAGAAGACATCTGCAGTGTAGGTATCAGCTATCAAATGTAGCCCAGCACTGTAAGAATGATTTGATCTTTTGGTTATTTCTATACTTTTGAGTCTATGTAATTTTCATTGTTTGAGCCCTGTCCACCCTTTCTTGTTGCAGATAAAGTATACAACCTTTACTCTGCAGTTTTACTAATGAGATTTGAATATATAAACTGCAAGATGCATTTCCATAAAAATTAAAATAATAGCATGAACTATAAAGCATATAGCTCTAATAACAGCTTTAAGATGAGATGTCACTCATGAATCCTGAGAAGCGGAGATGTATAGATGGATAGACAGTGAACCTGTACCAACAATAACTAGAGGCATTACAAGCAATAAAGAATGAAGATTCAGTTCTGTATGCAGATGTGTCTGCTTCATGTCTCATCATTACTGTCCATCAGTGTCCATCTCCCAGGATATAGCTCCATACCAGAGCATAAATTAGGCTGCCTTGTAACTTCCTGCACCCTAAAAGCCAAGGGCTTATAATGAATCAGATATGCCCCACTGGTGCAAGCCTAATCTGACCTGATTAATAAACTAATACATTACCATTGTGCCTGTTGCACTTCCCCAATGAGAATGTATCATTGTCATAATATGCCTTCCAGTGGGGGTTCAGTAATATTATATCTCAAAGACAGCTAACTACCCACTGCTACCAAAAGCATCCATTAGGTGAAAGTTTGACATGTCTTAAATTCTGCTTCTGAAGACAGCATTCTCCCTTTCTTGTTATTAACCATAATGACTAGCAGGGATAATCTAAAAGATAAGCATCTTTACTGAGAGGTTTAACAAAATTTACTTTTAAGTCATAATCAGTGTTGTTAAAATTATTTTCTGGATAAAAACATTCATCAGCATGTAAACTAGGTTTTAAAAATATAATCTATGAGGGAACTGTTCATTACAAAGCTACCTAAAGGATTAAAATCTGCACAGTATCTGTAAGAACAAAAAAAGGAACAAAAAGAAAAGGTCAGAAGGAGTTGGACAAAAAACCCCCCTGAATCTTTCATCTTGTGAATAATCTGCAGGGGGAAGGCTGCATCTAATTTAATTGCAAAATTTAAACGCAAAAAAATCTTATTTTTAAACAGCAGATAAACTTGAAAATAGGCTGAATAAAAAAAATGACAATGGAATTTTTGGCTGCATCCCTTCACTACTAAAATTCTTGCCTGACATTTGTTAATTCAGCAGCTACTTTTTCATAAAAATGCAGTCAGAAGCAACTCATGGAGTAATTAGTAGAGAAGGACATCTCTAGTACCTGCTGCTTCTTTTGTGCTCCTTCTTACAAGCAGGTGAAAGTCAGGTGAAGAATCACTCTATCACCTTCAACAGCTGTTTCTGTAGCAAAGTTCTCCATCACACCAGGAAGCTTGGGTCAGAAGCCCTGCAGTGCAATGGAGTTTGCACCAGAATTTCAGCCAGGAAAATACATTTCTCCTCCATATTCTGATTACAGCAGTTCCCTGAAACAGCTGAGCAGGACCACAGCTGAAAGCAGTTGGTGTCCTTTTTCACTGGAATGTGACAGAAAATATGCCATCTCAATACGAATGTCTCCCATATATTGACTTGGCCTAGAACTAAAGGACTCTGGAATGTGATTTCTAGACAGCAAGAAACCCAAGCAAAGAATGCAAGTCACAGCAAACAAAAAAAGGACGTAGTTCCCTACTAAAGACATTAAGCATCAACTAGCTTCTTGTGATGGTACTTCCAACTACTTTCTAGGAAGCAAATTTTAAAAGACAGAAATGTCACTTCAACATGTAATTCACCCTGGTAAAACCCAGATCTTAAAGCAGACACAAAAATCATTGAGTTAGGTAGCTAAGTATCAGTTGTGCATACAGGTCTCTGTATGGAGGAGGCTCCAGCTCCTCACTTAGTCCTGATGGAAATTAAGAGTCAAGAGGCCTCTTGACTTTCAAACATCTCTCTCTTACATTTGTCCTGCTATTTCTGGCTAAAACAAGGTAAACACCTTCTTAATTAAATATATCTCTTCAAAGGGTAAGTGACCTGTGACAGGGTCTCCAATAGCCTTGTAAGACTATAAGGTCTTTTCTCAAATTATAAGGTACACTCGAAACAGGAAGATTTGTAGATGAGAATAAAGCATGAATATCCCTTCTTTCTTATATCAAAGGCATACCATTTGCTTTTGCTATTTATGAACTACTTGCATGAACCATGGAGGAATAAATGAGATTACACCATTTGTTAATTCTGTTGACTCATCCAGAATGGGAAGGTTATTACATTAATTTGGATTTACATCATCTAATACCAGTTTACCCCTGCCCGCTTGCATCAGTACACCATATGATAATGACCAGTTTTAAGCCATCAGGCACACAAATACACTCTATTTTCAGTTTAATTCTATTATACCAAAACTAATGGCAGTAGTAGATCTAAACCCACTCTTGTTTCAGGTTTTCTATAGTTTGTTACACTGATTACATTTTTCTGAATGATAGAGCTACTTGGCATTCAGAATGGGAAATCATTACCATCAAGATCCTCTTCAGCACAATGTATTTGCTCTTATTTGCCACCCTAGTCCCATTATCATAAAACTAAAACATAATTGCTCTCAGAATTTCATGCACCAAGAAAGAGAAAAATCACTTTCTTGGCATCAGTTTTATTAGCTATACTTGGTCAAACAGGACAAAGCAGCAATAAAGTCAGAGGGGTTTGTTATTAAAGGAAGACAGTATTCACAGAATGTATTCTCCATGGGCACAGCATTGTGCTACAGAAACTTGCCTATAGCTCAGTACAGTGCCTGGCATGCTTGCCTTGCAAAGTCTGTGCAGCAGGACTTTAAGATGGCAGGCTACTAAGTGCCACTTTTTAACTGCTCAAGCAGAAAAAACACCCTAAAACCTGGCAGCGTATTTCAGCTAATTGCTTTAAAATGGTAAGCCTCTAGATTTAAGGAATCAGTGCAAGTCTAACAAAGAATTTATGTGCATCTACACACAGAGATACACAAAGCCCACCAACACAGAATTAACAGATATTCCTGGACAGGCATTCTCCTGGAAATGGCTTTGAGGCTATCACCTTCTTTATTGATCAGAACCTGTGACATAATCTGACATACAGCCAAAAGGCTCAAGCATTTTGCTGAAGTTTGTGCAAGTAGATACTTAAAATGCGTATCATGGGCTAAGTGACTTTTCTGGACTGATTTTTAAATTACTTTTTCCCTTTTTGCGTATTAGCCTTCATTCCCAGACAGGTAGGAATTAATGATCCTTTTAAAATAAGGGAATAGTTTAAAGAACTCTGTTTATCACTCAGATAATTTCTCTGGACATGCAACTGTGAGGTTCCATAATGACCATTTCTCAGTACTTGTAGTTCCGCTTGTTGAGTTTACAGCAAGACTTTTTCATTCAGCTGTTCTGAAAACTCCTGAAGCCAACCCACATTGCTCCCTTCTCATGCATGATCAAAAGTAACAAAGATTTACAGCTCACATCTCAGCAGTCTATTACTGATCGCACACTCGCACTGGTGTTACAGAGCTGGTGTAACAGAGTACCCACTGGTAAAGCCACAGGAAACTGCATTTCACTCACACTCAACTGTTCTGTTCAGACAATGGTTCACCAGTGTTTGATCAGAAAGAATAGGAAGATATAGTAAGAAAAAAAAATAATCTTTAAGGTGTCCCCAAAATAGTCATTGCACTCTCAACACGACAAAAAAGGCATTACACAGAACCAGCTACAGAGGTAAGAAATGGACACAAATGAGTCAGTGGAGACAGTTCAGGCTAAAGGCAGCACAGCAAAGACTCAGGACAGGAAAAAGGGTGAAGCCACAACAGCAGACAGCTGCTACTTCTGGGAGGTGATGTATCACCATACCTTGTTCCAGCCCTCCCTCCAGCCATAGCTGCCACTGTGACTTCAATTGAGATGCAGATTTTATGACAGCTGCTAGCATGGCATTCACTCACACCTTTGAATGCATTAGGAGGAGATATTAACAGTTGTCTTGACATAGGATAGGTCTATCTTTAGATTTCCAAATATTTCCCCCTCCCAGGACCAGGAAGCATATTTTAGTATGATTCTAAACCAACTTTATGAATCTGATGACATTCAACCTTTACTATACTTGGAAATTGGTAGAGCTGACTTGGGAGATTTGAGGATCACTTGGAATGGTTACCTTAATTTAAAGACTGTTTTCTCATTCTTAATTATCTTCTCTTCACACACCATTAAGCACACAACATCTACGTTTGAAAACTGGATTTTATTTCTAATAAAAATTTCTATAGATGTTTGGAACTGATTAAGATGCAACTGCTGAAGCCTACTTATTGATCCCAGCATTACATATAGAGGTATTTCACTTGTTCACTTTGCAGATGCTATTCAACCTCTTCAACTGCTTAGCAATGTTAAATGGAAGCAACTGACTTGTGTGGGAAAGATTATTTACAAAGGTCCTAAGAGGGACAGGAAGGGTTTCTACATGTAGAAAAACTCCAATTTAAAAAATGGCTGAAAATAGCTCAGAGATACTATTTTGTTGATACCTAGTCAGAACATCTGTTTGATTCTATTTATGTCACTGCACTTCTATTGGTATTGCGTTTCTTTTGCTTATTTAAGCCACAACATATGAAATGCAAATCTAGTGCACAGAAATGTATTATTACAGAAAATGTGTTCAAAGCACTGCTTGGGGAAAAGAATGTAAAAATATTTATTCCTATATAATTGATGCAAATTAAGTAGAAAGGTTATTACCTAGCAAAACATCAATTTTCATGAAGGAAATGTAACAGCACCATATTTCATCAAATTTCAGACTTAAGTGACAATGTAAGGCTTATGGCTTGGTTTTACTGCTTCCCTTGGGATAAACTGATGTTGCAATGTACATACAACCCTAAAATTCAAATGATGGCACTGTCAAAATACTATACATTCCTTTTGCAAAATTCAATTTGTCAATTGCAAATCTGTGATATACTATATACTAAATAAATGCAAACAATCTTTAGTTATTCATCCAAGGTACAATAAGGGTGCAAAGTCACATGTGGCTGACTGATCATTATGGCCTCTTTCTTGGTAAGGCACAAATTGCATATTTACAAAAAGCACCCCAAAGCCTCATAAATGTACGGTTCACTCCTTTCATAGTGTTAAAGGGCCCTGAGGACCCATGACGTTACATAAAATTTTCTATGCTTAATTCTCTCATTTAAATCAACGCAGCTTACACTAACTTCGTTGCGTGCCTCAAGCATGATCTGAGCAAAATAAAAATGATCTGGAAAATGCATTGCTAGCAAACTAGGATCTGAGTACTAGCACCATCTAGGGGCACCAGTTTCTGAAGAGACATTTGACCCTAACCCCTTGGTTATTTTTGAAAGCTTTATCTTTATTCCATTACCATGAAGCAGTCTGAGGAACTTTGATTTCTTTCTCAAAGCTCGTCTTGCTATCCTGTTCAGAGTATTGAAGGGTTGGGAGTTGGTTTGTTTGGCTAAGTTTTCATTTCTTGGTTGTAATATAAACCCCACAGCTAATCAATCAACAAATCAAACTGACAGAAAGAAATTCAGAACCACAATTGAGCAATCATAACCATACTTGACACTTGTTATTGCAGTATTATGTAATCATGCTAATAGTTTTAAAGTTATTTCTGACATCTAAATTATGCAATAAAGAGAACCAGACTGTGCGCTTGAGGGGTTTCTAATGAAATTACTGTACCTTTTCCCTTCACTTATGGCAACACAATATTATACAGCAAAGGCACTGTTTCACTGCAGAGAACTAACCTGATCTGCTGCTTAAAATTTTCAAGCTTAGAAATACAAAGTATACACTCACAATAAGAAGTTAAATCAGACAACTTGCATAGAGAAATGAAAAGAGGGCACAGAGCAAGAGAATCGAACCCCATCTCCTCGCATGGAATGACAAGGCATTTAGAAAAACATTTTTGGGAAATAAAACCTTGACAGTTATCACACAACCTGCAGTGAATTTCCCCACAGGTCTCTTTAAATATGAGCACTGATGTACACTAAACCCAAGGGTGGG
Organism: Neopsephotus bourkii; assembly: GCF_033783945.1. Classification (NCBI taxonomy): domain Eukaryota; kingdom Metazoa; phylum Chordata; class Aves; order Psittaciformes; family Psittacidae; genus Neopsephotus; species Neopsephotus bourkii. The sequence goes on from NW_026900826.1 coordinate 5,992,142, forward strand.
CTGTCACTTTCAATTTAACAACTTTTAATTGAATTTGTATAAAATGTTAATTGTCTAATTCAATTCAATAATTTCTGATTAATTTTAATACACATGCAAGTCTGTTACCTTTTGAAACAGCATTCCAGAGCTGTGCAAAAGAAAGTGTACCAGTGACAAGTACAGGAATTACCAGAAAATATTGTCTACTACTATCATCACATGTCAGAGTCCCCACGCTATGAATCACGACTAAGTTGAACAGGCTGTATGAGCAGGAAATATGGATAGATAAGATTGCTCCAAGTTACAGGTATATTAAGCATTTTTAAATCACTCAGTTCCCCAGGAGCACTCCCTTTCACTGAGGGAGGAAATCCGTTATTACTGCAGTGACTAGTCTTAGGTGTGCTCATTTTTAGAACACTTCTAACAGCTGTTTGTCATTTCAAAATAAATCAACCTGCTCATTTCTATTTTTAGTAAATGAGACAACAGTTTTACTGCCAAGGACTTTTCTTGCTTTAGACATCTACAATCTTCACCTATTTTATGCTTTTCCTTGGACCTACTCTCATGTTCCGGAAACCAAAACATTTCCTGTGTAAGTCCAAGACAAAACTTACATGTATGTTTCAGAGCATAACATCAACCTTCTCTCTCCATTCCCCACTTCTAATGATGTTATCAGTCACCACAACAACCAGAGTCCAAGTCATCTACTCTCTGCAGGGTAAATAAGTACTACAGGTCCCCAATTTCTTTAGACATAACAAAGATGGATCTATATCCTATGGCAGTTACCATACACCTAATCATTTTACATGCATTACACAGGTACCTAAACACATACACACACATATGGAAAAAGAGAGATAACATTTGTACATGTAGTATCATATAAAATTAATTCTATACCACTAAAGATCTCCTATATCCAAAGCTACAGCACTATACAGGTAGATTTTTTTACTGGACATTAAATGGATTTCTTGTCTTTGTTTACATTATAATATTATCTAGCCTTGGACAGTCCATAGCACAGCCTCTCCTAATCCCTCCTTTTGTTATTAACAATTTCATAGAATCATAGAATAGTCAGGGTTGGAAAGGACCTTAAGATCATCCAGTTCCAACCCCCCTGCCATGGGCAGGGACACCTCACACTAAACCGTGTCACCCAAGGCCTCGTCCAACCTGGTCTTGAACACTGCCAGGGATGGAGCATTCACAACCTCCCTGGGCAACCTATTGCAGTGCCTCACCACCCTAACAGGAAAGAATTTCCTTATAGCCAATCTAGACTTCCCGTATTTAAGTTCTAACCCATTACCCCTTGTCCTGTCACTACAGTCCCTAATGAAGAGTCTCTCCCCAGCATCCCTATAGGCCCCCTTTATTATCTGCAATAACTTTCAAACTTTACCTCTGTCATAAGTATCCTGTTATATATTGAAATAGTGTGAGACAAGCTGTTGAATAGGCATATGTAGCTAATGAACCTGAGATCAAGGGAACTTTCCTGTATGGCACCAAAATACCAGCTACTGTATTTTACTATGAGTATCTCAAATGTTCAGCATTGATGATACCAGATAACTGAACAGTCCTGAAAATGATAGAACATTCTAAAGATAACACTGTAAACACTCCTAGACCTTCATAATATTAGTTGTTTTCTTGAAAGAGCACCACAGAGGTTACACCTGCAGCACCCCCTGCTACCAAACCCTTTCCCAATACAACAACCTTTGGCCTCCAAAACAACACGGATTTCCTTGGACTATTTTCCCCTTTTATTTTTGCCTGTCACATACTGATTGCCAAGTAAAGAAATTGCTGAAGCAATGCCCCTCCCAACAACTCTCTAGGCTGCAGCCTGCTAAGTACCAGCATGCCTGTCAAAGCAATGCAAGCCCTGGTAATGAATCTGCCATAGAAATATTGAGAATAATAAATAATCTCAAAAGCATTTCACCCTTCTACAGAAAAGTTCGTTGTAATTGGTACTTGCAATTCAAACCTACCTTGTTTTGCTCTAAGTGTTTAAAGACTGCCTAATCAAGACTTCTCAAACACAGTTAATGCTGCCCTTTCCCCCACTCTCAGGTCACCCAGAAAACCCTAAACAACTCTTTCAGACATCCCACAAATGCCCTATGAAAAAGACATACCTCTAAAAAACAAGTGCACTGTTAAATATCATATATTTCAATAGAATTTGCTGTATAACTGCAAAATTCTGCCATCATCTTTTCATATTATTTTATTAAACCACTCTGTGGAACTAATTAATTGCAACATACCTTAAGCAGGGAAAGGAAACAGCATACTCAAATTAATGTCATAACCATTCTTTACTGAGAAGAAATGCCTATTTTGCTAAGTTCACTTGTATTGACAGACACAATCCAGTCAAATATCACTGAAAAGTGCTAAGAGAAAGGGCTGGATTAGCCATTGGAAAACATGTAGTTTGCATCAGAAATTCACACTGTTTGCATGCACTGTTGGTTTGTGCATTTTAATCACCTGAGTTTTCATTGGAGAATTCAGATGAATCAATCTTTAAAATATCAATAATTTATTCCAAAATAGAAACAATTCTATTTTCATGAGGTTCGTGAGAAAACGAGCCTATCTTGTTTCTGTAAATGGTCTGGATCTCATATTGACAAAGGCTTTGCTTGGGCAATTTTCAGTCAGGAAAATAGAACGCCTAGTATACTTTTCCCTACTCCGTTATCTCAGCACTGAAACCTTCGTTATAGCTCTGTACATTATTCTACTCCCCCCCACCACATTTTGACTGGGACTTGCGTAAACCTCAATCCTAACAAGAGGAAAAGAAAAAAGAAACAATAACAACAACAACAAAATAATAACAATTCCACCACAAAGACAGGTAAACACAGTATTCAAGTTCTCTTAAAGTTATGTTTCCTCTGTTCTGCCAAAATCATAAAAACATAGAAGTGAATGGAGCACAAAGAGTTCACTGCAGCATTATCATTACCACAGTGAGTGAACAGAAGATTGGGCTAAACAATCTTCTCCTGAAGGTTTAATCTCTGGTCTTGTTCAGAGCTCTCAAATACTTAGGAACTTGGCTATCAGCCTGTTTCCTCAGTCCTGGAAAGTCTGTAGCTGTGTGATTACTTGTGTTAATGTTCAATGAATAAGTTCTAATTTCCTTACATTCTAAGTAGTCAGCTGCTTGGTAGCTAATTACTCATTTCTTTCCTTTGAAGGACACTTCCTCTGACATCCTTTAAAACAACCACCATAAGAACAAAGTTCTGCAGCATCCCTTTAGGCTAGTTTGTGTGAGAATTTCCTTAACATGAGGACGAAGGCAACTGACAACAGAACACCAAAGGCTGATTTGTATGTAACTCCTTTTCTTCAGTGGTGGTCTATCACAAATGCCCCATTTTCTCTTCCCTGGCACATATTATTATCAATTACCTGTGGAAACAACTTTTGCTGTAATCACTGGGATACCAAACTTTTGTTCAGAACACACAGTAATAATTCTGCTCTCCCATTTCAGAAATCATCCCTTACAAGGCCTTAGTAGTCAGTCACCTGTTGTATGAAATCCTATTCACATTAATACTGAACTTACCTATGAGGTATGTTTGATAAACCTTTTCCTTTACTATCAGGAATAGAAGATCCATTAGAAAAAGAAGCAGGCCCTGCAGCTAGAATGCTTTTTCCACTTCATGATGAAACAAGAGACGTTCATTTTTACACTGATCCTATTTATGGACAACAGTCAGGGGACAAGAAAAATCTTCTCCAACAGCTGCTGTTACCTACAGAGGCTCTCCAGTTTTGTTTTGGGAAACTTTACTGGTCACCATTGCCACAGTAAAAGACTGCTGCCACCTAGTGCATTCCCGCTCTGCAGCCACTGCTGCTATTTACCTTTCTAGCTTCACATTGGACCTGCCTCATCACCACGAACTTCCCTGGTGATCTGAGCCTTTGGTTGATCATAGCCACTATCCCCAGTCCTGTCCCACCTGCCTTGGCTGGCAAAGCCCTCATGCCCCCCATTTCTTAGGGAGCAGTGGACAATTCTTTGCTGCAACCTGATAATGGCAAGACCATAATTAGTTTATATTTTTTCCTTTTTAAATAAGACTTCAAATGCTACCAGTGTCTTTCAAAACCTTGTGAGAAAACCTCGTTTCTGTTTTATGTTATAAAGGAAATAAAATGGAGTCAGGTTAAGCTACTTCTCCAAGGCTGTATATTGTCTGGACCACAGAAATTGACTTGCAGTGCTGCATTCCTCCTGATCCCAGGACTATCAAAATGGATTGCAAGAAGCAACTTAAGCAAAGACACAGGCTTTGGTACCATCAAAAAAACCCCAAAACCCTACAGCGCTGTGTAAAATTAGGAAAGTCGCAGATAAAATACTTCTGAGGTCTAGATATGAAAAATGAGAACCACATTCTTGGTAATATTTGTAAATGCTTTGATCAGAGTCAAAATTATCTAATTAATCACTGTTCTAAAGAACTGTGAAGTGCACAATTTGACTTCATAGTAATAACATGAAGTCATTATTGTATAATTTCATTGATCATCTGATTTTCTGTTTCATTGGATCATGTTCCCCAAGTATTTATAATGATAGTAAGAATTAATAAGTGCCTTCAACATGAACTAATTAATTTCAATTTCAAGCCATCTCACTGCTACTCAGGTTCTTAATGAGAAAAATAATCCTACACTGCAGCCAGTATGAAATATTTTCCTTTTTATGTTCCTGGCTGATTCAACATCGGAAAAATACTGATGCTGAAGCTAGGTTTTGGTGGTGTTTGGTTGGTTTTGGGTTTTTTTTTTCTTTTTTTGAAGTTTCTGATATACCTAGATAAATACTCAAATAGGAAACAGAGCCAAAGGACAGCTGATGATTCACCCTGATACTGAGTATCTATCTTCAGAATCAAAAAGGACTTCTTTCCTACATGGCACTGAAGATGCTGAATAAGGTACAAACCAGTTTGAAAAGACGCATCATAGAAAATCATGCTCACTGAAGGAAGCTCATATTTTTCCATTGCAATTTATACATGCTGGTGAGAAACACATACATTATTTCTGAGACACATCAAATATCATCTCGTATAATTTCTACTTTCTGTATGTGAAAGATCTTACTGTTTTAGTCACATTCTGCAGAGCCATTAAGTGGCATCTATCATTACATGCTCACTGAAGCATTACACACAGGAGAGAGGAGCATCTAAAATTATTTAAACCAAACTTAAACCCCGATGGCTTTTGAGACTTAACTCCCAACAGACCTTCTGCCTATAAAAAAAACAATACAATAAAGGAAGCCACGCTGGCTAAAGCAATCTGGCACATTACTGACACTAAGGACATTGCACTGAAGAAGTTTTCACAAAGCAGTGTTGTCTGTTGATGACAGTAACACTCAGAATTCAAAAGAACAATGAAATCTAAGGCTTAATTAATGAAGCAAGAGGATGGTTTACACATCTAGTGTAATACAGTGGTGCAGATGAGATTAGCTTTAAGCACTTTCTTACACAACACTGGCAAGTAATACTATATATTTTAACTACTATGCAAAAACTTCTTCAGTTTCTTAAAACTTAGGTTCCAGGGAATATTTTTTATGGAACACAGCAACTCAACTAAAGCAAGATTGTTGCTTTTGATATTTTTGAGATGCATGAGATTTACTACTGGTATTTTCCATGTATAGGGGAAACATATACTAGCAAAACCATCTGCAGAATAGTTAATGACATCAAATTTTATTTAACAAAGAGGATGTTACCAGAACTCAGAAGCAGGCATCTTGGCACAAGAAATCTAATTGAATTTCAGGCTGCTTTAAAACTTACCTCCTCACCACTAGTTTAATTTAAATGGTTTGCAAAGAAATTGGAACTTTAAATCAAGGCTGCAAGCAAAAAGATGAACCCACATATTCCTTATGAAAAGAACTTACAAAAGTGCAATGTTAGACTTCTGATTCATTGCTATGAAAGGGTGAAATACAGCTCTCAGTGAGAATATCTAATTAGCTGTTTAGACAAAGTTCTTTTGCTTTGGTTTTTATTTTATGTTTTCTTCTCCTTCTGGAAGATTGCCTGAAATCTTTATTGAATCCCAGTTAGTTCACTGACACTCTTCCAGTGGGTTTACTTATGACTGTTTCATCAACTGTAAATAATCACAGATTTCAAAGTATCTTTACAAAACTGTCTTATCATATTCAGAGCTCTACTGTGTCTTACATGTGACTCCCAAATAATTCTTATTTTTAGCATGAATTGAACTTTTTCTGCTTCAGGAAACGTGAAAATCTCCCATTGTTATCCCCTACATATCCATATTTCTTCATGTGAAAATCCTAAAAAGAAATTGAAGTCTCTCATGCTTGCCATTCAACAAAATTAATGGAGTAGGGGGGAGTAGGAAGGTTCAGTGCTTGTTATAGTATTAACTCAGTGAGTTAAAATCTCTGTAAGCAGGTCAGGAACTATGTGGATGTAAGAGAATAGTGTCCCATTATATTCTCCCATACCATCCTGCTCTTAATTAACACTGCAGCACTTTAAAGAATAACTAAAACTTAATTCTCAATTCTGAAAGCATCCTTTTAATTGAAGGCCTAGAAAGCTGATCACCTTCAGCTATCTTAAATGCCAGTTTGTGAAGCACAGTCACTGCTCACCCAGTGTTTCAGAGTTATGCCATTTCCTGCACAACCTGTTTTATTTCAAAAAATTTCTAGGACATTTTGGGACCCCAGCTACACTTAAGAAAGGCACTCTGTGAGTAGCAAGTAGGACTCTGTCATGTGATGTAAAGACTAGGAAAAAGAGTGGGAAGATGTGGCATTTTCCCTACCTCACCTCCACCACTTTAACTTCTGCAGTAAGAATAGAAATAGTACAAAGAAATTAAGTAATGAAAGGGTAAGCAAGTTTCACTGTAGAACCTCTTTCAGAAAGAGTACTTTCAACATCTTGTCCATATAGACATACTGGCCCACACAGGCCCTAAGCCACTGCCTTCTGGAGGCCTGGATGCTATATTAGAAAAAGGACTCTGGTCATTTGCTTGTTCTTCTGTTTTAAGAGCTCATTACTCAAGAAAGGTGCATTTGACTCTACACAGCATGATGCCTGTATTTAACAAATCAGTTTAAATCACCTGCTTTCATTAGAACTGGATTGACTTAATCTAGTTGAGAATTCTGGGCTACTGCTCTTATTGACAAAATTCAGATGTTACTTCCTGTTAAGGTTTGAAGGGAATCAGCTGTATAGGCCTGCTCACAAGTTCAGAGATAATTAAAAAAAGTGTATTTTTCTTCTGGACTAATATCAAGGACTTATCTTAATTTGCACCATTAACCTCTAACACTGAGATTTTTCAGCCACTGGGGCAGACACCTGCCAAATCACCTATAGCACCTCCAGAACTGCTCTCATCAGGAGCTTTGAGCAGCTTTGTGCTCTAGCTGCACATACATTGCTTAAAGGCAACATGTGACCTAAGATTTATGTAAATATTCATTTAATTTAGGATAGAATATTCAATATAATGTTTTCCAATCACCGCCTACTTCAGAAGATGCTACAGTCACCTAATTTACTCTTCCAACCCTGGAGACTCAGTGCTTAGTATTCTAGTCTTACACTTCCCAAATGCAAGGCTGCTGTTCACTTTGGTATGCAAATCATTGGAGTCAGGAGACAAAAATATCCAAATCAAGGAAAATGAGGTGGCTAATTATATTTCCTATTTACACACATCAGACCAAAAATAAAATAAATATATGCTTTTTCAACTGTGTGTTTCTGCAACTGCCAAAGCAAAGAAATAAAGTTTTTTTCATAGATAAAATCCTGTTTATTCCAACTGCTGATCTTTCAAGCTGACCTCCATATATGCATTCAGAGATGCCATTTGAAACTCTGAGCCCTGCTTACTTTTTATCATTTAAAAGGAAAACATGCCATGTTAAGTAGCTCTCAGACCAATTCCTTTCAGGTAAGTTAAGCCCCTGTAGTATGTAGATTAACACGTTATTGCTCTTCGAACACTCACTCATATTGATGTGACGGAAAAAAATAGGTCATGCTTTCACACTCTTAGGACTCAATTTTCACTGTTTATTCATCTGAGTCACTAGGCTTGAATTGCTAGGATTCCTGCAATAGACTTCTAGGCATACAGAACAAAAGAAATCCCAATAAATTTGCCAAAAAAGATTAATTTGTAACAGACATGAAATGACATGCTTAGAGTCAGCCAAACTATGTATCATGCAGACTGCAGATAGAGATGTGTAACTAATACTAGCATAAAGGCCATGCTGTATCAGATTTATGGAAAAAGGTAAAGAACCCTTGCAAGCCACAGTGGAAAACCAACCCACTTTGGTCTGCTGTGTCATCCTCCAAAGATGCATAATGGCTTGTCTTATCACTAAAGCCTGCAGAGAATGCACACTTACACTCCTTCACAAACACTATGAAAGTTTGGGTCGGGGTTCTTAAAATTTGTGAATTTTAGGCAGTGTAGTTATTACACAAATGACTAATTGCATATACATTAAACATGCACTTAAAAGGTTATACCGCTTCTAACATTTCAGTTACATTTTTCCCTTCAGAATAGCCATTCTTGGAAATTTACTTTCACATAGGCTGTCTGCTGGCTTCCTAGGATTTCTGACGAAGCAACTGTAACAACATTTATTTTGATACCACTTGGTTTGCATGTCACAAGGACTTTTAGATAAATAACTTTGTCACTATAAATGCATATGTCAACCTCTCAAGCTTTTGTTTATTTTCTTAAATCATAACAGATTTTCTTCAAACAGGATTTGATGGTAGAATATGGGGAAATCAAGTATAGCAAATAAGCTAGAACTATACAAACACAGTTCCTGTCATCTATCATGCATTAAAAATGCAACTACATACCAAGAAAAATACATTTGATCTTTGCACACTGCAGACAACCTGACTGAACAGAAAAAACGGAAAATTATCCATGGGAACACAGAGAATCCCAGCTTCTTTAGGTGTTAAAAATACAGTCTAATACCTTTCCTAAGACCTATATGGCATCTAATATTTTATTTTACTCACAGAAACTCAGATTATTGTATGAAGGCATGTCATCCTCCAGAGAAATTAAACCCAACTGAAACGTATGACAGGACCAGGTGGCACATTGTACTGTTAGCTAACTAAGCCTTCCTCACATCTTAAAAATGTGATTTAATGTTATCATTGAAACACCATTTTTTTGTGAATCCCTGCCTTTCCTCTCCCCTGCCACTCATAACTTATAGCCATAAAGCAGTTTCAAAAATGGTCTGTGTTCAATAGAACTGACACAGAAACATGTTCTGCATCTCATATTACATTCTTATATGCTTGAATATGAGTACAGAAGCTCTCATCAACTTTTGATGGTTTCCTTCAACATCTAAATCTAAATGTTTTCCAGTTGTGAAATCTCCCTAGCAGCATTTGCAATTTACAAATCCAATGTAAAATTCCTCAGGTCAGGCCAGAGGAATACCCTTTTAAGCCAAAAGTCACAAAAGACTTTTAAATCTTGTCCAAGTGTAGAAGAGTAAACAAGTAGTATTTAAAATGTCTAACTTCTGTTAAAACATATTCACCCTAATCATAAAATAAAGACAGTACAACATAATGCATGTCATAAGAGAATTCTTTCTCAAAGGGTTTTGTTTACCCTAGAAATGTTATAATCTGGTCCCTTTGGCAGACACTAAGACATGATTCTGTTCCTTCAGTAATGACAGTAACACTGTAATCACACTGATAAAACTGACAGCAATCACAATACATTTATATCAGAAAAGTGTGACTCTTCAGGTTTTAGAACTTTAAGAATTCCATAATGTCCAAACATATTTCTGTTTTCCTACAAGAGCTGAGGAAAGTTAAGTTCCAATACATAGAAAGAATAAAGCTGAAAAAGTATTAAACTTGAGTTAGCATCACATGTTCAGACTTGGATCATGGCAGTTAAAGAAAAGGAACAAACAATTGTCTTCACTCAAGCTATTATATGTCTGCCAAAATCAACTGCTGCTCCACTGGCACAAGAGGCAAATAAAAGCTCAGAACTTAGCTATAAGTTCTGATATATAAGATCTTAGTTATATATACCTGCCTTCCACTGCTTGGGACTAGACACCCTGGTACTTTCAGTTCAGATAATCAGTTCCAGGGGAACATTCCTCAAGTTCATAAATTACTTATCTAGGCATTATCATGCTACTTAAAATAATGAAATCCTTTTTCTCCTTCCAAATTTGCCAGAGGCAAAGATGCAAGTCAATCTTCATCTCAATTATTCATCTGCACTAACTGACTTTTGCTATGACTACATTTAAAAACTTCAGTTTTAACTTCTAGAACAGCCATTTGAAAGAAATTTCCATTATCTACTCACACATCCAATCCTCTGAAAATGGCATTCTGACTTCCTGTTTATAGTCTTTAATAGGGATTACTTCATGCTTTCTTCTCAGAAAGAATGAACTTGCCCAGCAAATTGATTATAGTCTATTTCACTACATATTAACATAGCCTCAGATGTAAGGAATGTAACAATTTTAAATATTTAATATTCATAAAATAAAATACTGAATATTAAATATTAACTTTATTTAAAACAATTATTTTAATATTATACTTCATGTCAAAATATTAAGTATTATTTATAAAAAACAGAATAGTTAAAAGTTACCCCTAACAAAAGGGAGAGATTTCTTTTACCAGGCTGTTTAGCTAGCTGCAGTTGGTGTCTGCTACTCAGGGCATCTTCTATCATCATCACCTGTTCCAAAAAGGCTTCAGAATGCAAAAGTCTGTCACTGGGATTACTACTACACTGGTGTTTTCAACAAAGGGCTCTAAGAAAGCTAATTAGAACTTCTACAATATGCTTATTAGCATAATCAGTAAGTCTGTCATTAGAAAGGAGGAGATATAGACTGTTCTATTATTCATATTAAAATCCTGTTGGGTTTCTTCTAAAATTCTTTTAAAAGACCACAACTAACTCATTAATTTAAAAAATATACAAAAATGTGGTGGTTTTGCCCCAGCTAGCAGCCAAGCACCCACACAGCCACTTGCTCACACTAATCTGCTAAAAGGAGAGGACAGAAAATAGGAATAACAAATGGGAGAGAAATCAAGGGTCAAAACAGTGACAGGCAAAATCACCAACTACTGCTGCAAACAAAACAGACTTAACTTAGGAATTTAACAATGTCAGTTAACATTTTAATTACTGATTCAAGTATTCAGAAACAAAGATGACAAACAACTGAGGACTTATAGAAAACACTCCCTGCCCCCTTTCCCAGGCTCAGCTTCACCCCAGACATATCATAACTCTGTAGGTTGCACTCAGTCCCTTCAGGGGCAGTACCTGCCCTGGTGTGGCTTATCCGTGTATCACAGTCCCTTTGAGGACGTTTTCAACTCCACAACGGAACTCCTCCTACTATTCCAGCCTTACTGTTCCTCTTTCTGGGCACTGTCTAACCAGCTTCACTGATGGGCTTATACAAATTCTTCAGTGGGTATACTGTGAAACCACAGCAGCCAGCACAGGGCAGCCCCTCGCCTCTTTTCATTGAGGCCACCTATTCAGATCTCTCCTCTCCCCACCACCAAAACCTTCCAATTTATGCCCAATAAAATATAAACTACGGAGATTTTTTTCTTTTAAAAAAAGTATGATTATTGACTTGAATCTTGGAAGATGAACATGCATTCAGAGCCAGCCCCATCTACTCTCTTGGCTCTCTCTGCCTATATCCAGGCATTCTTCAAGGATACAAGTCATGTTCTCTGACTTGGTTCCAGCCCATTTGCCCTGCCAAGGACAGCAATGCCTAAAATCCTACTGAGAAAAGAATGAAACATGCTTCTTTATACAATAATCCTCCATTCCTTAATTCTAAATTCTAATTTCAAGCAGCAGTTAATCATTTACCAATTTTCTGTTACAGGAATGTACCACATAAACACAAAAATATTCCCTTTGTAGTAAGTTCCTGGATTCACTAATCAGTTATTATGCACATTTTACACTGACTCACACTTCCCCACCATTTTGCAGCCACATCACCAGCGCCTACAAGGGAAAAGAGCCTTTTCAGTTGCTATGTAATAAAGGCTAAAAGGATTCTTGTGGCTGTTAGTGCTTTGAGTGCTAGAGAAAAACACTACAAACCACAGCTCTTTCCCCAGCATCTGCACCCCACCAGGCTTTATATCAGAAAAACATCCTATAAACCCTCACAAACGGAAGCTTATTTCCTGGCCCACTCATACTCTGCAAGTCACCTCTACTCACCCCACATACAACAACATAACTGGCAAAATTACATCATTCCTCATCAGTATCCTGTGGATATAAAAGAGGCAATTCCTTTATGCGGTGGTCTGGATTTCTGCTTCTGCCTAGCTGACCACAGAACATACTTCTATATGCATGTGAAATGAATCAGTATTATACTAATCCACAACTGCACACTGCGAGAAAAGAAAGCAGAACAAAAGACGGTATGTATGGTAAAGCCGACAATAGTCAGCTTGAACATAATGCTTTCACGTTTCCATTCCAGAGAAACTGTCACAAAGCTTACTAATCGCACAGCCATTCTATGACTTGCTGCCCTGCTTTGCAGAGCTCCAGCAATAATCAGATAATTACATTTCCTAACACACACATTACAAAAATGACTGATGCTCTCCCTGACTCCTCTCATCAATTGCCCTTGCACCGCTGGTAAGTCCGAGCAAATTCTGGTCACAGATAAGCAACTGCATTACACATCCTTGCAAAGAAAACCACTGTTGAAGGTGCTTTTTCTCTCTTTTTAAAAAATTTTATTTTATTAGAAAAATAAAAAAAAGTTGAAAAATAATACAGGGAAACATTTGTTTCAAAGAGGCATTTAAGACTTGTAAAATGTGTTTTTTAAGTACAGCCTTTGATTAAGCACAGTAGCAAGGTATATTTTCCTGGACTTATTTGACAGGTAGAACAGACACATTGTACCTTTCAACTTCATCTCACACTCTCCAATAGGAACACAGGGAGCCAAACTAAAAGGTATCTACAGTCCTTTATAATTTTTACAAACTGCTTCATTCCTGTTCCCTGCCTGTTCCCCTTGATCTTCCATCATAAAAGAACACACTGAAGGCAAAACAGAATGAGAAACCATGGAGAGAGAAGACTGGAGAAAAGGTGGCTTGGGAAATACTTTGTAACAGTCTTTCAGTACCTAGAGGGGGTCTACAAGAAATCCATAAGACGAACTTTTGACAAGAGGACATAGTGACAGGACAAGAGGGAATGGCTTTAAACTGACAGACTGAAGGTTTAGGTTAGACATTGGGAAGAAATTCTTTACTATCAGGGCAGTGAGGCACTGGAACCAGCTTCCCCAAGAAGTTGGGGATGTCCCGTCCCTGGCAGTGTTCAAGGCCAGGTTGGACAGGGCTTGGAGCAACCTGGTCTAGTGGGAGGTGTTCCTGCCTGAGCTTACCCATCACTGAAAAAGTACCTTCTTCTGTTTGAGCTTACCACCTTCATTGTATGTTTTATCTGTTACAAAAAAGTAACTATGATACCCTCTCCCCAGCATTTTACAGACCTTCATCAGTATCTCATCTTCGTCATCTGTTTTCTAGCCTTTTCAGTCTAGCATTATCTTGTTGTTCTCCATTACTTTCCCCAAATTCCAGACACTCACATTGCTTCTTACTAGGCCATGATGTTTCCATGGAACTAGTGTTACTCCTGAGGAGTTAATGGTCAGCTCATGGCTCATTGCTTCATACGCAGCATTAGGATTTCCTCATCCATGGGGATCATTAACAATTCAATGTAGCTCAACAAGCTCATATCTTAGCATGCAGTTTTTGGAGCTCTTCAGCCTTTACTAGTGTAAATTATTCAGTATAATCAGTACTTGTGATGAAAATTTCACTCCTTTACTAAGCTTTTTACACAGATACTATATTCCCAAACTATAGCCTTCAAGTTCAGAATGTATTTTCAATATTCTAAGAGACTAGCTGTCCCTTCCTTATAAGCCTATGTCAGTATCACAGAACTACTCAGTCACAAGGGCTTGTGGGAGTTTAATGTTCTAGCTCATTCAAGAATTAAATAAACTCACTAAATACAAAATAAAGCGATTATGAACGAGATATGTGGGTTCAACTCTTGTAAACCCCACAGAAATCAAGAATGCTGGTGGATAGGAAGTCACATTTGGCACAGCGTGCCAGGATCAGTTTTCATACAAATTAACCTGACATATTAGAAAAAAAAAATATTTTTGGAGATTACAAAATACTCAAGTATGAATGAGATAAAGGAGTCCAGCATTTCTGTCATGAGCCATAATAAACTTTTGCACAGGAATACTATTAAAACAGGACTGATTTTAAGATCAGTTCAACTATAATCAGTTCTATCATCTAAGAAAAACAACTGCTGATGACAAATTCAGGTTAGATCAGCTACCACACTGAATTGGTCAACTTAGGCAATTTACACGCCAGAACAAGAACACCAACAGAGCTAGATTCACATTTTTAATAAACGTAAATCTGAAGCAAAGCAGAGGAAAGCAAAAAAGCCCCTGGCAGCTCTCTTGTAACACTTTCAGTCAGAATCACAGCTAGTTAACCACAGAAACTGCATCATTAGAAGTGTTTTAAATTGGCCTATGAAAATAATTACAAAAATATAACGACTTTGCAGCTTTTATAGCAGAGTTCTTCGTGCATAATGCAATGTTACAGCAAGTTCTTACCTTTGAAAAGGTCTCAAAAGAATCCACAGTACAGATCCAAAAGTAAATTTATCATTACAAATGACTCATTACAAATGAAATTTGTCATCACAAACGATAAATTGCACTGGGCAATTCTGTCAGATCTTGTAAGAGGGACAAGTGGTTTGGACTACAGTTCTAATTGTAATACTGACAAAAAAGAAATAAAGGCAGAAAGAAAATTCCCTGCCCATTGATACTGGAGCTTCATAAGAAGCAGCAAACACTGATGGCATGTGGATTTATCTTCTCTTGAGTTTTGACACATCAGTCAGTACTATTACAGAGTTCATCCCTAGTTCTAGCTATCACAACTGAAAGCCACAATATGTGAAAACATGGTTTCATGACACCATGCATGTCTTCTATAATGGATAGTATAAATAAACAGTATACCATGACTAGTTCAAACAGACACCCACTCAAGAAATGAAAACCTACCACTGATAAAATATGAGATTCTTAAAAGCTTGTCAACTTGCCAGAGATACACCTACTCTGCACCATCAGCTTTATGAAAGCAATCTCAAATGGATACCCTGTAAAGTGACTAAGTTGAAACACCTTGAAAAGTATACGAAAAATGTTAAATCAGCAATCCCAAATTTGTGGGCAGTTTAATCTATCAAAACTTTAATTTTAGGAGAGTCATTAACAGCAAAATGACTGCAATTGTTTCAATGCAACTCTGAGTTAATCAACTTGCATTAACCTTTAGCCATTACATGCATAAACCACGCATCAAATGTCTGCTTTTTTCAGATCAAATTTAAGGTTAATATATATTTAGATAGTTTTCTGTCCTAGTTCTATCCAGTTAAACTCCAGTAGAATGTTTACGCTTAAACGGCTGTAGACAGATGCAAGAAAAAATTCAGTAAAATGATCTATAGTTAATCCTTCATGAGAAACAGACTACCAATTTCAACTGGATTCAACTGTTTACAGGAACCAAACCCTGAATCCTATCCAATAGCTGGCATTAGCTGCTTAGTTAATCAAGCTTAACCGCAGCTATGTAACAGTTGCTTAACTGCATCTATCAATAATTTCTGCTTTCCATGGCACATAAGGAATTAAAAATTTAATATGTATGACTTACAGATGCTAAACCCCTTTAATGGCAAGGTATACTATGGACAATATGTATTTTACTACTATAAAATCCTAAAGGTATTACTTCAGCTTTCCTTTTTTCTGAATGAAGACAACAATATTTAGGTTTATTATCATTATTATTCACTTGCAAAGGAAGATCACAACAATACACTTTTAACTCTATAGACAGTAACACAGCTGCAACTCATCCCAGTTTGAAAACACAGGCATTATATATGGTAGTAAATTCATCACCAGCAGGTAGTATGTTGGAATGAATATATAATTAGCTTGATATAGCACTTTATAGCACTGATCATTGTGAGCTCATTCAGATACTTGCCACCAACTGCAGCTGCTTTTTAAAATCTAATAAAAACATTACCAAAAAATACCTTATTTAAAGAAAATAAATCTCTGAGCTAGGAATTCTCCAGAACAACTTAGAGAAAAAAGCCATTTGAATTTCTTGAAATAGTGGTGTGCATCCATCTGCTGTACCTTCCTGTACCTGACAGATGTCATGAATTACATTACCAGATGGTAGCGTATGTCTCTATTTGTTAAAATACTCACTATAAGCAAAAAAGAAGAAATAATCCTCCTCTTGCTGGACATCTTCCAGGGCCCATTACAGACCTTGTCTAACAAGCTCTAAGCTCACTCAAGAATAGTCTCTTCATGAAAAAGTCTTCACAGAATTACACAACTGCTATGTGTTCTAAGGTGTGCACTATAATTTTAGGATATTTTGGTAGAAGCCAGAGGAAATTATTGGTATGACAACATTAAGGAATTTTGCACTACCACACAATGAAGGAAGAACCAAAAAATACCCATGAGAAAAAGGGAACACCCCAACTTACATGAATGTTCTCCTAAAGCGCAAAGATGCTCTGGCAATGCTCCGACCTACTTGCCAGTATCAAGTACTTGATTAAACTTGATTTTTGTTAAACCAGCTGTATCTTTGCATCCCTTATTTGTAAATTAATATTACCCCTCATTGATCTCTAAATTAGTCTCCAATATTCTATTTGATACTTGAAAACTGTCAATGCACAGCTGTTCTGTTAAGCATGATCCTCTGAATGGAACTTTTCCCACTCCTGATTTAAAACCATTAACTGTATTTCAGTTTCAACATCATCTGATACAAAGTAGCATTTTCTTAATACAATTTATTCAGACATAAGAAGCACCAAAACCTATGTTGGGAAATCTGCAAATACATGTATATCCCCTTTGTTCAAAAAGCTTTGTTAAGCCACCGTCCTTTGTGCTCAAAGGTAAAGAAAATATTATTTAAATAATATTTAAATAAAGTGTTGCATAGCAATGCAAAAATCTTGGTACAAATATTAGACTAGACATGGTCCTCAACCTTTACTATGTTGTTATAACAATGGAAAAGAACAAGCAACACCAAGAGGCAATGTTTCTTTACAAAATGAGCTAAAATAATGTGTCAGTTTAAAAGTTCAAACAAATGCCAACAAAAACCCAATGCAGCTGTCGAAGGGCTATTCAAGTGCACACTGGCTACAGAGCCATCACTGCTTCAGAGCTGTAATAAGAAAATGGCTGGCAAGGAATCTACAGGGAAGAACACCTGCAGTTGTAAATTTTAGTATTGATAGAAGTTGCTCTTTGGAGCATTTGCTGTGGTGAAAGATGCCTGTATGCAAAGGCCCAGATCTTAAGCCTTCTCCAGTGGCTTTCTATGGCATGTGGGTGCATGCTGGACACACAGCAGAATTCTTCTCTGTACAATCTGAAAACTGAGTTAAGCTCTCACAAAGCAATGTGCATCACAGCAAGTTCTTGTCCCTGTTATGTCTTCTGAGAGTATCTACTCACAGCTTCAGAAAAGATGACTTTTTCGTTTAGTTTTTCAGCAACTTTCTCAACAATTGTAACGCAATAGTCAGGAAGTAGGTGTTTGTGAGAGAGAATATGTAATCATTCTTATGAAAACCTTGTGAAAGGAACAGTATCTCAGAGATTTTTTTTTGGGGGGGAAAAGGGGTGGGCTGCGGGAAGTGACATTGCAGCGATCTGACTCAGGTTAATTAAAGTTATTTACATAGGCGCATTATACTTCAGGTTTCTATGTGGAAAAAACAGTTACATTTTCTTCATTATTACTGTATCAGGAGAAAACAGAAAACAATAACCTGATGCATACCCTTCTTAGAACCTTCTCTTAGAAAAGATGATATGGACTAGTAGCAGAGAAGGCTTTCTTGGGAGATTCAGTACTCCCACAGCCCTCTGACAGAAGAGCTATTACAGGTCTTTTCCACTATCTCAACAGAACTCATGAAGTCTCTTCACTATGAAATGAGCAAGGTACTGTTAAAGAATTTGTGCTCCCAGTTTTCCAATTTTTGGAAAGCATACTGCAATGTTCTGATAATGAAAGGTACTGTACAAAGAAAACTTATGCCACTTCTCAAGCACATCTAACTGCTGACTCATGTTGAAAGATAAACATAAACAATGGACTGAAAAAAAAAAGCACAGCAAAACAAGTGAAAATAGAGTGTTCACACTCATATGAGCTATAGTCACTACACATTGTTATTTGGCCTTCTCTGCTATGAGGCACCTGCAACCTAAACTGCAGCTAATATTTTGTAACTGTAAAGCTACAATATGCCCATCAGAACTCCAGTAATGGAAAAGACTGCTTTCCTTAATGGCATTAATTTAAATGAAAATAAATGGATTCAGTTTTATTTCAAAATTCCCTTATCTGTGCTTCAAGTGCCTGCAGGCTACATGCTGCCTCAGACTAGATGCATCTACATCAACTAAAAGGGAGGTGACGTACCCATATGGGTGCTGTATGAGCACTGACTCTGAAAGTGAAAGGATCTGAGCTTTAGAATTAAATTCCTTTCCAACTTTTCTCCAACTTTTCTGTTGTTGGTGATAACTGGAGGAAAAAAATAAAAAAAAAGAAAGGTTGCACTCAGGGAGTAGGCAGGACTTGGCATGTATTCAGTTCAAAACATATTCAGGTATTACCATGCTGATTATCATCAAAGCACATTAGAACACAAAACGTGGATATGTAACTGAAATACAAGTGTTCAAATAAAAGATCTCAGGATACTAGATTTATCTTGATGAAAACACTTACAAAAACTCTCCCTTCAAAGAGTGGCAGATTTTAGTTTCCAGTAAATATTAAAAAACTTAGAGTAAAAAAAATCCAACCCCAAACCTGTTAATTAGTAAAAAGTGACTTTGCATCTCCTGCAGAACACTAAGAGGCTGTAGAGCCCAAAAGAAAAAAGCAAACTAGTTGAGTGATAAAAAGATGCAAATGTTGTACCACATACAGCTATGTGGGCATTATTGATTAATCCAAGATGACTCATGATGAATTAAACCATGTCTTTCCAACACAGGACTGAAAAGATGCAAAAGGTACTGATACCTTATTAATGTTGAGAAACTACAACTTCACATCTGGAAGCAGGGGGAGAGGAAAGCAGTCATTCCTTCTACCCTTCTAAAATAAAAATCACCAGTTTTCAGCAGCAGAAGTTGAAAAGGAATGGCAGAAGTGGCAACTGAGTTTTACAGCACTCTTGGTCTAATCAGTCATTGCTCATGTATACAGACAAGTGCTTCGGCCTTTTTGCTAACAACATTTATAATCGTAGTCAATATACTGCTTGATTTCAGTATGTTATTGAAGCGTTTCTAGGAAAACTGACAACTTAGGAACCATATGACTATGATAAAATGTTGAAGGTTCAGATATTGCAGAAATCTCACAAAAGAAAGTTCATATTTTCACATTAACACTTCAGAAATTCAAATCCAGAATATCCTAGCAATTTATGGAGGCATGTTATTCAAGCCAGACAGCTTTGAATTCTATGTCTCCTGCTGTTCAAGAGACAATGCCTATGGATTGAAAATTCAGCCTGCAAAAGACAGAACAGGCATGCAAGAAATTAAGAAGCAGGTATGCAAGAAAGATGACAGAAAGAATGAGTGGAGAAGAGTGGCTTTAAGCAATACAGGCCTTTGGCCGGAAAAATGAATACACCTAAATTAAAACTTCAGCCTGAGGTTTCCAAGGCCAGACATGTGAGTTCAACTCCAGCGTGACGAGAACAAGCCTGTACATAAGAAGGAACACAGGTCTCCAGACACTACAGGACTGGAGGATCCACTTTTCAGAACGAGGAAATACATACAAGAATGCTTTCTACGAATACATATTTTAAAATACCTGTTTATTTTTAAAAATCCTAAACCAAACAAAAAACTCTGAACAAAAGCATATCCCTGAAGTAGGATATGAATCTAGCTGAGTGACAACTGAACTATTGTTCTGTAGCACAGAAACAAGTACTCAACTCAGAGCTCATTAAAACCAAAATAAACTGGATGCTCACTGCAAGTTGAGCTTGTATATAAATGTCATATATTTACCCACTCTTGCCAGATCCTGAATAAAAACAAGTCTTTTCTTTCAGCACACCCCCCCAGATATGCTTATTTCCTGAAATGAAGCACAGCTTATTCCTCATTTCACAGGATACAGATCACTCAAGACAAATAGAATCACTTTATTATTCTTATCATTATTGCTGTACAATACAGGCAAGAACAGAAGTTTCAAAATACTGCTTAGTTCACCTTCCTGTCCTGAGGCAAGATTCAAAAATAGACATCTGTCTAAACTATTATTACCCTACAACAGTTCTACCATATCACCTCCAGTCGGAAAATAATTGTTATTTACACATGGCAAATGCAATCTTCCTTCTTGAAAATTAGATTGCCTTCCCCCCCCCCCCCCATCCTTTCAAGACTCTTCTTGATCACTAGCCTTCTAATGGTCAAAATAATTACATCAAAAAACCTAAAATAAATTCACACTGTGGACTGTTAAATCCATGTCCAGGCTTCCTCTTCCAGAATAAACAAAGCTAACTCAATTAAAAATTGCTCATAGTGGATAGAGGCAAGCATTTTGGTTTTCCCTTTTCCAGACTCCTTTTAATTCACCAATAATGCTCTCCGTATGGCATATAATTTCAGTACGGATCTTCTCAATGCTAGTGAGAGAGAAGTCATTACTCTTGCAAGAAATCAGGTTGTTAAAAAAAAATAAAAATCATTCCTACATGCTACCTGTAATAATCATCTGATTTTTCTTGCAATGCAGTTATTCACCAGTTTCATTTGATCATTTAATTTTACATACCAAGTGCAATATTTTATAATGTAATCATTCTCTATTTTATTTCATTCTACTGATTTCAGATTACAGTTACAATTCACAACTTGGATTTCTATTCTTGCCCTTAGAAGTGCTTGCATAAAACATGGAAATCAAATGTGTATTCATGTAAGTATACATCCATAGGAATTAAGAACTTACGAAGCTGAGCCACTATTTGCGTGTCTTCCACACACATATTACCTGTTGCCCTCATTCTTTACTTCTATTAATAACATAAAACATATTTTATGCTCTGCACCCAAGTCCCACAGGCTATACTTACTCACCTGGTACAACAGCATAATTTTTCAATCTACATCAAGAAAAGATAAGGGAATTCAGGCATTTTTCAGATGCTTTTGTATGCTAAAGGTTATGCCCAATGGCTTGGTGGGAGTTTCTTTGTTGGTTTTTTTTTTTTTGGGGGGCGGGGAGGTACGAGAAAAGGGAATCAAATTATTACAGTTTAACATAAAAAAGATGTTTTAATGAAAAACAGTACCTCATGCAATAATGACATCTTAAATTAAAAGTATTATGTGTCAAATTACTACATCAAGAACATAATTAAAAATGGACACAGTGTTCTAAGTGTTAGAGTGTGAAGAATGCACAGAATATCTCTCTCCTTAAATAGAAAGCAATCTTTAAAATAAATGTGTTTTCCCAGGGTTCTTTACTAACAGCTATGAAAAAGTTAGTAAAACATTTGCATATATGTTCTTCCTTTCTCTCCTTCACTACTTCATTGTTGAAATAGCATAAAGGTTTACTGGCTGCCATGGGCTCCCAATTCTTGGGAGTTTTCAGTCGAAACACATCAGAAAAGTGACTGAACACCAGTGCATTTAAATAGGTGAACACACGGCTCACCAATCTCTAGGATGAAAATAAAAAGTATTATGACATTTTATTATCCAGTCTTAATCAGAACTCAGTGCTAAGCAAGCTGGTTCAGTTACCAAGCAAAAATTATTTTTCAGGCAGGTGGTCTCTGTAATTAAGCTGGCCTGGATTTTACAAACTCACCTTTCCCTTTATTCTGCAGCAATCAAACAGCATTTACTCATAGTTAAAAGCCCACCTGACCTAGTGAATGTATGACAGTCTTTTTAAGCAAGTCACATCATTGCTACTTCTTCAGCCTGTAACCTTAGCATACTCTCTTAAGGCAATAGCAACCATTTCCAAGAAAAGTTAACCTTTAACTGTAAAAAAGTGGGGGAAAAAAAGCAGTATTCTTTCCACAAAACAAACAAGACTGCCAAGAGACTTTTTTAGACGGCAGGAAATCCGGTTCAAAGGGAACATCCTAGTGGTGGAAACACAGTATATGATAATTTTAGCTCTTTGCATATTGCTGCTGCTTGTAAAAACAAATTACTCCACAGTAGAAGCATTTTGGATGCTTCTCAGAGAAACAATAACATGCTAATAAACAGTCCTTTAGAAAAACAACAGAGGATACCTCAGACTTGCTCCAAAGCATCATCTTCAGCTCCAGTAACATTTTCTTCCACTGGCACGTTTCTTCCTATTTCACTATGAAGCCAGAAGGTACATCCCTTCCAAGGCTTATGCAAAGCTGAAGCAACAGCCAGCCATGTCCTAAGCAAAAGAATATATAATTTAGTGCACTTCCCGTGGCAATACACAAGTAGTTTTGATATTATCTTGCAGGTAACAGTAGATCCATACACATAACAGAATGTTTTCGACCAGAGACTGGCTGGTATTGCAGTCTGGTGTAGCTCCCTTGGTATTTTGTCAGTTACTCTCCAACCACCAAATTCATGCTTCTTCAGACTCTTACTAGCAATTTCAGGAGTCTTCCAGAGTAAGGAAGGTTACCTTCACAAAGCTTCACCACAACACAATACCAAAATGGTTGGTTTTCCCAGGCATGCTGTGCTTTCTTTCAGCTTTGCAGGGCAGGGACACATGACAATGTAAAAGCCAGCTGGTATATTGAACTGGGAAGCAGGAACTGTTTGCATGTGTTTACCATTACCACAGCCTGAGGATACTGAAAATAGCTGCTACCTCTTCCTCACAAGGACTATCTCTTGGTAATACATATAAATATAAAGCAATAATAATTACATGATGCAGACAGCTCCCTATCTTAAAAGGACCCAACTTCTACTGGATTACTATAACTGTGATCCAGTGCCGTTTCAGTCATCTGACTTAAGATTCAGAAATTGGAACTAAAGATGCTAAGGTCCAGGTAGTTAGCCACACAGTTGCACAGAACATCCACTAAGGTGTGGGGTTGATTGGTTTGTTTGGTTTGGGTTTTTTTGTTGTTGGTTGATTGGTTGTTTTTAACATGTATAGCAAGAAACCAAATTGGAATGCTGGGGAATTACATTATTTGCATTTTTATCAAAAGAATTCACAAAGATACAGTTCATAGCTACAACTTTCAGATTCCAGCTTATCTATCACACTGGAGAAAGATTGTGTTCCAAATAACAAATTCCAAATAACAGTTTCTGCTGGTTTTGGCTGGGATTGAGTTAATTTTCTTCATAGCAGCTGGTACGGGGCTCTGTTTCAGAGTTGTGGTGGGAACAGTGCTGGTAACACAGGGATGTTTTAGTTATTGCTGAGCAGCGCTTACACAGTGTCAAGGCCTCTTCTGCTTCTCACCCCACCAGCAAGGTGGCTGGGGTGCACAAGAAGCTGGGAGGGGACATAGCTGGGACACAGCTTTTGCTTTACCTATTAAACTGTCTTTATCTCAACCCATGAGTTTTCTCACTTCTACTGTTGTAACTCTCTCCCCCATCCCGATGCAGGGGCAGTGAGCAAGTAGCTGTGTGGGGCTGAGTTGCTGGTTGGGGTTAAACCATGACCCAGTCTGGCACAAACTAACAATTTTGCAGTTGCTAAACACCAATTAAATTGAAAGCCCACAATGTGATTTTTTTACAAAGGACACAACTTCCATTCTACCAGTAGCAAATCTAGTAGAAGGATCCAAAAGGAGACATCTTAGAATTATTTACTTGCATCTAACCTGCTGCTCAGAAAAAGGCTGACTGCTGATACGGTGAAGGAGAATGCACCTTGGAAACTACAAAACAAAAGCTCAAAACAAACAGAAGTGGCATTTCAGTTTGGGTACAACTCCTAAAGAAGGTCAAACTTGAGATTAACATTCTCCTTTTGTGTCTTCACACAGGAGAAAAATCTAAAGATCCACTTCAATCTTCTGAGCATCCATCTACTAAAAAAGAGCTGTTTAACACGTAATTGCAGAAAATTGTTTTGTAATATGGTAACAAGTAATAGTTGATGGGAAGTAATTCAGTTAAACAAGCGATTTAAACAGCATAAACGAGCTATCTGTTGGGTTTTATTTGTTTTGTTGTTTGCTTTTAACAAGGCTGCAGGGAAGTTTCAAGCCAAAATTACGATTCTGTGTGTAAATACATGACTGGAAGGACTGCTGACAACAGAACCAGGCTCTTTTCAGGGGTGTGCACTGAGGCAATGGGCACAAACCAAATAAACAATTAATTCCATCTGAAAATAAGAAAACAGCTCTGGATGATGATGATATTCAAACCTGACTGGACATGGCCATTGGCAACCTGCTGTTATTGACCCTGCTTTGAGCAAGGGCACTGAAGCAGATGGCCTCCAGAGGTGCATTTCAAGTTCAGCTAAAATGCAAAGAGCTTTGCACTTCTTTCTGGATAGGTGTTAGGCTACATTCTCTCTCTCTGCATACATACACCTCAAAAAAACACCAAAGTCACCCAAATCTAAGCTGGGTGCCAATTCTAAATCAATGCTAAGATCAGCCCAGCTGTATCTGAAAACAGGACTGGAAGGCAGCACTGACCTTGGTGTATTTTTTCCTCATTGGAACTTGCATGTGCAGAAAGCCAAAACTAGGGATTTGGGTTTTCTTAAAAGCAACTCTTTGATTTTATCTCAACAATAAAATCTCCATAACAGTTTCCTTTGGTTCCCACTTCCTTTAAATGTAGCTAGCTAGTTACATAAGACTGCGTGCATAGGAATGTTCTGAACTGACAAAGTTGAACAGAGAAATCAGGTGTAGAATGAGGCATTAAAAATGGGCACTCTGCACTCGACAACTGATCAGCCCAGAGCTGCACGCACCTTATGTGACCTTCTCTACAGCCTCTGTATTTGCCTGCACGCAGGACCACTCTTGGCACCAGCCACGGAAAACAGTGAGCCCATTGTCTGTGTCCTGAAACAGGTGGCATGTTGTGTGAAACCCTTCTCATGCTGCTCAGGTGCGAAGGCTCAGACAAATCACCACATAGATGCTGTGACCACCTGAAGGCTCAGGCAAATCACCACACAGATGCTGTGACCACCTCACTGCTGAACAAAGACGAGGGGAAAAAGTACTGCATCTGTTACAAGACTCCCAATTTTACCCTGAACACATGTAAGACCAAAGACTTGATTATTGTATAGTTTTATGGCTTAATAACTCAAGCTCTACTTTCTCTTAAAACCCAAATACCTACTAAACACAGATACCATCTGCCATCCGCGGAGCCCAGACAAAGGCGAAGCAAGCGCTGGGGGCAGAAAGGGCAGACCAGGCCGGCCCCGCGCTCACGCCGTCAGTGCACACGTCTCGCTCTGCTTCACAGCGCGGCACAGAACCGCGCTGCGCACCACCGAGACCAGGTCCCTCCGCGGACACCCGCGGATACTGCGCGCGGCAGCCTCCCCTCAGCGCGGCGCACAGCAGCGGTCGCTGCAGAACGCGCCTGCGTCACAGAGCAGCCGTTAAGACTCAAAACGCTCGAGGAGCGGCGCGTGCCTAAAGCCCCGCCTTTTCCCCCGCCCCCCTCCCTCCTCCCCCCGCCCCCGCACGCGCGCAGGCGCCATGGCGGGTGGGAGCAGGGAGCACGTAATGGCGGAGTTCAGCGTTAAATGCAGAAAGCGGAATCCGGCTGACTCCCCCCTGTGTGGAGCTGCACGGGATGTCTCATAGCGGCAAAGAGGAAAGGTCAAATAACAGCATCTCCGGAAAGGTTTACCGTTTTTGTCCCTTGGAATTTCACTTATTCATAGTGAAATTACAGTGAAATGTAACTGTAGCGCTGGTCTGGTTGTGGTAGAGTGGGGAAAAATCCTTCACCAGCTGCCAGCAGAATTTCCACCTATCGAGTGCACGCTTCCTCAGCAGCGGGATGTGTGCTGCGGGGTACAGCCACAGTGCTCTGTGGTATGAGTACAGCCGAACACACACCTAGCTTACTTTGCTGTCATGTCGCGGATTTTCCGCTGGTAAAGCAGCCACTGAAAAACATGCTCTTACAAAGAACTGCAAGATTCCAAACCTCAGAACACCAGCTCAACCCTGGCAAAGCGGACCCTGCTGCTCCAGGAGGGGCTGTAATCAGACCGCGCCCGTTGATGAGCCTTATCCTAATCATGGACAGGAAAAGTGAGAATACATCGGGAGCAAACCTGCTTAGGGCATGAACGGGCCCATGGACCGCACCAGGAAATAGCTGCCTTTCCAGGGGGTAACAGACACAAGTGTCTCAGGGGCAGCCTGTCAGGATGCTGCTATCATTTGTGCAAGGCTGCAGCACAGCTTATGCAGCCTTTTTCAACATGGTTATATTTTGTCAGCGGCTAAATTTGAGTGAGGGTTTCCTTAGCGTGTATCCCTTGTTGATACTTGTACTTAATTCTGAACAGGCTCTGGAAGAACAAATGAAATAAGAAAAATAGCATGTCACAAATTCATCTTGAATTACTTTATTTTTCACAATAATAAAAAATAAATTAGTCATAAACAAAAATAGTTAACATTTTTTCATCAAAGAGAAAATGTATACAATATGGAAAGGATGCTGTACAGTTCTGGTTCAGGTGCATTGCCATGGATACATATTCCTGAACGAGTCAGAAAGCAATTTGCCTATATTCTCCCCCTTTAATTCACTCAATGAACTGGCTAATCAGGAAGTTTAGAAAATTGTATTACGGATTTTCAGTATGACATATATACAAAAATATATATGTAATACCTGTGCTATAAAATTCCCTAAAAAAGCTGGGTTAGTAAAATGAAAAAGCTGGACAAAATTTGAATCGTATATGTAAATAAATACGTACTAGGTCCCTTTTAATAAAAAAATCTGCCTATTCTAAATATTTGAAATATTTTGGTGCAGTGGCTTGTTCCATAGACACAGCTCAGAATTACTTATTTCCCATAGACATCTTGTATTTACACATAACAACAAAATAAGTTACAATAAAGTATATCCTTCTGCCAAAATCTATTATGAGGGTCAAGTAGAAAATTTTATACATATTAAAAAAGTTAGGGTTTCTTTTGTCTCCAATCCTTCCCGATCCTCTATGTTAGCTCCTGAGTGACTATGATGGGACTTCAAAAGTCTGTACGTACCCAACCCCTGCGAAGGCCACTGGTCTCGAGAGACCAAACACAGCATGGACAAAACAGTCCAGGGCAAGCAGCAATGACAGCTGTCGCTGGAAAGGCAATGATTGCTCAAAATTAAGCTCCTCTCCTCTCCAGATATAGTGATAGTTATCTATAACCCATTATAGTAAACGGGATACAGAAGATGGGGAACTCACATTCTTCATAACTTCTGGTTGCTAAAAGCAGAGAAGCAGAGCTCAGTTCAGGTCTGGTGTGAGTTCCCTTAAACGGAATTCTCTCCCTTTCACCAGGTCTGAATGTCACCAACAATACTGAGATACTACAATGATTACAAGTTTGCTTGAAAATACACTGAAAATGCTTAGGGGGTGATTTTTCATTTCTGATATAGAAATAATTATTTTACTCCATCTTCTAAATAAACAGCTAAGGTATCCCCTACAAACATATTCTGTAACTTAGGAATAAAGGAAGTTTACTTTCTGTGCTCAAATTTTCATGTTTTGTGTGTTCCAATTACAGACACGCACATTACCTGCATAATACACAGAACAGCTCTTACGAAGACAGAGACACTAAGTGTAAGTCTCAAGAAAACCATGTAGACACCCAGTTTTTCCTGTGTGGAGACAATAATTCTAATTTTTTTATGCAATAAATGTTCATATGAAGAGCCACTACATACTTCAATAGCTGTGCATTCACAGGTTCATTGCACAGAAATGAATTCAGTAGGTACCTTAATAACGTGCATTAAAACTAGCCAGCATGGACACATACACACACAAAAACAACCCCCACAACAGATCACTGGACTGGCAGGAATATAGTTCTTTTAAATAGCTGGGCCTAGTTTTGACACGGATTCTTATCAACTGAATGGCCAGTTCAGTAATTCTGGCAAAATCAAATATTGTTACCCAAAGGACAAAGGGATGGAAGGAAGTGAGATGAGAGGAAGAGGAGAACACTTGTGGGTGTTAAAGGGAGACAAGCTGGGATGAGGATGAAGTAAAGGAAAGTCCTGGAAAGCACATTTACTACTTATGGTGGTATTAACACAAAGAGTGGAAGCAAAGTATTTCCTTCAGGAAGGCATAACCTTCCCTCTTCTAGCCATAAGCTGTTTCCAGCATCTACCTCCTTCAGTGGCACCTTCTAGGACTGACATAAGCAAAGTAAGTAGCAAGGTCCTGGCAGTACTGCTGCTCCTTGTGGTCTTCTGCTCTATGAGTTCCACAGGGCTATACTGACCACTTTCATCAAGTTTGTGAACAAGTAACCTAGCATCCTCTGTGACATACTAGGTTTCTTTCTGTATAAAAGGACCAAACTCTGAACTGCACCACACTATCATAAAACTGGGATTTAACCAACAACATTAAGCACTGCTTTATTCATACAGAAAGTTCTCCATTTGCTGAAGCAGTGGGAAAAAAAAAAAAAAAAAAGATTATGTGTGTAATGAGGAAGATACTAGTTCCCTGCGCAGAGATACTGAGGTAGTCCTGCATCGCGTCACTGGGCATACACTATAGTTGGACTTCCAGGCTAGCAGGCTTCTAAGAACACGTCTCCTGCAGTGCTCTCCCCAGCCTGCTAACACGCTTGTCCCTAATTGAGAGACCTGGGGACTGAAGGTCAGAGACACTAAAGCAGATACTGTCTCAATTGAGGGCTATGTCAGACAAAGGGTCATTCCCACAGGAGCAACCTCTCATGCTTCCACACCATCATCTTCAGTTTTCTCAGATAGTCAGAAGAAGGGAGAACTCCATGAATTCAGTGCTGATAGTAAGAGCTCTCAAACTTGGCAACCAATTCCTATATACAAGCAATTCTGCCTACATATGTTTGGATCTGACATTGTGCAGGAGCTAGCAAACCCTGATGGACCCTTGATAACTTGATAAACAACTGCACCAGCAGTCCTCAATTCCAGATGGAGAGTGCTTTGGAACAGAGCCTGCTCTGGACGGAGCTGATTTTGGCCAGCTGCATGTCTGCAAGACATGAAAGCTGTATGCGTATTTTACCCCTATAAGCAGTTAAACTACTTAGACTCCTTAAATCAACAACATACAGCAGTCTTCCTACACTTACTCTGGTGTTACTGGATTGTGTAAGGTGAAAATCTTTAAGGCAAGGAAGCTTTTTTCCCACCATTCTGTGGGATTTTGATGGTGTTAAAATGTCAGAAAAAGAAATTAAAGCTTTCAAGCTCAAAAGGCTCCATCATCCCTTACTTTTATTGGTTTTATATCTGCTCTATTTACTGCACTCAGTAAGTCCACCTCTGATTTACAATGAAAGTAAAATCAGGCCCTCTGCAGGCATCATCCCAACTTGGTGCACTGCTCTATTAAAATAAACAGTTGCTATAGCAACATTTTCAAAAGTGCACTTTGTGTGATGGTGAAATCTTATGTAGCACTTTGTACGTAATATTGCTACATAAAAGTGCTGAAAAGAAAGATTCATTAGTTCATTTAGCAGGAACAACTACTTTGATTATGCTGACACACGAGAAGAGATGATAAATGATTAAGTTCTGCAACATTCTGCAGTTTCCTTATTCTCTGATGTTTAATTAGGTGGCACAATCTTATTTTTGTTTTATCTGATACATCTGAAAATTGTCCCTTTACTGAAAAGTATAGTTTGTACAGTCATAACTCACTGCATTCAATTCACAAAGCTGTATACGTTAGATGTAATACAGGATTACAGTGATAGGTGCATGTATATATTCTTTGATACTTAGCTCCCATGAACTCTGTTTACAGTGCCTACATGATCATCTTTGTAAAATAACCTAATGGCTAATTTCAGAGCAAAATAACATACTTTATAAAAGACCAGGATGACCTGTTTGTGTTCTGAATTGCTGCCCCACAGCCAAAAGTGTGTGCTAGCAGATTATGTTCTGTGAACTGACTGCAAACCTGATTTTTTCTCTGCCTTTCATTTACCTTGTGATTTTCAGAAAGCCTTTTTATGGGATAGGTATTTCCCTCAAGTTGGTACGATACACTTCCTTGGGACAAAAAAGACAACAGCAAGAATTACATACTGTATGTCAAGATTTGCTGCAACGAGATATCCAGATGAAAATCTGTATTTACAAACACTGGATTCCAGAGTTGTTTATGCTGCACTTTCTCCATATTATTCTTTGGTCAAGAATCTAGGGAATATAAAATGATCACAAACCTGTACGTTATTTTCATGTATAAATCTTTATAATACAAGGGAATATGATTGTGAAAGATTCATGAAATTAAAGGTTTTCTAATTCTAATTTCTGTTTCTAACAGCTTTATATCAATTAGTTACAGTGGAAAACGCCAGATCAAAGGTGTACAGAAACAGACATTATTGGTTTGTAGTCACAAAGAGTAACTATCAACTTTGGGGGAAACGCTTCTTCATTTCACTCAGTCAAACAATAGTAGTTCATCGTGTCCAAAATATATTTTTCACCAGTGACCAAATAAAAAAAATCTAAGGTCTGTCTCCATTCTGTCTTCTACATCCCCTCCACTAAGTCAGAAGAAAAGAATACACAGTGAGGCTCAAACATGGCTCTTCAGCAGCAGCAGGACACTTAATCACTGTTGTATCGTATCACTGGGAGTGACTTAGCGTACATTATTAAAATGGTTTTTGAATTCAGACAATAGGCACCTTAGAAATATATGCACAGCTGGGTTACCACCAATTTACAAGCAATATGCTGTAATAAAAAGCTGAATATGTATAAGTGTTTGGTTTATCCTTCAGCCTTACTTACAGGTTTGAAAGGCCTCTCAGGTAAAGAAAATGTGCAGATAATGTAAAACATAGCACATTCACTTTGCTTTTAGCAAGTCCTAAGGCTGACTACTGTAATTGCAGAATTGAAAAATCACCAATTCAGCTCTAAGTCTGGAGCCATTCTTAAGTAGTAGAAAAGGAGCAACAGGAGTAGATCTGCAGGATGGAACACTGACTAAAAAAAGACGAGTATGTTGTAATAAGTGATCAAAATCTGAAGAATGTCAGTAGCTATGATCTCCTTTTTACAGATATTCAGCTAGTACACTCATACCACATGCCTGGTACCAAAAGTAACAGACTACTATAAAGCACAGAGGCCTGCATCCTTTGGTGGTTGTTTCAGAAACTGGTGACATATCCAGACTAGGTCTGGACAAAGTACTTTGGTATGATAGTTGTTAAGCAATAGTGCAGAGACAAGACATTAGGCAAGATACCAGTTCACTGAAATAACTGTTCTACAGGAAGAAGACCTTGCCAAAGGAAACAATGACTTTTTTTATAGCAGCAAAGGCTCTTCAATATTCTGGTTAATCTGTCTCAGTGACAGCTGCAGTTGTTAAAGACTTAAAGGGTCTAGTGGCACTCTGGTAGGTAATGTATTTTAAAATCCATACAAAATTAGAAAAGTGTAACTTCAAGAATTTATGAATTAAATATGAAGGCACTTTTTGGCAGTCAAGTGTGTATATGTATTTGCTGCCTAAGGACAGGAACTTACTTAAAAGTACAACTGAGAGAGCTTAACAGTGACTCTACTTTATTATGAATGGACCAAAGTAATTAAAAATATATGTTAGAGTTCTAAGAAACTCATGGTAAATGGATCTTCAAGGGTCTGGTTCTTTGTGAAGTAATTTTGTCATGTGCATTTTTCACTGATTTAGTCACCTAATTTAAGGCAATCCAAAATACGAAGTAAGAGTAAGCACTCAGAAAATAATGCAGCAGCTGTATCCATACTGGTCAAATATCTCCAGTAATTGCCTGTGACTGATCTAGTTTTCATTAATTTCACAATACTAAGGCTGGTATAGTCTTTAAATAATTAGTTATCTGATGAGCAGGTGCAAATAATAGTATCATTAAAAATTAATGCTTTAAAAAGGTTGTGGGTTTAAAACATTTTAAAAAAAGATAATTGCACAATAACTGTAACTGAAAGTGTGTGAACTTTAACCATAGTCTTGATGTACTCAGCAATATAAAACCCATCTCTAAGAAGCTAAAACCTGCTGTAGTCAAACAGTAACACTGTTCAAGCGCCATCTGAAGACCGAGATTGCCGCTTTGAGTAGAAGAGCATTTGTTATCTACGTCCTAGAAACCCAGACTGTCTGTTTGCCACACGTGTACAGGATGCACAACAGGCTGTTTTGTAATAGGTGTAGACACAGAGCCGGGCCTGAACCACCACATTGCAATTGTAGTATTTATCTTTGCAGTTTTCATCTGTGGAGAAAAAGGAAGAGATAAGAAACTAAAAAAAGCAGTGTTAAGAGCAATAAATAACCAACCCGCTATTTTTTACCATGTGAAATCCCTTGCACCTGTATTTAAACATTCATTGTCAGGTTTAAATAGGCTACCAATGCAAATTAGTTAGATTATTCAAGATTTTCTACATTTAATACAAAGATACATAAAACTGTGGAAAAAATGCACCTATCCCTATTTATCCTCTTGTGGGGGTTTGTGTGTGTGTGGCTGGGTTTTGGTATAACTTTTTTTTAAATATCGTTAAATTATTAACTTAAATAATTATCAGCTGAAGACTGTTGTACAATGTGTTCCTATACACTTGCATATTTCTTTCCCTAGTCATCCTTGTTACTGTTAAAATCAAATCTGTATGAGTTGATTGATTAATTCCAAAGCCAAATTATATGTAGGTGTGCATTTACGGTGCATAAAAGAAAATGGCTTAATTGCCCTTACAGAATATACCCCTTACAGAATATACTTTTACAAAATACAGCATATCATACACAGTCCTTTTTCTGTTTTAAAGACTTTGCCAAGAGAAACCTTTGAGAATGCAAGGAAGCTGCATAAAAAGACCCTCTATTTTCAGAGAAGCAGATTTCTCACACTCTCAGCAACTTCAAATGTAAGCCAGTTCCTTACATGTTACAAGAAAAAAGTTTTTAGTTGGAAATTAAAGCCTCCTTTTACACTATAGAAAAGAGCTGTATTCCATGCAAAAAATAAAGCCCTGAACTTGGAAGAAAATATACTTCAACACCTCTGCAAGACTATTAAATATTTTCTCCACTAGGTGGAGTTCCATATTTAAACCAGAAGTTTCTTCTTCCTTACCTATTTCAGGGATACAATCTTGCGTGTTACATGGTTCTTTTTCTTCAGGTTTAAGCTGTGGATCACACTGAGTACTGGCTGTCATATCATCTGACAGACATCGTACCTCTCGAATCCGAAATCCTCCTTCACAGGATTTGGAACACTGAAATACAAAAGCTGAAGTTCATGAAGGCCATATGAGATGTGCAAATGCAGAAAGAAAAAACTGGGAACCTTGAAGCCAGACCCAGGAATCACTGCAGCCTTTTATCAGCTTCACCACTTTTGGTGGCTTGGGTTTGTGGTTTTTTTCCTAACTATGTAGCCCTTAACATACAGGCACAATTTTGTTAAAGGTTAAAAAACATTTATGATCACGGGGGCAACCACCAGACCAGTAAATATGACAGACTCTGAGCAACTGAAAGCATGCTGAATATTCCCTTTCTGAATTACTTAAGCTACTTGCTTGTCTTATTAGCCTTGTTCTGCTCTGGTTATTTATACACGTCTCAAATCTACTTTTTCACAGTGTTCACATTTCTTAGTTTAAGAACTTGCTGATCTGAACTTCACTACTTGACTGTACTGCCCTGCCCTGCCCTTTTGCCTCCGTTTATATGGAATCAGGAATAATCTTACTTGCCTTTTTTCTAGCACTTGATTATTTTTCACTTCTTGCAGCACAACAATTTTACTGAGCATTATGGGTTTATTTGAATTTCTAAAGAAAACATTTCTGCGCTTCTGAAGCCAGAGACTTTTGTACTTGCTTCACTTGGTATTTTTAAAGCCAATTATTACACATTTCTGCCCATACTGAAACAAACCCCTGTTGATTTCAAGAATTCTGCTGATTGAGGTCTTTAAGATTTGGCTCACTGTCTAGTTTGAATTAAATGCTCACAAACTCAATTAAACCTGTGTCATTCATAGTGATTAAAACCTTAATAGGGCCAAACTAGTACAAATGTTTTCTTTCTGGCCTTTTTGGCATAATTATTTAGTTTCCTAACACTGCGAAAACAACCAATCCCTATCATAAAATCAGTTAGTGTACCAAACTAACTAAAATACTCTCAATAATATATTCTTTAATTGCTCTTTCATCTTTAAGTACAACCTTTCTCCACTTTAGAATAAATACTTAGCCTTGTGGTGGCAGTAACTGAATGCTTGCAGGTTTTTATATAATTACTTTTGTTACATGCCTGTATAGAGTATTGTAATTATCCCACATCCAGCAATAAGAACTGCAATTCAGGTCTGTAGAGATCTTAAGCACTTAAAATAGAACCAAGACAGAATTTAGATGGTACATACAAAACACTATACACAAACCCCAGCATTCTTTGTTAGCCAGCCATTTAATCTCCATGACTGAGAGACCATGCCATTTATCTTAGGTCATATGAAAAGTCTGCTGAAGATATAAACTGGACAGTTTCAAAGCCATTCTGCTGGTTTTCACACCATTTTTCATTCTAAGATGACAATGGACTTCCTGATTTCCATTTAAGAGAAAAATGTTGATTTTGGGGGGGGTAAAAATCCAACCAAAGGATTTTATGGCACTTGCAAATGTAGCTGGTCCACTTCCAGGGGAAACTGGATATACATGAGGCTTTACAGTAAGTTTTCTCTCAATGAAGTTCTAAGTAGTACAGTGAGAGTTTACAGCAAAATATGACGGTAAAACTGACTTTAAAAACTGAATATATACCTCATTCTTTTATTAAATGTTCTTTAATTTTAATGAAACTAGAGTTCTGAAAAGAACTTCTTAGTGCACTAGTGTCATTAAGGAGCACATCAACTTTGTAAAACAGGAAGATGCTTGGAAGAAGAGACCAGTAATGAAAAGATAAGTGGCTCCTTGTGCTCAAGGTATTTTTCTGACTTTCCTAAGCTTCACTGGTTGCTAAAGAGCATGCTTTCTTTTTAGTATCCTTCCTGTGCAAGATTAAGGCAATTTCATGATCAACAGTTTTATCCAAATGGCATTCCCTTTTAATATACACGGAAAAAGATGTATCAAACAAAACCAGATTCAGAAAAGCATGACAGACTTACTGTGCTCCATTCTGTATGAAACCACTTAGATCCACATGGTTTGAGGTAGCAGGATTGCTGGCTGGGAGGTTTTTCCAAATATGAACATTCATAGGGGTTCAAAACATCAAAAGTACCTTCAGTTTTCCTAACACAAACGACTTCTCTCTGTTGAGTTCCACTGCCACATTCTGTAGAGCACTGTATCAGAGAAGGAAAAAAGTGGTGGCATTTGTTATTCTACTTACATCCTCCAACTTGTTTCTAAAGTAGTGTGTTTCTCCACATTATTTGTTTCTGAAATAACACACACACACACTTGCATTTTAAATTAATATTGCAACAGGAAAATTCGTAAAATTTTGTTTATTCCCCATTCTTGGGCACATATTTAGACAGTAACATCCAAATCCATTTCCTTATTATATGTTCTTTCCTCAGTAAAATGGACTTAACTGTATCTTTCCTTCCAGCATTGGCATATATATGACTTGAATAGAAAGGGAAAGGGTAAAGTATTCCTTAAGTTTTATCTCTCAGAACCAGAAGAGTAGCCCAGATAAACCTTGGGTTATTATTATTATTTGTACGTAGTACTAACACAGTAGCCAGCAGTGCCAGTTAGGAACCAGGACAAACAAATGCTGAAGGATATAGTAATGACTAAATTCATCAAGTGACTCCTGACTGTAGGTGTGTCAGGTATTACTTGCTTACTTTTTCATTGTTGCAGTGGTTAAAACTGGACTTCTGTGGATCTTTATTCCACATGGTACTACAGACTCAAAACATACTTCTGATTATATTTATGAAGAAGACACAAAACTCTAATTGGAGAAACCTGTAAGTGTAGTTTTCCCTGTAGCTACAAGAAGAAACTGGTATTTATTTTTTTCTAACAGAAAGAGAAGCATGACTTACCTTTTACTTTCTCCAGAAGCACTGTTACTGCTTCTTGCTGAAGCAGGATTAAATGCACTGTGCTGAGGGTTAGAGGGTCAGAAGGCTGAAGCACGGTTT
This sequence comes from Neopsephotus bourkii, assembly GCF_033783945.1. NCBI lineage: Eukaryota > Metazoa > Chordata > Aves > Psittaciformes > Psittacidae > Neopsephotus > Neopsephotus bourkii. The sequence continues at coordinate 6,029,027 of NW_026900826.1, forward strand.
TGCAGCTTTACAAATCCCCACATTCTGTGTGTTTTTTAGAAAATGCCTTGATCTGCCAGCGTGTTCCTTGCATACTTGCAAGTATCTATGTGTTGCAGTGTTGGCTGCACTTCTGAAAAGCAAGCCTGACTCAGGTGGACTCTTATTGCCCATTTAAAGGTTAAATACATAGTACTGGCACCTGTTTTTAGAAGATGCTTTCAGCAACATACTGGTTTCTAAGTTGCATAAAGGACTATGATTTTTAAAAGCTTTTTCTAGCCTAGACTAATCAAATGCTATTGAAAGTGGGGATTTTGTTTATATTTTGATTGGAACTTGTGACCCTTTTACCAGATACCCACAAAAACCTTGAGCTGAGTGAAAAACCTTGAGATGAACAGGCCAAATAAATTCTACAGGAAATAATGTAACTGCACTTCCTTTAACACTGAACATCTCTTTTAATGTTTTAATGTCACTGCTCTCTTTTGATAGTTCCTCCAAAAGACAGTATCTTAACATTCAGCCTTAACTCTAGAGAAGCAGAATATGGAAGGTCATCCACCAATGCTCCCTCCTGGTCTTTTACAGTACCTGTCCTTTTCAGACTGTCCGCTTTCATTTTGGCAGTCAGAAGTCAGGATGTGGCTGGCAGAAGAGATGTTTTCAGATACTTGTTTCAGATAACATACAACGAAGACTTTGCACCCTTGCTATGCATCAAAGAATTCAATCTCATATAAAGAAAGGTAGGTCAGCTCAAAAAAAAGGGGGCTATTGAAAAGGACAGTTTGTTCAGTTCTGGGCCCCTCACTACAAGAAAGACATGGAGGTGCTGGAATAAGTCTTACAGGAACACCTGAGGGCACAGTGGGGGGGGGGGGGGGGGGGTAGCCTGGAGAAGAGAAGACTCAGGAGGGACCCTTACAGCTCTGCCTGAAAGGAGGCTGTAGTGAGGTAGGGGTTGGTCTCTTCTGCCATGTAACAAGCGATAGGACGAGAGGAAATGGCCTTAAACTGCATCAGGGAGGTTTAGACTGGAGATTAGGAAAAATCTCTTCACAGAGAGGGTGCTCAGGCATTAGAACAGGCTGTCCAGGGCAGTGGTGGAGTCACCATCCCTGGAGTGATCAAAAACTGTGCAGATGAGACCCTTAGTGACATGGTTTAGTGGTGGACTTGGCAGTCCTGGGGTAATGTTTGCACTTGATGATCTTAAAGGTCTTTTCCAACCTAGCTGATTCTATGATTCTATGACATAAACTCTCCTATTTGGAACAGAATATGAGGGCTAATATGACCTTACTGAATGCTGTAAGTAAAGTCCCAGATTTTATCATCTTTTATTAGAACTGCAGCTAACTATGTTTTAAATCTGAATTTCTTACTACTCTTATACAAGTAATTATCACTTACACTTGAAAGCATTAGCATGGTAGTATCCCTGTAATCTCTGTCTCAGCTGCACCAGCTTAATTTCCAATTCCTTATTACTTGGAAGGATCCTGGAGCATGAAATGCAGTGAGTTAGCAGCACAGCTGAGAGACTTTTCCCTGACAGCTTCTGAAATGCCTTTGTTCCTGACAGCAGAAATGTTCATTTAGAATGAGAAGGACTATTAGATGTGGATCAAGGGAAGAATTTATCCTGAGAAAAGAGCATCAGGATACTGGCACTAACCAAATCTTGTTCTCTGCCTATTATCATGAATTTCAGTACAACAATACTGAAGGTAACTTTTGGTTTGGCTACTGCTTTTTGTCTTATTTAAATTTTGGAATTTCTCTAGGTTGATCAAAAGATAAGATTAGAGAGACAGACAGACAGACAGACAGATAGTCAGTCCTGCAGGTATGCACAATCACAAAGGCCCTACTTTGAAAAGTGCAAATTGTTTGCTCTAGCATTCACCGGAATATGCTAAGCAGTTTGCTGTTATCTTCCATTTTATAAATACACTGGGTCAGTAGAGAAGAAATAAAAATGAAGATAGAGGAAGAGAAGAACAAAATCTTATTTTCATCAAAGCAAAAACACAGGAGGTGCTGAAAAGTATTGAATATTAACTCAGAAAAAACAGAAAGGAAATACATGAACATTCCAGAGGTGCAGAAATACACACACATCTTCACTGTACAGAAGCATTCGTTAAATTAAGATACCAGCAGAAAACAAACCTGTGTTAAAGCTCACCTGTGTCCAGCCCCCAGCAAACCACTCCACTTTACCAGCACAGGGTCCATTATTACAGGGTGTTGTTTCAGAAGGTCTGTTATTGCCACAGCCTTCCAGAGGCAAACTGCTGACATGGTTTGTCATGCAAACCACTGAACGTGTACGGACTCCATCACCACATTCTGCAGAACACTGGGGAGCAAGAGACAGAACACATTCACTACTGCATCCTCCATGCTGCACAATGAAATGAGAAGCAACAATATGAAAAATTAATTTATGCAAAGTCAGTAATTTCTACTTTTATGTGAGCTATAGCGAATTGTCTTACAGTTTCATGCTTCTGTATACACTACAAATAGGACCTGTCCTTTACAGTCATAAATAAAAGAAACTGAAGGATTAGGAGAAGAAGAAATCAATTTTTTTCAGGTTTTTATTAGCTTTCTTACTTTTCCTTCCTTTTTCCTGTCTGTAAATTCTTTCAGTTTTCATTTTATTCATCTTTTTGCATACTGATTAATAGATATGAGAAGGAATAATTCCAGTAAGCAACTTTTCAGACAGCAGTCGTATTTCAGTTCTATGAGTTTATCCTCTGACCATTCAAGCTGTCACCCAGGTCACCTCTTACAGTTTTTAAAAGGATGAGGCTAAGAAGACTGAGGACTATGACACTGCATAGCGCATTCTGGATCTTTTCCATATAATGAATTTACAGAGTCATAAAAGTAGAAAAATATGACTTTTTTGACAGATGGTTTCAAAAGACTGGGGTAAATCCTCAGCGAGTAACTGTAACTACCACAAATTATTGCACAACCAGTTTCACATATAAGTTGTTAATCATTTTTAGCAGACAAGGTGGCTGTAGAAGTTTGTGTGAATTCAGTGTTGCTTTCTAATGATATGATTTCCTGGTAACTAACAGTCACCATCTAAACTTTCCACTGTTCAATTCTGAAAGCTGTTAATAAATAATGATGTGCAGGTTCTTATGTCACACATTCAGAGATAGTAAGCATGTCATCTGTAAATCATGCAGGATAAATTCCATTTGTCATCCCTCTACTTCAGTCGGAAAGTATCCGATATTCTACAGTTCTAGGCAACATCAAGCTATCAACATTTGAAAAACAGAAACATGCCAGGGAAAAAAATGATTTCGTGTATTAGACTGGGGTTTTGTTGCTTAATTATTTCTTAATATTCCCTTTTTCTTCTAAAATGCATTTGGCATTTCATGTCCAGACCATTAAAATAAAGAAAACCCCATGTGCAGCTTATTGAAAGATATGTATATAATTAAATGCAATCAATTAGAATTATACTGCACACGTAAAGAAAACCACCGATAAGTATGAAGTATATGGGAGAAAAAGATGTATTTGGCTGATATTTCAGATTTGATTTCTAACATACAATGTAATTAGTTAAAATAAACTGTGTATTACTTCTGCAGTGCAAAGTACATTCCTTGTGAATGAATGTAACTCTGTAATGGAACATTTTTTAAGATATTATTGAATAAAAGTAAGAATTATTTCAAGAACTGGTAACAAATCACAGCTTGATTTGACTCCCATCGGTAACAGTGTAAGGGTTCACATTCAGTAGTTCAACTACAGAACAGCAGATGCCATGACAGACCACTCTTAATAATGGGATGAACCAATGCAGTCATTCATCTTCTCAAGATAGAGACCAGTGACTGAATGTACAATTTCTTGCAAACTACTCATTACTCACGCGCACTGAAGAACATTGGTTGTGTGAAACATGTTATCGTGTTATAGTTATCCCACAGATACCATATTGAAAAACATGTCTTCCTATCAGTGAGTTGGTTGCTTTCCCAAGAAGTTCTATGGAATCTCCAGAAAACTAAGAAAGTGACTCAACTTCTGACAAGTCATTTTTTTAACAAACAGAATATGAATCTACCTTCTCAGCAAACCAGATTTGATAGCTAAGGAGGTCTTTTCCAAGGAAACTGGCAAAATCTTGAAAACACAAGAATGATGTAAAAATTGTGCCAGCAGTGAACATTTTCCTCGACGTGTAAACTGAAACTACACTGAACCCATTTCAAACAGCCCACTCATGGATAAAGTGACCATTTAACTGAGCCCCACACAATTGCTACCTTTCAAACCCACTGTACAGAAATAAATTTTGTGGCTGTTCATATTTTATCTTTGGCAAGTAAGTTCAATTACATTATGCACAGAGAACTATGCATGTACTCTGCAAATACTTTTCTTATTTCAAAGTAATTTTCAATTGACAACCTAATTTGCTTTTCTACTTTGCAAACCAGATCTAGGAACAAGTTTAGTCTATAGTCATCCAGAAAATTTCCACAGTCTTATGTTATAAATGATTATGCATGAATTAGGCTTCCATATCCAATAACAAAGGAAATACCAAATGGGAAGGTATAGGGTTGTCCCACCCTCTGCTGCAAGATTTTACTAGAGATTTAACTACCCTCAAAGGATTTGCAAAGCAAACTTAAACCTGACTGTTTCTGCATTAAGTATTTGGGTTTTCATGGGTTTTTTTCTTCCTTTCGGTAAAAATCTCCCATGTGAAAGCCATGATTTCCAAAGCCCAAGGCAGGGAGTAGGGAGCGTTTGGATAATGAATCCTCTCCCTTTGGTTTTTACAGTTGACACACCCCTACGTTCAATCTTGTGCCATTGATTTGTTGTATTAATACAGAATAAATGCTATAACCTAACATTGTGCCACATGAAGAACTTCCGCAAGCTGCAAGTTCTCTATTCTGGTCCTATTATTAAAGATACTCTGTTTCACTGTCTTGTTTTAATTGGCAGAAATTCTTCAGAAACCTTGGTCTGTGGAACACCCTCCCTAGTTTTAAGGAGTCTGCCATTTCTCCTCTTCCTGAGGTCCTTCCCTCAGGAGTTCAGTTTCAGATTTCCATTCCCATTAAAAACTAAAAATAATTAAAAAATCCCAAACCCAACAACTAACGCAGTGCTCTGACAGCTGTCCGAAGGCAAGTTTAGCAGCAGTCCACAAAGGAAGGCTAGTTGCTAGGAATTTGGAAAACTCCACGTGGAAGCCTGAATTTTTGTCACAGCCACAGGGCACGGTAGAAGAAAACCCCTTTAACTGTGCCAGTTCCCTTTCGCTAATGTGCTAGTCCTACTCATTACCTTCAACTGGGGCAGCAGACCACAAGAAAGAGGCAGCAGGAAATCTACCAGAACTCGAGACCTTTCAGGTCCCAGCATCATTGCTAGCCTTAATTAGATTTTTACATAACAATCGAGTTGAGTTCCAGTAAAACATCCCCATTTGTGCAGGATTTCTGTCTGCCACACTTTAACCTTCATCACCTTAATTATCCCTCAGAAGATAAGGATGTTTTCTATGAATCATCCTCCAGAAGTTAAAGTACCACAAAAAATAAAAACAAAGATTTATGTTTGAAATACTTATGAAACTCCTCAGCATTATTTGATCTGCCCTGAGAAAATCCCTTTCAGAAGGGATTTTAGAAGGATTATGTAACCTGTTTTGCCAATAATAAACTAAGAATTTTATTTCAGAAGCTCAATTCTGCTGCAGTTCCAAGACCAGGGCAGGTTTTCAAAGGACATAAAACGATTGATAGCAGTGGGAGAGGGGAAGCAGGGCGAGTCAGAAATGTCCTTATGTATTATTGTCGAAGCACTTACTGGTATCTGGATTTAAATTATTTGCTTTAGAGTGCATCTATGCATACAACAAGCGCTGGATCAGAAGTCAAACCACCCTTGTATTTTGTCGAGCAGATCCATGCTATCCTTCCAAAGTGACAAAGTTTTGAAATATGGTCTTACAATTTTTGGACACTTCAGCTGGATGATGACTCCTCCTACACATGCACTGCTCCTTTCATTATATGTAGTTGGTACTATACTGTGGTTTAAGCCCAGCTGGTAACTCAGAACCACGTAGCCACTCTCTCTTTCTCCCTCTTCTTCCCCCCACCCTGCTCCCGGAGGGATGGGGAAGAGAATCAAAAGAATGTAGCTCCCTCGGGTTGACATAAGAACAGTCCAATAACTAAGGTATAACACGGATCACTACTGCTACCACCAATAATAATAATGATAAGGGAAATAACAAGGGAAGAGAATATAAAACTAAAAGGGAAAAGGAAAATAAAAACCAATAAACACAAGCGATGCACAGTACAATTGCTCAGCACTCACTGACTGATACCCAGACCAACCCGAGCAGTGATCTGGGCCTTCTGGGTAACTCCCCCCCAGTTTCTATACTGGGCATGACATGCTGTGATACTGAATACCTTTTTGGCTAGTTTGGATCAGGCGTCCTGTCTTTGCTTCCTCCCAGCTTTCCATGCCCCTCCTCACTGGCGCAGCATGAGACTGAAAAGTCCTTGATCAGAGTAAACATTTGACCGGTCAAACCCACCCGTACCTGTCAGGTAATGATTTAGGATTGTGAGGAATGAAGCACTAATTTTGAGGAAACGTACTGTAGTTCTCTAATGAAGATATCACAGAAGCTTTGCTGTTACTCTTTCTAATGAAGAGCAAAATCCAGAGCATGTGTTTGATCTGGTTTGATTTTGGTCCCTATGTGCAGCACTTTTTCTTCCTTTCCAAGATTTTATTTTGGCCTCGGAATCTCATTAACATCTAGGAATTGTTTGTATTTTGGCTTCTTTTCTAAGTATGCTCTAAACATAAAATGAGAAACAAATGAACATTGATGGCAATGAGAAATAAACAAAAATGCAAGAGGGGAATCCTCCAGCTAGATTCTAGGCAACACTGGTGAGTCTCCCATGCTGTAAATCAGGGGAATGGAGTTTCCCACTTCTGACCCACAGGAGAAGTAAACTTTCCAGCAATTAGAGCTGTCAAGGAATCAGTCATGTGAAATGTTTGCAAAAATCTCATCTGCTCCCATCAATCCAAGTTTGTCGCTAAGTTCGGTAAGGTTCACCAGCTTCACCCAACTGATTAATGATTGCAGTTTGGTGGAGCTCTGCCATTTTAACACAGTCTGACATCTTATATGAGACAGGAAGCCACCTTTCTACAAACACACGTAAAAATATCACAAAGTTTGTCCAGACTCTCTGTAGGCAAAAGGGGTTAAAGATCATGTAGGACTCAAACCCATGACACTTAATTCTCTTATTTATACTCAAGACAGAGCAATAAATGTAACGACAGGCACATAAAAAGTAAGATGAGTCTCGTTTTACCGCTGAAGACTGTTAACTTGTAATCTCTCCAATTGAAATGAGTAAAAACTTCTGTTTCTCTGAAGACTGAGACTAAGGGATATCAGAATATGGTGTTTAGATATACTTCAAAGACAGAGCTTATACTTTTCAGTAAATAAGAGTTTGTTTCTTAAAGATTAATTGCTTTCATCCCTTCCTTCACACGTTCCACCAGTGTGCAAATGGTAACCACACAACTCATAGGCTTTGCAGTTAAAAGTGCGCATGTAACACATACAATGGACTCTGATACCTGTTTATCAAAATAACTCAAGAACTGTGCTTCTTTAAGAAATGTGGAGGTATTTTTTATTACTTAGGCTTCATTATATGTGTAAAGAATCAGTCTGCACAGAAACTGAACCCAAGAATGTCGATGCCACGGGAAGGAAACAGGCAGGCCATAAAATACATACATATGTGTTGTGGGAAAACAAGATGGGAGAACATGGAGAGAAGGCAGCCAAGTGTTATTTACAGAGTAAAAGCTTTACACACAGCTCACCCTGGGAAGCAGACACAACTCCCACACACAAGTTGCCTGTACTCCACTGGTTTTTAAGCGCATGTACGTTGTATCACAGAAGTTACACCTAAGGAAATTCAATGATTCAATCTTCTAATTGAGAACCACAGAACTATTAATGAAAATGAAGGCAACTAGCATGATTTTGCATCAATTAAAATTTTGCAAAGGTTCAGTAAAATAAGAAAACCAAAAATCTTCCCACAAATCCTAAATTAGATCCTGTCCTTTTCTTAAAACTCAGATCACTTTTCATCTCTTTCTCTCTCTGTTTTAAAAAAAATCCTAGTCAAATTCAGCACCAATATACATCTGTTATGAAATACTGAAATTTAACATCTGTTGGCAGCAAAGACAAGTGTAATTTTTATGTTACTGTGCTTTTTCTTGATGCTTTGCTAATTAACCAAGGCTATATTGTAATGCCCCATGCATCACATAAATCTGGACATGGAAGTTTGATATATCCCTTGCTGAAAGAGAAAGTATGTGCCTAACTGATTTCTGACAGGCCTCTGGAAACCTCTACTTGCTGCATGTGCAACAGTATACATTAAGTGTTTGCAAAATGTGTTTAGAAAAGTACAGGCCAGGCCTTCTCTTATGGCTGTAACCAAGTTTGAACTCAACCATTTCAAAGTTCCAACATCCTCAAAAGTTATGCTAAGTTCTTTTCCCTCTTATTTCTAGCCACGGCTGAAATGTCAAAATACAATGGGAAAGACTGTTCTGTGGTATTTCCAGCTGGGACTTGAAGTAGGCATGTAATAAATCTCACAAAGAAAGTCTGTTCTTGTGAGATTTCCACCACAGTTTTGCAGACTCCAGAGGTTTGAATAAGCTTTCTTTAAGCATCTGAACTTTTGGCTGCTTATCTGAACCATTTGTGGCTGCCCATTGCTGATCTATGCTTACTGCTGGAGTGTGGCTTGGCTTAAAGTACTTTTTAGAGAACTGTTTGGGGAAATCACATGCAGAGTTCACTCACACACCTGGGAATGGCCACTTCCATTCCATGTTAGAATTCTCTTGTTTTTCAACAGATACACATTCCTCTACAAACAGAGACTTCTGATCCTAAAAAAGAAATCAGCCCTTGAAGGGAACAGTAAGAAAGACAACAGCCAAAGGTCTGACTTTGAAAAGCTATTGACTACTCCTATATTCCACTGACTTCCACTAGAATCACTGCCACTAAACATCTCCAAACATCTGAGTTACAAGATATGTCTGAATCTTAGAAGACCCTGCACATTCTAGCCCAAATCTACTTTTTTTTCCTGAAATAAGCTGTTCCTTCCATTTTATTTGTGAATCAAGCTTCAAACCCACTGCTGGCAGAATCATAGAATCATAGAATAGTTAGGGTTGGAAAGGACCTTAAGATCATCTAGTTCCAATGCCCCTGCCATGGGCAGGGACACCTCACTCTAAACCATATCACCCAAGGCCTCGTCCAACCTGGCCTTGAACACTGCCAGGGATGGAGCATTCACAACCTCCTTGGGCAACCCATTCCAGTGCCTCACCACCCTAACAGGAAAGAATTTCCTCCTTATATCCAATCTAAACTTCCCCTGTTTAAGTTTTAACCCATTACCCCTTGTCCTATCACTACAGTCCCTAATGAAGAGTCCCTCCCCAGCATCCCTACAGGCCCCCTTCAGATACTGGAAGGCTGCTATGAGGTCTCCGCGCAGCCTTCTCTTCTCCAGGCTGAACAGCCCCAACTTTCTCAGCCTAAAAGAATAATGCCAAGTACAGTAGCAAGCATTTGGAAGGAATTAATTTGTACACTTATATAAGCTGAGAAGGTAACAAAATCCATTCTTTACTCTCCAGCCCTAAAATGTTTGTGGTAAGAGAAAACCCCAACATTTTTTGTATTACCTGTTTCACTTCTATGCGTCATTTAATACATACAAATAAGCATAGTAACATTTTGCAGTCATAAACTTCAGCTACGAAAACTAGTTTTAATTCTGCAGAGGACAAAATCTCAATCCACGATAATGAAGAAAACATGGATGCACGAGTCTTCGCTGGAATATATGCGCTTTATGTGGTGGAACTTCACTAGCTGACAGTAGCTCAGCCAGCTTTTGTCTTTGAAGGTAGAATGCATTTTTCTCTCTTACTTGCAAATTAGCACTGCACAAAGCACAGCTCTACAAGCTAAGAATAAAATAAAATAAAATAAAATAAAATAAAATAAAATAAAATAAAATAAAATAAAATAAAATAAAATAAAATTCACTGCCATTTCCCCTACAGCAAAACCTTTGCCATTTGCACTAATACCTATACTTCACCTGATAGCTTTGTGTTAACGCTCCACAAGAGCATACAGTGAACGAATAACAACTGGAAAAATAAAATTCAGATGCCAACAACAAAGATCAGTGTGTTTATTTTTTCTGTATAAAATCTATTCAAGTTATCTGGAGGCTGAAAATTCTGCAGGCCTTTAATTGTAGCAAGAGTCTGATCAGCCTTTTAAAAATCATTTGATGTACAAGGTACGTGCTCTAACAGAGAAGTTCCCCCCTCCTTCTCTGCACCTAAAACACGTGGAAAATCTTCCGAGTGTCCAAGCTAAAGCATAACCTATGAGCCAGACATTCCTAGCTTGCAGAGATACTAGCACAAAATAATCTAAATAATGAATCCATGAAGTGAGAAATGTAATCTTACAGTTTTAATGATAAACTGTATTATCTGCCTGCCAAAACAACCAGTCAAAAAAGATGGAGATGCAATGAGGATTTTACAGATGAAATGGATATGCAAGCACCGACAAGAATGACCACAATACTGGGCTTTTCTTAGCCCATTTGTAAGCCTTCTAATGAGAGCATATAAATACCACTTCTGAACAACAACTCTGAGCCCAATCATGAAAAAAAGTGAATCACTGCCGAGTTTGTTGCTTCCATGCAGAGAATCTGACTCATTGGAATTAAAAAAAATACATCCATGTTCACAAAGTACAAAAGCCTGAATCAACCTTGCCTGAGTTTATGAAGTTGTTCCCCTCTTTTCACTGTTATAGGATAATTGTTTTATGGGTTGAACTTAAACCCAGACATCAGGCCTCAAACCTTCATCCCTTAAAAAAACAGCAGGGAAATTTTTAGAGTCTGAATCTTGAGATTCAGGGCTAAGCGAGGCAGAACAATAAATCTCAGCACACTCAATATTTTGGGAATTGCAGACACAGAGCCAATTCCAAATCCAGATGTTTGGCCATGTACCCACACACTTGCCCTTTCTTCTATGCATTCTTTTATCTAATAATGCAAACCCAAGATGCCCTTGGGATTATTATTTTTTTGTTTGCTCTTGCCTGCTTAACCAATCATTGATAAACATGGGAAATAAGATAATTCCTTTTATGGCTGTACAGATGTGTATTTTTTAACTCTGATGCAACTAAGTTGATTTAGAAGGTTTGGCAGCACAAAGATAATAAGAAGCCTTACCCTGTCACTCCACTCTGTAAGGAACCAGCTCTTAGCACAGGGACCCATGTCACAGTTCTCAATATCATTTGGCCGCAGCTTCATGTTACATTCCTCATCATCAACAACGTCTCCAAGGTTGCTGACACATTTCACATCTCGGGTCCTCTGCCCCACTCCACAAGGCACTGAACACTGTAACAAAAGGGAGGTTGCATCAGGGATATGCAAGAACTATAATGGTTTATCAGGGAGCTGGTAACATACAGCTCATTCATTCCTGCTAAGACATCCACAGAAACTGCAGAACTATTCTAGAGTGCCAGGAACAGGAAATAAAAAGACATTAGTAGTTTTAAGTCATATTCGCAGTCTGTAGTAATCTACATATTACTGTGAAGTTACATTTGGAACACATAAAATTAAACCCTATCTTCAACAGGCCATGCTGCACCTTATCAAAATGAACTGCGCGTATTTGAATCGCAGGCTGACATATTCAGCATACTTTTGATTTTAATATAAAAGCAGATATGAAGCAAGGGAAATGCAAAGAAACAGAACTTCTGAATCCCTCTTACAAGCAAAGGCCTCCTTCTCCTGTGCTCTTGTCCTCAACCTCAGAGAATGCTAACAGCTATTGGTACCTCTGCCTCATGATGTGAAGCAAACAGATCATGAAGCAGGACGGGAACATAATTTTCTGCTGTGTACACATGAAAAGTTTTGCTGAATCCTGTAAACATTCTAGAATTAAAGAGGAAATTTGCTGTGAATTTAAAGATTAAAGACTGCAGTACCTGAATACAAGGGTATCTAACAGAGCTACCAGAGGCGGCCTCATTGTTTTTACCTTGCTTTTAAGAAATGCTTAATCATATCTACTATATTTACGTGTCGAAGTTTTTCATGTAAAATACAATATACATTCTCTACAGCAAGACACTTCACAGACTTCATCTTCAGACTGCAACTGTTCACTCTAGAACACCAGCCAAAACACAGACTAGATGTGCGAGGTAATTAAATAGCAAAATGGTAATAAGAACAAATACTCCACTTTATGTTATAAAGGGAGCAATTTGTCCAGAGTTGCTCTTGAAGCCTAGGCTGCCAAGGTGAAAATTACCACAACGCCATTTATTTCTTATCAGATTTAGATGAAAGTTTTTGACATTTATATGTCAGAAAAACGGTAAGCACATCTTAAGCTGGGCTTACTTTTAAGATCACAAACCTGTCTCTCAAGTGAAAATCTGACTGTACTTCAGTAAGCACAAACACAAACCAATGTTCTCTTGAAACCAGTCTGCGAACTCAGATGCTCCTTTCTTTATGATGGAACCTCATGCCAAGAACTTTAATACCAAGACGAAATTAATCGCATAATTTTATTGGAATTATGCTTAAATTCAACCAGCTTCAATTTCTAAAGCATTTCTTTAGCTTGATTCACCATACGCAACAAACCTCTAAGGGTTCTGTAGACTCAAACACTTCTCAAAATGCAACAACACACAAAAGCATCTCCCTTTTCTCATCATCCACATGATCAAAACTTTACTGTCCTTTAACTCCAGATGGATTTTAATTCATCATTAATAATGAATTACCCAACCAACTTATCTTTCTTTACCTTCATATATCTAGGTATTTCTATTTTTTTCATCAGGAATATATCAACATATCAAAGATACTTCATGACTAGAAAGTTAACAATGCCACCATCAGCCTCAGAAACATAGCAGCTCAGGGAGTTAACTCACATAGGCTTTATCATGAGGGAGGACCCACTATAAACCCACACAAAGTCTGCTGCATGGCTCTTTAGCCTACTGGGACTGTGTGGATGGAGAACTGTTACTGCTGCCAGTGGACAACACTGTGACATGCACTCCAGAAAAGCCTGGGAGAATTAGGAGCAAGGAACCACTTCAGTAAAATAGAAACAAAAAAAAAAAAGGTTTAGGTTTAGAGTTTAAGCTGGAATTTTTTATGGCCTATCCACCCACACAATTCAAGCCTATTTTTTTTCATGACTACCTGGGATTTGTTTATCACTACACCTAATATACCAGGATATTTTCTCTTTCACACAATGGCCATGAAAGTATCTAGGCTAGTTGTCAGGTTGGCTAAACCTGTTATGAACAACACAGGAAAATAAAAGCTCAAAACAGTACTGTCCACATTTATCTGAAAGCCTTGCCATAGCCTCAAAGCAACTACAGTAACAGCAGCTACTTACACTTTCCTTAACACACACAGAAGGTTAAATAACTCCTGGAGCTAAAATCTACGTGCTGTGACAAAGAGCAGTAAATTTGCCACCACAGGTAAACCTACCAGGACCCTCTTCATAGCAGCTCTACTTCATATAGTATTAAAAAAAACCCGTTTCTCAGAAGCACTGTGTACTTGTGTATACACACATGCATGTGTTTTGTTCTGTTCAGTCACTCTTTTTCTGCTTCTTTCTGGTTATGAACTGAACTTTTCTGGTCATAATCTAGCAGGGTTTTCTTGATCTAACATTCACTTATTTCCAAGGCTTTTCACATTCCACTTCCCTGTTTTAAACCAAAACAAATTTCATGTTTGATTAGTGATGCCTGGAAAAAGTTCTTTTCTGAGGTTTACACCCTAAATTTATCAGTCACACTTACTGAAGTCCACTCTGTCCTAATCTGCCATTCACTGCAAATCTTCAGCTGGCAAGTGCTGGTTGTCTCTGGTTTCTCCAGGTGATGACAGCGGTACTGCTGAACTGTCAAGGTACGATTGGCATACATTTGCCGGCATAAGATCTGTCGATGCTGCATACCAAGGCCACATGTTTTGCTGCACTCAGACCATTCCCCTATGTCCCAGCTAAAGACAAAAAAGGGAAAAAAATAAAGAGGGTTTTTTCTCAGTACAGATGTCTCTAATACTGATTTTAACAGAACTCAACTGACATGATTCTGATGCTGGTATAGAATCTTATAAAAGAACACTTAAGCCTCTGAATGAACCACCATCCTTTTTGAAGACACTGTTACATACTTGTAACCAATTTACCTGTAATGGTTGATAATAAGCATGCATACAGATTGCACAATTCCTGGTTTCAAGGCATACTACAAACATTAATTAAGCCACTAATAGCTGTTTCTTTTTTTTAAAGACTTTATTATCTAGGATTTCATTCATCAGTAAAACTGAAATAGCAAATGGTAAGCAATGAATAAATACATTTAATTTTAGAGATGAAAAGAATCCCTTAGATATATTCTTCTCATTCCAAGATTTCACTGTATTTATCTAATCATTTTTGTAGAAACATGTAATTTTCCCCTCTCAGTTTTCATTTCAAGCATGAGGACATACACAAGTAAGGAAAGTATCTGAATTGTTCACACATTTTATTTCAGAACTCTTCTGGAGAGTAAGCAAAATCTCTGTATTTTTTAAATAAATATTTACTTATCTTTGAAAGAAAAAGGTGAGAAAAATGCTGCTGAGAGATTATGTCTTCAAGTAAATGGCTTCAGAAATTCCTGTGTATCTAACATGCACTAGGAAATTGCTTGTCAGGCATCTCTAACACCATTAGAAACTTTCATGGGATAAGGAGCGGCCACTTGCTGCTCAGAAGAGAACTGAAAAATGTAACCACAAGAAAGATGGAAAACACAGCTGCTGGCCTGAAATAAAGCAGCTATAACGGCAACTGGGTTTAACCCATTTCTTTTCTTGGTATACCCCCTAGATGAATTGACCTTTTTTTTTTTTCCTGGCTTGTTCCTGTTTAAAAGAAGTTGCCCAGCCAATTCTAAGTGACAGTCTCCTGACGGCAAGTGCCTTTTTGGAAGGAAATCACACATGAGGTGGTTGTATTAGTGTGCTGGAAACAAGGACAATCATTTCAGAGTCCAGTCTTCAAGCTGAAGGACTACTGAATTGCAAGAAAGAGAGGCAATGTTTCTGAGAGACAGCCGTTGTGAGCAGTAGCAGCTTCTTCTCATCTCTAAATATGATACCGTGTTTACCACAGCACACTGATCCAATGTGGAGTGAGATATAGCCTACAGAACCTCTTCTTTAGACAGGTATATGAGGACGCCCTTCACTTGAAAAAAAACCCTGTATTGTGTGCACACCTGAACAATCACACCGGTTTTGAGAAATTACACAGTCACTTGTTGCCAACTTCCCTTTTGCCTTCTCTGAATGCTACTGATCCCTGTGAAGGGGAAGAAGGCCACCAACAACTACACTATATGACACATGTGCATAGCACTTAAGAGTTCAAACTAGTTTTCTACTAAGAACAGCCTCTTTCACATGCAAAACCCCAATGACATTCTCTTATTTCACTTGACGTAAATTGTAATATCTTACAAAGCTGGACATGGGAAGAGGTTGCAGGCTTCCTCTTCTGGAATGGGTTTGGTACTGCTGTCACAGTAACTCTCAGATACCTCCTCGTGAGTGATTCTGTTGACGCAGTGGAAAATTGGGTACTGTGACCCTGAAATGAAGAAGAAAATTAGGTGATGCATTGCAAAAGACTCTGCAGTCATAACAGTAGCACCCAACACTGATGCAGAAAGGAAAACTGTAACTGACCAGGAAATACAGACTGAGATTTTATCCAAAATTTCCAAATGTGAGAGCTGAATACTGTTTATGTTGCAGTATTAAGGGAAGTCGTTTGGTATACAGAAAGTACAGCATAGCGTCGCAGGAAAGGGTGAGAAAACATGCTCCTGTCTGCATGAGATCTTTCTACTGCAGAGTACAAACATCAAGTATTCAAGCAATTCAGGCAAAAAAAATGCAGCCAAGCAGCTACAACACAGACTTGAGAGGAAGAAAAATTTAGCAGTTGTTCTGCTCTGCTTCTGGAGAGACTGAGAGTTACGCGGTGAGCATTATCCACTTTACCTGGTTCTTAAAAAGGCACATAAGAGAATGCTTACAGGATAAACATTACTGTAGACTAAAAAATATTACTACTCTCCATATTTAAGGTTCAGTCTTTAAATAATTTTCATGCTAAAGCAAAAAGACAGACCTCTACTTCTACTAATATTGCAAACTGACTACCAAAAGGGCGACAAAGATCAAGGTGCTAACATGCCAACTTGTATTCGGAAAGTGGAAAGTTGGAGTACATTAACAAGTTTCCTGACACAGGTAATGGAAGAGCCAACCAGGAAAGGTGCTCTGTTAGACCAGATACATAAACATGAGGCAGAAAAAGTCAGCGAAGCGAAAATCAGGGCTAGCTTTGGCTACAGTGACCATAAAATGGTATGCAGAGTTCAGGATTCTAAGAGGAGAGAGCAGGGCAAAAAGCAGGACCACGACCCTGAACTTCAGAAGACCAGACCCAAAGCTCTTCAGAGATCTGCTTGGAAGAATCCTGTGGGATAAAGCCAT
Source organism: Neopsephotus bourkii (assembly GCF_033783945.1). Classification (NCBI taxonomy): domain Eukaryota; kingdom Metazoa; phylum Chordata; class Aves; order Psittaciformes; family Psittacidae; genus Neopsephotus; species Neopsephotus bourkii. The sequence continues at coordinate 6,045,877 of NW_026900826.1, forward strand.
AGGGTAGGTCCAGGAGTGTTGGCTGATATACAAAGACTACCTTATCCAAGCTCAAGAAAGGTCCATCTAAACAACTAGGAAATCAAGCAAAGGTGGCAGGAGGACTGCATGGATAAGCGAGGAGCTCCTACCCAAACTTAGAAGTACAAGAGATGTAAGCAGGGCAGGTGATCCCAGAGGCATACAGTGATGCTGTCTGACTGTGCAGAGATGGGGTTAGGAAAAAAAAGGCCCACCTGGAGTTGAATCAGGCAACGGATGCAAAAAGCAACTCCATAGCACATAAATGGCAAAAGAAAGATTAAGAAAAAATTACTTCTAGCTCTTTTTAGACAGTAGTACAAAAGTCGGCTGATTGTCTCTCTGTCATGTTTGTACCATGTAAAGTGGCAGCAACCCCTCCTCTTCAATGTGGTAGAGTGGTGGCACAGGAAACCTTTACTGTAATAGGGCTTTCTTTCTCAGAATGATATAAGCACAAGTGGAATATTATCTAACCAGACAAGCAGACACACAGTTTACATTTCTTCCTGCACACTTTCCTGGAATGATTTCCATCTTAGATTAGGGGCATCAGCAATTCATACAGGCTTCTCACACCGAGATCACAAGGAATGTTCATACAGTCTCAATAGTGTCAGGATCCTGCTCCCAAGGTCCAGTTTCATTTGAACATAACTTGATTAGATCATACATACATTCTCTAAGTAATAGGAAGAGAGATGCTAATTTTTGACAGTTGTCTTGATAAATTTTATGGAGTACATTTAAGCTGTATAGGAGGCTGAAAGACATCCTCTGAATTCTCTTCTGCAATTTTGCTAGTGTCATTTTGACTCAGATTTCATTAATATCACTGCCAATAGCTGAAAAAAGGTCAAGAACTATGTTCAAATGTCTATCAATCAGGTCAACATAAATACAACCAAGAGTTCTCTGATGTAAAGAAAGAATACATTTACCCATATGCATTCCTGCAACTGCATCACAAATTATCTGATTTGGATACTAAAATTCACCCCATAAATGATAATCTAGAGACTCAGCAGGCATTGTCACTGATTGCTGCTAAACAATAACCAGGTGCAATTAAGGATTATGCCCATACGACTTGTATTTAGGACTTACAGTGTATTTAAATGCCAATCAAAATCATTCTGGATTACATTCCCTCCTTTTCTCCATAAAGGGCTGAGTTCAAAAAGTCTTCTGACTTTTAGGGGCTGATTTTAGCTCTAATACTTTTGCAGTGATTTCTCCAGGGCAAAAAGTTTTCTCCGTATACTGGAAAGTGATTTCGCCTGGTACCAATATTGCTGGATTTTTGTAGCTTTATCTGTAGCTACAGCATGGACACTCATCTGGCCTTGGACCAAATGCACAGCATCCTCTCCAGCTAATTAGGAAGCAAATGTTCTGAATGTATATGAACAGGTGACAGCCACCTGAGTTCCCTCACTGGTATGCCTTTATTCCAAAGTTTGCAATTTTTTAGGTACAGTGATGGGTGGCTACGTATAGTACAAAAGGTTTCACTTATACTATCACAAAAAACTATTCTTTCAAACAACTGCTTGTGCTATGCATTACTGAATCCATGGTCATTGCAAATGTCTTAGGGAAAAAGATTAATCTGACAAGCTCAAACTACCGTATCCATCACATCCCAAAAGCTCACTAATTATCAGTCCCTTCCTGTCCCTCTTTTTTCCCACTTACACCCTATGAAAACTCAGTTTTCTGAAGTCATATTATTGTTGTTCCAGCAACATCAAAGAGGCAAAGACACGTCTGATAAAATCCCTGTGAAACCTTCCCATAAAGATCAGAAACTCTTGACAAAAAAGCAAAAAGCACTGAGTCTGTATTTGACAAAGCTGGAGAGGACAAATGGAAGGATAAAGAATGTCAAAGAATGTTCAGGAAAGCAGCTGTGTATCAAGGGTGTGAGAGAACAGCTTGCCATAAAATCCTGAAATACTTCCATTCAGAGGCAAATGCCATATATTCCCTTTTCATTTCCATACTTTGTTTTTCAGGTATTTAGTTTTGCTGTTACCTCTGATTTAAATATAAGCATGCATAATAGTACTGATGTGTCTTTTGATTGTAAGACAACAGTAAACACGAGGTACAGCAATGCTTTGGGTATACAAGAGCTGCTAAAGTCACACAGCTTCTCCCATGCCTGTCTCCCATGCTGGAACACTCCTGTGTGTCATCTGTTTTCTGTGCACGGTGTATGAAGCACTTACCTTTCCCACATGTAGTTGTGCACTCAGTTTTTCCAACTTGTTTCCAGTTGTGTTCTCGGTTTTGTCTTGGTGGTTGCACAGCAGGCACCTGGTTTTCTGGCTGATGAGAGGGAAATCTTCCTGGCTGAATAACCGGAAAAGTTCCAGCTGGCTGTCCAGTTAGAGTGTCTGTCTCCCTATGCAAATCCTCATCCTCATGATTTGTGCTTTCTGTCATTCCTAACTGACCATTCAAGGGTTCCCCTGATGATGGACAATAACAGAAAAAGAAAATAATGAGCCTCACTTGCAAATATCAGTCTGTATTTTCATCCACTAATAATCACAACCGAAGCACCATTAAACTTCAAAGCATCTTTAACCTGCTATGCAGAGATCTCCTAGTAATGTCCTGCAAAGACTGTGTTCTTTTAAACTAAGATAAACAAGTCTTGGCCAGTAAATACATTCAAAACTAAAGAACCTCTACACACACTGTAGAGTTAATGCAGACAGTGCCAAAATTTCCCAAAAAGCCTTTTTTTTTCCCCATGGTCTGTATTCTGTACCTCCCCATGTCACAGCACAGCTGCTCCGCATTAGGAACAAGGCAACTCATGAACATTAAAAGTAGGACCAAACTCACTTGTAAATTTTCTACTGTCCTTCAAAACTTTATACCAGTACTCACAGCACATACCCACAGCTCTATCAGGAGCAGAAGCTGCCCAGATTCTAGCTTGGGATGGCAAAAGTTTTGTGTTTGATTCTCTCCAGTTGGGAGAGCAAAGAGAAACTGCAAAGGGTTGTTTTAAACTATGTCAAACTCTGAAGAGAAAAATAATGTTCCATTTCATTTTTGAGACATGGTTACAATACTCCAGCTCATGCAAAGCCATGGTTAACATTCTGACAATGAATTTTTTACTGAAAGCAGAAATATATGACCAAATGGACTGCTACAGTATAAATAATCCCTACCAGTATTAATTCACTGATATTACCAAATCTATGCAGACTTCTCTTTCAAAGGTAAAATTCCAGGCCTCTCCCACATCATTGGCAGCATTTACAATTAATTTAATGATATGAATTTCTTCATTAGCTTGCTGGGTAACGAAATATATTTAACAATAGGAAATAGTGGCATTTTACCTGGCCTCCTGTGAGCAAGCAACTGAGGACTAATGACATTGTCTCCTGGAATGATATACTCATAGTGTATACCTGGGTTAGGCTGCTGATGTATCATCTAAAAAGAAAACCAGCCATATATTCAGTTCTTCCACTTGTTATATTGCTAATACTTAAATATGTACTTGAACTGATCAACTACGTAATGTTATTTACAATTGGTCAGGACAGAAACAATGGTTAATGATGGTGTGTACCCCACAAAGAAAAATAAATAATAGTAAATAAAGGTATTTGTTTGTGGAAAAAGTAAGGCCATGCAGGATACCAAGTTTGCAAACTGAGCTAGGTTGTGATGGCAGAGAAACTGCTTCTCTACATCTCGTCTGAAAAAGGTAAACCTGACGTGCTCGAAGCCAAGGTGCAGTTGTGGCTGCACCAGCCACAGCCTTGCCTCTTGCCAGCGTGGGCAGCAGAGGCCCCCATACACCAGGCCTCAGTAGCAGTACAGACAGTTCCACAGTCACCAAAACATTCTCATGTAGAAAGACCTTGGTAGGTCTGAGGGACCTGAGGAAATATAAGCAAGGAAGAAACAGAGAAAAATAAATAGCACAGACCACAGTCTACAAATCCAGCCAACTGCCTTTTTTAACATTCACCAGTTGTACTCAATCGGAGCACATGCAGACAGCATATATGTTTCACATGTACCACCTCTCAAAACTCACAAGTTAAATTGTTTCTTTCATCACTGTGCACCTACCCTCTGCACCATTCAATGGGACTCAACAATCAACTAGCTAAAAGTTCTAACATTATGCAGCTCTTGTCATAAGCCTTGCTTAATAAAGATCAACTGAACACATTACAAAGGCTCACACACTTGTTATAGAAGCTGAAGAGTACAACCCTCCTGCATCCTTCCAAGTTAGTTTTCAACGGAATGAAGATGTAATATATGTGCAGACAAACTCCCACTGCTTTACAGCTAGCTCCAACTCCTCTATCAAAGTGTTCTTTATGAAACACAGACAGGAACCACAAGGTTTTCTCCTTTAAACATGAAAATGAAGCTGAGTGGTTTCACAACACTGCTGCACAAGCCCATTTTAGCTGACATAAGCACGCCTCTGAAAGTCAGTGTCACTTCTAGTGTGTTTGTTAAGCAAAATAAGACTTGTGCAATATATGACTCTATAAAAGCTTTTAAAAACTGTTAGCAGCACACTTCATACCCAACTGGCTTCTATTACATTGCTGCTGCTGCTCCTGAGAGCCTGAGCATACTCACACCAGAAATAGAGGAGTGCCATCAGCTGCTGATTTCACCACTTTAGCTTTGTATGTAATGCTTCTACTGACTGCTGCTTTAAAAGTCTTCAACCCTTTGTGGGGATTGGTCTGGTAAAAGCCTCAGTTTACACCAAACATAACAAACATCAGAGCTCTTTGGTTCTGACAAACCATGGGCTGAAAAAAGTCATGCTATGTCAATGGCTTTATGACCCAGCAGAGCACACTTAAGCTTCAAGGTTTCACTAAATTCATCACGCTAATTAACACCAACTAGGGATTCAGACCTTTGTTTTTCCTTGTGTCAAAATCACTTTTTCCTTGCCAAATATAATAGCTATTCCTCTGAACTTTGTCCCTCAGAGATCACTCACTTTTCTGAACCATCTAATAATGCACTGCCTGCAATATTTTTGTAGGGATTGGTCCTTCCTATGACACTGTTATCCAAAAAACACACCCTCTTTGTGTTTGGTCCCGAGAGAACTGAGCACTGAGAAGCTGACTTCAGCAGAAGAGTACCCCCATCACCACCTTCCAGAACCAGAACCCTGTTCTTCAGATGGTTTCAGAAACAGCTTTCCAATGGTTCTCATGATTTTTCCATCACATTTCTCAAAACAACTGACAGACACACGTTAGAAGAAGCTGAACTGATTAAGCCCCTATGAATATGCTGTCACACATTCATAGGACCAGAAAGCCATTTGCAGTTCCTATCTGCAAATCTCTTCATTTTTCTACACAGAGCACAAAGATCATGGGTATGGATGAAAAGAGAATGACATGATTCAGGAACAGCAACAAAAAGCCGGAAAAAAAAGACATCCTTATCTGTTCAGGTACAAATTTCAAACGTGTAAAAGAGGCTGTTTCGTACTGATGATTGATTTTCTTTCATCTAGCACTATCCGTTTTTTATCTTCCCATATTATCTTGAAAAAGACACTGAACTATGAGTTTATAATGAATTGTAAGATTTCTCGTATCTTCAAGGAACATTCAGATAAGAGTCCAGACAAATTGGATGTGCAATCCGTAACAGCAGCCACAGAGCAAAACTGAAAAAGCTATGTATATGACTCCAGCAAAAAAAAAAAAAAAGAAACTAAGCCTAAACCAAAATGTTAAAACATGATATATTTAAGCTTAAGGGTTTTTTTATTGTATTACTTTGGAAATATCTGTTTAATCCATTTCCTGATCCTCTTCTGTCCTGGTCTTTATGTTATTAGGCATCAGTCAGCTGACAGTAAAACCTTAAGACCAAACCTCAGCTCACAGCATCCTGTAACTACACAATGACACATATATTTTAAGAACACGGAGTGTGCACTGCAGAAGCTAGGAGCCCAACTGTCCAATCTTCCAGGCTTTTGCCAGTCTTACATTGCAATTAATCAGAAATTACCCAGAAAGAAGTAATGTTTGCATAATTACTCCATTGCTTTATTATGACACCATATAGCAGATGGGAATAACTTTGCTAACATTTAACTTTTCCCAGCTGAGTAATCAGGGTAGCTACTACACACTTTTCTGTGAAATAACCCAGCACATTCACTTTTCCACCCTATATTGCACTTAAGAGTAAAAAAGCCATAGCTAAATGAAACAACCGTTTCACCAGTTAACCTACTTTTTTTATTGAATGGATTTTATCATATGAAAGTGTATAATCTCAACATACACCATTTATCTTTGAATAAGTTGTAATGAATGCCAGTTATATTTTTTGATTCAATATCTTGTAGGAAAAACCTGTCCTATCTGAAGTAAACAGCTATTTCAATATGATTCCCCCCTCTTAACCACAATTTGTCTTCTCTCTTCCTTTCTCAAATGGCTATTACCCATTGTCTTCTAGAACAGCTTCATATTAAAAAGGGCAGTACTCCAAATCCCACATTCTATATTTTTTGTGATTATGGATTTTTTAAAGAACACTGAGATGGTGTAACTCTGTGAAAGGCTTTGTCTGTTTTAGGCATTTACTTCAGGTTCACTGTAGAATTAAACTGCCCCAAATTTTCTTGAGAAGGAAAGTATCTGGAGAAAATCCAATTCACATTTCTGTGCTTTATCTCTGTCTTATTGAACAAGTAAAATTGGTTTTACTGGATCAGTAAAGTCCATCTCCATCCTTATTCAGATTTTGTATGATCTGGAGCAAGATGGGAGCAACAGCAAGCCATAGTAAAACATCAAAAATTATGTTTCAAAATGAAAGGAATGAAACAACGTATCAGTTCTGAATAGGATTTTAGTGTTGCATGTTAACAACAATGAACAGAACAATTTTTCCCATCAGGAAGATTAATCTAAATACAGCAAACTTACATAGACATCAAGGACTTCATTTGTTGGGCCATCTGCTAAAAATGACTCTCCTGCAGTGCTGGAGATTTCATTTGGGCGTTTATAAATGAACATTGTCCCACCACCTTCATATCTCCCAGGTCGATCGATTGCCCAGTTTCCATTGATGATGGACCGTCCCGATCGACTTCGCAGTGCTGCAGAGGATGGGGACAGAAACACAATGACTTTGATCAGAGGAAATCACCTTCACATACTGGTGCCTAATCAGATCCTCAGAGGTGCATTGGTAGTGTTCTCTGATGCCTGGGGACGATGCTGTGTGGGTGCTGAAAAACAAGAGTTATATTAGTAGTTGTACAGAGGAAAAAACCCAAACCAAACAAATGAACCTTAGCAAATTTTGTCATAACACTTGGCATGTTTATGCTGCAAGAAGAGAAAGAAATGTGATGGATCAGATCCTGTGAGAACGTATTCACGGTTTTTCTTTCATTTTCCCTAATGCTACACGCTTATTTTTCCCAGCAGCTATTGTACATCCACTTGTTTCCCAGCCCTCGTTTTCTGACACATTAACAAAACAGTCTCTAACGTAAACATTGCTTGAAAAATATTTTACACAACATCAACCATCAAAACGGCACTGTCATTACTAATATAGGGCTGGAGATAAAAATATAGCTCCCATACTCTTGCATACATTAAATATGAAATCCATTCACACTGTTTACATGCTTTTTACACTCATTAAATTTTAATTCAAACAACTGTGGAGTAAACACTGCTGCAAAATTTGTTGGAGACTGGTTTTACATAGGTTTTTAATATGGAACACTGCCTTAACTTTATGACCTGAGTATTTTTCGTATATTGCTTATTAGGCCAATTATCAAGAGCTTAGAAAAAAGAGTGCAAGCTGGCTAAGATTAAACTGTTGTTAATAATGAAGCTGTGGAAAGATGGCTGTCTGAGAAACCGAGAGTCCATTAAACTTTCATTTCAAATCCATCATATGGCAAGTCAGAAAGAGGCCCCCCCATAAAAGGAAAATGTGCCTCTTTTATGTTTTGATCACTCTGCAGCTACCACCTCAACTCTGCCCCCTGAAGAATTTTTATAGTGTTAGTATTTGTAGTCAAAGCATGAAAGATTATGAAAAGCTTTACCATTAATTCCTCATGAGGAATTCCTCATACAGTCTGTAGCTGATTTCATCTATCTTTCATTCTGGGACCAGCTTCTGAACTAGAACTGTGCTGTTTGCAGTGGCCTTCCAGTAATGTTTTGCACTAGAGCTATGGAATATTTCAGGATACAGCACTTCTGCTTAGGCTACAATTCTATGACAAAGTCTCCATAGGCCATACATCAAAATTTGTATTTCAAGTATCTGGAGTATTGATTTCCTCAGCTCTCCTTTAAAAGATGCTCTGTAGCTACTGTCTTCCTCCCCTACAATTCAGAGAAAATTAGCCATAGATAATTTAAGTAAAGGTAATAAACTCTCAGTGCTTCAGAACTGTAAAACTCTCTCCAAAAGTACTTGAAGATAACTTCAGATACTTAAAAACCTGACACAAACCAACCACTATTCAGTATTACAAAACACAGCTTGCCTTCACGCCTGTCAGCCTTGCAGTATGGAATACGCAATACATTTTAAATCAATGAAGAGCATACAGACCACAATCTAAAGATACTCTAAGTCATAGCATACAGCTACTAGGCCACGTACAAGTACCTCTGATACATAAAGAGAAAAAAAAGCCAATTGCCTAGAGACTCAATAATCTATTGGTTTTAAAATAATAAAACATGTATTAGTTCAAATAGATTCTCTGAAATAACTCCTTTCCAAAGCATAGGTATTTGCTGATTATTAGAACACACCTTAGTTACAAAATATTTAGGAGAAATTTGGCACACTTCTTGAGAACTGAATTATGTATTATTTCCCTCTGACATTTTGAATTCAGACTCCTATTGAGGTCATGGCAAAGCTCCCACAGGACTTTCAGCTTAATTCAAGAAATATTAGTAGGGCTAAGAACCTTGTAATCAGAAAGAATCTGATCTTTAACAGTCTGATCCTACAAACCTCTTTAGAGCCAACTGGGGAGATTAGAAAATGGTCAGCAGTTCACTGACTGGGCCCTAAATTAGCATCAGATTGTATACGCTAAACCTGAAGAACGTATCTCTGCAGGTGGGATACCTTAATCTCTTGCACTCTATTTGGTTTCTTCAGTGGCAACCAACACAGGGTAAGGGTACAGATGTTGCATGCAAAAATAGGGCATCTTCTAACTGTGCATAGCTGAGACAAAGTGCTGCTGAACTTTCAGTCATTTTGCACAAGTACCCAAATTTGAGATACTCATTTTTATTTGGATCTGGGAACCATCTGAAATTTTGTTTCTGTCTTTCTATACAGTTACCTTATTAATACAGACCCCAACTTGATTTTTTTAACAAATAGGAATTAAAAAGCCACTTTTTAGAAATCAAACATTTTCTTTATAGATTTGAATAACTTGGGCACATGCTTATTTCCCCAAAAAATTGTTGCGTGTTATCCATGAACTGAGTTGTAGTCATAACATTGCCAGTTGACAGGTAGTTGTATTGCTAACACTGGCACTCAAGCAACTGCTCAAATATTTTCATAGTACAGAGTAGATAACAATGGACGTAAAAATACAAGGAAATGATTAATTCAAACATACCATTATTTTCAAGGAAGGATTTATGTAATTTTCTTTATTATCTAAAATATCAACAGAAGATTTCAGATGATCATTATGTTCTTCAGCAGTTGTGAACATAGCATGTTCAACAGGATTTTTTCTGATATTCTACTAATGCAATTATCATATCATATCAAAGAAATCCTGCTTCATATGGGAATAAATTTGAAACAGTGAATTGCATTAAAAAACTTTTGCCAAGTTTGTCCTAAGGTTCTGCTTTAACAAGTTTTATCCTTCCACAATGACACAGCAAAAAAATGCCACTACAACAGATGCCTGCTCTGCTACATTTCCATTCTGATTCGTGCAGAGATGTCTCTTCTCCAAGTAACAAGTGACAAGACAAGAGGTAACAGCCTCAAGCTGTACCAGGGAAAGTTTAGACTGGGTATCAGGAAAATCTCTTTACAGAGAGGGTGCTCAGGCATTGGAACAGGCTGCCCAGAGCAGTGTGGAGTCACCATCCCTGGAAGTGTTCAAAAACCATGTAGATGCCCTCAGTGACATGGTTTAGTGGTGGACTTGGCAGTGCTGAGGTAACGGCTGGACTTGATGATCTTAAAGGTCTTTTCCAACCTGTTGATTCTACAATCCTATGATGCATGAGCAACTGCAGCACTGCATTCACAGGAGATAAATTATTGTCAACTTCCAATGGCTTGTTGCCTAGAGCAGACATGCTGTCTCTTACCTTTTCATTTTTCATACCAGCATTCTAAGCTCCCTTGCAGCCTACAGTTAAAAGCAGTCTAAGCCCAAACAACTGACTGTCTCTTCTATCCCAGATGGTAAAGCTCATCAATGAAACCAGACAAACCCAAAATTCTGAATACCGTTATCTTGGCACAAAACAAAATGTATTGCTTTGGTGTCAGAAACTTAGTACCTTTGGCCTGACTGAAAAACACAGGTTAAAGTTGAAATTTAACTGCGTCAAAATAAGAATTTGAAAGTATTGTTTCACAAACATCTGCTGCTTTCCTGAAGGAGCAGTGAATGGCTGCTTACACAGATGCACACATAGTTTTAAGCCTCCTTCAGATTTTTGTTGAACTTGCTACATTTTGATGGGTCTTCCCCAAATTTTATTTTCCCAAGTTTTATAATGGTAAGATTATTTTGGTCCACTGGTGTAATTATCCTTTCTTGCCTCTCTATATATGAATTTATAACATCTCTAAAGCAGCAGCACAGGTGAAATTTCACAGTAAGAGAAAGACTGCTGTCAATAAAATTTCTTTATTTCATCATAGTTCAAGACTGTCCTCAGAGAAGGAAGTTTAAGCTTGCTCATGTGCCTGTTCTTGCAGATCATCTCAGGCTACAAATCCCACTATATGCTGATTCAAAAAATTCTTGATTTCTCCTACCTACAAAAAGAAAACACTATTTACTTGCTTAAAGGTAAAAGTTTCACGATTAATCACTGCTAACAGAAACACCCATTTTTGGGCCACTGCAAAGAGGCATTTTCCTTTTGAAGTATTCATTAAACTGTTGCTCTCTAATTTTCCCCTGATGATGCAGCTTCCTTTGCACTCAGTTATGCCCATTCCTTCTTTCGCTTCTGCCTCCAAAAGCCATGTTGATGTATCAGCACAAGCTAAATGCTGGGGCAGCAAAGCAGAACAATTAACTACTGCTGCAATAAATAATACGGGCTTTGAGAAACAAAACTAATCATACAGCCACCTGATCTCTCCAGGCCCAGACACTGAAGCAGGATCAAAGTCTCAATGGCCTTGATAAAATCCTCCAAGTAATTTCAGATTTAATCTGCATGTTGCAGAAGAGCCCAGAGCTTAGCTTCTGTCAGAAGAGGATGCAGTATTTGCCCAAGTTTTTTAATATGATCTTCCTTGACAGGTACTAGTAACAGCCAACTGAAATAAAAGTGCATTAACTAGTGAATCCTTCCTCTTTTGTTCTACCTTTTTAATAAGATGAGAGGAAAACTGAAACGCACACACTCTGACTACAGTATTCTCACACCTGAACTTCTCAATGCCCTGGCCAATACAAGTTACTACAGAATATGCATACAGTGATACATGACATGATGTGACATCTGCAAAATGTGTGATTATATGGCACTTACTGTGCTTCAGTGACACTACTGCTCCCACACACATTATACTCAATCCCACTGGGGAACAGTGCGCAACACTGAGCATCTAATGAGGGACCATTTGAAAACAGATAAAAATAGTAGAGTTAATCAATCGGAGGACGTATTTAGATCTTTTACTCACACAGCTGCTAGAATAAGACTGTAAATACATGTCCATTTATGGGCTGGAACTTCTGAAACAGGGACTTCATAAAGCAAATTAGATGACGCAAGTAAAAAGGTTAAAGTTCATTTCAGCATTTTGGCAATTCTTCCACTGTAAGGCATAGGCACTCCTTATGAATTGCATCTTGGCCTTCATTTTCAGGGTGGATTTTTTTCCTCTTATTGCTTCCTGTATTATAACTGCTCTAATAAAAGGCCTTTTCCCTTTCTTGAGTGAATGTTCTTGAGTGTGTTCTTGAGTGACTGATGACTTTTAATATTATTATTCATAACTACAGAATTAATGGGATCTGATGAAATCCATCTGTGGGTCCTGAAGGAGCTGGCAAATAAAGTTGCTAAGCCACTGTCCATCATATTTGAGAAATCATGGCAGTCACGTGAAGCTCCCGACAACTGGAAAAAGGGAAATATAACTCCCATTTTCAAGACGGGGAAAATGGATGACCCAGGGAATTACAGACCAGTCAGTCTCACCTCTGTGCCTGGCAAAATCTTGGAGCAGGTTCTCCTGGAAGGCATGCTAAGGCACATGAAAATCAAAAAGGTGCTTGGTGACAGCCAGAATGGCTTCACTAAGGGGAAATCCTGCCTGACCAATTTGATCGCCTTCTGTGATGGGGCTACAGAACTGATGGACAGGGGTAGAGCAGCTGATGTCATCTACCTGGACTTGTGCAAAGCCTTCGACACTGTCTCATATGACATCCTTGTCTCTAAATTGGAGAGACATCAATTTGATGAATGGACCACTCAGCGGGTAAAGAACTGGCTGGATGGCTGCACGCAAAGAGTTGTGGTCAATGCTGGAGACCAGTAACGAGTGGTGTCCCTCAGGGATCGGTGCTGGGACCGGTCTTGTTTAACATCTTCGTCACTGACATGGACAGTGGGATTGAGTGTGCCCTCAGCAAGTTTGCCGATGACACCAAGCTGTGTAGTTCGGTTGATACGCTGGAGAGAAGGAAGGCTGCATCAAAAGGAGTGTGACCAGCAGGTCAAAGGAGGTGATCCTGCCCCCTACTCTGCTCTCTTGAGACCTCACTTGGAGTATTGTGTACAGTTCTGGTGTCCTCAACATAAAAAGGACATGGAACTGTTGGAACAAGTCCAGAGGAGGCCACGAGAATGATCAGGGGCCTGGAGCACCTCCCATATGAAGACAGGCTGAGAAAGTTGGGGCTGTTCAGCCTGGAGAAGAGAAGGCTGCGCGGAGACCTTATAGCAGCCTTTCAGTATCTGAAGGGGGCCCACAAGGGAGGGACTCTTCATTAGGTACTGCAGTGATACGACAAGGGGTAACAGGCTCGAACTTAAAAAGGGGAAGTTTAGATCGGATGTAAGGAGGAAGTTCTTTACTGTAAGGGTGTGAGGCACTGGAATGGGTTGCCCAGGGAAGTTGTGAATGCTCCATCCCTGGCGGTGTTCAAGGCCAGGCTGGACAGAGCCTTGGGTGACATGGTTTAGTGTGAGGTGTCCTTGCCAATGGCAGGGGGGTCGGAACTAGATGATCTTAAGGTCCTTTCCAACCCTAACTATTCTATGATTCTATGATTTTAGTAACACACATGAATTCCATGCTTTCCATAGGGAATAAGTTATGCAGAGGAAATACTCCCAAATGTTGAGATATGACTCTAAATAGCTTACCTGGAGCTTAAAATTAGTTTCTAAGGGCATTTATTTTAGGACATAATAATATTTACTGGGGAAGCAAACGAAAAAAGTAAAAGGCAACAGCAAAGATCGAGTTCCTCTTTATGCTACTGTTATGTTTACAAGGTCTCTAGCACAAAAAATAAATCTGCTTAGTCCTCTTCAGCATGACAGGCATTATTAAAGTCAGGAAAGTGTGGAGGCATTAACGTTATGCTCTTAACTATATGTGCAAATGTTGCTCTGTGTCAGGATCTCAAAATCCACTACCACCTTTAAAGATGCAATTATCTAATTGTGCACCAAGGCTGTTTTGATTCCCAATTTGTATCACAGCGTATGGACTGCAGGGAGTAAAAGAATCCTGTATGAAATGACATCACTCCTGAACAGAGTCATCATATTTAATGAGTAGTATATTACAGCCCTCTATACTGGAGGGGAAGTAAGTGACAAGTTATTTGATGAAGGTAAGAATAATTCCAACATTAACTGAGCAGGCTTCACATTATTCTGTAAATGAGCTAAACTAAAAGGACTTACACAATAAATCTACACCATGACAGTGTATGATAAAGAATGATTTACATTTATTTTTACCTAGCCATTCTCTATAATCGAATAGCTCAAGTACATTTTATTAAGTACTATTAAAATAATCTATAAAAAGTTTTCTTCTAACTTGCATAGAAATTTCCCTTGAGTTGAAAGGGTAGGAGGAAATGGGGTAGGAAGAAATGACTGAATTGCCAATTCCACTCGAGTCAGTGTAAATACTCTGCTGCTTTCAATGGTATATAATTTTTACCATTGTTCAGATTTGTCCTGAAAATACTGAAAAGGGAAAACAGAAGAGCTGGCACAAGACTAGACTGCGTGAAATTAAGGGCAGAGAAGATTAAAGAGAACACTAAAACCCAGAGGAATGGAGTAAGAATCATGCATGCCTTGCATGTGCAGAAAAACAATGTTAAATGTACCTGCACAGTTGTAACATGTACTCTTCTGTTTTAGGAAATTCAGTACCTCAAGGGAACTCCTATGGTTCAGAAGGACACAGGAATTGATCCACACAATGTAACTCATAATTGTGCAGGGTTTCTACTCAGAACTTCAGAAAGTCTTTTCACATTCTTACTTACACATCCTTCCTTTCTTTTTTAACTAAGGTTAAAGTTTCTAAATGGCAGTCTCAGAACTTCAGTTCTTGTAAGGTTTAATATGAATTTCAGTCCTATCCCAATGAAAAAGCGTGGCCTGAATTTTTAGCAACATACTACCACACCTCAAGTAAGATCAGGAAATACTCCTCATTGGCAATAACTGTAAACCAACTATTTAGAAATAACAAATAACATTCAGGACTAGAGGTCTCCAGGAGGGATAGATTTCCAACATAGCATGTGATATTTCAGCTATGTAACTCCCACTGAACCTGCAGATTATAGTATTTGGCTTAGTTACATAATTTCAGTTAGAATCTGGTTCTTATATTTCAGGAGTTGATCGAACTGACTCTTAATGGCTCTGAACATGATAGCTGAGCCTTCTGGCACAGCTCAGCTGCACATTAGTTAGCCCAGCATAGAAACTCGGCACACATTTGGCATAAGTCCTAGGGGTGGATAAGTACAATTGAATTATCTTCTAATCTAGACACTACTTCAGTCAAAAGGGCCAGATGACTGAAATGCAAATGTACAAATACCCCACTCTTTTCTCCAGTAAAGAAGAATGCTTCTTGTTGGCATAACAAGAAATTTTCTCTACCTTCTCACACTCCTGACAATCACTAAGAAATGGAACACTCATAAGACAGTTAAGTTATAATAGCAGACTGGGATATCTCTGCAGAAAAATAGCACTGTATCTCCTGAGAATCCAAAGCTGAAATAGAAAGAATTATAACTGCTTCTTTTGCTTGCTAAATAGCTTTAATTCCTCACAGTGAAAAACTGGAGCTAATGAATATCCTAAGCTGTTTCAAATTTCAAGTGGAATTTCTCAAGAGTTTTGGATGCTCAGTGTGGTAAAGTTGAATGCTGTAACTCAAAACACACAGATCTGTGAGCTGCAAAGCACTGCTGGGTCCCTTAGCCTAGACATGAATTCCTCTGGCTCAATGTCTGTCACTCCCGCTCTCTAGAGAGCTTTCAAACCTAGTGTCTGATTTCAGGCAAGTCTCAAGTGCAAAATTTAAACAAATGCTGACATCAGAATAGAAGAGAGATCTAAAAGCCTTCTGAAAGCCAACTGAAAAGCAGGTTGCAGCCTGAGCCCATAGCTCTTTGCACTGCTTGGCCAGCCAGCCAGGCTAGCAGCACATGCAGAGTTTAGAACCAGGGCCAGTACACAAGGTATATCTGCACAGCACACTCACAGGGAGACTGAAGTTGCTATACCAAAGAGGGATCAGGAGTTAATAGATCAGAGACTATTATGGATGGAAGAACATTGGCTTTGGTTATTTAGTCGTCATTATGGTAAGGATACAGGAGCTTTGACTAATTCAGTGGCTGTTACCGTAAGGACACAGACCAGAAATTAAACCAGACAGACTTAGCTCCACTGTTGAAGTAAAGCCCTGAAAAACCATTCGATTCTTCACTTATTCTCTAATAAAAGCTGACAACAGTGTAGTAAACCTTGGTCCTCAGCTTAAACCAATAGTAATTTATTACAGATCCTACTAGGTATTTGGCTTTTAGCAAAGAAAAATAATATATGCACTAGTGAAAGGCTGTCTCCATTTACCTGAGAACACTTTGCCAGAAGATGAATCCCTGGCACAATAAGCTGGGTGGTCAGAGGAAAGCTGGAAAGTCAACTCAGCACTGGTATCCGCTTTCTTACATTCTTTTCTGCCTATAAGGCTCAGGGCAGTCTCACACATGTTACTGTTTATGTCAGTCTGCACGTTTAAACATAAAAAAAGATGTTCTGGGACTGAACTGATTTGATATTTATTTGACAAAGCTATCAAACAATGTGAAACACACAACTGATACCTGGAGGTAAGCCCAGAAACCTACAGACAATGACAAAAATGGAAATAATCTCATTTTATTGATGATTTTCACAGGTCCAAGGACAACAAAGAATATGACTGAATTATTTCATGAAAAGCAGCACAGGATTATCCCAAATACAAATCATTTCAGTGCATCACTTCTCATCCTACTATTGTCCTTTATTCCCAAGCTATCTATCAAGTTAATAGAATAAAAATTTTCTCTAATCAAACTTTTTCATGCAAACACAGAAAAAAAAAAGACAGATGTCCAAGTTGTGAGTCTGTCCCCAGATCAGGAAGTGAGTTTGGCTAACTAATGGCAGCATTTTGTTTGCAGTATAGATAAAACAGTGGAGTCCAGATTCTGAATAGATAACAGAAGAGACTACGTATCACTGGAACAAGCTATATAATTATTTTGCCATCAGGAGCTAAATTAAAGCTCTTCCAAGCATATGTGGGAAAGAATACATAAATAATACTTTCATAGGCTTCGGTATGATATATTTATCTGTCTTCTTTGAATCAGTCCCTGTTTCAGAGCTCCTAAATTCACAGCCTACTTGACTAACAACTATTTTACTTCCAAACTGAATACATGGTTACACATGGTTACATTATTTATGGACCATAACTTCTAAGGAAAATATCTGACCATGAATTGACAAAGTGAACTGCATATAAAAGATCCTTCTGGGTGATACTGATACACATGTACTCCAAGTCCAGTGAGTTTCAACATTGCCTGTTTTTCATTTATAATCCTATCAAAAATCCACATAATAACTTCAGTGGTTAACAGCATTTTCTGATTAACTTTAGTGAAGACAGAAATAAACCCCACCCTAAATTCTAAAACACAAACTGGTGCCCTCGACAATCACTTACTGTCAGACACAGTTTAGGATAATGGTCATCTGAGAGAGAAAGGAATTTTTGGCAATTCAGTGGAGAGAGAAAATATTTTCCATTTTCATACTAGGATATATCCACAAATACCAATCATTTTATTTTGTTTTGCCTTTCTTTTCCATTCATTTGATGTGCCTTTCTTTTGAATCTGTCTCACAGAAAATCTATTCCATGTGCTTGCAAGTGTATCTTCATTACAGGCATTATTACTATTAGTATTATTATTATTATTGTTAGAGTTTAAAGCTTTTTATTCAGATCAGGTGTTACTACATATTGCTTTACTTCCCAAGCAGAGAGCCAGGCCTTTCAGCTCATCTAAGGTAGTCCAATTCCAATGAAATCAATGGCATCATTGTAATTTACAAGCTGCTGAGGATCTGCCCCTGCTTGTTTGAACAGCAGCTTTTTTACGTCCATAAGCACACAGGCATAAAAGTCTGCCAAAAGTTCAAAAGCATTTTTAATTTTTGTGCACTTCTTTTCAAACACTTTTAAAGTTATTTGGGCAGTAGAAAAAACACTTGACCCAGCTAGGCTCCAAAAGCGTTTAATACAGTTCATTGCAGTAGGGGTTTCTTAATGGGCATTTTCAGGCTGCTCCTTATCCTGCTGATGGGATTGTGAGGATCCAATTAATTAATGTCAGAAAAAGACTTTGAAGATAAGAAGCACTTTCTGTGACGATTTTCTTAAAGAACCAAGGAGCTTTTGTTTCAACAGCCAAATTCTGGATGGAGGTATGAAATACAAACCCATATACCAGTGGATTTCAGCAGAAAACACCACTGAGAGAAGGGGAAGGAGGGCAGCCTTGCACAGCAAGAAGTTTTAGTCACTGTTCCCACCTTCCCTCTGCAACTATTTACCGTGCTGAATGGTTTTTTAGCATTTTAAGCAGCTAAAATTTTAAACAGCTACACTGCTCGTTATTACTGATTTTAAAAGGCAGTGTCTTGAAATACTTTTGGAACATCTTCATGATCTATTGAAGTCTGGAGGCCTTCAAAGACCAAGAAACCTAGGCAGCTCTGCTTATACTCATAGGCACTCTGCATGCTGAACCATGCACAAGATGAAAGGTCTGGCCCTCTACCACATTCCCTCAGATCAGTTCTAGGAATTTTTCCTTATATTTACTTGGACGCCGAGAAAGCTGGATCATCATGACAATTATGAAGTTCAAATTAAATATTTAACTGAATCCACTGTCATTTCTACTAGGGATGCAAATATGCAACACCTTTGGTAGCACCCTCAGTTTCATCTCTGTTGTGAAACCCAATTCTCTGCAAAAGATTACTATAATTTATCTGATGTACAACATGCCAAAACAGAATTTATACTTCAGACTCTTAGATACTTTAAACCAAGAAAACACGTTACCATCAACATTTGCCTGAAACCCTTACCTACATAGTGTATTTTTAAGGTTTTCAGTGGCCAGAGTCAGCACATATGCAGGCCTGAAGAGTTCCGATATTCCATTGTTCTGCACCACTAGGGAGAGCAGAAATTTCACCCTTGCAAGTGGTGGTACTGAACTGCCTTAGAAGGAGAGAAGAAGAAGAGAACTGCAACTCAGACATTAAGAGCTGTTTCCTGGTTTTCAAGGGAAGAAAGCCATAGGATGCCTGCTTTGTACTGGAGGAGGAAAGAAAAAGCACAGGCAGGTGGCAATGCATAAGTTACCAGTTCTTGTTAAAATCTAACTTCAACAGGAATTTGACTCTACATATATAATATTGTATCAATTTTAAGACATAGGTATACCAGAATGAAGGAGCAACAGATGATTCGTGTATGAGCAGATGCTATATTCATCTAATTCTGAAGCCTAGCAGGGTTCCAACATGCCTGATTTTTGTTGGAATCCTGACCATATTACCACTGATTTCTGCTTAAAAGAAGTGATGAAGCCAGCAGACTGGAAGGAGCCTTCACCAGTTCACCTCCAGAAAAGTGTTAAATTCCTATTGCTCCATCTGCATTAGTGATGATATTGAAATAATAACAAAAAAAAAAAAAAAAGCCTACATCTCTTTCCACACTCTGTTTCTTCCTCCTGAATCTTTACAGACTTCCAAGGTGGGAAAAAAAATATTCAATTTGATTTCACCTTGGCTTCAAAAGTGTATGCAATGGAAATGTAGATACTAAAGACATAGCACACATTCTGGAAAACAACAGAGAGCAACGAACTTTAAGAATTCTCATTTGATTTCTCAGTTTAACTTTCAACTTTTGCCAACAAAATCTCAGGAGCACAACTCTGGCAGGACAGAACATCAAACATCCTAGGGTGTCAGCTCCACCTCATTCTCAAGAAACACAAACTAACATTCATCTTCCAAGGTGCATACGGAAAGTCACATTGCTGTTTTCTCAAGTGTCTGAATCTCTCAAATAATTGCCTGTTTTTACAGTAACACTGTGTTCCACTCTTTAGTATGCTCATTTCACAGTCCATTAACTGAAGATAAATAAAGGCAAAGAACAAAGATGCTTGTGAAAAAAACCAGCTTGTGAAAACACTACTTCTGTTTGTTGTATGGTCATCAGATATACTTCCTCCTGGGTTCTGTGTACACACCTCTTCTGACATGTGAACTACCACATGCAGTTTGTTGTAAAGCAGCACTCCAAATGGCCACTATCAGTGCAAGGTAATTCAAGGTCAACCTGAACACATTAATAAAGTTTCTCATGTTGATCTATTTTAAATTAAGCTGTCTTCAAGGTTCATGGCAGCACACTAAATAACAGGTGTTTTTTTTTTATGCGACACTTCTTCACACAGTACCAGAATGGAATAAAATCCTCTATTTTGCTTTGCAGTTCTCCAAAATCGTGTCTTCTGCACATCCACTCATAACTGAGCCCACACCAAGATGCACAAGGAAGGAACCCTCTATTTCAGTCATAAACCAGTGAACGCTGAGAAATAACTGACAAACGTTGCCTTTTCAATGCACAACATCTCCCTCTAATAGAACTAACCACTGGTAGTTCATAATAAACTAGGCCTGTTGCTCATTAGGACTGTAGGAACATTCTCAAAATAATCCATGAAGAACTGTTTTGAACTAGAGACTCAAAAGCTTTTGGAATGAACTCATGTGCTAGTAAAAGAGAAAAGGGAAGAATTAATTTTTCACCGTATCAATAAAATAAACACAGGCTGAAGAAGCCACTAAATTCTGAAGACTACATGCTTCTTTCAACTGATACTGGAGACTGTTTCAAAAGTTCACTTTGTTAAAATATAACTGAAAATTATGGTGTTAGAAAGTTACAATCTCAACACAAATTTAAGTACATCATGCTTCTCAGTCTTCTTTTATAAGCAGAAATGCATTGTCTGTTTATAATGTAAGTTTAAGGCCAATCCCCACAGCTTGGCCTTTCCCTGCACTAATTAGGCTTGAGGAAGGGGGAAGAAAAACTACTTGGTAAGAACAACAGAAAAATGAGAGGGAACTATTTCTCTGGATATATAACAACATCTTCTAGCTCTGCCAGACACTTTGGGAAAATCAATCCCGCCAGTGCTCTGGCATACAAACCAAGAAGAGAATGATGAAATGTTATGACAGAAATTCAACAGTAAACTTGTAATTACACTTACTGAAGGAATCTTTACACTGCAGTCTGACTGAACATCTGCAGGCAAGTTATACACTAAGATGTTGTTGCCTTAGGTCCTTACAAGCAATTTACAAGACAGATGATGGGGCCTGGTTTTGCCAATAAAAATGTATTTCTTTTCCAACTTTTCCAAAGCTCTGGTATTGCTTATCATTTAAATATTCTCATGCCTTGGTTTGAGTCCTGCTCCACAAACAGCCCTGCTCTTCCTGATCCTCCCTGAGGTTTACCTCATGTAATTTCAGTGAAACTACTACACAGAATGCTTACATTACAATCCTCACAGGTTACGCTCAGATGTTCCTTCCTCTGTACCAGTTACAGATAGACTTTTACAGATGTGGAGGAAGCAGCTGTAGTCTCATGCCATAGCAGTTATGCTGACTGACTGCATGCAGACTCAGCTGTGTAGTATTTTCTCTGGTAAAATGTGATGGACTGAGTATTAACCTCTGCATAGAGATTAGCTGCTGCTGGACTATCATGCCCTTAATAAAACCCTTATTAGCATTTTGTGGTTAGCTGTGGTCAATAGATACCCAGTTTTTCTATCTCAGGGTGCCTAAATCATGTCTAGGTTAGCACTGAGAGCTGGTAACCTTTGCCAAGGAGCTCACTGAAAGTCGGTTCATAATCCCACAGCAGACATAAACCTGACCCAGATCTCTCAGTGACACTATCAAAGTGTTTAGAACCACAGAAGTGTGATTCTAACACAGATACATAAAATAAATGGAGCCATGACCATGGGGTAACTACTGCTGCCATAGGTACAAATATGAAAAGAAGACTGGGGTCTGTAACACTTCTAAGTACCCAAACATTTCTGACACAAAGTGAAGTAATATTGGATAGAAAAAAAGATACCGGGCAAGTAAAGAAATAAAGGATAAAGTTTAATCTCCCTTGACTAACTTAATCACACAGTCTATGAATCCAGTTTTAACTCCCTATATATATTGCATATCAGAAAAGACTTGGGTTTCTTTTGGAATGTAATACTGCAATATAAAAATATTATCTGCAGATGAAATCTCTTTATGGATCCAACCATGAAGCCACTAATCATGTAGAATTTTTACTGAGCGATTATTTTACTAAAAGAGATTTTAAAAAGGGTAAGAAACAAAACTGCTGAAACTGAGAAGTTCAAAGGGAAATAAGAGAAGCAACGGGGAAAAAAGAAAAAGAAGTTTCTATTACAGAATCAGTCAAAGCTGTAAGAACACATTCTATCTGACCTGATTCAAGGGACACTCAAGGAACAAAGAAAGGGTTTTCACTATCTGAAAGAGAATTTTGCTCAGAATAAAATAAGATTAGTGAATCAAAGAATGCTGTACAGGAATATCTGCAACAACTGAAACCAGGTTCCCAACCAAATATAATGGTTTTGTTGTGTAACATTTGAACAACTATTTAAATTAGTAACAACCTCTCCTCTTGGCAAGAAAAGGAAGAACGTGTCTTCACATGATTCACAAATTTGCCTATGGATAGTTTATGCATCTGGACTGACACTGGTCATTCTTTATGTATAGCTGTCAGAGTGTAAAATTCATTTTGAATGAAATTTCGTAATCAGTAAGAAGAGGAAAGTATAGTATCAGACCCATGACTAACAAGTTAAGATCACTACACGCTGGTCAAAACTTTAAGAAAGGAATATCCTTAGTTAAAGTAGTTTTTACTTTAAGACAACTAAGCAACAGATTACATACAAGGGACTTTAATCAACTCAGAAAGCAAATGTCTTCCAGAGAGTATATGACATTTCCAAAATGGTCCCCTGTTGGCCATCTTAGAGACAAAGGAAGACCGGAGTCCAAGCAGAAAGTCAGCAGCATTATTGTGAGGAGAATCCATGTTACCAAATATTGGTTAGTGCCATGAAAGGTATGCATTGTAAGATGCTCAATTAACGCATACCGTTTAGAAGAGCTTAGATTTTTTAAGCCTTGAACCACGTGTTGATATTCCAAACACTGTACCCTACAACGTGCAAACAAGTATTTTCATACAAACTACTTGATGGTTTGGTCATCAACTAGAAGTGGAAAATAACTTAAAGATTTGAGATCTAAGAAGTTCACATTAATTGGGTTCAGATTAGCAAAAACTGTTCAAACAGCCCACCTCTTTCATTTTTTAATGCATTTTCTTTGAAATTTGGCAGTCAAGTTCTTTGGTTCTGCTCATAACTGGAAACAGAAGTATAATCAAAACATGGTGAGAAAGGCTGAAATTAAAGATTTTGGGGTCTGACAAGAAGCAGAAAATACTTAAAATATGCAGTCAGTTTTCCTGAGGCTTCCAGGCCAAAGAGGTTTGCAAAATCGTATAAGCAACCAGATTGCTGGGTGTTTTACAAGTCAAACTGAACAACCAGTGCATTTTCACTATTTTGCATATTTTATCCCTTTCCCTTCCTTTCAAAACAACCTTTCCATATTTCAAGAGGATGAAAAAAAAATTTAATACAGAGCCTATGAAACAAGCACCTCAATGGGACTCACTGCTGGTAGCTGTTGTTCAAATGATGTATTTGCAGGGCAGAAGATCAAAGCAACAGCAGGCCTCAGCTGGTGCACTGCTGTATTGATAGCTGTTTTTATAAGAACACTTCTTACAAAGAAATGGTAGAAAAAAACCAACACCACCTCTGTCAAATGATGACAGAATTAGGAAACACAGGAAATGAAAACATGATTTCTACAGGTTCCAAAACTGCTCATAGCTGCTGTCATCAATGAGCAAAGTAAAACCCTAGCCAATGGGTGCTGGAAAGGTATATTCAGGTTCTTCTTCAAGAAGCAGAGGGAAAAAAAAAGAAAGGCCAGGAAGCTGTTTGCCTGCAAAAATCAGTAACACACGGACAACTCTCCTTGAGATTCAGGCCAAATGGAAAGCCATCACTCTCCCAGGCCAGGCTTCTTGCTCAGCACCCCAGCTTAGGGCTCTCTCTCAGCAGATCTTCCACAATTAGCAAGCAAGGAGAATTGCATTTAGAAGCACTTAAGTGAAAACACCAGCAACCGACATGCAGAAGTCAGTTTTGTGAAACAGTGGTGGAAAGCTGTGATACAGAAGTTAACCCAACCATTCAGGCTTAACCAGTACTTCCCATCACCCACATGAGTAAAAGATCTGCCACTTAACATATAAAGCAGAATGAACCAGCCTTTGAGAAGGCATTTCTTTTGCATGTTCTCAAAATGTGCCTGGAAGCCTACAGACCCCTATACAGAGTTAGGTATTAACTGGCTGCTTAATGAAGCCAGAAGGGAAAAGGTCACCTTGGAATTTACTATAATAAGATAAACTTGCCAGAAACTCTAAAATGTAATTATTTAAGCAACACCAGTATTGAAAAAATACATGGTCAGCAAAGAATCATGTCCTAGATATATTCTGGTTCAACTACAGGTCATTAGACTAGGTAAGACTCTCATGCAACTTGAATTCAGTGGAGTTGAATTCATTAACACCAGGGTTGAATTTCATCTGAAGTCTTAAGAACTTCAAGGGTTTTAGTAAGTGATCACTCTCGCCAAGTAATACATACTGGCTACAAGATGAACATTTCTTTAGTGAAAGAAACTCTCCCTGCAGAAAAAAAAAAAGAAACTATTTTAAGGAGACTAATTCAAAGGCTATGTAAATGTAGGTATGTGTACATGAAGGCCCAGGCATCATAGTAACAAACATCAAGTAAGAAGTGTTAAAAAGATAGCTACTGCACAATTTCTGTCTTAACATACTGTCCTCTACTTGTTTTTAACACTTTTGCATTAGAAGCAACCTTGTGTCAGTCTTTATTCTCAGTAATTTATCTGCACATGCATTACCCTCAAACACTGAGGATACAGATCCTCAAAACACTTTAGAGGCTGAACTCCAAGGATCAAATAACTTGCAAGGACTTTTAAGTAGCACTGATTCAGAGCGTAAGTGACCCCCCCTTTACAGCTTCAGGAGTGTTAGCGCTGGATTTTAGACTGCCTCCCATCCTATGCATTACATGAAGATGTTCAACCATGATTGTTTTCTGGTTTTGCTCTTTTAAATTCCATGAGTAGCTCATAGTTTTCAAAATTCATAACCTTATTAAGGCTTTTACAAGTAAAATATCCTACACGCTCCTCAGTTTTGTGTCTCCTAGATATTTACCTAGCACCACCACAGAAAAGCCTTTCCAAATCCCAGAATGAACTAACTCACATGACAACACACACACACATACACCTGTGGCTAAAAAGCATAAGCAGTAATCCCAACTGTCCTGTAAGCTAATACTTCCTTTTAGGAAGGGATTGTTTAAGCAAAGGAATATAATCAAGAATACAGTTCGTATACAGAAGTACAAAGACTCTTAAATGTAACACAGTGAACACTTCTTCCTAGCTATGACTTTGTAACAGAGAAAACCAGTGCTCATCATAAAAAGTGTACTTTAGCAACATTATTCAAAATGTCCTGCTTGAGTTTATGCAGACATTCTAACTGCCTCTTCAGATATTAATAATGTACTCTGGAATTTCCTTATAGTTTGAACTTGCTGTGCTTAATTTCAGTTTATTTAAGAAGTGATTCCTTAGATCTTTTCTTCACAGTTTGGAGCACATTGTCATCTGTATGAAGAAATGTCTTTATTGTTTAACTCCAGCAGAGAACAGACAAGAGGATCAAGGACAAAAGGTAAAAATCCCAGTTATACTAACCCAGATACTGTAATTACATAGTTTATAAGTAATGCATGTAAAATTGTACATGTGAGAGAGACACTCCGACTCTAATGCACAGACTAGCTCATATAGGGATGCACTTCATGAATAATGTATCATAAGAAATAATACAATTTTGAGGTCCTTGTGGGGGTTTCACAAGTCCATCACAAAAAATACACATAATAGCATAGTTTTGGCTTGCAGCACTTCATAAACTCAATTGAAAAAATTGCAGATATTGTTTCTAAATGGAAATGTAAGAATCGTAAATGGAGCACTGATAGTTCTCACAACTTTGGGACAGCCACTGAACCTAACACACACCCAAGCACTGGAACAGAAGTTAACTATAGGCAGATCCTTTGTATGTAAGAACTATCGTCCTCTGGCATAATCTTGTATATTCATTCATTCTAAATCCTGAAAAATCGAACACATATCATCTCTTCTCCATATTATTATGTAGTATCTGTTGCAATTATTTTGCACAGAAACCCTTAATGTGTAAGAATTAAAAAATTATTAAAAGCAAGTTTAAAAAGCAATTTAAAACACATTAATAAAATGTATTTTAAAGCTTATTGATATAATCAGCACCACATGAAGGAAATCAGTGAGTTAATTGCTAATCTATATTATAAAACTTTTCATGTGATCACAGTGATATAGCAGTGCCTCTAACAATGTTTATCTTCTAAACTGTCTGCCAGTATTCTCATCTAACTCCTCTGTTTTCTGTAAATTTGAGTCTCTAAACTGATCTCAAAATGTTATTTTAAGCTCAAGAGCTGCTAACAATATTTCAGCCTGGGACATACTGTTTCAATGTTATCTGCTGCAGGGAATACTGAACCAAAATGGTTTTTAGAGAATCCTTTCACAGCCCTTTTAGCATCAGCCACTGTTGTTTTCTTTGACAAATTCCTTAAATCCATATTCATGTCTAGGCAGACCAATATTCACAAGAATGCTATTAACATCTTTTGGACTTCAGTTGGGTTTTTTTTTTGTTTTGAATTATTAATGTGTAACTCTTCTCTTAATCCCAAATACTGTATTCTGGCATGTGCTAATAAAGGACACTAGAACAGCAAAGTATCATTTTACAGAAAGCAGGGTAAATTGATTAGAGCCAAGGATCTTCCTATCTCATTTAGGCTGAAATAGCTTAATCCCATCAAAACCAAAACTGAAATAGATAACATATTCCCTGAAGGAACCGTAAAAATACTTCAGAATTAGCAATGAAATAAATTTCACTGTGAAACATCTTTGCATGACAAATAGCACCTGTATACTCTTTGCAATAAACAGTATTGAGGTAAGGCACAAAATGTTAAGGGACTTGCCAAAATTCTAATGTACATACCTTCTGTTTTATATGATATCTCATCAACCTCCGCTGCCAGCAATGGCAGTATGTCTGGTATCATTTGGAGAATGTTATGACTCCAGATTCAGACAACTGATCTAGAAACAAACTGTTGCTTGAGTTACAGAACATCTCCAGATTCTTTCCAATTAAAGTAAGCTCATTACACATGGTAAATGTATTTCAAAACTAAGACGTTTTCAACAATTTTATCTTTCACTCTTAAGGTAATTTCAACTTTTACTATTGATACCTCTTTCCCATCAGATTATCTTGCTTTTGAGGATACAGATAACAACCAGGTTCTTTGAATTAGGTTCTCAAGACCCACCATGCAAAAAAGCACCTTTCAAATCACTTCAGATTTAAGTCATTTGGCTTCAAAATTCTGTCATTATCCCAAATCCCGATCCCAAATATGTTTAAGTATTTATACTCAAAACCACATGTTTTTCAGCGTAAGTGCTGTAACATACTGGTCCCACTTAAGATATTATGGCCCTAGTTAATTCAGTGGCAAGCTTCCCATTTCAGTGTATGAGAACTGGCCAGATGATGATTACCATTGGGATACAAAATATGTCTTTGTCTTTTTTCTGTACAAAAGCATTTGACAGAAGTGCTCTGCCAATGGAAAAGTCTGTCCAAGGTCAGCAGTTCTGTTGCCGAAAGGTCTAACACATCAGCCAGTAAGAAGTATTGCTGAAAACTACTTGGAGAAGTCATTCCATGAACAGCTCAAGACTGTACAGGCTATAGTCTTGTTTACATTTTTTAGGGTCTAAACCTGAATTGTAATATATAGCTTTTGATTCTTACTGTAAAAATATATACTAAATATACAGACCAATATATTATTAATAGTTAATAGCTATTATTTAGCCGTCTAAAACTGGACTGCTTTCTTTCCAAGATGTTTACAAGATGTTTCCTGGGGAATTTCTGATCTGTCTCATGGCTCCATTAGAGGTAGTTCAGCTTGGCTCCCTAAGAAACACCAGTTAACGTTACAGCCCACTCTCAATTTGACTATTTTTCTTTATCAGATCGACACTCTTGCTAAAGATCTTCAAGAAATGGAAAACCTAAATGGAAAACATGCATATGGGCAGCAGGAAAGGCAGGGGAAAGAAAAGATTGTGTTTGTGCCATATGAAATTCACTCATTCAAAAACAGAACACCTAAAAAAAGAAAAAGAAAACATAAGCAGAGGAAACCAGAAACAACATTGCTGAAAGTTTTTAAGGTATACAGAAGTAAAACAGTATAGGTCACTAAATGCACAAGAAATTGATGGTTTTGTGAGCTTTGTGAAAAGTTAGTTATAAAGTTACATGAACAACTGGTTGAACCAACACCAAAACAGTCTAATCTAATGGATATTCAGATTACCCTCATAATGACATGTTCCAGAAACACTAAAAGCTTCATATACCACTGCCATGTTTTTTTCTTTTAACAGAAGTGTCGAAGTAACAAGAGCTTATAAATTCTTCTGCACTCAAACTTGTGTGCAAAGAACAAAATCGCAGTACTTAGAATTAGTAAACCTTAATAAGCTACCATCAGATTAAGCATCATAATTAGAAATATGCTTTTTATGATGGTCATAGGCTTTGCAGCAACGAGCAGTTGATTACTACAAAAGCAGTATGGAGAAGTATTCAAATGTCTGGATGACTTGATCGAGTTTGAAACTCTTTGAGTAAGAAACGTCATATTCTTGCCTGCTTTTTCCAACACTTCTTGATTTTACAGAAATACCGCCTTGTGAAAACACACCTTCCCGACTGCTTACTTGCTTGGTACTTTTGACAAAGCAGTGAAAAGGTGTGGAGCTCTGTAAAAATTGTTTAGTGAAAACACATGAAACTCAAGACAGTCTCCTGAACGAATACAGGCAGGATAACTCAGATACCCAGAAACATCTGCTCTCATCTGCCAAAACAGCCTTAGTGACCTCGAGCTGACTTACAATTTTGCCCTGAAGAAACCATGATGTGCAAAATGTCAGGAAAAGCAAAAACAACTAGCTTACATGCCTTGCACCAAGAGTGTTGTTTACAAGCAGCTCTGATGGCTACAGCTGGACTATGACAGAATAGGGACCTGAAAATTTCACTTTGCAAAGCACTCAACTACATGATTAAAGGAACGGCTGCTGGGTTGGCTTTGTTGTTGCTGCTGCTGCAGCTGCAGCATAAGAATGAGTTTAAGGGATTTTAAAATTATTTTTAAAGTTCAAGACTTCTTTCGGCTTATAAATATAGGGAAAACAGTAAACACCAGATCTGAGTTTTCAAGCTTCCCAGCTCTGCTACTGTTACATGCTCTATAAAAATGTGCATGTCTGAATACTGAGTGCTGTTTTATCAGTGAGAAATTTGTGAGCACCAATATGCCAAAAAACCACCTCCCACTTACCATTACACTTGTGCAGCAAAGTGCTTGATGAACCTTTCTTTAGTTGCAGTTCTCTGCTCTGTTAGAACATGTTCATTTCTGTCCTGGTGCAACTTACCTGTCTCAATAAACCAAGTGTAAGTAAAGAGACTGGAGCTCTCCTAGCTGGAACTACAACCTCAAGAATTCCTAACAGAGGATGGAGCTGACAAATTTAGCAGACTAAATCCATATCAACAGCTTTAAAATGTAACTTATGAAGCTCAGGGGATAAAGAGATAAGTAGTAGCATGGGAAAGAGAAATGTTGCCACTTTCCCATACATGCCAACAGCCTGGTTATTTTTAAGCAAAAAATGCTTAAAGGTCCTTTTCTGTCCTGCCCTTTCCAAAACTGTTCAAGTGGTTCAGGACATTTTAATACGTTCAGGACATTTTTCTGCCAGCACTTTTCAGACGCTGGCAGAAAACTTTTCTGTAAATCTGACAGAAAAACTACAACTCCACGATTTTATGTATTAGTAACGTGGCTACTTTCACTGTCCTGCCAAGTAAACTGTGTTCTCACCCATTTTCTATGGTATGTACAAGCATCTGTGAAAGCTCTTTAGACAGAATTACTGTTCTATTTTATCATCAAAAATTCAGTATTGTTGGATGCTGTATAAATTGCTCACATAAAGAAATGAATGTTAGTGTACACAGGTGTATCTAGCATATCAAAACCACATCTGGATGAAACCAAGACAAATTAGAACTGATAAGAGCACACTATAAGAGGTCCAGCATGTTTGCTTTTCTTGGACTGTTTGAAGAGTCACTTTTTTGGTAAAATTATGGAGCTCACGTTACAGTTTAGACTGTTTCCCATCATAAATGTTTCAGTAGAACTAGTTACAGCTCTAGCAGGAATGAAGGACAATAAAGCAGAGAAGAGAAACAATTCAATAATGAGCACTTTCCTTCCTTAAACGTGAGCAGTAGTTGAGATGCTTACCAGCTAGAAATGACACAAAGCAGCTGTCTAACAGGAGTACTGGGATTTGAAACAGTACAGCTACACAGTACTAGTAATAATTACACCAAGGTAGCAAGAGAGGCCTCATGTAGCTCTCTTATTTTTAAGACAGATCTAACGGTAGACTGACAGGTAAAGAGAAAATGGAGAGGGGCAGGTTTTACAAATCTTAACCAGCTCTTCCCTCTCCAGTCCACTCAGCAGAAATAGCTCCAAAACAAAAGCACAAATGTAGGCACACCAAGGACTTCCTAACCTGGGAACATGAGAGGTTACAATAGGGAATGTTGTAACCACATGTATGTTAATGTTATAACTGTTGTGTTCAGAAATGCACACAAAACACACAGAGTTGCATAAATCCCACATGATCTCTAATTTGCAGCACACTAGACAGATGTTAATACAAGCATTTCAGGATTCTCTATGGTTTTGAATTAAGTACCTACCTCAGAATAAACAATTGTACAAATAACATTTCACCCTGGAGATACCACCTCAATATTTAAGAAGGACAGGGACCTGCTGGAGAGAGTCCAGCACAGGGCAACTAAGATGATTAAGGGAGTGGAGCATCTCCCTTATGAGGAAAGACTGAGGGAGCTGGGTCTCTATAGTTTGGAGAAGAGGAGATTGAGGGGTGACCTTATTAGTGCATATAAATATATATAGGGGGAGTGTCACGAGGATGGAGCCAGGCTCTTCTCAGTGGCAAACAATGATAGGACAAGGGGCAATGGGTACAAACTGGAACACAAGAGGTTCCACTTAAACTTGAGAAGAAACTTCTTCTCAGTGAGGGTGACAGAACACTGGAACAGGCTGCCCAGGGACGTTGTGGAGTCTCCTTCCCTGGAGACATTCAAAACCTGCCTGGACACGTTCCTGTGTAACCTTATCTAGGTGTTCCTGCTCCGGCAGGGGGATTGGACTAGATGATCTTTTGAGGTCCCTTCCAATCTCTAACATACTGTGATACTGTGATATCACATTATCTCAGTACAATTTTGATACACTTGTGCTTTAAAAGAACTGAAATTTTTAAGCAGTCAGAAGAGGCTCTTCCCTTCAAACAGCCTCGATACACATTATGTGTAAGCATGCCACGTGGCTGGATTCTTGACTGTTCAGAGAAGGTAAATGATACGGGAAGTGTAATCACCTGAGCAGAACCAGCTAACAGGAAACACCAAAGCCAAGTCAGATGGATAGGGAAATAGATGGTAACAGGTCTATGGTACTGGTCGTGCATGATCAAGCCAGAATTCTAAACTGCCAGTTAGTTCTGATCAAAATGCCTGTTTCATGATTTATTTTCTTTCCTCTCCTCCAGAGATGTCAAGATGTTCTTGACCACTTAAACCTGAGAAGAAACTTCTTCTCAGTGAGGGTGACAGAACACTGGAACAGGCTGCCCAGGGAGGTTGTGGAATCTCCTTCTTTGGAGACATTCAAAACCCGCCTGGACACGTTCCTGTGTAACCTTATCTAGGTGTTCCTGCTCCGGCAGGGGGATTGGACTAGATGATCTTTTGAGGTCCCTCCCAATCTCTAACATACTGTGATACTGTGATACTGTGTGATCTCTTTCACACTGCGTAGAATGCCTTTCCTGGCATGACCTCCACCCAGTTGCAGCAGCACACAAAGAATGCTTTATTCACTGAGATGCAACTTACCCAAATAGTTGTTGCTCTTTGACATCTCAGTAATGTTGATTTTAGTAGCTCCTTCAGGAATTTCCACTATCTTGTGGTAGCCAAGATTTGTTAGCGTGTGTTTGAAAACTCCAGACACAACCTTGCAAGCAGTGTTGTCCCCTCCACATATTCCACACTTGTCAATCACCTTGTCTGAACCCAGATAGTCGTCACAGCCAATGCTCTGCAAAATAAAGTAAGATTTCTTTTTCCAAGATCTTACAGCTGCAGACTTTGGACATAGCAACTGAGAACAGTTTGACTTTCAGAGAACATTCAATCCTGAAACGATGTTGTGATTTAGCATTTCTGCAGCTTCTTCCCTTGTTCTTCTGCATGGAAAAAGGCAATAAAAAACAGAGGGCTCACAGACTTGGGGATTTCAAGCTAGCCAAAGGGTTTTTACAGCCTGTTACCAAAAATATAAGAACACACTGAAGAGCAGTAATGCATTGATCATTGTCGATTACACTCTCCTCAGCTGAAAGAATCTCTTAACAACATAGTTCCTGTACCTGCTAGTGAGAAAAGAGGTGATGAGCTATGATTTTGTTATAATCCAAAATGGGTTTTTCACAAAACCGTAACTACTTTATATATAAATGCCCTTTTAATCTCTTCTCAAATTGAGCACTGAGCCTATTCTCACCAAAAGAGGTTTCTAGAAAGTCTTTATAGTGCATCTAGAAAGTTACAGAAGTGATCCTCCAGCTTAACGAGCAGAAAATCTTCAACCCACTCTGTAACAGCCACTTTGACAAGATATTGTAAAAAAATGAAAAAATAATTTAAAATAATGTATACTAAAAGGTAGAAAAATTGTTAAAGATCTGACACAAATCAGAAAAAAGAAGTAATTCTATTTTATTGCATTTTAAAAGTGCACATACTGTAGAGACTCTCTTCTTTTACAGAAACATTTCTGTTTGTTGACCACGCTGACTGGTATTTACAGACTTTATATTTATAATGAACACTTATCATCTACCTATATTAACTGGCACATGCAAACCAGAACTTATCGTTCTCTTTCAGGTAAGAATGAAATATTAAATGAGCCAGTAGAACAGAAACTTATCACATATTTTATGAAATGCAGTGATCTGATGGAAAACATTCAAAATAAACGAAATTAATGCAGGTCTACCTGAATAAATCCAGGTCTACCAAAAAATTGTTTGTTCAAGCACAAAGATATCATTTCCAAAATCTATGAGCACACTAAAACTAAGGTCAAGAAAGATGTGGTACTGAGCTAGAAATACAGCAACAATTTAACAGAAGAAAAAGCCAAGGTTCTTATCAGATAAAGGGAAAATTAGAGCCACTTAAAGTTCAAAGGTCCTAAAATCATGTAAACAAGAAGACAATTCTTCCATCCTTCTTGGTAATTCTATCACGTTCTGGAGACTTAACTTTCTAACTAACCCCTGCTCTACACTGTTCATGGTTCTGCTGTTAAGAGTCATCTTTGACCTTCTTCACCCTCATTTTAATAAACAGCTTCCTATGGCTTTTCTTGCCATGTCATATAACTTCTCCATATAGTCTGATGTTTTTATTCCCAAACCTTGCAAATAGAAATCAGAAGGAAGATGTTATCTTAATTCAACCAGTAATGAAATGAACACAACTGAATTTGCACATCACATATAGAGTGTTGCCCCAGGACACTTACCTCACTTAGCTGAGGTAGCCATTTGTACAACACATAAAAAAGCTTCCCAATAGCAGGGATACTAAGTTAGGACTTCTTCACTGACCACAAATATAACTCCATTTTTAGAAAACCAATGCTGCTGTATATCTTTATAACAGTTTCATTAAAAAACAGCTTATCTATAAATCAGCTTCTGTTTTATCACAACATATAAAGCACTCCATCAGCAAGCCAAGGAAGAGATTTGATGTCCTGGAATTTTTATACTGCTTATGGCCTAAATATAGCCTGGGGATAAGTAGGAATTTGTGACTGCACGTGCACAAACAGCTGGAATGATTGGCAGCTAAACAGCATACAGACAAACTGCATGGTATTTACTTCAAGAATACAAGTTTCAATTTGAGCTGGCTAGAGGGGATGCTCCAGATCCTTCAAGAGACGCTTTCAAGACAAGCAGCAGACACTTGAATACGACAGCACTATCTTTAAGTTACAAAAAAGCAGAAAAGTAACTACATATAATTAGAAACTCTGTGCTTCTCAGAATAAAAAATGGTTTTATTTGTGCAAAGCACAGAAATGCCTGAGTCAGGGCTTGTGGTTACAGGCATCACTGCACCTAGGCATTAGTGACAAGTCCTGTAAAAACATGGCACAGCTGACCCACCTAGCACCATGAGATATCACACCACCATATCCCACAGCAGAATACCAAAAACACAGGAAACTCCAGAATTTCTGACAAAGAAAACCCTATAGCCCACACATCGAGATGAAGCTATCAAGCCACCCTCCAAACACCACAGTCCACCATCACTCACAACAAAGACCCAACCAGTGACTGAGCTGTTCAAGAGCCACAAATTAAATCACCCACGGTCACGGTCAGAAGGGAGTGAATGAGCAGCTGCCTTTTCAGATTGTTTTTAAATCTGAAAGAGTAAGATTTCTAGAACAACCTGCAGTCACACTGGAGGTCTGTGGGAGAACCCAAAATTCCTTCCAGACGTAAATCCCAGACCATGCCTCCATTATAGCACTATTTTTACTTGGTTTCCTGTATCCAAACTTAAAGCTGCTATTGACGTGTCACTCCAAGAAAATTGTTCTGCATGCAGACCCAAGCTAGAAACTCTGTTGATGCAGAAACCAGAAAAAAGTCTCATTTTCCCTAGCACTATAGGGCCAACACAGCTATGGGAATGCGAGATGCTGGTTTGTTCATCAGCTGATTTATTAACTAGACTCCAATTACAGAACACTGACCTGTAGGAATGACATTTCAATAGCAGCTTAACTACATTTCTAATGCTTTTCTAATAACTTATGTTTTCTGCTTCTTCAAACGTACAATGAACAGTATTTCCCTATTCTAATTTACAGACAAAACATTGACAAATACTTTATAGGAAGTTCTCCTTCCAGTACTTAAAGTTCAGAATATGCTATATATTTTTTAACTAAGCTCACTGACATCTGTAAGAATCTTTGCAGCTGAAAGAGGCCTTTGGAGGAACAGTCATCTAACATCCATAAAGCTTCTCCTCTTGGTGCTCTTCTTGATCCTGAGAACATATCATTGCATACATCTGGTATTATTCATTTTGAAACTTTTTACGCTATAAGCAACACGTTCTCACTGCACTGGGGGGGGTGGGGCTGGGGGTGAGAGGGAACTGACCATCACCTCCCTCCTGTTCCTGCTTGCTGATATACCAGTTACATTCTTGAGAGCACTAATTCAACAGTGGGTTTTTTTCTTTTCTTTTCTTTCATATGCTTCATTTAAAAAGGATACAGAATATAGTCTGATCTAGTTACCATAGCTTAGTAATGTTTTTGAACATGTATATGGTCATTTGTGTTTACAGAGAATACTGTAAAGGGGAAGAAGACACAGCGGAAAACTAAAAGAGCCCAGACACAAGCTAATTAAACTGCAGTTTCTTCTTTGTGAACGTCATCCTCCTAATATTTGCTGAACTTAATGTATTTGTGAAGCAAATACTGTTGGGTGTTTTTTTACTTTGGTTTATTTTAACTCCTCACCTTAAATGCTTAAGCAGATAACTGGGAGACATTTAAAAGATATTCACTTTTCCTAAACATACTATTTGTTTCCTTTGTGCATCTTGTTCAAGACAGACAAGGCATTGATTCTCTTGTTAAATCTTCACTTTCATTTCTAGTTAACAGCATTTTGGTCTTAGAGATGCTGTAATTTTTTAAACAGACATTATTTGGAAAGCCCACAATAGAGGAAATCAGAATAAATTAATTCAGCAACTGTATTTTGCAATGTCCACTATTCCATGATTCAACGAACATATATTGCAAAGTTTTTATTGCATTAACATGGTTGAATTTTATTTAGTGGCTTTGGGATATATCAGCTTTTCCATTTTCTCACTCCTATAAGCAAATTCCGAGCACCAATGTAAGTTCATTCATCCAGAGAGCTCTGCTTTACACTTAAGTTCAACACCGCAATGTTTTCATGCAGTGTACCTTTCTGACCTACCCAGTGCAAGAGAACAGTATGCATTTGGTGAGGCACTCATTTGCTGGCAGTCAGACTGTCATTCAGAATTGAAAGGCCTTTGGGCAGAACATAACAGAAATAAAAGCTCTTAAAAAACTGCGTATAGGTAATATAGCATAAATTATTGACAATTAAAAATCACATCAGCTACTTCATGCCATTGCATGAATTACTGTTATTAAGCCACTTTCACAGACGGACATGTGGGGTTACAGCATAAAAGAGATTGTCAAGTTACCAGACACCTTTACTCCTAATATATTCCTTTGATTCATGACTCAGCAGAAGTTACCAGACAACACAAGTGTGATCCATTACCTATTTATAAAGTACTGTGCCCTCCACCTTTACAGGAATTCCTTGGTTTTCCTCCTCAGTCTCTAAATGGATTCTTCTTTCTCCTTCCCATTCAAAAAAACATTCAGGGATGAAGTCAGCCACAGCATAAAGCCGCTCAGCAACAAAAGCTGGTGTTTGTTTTTCTCACCAGTGCTCAGTGTGTCCAACTCCTCCCTTTGAGTAGCCCAGACCTCCTCATGATGTAACTCTAGTGGACACTGGACCTCTCTTTTTTTTTAAGCTACCTTGTAGTGCAATCCTGGTAAAAAATGGTGTATTACCTCACATAAAATGTCTCACCTAGTAACCATGGTCTAGACACAGCTGAGTGAATACAGTGGGCTCATGAACCAAGACTATGCAGGGAGCTTTGAAACTACTAGGGAGAATGTTTTCATCTGAATCTCCTCTAATCCCGGTACCTCCTCTCCCCCCCAGTTAATAAACATAGTATCTGCGCAGTAAGGGGTCAGATATCCCAAATTTGCCCAACTATCTACTTCACGGAGAAACATATTTGTATTACATCAGCTACTCTTGATCCAAATCCCACTGAAATCAGTGCAAAGGCTCCCTTAAAAATCAGCGGGAGTTGGGCCTAGGAATTAGCTCTAGTCTCCATTGAAATGACATCTATAAAAAATACAAGAGTAGGTATAATTTACTGTTCTTGATTCACCAGGAATAGCTTGCGGAAATCACATCTTACCTCAAAGCCCTTTATAAGTGTGGAGGATTTTCAATTTAAAGTTGTGGGATTCATTGTACCATAAATGCAGCATGATTAATGTCTGTTCAGAGACCTTTCACCTCAGACAACAACTCAGGTCTCTATGGAGATTCCTCATCTGTATTGTCTTATAAAGGTCTTGAACTTTTAAGGCATATAATGTTAATTTTCTCGGTTGTTTTATGATTCTACTTTTTAGTCATCAAATTTTGTCTTAAGATGCACAAGCCTCAAGCCCACCAGGACAACTGCAAAATGATGAGATGAGAAAAAAAATAAGTAATGCTATCACCAGTAGCCTTTTATACTTGGTGGTCACAGACACCTTCATCTCTACGCTTTTGCCACTGGAAACAATAACTGCTGTTGTAGCCAAAACCAGAAGATTTGTTTTATCAATCCCAATTTACCCAACAGGTGTACCCACCTCAATGTCAAATTCATACCTAAAAACACTACAATTGACTTTTTAGCAATGCATTTAGTATGTAACCATTGTTGTCTATAACACACAATGTTGGGTTTTTTTTTTTTCCTGTCTGTGACAGAAGCTGCAAGCTAAAGCTGTAAATATTTGCCTTTCTAGTCTTACACACTAGTTTCCTCATTAAGATCTTGCCTTTAACGCTCTGAAGAACCATGCCAGTGTTGCTGTTTCAGAGGTTAGCTATGCTTTGCCCCAGTAAGTCTGAGAAGGTTTCACATGCATTTTTAGTGATGGTATCTGTTCCCTTTCTGCCGTATATTCACAGAACTTGTTTGCAACTTCTCAAGCTGAAGTTTGCACATATGCTCCCAAGGCCTAACTGCATACTGACTCCTTTAATTTGTTTACAGCTTTCTCTCTCATGCATAAACAGAACTGTCACTAACTACAGGATTTATCTCAGGAATTTTTAGGAACTGATACAAGATCTAAACTAATTTAGCAAACACTACGCCCACCTTTCATAAAGTATGAAATCTGAACACACGCTTTGCTGCTTTATTGATCTCTCATTCATCCATCTAACATCCATTTGGGTAAGGCAAAATCTAGATGCACACATGTAATCCAGTTCAGCCTTTTGACAGAGAAACTTATGAGGAATTCATTTTATTATATTCCTTGGATTTGGAGACCCATTCTGAAACAATTCCTTTTCTACTGATCCCACAAAAAAAGCAGCAGGCCTTGCTGGTCCCCAATGCAACACAAAAATACTGGTGTCATCTAACACACAGCCTAGAACATAACTGTGGAAGCTAAGAAAAAACCGTTAGTGAGAATGGGAAGAACTGGGGAATCATGTCCATCACTGAGACTCAATCCCACTAGAACTGAAAACAGGAAAATTAGGCAAATAATTAAGTTGAATAAGGTCTTGGGAAACTGAACATAAAAGACAACTTATGAGAGAAGCAGAAAGTGAAACCAGAAGATTTTTTGGCTCATTTCAGGTTTGCAGTTCTGTGCCTGAGGCTGCTTAAGTTCATTTCCAGTGAAATCGGTATCAGTGTAATACAAATTGGATAACATAAGTTTGGTAAATCAGCCCGCATTGCATGATGAGACAAATGTAATGATCACATCATGAAAGCAAGGTTTCAAAAAAGGCTTGTGCCAGGAAAGCAGATTAGTTCTTTTTCCTGCTTCCTAAACGCAATGTGAGCATCTCTGAGAGGTTAATGTTGCAGCTGTATCTGGTAGTCAGAGAAGGACTGGCATTGCACTCCATTGGAAGGTGTCTAGACACAGTACAATCAGAGCTTAGCAGCTGCAGGATACAGCCTCTTTAGCCTGGTTCCCAGGCTCTGAACTAGACAGATCTGAGTTTTGTTTATTCCCTGTTTTAAATCTTGTGTACCTCTCTTGGGAGGTTAGCTGCCCAGGCTCAAGGCTAACTTTTGTAATACAGCCATCCAGCCTCGAACCACAGAGCTGAGATGACTCCTGCCCTCCTTTTAACAGAAGGTGCTTCTAAGATCAGGGTCTCATGACTGGTCTCTCTGAGCTCCACTGCAGATGCACCTGTGCCAGATCTTGTACCACCCTGTCACTGACTCTGGTCCTGACTGCTGGCTTCATTTTCTGGCTTGATGTAGGTATTTGCCTTGATGGACTATTGGCTGAGTTGCAACCATCGCCACACTGGTGGTACTTGTAAGGCCACCATCTGTCTGGTTTGCTGTGATTTTCAGCTCCAGGTTCACCTTCTCTTACAGATCAGTATGCCCTTGTTGCTCCTGACACTGTAGATAAGGTTGACAAAAATCAGGTGTTTCCCCCCCCCCCATCTGTCAAACTACTCCATACTCCAAGTTCCAGTCAAAGGAAAAAGAGATCTCCTGCTTTGAGCAATGCAGCTTGCTTGCTGGATAGAATACAGAAATCCCCCAAAAGCAGATTAATATTGCTAAAGCACTGACTCAAAATAAGCAGAAAATGTACAAATTTATATTTT
This sequence comes from Neopsephotus bourkii, assembly GCF_033783945.1. NCBI lineage: Eukaryota > Metazoa > Chordata > Aves > Psittaciformes > Psittacidae > Neopsephotus > Neopsephotus bourkii. The sequence goes on from NW_026900826.1 coordinate 6,086,076, forward strand.
CCCCTAATCAGAGGGGGCTCACACTGCACCTGCACACTCCTACATTCTTTTTAAAGTTAAGCGGAAACACTTTTTTCTTCCTCAACTAGGAGCGTTAAAAAAAAAAATGACAAAAAATGTATTTGAGCGATTTTAAATTACTAAACAAAAGGTGGTATTATTTAACACTACTGGGAACAAACACTTGGAGGGAATATGAAGAAAACCTAGAGCTTTACTAGCTAAGGAAAAAGGAAACTTACTAATTAGAAGACCTGGTTTTACTAAGAGCTGTAAATTGCAGACAGTTCCACATATCATGTAAAAAAATGCCATTTGAACCAGATCTGTGATGCACACAAGCCCAGCATTCAGGATCTGAGAGTGATCAACAAAGGTATTTCAGCAAGAACTGCAAAAGTCATGAAGTAGTAAAACTCTGGAGTAAGACTAGTAGAGTTTGGCTTTGCCCACAGCCACTGAAGCCAATGGCAATACGTTCCTTGACTTAAGAGATTTCTTACGGAATATTCCTATACTAATTAAGAGGGAAACATGCCAGAAGATCACGTATCAATACGGGAAAATACAATAAATACAAATCCTCCAAACAAAATATAAGTAATTTCTGTGACAGAATTTGAAATTATATTTTACTATCCTACCTCACCAACTTGAGTCCTCTAATGAGGTACAAGATTAATGACGCTGTCCAGAAGGTGGCACCTAAAATCCTCATAAAATCAAAATGTAGAAGGTCCATGAAAAAAATATATAAAATAACTCCCAGCCCTCAGAGCATCTCCATGGTCCAGTTACATCTCTGTTGGTTTTATGAGATGCAATGATTTAGAACAGGCAGTGAACTTGATTAGAACTGGCTAGATGTAGACATCTACAGTTATAGCTTCCAGAATTAAGGTTTGATTTATGCTATTAAAGCCATGCTATCTTTAAACTAAAACAAACATAAAGCAAAGATCCTGTTATTCTTTCAATACCAGTTTTCTTTTTCTAAACAAAGCTTGACCATCTTCTTTCAGAGCCAACTTTGTATCATGGACATCTCATAAACAAAAAAAACCCCAAACCAACAAACTTTAAAACAATAAACTCAAGATTTTAAATAGAATGGTAAGACACAACAAAGATGTTTGGCAAGAGCAGCCCATTGCTCATTTCCTCCAGACAAATATTTAAGCCTAATAACTCCTACTTGTTTTAGAACTAAGAAACACTGTAAAAATAAATTTGGGATTCTTTTCCTTAAGTAATGCCTATGTATGTAAATAGCTGATCAAGAAAACTGTAACCTTTAGCCTATACCCCTTTATACCACTAGTACTAATTTTCTATTTGCTCAGAACTCCAACTTCCAACAGTTCATATTAATATAAGCTCAGTTGCTTTATTTCATTCCAGGTTGCACCCTACAGACACCCTACCCCCCCCTTCATTTGCATATGCAACATTAACATTAGTGCATTCTGTTTCTAATGGCTCAAATTCACAGCAAGTAGTGAATATACCTTTACAAACCCCTAACACACACAAGTTCGAAGTATTGAGTCAGAAAATGGAACAAGAGGCAGTAAGGTTAATGAAAAAGCAAACCCACACATTAGAATATGTTTATGACAGAATTTCAAGCCCTGCTTGAGGAGTATTTTTAACCTTCTAAATTTCTCACTGTGATTTAAAGTAGTTGATGCACAATACTTAGGAGAGAACATTTAAAAAGCAATTTTGGCATACAAATGATGATAATCTTTTTCTCAGATCAGTCACTCTAATCCAGGTAAAAACTGTAGGATAAAATTTCATGTAAACATTAATAAAACCACATCTTAAAAGAATTATACACCATTATGGGTCAAGTATGATAAAATGGTGCAGCTCTAATCTATGGGGTTCTTTGGCAATTGGTATTAATTTATCCACAAAGTCATTTATAATACCGGACTGGAGGGGCTGAGTAAGTCATCAAACACTTGCCATATTCTTTTAGTTACCATTCTAAGCTGCCCCTTTACAACCTGCACAAGGAAGCTGGGATAAAGAAGGTATCTTTATAAAGACAGATTACCAAAGTCCCCACTTTTCTAATTTCACTTAACTAGAACTCATAGACATGCCACTCATTTAATCCTTTCCCTCTAGGCAGGAGGTACACTAGATTAGTAACAAGAAAGCATCTATTGCTTTGGCATCTGAAAGTTTTGGCTCCTCATCTTTCAAAATTACAGTTTGTGCTACTTACATTACTTTTCCAGATAGCCAGTTTCTGATACCTCCACCCCAACTCTCGTTTTTGGTCTTTGATACATCTCTCTCCTCTCCACTATGGAGGACCCTCCTTCCTCCCCCCCACATCTAAGCAAGACTGCCTAGAGATTGGCTGGATGGCTGTCCTCAACATGTGAAGAAGCTGAGGATTAACCAATACTGGTAATCCTCTGACCTTCACATATGAATTTACAGATTTAACTCCTACAGACAGATGAAGATTATTCCTTTCATGGCTGTCTGTGACAGGTATTTTTTGACTTAACATAGTTTTTATGACTGCTAGAGAGAAATAGCTAGCACATGCCAGTACATCCCCTCCCCTGGTGGGTTTCCCACCCAGATGTACACCTCATTCATTGGAGTTATTTGTAAACGAGAAGAATGATACGTATTTCCAGGAACTGTTTTCAGCTTTGTCGATCCCTAAGGGAGCCAAAATGTACGTTTCACAGAATTCTGATAGAACAGCAAGCAAACTGCATCACACAGCCAGCTTTTAAATCATTTTACTGTATAAGGTACTTTACATGTACGAACAAAAGTGCGAGGTTCAACTGTGCACATCCTTCAGTGGAAACAAAATGAAGCAGGGTGCTCAACAGAGAGGAGCCATGCCTGTATTTGTAGGGCAACAGATGCCTTCAGAAAACTTTCAAAGGCAGAGCACAACAAAGACAGTACAGCTTCCTCGTCTTCCTTCAATGTCTCGCGTGTCTCCAAGGTTGCAGCCTAACCCTCATTTGCTCTACAAATCAAAGGAGCAATGTTGAGAATTTACATTCAACCACAGGGTAACAAACAACATTCTAATGGCTCTCACTTGATTTGTGGTTAGCTATAACCATAATTTTTACCCAAACATTTGATCCTACTTTGGCTCTCAAATATTTCCTGCTGTCCACAGACCTAATGCTCACAAATCTTTGATGCTATTTACAGCCCTTCACAGAGAGATTGTGGTCACATCCAGATGCCGCCCACTTAATTAATCACAGATTTCCTACCTGCACAATAGCTGTTTTCATTACCTATCTGTGCTTTATATTGAACTTCATTCTTTCTGATAAATTTCAGACAGCAAGAAGAAATAAACTAGTCGCTTTTAACAACCTTAGGCATCCAAATGACATTTACAGTATCTAGATATGCACCAGTTTAATGAAAAAAGCTACTCACATCAAGACTTATAAAGACTCTTTCACTAAGACATTCAATAGTCTCTTGTTGGCTAGGGAATTACTTGAGAGAAGAAAGGTTTTATTCTTGTTACAGTGGAAAAAGTAAAGCCATCCAGGAAAAGTAATCATGTGAAAAGATGGTCTTCAAGATATCAACCAGTAACAGCTAATAAAAAAGGATTAAAAATATAAAGAACACACCTCACACTGTCATCTCTGATGCAAGACAACAAAAACTTTCCTTAGTTTTTGTTTTAAGGAAAGATACTATAAATGGGACTTCAAGCTCCCCCATATACAGAATCAATTTAAGGTGCATGAAACCAAGCTGACCACCAGCAATATCACAGCAACAAAAAGCTGAAACCAAAATAGCCAACCTATCACCTTATCAAAGCAAAGATAGGTATTCAACTTTGAGACCTCTACTCAACAAACAGCCTACTAAAAAACTTCAGCACTCAAGTGTTTTGAAGTTGCCATGTTAGTGGCATTTAAGAGTGAAAGACATTATTTGATGTACACAACTCAGTCAACAGCACTCATTTCTGCCTGGGTTAGAAGAAATCTGTCTTGACCATTCACGGAGCTTCTATGCACGGAATCCAACCACAAGCACGTGATCGTAACAGAGAAGCTAGTTCACCATGCTTGGACCCTAGGGTCAGTCTGCTCACATATGTATCTGCTGCCAGAGCACTCAGAAGCACATCTAGGGTCCAGGTGCTCCAGTTCTGTGTCTCACACTTTGAAGTTGTGTGAGACACAAAATTGCTCACATTCAATAAGGAGGAGAATACTGTGATAGAAAAAAAAACCCTGAAATTGAAAGTTTGACTATATTTTTTTTCACCTGAACATTACATCTGCAACTGGAAGCTTCATGTCCAAAAGAGTTCTAATGCTCAAGAGGCACCATAAGTTCAAACCGTATGTGCGTCTCTAGAACGCAGTAACTGCTCTTTCACTTCAGAAAACCCAAAACCATGAGGAGAGTAAAGTCACTTTAGTCTGAGACCAGACTAAATTTAATCTGAAATAAACATTCCAAAGCACATGTAATGAAGTACTCACGTCTGCTTGAATATACTGATCTGCTGCAAGTGTGTCAAATTACTTGGTACTGCAGCAAGAGCAAGCAAACTTTATGCTTCTATACTACCCAAGTGGGAAAGCAGAAAACTATTTTGGTATCTACAGTCAGATACCAACTCTATACCTTATAGTTCTTGAAGAAAGGTATCTTATTTCTCAGAATCACAAGGCTAAGGCCTTCAAAAATGCAGACAGGGCTTAGATGTACAGATGTACTAAATTCAGTAAAAGTGCAGTCTGAAGATTCGTGATAGTTTTCTTAAAACCTAGCCTAAATTGACCTTGTTGGCAATGACAAGAAACAGTTAAATAAAATAATACAGTATATGCCACTGATGCTAACTCTGTGCTGTTTTAAAACACCTCTTACCTAAGTGGCTAAAGCTAATGCATGTCTGCACCACGTGATCACATCTCAGTATTACTGTTGGAAAGCAGTACTACGTGCATTTCAGGATTAAATGAAAGATCTTCACAATTCTCTTCAAGAGCTTGATACTTCAGAAAAGTAGTGTAAAACAATATAAACCATCCAAAGATATGGTTGTTTCCCCAATGTAACACATCTACTCCTTGCTGGCCTCAAAAGACTGCATTTTAAGTTTTCTCCTGAACTGTTACAGTACCTACCATTATTATGTTCTGGTTCATGAATGTCATAAAGAGTGTAAACCAACAATAATAATATTTGAAGACAACATCTGGAAGATAGCTGAAGAACACAAATAGTCACAGTTATGACTTCAGTTTACAATAACCTCCTGAGCACATGTAAGCAAACATTCCCCTCCACCCACACAGCAGTGAGAGTCCCTGCTTCCACAGCAAGGATTTAATTGTTTGAAGAAAGGTTCTATGGCGTGATGACCTCTACGATGCTGCTGTAAGACAAGTAGAATCTCAATGCCCTTGAGCTCTTGCTGACCAGAGTTTAGGAAAGGAGGTAGTGCACACTAGCTCCGTCACGTGAGTTAAGTAGGAAGCCCATTTAATATTCAGCCATCTGGATTCCTGACTGTACATCAATGGTGTAGGGGACAGAGATCATAGAATCAACAGGTTGAAAAAGACCTTTAAGACCGTCAAGTCCAACCTTACCCCAGGACTGCCAAGACCACCAACTTAGCCATGTCACTAAGGGTCTCATCCACATGGTTTTTGAACTATTCCAAGGATGGTGATTCCGCCACGTCTCTGGGAAGTCTGTTCCGATACCTGACACAGCATGAGGCTATTACCTCTTGTCCTAACACTCGTTACTTGGGAAAAGAGACCAGCCACCTCCTCTCTCCATCCTCCTTTGAGGTAGTGGTAGAGAACGGTAAGGTCACCCTGAGCCTACTCTTCTCCAAAAGAGAGAAGACCACAAGAACCGAGTATGTAATGGCATAAAAAAGCCACTTCCAACTATTTCTGGGTTTAAAACAGCTTATCAGAAATAGCTTCTGCAGTATACTAAAACATTGTTTCAAATACAACTGGTTTGTGCTGCCACAGGAAGCTTCCTCTCCTACATGATCTTCACCAGCTTGTGAGAAATTATCTGCTGTAATGAGTTGCCTTTTTACAACATGGTTTTGTTCTAACAAGCATGGAATGAAAAGTAGCAACACACCATCCCTACTTGTAAAGCTCACATTTAAAGATGGACAGAACACATTTCTGGAAAAAGAATTAACTGAAACTATCCATCTTTCTATACTGATGAAATTTGATTTAGATAAAAATAATAGTAATGAAGAATACTGTAAGTTTAGGAAAAAAAAACAACCCTCCTTTTCACTTGTTTTAATAGCCTGGTTATATGAGACTGATCAGTTTATATCATTACACATTTTTCATACTTAAACACTACCAATGAAATTGGTAATTGGTAATGAAATTGGTTTTTTGAGTGACATTCCTGCAGCCAGAAACCAGTGAATTTGGTTCTTCTTAAATTATCTGTTCTCTGCTTTGATACAGTCCCGTTCTTAGGATGCTGATTTTCCTAAAACTCAGGAGTTGTATACCAAAATCTGTTTGCTCCTAAACTTCTTTAGCCAACACTGAAGCAGTTTCTCACAGAAAACAAAAACTTAAGAATGGTCTTTCTAAACATAATGACACTGAACTCTTTTCTCCATTTCCTCTGTATGTGACTTCATAGGGTTTGGCATAGAGGTTAGATTTAGAAGCTTGTACTACCAAAGAGTTATTCTTGAAACCTAAGGATTTTTTAAAGCTTCTACTTAACTAAGTTGTTCTAAGCATCCCAAAGTAGACATGAAACGGTAAGAAATACCAGAAATCACAGTGAGGAGACCTCTCTATCACTGCAAGTCTAAAATAACTACTTCCAAAGCATAGAACACCTAAATTTGAAGACAGAGAGGCAACTGTCCCAGACAAGCAACAAGTATGCTGGACAACACAGATTACATACAAATTTTCCAGAGCTGTTACTTTGTTCAACAACCTTAACCAGAGATGCAAAGTAGACTGCTGTCCTGACACTATCTTCTTCTCTTGTTGGGGTAACTCAAGGGCTGCAAAACTTAACCACTATTTCCTTTACCAGCTGGATTTGGACATGGGGAAGAAAATTCCCTCCTGTCAGCTTGTAGAAAGCAGCCACAGGAAGGGCCTGATTTGAACAGGACTCTCCTTAATGATGCAAGAGAAAATAATTTACAGTTAAGCAAAGTTCAGGTCTTAATTGAGGTTTGCTTGGTCTATTTTTTTTACTTGTCACCACCCCAGTTTTATTTTCAAAACAAAATAAAACTTGACAGCCAGATTAGACATGGAGCAATAAAGTACAGTTTATTAACTCATGCACATACATAGGCTCATCATTCCAGGATGCCATTTGTTATGTTATGAAGGAAATTAACTAGTCCTTGCTCCCTGAACTATATAAATATAGACTCGTATTAATTCTAGAAGATACTGTGAATGGTTTCCACTGAACATATGGCATAGAAATAGAATTATTTATACTAACAGCAGTTTTTTATTCCCTTCAAAAATTTTCAGTGTTTTCTTACATGCTAGCACAGGCTCAAGATATGGTCAGGTATGAGCAAAAAGCTGTATCTTGACATATTTCAAAGATGCAAACTTTCAAGTATTTTTAATTCTGTTAATCAGAAAGAAAATGTGCAAAACACCAGTGACAAGACCCCTGAGTAATAAAACTCTTATTTCTTTGACTGGCATATAAATAAGGGAAACAAAAAGCAGGTCTAATGCCTGCCTCAGAAAGTTGTATTCAACTTCACCGCTGTGTCAATAATGACTTCATCCTTAACTTGCACTAGAAATTTCTGACTCTTAGTATTTTCTTGCTAATGTAAAGATATTCAGCTTAGCAAAAAAGCTCAAGTATTAAGACCTTCAACAAATATCATTGCAGTGAGTGATCAGTTCCTTTGAATCATAAGATTAAATGACCCAAACTCTTCAGCTATAGCACAAGAGCACAGAAACATAAGCCAGGTCAGAGCAAAACTCTATTATTCAAAGGCATCAATAATGGATGTATAAAGAGAGGTCTTAAAAACAGGAAAAATACGTGCTAGTTTCACTGTGTATTTTTCCAGGCTACATTTTTTATTGAGGTACAAAGACTTCCTAAGTCTGATATAATGTCTTTTGTATCATCTAGTAATCCTTCATTGAATAAGCTTAGCTTCCTTCCTAAATTTCAGCAGCCTGAATTCCTAAGTCTGCAATTTCCATTGTTTAATGACTTGCAGGTCTTATACTGTACAAGGAAGACAATGCCAATCATTTCCTCCTCACATTCTCCATGAACTCTCAAGTTTTATGGACTTCCCTCTATAACTCTCACGCAAGTTATCTTTTTTCCAGACTGCAATGTTCAGCCTCTTGAACTGCTGCTCATGCTATTCTGTTCCCTTGTCATCTCTGTTAGCTTAACTGCACTTACTGTAGATCTAACCAGTCCTATTGATGTGGGGAGGCCCACACAACTGAGATGCACATGCACCACATGTCTGTCTGTCTATACATATACACACAACCACACACAGAACAACCTATTCTGTTTCCCATTGCTTTCCCAACTCCTAACTTTTGATTTGCTTTTTTTACTATTTTACAGTGAGCTGAAATTTTCAGAAATGTCTGATTTTTTTCTGAATGACAAAGTAGCTTATATTATCATTATGGGTTTTATTAATTGGAGCTATCTTCTGTGCATGACTTGCTTTTAACTGTGCTGAATAATACATGCCTAAGACAAGGCACCTTCACGAAAATCAGCATTTTTTTCCATTAAATCTTAGAAGCATATGTTCTGATGCTTGGGGTTTAGCTCTTAACCAGTTATCAGTTATCTATGGTATTATCTATCTTCTTACCCTATCACAAACTAATTTTGTTAATTAATTAATTTGTTAATAATTAATTCATAACTTGCATAAAAGTTGTGGAATTCCAAGATCCTCCTTGTCCCGATACGTTGATATATGATTCTATGATTCCCCTTCAAAGAGCTTAAACAGATTAGGTGAGCTTGATTCTCCTTTAAAAAATAAAGCAAACAGCTGCACTCATTAATATATGAAGTGAGATTCTAGAGTACAGGGTCATGTAAGGTGCAAATTATGACATAGTATTTGTTCATAAGAGGATTACTAACACTTGAAAACATTTTCTAAACATTATAGAGATTATGGAAAATTCATATTTAAACTGGAATTCAGATCCCCCCCTCAGTCAGTTATATTAATTTCAACAGACTGATTCTCTTGCTCTTCCAGTCTCATTCTTTGACTATATCTTGATTTAATGCTTATGCAGAAGGCTGTTACACCTAATAGTTTTTAAAATTCTAATTGGTTTTAAGATTTTTTTAGGAATGTACCTTTCTCAAAAGTTCAACCGCTTTTTAATTATCATTATAAGCTCGGCGTACACAAAGCCACAACCACATTCACAGGGTTTTCTCAGGGTGGAACTCATTACAGGTTTGGTTAATTTTGGCATGCTAAACACAAGTCTGACGCACCTGCAAATGAATGCAACTGCACCACTTTCACAAGTGATCCAATTACTCACAAGGTCAGCCCACTACTGTCCCCCATCATGTTCTTACTATATAATTTGCCCCAAAATGTTTCCAGAAGGTACCTTCTTCTGCTACTATGTTTCTTCAAATCACTTGATCTGAAGCACTGTTTCCCTTTTTTGCTGGAGCCATTTCTCAACATCTTTCTCGGTCTTTGTTATCTTGACAGGTCAAAATGGGTATGAAAACTGCAGAGTTATACAAGGTGAAATCTTTCCCCAGAGCATCATTTATTTGGAATGCCCTGTAAAAGTCACAGTCCCATCATTTGGATTATGTTCTGATTTTTGAGGTAGCTGATTTACCTCCTTTCGCAGAGCATTTAGGTTCAAAGAACTGCACTTAGATTCACGCAGTTCTTTGAATAATTTTTGTGCTATGGGAAAGATACACAATAACCTATTTTTGAGCTTTGGAATTTTATTCAACTTTTATATTCCATTTATGAATGCTGAAGAATGCAGAGACTGCATCACACAGTAACAGACTATGCCTGAATGACAAACGAGATTTGAAATTATAATGGACAATTTCAGACCACAAATGCAACCTCACATTTTATTTCCTTTGGTTTGTCTTTGGTTGTTAGAGAAAAGGTGAGAATCAAGTGAGGTAAATATGGGCATCCAAGAACTACTGACAATCTCTTTAGCGTGGACTCACCAGCTGTTCAAATATACTAATCTGAGTTTATGTTATGTCAAATATCACCTGAAAAGATACCTTACTGTAAAAGAGGAATGCATTACTATGTCCTCTAGATTACTAGAAAATGGATACATATGCAACAAAGGTCAGACTTCAGAAATTTTACTTCTGTATTTGCTCTATCCTTCATATCCCCATCACTACTTTAACACAAATCCTGTGTCTAGGATATAAAGAAGTTTATAATTTATGAGTGGTTCCGGTAAACAGATCACTTGAGTTAGGGTCGCACTATGAGTACCTACAACTGGCCTACTCCTGGATCCAGACTGCACAGACATTGAGACATTTATTCAGTCACTACAGTTTCATCTGTACATGTTTCTATTAGAGAATACATGTGAAAGAAGCATCAAAGTTTGAGCCAGGTTATCTTCTCAGAGAGATACATTACACATGTGGACAGAGGGGACTGTGTTTTTAACATGATGAAATGCACTCTGAGTGACATCTACCATCTATCAGCTCTCAGTCCTTATATTTCCCCAGATCAAAAGATGATTGCTGACAATTCTGTGTCATTTAGGCATTTCTGTTTCCTGGACTGATATACTGGACAGAAAAAAGGAATGAGCTTTGAGTAGTGCATAAATAAAACCTTAATTATTGAATGTATAACTGTAGATGCCTACATCTAGCCAGTTTTAATGAAGCTCACTGCTGGTTCTAAATGACTGTATCTCATTAATAGAGACATAACTGGACAATGAGGATACTCTGAGGGCTGGAACATCTCTCCTATGAAGACAGGCTGAGTGAGCAGGGATTGCTCAGTCTGGAGAAGAGAAGGTTCCAGGGAGACCTTAGAGCAGCCTTCCAGTACCTAGAGGGAGCCAAAAATCTTTGGATATATGAGATACCAAGTTGCATCCTTCCTTTTCTCCTTCACCTTTTTTTTTTTGGTTTTTTTTTTTTAGCTGAAGGTTTTGAAGACTATGCCCTAAATAAAAACTGAAGAAAATTAATGGAAAACAGTGGTCCTTGGTCAGGCTCCACATTACATTCCAAGCTGCATCTGTGCAAGTTCTATGGTTGTGGTGGGTATTACAGAGATGTGACCTTACAAAACCATTAATAAAGAGTGGCTAAGTTCTCTGAAGGACCTGAAGGACCATGCAGAAGAGAGACTGTTGTCTGAATAGATCCTACACATACAAAAAAAAAGTATTTTTCTGGTTGAGAAAGGCTTTCTAATCAAAACACAACTGAAGATGTTCTACAGTGAAACTAGTCTCTGTATAGGTTTCTTTTGTTGCCAAGCAAATTTTAAGTAAATTGATTTTACACTAGCCCCAAAACGATATTAACAGTGCTGTGTTGCTAGGCTGCTACCACCTTCATATTATTTAAGTATCAAAGGCATGAAATCTGCCACACATTCACTCTGTGATGTGCAACTAAGTACTGGAAAAGTGCAAAGAGTAACATGAATTTACATATGTCTGCATAAGGAAATGCAGCTGCATACTTTTCCATCATCGATTATTTTAGGAAATGCAACATGTGTTTTTGTAAATACCGATGTCCAAGGCAAATGACCCTATCACCATTTGTTTCCATTCCTAGACTTTTATGTGCTCATTCTTACATACTCATTTCAAAATATCAAAACCTCATAACAGTAACCATACACCAAGCATGTGAACACTAAGATTCGCAGTCTGTGCATGGACTGTGAGGAAAACATGGGTTCAGACTGAATGGATTCTATGTAAACAAATCATTATCCAATTTTTCATCCTGATCCTGTAATCAGATTTGTGCACAGTTCTCACTGCTTGGACCCACTTCCAGGACAAAGGCAGTGGGGGAACCAGCTTGCGTATGCTTCATGTATCACTAAGTGAGTTAAAAACAGTTATAGCAAGTTAGCTTGCAAGGACTTCTGGGTTTGAAGTTGTTAAGTTGTTCCTTCAAGAGATCTGAACTGACTATACTGAAAATTACATGAAAATTGAGAAGCAAGACAAGCTCTCCTGAAGTGTCTATTATCTTGTATTAGAACTGTAATTTCTCACCTGCTCTTTTTAAAGGTCAAACAGAAGCTATGAAGTGTCTCCACACTCTTTTTCTTGATTTTCCTTTACAGATTGCATTTGGTTTAAATTCCTTTTAAAGAAAATGTTTTCACAAGGCATTAACCTGTAAATGCTTAGATACTCAGATGAAATGTGTGGGTTAAGTATTCATAAACAAAAAGTGGAGATAAAAAAACCCCAACATTGTTGATGTTCAAATCAAGATGGGCCGGAATTATACTATGCAAGCTCTTGGCTAATTTTTCTTTGACTGTTTCTTGCAGTCTGTGTTATAACACTATTGATTCCTCAAGATTCAGTACAGTTCACTCCACCGATAAGCAGAGATAAATGAATGCCAGAAGTCCCTCAGTGCAGTAGGATTTGGATTAAAATAAAATGCCCAAAGCAAAACACAGTCATTGCTGACCTGTTTCAATCTTTTTTCTCTTACTGAAGAACAAAACAGAAATTAAACTAACATAATGTGTCAAAACAGCAAATTCAGTTTTAATAGGTAACAGTTTGGTTACCTCATCCAAGTCCTCAGTGAATCACAGAAACTGAAAATCCCTGAGGCAGATACTACACCACACACGATTTACAGACAGGTAAACTGAGGACAACGGAATTCAATAGCCACTTTCAGGCATTAATAGCATTACAACTCTTGTGACCAGGTCTAACATACAAAGAATTCAACTCTAAAAAAGTTCTTTTTATGGAAAAGAGATGCGTGCAAACTTCTGCAGAATCCAGCTCCTGGTTGAGTACCATCGCGTGCCAGCACTGTTCCCCAAAACGCACGGACCTCTGCCTTCTAAACCACTCAGACTTCTTGACTGTCTTTGTTCTGTAACAGAAGCTTTACAAGTTTTACCTGCTTGGTATGTGTAAATAACTGTTCCTGTGGGTATACTGTATTTAAGAAATATTTGCTTGGTTTGCAATTTCAAAGTTAAAATAAATAAATATTTAGTATCTTCTGAAAAATAACAGACCATACATAAAAGTGGCTTAGTGTAATATTCTGGTAAATTTCTGTCTCTTCCATACTGCTTACTAATAAAGAAGTCAGGAATAGAGACTAGTGAGTTACCCTTAAGATGGAGGAAGTTAGTCTCACTGTCTTTTTAGTAATTCCCAATGTGAAAAGAACTCTGGCCACTGCCAGTAGACTAGTCCCAACTGGCTTTATACTAGGGTTATGTTTATTCAAGTGTTCTCCTTTATGAAAGAAAAACTTGGCTTTATTTCAAGGTAAAGAAAAAGCCTCCAAGCAGCAAAATATTTTAAGGACAGATGTCTGATCTTGAAACAGCAGCTAACATAGCCAAAATATATATATGTGCAATAAACACTTACTCATCAGCTCTCGCTTTCAACTGTATGTATTTCTTTTTATCCACTATGTTGCTCACAAGGAAGTAGCACAGAAATCAGTGTTCTCTATTATCTCCTGGGACAGCTTTAATTAATTCCTTTAATTCTAATAAATTTTCAAATTCTGTAACAAGTATTGCTTTTATTTTTCTTCCCTCCCCCTCGCCCAACCCCCCCCCCCCGGGCCTTAGTTATGCCTATTACCCCTGGAACTGCACTACTGAGCTATGAGGTGTATGGCCCAAATAGCAGCAACACCCAGGAACTTGATGCACAGAGATCTCCGAGGAACCCAACTACCTCTTTGGCTTTTCTTCAGTCACCCTGTTATGCTCCCTGCTGCTCAGCTTATGTCTTTACTTCCTCTCCAGCTTGGTGTAAGCACTTTTGAGACTACTTGCACTGATGCAATTTCACCTCCGGCAGTCTTTCAAGTTACAATTTAGTTTAAAAAAATATAAAACAAAATAAATACAGGCAGAGCTGGTAACTATAGTAATGGCTAATATTTTCAACTGCTTTCCAATAATATCCCCGTTGCTTTTAGATGGCTATAGGTCTGCCAAAACTTAACAACCCACACTGAAAATTTCTTTGCCAGATACTTGAAGCAAGCGGAACATTTCTTTTCAAAGAAAATAAACAGTTAAAACATTTATTAAAAAAAAAAGGATTACACAAAACTGTGTCCTTTGTAAATATTTTTAAAAATAACTTATTTCTGGTTTATTCAGAAATTCTTGTACCTTTCTTGTTTAAAATCAGGGGCTCAAAATTGGCAAAGAGGCTGAGACAGGATCAAGGATGTGCTCTTTTCTTATAAAATGACATCCATGTGTGGTCAAGGTTTAAACCCCTGAGTATCACCATGGCATCTCCACAACACAGACTTGGTGAGAACTGGACAGTAGATTAAAAAAATATCCTAGCCGTACTGCATATGCTTCAGAGTTTCAAGTAAGATAGATTTTGCCTGCAAATGTTACTGTCATGAAAGGACAGTGCATGAAAACAGCCTTCTGTCACTGAGGTGGTAAAAACAGCTCCGAAACAGTGTATTTTACGGTATATGACCAAGGAAGAGACAATCAGTGGGTTATAGGGACAAAAAGAAAAGCTAGAGCACAGCTTACAGGAAGCATACCATATCCTCCCAGCACAGGGACAAAAGAGGGCCAAGTAGTTTACAATCAGAACCTGCAGCACATGATCCCAAGTCTTAACACTTCAGCTGTTCAGCAAACAGCTATATTCAGTGGCATTTTATCGAATGACTTTTAAACACTTGCTGGCCTCTGTGAGAGTCAAGGTGAGACCATGATGGAATCTCTGGTGGGAGCAGGGGTTTGCGTTTTTCCTTCTTTAAAAACCAAAGTTCCTACGACTGTTCCAAGCACATAAAATGACAGTATCAAATTATATCCTTCAATATACTTTCAAAGTCTCTTTATCCCCACCCACCAAACTGCAGTCAGACTTCAAGAGCTAGAGGTGCTCCAAACCTCAAAGGTGAAGAGGTGCACCCCAGCACTGTGCTCATACTAAGTAGGCAGGCTGGCACCATCAGCAGGTAAGAAATATTCTTTTTTAGTAAGAAAATGCTACCTAGTCTGGCTTGCTACCTAGTTAGGCATTCAATAAATGCTCTTTTGTCCCAAGGCATGTTGAAAGGGAATAGACAGTAGCAAGCCTAGGTTTCAGAGTCTGAGCTTTAGATGGGGCAGAATGCAGCCAGGCAGAACTGTTACCCTCCTACTTCTTCTTCTTGGCTGCTTCAAGCTTACACTCACAACAGGTTTTCATGGTCACCCTGGACAGCTCTAGAGGACACATGGCCACATTTATGCTCCACAACACTGCTAGGCCTATACCTGTTGGGGAAAGAGCTTTACAGACACCTACTAAGGAATAACCTCAGCCCCCCCTCTGAAGAAACACTTCAGCTCTTTAAATATCAGAAAGCCATACATGGCCTATGGTAGGAAGTGGGATCTATTTCACACTGTTTCCACATTTAGTCTGTCTACATATACCAAATACCTCTCTTCTCACTGTGGTTTAATTAAGTCACAACCTGCATTATCAACCTGCAAAGCCACCCTAATACTCAGGAGCAAGGGACTGGATCCAGCATTCTCTATGCCCTGAGCTTCAAGTGGTACCCCCTAGACAAGACAAAGTAAATCTTAACAGGACCTCTATCTGCATTGCTGGCATCCCAAAAGCAAGGGGATTATCTAACACTGATGTGCTGCAGCAACAAGAACTGAGCTTTTCTTTCAATAATTTCATATTTAACTATGGAAGGTATTTTCCTTGCCCAACTTCTACACTAAAAACTAGAATCTATTATACTTGTCATGCTAACAGCAAAGTACATGCATCTTTTTTTCAGCAGTTCCATTCTTAGAATGTGCAATCCATCTGTAAGTAAATTAGCTTGGCCTCAGGGATCATGTAATACTCTCATTCACTCACTGTATGGCACCAATTGCACACAAGCTCAGTTTCAATCATATTTTAGACATTTCAAAATCTCTCACTCTAAACTACCAGTGAACTCACTGATGTAATTTATTTATTACATGTTGATTGTGCCAAGACATGACAGTTATTAACCGTATAGTCTGACCATTCTTGATCCCCGGCAAAATCACAAAACCAACTCTTCTAGAGCTCTTACTCTTTAGGCTTATTCTCTCTTCTTCAAGCGCTTGACAAACTACATTCTAGGAAGCTAAAGTAACACCACATTTCTATTTAAGGCAGATCCACACTTAGGCTTTTGCTGGAAATAAAGTTTCCTCTGGCCCTAAACTAAGGATTTTCTTCTATTTAATTCTGCCATTAAAAAAATAAAATAATAATAAATCATTACTCTGTCAGTAAGTGCTTTTCAAATAGAAAATAGTTGATTTCTTGCACGTGGCTCTATTGTATCTACTGTAGCTTGAAAACTAAAACATTAATTTGCCAGTTGCTGTGAAGAATTTAAGTACTATTCCTTGTTCAATCTTACATGCTTTTCACCTATCTTTTCTCTATATCACTCAAGTATCTGTTTATTTGTAATGGGTATTTGGGGACCACAAAACACTTGTACTTAGCTGTCTAAATACACTGTCTGGGTACTGAACTCAACAGTAATTCTGCTACTTCATTTATTGAAAAAAATATATCTCTCAATCAGGCACACACTGTGGAAAAGATGTATCAATTTTCTGTAACATTATTCAGCAACAGCTAATGAGATGCATGTACCATCTAGCTAAATTTCCCAGTCCCTTTGCACTGTGATTTATTACAGTGGTCCTACACAACCAGCAGGCACTCTGACTAATATTTAGGTTGGTATAGCAATTCCAACTGTCCAATGTAAATATAAATGTCCATCACAATTTGAACAGCACAAATTCTCTGACATCCAGCCAGACACCCCAGACAACTGTTCTGTCCAAGACTGTTCTCCTTGCTCTGCTTCTAGAAGGCCACAGCTTAAAAACTCTGGAATCATTTGTATGCTATTCATAAAACTCGAATTAAAATCCATTTTAAGCACAACTATTTTAAGCCTTTACGGCACATACAACTCACAAGATAATTTAGTTGCTGTATCTTTATCAGATTCTAACTTGCCTACAACTTCTCTCTGAATTTGAAATAGTATTCAATTCCTTATAAATGCTCTTTAACTATGATTTTCCTGAACATCTACTCTAATGCCCACCAGAATATAATCACTGGCCAACTATAGAGACACAAGACTATCAGGTATGTAGAACAAAGATTTTTGACATGTAAAACCATCCAAAAACCTATAAAACCCCTTCTCTGAGGTTAAGGCTTCTAGGAAGTGGGAATAACACACCAACCCTGAAAAAGAACTCAAACCAAAACAAAAAAACCCCAACCCCACTACTCTGTTTTTTTCCCTAGCAGAAAGTAGTACAAAACAAGTAACTGCAAAAGCAAATAGTATAGTGCCAAAAAATTTCTGGCTAACTTAGGTTCTTCCAATTAGAGAGACAGCCAAAAGACATATGAAAACAGCCAACAAAATACCAATGGCAAGCAAGGAAAGAGCCAGCCAAGAGAACATACTGTTTGGTTTCCTATCTGAGGAAGGAGAGAAGGAAGAGAGGTGAATTTCCACCTGGAACAAATTCATAAAATAGTCCAGAGCACAGGATTCTGGCAGCTTGTTATACTGAATCAATATCCGATCAAATTTGCCAACACTCATACAAGCATCTGTTTTCTGCATTCATACCTATGTAAATATTCAAGAAACACAGCTTTCATGCTGTGTTACAGGCAATGGGAGTAGCTCGCATACAGCAAGAGCAGAATTCTCTAATCACAGACGAACCACAGTAGGTATTTCCCTACAGCTCTCTGCAAGAGTAAGTGGAGGGAACAAAACTTCTGTTAGTGGGCTACCAGCATGACAGTCTGAATACAGAACCATTCACAGCTCACCATGCCCACTGTTTCACCAGCTGCGTTACACAGTAAATGGATTGCATGTGCACAAAGCAGCAGTGTGACTGAAAAAGGAAGATCTATGCATCTGTACACGAAGCATGTCATTTCAAGAATGCCTGCAATAATAAAACAAAGTATTAAAAAACCTAGAACAAACTAGGGATTAAATAAAATACAAGCACAAAAGAAGAAAAAAAGAGAAGGAAAAATGAATTCAACAATAAAACCGCACCACTATACAAAGAAAGTCAACAGCTGTCCTCAGAAATCAACTGAAAGTCAATCAGAAAACTAAGCCCAATTCCTTCACATGTTCTAAACTCTCCTCAATCAGTTTGGTGATTACAAATAAGTTGAAAAAAAAAATTTGTAAAATGCTACTAATGCTTTTAAATTACTAATGCTTTAAAATTACAGTTCCATACAATCTGGGTCTTTACTCTTACTACAATATTCACCTGAACTAAACAGTCCACAGGAATAACTTCTAAGCAGTTTTACTTTATGTAACTTTGGAACCAAAAAGTCATAGCAGAACACTCTCACTAGTCCTTAAAAGACTCAGGAATCGTACCAAACTGTGCAATATCTACTTAGTAAATAGTAATAGCTGAAGGGCTATATAAATTGCCATCAACAAGCCATCACAAATTTGCTTAAAATCATTATCCTAATCATACCTGTTATTATCCAGTGTGTCTGCAGCCATGCAATACAAACAACTCATTGGATAAGAATAAAGATATTTCCACATGATCATTACAGACTGCATTTGTGTTGCTTGCCTCCACATTTAACATCCATATCATTTGCAAATTAAATACAATAGATTAAAATATTGCCTGATAATTCAGATCAGATGAAACTCCAGAGTTGTAAGAAAAGACAGCGTGGTGTTGTTTTAATGAAATCTACTGTAGCCAGGAAACTACTTAAGCAGCGTAAAATAATGCTGCATAATGCTACTATGCTGTGTTTTCAGTGTCAACAGACTGGCTGTGAAATTAGAAGAGACTGTAAAGCCCTCAATGCTGGCTGAGGAAAATTAGTTTTAAGGTAAAGAACTCAATTAAAAGATTAGCAATTAGATCAGCAGAGGATACAATGAGAGAATTCAGTAAGCATGCAAATAGCAAAGATTAGTCTCCATTCTAGTGCCAAGTGATGGTTGGCAAGTGATTCTGTTCTTATGGGAAATCCTGAAATATTTTTCATGTTACACCTAAAGAATGCACTGCAAAATTCTCATAAAGCATTTTCTTTAAATATTCCAAAAGACAGTAAGACATGAATATCTTCATAATATTTTCATCAACTGTAACAATGAATGACTGAGTGACATCTGCTAAATGACACAGAAGTGTGTGTAGAGAATTGTACAAAAAATATTAACATTGGCATGGGTGAAAACATATATGAGCTCCAGAAGAAACAGCAAAGCAACAGTTTAAAAAAACAGCCTGTGTTGACTGCAAAGGACACTGTTAATTACAATAAAACTGAGGCTCATGATGTTTATGTCAAGGCCAGGAAGCCTGCACTGCATCACAGCTCATCAGAGAAAGACTGCTCTCTGGCAAAAGCTAGAAGGCAACATGGCTACAGAAAGTGACATTTACCACTCCCCTTCCTACTGGAAGAGTGTTGCCATGAAGTTACACCTAACTAGAAAAAATGGACAATGTGAAGCAACACTACTTTGAATTTAAGGACTGAGCTTCTGAGTTAGTCACTCCTAAATAGCTATTAGGTTAAGAAGAGCTAAGTCTTCCTCGCCAGACAAGAGACAATCCAGGAGACAGAGTAAGGACTGGACAGCCAGCATTCTTGCCCTCCATGTCACCTAGAAGTTACCTCAGCCAAACCAGTTTGACAGATATGTCCTTGGTGTTTCAGAGTATACATGTATATGTCAGTGTGAGTGGTAAAATCAACCTGCCTTGAGATTTTACCAGAAAAAAACTAATTACTCCTTCCATAGGGTATTGCACAGAGTTTTATTGCCTGAACTTCCTATCTCTGTATAAACTACATACAGTTCTACTGTCTATTTCCTGAGGCAAACACATTTGGTTTTATTTATGCTAGTTGAGCCCTTTATATAAGCTACATTTCATTTGTCGATTTAAATAATGAAATACAATCACAGCTCTGTGTATTCTGACTTAATGAGAACATGTTCAAAATTATAGTAAAGAATCTACTTCATGAAGGCCGATGAATACCACTCTTCACTACTTCAGTATTTCTCTCTCAAGTGTTTATGCCATGTCCCAGAATAAAATTGTGTCTTTTATGGATTAAAAAAACCCACTTACTACAAGGACAGACAAAACCAACACAAACATTAATGCTTCTAACAGAAGATGGCAATTTTCAATAAAACACTGCTGTAATCTCAGCAAATCTTACAGAGCAGTAATAAAAGAAGAAAAAGTAAACCACATACTTCTCCAAAGGAAGCCGATAGACAGAAAAATCTTTAATATCACTGTCTCTTTTAACATTGTGAGTTAACCACTAGTTAACTCTCACCCACATCCTCTTTCAGTATATTCTTTTAAGGATTGAATGCAGACTAGACTACTCCATCACTGACTCTTGCAGGTAAAAGATAATTCTTGGAACATCGAGCTGTGAGGCAAGCTCAGTCAAATTACCGATATTGTTACTGTAGTTGCGATGATTCTCTTTCCAAATGAACAAGTTTTTGGCATGACTTGCTAAGAAATGGCAGAATTTACAGACAAATTAACAAAAAACTACAATAAATTCATTGTACTTCTGCATGGTTCATTTTTCAGTGGATGATAATAGTGGAAATGGAATAGCACACATAATGAAATCCATCCGGAGGTCCTGAAGGAGCTGGCAAATGAAGTTGCTAAGCCACTGTCCATCATATTTGAGAAATCATGGCAGTCATGTGAAGTTCCCGTCAACTGGAAAAAGGGAAATATAACTCCCATTTTGAAGACGGGGAAAATGGATGACCCAGGGAATTACAGACCAGTCAGTCTCACCTCTGTGCCTGGCAAAATCTTGGAGCAGGTTCTCCTGGAAGGCATGCTAAGGCACAGGAAAAACAAGGTGCTTGGTGACAGACAGAATGGCTTCACTAAGGGGAAATCCTGCCTGACCAAATTGATGGCCTTCTATGATGGGGCTACAGAACTGATGGACGGGGTAGAGCAGCTGATGTCATCTACCTGGATTTGTGTAAAGCGTTCAACACTGTCCCACACGACATTCCTGTCTCTAAATTGGAGAGACATCAATTTGATGAATGGACCACTCGGTGGATAAAGAACTGGCTGCATGGCTGCACACAAAGAGTTGTGGTCAATGGCTCAATGTCCAGCTGGAGACCAGTAATGAGTGGTGTCCCTCAGGGATCGGTGTTGGGACTGGTCTTGTTCAACATCTTTGTTGCTGACATGGACAGTGGGATTGAGTGTGCCCTCAGCAAGTTTGACAGTGACACCAAGCCGTGTGGTTCGGTTGATACGCTGGAGGGAAGGAATGTCATCCAGAGGGACCTTGACATGCTTGTGAGGTAGGCTGATGCCAACCTCATGAAGTTTAACCATGCCAACTGCAAGGTGCTACATCTGGGTCGGAGCAATCCCAGGCACAGCTACAGGCTGGGCAGAGAAGAGATTCAGAGCAGCCCTGCAGAGAACAACTTGGGGGTGCTGGTCGATGAGAAAATGAACACGAGCCAGCAGTGTGTGCTTGCAGCTCAGAAAGCCAACCGTACCCTGGGCTGCATCAAAAGAAGCGTGACCAGCAGGTCGAAGAAGGTGATCCTGCCCCTCTACTCTGCTCTCGTGACACCTCACTTGGAGTATTGTGTGTAGTTCTGGTGTCCTCAACATAAAAAGGACATGGAACTGTTGGAACAAGTCCAGAGGAGGGCCACAAGGATGATCAGGGGACTGGAGCACCTCCCATATGAAGACAGGCTGAGAAAGTTGGGGCTGTTCAGCCTGGAGAAGAGAAGGCTGCATGGAGACCTCATAGCAGCCTTCCTGTATCTGAAAGGGGCCTATAGGGATGCTGGGGAGGGACTCTTCATTAGGGACTGTATTAATAGGACAAGGGGAACGGGTTAAAACTTAAACAGGGGAAGTTTAGACTGGGTATAAGGAGGAAATTCTTTCCTGTTAGGGTGGTGAGGCACTGGAATGGGTTGCCCAGGGAGGTTGTGAATGCTCCATCCCTGCAGGGGATGGAGCATTCAAGGCCAGGTTGGACGAGGCCTTGGGTGTCATGGTTTAGAGTGAGGTGTTCCTGCCCATGGCAGGGGGGTTGGAACTTAATGATCTTAAGGTCCTTTCCAACCCTAACTATTCTATGATTCTATGATTCTACCTTCTGATCATACTTACCTAGCAGAAGACCAGCTCATCTTGAATAACAAAACTCTTTAATATATTTAAACTTCTCCTACCTGCTGAATACTTTATAAATACATAGAAACCATACATCATGACAATTCTGCCTACCTCATAACAAGGAATGGCTGAGGGATCTGCGGTTGTTTAGTCTGGAGAAGAAAAGGCTCAGGGGAGACCTTATCACTGTCTACAACTGCCTGAAAGCAGGATGGAGCCAGGAGGTTGCTGATCTCTTCTCCCAAGGAACAAAGGATAGCACAAGAGGTAACCGCCTCAAGCTGCATCAGGGAAGGTTTAGACTGCAGATTAGGAAGAATTTCTTCACAGAGAAGGCGGTCAGGCATCGGAACAGGCTGCCCAGGGCAGTGGTGGAGTCACCATCCCTGGAGTGTTCAAACCCTGTAGATGCTCTTAGGGACATGGTTTAGTGGTGGACTTGGCAGTGCTGTGGTAATGGTTGGACTGCATGATCTTCAAGGTCTTGTCCAACCTGTTGATTCTGTGATTCTATGAATCCAGAACCTATTCTAATTTTCTGGAGTGCACATCTCAAAGTTGTTGCAGCTTCCTGAAAATGCAGCACAACTTAACAAATCTTTTTAAGGCTATACACTATTTATTATCAAATAAAAAAAAAAAAAAGAAGTCTGCACTAAGATAAAAGTTGTTGGGATTGGCTACAAAAGAACAGTTAAGAAGAACTCAATGAGACCATCTGAGTTTCCAGCATCTCTAACAACTAAATGGATGACACTATGTTTGGTTAAATCTGGTCTGATTAAATGCTTTACAGCAGTTGAAGTCTTCACATACAAATATGAGCTCCCTTTACTGTGATTGCACACCTAGTATCTGCTGAAACTTTAAAGACAAAGAAAATGGAACAAGCGGCTTCTATGGCTTAAACCTGACTAAAGGAGGTATTGGTGTGAAAGAGTCTACTGAGGAAAGTGCCTTTGCTATCTGTGAGCCTTTCAATGTCTGCCTTAGCAAAAGAAAGGAATAAGAAGAAAAAATAGGACTAATATTTCACAGGTGGGACAGCCTTTCTCCACTGTTCATGAAGCAGCACAGAAGGATCTTCTAGCTCCTGTCAAATTTTACACCTGGCTGCAATAGGTTGTTGCATTTGTAAGCACTTAACGCTTGACTTCTATAAAGCAGTAGATAGCGACTCCTGAGGAGAGTGAATGGTTCCAGAATACTCACCATTTATACACGGCACAGCTGTTTGAATTTTAAAATGAAGAAAGCTAGATATGCTATGTAAGTCATGAAGACTTACAGTCCTTTCCAACCAGTGCCATCTGGCAACAAATCAGTCACACTGAAAAATGTTATAATCAGGACTCACTCACAATACTTAGTGTTTACAATGAGCTGACAATCAAAGAGTCTTAATTTCCAGGCTGTTGGTTAACAGATAGTTTTCCAAGACCTATCCTCTTAAGTTCAGAGAGTGACTGCAGGTCTTATTTATTTTGTTTGGTTCACCAAGCATCACTGAGTATTAATCTTTGTTTCCTGAACAAGTAAACACCTATTCCCAAATATCACCATTTTTGTCAAAAAGCAGAAATTACTTTCTACGGACTGACCGATGTGCTTGGCCTGATACTTTCATTCTTTACGGATATGTAATTAGGCATTTAAGTTACATTTCACTATTTTGCAATCCAGCTTTTAATTGCTTAGGTTATAAATAACTGGAAATATATTACTGGTGTGTATGTGACAACTCAAACATAACAATCACTACTAGAAGGGGTAATTACATGAAGCTCTAAAAATGTCTTCATGTTATTTCACATTGATAAAACACAGCACTGCTTGTGGTAATGACAGTTACAATGTGAGCTATTTATCCTTCACTGGAAAATTCTGCCTGACAGTCTTAAAATTCCCAGACTTTTGCAGGATCAGTCCAGGTAAGTTTTTGACAATGTTCCTCCTGCTCAAGAAGTGAGGGTGAGCTATGTGGTAGTGCAGATCACTGTACCTGTCAGACTACAAAGACAGCATACTAGAAAAGAAGATTCCATAATCCAATGCCAATGCTAAATAATTCTCTGCTCATCCACTACATGAAGCAGGATCAGTGACCACGAAATTCAAGGCATTTATACAAGGAGCACAGACTTGCAAAATGAAGGATCAGGCCATAAAGACTACAGAATTTGGGCTATTATGTACTTACCGTTACTACTTTTAAAGTATTTTCTTTCTGAAGAATTTATTCCAGACTTTCTACTATTGATTCATTAAAAATATCTATGCACAGATTAGAACTCAAAGAAATCAGGACGTAAATCTGTTTGCCCATATGTGAAGATCAGTTTGTAAAAGAACAAATTCTATTATTCTGGATACAATGCAATCTCCCCATAAAGAAAAGTCGTATCATAGAGAGTTTAGAAACCTGATGCTAGAATTAAGAAAGAGCCCAAATATACTACTCTCTACCCTAGAGCAAAATTAGCAGCACTTTGAAGTTCTAACACAAAATCTTCAAAGATTGCCTAACATTAACAAAAGCTTTGGGTTTACATACACTGTTTAAAAGGGACTATGAAATCTGTAGCACTGAATAAACTATGATGGTTTAGGAACCAGCCCTTCTATTCCCTCCCTAAAGTCCTGCGTGGCTCCAGACCTCCCTGGCAGGCTTCCCTTTCTCCCAGCTTTGGCCACAGGATACACCACAGGATTTATATCCAGAGGCAGGGTTTCAAGATGCCAGGGTTCAGCATGAGGTTTCATCGTTTCCCTGTTCTGTTTCCACATTCATGTTCCTCAGCACTACGCAGAACACCACAGATCACAGCTACTGTGGTACCTAATCTAACCACCAACAAAGAGACCAGATAAAATGCTCCTAGAAAAGCAAACACTCCTGCACAATTCCTATCAAAACACCAAACTGGCCCCCAGTAACATTTTAATGGGCCACATTTATGACATACCCAACCTCTACAAGCACAAAAGCACAATAACTAATTTCACATGAAAAAGTCCAGGCTTCACATCCTGTTCAGCAATGAAGTTACTGTTCAGTACTGAAGTAATTCACTTACCAATTCCATTTTACAAATAGCTAAAAAGATGCTACTACTACATTTATGCTATATAAGCACTCCAGACTTGCATCTCCAATACTTTGCATTTTGCTTAGACACAGGCACAAAGGAAAAGTGGTTGTAAAACACTGAGATTCTGATTTGTTAATACTTAAAGCTTATTTTGCACTGCTGTGTAAAAACATACATACTCATCTTGGTACCTGGGCAGTAAACACTGTGATGAGGAAAACTGTTCCAACTGCGTTTTACTGGACAAGCTTTTAAAAGAAGTTGTAAGCAGTAAGAAACTGTAAGATGGACTTTTTATGTATTTATTGTATTGGGTAAATAAATAAAAGTTTCCTGGAGTTTGTTCAAGGTCTTGTGGGATAGCTGCCAATCTCTGTTTCAAACTTAAAGCAAGTATACTGCAATATTTCACAGAACATCCATTCTGTTACCACATGACAAAAACAGTGACCATACTAATACTTACTGTAATTCATTGAAGAGTATATCCTTAAACTTGGCAGTAAAGTACAAAGAATTCCAAATGTAATTCTTAACATCCCCACCCCCAGACACTGGCAGGGTTTAGAAGCCAGGCTTTCTCAAAAGGAATGCTTTTAACTTCAGCACTAAGAGGGCTGAAATTATTGTAGAAAAAAGTGTATTTCCTTTTTCCTTCAAACACCCACCGTCTTCTGTGCAATTCAGCCCAAGGTTATAGAAAACTCTGTGTTCTAAGTTCGGTGATCCAAATCCTTCAGTCTTTACTTAGGCAAAACTCCCACTGAAGTCAGTGAAGTCAGTGGGAGTTTTGCCTGGGTAGGAACTGCTGGGTTTGGCGCAAAACATACATGGCTCTGTAAGCTAAGGAGAATGTGAGTGAAAGTCATGCATGTAAGTAGCTCATGTTTCCAGCCACAAAAATCATAAATTACTTTACAATATACAAATTAGCATCTTGATAATTTCATATTACTAGCATTACGCTGTAGCGTGTGTATGATTAAAGCAATGGAGAAAGGTTTGTATGATTATTGATAAAGTGACCACAAGGACACCAATTCTGTATGCAGTTACAGTTTTTTTAGTACAACTTCTTACTTAGCAATCATGAAAAAAGGAACCATGACCTAAAACAAAAAATCCTCTAGGAAAGGCAGGCAATGATTCCTTGAACATGCAGCTCTGCTTAGAGCTGTATTTCATGACCGAGAAGCTCTGCTTAAAGCCATGTACCTCATCTCATCTGTGCTCTATTGTAATGTAGGGCATACTACAGTACAGTATGTCTCATAGCCCCCCTAGAAAACTGTGGAGAGTATCTGAAATATAGGAAACTTTTGGTTCAGAGAAATGCTTCACAGAAAACAAAACACACTGTTACTTAATAAGTAAAATATCATGGTTGTGACATATCCATTATGGGTCTCCAAGTCATCTTAGCATGCTTATACTTTCCTTTATAAGTATATTCTCTCTCACACATGTGTACGTGCACTCTGTGTGAATTCAGCGTATGTTCTCAGATTTGGACAGCCCTAAACATCATCAGTACTGTGAAAAACAGATGTGGGGACTTTAACAATGGTTTTAGAGTGAAAACTGGTCCAAACTGACGTGTGACAATTAAAAGATTTACAATAAAGCATGAATTCGATTACACCAATTTTAGCCAACCTTCAGTATTCCATAGAACTATATTTTAAGTATCATACTTCATTTTTAATTTGCTTCTGCATGTTTCCCTTCCCCACTTTAAAGCTGCTTTAAAGTTTAGATTCAAATTCCTAAATAGGTTTTCAACCCTCAGAAAACTCAACTTTTGATAAATTAAATAACTGAAAATTTTTTGCTCACTTTGAACATGAAACCTTGATATAACTTCATGACATACCACTATTAAAAAATCTAATACCTTGAGTTTTTTGCCCTTCGGTATTTTTCCAGTCTTACTCTTCTGCTCTGCCAGTATGCATGTAAACCAGTTGGATATGATACCTGAAATAGCCACCCCAGAAACAAGACTGCTTTTTAAAAAAATCTCCCTGTAATGTTTAAGGCCTAAAAACCTAAATAATACTTAGAATCATTTTTGTATACTTTTATTCCTCCCCCGCAGACCTCCTTCCATCTGGGTTCGTAATAGTACTATGGGACACAATCACATAGGACAGAAGTTGTCAGCGGACTTCAGCAAGAGAAGTCTATGGAAGGCGAGAAGGATTTGTTGCAGGGGAGGGCTATACAAGGGTGCATTCCAAATATCAAAAAGTTACATTAATGGAAGATTTGCCTGCACCAAAATTCTATCCCATGATCACTGAGTTTTCTCTGCTTCCAAAGCCTCAGGGCACAGGGCTACAACCTGATTGCCTCCACTTTCCATGCTATTCCTGCTACGAGTCCTTTGTGACTTGGAGGAAGGGAAGAACTCCAGGTTTCTCATCCAAATAAAATTCTTTTATCAAAATCTAAAGTAATTATACTTTGGGGGTGGAAGCTGAGGGGGAAACAGAGGCAACAGGATGCAAAAAAGTATTTCCAGAAAAGCTCAGACCTGTAATACAGACATGGGTTCTCACCTTCCTCACATAAATTGTTTTCAGTAAACAGAAATCTTTCTTCTTCGTACCCTTAATATTTTCAAGTAACGAAACAGTATGGATTTTCTGAGGTTTACCTGAAAGAACCTAACAAACATGCTACCTATCAATTTGGGAAGGAAGCCATATACGATAACTTGTTATGATGCCACTGCTGCACTTGCCAAAAAAAAAATCTGGGCAAAGGCGCCAAAAAAAAAGGTAATTTGCAAAGGCTGATGGTCCTGCAAATGAATTAGCATGCATAGTTATCATACACAGAGACAGTGAGAATGGATTTTATGTGGGAGGTTAAGATGGGAAGAAGGTATATCAAATCGTGCCACTTTACACACAGAATGGGTTTAAACCTCTGTGGCACTTTTCTTTTTGGCAGGAGTGCTGAACTGTGCTGCAGCAGATATTCCCATGAGTTATGTCTCCACCTGTTTTAAAACCAGCACAGGAACTGAGCTCTCCACATTGTTGACACAGCTCAGTGCATTCAAAAGGGACAAAGCTTACAGCAAAAGGAAACAAGTCAGGGGACAAAAGAGTATTACTAGTTTTGCCTTCTACATAACTGGAAACCCCTAACTTCAGATGAAAAATACATGCTGTTATACCAGGTTGCCATGATAGATTTTAGAAAGACACAAGACAGTTTTATGGTCTTGTAAGTGTTCTTCACTGAAAGGGAAACTTGGAAATAATAAAGCACTTTCTTGCAACTGAAGCCTTACTGGAAGTGCTGCCAATTCAACAGTAAACTGGCTTCAAGTATGTGAAGTCAGATGGTTTCAGCTTCACCACTGCAGGGAAACCAACTCTGTAGCCTGGCACAACCACTGTCTGGAAATCTGCCATAACTGTGCATTGAGTTAAGCTCCAGACAGACTGTAAGGGCTGAACTTTAAACCATTTGTATTTTTAACGTACACAAATAAATTTACAGCTGCATAAAAAAATGTCACGCTTCAGAGATTAACCTCTAATAACCTCTCTTGCTATGTTAACAAAGACATTTAAAATCTGCTCCTCCAAGTTACACACGGCTCAGGTTAATGAAGGCAATTCAAAAAGAAATTTTAAGGCCTCATTATATCTAATAAGGGATTAGTGACACCAGCATTTTTTAAGACCATTTGTGGATACTTTCATGCTGCCCTGTAGCTTGGGACTCCCTCATTTTACCTCAGGATTCCCAGATGAAGGTAAGTTTGGCAAGGTAAACAATGTTACAGAAGTGAGTGGCAGGTAGGACTGGAAAATGGAAGTAATTTTCATGACATTCCACTTTCATCATAGGCAGTCTAGCATCTAACAATTCACTGGTATCACTACTTCACAGATGAGAAAAGTAAGGTCAATCAGTAAAGCAATCTGTCATTCTCATGAAGTAGAGTTTACCAAGAAAGAATACCTAAGAAACCTTTACTTTTGATTTCTGACTATAAACTAGAACCTGATTATAAACTATAACTATGTCCTTAAAGCTCTGAAAAATGTAACTGAATTTTCTCCCCATATTTTTCACTTTAAGTATTTTTACTGTTTTGTCTACACAACAGCTAGAGTTTGAAATACTTTTCGAAACAGTTCTACAAGAGCAACTAATAGAAAAGGCAGCAGGTTCCAGTGTGGGGTTGTTATTCTGATTTGGAATGTCAACAGAATTGTTTTGCCAGCTTTAGTTTCTACCTAGCAATGCCATTAAATTCTGTAGCTGCTTCAGTTTTGACAGTACAGGCCAATGGGGTCATTCCCATATGGATCCTCTATTGTCTAGTTAGCCAAATCTTTCCAATAATTTTTTCAGAGGTTGTGATGTTCAGAACAGATAAAAATTTCTGCATGGATTCTCTAACAGAGGTAAGATGGGCTTACATTATCAACTTTTTCTGACTGGGAGTACTAGTAGGATCACTTTCTTCTACATTATGTCCTGTTACCTGTTCCAAATCTATAGGTAAGTGACTGAAATTTCTAATGTGTTTAAAACTGGTCAGATGTTAAAACTTCCCATTGATTAGTCCATCTTCTGCCACATATTTCTTGTCTTGACTATGCTTAAGAGGTAGGAGACCTCTGGTAGTGTCTGTAGCTACAACAGCATCACATCAGTACTTCTTAGTTTTCATCTTATCTGAAGAAGTTCAACAAATGCACAGGACAGATGTAAAAATAAAACAAAAAAACAAGAACTGAGCCATCCAACTGCTAAAGCAATTTGTTCATGCATCTGATAATATTCTACAACTGTTGATGTGACTCCAACCTATGGTGTACTGTTTGGGCTTTATGTGGCCTACACAAATACACATAAAGGCTGTAATCCATTAAAAACTGTGTATACTTAATTGAGAAGCAGTATTACATCTTCTACCCAAAAAGACGCTATAAAATGCAAATTAAAATGAGTAGTTACGTCCACTGGTCTCAGGGAGACAATGAATACCAATAGCATAACAAGGGCATTTTGTCAATAACAACTCATAGAAGAATCAGTGAAAAACTGCTTTTTTGTCTGACTCAGGAATTACTTTTAAAATGGTATGCTCTGGTAAGATAAAAAGAGATCACAAATACATTAATTGTTTGCATTTATACATACATGTAAATACACTGTTACTCATGTTGCTAGTTTTTTTTACATAGAAAACCAGCCATTACTCGTTTTCTAGAACCACTGTGTATCACAGTTACAGTTATATTATTTCTTCATGGTTTAAACAGCTTCAAATTCAAAAGTCCATAATTTCTATGCAAAGTTAAAGGCAGACAAAAAGGGAGATTCACAAGGGAAGTGTACCTCTATGCAAACATCGCCACAGGCAACCAAACAGAAAAACTCCAGCTAAATGATCTGTTTGGAACAAGTATGAAATTTCTTACATAAATTAACTGAGAAAACTTGATAGGCGTACCTAAATGTCACTGCAGCAACTTTTAGGGCCTAACTGCATGCGTACACTCAAATACTTTAAGACAAAGGAGGACATAATCCAAATTTGAATTAAAATGTGACAACACTTACCTGATATGAAAAATGTAATAGCTATTATCAGTATTCACATTTCATAAGACTTCTATTTGCATCTGAATCTTACTTATAAAACTGCTTGTTATTAACCAGAACACATGCACAAAAATTTGTTATATTTAATTCTCTCCACAGTACCTTACCTTCAACAGCCAGCCACAGAGCTCCATCTGATTAGTATCACTAGGACCAACAAATTATTTTTATGATTATTTGAAGAATTTGCTTTGCAATAGATGTTAGGATATGAGACCTTATCAAAGCAATCATATCCAAACAACACCGACAAGAAAGCTGTCGGTATTGTGGGTCCTGCTACTCTATGGATTGCAATGCCTCCTGCTGAAAGGAATCTCTCACCTTCTGGCAATGTAACAATGCAACTGTATGATGAAAAACTTCGGAAAGAAGGTATCTTTCCA
The DNA here is from genome assembly GCF_033783945.1 of Neopsephotus bourkii. Taxonomy (NCBI): domain Eukaryota; kingdom Metazoa; phylum Chordata; class Aves; order Psittaciformes; family Psittacidae; genus Neopsephotus; species Neopsephotus bourkii. The sequence goes on from NW_026900826.1 coordinate 6,117,803, forward strand.
AGTATAAAAAAATATGAAGACTTCACTTAATTTTCAGTTCACATACCTATTGGTTTCTAAATAGAAATGCACTATTAGAGAAGTTAGTAAATTAAAATGCAAAGTTTCGATTAAAGCTTTCAGCAGATTTTATAGGAGGAAAAAAAAACCCCACAGGTATTTACTGCATTGAAGAAAATGTCTCTGCTTTCAGCCTGCTTCCCTATAAAACCACTAACAACAGAAACCAAAATCCGTAGGGAGGTAAACTGTACCTAAAAAAAAATCATCATTAGCTGGATAGCACTCCACTGAATATTTACTCTTGCACTCCAGAAGTCCTGAATCATAAAGCTAACAAACCAACCACAGAACCAATCCCCCTCAAGCACTTCCCCTTCCAAAAGGTATTGAACACTTTTTTCAGCCTTTTACTATCACCACTGTAATCCTCTGAAGCACCCAAGTGATGACATTTCATTTAGGTAATTATGCAATGATTTCAGATTGGAAAAACATTAACTACCTCATCATATCTGTCAGTTTGAGGGTTCACTGAGTAACATGTTAATGGTGCTAATTAGACATCACCTGACCTCCAAGACAAAAGGTTAATATTCTCACAGACATAAAACAAATCATGGCAAATGTTCGTTTTCTTTTTCGGGTTTGTATTTTGTTTATTTGTTTGGTTCGGGTTTGTATTTTGTTTATTTGTTTGGTTTGGGTTTGTGTTTTTTTTCTTTTCTGTTTGGTTTGGGTTTTTGTTTGGTGGAATGAACTGTGGGGGCCTACATCTAGACTAATCTAGTGAAGAGAAGAATTGGGGGGATCTTATTCTCGACAACTACCTGAAAGGAGGTTGTAGTGAGGTAGGGGTTGGTCTCTTTTTCCACCTAACAAGCGATGGGACAAGAAGAAATAGCCTCAAGCTGTGCCAGGGGAGGTTTAGACTGGAGATTAGGAAAAATCTCTTCACAGAGAGGGTGCTCAGGCATTAGAACAGGCTGTCCAGGGCAGTGGTGGAGTCACCATCCCTGGAGTGATCAAAAACTGTGCAGATGAGACCCTTAGTGACATGGTTTAGTGGTGGACTTGGCAGTCCTGGGGTAATGGTTGGACTTTATGATCTTAAATGTGCTTTCCAACTTGTTGATGCTATGATTCTATGAATCTCTCCTACAGTGGGCCTAAGGTCTTCATTCTCCCAGTCCCTGCATTTGTCTTCCAAGACTTCAGTGGCATACTCACCATCTTCTTAATGCTTTTTTAGCAGCTGGAAACAGCTGCAGGTGTTAACTTTTGATCTTATCTGCTCCCAATCAATTCTGAAAATGAACATTCATGTATATGGCTGGAGCTACAGCTGCCAGTCTTTCCAAAGTCTAATGGACTTCTGTGCATCACAATACTTCTGGCAACATGGAAAAATGTGTGAGATTTTGCCAAGGAACTCCTAATTTTCAGTACCCTGTATCTTGTCTTGTAAACATATATTGATTCTTCTTTCATAAAAATGCCTTTGGGAAAATCATAAAAGAATTAAATGGTTCATTTTTCCCCACACCGAATCCAGTGTAGTAAGAAAATGACAAAATTAACGTTAGAATAATGAATCAGGTATCCACTACAAAAGTGTAAATAATGGAAAGAAAAAACCCACACTTAGTAAATAGCATCTATTATCACCTTTAAAATAGTGTGATATTTTAGCAGTTTATTAGGAATGAAAACACAGATTCCTAGCCCGATTTCTCACTGAGATTAAGGCTCTTTAAAGCCTCTTGGTATTGACACAGCTATAAAGAAGTCAGTACAACTAAAAATAAAACTAATCTTTCTGATTTCTTCTGAAACAAGTTATTCTGATGAATAAGTTATTATGATGATTTAACTTTATCTGAACCCTAAGCATGGTTTTCCTTTCTATTAACCATTTTTCTGTGGTTAGAAACTGATTCCTAGCATTACAAATTAAGCATCATGACATCAGTTGTTACTCCTGGCACTTCTTACTCTTTGTCTGGCAATTAAAAGTGGTGGTCATTCAGAAAGAAAAGGCAGGACAAAGTCTCTGATAACTAAGACAGCTGGACGCATTAGGTATTTCTTACTTTCACTATCAGAATGGTCTGATAGTGGAGTTGCTTATCATTTTGATTTGCTTTAGCTTTTTTAACTTCCTGAACCATAATAAAAACAGCTGAAGAAATATCTGTTTCTTATGTTGATTATTCTTAGTTACTGGTTTCTTTGGCAATGTACTGTTGTTCCCTCTGCCATTGTATCAACAATAACTGAGCATCTCAATTAATGTAACATATTACAAGCATTTGGTGTATGATCTATCAGGCAGCCTGTGGATAGTATTGAATAGTCAACCTTGAAATACTAAGACAATCGCCTGACTACCTGAAAAATTCAAAAGGATGAGATGCAGCCATAGGGCAAATGATGTTCTAATCGCCTCATATCATGAGCAGGGTATGCGTGTGTTACCCTTAATGACATGGGGCTACTATGCCCCTGTCACTTATCCTCTTCCACTTCCTCCACAGTACCAAGGAAATTTGTGCCTGACCTTCTTCAAAATATATAAGCAAATACTTTATAAAAAGTTTTCAGTTCAACAGATTGGCTCAAACATAAATCTACCATTTAAGCAGAGAATATTTCATTTAATGATGAAATAAGAAAAGTAATTTATATAGTTATTCTGTGTCCTTGTGCTTTTCTAGAGGATATTGGCTCACAGCTAACATCAAAACTGTTTGTGCCCCTGGCTAGAATACTTCACTATCACCTGCTCATTCGAGCACTAAATAAATCTCAGTTTTCAAGTACTTACAAGCAAGGGTCCAGCACGTGTTTCAAACGCTCTATTCATGTACAGATGGTAACATGCCCTCCATACACTGAATGTTATCAAATGCAGTTTTGTTGTCTCTGCAGGAGTAACTCAAAACTCATTTCAAAAGTATACTGAAATTATTACATTAAGAAAAAGAAGAGATATTTCCTTAGAGGAGGCAATTTCATACAGTAAATCTATTAACTCTTTGGGATTAAAATGCAGCATTTCCACATGTTTTTACCATTGCTTCTATAATTTTAGCTTACAAGAAGCACGGAAGCATATTGTATTAAAGCTTTCAACTGCTATGTTATCCTTTACCTGTGATGACTTACATATTTTCAAAAATCAGTTGAAAAAAAAAATCCCTTTTAAATTTTCAATTAAAGAAGTGGTTTCCAACCAACATATTTTAACAAGAAAATTATTTCTCCTTTAAGTCAGAAAACGTTGAAGGATTTATTTCCACCTCCATGATATTTTGTAAAAAATCTCATGAAAAATGGAAGCAAACATTATGCTGCAGTCAAAAAGCAGTTATGGTTGGAATGATTAATTTATTGACTCCTAATTCACCTCACTCTCCTGTGTCTGCCAAATAGGTGGGAGTGGAGATTTGTAAAAACTTCTGTCTCTTGATAAAACCTTCCTCACAACCCACACACTGGGAAAATAATACCTGTAACCCATGAAGAAACAGATCAACAGCTTCAGGCAATGACATACACAGGCAAACCTTTAATTTAATACTCTCTCATGCTCCACTTTCATGTGTCTCATTTAGAAGGGGTCTTTAAGAGAAGCAATGTAGCTGCTGTCAGTGATATAATTGCTGTGTTGGTGCCTTTGGGTCCTTAAACACACCAGAGAATGATGTTTGATCCCTGCTGCTGTCCTTTTGACAGCAATCAATAGTGAGCCATATATAAGGAACAGATCAAGTAAGGACAGGGGTATGTCACACATACCACTCCCCTTCTACCCACTAGGTTTTAACCATGCAGTGAAAATTTGCTTCACGTTCCTAATCACTCTGTAATTCCTTCCAGCTCTTGACTCACAGGCTCTGAGCCACAGAGCACTGCTAGTAATCCGTCTATAGCAGTATATCTGCAGGACAGCTTGTAGCAAAATTACAGTCTTGACTTTAACAGCAGGGCATTTGTTTAGTTACTTAGCACAGCCTCTTTTGTGTGCCAGGTTCTGATTTCCAAAATGGCCCTGGTCACAAGAGGCCACATAATTCTATTAATCAACTAGTCTCCTTAGAATGTGTACATCATCCCCATGCAGAACCTAACAGAACTGTACATAAAAAGAAAGATAATCTCACACACTGGGGGGTGGGGGGAAGTGTTTTAAGAAGTGATATTACTTAAAGGCAATCACCAGGAGTTTACAAGAATTCCCATTCTTTTAATTAAAGATTTTATGAGTCTTGGAACACATTCCTGTGCCCTATTATACATCAGAGCACTTAAAAAAAATCAGAGCCTTATAACATTAACGTAAAGTGATAGAAAAACCAGAGAAGTCTTCTTTAGAAGAAAGACTGTATATATATATTTCTATAACAACTGTTACAATTTATAAAACAACTAGAGACTTGTTTTCCTTACTAGATTGTATTCCCCCCTTTTCTGCTGTTTGTGAATACCTTTCAATACATCCTAACATAAACTACCCACCTCCTAAATTCATCTTTCTATTTATACACTCAGCATGTTTGGAACAACTATTAAAATTCTAAGAAATTCAATCTAAAGTCACTGTGCCAGGAGAGAAAACATTTACATTATAGTGATAAAAATGCATTTGCTAGCATTCAACTGTAACTGAATTATTCTCTAAAAAAAAAAAAAAAGTAAAGCAAGAGACTTGATACTTATAATGAAATACAATAAAAGTATTCTGTGAACTCTTAGTTTCTAGGTAAAATAGTATTTCCAGGCGTAAAATTCACAGTATTAAAACATATGTCTATCTCACAAGTAATCCCACATATTTCTCAGACAGCTTTCCAGAAAATGGTCTATAAACCATATCTAAGAAACAAATTATCCATCACACACACCCATTTACGTGGTAATGGCTTAATGAATTTAGCTTAACTATGGTAGGACTGAGCATGATACTGTAATTACTGTGAGAATTACTGTAGTCCTCAATCTGTCTTTTAGACGTTTAGAGCATGGAACAAGAAGCTCACCATAGCCTGAACCAGAGCCCAAAGTCAAAAGGCTTTGGATTCAGGCCTATGATCTCAGAGCTATTAGGGAGGTATCCTTACAGGCTTCTGCCAGTACACACCGCTCTGCTAACATTCCAGTTCTGCCTTTCCCACAAGAATAGGCAAGGATCCACAGTACGGGGAGAACTAAAAGCCCCACAGAAATCTTGAGAAGAAAACTGGAAGAACATTTATTCCACTTAATCACAAAGGCTGAAAGAATACATTTTAAGGCATTTGCTAGAATGTAATTAACTTTAAACAGAACACGTACTACACCAAGTTTACATCGAAGTTTTAAAAGCAAAATAGGGCTGTGTTACTAATACTGCAGTTGAGACAGCCAATAAAGGCTAGGGAGAGTGAGGCAAGAATGCCAAACAAACCTGTTCGGTAATACTTACAGCAACAGCAATACAGAGCATATTCTTATAATTTGGCCATGTCTGTGGGTATTTACTTGACAGGGTTATTTTTCAACTACGGTATGTCTCACTTTCAGATGTTCTACTGGTGATGTCAGCAATTACTGCCATATGTAAATTACCATCTGTTTTTTCTAACTCAGAATAGGGTAACTGTAAATCTGAATAGCTTTCTTTTATGTATGCTAAATAAATAAGAAGTTCAATTCCTCCTTAGATACCCGTTTACAAAGGCTCTCAAGTATTCTCATACTTCATAAACAGAAGGGTTAAGGGTGATGTTTTATGGGAAAATGTAGTCAAGGTGACATATCCATTTCTCAGGAGAATCAATGGAAGTCCTTTTAACCTTGGCTTGCAGATGGGAATACTCAGGTACAAAGATGAGAAATTACTTTTGTCAGTATTTCAGTGGAGAAATTATGCTTTCTTATATGCTAGCTCCATGAAAGTCAGAAATAGAAATGCTTGTTTTATTGGGTCATATCATGTGCTCCCTGCCTATAATTGAAGATGCTGTATCAGTAACTGTAGCCTGGTGACTCAGCAGATAAAAGTTAATTAGTTAATTTCCTGGCCATACAGAGTTTCTTTGAGACAGTACTAGGATGCAAAACCATTATGGTGCTGGAAAAGCTGATTTGTCAAGCATATCTAAAAGCTGTTCTTATTGATAACTGGTTTGAGCTTCTGAATGGTATTTTACCTCTGTGCCTCAGGCATTTGTAAGTAACAGCTGTGTAACAGCACTCACCTACCTCACAGGACTACTGTAAAAAACTGAAGACAAAATCCACAGATAAACAGTAATTAAGGCCACTCCAATACAGCTGGTAATATAAAGTCGAATGCAACAAATGATGATCATTAACAGTCAAGCAGTGTAAGCATTGCCTTGTTCTTTCTCCACACTGTACTTCTAGGAAATGTACTTGGGTTTCTTTCCTCTTGCCTAAGCGGTCTATTTCTACAATCAACAAGGGAGCTCCATTCATATGTTACCACACAGAAATAAGTCAACGCTGGGGTGAGTTCTACTTCTCAGCTAACCTCAGAACTGATTGGGCAGGCAGGAAAGAATTCCACACAGGGCTTCACAAACCCTGAAGATGTTTTTTAAAATGTCTTATTAAGGTTCTTCTTCCACAGCCCTGTAGAACACAGAATTAATTCTGTGCATATACATGCATGGGTATGTGCTCATATGCAAAGTTCTAGAAGCAAAATCACAACTTCAAGCTTACAATATGGCTCACAAGTATTCAACAATGAAAGAAAGATAATTAGGAATGGGAGAAATGGTTCAGGCCTAACAGAGACTCTCTTTTATCTCTTCTAAACCCAAAACAATCTATCTACCTATTTTTAGGCATGAAACAAATCAGTTCACCTACAAAGATAGTGCTAAAAGTACTCCTTTTAACTTATAACTAGTATATGTTCTTTTGGCCAGAAAAGTAACTGTCTCTTGGTGCAAAGTCCATATAATTTGGATTAATAACTGAACCAAATCTTCTAAAGTTTGTCATTAATACCTTTGCTGTTTTTCCTGTTAAATATGCTTTGAACCTCTAAGTGATCTTAAGTTTCCTGCAATGGCCTGCGTTTGTGTAGTAGGGATTGTGACACCTGAACCTGTTCAGAACTGAATGATCTTTTAAAGTGTTGACAAGTTCTCTTTTCTTCTCTGGTTCCTGTGGGCAAGTTACATACTGCAGAGACAGCCACTACAAAAGCAGAAATGAATGGAAGCTCATGACAACAGGGTCTTCTGTATTTGTGTCTCTTCAGCGTGGGACACTGTAAAACAACTGTTTCAAGTATCAACCCAGAAGCCACTGGTCAGAACCAAGAGATTCAGACTCAAAGCTGCTCAGGCTCCCTTGTGCATTTTAGTAGGTAGACTGTGATGCTGTCACTCTCGTTTATGCTCAAATTCCAAAAGGAAGCATTTCATGTCTGTGATTAAACTAACACAGAATTTATAATAAAAAATATATTAAAACAACCACTGAGGAATTTATTATCTTCTACATTTCACATTAACTGCTTTACAAAGAATGCTCATCTGCACCTAGTATTCAGATATTCTTAAAGGTAAATAGTATCCGTATATTTAAATAAAAAATTTGCCTCTATAAACAACTATTTACTGTATTAGCTGTAGCAAAACATCTTGTTACCTGAACAAAAACCATTCAGGAACTGAAAACAATTAGGTTTAAATCTTAAACCAGTTCATATTCACTTAAACCTGTTGAAAGTTGTGTTATGTCATATCATGTATTTTTATGATTAGTTAGATTATGATTTCTTGCCACATTAAGATACAGATCAAATAAAAATTTAAGTTACATGCTAGGCTTAGTTCCCCTTGTCCACATATGTTGACAGCCAGACTGAAGGTTTTTAATGCTCACAGAAAACAATGCAAGCAAAACACAGAATTGTACAATTTGATAATGCTTTTTCACTGAGGAGGTCAGGCCAGTGAGTTAATAGTGCATAGCTTCACTGACCCAGGTAGTACTGACAGTACTGATTCATGGCCGATGTGCACAAGATTAAACAAGCTGCTACAGTGGAAAGAGAATTCAGCTGAAAGCACTAATACCTCAAGGAAGGTGAAATTCTTTTCTTACAATACAAATATCTATCAAGTATACCAAGAAAACAGTGTTTCTAAGGCTGACAATGAGTGAGGAGTAATTATATTCTTAGGAAGACTTGAAAATACAGGATAGGTTATTCCTCAAGAAGACACTCTAGTTGCTCAAAGATTTCTCAAACTCAGTGTATATAGTAAAACCAACTATTCTATGATTCTGTGAAGACAGTCATGCTTATTTGGTAAAAAGCACACAGAAAAATTTTGGTCTTGGCCATTGCAAATGGGCTATAAGTTGCAGAGCTATGCAACCTTATTTCCCTCCTGAATGGAAAAGTGACGTAATGCAGTTTTGCTGAGTTCATGCCAAGTCATTCCTTAACAACAAATGTAAAGCACAACATACTTAAAAACACACTAGAACAAGTGTTAGGTGTTCCTTAAAAATTAAGGGTAAAAACGTAACAGTTAGATTTTTACAATTTTCTGTTTCTTGAATGGTCCAAGTTCTGCATCATAAAAACATGAGAGAGCAAGCTGGCAAGAAAAGCAACTTCCCATTGATTTTATAATCTATTAAACACTGACACTTTTATGAGCCGAACTTTTAAAAATACATATGTATAAATCAATTAAAATATTCAGAAGAGAGAACAGTTCAAAAGAGCACAAAACTGTAAGACAGGTTCCTTTTAAAAATGGCTTCTTACTTATTTTCCCTGTCTTCAATTCACTGTCTGCCCACCACAGGAAAAATCTTAACTGAGTAATTCATACAGAAATAATAGTTACCTACTAAAACCTACAAATTAAGATTCACTGATAAGGAGAAGGCCATTTTTCATATTCTGTCTCCAATATTAGCTGAAAAACTAAGAACAACAGCACAGTTTAAAGAACTTGGCATATGGATTAGATGCTAAAGCATTCCACATTGCACTTTTACTGCAGCAGTTCATTTCCAGGTAAGAAGACAGCATTGCTTTTATTTTCCTTGCTAACGAGGATAATTGGCAGGAACACTGCTGCTGCTCTAGATTTGTTCTTTATATGGATCTCTGAAGAACACATGTGCATGCAGTGGTGACAGAAATATCCTCTATCTGAGCCACCACACAGTCTAAGTCTATGGTATGGACAAGGTGAGCCCATCTATCAATCTCTGTTCTCAATAACTCAGGAAGTTGAAAATTTCAGTGACAACTAGAAGGCAGTAATCAGCTTTTGGTTGTTCCAATCATCAATCCATCCCAATGCACTGAGCTTCTGCTGAAAATTTTCCCCTGCTTTAATTATATCCAAGGCAGCACAAGATTCCATTAAAAGGCATTTTCTTGAATCAAAACTGTTACAATTTCTCTTTTTAAGACACCCTGAAAGCAAAATACAGTTCGTATCTAGACATGCAAGCTACTAAGTGTCAATCACACACTGTTGGACTATGTGCTTTTTCCAGTTCACCTCCACTTTCTTTTATCAGGGAAAGTAATTGCTTTGGACTTTACTAGGCTACTAGGAACTTATGACAGGGATAACAAAAGGTAAAGCTCTAAAGAATCACTGTTTTCAGAAGTTTTACTTAAGGCAGGCATATTATTGAACAAAACAATCCAATGATGCCTTTAAAATGCAGAACTATACATTTCAGGTAAAGCAAGGCAGAATGAGTATTAAATGTGTTTTCTGCTAGCAATTTCATTAGACTGAATATTTCATATCTAATAGCTTGAGGAATTATTTTCTACATGACAAATGAGTAGCTGCAATTTTCTGCTTTGGTATGAAATAAGGACTTGATGAAAAACTCCGATGAGAACAAATATCTGGAAACGGCTCTTTGTAAATCAAACAGCAACTTTTTAGAGTATAACAAGGGCTGTTCTATTCCATTATTTTAGATTTCTCATGTTAAGAATGCACAAAGTCCCCCTAATGATACCACATACATTTTAAAAAAATCAAGTTCTTTCTGCCCTGCCACATATTAAACGTTAAACATGTCTGCACAAAAAGAACATTATTAAAGTAACACAATCTGGCGTTTTTACATGCTCACATCCCCAAAATAAAGGCTTTTTAAAAACTTTTTCAATCAAGCACTTTTTTTTGTAGAAAACCTGAACAGAACAGTACCATCTACTGCTGCAAAGAGTATCATATTTCTCTATGTTTGTAAAGAAAAATTCACAAATCAGTCATCTCACAGAAAGCATATTGTATATCAAATGCAAGAAGCTAACTTTCAAACTACTCTCCCTTAGTACCTATAGGCTTCTGCAAAGAAACCCCAAACCAGCCCCCAAACCAAGCAAACAACAATCCCCCAAACAAAACAAACCGCAAAGCCTAAATCAAACCAAAACTATAGCTTTTTATATGTCAAGAAAACAATACAGTTCTAAAATGTCTACTAACATAAAAATCATTCACAATCCATCTTAACAGATCGGAAGAAAATACAACTTCGACAAAGCAATTTTTGACAAGACATTATACTTTGCTTACCTCACCCCCAGGTCTTGCTAACACTGCTGTTTGAAAGCAGAGCAACGTTAGTATCAGGTAGCTGACAAACATTATTACCCAAAGTTAGAGCTACCCTGGAGGAGAAAACCCTCTGCCAAGTACTAACAGCTAGCAGATGCACTTGGGTGTCTCAGGATCACAGTTCTTGTAGGTACTACTCTCTCCCTCTCCCCCTTTCGAGAGCACTCACTGTACAACCAGGAGCTTTGCTCTCAGCACTGCTCTGAAGACAACTGGTAAGTTGATCTCTTCATGTAATGACTTCTCCCTGCTGGGGGAGGGGGCTCAGCTAGCACTGAGCTGGGGGGCTGTAGTTAGTAGAAAGCGAAGAAGGGGAGGGACAGGAATGGTCACTGCCAAGTTATGCATCTGCTGTGATTCATGGAACAAGCTAAACGCTAACCTTTAATGCACGAGGAAGTTTGGCAATGCATTATTGACTTAGGCAGGCATGATTGGAGAAACAGGCTAAAGCAACTTGCAAAAGATGCCTGTTGATGGTTAGACGGCATGTGCTACTTAAAGGTACAGCACCTCCTTTTACTGAAGTTTGTAACAAATAAATCATCAATTTAAAATCTAACCAGGATACAGCCTATGGTTTTACAGTCAGCCCTTCAACAGCACAATCCCCCAGCCTGAATGGCCTGATCCTGCCAGGTACTCAGTCAAAATCTGCTAGTTCTAACTCCTGGCCCACAGGGAAGCCAAGTGTCATTCCCTCTCAAGAATGTCACAAGTGCTTCCTGAAATGGACCCCCATCCAGTAGGGTAATCTTGGAGCAGGATATGGGTATAATCTCTCTTTCTTTTTCATATTATAGCTGAATGGAAGAAGTTTTGATTTGTAACACTCCAACCCATCAAACAACCTGCCATGACTAAGCAAGCAGAAGAAAATCTTTAATTTTAGAAAATGAGTAAGATCTACTTACAAATAAAGAACAAAGCAGCAATAAAAACCTGGTGCAAAAATGAATTATTACATCTCAAAAGCAGACCACTGAGTGTTTGTCCACAAAATGAGAAAAATTGCAGAGATACAGAAGTTGGAGGATGTCAATTTAGTTGGTATGTCCAATTGTAATCTCTACACAGTAGACTTTTTCTAATGCTAGACTAAGCAACATAAAAATACAGAATATAAAAAGTTTTGAACTCAAATGATCCATCATGCTCAACAACAGGAGAGAAGAAATGTTCTATAACACATATAGTCCTCTAGTCCCCTTATTTTCCTTCCCTTTCTCATTTTACTTTTTAACTTCTTCTAACTCTACTTTTGTCTACCTAAGTATTTTATCATGGGAATGGGAGACGTTACGTCCTTAAAGTTCCAACTCCTGAGGTCAAGAAATCACAGTATACTCTCATCTTTCATATAAATACATATTTCTTATCCTTATGGTTGCAGGGGAAATCTCAAAAACATGACCCAAGAATAACCTTATCTCATATGTCAGACAGTAAACCACAGGAGCTCTGAATACAGGTACTTTAAAATACTTCAAGATTTTTAAGAGGCAGGAAGCTAACATTTGGTGAAACTGAGCAGCACACCATTACTGTGTATTAGATTTCACACAGCAGAACATGTCAGACTCCTCAAGCTATTTTGAAACTAGCTTTACTAACCATTATTTTCACCTGCTGTGAGAGAAACAAATGTTTTCCTTTTTTTTTTAAATATTCAGACAAAACATAACAGAATTCTTTTATGCATTAGACAGCTTTCAGAATTGTAATTAAATACAGTCAAATTCCTAAACCAGCATAGAACAGCATTCTCACTGCTGTTAAAAGTCCAAATTCTGCTGGATTCAAATCTGAGTATCTCGTTCTCCAGCATAATAAAATCTGAATTATATTAACTAGATACCATTGTCACTGAGCCTCTTCCCTCTCAGGCCTTTCCTTTGACAGACTACTACTGTTCTCCATAAAGAGTTCCATCACTTCTCCTGTCCAACCGGAGTCACAATGCTGTGTGCCCTTCATTTTTAGCTTTCAAAATCAGCAGACCACTTTTCACAGATCAACCCTTTTTTTTCCCTGGCATTACACGGCCTTGCAGGACCATGGTTCTGGTAGCATTACTGCCAATACCTGCTAGCACCGTGTTCAGTGCCAGGTAGGAAGCAATGCAATGTAGACTAAGCATGACGAGCAGTCTCAACAGCAGAAGAGTCCCCTTCAGCTGACTCCCCTCAAAGGAACAGTAAAAAGTTTTAAAAAGCCAGAGTGTGAGTTTCAGTATGGAGCTCATGAGTGGCTCTTCTGAATGATGTGAATGATCACAGGCAGCCAGCCCCGGAGCTGTAAGAATGGGTCAGAGAGCCAAACTGGCACCTTTTGAAAACTTGACACTGGAGCCTTAATGGTACTTTATGACAAAAATCATGCAGAAATGTCTACTACTATGTTGATCTCACAAATACAACACCTCACTTCAAGAGCTAAATGAAGGAAGCATTTTCCCCCTTTTTAAGGCAAGCTGAAGGTTTGCAGATTATACCACTGTGCTGACAGCTAAATGCAGAGCTGCCATTACAGGTACTTTGTATGCTGGTTGCCTATGGCAAAGCCTCGGGACTGAAAATGCAAAATCAAATAAACTTAAAGAAATTTTCCATCAAAACCCTGTCAGGAAGCCAACCTGTCCTTCTAGATTTCTGCCCCCCCCCCCCCCTTCTCCTCCCAAATATCTAGATTACCACAAAAGGATAGTGAGCAAACTCCCAACTAAACCAGAATCCAAAACACTTTCAACATGAAAGCTCCAATTATGACACTTACAACTACAGTTTCAGTGCTTGAAAACCTTTAAGAATACACCACTTCAGATGTTGCAGTGTGTAACAAAATCTCCAATGATGAAAGTTGGTTTGTGCAAATTGAAACAATACTGATTCCATTAAAACAAAGCTTTTATCTTATCTGCAATTCTTCACAAAGCCAACTCATTTTTGTGAATAAATATATAGCATAGGCACAAAATTATCAATACTCTCCCTTTTAAGGAAAGTTAGAAAAGTAAAAAATCAGGAGTAACTGTGATTTTGGTCCTCTCTCTGCTGATCCTTCCAGCAAGCAGTATATCCTCTGTAAATTATAAGAAAAAAACTTAGCAAAGTCTAAATATTAGTAAGACGAGTTTCTGAGCACAGAAAACTGTACTACACTCCCATTTAATAAGCCGTATAACTAATTCTTTCCACATGCCTTTAATTTTGCCTCTACAAAAACACACAGGCAGAATTTCCTGAAACCCAGAAGCTAGTGTTCTGTTCTCCACATTAAGACAAGAGATCTGTCCATACCTGCTACTACATTTTCAAGCTTTATCCAACTGAACTGGATGGAATTGTTCATGGTCACAACCACAGCCTTTCTTTGCAGCACAAAGTAACTTGAAACTTAACAGTATGCCAAACTTGCACTGCTGCAACCAAGATCAGAATTTCTCTGTAAACCTTGACAACCACTACACTAGAGACTACAAAACTATAGGTGAAATAGAAAAAACAAGTTTATGACTGAAGAGCTACTTCAGATACGAAGTTCTGCAGTAACAGAAACCAAACCACCCAGCTTTAGCAAAAGGGGAAATATACAACATCTCTAATTGTTAACACAAAAGCACCCTTGCTTTTACTTTGAAACATACAAATGCGTCAAAATAATACCATAACTATTTCATGTATATAATTTAAACAGAAAATCCGAATTTGTGTTATTATTTTTTTTAACACAAAAAGACAACTGAACCTTTAAAGGAAAGTTCCTATCTTATAGTCTCAGAATTAAAAATACTTAAAATACATAATGGATCTTTGGATAGGAGAGCTCTCATTAAAAAAAAATACTGACTTCCATCTGTGAACAAATTAGCTGTCAGTCTCAAGGGGTTTGTAAACATCAATCAGTTTGTGAAGTCTGCTTACTAGCTACCTCCGGAGGCAATTGCACCTGAATCTCAAACTAGGAAAAGTTTGTTAAACTTAACAAAAGCAAGCAATTTCTCTTCCAGGTCTCTCAGCTTTCTGTAATTTCATATGAAATCATGAACAGTTTGCTGAGGTAAAATCACTCATAGTTACTTCTTTCTCCTAAAAGTATATTCGCTTAAAAAGTTGACCAAATTACTAATATAAGTGGTAAGAGCATGACTCAAAACAACATTTTAGACTTTGTTTCTACCTTATACAGCTCTAACGTTTGTAGAGCTATTCTAACATCAATGCTACTGCATTTGGGAGGAAACAGAGGGTTCACTGGAATGCCCACTGGTACTCAGCTGATGCATGTAAACCCATGAACTATTAAAAAAGAATATAAAGGCTGAAACAAGCCTGTTCCTACAGCATAACACGTAAGTCCTTTAACCATTTCTTAAAACAAGTATTTAAAAACAGTATTCTGTTAATTTGCTTTAATCAGACAGCATCTTCCTGGAATCACTAGCAGGAGAAGAAAATGAAGTAGACAATACATATTCTATTCTTATTTAAGAAAATGTATTGGGTTTTCATTTCAATGTTCCATGTAAAAATTTACAGAGAAAAAAAATAAGGCTGAATGTACTAGAAATTTAGTACAAATTGCATGGGATGCTGACGAATAACAAAAGAAAAATCAAGCAGAAAATCTATCAAGTTTTGGTTTTATTTAATTGGGTCACCTTCCCCAGTTAGTAAACTACAAGTACTTACAACAAAAAAGGAACAGAAGTTTAGCAGAGAAACTCTTGCATGCTTGACAAAGATGTGTAAAGATGGCTGCCATATTTAAAGCTGTCAGATAGGACATTTCCAAGAACTGTCTAATTTCATTTTTCCAAGGAGCTTTCCTTTCTGAATTAGTTCAAATATTTTAAGGCTAGAATGAATTAGTGCTGTCTTTAGCCTGAACTGCTGAGAGACACTGGCACTGACACTTCACTCAGAATTCCTTCTATGAGTTCCTGATTTAAAAAAAAAGTTTGTGCTAATTTAACACTTGGAATAAAGAAGCCTCCTGCCACCCCGTGTGTGTCTGAGCAGTCAGGGGATTTAGACAACAGAAAGAATGTATTTTCCTTGAAGATAAAACAGTGTACTGAGGAGGATGCATGCAGAAAAATGCCGCTCCCTGCCCTGCTTTCCTGGATTCAGGAAATACTGCAGCTGAACCACAAAGGGATTTCTTTATCCTCATGGAAGCTTCTACATTCACTTCACTGGTTTCTGCATTTCACTTGCCAGACAGGGTGATGAAAGAAAGCAAGAGATTCTCTCCTACACTCTCCCTTCTATAGTTTAAGTATTCCTCTTCGTTACTGCAGTTCTTTTGAAGGAAGGACACTCACACAGTAAATCTGAATTCCATCAGCATTTCTATCTTTTTGACCAAGAACAGATGAAATAATAATAGTTAAAAAAAGGACCAAGAAGGAGTACTTGGACTTTTATACATGTCATTACAAAAAAACAAAACTCACACAACTTGGGAAGGAAGTCAAAGTGTGAGCTATGTATTACAGCCTAAAGGTTAAGTATACGGAGCCTAGTGAGAGCAAATGCCAGACTCTAAGCAACTTGGAGGAAACAAGTAGCAGAGCCTCACACGTATTTCAGTGCATCTCAGCATTTTTTCTTGGTTCAAGTTTTAACTCCATGTAAGCATTTCAGACACAAGCACTTTTCCAGCTCATTTCCAACATCTTATTTATTTGTACCCCTTCACTCAACTGCTTTTTTTTTCTTAAGAAGCTGACATCACATGATTTCTTGTCCAAAGAAACCATCATGGGGTAGTTATGCTCAGAAGAGAATTCCTTCCAAAATGGAAATACTGACTGGCTACCAGAATACACCATTGCATGGGGCATTTTGTCTTCCACTGCTACTTTACATAACAAAGCTAGGAATATTCTTACCTGTCTGTATATGCTTATTCATTTTTTTGATCCCCCTGTACAGTTACGGAAAAGATAAAGGGATGCTGTGGAAATAAAGATTTTTAAAGAGTTTTTAAATAAGTTACTCAATACTGTTGCTTTGTCCTTACTAATATTTTTATTAGTTAACCACTTTCCAACTTTCCTTTTAAATTCTATTCCTGCTTATTTCTCTTTCTAAACTGAACAATCCTCATTTTTCCACTTGTTTATCATCTAAAGTTATTCCAAGTACTGGAGAATTTTCCTCTGTTTTCACCTTTTTGTTTCTTTGTTGTGAAGATTTAGAGATATGATCAGATCAGTTTAGAAAGTACACCATTTAAAAGGTATTATTGTATCCCATGGAAGTGGCATTACAAAGTAAGCTTCAAGTAGGCATTTGTATATAATTAGGTTAGCCCAGCTTACCTTACACTTTGTCAATTACTTCAGTAGGAGCCCTTTAGTGTTCACTATACTGCTCCTCTTACTACCATGGTCCTGGCAGGGCATGGGGCTTTTGAACTACAGTCAAACCCTGAAAAGGAAACATGAGCATTTCCTTCCTCTTCTCCCTATTCTTAACTTCTTAAAGCCCATACTTCTGATTACAAAGCCAGACTTTACTGAAAAGGTCCATCTTCAAACAGCTAAGTAATAACCTCACACTGATTTATCATCTTGACTCTTTCCTTCAGTACTAAATCTATGATTCCTTTCTCTTTTCTGGCATTAGAGGAAGGAAAAGACCCTTGGTTGTCACCTGTCCCAGGCTGGGCTAGAATGCATGTCTTTCATGGCCATATTCCAATGTTCTGTATTTTTGATGATAGAATTCTGGTCTATATCCCAAGTTCTCAGAACGCCTCTTTGCCTCCTCAGACAGTAGTTGCATAGTGCAAGTAGAATAAAATGACATTTATGAGGCATTCCTTTCTCTGCCCAACACCATACTTTGACTGCATAACAAGTGGACACCACACTTTGAACTTCTAATTTTTACAAATACCATTCATTTAATGACAAACGTTTTTTCCCCTCTCCATTTTTAATCAATGTCTTCTGTTTTCCTAATAAGGATAAATATTTTTAGCACCACATTCTGGTCCTCCTCCCACTTTATTTTAACATTATTTTCTTACTATTTTCATAACATATGATCCAACATTATTCATGCTGTCTTCCACCTCTTCCTATACACAAAAAAAGTGGTGAAACCAAAAGGAAAAGATGGATCAGATTTAAACTCTTTCTTCTTATGCATAAAAACCAGACACACATTCCTAGAAAACTGCCTCTCATCACGGTACAGTTTCACATAAGGCATTTTGATCTGTGTTTCATGTTGAAGTGTGGCAAATGAGCAGCCACATAAAAGTAGGAACTGAAGGAAAAAGCATGCCTTACCCTTTAGAATATCTGAACCAGTTTCTTCACACCTACCACAAATCAGGAAATAAACTACTTGGTACCACTGCCATATTTGAAGACTTTACCTAAAATAAGAAGTGGGAATAGGCCTCTCTGTCCTTAACAAACAACAACAACAAAAAAAAAAAAAATCCCCAAAAAACTTTAAACCCTTTTTAACAAAATCAAATTAATTATAAATTACAAAACTAATATGCATCCATTTCCTGTGAAAAGTCAGCCTCCTCCTAAAGAAAACATTCTAAATATAAGCTGGAACCACAGTAATTCAAATTTGTTTACTACTTTAGGAAGAATAAAGGCTGATACTTCTAACTCTACATGTAGAAAGTACTTTAAAGATACATGATCCAGAAACCTCATCTTTTTCCTTACTCTAAGTATACTTATTTTTTAATTACAAAACCAAATGAACAGAGGTCCTGGCAAACAAGCACCAACTGCATGATGTAATGGGCCATGACCTCTGCTATGAATCTTCCTATGAGGTCAGAATTACAAAGGAGAGTCTTTTTCCAGGTCCAAAACTACAACACATTAAAACTAGATTTTAGTGCTAACACACATTTCCTCAAGTGTCCAGCTGGCAAATGACGGCTACATCAAACATGCCATCATAAAATGATGGGAACAAGATGTCTCCAAGAGAAAAGTAACCAGTTAGGATTGCAAATGTAATCGTAATTTTCAGTTCTGCTTGGACATGTTCTTGAAATTCCTTCAGAGGAGGAAGCCCTTTCAGAACATAAATGTTTACATGTATTTATTTTACCTGTTATTTTCTACAGTGGTAGAAATCTCAAAGCCATAATGATATTGTTTTAGACAGAAAAAACAGATCTAGAAAGAGCTTTTGAAAACCATTGAGAGTCCTCCCCAAGAGTGGATCAAATACAGCACAGGCTAGTCCAGTATGCAGGTAGGAAATGTGTAAAAACACAATAGTAAAACCTGAATTTGCACGAAATGAGCATCATCTGGCAACTGAACGTGAAAAGAAAGCTCTGAAAAAGCTGGCTGAAATTTTTCATGCCTACTACTTAACTAAAGCAGTAAAACACTCTTAACCAACCTTCAAAAAATTCTGTGAGCAAGCAGCAACAGGAGGCTGCTCCCTGAAGAGATGGGAAGCCAGGTATCAAGTGTGCCAAGAAGGGCAGCAAGGCAGGCACCTTCACTGGCTAGGACTCCATCCCACTGCCACCACAAGACAAAGCACGGCAGATTCAGGAATGTGAGGGTCCAACAAGAATCACTGAACAAGTCTGTGGTGATAAGGCAAGTCCAAGGTCAATGTCAAGAAGTCAGTCCATGGATCAGGGTGCAAATCAGCAGGGTCCATGGCCAGAAGCACACATGCCTGTGGCTAAGCCGGAGAGAGGTACATCTCCAGGGTAGCTCAAGCAGTGATCGAAGACCCAGGGCTGAATTTAAATGGGGCTACTGGTCAGATAAGCAGAGATGTGAGGGGAGACGCACCATGGTGAGACTGGTCAGGACTGTTAAGGCTGATTAGCATTATAAGGGCCCCAAAGGTCTGTGCCTGCGCCAAAACTCATTTCTAGCCATGCGTATACAGGGTTAGCAACAGAAGAAATCAACTCAGCAAAACCAAAAGGGTAAGAGACTGTTATTAGGCAGCAGATAAAGAGTCTTGAAATAGATGTAACCCTGAGAAAGAAGCCAGTACCACATACATTACACACACTATTTAGGTGACAGGACTAGATCAGCGTACCTCCTAATGAAAGTAAACATCGCAGCTGGAGTCATAAGGCTGGAGCTCCAGAGCCAAAGACAATTCTATAGCAAAAGTACCTTTACTCTCTCTAGTTCAGAGGTACTGAACTAGACCTTACTCCAGATCCAAAAGAAGATAGGAAAAAAAAATCTTGGAAGACTTGCATTCATGATCAAATCATATTTTCTGTAGTTTATGGGAATAGCAGGTTTCTCTTCTTCTGACAGAAGAAAATGAAAATAGCTATTGTGTTGCCAAAGGAAATGTATATGCTTGGCTGAAGACTGGGGATTTAATTGCAGTACTGATCAAAACACACTTTTGGGATTAAGAACTCATCCCAAAACCAAATACAGGAAGAAAGATGAGGAAGATTTCCAAGGTAATTTCATTACACAACCCAGATACCTGAAGTGAGCAGGGAGAACTATCTCATAGTATTATAATTTATGCTTTGGGCAGCAACAACAGCCAACTTTTCCCATCTAGTTATAAAACTCCTGAGCCAAAGATGCAATTGCTCCTTCCCAAAATCTCTTCATGCTCTGTTTGACTCCATCGTCCCAATTCACCCCCCTCTTCCAATCAGACTGTCTGATTAAGGATACTAGGGCATAAAACCTGCTCCTCACTGCACTGTAAAGTAAAAGAATGAACACTGGCCTAGGTCAAAATCTACCCCATTAGTAAACTAAAGGTTCGTTTTTCCTCACTGGGGATCCATGCCAGGTCAAGAACACACAGCACCAACAGATTGGTTGCACTGCTGGTGCAAATTAGGTACAAATTAGAAGCATAGCTGCAGTGCAAGAACAAGGCTTCTCTTTCTCTGCAGATGCATACCATACAAACAATGACTGAACTCTTTTTAATTGAAGAGAAACTGTGTATCTTTATGGTTTTGATGAAAACAAAATTCTGGGGAAATCTGATTGCTTACATAATAGATTTTTGGATTGTTTATCTTATAAATGTGTTCAGTTTTAAAATAATCACATTAAACACATGTTGCTCATTAGAACAAAATGAACTATCAGTGGAGTCTTCCAGCTGTCTGGACTCTGGATAGCAGTCCCACATGCTTAAAAGTTTGGGAAACATATAGGTAGAGCAGAGACCCTGACTTTATTCTGGTTTTCTAGGTGCCTTGCAAACATACATGCCATTTACAAAGAGAAAATGGCCAATTCTTGTGCATGGTTGATTTCTGCAACACAGGAAATTGGAAACATACAGCTACAAATTAAGTTAAACCTTGAGCTATGCCTTGCATATGAATTCTCAAAATTCACATGCAGCTC
This sequence comes from Neopsephotus bourkii, assembly GCF_033783945.1. Taxonomy (NCBI): domain Eukaryota; kingdom Metazoa; phylum Chordata; class Aves; order Psittaciformes; family Psittacidae; genus Neopsephotus; species Neopsephotus bourkii. The sequence goes on from NW_026900826.1 coordinate 6,138,818, forward strand.
AAACTGAATAATGAGGATCTTAAAATAATTACACATTCTTGATCTCTATTTAATTTACTGTAAAATAAATAACCTGATAAATACCTGATAAATACTTGTATAAACAACTGTCAAGCCTCTGAGTACTCAGAACACATCCAGTATAATTTAACTTGAAACTCGTCTTCCTGACACAGACAACTGAAAACACTTCAGTACTGTCAGTTTCCTCATGGGACAAACGGCATAAATTCAGAAACACTTTTCTACTATATAAGGAGAGTCAAATGACTGTATAAAATAATCTGAAAACATTTGTTAGAAGTTAGTTGGCATGACATTTTGTTTTTAAGCAGTTCTGTACAATAACTGCACATCTAAACCTACAGTATGCAGTGTAAAATCTGTCCATAATGGTGCAAAATCTGGAAATACTGTTTCCTGATAACAAGGTGTAAATAAATTTAATATAAACACTAGAAACAAAAAGGAAAATAACTTCTTAAAAGGCCACATAGAACAAAGGAAGTGAGGAAACATCCTCTACATGCATTTTGAAACATGCAAATGGTGTTGATTACTTTATCCACATACTCAGACTTGTCTATGTGGGTTAAAGCTAGCAATAACACCAGTTCTAATCTTAAAGGCCCATAGAGAGACATAAAACCTGACTGTTTGAGAAATTTGGTTGTAAAAGCACATCTGTGCAGCCGACACCATCACACGGCTGGAAAACAGTCAGAATTCCAACAAAAAGCAAGTGAACAAAACCACAGAAAATTCCTTCAATGTGGAAGGAAGATTTCCTTTGGAAGATTTCCTGCACAGTTCCAAGTCTTTCCAATACAGTAATTTCATATATGTGCATGGATCATGTCTTAAAACTATTTTCAGCCAATGTTTTAGGAAAGATTTCCTCACAACAAATGATTTCTCAATGAATATATCACTTTATTTATAGACTCATATAATGGTTAGGGTTGGGAAAGACTTCAAGAACATCCGATTCCAACCCCTCTGCCATGGGCAGGGACGCCTCACACTAGACCAGGTTGCTCAAGGTCCTGCTCAACCTGGCCTTGAACACTGTCAGGGATGGGGCATCCACAACTGCCTTGGGCAGCTTGTTCCAGTGCCTCACCACTGAGTCAAGGATTTCTTCCTTGCATTTGACCCGTATCTCCCCTGTTTAAGCTTGAACCCATTCACTACACTACCTGATGAATCCACCCCCAGCATCCCTGTAGGCCCCTTCAAATACTGGAAGGCTGCTATGAGGTCTCCATGCAGCTTCTCTTCTCCAGGCTGAACAGCCCCAACTTTCTCAGCCTACTTTCATACAGGAGGTGCTCCAGTCCCCTGATCATCCTCGTGGCCTCCTCTGGATTTATTCCAACATTTCCATGTCCTTTTTATGTTGAGGACACCAGAACTGCACACAATACTCCAAGTGCGGTCTCACAAGAGCAATGTAGAGGGGCAGGATCACCTCCTTCAACGTGCTGGTCACTCTCCTTTTGATGCAGCCCAGGGTACAGTTGACTCCACATGCTAGTTCACATTCAACTAAACAAGTAATAGTAACTCACAAGTTATTTTCCTAGTGGAACAGCGTTATAACCCTAGTGTTCCACTGGTAGTGTATTTAGTTTAGATTTGACTTGCATTTTTCAGATGTATTTTGCAAACCACCTGTCATTGTTTCTAGATAAGCTGCAAGGGATTAGTGCAAGCAGTTACAAAATTAAGAATTACAGAAAAAAAAACCCAACCAACAAACAAATAAACAAAAACCCCCCAAAACCCAAACACCACCCCCCCAAAAAAAAAAAAAAAAAAAGAAAACAAACCACACTAAAAACCCACAACAAACAACTAACCAACCAAACAAAAAAACCCAAAGAACTCCTATCTAACTTTTGGTTTGTTTGGACCATTTTGGGTTTTGATTTAGCTTGCTCATTTCACTGTGGGTATTACTGTAAAAAAAGATAACTCTTGAAAGATAACCAACTTAGTGATGCTTCCCATAGGAAAGAAACACTGAAGACAGTGTCACATCATAGCCAACGTGATGATTACACTTGGGAACGATGGAGATGGATTTCTTAAGGCATCAAAATGACACAATTTATCTTACAATACATATCCCCACATTATCCCAACAGAGCTATTACAACTTCTAGCTGTTAAAGCTTTGCAAGAGAATGCATGAACTTTACCAGGATACAGATTTCTGAAGTGTTCTGGTCCAAATATGGATATGGTCCAAATCATTAGTAATAGAAACTTGTCTAAGTGACTTTAACCCAAGATTAATGACCAGAATCACTCATACACCCTAGCCAGGTATGCATTACAATCATGCTCCAATAGGAAAGAAAATGTCATTTAATTCGTAATTTGTAAGAATTAGGATTCTTCTACAGCTGCTGATCAATCCAATTACTCATGACCTTAAAGCACTATAGATATTTCATACTTCACCTCAGACAAAACAGATTCCAAAAAAACCACATCTCAAATTAATAGACAATTTATTATTTTGCTTTCTTCAACTGAAAATTTCTGGCACCCAGGGACCTGCACATGAACGAGCAGCCTCTGGTGCAACACAGAGCTCAATTTTCTTTTAAACATTTTCCTACATTCAAAGGTTGGTAGTGCAGCCATAGAGTCAGCTTCATGCCAGCAGACTATCCACTGATTTAAAATAGAATTATTCAAAGCTATATGACCAATGACATAAACCCAAGGACATGAACTGATGAGCATGGTAGGTATGACTAATACCACAGCAACTCTGCTGATGTATTCAAAAACCACTTGAACATAAAACTCAGAGTTTGTCATAATACTAGACAGCTACATGAAGAATAGTATTTATTATTCATACTCACCATCTGCATACACAAATTCCCCAAACTACAAGTAGCCAAACAAAAGAGGACACAATTTCCAACCTGTCAGTTTCATTTTGTCTACATAAATTTGCAAATATGTCATTACTTGGTTTAGGAGCAAGTTTACAATTAAGTGTGGTCATTTTATCCCTTTCCAAGGAAATACAACAAATGAAGTGCAATGATATGGTTTTCAGCATATGTTCTTACCCACACACACTAGCAAATACCCAAATCATGATTTGAATGGTTAGGTGTATTTTTTTTGTGTGTGTGTCCTCAAGACTGCAAAGTAGCAGTTTATAATGTCTTCAGTAGATTATATTTAACCAGAAAAGGGGGGATTGACTGGAGATGCTTTGCTTCTCTTTCAATCTCAACGATGATTTCTTTAATTTTTATAGTATCACATTATTTTTTTTACTGAAAGTGATATTCTCTTATTAAATGTTTAATATGTAAAAATTCACAGTGAAAAATTCTACACAATATGCTAAATAGAAGCCTAGTTCATATAAAATATGTATTGTTTCAGATTTCTAAATGCCTTATGTGCAAGAGTGCAAAGAGAATTCTTCAGTATGTATGCTAAAATGCGATGGTAAATGGCATTACACAAATTCAATCTGCCATAGACCACTAACAACTACTTATCAAAGCCAAAATAAACAAATGAATCATTAATCTGTGAATTAAAGTATATATTCTAAATTATTATCATGGAAGACTAGGCCTTTATCTTTAAAAAGGCTTTAAAAATCTTATTTCAATCACTCCTTTTACATCAAATGGATGTAAAATGTAGCATTATCTGGGTACTTTTGCAGCTTTTCTGATCCTTCAGCTTCATGTTCTCAGCTATCCTTCCTTTCCTGATGTCATTTTCCAGTAGACTCCTCTGTAACACCCATCATTAGTCCCATTTCTTCGCAATCTCTCAGCTTGATTGATACCATCAGATAATAAAACAGCTACTTTGACAATATCATACAGGAAATTAAAAGTGCTGCTTCTCCAACAAATATCTGTGAAAAGCCTGACTTCTTGGAGCATGGTTTTACAGATAACTATTAACTTTAAATCTAAAACATTTAATCTATGCACCACATATTGCTTATTTTTCTCTCATTTTCCTGTCTCGTGACATTGGCATAGCAGAATCAGCAGGTTCTATGTGAACAAAATCTTAGGACATATAATTTATTGCCACTTCTGAAGATTTTTTTTGCAAGCTACAGGCACTAAAGAAGTGTTTTGTAAAGACTGGATTTGATAACTTTTATTTCCAGGAAAAAATTATCTTGTCTTTTTCTCTAAAAAATTGTAACTGTGAAGGATTCAGATACTGTATTTGGCTTTATCTATTAAAGTAAACACTCTTATGTTCATATCTAAAAATCTGTCAATATATCTAAGAAAAAAAACACCACCACAAAAAACACAACTTAAAAATCCCTATCCAAGATCACTATTATATGGAGAGCATAGTCAACTTTAAGAGTATTAAGAGATTACCAATTAGGTTCTTTAGTACATCTATCCTACTACCCTACCACTTCCAATTACTGCCTTTAAATCTGTGTAGGAGCCATAGACTATATTTCCTTCATTGTGGAGAAAAATAGAGTACACATACGTAATTCCACATCTAGCCTTCATGCTATTCACTGCCAAGGCAGTTTAGAAAGCAGTGAAGGTATTTCAAAGGAAAACATATAGAGCCTCACTCTGCCATCTTAATGCTCCTTCACATTCCTTCTGCAATACTATACTGCCTCTTAAGTACATCTTCAGCAAGCAAGGCTTTCAAAATAAAGACCCAGGTGGGCAATCCAACATCATCACCAGTACTTAGATTTTACCATCACACAGTAGCCATACTACTAAAAGAACATATAGCTACATGAGAACAGAAAATGATGGATAGGTTTAGAATTGAAATCAAATAAAACTTTTACCACAAATTTTAAAATTAACTCTGCTGATGTCACCTAGCATTTTAAATTAAAATAAAAAGTAAAAAAAAACCCTACAGACTTAAATATACAATCAAGCTTCCCACAGCAGAACTGCAGAGTAACTCTGGACAAATAATTGGGTTTGGTTTTTATGGGCATAATAGAGGGGAAGTGAGGACTGTCCAGTGTATGGCTGAATAAAATCTCAACATTCAGACAGTCCTTCCCCAACAACAGATGTCTTCTCTAAGCATGTTATGTTATGAGTAGTCTAGAACATTGTTTTAATTGGAAGAATACATAGATTTTTAATCCAAAAGAAACACCCATTATGCTTAATTTAACATTATTCTAACAAGCTGAAAACCAACAGGAAAATTTGCTCAGTTACAGTATGGTGCATCTTATACTAAAAGGACAAAGGTAACTGTCAGAACCATGGTTCTGAAAAAAGTGCTGAACGCAAAGTATTGTCTACATGTAACAAAAGCAACTAAGAATTTGAAGCCAAACTCATCACTGTAATTCCTAAAGCATAACTAGAGACAGCAGAATATGGCTGCTGTGGAGTAACGACTGGTACTAGTTTAGCAGATGGGGTGAGTGTTGACCACAGAATAGATTAGAAATTCTCAGAAATTATTTTAAGGTAGTTTTGGTTTTACTTTGGTTTTAGTACAACTATAGAGAACATTTTAGTAAGACTTAAGCTTTTCAATGTATTGCATGCTAGACCCATCTTGGTCATAATTTCAATATAGTACAAGTGACAGATTCGCAAGAAATTTCTGAGCTAGAAGTTCCTTCTGAATTTCTTTCAAGTTCAAAAAAGTGATGGAATTATGTTAAAGAAATACAGTCATTTAGTTTTACATGAAATTAAGTTCTATTGAATTTGCTCTAGAAATGACCTGTTGTGCAACATACAGTAACTCTGTATCTAATTCCGCAGTTCTGCCGTAAGTGTAATCAGGCTTTAGTATACCCGCTTTAGAATTTTTGTATATTTATAAATATTTTTGAGAAAATAAAAGTCTTAAACTTCAATCTGGGATTAAACCTACTTCCTTCTAATAATTGATGCCAAAGTCCTCCTTCCAACTTACATATACACTCATCTCAGCGGTTCCTGGGTGAATACTAAACTGTTTAACAGGTACACACCATGCACAGTTTTTGCTTTAGTTGACTGAAATACACTTATTACACCCATCAGTTGTAGGAAAGCTGAAATAAAAAGACTGAAATCATTCTGATGATAAAGAACTTCTTTAGCCTTCAAAAGGAAGCATACTTATGGATGTTCCATTTAACATGTAGGCAGCAACAAATACAGCTACCAAACCCAAGTACCACGCAACTAAATATTCTGTCAACAGAGAGGCCAAACTGCAACCATCATCAGTGTGGAGATTCAGCACTGGCCTTCGTTCTGCCAGAGCTACTTCTAAACATATCTTTTTTGTGGGTTTTTTTGGCTTGGAGAACTGTCACAGCACCTCTAGGGTCTGTGAGCTACAGCCTGCTCACAGACTGCTTAACAGCTACCCGTAAATACAAAGGGTCTGACCAGTCCAACTTGATGCATTCTGGCAATCTTTATCATCTTAAGCTGTCCTTTGGAATACCTGTTCTATGCCTCAAAGTGTCTTTTCCACACATCTAAAAAAGGTTACTGCAACTTTTTAGAATTCACTAGGTTGTAACACTGGGCATAAAGTTACACATCTGTATAGGCTGAACAAATACACAAAAGCCTTTTATTCTCCCAGGTCAACATTTCCAAGAAGAAAGGACATATTTTAGAGGAAGAGATGAGGCCTGAACATATGGTTGCCATAACCAGTGCGGTGTAAGTTAATAGAGAAAGACTGGAGAGAAGGACAGGGTAACTCAACCAGTTTCTCTTCCTTAATACACCTTAGACGCACTCATAGACACTGTATTAACAAACCAAAATATCACATGCATAACAGGCATAAAGAAAAGGAGAAAAAGAAGGCATTTTGCTAATTTCCTAGTTAGCAGCAAGTACAATATCCCCCCTTTTGGAAAGGGAGCTGGAAGCCAGTGGCAATAACAGAACAATTTAGCTTTATTGGCCTGGAAAGTTTATGATTAGCATGGGAGGTCTGAAGCCTGCTGATCACTACAAAAATAACATTTCACTTTGATGCACGTCTATCAACTCTCACTATATTAAAATGTTTTTCTTTCTAAATGTGTGTTTCAGCTGCTGTGTCTGGCCACCATGTGATATGAAAGTGAGGATCTTCAGACTATGTAACATACCAGGTTTAAATCAGTATTTCGCACAAGAAAATTTAACAGACACTGATTATTCTGCATGCTTGTGTGCTTGCAGTGGTTTGAAAAGACTTCAAGCTAATATAAAGTACTGACTCCTGCAATCACACACTGGAATAAGCAGCACAGGTTTGCCTAGAAGCAAGTATTTTGTGGCAAACTGAGTGGACAGTTGCAATTTTTTTGAAATGAAACTACAGAAAAATAGACAAAATTTGAATGTATAAGGCAAGATCAAAATTGCACAGTAAAAGCGTATGAACTACCAAATGTTCACCATATATACTCTATCAAACACAGTGAAAAGAACAGATTTGTGTGTTGGCAGAAGTACAGCACCTTAAGCATTTGTGCAATAAAAATGTCAGACGCAACAATCAGTATGAAACGGTATTCTTCTGGAGGATTTTAATATTTGTTATAAGCTGATATATTACACAAGCTAAATCTTTCTTTGCAGCTATCTTCAGTATTTTTTTCAGCCAGAGGCACACTCTCTTCAAATGTGCCAGTGACTTGAGGATCTGGGACTGTCTTACCTAAACATATGTTGCCTTAAATTAGGCTAACAGTAACAAAGAATGAACTGCAGTTGCACTGAGAATTAATCATAGGATAGTTAGGGTTGGCATTAAGGAATATATGGCTTAAGAAGGCAAAGATATTCACAGAGCTGCTGGTAACTTACAGCCTCATGTTCTGTTTTCATGCAGCACATAAATCTCCCTCTGTCCCCTCATCATTGTGCAGTACGAGAAGGGTTAATAGTGGTCTTGCATCTATGGCAAGAGTCAGGGACTCTGAAAGGTTCTTACATTTAAACAGAAGTGAAATGAGCTATCTGTGTTTCTAGATGGACAACCATGTACCAGTTGTATCTTGAGCTGCCTTCAAAGGAGCATGGCCAGCAGGTCAAGGGAGGTGCTTCTTCCCCTCTGCTCTGCTGAGACCCCACCTACAGTACTGCATGCAGCTCTGGAGTCTTCAGTACAGGACAGATACAGACCTATTAGAGGGGGTCTAAATGACAGCCACAAAAATGATTAGAGGAATGAAGCATCTCCTATGAGGGGTAACTGAGAGAGTTAGGGTTGTTCAGCCTGGAGAAGAGAAGACTCTGGAAGACCTTTCTGCAGCTTCTCAGTATTTAAAAAGGGCCTCTAAGAAAGATGGGGAGAGACTTCAAAGCAGGGCCTGTTGCAACAGGACGAGGGGTGATGGTTTTAAACTAAAAGATGGGAGATTCTGGCTGGATGCAAGGAAACTTTTTTTTACAATGGGGGTGGTGAAACACTGGCACAGGTGGTCCAGAGAGGTGGTTGATGCACCATCCCTGAAGGCATTCAAGGCCAGGTCGGATGTGGCTCTGGGCAACCTGATCTAGTTAAGATGTCCCTGCTCACTGCAGCAGGGCTGGACTAGATGACCTTTGAAGGTCCCTTTCCAACCCTAACTGTTCTATAACTCTTTGATTCTATGATTCATTTCCTGTTTTCTGTTTTATGTATTTTTACTGAACAAACTGAGCAAAATCTGGCACAAACATCAGTCTCTGATCAAATAAAGAACCAAACTCTGCAACCTTCCAACCAAAACCAACAGGACTCCCCAATGTCGACACAACACTGGAGTATTCGTTGCTTTGATCAAAGAAGGACAAGAATGCGTATTTAAGACACTTGGTTTCATGCGAGATTAACTTCAGTTGACTTACCAAGTAGCAAAGAGCTCAGCCATGAGGAGACAGAATACTGTGTACAGTTTAGTATCTATTAAAAGTTTAAGACCACCAAGGTACAGTGATGACATACATGCTGTCAAACTGACAGAGCAAATGGTTAACTCAGACATATGGCATTTGTTTGCTCTAACCCACTCAATTGGTTCTACGCATTTAAACTTTTTAATAAGCATTTTCTTGGCTACATTTTCAAACCACTGACTTTTTACCAGATTGTTTCTAAGGTGTGAGCTAGTGCTTATAAAATACAGTCTTACACCATTCAGATTTCTGCTTCTGGCTATACGGTTTTAATAGCTCTGTACTTTAATTCAGTTTCCAGCACCATAAATCATAATTACTATGGAAGATGTACAGAGCAGGAGATAAACTTGTAATAGGAATTAATGCCATAAATTAATTCAGGCTGACATATTATGCCATCACTGCCCATATAAGCACAGTAAGAATGCAAAAAATTTAGATATTGTGGAACTCTTAAACAGTGGGAAAGATACTGCTGGTCTGAGTAAAATTTTAATTTAATCACCTTTCACTGCTCCAACAAAAAAACAAATGCTTTATCCTTTCCAAAACCAGGTTAGATTAAGATTATTATCTGCAAGACTCTGAAAATCATAATAATGAGTAAAGAATAAGAAGAGGCTAAGGAATGACTACTGAAACAGGGGTTAACACCCTATTAGGAACTAAACCGCAGAGCTGATATAGGAAATTAAGAAGCTGATGATGGGAAGATGTGTGCTGAGTGGGAGGAGGAGGAGTCAGACTAACCATCAAGATTGAGATAAGAAACTGGAAGACAAGTTGAGAAAAGTGCAGGGACTAAATGGTTTTGAGGTAGAATATCAGGGCTCTAGTATGAACCCATGGGTAAGGGAGGACTTACACTTCTCAGGCAGAAACGAGCTATTTAAGGAAAGTTAGGCTGTTCAGTGTTCTTCCATCTTCCCATTTCTTGCAATCTAGACTAATTACACAGCTATTTGTCACCAGACAAAACTTCTGTTCCCTTCCTGCTATAGTCCAGCAAAGGAATTTGAGGATAGAACGTAAGTACAACAGACGCTGTCCATGTAACTACAAACTCTTCATGCTATAAAGCAGGACAATCTGTTCTGTAGATGGTACATTAATACAGAATGCCATAAGGTTTGCCATACACATTAAAAGGATCCTATGAAATAAATAACTAAATACATGTTATGTTCCTATTATTAGCACTATGTACCCAACTGAAGACATTAGGAATAATACTTTTACAGTGATCACTTTTTAAATTGATTATCCCAGGAAATATTGAAAGGTATTACATAAAATTATTCAGGTCACAATATAAAACGCTTGCTGAACAGGCAACAAGGATAAACTGGATGTGAAAGCTGTCTTACATACATCTTATGTACACCTTAGAAAGGATAGCAAACAGCAAGTAAAACACGCTCTATTAAAAAAAAACACAGACAAACCAAACCAAAACACAAACACAAGAAAAACCATCCCAAAACCCCCAAACATACACACTATATAAATAACACCAATGCTCCTAGAGAATACTATTTTAGTTTATAAAGACCATGGGCTTCCTGTGTAGGACAGGTTGCAGAGGAACAGCAAAAACTCTATGTAGGCACCACAACACTAACTGGGCTGAATGGCCAGAATTTGATCTGGAAGATTTTTGTTCCTCACTGTGTGTGAAAATTCTAGAATAATTTTTTAATTTGGCAAGTATTAAATTCAGCAATTTTCTTGAGACCCCACCTGGAGTACTGTCTACAGCTCTGGTGTCCTCAACATAAAAAGGACCTGGAACTGTTGGAACAAGTCCAGAGGAAGATCATGAGGATGATCAGGGGACTGGAGCACCTCCCGTATGAAGATTGGCTGAGAAAGTTGGGGCTGTTCAGCCTGGAGAAGAGAAGGCTGCGTGGAGACCTCATAGCAGCCTTCCAGTATCTGAAGGGGGACCACAAGGATGCTGGGGAAGGACTCTTGATCAAGGACTGTAGCAAGAGGACATGGGGTGATGGGCTTAAAGTGAAGCGAAGGAAGTTCAGCTTAGCTAGAAGGAAGAAATTCTTCACTGTGCAGGTGGTGAGGCACTGGAATGGGTTGCCCAGGGAAGTTGTGAATGCTCCATCCCTGGCAGTGTTCAAGGCCAGGTTGGACAAAGCCTTGGGTGGCATGGTTTAGCTTGAGGCGTCCCTGCCCATGGCAGGGGGGCTGGAACTGGATGATCTTAAGATCCTTTCCAACCTTAACTATTCTATGATTCTAAGTAACACAGCAGTTTACACTACAGATGTACTTTGAAACTATTTCTACAGCAAGCAATTTAGTAAAATATTTCAAAACCAGAATGAAGCACTTAAGTACTCAGAACATATTTTTAAAACAAGGCAGTAGTGACTTCAGGACCCAGTAAATCCCCACATTGCTGAAGGTCCTCACTACCACATGCACTGCAGTGCAATGCAGAGATATCCAATTAGTGTTAACATCTGGTCCAAGTACAGCAAAATTTAGCTGCAACAAGGTAAACCAACCATCACTGAGTTAGGTCTATATTGCCAAATGGCTTCCACCATTGTTTCATCTCCAAAACTCTCAGACCTTTTACACCGTGCTACGCCCAGAGCTATTACAGCTGCTATAACACTGTAAAAGAAATGCTCAACAGGACTAAGGGAAGACTTTGTGCAGGAAGCCTGCAGCTGTTTTTAAAATGAACTCTTGATTACATTTTACTTTTTGTATGCAGTCAAATTCTCATGCACTCTTTGTCCTTCAAAAACAGGAACTTCAAAGAAAAAAGGGAAAAAAAAGCCCAAACATAAAACATGTACAGTTCTCAATAAAAAATAAAAAAAAAAAGCAAGCTGTAAATGCTAGAGGGTTAAAAGTTCAAAAATATCTGTCTTTTCATTTTCCAACATACCCACCCTAAGAGTAGGCTTCATAGCTTTCCTTAACAATGTTCTTAAAACTGAGGAGAACACATGAGCCAATTTCCTCCTCCTCTCGGGTAACTTCAGCCCCTGAAGGTTTAAAGCCAGCCCTGTAAACAGCGATGTAGGTCACTAATGCTGGAATTGCTCAACCTGACTTTGTGCAGCTGTACCAGCTCTGGGATACATGATCCTCCTGTGCCAGGAGTCAGGTTTCTCCACACAAGCTTTACTGGCAATGGTGCCAAGGAATTAACCAGAGACTTAAGTCACAGGGTGGTTTTATAAGATTCCAGAAAAGCCAATCTGAACAAAGTAAGCTCTAAGCTAATAACTAAGGTTTCTAAAACCTTATCATAGAAATTAATTACTGCTGAGTAGAAGGCTGGCATGCCAAAATGTTTTCAGAACAGTAATATTCTGTAGATGACAGCCCAAGACACAGCTGCTGAAATAACAGTCCCCCATGTGAAAACCGAGGTTTACTGGTAAAAACTTCCACAAAAGATTTGCATAAATCAGTGTACACACTCAACACAGCCACCACAGAGCAACACCCCTAGATACCTGGTTACAGCCAGAGCAGAGAGCTCCCTACAGGTGAAGATGATGTGTTTTGCCATTTTTTAAATACACTGTTGCTTCTAAAGAAATGTCTACATAGAATGAAAGAATCATAGAATAGTTTGGGCTGGAAGGGACCTTCAAAGGTCATCTAGTCCAATCCCCCTGTAGTGAGCAGAGACATATTCAACTAGATCAGGTGCCCCCAAAACACATCCATCCTGGCCTTGAATGTCTCCAGGGATGGTGCATCCACCATCTGGGCATCCTGTGCCAGTATTTTAGAACCACATGATACTCTGCAGGCAGATAGAGCTCACTCATGTCCTCCAAACTGGAGGGTAAACTCTTCAATCTCTGCACTGTATAGATGAAGGATGAAAAGCATAAAGATTTCACAGTGTTTGGTGTGACTGCACTTCTTTCTGACAGGAAGTATCAGTACCAGGCATACTCAGTATCAGCATCATGTGGCTACAGAGCTTCTCTAATGGCAAGGAGCATGAGTGAAGAAACCTTGTATCTGTCTGCCAAAAAGCATGGCAAAAGATCACTTCAAAGCAAACTGAAAACAGATTTCTTGAGTGCATATGGCTTTTGGCTGAAAATTTCTGACTGAATGTCACATGCATGCCTCAGTCTCAGGGGTGCCACTTTATTGTAACTATTATCTTACAAGAGACTAAAACCAAAAGAGGAGAAAAAAAACCCAAAGGTACACTAAAGAGGAAACATTTTTAATTAAATCTCTCCAGAGAGACCAAGCCTTTTTCTAGATTAGGACAGTGAAACGAACTCATGACATTAATAAAAACTTTTAATATATTTTATATACATATATAAAAATATAAAGTTTTAAGTCAAAAGCTTCCCATTAGAATTCTGTACACTCCTCTGAAACAGCCAAGAGAAATAATGTGTTTCAGGCAAAACTTTTTCATCTGGGGGGTTTCCAGCAGCTGGCCAATAGAAAGTCAGTAAAACACATTCACATTATCTCAAGGACACAAATCACAAATTATACATAGGTGCAAAAGAGTATCACACTTTGTATTACAAAGGAAGGCAAAAACAAATGCCAAGATTTCATTTGGATTCCACATTATTTACTTGCAAACTGTAACTCTATCCTCTCTGCATGTTCAGACTGAAGGCATCTCTGACCAAGTTCTGCAATGAATCTCTGCTGTCACTAATGACCAGTTGTCGTGGTTTAACCCACAGCCAGACAGCTTATTACCCACTCCCCCCCTTCTTGCGCTCCCCCTACTCCTGGGGGAACGGAGAGGAGAATCAAAAAGAAATGCAACTCTCACGGGTTGAGATAAGAACAGTTTAGTAACTAAGGTATAACACAAATCACTACTGCTACCACCAATAATAGTAATGATAAAGGAAATAACAAGGGAAGAGAATACAACACCTCATCACCAGCCGACCGATAACTCGCCCCCCCCAGCCTGACCAAGCACCGACCGATACCTCCTCCAACCCTGCAGTCCCCCAGCCCTTCCGGTCCCTCCCAGTTACATCCTGGGCATGACGTGCTGTGGTATGGAATACCTCTTTGGTCAGTTTGGGTCAGGTGTCCTGTCCCTGCTTCCTCCCGGCTCCCCTCCTCCCTGGCAGAGCATGAGGCCCACAAAGTCCTTGGCCAAACCAAAACATCATTGTTTTTCAGCTCTGTTCCCAGCTGAAAGTCAAAACACAGCACTGCACCAGCTACCAAGAAAGAGAAAAATGACTGCCACTGCTAAACCCAGGACACCAGTCTTATGTTACCCACTGCAGACTGACAGCATCTTTTGAGCCATGTTCTCTGAATTCTGCTAAAACCTTTCATAATCAACCAGTGATGATTTTTCCTTTTCTGTTTAAGATATTCTGCAACAAAATGATATGAATTAACACCACCATTTATTTAGAGTTGTAATTTTGTTGTGGTTTTAACGTTAAGCAAATGATCTTTACAAAGATATGAGGAGATAGAAACTAAACCTCTGGACTGGTGACAAGAGAGCCCACAGTTTTCTGCAAATGCTGACTTAGGCTTTTCAGTGTTACTATATTACTTTATCTACAAATTATAGACTATTACATAGCTGAAAAATACAACTGCAAAGTGGATGATGCAGAACAGACCCCCTTGTGCTACTCTGCCACTTTTAGAAGCACTTGAAGTAATGACTTCTGACTCTATATGTAATTTATCAGAGTAATTTCATTAATAATCTATTAGAAACTACATGAACCTAATTACTGCATTAATGACAAGTAACAGAGTTCGCTCAAGCACTCGGGTTGTGTCCCATTCAAAACAGGATGCTTGTTTATTTTCTGATGTGTATTACTTCATGTCATTGCATCCTAAAGTTCATTACAAAGCCAGAAAACAGACTATAAATATCAAAAGATCAGAGCTATCCTGATGGCTCCTCAAGCGCTAAGCTCTTACCTGTCTTTAGGAAGTAAATTCTGAAAGCTCTCTAGTGAGCAAGCTGGCTGCCATAACATTAACATAACACAACACATAATGTAACACAACACAACATTACATTACATAACATGTAGATGACTCTTCAGCAAAAGGCATGAGGTGCCAGCAATTAGCCTTCACACTGGATTGCTTGGGCAGAGAGCAGCACTCATCACTGCAATACAGCTTCATATACAGCCAAGAAACCATGACCCCCACAGAAAATACCCAGCTGTATTCTCTGCTAGCCTGTAATGAACAAACATATTTTCTGAAATTTGAAGGCGCAGCACTATAGGCATATTTTTTCCTGAAAACTGTCCTAATTTTTTTGTCCATCCAAGTACTCTTCACCTATATTCTCAATCCTAGAATCAAACAAGACATTTTCCCTTCTTCCATTTAGTTGATGTGCCTTTCAAATAGGCCTGTACACTCGATTACCTAGTACAAGGCATCACTTCATTAGTCATTGTGTCCACACCACCACATTATTTAATTAATAACCTGTCAACTAGAGGCTGAATCTAATTACAAAATGTTCCTAGGAAATACAGTGTTCTGTACATGAACATTTAATATTCCATTTTGAATAGAAGCTCTGGCAATAATTTAATGCTCTATTTCAGTTATGCTATTTCACTCCAGGATAACACAAAGCCTAACTACTGTAAGCCCAACTCAAATGGAGCTCTGTCAAATGTGTTCTCTCTTTCCAGAAAAAAAAAAAAAAAGAAGGCAGCAACACTATAGTTCTTCAGCAATAAGCAGACAGAGGTAGCAGTGATTGCCAACTCAGAAGCACATCATGGTAATCTCCAAAAAATTAAACTGTGCTTATTCTCACACATGGGGGCAGGGATGAGATACGGATGAACAGACAGGGGATGGACAGACAGGACAGCATCTTTTTGCTCCAGTTTGGAACCTACAAGACAGCCTCTGAAGATTATTAATGGAAAACAACTGCCCCACCTAATCTTGATCCAGAGATGTACTGTCGAAAGTGCAAACACAGATCACATATGAGCAGGAAACATACCTTGGCATGCTCTTCTTATTTGTAATTAGGGAAATATACCTGTGCTATAAACATGTGAGCCTGAACAGTTTGTAACAGTTCTTAATAAAATCAAGGCTTTCGTGGAAAATACAAACTTATTAATTCAGGCAATTTCTTCCTGCATGAAGAAACCATAAATTCATGTCATAAACATCTAGAGTCAAGCAGAGGGCAGGTGTAGGGCTTTAAAATGACCTTAATACAAAAGAAACAGATGGCCACTATAACTACACTAATGGGATAATAAAATTGAACCTGAAAAATAAAAAATCAATTGGCAGTCAAAATAAAAATAAAAATACATTAGGAGCACGATGTAGGTCTAACTGATATTTAAAACTTGAACTCAAGGAAGTGGTGAAGAAACACAAGGCACATCTTATTTGCTTATTCAGGACATACTGGAGGAAGCTGAGTGTTTCATCTATTTTACAGAATTTTTGGAATTTATAGACAGTGCAATGAATTTGACACCCACTTTTCATTTTCAACACATGACCCTTTAGAAAATCTTTCAGGGCACAATTACCTTGAAACAGGCTCAAAACACCTGAATAAAGTCCTATTCCATATGCTTTCTAACTCCTGCATATGAGGCTAAAAATACAGAGCTTTTTGTGTAATATCCAAAAGCAGAATATCATGCTAAATATATAAATATTCTACTTGTCTAACCGGCAAGTTAACATCAACTTCCCTAATAAAGATTCATGACTGAGTCCCTTAAGTATTACTGAAAAGACCTAATGATATAGAGTTATTACTTCTAAAAAAAAAACCCTTTAATAATAAGCTTGTTATTGTAATTCCACCAACATTTTTAATGTACAATATTATTTTGTGATCTATGCTGCCTCAGGAGAGTGTTCTAGACAGTTTACTGAACAGTTCTGGACAGAAACATTCTGCACTGTTATTTTAAATGCAATAAACATGTAGTGTAAACATTATCCTGATTTGCTGTAGGCATTGTACTAAGGAGAAAACAATGATAAATTGATAATCTTTCAGAAAAAAAGGCAGCTCTCTGAATTCATACTAACCAGCAAGTTTCTTCTGCAATTGAAAACGCTGTGCAATTGCCACCAAAATTACAACAAAGTGACCTTTATTAAAAAAAGTTTTGAACACAACTGGATAGGGCACGTGAATTACATAGCTAATCCTTGGCACACAGCTTTTCTGTAAATCTCATTCCACAATTAATACTCTGGCCAACATCTGGTTAACATGTGTAACTTACTTTATTCAAGTTACCTTTTCTTATTTTTCATGTCACTGCCAAAGCTGTAGCTGCTAGAGCTACAAGCTGACTATTTAAAAGCCTCAGGAAAATTCAAGGTTGTTTTTTTTATCTGTCTAGCTAGTATATAGTGATTTAGTTTCCTTAGAATGCCTGAGATTCTCTCAATAAATTAAATGCAGAAATTTTAACAAAAACCTTTCTCTGCTCTACCAGAGAATTGTTTACCCATTGATTTGCTTCAGTGTATGAGTGGGCATGTTGCGCTACGTATTTAGGCACACTAGGTTAAAGCAAGAGTCATTAGATTAAATCATGAGTTAGCTAGACACAATAGGTAGGATTAAGACTTATGAGTCTAATTCAGCAGAAGCAAGGCAAAATTTAGTCAACTAGTGTACTTAGAGTTACAGAAACATAAATGAAGTTTCAGCATTTCTGCTCTGAATGAAGTACCCAGGCACAAGTGCTTTTAATCCTCTTTCTCAAAGGATAAATATCCTTCAGCAGAACTAGTGTGTTCACAATGACTGAAAATAGAGAGGAGCAGGAGACGGTAATGAGAAAAAGAATGTCAAAACCCACTCCCAGCTTCACAGGAAAAGGAGTAAGAGCAAGGGCAAGCATCATGATGAAAGCCACTATTTCATGAGGGAGATGAAGTAAATGGAGAAGGGAAGAAACACAAGATCTTACTAACTATACACATGCCGAGCTGTAGACATGGCACTTCAAAATTTGCATGTGTTTGTAGCAAAACCAAAAAGAAATAATTTCTTCAGCTGGTGTACTGTAAAATTGCATCATATCATATAATCAGAAAACATACTCCTGAGATTTATACCTGTGCAATCTAAATAGTCTGCTATCTTTTCCATATACTGACATCAATGAAACTATGCCTACTTATATTTTTACCTTATATTTTAAATGGCATTTAATAAAAAATGTATAGGAACAGCATATCCAGTTCTCTTCTAGAATTCTAACTACAGTAGTAAATAATAGGCAATGAAGCCAATTTGGTGACTTATTCAAAGCTTTGCTAGAGGAGCACATGCATCAAACTATCACTGGATCACAGTGAACAATCAACACACTTCAAAACCTCCAGAATTCATCCTGTTGTGTAAAAATAAATATAGCCAATGGCCATTTCCCTGACACCATTCCCTTGCATAACTAACCTATACTCTTTAAGAATAAAACAAAACTCCAGCACTCCGGAAGGAATTCTGCAGCTGTTGGTTTTGGATCTATAACTGCTGTGTAAATTACCAACAGCATTCTATACAGGGTTTTCCAATGTATACCAAAACATAACCTTTTCACTTAGCTTTTTTCTGGCTTTGTAACAATAACTGTTTAGAGAGACAAAACAAACTGCAGAGAGAGCTTAGAAATTAATTCAGTACCCAAAGTGTTATTTGCGTCACTCCACAAACACCAGCATGCCATTACCAAGATGTCAGCATACTCTGGGTTTTAAAAGATAGTGTCCCTTCTTTTAAAATATGGAAGAACATCTCCAAATATAAACTACCATATAAATTCTCACTGGGTCAAAATCATACTACAGAATTAGTTTTTGTCAAAAGCTGTTCAACAATTCTTTCACTACTACATTGAGCATAAGAAAAAATGTTTCAGTAAATGCACATGTATCATTGACTTCTGGCTTTTGTATTCCATCCACTGAACTCTCAAGGTTTTAAAAGCAGAGAGGCTATTACAAAGCCTACCACTCTTGAAGTATTGTTACACGAGTTCATTCTTTTGTTCCACTTGAAAGTGTTTTTACAAAATGTCACTGAAGTCAGGCATGCCCATGACCATGACACTGGGTAAGACTAATATGCAATACACTTAATCTAATGGTGGCTTTGAACTAAAACTCATTAGAACAAATAGACTGATCACAGGTTTTATGACTTTTCATCAGAATTATGATGAATGATACAGCAGGAAGCCTGAATATGCTAGTCTAAAGGATGCACTTAGGATGTGAGCTACTGAAAGACTCAAAAGCCAGAACAGTAAGAAAGGGTGTACTTATGAAGACCCAATAGCAACACCAACATCAAATTTCTCAGTTATCGAGCCAAAACTATCTAATTCCTTACCTTCCCAACCTCAGAACAAACACTAACTCTCTCAGTAAGGAGGCACAATGAAGCATAAAGCAGAAGCAGTAAAAATGATGGGCAGATAAAAGGCAATAGACATTATAGAACTTGCTACTGTTTTAGATCTTGCTGAAGGAAGTAAACCCAGTCAGAACAGATAACCACTTCTACACTGCAGCAGGCCAGAGATGGCTCAAATGAAAGAGGTCTGCCACTATTTAAAAACTAATTAAATACAATAATAAGGAAGAAAGTCTAATATGGAATTGTCATTGCAGGGGCTGCCAGGACAGGCTGTAATGTGACTGCTGCAAACATGGTAGTATCTTTAAGGAATCTGACTGAATCTAAATAAATCAAAGATAAAGCCCTCTTAGATTTTCAATGTCACTGTGGTACAGTAAAGCCCACAATGCAACTTGACCCCTACAAACATGAAATAAATAAAAGGTGTCATAGTTATCAACTACAGTGAGCACAAAACCGGATTGCTGGTGGATTAAACCAGGATGACACTGTCCTTATAAAAGTGAAATTACATTGTGATAAAAATATTACCAGAAATGTAATCCAAAATAGTAAAAAGAAAAAAGCTTCAAGTAACAGCAAAGTTTTAAACCAAAAAGGAATGGAATACACATTCTAGCCTCATATAAAAGTCAAACAGTTCTTTATAAAATAAAGATGTAAATATCGACTTATCTAGCAATTTTATCTGCTCTTCTACTTTAGCAGCACAAACACATGACACAAAATACCTAGGAAAATACAAGAGGGTCCATCAACTATAACAGAACACTGTAATCTAGATGCTACAAGTATACAGAAAATTGATGCCACTTTTGCAAGTACATTTGCAAAACCCGCTGGTTTAGATTAATCTCTGGCAGTTGGGACTATGTGGAGAGGATAATATCTGACTATGCTGTTATACTTACACCTTTAAAACTTTACTATTGTAGGGAAACATAACCCAAGAAAGTGTAGGACAAATTAACTGCTGTACAGAAATTTCATGTGCCTCACTATTAAATCCCCAAATTTAAGCGCATGCATTTCCCCTAACCTCTCAAGTCCCCAAGGGAAAATAAACACACATGTACACCTCCCTGCCCCTCCCCCAACAAAAAAAAAAAAACACCAACCAACAAAACCCAAAAATCAGCCAAAAAAGAC
This sequence comes from Neopsephotus bourkii, assembly GCF_033783945.1. Lineage (NCBI taxonomy): Eukaryota > Metazoa > Chordata > Aves > Psittaciformes > Psittacidae > Neopsephotus > Neopsephotus bourkii. The sequence continues at coordinate 6,159,308 of NW_026900826.1, forward strand.
AACCCTAAAACAAAACCAGAAATCTTGTGATCTCAACATGCATCTTTGGTCTACTAAGCCTTAGCACTGACCTATTTATTCCCTATGGAAAAATTTCTGTCAGAAGCAGCAGCAGAGAGCAATTAAAAAGTATCAGAGTATTCAGTCCATTTGTTAGTTTCAACAACTTTGTAACTGTTATTTGAAGTCTGAAACCAACTCTGTGCTACAGCTGGAAAAAACCCTCCACATTGTGGCATCTGAAAAGCATTCAATTGTATAATAATACCTGATACTATGTAAAGCAGATGTTCTCAAACTAGAGCCCACTGCCCTCATGAGATTAGTAAAGACCTTCTAGGGGTCTGCAGTTCCGTCATTTTGCTTGTAAAGCTCGTGCAGCTACCTAACGGGGCTTCATAGAGGGCAAAAGGTTCTCCAGAAAAAAACAAATCTCTTCTCTCCCTGTTCAAGAAGTTATTTGAGCAACCTGGACAGAAGGGGGTTCTTTCTCACCTCTTTCTGGCCATTGTCACTGCTTCTGCTGTAATTCCTAGAGAGTAAGAGAAGAGAAGCAGCAAGCTGTAGGGACCAAGCAACTTTTCTTGCCTTGTTACGGCATTTTGCCTTCCTCTTCCGAGCAGAGCCAGATATTTCTCTGCCACATACAGAATCAGGAGAATCCTGTGAAACTACTTCAAGGTCAACATAGAAAGGTCAGCTCCCACAACTATGAAAGTTGTGGGTTTACTGTCAAGGCAAGGCTTTTGGTCTGAAGGCAATCTCGCTAACTTCATCAGTATCACCACATATGCTGATCATTAGACTGCTGTGAGATCTCTCCTAAATGCTCCAGTTCAGAAATACACTTGCTTGCTTCATAGTTTGGGTGAATTCTCTTCTTGATGGGAAACAGTCACAGCATTGCCTTACTTGTCTGAACGCAGACTGCTGCTTGGGAATCACTGAGAAGCCAAAGAAAACTTTACATTCAGAAAGCAAGATCACTCAAGAAAATTACTGGTTTGCAGTAGTCCAGTAAAAATACAGAGCCAAAAGTCAGTCCCATGTGAATAATGTCAGCTCTTAGAATGATACCATTTGAGGTATGATAAGCTACTGTTAATGTAACTTTCCATATCAGGTGACTTCAATTACTTCCCACTGATACACACTAAAAACTGCAGCATGTGCTGGACTTCCTATTTCAGTACAGCAATGCTCATTATTCCTTAAGGATTTTGTGTTGTCAGCTACTAGTTTTTTACTCTAGTGTAACTTTTTTCCCTACTAAGTATCTTTCTGGTTCTACCCATGTGAGATACATTAGTTAAGCATTTTCCTTAGTATATCTGTGCTTAGAAAAGCATTTTTGTGTTACAATACTCAGCCAGTCAGTAAAGCTTCAATTCATGAAAACACTTAAGCCTGCATGTAAATCCAAATATGCACGTAATCCCATTGACTTCAATAGGACTGCTTACTTGCTTAGCTAGGCATCTGTTTAAGAATCAAGGCCCATGTGAGCATAATGGTGTTCTTTGGCATGGACCCAATCCCTTAAAAAGGAAATATGCAGAAAGGAGACTGTTCAGTAAAGCTGCAGGAAAGCACAGCAGCTTTCAAGGGAACATGCATAGCATCAAAAATTACTTTTTTAACTATCTTTACAGAAAATTCTAGCAATCAGAGTTAACTGGGGAATCCATTACTGAACACCACCAGGATATTCTCAAATATAAACTGAGCGGTTTTAGGCACCCTTACTCTATAAAGGTGTTGGAAATCATAACCAGAGGAAAAGCTAATACTAAAGCATACAAGCATCTTCTCCAGGTGTGCTCATGCTGCTTCACACAACTCATCCAGTTACTAGGGAACATAACTGTCCAATGTTGCCGAACACTGACACTTTTCCTTCTTTTTATGGGCTGAACATAATCTATAGTACTTTTAGAATAATGTCTATTAAGTCTAAATTTGGAGTAAAATTTAAACTAGGTGCACTAATGTAACCAAGAATTCAGTCCTGCAGATTGAACTTCTACAAGAATTCAGTGCCCCTCTGGGTTTTATTCAATGGAGGGATTTACAAATCTTTATGTGAACAAACTATTTGTAGAAATTTCATTCAAAAATTGAAATTAGTTTGTAATGCTTCATGCTGTGATAAACACTGAAGCAAGATGTGGATTCACACAGTCCTACATCCTCCTTATCAGGTAACATCTTAAAATCACATGTATCAGCCCTTGTTCTGCTGGATCAAGAGCTAAAATTTACTGCCACTTCTACTGATGCTTTTGATTACAAGTTCTCCGTCAGCTCCACAGAAGTGATCATACTAAAATGCATTCCGTCTGAGAATAACTATTTCAAAGTACTTGAAATAAAAGAAATAAAATACTAACTTACTTAAAATAACATACTGGATACTGTCAGTGATCTCCTCCTAGATGACCCTCATAGACCTCCTCCTCAATGCCCATAATGAGGGCACACATCCAAGATGTGGAAATTCCAACATCCAGCGAGAAATTTTCACTTGTGTTCTCAAGCAAATACAGTTGATTTGAATATGGGGCAATGCTTTAGGTTCGTCAATGTTCCCTGTGGGAGTTACCCAATGCTGAGGCAAAGAACAAGAAAGAGAAATGCTCAACAGCCTGCAATGGATACTTACCTGGAAAGTGGGACTCCACTGCAAGTAACCGTAACTTCTGTGGGAAGTGGAACAGCTGTCACAGTATTGGTAGGTAACACCATGCAACATCAAGCAACATGATGACTGGGTAATTCTCATAGCAATAGTGCATAGCTTCAAATACCACTGAAAGCACTATAACATCAAAATGGGAAAAAAAATTCAACAACCTTCAAGGCTGGTAAGAAATAGAAGATCATAGAATCATAGAATGGGTTGGGTTGGAAGGAACCTTAAGTATCACTACTTCCAACTCCCCTGCCATGGCCAGGAACACTTCCACTACACCAAAATGCTTCAAAAAAAATACACCTTTTCAACATTTTCCAACAGAACATACTGAAACAATTTAGTAACAAAATAATCTAACTTAATCTGCATTTACTAGCATTTTAAAACTACAGACACTCAAAACCTGCAATACTTTTTGCCGCAGTGAGATACGCTACAAAATCCTGTAGACAGTGCTTCTCATTTCTAAATACAACCACTGTCATTGGAATCTGCTTTATAACAGGAGCATCAAAAGAATCTATCATGTATTTGAGAAAGCAGAAGAAGGACCTAGAAGACACCCAAGACAAAACCATTTTGCATCAAATTCAATCTAGAAAAATGAGTTAGAAAAACTGCACAGAAAAAAAAAGGTGGGGGGGGGGGGGGGAAAGAAGGAAAATAATTTCTCCCATCTCAACGTCCATGAAACTCAGGAACAGCAGTTTCTACCAGGCCAGTTTCATTCTTGCCACTGTGCGGTAAGTTTAATACTGGAAACCTGACCATTGGAACACAATGCAAGTGGTGAAACTGAGGACTTGACTTCTTCCCCTTTGCATCACTGATGTTCAAGAGAGTAGTAGCAGAAAGTAGCACAAGCCACTAGTATATGAAATGGCAGTGGTTTCATTCAGATTATTAAGATTTATTTAACAAGACTGGAATAATTCTCTCTCTCTCAGAATGGCACTTAAAACATCTGACAGTTCAAAAGACCAGACACCTGACAGGTAAGACTTTTATACCTACTTATATACTGTAAGGGTGGTGAGGCACTGGAATGGGTTGCCCAGTGAAGTTGTGAATGCTCCATCCCTGGAATTGTTCAAGGCCAGGTTGGACAGAGCTTTGGGTGACATGGTTTAGTGCCAGGTGTCCCTGCCCATGGCAGGGGGGTTGGAACTAGTTGGTTTTAAGGTTCTTTCCAACCGTAATTATTCTATGATTCTATGAAAAATAATGAAATTGGTAACTGACTGTTGCTTTAAGGGGATCCAATGTTATTTTCCACATTGCTCCTTTGAAAGCTAAATTTTGAGGCCTAAGTCGTGTATATTAACTGTTTTGAGTTTGTAGCATACATGGAGAAACCTGCTCAGAGGGAGAAATGATGCTTAAAGGAGACATGGCTTTGCTGTCATTATGTGCACAATCCTGTAGAGAACCATCAAAAGGAAAATGTAGTCTGATGAATTACCAGCCACCTTCTTGGAAGCACTTGTCATTATAGAATGTGGGAGCTTGAAGGATAGTTGATCACTGGTAAGGGATTAAAGGCACTGCTGAAAACATGCTTTGTCTGGAGGTGCTGCCGATTGAATTGCCTTTCTTGCCACTTTGGTTGGGGCAGAGTTTAATGCCTTTAACAGTTAATTTTTTATTGAAGAACTCGAGAGGTGAACGAGTTGGTGGCTCAGGTCTGACTCATTCATAACATTTTCTGAAAATCTTGCTTTTTACACCCTAAACAAAAGCTTCTGGGGTTGGTCATGGTCCACTTTAATTAACTGAGATGACATTGCTTGTTTTGCTGTGAGCTGAGTCGTGATTTCTCTCTCTAACCAAGGAGGCAGGGAACAAAGGCTACAGACTGGGAGATACATGCAGTGAGAGCTTCTCCTGTGAATCAGTTTTTGAACCTGTAAACAGAAAAGTGCAACCAGTGCCGCAGGTGCATTTCACTGAAGAATACAAAAGAAAGGCTGAAAAACAAACTAAGGGAGAAGAAATTGCAGAAGAATGGATGATGAAACAGTGTCAAAGATTGTCTGTAAAAGCCTGCTTTATCTGAAACAGAAAGCATGCTAAGGGGACTGTCCACCACAGACACCCCTATGTCTCTGCCATCGTTCAGAGGCAATTAACACTTCTGAAAGTCCCACTGAGCTTTAGCATTTGAAAAGCTATCTCCTAAAGCAGGGGAGATGAGGTGTTTCGAGTGCACTGGCTGTGCTTACACTGTGATATTCCACCACGGAGCTGTGAGTGGGAAGAAGCATCCCCTGTAGCAGGTACTTACCTTGGTGGTTTTCGTCATTAAGGTTAATATTTTAAAAAAGTTATTTTATACGTAAAGTAAAACCCTGAGGTGACTGATGGACCGTGGGAGAAAATACATTTATTGTTTCAGACCCCTGTTCTGTACATCTGACAAATTCTGCACACTTCCCTGAGATTCCTTCTGTCCCATTGTTCCCCCGGTATCAGTCCCCCTGTCTTCACAACCTTTTTAGGAGAAAAGCTTTTAGATGGTCACAGAACTCTGGGGGTAGCTAGGACTTGTTGGAGCAAGTCCAGAGAAGGGCCACAAGGACGGTAAGGGGGTTGGAGCAGCTCCTGTATGAAGACAGGCTGAGGAAGTTCAACCTGGAGAAGAGAAGGTTGCGTGGAGACCTCATAGCAGCATTCCAGTATCTGAAGGGGGCCTACGAGGACACTGGGGAGGGACTCTTGATCAGAGACTGTAGCAAGAGGACAAGGGGTGATGGGCTTAAAGTGGGTGGTGAGGCACTGGAATGGGTTGCCCAAGGAAATTGTGAATGCTCCATCCCTGGCAGCGTTCAAGGCCAGGTTGGATGGAGCCTTGTGTGACATGGTTTAGTGCCAGGTGTCCCTGCCCACGGCAGGGGAGTTGGAACTTGATGATCTTAAGGTCCTTTCCAACTCTAACTGTTCTATGATTCTATAAAGCAGTTAACCAAAAGTTTAACATGGGAAGAACAACTCTACAGAAAACATTCTCTGAGGGATGTGGTCCCAAGTTTCAGTTTTATTTTGCTCAGCAAAGCTGCACTGCAGGAGAAGGTAAATAAGATGAACCCATTTTTTCACAATGACTCATAGTGCAAAAATAAGCCTGAAGCTTTTCTTAAGTACTGTTTTCACTGGCTGGTTTATCGCAGTGCAGAATTTCAAACTAATACAACTACAAAAACATGAGGGTTTAAACTCCTAATACATTAGCTTCACAGAAAGTACATCATGGTTTGCTTGTACTGGCTCCTGAATAACACAGAACTATATGCTTGCTTTAAGAAACTGGTACAACTGAAAGGTTGAGCAGCAACAACTGGAAGCCCACATTTCAAAAAGCACTGTACAACAGAAGTCAAGCACTTAACAGTACAGGATGATCCTGTTAACACTGTTGTACCTGATCTACTTTGGGGCTGGTTTAGCTGGTTCTGTCCAGTATCTTGTCCTGGAAACAGTGTCGCAGGACAAGTGACAAGGACAGTAGAGCATCCATGAAGTATACTTTCCATAAAGCTACTTTAAAAAAGATAAGACAACTATAGATCTGCAATGAATCTGTCTGATTATCTTCATGTCTTACTGATGGGAGAAACACTGCACAGGCACCATAATTCTTCTGGAAAATCATAAGCAGCGAACAATGACACTCATATTGAAATTTTATTCCCAAAATTCTTACTTTTGCCCTTTCTTATGTACGGATTTACTACTACTTTTATCACTGAAGGGTGGTGGAAATCATATGAAGACTGGAATAAAGAATGAGCAACTATTACATAAGAAAAACACAAATGATGATATCATAGCCTGTTCCATAAAATCTGATTTTGTTGGTGAAAGCAGCAATGACATCACAGGTGCATGGAAGGGGGAGAGAAATCGCAATGTACAAGTATTACTTGCAAAACACTATCTTTTTTTCAATGTCTTGCTCTCCTAGAAAATAGGAATTCAAGCCCTACATCAGAAGGGAGAAACAAACCTACAAAAGCAGTTTCAAACTCCAGTTTAGCTTTAGTAGCTGTACAAATTTGTTAGTGTCCATAACAGAGGTGAATGACCTCGGACCAGTCTAAGAGTTCACTGTAAACATTCCAGAGTTCAGAAGTCATGTCCGGCACACTGTGACTTTGTGTTGGCAAAAGGGATTAACAAACTTCAGACGCCAAAGATAAACTGCACTTGCCACATACAGCCAACTCTAAACAAACAAGTCCTGCAGTAATAAAATCTTTTTGTTTTAATAAAATTCTATAGCTGTAAAACAATATCCTTGTGCAGGTAGGATTTCCACAGGTCAAAGACTTTTCAGTCTTGGCCCATTTCTTGAAATGTGAGCGTAAACTGCAACAATCCCCTTAAAATGAAGGCTTGCCATGGTAGGAGACATACAATTATTACAACTGTTTTTCGAGTCTTAAAAGAATACAGACGTTTCAAGCTGCTTCTATGCAGGCCACTGTACCTATCTAAGGGTTTAAATGCTGGGTATTCAGACACTAACATAGTTTCAACGCATGTGTATTTCTTCCATTGAATACAACAATAATCAGATGGAAAGAACATACTTCTGTATAACACTCAAGGGTTGCACAAAAACACCTGAACCTATTTTAAAAGTTGTTTCCTCCCCCTCAGCAAATGTTAAGCTGTATATTTAAAAATTTAGCACTCATCTGGCCCCAAAGGCAGGGTCTAATTTGCTCGTGTTCATATTTTTGTTTAAATATGCTCCACTGAATGTGTAGTCTCTCAAATCTCTTGATATTTCACATTCACTCCTTCTCCACCTTTAGTAGCAAAGACACCTCAAGGCACGCTTTTCTCTACATGAACTCTTTACGAGGATAATTCCTATGAGGAATATTTATTAACTGCATACATGTATGAACTTTTGTTTTCAAAAACATGGGGAAAAATAGCTGAGTTCTTCAGACTTAGGCACATACACAGTTAAAATAAAATGAAATTTGGTCTATCTGATGCCAACCTCATGAAGTTTAACCATGCCAAGTGCAAGGTCCTACACCTGGGTTGGGGCAATCCCAGGCACAGCTACAGGTTGGGCAAAGAAGAGATTCAGAGCAGCCCTGCAGAGAAGAACTTGGGGGTGCTGGTCGATGAGAAAATGAACATGAGCTGGCAGTGCGTGCTCGCAGCCCAGAAAGCCAACCTTATCCTGGGCTGCATCAAAAGGAGCATGACCAGCAGGCCAAAGGAGGTGATCCTGCCCCTCTACTCTGCTCGTGAGACCTCACCTGGAGTACTGTGAACAGTTCTGGTGTCCTCAACATAAAAAGGATATGGAACTGTTGGAGCAAGTCCAGAGGAGGGCCACGAGGATGATCAGGGGACTGGAGCACCTCCCATATGAAGACAGGCTGAGAAAGTTGGGGCTGTTCAGCCTGGAGAAGAGAAGGCTGCATGGAGACCTCATGGCAGCCTTCCAGTATCTAAAGGGGGCTATAGGGATGCTGGGGAGGGACTCTTCATTAGGGACAGTAGTGACAGGATGAGGGGTAATGGCTTAAAACTGAAACAGGGGAAGTTTAGATTGAATATAAGGATGAAATTCTTTCCTGTTAGGGTGGTGAGGCACTGGAATGGGTTGCCCAGGGAGGTTGTGAATGCTCCGTCCCTGGCAGTGTTCAAGGGCAGGCTGGACAGAGCCTTGGGTGACATGGTTTAGTGTGAGGTGTCCCTGCCCATGTCAGGAAGGGTAGAACCAGACGATCTTAAGGTCCTTTCCAACCCTAACTATTCTATGATTCTATAATCAACTCAAGCCCCAAAAAAGCTGTTCTGCATGGCTAAGGTAAATTCAGACACACTGAAGGAAGAAGCTTCTGCTTTTTAAGAATGTGTTTAACATTATAGCAGGAACTTACTCTCCTTTAAAAATGTTATACTAAGCAAACCTTCCACCTTGTATTTTGTAAGACAAACTTGAAACATCTACAAAGCACACTTGAAGCATCTACAGAACTTCATTAGAGTGGTGTGTAAAGGCTCACACCTCTCTACAGAAAACAGCTGGGGATACAGAGAATAACCATGGACAGAAAGGGAAAGACAGTGCCTCAGTCACAGCAAAGTCGCGACTAGAGGACTGATTTGACTCTTAACTAGTTTCTGATGTTCCTCTCTATTATTCCACAGACATTTTTCGTATTTACATAGGAACCAGACCAATACGCATATTCCTGCTTCTGTCATCATAGTTCCTTGTTCGTGAACTTGAAAAGAATAAGCCAGGCTACATATAAATAGCATCAGCAACAGCCCAATGTCAGTAATATCTAATTTATGTAAGGTCAGCCTACTCCAAATGACAGTTATTAAAATGATAGACACAGTTCTAGTATGGAAAAGGAAAGGCAATGTCTGTAAAAAACATTTTTTCTCATGTAGAAGAAAACACATTTTTGTTTCAAAGCCATCTTTCCTTGCTATGAGATACATACATACTTATGTTTCTCATTTTCCACTACATGGGGTTTGTTAAAACTACACACAAGCCAAACTATACTAAAATACTGCCAGTGAACTGTAAGGATTGCTTGACTGTGGGCACAAAAACTGTAATCTTGGCCAAGTTTTCATTCCATGAAATGCACTTAGATGCCAGGTTAAGCTTCCTCAAACTATAAAGTTAACAATGTAATGTGGCAGATATTACTGATATATTTAAAATGCACTGTAATTTAAATATAAAATCTGTCAAGTTTAATGCATGTGGTTAAAGTAGTTTTTTACAGGAGACTTTGAACAGATCTGGTGCCACTGTTTGTTACCAATAGGGAACAGGAAATTATTCCCAAGCATTTTGATTACTTCTATATTGAACAAGGTCTAAATATGCTTGTTCAAAGATAACACATTCCTGTGACTGCAGAGAAGCTGTGGCCATAAAAAGCATTAACTATGTCAGCCTTTTATAATAACATCACATTCGTTTTGTTCAAGTTTTGCCAATACGAAAAAATCTGTTGTTACAATAATAAAATGTTTGAAGCCCTCAAATAGGGCACAGACTTGCGAAGGCCAGGTTGGATGGGGCCTTGAGCAACCTGGTCTAGTGGGAGGTGTCCCTGCCCATGGCAGAGGGCTGGAACTAGATGATCTTAAGGTTCTTCCCAGCTATGAGTCTATAAATCTTTAATAAGGGTTTGAACTCACTGCTTTTGTGCAGTCTGAGCCATTAAGTGTATGATGTAGTCAGTTTTTTATTTCTCTCAGCAACAACAGAAGCTGGAAATTTATATTATTTTAAATGAAAACATAAATTGTTGTACATTCACATGGCTCCTGTCTGTAGGCATTCAAGAAAAGTCAAATACCAAGGCACTTGAGGTGGGGAAGAGCTTTCAGTATCAAGATGCCAGTTTCACTACAAAGCTACAAAAAGTCTGGCTGATTCAGGTTCTATTAAAAATTCCATTTCAACTGAGTTTGAACAAGCTCAGTTTCATCTCGCCCTACACTGTTTTACAATCTCTGATCTAATCTTATTAAATTTCATGGACTGAGGTGGTACCAAATGACATCCAGAATACCTTTTTTACCTTTGAGAAAAGCTCAAAACCCTTATGAGAAAACTTAACCAATGTGAAATTTAAACCAAAGGGAACTCTGCGTAGACTCCTATGAAACTAAATTATATCTTGTAAACATCCTGTAAACATGAGTTTCTGCATCAAAATTGAAACTAGTCTCAGCAAAGGATATTATGACTCACATTCTTGCTCTCAGTGAAAATATTCTCTCTCACCTTTGTTCTGCTCAAGGGCAAAACACCACCCAGCAGACTGATGTGGTCAAAACAGAACGAAAATACACAAAAACCAGTTTTTTACAATGAAGTGCAACACTTTGCTATTAATCCAGTCTCTATGTACATTTTAGTACATTAATTCCCACAAGTTGTATCAATCATAAAACAAGGATATGTCACACTATTTTCATTTGAGAAAAATAACCTAGGCATTAAGAGCATGTCTGGGACAAAGATGTATCATGTGGAGGATACATGAACCAGTTCCCAGGAAACCACCAAAAGGCAGGAAGTCACAATACTGTTGGGCTCCACCCCGATTTAAAAAAATTGGTTTTTAATAGGTCTACAGAGTCTGAGAAAAAGCTTGTGGGTCAAGTTTACACATTTAGCACACTCTCAGGCATCCTTATGCAGTGTTATATTAATGACAAACTAAGACATTAAATGAAATACCCAAGGTCATACAAGACATCTGCTACAGAACACCCATGATGTTTGACTGGAACAGGGATCTAAATCCATGCTAGCTCTTACAAGCAACCAGCCACTTTCCATAGTCAAATCTCTCCATTAGGTATTTGTTAGACTTGAACTTTATTCTTTCCAAGTGTCTCCATATTACACACATACTACCGCAAATACTGTCTGTGTTCCTAACAACATAGTACCACTTTCCATGGCTTTCATTTAATACAAGAAGACAACATTTCAAGGATATTTTAAGACTGAACAGCTCCTTAACTATTTGCTCTCAGTGCATCTATGCATGTGTGTGCAAGCACCTGCATAAAAATACATGTACACACGTAACTACTGTCTATATGTACCTTCCTCCCAAAGATTTCTTTATGTGACAAATTTGCCCATCTCAGTATATCAAAATTGTAATCTTTAACAGAAGTGCCTAAAAACATATTGGACCCTTTCCAAGCTCTAAAGTAATATTGCAACGTAGTTAAATAAAAACAAAGCCTAAATACTTAATTTCCTCCAGACCAGGTTTCCAAGACTGCCGTTCCAGTTTCCTGATTAAATAGAACGTATTTTAGAATATTCTGTTACAGTTCTTATTGGCATTTCCAATTTGCTCCCCAAAATCATCAAAACAAAATTAAGCATTTACTTACTATTTGGTTCCTCAATAAAAAACACCTTAGGTCAGACAGCATTTTGCTGCACTGTCATCACTTTCTAAAAATAATTCTTTCATTAAGACCTCTGGTTTATTGGCTCCTGATAGTTTATTATCATTTCTTAGTAGTTTTGTAGTTAATAAAAAAATCCTACAGTGCCTAAATTCCAAAGTTTCTGAAATGAGTAAATTGTGGTGAAATTTCCATCTTATCAGTAATTTTATCACAAGTGACAGTAATTATAATCTTAACAATATTAGCCTGTCATCAGCTGGCATATTAGCACTGTAAAAGAAAAGATGAACAAAGCTCTAGTACTAAATAGGCTTTCGTATTCAATTTCTGACTACTCAAAGATGAGCTCTGAAACAGCACTAGCCAACTACAAAATTGCTAACACTGCACTAGCACAGAAGGAGGTGCAATGACAAACCAGCACAGGGTTATCCAACTGCACACAAAATAAAAAAGCTGATCTCTAGACTATGGGCATCATAGGAAACAGCGTGGATGCAAACTGAAAGAGAAAGCTCAAAAAAAAAAAAAAAATCCCAATGAAAAAGAAATAATAATTCCATTTTTATTGTTTCTAGGATTGTTTTAGCACTCACCTCATAAATCCTCACACATGCAAGCTTTTGGTTTTGCCCATAAATAGCCTCCCCCCTACTTCAGGACCCCATCTGCCCCGTGACCATTGCAATCTGCTAATAAGCTGCCTCCAGCATATACACATTGCCTTCTTTTTGCAATTACCATTACTTACAGTGTTATTGCACATTCCAACCCACTGCAAATTAAACTCTACTAACGGATACTCAGCAAGCAAGCAGAAAGCACAAATAAGAATTCTCACAAAATGTTATACATATCAAGCCTACTTTAATACTGTACAACTAAGTCTTCTCCCAGCTTTTCCTTTTTTTATCATGACAAAATCATTTGTGATTGTTTACAGTGATAGTTTTCTTGCATAAACATTACCAGACAATAATAATTTCAACAGCTTCTTCATTTTTTATTTTTGTCCACAACACAACACACACCATGCAATGGAAAAGTTCCCCTATCCAGCATTTCCCTGGGACAATGGCACAAAAGTGATACAGCCCAATCCTGAACTGACTGATATATCACATCTCCTACTGAGATAAATACAACACAGAGTGCACAGGCCAAAATACCATTCAGTCTACTTGCGGCATGACTGACAATGTCTAGTTTGGGGCATCTAATCAAGGTGACAAGATCTCTTTATGCATTCTGCAGAGAGGAGTCTACAAACCTTGTTTGGGAATCCTAACCTTTCACCACAATGAGATGCTGAAAGTCAAATGGCTTGAACATTTCCAAGCTCTGATCTGTAGCATTAGAACCACAATCTGTAATGGAGAAAAAATCTGTAGCTAAAAACACAGATTAGTTTGGGTTGTTTTTTTTTTTTTTTGGTTGGTTGGGTTTTGGATTTCTGGCTTTTTTTTTTGGTGTTGGGGGGTGTTTGCTTTTTTTCCCCTCCTCTGTTTTTTTTTGGGAGGTTTTCGGGGTTTTTTTTTGTGTTAATGTTTTGTTTTTTAATGGGGTCATATATAATTTAGGAATAATTGTGAATTTTTCATCCATGCTCTAAATAAGAGAACAGGAATGAATATTTCTGTAGTCAGCCCCCTTCTTAACTTTCTCCCAATTGCTTGCTTGTCCACATGTTAAACAGATCCCTTACATCTGAGATTCAGAACATTATTTCTGCTGCAGCCCTCTTTGTTTCTTCACAAGAAAACCTAAGTACTTTGTTTCATTTTGCTACTTAACTTCAGAAGAGGAGTTTTGCATCAGCTGCACTATTCTCTCTTACAACTGCTTTCCCATCTTCCTCAAATGAATTTCAACTGGTTGAAATTTTGGAGGACATTGTTTTGGGATTTGAGAGGAGGGAGGGTTTACTTTCTGTTTGCCTATTTATTTTTTTTTTCCCCTTTGAACTGCTGTAATGTAACACAAAACAGATTTGGTTCTCTTGGTTACTTAAAAGACATTAACTATAAATTAGTTAATTCCTGCATAAGAGACATCATATAGAACACTTCCACCTCAACCATTGTAGAGAGTGCATAGTTCTTCACCAGCTTGCCCCTTTTGTGACTGCAGTACCTTGCTGCAAGCTATCTCACCACAGGCTATCATAGCTTGACTTGTTAGAATACATTAATGAATGTTCTGAAAAGGGACTGAAAAAAAAGGAACAGTTCTGAGATCCCATTTATTTTGTATTTTTATCCATACTCCGTTTTTCTTGTCTACACTTAATTTCCACATCACGGCATAAGACCAGCAATTCAGAAGAAGAAACAGTGATTGAGAGCTCAGCTTTCTTTATGAACCGCCATATGAAGGGACTGATGCTACTCAATGTATTTTAATAAACACTCTCAGCATCCTTTAAAAAATACTCATAAATACCCTCATCATATATCTCACAGTAGTATATTACTTGAAGTAGATTCTTTAAAAGCATGTTAGATGCAGAGCACGACTGTACTTGGAGGATTACTAAATTGTATGCACTGCTGTTTGTACTATGAACTCAAAACAAACATGTTTATCTCTCACTTCCTACCCAGCAAACGCTGCCAACTGTAGGCCTCAGAAAGACACTTAAAATTACTATCAACAGCTTCAAGCAAAAAGAAACTTTAAACAAGAAAGTCAAAAGAACTGTCATTAAAAAAAGATACTACATGAAAACACTGAAAAAAAGGTCTGAAAGGCAGGAACAGAGAAAAAATTGACTGGCAGAGAATTACAGAGGCTGGTTTACTCTTCAGCTGCTAGAATCACCAGCTGTCTTGGAGTCAAAAACTGAAGAAGAGAGTATATACTCAATGCTAGATGCAGAGAAAGTCAGTAGCACCCAAGAGTGATACATTATTCTGAAACTAGTTCAGAGAAAAGAATACTCAAATGTAGTAAGATTCCCTAGTTGTGTCACTTAATCATTTGAGATCATAGCATTTGCTTTCCAAACTATTTCTGTAGTGACACAACGAAGCTCAAAGTTGAGATGAATTTTCTAACACTGTTATCCGAACTATGAAAACAGATGCATACTGCAGACTAAGGATACTGTTTCCTTTTTGCTGTCTAAAAAAATTACCTAGACATTTTGATCTAAAAGAAGGAATATATTTAACTCAATTACAAGCACCAATTGACCTTAATTACACACTCCACCGATAAGCTACAGAACTTGAAATGATCAATAAAATTTTACAAGGCATTCCATTTTTTGAATACTGACGAGGACATTTTCCAAGATTGATATTTTGCCTCAGGTATTTTGACACTGGGGTTTTTTTATTATTTAAGAAAGAAGTCTGTTGAATAAGGCTTTTTGTAGCATTTTATTTTACTTTTTCCCCTGCAGCTCTGGTGAAAACACTTTAACAAACAGTAGTAACATTTTCTCCAGTACTGAAAAACTGTAAGCCAGATTTTAATGTTATTGAGCTATGTTTTGTCTTTTCTTGTTGGGGTGTAGTTCAATAAAACAATGAAATCTCACGTTGGGGTTCCAAGCACTGGAGCAGAAATGAGACTATGTACACAATTCTAACATGCAGATCTTATATAAATTCACCCTCAAATAATTAAATTTATTATTTTTTTTCATGCCTGTTTAAGGTTATTTCAGTGAGGTTTGTTCCATAACTATGCTTCACTAACTTAAACTGAATCAAGAAAAATTTGTTCCCCTGATACCGAATTTAGTTACACCATAACTGGATTAAAATGGGGGGAAATTCACAAAAAACAACAGCACTAGCAAAAATGATGTATTATATGGGCTGGATAGGTATGTTAAATGCCTTCATAAGTAACATCTGACCCTAGTAAAATCTACTGGGATATTTATAATGAGACTAAGCAGTGCAAAACTAAGATTCAGACAGCAGCTTCATGGAAGAGTTAGGAATTCCATTTGGACTATGAGGTCTTTCTCAGGACAAGAGGCTGATAGACACAGGAAGAACAACTATAGACATCAAGTACTTTCTCGTTTTGTTTGAGCATAACTGACTGTCCTGTGTTCAGCTGTTAGTGCCTGGGCTCAAACCACGACACTGACTTGAATGCTTTGCT
Source organism: Neopsephotus bourkii (assembly GCF_033783945.1). Taxonomy (NCBI): domain Eukaryota; kingdom Metazoa; phylum Chordata; class Aves; order Psittaciformes; family Psittacidae; genus Neopsephotus; species Neopsephotus bourkii. The sequence continues at coordinate 6,175,071 of NW_026900826.1, forward strand.
ATTCATTTCGCTATTCCCCATTATCAGATTTTACATAAGTGTTAGCTCAGTTCAAAGGCAGTAGTAAAGTTATCCTTTCAGTAACTTTTACATGCAGTGATTGCCCCTGCTGTGTATCAGCTACCAGAAGGAACTTAAATTAGGTCATGGCCAAAGATCATGTATCAAAAAAACAAAAATAAATAATATTTTAGAGTTGTTTTATAAATGAAGGAAATCAGAAAGACTTTTTAGACAGTGAAATCAGGAAACCTTACAGAGGCTTCTGCAAAGCATTAAACACAAAACTATGCAAACAAAGGGAAGAAGTAGCAAAATGAGTTATTTCTTAGCTCCCATGAACCTGTCTCTTCCATTAACACGTTAATAATGCCAGGCAGGTTTTCCCAATGAAATGCTTGGAATTAGCAAGTTATTCTGAAGAGAAGCAATGAAGAGTCCTATTTCCAACAGCCATAATGGTACATATGAAAAGGCAGAGAGATGGAGAAGACATGCTACTGTAACTATATTTTTTCACTTTGCAATGTATTTTACAGACCAATGACATTTCCTTCAACGAAGGAAAATTAAAAAAAAAAAAATCAGTAAAATGCTGATTTTTGCCTTTTTGAATGCATCTTGAAAAGGTCTTGAGCTTACAGCACAGTGTTATCAGCTACTATTGACAGAAACCAAACAAAGAACAAGCCTTGACTATTAAACTAGAGGTTTAATTTTCATTTGATTCTGAAATTCATTTCAGCATTTGAATGCCACTAGGCTCCATAGCCTAGTTCTCCACTTCCACTGAGCATATCCTGGGTGCAATATCCTGGGCAAAGTGTGGGTGACAATTTTATGCAGCATATAACTTCTTAACACAGCAGATTCCATGGTAAAAAGAACACATGTAATTCACTATTTCATGGCCCCATTTTAGGAATAAGTCAAGTAACTAGAAGCAGTTCATTACATCGGTCTCCTCAAATATACAGAGTGCTTCACACCAATCTTGATGAACAAGCACCCACAAACATTTTCTGTAATTCAGCTGAAGGACAGATACAGATATTGATGTGCCCTTGCTTCTGCTACATTAATCCAGGTATTAGGTTCTTCCTTACAACATTATTCATTAAACAAACAAACTAACTAACTAACTAAAAAACAAACCCCAACCAAACACTTTAATGCCTAAGGAATAAGGAGAAAAGCTTCACAGAATCTAGCACTGTACAGAGTATTTGATCAGGAGAACCTATAAACTAAATACAATAGAGAAAGGAGAGAGGTCTGGCTCTAACTTTAGGAAAGCACACATACACAGACAAACTGAATCCACCCCAGGCTTTTTTTTTTTTTTTTTAGAGTGTAAGCAATAAACATTACACAAGTAAGTTGAGATTCCTACAGTAAACAGATTCCTTACCCTTACAAGAACAACCACATTCCAACTCTATATTACAACATATATGAGTTAGCAGAATACCCTTAACGTACAGGAAGTACACAGTTGTCCTTACCTGTTACCCTGATCCTACAGGCACTAAGACTTCCTCAACTTAAAGCAATAATGCTACCTATAGGTCTGCTACCTGGACACAAGTGCACATCAGCAGCGTTCCAAAAGAGAGTACATTGCTTAGTCATGTTTTGCTGATGGAAATTTAGCATGCTTTGCTATGCTTCCTATAGCTGACTTAGGTTACCTCCTATGAATATTTTAAGAATTTCAACACCTGATACAATTTTCTTTTTTCAAAGGCAGGAAAAAAAAAAATAAATCTCTACTTCCAGTTACTTTGTTACTGAGTTACTTCCAGTGTACCTTTTTAAACCGCTCAGACATTCTCAGTTAACTTCAGAACTTAACTGGAAGATGAAAATAAACTACAAGGGCAAAGAAAAATTTTATATAAAAATGAAGAGACAGTTAAAATAATTGTTTCTGGTACCTTTAAAACGTATTTACAGTTGCCACACAAATGAAGTTTTATGTGAATGCCAAATAATTGTAAAGTGCGCCACTGTGTGGTAACTAACAGCTCCCCAAAATCAATTTGCTTCACAGCTCACAAACCTTTTTTCTGCCTCCAAAACTACAGTGAATCAGTGCTCACACTTCACAAAATATTGGAGAGACCTCTTCTACAGGAAGTGCTTTAGACGCATGCAAAACCACACCTGCAACATACTTCCCTATAGGTACTCTGTAAACTATAATCAAGGCAAAATTAAGAGCATTCTCCTCTCATATGTTATATATTAAAAACTGCTCAATATCCTACCTGCATTTCTCTTCTAAATTGAAAAGCTAGTGAGTAGGATCATCCCACTGGCTCCACGAGAAATATAAGGACACACTGAATTAAAACAAGCAGGAAAAACATTGCAAAACAAGGACAAACTGAGGCACACTTCTGGCTAAACAGCAAGTTGAAGAAGCCCCATTCATTCATAGGCATTCTTTAAGTTAATAGTACTCTGAAAATTTAGAGTTAGGAGAGGGGTAACAAATGTATTAAAACAACACATACTCAATAACACTGAAACATTTTCAAAGCATATAAACTAGAAATAACCACTAAAACAAGAATTTGAATAAAGAAAGTAGAACTCCACAGACTGTCAATGAAAAAGTTCGTTCGCATTCCAAACATCAGAAAGAGTATAGTTCGAATGTGCAGAAAAACGATTTTGCACAGAAATAATAAAACTGATTATCATTATTATACTTCTTGTTTCTGCACAGATAGAATGTCACCCATTCTTCCTGTTTTGCCTAGTTTCATTTTAGAATTATTTAATTGCTTTCAAAAGGAGTTGTTTCATTACAATTCAGAGTCTACATCCTGGAAGTAAGGAAATTGCTACTGGGATGCTATTTAGAGGTATTCAGAAATATGTTGTTCTGAACTTCCAGCATGGCACTGCAATAGCCACAACAATCAGGCTTTAAGAAGGACTTTTGTACATACTATTGTTTTTAAAATCTCTCTTATGCCGTTGTTCATCTTTGGTGATAAGATTAAACGATGATCTAGCTTTAAAAGGCTATTCTATCTAACATTGGTTAATGATTCAGAAAGGAGAGAATGAATTAAACATTCTGGTTTTGACATTAAAACAACTTTAATGTATTTTCAGTGTTAAGAGTGACTTCATGTTACTTGTGGTTGCCTTACGAAATGTTTTAATGATTAAAGAGTGAGAAGTGAGCAATACCTTATTTCATATATGTTTAATTTTTATTTTAGATGAAGGTAAACCTGTATTTATTACATTATTTACTGTGTTTCAAAATTATTTTTATAATTTTTATTATAGCAACATTTTCATCTTTTGTTTCTAAGAATAAGGTAAGCTGAAAATACCAACTAGAAACAATGGTCCTGGGAAAAAAACAGATTAGATTTTTCAGGCAAGGATGTTACTGTTCTGGTAATGCACCAAAAAGTCCAACAGAGGGTGACAGAGACCATAAATTCATTAGACTCTTTATATGGCTTTTAAAAAAGTAAAAATCATGTGCAGTTAAGGAAGGGCTACCTGCTACAAAGATCTCCCATAATGTTGCTCAAACACTGGAATGGGCTCAAAATTCAGCCTGGAAAAGGCTATATTCATCTGATATGGTAAGCTCTGTTCCAAGCAGGGTGTTGAAAAACACAACCTTCCCAAGTACCTTACAACCTGAGTTATTCTACAGTTCTATGAATCCTAAGTTACACATTCACAATAAGGATTCACAGCATGTTGTTTGTTAATACGCAGCTTTGGGAAGTGGCATTCTATGCAAGCAATGGGCAATTTTCAGAATTCAAACCACTTTTCTACTAGGCTGCTGAACACTGCCTTTCCCTTCTATCCCAGGCCTCCAATACAAACACATTAGCATACACTTCCGTAATTGCACAGTATTGGCAAAATACAACAGCTAGTATAGTGAATCTCTTCTTCAGTTTTCTGAGTTATAGATCAGAGTTGTAATTAAAACAAATTTCTGGCCCTTTCTGAATAGGTCTGAGGTCAAGGAAAGCCTTAAAATAATCAACTACAAAGCACAACAAAAATCAACTAAAACATACCCACAAACAAAATTCAAAGCTATGGCTTTGCTTATGCTAAGAAATACAGAACAAAAACACATATGGCATTGTCCAGATGTGCACAAGTAAGAGGAATCTGGACATGCAGAGGAAAAGGCAGTATTTGCAAGTGATTCCCTCTGGCAAACCAAATATTTAAACTGAACTTGACCTTTCACTTTAGAGTTCATGAGTCACATCTGACCCACTTCTGTTTCCTTTGCCAAAATCTACGGGAAACATTGTCCAAGCACAAAATGACCTTCCTAGGAATTTATTTATTTCACTAACCTTACACGCAAGATCACAAACTTTTTTTTTCCTAAACACTGTTAACATTTTGTTGCAGAAAGCAGAGTATTTATTCAGTATAGAGGGAATCGACACAGGAGATTGAAAAATGTCACCATAGTTGCTCCTTCTGAACCCTTCAAAAGTAAGCATTCACTGAAGTATTTTCTAAGAGAACATCACTGCTGAGTAAACAGCCAGCCATTAAGACCTGTTCCTTCAAAATGGCAAATGTGGACCAATCAGAAAAGCTGTAGTAACACCAGCTAAAAATCGATCAAAATAAACACATAACTAAATAAACCATTATTTTGCAAACTGAAAAAAAACCTGTTTCCGTTCTGGAGTTTAATCAAAGATATATTTCTCTCTTACTTAAGCTTCTAATCTTTTTATTCTGATTCTTTCCTAGAATCTCTTCCACAGAAAGCCAAATATGTAGAAAAAGCTCACTGGAAGTCACCTTGGGGCCAGAACAACTTCCATAGCTTGTTCTCAGTAGACAGAAACATGAATTGGGAAATAAAACCTGTAATAATAAAAGTTAACATTTTTCACATCTACTTTAACGAAAAAGAAAAAAGCTAGTAACATTCAAGACACCATATCACAGGTGTAGTGGTACCAACCTCTTACAGAAATTACATGTGGCATAGACAGTACACAGGCAGACTTGCCAGAGATAGTAGCCTTACCTTGCACTGCCCTGCCACGCAGATTGAAGTTCCATTCTGGTCACAGGGTGTCCCATCGATCACCTTTTCAGCTTGTCTCACATAGAATCGGTAGCCTACTGCACGGCAATTCAGCTCACACTTCTGACTTCCCTTCACTGTGCAAAGAGAAAGAAGTCCCCATTACAAAGCAGCAGCAATAGTTTTAAAAAGAAAAGGCCCAGTAATCTAAAACTAGGGATTGTGAGGAAGAAACAAACAAGCAAACTGAATGCAATGTGAATGACTACATCAAAATCAATGGTGATTAAGAAACCAACTCCAAGATCAGCATTCCAATATACCCCATGGAAATTTTAACAGTATCTCAGTTTTTAATGACAGTATTTTCCTAATTGTCCAAGAGTGTTTTTAGTCCCATAAAAATTACGGCAAATTCATTCTTCTTAAAGCATAACAACATGTTACGACATTTCATAATACCTAAGTGGCAGCAAAATTACACTGTAATCAGAAACATGCGGATAACTGGGCTCACATATAGTTCCTGGTCAGTTCACATAAAATGAGCATACTGACATTTAGCATTAAGAAACACATAAAACAAGCTAGACACAAATGTTTAAAAACTCTATTACTTCCTCTTCATTTCTACAGGTTACACTTTGGTAGCTATTCCTTAGTTCAAGAGAAAATTAAGAAAATAACATCTCTCATGAGCTCTGTTGACATGCAAGAACCAGATGGAAATCAGCCCACTGTTTTCTGGGTGAGAATAACACAGAAGACAAAAAACAGTCTCCATAAATAAATCTGTTACTTAAACAGATACAGTCTAATGCTTTACACTTAAGCTATCAAGTTTGTTAACACATGCGTGTAGTCCTCCTATTTCAAATCATCTGTCATGTTGAAATTGCACACAGTTCATTTCCCCTATTTGCCAACTGAAATAACAGTACCTTCAGTTTCTTTACAATCAAGAGTAGCACTGTTACACAGTGAGAGTGACGTACAAATAGAATTCCTTTTTGTTTTGACAATACTTTCCTTGCTGCCATAATTAAAACTTGAATTCCCCTGACCACACCAAGCTTCAGTTCATACCCTATAATGTAAATGAAACCATTTAATCTTTCAAAGATGTTATATACCTTTGCTAGCCACTAAAATATGGTATTCCCAGGATTTTCTACTGGAGTATATTTCTGAATGTTCAGCTAAGACATAAAAAATAGCCAAAACAAATAAATTCAATTATTTCAAATACATATTTAACATTTACTTTCTGTAAGAGTATCAAACTTTTCAGCTCAAATTCAGACACCCCCTGTGCAGACACAGGATTAGTGCAGATCTCCACTGCTGAATTTTGGATCTTAGATTTCCTTTTATGCAGTTATTTAATGCCACTTGTACACATCATCTACTGTGTCTGGAAATCTTTGGATAAAACCCCCAAAACCTCTACTAATTTTAAGTGAAGTCAAAGATCTGCTTTCTTAATTCCCTTTTTGCAGAGAATATGCACACCATGCTAAACTAGGAATTTTTTCCATTGGCTACTTCTTTAAAACAGATTAACTACTTTATCATTCCAAAGGTATTTCTCGCAGGTTCAATCTCCAAGTATGACAGTTAGTTTTAATGATAAGCTGAGAATTTTTCTTAGCAGCTTAGTCACTTAACACATAACTATTTCAGAATTATCAAATAAATACAATTCAGCTTCAGTGATTCATTATAACTGAAAACAACTTGTCCTTTTCTGTGTGTGAAAGTGTCCTATTTTTATAACCTGCAACACTAGCTATCAAGCAGCACCTCTGCAGCATACATTTACTTATCTTCCCATTCCCTAAAATCAAGCCAAACTAGCCATTTTGGGCTTCTGAAATGTCCTTATCTTCTATGTTGATTCCCTTTAGTTCTAAGTATCCTGAAACCTCACATTCCTGTACTCTTCCTAGTATCACACATTTGGCTTTGGTCCTTTAAAATATCTATTCCGGAAATTCTCAGACTGCCATCTAGATCCCAACTGAAGTTCTGTGCTACTCATAAAGTTGAATACTATTTCTGCTGAAGCATGGTATTCTTTCGTGGACCTACCTCTTCCTTTATTTCTGATTTGATAGGCAAGCCTACTGCTTATTAACAACCACAAGCAGGCTAAGCTTACTTGCTCTTGTTAAATATGACCCCTATTTCATAATTTCTGCTTTAGCTCTTTCTTATTAGGAAATGTTCCTGCTCATACAAAGAACACTGGCTTTAACCAGTACCCCAGAAAAAAGCTTAAATAAACAAAACTTTAACATTGTACACCAGAATAAAAGTTCATACGAGTATCTCACACTCTGGCCTTTGATATTCTGATTCTTCTAATGAGCCACTATATAAGGCACTGTCTCGGTTAGCAATGTAAAAATTACTATTCCCTAAAGACAATGTTCTCAGATACCTGAAAAAAAAATTTCACCTGAGAAAAATCTCCTAACTGAATTGCCCCTATTGAGTAAGAGGCATTTCCCATTACAGTTTTATGTAAGCACTGTGTATCTACTATGCATAAATTACAGCAGAAAAAACACATTTTAGAATTGCCTTGTAAAACAAGATACCACACTAGTAAAAGCAGTCTACTGCTTATTAACCTCAGATGTATCTTGACACCCACCTTTACCCAGTATTTTGCCACAACTCTTGAAGTTTTATGGCTTAAGCGGTAGCTAAAGCTACACTACTGGCTTGGCAAGTGGACATAAAATGTCAATTAAACAATGAGCTGTGAGGAGATTGATTCCACACAAGCAACATTTCAGTACTATGTCATATGATCCCAGACTTTACAAAAGGACCCATCTGACCTCAGAGAACAGAGTAAGGCTTCTAGGTAAAGACCTTCCAAACTATCTTGCAGCAAGAGACATTTCTACTCAGAAGTGGGCTCTTTTTAAGTGTGACACAGTTACTAAGACAGTTCACTATACAGGTTCTGTATTATATATCCTCCTAATGTATTTGCTTTTCATTCTTGCACCTACCTTAGCACAACTATGTCTTTGTGGAAATTTTCACCTTACCCTACCTTATTTAATAGCAACTTTGGGTGAAATTCAATGCTACCGCCCAGGTTCTGCCAGACTTATTCATTATTGGTTTAACTCTGTTAAATAATCCTGGTAACATGTAATTATTTTTTATTTTACAGTCTGAAAAAGTATCTAAATAAAAAAAATCATTACATTTTTTAAAATGTCCTTGTCAAAGTAGCCTTAAGTACCTCAGGGATATCCTGGGCTTGCCTAAACTGCATGAGTTGGGGTTTTCCTCAATCCTGTGTTGAAATTTACTTATGAGGAACCCGGGCAGCACAGTTCTACCACACCCCACTTCACCAGCGAGGGTACCAAGTCCTCATGTCTTATTGCAAACTGCACATCTTCTGCATCACAGAGCAGATACTGCAGCAAGAAAAAAAAAACACAAAAAAAACCCAAAACATCTACCATAAAGCAATCCTTTTACATGTCCTACCAAGACAAAAAAGTCCTGCAGATGGCCACTAATTCTGAAATCATAACCCTTCCAGAGAAACTTGAAGACTGTTGCTACCAGCAGTAACACCATTAAATAAAAAAAACAACCTGCTTTCCCTTTAATTTGTCCTATTCATTGATGTATTAAAATTCACACACAGAATATATTTTGCATTAAATGTATACTGACAAATACATGTAAAAGTGGAAAAATAAGAAATGTGATTTTCTAAAGTGCTATCTATCAAGTTCACAAAGTAAGCCATCGTCAAAATGAATGCAAGAGTGGAGGGCCAATCCATACATCAATGTACAGCTGATATTCTCTTTAGATCGATCTAATTAATCTAACTTAAATCACAATTAAATAAACACATTTCACTTCCTCTAAAGAGTCTATTTAAATGCAAATTTCAGTGCAGTAGATGTTTCATTAGAAAAACTCAACTGTGCAACCCACCCAACCATTTTTTAAAAACAAAAATAAAAGGGATTTAGAAGTTACCACATTACAGCCAATGGCTAGATTTTAAACTAGGTTTCAGCAGCATTTCAGACTAAGACCTCTTCACTGATCTGACTGAGAGTCGGCAGCACACCTCCTGGAAGCACAAAAAGCATGGGAAAAACTGTCCTCCTTCAACTAGGAAAACACAGGTTTGTAGGAGCCCATGCCATGCTCCCGGCACAAGGCACTGCCACCCTGATGCTGCGGCACCACAGGTCTGATGGGCCCGGAGCCACAGACAGGCTTTAGCTGCATCAGAGCACCCCAGGGCAGGGGAGCGAGCCCTAAATACGGTCACTTGGGCACAAACCAAAACGCATCAAGCTGCTGATGGAGGCAGCTGCTGGAGGAGGCACTGAAGCACAGGGGACGGTGAAGGAGGGCTCGCCGCGGGTACAGCCACCGCCGGGCAGCTCGCCCCCCTCCACAGCGCCGCGCCGCTCCCGCCCGCGAGGGAGCTGGCGCTCAGGTCCCCGCTCCCGCCTCACGGCCGCGCTCTGGAAAGTTCGGCCTCGCAGGGCGAGCTCCACTCGACCCGCTGACCGCCGGGTGGCGCTGGAAGTGGCGCAGAGTGGTGCTGCTCCCGCCCGGCACAGCCGCGCACCTGTGCGAGAGCTCTGCGCGGCTCTGCTCACACACAGGGCGAGATGTGGGCCCTCACTGATTTCACTGAAGTGTCAGAAATTCATGTCCTCAAAAAATACCCAGCCCATCTCTAAACACTCCGCACTTTTAAAAAGGCATTTCCATTTCGGAAACGTTCCTACTTGCAGAAGCTTTCTACCTGTTTGTGTTTCATTCAGAAGGAGTATTTCCAAATGTTAAACCTTTACTCAAAAGAAGTTCTCGAGCCAAATTAAGCACACTGCTCCTTATGCTGTGCTCAGAGGCACTCGGCAGCAGCCTTCCAAGATCATGGCTTGCAGCAGGAGCTTCAGTGCTGGTCAGAGCTGACAGCAGGAGAGAGAGGCACAGGTTCCACCTCCCACCACTTCAGAGCCCAGGTTTTCTGCCTTCCACTCAGCTCCTTTCCCCTTCTGATGTTGGGTCTTCCCTCTGCAGAAGGCATAAAAGGAATTCCCCTCCCTGAAGAGCTCCAACCTGAGCAGGGGGGCCTTCTGGACTTCAAGTCAGCTATTCCCTTCCTTCACCTTCCTCTTCCAATGTATTCTGCCATCTTCATCGACCTCTAGCCCAAGGAAGTGCAGCGGAGGGGAAAACAGACATAGTGGAATCACAGGTGAAGCTGGTGGTAGAACTGCTCAGCAGTGAGCTTGAGGAGATGCAGTGAACAGCCAGCAGGCAGCTTACCAATGCACAGAATTTCATTCTAATGATATTCGTAGGAAAAAGTGTCACAAGAAAGAGCATTCCACTGCAATACATTTGCTAAATAATGTATTCAGCTGTTCAAAGGGGAACTAAAAATAGCCACAGAACCAGAAAATGAAAAACCATACCAGGAAATAATGTGCAAATCAAAACAAAATGCAACTGATCAGTAAACTACTGACATTGCACACAACTTACTGCCCTTACAAAATGTAGTTAAGTTCCTCCTTTCAACTCCTGAGATTGCAAGCTTCTTGGAATATGTGCTGTGCCTTTCTGCATGCACACTGAACCTCCTGCCACAGACAATGCTAGCTGTAGCACTGAGTCAACAAAGCCATTTCAATTTCCCCGTGCTGTGAGGTAGGAAATAGAATGTACAAACTCTCCTTGATGGTTACTCAGTCCAAATCCTAATTTAATGTGAGATCCAGACTCCCTGTTGTTATCTATGTGGCTGTTCTAGTCTCTGCAGAACATTACAGAATGCTTTTAACATTTGTCAGTTTTTGTAAGTTTGCCTAAACATCTAAAAATAGTTAATAAGAAGCTCTGCAATTTGAGAAACATGCCTTGAGGGTGCCCATAGAGAAGTGGCATGCACACTCTTGGCAAGCAAATACCACATTCATGCTAATACCACATTATGGGATTAAGTGAATTTAAATTAGGCTTCATTCTGTATGCACACTGCCTTGTAAAGTCAAATTCAGTGTTTCTCCATTACTAGCCAAGATACACTCATCTACAATGTGTCAGAAACAATTGTTCCAGGAACAAGTTGTCTCCACATAGCTCAGTTATTTTCATGGCCTAGCTTGCCATGGACTGTAATGCAGTATTTATTCACAATAAAACCTACGAATCTGCTTTACAGGAAGTGTAATGGGACATAGCAGACACCGGAAAAACTTTCAAGAGATGTGCTAAAGTGTATCCACGTGAAATCTACTTTAGTTAAAGCTTATCAATGCTGTAGAATTTCAGCAATAGACTTGCAGGTTACTGACATTCTTGGTTATCACATAGAAGCCAACAGGACAGAGAAGGAAAGATGGTTTTGGTGAGGAGCTTGGCAAGTCTCAAGCCTCTGTATCCACTATAGTTGTTAGTAAAACTATAGTAAGCCTATAAACTGATGTCATCTAAATAAAGCTGTGGCCTCTTCCATTCAGGAGATGTAATAAGTACTGTATTCACTAAGGCAGAACTTACAGTTTTGTGAAACCAAAGTTTGTTTACATGTTTATTTTCATATGGGAAGTGCTTCGAACAAGTGTACATACAGGAAAACAAAGACAGGTCCAGTACACTACTAGGAGAAGTCTAGTCCTTTTGCATACTGCTGTGGCTGTAAGCTGACAGCTACACTGCACACTTAAGAGTGATACACTGTGCAAGACACAGACCTAAATGTGACAATTCAGTGCTAAAAAACATCAACAGTGATCACCTGTGGAACCCCAGTATGCATGATAAGTGCTGCTGTAGTACTAAATGCAGGCAACTTTGTTTATGCAGCTTCCTAAACAAGGAAGGAAAATGTGTAAGGAAATGAAAAATACCATATTCCCTACAAAGCTTTCAAGAAAACAAAACTACTTTATTTAAGGCTTCACTGTTTAGGATAATAGAATGTGTTGGCTCAGTTATTAATACTGGACCATTAGTTCAAGCTTTGCAATTTAGCAATGGAGGCTATCAGGTTCCTCACGAAAAACTGATCCTGAATCAGGTTGGTTTTCTACTGATGGCCAGTAACAAGGTTTTGAAGGGGCCAGACACAATAAAGCTTTTTACAGCAGTTACCTTTTGCCAGATTTCTAAGTAACAATATGCAAACATTTTCCAGGAAATAATTATCATGTAACTACACTTGCTCTTTCCAGCAGAAATACTGATGTGGTGTGTTTTATTTGAGTCTCTTTTGAAACTTTGTCCTTATTAGGCTTGGGAACATCTCTTGACAATAACCAGAAAGAGTTATGTTTATTTTTTACTTTGTCCCTTTCAATTTTCTTAACTTCTTATAAATTTTTATTATTTTGGCTCATATTATCCCCCCCCCAAAAAAAAAAAAAAACCCCAAATCATTTTCCATTCTTCATTCCAGTGAATAAGGAACACTTACTTTTTTGTTTTGTTGATGTTTATTACTTCATGTTCATTACTTCATAGATACTTAAAATATTTTCTGCCCTGGGGTTCAGATGTTGTTGCTTTGATTACAGCTTTTACAGGCATTGGTGAAATCCTACAAACATGATTACAGAGCCATAATCAAATAAAGCATCTATCAACAATTGTGCCTGCTTCAAATCCCTGCATATTGCAAGGTAGACAGTCTTTCCCAATTGAGGGTATTTCTGTATCCTCTGATCACTGTGGAAGTCTAGTCAAAAACCCTTTGGGAAACCACAACATAACTCTCAATTCCTTGCCTTTGCTGTTTCTTTGTTAATAATGATTTTCTTCAACTGGTGCTCAAAACTGAGTTTTTCATTTGAAGTTTAAATAAATACATATACATTTGTCTAAAAAATCTTCAAGATATGTTCACTCATAACAATTTAAACTGTAGATGTCAATGTGCTGTTGGCCTCAGTTCAGTGAGGCACTTAATCAGGTAGCTTATATGAGTACCTGGATACTGCTGGCTTCAGTAGAATTGCCAAAGTTATATGTTTAATAGTAGCTCAAGGCCAGTACCCCTTTAAATCCACCAAACCATTTCCTAAACATGCCTGTTTTCACATCAGCCTTTCCCTCAGGCAGTCAGAATGCCAGGCTGCCATTTGTCAGTCGCTGAAGACACTGGCCGCTGGATGTCTCTACTGCTCTGTGCGAACGCAGATTAAAGGTCTTTGTCAGAGAGAAAAAGTTTTTTAAAAGGCACTTAATGTGTATTTACAAGCCATCACTCACAGTTTGCATATAGCTCACAGTAGCCGCACTGACTTGCACTCTCTGGCACTTCAAACAGCCAGGAGATGGCACTTTCATTCAAGCCATCGCTCACACTTCGCATGAAGTGCGCAGCAGCCGCACTGACTTGCACTTTCTGGCCCTCACAACAGCAAGGAGGTAGCAGTTTCATGTAGACTTCACTTCTGCTGAAGCTTTGAGTAACAGCTCCCAGTACGTGCGATCATAATTATGAAAATGTTGCTAGATAAGTACAAGAAAACAAAAGAGAAGTTGCTTAAGTTCAAAACTTTTTGCTTCCCCTTAAATCCAGCAACAGCTAGAATTTTATCAGTAAAACCCTCACAATATGATGGGTGAAAAAGAGTCCAAAATACCAAACACAGGTGATTCTAATGGGTAGGGAAGTTTTCTCCTCACCGTTTTATTCTTTTGCTCCAATAACTGGCTAATTCATGTAAATCTGATGAAATCAATCACTTACAAACTGTATGCCTTGACATCCCCTAGAAACAGTTTGAAAAACATAGGCTATTAGGATTTCATGAAAGATGGCTTCTCTTGCAGGGATATTATACAGAATTTATTAAAAATAAAAATATTTTGGGAGCATATTATTAAAGCCAAAACTATAGAAAAAAAATTACATCAAATCCATATGATCTCATCCTCCAGCCTTTTCCTTCTTTTTTATTCTGGCACTAATCAGAGAAGAAAACCTGCTACATGCAGCGCAATTTCTCATCTGGAAAATACCATCATGTTCTCCATCCCATGAAGTGCTGACCACTTCCTGAGGGAGGCTGAGAGCTATCAGTCCCAACTGCTATTAGCTTGGGGTGTTCTGAAAGAGCTTGAAACTGCTTTCTGTCTGTCTTAAAATCTAAAAGAGCTATGTAGTTCTGTTTGACTCTTAAAATTTAACTGGCCTCTGAAATCTCAGCTTGCATCCACATCTGTATCTTGAAATATGATTCTATCTCCATCAGCAGACTAATAGCTGACAATAATGTAAAATCGTTGTATAAAATCAATGCTTTGGCAACAGTAGTTAATATACCTCCAAATTCTGCCTTCAGACTTTCCACAGAGTGCATGGCCATTTTTATTCAAATCAATTCTACTGAAGAAGGAGTTCATGTCACACTTCAGAATAATAAATGCCAAAGGTAGATGGGAAGAAAGGAGATTCAAGTTCGGGCTTGTGAAACCCCCAGCAAGATTCCAGACAAAAGCTTTCTTTCAGTCACCTCTTAAGGGAGTATGTTTATGCTCAGAAAGTTAAATGCCTTAGAAGTCTCTATCTTATTAAAAAATGAACTCAGTATTTGAACACTAAAGATACCCAAAGTAATGCTTTTCATTAAAATATCATTAATGTAATATACAGATATCTAGTATTTAATAAAACTAACAAGGATCCACAAAAAGTCTTAGCTCATGTTTGTGTACCATTGGAGTTTTCATGTAAACTAATGGCATGCTTTCACATATGTAAGTTACTCCTCACTCGAGTGCATCCTAAACTTTGTCATGAAGATTAAAAATTACCAAGCAACCAAATGTGCCAGCAGTGGGAGGAGGGAACACAGTGCTGCTGTTTCTTGCTATCAAGCTCCTGTACAGACTGAGACAGCTTTTCAATTCCTTTTGTTGCATGACCAGCAACAAATCTTTCTTAAACCAAACTTGCTCTGAAAAGTACAGCTTGCATTAAAGTCACAATGCTTCCTGAAGTTATGCTTCTATGAGCTGGGGGGAGGAAGAAATCCAACATTTTATCTTTAAAAAATAGAACTGTATCATCATTTCTTACAAGAAATGATTACACAGTATATTTTTTAAATCTTTGTATAATCTTCTTTCATTTTACTTTAATTACATGACTCAATAATAATAATAATACACTATTTTTATTTATATTTTAGTTTCTTTAAACAGACTGAATTTGCCAAGACTTCCCCGACAAATAATTCTGAATCATAATAAAGCATAATAACCCTTATCATTCCCTGCCTCTTTATCCATGCTTTCTCCAGAAAAAGTGACTCTGGAACACGTCTTTTTTCCACAAATCCAGATTGTGGACTGATTAACAGATTGCAGATCATTTCGTATCTCTCTGGCTGATAACCTTGTCATTTACAGTTTTCAGTGCTGACATGAACATAGCAGCTTTGATGAATACAAACTTAAAATCCACTACCTGTGTCTGTATAAACTAAATGAACACAGAGCAGATTTACAGAATCTGCAAATAAGCCACCTTTTAAAAATCACAGTTATTACAAGTTTGCTTTATCAAACATTGTTCTTTCCTTCAGAAGCAAACTGTAGATAAAATAAAGTTTTGTGAAAAGCTCCAGCACCTAGACAAGACGAGACAGTCGTTACTGAGAAAGGATGGTATGTGGATTCTTTAATGGTATGCATCTGTCTGTGCCAATGAAATCAAGGTCTAAAGGGAAAAACACAGAAGGAGGTTCAAGGGTGAGGGGGAGAGTTGGTGTGCAGACCCAGTAAATCAACCTGATCTAATAGTCTCAGTTTCAGAATCTATGAAAAAGCACTCATATTATTTTGGTTCTCTGTGATGCCCCATTACATTGATGCGAAGCTACAGATACCACAGCGTCCTGAACCAAACATGGAGTAAATGTATTGCTATTATACCATCACCTGTGTGTAAATTAATGCAAATATATCTTACATTCAGCCGAGCTGTTTTCCTGCTGCCAAGCAGGCAAGATCTGAGATTCCTATTTTCAGAGCTAAGGAGAGAAGCTGTAACTTGGGCTACATAGGAAAGCTTTGTAACTAAAAGAAAGCACCTACTTTTATACTCTTTATACACAGGATCCTTAGCACGTGTACATATCAATGGGCAAAGCTAGAGAGGAGACTAAACCTCTTTTTTTAACGGCTTGTAACTGAAGGTTCTTTGTTCTGGGACACCACCAAGAAATTACAACCTGAGGAGCCACTGGAGAAAGAATATCAGAAACGAACAGCATCTAAAAGTCAGCCCCATATTGACCGTCACTGCCCCTTAGGAAATATTTGTCACTATGTTCTGACTGAGCCTTATAGACTTAAGGACTGACTTGAGTAAATTACTATTATGGGGTGATGAATGCTTCTGAAATACTAGAAGAGGCTTGTACTTATTTAAATATTAATATAGCTCTTACTGGGTCTAAAACGTCCTGAGTGTATTTTTACGGCCTCCTGCCACAGTCCTTTAATAGGCAAATAAATTCTTAAGGAGTAGTTAAAACATTCTGTGCTTATATTTACATACTCAAAGATATTTATTTCCTACATTCTCATAAACATCAGTCAAAAAAAGCATGTTCTTTAGAACAGTGTTTTCATTAGGATGCCAGTGACCTGAAGCTCAGTCAGTTAACTTGAAAGCTGCATTTCTTCTTGTAAAGTACGAAACATTCAGTGTTTGGAGATTTGGGTTCATATTACATGTATTTTTAGATGGGTTTTATATAAAAGGCTATAGCGACCACTGCGGAGATTCAGGATTTCTTAGTAACTTTGCTTCTGATTCTTTTGTTTTGTTTTGTTTTTAAAGTTTTCATGCTCTGATGACCCCTACAGAAAAATGAAAGGTACTGACTCAGTGAACCTGGATCTGACAAAAATCTGACTGGAAGGCACTGGGGAGCTAGCTATTGCTCCTTGCTGATGGGAGCTGGTCTCTACTAGCTCTGCCCCTAGCACTGCTAGCCCCTGTGCTCTTAGCCATCAGACTTTGGAGTAACAAAGATTAAGTTCTCTCCTCACCTCCTGTATCTCTCTCAGCTAAGGGAAAATTACAGTGTCTGATTAAATACTATTTTCATGTTGAGAGTTTTGCCCCACAAAACTAGGATCTATCTCACTCATTTGTGGCATTACCTAAATCCCATGCCTCCTGGCACAGCACTAGGGTGCCCAGAACTGGGCTGTGAGGCTTGTTTCTGAGGAGGGCTGCAGCCACCGCTGCAGGGAAGCTGCATATCAGAGTGCTTTCCCATTTGATGTGCCTTTCTACCTGCTATTTTGCTGGATTATCATTACATGCAATAAACAGAACTAGATACTCTAAACGAAGTATGTGGCAACTTTCTTCTTTCATCCCCCATATTCCCCTTGAGAATTTGCTTTTTTGGAACAGATGGAAAGAGCTGATAATGTAGGTTTTGCCCTCGGACCTTCAAGGGGTCACACAACAGGCCATGCTGCCTGCATATAAACCTGGAGTGCCTAGAGAAGGAAGGTCCCATGCACTCACCCCCCAGGCACTTGCAGAAATTACTGAAGCAATCTCAGAGCAGTTGTTATCTTTGAGGATTATGGAGGGTGTGTCAGATGCCAGAAAACTAGAAATGAACCAATATTTTCTGAGCTGTAAAATGCAGAACAAGGAGGAGCTGAAAAAATGCCTAAGAAGTCAACTCAGTTTCATTTCCTGGAAAATCTCCACAAGAATTCAAACGCACTGTTCATAAACACCCAGAAAATAATCAAGGCAGGAGTAACAATCACTATAGATTTGTCAAGATAAAAACCTTGTCAAACCCATTTAATTTCCTTCTATAAACAGGCTCTGTGTGAAGAAGTGGTGGCTGCAATTTTGCTGGTTTTTCTAAGGTGTTGGACAATTCCTCAAGCTAGGAAAATATTGTCTAGGAGAAATTGCTATAGGAGATGTGCCAAATTGGTTCGAAGACTATACTCAAGCAGTTCACTGGCTAGGATGTGGTATCTGTTGAGTGAGAATCTGCAAGTTCTTTCCTAAGTACTGTTCCAATTTATGTTTTCATGCATAAGGTAGATGATGGGATAGAGAGATTATATTCACAGGTAACATCAAGCTGGGAAAGGCAGCAAGAATATGGAGGGAAGGATTACAGAAAAATACTAACACTTGGGGAAGGGTCTGAAAAGGTGGGATGCAATGTCATAGGGATCGGTGCAATATCCTTTATTTATAACAGAACAACCACCTGCACAAACACAGCCTGAATAACTAATGCGGAAGCAGTAATTACACACAGAGCCTGGAGCAGTGACAGTGGATCTCATTTAACATGAGATTTCAAAGGGGTGAAGTTAACAAAAAATACCTACTGTACAAGTAGGCATAAAACAGAAGGTAGTCTGCAAATCGCATCAGTAAGTCTCACATTCAGCCGGAGCACTGCATCCACTTCTGGACACAGGTACATGTGAAAATCATGCAGAGGAGACAGTGCCCTAGAAAACATGACCACAGAGGGAGATTCAAATGATTGTACCACTTTGGAAAAAAACAAAGGGGATGTCAGTATCTCAGAGGGATAATGTACAGAAGGGTATAAAAGTGTTCCTATGTGCACTGTGGACTGGACAGGAGACAATGGGCCAAAGCTGCAGCATGGAAGATTTATGCTTTAATGTTATACTTCACAGAAAAAATTCAACTGGAAGGATTAATTAAGCACCATTTCATTATGGAGACTGCAGAATCTCCACCGCTGGAGACTGGCACTACTATAAACTCAATGAAGCCCTGTACTCTTTTAAAGGGTTTAATTTCCTAACCTAGAGCCCCACAGAACACCCAAGCCTTCCTGCATTTACTGACTGACTACTTCCTTCTTCCATAGACCCTAATTATGATACAGCAATAGCTTTCATTCAAAGTATTTTTCCTATCATACAGTAAACTTCGAGATGATGTTGTTTACCATTAAGGAAATTGTTACCATTAATACAAGCAGTATACAGCAGTTTCTGCATGAATAAACCTCACACTGTGTCCTCCCCAAAGACATACAAACGTTCAAGCACAGTCCTAGATACACATCTGTTCAGAGTTCCAAATGAGAAGGAAGGAAGACTTTCTTGCACCTGGCTGGACTCTGTCCCAGAGCAGCGCACCAAGGAGTATTAGCCCTCAATTATAAAAAGATTTCTGAAGGATCAGGGTTTGACTCTTGAAGACAGTAAATTGTGAAATTTCAGAGTCTTGCAAATGCTGCCTCTAGCAGAAAGTGTAATTAAAGTACAGAGATTCCTGTCACCAAAACTGTGTATGGAAAGCATTTTCACTTGATGGGTATAGAGCTGTAAGTCTAACAGTAGGAGCAATGTAAACACTAACACTTAAAAATCCTTCTATAAATATTATCACCATTATGCCAAAACCAACCCATACAGTAAATGCAGCAACAAATGCCCAGACAACATCAAACACATATATCTGGGTTTCAGGCTGTTGATTTAAAGGTTGCTATTAATAATTTCCTTAGTTTATACGAAAATTAGACTTAATGAAATATGTTGCAACTACTTCAAAGCATCTTACATACTCTGGAAACCTTTGTTTCTGTTGACCTCAAATTCACCCCTTGAGCCATCTCAGTATCAATGTCTTAATAAGATGCTGGTGGTCAAGCCATGGATCTCTGATAATGAAAAATATCAGCATGAGCATCTGGTAGTTAAGTGCATCCTTCAAAACCAGCAAATCCTTCTCCTGAATGATAACATAATTGTTACTGTCATAAAGGAGCAATACAGGGCATGTTTGCTTAAAGCTTCACTTTTTAATTTTTATACCAGTGTAGCCAACAGTTACTTCTCTGTGAAAGTCCCAGAACCACTGTGAAGATCTGAACCAGTAAAGCTTCTCACTTTTGTGAAATGTGATTTTAAGGCATTAAAGCCACAATTTATAAACAGCTTACAAGGAATGCGTGAAGCAGGTTAGCCTATTGCTTGGCATCCATGCAGCCGGGCTAGAAGACACAAACCAATACAGAATTTTAGTGGAGATGTGGGACATTGCAAAAATGGTTCCAAACCCTCAAGAAAGCTAAGTTAATAAACCGTGTCTAGGCTAGTTACATTCACTCTTCCCACAGCAATTAGGGGGGAGGGGGAATGAATGTTGAAATGTGCAAGTCATTTTTTAATGTCTGCATCAATTAATGTTTGTTACTGGAGCATGGAAAGAGGGGCACACCTTCATGTAGCTCCCTTAAAATTTGCTAAAGCTGTTCTCTCCACCCCTACTGAAGTTGGAGTCAATGCAACACAGTAATGCAGGAATTCTTACTAGCTTGGCAGTAAGGCTGCAGCCAAATATGCAAGCTATACACTAATATTATCAAAAATAGACAGCAAGCAGTTTGTGATTTAGGGTTCACCTGGTACAGACCTTATGGAGGAAGAAACCATTTGTGCTGAAATAGCAGAGGTAGCTTTACTAAGTGTGAAGAATCTGAGGGGGAAAGGAGAAACTTCAGGAAAACAGTGTAGTGAAAAATACTGAATCACACTCACAGACTTTAACTTACCTCTCTTTTAGTAAAAAAGCAGCTATACGAAAGCTGCAGTTAACAATTACCCATTTTCAATTGATCCCATTCTGTACTGACTCAGACACTTTAAAACTATATACATACACAAGCTTTCAGCAGGTCACCCTCCCCCTTCCTGCTCAAAATAAGCTGGTTAATTGCTTTAATCAGCCTACTCAATGTGATGCAGAAACCATAGTAAGTAATCAAGGATTTTGGGGAAAAGAAATCCAGTGCCTCTGCTCACAATTAACAGAAGAAGGTTTTGCACTGTTACTCAATACCCAGACTAATAAAAGCAATTAAATATCCATACTCAATCCATATTCTTTTTTATTTGGTTTTCTCCTAAATTCTAAAATACTCTGCAATGAAAAAAGGAGTGTAGACATGAACCGGTGCTACCCTACCACTGCAAGGGAACAGCAGGATTGTATCTAGTGCAATGACTGTGTCTTCAAAGGAAAATAGGAAAGTCAGAGGGAAAACACAGCAGCTCTCAAGTTGCGTTATCTGCCACCCTTCTGGAATTGATAACTACTGGACGAGAGATGGTGCCAAGCAAATGACCTATTCAGGTGTATTCTGAGATGGAGATTAGTGATGAAATAAATATTTTGAATTTTGCAGCTTTCTAAAACATTGGTGAGCTTCTGTTACAATATACCCAAGGACAGTGACCCTACCAAGTACTTGTGCTAGATAAAACTTACATATGCTCACACCAACTATACCAACGTTTATTGCCTGTATATTGACCAGCTTATACAGAACACAAATGTAGAACAAAATCATATATTAAATTAATAGCATACCCTTGAGGAATCTAGTGAAGATGCAAGAGAATTCAAAACATATGGAGGCATTTTCCTTGACTACACTCTATATTAAATAGGAAGATGTATACATTACAACTGGGAATTACTGTAGACAGCTATCTGCCACAGACTTGCTGCAAAATATTTAACATTAGAACATTTATGATGCCATAAGTAAATAATGTAGAGTGGCACAGCTTGTTATATAGGATGGCTAAAGAGTAATACACAGCCCTTGTGCTCTAGGAGTTATTTCTTACACCAGACCAGTTCTCTAACACTGGATTTTGGCTAGATGTCAGTTCCTGCACACTACATGTACAGCAGAGAAGACTCATACCTAGGCTGTCTCTCCATTCCCCAAAATAAATAGACTTCAGAGTAACAAGCTAATTGACAGAAGTTGAGACCAAATATGTCAGTTTTGAAAGAGATTCTGAGAATGTAGATGGAAGGACCTATAGACTGACTTACCTGTATAAACTCCAGGAAAAAAAAAACCCACAACAGAACTAGCAGAACACCAGATGCAAATGTGTATACATTTAACTATGTTTTACAGTACATATAGTCATTTAAACCAGTTTATCTTCTAAATGTTTTCCATCATTTTCCATCTCTCTTGAATCTCCAGTCAGCATGTGCTTGGTCAGATTATTTTATGGATGCAAGGTATCTCTTTCCATTTGCAAACATCTCTAAGTACAAGGCCAGATTCCACTCTGCTACAGCAAATACAGACTCACAGAAAGTTCCCATAGAATCTCTGTACCAATCAATAGACAATAAGGATAGCTCATAGGAATGAGATGTGAATGAAATGTATTTCTACTGAGCTAAGCATGTTAGAAGATAACTTGAGTCAGAAAATAATTCTTGAACTAGTATTTTATTTCCACTGAAAGACAATCACTTCCATTTTGGTAGTGACTGTGGACAGGGTGATGATGGCACTGACGTGTGGTTTGGCACAATGCAGCAGTACTAGAAATAGGAAGAAGCATGGCTGCTGATTCAATGTGCTTAGTTTAGATTCAACTAGCTAACAGCAAAGAGGAGCAAGTAATAGTATTTTTCTTTTGTATTTTCTTTAGTATTTACACTGAAAGCAGTTGAGATCATTTAAGAGTAACTTCCAAAACACTTACAACATTGGTAAGATAGAAATCTTTCTCTTTAGTGTTTAGATTCATTTATAGTTATAAAAGTTAAATTAATCGTGAAATTTAGTTTCTCCTTTATTGGTATCAACAATGATGGATAAGAAAGAATAAATAGCATTTTAGGCAGGATGCTTTGTATTAGACCCTGCCATAGCTAAGACTTGCTGTATTGCATTGGACAAAATAGTAACCAGCCATGTTCTATAAATTACAAACCAGAAAATGAGGATAAATCTTCCCTTCTCACAGATTTACTCCTGTAATCGCCAAAGTGTTCATATAGTACTGTGACAAGGGCCAAACGGGTACCCAGACAGGTTGAATCTGCTCCCTAACACTGGGTAGCATCATAGCTGACATGGTATCAATATGATCAAAGCAGACTTACGTTCAGAGTGAAATAGCATTCAGACTGAGAAAGCATAATAAAATTGGCATCTGGGTCTTCAAAACAGCTTTTAAAGGCAAGAATTCCTGAGAAGGAGCGCTGCACACAAATCTTCATCTTCACGCAGAAGACACAGCATCAATTCTATCTGCAGCTGTTTTAGGCAGGAATATTATTGCAAGTATAATCTGACCGCATTTTAAACTGGATTTTATCCAGTGTTCCTACAATACCCCAAGGAGACTTGATCCACTGATGACTTGTAAACTGATTTTCATAGAACAGATTCAACATTTTTCAAATATCTTCTTTAATTTCCCAGTGACTAACATACACTGTTTCCAGCAAGATGTTTTATTCCAGTAAAGAAAACCAAAGCTTTTAATTTAGGAAGTTCCCCTTCTTCCTGCATATGCTGCATCTTCTCTCTCTTCCCAGCTCCCACCCCAAATGAAAACAGAACTCAAGTCACAGAAGGGCTAAACGTGTCAGCCCAGCTAACCATAATGACTTTGCGTCTTGCCAAAGGCAGATTTATGCAGCAGAAGTTGCAGTCCCCAGACACCAGGACCTTTGACATTTTCAACTTAAACTTTCCAACTTAGCTATTATCACTTGGAAAAAGTTCCATTTTTTTTCTTTAGAATGAGGACACTGCAAAGATGCAAGAGAAATGACTGCAAATATTTTTCTAGGTAACTACCACTGATTTTAACAGGAGCTATTCAACCTCCACTGTTGTGGATAATCGTCTGAGAAAACCTGTACATGTACATGAAAACATACTGGTTTTGACTTACCCACACACTTAAAATATTTAAATATTGCTTTGCTGAACCAGTAACTAATGAAGCTGTACGAAGTGCAGTATTTCTTCATGATTCATTTTGTTCAGGTTTTCCATGTGCTCCTACTCTAGAACTGGAACCCAGTCCCTATGTATAGCCTTGCATGGTCAAAAAGACTGTGCACTGCCAAGACACTTCATCTAGCCACCACCCTCCATAAAGAGGTCCCTTGTTTACGCTTCAAAGCCCTGATTTAAACCCTCTTGCTTCCTATACAGATTTGATGCAAAGGAGAACACAGTTGGGCAGAGCCATCTCATTCTCTGCGCAACAGGAAAGGAGAAGACAACCCATGGGTCACTCGCCCCACCCCATTCCCCAAGGTGAGTAGCAGTAGCCAAAGGAACTCTGTAATTCCAGTTTCTGCCAGTCAGGATACTGACTAAATAAGTAAGTAAATGCTGCAGAATGATCTTATTGAAAACCCTCCAGATTTCAGTACAGCAACAATCTCTTAATATTGTCTGAACACAAACCAGAGATTGAATGTTCTGCAATAAAATTTGTCAGTGACGCGAACAAAAATATTAAATTTCAGCAATATGCTGACTTTTTAAAAATGGACATCTGTTTATATTTAGGTGCTTCATGTGACTATATTCAACAACAATGAAAGAATGAGTGCATTCCTTACCCCAGATCCCTCCAAAACTGATGGGCTCTTAATCAGCAAGCTGATTGAGAAATTAGCACTGAAGGAAATCAAATCATGCAGTCCTTGTTCAGGGGAAACACTCCTACTGAAATTAAAGGGATGAACCTGAAGTTCAAGTAATTGAAATCATCTGACATGAGTAAGGATTGCTGGATTTGGCACAGGATCAGTAAGGGATCCTTGACTGTCCCTCAGTGCCTTTCCATCTTTGTCTTCTGAAACTTACCTGGTCCCAGGGCTTCATGAACTACATTATGTTATATCACGATCTTGAAGCATGTAAAAGCAGAACCTTACTAGAGTTGAGAAAGTCTGGTCTCACATCTGAATTACAGAAAATTGAAACCACAGGGATGAAAATGCTAAAGTACCTATCTGCTGTGATCCACTCCACCCACCCCAGCAAGAAGTATCACACCACTGAAGTGGTTGCTATTCAAATCTCCATCCTTAGTGCTGCCACACCACTGGCATGCCAGCTAGAGCAGCTGTGCAACACCTGTCTTCTGTAGGAAATGTCTGCTGAAGTTCAGCCCAGCCTGCTTTCAGTGAGCCCTACACCAAAGGCAGCTGTAGTTCTCTAGTAGGATTTATGCACTCCAGCCACCATAACCAGCAGTCCTGTTGCCAAGGTTTTGGGGAGCTCCCTGCCAACCATCCGAACATTCACAGCTGGCAAAGAAAACTAGAAAGCCTCAACCTTGAGATGCTGGGTTGTCACTGCTGTGACCCATTTTGGTGAGTGACTGAATATTTTTGTTCTAATGGGAAATTTTGAAGAAGCATTTGATGCCATTAGAAACAGAGACAGCAAGTTTCCCAGCACAGTTTCAGATCACATACAAGACTGCAAAGAGTGCTTGAACTAGGAAATGAGGAAGAGACGAGGACAGACGCAGAGCCTTAGGTCTGCCTGGGAACAACTGAGAAGTGTAAACATTGCCTGTCATTCCCATTAAGAAACTGGTATTTGCTTATTTATAGCTACTGATCTCTTATGTCTCACATAGATATTTTTGGGAGGACAGAAGATTTTCATAATACTCGAAATATACCTTAAAATTATGTTTTCACAATGAACAATAAAACAATTCTTGACAACAAACTGAATTCATACAGACAATTTAGTCAGCATTACTCAAATTACTTCTGGAAATGAGATTTTCATGCACTTCAAATTCCAGGAATTGAGAAAAATCACAGTAAGATCAGGATTTTTTTGTTCTTGTGTTATGCAAGTATTAATCTGAGCTATTGGCAATGAAGATTTGAAGTGTTTGAAAAAAGGTTAAGAAGCTGGTTCCACACTTTTAAAGCATGAGATGTGAGTAAATTAGAATACAGTTCATAATGAGATTATCTTAAGGACCTTTCCAACCCTAACTACTACTCTACTCTACTCTATTCTCTCTATATAGTACGTCAGAGGATAAAAAGGAACCGATGATGATGCTAAACTGTAGGTACTTTTACTATTATTGCTTTCCTAGATTGCCATTTGCCCAAGCTATATATAAGCAAACTCCACAGAAATCTGTTTATACAATACCCCTCTTTAAAACCATCTTTTCTTACAGAAGTGAAAAGGCAAACAAAACTGGTTTCCTTCATTATAAACGTGCAAGGAATAAACATTTCCAGTAAACTAAGTAATGCCCACTAATACGCTTTCACAAAAGAGCTAGACTTCATTACACTGCCACTTAGGTAGTAACATCAACACTTTAATAATCCTGCTTTCAGACATTTATGTAAAATGATCCACCACATTTTGCTGCTGGCTGGCAGACACTATAAAAGTTAAGCATTGAGATGCACACAAACAAACAACAAGCTCTCCCATTCTGTATAGGACCACAGCCTCATACAAGTCCCCTCTCCAGATGTACAAATCTGAATATCACAGAACATAATCTTTCACCATCACATGAAAAAGGGTGGAATAGCAAAATTCCCATCACCAGTCAGGAGTTAACCTACAGAGCTTTAAAACATACCATGTCTGTTAGATATCTGCTACTGAAGAAATTACACTGTAATTGTAGGACCAACATTAATCACACTGAACAGTTTGTTTTTACATGGTACGATGCCCAAACTTTTTGTGCTGTCACAGCTTTCATAATGCTGCTGTAATATACTAATAATTGTAAGCATATACATTGGATTTCACAGGCAAGACACCTGCAAAATCTCAAAACTTATTTTATGGAAAATGTATGAGCAGCAAAAGCAGACAGTCGACAACATACACTTACATGGGATCTAGCATCTGCTCAACTTACAGGCTGAATGTTTAAACTAGGTTTGGTGAGAATCACGGATCTATTTTGGAGATTAGTTTGAAATCATCTCACGTTAGTTAAATCTTAGGTTTTGCACCTTTTGCGGCTCCCATGGATATCGGTACATGATTCTCATTCGTGGTGAAGTAAGCTTCAGAGGTTTCCTTCATACCACCTTCTCTTCAGCCACTTGTGGGAATTAGTATCAGGAGATGGGATCACCTTAGTTTCGTTGCACTGCCAAAGCCAATGAACTGTGTGGTCACACGTTACTAAAGAAGAACTGACAAAAAAGCCTTACAACAGTCCAAAGACTGTGATTTTTTCATGGCTGTTTAATGTGGACTAAAATGGTCCTTTAGAAAGTGAATAAGGCAATTACCTGAGGAGAATATCTTCTATAAAAATATGGGAAACTCCAGCCACCAGCCATTAAATATCAGCAAATAAAAAAAAAAAGAAAGAAGGTGACATTACTTCAGGATTATGGTTGTGATGTTTATTTCTTCCCTAAGCCTCAGAAAGGTAATTTTAAGTTTAAAACATTAGCAACAGTGCTGTTGGCTCTGATGATCAGCGTTGTTGGATTTGATATTGGCAGAGCCTGTCTACTTTCTTAGATTTCGATTTTGGATGCTTAAGCTGCAGGACAGCCCTCTTCCAATAATAAGCTGAGGTGGGCACACTTAGCCAATGCATAACCATTGGAAAAGCCATAAAACAAGCAAACGAGATGGCAGCAAGGCTTACTGTCTTCACTTAGCCGTTGTTGCTTCCTTCTCTGAAATGCTGACTGAGACTGCTTGAAGGCAAATTACAGGAGGGCAGTGCACTTTTCAGATGTCAACAACCAATAAGTAGGATCAGACTATGCCATTTTTATGCAAGTCATGACTCCTATTATTGCTTTTACTAAAGGTCAGAAAGTCTGTAGATCAAACAAATATATATTTCCAGTCAGTCAGCCAGCCAGCAAGCCTACGTGCATTTTGAGCCATTTGATGATACGGGAGTTTTGGGTTTTTTATGCTAACCTGTAGACCTCACATCTGGTTACTGGGAGCAGTCAACAAAAAATCCTAAAGTAAACAGCACTCCCATTTATTTCCTGCTTTGTTTATAGACTTTGATTCTGCAATCACATTTATACATGCTTACTTCTGAAACATTGGCAGTCCCTCATTTATGTGGAATATTCACCTGACTAAAGTGAAGTACAGAGGAGGATAGCAAAAAACATTCATTTTCAGTGGCTTTTGGTTTTGTTGTTGGGATGCTGTAAGGCTCAGCTTTCTTCTCTTTGGTAGATTACTGCAGAAATTGCAGTTAAGTGACAGCACCATGTTTGAGCTTGCTTTTTGCCTACTTGCATTTAATGAAGCTCACAGAAATCAAGCTGATTGTCCAAGGTCACACAGGGAGAAAATGGCCCCATACGATTACATCTCTTATTCCCCTCCCTCATGTTCCTGCAGTTCTTCATGCTTAATCACATGGCAAAGTTACATCTTCTTCCCTGAAAGCTTGCTCGGTTTCTCCCCCGTTCTTCTGGTTTACATCACTTCATTGCTTTTCTAGAGCTTGAAAACAGTATGTGACTCAGTGAGCTTTCTTTACTTCTATTGTATTTCTGAATTATAAGAATTACTGCATAATTAAACCACATCTTTCAGTATTTATTTCGTTTCTTTAAAAGCTGCCCCTTTGCAACAGCCTTTGGAAGTCTTGAGACTAAACTGTTTTCCAATTCCTTTTGAAAAACACTGGGCTTTTTTCTTGCACTGAATTTATTTGGTTTCTGTATTTGTGGATTACTTTTATTTAGAGTTGAATGATCTTAAGGGTCTTTTCCAACCTCAATGATTCTATAATTGTGGATGGCTCAGCTGGGATTAGCAACCAACTTCTACACTAGAAAGAACCTGTGCTTTAGAACTACCTATTTTATATGACCCTTAAAAGGATACCTATATTAAAAAACTTCATAAGCAGTTACTGACAAGACAGGCATTCTGCAAAATGGTTACTGCTTGCAGCTCACATTCTTAGACTGTGAGCCCATCATCACTTTTATGTAGGTCATTTGTTTCACAGAAGTTTTTGCTCCTTTATTTGAACTGATTCCTTCAAAGAAAATATATGGATGCAGATGGAAACATGCAGCACCCCAACAATGAACTAAAGGCAGCCCAGAGAAAACCTCACAGACAACTGCTTAGCAGAAATATACTACAGTCTTAGAATTACAGGAATCCTGATTTGGCCTTCATAGCAGAAGTGTGCATGGCTAATCTAGCAATACAGAAAGTATTTCCAGCCCACTGGAAGTATTTCCAAATTCAGAACAAGTGAGGCAACTCTTGGAAGAAGCGGCAATGAGCGATTCACATCTTTCTATGAGGTAAACTAGTCATTTCAACTTGTGATTTATAGGAGTATTAAGGGCAAGCTATTAAAATCTCCACTCTCTGGATCTCAAACAAGATCATATTCAGAAGAGATTCAACATGCTCAGCAACTTAAATTTGTGTAATCATCTAGATAACATCAGGATTCTTGATAATTGTAACCATACTAACATAACCTGAAGGGTTAAAAAGATACCACAGGACAGTATGACGAACAGTGTTACCTCTTTCTCAATCTCTCATCCTTCAAGGTACTGACAGCCCTACTTCTCTCACGTTCAAAAGAATGGACAAGATTTTCCTGTGTCGATAACCATAGACAATGGAGATAGTAGCACTTCAACACAACGACTTCCAGGAATCTCAAGTGCAAGGTTGACTACAAGACTGAGTTCCCATTTCCCAAAGCAACCTGAAAACAGAATATATTCCTGAGGAATAAGTCATTATGAAATACAGAGCTTGATGCAGTTCATACAAAATCATTGTGGGTGCAGGTAGCCTGCACCCACAATGACTAGATCAGCTCCTCAGTGGGATACAAACAGTGTTCCCTTCTCCCTAACACCTCTCTGGATAATTACAACAGAGCATACATACATGCAGGTATGTGTTGACAGACTCGCATGCTAAAGGTGGCTGGATGCAATCTAGGTGTTCTGCCTAAACTGTACAGCAGCAGTTGCATGATCAGGTGAACCAATATGCCTTGCTCCATTTTCACTAGACAGCATCCTGTTTTGGTTTTGCCTTATAAAGTTAAGGCAACTTTTCCTGTTTTGCCTTAATAAAGTTGAGGCAACTTTTTACCAGAACGCAAATGTATATATTTGAGATCCATCATCTGTTTCCATATAAGGTGCCTCTGAAAACAATGAACAGCTTTCTGTACTCCCTCATCCACACCATGCTCGGCTCTTCAAGTGTTTCTTCTTTAGAGCCTCACTAGAAACTGACCTACTGGCCCTAAATGACTATTTGCAAGGTCCAGTAACACATTTCATTCCTTTTTTTTCATGAATTTCAGTGTATGATATATGAAAGAATTAGTCCATACAAATTTCATAGCTCTACAAGACTACAAATAGCATGTACTGCCCTTCTAAGAAAAAGGCAGAGGGATCAGTTATCAAGACGTGGCTGGGAAGGAGCCAGATTATTCCTACCTAAGGAGGAGTGAATCTACAGGGAGCCTCTTGATTCCTTTGGTAGGCCAAGCAGCAAGTCTTACATCCAAGTCATAAATTTAACTCTGCAGAAGAGAGGCTGCCTCAGACTCTGGGCGTGGTGTCAACTCCTCCTGGGTTAGGGAGAAGGGCCAATGCTCCACTGGCCTCAGAAACCAGAACTCCTAAACACTTTGCTTAAAAAACACTAGTAACGAAACACGTAAACCTTCTGAAGCAAAAACTCCAGGTATTACTTGTTGATGTAATGCAAATCGTTCCAAATGCTTGAAATAGTAACCAATGCTCCTTGCAGAGTAACTCATTTAGAAAAGAGGAAAAAATTAAGAAGGAAAAAATTAATAAATAAATGGTCTAATTTCATAGAATCATAGACTCAGAGAATCATAGAATAGTTAGGGTTGGAAAGGACCTTAACATCATCAAGTTCCAACCCCCCTGCCATGGGCAGGGACACCTCACACGAAACCATATCACCCAAGGCTCTGTCTAACCTGGCCCTGAACACTGCCAGGGATGGAGCATTCACAGCTTCCCTGGGCAACCCATTCCAGTGCCTCACCACCCTTACAGTATATAAGTAGTTATAAAAGTCTTACCTGTCAGGTGTTTGGTCTTTTGAACTGTCAGATGTTTTAAGTGCCATTCTGAGAGAGAATTATTCCAGTCTTGTTAAATAAATCTTAATAATCTGAATGAAACCATTGCCATTTCATATACTGGTGCCTTGTGCTACTTTCTGCTACTACTCTCTTGAACATCCATGATGCAAAGGGGAAGAAGTCAATTCCTCAGTTTCACCACTTGCATTGTGTTCCAATGGTCAGGTTTCCAGTATTAAACTTACCGCACAGTGGCAAGAATGAAACTTGTGCCTCACTATCCTAACAGGAAAGAATTTCCTCCTTATATCCAATCTAAACTTCCCCTGTTTAAGTTTTAACCCGTTACCCTACCCCTTGTCCTACCACTACCGTCCCTAACGAAGAGTCCCTCCCCAGCTTCTCTATATGCCCCCTTCAGATACTGGAAGGCTGCTATGAGGTCTCCATGCAGCCTTCTCTTCTCCAGGCTGAACAGCCCCAACTTTCTCAGCCTGTCTTCATATGGGAGGTGCTCCAGTCCCCTGATCATCCTCGTGGCCCTCCTCTGGACTTGTTCCAACAGTTCCATGTCCTTTTATGTTGAGGACACCAGAACTGTACACAGTACTCCAGGTGAGGTGTCACGAGAGCAGAATAAAGGGGCAGGATCACCTCCTTCGACCTGCTGGTCACACTCCTTTTGATGCAGCCCAGGATACAGTTGGCTTTCTGGGCTGCAGGTGCACACTGCTGGCTCATGTTCATTTTCTCATTGACCAGCACCCCCAAGTCCTTCTCCACGGGGCTGCTCTGTATCTCTTCTCTGCCCAGCCTGTAGCTGTGCCTGGGATTGCTCCAACGCAGGTGTAGGACCTTGCACTTGGCATGGTTAAACTTCATGAGGTTGGCATCAGCCCACCTCACAAGCGTGTCGAGGTCCCTCTGGATGGCATTCCTTCCCTCCAGTGTATCAACCGAACCACACAGCTTGGTGTCATCGGCAAACTTGCTGAGGGCGCACTCAATCCCACTGTCAAATTGATCAATTTTGATCAACTGATCAAATTTGACCAATTCTAATGGCAAGTTCCCTAGACCTTTACATATATGTAAAAAGTTTAATTATGCAGGTCGAAGGAGGTGATCCTGCCCCTCTACTCTGCTCTCGTGACACCTCACCTGGAGTATTGTGTGCAGTTCTGATGTCCTCAACATAAAAAGGACATGGAACTGTTGGAACAAGTCCAGAGAAGGGTCATGAGGATGCTGGAACTGCTGCAGTACTTCCCAGATACACAGGAATGCACAGCATAAAAGGCATGCCATAAATCACTGAGTTTCCACAAGTGCCAAAGCACTCACCACGTTCACCAGAGCACTAAGCAAGGCAAAATAATCAAGGTATTTTATGTGAACAATGTGACTCTCTGTATGAATCTCTCAGAGCAAAGAATTTCCACTGGAAAGTGTGTGCAGATAGGCCTTCTCTCTGCTCTAGTGACACACAACTGACTCAGACTACTTGCATGTGCCTGCAACTCGTGCATCACCTGAGTTTGTTTTTTTAACATACAGCGAGATTGACCGCAATTCTGGATAGCACATAATCTCACACTTAGATTATTTTGTAGTCATTACTATTAAATGCATACTTAAAATTAAATACCTGCTTTAATCATTTTCTTAGCTGGGACAAGAGTTTAGTCAAGGGCATTTGTAACAACAAATTTCATTCTAGCTAAAGGCAAACAATGCTCTTTAGAAGTATGTGAAACACTCTCCCAAGCAGTGTTGTGACAGATAAGCTAAGTCTCTGGAGAAAGAATAATGACAATAGATATCTCGCTAATATGTGAATTAAGTTTATGGCCTTTGGTGCTTTGTCTTCATGAGTTTTAGCTCCAACAGCATGGTAACAGGCACAGTTCCAGCCTTAAAAGGGGTTTGTTAGAATACTTTGGGTTTCTTATTTTTAAGGCCTGATCTGATGCTATTGCATTTGTTATGAGTTTTATAATCAACTTTGATGGAAGCAGTTGGAACCTAAGTGAGTTTATATGGGAAACAGGCCTTTTTCTATTACTGAAAAAAATACATCATTGGGCAAATGCTATCTGTCTGTACAGGGCCTAAAAGGAGCCTTTTACGACCTAAAGATCATTACTTTTTACAACTGACTGAAAAAGTAACTAAAAGTTTTGGTGTTTCCTTTGTATTTTTAGCAAATAGTTCACAAATTTTTTCAAGTCTTTTTGGAGACGCTTTCCATTCTAAAGTTTTCTCACCATGTGATTTGTTTGGGATAGTCTTTATCTTGCTACACTTGCTTACTTTTGGGCCAGGAGAAAGATGAGGAACTCTGTGCAGAACTGAACAACCCTCTAATTCAGTCCTTACCTGCAGGGTGGCTCATAATTGAAACATCCCCTCATTACAGATTCACCACAGTTTGGTTAGATTGTAACCTAATAGGTTTGTTACTACTGAAAGACCTTGCCTCAATTGTGTCTGACAACTGACTGCTGCTGTATTAACCTGTTTGATATAAGAAAGTTTTAGGAGTAGCTCTTTACGAAGATGAATGAAAGCTTGCTACTGGATTCAAGGCTGCATGAAACCAACTCAGTTTCAGGTTTCAGAAGAAATACTAATCTTATTTTAAACTAATGGACTGGCACATGGGACCACATCTAAAACCTGCAGCAGTCACATTTGCTTGATCCCTATGAGCAATCCAAGTACACCTTCTGGCTTTTCTTTTGGAACATCCAGGCCCATTCCATCCAAAAATACTGTGGGCACTAAAACCCTACACAAATAAAAAGGAAAACTGACAGAAAATTCCCTGATGCCCCTTGGACTGGAAACACCAGCTTTCACATATGCCACCTCTGGGAACTGTACAATTAATTACATCAGTTGCTGTATATAAGTTCTCTCTTTTAAAACATTCGAATGTGCAGTTTGGAACCCAGCTGGACCTCTAAATGGCTGGGTAATGATTTTAAAATATGTATTTGCCCAATGGAGTTATTAAGCTGTTTAATGGTAATACATATTTGCTACGCAGGCATGTACCACTAATAAAGTTTCTTATGAAAATGTCTTTAACAAGTAATTGTTGTTAGAGTGCAGGAGCTACTTTTCAAGCACTCAGTTGCATCAATCTTGTTTGCAAAGTACCAGCCTTAAGAGATGACCCACTTCTCTTGTGCAAAATAACCTGGGTTTGATTCTAGGATATGCAATGGATCTGTTATTTCAGAACCTGACTGGACATGGCCTTGGGCAGCCTGCTGTCGTTGACCCCACCTGAGCTGGGGATTCGGGCACACGGCCTCCGCGGACCGTTCTGACTTCAACTGTTGTGTGACTTACAATTGTGGGTAACAGCCTCTATTTTGGTCCAAATACTCCCATTCTAAGTAGCTCATATTTTCTTTCAGATAACCCTTTATGAGTAGGAAAACTTACTCTGTACATCAATAAAAACACTACCTTGCCCTGGGATCTTGCCATAAAAAACTTATGTGCATTGTACTTATACATAAAGGCATCCACAGCAATTAATTACATCTTCATGCCACAAGATCTAAGTAATTTGTGATCATTTCATGCAGTGTACCACAGAATATTAAACAATAACACAGGCAAAATTCCCATTTTGAAGATAAATGCCCAAAATTAGGCAATAAAATTCATTCTAAAGTTGCTGAAACCACAGATGAGATTGGCAGATGGAACTGCATACACAGTTCATCCAGACAGTTAAGGCAGAAACATCTCTGTATGTTCTAACTTGACAATTCTATCATCAATATGACTTTCTGTAACAAAAGCATCCAGTAGTGCTTTCCTAGCTATGTGGACTTACCTTAAATGTCACAATATTTGGTATTTTTCTTAAAGCTACAGATAAAAACATGACAGTGTCCAAGTCCATTTTAGAAATTACTTTTAGACTTTCAGGTGTGCGAAGATAAGGTTTTTTACAAAATTTAGCAAAGTTTTATCTGTACAACTTTCTCAAAGGCCAAAAACGTAGTAAGTGAACAAAAATCCCTCCCCACAATTTAATTTTTGAGGCTTCATAATTTCAGTGAGCATTCATGTTTTTCAAGGCTGTAGTCAGACTATGTCCGTTGTACAACAGCTATCCACATGAAAGGAGGTGAAGAACAAGAACCCTGAAGGAAAAAAAAACAACTCTGAAAAAGGAAGTAAACATATTTTGTTCTGAAAAGCAATTCTCTACATTTCCTTGCTGTAGTACACAGGGCACGACCTACAGGACATACATCGACACATACTCTAAATACTTTGCATACTTCCTCCACCCTTACACACAGAAAAGCACCCCTCCAACTCAACAGCTCATGCAAGCCAAAGAGGCCTAACATTTCTAATGTACTTCGGATAATGAGCAGAGCAGTCTACTGCACAGGATGCTAGATTTCCCTTCACGCATCTGCACACTCTCCCATATAGACTGTCTCCCAGAAGAGCTCATACAGACACATCTCCATCCTGTTCCTGAAACATTCTACCCAGTGTATTTTAGCAGCTGACCTGAAATTAAGCTTCTTACTAACTTATTTGATTTATAGATTCAGCTCATCACTTAAAAATGCCCCCAGGGGTATTAATTTTATATTGCTGAGAGCCTGTTCATCCCTGGAACCAAATGGGGACCTATAGGCATTAAGTCTGATTTATCTTCGTGTTCTCTATCCACAACCAAAGCTCAAGGGCTGTCATCAACTTACTTTTTTTTTTTTTTCCCCCAAACTGGGGAGTAAAATTAATGTGTATTTTATAACCTTGAGCCAAACTGAATTCTGAAATCACAGACTCAATCCCAACGTATGTCTTTTGACCTTTTAGATGAAGAAATATGCAATCACCTTATTGGGTTCTTCATTGTGAAGTTAGAAGACAACATATTTCCTTTAAAAAGGAACAAATATAGCATCAGTGTATCTATTAGTGACAAAAGATGACAACTTCTCAGTTCTGAGGACTTTCAAGAATGAGTTCTGATGTGAGTCTTACAGCTCTTTCTTTTCAGTACATAACCCACTGAATTTAGGAGTTGTAACTGACTCACACCTGTAAAACCAAAATCAGATGCCAGCCTACAACTCTATTAGTGAACTCATCTTCCATTCATATGTAGTTCAGTGCTCCTTTTTTTCACACAATTTGGTACTCTTTCGGGCTTTACTCAGGTACAGACCATAAGCAAGCATTATAGACACAAGGGGTCAGGCTTTCACATAACCCATAACTGTTCCCTACACTTCAATTAAATATATTTTAAAATGTATCATTATAAAATTGAAGAAAATAACACGTTCAAATTCTTTGAATCAGATCTGTTATGTTAATGGAAAGGGCCTTCAGATCATCTAGTTCCAACTCCTCTGCCATGGGGTCAAGTGCATTTGATTAAGTTATTTTATTTAATTGCATATTACTCTCTATCCTTATAGAGGAGACAACACAAAAGGGCAAACTGCCCATGCAGAAGCTTGGTTTTTAACAATGATCACTACAAGAGCCTGTTGTTTCTACCTCCTTTCCTGAAAGCAGTCTCCTGCTGCAGAGCCATTCACGGCCTGTTCACCCATGATGATCAGCCATCCAGAGTTAAACTCATTCTGTGACAGAAGCTTGCCTTTAGTCAGTGACCAAATGTGAAAGTCATTCTGGTGATTTTCCAACAGCTTACTTCATTTGCAGTGATCATACGGGAATTGCTATTTTCATATCACATCTCCTTAGCCAGCAAGAAGAGCAGCACATTCAAGGGACACTGGCTGGAACATGAGCTGAGACCTCGCAGCTCAGCCAGAACCCAAGTGAACTCCAGTTTCTCCAGGAAAGCATTTTTAAGACTGAACTAACGAAACTGGGATTTCTCAATGACACCAACTACATTTTTAAATGCTAATAAATACAACAGATGTATCTACATTATAATTTTAGTTTGGATAAAGAACTTGCTTTTGATGCAAAATTCCCTCCAAAATCCCTTCCAGCCATTCTTAGTTCATATTGCCAAGCAATCTCTTAACACACAACCTGGATTCCTTTCAGATTATATTTATCCGGAAGACACTCTCCTGATAAACTGCATTTAGTTCATGGGGTCAGACCACAGCTAACCTAAAGAACAACTCCTAAAATGTATACATTGCAAATACTGGGTCCTCAACATAGCCATTTTTCTCTACAAAAATTCACGCTCCTACTGTATGTACACAGAGACAGCATCAGTACAGTCTTGCTTTATCTAATTAAAGTATTCCATGTTAAGATGAGGAAGACAGATCTACATTACATTTTTTAATGTTTCTTGTACTTTTAAAAACAGATGTAAGAAAATGGTTTAATAATTTAAAAAATTAAGAATTAATCAATCTCCAAAGCGTACTTAGCTTTCAACAAAATTGGATTCTTCATGCTCTATACTTTTATACACATTTATATAACATATTATTACATATAGATATGTATTTCTAGATCACATGTTCTTGTTTGATATGTATCCCTGATTTCAAGTCCTCATGAAACAGAAATTCAAACAAACTGATAGTCGAAAAATGTTGCTCCGATATTGTATACTTGGATGATTGTTGAAGAACTAAATCTTTTGCATCTTAATGATAACCACTTTTTACTGCCACAAAAGTCTCAAGCTAAGAAGTTAAAAGAATATGAACATTTTTATTTTCTAACTACGTATATACCCAAATATCCTGCTGACCTGCCTCTTCAGTGCCTGCTTGTCTGCACTGGCCCTCTAATGAGACATCTGATCTTTGAAAAGTAATATTACTGCAGTGTGGTTTCATATGTTATAAACTGATACAAGGAATGTTACATGAACTGTGACTAAAGGCAAGTAAAGTTCAGTAATACGAGTGCTTTTACTGAAGTCTCACAATGTCAGATACAAGTGCACGGGCCTCTTCAGACACAGACTTTCAGAAAAAATTACCCTGAATAATCCTATAAAAAAGGTCTTTTAGGTAACAGTGTATTACTTATTTATCCTTATGCGAAGTCCATCTCAAATATCTGACAAGAGGCAACATTCTCAGAAGCAGTAAGTCTGAGGAATTTTTCTCAGAAAAAAAGGTAGGGGTTTTTGTCCAATTCATAGTAAAAGAAACACAGAAGAATAACCATCATAGCAGAAGCATTACTGAAGTGGCGCTTTGATAACAGCAGGATGTGCCTATGAAACCTGTATTTTCACAATTACTTGAATCTTAAGAGATCAAGTATCTTTGGCTGTAGAAAAATCCTTCGAACCTTGTATTTGTTCTTAACAACACAGCCTTTTCTTCTCTGAGAACTTAACATCAGCTTTAAACCTCTATTTGTGATTGAGGCCCCTGTCCTGTATGATTCTGTAGAGGACAGCTAGCTTTAACAGGAAGTGGAGGTATAACCTCTGGCATGTATTAGCATTATTAATCTTGCTAGTACTAGAAACATTTTAAATTGTCTATGTTACAGGTGTATATGTCAAATGCCAACCTGTGCCAATCCTCAGGTCATCATTTTCACTGCAACTGATTCCCATCCTAGCTAGATTAGACTATTAAAAATATAGAAATATATGCTACCTTCATTTTGCCATACAAATGCAATATCCAGCAATAACTGTGATCAATCTCCAATATAAACAGGTCACAAAAAGTCAACTTATGTGTGAGTGCAATAAATATTTCAATAAGCAATTATGCAATAATTATGTAAATTATGCAGCAATTATGTAAATATTTCTTTACATATTTAGTGACATTGCAACATTGCAATAATTTATTGAAATATTTCAGTATTTTAGATGCTGCAATAAATATCTTGATACATATTGCTGCATACTTTCATATATCACAAACTGAACAACATTTTCAGTATATGGTATGAGCTATACACACATCCAGCATTTCCTTCATATGCAAACAGCACACAAGTCTGTACACACCCAGTTCCTCAATTAAATGGCAGGGGTTGATTTACCAGCGTATAAATAATATTAACTGCTGCTAGGCTTAGCCACATAGTTTTAGATTTTGTTTGTGCACAGTTCAGTGAACTGAAAGACGTATTTCAGTGCTGACTGCTGCTAACTGTTCCATTTTGTCTCTTTGTAAACATTCATGCCATGAAAATTGATCTCATATAAACAGATAGATTAGAGGTACACTTCATCAGAATTAGTATCAACATGTAAGAATAAAAGCAAAAACTTCCTTGTGCAAACAGTTTTGTCTGTTTGACAAAAACACATGCAAGAGTCTACATGTTTTGGGCAGTATTTATAGGACTTGTAAAGTCAGAAGAGCTGGCCTGATTTTGAATTTAACTTTTTAAGTCTTCCACCATATTTTTTTTGTTAGGATTTTGCTTACTAAAAGCCGCTATAACTGAATTGCTAGTTACCAACTGGAGACTTTAAACTCCCAGGGATAGTAAAGTTACTGATTTTTCCACTCCATTAATGCTGAACTGAATGTTGCAGGTCTTCAATGCTAATCCACCTTTCCTATTATTTCATTTGGAAGACAGTAACATGTGTTGTTGTCCCTAAGAGCTTTAGTAATTTCTGTTGACCGGGGCAGTAGTAGTAAAAACACAGAATTAATGCTACTATTGGATAAGCCAGAGCTGACTTCACAGGATAGCATGCATTAGAAAAAGGGCCAAAAGCAATCCTCTACTAAAAGTTAATTCTGATCCCTAAAATTTCCTGAGGCATAATGCTAAATGTTAACTGGAGATTTAAATGCTACTCTAGGCTACACAGTAAGAGCAGGCATACTTTCAAGTACAGTACACAGGATTACCTTTCCTGTCTCAGGCGTGCAGGGCTGATGCCAAGCATTTTTACTGAGGAATTCTCTATGCTTTACAGTATGCAGCACACGAACAATATTTTAACACTGAAGACAAACTGCTCCCACTTTATACAGTGGGATTTTGTTCTCCTTATAAGTGTTGATAATAAGTGTTAGCTTCTGCTGTGGAACTCCTTGAACCAGATAATAGTGAAATACACCTGGGCTGTAGAAACATACAGGAAGTTGGCTGGTCCTTCCCAATTTACCTCTCTGAATGAGCAACACATTGCACACTAGCTCCAGGATGTGCCCTTGTATGTGAAATAAAGACTAAGGGATTGCCAGTATAAAAAAGAAGGGTAAGTAAGAAAGAAAGGGGAGGGAAGAAATTCATCAAGCAATAAGTAATCCATACTGCTATCCAGTAGGGGGGGGGTAGAACTAGATGATCTTAAGGCCCTTTCCAACCCCAACTATTCTATGATTCTATGGTGCTAGAAAACCAACACTGAAACAGTCACTAGAGAAAGACAAACTTTCTGAAAGTCTTACACCCAGATCTTTGCTTTCATAAATGATGAAAGTAATAATCACACTTCCCTTCCAATTATTTTAAGTTAAACATATACAGTTTAAGTAACATTCAGAAAAATAATGCATAAACACACAAAAATGCTGTAAGTACATAAAAAAGGATTAAGAATGTTCAGTAAAGTTAATAAGGGTTTCAGAAGAAGTAAGATTAAAATAAAAACCGCAAACCCAAGTCCAGGACCTAACTCATTAAATAAGCCAAACACCTGACAGTGAGATTATTATGGAAAATTTTCCCAAGGAGAATTAAGACCATTTAAGTTCAGAAAATTACATTCGAAAATATATAATGAAATAGAGGCTGGACAAGTTAGGTTAATCAATACATCACTTTAGACTTCCCTATTAACTTTATGTATGTTCATGGAGATAAAATTAGTGGGTTTTCTATGTTTGCTGCTGCAATTCAGATTTGATTAATGGATGAGCCCTGGGAATCTTATTCTCTTGCATACTCTTTGAACTCCATGGTAACAACTGCTTCTGTGTCAAGCAACGACTGCCGTGTAGCAGCAGCTCATACAGCAGATCATTTTCTCAAACATGCTATGACTGACCTAATGAGGAAAAAAGGATGCAAAAAAGCATGTTCCTCTTCTGACCTGCGTTTATCCCTCATAGCTAATACTATCTCTAGCTGACCAAGTAGAAACAGTCACTTTGCTGAATCATATGCCACCATTTACACCACACTGAATTTGCCAGTCTGCTTGTATTATATATGTATATAATGTATATGTACACATGTGTATATATGTATATGTATACATGTGTATATTGTAGATACACCATATATAGTATATATATACACCATATACATATACGTATATATATGTATACCATATATATACATGGTATAAATATACACCATGCTGTATACAAAGTGAGGGATAAGAAAACAGCTGGGGTTTTTGCCTTCCAGTGACAGTTTCTGGAACAACATATACAACAAAAGGAATTTCCTCTGATTTCTCTGGACCCTAAAGTTTCTCAAATCCAGCTGTATTTTTCAAACCTGCCCTCAGAGTAGTCCTTGTGTATCTTCTTACAGTAAAATTAAAGACCATGGGGCAGACCCTTAACTGGTGGAAACTGCTATTGCACCATTGTTAAAACAATGCAGAACCAGCGGAGGTTCTGCTTTAACTTGCTATCAGTAGAAAATTACAGATTTTTTCTTCCTTACCCATTATAATTCATCAATACAGTTTACCCAGACTGAATAATACATTATAACATTAACTGTAACATTAGAATTATTAACTACAATGTCAAGACTGCAACCCAGAATAGAATAGTGACGTGCTTACTTCAGC
Source organism: Neopsephotus bourkii (assembly GCF_033783945.1). Classification (NCBI taxonomy): domain Eukaryota; kingdom Metazoa; phylum Chordata; class Aves; order Psittaciformes; family Psittacidae; genus Neopsephotus; species Neopsephotus bourkii. The sequence goes on from NW_026900826.1 coordinate 6,216,857, forward strand.
CTAAACTTGAACTTCTGATGCAATTGAAATCAAAAGCTTTTCTTGCTAAAACTAGTTTTGAAAGAGAGCACTGGCTTAACTAAACAGAGGGCCATTTCATTAATGGAAGACTTTCTGGGCATCCAACAAAGCAAAGCATGTTTTCCAAGGTCTAAAATTACAGCTGTTACAAGTGCAGCATTTAAATGGGGGAAATCCATGCAAAACAACCAGGAAATACTGCAAGGGAATTGGTGGAGCTGACCTGAAAATGCCATTGTAAATTGCTTTTGAGGAAAAGAGAAACTACACCAAACACCACACCAAATTCCTCTCCACATTATTTTACAAGTGCATTGGAAAATGATGGTAGTTAAAAAGTAACCTCAACTGAAATGCATCCAACAGCTGAAAACAAACTAGTGGCTTGTTTCATGTTCAGTTCAGAATTGGGCTTCTCTCTTGGAAATGACTGAAGTTCAGGAATACAGTAAGTATAGCCTATATACAGTCTGTCACTCTGGCACTGAAACATTTTTATCTTGGCCTGAGGTGGTTCTGACCAAAGACAACTCACCTACAGAACCTCATGAAAAACATCCCCTCAAATCCCAGAAATCTCTCTATCCTCCATGGTAAGAGCACAAGTATAAAAGCCCCTTTTGATTCTTACTTTTTATTTTCTTTCTGTGTCACAGCAAAAGTAACAAATTACAATGAATTCAAAGGTAATGTTCTAAATACCAATTCTTATTCCAGCTCTTCTCAACTTCAGATTCAAAGATTTATGGCTATCATAGCCCCCAAATGTCCAGGCGAAATCACTTGATCCTGACATCTACATAGTATGTGTTGTACAGTTGAAACCCTTAGGATATGTATTCGTCCACATGAACTATGATGTAACTTTCTGAATGAAAGTAAGTTGACTCTTGACACCCTCCCAAGTTAAATTCTTGTAGTAGAAAAGCAATGAAACACAAAGGTTTTCTCTCCTTAAGCCTTTAACAAAAACAGCCAGGAATGCTCCAGTCCCAAGCTGGTTTTAACTACACCAAGCCAACAGGGCAAACTCCAACAGTTCCGTACTGAAGCGTATCCCTCTTGACCTGACTGGTCACACCTGTATGGCACACTGGTGCCGAGTTTTACCAAACACTCTTATCAATGCACTCAGGCTTCCCAAAAGGAAAGCAGAACTCTTATCTCATATTATCAGATTACTTCACCTGATAATAGTGACTCTGAAAACACAGTGCAGTTTGTTTCTGTTCTGCCTGTTGGCTTTTGTTGTTTTTTTATTTATTTAAGTAGCTAGTCAACACTGACTTGCAATTACCATCCCCTGATGACTGCAGGTTTCTTTGAAAAGTTACATATTCTTTTGCCTCTGCACATTTTTATCTAATTTTAACTTTTACGTATTAACAGAAAGCATCATGCCCAGAAGTGGTTTAATGTTTCCATGACAAAATTTCATAATGAAGACCTGACATTTCACAGGCTTTCTGGCACAGCTAAAATTAAAAGGAAAAATCAGTGCTTTAAAATTAGGTACTTCAATATTTTCCCAACCCACAGTGCTAATAATGTTGGTATCTTGCAGGGAATCTAGTGCCCTATCCCAAAGTCTGTTAATATACCTCCCAAATTACCTTAGTAAAAAACCTTTTTTATTACTTTTATACAAATCTGTATAAAAGTAAAGTCTCTGTAAAATCTATCTTCAACCTTCTAGTATCAAAATCCCAACTCACTTCAGAGTGCACCTTTCTTTCAATACAGTAATGGATATTGAGAGGTAAGAGGGAAAATTACAATCCAGGCAAGTGTAACAGTTCTTTCAAGGTTTTTTCTTAATTCCTTATCAATTACTATTTCCTGTTTTTTACTGGCTAAAGCAATTACGCATTATCATCATATGTAAAAGCAGAAGAAACTGAATTCACATTCAGGTTTCCTGAAGTGCAAGTGGCACAGAGAGTAACCAGGTAACTATTTTGCCCTGTAAACAAGAGCACCGATAACAATCCACAAGAGCTGGCTTAAACATTGCAGAAGGGCTCAGACACTGTGGGTAATTCTGCAATAGCTGATGGGGAGAATACCACCCAGATTCTTGGCCTACTGCTCCCAGACACTGGTCCCATAGGCACATGTGAGTCCCAGCTCCTCAAGCTGCCACTGGTCCCTCCTGAATGTTGACAGGTTCAAACTACCTGTATTAAATCAGAGCAGTAAACTTCTGGCTGCATTAGTGACTACAGCAGGCAGCTAACAGCAGCCGCCCTTGAGCAGCCAGCCAGCACACACTTCCACTGTCCCATCACTGGAAGCAGTTACCTTCAGCAAAGTCCAGGGCAGAGAGCTGGGTCAGAAGTGCATTACAGCCACACTGTTAAATCAGACACAGCCTGTCTGTTAGGCCCTTTATTATCCCTCACTGGGGAGCTGCACCAGATGAAGTTCCTTGCAGTGCTCCCTCACTGTCTGATGGATTCAACATTTCTGCTTCCCTTTCTGAATTTGAGAAGCTTTTACAGTGTGTTGTATTGGGGGGAAGGCATTTTGATGATGATTCAGATTCTTCATGGTTAAAATTCTGCATTTTTCTGAAAGCAAGTTCAAGGTGTGACTGACTGGACCTTAAAAAAACTAGAATCAAAATATGACCACAGAAAGAACAACAAATACAAACAGAAGGCATTGGACACTGTCACACAATGGTAACGTAAATACATTGCTATTCAAAGAAGGAACAAGTCTTCATTTGGCTCTTGGACAACAGTATTCTCACAGAGAAACTGTAATTTCAGTACCTGCACTTAACAACATTTTATGTATTGTATTTTCAGTGTATTTCTCTACCTGGTGACAAATGCAGTGGACTCATTCAACTGACATTTTTCCAATTGTTTCCAAAAATTAAATTCCATGAAAACTTAAATACTCCCTCCAAATATATTGGTTTTGCTGAAAATAGACAGAAGGAAGTCAAAATCATTTCTACTTTCTTGTTTCATTTCAATCCTGAAACATTTTATTTTACTGAAATTTAAAAAATAAATAAAATGTAATGCTAATACTCCTACAATCATACATTTATTTTCAAGTTTCTACTATGCTTCAGTAATTTCATACTTAAAAAAATGTCTGTGTTCCTGGAAAATTCTCCCATTTTCAGTTTGTGTTCACACTTTGAATGAAAACAAGTAATCAAAACGTTAACACTGCAACACAAAGCCTTTTCCTGAGGCATACAGGGCAGAAACTGGGAAGAGTCACAAAGCAGACAAATAGTAACTATCGTAACAACTGACACTAAATTTTATGTAAACATTGACCTGTTGTTTGTTTATAGATGCTTTAGCTCATCAGTACTGTTAAAGCACCTCACAGTCATTACTGAAAGCCCATGTTATATAAAAAGGCATTTTAAACTGAATTTCAGAGTCAGGATCTGGACATTGGAAGATTAACTTTCTCACTGTGAGGCTGCAGATTAGAAAATCTCTGCAAGCCAGAAACCTCGTTCTGCTTCCCACTCACCCCCTCCCTCAGAACACCAGTTTCAATGCCTTCAGCCACATCACCCTCAGTCATAGCTATCTGCGCGCAGGGCCAATAGCCCCGCTCTGCCTTTCACCAGATCTACATTCTGTGCAGTATTTATAATTTTATTACTTTAGTTGATCAAAGTCATGGAGTGGATGTTGACTTTTCAGCTGTTTTGGCAGCATTGTTGGAGGAACTTGAAATTATTAAGCAGATGTTCTGCAACGTAACTGGGGGTTTGTTTTGCTCTAATGAGATACAGTATTTGTTACAATGAAGGAAATTGCTTGCGGATTTGCTATAATGCATTTTACATACACTGGGTTACATTTATATTGGAGTAATGAAAAAATACTGTAAAAGTCTATATTACTTTTCAGATCTGATGATGTCACCAGACTCATGTTATATTTGGAAAAAAAATAGATTAGGCTCAACTTCTTGAGGTCTGTTTCTGGTTTTATGCTTGATGTCCACCTTAGTGGTGTAATGGATCCAAACAGTTAGCTCTTTGTGATCTCTCTCCAGAGGGATCACTGTACTGTTTCAGCAAAACCAACCACAGTGAGTTGCACCTGAGTATTTTTAGGCCTCTGACCAAAATTACTCAGCAGCAGATCTTCTCTCTTTGTAGACATATGAGCAAATTTAATGCCCAATTTCTCTGGCTCTTTCAAACTTAATTTTACATCTGTGGTGTTTGGATTTAAATTCAGAATTATACAATGCAATATGGAAAGCAAATTAACAAATTCACAAGTTGACAGTGTGGACAAATGCCAGAGATGTGTATCTATCGGGGTGTAAGAGGGAGAACTGATCCAAAAAAACATTAGCAAGAATTGTCTCTCCTTTGTAAAAGACCTCAAACTGTGGCTTAGATATTTATTATGCGCCATGCTTATAAAACTTCCAAGATGTTTAATGGAAACAGAGCACAATAGAAGCCAGTTCTGCTTTTCATTTTATATACTACCACTGGGAATCTCTTTCTTCTGATGTTCATCCATATTATAAGCTTTTCTTTCACAGTGGGTAAGAGTCTCCTTGCTTTGAAAATAGTAATTCATTATAACAAGGAGGAATATCAACTGTATATAAATGCCAGTCCAACTACTTATGCTGGCTAAATTGGTAAAACCTTTTTAATCCCCTTCATAACACTCAGCACTTCCAAAATCCTCCATTCAGAACACTAAGAGTATACCAGAAACACAGGAATGCCTATATTTAATGATGTGCAGCACAGGCACCCACATTCATTTTAATAAGTAACCTCATTTTTCTAGTGAACAGTTATATGAATCAGAGTTGTAAACTCTCTGCTCCTTTGAAATACTGGGAGATGAAGTTGGAAATTGTCAATCTGAGGGTTTTTAAAGGAACGCCACATTAAAAAACAGGCTATAATACTTGATCCTTAGGAACTCTCTGCAGTAATTTATCTTACAACCTCCCATTCCTCCTCCACTCTCAAAGTCTTGCACAGTGACTCCAGACTGAGTTTGGCATGTCTCAGTACTCAGCCTGAGCCACAGGCACTAACCTTGCAGGCTTTCATTTAATACTACAAAAGAAAAGTGTACTCACTCATATCCTACAGAAAGATGTTTTCTCAGAATAAGAGAAGCTTAAGCAAATGACTTTTACCTTGTGCTCATCACAGACTAGAAGTATGGATATCATGGTTTTAGGGATGTACTTTTGTTTAAGCAGCAGTAATTCACAATCATGTCTTAAACTTTCCCAGAACACTGGGACAGGCACTCCAGCAGTGACCTAGGCATCCCTGTAAACTGGTAAGCCTGTAATTATGGCCTCACCTGAGGCAGCTGAGATTTCCTAGTTTGGGAAAAAAATTGCTCATGCTTTAAGTGCCCCACCCCATGCTTAAATGTCAACCACCAGTAAGCCACCTTCTATTAAAACACAGCAGTAGAAGACTCACCAGGGCCACGAAGAGGTAAAAATCTACTACAGAAATTCAACAAAGATTTTGTTCACTCATTTTCAGAAGAACAAATAATATTAGAGAATATTACAGTGGAAATTCTTTTGTTCCAGTTCCAGTCATGAGTGCATTCATTTCCAAGGTATTTCTCAGAGATGCTTTGCACACTACCATGTAGTTAATTGATACTGCAGGCATGAATCTGAACCCATGAGGTCTTCCTGTTGGTAGCAAAGGGAGTCAAGACAAATTTTACCAAAGAAGGCTTAAAAGGATCTATACCATGCACTTCCACACACGCTTTGCAAAAATCAAATCTTCCGTCAACATTCTACTCTATCCTAACAATCTTCATTACCACACAATCTGGATACAATTTTCTTTCTATATCTGAGCCTGAAAGCCACAACATCTGTCCTTAACTTTCGGCTCCCAGCAAAGGAACTAAGAAGTGTGCTTCGAAATAAGGGAATAATTCTCCCTGCTATTTACTCAACTTGCAATTAATGCAAATAGGCAGGCCAGATACTTTAAAATACAGCAGTAAATATTGGTCACCTGGATAAAGAAGATAGTGTCTCTTTTGCAGCAAAGCAAGGCTAAGTTTATCTAAAATTGAGATAAATTTAGATTTAAAATATAAGATTAGAACAGCTATGGCTTATCAGCTTATCTCCTTTCTCCCACGTTCCTGTCTTCTTAAAAATACATTCTGTTTACACTTTGGAGTGTACTGAATGATAACATTCAATGGAAGAGCTCCCATTTTCCCAAAGGCACTAACAACCCTTTACAATTCTTGAGGATCATCCAGATGTACATCTATAAACATTAAAATCTTCTTGCTCTCATCTCTCTTATCCCATTTTCTCCTCCAAATAGCAAGTAGAAAAGTGGGGAAATTGAGGTATGCACAACAAAATAGAAACATTACAACATGCAGTGCATGTAACCCATGACAGGGAAAAGGTTGACTTCATACATCAGAGTATGGTCCCTGCTTCAAATAATACAGTTAAAAGTATGTATGCATGATTATTTGAATTGTAACAAACCACAGGATCCCAGGTAAAAGCCAGGCTCTGGTATCACTAACCTTCTTACAATAGCAAAACAGAACATGTGTATTGATAAAATTATATGTGAAGAATAACTATTAAGAGGTAAGATGCCATATAGAAGCATTAGTTTTCATATATATATGTATCTAAGCATATTTTTTTATTAAAGCTTTCTATAGAAGTAGTTACATATTTCAGCAATACACAGGATATTTACAATTTCCAGGTCAAGCTCAGCACAACAGATGTTCAGGAAGCAAATCCATTGATGAAGTCAAAGAAATGCCTCAGATACTTTAGCACAGCCATACTTTTAAAGCTTTGCAAACTTCCATCTGCTTTCTCTTGTGACTCATTCACAAATCAGGAATAAATACGGGGGAGAAAGGGACATAGTATAAATTAACTTCTTGTTCTAATGCATTTAAATGAATTCTAGTCTCATAGATAAACAACATTTCAAACAGATTTCAGTTCAAATTTGAATAAATTGTCAGTAAGGTATACAAAAAATGTAACTTCACTGCCTCAGACAGAACTTCCAATGAGTCTAAAGGAAATTAAAGTTCATTTTCCATTAGCATTCAAGAACTGTATGCCTATAGTATCTACTACTACTACTGTATGTACTCCTCTCAGTAATTTTAGGTATATGCTTTAGGATGTCTTGTCTTATACTGATCTGCTACTGGTTTACTGTTCCTGAAACAGCTAGAGATTAAGATGGATCCAGTTTAGTAGCCCATCAGATAAAAGAACAGGGCAAGCAAAGCAAACTGTAGTATGCTTCATGTGTCAGTTCATGCAGTGCTTGAAGAAATGAAGCCATCAATCCTCTTAACCTACAAAACATAACTAAGTTTTCACTAGATTTTTTCCAAATTTATTTCCTAAATCCAAATTATGCTAGAGCATAACCCTGAAGAAAAGTGCATGTGAACTGTGCATGTGAACAGCATGTAGAATGGAAGTATATCAACATAGTTCTTTAACTCTTATTCTAATTAATAGGAATAGAATGTTGCTTTAAAGGAAAGACCTAAGACCAACTCCTAGAAGCAATTTTTCTTCCTACACACATACTAAAAATGATTTAAAAAGACCAAGGGGTAATAATCCCTTTGGGTTTTTTGTGATGTAATATAAGAATGCCAGTTCTGTTATTACCTAAAGTCTGTTATTACCTACACTGTGTTATTGCCCGTCCTTAGAGAAGTGTGCATTATTTGAGGTGTAGCTAATGAACAAATACAAACACCATCTACACATTACATTTCAAACCTCTCAAAACTCTGTTGCCTCTTTGATGAATCTGGCTACAGTATTTCATGTATAACAGTAATAACAAGACAAAGTAGTCATAGAAAATACAATGCATGTAATTAAAGTACAAGCTTCAAGAACAACTTCCCACAAAATGGAATAAAAGGAATCAAGAGGATTTCTAACAACTGGAGGCAAAAGAAATGAAAAAAAAGGAAAAAAAAAAAAAGAGAAAAAAGCAGAGATCTATGGAGATGAGAAATGAGGACTTCAAGCAGCTGCCTCACTGAATATAATACCTTGCAGCTGGCTGAACTGCAGCACAGCTGGATTACTTTTGAAATATTGTGTATATACTCAAACATCTGTATGTTCACTAACTAGAACTTACTAAGAGAAAGTATAAATACAACAGTAAGATTTCTTGTCTTCTAGGTGAAAAAATTAGGTTGTCAAAGTATTGCACACAAAACTAAGATAGTACCAGTTCAACACAGCATATCCTGAGCCACAAGGAACTGGCAGTTTCAAATCAGGAAAGGCTAAGAGTTAACATTGCTTCTCAAGGACAGCACTCCTCAAACCAAAAAAACCACAGGCATTTGGGAAACATATCCCAGAGCCTACCTTACTAATCTTGCACAAGGATGAATTCTCTAATTACTCTAAATTGAAGTTCCACTTCCAGTTAACTTAAAAAGATGACACAAATGTTGTTTCCCTGCATGTATCAGACTTTACAATGTCTAGAACAGCTTTATATTAAGATGTGATGAAATCCAACAATGGACACAAAGAGTGCTTGCACTAATAACACAATGAGTGCTTGCACTAATATGTCACAATTCTAACAGAACTAAAACTAATACACTAAACCACTGAAAACAAGTATAGTATCTTCAAGGTTGGCCCAGAATATTCATTCATTTGCAACATTATATCCAACGGGCTGCATTTATATCTGGTCCAAAACTTATTTTTAAGTTATTTGTGCGTATTTGGTAGCTGTATACACAGGGCCACATAGAATAAACTCAGAAGCAATATCTAGAAATATGACAGGCTAAATGTTACTTGTCATAATTTTCATAATTCATTTAACAGACTTCCAAACACTCCCAGAAATGGATGTCCTGAGGTTTACTAGGTCTGGTGGAAGATTTCTGCTCATCAACTGAATGGAAAATACTCCACAAAACGTATTATTGGTGAGACTTTAGAACTGAATAAATGGTTCCTCACAAGCCTATATATTGTTGTCTGCACAAAGCCTAAGTGAATGAGCAAAAATCTCCCAAACCCTGAAACAACTTACAGAATTCCAGTGCTTAATGCTGCTTGCACCTCTCAGTACCCCACTAAGGTTTTTAAAAGATCAATTAGGTTTTCTTCCATTTTATAATTACTTAAATCATATTACTCAGAGCTCATTCAGTGCCTTCAGTGTCATCAATTACCAGCAGACTGGAGAAGTTTCTTAGCAAATTAGTATCATAAGTTGGCCCCTACATTTTGATCTGTTATGAGAAGCTATTCTGTCATTCGAAAGGAGTGAAATTTACTGTTACAAATCCAGCAACAAAAATCATTAAGTAAATAAACCATAGCAGCCACGCATTAGTCTTCAGTCTTCATCCTAAACCCAAAAGTTAATTCAGTCTAAATCATAAATGCCTCTTACCTGACATTAGGTACTTCAGTTGCAATGATTGCTAGGCACCTGTGAAAGTCGTACATTTCATTTTCCTCAGCACTTATTTTTTCCCAGCTGTAGCTGGGAGACATCTACAGCTAGAAGTCAGGTTACTTAGAAGGTATTTTAAAACAAAAGTAAACTCAGAAAGGATTTTATAGCAGGCACAGATCTACCTCCACAGTGAGTTCCCCTTTGAACATAACACAGGCTTCAGGATGAAGTGCTGACATTAAAGTCATTTTAGAGAAAAACAGTACCATGAAGTTCAGTGTGAAAGACACATACAGCAAATACCCTTCCATCCATTCAAAGTTTGGATTCTCATATACTAGAAGCAAACAGAAGCCAGGTGGATTGCCCAACCGCCCTGCAACAAGGCTGGGTGCTGACACCCAGTACCCATCAGTCTCTCTCACTCCAGTTGACTTTGAATCCCTCATTATGGTGCTCATCAGTAGTTAGGTTTGGCAACACTGGCATTGGGAGACTGGGGACCCATTTTCCCCCCACCACAGAAAATGCAGCAATGACATTTGTGCCATTTCATTTATGCTACTGCTGCTTTCAGCTACAAGAATTTTTATCCCACTTGAAACTCAGCCTGCCTCGAACCCTGCTCCAAAGAGCAATGTGGTGTACAGGCTGTGCACAACTTCTGACTCTCAGCAATCGCATAGAAAAACAAAGCGAAGCTGCAAGAGGAAGCCAGGCTTGGCAAACAGAAGGAATTGGATGAACTCTGCCAGGCCTTCCAGAAATCCCTTTTGCTGCCAGAGTTCACCCTGACCCTGCCGGTCCTGCTCAGGTGAAAGGCCATGCTCACAAGGCCAGCCGCCTGCTAACAGCAGGGAGCAGCGGCCTCTCCGAGGCCATCAGGTTCCAGCCACTCTCTGCCAGCAACAAACTATTTAAACAGCTTTCAAGATCTGAGCATGGCTCTGTTCCTAGAAACTCGTCTGGCTTGATATAGTGTTTTAAGCCAGCGACATCTCAACTCTACCAAGTGGAACTAAATCATCTGCGAGTCACCACCATAACAATCCTTTAGCCATGTCTCATTCCTATTATTACCCTTGTTAGCATCCAGTGACCTCTAACACAAGTCAAATAACTCATACATTTGAAACAGCAGGAATTCCCACTGTCAGTGCGATGCAGGTGAATCAGCGTGCTGCCTGCAAATAAGCACGTTGCCCTGAAAGGGGAGCACTGAAATTAGAGCTGGTTTTCAACCAGCAAGCAGCTTTTGTTTTCAAGCAAACACAAATGTCATCTGGAGGAAATGTTCGATCAAGTCTGCATTTTAGAAAAATTACAACTAAAATTTTGTTCTGAAATAACAAAACGAAAATTCTGAAAAAAGAAAACAATCGTTTCCATGAAAATTTTGCATTTCTTTTACTATGAGGGAAGGGAGCAAATCCTCAGTATCTTTTAGGGGCAAATCACACCTGCATTTCAATGCACCAGGCTCTGATTTGCCAAAATCTCTTTCATCCCTTATTTTTTTAAGGAAGTTAAATTGTCTCTCAGGAGAAAGTGCTCAGACTTTATGGTATTACTGTGCTATGTTTAACAGGAAGAAAAAAGCCAAGACCCCAGAGACTATGTTTTCAGCTATTTCAAGTTTTACACACTGGAGATGGAATCACATCTCTGCCTAGACTTCCAAGTGCTCTCCAACATGGGAAGCAGGCAGAGGCAGTCCTGCTGGCGGCTGCCCTTGTTGGTTGTCCCGCAAGAGCAGCACAGGCCGGGAAAGCTAAAGATGCCTGCAGGACTCTGCATCTAAAGAGAGCAGAGCTCTTGGCACATGTACTGCTCCTGTGCCTACATGTCTGGCCCAAACAGAAACCCATGGCTAGGACTGCAATATAAAATAGTGGCTATCACGAAGGCCTGGCTGTCTTTATCAAAGAGAACTCAAGGCAAGGGGGTCTGCAGTTGAGCAGGATTTGCTGCAATTGTTCACAGGAAAATACTGTATTTCACGCACAAGAGTATCCAGGTATCCTCCTGAAGATGATCCTCTACAAGGTAGAGATATTCCTGGAGAGGATTTTATTTCTTCTTTAACCTCACACAGGTTAACCCTGAAGTTATCTCCCTCCTCTCAAAATACGCAGCTATTCTTCACTAAGGGAGACTCCCACTGACTCACCCATTTCAATGTATCAATAGGTTTTCTCCTTTCAGCAGGTTCTTTTCACACAGCCATTAAAATATCAAACACTTCAGGTGATGAGTTTTTCACCACAATTAAAAATAAAAGTTAGCTGAAATAAAGAGTTCAAATTAAACAGTGTCAATCATCAGAATGATTAGAACATTGATTCTGCAGCTTTAAACTTCCTTAGAGGTTTTATGGTCATGTCACTGTGCTGCTTTCCCTCTGTCACAAAGGGATCTTTCCTCTTGAATCCCACCCTTAAAGTCATTATGTGCTATTGATTCTCCAACACAAACTAGAGGTTTTTCATTAAATACTCTAAATTCATAAGGTTTACAGTCCCTTTAATACAACTGTTTTAATAAAGACAGAAGTTTGTGTTGGAGCAGTAGCAGATAAAACGGGTTGGAAATGCAGCTGCACCAATCTGAATGAGGAAGAAATAAAAATATGTGTATTTTTAAGAAATAATCATAATTACACTTAACTCACCATCAAGACAGGGCTGTAAATTATGGTTTAGCTGCTCTTATTGATCCAATATAAACAGTAGGAGCAAGCTGTGCTATGCAGGGGAGGGGAAAAAAGAAATGACTGTGGCATGTTTTAGATCCCCTGAGTCATCTCTGCTGGCACAGGGCAGAGTGAGTCAAAGCTGCTGTGTATGAAGCAAGGAGATAGACGTGGGCTGAGCTGGCTGAGAGCTGGCTGTGTCTTGTCAACAGCAGTTTAAAAAGGGATGCATCAAAGCTAATACATAGTAAGTCTTTGGGGCCATGTTGTAGGAGAAGTCATGGTGTTCACAGAATATGCTTTCAGCCATTGCTTGCTGAGGTACCAAGCTCTTTTTTCTGCCTAAATGCATGGTACAAAGTGCCAAAGTTGTACAGCTCTGAAACTTTCTTTTCAGCAACTTCACAATGCCAAACATGACTTTAATTAAAAGCATGGTATGTACCTAATGTTCAAAATCTTAGATAAAGAGGTATAGCTCTGCAAGTCTTCGCTATACCCACAACAGATAAAACCAGGACCCACATCAGATAAAATGAGGACTGATGCATCACTGCATTAGAAACAAACATTATTAGATCAAGTAGGAGGTAGATATGAACCTACCTGAATCTTCACTGACTCGAGTTGGGCTGTAAAAATAGCTAACATCACCTGTGAATCAAAGCTGCTCATCTAAAGGAACTACCAAGAGGATGCTAGCATGCTAAGCACACACAGAAATGTCCATTTCTAGGTACAGGAAAAAGGAATTTCACACACTTGCAACACTCCTTGAGTCCCCGGAAAAATAAATGAACTATGACTTCTAATACTGCCTTCAGCACATCTTTGGAAGAATCTTTATTGTTACAAAAGAGGCATTGTGCCTTTGTGCAATAAGGCAAGGCACAGAACCTCAAAAGCTGGCTCAGAGAAAGCTGGTCAAACAATGCAGTCCACCAAGGGGCTCCCTCAGTCCCCAAGAGCAATACAATGACAGCAGTACATGCTGGTCTTCCAGCTGACACACCCAGATGCAGCCCTACACACGTGCTTTTTACTGCTTTCCATTCAAAACTTAGTGTCAGGCTGTATTACTACAAGACAGACATGACACCTCAGCTTATTAACAGTAGCTATAACCCTTTTCTCCTTGAAAACCTATTAGGATGAAGGTAGGGGCAATAAAAATATGAGAACCAAGAGAAATCCCACCATCATGAAAGAAACTTTCCTGTTCCTTTTCCAAATCTCTTATTTTGCCTCCCTTTTGGAGCTGAGAGCCCGATGAGTTTTAAAGACTGAAGGAAAGTAAAACATACACAGAGCACTAATCACCCCAGAGCACATCACTGACACTGAAGGTACATGCAAACATGTAAATCTTGCCACAGTGTCTATTTTAGGACATACAGGGGAAGGCACTGCAATCAAGGTAAAACACAGTACACAGAAGGCTTTATTTGCATTGAAGTCTTCCAGCAAAGAGAAATCCCTGCAAACATTGACTGTAATACATTAAACCCCATGGCATAATGTATTCTTTCTACTTAATTGTGTGGCAGGGTTTTCTATGTAGCTACTTAAACAGAAGGCAATAAAAGCCATATTCAAGAGACCCTTAGAAAAATACAGGTAAATTCTCTTCCTTCTACTTTGTTGTTAAATCTAGAAATGATAAGTAGATGCCTATATCCTGCATTTTAAAATTTACGTGAGACTGTGTCTCCATTTGGAGGGGAGACATTGCACATAATGTGGGAAAGGCCACACAAAGCCTGTTGGTACAGAAGACTGTGGGTACCGAAGTCATCATTGTACTCTTCTACTAGTGATTCAAGCGAAGTGATAGAATGGCCTCAGAATAATAAAGGTAACTATGCATATGTATTTCATTATGCATAAATCCTTTTTGTCTTTGAAGTTTTGTGGAAAACAACTTTCAAAAAAAAGTAAATTTAAAAAAATAAGCCAGGAACTACATTCCTCTGAATCCAGAGACACACTTGAAGATTATTTACCTCATAAATAACCATGAATCTCAGCTGAGTTGGGCCCAGCTCTTGTTTACATAAAGAAAACAAAATAAATAGCTATTAACAAAGATGTTTCTGGAGAAAGGTTACGGCCCCCAACTGAGTTTTTATCCTCCAAAGGTTAGGATTCTAGAGGGGTGGCAGACCACTCCTGGTGCTGCCACTGCTATGTGTCCCAGGACAATCAGTTCAACATGCAGCTGGGGAAGTCCGTAACACAGCTATCCCTCCATAGTCATCATCCCAACTGTCCAACATGCATTAGAAAATACAAATTAGACAGCCAGACAGTCCTGAAATGAATGCCTAAGGACCATGTGTCACATGCAACACTGGTTTAAATAACAATCCGATTTACTGAAATGGAGCTATACTGAGGCTTTGTCATTAAAAGTAAATACATTATAAAAAGAAGACAGTTAACATGTAGTAGCTGAAATACTGTTGCAACAGTATGGATGGAGCCAATGGTGTATACCAGCCAAAGTAGAAATTAACATGCTTTCATTCCTGTAAATACTAGAAATACTGATCTGAGATTACTGATTTGTCTGCCCATGAATAAATGCAGCAGATGAATAGAGAAAAATGAGGAAGATACAGTCAAAGCATGATGGCTTTGAGTGGATAAAAATCACATTTACCTTTCCAAAACGCAATCTGTATAATAATACAAAACCAAATTGTCTTCCCTTACCTTCTGCGAAAGGTTCCCATTCATAAAATCGACCCATGAATGGCTTGTTATTGTATGATGCACACTGCACCTCTCTGATATTTCTGCTGCTTTCAGGACACATCTGTTTAGAAAAAAGAAGTCACATTAGAATCAACGGCAATGTTATGACTGCTTTCTTACTTATTTACTCTAGAAAGTTAACGGAGGCATTGCCAAATTCTAATCCCGATGAGATTAAAACAGGTAACAAACAGTGTGCTTTTAAATAACAGTATCAAAAGTAAATAAAAAGAAAGAATTTGTGGAGTTAAAGTTGGAAGAGTTGTACCATAAAAAGGCCATTTTTTATTTAGCTGTCATTTTGCTCAGCAAAAAGATGACATTTGAAGATAAATTCAATAAATTACATCCAAATCATTTCCTGTCCACAATAGCTTCACATTTTTCATTATTAAGTTTCTGGGCTCAGATTCAACAGAGTTGAAACACTGAACATACATGCTTCCATAACTTATTAAAAGCTGGCCACACCAGCTTCTTCTCATCCTATGCTTCAATACCATAATACCACTTTTTTATTTCAACATGCTGTTATTACAGTCTTGTCCTGGGTTCAGTTGTAACACTCCTTTGTATTTCAAGCTGTGCCTCCAAATGCTCGCTTAAGAGTTCTTGAAGCTAAATAGTCAAAACGGCTTCTGATATACAAGCATGTGCGCACACACACACACACACACACATATTGAGGCAGGGCAAGTTTTACAGATAGAAGTAACATCTTTTATTAAGTCAGTTTCAATGCAAGCCTTTGGCAGACAACCCTTGCTTAGATGTGAAGCAGATTCCAAAAGTAAATACAAGTTAAATACTTAAGTACTTTGTTCTGCCTGTATCCTCACACTCAAGCAGTTACAGGAGAAGGCTACACTGTGTGTGGGCACACACAAAGGGGAGAAAGATTTCTAGAAAAGGTGGGGGTTAATTAGAACAATTTCTATGCTTGGACAAGCTTTGGTCAGATGCATTCTTTTCAGGTAGCCTTTAGATTATCAAAATGGCTATAAAAACACTATTCAAGAGCAATACAAACCACCTGAAGAACCGGACTAGAATAGCAGAATATTTTTTCCTATAGGAGACATTTCAAGGGAAATCTAGAGGCAGCATTATATGAAAGCAGCATGGCTAAATGACTGTTTTTGAAGAGAACAGCAAGAGGATTAGTAAGATCAGCTCTTGTTGCAACTGCAACTCGGTTCTCTTACATCTGTATAGGGGAAAAGATTGGTTGTCTTTGCAGTGAAAGCCAGCACACCAGAGGTCCCAGAGGAGTCTGCTTTGTATCCACCATCTCTATATGATGACGTTTGTAACTGGATCAGCAAGATGTTAAAGTCAAGAGCTTTCAAGTGGGTTATAAACTGTACCAAAGACATGCCTGGGGGAAGGTTCATGGACGACTTTATCTTCTATGAGAATCACAGTAACAAATCTTCTAGAATAAACACTGTTTCTGGCCAAATGGCCATCTGTGCTTTGTTCACCCACCCTTTGGAGATCTCCAAGTACATGCAAATATTGTTTCTTCAACAAACCTTCTAATGAAAAAAAAAAAAAAACACCCCACAACTGAACAAAAAAGCCTCCTGAAAATAGGACAATGAGCCACCAAACTCCATGGGAAGGGTGGGACCAAAAGTCTTTCTTAGTGCCACATGCTGAAAGCAAAGCTGTATTTCCGCAACTGAAATACACATCCTTACATCTGTGACAGCAATGCAGCAAGGGAAATTCAGCTGCAACAACCAACCAACCATGGCTAGGAACCTTACATTTATCATGGAAACCAATTATAGCACATATCCCTAAGGTGAAAGGATGGAACCTGAGCTGGCATAAATTAGGGTCACCACATAAACTTACTGCAGAATGACATCAGTTTGCACCAACAGAGAACGCAGCCTGAAGGGTTTCTTTTTGGAACGTTCTTCCCCTTTTCTTTTTGGCACACATTTTCTGACAGCCTATTGTGAAGTTTTGTTGTTTCTTGTTTTTCCTTTTCTAAGCCTTGTGCTCTTGTGTACCAGTATTTCTGGCTCATAAACCATTTCCTGTACACCCCGTTCATACCAACTGCAGATAATGTATGAATAAAAAGACCAAGATATTCATTGCTGTTGACAAAAAATAGTGACACCCGCCCCTTCTAAGATCATTTTTATATAACTACAATTTCTGTTTCTAAACTTACTGAAAGTTACTCACAGGACAGAGGCCCCATTGCTTTAAAGCAGGACAAAGGGCTGACAAAACACTAAAAATTGTGTGGATCAAGCCAAAATCAGAAGAAAAGGCTAACTCAGTAACATCCCTGCTATTTTAAAAGTCCCAACTCAGTCTTCTTTCCCCTATTTCTTTCATCAGATTTTAACTACAAAATAAAGTTATGAGTTAAGATTGGAGAGTGTGACCTACAGATCATACTCGTTTTAAAATGTTTCATGAAAGCTACCCACATGTACAACTAGTCAAACTTGCTAGTTTATGAATCATCAAGGTTTAAAAAAGTTATACTATGCTCTGTGTTATAGACTAGTCAACATCTATACACCATTTATTACCCCTGCCTAACATCTTAATGCACAGCTGAATGAAATGACAGTTTTACACCACCTCCTGCTCAGCCCCCCTGAAAATAAAATCCCGGAGCTTTTTACGGAAGACCTAAGAGTGCCAGGCACTCTCTCTTGGCCTCTCTTCTTTATGTACTCCTTGATCATGCAACCTACCTTTACACCTTATTACTGCCTCTGTCACAAACACATATAGCTTGAATATAAAACTCCTAAAAGACAGCAACAAGCACTGGTGTGAGAAAATGACAATGCCAAAGAAAGCTCATAGCTACAATTAGTTGTACTTCATTATTTGCTTCCCAGCTCACACACTCAGCTGGGAGATAGAGGGAGCTTACCGAGGACAGATCAGGCTGTCCCATAGCACCACATGCAGCAGGTCCCACCTGTGCTTGGCTCACACTCTGTCCGAGGGCCTGCCCATGGCAAATCCCTACACTTTTCCTGGCCCTCTCCCAAACAAACAGCAATTTTGCTTTAAAAAGCAGGCATGTTGGCATGTTTACAGATCAAGAATGTTCCTGTGAATAAGCCAGAGTACTAGGATTTAAACAACCTGGATCTCTTTCCAAAATCTCCCAGAGGCCTTCGGAATGAACTTTGCTAAAATATTTAGCCTTACTGTGTGATTCCCCCTACGTGATATGAGGGCATTAGGATTGTGCTGCCTCGTAGGGACTTGAAAAGCTTTGTTGAAAACAGAATGTTGACTTTATTCATTGCTTTTTTAATCACAGATCCGGAATTATTTTTTTTCCCTCAAAAACTTAAGTTTCTTTTGTGATTACTGAAAGAGTTACCTGAAGGGGGGTTTTATAGGGGGGTTGATAAAAAACCAGGATGGCCCCTTTGGGTGTTTGTAATAAAGAAAAGAAAAGAAACAAAATCTGCTTTTTTAACCAGGTCTGTGGAGGCCAGATAGGCAAAACATACACATTGCATCTATGAAGATAAATCTCAGATTCCATCATGTAAAGGCAGATATAAATTATCTAGAAAACTACCCTGTGCTGGGAAATGTTGTTTTAGGGGTTTTTTTATAATTATTTTTTCAGTTGTGCACTATAAATCTAGAAACAGCATCTAGAATCCATAACCTTGTATGGGTTTAGATGTCTCTCCTAATTAAAACATGCTGCTTGGAAAAAAACAATGCTGTAAAGTAAGCATGCAGGACCTTCGAAGCGATGGACATTTTCTCACCAGGTAAGATCCTTTCAGAGCTTCCACTGCTGCATCTTGATGCAGCTGTTTCAATGAGTGTGACATCCTGGCCAACTTCTCTTCCTGTGCTTTCAGAACGTGAAACTAACAGCAGCAGCACAGCACTGTGTTGATGAGGCATGCAGTGCTTATGACAGAACATTTTAGAAATACCCTTTTGTGGTTTTGGACCTCAGGTCAAATTCTTGAAATGCATCTGTCTGCAGCTGACAGAAACTTTGTACTTCTGAAAGAGTAGCTTTATTTATGCCTCAGTTTCATCTGAGACACACAGGTATGAAAATATTCTGAGGACAACAATACAGAGTACTTCTCTTTGCCATGTACCATTACAACACTCTGAAAATGAGCTGCTAGTACAACTAAGACTGTAAAACAAAGAAACCACCCTATTGGCTTTTTAGCTTTTGGGAAACATTTGAAAAGTACAGGGTTTTAACCAATCTTCAACACCTTGGTTAATTAATGAAGTGCTGGCAAAGCACCAGAAAATTATCAGTCTGCCAGCAGATGTGCACTCACACTGGATGCAAGCCTGCCATTAGCAAAGCTGTTTGAAAGCTGCACTGAGATAATGCACTTCTGGAAATGCATAAATGGGCCATTTTGATCCTGAAACCACCTCTAAAGGCAATTAAAACATCGACTAAGATTTTTGGCACTGTTTCATTTTTATGACCTGCAGTCACCAGACAGGCCCTAGAGTCATTCTGGATTCTCCAGACTCAGGCATAATTCACAATTCATATTTTCTGTGTGTACAATATTATATATTAAATTAAGTCCAAGTTGTACTAGTTGTACTCCAGTTTTCATTTCCTGCAGTGGTTCTATCTAATCATATTAATCCTTTCACATTCCAAAGGATAAACACATCTCCAAAGAAAATTAATTAAAATACTTGTTTCTGAAACAGTAATCTGAAGATTCTTCTTTCACTTTCAGAACATATTCTTAAAAGCAGCAAGTCCTTGCGAAATGCAGACTATATACATTCCAATTCTTCATGCAACAATCCTCCATGTCTGCAGGGAACTTCTGCTCTGAAGTGCCTTGTTCCTCCTGAAGCCTATGGAAGTTCTGTGTTCACATCTAAAAGCAGGATCTTGAGTCATTCAAATTTTAATTCTTCTGCTAAATTTTTTCTCTTTGCCAAGAACCAAAGACACCCCTATCAGTGTTGCTTAGAATCAAAGCAACCTACTTTTGTCTAGCTGAAAACACACTGAAAGACCTCCAGAATTTAAACTAATGGAGATGCTTTTATTCCCCTAATAGTTCTAACTTTTAAAAACAGCAACAAAACATGAAGATAATAGTCTGCCTACTACAGACAGAAATAAAGTCCACTGAATGTGTCTAGATACCCATGGCACAAAATATCGGGCAGGGGTTTTATTCAAATGGAATTGGTGCTTCTGAAAAACAAAAACATGCAAGAAACTTTAAAACATTACATGTTAAAAATAACGCGAAGGGCAGCTCTGCAGTAAAACCAGCGCTAGCCAGCTCTAGTTACAGCCCATGACCACAGACAGTGCACTATAAATGTCTGGCTTGAAAATGGAATAAAAATTATCATCTGTGAATGCACTGGTATCTGGACAAGTTTATGGGGAATGAGCACCTGTATTGCTGAAATGTCAGCACTGCCTGAAGCTATGAATTTACACCTACATGTCTGTTGCAATGGAGATTAAGGTTAGTTACGACAATTGTCATGAACTACTAACTTTCATTACTAACCAGAGATTCTGAAGCAATGCTGAGTCTAAGGGAGCAAGTAATACAGGGTTGCAGCCTTTCTTTTTACCCTCACTGCTTTCAAGGGACTGCCTGTCATAGATGGAAAAGACCTTAGAGGTGCGCACAATACAAAATCATTCTATTTCCGCCCACAGCCCATTCAGCTGGGAATGAGATTGTGTTTGGAAAGGAAAATGGTCCATGGCAGAGCTGTACAACGGGGTGGCTGCCTTCCCTGAGGTACGTGCTGTCTACCACTGCCATGGGTAAGGGAACTGCTACCATCTCAGTCTGGAACTTAAGAACCATTGTTTTCAATTAATGATTTCAGCTTTGCACTAAGAAAGTCCTCTGAATTTAACCAGAAAAGTCTTTAAAGTGTTACCCAAACCTAATCTTTATTAACTTTGTAATGTATCAAACAAATAAAGCATTAATGCATACCATGGCAAGCGCATCTGTCACTTTCCCTTCCATAACACTTTCCCAATGAAAACACCGTATGTCTAATAATGGGGAAGAAAGATCAACCCAACAGATGGAAAAAGAAGTATTTCTGCTTAACTTTACAGGTTTGTGGCTTTTTTTAAATTCTCACTGACAGACCCTTGTGATTGGATTGAAATAACTTACTTTCTTTAAGATTTTCAACAACTTGTAAAAGATTCAAGTCCACTTTTGGTTTTGTTAAATAAAAAGTTAACCACTCACCCATCCCACACAAAGCATCTACGCTGATCTAATGTGCATGACTGGAAAAAATTGGCACTGTAAGCTTAGGAGGGGCTCACCAAAAAGCTAAACTAGGAAAATTAACAGTTCCTCATTAGTACCAAAAATGTGTCAAGGAAATCACCCATTTCTGTTTATTGCTAAGATTTTACAAATGCTATTCCAAAGAAACCAAAGCAAATAATCAAACAACAAAACAATCTGAGAAACAATAACAGGTTTCTAAAAAATCTAAGTTGAAAAATTAGAAAATGGAAGACAAATACTGAAAACAGACCTTGCTGGAACAGACTATCATCTGCTGTAAAGTGATATGCAAGTGTGTTATGGAAGTCAGAGCTATGTCAATTCACACCTGCCAATGATCTAGCCAGTTGACTGTTGATAGTCTTCTTTTTGATCCAGCAAAAGACCAGATGACTGTTGACCCATTCCCAAGCCTTTGTTTCAAAATGTAGTTACTATTTTACTGTCACAAACTTCTTTTAGTGCCCAGTTCCCTGAGCAAAGTAGTATTTCAGTATTGAGACTAGAGTGCACACAGAATGTTCTTTACATGATCCCAATCAAGCATCAAAAGCTTGGCATTTGCAACAGAAATCATAACTACTTTGTACAACAGCTGTTCTCAGTCTCAGCAGTGGTATCATTTTTCTATGTAAATATTAAAAAATCCACAAAATACAAGAACCCCTTCATTCAAATATCTATTTTTAGAAACACTACATAATGCTCAAGGTGCTTAAACTGCACACTATTGCCTCATTTAATGTAAAATCAATGAAAAGTTATTTCCATTTGACACAACCTGGCTCAAAGTCTGAAGAATGCCTTAACATGGAAGCCTTCAGCCGCACTGCAGATTCACTCTCATCTGTCTATATTGTTCAACTATATCTGAAAAATAGAGCACGTCTTAATAGTATTCCCCAGAAAATGTTCGGTTTATGTACTAAAGATATTTTAATATTATAAGTAGCATGCCTTATACCAGAAAAATCAGCCACTCCAAAACTGTTTTTGAAAGGCCCCACCAATATCAGCTTTGAAAAACCCTGACAGAAACTCATACTTGATGAGTGAAATATCATACTTGATCTAGTGAAATCAACAGGCTTCAAGCAAAGATGATACAGCTAGTCCTTGCAGTTTGTAGAAAATGATGTCAATGCAATAAAACATCTACAGTGTCTCCAGCAGTATTTAAATTTTTAAAAACAATGTTCTTGGAGCAGCCTGTTCTTTTTGGGGTGCAGTCTTTATGTCATGAAGGTTTCACTATACTCTTTTATTCTATCAGCTTCATCAGTACAAGGAAATAATCCTTTTTCTGTATGAAAGCCTCATCAATTTCAATGGAAATTCAATTGCACGCATTCCATTTAAATGACTGGCCTTTGTGTGGGAGGAAGGACTACCTGAATGATTCTAGCAGAAGGGCTGAAAGCTTAGGAAAGTTTGTTTTGTATTACCATAATATTCCACTTTCTAAAAACTCTTATTACAGCAGTAATCTCAATATTCTTAGAGAAAGATTTCTATTCTAACTGACAACCTGTCGCCTGACAAGCCTGCTGTTGCAGGCAACAGAAATGTTTATGCAGTGCTATATGAGGCACAGAAGTTACTACATTTAGGGTGAATTCTGTTAAGTCCATTGAGAGAATGCATTTTGTTCTTTTTCGATTAAAAAAAATAAAACAATACAAATAGATAAAAACCTACCTACAATGTGGAACAATTCGTTTTCCACAAAAAGTGAACAATTACAGATCATCATTAAAGCAACTTAAAAATAACGGAGTTTGCAGGAGCCAAATGTAACAGAAATTACAGCATTACTCGTATTTTAGAGCTCGTTTCCAACAGAAATGAGGTTCTGCTACAACACGCACCGTTCCTGCAATATAGTCTTTCTTCCCAGGTCATACGACTTAAAAAAAAGAGAAGAAAAAAAGGCACCTTTAACTAGCAGATACATTTACCACATTTGATAATACTTCGGGAGAGCCACAGCTGGTAGCACTGTCCATTTACTTATGAACTTGTCAAGCTTCAACTGTTCAAACTCAAACTTTCCACTCCTGGTATCTGTCTTAGTTTCATTTTTTTGACTGAAGTTTTTCATCCCAAGAAGGAGTCTGAAGGGGGACAAGGCGGGGAAATGCTTTATTTTGTTCCCATGCTTCAAAGATTCTGATAATATTTTTTTTTATTATTTTTTCAAAATAGAAGTGCCTGTTTTCTTTAATGAGCAAAATGAAGTCAGCCAAGAAAGTGGGTTTGTGTCAAGAATGCATCCTCTGCCTTTATATGGAAATCTACCCAAATAAAGCCAGGCCACAAGATTCTGAAAAAATGCTGATAATCATTCTCTGTGCACGTTCAGTCAAAATTGTTAAAGTTCCACAGCTAAACTGCTGGAACAATCTGTTTACAAGAAGTGTATTCCACATCTGAGGCTAAAAGAGGCTGAGAAGTTTTCCAGCAGCTATAGGTATGCACTTCTGAGGTCTGTATCAGAGGTAGGCACTGGAAATGAAAACCCTCTGCACTTAATAGCCCCTTCAGCTTGTTGCAGGCAGCATGGATAAAGAAAGGAGGAGGCCTAATGCAAATGCCTGTACCTAAAATGCATGGAATACTTCAGAAAACCTTAGGACTGGTATTGAAGACATCAGACTGGATGATCAAGCCAGCTGAAGAAGGTACTGAGAAGAAAAAAAGTGAAACTGGAGAGAAGCTGGGGAACCTAAATAGAAGAAGGAGAGATTGGTGGCAGAAGAAATGGGGAGAAGAGATGGAAAATATTAAACAAGGTACTAAGAGAGTGAGAAGTGAGACAGAGCAAGAAAATATAGTGGGACCACTTCTGCAAGAGGGAAGAAGCAGAGAGCGGCTGTACTTGGCGAAATGGCAGAAACAGTTGTGAGAAAGACCCTTGAACACCATGGCAAAACATTTCATTGCCCTGTAGAGAAGTAGAGGGCAAATGCCTTCTACCATTAGCTCAGCTGCAGTGTTCTGATGAGTCCTGTGAACAGCGATGGATCGCATGATGGTATTCTGGCTTTGAAGGCTTTTTTGATTTTGTTTTAAAACTATGAAGTTACACACAGTAAGTCAGATGACATTAAAAGAATGTTTAACCTCAACTTAGAAGGGATTGTCCATACAATTACTATATAATTTAGCTCTTTCTTTTCCTGCAAGGTCCCATCTTAACTATATGATTACATGCTGTTTTTTCCATATGATCTGCAACTCATTCAGTGTGCAGAATGGACTTACTCTGGGGGTAATCAGGAAGGCTTAGCTAGAAGAGTTATTTATATAATCTGTCTTAGTGACTGTGGAAGCTAGTAAGTATACATAGAGAATAAGGAACATGAAAGGCAGTCTGCAATTTGTGGAACTAGCTACTCTACTAGTTTGAGTGAAAAACGTCACATATGGTGCAATTTACTTAATCCAGTCCTTTCTCAAGTTTGTGAACTATGTGCTTTCCACTCGGGTCTGACTGAAAACCTCCAAATTTGATTTCCAGTTGAGCTGTGAAATCATAATTAGAGTTTTGGCCAATGCAAATTTTGCTTTGACATTGTTAAGTAATAAATAGATAATGAACACAGGAAAAAAAATAACTCTAATCTCAATTACTCACCATGAAGCATTAAATTATTGAATGCTTTTTTTAAACCACATTCTTCCATATCTCAGCTCCCTTTCTTACAATAGAGATTAGATCTTGCTATCACACAGCAGCTTTGTGAATGTTAAATCAAACACTGTAGTAACAGTATCAATGACTAGTCCTAGAGAATCTCATCTTCTGCGAGGAGCATTTTAAGGCAGGGAGCCAAAGGCTGAATAATAAAAATAACAACATTGAGTAGTGCATTACTAATAACTGTTGGTCTATGCAGGCTCCCTGGGGTAAAATAATAAATTATAAGGTAATTAAACAATTTTTCTTAACAGACAAGAGTTACCATAGGATTGCTGACAAACCTCTAGTGCTGAAAGCTCTAAATCTTTGCAGGTTTGACTTTTTTCAGTTTAGAGTCCTTTTAATGGCACTTTGCTGCTCAAACTGAAACTACGCACCATCACAAAATATTGTCATCAAAAAGTGACCCAAAGTGAGGTCTAAAACCAGCCGTCAAGATAATTAATATGCTTGCTATCTTTAACAAATGATAATGCAAACAGAAATACAGAAAAAGAAAACAGTACATTGTTTGGCTAGAAAGTTACTGAATGTGAAGCCAAAACCCAAAGATAGTTTGCAGAAAAGAGCAGGGGGTGTTTCACTGGCTTCTTCCCTCTACAGATCATCCACTGCCTCTCCAACACTGCAGAGACAGATACAAAACATACAGGCTTGGCTTTTCCACAAAGAAAAATCAAGAGTCTGAAGATAAACAGCCTTAGCAACCTATCACTAGAAAGAAGCTCTGTTTTATTAATTACACTTGCATGTCTCTATGTGAGCAATATGCTGCATGCAAAGGTGTTTTTTGCGGACAAACACACAGCACACTTGATGAACATCTGACAGCAGGTATTTCCTACACCTTCAATTAATGAGAATAGTAAACAAATGTTCCTAAATACAACGTTAAAAAAAAGAAAAATCGTAAATTAATTGAGAGATTTCCCCTGCTCTAAGTTTGTAGACATTTGCAGCTTCCTCCGCCTCGAAAACCTGGATGCAATTAAACTAACATAGGTAAAATGCAAATTTTTTGTTCATTATAGGAGTGTTGAATAATTATGCTCAGAATTTCAAGCAAAGACTTTTGCCAACATGAAATGACAAAAAGAAACAAAGACGAGCTGGAATGCCTTTAAATAGCTCCCACAACACTTGTCTATATTGATAAATGACAACTACTCAAACTTACATTACCCTATTAAGCAAATCTACAGTATGCCAGGAATGCAACTGTCTGACTGCAAGTCTGAAGTCAAAGTTTCAGGGATCCATTTCCTCTTCAAAGCTTGGCACAGAGGTTATGTCTGAACAACAACCAGGCCACACATCTAAATTACCCTGATCACCCTGCAGTCATGGTTTAGTGTGGAACAACAAAAACCACTGCACTTCAACAAGCACCCAAATGAAGTTTCCAACTCACTCCACAGTATTTGGAGTGCTAATGCTGCTATTCAGAACTGATGAAGTGATTGGATAACCGGATCTTCTCCCTCTTTCCTCCATGACACAGGCTTTTCATTTACTGTAAGAATAAGAATGGTAACTTCTCAGACAATTCCAATTGCTGTGTGAAGCCTACCATCCACAGTTCATTGGGAAGTTAGGAAACAAATGTTTTAGGCAACTGACAGGCATTTTGGTTCTGATTTGGGGCACTTAGAAGAATTATTAATATTTTATATCATGTTATTGCTACGCATAAATGAGGGTCTGAATTTTCAGCTGTTCTTAGACACAAATTAACTTCAACCAGTACATGGACTTGTCCAGCTTCACCCTTTAACAGGTTCAGAAATCAAAAAAAAAACCCTTAGAGAAGAAAAATGCAGTACCACACATTCTGAAGCACTACTGCTAACCGTACCTTTGGAAATACTACTGAACATTAAAAATCAAGAAAATACATACTGGGAAGATGACAGAGCCTCTGGAAAATTTAGCTCCCAGAATGCTCAAGCTAAACCCCAAACATATAAATGGTGCTAAAAGTATATAAATTGTCTAACTCCTATGCTAAAATATGGTAACTATCTGTCATGTACAAACACCAAGAACAGACAAGAGAACTGACTATGATACTTAGGAGCAATGGCATGAATTCCTCCTAATTCAAAAAGGATTTGAAAACTTCGGTTGAACATTACAATGTTATTCAGACATTTTTACAAGAGGAGCGATTTTTTTATATGACACTAACCATGGTCCATTGTCCTGAGTTATATTTATAATGGCTTGAGATATCTTGTATTTACAGTGAAGTTATGTACGGCACTGCTTCAAAAACACTACTGTTCTCTACGGAGTAAACATAATAATTGCAGTCAGCATGGGCCTTCACTACAGATTTTCCAAATTGATGGTGTGAATCCCACTTCTTTCATCACATTTCAGTGGGTGAAAGGGTTGGTGTCATTCATTAAAGATCAGAACTCAAACTACAAGCATGTCCCAAAATGCCTCAATTATAAAACAGTTTGTTCTGCATGACCCAAGGAAGAGTTAAGATAGTTCACTGACTCACTATGGTGAGGTTGGCACTTCTTGCCTTAAAGAATTTAATTCTTCTATGTGTAAACTGAATATTAAAGTTTCTTCCTGTGTCTTTCGGATAATGCCCTTGCACTTTTTGTAGATTTTTATTACTGATACACACTCTCAAACTTTATCTTCCTGTGGAATATTTCTGGTTTATTGCCTTCAGGTGTTTATCCAAAGCTCCACTATGTTTTATTTATACCTTAATAAGTTGTCTTTGGAGAAAGACAAAAATCTCATCATTTCTGTTACAGATCCCACGGGTCATTTCTCCTGATCTGAAGAATATAGGTTATGACTGTAGCCATGTATACATTACAAAATTTTCACCTGCACTTATCCTTTTAGTCTGTTTCTATAGTTCCTGGCATAACAGGGCATTAAATCATGACTCTTGAACTCCTAGATGCTAAATTAAAGTAACTTAGATTTATTGAACAAAGCAATTGACTTTTCAGTTAAAAACCATAAGCCTCTGGACATCACTTTTTTCTGAATTGTGTGATTCTGGCATTACTGAACATTTACGAGGTTAGTAAGTAATTAACCTAAGTAATAAATAATGTAAAACAGCTAACTTAGTGTTCTGTTACTGGCACACTTGTGGAATAAACTATTTGAGACAGCTTCTAAAGTTATTCCAACATATTTTTCCTAATCATTTAAGGCAGCCAGTTTCCCATAATTAAGTTCTAATAGGAACATCATAATGCAAAACATTTTCTAACACAGTCTTCTCAGTTGTTGAAGAGGATGTCATAAAGCCATGGTGCAGAGATGCAGCAGAGAAAACTGTGGTCCAAGAGCTTACTCAAAGACACCTCTATGTGGTTCTTTTTTATACAAGGGGCAACTGATAGAACTACACAGGATATTTTACAAGCACTATCTCTGTGCCTCTGGCTGGTGAGTTAAGACCCCATTAGCGACAACACATTCTGAATTAATATTTACACAATTCTGCTTCAAATACCAAAACAGCCAAAGAAAGAACAGCACAACCCAAAGTAACGTAAGCTTTTAATAAGTTTCCTATACACCCACAGAATGACAAGCTACCAAACGTACATACAATCCCACAGTGTTTGCAGGGAAAATTCCTCACAAAGTTAAAGTTAAATTTCCTCAGGAAAAGTTATGTCATCATAACCCTGCTTTACCACTTCTGTCAAACACCTACTCTATACAAATACCAAAATGAAAATAAATAAACCACACAGTAGCTCTTTGGGAATAAGAAAGAGCTTTTCAGTTTAAAAAAGAAAAGAAAAAGCACTCTTAAAAACACGTGGTCTTCTATGTGTCTTCACCTCAGTATATAAACACATCCTCACAGGCCCTGTATCACTTCTGAAAAGACCTGTCTGGCAATTGCAGTTTCTGTTCCACATAAAATTAAACATTTCCACTTCTACCTTTGTTAAAACTTGAAACGTTGAAAATGTTTCGTTTTCTGTAGTGTAGAAAACTCTCCAAAATGCCTGGTCAGAATGCCAGCAAGCTGGTGAAACCTGCTGAGATCCCAGGTGCCAAGGGAGCCTGCCAAGGCCTACCTATATGCTTAGGTGACAGAAAAGCAAAGCAGTCTTTAATGGACTCAACATATTCCTGCAGAACACTTCAATTCTATTGAATTAGGGTTCTGCTTCCAAAAAAGTCTTTCAGTGGGAAAGTGTTAATATACACCAGTCAAAATTAGTATCATTAGTATCATTAGTATTCTCTAGGAAACTAAATATATCCATTTACCCCATCATGGTAGATCTGGGGATTGGCCCTGAGCCTTACTTCACTTCATCCCTTCAACAGTAAAACCTCTTTCCATTTCCAAAACTGCTTTTCAGATACTTTGCATTCCATGCAAAGATGCCATTCGCAAGTGCTCTACACACAGGAACACAAATCCAAGTTAAGAACTTGTATTCAGAACCAAAAGCTGGATTTTCCATAGCTGTACTACTAGAGTAATAATACGCATAGCTGAAGAGTCAGGGTAAGAAAGTAGAAGTTTCTGTTTTCTGATTCTATCTATTCCCTGTGTACACAGCCCAAGCAACTCACAGCCTGAAGTTAATTTATAAATATATTCTCACAAAGAGCTAGTGACTTGGCAATGCTTGAGACAGTTAATAACAAAAAGTGCTCAGTAAACAAATGTTCCATTCGAGTTGCTTCCTTTGTTCTGGTAACAAACAACTCAAACAAGTTTGCATTCAAGTTCTACTTCACCCACACCCCTGTATAATTCTCCCTCCTGTAATGCAGAGGGAAGTAAGGAAGATTTACTCATCACTCCACCATCTTGGAGGAACACAGACTACATTTGAGGAATCTTATTGTACTGCAAATAGCTTATGGTTTCAGTTAGATCTGACAGTACTGTTTGTGTGTAAAGGACAGATGTTTGCTCCCTATTCCCTGTTGAAGGAAGTGACAGGCAGATGTATATTCTGAGGTGAATGCGTACAAAGCCTATATGCAAGGTGCTGAAGAGGAGAAGCCACTTGTACAATAAGAAAAGAGGTTTAATGACCTGCAAAAGCACTTGAACAAACACAAGCACTTTGAAGTTCTCCCTAACTAAACCCCACAAGTTAAACTTTTACGAACCAAGCTGTCAGTCATGTAAAATGAGTTCAGCTATTAATGAAAAACCAATAAATGTACAATAATGAGGAAATGACCTAATGGACCAAGGCAGATTACTTAATTTGTTATTAATTAACTGCCCTAAGGAGAAAATGTAGAGGGAGTAGCCAAACACAACCATTAACAGAATACTTTCTGCTCAATAAGTGAGATTTGCATTTTTTGTATGAACCAGGAAGTATTAAAAAAGAAAAAAGAAAAAGAAAGAAAAAGATACTGTTCTCTGCATGCTGACAAGATCACTGGCTCATGTCACTGCCGATAAATTAAATTAAAGCCCAGATACAGAAGCATTTAATCAGGAAGAACAAGCAAACAAGTGAAACACTATGGGCCTTGTTTTGCTCTTGTCTGGGCCTTTATACTAAAAATGTTCTTACCAACTTTTTTATAATTATATTAATTAACGCATTCTATGGAGAAAAATAACTTTGAATAGTAATTACAGCTTCTCAGAGGGAAAGAGAAATGCCACTGAATAAAGAAATATCACTGTGTAGAGCTCCATGCCTAGGAGAAGCTACAACATCTACAATTTCAGTCTGTTATTAAAAGTCACCTGTAATATAAATTATTTTTTTCTACCTGCATTTAAACATGCAACAATGGCAAAGATGCAGCAACAGTACAGTAAGCTCACTTATTTTTGCTCTTCATCTATAGAATTTTTCTGTTTAAACAACAGTTTCTAAAACTGACATGAAGTTATTTTCACTCCTGTTCCCCTACTACCGAAAGAAATCTGTCAATGGCCAAACCACTCATCATACTGACCTGCACGTCTTGCCACTGTCTAATTCACAAGCTCAAGAGTTCTCTTTTCTCCAGCCCACTTGTCATTTTCAACAAATTTCCTTTACAACCCTTCCTTTTCCATACCTTGGCCACCTGGGATTACGTCTTTCTTCTAGCTCATTTCTAACTTCCTCACCTCTCACCCCTTTTCCTCTGAAAAGAGATCTTTCCTGGAAAGGATCTTGTTACATTCCTGAAGTTAAGCAGAATACTGTCCAACTTCTTGCCTTGATGTAGTAGGGGATGAAGTAAAGACTGGGATATTTGTGTGCTGCAGTGAGCAAATTCAGCACAGAAAACTTTCCAAATTAATGCCCATGTACTAAGTTCATTTCCCATTTCCTTCAAAAAACAGCATTTTTCAAAGGAGCGATTTGTACCAGAGACTATTCTCAGAGGCTCAAATTAGCCCTTTCATGTTTTCCATTTCAGACAAATACGCTAAAAGTTTCCTGACATTAGAGCTCTGCAATCAATTGCTCTAGTTTCAAATCAATGGACTTTATTCATAAATAAAGCAGATGTAATAACTGCTACACAGAGAGACAAAAAAAGAACTCTGCTTTGTTTAGGTCATGTTTTTCTTATCCTGATCATATGTTCTGTTGCTACATCTCCACTGTGCAGGCTTCCACTAAACAAAACAGGATTCCCAAGAGGCAGAAGAATCAGATGTGCACCCACTCAGAAAAATATGGCCTGCTGTTTAAACATACTGAGACCACTCGACCATCCTGCTTCTAATATCCAAATACAAGCTTCTTCAAGTTTGCAACATTAAGTTAGATTAGTAACCCCTGTAAGATACAAATATTAGGAAGAGATACTTTAGGAAATACTAAAGTGACACTGCCAGAAACTGAGACTTTTAGCAGAATAAAAATTGCAAAACCTCACTACCTCCCACACAGAATGGGAGACTGCCTGAGAGCACAGAGCTACACCCAGCCAAACATTTTGAATGAAGTAATAACAGAGCAAGTTTTACTAAAAAATGAACACAGAACACATTTTCTCTCCAATAAACTAGGAAGACAAAAATCAAAGCACATAAAGCTTGAATACTGGTAAAAGTAGCACCTCTTGCAGAACACACACAACACCAGGGAAAGATTCTGGCGTGATCTAGGCTACTAGGTGCTGGCTCTAAGTGGTATTTAGAGCATGACTAGCACTCCCAAAAGGTTAGCCTTATCTTATGGGATTCAGAAGTAGGGAATCTTCTCAACATGGCCTACCCTAACTCCATTTTTCCATTTCTTACATGGAAAAATATTAAAATTGTCTGTGAATTAACTTCTTCTTTTATCGAATTAGAATTTTACGTATTGGTAGATACAGCGACTGCTTAAAAGCCTTGAAGTTATGGTATTAGGTAGCTATAATATTATGCATCTACTTTCAGTATTCCCCAAGACACTAAAATAAGTTAAAAAAAAAATATTCATTAATTAGGGACAGTGTTCAGCTTTACCTCTTGACTATGTCAACATTTAGCATATTAGGGAAAACCAACAGCTGCCCAGCAAATTAAATATAGGAAAACCAGACTTACATTGGTATTGCAGAGTTTATATTGCTTGTAAGTGCCAATGCACACAATTGCTGCAGCTCTTTGAGGCTGAGGCTGACCCTGGACTGCCTGGTGTGATGGTGACCCATGATGATTTGAGTCACTGCTGTGAAACAGGCTTTGAGATACAGGAAACGAAGATGACTGATAAACTGACGGTCCCAGCGCTTGATGTCCAGCCTGAGGCCCACGTTCTTCTTGATAAAGATTCCCATGTTGAAGTGAAGGACTAGCTCCCTGACTGTAAGTGCTCATGAGACTTGGACTCTGATGAAATACATGGTTCCTAGATGACTGTCGCTGTCTCCGAAGCTTCTGAGGCTGCTGACCGGTGTCTGTTTGTAAAGGTAAAATGTAGGGCACTTTTCCATATCCATACTTTCCTGGACCAATAGGATTTCTATTTCTGCTTCTAAAGACAGAGAAAGAGAGAGAAAACAGTTACTGAATTCGTAAGTGAAGGAGCAGTTATTCACATGAATGGTAATTTGCCAGTTACTCACTGCAAGGCAACAGAAATTTCTATCTTTTTTACAGAAAACATGTGCAAGCTGTGCACTTGCTTTGTGTTCTGGGAATCTATGAAGAAGTCTACTGACTGAACTAAATCCTGGGCCCCCTTTGCCTGGGATTCACATGGGAAGTCACTCAGTGGCAACTAGCAAAGGCAAATGGCTAGGTATGGTATAAAGTAGGAGTTTGGAGGGAGGTGGTTGTTGTTCCCCTAGGTCTCTCCTTATAATGGAAATTCACAGAATCAAAGCTGTATATTCCTAAAATTCATAACCATGTTTCTGAGGAACTTGGGATACATAACAGCAGGAAAACCCTACTATGGATTTGAGTAATGACAGAAGAAAATCTGAATTCAGAATGGTGAAGATTGTTAAACATTTTGTATCTGTTTATAATGCCTCCTGTGATTCTGCTCCACTTGTTATTAAGAAATATCAATAAATATTTAAGGAAAAAGTATAAGGAACACCAGAATATTACTGAGATACTTCTGGAAAAGACGACAAATGCAGGAAAATATTCTTATTATGGTACACAGTTTATTTTCTCTTATTTGGCCAGTAGATATACTCTTTTCTTTTAGGCTGTACTAAACCTGTATCAGCTGGTACTCTGTGGAGAGTAGTTTTGTTCTCTGCACGCTCACAGCAATATTGCACCAGGCCTTGATCTCTAATCCTGCAATCTTAAGAATAAGTAGGCAAAAGTTTTCTTCCAGTTCAGAGCAATGTGTGAATACAGCTGTTTTTTGAACCTTTGCAGCTCAGGAAGAGAGACACTATTAGAATAAGTAATTGTCTTTCTGACCATAAAATTTGTTTATAGTTTTAATATGTATAAAATACACCTGAACTGCAGTGAAAACCAGAGGTTATAAATTGACATATTTATTATCTAGAAACTGAAGTCTTACAAATGTCAGACACCAGATCAAAGACTTTTTTTTGGGGTTGTTTTTTCATGTGTTTGTTTTCTTCCTAAGTCTTATATTCTCCCAAGACTCTTGTTACATGGGAACCTTGGAAGTCATTTACTTAACATTCTAGCTTTATGTCCACGTGGGACTTTTAATCAATCTTCCTGGCTCAAGGATGTGTGAACAAGAGTGTTGATTTACCCTGGCAGATAAGCAACCAGCACTCTTGAGCTGTTTATACCCATTAATCTGCTCTGTGACTGTGATGGTCATTGTTGAGGTAGGCTTTTGGTAGTTACAGTAAAGTAGTACAATGGGGTTTAGCATTACAGAAGGAAAAAAAGCTTCCTGTAAATGGACAGGAGAGGAATGAAAGACAAATTATGAGTAGGAATTACTTGAAATGTTGAGACTAAACCCAACTTGATTTAAATGAGCACAGTTTTTGTTGTGTAGGGGATTATGGTTTTTTTCTGCTAGTTAGTTGGTTTGGAGTTTTTTGTTTTAGTCTGGGTTTTTTGTTTTGTTGGTTTTTTTTAACGGGTAAACATACTGATTCCCTCTATGTTGTCGCTATTTTTGATTTTTAGCATAACTCTTACTTTCTGTGCAAGACCAAAACTAACAAACACAAAAGAAATCTTTCTTGAGATTTCTATTCACATTTGATTCATCTTGCAAAACAGATACAACTCCTTATTCTTATTTGCTCAGTCTCCGATGATTTGTACTGACAGCTCATTTCTTCCCAACCTGACCGTACCAAATTTGAAGTCCCTGAGACACAAACCTTGGCAACAACTCCTAGTGCTGAGAAAGTTACTGCTTCATTGCAGGGAGCACAGATTGCAAGTGGTGGTGATTGCAGGGGTGGACAGAGGGTGGCAGGTCTACTGAAACTAGCTCTTTGAATTTTAGACAGGTTGCTTGCATTTTTCAACAGCAGGAGAAAAAGCTGCTAATAACTGAGCAATAAACCTTGTGCAGATCAGTGGAATGGTAGGAATATGCCTCTGCTCCAGGCTCCTGAATGCCAGATTTTTTGCAGCAACAAGCACTACACTCTTCCAGAGAGGAGCACCTGGATGCATCATCCCCACTGGAAGAACTGCTGCCTGGCAAACTAGGAGAGATCACACAAAAAGTAAAAAACTAGACTGATGTCTGGCTGTCAATCTGCAGTTCAGGGTCATGAATCAGAACTGAAAAGAATGGAAGGAGATGCAAGAAATTGTGAGCTGAAATAAGACAATTCTGCCTGGAAAAGGTAATTAAATGGTCTTAAACACAGAATGACTAACATCTGAAAGGACTGATAGTTGAAGGCAGCAAGTGACCAAAAGCTGCTGGGACCTCACGAGATTATTTGTAAGAATTACAAAAACTCGAGGGATGCCATTTTTCTTGTAAACTGGTTGACCACTGCAACAGAGCAGTGACTAAGTAGTAAAAGAGTAACAACACCTTTGCTGTTAGCTCCTGTCTCAGCTTGGCTTGTTTTTCTACATCTTTAACTTGGAAATGTTCTGGAGTCCCCACTAAGAAATGAGGTACTATTTCTGGTAGCCTAAGTTTCCAGCACCCTTATAATGACATGCCTATGGTTGCATTAAGCCTCATCAAAGGTCTTCTTTGTCTCTTTCTTTGGGCATAACTCTCAAACACACACACCTCCCTGACTGTGGAGACAAATCTGCTTAGCACTTTGATAACAAAAATGATGGGCCTCTTTAAGCGTAATCCAACCCAAGTATATTTTGGAGTTCAAAAATGCATTTGCCCAGACAAGTCTGAAAAGAAGGTTTTTTGCTATTAATGTAAGGTTTGTAGAAAACATTTTAAAATAATTACTTTTAGCTCTTATTCTTATCAGTGTAACTAATAACAATTTCTCTCATGCTGAGGCTAAGTCAGCAGAGAATAGCGAGAACTGGCCCCTCACAGCACCTTTTGAGTGACAGAAAGGAATTTTATTGTAGCAGCTTTTTTTAAGCATACATGTGCCTTGGATGGCAAACAAATGCATTATCACCGCCTCATAGAGTTTATCCTAAGAACAATGCTTTGAACCTCAAGTGTTCTTGAGGTTTACTAAGAATGAAGTACTTTCAGAGCTGGTGGGCTAGTTATTTATACTGAACAGAAATCCTCTTTGAAGTAAGGATATGCAGCATCTTTAAAATACAAAAGTAAGATTAGAGATTTCCTGGGCCTCCACCTGTTCTCTTAACTGCTCTTTACAAAGCCAACATATCTTTTTCATCTTTCCCCTCTTCCCATCACTTCCCTTCTCCTCCTCTCTAAACAGAGGTTCCCTGGCTCACTTCCAGCTGAAGTATAACTCGCTTTCTTTCTCTTCTGATGTCAGACAGAATGAAGAATGGATTTTACATGAGCTTTGCAGCATTTCACTCATCTCCTACCATCAAAATGCTTCTTCTCTTTTAAACAAAAAACTGCAAGGTTGAACATTATATGTGAACATTTTATGCAAAACCTCTCATTTATGACACCACAGAAGACTTGCTTTCCTACTGTTGGAATGTTTTCTTAGAATAAACCCAAGGAAACCACTAATTTCCTTCATTTTCAATTCACAACCTTTCACACTGTTTCTCAAGGAGTAATGTAATGTTCTGGCAAAGTAACAGCCTTCAGCCACTAGTTCCACCAGTGATGAGGAGGAAAAACTCCAACAGAATTGCAGGCTTCATGATATTACTTTCAAAATTTTCTCTTGTCTATTGGCAGAAATTATCCCACACGCAGAGGAAGACTGTTTCTTCCCTCTATGCCCAGCTACAGCCTGTACATTCACTGTAATGAAAGACAGCAGACTGTCCTCACAGCACATTTGGATAGATGCAAACCCAACACTTCACACTCACGGTCAGTTTTGTGAGAGTTTCAGTTCAAAGCTTTTTTCAAAATCTTCAGAGGCTTATCTAAGGAATCCTGTCCTGGTATAAGCAGAGAGGTTCTCTAATACACTAAGGAAACTCATCTCACCAGTGAGTCTGGTCTAATCACACATATAGCCTGATGCTGCTCCAAGTGCTCAGGACCCAAGCATTCTTCAGGTTCTTGCCTAATCTTCTCACTTGGGAATTAAGCAGTTACCTATAATCTAATGTCTGAAGTGTTGCTGGCTGTATTTTTGTCCTGTCAACACAGCTAGCATCTACTCAAGCTGACTTTAGCAGTGATCTATCAACAGAAACACAGGTTTTATGTGCAAAAGTGGGAGAAAAGACAGAAGAGTACAATTATGATTTATAGCTGTATTCCCAATCAATATTCCAAATTAAGCACCACTGCAAAGTATCTTTTAAATTATACTGATTTGTGCTTTTGCACTGCAGTTATTCATTTCTATCAAAAGAAACGCTCTAAAAGCACATTTTTTTGATTCCCACTAGAAAATTAGTCCTACAGGAGCTCATTCCCCTTAGATCCTTATCAAAGCTCTTCAGCTTAAATTTAAGTCCTACTACCCATCATGGTTTTAACAGGACCATACACATGCTTAAGTTAGCAGTCCAAATCCTCTTTCTCTACATCAATTACATGCATCCTAACCTCACTAAATCTATTTCTGTGGATAAGTCTACCAAGATTTAACCTAATATTTTTATCATAGCAAGATATTTAGCAGCATTACATTACTGTAATTGACAGCTTTTAAAGAACACTACCCATTTACACACAGTTCAAGTATTTAACATAGTTAGAGTTGCCTTGATTTTGTTTCAGAAGAACTGAAAGTGGCTTCTTACCTATACCTGACAACAATGAAGTTTTTGAAACATCACTCCAATATACAAAATGTAATTAAGAAAAAAAATCTAGGGAGACCAAGAAGTCTTTGCAGACACAAAACTTCCACTTCAAATGCAAAAACCAGTTTCTAGTTCCCAGGATAGGTACATGTATATGTATTTTTAATGTATTTCATTATTTTTATTACTCCTGCCACAGTACCATTAAAATCATTTCAGATATATATTTTTAATCCCTGGCACTTGCTTCATAACTTTTAAAACTCTAACTGGTCTATAACTGTCCTATTCAATCATTTATTCCAGCCCTCATATTGCTTTTAATTTTCTTTTCTGTTTTATATATTCTTACGCACACAGTTAACAAGGTTTACTTTAAGACTGTTCACCATGCATTTTGACTCTCTTTTAAGTCACAAAATAAACTGACTTATCCTGATCATAACTGCTATGAAGTTTATACTTCACTGTATTTTAGCAGATTCTTTCACAATAATAATTTTTAACAAAAATGCATGATTTACTGGTTCTGGGAATATATTTCCATCTGCTCAAAAGAGCTCTCAACAATCAGGTTGATTCACATCGAAAGTCACTATGTATCACCTCACAGCACTGTACCATAGCCCTGTGAAGCTTTGAATTCCACATACTCACTTTTCACCAGCTCTAAATCAATCTGGAGAAAATCACTTGAACGTGAACGAAAGAAGGGAACCCTTTGACTCTGTTTTATGTTATAAAAATGCATGCCTGTCTGCTCGCTGACCAAGAAAACAGCCATAAAGCAGCAAGCAGTTATCTTTCTCAAATGTTTGGTCACAAGAGTTAAACACCCCCTTCTGAGAGTGTATCACACATTGAAAATCAGAGCCATCCTCACAAACTTCTTTTGCTGCATTATAGCATATTGTTCACACCTCATCAGGACGTCATCACAACTAAATCAGTGCAGGCATTCACTTCACTTTACTGGTTTCCATAGTCAAGGTAACTAAAACAAGGGAACGTTAGTTAGTCTGGTTTACATGTCTGGTAACTGGTAACCTCATCATGTATTATATATGCATATGAGCAGTAAAACTACTGCGAGCATATTTTACTTCAAAATTTCATCTATACCTAAAAAGTGCACCTTCTGTAGGAAAACAGGTTATACCATAGGGGTAATTCTCTTATGTTTATACTATTAGGGGCAAACAAATTTGCTTTTTCTGACAGAACAGAATTAACGAATAAAGTCACTTTGTAAACTGCCTCTTGGAATCACATTTAATTAATTGGATTAATGTAAGAGATACACATGTGGTCTACCTTAAATGAAATTTTCCATTCTCAGAGATCACCACTAATACCCCAGTCTAGCACAGTCGCAATACGCCCAGTGCAATAACTTACTATACTGTTGCTGATCTCCCAGCAACTGCTAACCTCATTTATGCCACTTTCAGTACTGAGATAGGATTCCAGAATTTGAACCCAAATACTGCAGTCTTCTTTTCCTATGAGTTTAATAACACCTCTGATCCCGGGCATCTGCAAGTTTTTCCCCTTAGCTTCATCTTTAAGGTTTAACTGAACAATGTGACCATGCAGTTGGCAAGTAAATCAGCAGAAATTCAGCTCAAGTAACCACATAAATCTGCTCCAATGCATTACAACTATGATGGCAGTTTTGTTGTGTTTCTACCCCTTAGTGACCAGGCAATAACTCATTGCTAAAATGCACTGTCTAGTGTGTGACTGATGCAGCATTCTCACTTCCCCTCCTCTCCTTCAGTCAATCCTCTTCAGGAAGGGTTGAAATGTCCAGCAGCAAAATTAAGACCGCTTCTGGGCTGGCTTGCAATTACAGTAGCGTGCTAGATTTTATTTTTGGTAAAACCTTTCAAAGTATGCTCACAGTAGAATAATAAAAAAAATTTACTAATGAGGCAATAATAAGCGAGACCTAGAACACAGCAGAGGAATTAACAATCATGTGAGAGGTGGGGCAGCACAAAGTCAATCTGAAGCCACAATCACCCCAGCTAGCTATTCATTTTGCAGGAAATACCTCCCCATGATCTTTATTGCTAATAGAACCTGTTTGGATTTTTTTTCCGAAGGAAAATGAACACCTTTCTCATACGGTTTTAAACCTCCAAGTGCTACCAAAATGAATTCTTTGATTACTAATGCTGCTCTTGGATTTTTCTGGAATATTTACCCTCAGAAGAGAATTAAATCCTTCTCTCTGTGTCTTCCTCCTGCACACACACCAACCCCCAGTAAGCTTTTATAGCCACACGGGGTTTGGAATGAAATGCATCACATTTTCATTCTATTAAAGAAATAATGAAAGGAGGAGCAGCTAAGTGCTTGAGCTGGGTTTCATTCCAAATATTAAGCAAATGCCCACCCCACAAATATAAAGCCTCAGAACATGAGAAAATAATACCTCTTGAACCTGAAGGTCCAGCAATCACACATTTGTCCACTTCTATCAACTGGACCTGACTAGAATAGGTCACAGAAATTATATCAGAATATGCAGTAATGATGCTTAAATTGGTTAAGCAAATAACAACAGAATTGTCCCTTTAAAAGCTAATTGTAGGCTTGCCAACTGAGTGACCTACATTTGCCTGGTCAAAGCATCTGTGAGCTGGGGGCAAAAGAAATACTTTCAGAAAGGAAATTCTGTTTTGATATTAAACTATACACTCTTCCTTTCCATTGCTCACATGCCTAGAAATGCAAACTGACCCTATACAGGGTACAAAGCAGCACAGCAGACTTTCACGTCAGCTGCTGGCAACAGAATATAGAGACCACAGAACTATAGCCATGTGAGAAGGTGACGACTTTTGGATTATTTCCTCAGTGCAAACCTCTCCTCTCATTCCTCTTCCAACTTCCCTAAAGCTCTACAAAGAGAGCTTTAGGGAAGCCTTTTCCTTATTAACATATTTCTTTATTAACATACCTCTTTGCTTTACTTATTTCACTATTCTGGTGATAAAGGTAATTTGTTCTTTCTGCTCCTAAGAATCACATGTAAAGTCCACATCTTACAGGGGTGGACACAGGAGTTTTGCTGATGCACCATGAAAATCCAGTTGTATAGAAAGTGAAGGTAGCAGTTGCAAGCATCACAACACTCAGTACATCTATCTAAAGCTGCAGTTTTGTCTTCTCTAACACCAAAACAGAGAACTGGAAAGCCAAGAGTGCTAAACAGTACTAAAACCTAGTCCGTTAATGATATTTCCTTTTGAGATGTGTTTTCTCTCTTAAAGCATGCTATTCTTTTGCATGCTCTTATTACTTTTCCATATGATTCTCTCTCTAAGATGTCTAAATGCTTCGATATTTTTTCACTCTCCTCAGTCCTGTTTGCTCTTATTTTAGGGTATGGTCCACACATTTTAGCAAGGTGAAACTAAAAACAAGGCTGTGCTAATGGGAGCTCAACTCTTCAAAGCCAAGAAGATCTCCCTTCCTTAGTCAATAGACAGCACAGATAATCAACAGCTTTGTGTTTCCATCCTCATTCCAATGGCTGGCTAGAATTTCCGAACACATTTCAATTATGCAAAAATTCCACTTACAGCACTATGATCAAAAAGGGAGCACTTAAAACTTTAAAGATTAGGCTTCTAATTGTGAGTACCTCGGATCTCTTTCCCTGAGCTTCATATGCAGTATTGGTTTCTAAAACCTAACTGAAACATGTGAACTAACTTTCAAAACCTGATAATGTGAATATCCTCATCACTGATGAGGTATGTAAAAATTCATGATATACAAATAAAGTGAACAGTTCTTTGTCAGGTGCCGGAAGCAGAGAGAACTTTTCCACTTGTTGCTGACTGATGCCAACATATTTGCCTACTTTGAAGGACCGCTATTGCTGTGAAATCTATTTGACTTGGAAGCCATCCAATTTCATCTTATCATGCTATCAAATGTGAGCTTATCTCAGTCATAAGTATCCATTCCTTTTTTATTGTTTTATGGAAGTCTATTAAAATTACAGCTTGTATATGAAGTAATACAGGAGATAGGAATACCCAAAAGGAGTTTTCATTGACTGCACATAATCTGAAAATACAGATTTTCTTCAGTCTGACACCACTTTCCAGTATCACCCACTTAGTGAACAGCGAATGCTGTTCTACACTATAGTTTCTAGAGTAACTTAGACTTTGAAATCCGTTTTCCATATATCTGATAGGACCAGAAAGTTTTTACTCTGGATTTTGTAAATTAAGGAAAACTATTAGATTTGACATTCTAATAATTTAATTTTCAAATAACTTTTTTTTTTTGTTTTTACTCTGTTTTTACAATCACCACCAAAGAATCTGAAAGTTATGCAATACAACAGGCTCTAAAGCCACCAGGGACCCTCCTAACGCAAGATGGAAATAGCTTATTATGCAAATAAATTAGAAAAACAACTCTGAATCCACAGTCTTTTGACTAGGGACAGTGTGTGTGGGGGTGAAAAATCAACTGTGGTACAGAAGCTTACATTATGCTTAGGAAAGCAGAAGAAATTCCAAAAGCAAAGGCCTCCATCACACAGGAAAGTGGAAGCACAACAGACATTATGATCATTTTAATATTTCATATGTCAAGGCATTTATTAGGAATAACATAGCTTCACTTCCGCACAGTCAATATTATTTTCTGTTCATTGTCCTCTCATGTTCCAGCCATAACTGCAGTGATTGCTTCAAGACTTCCAGACTCCCCGGGCCTGCCTGCAGAGGCCACCACAACAGCAAGGAATAGCCTGCAGGGATGGAAGCCCAGCTGTGCCAGCAGCCTGGCAGCAAGTCTGCTGCAGAGGCTAGGCCAGCTGGGATCCCCTTGGAGTCTGAGGGTGCCAAGGGACTGGAGCAAACAGGCTTTGAATGACTTTGTGCTGATGAGTCAAGGCCAGGCTTCCAGTTTCAGTAATAACCCAGCTACATATTACAACCTGTAGCTTTTACGCTGTGCAGCTGAGAACAGAAGTGCATTATAGTAAATGATCAAGCAGGAAAACAGAAAAAAAGAAAATATTAAGACTTTTGTCTCGATGCAGTCATGTTAACACTGCTATCAAAAGCCTGCCTCTGGCATTCTTGGTTTTTTTTTATAGAGCATCAGTACCATACTGAAGTAATACTCCACAGGTCTAGGCTATGCATTTGCATGGGTTTGAAAGAAAGACAAAGCAGTGATTAAAGGAAATGGCCAACACCCAGGAAGATCAACATCTGAACAGCTGGGTCCTGCTTTTGGAAATACATGCTTTACTGAGACAAACAGGAGGCTAACAGGTCAACTTCTATTTTCAAGTATCCTTTTGATGAAAAGAATTTCTTCCTGGGTCTGAGGATGTATTTATTACAGCAACAGAGGGTCCCACTGTCTTATTCCAGTCAGGCTGGAATATTGCCTCAAGGTAACATTATTTGTTTGGGTCGGCAAGATGTCTTTTAAAAGGAATTACAGTTGATGGCTTCACCTAAGAATCTTAGAGAAACACATTATATGAAGGAGGATTTGGGGGAGGGGGTGTTGAGGTGGTTTTGGTTTTTTTGTTGTTTTTTTTTTTTTTTGCTTGGTTTGAGTTTTTTAAGTAAACCGAAAAAAGAAACCACCTCTCCATGCATCTCGCAGAACAGAGCTGAGAAGGAAAGAATCAGATAACTGCTGGTATACATATTCTAAGAAAAGACAGACAGAATAGAGGTGTTTCAGGAACACTCCCTCCCAAGGGATCTACATGCCCGTTCTACTCAGTTTTCAAACTGGAAACACATCTATTTTCCTTTCATACATATATGGAAAAAAAACCTGATAGATTGGTATCACAGAAGAGAAAAAAAGTGGTTTTCCAGAAACTGGAGAATTAATTGTAATTAATTGTAAGTGCACAGTCCCACACAGCCTTAATAACTGAACAGCTAATACTATAAAATTGATATAAACATATGCAGTGTTAAAAATATTCTGTGCGTTAAACAACCACATTTATTAATCAAACAGGAAATTTTGCTAAAAAATGTGGTAGAAAACAAAAAAAAGGAACAGA
Organism: Neopsephotus bourkii; assembly: GCF_033783945.1. Classification (NCBI taxonomy): domain Eukaryota; kingdom Metazoa; phylum Chordata; class Aves; order Psittaciformes; family Psittacidae; genus Neopsephotus; species Neopsephotus bourkii. The sequence goes on from NW_026900826.1 coordinate 6,260,637, forward strand.
GAAAACAAAAAGCCCATAAACAGAAAGCCTATGAAAAACAGAAAACAGAACTAGAGTTTTGACTAGAAGAAAAGCGAATGGACAGTTGTGTGTCCATTCTTGGGTGTGGGGGTACGGGGGTGGGAGGGAAGTAAAACTTCTTTTCTCACTCAATTAAAATCAGAATGGCCACTGAAGTTAAGAATCCAAGTCTAAAGCTGTTACTTGTTCTGATTTTTATTATTATGGTGAAGATAGAAATGTCAAATGAAAGTGTAGCAGAAAAGTATCTCAATAAATCATCATGTAAAAGGAAATGCCTAGTGCAATTATAGAATAATTATACCTGTCCTTGGGTATTATCATATAAGTAGTCAGCAGGGAGGACAGCCTTCCAAAGAAGATGGCAAACATTGTAAAAGTCAGTCTTAGTCTTTAACAGCCTTTTGTAAGTATTAAAAAATATCAACTCTAATCTGACATGTCATTCTTAAAATACATCAGTCATAGCAAGAAAATGGTGCATAGACACATACCTCTTTTCTGGCTTGGTGTTCTGCCTCTGGGTCTGAGAATGCCTGCTGCCTCTCAATGCTCCTCTGCTCAGGTGGCTGTTATTATGGCCTCCAGAAGAAGCAAAGGCCCGAAGGCCAGCCCAAAGCTGCTCTTCATTCCTGTGAAGCGGCACAGATGTACGGATGGCAGAAATGACATGGCCAGGATAAGCAGTCAGCGAGTCCTCATGGTGATGGGAATGCTGATGAGCAAGAGTTCTCTCTGAGGCTGGGTACTGCCGCCCTGGCCTTCGGTAGCCCCTTTCCCGGTAATAGGCTGGGAGGCAGGGTCGCGTCTGCTCCATCACACCACCACTGCAGCTCCGAGAGCAGGCAGACCAGGGGCCCCAACTTCCCCACATGCCTGGGATTCCTGCACTGCTATCCTCAGATGCATCTCTTTGCTCTTCTATCCTCTGGGGAACCTGTAGACACAACAGATTGACTTAGGATCAAGAATCCACACTGTAATATGAGGGGAACACTAATATCCTTCTTATGGCATTCACTGTGCAGTCAGAATTGAAACTGAACAACATAGAAAGTAACTTGTCTTATTCATTCGCTATGAAACGGCTGCCTATTCTGCCAGTGTAAGAGATCTCCTACAGCCATCAAGCATTCAGACCAAAGGTATTTTTTTTACTATCTGGATAGGAATAGATTTTCTTTAGTTTTCAGCAATGGAAAACACTGTGTAATGCAAAGTTTGAGAATGCGGAGATTGCAAACTCAGAATATTACCAAAGTCAGGAAGTTAAGTAATATTTGGTGAGGAACTTGGGTCAACAGACACTGACTGCTCTCTTCCACTCTGATACCTCAACAATGGAGACAGCTGCTGGTTGCAATAATATTTCAGGAACTCCCACCTAATGTGGAACATTTTAGGAAAGCAACAGATTAAGAGCACAGGCTGATTTCCAACCAGCCAAAAAATACTGCTATAGTTATACTACCACTTTCCCCCACCCACATAAATGCTTCACAGAAAAAAGCTATTCAAGATGACCCGCCCAACCCTACATTCACAGAAATCACCATCAAATCCAGTAAAAGACAGGAGAAATTGTTGGTCTTGGGTGTTCAGCGCCACATAGCCCATACTCGCCATTCAGCAGCACAGGGAAACCAAAATAAAGAACCCCAAGGAGAGGGGGTTTTTGCAGGAAACTAGGAAGGATTATAAAGGGCAGGGACTGCTGCTCTAAGGAGAGTTAACCCCTCAAGCTATGCTAAATATTTAAGTATCATGACCTTGTGGTTGGTAAGGTATCAACACAGCCGGAAGTTACAACCTCCCGTCCCAATCTCCCTAGGGACTTGAACCGCAAGCTTTACCCATTCCTGCAACTAGGTATGTCAGGATTTCTCAGTCTTCGTGGTAGGCAGAGTACTCAACTTTGCTGCACATAAATCAGATGCATTTCCATTAAATGTATAGTTTTTCTGTTGCTTCCTTTGTCCAACTGGCTGAATCACAAGTTTTCAAAGTAGGCTTCCAATGTCTGATCTCCACAATTATTAACATGCCAAACATTCTTTCAACTGAGCATCCTTTAACAGTTGATTTATATTGCGAATAATCTTTGTACCAACAAGTATACATACAGATTAATTCAATTAGGAAACAAAAAAGGCACTGTCCACAAACAAATGCTTGAAACACCTCTCCAGCCCTATTTGAGTGTGTAGCTACCTCAAAATGAGCTTTGCATGGACAGCCTTGTCTGACTGTATGTCGCTTCTGCCCCCTTCAAAGGATAACCTAAACTCATAACTTCCATTAATAATTATGCCTCAAACATTATTGTTATAACAGCAAAAGATTAACATCTACATACGTTGCCTCTAGTCACAGATAACCTGCACAGTCACTAACTGAACTGCAAACCACCTATGCCAGTAAGCATACATTACTGATCAGCTAGCTATAAACGTGGCAGGCTTTGGTGGAATGTGGTTTGCAAACAGTTGAATACACCATTACAGTATGAAAATGCAAGCCAGAGCAGGGCCTGTGGTGCTGCTGTGTAGTAATCAGTTGTGGTCTATGTAATCTAAAACATTTCCCCACTCTGAGGTTGCTCTCACACTTCAATCACCAATCACAGAAAAAAAACTACATTTAATTATAACTTCCGAATAATAAAAAGCATCTGCATTAGTGTCTTAGGTTGCCCATTTCCCCAGTGTTATTTGAAAACAGGAGCAGATGTGTCTGGTATGTGGGTACCCCATTTGGCATCAGCCTTTTAAATCCATTAGTCTGTACAACCTAATACCACATAATGTCAAAATTATGAATAACATGCCACATCATCTTGGTTTCTGGCTGTTACATTTGCTTTCAAATCCAGTAACAGAACACCACTGGTTTACAGTTTGACCAACTAAACAAGCTGCTCTTCAGTCTGTGATTTTTTTCAATGAATATTCACTGTTCATACTTACACTACACATAAATGTATCTCTAGCAGAGATATAAAATGGTAATGGTGACACACAGAGACACTCTTCTGGCCTGACCCTGGTCTGCAGTAAATTCTTGTCAAATGAATAGTCCTTCATTATCAGAAGTCAGGTTTCACCTGTCTGAACTATTTCTTACTTATTTTTTTTAAAGCCAAAGACACTCATGCAGGCAACAACTAAAATCTGTTCATCTACAAGCAACTCAAGTCACCACTAACAATAAATATTTCGTTACGTAGAAATGGAAACTGATACAATAATGACAAGTGTTGACCTGTTGCAGAGAGAACTTTCTGACTGCCAGACTTACTTCACTGCAGCAAGAACTGTTTCCAGTAAAATGGTACTTTAAATGACTGAAGGCAATGTAAAGAAATTTCACACCACTTAATATCCACAGTAAAACAAATCTAGGCATAGCACAAAAAGGTTTAATTTAGATAGTCAAGTAAGAACACAATAATAAAACTAAGTAAAAAGTAACAGTATGCCTTATACTGATGTGCAAACCACTACTTAGTTATAAAATGACAACATTCTGAGATGGGAATTTTCATTAGTAAACCAGGTTATGCACTTTTATTTTCAATCAAGGTCTGTTTTCTTACTTTAAGACGGGGGATACAGACAAATCTTTTGAGAAGATGACGTGATTAATGGCACAACCTACTCAGTTTAGATTGTGTAGCCTACTAAAAAAGACTAATTTGAAGCTGCTTAGGTTAAAGAATGGAAAACATAGGGGGCAATCATGAGTCTTGCAAATGGTTTACACGAAAAAAACATCCAAGAACTGTTCATTTTCTCTTTGCAGCAAATTGTTCTCCAGGTCTCTCCCCAAAATACAAGTAACAGTGGATTTAAATTTAATCAGAGGTGATCCAAATTAGCTAGCAGGAAAAACTACTTAGTGGAAAGGCAAACAAAGCGCAGGAACAGATTGCCTGAGGAGATCCTGGCATCACAGAGGCCGATCTTGAATCCCTACCAGGAACAACTAAGATACAACCTATCCATGCCCGGGGCAGAGGAGATGAACTTCTGGTCTCACAGGTCACTCACGTCCTGATGTCCTGTGATTTCCCAGTTACTCTGTAGCCAGTAACGGATTCGACCACAGCCCTAGGATACATCCAAGAAATTACAGCTAGCTACAAAAAACAGCTGAAGTATTCCAGATCATCTCAGAAAAATCACATATTCAGAGATTCCTGATGCTAGGTCCCCTCCTCCTCTCCCTTTAAAATGTAGCCATTAAACAGCACACTTTCTTAAGGGAAGAGTTTTCGCCTGCACTGGCAAACAAGTGAAATGCACAGTGAGTTTTCCTTGCCAAGTTAAATCATGAAAGTAATTTCATTAATAAAATCACATAGCTTGCAAAAAGGGAGAGATCAACTTACCCACTTAATCTACTTTCCCTTAGTTCATGATTGATTCCTTCTGTAGGTAACCTAGTAATATCCATTCTGATTATAAATGCACTGCCAAAAAGATTTCTATCTACAGCAAATAACCAAATATTTTGCTCTACAAATTCAATCTATCTTCCCCCTCAATTTCACTCCATAATTCTAGCCCTTTTTTCCTGTACATTTTTCAGCTATATAGCAGGACAAAGTTTGCAAGTGGAAATAAGACATCTCACTAGGTACAGTAAACATTGTAAAGAAAAGACAAGCTTTCAGTGTGCAAGTGCTTGCAGTTTCTACATCTCCACTCATTCCTATCAAACTGCTATCAAAAATTCTTTAAATCAGAATTTTTCTTCATAATGGCTGTTACGTAGTAAATATCTTCCAATCTGTCACCTTTCTAACAGTGAGTGGCAAACTGAACTGAGGGTAGGTGTTCAGAAGGGCAGCCGCAGGGACACTCCTCTTCCTTTACACATCAGTTCAGGCACAACATGCCAAATTTTGAATGGGCTAAAGGAAATTGTAACTTAAACTTCAGAACCTGTTCAAGAGTAACATAATCCTATTTCCCTGCCAGTGTTGTAAAACACATCTATGGAACCACTTTAATTCTTTCACCAGTCTAAGCATCTTAAAGGAATATTCTTCCAGTATTAACTCAGCTGACTTCTAATAAAGACCATACCTATACAGCGACAACAATTTCCCAGCAGAAAGTCTTTACAGTCCATTTTATAGATGTTAATTTGCAACCACCATATTTTTTATGCCTCTTACAAGAAACATATGGAACACTGGTGGCTTGATAAAAACAATCTACAAAAAAAACCCCAAAAACTTTCAGATAACTTCTCAGATCTCTCAAGGCTAGGAGAAAAATGGAGCAGAGGCCAAACAAAACATCATGACACAATGTGTACATGTCTGCCTGGTTAGTATGCTCAGCTATTTTAATCCTTCAGTGTATCTTGGAAGCCTTTAATCAGAGATGTAGTAAACCATTTGAATTTTACAGTACGCAGTAAGTGTAAATATTACCAGCTTAAACGATTTGGGTTTCCGTTCTTTGTATAAAAACCCTGTCTGAACATCTGTGCCTGTGAAGATTAAAGGGCTAAAAAGCCTGGAAATAGAAGACCTTTGTATTCACAAATCACTGAAGGGAGTTACAATGACTGGGAAGTTTAACTGCCCCTTCAACCAACTCTGACCACATCTGAAGAAACTTTAACATTATTTAAATAGTCCAGAAAGTAAACAGCTCTGAAAAAAGTTCAGAACAGTTTCTGTACCAAGAGAGCCTGAGGCTTCCTTCAAGTTTGGCTAATTTTTTTCACACCAAGACCACCTCCATTGTGCAGTGTGAGACTAGTGTTTCAAGGAAGAGGTTTCTTTTCATTCTTTTGTAGGGCCATTAAGTACTTTCAAGTAAACGGGTCACTCCTGACCTCACTTCTGTCAGGTCCTATACATTCCCTACTTATCTACAGTGGGATTGCTTCCGATTTACAGTAGCATAAAGATGGTAAGGATCAGGCCCTCACTGTATCACAAATTAGGCTTCTTTATTTTAATAAACTATTTCCCCAACATTGACTATCACCTGTGACTCAAATCCCCTACCTTGTACTACCCTAGGCCTTTTCCAGGTCAATTATCTTCAGCTGTGACAAAGCTGTTGCCACTCTATCATATTTCTACACTTAGAAAATTTCTTTGGGATCTGCATACGGTGGAAATATAGACTTTATTTATTCAATAATTGACTTAACGCCTCTCAAGATCTCTCAGCTAGTCATCCACCCATGGCTCCGGAAACAGAGAGGACAAGCTGCCATAAAATAGAAAGCAACATTCCCTAACAGAAGAACTCATCTGTGAATCCAAAAAGCTTCTCATCTTTACCATCACTCTGATACAAAGCCAGGGACAGAATCAGCATGCAATACTGCTCTGAAGGAAGATGAGAAGCTTATCTATGATCTTGTAAGCTCACCTGCTCTGGAATCCAACTGGAACAAAGATCCTTTCATTTTTTCTGACAGAAACACAGAACAAGCTTTAAGCTCCTCCTCCTCTGATCTTATTGAAGTTAGTGGGTTTTAATTAAAAAAATAAAATAAATTTCAGAGGTCCATGACAAATCAGGTTAGAAATAACAAAAGCATTGGCCTTGATTTTTCAAAAAAATGTTTTCATAAAATAATGTAATCCTTACCTTGTCTCCTTTCCCCATACAAAAAAGAGTTTTATTTCTTAACCATTTTAATGCACATTATTAAGGACAGGGAATTAGTAACAATGCAGAGATACTAAGAAAATTCTTTCAGCTGTTGTTCTAAATATTCTGTTGCACTAAAAGTCTAATTTTAAAGGAAAAGTCTTGGTGTGGACTAAATAATCTCTCCTGTTTCCTAAAGATCACTGTAATTAAAATAGCAATATTATTAGCTAGAAAGGCTTTTACCAAAGTTTCAATGAATGCAATGGCATTGGTATCTACACAGTTAAAGTCAAGCAACTGCACTGAAGGCATGCAGATATACTGACCACTGAAAACTGCAAGAGAAATATGGACTGCACTTCAGCTGGTAGTGTTTATGGAATTAGTGTATAAAAATACAACAGACAGCAGATACCTTATAAACAAGAAAAACATTACAGTAAAAGAAAAAAAGCATGACACCTGCACCCACTTGTTGCCAGGACCATGTACACAGCAGCTGCACACAGATATATTCATGGCGACTAAGCTGCTCTAGTAAAATTGTTTACCACACGCAGCCCAGCAAAACAGAACCATAGCAACTTGCAGCAGGCCTATTAGCAAGTCCTGACAAGTTCTACATTTCAGTCACTGTAACCTTAAGGCAGAGCTTCACCCTACCTGGACTGCAAGGAAGAACACAGTTTTCCATCGTTATATGTTTCTACTTCTCAGGATATATAAAACCAAGGTGGTGACTAGCTGTGGTGAAGATCCCATGACACTCCTTAGCACCATTAGACTATTAGGCATTAGGCCTGGTGTCCTGGCCAAAATCCAAGTTTGGATATTAACTACTTTGTCTAACTCCAATCTCCTTCAGTGTTTCAAGGATATAATAGACTTCATGCTTCACATTTTATTCTGTTACAGTATGTTCAGATGTATTAAGCAGCTGTTTCCTTTTCAGTTCAAAGAATAGTGACTTTTATAGGGTGTGATACGGTGAAAGAACAATAGAACTGAAGGAACATTGTCATTCACTGTCATTATTACAATATAAATGAAGGTGTAGAGTCACATTTATGCACCAAAATTCCTATACAAATTCTAAAAATGATATCATAGTCAGATTTAGTAACCAAATTCTTGACAGAGTACTCTTAAAAGCTATCACCCTCTTTGTGCACTCTTCCTCTACCTTCCCACTTACACGTGCATGATGACCCTTCAACAAGCATATTCAAATTCAACACGGGCTGCGGGGGTGTCAACCACACACATTGTAAAGCATATTCATCTCCAGATTTTGTAGGGAGTACAGCCACATTCACTTTAATACAGAGTTCTGTTCATAGTGACCTTGTATATTTAACAGCAGCAGATAAAACCCAGTTTATTTCTTCTTTAATTTAGAGCCACTATAAAGAAACAACACTAAGCCCAAACAGGCTCAAAATTCTTGAACAATATTTCAATGGCTCAGTGAAATGCTTGCAAAAAATAAATCCTGACAATTCTTTCATGCATTGAAAATCAGTTCGTTAAGATACTGTACCTTCATTGAAACCAATACTAATCTACAGCTGAGTGACAAAGATAGGCATAAATTCAAAGCAGCTCAGTGCTAATAACAGAAGCAAGATGATAAAATAAAGCAATACTTACATCAGAAATTCTATTTGGACAAACTTTATTACTATGTGCATTACCAATTTTACTAAAAAAACCCAAATCCAAAGCATAACTACAGCTCACTTTCTTAGCACAGCAACATGATTAGTTAGAACTCTGTCCAGCAATGACCTATAAAAAACTGGGAATACAGACTTAAGTGGTCGTCTGGGAGAACCACTGCTATGTTTTGTATCTTAACCTTCTGTTCATCACAGTATGACACTTACCAGATAAAGTGAATTAATATTTATTCAATAAAATAAGCATAGGAAGGGAGAACAGAGAGCTTGACTGCATGATGAGCAGCAGGAGGGCTGTTCGTACGGCCAGCACTGATGGACATGGAAAGCCAGTTGTTTTGATATTAAGAAAGATTTCAGTTTAATCAGTTTAAGAAAGCTTCGATGATTTTAAATGCAAATGGCAATCATTTGGTTTCATACAATATTTCCTCTTTTTTTTTTTTTTTTTGTAACATCAGTGAGTATTTTGGCCTTACGGATAAGTACACCTGATATTTAGAAATTATGTACTATTAATGAGGAATAAGTAAGTTATATCATTAAAAAAACAACACACCAACCCTCCAAGAACCCACTGACCAATACCACGACCCCTGTCTTCAGCAAGAAACCATAAAAAACTTTTGCATAGGAGTTTTTATTTGTAACTAACAAATATACCATGTATTTAGATTACTGTCCAAACTGGTGCTATTTACAGAGATAAGATCAACAAACAGAGCATCACCATAAGCTCAGATGGATGAAGATTTAAAGATACTCCCTGTTTTCCGGTTTTGTGCACTTCTGACAGCAGAGAGCATTTTTAAAGTAAATATACACAAAAGCTTCTATATAAAAATCAGCTAGCAGGTATTTCTGAAACTAGAAACTCTGTATTGGTCAATTCTGCCTTTGTATGACAGACAACCTTCCAAAACTTTCATTATAAAATCTAAAAGCAGAAAACACTGCCCAGTCAAATACTAAAAAAAAAAAAACCCAAACCAAAACCAAACTCCACACACCCAAAAGACACCATCTTACCAGCCAGTGTTCAAAACATTTCTATTTTAATAGCCAAGCGTAAGTTTCCCCAGAGTAACAAAAGAAGGGGACAAGTATTGCATTTAGTATGGGGATGGAGGGTGGGAGCTTCTGAAATCAGAAGAGTTACAGAATAAACTGCAAATAAGAACAAATAAAGCTTTCCCATCTCCTGTCATCTCCCCAAGTCTTAATTCCACTGACTTCCCCGCTATGGAAGTAATTTACCTCACTTCTTCTAGCTAACAGTCCCCAGACTGTCATAGCAGAAACAGATTTGTGTATGTGCATCTGAGGAAAGCAACCTGCTGAGCTGCTTTTCCACATTCTGTTGATGAGATTTCTCTTAAAAAAAAAAAAAAAGATTAAAAATTGCTGCTTGAGAAGATAAACTCCTTTCTTCATGTTAAAGTCCTAAACATATGCCACTAGGTCAGAAGCAGCCAAAAGGTACTTTAAGTACTTTTAATATACTGAAGCTAAATAAAAACTCTCACAAGAAAAGAGACAGGAAACTACAGATTTTTGCTCAAAAATCTACATTATGTCAGCCTCTCTGAAACTAGTATGGCTTTAAACACGGATTCCAAAGAGAAACAAAAGTTTAAAATCTAGCAAGATTTTAATATAAGCATAAAATAGTATTTCCTGATGAGTGTTCTCAAGTCCCAAAATAACAGCTCAGCTGGACTGTGGGTGTCCAGAGGCAGTTACACTGCATTTCCATCAGTTGCTCTGGGGATTGTTCTAGGTTTTATTTCATTTTCCCAAAATTTTAGTGTAAGGAGATCTAGGCTATTGGGAAATATTTTAATGAATTATTCAGCAAAATACTCAAGTCCAGTTCTCTAATTTTACTTCTCTGTCCATAGCTTTCAGAGCAAGAATAAGTATATGCAGGGTACACAACAGAATCCAAACACTCTCCCAACACTGCACGTTCAAGCATCAGTTGTGCAGGTGTTTAAGCTGCAAAATAAACACAAAATAAAGCTTGGGGTATAACCTTATGTTTTAATAGAATTCAGCTCTAGTTACTCAGTTTCCACATACTGTACCCTCTGAGGATGTGTATGAAAGTTACCAAGCACCACTTTTGTTATTCACTACCAGGGTAAAATGACATATTCTTCATGAAATCTTTCCCTCCTCTCCCTTTTTTCCTGCAAAACTGACCTCCTCTCACACAGGACCTCTGCCAAACAGCAGAGATGCACACAGAAATACATAGGAGATGCTGTCTGGGGATGCCAGCAAACACTTGTCCAGGTTTCTGCATTAAAAGAAGAGGCACAACTTCCAGAGCTACAAAGCAGAGAACTTAACTCAATTAGATAAATGCCTGACCTGGTCTTCAGAGCTGCTAACAGTTTCTCTTGTCTGGAGCTGACAGGTGTGTCCAAAGGTTTCAAAAAAAATTAATAAATACAGACTTCCAGTCTAAAATGCAGTTTGGCATGAACAGAATCGTCTCCCACGGAGTACGAGACAAGAATGACAGCCCTGGAGCCTGTATGAGGCCATCACTAGAAACTTCTGCCTGTCTTGTTGTCAGTGAAAAGAACAGCTCCAAGGTGGTCACTGTGCCCCTTAGGACCATGCCTTCAGTCCCTTTAACTAGTACAGAAGACACTCCAGACCTCTGGCATTTCCCATTTGACTGAAAACAAAGAATCTGATTCTATAAAAATTAATTCTGGAGCTTCACAGAATGAAGCAATTGTTTCTCTAACTTACTCTATTTTAGTTAGTAGATTTTCTTGCCCCTAAGGCCATTTGAAAGCTGGATTGCAGCATCTCTCCACTGTCAATGTTACAAAAGAATGCCTAATTAGACAGAGCACCGAAAACAGAGCAGCAGCCTGACCATGTCAACTGCACAACAAAATAAAGGGGACCTAAACTACTGAAGAATATTACATTGTACTCAGGTTAAGAATAAAGCACTCGGGCAGCTTGAGAAATGCTGCAAGCTGGACCATGCCAGTTTCAAACTGCTTCATTATTGACCTCATTGAACTTGTCTTACAATTAGGCTGTACAAGCAGTTGAACATAACAGCTGTGTTCTTCAGGAGCTATAACTATCAGATGGCTTCAGGTTTTTAGCCCATACCTATGGAGCTACTGTCCACAAAATTTTGCCCTAAAGACAGCACAAAGAAGGAAACCCCACAAACTTGCCTTTTACTCCCTTAAAAAGTACCATTCAAAATAAATATACATCTTGCATTATTATTTTAAAACCTATAGTAAAAAGCAGAATTGGTTGTGTTTGAATACCAACTTAGCGATGAGAACAACACTGATATAAAGTCACAGCACACAGAGATCAAGAGCATTCAAAGCGTCTCCCCTCAGGTCTCTGGCAGAATCATCAATACTTACACATCAGTCCTGACAAACAATTATCCAACACATTCACAGAGACTTCCATCATGGAAATTCTAAACATTACCCAGTCAATATGATCTGTTCTTCTTTATATCCTTACCCTAAGATTTTTTTAACAATAAACCTAAGTTTCCTTTCCCCCAGTTTAAATCCATGTCTTCTCATTTATTCCACGGCAGACAGAAAGAATAGCCTTCTCCTTAGCAGTCATAAGTATCTGGAGATTTTATCTGCCTCTCCCACCAGCCTTCTATTCTTTAGATTAAACAACTTGAATTCATTCACATTTCCCTCAGAGGTAAGATTTTTAAAAGCTCTTGAAGATAATCACTGCTCCTCTGTTGCTCTTCAAACTGTCCACTACTTTCCTGAAAAGCCATGCAAAGACCTAACCTAAATATTCCAGCCAGAATGCTGAGCAGGATGGAAGGTGCACCATGCCAGCATCTATGATGAACCATGCACAAGAGCACAAGAGCAGTTTTCAGTTCTAACCTCTAGCAATTTAAATCTAGCAGCTGAGGTTTGGGCCCAACTTCTGTTTCAGACATCTCCATCACTATAAGAGAAAGAGCTACCTATAAGCAAATGATGCTTGTGCTAATCTGTGCTTGACCACTGATCTCACTGACATGAATTCTTCTTCCTCTTTGTCTTTCATGATAAAAATCCTCCAGAGCTTGAGTAAGCTGCCACTGACCTATTTGTGACTTACAACACTTGATAAAACCACTCAGCTAATTAACTATGATGAGCCTCTTTCAACCAAGTATATATTTATATTTTTTAAAAGAGCCCCAAAAACAACACACACACAAAAGCCACATTATTCCCAGAGATTGCATGCTTCATGCCTCTTACTCTAATGTTTTCTATAGTTACACTTAAGTACCTAAAATTTGAACATTTTTAATTCTTACCTTTCTGTGTTCAATTGAAGGCTGTGGGATGACAAACTGAAACCCCAGCACTGCTAGCGAACTGAGAAGTCTGAAAAAGCAAACGGGTGATATAATTACCACTAATAAAACCCACATATCTACAACCTATTACAGGGCTTCATAGTGCAAGAACTTATTTGGACTCTTGAGTACCATTACTAACCAAAGCAGACTCACTAAACTGTATGTGACGTTCTTATGACATTCTTTGCACAGCAGACGGTACCAGTTACATACATCTATTTGTCTGTGCATCAAGTAGAATCCATTGATAGTATTTCACATATATGTTTAAATTAAAATATTCTTGGCAGTTCACATTTTAACACGTCAGCATTGGTGTCAAACTGACATATGCTTTGCAAGTTTTCTAAAATGCTAAGTAAGATTTCACCCAACTGTGGACTAAGCCTGCTTCTGGTTCTGGCTCCTCATTTTATAGAAGAACACTCCACCTCCAGCACACAAGAAACATGTAAAGAATCACCATAATTTTGCAGAAAAATAGGTTCTTCCCCAGCTGCCTAACACTTGTAGAAACTGAATAACCTAATGGGCACAGAAGATGGAAAGTAGCAGACACAGCTCACCAGAGACTCAGTAGAAGCAGCCAAGCATCACTCCAGTCCCCACATCTTCAATCTGAAAGGAGTCATAATGGGAACCAGGCCCAAACAAACTTTGTTCTGTCAAGCCTCACCACTGTAATGACTCCTAGGAGCCTGTTAGAAGTTAGGCTCAGTTAGCTTAGTCTTTTGTTTGCTATAACTTGCACTAGAGACTGGTTTGCTGCCTTGTAGCAAGGCCCTTCATCAGAAAACACGGAAAGCTACAAGCATCAAATGAAGGTATCTTTATTTCTACCAGACGTTTGAGCTTCCCCTCTACAAAGACTATGCTTCGCACCCTCTACAAAGAGGAAAGCTGCTAATGATTTGCTGAATTTAAATGCCAGTCTACCGAAGCTGCAAAGAGCAAACATGCTCACTGTCTTTTACTGGTGATACCAATTTCTGTTTAACTGGAGAGTAAGGGGCACAGAGCAAAGCAAAGCTGCATTAGTGCTATTGTAGGAGTAGCAAGAAAAAACTGATGGATTTAGATGCAAAATCCATCTGAAAACTAAATGACCAGACAAAATCCAGCTGTGCTTCCCACTCTCAGTTCCTTCCTTCACTCGCTACACAGTAACCCTTTAAATATTTCTCATTGTTTTAGGTATTTTCAGAGACAGACCTCCTAAACAGAAAGAGGTTTTTATACTAATAGTTTCATTACCACCAATACCTATATTTTTATACTGAGCAGAATGTTTTTCTTGAGATTTCTGTTTGGTTTCGCTAGCATACTGCAAAAGGAACATTAGGTAAGTATTGATTGCACATGGCCTATCATCACTTCCTCACCAGTCTATGCCCCTCTCATAGCAATAAGCCATTCAAAGGTAAGAAGTCATTACTTCCTTACTGCCATATCAATTTAAGAAAACAAAACAAATCAACAATTAAAACACTTTAAAAGTCTGTCAGAATGAAGTATTATATTTCACAAAGCTATCATTTATGATGAAGAAAAATACAGAGGTAGCTGAAATCAGAGCCAGGGTAGGGCACTATAAAGAAACCACAGTTAAAGAGTCAAAACGTGCAGTTCAGAGCAAGGCCCAATAACACAACGTTGAGCAGAAGTTAAAGGCATGAATGAAGAAACTGATTTGCCAATCACATTTGAAATCAAAGCTAGAGGCAGAACTCAGACCTCCAAAGTGCAAAATGACAGTACCAAGTCTGACATTAGCTGACCTTCATGTCCCTTCTCCAAGTGCTCAAGCGATCCCTTAACTACCCTCAATGAAAACATAAGAAGCTTCTAAGTAGGCAGAGCACAGACTGACAGGCCCAGCCCCTGCAAATTATATTTAACATCCTCTGCAAATTTTATTTAACTTCCTTGTCAGAATCTTCCAACCCACTCCCTGGTCCCTTATGGCTTCTGCTCCCTATAATCCCTCAGAGTATGTGAAAGAGAGTTCAAACTTTGCATAAAGAAATGAATGCTTTCATCCTCAAACAAGACTCTACTGATCTGTCTTAAGGACTACAGATTTCCACCCATAAATTCTTCTGAAATCATGCACAAGGTTGGGAGTTCTGAACTGAGTGAGAACTATAATCTTCAAAGCAAATGACTTATCAGATTAAAATTTTCAGTTCCAAAATGCAAACTTTCAGTATATGTGTGATTACATCATGTCAAGCTTTTCCTGACCATTCTTTAATGAGGTTGCACTGTAATTTCCCTCTGTATGTACATGCTCAAGGACAATGAAGCTAGCTTTTAAATTCATTTCTGGTATCTGCGTTTGGATCTCTCAGAAACAATGGTATCAACCTATTATTTCAAACACACACGGGAAATTTGCCAGGAATACTGAAGCTATCCTGAGGTAAACCTCTAGCTTCAAATCAGTGTGTGGCAATTTAATTTTTTTAATGTTATTTCCCTCAGTAGCTTGCTTTGGCTAACTTCTCTGGACTAGGCCTTTTCATTTGACATGCTTGACTAACGTTAGCCCTCTCAAGCTACAAAAACATGCTTCTCCAATTTCAGTAGGTTTGTTTTAAGTATTCTTACTGTGCAGAAAAGCCAAAAAGAACAAGTGCTCCTCAAAATCAGGCAAAACTTTTCAAGTACACATGGACAGATC
The DNA here is from genome assembly GCF_033783945.1 of Neopsephotus bourkii. Classification (NCBI taxonomy): domain Eukaryota; kingdom Metazoa; phylum Chordata; class Aves; order Psittaciformes; family Psittacidae; genus Neopsephotus; species Neopsephotus bourkii. The sequence goes on from NW_026900826.1 coordinate 6,276,036, forward strand.
AGGTATCAATTGCAGCTGATCACTGGCTGTTTAACTCAGGCTTCTGTGTAAGAACCCTCCTTTCTGGTACAGCCCATGCTCTCACAGTCATGGCACTATTTGAGCCAAGTAACTAGTTTAAAACAAAGTCAGGCTTTAAACTGCCAGTCTACCAAAGCTGCAAAGAGCAAACATGCTCGCTGTCTTTTACTGATGATGCCGATTTCTGTTTAACTGGGGAGGAAGGGGCACAGAGCAAAGCAAAGCTGCATTAGTGCAATTGTAGGAGTAGCAAGAAAAAGTTTGCTGTTTAACACCTCATTTAGGAACACCTCTCAGAGTTCTTCCTCTGTCACTACAGCATTAGCTCTCCAGAAATTAAGGTGGAGGATACCAAAAGAGATTTCTTTCATGGTTGCTGTCCCTTAGAAGTTGTATTTTATGAAGGTCTCTCATGTCCAACTATGGATAGTCCAGATAGGAGTGAAAGAATTTTAGCCAAGTGATCAGTACTCTTGTCTCATATTCCTGACTTCATCTCAAATGACAGTCTGCAAAACAGTCTAAGTCTGGGACAGCTTGGCAGGAGCTATTCAGGAAGAAGCCTCAACAGGAAAAATAGTAGAGGTAGTGTCAATAATATCTGACAGATCCATTCTGATGTGGAATCTGCCCTGACATATTAACAAGGATGCCAGAATTGCAATTAAAAGACTGATATCTGAAATTCATAAGAAAAGTTAAATAAGAGATATTACTGACAGTATCTCCACACAAATGAAAGAGCAGGCAGCTGTCCCTCCTTGCAGGTCAGCTTTCGCTCATGTGGCATCAAAGCTGCCTGTTTTCTCTGAATTTGCTTGCCCAGCTACAGAACTGGACAGACCAGCTTAGAAACAGCTGAATGTTTCCTTTGTCAGGAAAACTGTCTGAAAGGTCTTTCCTATGTTTGCCCACTGGCAACTGCTTCAGGAATGCAATACAGATTCCTGAATGAATTGCAGCACAGGTACTAAAACACGTAAATCAGTAGTGTAAGCCCACTGACTGCAGTTGCACAGCCTCATAAGGAGGAAAAAACAAACCACCAAAATAACAAGTTTCCAATAATATATACCATTAAATTGGCACACACTAACAGATGCTCTAAGCATAAACAAATGCCAAGAACTTTCTTATTTTCACTATCACCAAAGAACGCTATGTCTGGTATGCATGTACTTGATTATTTGGTCTTCAGACAAGATTTTTATTTATCCTTCTATGATACACATAATATTAACACTTTTAACACCAAAGAAAGAGACAACCAAATTGAAATTTACTGCAGTGCATTAAAAACATATTAAATAAGATTTTACATGTTTTATTGCATTACTTACCTCAAAGAAACTATTAAACTGTCTACCATGATCCTTTAATGCAAGGTCTCTTGAAGTGAAAAATACCTCTTCACTGCAGTATAGCGCAATGCCAATCACACACAAATCCTACAGAAAAGGAAGAGAAAAACATTTAACACTGCTTGTTTAGCATTTTCCAGGATGTCTAGGAAACTGGATACAGACCTACATTAGTCATCTCTAACTCGATTCTTGGGACTTAAGAGCAATCCAAACTGGAAACTGAGTATATGTTACAGGAGTACACCAGACACACCCCATATTTTTGCAACAGGCAGGAGGGGAAGGAAGGAAGACAAGAGGAAATAAAACACTGCCAAGACTGAACCTAAATCCATACATTTTAGAACTTGGTGAACTGCCACCTGTATCTTGCAGTTACAAGTGGTTACATGTTGAAATGCAGTAAAGTGAACAGAAACAAGAGAAAATTGCTGTTCGGAGATAAAGAGCTCTTCATTTCTGTCAGGTAGCCAGATAATTTAAATCTGTCTAGAAAGAGACAAGACTTGCAAGAACTTAGAAATGTGCAACTAGACAAGGTACAGATCCTGCTGCTAGGGAAATGTTTATTGTTTGCAGTTAACTGGACAGGCTAAACAGTCTAGGTAATCACAAAATACTTGTAACAACTTTAAAAGAAAATTCCTCTTTTCCTTTTCAAATTGTTCAATTGTTCAGTTTTTTAAATGGAAGGCATTAAAAGTTGAGTACTTCAGAAAGTACCATAACAAAGTTCTGCATGTAAAAAAGCTCGAGTTAGTCATGAGGAAGAAAGTGTTAAACTACAACTTTCCTTTCTGCAATCCACAGTTGTCAGTAGATATGAACCTTTCTCAAACTTATTCACCAATTACACTGCTTAATGATGTACAATTGTTTTTTATAAGATCAGTAGCACTTCTAAAAACAGATTTTTAGTCTCTTTCTGCTGCAACACTTTATGCCATTTGAACTTTTAACACATAGATTCAGAAAAAGCTACATTCCTTTAAACGTTCAGCAAGTCTACATACACAGCACTAAAGCATTACAGATCTCCCCCGGACACTATTTACTAACAGACAGCTTAAATTGTGATGGAAACAAATGCCTCACACCTCACTTCCTGCAACCTGACTCTTAATTACCAGACATACTGAGGCAATAATATTTCATATCACTTACTGAAAATGGATGATATGCAAGTGGTGTGGATTGTAACCAACATGGTTTCAAGCTCTTGTAATTCTAGGGTTTTTTTTCCAGATGTACTCTCTTTGGGGTTGTATTTTTCTTCACTCCACAATAATCTTTTATGCAACATCCTTGTTTGGAGGGATAACTTAAGCAGAACAGTGCTACAGGATACAAACTCACAGAAAAATAAATGTGCACTCCCCTAATCCATTTTGTAAATTGCACTTCATTTGAAAAGCACAAAAGATACTATTATAGATCTAGTTTTGTGAAGAACTGGGGTAGGGACCTCCAGATTGTTCTTAAAAAGAGAGTCCATGGATATGTTTTCAATTTTTTCAGTTCAGCTCTATCTTCACTGTCAATGTCAGGTTGCATTACAAACTTAACTTTTAAACCTATTTCACTACCTTTTTCAAAACACTTCTTACTGCAGCTCATAGATGCATTTCTTCTGAAATATCATTCATAGTTTAAAAGCTGCTAATGTATCTAAGTGACTTAAGAGTTTTAAAAATTATTTCAGTGCTTAGGTGCTTACAACCTATTGAAAGAAATGTCATTTTGGCAGTGGCGTTTCTGATATATGAAAATGTCCAAACATGACAATCATTCCAGAAGATCCAGGGCACAATACCTGAAACAGCTATAGTCAACACTAGGATTAAATAGCATTAATTTTGGCATTAAAACTTTTAAAAGCCTGATGTGTGTACTATGTACTAGCAACTGCACTAAGTCTTGCAAATGTAAAAATGAAATTACCTTCCCACAAGGGACTTAAAAGCACTATAGACCTATCTAGCAAAAGATTTTCTAGTAACCCTATTTACAGCAGGATAAATATTAATATCTCAAATAGAACAACCCACACTCCTGTACTTAAGCAGAGTTTGCAAGACTTTGCCCACTGCATTAAAGTAGTTGATATTTCAGCAATATTTCCTGCTTCACTTCCAAGTACAATGAAAATAAAAACTGTGAAACTGAGAAAGGGAAAACAAAAGAAACAAAAAAGCCCCAAAAAACCAAACCCAACTAACCAACCATGGAATGACAATCATTTCATTGACATTCTCATGAACTGAGTTGCATTACATATAGTAAAATTTGTATCAGGTCACAAAATGACTGGAAAAGAATAAAGACCCTGCTTAAAGTCTCTTCCCCTCCCACACTGAGTGGAAGGTGAGTGATCCTAACCCCTCCAAACTGCTGCTGCCAGTCTCAGGAGTTATACTACCAAATTATGAGCTAAGCATAACCATCTTTTGCCTTGGTATTTGCTGAAATTTCCTCTGACACTGACTCATTATTACCTTCAGAGTCTCCTTAACCATCTCTGCCCACCAGTCCAGTTGTAGTCAGACACTGCAGCCCTTTGGCAGTCTTGACAGCAGGGCTCAGACAAGTGTCTATCGCACAGTATATAACAAATACTAATTTGTAATAGATATTTCAAAAAGGGGCAGACATGGATAATAAATAAATAAGGGAGTAGGCTCATGGGCAATCCCAGAAATTTGCTGAAGTGGACACAGTAAGAGTTCCCAAAGAGTTAAATGATGCAATATACAGAAATATCAGGAGAGACATCACAGACTGTACAGAAAGTCAACAAAAGAAGAAGAATGCTTACTGGGAAGTCAACAGTGAGATTTCCCCCTCAGCCAATTAACTTAAAGAAACATCTTCCTGCAAAGCCCTTTAAAATCTGCAGATAGCCTATGAATTAGTTATCCTAACCTCTTAATATCATGAAACAACTGTCACGAAATTTCTCACGTGACTATACCCCTTGTGTATCGTGAGTGGATGGTATTTCACCTTCATGAATTCCAATGACATTTTTTGCATAAACCTATACTTCTCGTAGGTTCTATCAACTCACATATACCTATACGTATCTGCTACTAACCATAACAGAAATTTCTTAACATATGCATATGCACAGTATCTACTGAAACAATCCAACACCCTCTATTTCAACTCACATCAGCATGTGAGATACATCACGTAGAAACATATGCTAATTCAATTATGTTCAGAATTGCTCTTAGCTTTTAGCCTATTTTATCTTGTTGACTTAAGCATATAGCAAGCCAAGTTAAATTACCTACAATATTTATCTTTTTGGTTAGATATGTATGTTGCCAGCTACTGACAATGGCAACTTGAAGTAGCTATGAAACTTGAGCATCTTTCAGAAGTCATATTTCCACTGATGTGTAAAGCTCTCTTTTTTTAAATAATTATTATTATTTAGGAAAAGTTAGAAATACTTAAAAGAAAATGGTATTACACACTTTCTGCTGCCTTGCACATTGGTATAGCACGTCTATTAGTTTAGTTGTTCACATCTATTAAACAATGTTCAATGCAAGTCCTCTGGATTGCATCCAAAATTCTTTACATTCACAAGGCTTCGATAAAGCACCTTACAGTGCACCAGGTTTATCTAGCGACATAATTTTACATACTCCTGACAGCATGGACTGCAGCTGCTGACATCTACGACCGGAGTTTTAGCATCTTCAAATATACATTAACTACATTAAAACATACACTTGTTTCTGAAAGCTGCATAACAGAGAAATCTAGCATTATATCTGATGAAGAGCTCTGAGGCTTACATGGAGCAGACATTTTTGGTAAAACAAAAACTGCAAGTAACTCCACCTAACCCTGAAGGTGCCTCTCTGTTTTACTTTAAATTCTTTGAAAACTTTGAAGTTCTCCTTCTGGGTGTGTCCAGAACTACTGCAGTCCAAAAAAGCTCAGTGCCTCCCTCCAATCTAAACTGGATCAAGATCCAGAAGTTCTCATTTCTTTGCCTAAAATATCACAATCAGGCTCCCACACTCCAGTAAGCATACTCCACAAACAAAAGCATACACAAAGACAGGATCAAGCCTCTTACAGTCACAGGAGCAACTACTAATTGCCTTTTAAACATAGCCTCTGGAATCATCTACTTTTGCATAACAGCTCAGTGACTCATGCTCCTGTGATAGGCAGCCATGACTCATCAGCCTCTGCACATGGTGGAGAGACACTCCTTGGTGCCTGGGGGCCTCACCTTACCACTGCCTTACAGACTAATCTAGGTGAAGGTGCTCACATTTCTATCAAGTTCTGCTTCTACACAAGAGCACCCAAGACCCTAAAAAACCCAACAATTGTGGGGTTGAGGACCATCCTGGATTAGTCTGACATTTTAGTCCCATTTATACAGTTGTTCCTTAATTCAGCAAAGATCACACTTCTCAAAGGGTAATTTTAACTAATTTCTTTGGAATTCAGAGGGAAAAAACACGTAACCTGATTATTTGGCATCCAATTCTATATATAACATTTACTTGTCCTCTGAAAATCTAGGAAACAACTCAAAATTGGAGAAATCCAACAGTGACCATATACACAATTTCCTAAAATATCCATTCACAAGATGCAAATTTTGGCTTTTAAAAATGTTCTGCTGAAGGGTGTCACAAATCAAACATTTTTGCTTCAGTCACCATTCACTGATTTAAGGAATTCCAGCTCTTGCCACAGCTGTTCTGTATCACTAGTGCAGAACAAACTGGAGAGATCTTACACATAACAAGTACATAAGGACCTGAGCAATTCTGTTCTCATCTGAAAGTACTTACTCAGCGTAAGTACTGGTATATTCTACTTGTGTCATGTAAATGTGCACATGGTCCACATGCTCACTTTGCTCACAGACCCACTAATAGTCATTGCACAGATGACCATTATGAGCAGCCACACTTAATCAGCCCAAAGAACCGAAAGAAGTTCTAGGAGCTGCATTGAAAACAATGAAAGGTGCTACTTACCACAGCTCTACATATTAAAAACCATCACCTCTTTGAACAAGACACATTCCGTACATTTTAATAAAACATGCTCTTTTTTACTATAACCTGAGTATTCAAAAGTAAGGATGCAGAAGGAGCTGCACACATAAGAGGGAGGGGGATATTACATGTTAAAGATCCTTTTCATAAAACAATCTTTCTACCTTTCTGTGATCCTGATCAACACTAATCTGATTATTGGCATTGAAAGATACAGAAAAAGGAACAGTTAGCATCCTAAAAAGTCATTGGAAACACCTGACATTTCTATAAGCACCAGTTAAAAATACAGGTGATGATTAAACAACTACAATCTTGCCTACAAAACAGGCAGTAAGAACACAGATTTATTTTCAACAAATTACTGTTCTAGATACTTCTTTCCACCTAGCATAAGTAGCAAGACTGATGGTTTAGGTATGGTTTATACACTGCTTAAAGACTCCCTCCATGTTGTGGAGAGTCAGGTAAAATTGTCTGCTGTGACTCATAGTTAGAATGTTCTGGTTAGAAACATTTCATTGAGAAAAATCATATGTACAAAATGTCAGTCTCCAAGTCTACCTATTTAGTAAAAGAATACTGATATTGCAAAGCGTGTAACTGCATTTCAGAGGACTAGGAATACCAGAAACTTCTTAGAGCCTCTTCTAGCCATGCCAATTTCTTTACTTGTAAATATGTCAAAGAAAATGAACTTTTCTTATGCTTCTTTCATGACTTGCTTAATGAAAGCTGTTTCCAGAACACAAAGTGTCTCCCTGAAATGAAAGCTTCTAACTTTCAACCTGTCTTACTCAGAGTAACAGTGTTTAACAGTTACTGCAATAATATTTAACTGGAGTTTAAATCAAGAGGCAGATGATGATTCTCAGGACCTACTATCTTTTGCATGAAAACCAAGGACCTGCTAGCCTCACTTCAAGAGTTTAACATATCCTATTTGAAAAGGTCATAGAAAACAAGTATTTCAACAAAGCTAATTGAAGGCACATGTACAAGTAACATACAACATATTTCAGCAGTATAATCAGCTATTTCTTAGTAACACAGCTGGGAAACACCCCTCCCATCAAGTAAAAATCACGTATATTACATAATTATTGTGCAGTTAGAAGATAACTTCCTTTTGCAAAGGGGAAACAGTGGTTTTCAGCCACCTATTTAGTAAGAACTTGCAGAACACAAGCTTTTTAACCACTTACTATGAGAATTAACTTTCATACTGTTCAATAAACACTGTAACTATAAACATCAATATCCTCCACACAGGAAAAAAGGAACAAAATATAGGAGGCTGTGCTTCAGAGAATAAATGTTTTGGCCTGAGTATTATGCAATATTCAACAGCATACACAGGTGAAAATCAAGTGCTCCTGGTGACAAGGTACACTTCAAAATAAATATTTAATTTACTGGTGAATAGATGTGTGTATCATTAGTCTGTCACAACTAACACCCCACATTGCTCCAAAACAGAAAACCAGATGTGAAACTGCCCACCCTCTGAATTAGAGATGATTCATGTTAACAGGACAATATAAAGATCCAGCAATGCCCTGTGAGCATACAGAAATGTTTCTAACAGCATAAGAATCCTGTGAATTTCCAAGGGAGAAATTAAATAGTAGCTAAATGCTTAAATTTTCCACTGCCCTCCAAAAAAAGAAAATAAAAAATTGGTGTCCCTTCAAGGTACTACATGAACACACACAATCCCACAAAGTTCCTTCCTTTCTGTTTGCCAGATTTCTGAGGTGCTTGGGGTGCCAGTGTTAGAACACGAGAGGGAGGAGAACATGTTATGGGGACCTGAAATCTTTGCTTGCTTAATCAAAACCAAAATATTTTCTTTGGAGTATCAGAGAAGTAAACATCTCCCCTGCATAATTAATACCTCCAAGTAACAATGTTTTCAGGGGAATACTTATGAACTAGTTATAAAAGATTGTTTAAATTACTTTTCTATTAAATAATATCATAAGAATTATGAGATTCTAACTTAATTCTCATTAAAATCCTTTCTGATGTGAGGCTCCCCACATACTGGCACAGAAATGCAACAACGGAATTTGAAGATTTATTGTCTTTTATGTTTCTATGTAAAGATGAACAACAGGTCTAGTGATAGGTCTTTACCAGAGCACTGTGAAATTAAGTACTTCTTTCATAATTTTGAAACCAGGGAATTTAAACCTAATATGACACAACAATGAACACATCTCTGATGGGCAACTGGAATGATGATAAGAGGTCGTTTTGTAGATCTTTTGTAAAAAGTAAATGCTGCATGCAAATAAATACAGGTATAACTCAGAAAGCACACAAAGTTTCAGTACTGTTTCACAAAGTTCTATTTAGCTTTCATTCACAATAAAATTTAGATGAGGGCTCCAGCACAAGAAGACAGACATTGAATATTCTTATTCTCCAGGCTTGATATATGCAGAATTGTACAAAAGTTCACTGTTACAAAACTGGATAGTCATCCAAGATAGTGGCATCAGATGCCAAATGTGCTGTTAAGCCTTTAATATTTAAAGGTGTACACTTAGAGAGGTGTGTCTCTTCTTTATGGGAAGATGTTAACAGGGATAAAAAAGGAAAATGCCAGATTACCCAGGTTTAATTAGTAAGGATGACAAACTACAGTATCATTGTGTCTTTTTAAGACAGAGAAATGAAGATCCAGCATGACTGACAGCAAAATAAATGTAGAAATCGTATGTTCAGAAACCCAGAAACAATTTTTATTCCCAATTCTACCTCTTGAGGCTGAAGACACTGAACATAATTTTTCTGAAGTCCTTACTTGGTTCAGGCTTCCAGAAATACCCTAATGCTTGTATCGATAATAGCTCCATGTGGTGAACCCTTCAGCCTCTTGCATTTTAAAACTGAACTGCAAGGTCCTTTAAGGGTGGGGAATGGGAGCCATTTATTCTTATCCTGTCAGTTTGAAAGGGCTTTAGATTTTCTACAAATCTTGTCTTGCTGCTATGCCTCATGTGCTCTGGTGGTCTAGATGACAGTTAGTATTTCAGCCCATTTAATGTAAACTGCATAAACTCTTACACTCCTACAGAAGATATCAATCCTTGACACAAAAGCATGAAGATAATCATGCATTCAAGGAATCTCAGGCTATCAATCACTGAGCAGCAAAGTTGAAACATTTCACTCGCTGCAGATTAAAATCTCCCTATTAGGAAATACATAGTTTGGCAGATGCCATCCGGTGGCCTGTGAAGAATGAGTTTATGGTTGACAGATAAAAGATGCTCACCTCAAAGAATGACCAACAACCCTTGTCACCCTTGCTAACAGCAAAAAACTGAACTAATGAGTCAGGAAGACTGCATTCCTTACTGACTTCCAGTCACCCTTTCTAGGTCAGAAATACTCCAGTTTTGAGTATTTCTCAGCCTATAAGTAAATCTGCTACTGCTTTAAAGACAGGCTTGCCTGACAGTAGGTCTAAGAATTGACTGTAAAATCTGACTCTGAAAAAAACAAATCAACTTTTCTATTTGCAAAGTCATTCACCAAAGCTTATGCCTACGAGTACCCACTCTCATATCTGCAAAAACCAGGTTGAAGAGAAAACACAGTAAGAAATATCATACTTCTCTACAGCTCCTGCATGGGTTTGCAAAGAAAAGCAGGTTAACGTAAATCCCCTTTTTAACAGAACAGTGGAAACCAGCAGTATAGTTAGTTACAGCATAGCAAAAAAAGTGGCTTCATCCCATTTAGCTATACACTATTTTCCCCCATGACAGGGATTAGTCCCATTTAGCCATACAATACTTTTTCAGAATAAAATAGCCTATTTGCAATCCTATCTTGCAGCACAGTAGTTTGATCAAAATTACTACACTTAAGTTTTGAGGGACCCTGCACTTCATAGTTCAACAGCACGCGTGGATTAGGAGGATACCAAGAGTGGTAAAGTGTGTCTACTATGATACAGGTCTAACCACTGACAGCATATACAGCCTTCTGGCTGTATCTAAAATCAACAGATATATAACAAATGTTTTAATACATAAGCTCACTATCTCTGTTGATCAGATACAGCTTAGTAGTAACAGTAGTTAGCAGTAGTAGCAGTTGCAGAATTAGTGGCCATGCAATTCACAATAAAATCCAATCTCACAGTTTACTTCTCTTTTCTGACCTCAACAAATGTTGAATCTAATTTGGTCTATCGAACTCATCTACAAGGCAGAAACCTCTGACATCATCATACCATGCCTAGGGAACTTTTATAACCATTCATGCTCAAGCACGCCTATTCAAATGGCTGGGGCTTGGCCTAAGTGACAGTGAAGAGCTCTGAACAGGGCCTTTACTGCTAGGTGAAAAAAAAAAAATCAAAGGTCACCTCTTGGCAGTAGAGCCTGAATTTACTTGTGCTTGAGGGCAGGTTATTTATAACGCACTGACACTCACCTAACATCACCTAATGCTTCAGGCAAAATATCCATACGTTTACAAACTGAAAAAAGGGGACTTAAAATGTGAATGAGAGACTTCTTGGATGTGCAAGAGAAGAAGAACAGCCAGTCATAAAGTGCTGGCAAAGAAAATTGAGTAGCTCCTCCAATACAGAGGACTTCAGCTGCTGCTTTAAATAGCCCCTATGCCACAGGCAGAGTATGTCACATCAGTGGTAATACTTAAAAAAAGACCAAACGTGACCAAGTTATTTATGTTTGCTTATTTTAAATTGGAGTCTACTGCTGTTGTGCATACTGCTTCAGGACAGAAAAGTGAGGTTTTAAACTTTAAACAGTGACTTGCAATCTTCTATTTGAGTTTTCACTGTTGGAGATAGGTGAAAACTTGCTTAAACGAATGCAACTCAAAAGTAATTATTCTTGGAGCACTGCTTGACACTGTGTTTCCTGGTTAAGCATAAAATCTGTATGGTCTGAGTAAACAGGAATTTGAAAAGGCCAGAGTTTTGAAAACCCTTCTAATATAACTTTAGGAAAACAGCAAAACGGAAAGCAGAAACAAACCAACCTTACCTTTCTGAGCCCTCAGTTGCCAGCAAGATACATTTGGAAACAGTTTCTCCTCCTCTTGCATTTCAAAGCAGTAGAAACAATCACAATTTAATCACAAGCAGCATGGCTCAAAAGAAGTCATATCAGTTTCTGCCCAATTCTAACATTTTGAAAGCAGCAAAGCCATTTTAGTCCTTTGATGCCCTCATGATTCAAAACTGCACTGGCATTTTTTTCTTGTTGAAAATAATCATAAATTATTGTTATTATTAAAATTTTAAACACGCTTACAAAATACAACTCTGCATTCATCCCTGGTGTGATGAATTTGGCCAGTAACAAATACAGGCAGGAGAGACAGCTTTATAACAACTGATTACAGCAGTATTGTCAGTGCCTAAGTAATAAATCTCAACCAGACACCGCAACAATCATAAACATCCCTAATGAGAAGCTACAAACCCCTGAATTGGGGCGGAGGGAGTAGTGGCACAGGGGGAAGGGGGAAAAGAGAGAGACAGCCTGTTTGATGTGCAACCCATACTAACAACTACAAGCAATAGCTTAAGAAGGAACGTAAGGCCATTATATTTTTTATGGCTGCTTATCACTTCAAAAAAAATCAAAAAAGTGACATCCTGCTGAAACCCCGTATTTCAGCACATGAACAGTATTTCCTGGGCCATCAAAGCTGAACAATACTAACAGTTAATGGTTAACATACTCTATTAAATCCTTATTCTTATGCTGTTCTAGTTAAGTGCTTAAATTCCATATACAGGCCCTAAAGATCTGCAAGAAGGTTCGCCCACTGTTCCACACTCACTTCCCCAGTGAACGTAGCTTTGTGGAACTACAGAAAAAGGAGACAGAGCTTTCATTGCTGCCAGATTAAGTAATTGCATTCATTCCATATAAATTATCACTCTATTGGGCAGCTTGTGTCATGGGATGTCATGTCATTGTAATTAGGCAGGGTGGGATTGGACAGGCTCTTGCTTCTCTTTGCCAATCTAATAAGCAAAAATATTTCTGATCTTTACTTTCGTAGAAACTACGTTTTAAATAAAAAACAACCACACAAAAATACAAGTATAATGTACAACCAATTAATAGAAGCCCGACATTACCAAACGAGGACTACAGCAATCACCTTTACCATGGAAAAAGGTACAGGATTCTGAAAACTTTGCAAGTTAACATTTACTCTCAGATTATTGTCAAGTTTCACTGAATTTGCCATTTAGAGGTAGGTTTGTCCTTACATGTAATTCGCTCCAGCTAATCCAAATGGCGTATCAGGGGAATCTTCTTGAAACAGGGTTACAGATTTTAGTCATAGGATATTTGAGTAGCTAAGTGACAGTTTTCTCCTTGTGAGTAGTATTCCATGCTCACATACATCCAAGTGCTGATCCAGCAAGGCCAGGCACAACAAACATTTTTCACCAAGTAGCAGAAGGGTGAAGAAGGGCTTTAAAAAAGGCCTTTATGAAGAAGGGCTTTAAAAAAGGGCTTCTTTATCTCCCACCTTCTCTTTCTAAAACTAGAGAAAACACATTCCAACTTGTGTATCATGACCTACATAGAAGGTAATGAGCAAGAAACAACCCTACTTCTACACACTGCTCAACAGTATCCTTAGGCTCACAACAAACATTTAACTTTGGGCAGACTTCTTCTCCTGTTCTTTTTTCTCATTAGGGCGTGCAGTCACAAAGAACAGGCCTTGCCCCACCTCTTGGGCAAGCAAGGTCCAAAGTATCACATCAGCCCTCCTTCTACAGAGACAAATCTGGAAAGATGCTGCTCGCTACCACGTTTTTCTGCTAAACACCATTCCTATACAAGAAGGGACCTACACAACCCTCATACACAGATAAAGCTATTTCAGAAGTTGAAACTGCCATTGTCACAACAGTTACCCTTTGAATTTAACAAAAACTGAGTATTTTTCTCTTATGAAAAGCACAAGTAAGCAAAGTGAAATCAACAAAAATGCAGTAGAAACAGTAGTTTTCTGAAGAACTCTGTTTTTCTATATACTTAATCATATATAGCTATACAGAGCTTGTGAGTTTATAGCAGTCTTAAAGGAACGGATCATAGTTACGTAAAAGTGGATCTTCTGCAATAGGCTGAATTTTATCTACCAAGTCCTGTAATTTAAACATCATTTTTCTGGCACCCACAGAGTCTCCCAAAGGCCCCAGTTCCAGGAACCAATAATAGGACAAGCATAACTCCCATTTAAATCACAAGTTACTAGCTCTTGTACTGTGAAAGAAAAGACTGCAAACTCTAAGGGCTCCACAAACATGAAGCCATATATATTCATTTTAATGTGTCGGGATCTGTAAGCCAATCTAGTGACTCTGAAGCAGACCTACCTCCTGATTCCTAAACTGAGGTAGTACTGCACACTGAGTGCCGCTGGACCACAAATGTAGTTTCTGTGACTCTACTAAATGTCACCACCTGATCAGTAAGTTTTCTTTTCAGATCTCTGAAGCTTAGCCATTTCTTTCCACAAATCAGGTGAAGATGTTAAATATATCTGTGCAGATAAAGCCTCCCTCCCCACACCTTTCATAAATACATTATTACTTGTCAATTTGAAATTGACAATTGTTATGTGGTGGGGCATTCCCTCTTCCCGCTGAAACAGAATTTCGTTTTGATTTCTGTTTCACAGACAGCTGTGCTGAAGTGATGATATGGAAAAATATTTGAGGAAAGGAGGGCTCCACACTTCAGGCAGGGCTAAACTCCAAGACTGCGATCATATCAACACTTGAAAATTTTCATGTTTAACACCAACGGATTAATGCAAATAAGGAATATGAGCCGATGCCTGCAAACAGTTGCATTCATGTGTCCTCTCAAGTCATTTTACCACGACAGAATGAACTTTTACCACAGCTCAAACACAGCGCTAGTCCCATTGGAGAAATAAAGAGCACTGCCAGCTTGTAAAACCAGGAGATATGCAGAAGTAGCTCCTTACATGTGAATGAAGGTAACAACAAATAGGCTTTAAAGAAATAACGAAATGATGCTTTAAAAAGCCACTAAGATTTTATGGCTGAAACCAGTGATCATTCCAATTACAAGAGCACATCACACGGAAAGGCCTTCATCCAAAAGCCACTGAAGCTACTGATAACCTTTTCCTTCGCTTTATTGCCCGTTAGAACAGAGCTTTAAAGAAAATAGATAGCAACTCCTGCACTTACTGAAAAAAGAATCTATAGAACTGATGGAAAAAAAAGCCTTTTTTTAAATATTTTTTTCCATATAAGGAGTATGGAATCTTCCTGTGAAGGGAAATTCCAAAACCAGGACCAAAATAAATACTGAAGTGGGATGCCAAGTAGAGAGCAGCACAAGACTGATGTGAAATAGCCAACAAGCAAGTCCTTAAGATGTGATTTGAAGAAACGCAGTTATAAACCTGAGGCACATACTATATAATTTGATTTTGTTCATATATAGTAAGTATTTTTATTCCAGTGCCTTTTTTTTTAAGCATAAAGCACTTTGCATGCAAATTATCTTCAGGAAATTTAATAGCTGGCCAATATTCTGTAACTATCATACCTTGTTCAGTGATAAAGGAAATGGAGCAAGATGCCTATAAGACTTGATCAGCAGCACAAAGCAGGTCAATGGTAATGTTGAAAAATATTCCATCAACTTGCACATATATCGCCTATCAACAGATAAGGCTATTTTCTCTCACAAGGATCACATTGAGATCCTATCAACACTGGAATATTTCTAGTGCAAGAACAGTTCCTATGAAGAAGCCCAATGCTTGGAACTTACCATTTTAAAAACATGTGCCAGATGTCTGTAGATGGTGTTGACAAGTGCTGATTGCTTAACAGCAACCAAAATGATGAACACTGACCCATCTCTGGGAATACCATAACCCTGCAGAGAGAACCTACATGCATTTGACGTGTGACATGACACTCACAAGTCCCCAGCAGAAAATTGGGTGGGACAGAACATTCCGGGAGGAGAAACCCAAGTCATTTTAAGTTACTGAATTTATATCTGCTATTGTCAACTAGCAAAGAACAAAACAAAAAAATCATAAGGCAACACTGAAACACATGGTTTCAGCTACATTGTCTTTATAAAGGGCAAGATACGAGGCCAAATTCAGTGCCCAACAGATCAGTCTGTTGATCAGTCTTATTTATATCTGCTTAACATCTCCCTAATCTTCTAAATGAAGTACTAGACCATGCATTCTCCCTAAAAATGTAGTATATAAAAACATAACTTTCTAGTGTATTGTGCTATCTTGAATGCAAGAGAAGTTATTTAAATATGAAACACATGATAATCAATTCTTAACCTACTATAGACTAACTATGCCATCAAGTCCACTGATCACATTTAAACCAAGTGTATTTGTAAATGAATCAGCTTCACAATTATCTGATTCATCCTCCAAACTGCATTTGTATCAGGTTAAGCTGCTTTCTGAAAACAAAAGGATTAATAACTACTGTGTATGTGCCTACTAAAGGGAACAAGACTTCTCATAGAATACATTCTTCAACTAGCACTATGACCATCAGAAGCACTTCACAATAAAAAGCTACAAAATGCTTTGCCTACCTGCATTGGTGGAAGTGCTAAGGTCCTAACTATTTAAGAAGTTGATCTCGTACGTAAGATTTCTGCTTTTACTTTTTTCCTACAAAAAAATAACAACCTTCTACAACTGAAGCCTGTTATGATAAAATATCACTATAGGGGACACAGTTAAAATTGCTTAGGCACTGCTGACTTCAAAGTTTTCTGGGGTTTTATGTACTTAACCATCAAACCTTAATTTTCTCTAACAGAACAATTCAAAGTCCATAGAAGTCTCTATGCTGCCTGCACTTAACTGTAGATGACAAATCGGACTTTTCAAGTTAAAAAAAAATCCGAAGTACCACTACTAAGCGTCTAACTGGCACTTCTTCACCTCCACTTTCAGTACAACTGCCACTGTGAATGGTCTGAATATCATACATGTGATGTCACATCACAAAAAATTGACACTCCTATGTGGAAAAACAACTTTTCTGCTGTCATCATCTGCACAGAATCACACTCAGGCCAACCCAAGTCTTCAAGATGATTCTGTTCATTTTTGGTTTGTTTTCAAGCTTGACTTTGTGCACGTTTGCCTAACACAGTTACTCAGTTTGTTCTACACCAGAAGCAAAAGTTCTATAGTGCAATCATAAAACTCATCACTGCTTATCAGCAACCTAATAAATTTTCTGCAATTAAATCTGCTGGAGCTTTGAATGAACCTGTTGTATGAAGTGTGAAATGACAGAAATCTTGCACCACACCTCCAAGTGGTTTTGATAGTTTGAGTCAGGAATCAGAAGTTGCTTCTTCAATTCCAGTGGAGCTGTTTCAAATGACAGTCATCATCAGCAAGACCTGGAATTAGCCCTGCTCCTAAATAAAACCTGACAAGCTATGTTCAGGGCACAATTATGACACATAATCTGTTTCCTACCTACACACATTCTGAAGGCCTCTATATAATAGCCCAAAGCAGCTGACCTCTTATTTCTAACTTTGCTAAACATTCTCATTTTGCAGCACTTTTCTCCTTGAAAGGCAGTCTCTCCTCCTAGTCTGCTTAACTGAAATTGTTCCAGTAGATTCCCAGGGAGAGAGGTGATGGAAAGGAAAGCATCAAGAATTACAGCTGTCTAATGAATTTCAGCAGTATAAAAGCAATTTTAAACCCCTGATGATATTGAATGGGTGGAAATTGGGATCATAAATCAGGAGATTACTACTACTTTTACTGTAGAAAGAAGTCTGAGTTGACAAGCTATAGCTTGATAGATCAAATTGGTAAAATGCATTGTCAGTTCCACAAACAGCACAAAACTCAGACAAATTCAGGCTCTTTTCTATTCCTGCCTTTGCCACAGAAGACAGGAGAAACAGCATACTGACAGGCTACTAACAGCCCATTAGGCGACCATTTCATCCATAGCCTATATCACTGTACTGAACTACTAACAACTAGTTACTTAAACAGTGGCTTAGGTTAAAAAAAACCAAACTGCACTGGTTCATCAACAGATGACCACATAGTGAGGTACAAATATTTCTATATTCTTGGCTATCCAAATCATTGATGCACCAACTCAAACGTGTCATCTCTGCTAACAGACATCATCATGCTGCTGTGTAACCCATGAAGTACTGAAACCTTGAATATAACTTAGTTTTGCTGATCCTTTGATTTAAAAAAAAATAGAAAAGAATGAAAAAACACAGTGAAAGGTGGTGACACTGGCAAGAGATGCTGAACAGCTCCCATACAAGAAGTGTCTAAAAGCTAAGAATTCTTTACCTTGAAATAAGGGATAGCTGAGGTAAACAGGTAATAAAAGAACACAGTTCTGAAACAGCACAGAGAGCTGAGAACAAGTCCATTTTATAAGGACTATACTGTATCAGGCAGTAGATTTAAGACACAAATGGAAGTAGTTTTTCCTCACAACATACTAGCCCTTGGAACTCACTGCTGACAGGTTTTCTAGCTTCTAGCACAAAACAAAAACCTACCTTTGGACAAATTAATGGCAAGTGTGTCAAGGACTGTTAAACACAATGTGGACAAACTGACAGCTGAAAAAATGTAAGGCTGTAGCTGGAAGAGAAAACGTATTCTGAGATTCTAAAGAAAGGTGACACTGCCCATGGCAGGGGGGAGTTGGAAGTAGATCATTTAAGGTCCTTCCAACCCAAACCATTCTATGATATGATTCCCCTGAGCTATGGCATATACCCCTGCAGCCTGACAACTGAACACAAACAGCCCAAGTGTTGCTAGAAGCTAAGCTCAGGAAAGAGAGTAACAAAGCCAGAAGCAGGAGAATGTGGAGAAGTACCAAACGCCAAACATAGTTCACGCTTAGATAGGCCAAAAGATCTGGCCCGAGACAGGAATAACAGCGACATGCACTCTAAGTGAGGAAAGTTACTCACTTCTTTTACTGTCTCATACAAACCGCTGGATTCAGCTCAGACTACGTGCAGTTACTGCTTCTGGTGGGACACCGCGGCAAAACGAAGCAGCTCCTTACACACCCTCTGGATGCAGCCCCTGGAAACCGAGCGCGCAAGGAAAGCAGCTTTGAAATGGCTACTCACGCAGCCAAAACACGAGGCGCAGGAATCTCGCAGAGCCGACCAGAAAGCTCCCTCACAGCCAGCCAGGAGAGAGTGAAAGCTCCTCCAGCCGAGGCTTGGAACACAAAGCTGGGTCCGAGCAGCCCTCACCGCGGCCTCGCAGCTCCGGCCATCCCCGAACCCAGCCACCCCGGGGCACTGCACGCACGCCCCAGCCGACACCACCGCCCGGACGCCCTCTCCCCGCTGCCCCCGGCAAGGCGCCGAGCCCGCCCGCCGCCCACCTGGTGCGGGGCTCCCTCCTCAGGGCGCTATCGCCGCGGGGCGGCCCGGCCTTGCTTCGCCTCAACTCGCCCCACCTCAGCGCGCCGCTCCGTGCCGGCGTCCCTCGCGGCTCTCGTCCCGTCCGGTTGCCCCACGACAAGTTGCTCTCCGTGCGGCGGGGGCGATAGGACTGTCAGCACCACGATCTCCAGCGCATGGGAGGCGGCGGCCCTTCCGCCGGGTCCGCAGGAGCGCGGCTGAAGGGCGTCCCGCAGGACCCAAGGCAGGTTCCCGGCGGCTCCGGGGCTCAAGGACAGCCTCTCCCCTCACTCCCGCCTGCCTCCCGCGCAACGCGAAAGGCCGCGCTCTGCCTGCGCCTGCTGCCACCTGGCGGCCACGAAGCCCAGCGGCGCCTCGCGGAGCCGGCCCGGGTGAGGCTCGCAGCCGCCGCGGCCCGCCCGTTCCCCGGGAAGCGCAGGTGCCGCCGCGCCCGCCCTCACGGCGATAACGGCGTTCAGACGGTGCCCGGCTGGCAGGCACCGGTAACAGCACTGGAGCCTTGCCCGAAGCAGGTGCTGACCGCTGGCCTAAACAAACTCCGCCACCTCTCCCGGGTGGCACTGGCGGCCTCCACCAGTAGAGCCACCCAGCAGGGTTGGAGTACATGGAATTATAACGTTATAGTGTATTATACTGTACCTTTTCAGTTCCTACAGCCTCCGCTGCTTGTGACAAGGGTACTCATGCACTCCATGCTGCTGCCCTCACATGCTACAAGAAAACGTGAGAGGGCCAACTGCCATCCTCCTACTTGCTGGCTGGCTGAAAGACCATCTGCTTCTAGCAGAAATACAAGTCGAAGATAATGTGTAGTTCCTGCCAGTATTTGCCCAAAAGTCTGAGATTTGAAATCAAGCCAGAAACAGTGATACACTATCACTGTGAAAAGCAAAGCACAGATAAGCATATACAAGGAAGATCTTTTCTTGGTAACTTTTAAGTCAGCATCTGAGGAAAAAAACTGAATTTGTCTCTCTGTTCCTGGTTTGCATTAAGTACACTGTGCCTAAGCTCCCTAAGGGCATTTTTATTGAACAGTGCAATAAAGTGTCCAGCATGAGCTCTATTCTTTTGCTGGAACTGACCCAACCAGGTGAACCCCATTGTTTTAAAGCACAGCAAAACAGGTTGTTTTTTCTTGGCAACATTTTGAGCTCAATTACACTTGAACCCAGCTGAACCAGTAAAAGATGATGTGTTGACTGTGCTATTCATTTTACCAAACAAACTGCTTCACTCCCAAGCCCATGTATAGCAACAGGCTCTATGTAAAAGACCTACTGCAGAAAACTTACTTTTTCCTGTGTGCTCACCAGGCAATTCCCAGAGCATAGCACTCCCAAGCAGTTTCAGACGCCTTATGGCCACCACTGCAGATCTCTGTTGTAAAAAGACAGCTGTATACAGCTGTATGTTTAAGGTTTCTCACAAAGAAAGGCTGCATTATAATGCTAAGAGAAGGGTAGCTATGTTACCTCCAGGAGATCGAGGTCTCACTTGTACTAAGTAAACGGGTTTGGAAACCATAGATTTAATCTAGAAAGAATTCCTCCTGTCCCTCCTGAGTTAAGCTGTTTCACAAGCTAGACTGAAGCCTGTTTGGCAGTCGTAAAACAATCTAGGAGGAAGCAAATGCTGTGCTACTCTGGCCATCATCTAATGAAGTACATAAATGACTAATTGCTAAATCAGGTAGCTTGTGGGCAGGAATAGCTCTGTCAGATGACAGTATTTTAGTTCTAATCTCTACTACAGAACAGATGTTCTGCTGTATCTCCTCTGCTGACTACATGACTACTGTTTGCTTCTGGGAAAGACACAACTGTGGCCAGATGGACTAGAGTTTCTTTTCAAGAGCAAAGACATAAGTACTTGGGTATTAAGCCAATAATTAATGTACTTCACCAACATGGTGGGATTGCTCTGCTTGAGACAGTTCCTAAATCCTGACAGTGGGGAAAGATTACTTAACCTGTACCAGTCTGAAAATCAGCCCTCAGGAGGAAGAGGACTTGCTTTTACTTAAGGGAGGATGAATGGCATTAGCCTCTACACTGAAGGTCCCAAAGGCAGGTTCACGTGAGTGCTAATAGCAGCAGCAGAACTGGAGCCTTAGTACATTAAAGGTGAGACCATAAGGAGGCCTTTTGAAAAGTCAAGGAATGATCACTTGTCACTGTTTTCCCTTCCTATCTCTTCTGCTGCCTTTAATTTCCCTAATCTCTTCCATTTTCTATTTGATTTTCAGAATGATTGCTCCCTCCCAAGGGCTAATGCAGACTCCTGTCTCTCATCCCTCCATCTCATCCTCCCCTTGCCGATGAACTGTTCAGAACAGCATGCATCATGTTTTCCCAGCAGTGCAAGAGGAAGTTGTCATGCCGCTGAGGGGGAGAGGATCAGTCCTTCCCACACCTATCTGTGCATCAGAGCAGCTGACAATTGTTCTGAACAATCACAGAGCTCCTCGCCTTCCCATTATGTTACAATGTTATTTGAAGTCTTTCATGGTCTCACGTAACAAATGTGTCTAAGTAAAAAATCCAATATACTCAGGCTAGTGGCTGCTCTTTTTTAAGGGATGGACATGAACAGCATTGTGAATGGCAACATTCTTTTAAACAGAGAACAAAACAAAAATGCTTGAATGAAAACCACATTCAGGAGGAGTTTAAATGTATTTTTTCCTACAGCAATCCACAAAGGACATGCTTGTGTGAAGTTTTAATTTGATAGCAGAAGATATGGGAGAAAAGCACGCATTTAAGGGGTGTATCAACTGACCAGAAAAGAAAAATCTGGGTGAGGACAGGAATTAACCTACTTAATCATTTGTTCAGCACATGGTGGTCCAGCCATATCTCATCTCCTCATGTGAGGGCAGGGATAGCCACCAGCACCACTCACCCAGCAAGCTGCAAAGATTCAGGTTTGAGATGCAAGAAGTATCAGGGTATTTTTACTTCCAAAGCTGAAAGACTCCCCTGCCCATGAACCAGTTCTTTGGCCAGCTGCCTCAGTGAAAGAATAGGAATCTCTTTCAGTTAGTTTCATTAAAATTCTTTGGGTTACAGCAGCCTGGGAACAAGACATTAATGCTACTTTGAAAATTCAGACTAGGTTACAGCATAAAATGATAAGACTGGCAAGCAGATAACAGGATAGAACAGGGGGCTGCCCTGCAAGACTGAACTGCTGCACACTAGTCATGAAGAATCATCTCATGCTACAGTGGGAAAGTGCGTGAAAATCCCCACTGGGATAAGGGAGGAGAGAATCTGAGAAAGAAGATTAGATTGTGGTAGAGTAGGAAGCTAGAGTTTCCCTCCCTTGAATTGTTTCGACCACTTACTATTTGCTTCAATACTTCTCTGTGAGCCACTAATTGTCACAGTGGGATCTTTCTGCTTCATTTCCCCCTCTTTATGAGAGCAGGCGTCAACATTGCAAAGAGTTAGAAATCTGTTGCCTCCTATATGGAAGACAATGTCAGATTTGCAACATGTCCAGCACAGGTCAGTGGCACAGTTAAGCCTTGGGAAGTGCCTTTCATGCAAGCATTAGATTTCAAGATTAGGGGTAGTGCGGGGAACCACTAATGCAAAAACCAAAAACAGAAGTGAAAAAGAGTAAAAAATTGAGACCCGAATGAGCTTTCTGGCCTGGAAGAAAGACTGTAGTTTCACAAGTGTTTTGTTCACCCCTAGATCTGTTACTCTTTAAGCAGAAGTACTTAGTAGAAAGAGTACGCGACACTAAAGAATAGTAGCTAGCTCAGCTGAAGCTTAGCTATATGGAACAGGAGCAGTGTGTAGTTCACACCCAGAAACTGTATTCAGAGAATCCTCCATTTTAGGTCCCCTGTCTATGCCTTTCTCTGGTGCTAGGTCTATCACCCCTGTCAGATGTTTGCCTGAGAACAGCAGAGATGCTTAGAAGATGGAAAGTTTTTCAATTCATATGTCACATTACAGAAATGGGAGGACATGTCTGGTTTATGCTGCTTCTACTCTGCATGAGGACAAGACCCAGGAATGGCACTTCCCTGGGACCTACAGCCCATGGGCTGTGATAGCAACTGCCTCACTCATAAGTAAAACTCCGCAACAGCACAGCAGGACATGATTGCTTTCTAGCCAAGCAAAAAGACTCTCCCCTTTCTCCTCCACACTCAGTACTTCTCTTTGGTCACACTAGAGGACTTCTCCATGTTCTGGATAAGCACCAGCCAGATCATGTACACTAGACAGACCACGTCCCTTACTCTTACTACTGTGCTACATACACATACATACCTCAATAGTTCTCTTTATGTGGACATCCTCACTATTTTTTTCCATTCCCTTTTGCTAACCACCATCTCTAGTATCATAAAGCTTGTGTTAAATAACCTGTCTACATGTTTCCTGCTTAAGCCTTCCTTTTATAACACCTTCTTCACAGCAGAGAACATGAATGAAAGACAGGCAGAAGGTTACACAGATTTAAGTGAAGCAAAAATATGCATTTAGGAAAACATGAGTCATCCAACTGAGAGGCCTTTTCAGCTTGTGTTTCTTATCTCTACTAATAGCAAGACTGAAGACCTACAGCACACAGCATATGCTGTTTTGTATTTATTTTCCTTTTTTGTTTCTCAGCTGTATAATTTCAACCTCCTTTCTTTTATTACATCTGTAACTACAACACATTCTAATATTTATAAATGAAGAGTGACTTGGCACCACATTGTATGGTCTCTCTGCCATCAGAGAGGCATTCTCTAAATGAGTCTACCAACCCCAAAAGCTGGGAGATCTGAACTGTTTGCTTAAAATCTATCTTCCTCCAAAAATAGCCATGCACAGCTGTAGATCTATCGAAAACTGTTAAGTAACTGGAGATTTAGTCCAAAACATGAACTAGAAACCTTTCAGTGACCTAGGTAACCTGTGGTAAGTGAAGGCAAAGGATGCCCAAGTTGTTCAGAAACAAGCAGCCACGAAGCAAGCCACTGCGCTAGGCAGCAACCCTATTACTGCTTAATACTGCTATGGAAAAGAGCTAAGAACTCAACTCATGGGTCTTAGAAATAATAATGGACTTGAGTATCTTTCACAAGTTAGAAACTCCAGATGCCCAGTCACCAAAAATCTGTGCCTAAGACATCTTTATTTCCTCTGGATGCAAAGGGATAGTTACAAAGGCCTAAGAATAAGACCCCAAATGTCCTGTATTCTAGGTGAAAAGCAGCTACAAGACAAAGGATAGGAAATCCTGAGTAGAAGAGTATAAACACTTAACTCCCTCAAGATCCTAATCTCCTAAATAAGGGATTTTTTGGTGAGAAATATAAATAGCAGCGCTTATAGTGCAAACAGGTAGTACTGGTTTAAAGAATGGGCAGTATGTGGCTAGAAGGTTGGAGTAAAGTTCTGCAGCCAAGAAAACCACCTCTGTTAAGCGCCATAAAGATGACGGCTTCTCCTTGCTCTGCACCTCCCCAGTGCAAAATCTCTGCTTTCTTCCCCAACCTAGAGCTCTACAATTGAACCTTCTAATCCTTCTAAGCAGTGTGGGAGTAACAGGATGATGCTGAGGAAACTGCTCTTGAGAAGGAGCTTTGACCCTTCCAGGTAGTGAATGAGAGAGACACATGGTCTGGACAAGCCCCTGGCACATTCACTGCTTTTGTGAAGTTATTCGCTGATTCAGAAGTGTGAAACTCTTAAAAACACTGTGGAAGCAATGGCACTGCTTGTGGTACTGAAACAGCACGGATTCCTCCGGGGCTGCTGTGACTTCGTAAATATTGACTTTGGATAAATTTTCTGACAAAATCCTGTCGGGTTTTTTGTTTGTTTTTTAATTTTTTCCTCCCAAGCGGGTTCCCAGAGCTCATTTGCTTAAGGCAACACACATGACACACGAATAAGCCCTTTGAATAGTGATGCAATTGCTTGGTCATGAAATGAAACAAGGCTGGATTTTGATTGGTAGTTGCAGTTTATGCTGTTTGATTTACTCTGGATTCTTCGTTGCCTCAGTGCTATTCCTGCCAACACCTGTCTGAACACTAGTGTTTATGGGCTGAAATACTGTTTTAAAGTCTTTTTTGAGTTTTACACTTAGCCTCCCCCTTTCCCTCTCCCCCCATCCCCTAAGCAATGCAACTTTACCCAAGAATTTTTTTTCCAGAAAGCCAACCATATCCTGGGCTGTATCAAAAGAGGTGTGACCAGCAGGTTGAAGGAGGTGATCCTGCCCCTCCACCCTGCTATAGTGAGACCCCACTTGGAATACTCTGTACAGTTCTTGCATTCTCAACATAAGGAGGACATGAAGCTGTTGGAGCAAGTCCAGAGGAGACCATGAGGATGATCAGGGGCCTGGAGCACCTCTTATACAAAGACAGGCTGAGAAAATTGGGGCTGTTCAGCCTGGAAAAGAGAAGGCTGCGTGGAGACCTCAGAGCAGCCTTCCAGTATCTGAAGGGGCCTATAAGGATGCTGGAGAGGGACTCTTCATCAGGGACTGTAGTAACAGGAAAAGGGGGAATGAGTTCAAGCTTAAACAGAGGAAATATAGATTGGATATAAGGAAGAAATTCTTCACTGTGAGGGTGGCGAGGCACTGGAACAGGTTCCCCAAGGAACTTGTAAAAGCTCAATCACTGGCAGTATTCAAGGCCGGTTTGGACAGGCTGAGCATCCTGGTCTAGTGTGAGGTGTCCCTGCCCATGGCAGGGGGTTCGGAACTAGATGATCTTAAGGCCCTCTCCGACCCAAACCATTCTATGATTCGAAGAACCAAGAGAAGAATGAAGACAGACAATATCTGAGAAGACAGAAGATTAAATACGACATGAAGCATTCAGCTCCTTTGGCAATGGCAAAAGAACCTTGGTAGACCTCAGAAATATTTCCAGGAATGTAAGAGTAGAATATTAATACTTAATTTGTGATCATAATTTCCTGCCCCTCACTTAAGTACACATTACTGTACCTATATCAGACACACATACAGAGACCTAACTCCCGTGTCTAGCTTGGAATAGAAGCTGTTTTCAGACAGTTTTTCTCTTCAACATTACCCACTTTCCTGATTTAATGATTCTTGGTGGAACCTAAAATTACCTGAAAACCATGGTCACTGAGAAACACTTTTGTATCCATACTCAAGCACTTGCTGAATGTTTAACCTGGAGAACAACATGCAGAGCCTCTGTGATATGGCTCTGATCAGATACTTGAATAAAGTCATTGGCAGGAACACTCCCATCATCATTTGTTGTCATGCTGTCTGCTGGCAACTTGATGCTAAATAGCTTAACATTTGTATCAGCAACTCAATCAGGATATTAATTTGAAGCAGAAGAGAGCTGTTTACCAAAAACAAATAAAAGGCGTATGGATGATGTAAGTACTGAGCTATGGGGCTTGCCTCCCCATACAGTACACGTGCCTAGATGTTTTTCCCCTGATTCATGAAAACAGTTGGACCACAGGCAACCTGCGTACTGATCTGCAGGCAGATCTTATGTCAAAACACTGGTCTATCCTCAAAACATTTCCAATGCATGAGGAACAGCATGAAAGAAAACACTCTGGCTGCCCCTTCCCCTGTACCTCCTGAACTTTAACAGGCCTGCATCATCTCTTACTCTCACTGGAGGGTGTTAGCCCTCATACCAACAAGCTTTCCATTCTACACTGAGAGGAATAAAAGTGCAATTGAACACTGTGTACTGACTGAATTATTAGGCTATTAAAGAGAGAAAAAGACAGGACAGTGGAAAATGGATATGTGCTCAATTTCACTTTTTAAACTTTTTTTTTTTTTAGGATGAGGCATATGCACGCAGCAGTTTAGGGAGGAAATGTATGAGTTATACTTTTACATAAACAGTCAAGGCCAAGACCATCCAGCTTCCTTGTAACACACTTTCTACAATGTGAAAAGTCTTTACAGCTCTATGAGCACAATACAAACAAGGTTTTACCCTGTCTTCTGTAGAAACTGGGAGTTATTCTCCATGCAGACCTGCTCCACATAACTTATGAACAACAATTCCCTCATCTAAGCAGCCCACCCTAGAGTTTATTCTGTAAAAGTTTACCAGTAGAGTAGCTGGAAGAAGTTCTAGCACATTTGAATGTATTTTCCAAGCTATAGATTCAGATCAACTTAGCAATATATAATCTAGCAACTACAGGATGCACAATTTTTAACTGCTAATATTTAACAGTTTGAGTCTGATTAACCACAAGTGCCAAACACTTACTGTACAAAACACAGACTCTTCCTTTTATTTCAGTTTGGGCTCTTAAGAAGCATTAAGCTGCACTGAAGCGTTAAAATCCTGCCTTTTTCCAGTCTTTATTTACCCCTACATAGAGGTGTAAAATAGGTAGTCAGCATAGTCTTCCTTCCTTCCTCCAAACACCTCACACAAATAACAGCTATTTCATAGCAGAAAGAATCTTTTCCTTGAGATGATACAGCAGAGTTGAGCTACATAAGTATCTCAGGTGGCATAAGAATCTCAAGCCCATTCAGCCTTGCCATCTTTTTTTCACCTAGCTGTGAAAAGCCCTGTTTGTCTCCAGCTTGCTCCCTTGCCAGACATGAGCTGTCAGCATGAAGCCTGACCCAAACTCCACTCAAGGGCTGAGCCCCAATGGTAATGAGTCCCAACAAGCACTTGTGTAGCAGCTCACTACTTGCTTTTCTCTGCCAACCCTCCAATGCAACACATAACTCCGCCTATCAAAAAAGCTGTTGCTTCCAAAACTTTTATCAAATTTCATTTATCTGCTACAGTGAAATAAGGGGAGAAACTAAGGGAGTGGGGAGGAGTGGGAAAATATTATCTGATTTAAAGAGTAACATGAGGATAATTTAGTAAACTAGACTTCATATGTTGTCCGGTTCTGTCCATAATATAAACAGAAGTCAGTTTGCTTCAACTAGAAGGTTATAGACTCCAAGCACTGAAACAAAAGAGACGAGCACAGACAAACACAAGTGGATAAGGAGGACCAGAGTTCTTGGAACATCTCAGTGTAGGCATATTCTTAGGGCTGTTATGCACTACATACCACATACCACATAACAAAACACCCAAACTCTGCTTCACTGATTTACCTTCCCAGAAAACCTAATCTACATAGTATCAACATCTGTTCAGCAGGACAATTATAAAATATGTAATTATATTTTTCATACACACACACACACACACACAGAGCCTCAGTTCAGACTGTTTCTCACATTCTGTAAAGTAAATAGGAGTACCATTACAAAAGGCACTTTTCTCATTGTTGGAAGAACAACTTAAGAGATGTTCAGAGAGTGAGTACAATACTCCTGCTATCTGAATATGTCATATTCTGAATTCCTTAAAGTAGGCATTGCTAATTTTTTATTTTTTTTTTTACAGGAGAAATATTTCTTCATCCTTTTCAGCTGCACAGAGGAGAAAAGAAGTTTACATGTAGCTTTGACTAGATGTGTTTACAGGCACAGAAGAAGCTCTATAGCAATTTTTCTATTTGCAGTGTTTCTGGATTCTAACTTTACAGTTCCTGTAGCTTATTGCAGTTCTGTGGGGTTCATTAAAATCCTTCTACAACATCAGATAAACAAAAAGAACAGGAGAGGGAAAGTATGCATTTTACGTACTGTCTATTCATCCTGAATGAAGCCTGCCCCAGTCTGTTTGTGTACACAAACATCTGTGGAAAGCACGCACTCCCACAAAAGCACTCTGCGTTCCAGTTTTGGTAGGTGGTTCTTTTATTGAACTTTGTGCATATGTATGTACGCACACATATGGGGTTTCAGCATGCTTTTCACAAATGAAAGGAAAAAGTAAAACAGTTTACGTGACATATATTAACGTAAATGCCAAAAAATCTTCAGTCCTTACATTGTAGACAGGTGTTTTAGAAATGTCCCCTCTAAGATTTTATGAGAAGTAAGAAGTAGCCTTTGTAAGTCATACACACTAGTCACATACTGATGTGAGATCAACACAATCAAATAAATCGATTTGATTTTTGTTAGGTTTCTTATATTTTATGTTATTTCACAGACTTAGTCTGCCCTGTTGTGTGTGACAAGGAGCCTATCAGAACCATCTGCAATAGAGTTTTTTAAATCATTATCAATCTTTTAACAGAAATTTGACATCAGTTTCTGCTCTGCACCGTTGATTTTTTTGATGTGTGTTCCCCCTTCCCTGTTAATGTCCTCAAACTCATCTTGCCAGCACTGTCAAGAGCTTTTCCTTCAATATTTGTAGTACCTGGAGTCTGTTTGACAGAGTTTTGTCAAATAGTATTAAAGTCCAACTTCTACTTTTAATAATTGCACTTCAGTGAGCTCTGGTTTTTTTTTTGCATGTTTTAAATAAATACACTCCCAGTATTTTAAAACTAATCCATATGTATATATGATTTACAGTTCTGCTGCAATAAATTAAGTCAGAACAAACAAAACCCCATAAAATAACAAAAAATACATAAGGTAACATAAAATAGCATAAAGTAACACAAAATATAAGAAACCAAACTAAAATATAATAAAATGGAACAGAATGGAGAGGCATGGAATGGAATAGCATTATGCTCTGCTTCCCATGTTTCCAGGATGGTGTGCATTTGGGGATTCCAGATACAATGGGGTGTAGTTGGCTGGATCAGAAGTGTAGCCATACCTCTGCATAGCTGAGGTTTTCAAAGCATCCACAGAAATGCTCTGCAGAAGTAACTCTAACTCAACTACGGTGTTGTCTCTCTACCTGCACAAACTCACCATTCCCTGGTATATGCAGTGAAGAATATTAAACCATTCAGCCACGGCATTTTGTTTTGGATAGGACAAACCTCTGCATACTTTGAGATCTACAGAATTTCCTGACATATTATGAAATAATTAGTTGGCCAGAGATCCAGCCCTGGGCCCATTCAGTAGGAAGACAAACTTTATTCTCTCACAATCTCTGACTGGAGCTGGATAGAAAAGCTTGGGTTTTTAATCCCTAGGGGAAAGTTGATAGTGTTGAGATGATGGCTTTTCCAAAGAAGTTTAAGTTACAGTGAAAAATTGTAAGTTTCCTATTTGCTTTTTCTATACTTTTCTGTTTTTCTCACTTTTGTCCTTTGATTTCCTCTAGAAAGAAAGGAGTTGGGAGGGAAATGAATTTGGGGAAGGAAGAGAGAATGAAAGTGATCGACCCTCTCAGTACTTTTCATGTATTTAATAAAACTATTTCTTAATAGAAGATTGAGATTAGTAAGAAAATGTTTAAGTGCAAAACCAGCCTTACTCTAATTATTAAGATAACACAAATTTAATCCTGAAAAGTGTCAAGATTTAAACTGTAAAACAAAATCCACTGAAGTCATGAAAATCAAATAATTACAGAATTTTTGGAATTCCAAGATTACCGTTAGCCTTTACATTGTTCAAAATCAGATCAAATAAAATTAAATCCTTTATCTGTGAACCTCAGTCAGGACTGTTCTGTTGAGAGCTTCTTTTTATTCAGGAAGTACAAAGGCCTAGTATTTCAATGGTATTTATCTTGAGTGTGTTCCGTATACACACTGTTCAGAAGTGGGTAGTATCTAAATGATCAGAAAGCAACTGTACAAGTAAACTCGGCTTTTCTTGTCAGGTTCCAGTGGACACCCAGCCTGCCTGTACAGGTTCTTGAAGGTCCTGCTGCTCCCCTGCTGCACCAAGTTCCTGTCTAGAAAGACGGGTCTTTGAATCACACAGCTATGGGTAACAAAACCCAAAGAATAAAGCAACACCGTTATGGTTTTTGTACCTCTCCTGCTGCAGCTGTAGCAACATGTCCTGGGAGAAAGGTCATTGCTCAAGCAGGGCAATAAATCAGAAACTCGTACTACAAGTAATAATGCATATTATAAAGTAGAAGCCAGTTGTACAGATCCTAAATCAACCTTATGAAGAGTTCAGCACTCTTAATTTACTAAGAAAGCTACTGCCTCCTCACTTGCTTCACCATGACATTACAGGACAACCCAGCAAAGACCATCTGCCCATCCTTGCACAGGGCAGAGTAAGATTGTGTTCACATGCAGACATTCTCCTGAGATAATGTTTAGTTGACTAGATAAATACAACATGGAACTCAACCTGCTATAACAGACCCTTCAACAGCGTACACCTTCTCTATGTAACCTAGAATAGCTTACAAAACACTGAATCTTGACATATTTACTGGCTCATGTTTTAGCAGACAAAATCTGAACTATGCATTACTTAGAAGCAAACACCTTTATAATAGAAAGAGGGAAACAAATCTGTGTCTCTTTTGACAAGGAGCATGGCTATTGTTTGAAGATGCTCATAAACTTCAAAAGCTAAGAATAATCTTTGATGGGAAGAACTGATAGGAAGAACCTATAAAAAAGAATCAAACCTTAAGAGTAACTGTCAAGAATGTTTCAGCAAATAAACACCGTTTCACTGTAGGACATAGGGGAACATATAACAAACACCAAAATCCGTAGTGCATCTACGAACACCTTTGTAACCACCACAGAAATCAAAGGTTCTCACACGTTAGTGGATTTTTGTGGTAAGGTGAAAGAATTGTCTCTTCCTAGAGCCCTGTCTTAAAGTGATTCTGAACCCTACTCAGATTGGCTGTTCAAGGTGGCTCAGTTATGAATGAATTCTAGGAAAGAAGATATGCATCATCAAAGGCTATCATAATTCTTTACTTTCAAAGGCTCCTATGACACTGGAGGATCTTATGGCTCATGGATATAAAATGAGCACAAAGTAGGGACTCAGCATATCACTTAATCAGATTTACTAGTTCAGGGCGGTTTTTTTGCTGTTGTTTTTGTTTTGTTTGCGGGGGGTTTAATTTTGGTGGGGTTTGTTTGTTTCAGTTTGTTGTTTGTTTGTTTGGGTTGTTTTTTTTTTCTGTTGGAAATATTTCCTTCCAGGAAATCCAAAGCATTCTACATCTTCTTTTTGTTTTGCTTCTCCTACAGGCCTGGCCTGTACAGCCATCACAACTCCTATGAAAGGCCTCTTAGCTCAGAGAAAGCAAGAGAACTTTTCCATGGACTTCTGAAGAGTACTACTAAGACCTGCCACATTCAAGACACAATCAGTAACTTTTATAAACACACAACATCCAATTTTTAAAATCCTTATGGCAATGTTGCCACTCAGCATTCTCAGGCTTCTCTTCATGGCAACACACCAAGGCTAGGAATAACAGAGGACTTCTTTTCTGCTGAACAAGATAGAAGAGCTGAAAGTGACAGGAGGTGCAGTGAGAAGGAAAAAGCCTTCCCTAGACTAAATAACATAGAAGAGATTCTTCTATTCCCTTTTAAAACCTAGAAGGCTTCAAATGTGTCCATTCTATTACAGACATTCACACCTGCCTAACCGTTTTGCTTGGCTCGTAGCAGTGCGTCATGCGAAAGAGGAGTACTTACAAAGCCCAGCTGTAATGTAACAAGATGAGTCATGATCCAGATATGTATCACTGATAATCATGCACCTCAAGAGAGAAGCCAGAGCACCAAGAAGCAGATCAAAACTGCAGCCCTCTAAGTGCTGAAGGAGGAATTAACCAGCAAGGTTCATTCAGGTCTATCAAAAAGCAAGTGACAGAAGAAAGCTGTATCGGTTTCCTCCCCTACTTAATTTCACATAGACAGATTTTCATCCAAGGTCTGATGCTGTCTAGAAAGCTTCTGCCAGCTCATTTTGAGCAACCACCACTCTTCTTGGAATAGGGAGAAAAAAAAATATGCTCCTAGTTGTTGAAAACTTTCCAGGGTGCCAATGTTAACTACCAACTCTTCTTGAAATAGTCCCCATTTCTTACTCCTATGCCTCTTTATCCTTTTTGTACCGTCTACTCTCTCATAAGGGCAAACACCTAAAGAAATAGATACGTATATACGTACATATATACACACATGAACACATACATACACAGAGTCTATTCCTAATCTTGCCACCGCTGCAGCCTTTTTAGTTTTGGAAAAAAGAGCCTGGACATATTTTAATCACCAAAAGGTGATCAGATAAGTCTGGCCTGGTTTGTTGTCTATACCATAAATTGCTGCAACAGTTCCACCTACTGTGGCATGCTGCCAGTCTTGGCCCACAAATCAGATACAAGTGCCAGCTCTAGCTCACTCACATTCCCTCCTCTGTGTTTACTCCAATAGTCATTCCCTTACTCTTTCTGTTCTTTTACCACTGTGGGTACTCACTGTCACAGAACCAGAAGCATGAAAACCCTTGAGGCTGTATTTCTTGTTCTTTTACAGCTTGTTGGGGTTTTTTTTGGTGGTGGTTTTTTTCAAACAAAAAGAAATCCACCACTGTTGTCAGTACATACATTTCAACAGGTCTGTTTACAACTCCAACACATTGGTTTTGGTGCCAGTGCACTGCTTTACCAATCAATAACATGCTAGTTCACACTTATCAAAAGGTCAAACATAAGTTCAGCAATCAGGATAGCATCACCAATCCCCTCATCACAACTGCCAGACAATAGGAGATACAGAGCTTGTTATTGAGTCACATAGTTCTAATAAAGCTGCTCAGCACTGGCCAAGTATGCATCTTACCCATTTTTCTTGTACTCTGACTTGTTAGCACAGTTATGATGTGTGAAGATAAAGCTGATCAAAAATAACATAGACGTTATATTCATGCCAGAAGTTATTTCCCAAGCCTTGTAGTATAAAAATAACCCTAAGTATCAGCTGAAGATTATTATATAATAAACTACACCCTAAAATGCAACTTGAGAAATTTGATACATATTTTGCAATATCTCTGAAGAACAATACAGGAGGACCTCCATAAGCCTCTCAGTACCATCACAAATTGCTTTGTGCTGTGCACTACTCAGACACATAATAGAAGTCACTGACAGAAAACACTGATGGAGGTAGGCCATCCCTCTGCCCACCTGAATTGTTCCTATACTACATACTGTTAGTCCGTTTTATTTTTTAAATCTAAGGTACAGGAGTAACATTTTAATTTTGCCTGTAAACTACCCTACATTTTAGACTGAGTAAATCTTTTCCTTGTCTCCAACAGATACTAAATGCATATCTAAATTCACCTCCTTCCTGGAATTAGTTTAGATGTCATTAATCTAAGAAGAAAATTTTGTCACAGCTGGAGTTAGTAAGCATCAGTTATGGACAGCAAAAAGAAATAACTCCCTAAAGCTTATGTGCAGACATTCTGGCACCTAAACACAGACTAAACTATTTCTACACTGTCCCTGCAATCTCA
Source organism: Neopsephotus bourkii (assembly GCF_033783945.1). Taxonomy (NCBI): domain Eukaryota; kingdom Metazoa; phylum Chordata; class Aves; order Psittaciformes; family Psittacidae; genus Neopsephotus; species Neopsephotus bourkii. The sequence continues at coordinate 6,310,284 of NW_026900826.1, forward strand.
CTGTATTTCTTGTATTTAATCAAAATAGATATAATTTTCTCTTTAAATTTATGACTCCTTGTCTCTCTAAGTGTCTTCACTTGTGTCTATGTTATTAAATTGCCCAATACTACTACTTCAAATGCTGAATAACCAAACCCACAGGCTATGAATCATGTGATCACAGAATCATAACAATGCTAATGGCAGGGATTTTAGGGACTTCTCTTCTGCCTACAGCAGCATCACATCTGCCAGCTGCCTGCTAAAGGTGTTTTTAAAAGCCCAAGTTTCAGATTTTATGATCTCCCAAAAAAAGAGTAGTACATTATCCCTAGCTAAGCATTAGCTAGAACTAAGCAGAACTTATCTTACTGCAATTGAAGCCCTTTATTTCTTTTCCTATTAAAATTTGAAACCACATTATTATTTCTACTTTGCAGCAGTTTTCTAGATATATGAAGGCATTACTTATGAAGGGAAGTTTTGTCCTGTCAGTCAGAGAAATTTGCTTTTTGCCTCTTTTTGCACCCTTACTATTGGAAGATGAAAGAAGAATGTTTAGACCTTTTGGGAGGTCCAAATTATTAGTTTATTTCCTAGCATATTTGACACAGAATTTTCTACACTAAGGATTGAGTAGTGACCAGGTACAAGACATAACTGAATTTGACAACACTGGACTTTCAGAACTGACTTTCTTCTGAGCAACTAAGAAATTAACAACTTCTAGTACGTACTTATTTGGGATTACTTATGTACCAGTCCTTTGGTACAAGTCAGAAAAGCGTATTGTACAATGGCACTGCAGGGTCTCTGAGGAGAAGCTGGAACACCCAAAGGCTGCCATTTTGTCTTCTTTCATTTACCTCCTATCATTTTTTATTCTGGTCAGCGTAAGAAGCAGGACAGAGCAATCACAGGTATCAGAGAGCTTTGTGCTGGCCACTGAAGCACAAAACACAACTGTATGGAGACAGCATAGGTACATCATTGTACCTATGCTGCACACTTTGCAACTGAAACTTAACATACATGAGTGAATGCTGGCAAATACATACCCTTAACTTTTCCCCCTCTAATCTTCCCATGCTATGCTTTGATACATGCAATTCTAGGAATGTAAACGATGTCAAGCTTTCAAGAACCTAAACAGCAAGAAATCATTACCCTGACGGTTTGTAATTCAACTCATCAGGTGACAGCTTTCTGACAGTAATGTGCTCTCATTCTAGCTGTGAATATGTTTACTAAGCAGGGAAAAAGACTGGTCTTAAATTCTGTCCAGTGTTGAAACAAGCCAAAGTCAGATACCACATTCTGTAAGTTTCAGTAGAGTCACTGGCTTCCATCTCACTCTAGCAAGAATGAGCATGTATCATTGTTCTTAAAAGAATTAATAGTTTCTAACAGGAAAGCCAGATTGCAATCCTTGTTTATAAGCTTTTAAAAACAGCATGTGTGTAACTTGCTGCCCTTTTTGTGAAGCTTTTGTCTGTTAGTAAGATGAATACTGACCTGGAATATTAAAGAATAATTGCTTTGTAGAGTTTAAAGGAATACTGCATAAAGGAAGATACCTGCTTTTTAAATACAAACATTTTGATATTAAGGTCTTCCAGTAAGAACTGGTAGAATATTGAATGGGCTTGTAAATGCCCCTAAATAAACGTTCGATATGTGCACTAAACTTAGGGGAGTTTGGCTAGGAATTAAGATTTGCATTTAACACTAATAGAAATACCATTGCCTTGCACTTCAAATAAGATTTTGAAATGCAGGAACTGCTACTGTAAATCACGGTAGTAGTCCAGTCAGAATCTGCTGTTCTTTTTCCCTCTACTGCAACTAAGGGTAGTGCTTCAAAGAAAAACCCAAGAATTCAGCAGTTCTTTTGGCCTCACTGACATCTGATGGTGACAAGTTTTATTGTTCACTGGTTTACTGTTCATGCACAAAAAAAAAAGAAGAAAAAGAAGCAAATGTAAAACCACTGCTTTCCAATCTATTTGATTGTTCTTGTCCATGTTTTTGGAAGAGTTGAAAAGAAACGCAGGTAGCACACATCATTGTGAACACACCAGTCAGGCCTTCTCTCTTCAACAGTAACAGTCCTACTTTCCTCTCACAAAGATATTTCTTAAGGTCACTTTTTTCCCCTTTCATTTCCTAGTACATTGGTGCAGCTACAGCACACTTCACACTTAAGCTCAGTAGTACTTTCTGTTCCTTTAAAAAACATTTACACATCTTGTCTGCTTCCCTGATTGCTGCTTCATATTGAGCAGATAACTACATTGAGTGATTTATAATGGTATTCCATCCTTTTCCTGTGCTTTGCCAATTTATGTGACTGGATAATCATCCACTGCATGTTACTTTGCATTTGACAGTTGTTCCGCCTGACATCAAGGTGCCTGAGCAAGTGACTTCGCTTTGTACACAGAAGCTTTTTCTAGTACTGTGTATTTCACAAAGCATTTTTAAAACTTCTATGCCAAATGTCTCCGACCATTCAATTTTCTTCCACTGATTTCTTCAAAACGTCAAGTTCACAACAGCCATCAGCTAATCCTGAGATATTGCTGTAAACACCAATTATTCAATTCACTGCCAGCTGTCTGCATCCTGTACCCTAGAAGATCTTCACTTTATTTCTCTTACTATGCAGCATTTATGTAAAATATAATATGCTGTGCTGAGGTTAGCATTCAAATTGTCTAAATACATTTTGAAGTTGTCAGGAACGGTGATATAAAAGAAGTCCTGATATGACTATTCTACCACCTTAGAAGAATAAGAATATATTTTGTATTCTTAGATTCACTGAGCTTCTTCAGAATGAGTAACAGCATCTGCAGACTTTCAGAAAGCTGCTGTAAGGGCAATCACTCCCTTCAGCAGCTGCTTCCTTGGCTTCCTGTCAGGCAACTGCACTGTGAAATTACTCTGCACCAACAGTTGTCCTCCTTTACTCCTTTTGACTTCAGATTATTTTCTTCTTGATGGCATTTTCTAATCGGACTCTTTATCCTTGTTTACACTGAAGAAGTTAGTCATTGCTGGTTCAGAGTGCAGAAGAGGATGCAACTGCAAAGCTAACTGCAGAATGTGCCAGATTAATGCCAGTTCCCAAAGTGGTTCTGAGGAGATTCCATTCTTGTGTATACTGGCAGCAAACCTACATTCATCCAGGATTCTGCTCAGATACTGCTGACATTTAGTATCAGCAAGAGATAATTCTCCTAGTACAGACATGTATTTTTTTCTTGCCAAATATGAAACTTGTGTCATTCATAAATATTAGGCAATGTCACTTTGCCATAGAACCCTTGGGAATAATTTCTACTTGAACTCATTTTGCCTCTCACTGTTGAAAAGTTTGAAAAAAAGTCAATGAAACAGAAGTACAGATTTCTGAATCATCTAAATCTATGCATTTCTGCTGATGATGCTGATGAGGCCCATACAAGAGAACAGAGCATATTTTAAATTCACCTATTTAATTTCCTTTCATTAATGTAACATGCTGTGATGACCTTCATGCTACCATCATACAAAACCCCCTTTGGATTAGAAAGCAAAGCCCCACCAACATGCAAATCTTCAGAAAATGTGTACTTGGGTGCAAGAGCCAACCCGTGTTCACAGTCAAAGGCTGCTGTGAATTGCTTACGAACCTTAAAAACCCAGCTTGATTGAAGTTTCTACTTGCTCTGCCCCTCATTTAGAGGGTGTGAACTGCAGGTTAGAAACAATGCAAGGCAAAGACTGTTTTTACACTGAACAGTTTGGCATGAGTTCTGACTATTGCTCTGGGTGTGGTCATAATATTAAACAATGATGAAATAACCAAACTCTCCTCCTAAACTAAAATCAGTTAGTTACTAAGTACACCCCATGTATTACACAGCAAGCCACGGTCCAATAGCTAGCAGTCATCTGGCAGAAGCAGCAGTCAAAATCACTTCAAATGCTAGTTATATCTACTCTCACTTAAAGGTACCTTTCTGGTTTCACAGAGCTAAATCTTAAACCTAGCATCAGTATATTCCTTCCTTAATTACAGATATTTTTCAGCTGTTCTGAGTACAAACCAGAGATCTAGGAGAGTCCTACAATTCCACTCCTGTTTTCTTTCCTTCTCTACAATGATACATCTAGCTTGCCTTCCAACGCTTTGTTCACCTGCACGTCTGTAACTGAACAGAGTTCTGCATATAGATCCTTTATAAATTTTCAAACACCAACATATGCATAAGGACTCTGTACTCAAGCAATCCAGTAAATATTTTAGGATGACCTCTTTTGGCTATCTGGAGAAATCAGCAATATATAATACATAATAATATACATATAAATATGTTATATATAATATATAAAAGCTGCATATATTTGAAAAACAACAGGAATATCTGCATTAAAAACCCTGCTTGAGAATATCTTGGTGGCAAGAGAGACACATACAAGAAAGAAATGCCACCTAAAAGGCCCTACACAGCATCTTCAGCAAAAATCCTAAGGAACCTCAGATCTTCACATGAAGACTTGCACTTTAAATTGCAATGCATTATACTGAAGAAAATATCTTCTCCCCAGTTGGAAGAAAACATGTCTATCAAACAAGTAGTTGACTGAACAAAAATAAGCATTTAATATCAAGTATTGAAACCCACAAGATTTTTAATCCATCCTTATACAGTTCTGATTCTAACAATTTCAGCTCTTGTCCATGAGTATCCACCAATTCAGTTGAGTTTATCCAGAAGGTAAAATTGCATATTACAGAGTCATTATTTTTGATACAATTCACAACACAAAGTTCTTTAAATCCCAAAGAACTGCAGCTTTATACCAGAGTCCTTCTTTTTTCCTGTCAGCTGCTGAATCAATGACACATGATATTTTATGGACACTTAATATCCTACAATAGATGCCCAGAACACATAACTGCATTCCTCGGAAGAGAGGGTATCTCTGTTGTGTTACTCTAGTCCAAAACTTCCCTCTGCTAGAGAAAGAGTCCAGTTGCAGAGACAGCCTTTCTGCCCACTAACAACTGGATTGCAGTTACCAAACATTTTCTTTAGACGTTACTGACCAGTAAGGAATCAGAAAACAGCTACACAACTCTATTTACTACAGTAATTTAAGTGTTTGGAGGCCTTCTAAAAATCAGAAGTAGCAGTAGTGCAACACTAGCTTTTAAGAGCCCTGAGAAAGGTCACCGAGACCCGTAACGCCAGACCAGTACAAATGAAAAGTGAAAAACACCATCCTAAAAGCTGACAGCCTAGGAAAGCAAAAGTAAGACAAACCACAAACAGGACAGTCTTACTCACTTAAAGGTTAGGAAACATGGCACAGAGAGACTGAACAGCCTGCCTAGCTCTCTGGGAAGTGAACTCAAGTGCTTTAAATTAGGACCATAATTAAACACCATTCTTTTTGCATAATTTTCACTAAACTAAACAGCAGAAAGCATTTTGTGATTTTGTTTTTCCTTTGTTCCAGGACAACCTACTACAGCCTAGGACACATTACAGTAGTACAGCAAAGCTTTTCATTCCCCTGCTGCAATATAGCCTAACCATCACTGAAATTGCAGCATTTAGGTAGTGTTTCACATACCATACTCTGCATAATAACCTGAGAAAACAATAATCCTACTAAATGGCTCCAAATCCATCTTAGCATGTGCCTTCCAGGTCCTTTTCTAGACACCCATATACAAATGTGACCAGATTCAACTGTGCTGGAAAAAAAGACAAGTATGCTTACAGCACAAGATGCTGCACCTTCCTTTATCCTACCATTAGAAAATCACTTTCAAGAAGGGCAGTTGCTGGTATCTTCTTCCCAAAAGAAACAGATGCAAAGATTGCGGAGGTCAAAGATGCTAACAAGGTATGTTCAGCATATAGACAGCTAGCCCAGCAGCTACAAAAAAAAGGGGGCAAAAGAAAGTAGAAAGGGCATAACAGTCTTAGTCAAGAAATGCACAGCTTCAAAATATGCTGGTTACAGCATCCACTGTCCGCACCAAGCAAGCACCCTCTGAATGAACATTTGCAGCTGTCTTCTCCTTTATTCCCCTCTGATTCCATCAAAATTCACCCAACCTCTTTGCTAGGGCCTAGATTTTAAGAAGCTGATTTCAAATTACTAGTCTGACAAAAAAACTTGTTCTAATTCAGAACTCGAGTTACAAACCTAACTTACCCTTCAGTCATGAGTTTCAACTTCTGCAGCTTGGAAAAGATGTTTTTCCCCCTTGTAGTTTTTTAGTGGAGGATTTGCAGGAGTGTTCACACCACAGCTCCTCAGAGCCTTAGATTTCCTGCTATTGCACTCTGAGCTGCTGCCCTGTGATTAGACTTTTTCCACTACAGACTGGTGCTGTGATTCTATAAACAAAACTGAAATCACCACTGTATACCCTATGACTGTAGTAATTATTAATTACATATCTCTTCTCTTAATAGATTCTGAACTGGTTTAAATGACACTTTGAAAATAGCTACTTAACTAACAAACAGCCTTGCTTCTTAGGTTCACAGTACTGCAGTGGGGATCATTTTAGCAGAATCAGGCAACCTCATGTGACGATAAGGCTGTAGTTTGCACCAGAAATGAAAATGTTGCGAGTCCCAAAACTTCCATAAATTGCTTCTATTAGAAAGGAAGTTAGATTTGCCCTCCTCTTTGATATTTTAGGCCAGTGAAAACATTGACTGGCAGTTTTCAAGAAATCATTGCTCTGCACCAACCTGAAACTAAGAACGATCCTAAATCATCAGTGGAAGGCTTCTATATAGCAGCCAGAAAACCTGAAACCCGACAAGCTTTGAGCTTGATCTGGGTGTTCTGTTCTTATAAAACTTCCTTTTTTTCAGTGCTCAGCACTGTATGAAGCAAGCCTCCCATGTCAGATTACAAAAAAATAAAAAGATCAGCACACACCATAACACAGAAAACACATGGAAAACGAAGGAACGGCAAGTTCATTTCCTTACCCAAATTTGTCACAGCTGCTTGGCTATTTTCAACTACAGTACTAACAATAACAAAATTTATGATGAAATTAGTGATATAATGATTACTCAGAGATTTTATAAATCCATTAGTAATATGTAAGTAAATGTTATTTCAGGGAACACACACAAAAAGAACACTTGTTGCCAGATTAAAAAAAAAATAGCTTAGAACTGCTCAACCACTTTTTAGCATCAGTCAAAATCTTGGAAATAATCTTTTGTTTAAGGGGACTAAGAAGGACTCTAAGAGAAGCCAATACAATTGGGAATCTAAGTCTGCTCTTATCGACAGTACAGAACAACAGAGATCTCAGGAGTCCACCTGGTTCAACACCTCTTCAAAGCATGGCTGACCTGGACACTGGATCAGGTTGCTCTGGAACCTGGTCCTGAGCCAACAGAAGAAAACCCCCAAACCCCAAACTAATCAGTATCTGCCAGCAAAATGACATCCATTCCAGTGGGTCCTGGGAAGGACCCTAGTTCAAGGAAGTTCATTCCAGTTTTGCTATCACACTCAAACCAGTGCTTCCCCAGAATGGGAAAAGTATCATTATCCAGCTGATCCAGACTAAAAGTATAAGAAAAGTTTTTTTCAGATATTAATCTAAAATGATTATCATATTTGAACTAAGTATTATCAGATCCCTGGGAATTGGACAAGCAGTACCAAATGCTGGTATCTCTATAAAAGATCACCAAATATAATTCTATTTGAGGAACTGCCTGCTTTGACAAAGATGAGGATTTGGCAATTAGTAATAAAAGCGGTAAGTGCAGTGTAAAGGCTAAACTATGGGATAATGAGCCAAAATACTTGGCTCTTCTCCCATTTTGGCAATGTATCTAGTGAGTAATATTGAATAAGATATTAAGTACTTAAGAGTAATTCACTGAATTTGGAATTGAAATTCTAAATACTGTAAAGTTTAAGGTGTGGTACAACTGGCATTGTAGGAGAAGAAAGGGCAGCTGGTGTTCCCTTGCAGTCACAAGCCACAAATACTTAATGAATGTAGCTTCTGGAATGCCTCATACTAATACCTGCAACATTCAAAAACACTGGTATGTTCAGTGCAGTCCCTACACGTTCACTTTGCAATTATTCCTTTATAACCACTATCAAGAATATTAGAGATATTTAAAGCACAAATTCCATCATGATGCATAAATGGATTCAGCTCTAACTCCAAGATACTTGAAATACAAGGGGTTTTTGTGTACCTTTAGGGGAATGACAGAGTTAAACAATTATTTTTGCTCTCTCCATTTCTTCTCTAATGCTTGTCCAACCTTTGTTTTGTCTCAGGTAACAAGTGTAGTAGTTGCAAAAGGACTCCTGGTGTTATGAGCAACTGTCATTATGCTTGAGAATAACAAACTACTACCCATGCCAAGAAAAATGCTCTGTAAATCTTTAGCAGTTACCCAAACTATTGCTTGGCTCTAAGTAGAACAGTGTTTTGTTGAAAAAACAAAAGCTACCTCTAAATTTTTAATTACACATTTAGTTACACATTAGTCTCCCACATAAATAACTTTCCATTTACTTAGATCTTACTGAGATCAATGCTCCAAGTCATTTCACTCCCAAGTCTAGCATTTGCAGCATTCAAACCTTTCCAAGGAAGTGTTCCAAAAGCTTTCTGATGTTTTGTTCCTACGTGCTCATAGGCTGCATTTAGCCCTGCTCCCAGTACGCTTGGACACCCTCCTCCTGAACAGAATCAAAATTTCTGGAGAACCTGCCATTGCCTAGGCAGCAGGCAGTGAAATCGCACAGACGTGCATGCTGCTGAACAAAACGTTCCAAGCGTAAAAGGAAAGAAAAAAAGGTGCTAGCATCTAACATGATTTCTACTCAGTTTCTTACTCCCCCCACCCTGTAAAAAATCTCAAGTTTTATAAGATAGCCAACCTTCTGGGAAGACATGGAAAAGACATTACTATTACAGTACTAAACACACCACAGTGTCTGTGCACATGTATTTATGTTTTTAAAGAAAAGAGACAAGAATGTTTTAAGTTAAGGGGAAACTTTTCTAACTTTTTAGAATCTATCAAACTGCAGTTTTAGAAGACTCCTCTACAGCCCACTTCTCTTCTTTCACACCTTTTTCATTAGGAAAAAAAAATAACCAAAAAGACAACAAACAAAACCAACCACACAACAAAAAATCCCCAAAACAAAACAAAGACAAAATCATACAGAACCTTCTCAAGATTCCCTGAGGGAAAAATAAGTAAATGGAACACACTTCTCCAGGCCCTTCAACATAAACATTTGGATGAGGAAGTGAATCTCTGTTCTTTGACAACAAACAGATGAGCAGTTTTTGAAGGGAGGAGGGAATAATCAAATAAATACATTTATCATTTACAGTGAATTTCATGTCCTGTAAGGGGGGAAAAATGCAACAGGGCTTACCTGGACTTTTCCACTGTAGACAAAAGTGAATGATTTTAAAATCTATGGAACTGACCTCAGAATTTCAGGACTGACTTTGGTTTTGGTGGGGTTTTTTTGTTTGTTTGGATTTTGGGTTTTGTTTGCTTTTTTTTTTCTTCTCAATATCTAACCTTACTGTCTTTGCAAAGACAAATTTAAGTCTTCTACTTTCGGGTCAGGGCTTTTATGAAGATTGGAGGTTCTCATGCATACATGTAGATACAGGTTAAAATTACTGTGCTGCTACTTTACCTTTTCCTGATCTCCAGGAACTGGCACAAATTATTTATTTACTAGTTTTCCAAAAGGGCACTATCTCTCATTCATTTCTTGAAGCCTCCTGAAAAAGAATACATATACTTAACACTTCTTGAAACTTTGCTTAAAACTTTTCACATAGAAGTTCTGGAATAAGTAACTTGGAAACAACTGAAAATCAACAGTGAACTGAGGGAGACCCTGCTAAGCAACCACAGTCAAGGCAAAAGGTGCAAGTTCATGCCTTTTCCACTCAGTTACCAGGCTCAAACAACTGTTGACTGACAACAGGTTTAGGTGTATAGACTTAAATGTGTTGCCTGCTAAGTTCCTCTCCTTACCAGCTGTTTCATAGAAGACGTTGCTCCAAATTTGGTGATGGATTTATTTTTAACAAAAAGAGATTGAAAAGTCACATTGAGGTAAAAAGAGGTAGTAAACAGAAGCATTTATAATCCAATCAAAGAAAGAACTGTAGAATGGTGGAAGTCTACACATTAAAGTCATCCTACTTGCCTGCAAGAAAATGAAAATAACTTCAAAATGGCATATTACAGTTTTCCTCTTTCTTTCACCAAATGTTCTGGTTTGCTGAGTTTGTTCCAATGTCCTAAAAGGCCTCTCGCATGTCTGTTTAATAACCCTGTCTTGGATTATTGAATTCTGCAACTGCTTGGCCCCTGGTTCTAAAGTAAAAGAAAACAAAAAAAAGTCTTCCTTCAAGCACTGTCATAAAGTTAAGGAAATGAACTAAACTCCAACACCACCAAAGAAAAGAATGTTCTCACTCTCATTATTTCAAATTTGAAAAGAGTAGAAGAAATCTCTATCAGCCTCTCCACCTGGAAGGAGCAGAGGATGCAACCCTAATTTCACTAAGCGAGACTAAATTGCTACTACTATTACTAACAGTGTCCTACCTCAACAACACGTACAAAGTCAGGCTCAGCTAAAAGCACTTACTGCAATATTTAAGTACATGCTTTAAAAACTTTCACATAAATCCTTTGTTGAAATGTGACCCAAGTACAGACACAGAGAATCACAGAATCATAGAATAGTTAGGCTTAGAAAGGACCTTAAGATCATGTATGAAGTTAACATTTATGGCAATATTTAGTACATGTTTTTATAAAAGACAATAGTAACAATAGAGCAAGGTTTATTATTTCAAATTGAACTCTACAGCAATTTCAGAAACGTATTCAACTGTATTACCATCTGAAGAAATAATTACTTACTAGAGTGTATTTCCTATCAGAACTCTCACAATATTGTTAGAGCTGTCACAGACAGGGAAAATACCTAGGGTGCAATGTAAAGTATTTTCTAAGAAACAGGACTTATCTATGTAAACCAACTTATACTACAGAGGTTAAATGCAATCAGCATAGTTCCATCAATCGGATTTCTCCTTACAAAAAATATAAAATGGCATTTAGCGCAACAGTGGAAGCTTTATTATTCTTAAGTGTAAATAATCAGTGGAAGAAAATTAAGCTTCTGCAGGTCTGTACTAAGAGTATTGTGCCAGTTATATTTCCATTTACTGATGGAAAAAGTAAACTAGGATGTTTATAGCAGATCTGTATGAAACGTACAGGATAACCAGCTGTGACCGACTTATAAAATCACAAGATAAAGTTCCATTGCTTCCCCCTAATAAAATATCAGTGATACCTGCTGAACCAGTAAGTGTCCTACCTTTGGTATGAAAGTGTCAATTTGTCTTTGGTTTAAGACAAATTGTTCAGTATTACGGCCTACTACTTTATATGACAGATTCAGGTTGCTCTAGAATGTACATCACTGGGAAACACACAACTGCGCTTCCTGTTGTCAATAACTACATTGTACAAATATTTGATATACAGCATATACAAAAGCATACATGCAAACACAAACATAAGCACGCACGTGCATACACACACAACAGAAGTATTAATCTACCCATTCAGCTCCTGAAAAAAGGATGGCAGAAGGGAACATAAAGACAGGCTTTTAGTTAACTTGTGAGTATCTAGGCTAAAGCCTATTCTTTCTAAACGAGAAGTTTAGAAAAGGGGGTACAGACTGATGGCTCCCACAACAGAGCAGTTCTTATTTGTACAAAGACAAGTCTGAATGTGGAAGTTATCCAAAGGTGACTTCAGACCGACTGTGTTCATCAAATAAGTAAAGCTGCTACAAGCATGCAGGTAGACCCCTCTTAACTCACATGATCAAAGCATAGCTGTTAGTGTAGTAGATAAGACAGGCTAAACTCTCTCAGATTTTTTAGCTTGCTAGGCTTCCGATAAATGCTATAGACTGAGAAAGGTGGGTGGAGTGAGACAAAACTATGCACAAAATGAAACACTTAATAAAACAGGGAATGAAATTCAGGGAAGTACGCTTATACACCTTAATGTATTTGTTTCTAGAAAAATAAAACATGAAGAAGTGCACAAATACGAGGAGGTAAGTAGTTTGCACAGCTATGAAAACTAACCATAGACTACTCTATAGGTAGGTACAGGTTTAGCATAGTAATTAGTGTATACAGCATAGAACTTAAAAATAATAACTAAGATTTTAAGCAATCATAAAGTTCCATGTGATCCTGCAGAATACAGAACGAGTTATTTTAGGAAAATATGAATTAAAGTACAAACTGGGCCTAATTTGTGACAGTTAGAATTCCTAACACTGTTAAAATGCCATTATCCAAACTCTATGGATGACTGTTAAAGAACATTCTTTTTGTTTTGCTTTTAAATGCTTGTAACAGAATGACATTTTTCTGCTGCTAGTAATAAAACATAAAGTCTGTATCTTGTTGACCTAGTTATAAGAAAGTACCTAACCCCATTCTACAGTTAAGATCTCCTGGTGACATTCAAATTCTGCTTTGGGTAGGCAGCTTTGTGGAGAAAGCATGTACCTGATGTGTGCATACAACACAGTATGGTCTTAGCATGCTAAACCTGCATACAGCAAAAACCTGAACCACTGCAGTGAGACATCCCTCAAGTCCTTAACTCCATTAAGTTAAAGAATCAGTTGTGGCACTGGACCCAAACAAGGTAATGTGGATGTAATTTTTCCTTCATAAGGAGGCTTGTTTTCACATTCCTCAGCTCCCATATCCACAGATTGGTATGTATAGTCCTGTCTGATCAGATTCAAAACTGAGTTTATTAAAGAAAAAGGAACTGAAGAAGGTGATAGGGTAAAAAAACCCTAAGCCAATAACCAACCAGTAAGCATTCAGGACTTCAGGAAGGAGCATCTCATTTCAGTCTTGAAAGTGTTTTAATGCTTTCCTGTTTAATAATAGTGAGAGTACAACTGTAGGTGAAGGGTGACAGAATTTCTTCCTACAGGATAAACTACACCTCAGAGCTGCCAAAAATCTATCAGCCCTGCTCCTTGGTTCTCATCCTACCGAAGCTTAATATTGGACTTTCTAATTCCAGTGACCAGAAGCAACTTCCAAAATGCAACTAGCTTAAGCCATCAAAATAAGCCACCCCCCCATCTGACATTATGCAGCTCTGTAGTCTCTTTTCGTTTTAAGGAAAAACATACTTAACATACCTGGTTAGACACCACTTGAGTATTTGAGCTAACACCCAAAAGAGGTAAAGGCAGTAGTTCACAACTCCCACTGATGTTAAAAGCTCTTTGCAAACTTCTGCCTTCACATTTTTGAGGTTTTCTTTACTACTAAAACAGCCAAAGCCTAACTTTCTTTAAAGAAAGAATATCAAAGCTGAGACTGAGGGGAGCATCACTGAAGTCTTAAAGATTTATTTAGGTGGGATCCTCCTGGTTCTTTTCAATTCCAGATATAGATCAAGCAAATGAGACACAGAAAGGAGTTCTCTGCAGCACTGTCTGTGCTTAAGTTCTTGTAAAAGCAAGAAGTATTTTTAAATACTTGCACCTCCACTAATAATAAAAGCAGGAGCACTAGCAGTGATGTATTTTTATCACAAAGCATCCAAGGCCTGGATCTTGCTGCAGAGCCAGCCAAATTTCAGCAATGCAAAGAACAGCTGCATTCTCCATCAGTACAATTCTAAGGACAAAGTTCTGTACACAGCTGCAACATGCTTTATGTAGCTTCACGTAATCCTAATTCCATTCCCTGTTGCATGCAGGTACACTGGAGGGATTAGAAGATTAATATTGGTACGTGTTGGACATTGATTTTAGCTGCAGGTCCAGAAAAGAACTAGCAGTGCTCAAGGCCAATGAAGTAGCATTAAAAAATTTCTTTAAAGGTAGAAACTTCCAAAAGCTGCTGTAATATATTGCAGGGAGAACCCCACATTTCAGAATGGAAATACACATCTCTTACTAACTTGGTTAAATAAGACTAAAGATTTTTGTCTCTATATCCAGATTGTTGGCCAGACCACACTGAAATACAGTATGAGTAGATGTTGATGGGAGTATAAAGGAATCAATCAAAAAAATTGCTAAGTTGAAAAAGAAAGATTTAAAAAAAAAGCCTAAAGCTCAGGTGCTGCCAGAGAAAATACTTGGGGATTTTTTAACTATTTGGGAGAGGCACAATGGTGTAACAGCACCATTTTCTATAAAGTGGTCTGTTTATTTAGGCCAGTGTGAAGATTCTGTGCATGTCTGCCTCTGATTTTGCAAGACATCAAATCATTGAGGAGCCTCTTCAGCCCAGAAGCCTTTGATTTGCACAGGTTCTGCAAGCATGTCTTGCTTGAGGGCAGCAATTAATAATCTCTCAGAGAATCCTGAAATAATAGGCTATCCTCTTAAATCCCATGTATGAGGAAGACATTTGGCACTGGACTGCTGGTAGGTTAGCAAATGAACCCCCCAGACAACATTAAAAGATGAGTGGCTCTATTCTATACTTAAGACACTAATAAGCCAGCTCAACCTACAGACTTCTCCCCAGCAAACAGGAACAGGGTCTGGGTTGGACCCTTGCCTGCTACATGTCTGGCAAGGGGACAATATAATAGATATACATGTGCACTGTATTTGCCAGTAACATGTTTTCTGCTATCTGAATAGCACCAAGGAAAGATGTCGATACTCAGCTGCTCTCATCAATCACCTCCCATCCATTTGCAGTGCTTTTCAAATCTGGACCAGGGGAACTTTATCCTAGATGACACCTTTTATCTCTGCAGAAATGATGTGCCACTTTCCCAGCAGAGGCAGCAGATGGGAATGGTTGCTGCTCCAACAGAACAATTCATCTAGCTGGAATTTCTCTAGAGTTTATCTGCCCTAACACATAACAGAAATAAGAAAACACTTTTCAAGGATTTTATTAACCCTTTAATAGCAGTAAGCAAGTAATTGCTCCCTCTAGAATACACGAAGATGACTGGTAGCACAGATTTGCATGAAAGTTTGCACAGTTACTGTTTTCATAAGACACAATGTTGCTTGGGAATGTCTCTGGCGGAGTACCAGGAAAGAGACATCATGTAGTAAGGCTTATTAACGCTTCTTGTAAAGGGCCCTAACCTTTCTAAACTGAGATAGGTATTAACACGATATACATATTCTTTGGTATTTTAGAAAGTGATCAATAGGAGTTCCTAATGTAAATAAAGTAGTAAAAAACATTCAATAGTGATCTGAATCACAGATGTAACACATGACAGAGGCACCCTGTTCTAACAGCTTGCTGAAAGCCTTCTGGAATGAACTGGGAGAGCAACCAAATAGAACAGTTAAAGAATGTTATGATAAGATCAATGTTCATTGAGGTTGGGGTGCACATATTTCTCACTGAAAATTACAGTGACCTGCCAAGATCTACAGGCCTGAAATCAAAGCTGAAATCCTGGCTTCCAGCTCACTCTTGTGTTTAGCCCTATATTTCACTCAGTTGCAGTGCCATAGGCCTTCCTCTGCTCCACAGCACTATGCTGCACCAGAGGCAGCTGCTTTGCCCAATCCCCTATGTTCTAGAAAATGTGCTTCTAAAAATCAGATTTCATAATTGCAAATTACCATTACAACCCTCCTTATCTCATAGCTCACACTCCTCCACTTTCGCCATCCCTCCACTCTTCCTCCCCTTCTCAATACAGTCTCAGAGAGATAAAAATAGTAAGACCTAAATTATAGATTTTGAGATAGTTTTCTCCTGATCTCATTCCAGCCACAAAATTAACCAGTTCCTTCACCTATGTATGACCATAAGGTAGCCTAAACCTTTAGGTGTAGCTGCAAGAATCACAGTTTTTCCAGTCTCCTCCTAGGATAGGAGTGATATAGTTAATTTGTTACTAACACACGTACTCATTTCTTAGATCTGAAAGTGGATGCTGATTTGCCAAGAACCCCAGTACCTTAAAAAAAATTAACAAAGACCTTTATTGGCCCACAATAAGCAAGCTGCACATAACTGCTTGGTTTCACTGTGTACAAGTAATTGGTATTCATTTCCAGGAGATCACCCTGGAGTTTACTCAAGCCAAAATCCTGATCCCAGTATCATAATTCCTGCCAAGAATTCAAGCTCTAATTCTGATATGAACACTGATGTCATCAAACAATGCTAGAATGAAAGAAAGCCAAACAGAATCTGACATCATACTGCTTTAATCCAGACTTAAGATAAACAGCTATACTCATCAAGTTAATCTCAACAACATTCTGTAAATCCTTTTGAAGAAAATACACTTTACGAAAGAGTCCCGAGCGCATCACAAAACTGCCTTTGGAAGGGTTAAGTCTTATAAAACTTAGTCCAAAACAGGAGGGAAAAAAAAAAAATCAGCCAAATTTTTGAAATAGTTTTTAATTGAGCTGCTAAAGACGATTTCCAGGAGCCTACCAAAGGTTTTACAGGATTTTTAGTTGAAACATAAATTGCCATAAAAAATAAAAATACTGTGAGACCAAAAGCAAGATTTTGGCAATCCTGTTCTAGACTTCCAAATGCTTCTGATTAGGAATCACTGAATTGATTGCATTCTGAAACAAAGGAAAGAACCCACAGCAAAAGAGTTCTCTAAATCAGCAAATATTTTCAAGAGATGTTAAATATTTAGCACATAAGCTCCCACAAAAATACCTACTTTCAATGCATTTATCACAAAGTCCACTCATTCTATAGGTGCAATGAGCAATAAAAAAACAGTGTCATGATTTCTCCTCAGAACATAAGGCAGACTACTTTAAAAAAAATATTAAAATTTCCAGGCTATACTTGACCTCTGAGTGTTACAGGTGAAAATGCTACTGAATAAGATCTGTGCTAGTGGCAGCCAAGTAACAGCTTGTCTCATCTGCTGATTCAATTGAAATGAGAGCAATAAAAAACCCCGAAAAACACAACCTTCCAAAAAAGTGCCAGGGGAAAAAAAAACCCAACCCACTGAATCTAGCACTACATGTGCTAGAACTACCTTTGCTTCCCTCTGACAGGTGCCCCTACCCCCAGCATGCTTCCTCTTGGCCTCTCCACATAACACGTTCATGCCACTTTAGCTTGACACCAATAACTAATTAAGCAATAGCCTCTCTGTAGCCATTTCCCACTGTAGAGATGAGGAAAGAGAAAGTTACCTGTGTCTGTCTTCTGTTGGAATAAGCACTGAAGCTATAAGTAATGCTGATAATATTTCCCTCAAATAACAACAAAATACACTAAGAGCTTAGGAACAAAGGGTGGGGAAAGTGTGAGCCTCCTAAGGGGAGCAGGGAAGGAGAAATATAGAAGGATTTGGCTTCCCACAACAGTTCTCACACCTCTAAAAATACACATGTCTGCCTTACTCTCTGTAGCTGCCCAATATTTAACATACATTACAGATGAGATATACAGCACCTGGCTACCTTAACACCTTTGTCAGCTCATTACCAGATATCTAATGCAACCAAGTGTTTTTATTTCACTTTTGCTGCTGTTAAAATGAAGGCCAATAGGGGATGATCCTCTCAAAGGCACTGCTTTTTATCCTACGGCCTCTTTATGCCATTTTGGATGAGTTTGACAAGTTTATTTTATAAAAAAGATGTCTCTGGAATAAAAATAAATAGTGAAGCTGCACAGATGTCTTAAACTAAATATTCTTCAATATGAGAATCTTTACAATTGACACTAATATGTCATGCTGAAAGACCTCAAACACATTCATAAATCACATATCAAGATATGTATTACTGAAATGCTAGTTTGTGCCAGCAAAGTGACAAAGATTGTTGCAGTGAGATATTCATGGAAGACATGACTCACCTTAAATGGGCAACATATGTTGATTGAATTTGGAAACTGTCCTGAGCACACCTACAGCTATTAGTATACTTTCCTGACACAGCCTCTAGTTAACCTCTGAGAGTGAGCCTACAGCTAGCATCATCAAGCAAGGACAACAGTTAAGTACCAACAAAGCAGAAAGAGCAAGTAACCAAGCCCACTTTCTCATATCACCTGTGGTTTCTTTTTTGGTTTCTTCTCTAACCAGCAATGAGATTAAGATTCATGCAATTTAAAAAATGGCAACAACAAAGTTAAAGAGTCCTTAGCATCTCTGAAGTAATTTTTAGCCAGTGTAACTCACTTTTTCTTTAAAGATGCAAAGCACTTTTAAATAAAACTGAAAACACAGTGAACAGGAATCTACAGAATATATGAAAAATCTGTTCACACAAACACTATCTGCAGATTACCTCCTCTTTTTGTAGTTGCCCAGAACATCATAGTCACTGTACATGAGACAGCAGCTACCTTGCAACCTGTCAGCTCACCACCAGAAATGGCTATGCCTAACTGAACTCACATAAACTTACATCTAAATAACAAAAATAACACACGTATTTCTACCTTGTCACCAAGCACACTGGACATATTTTGCAACAGTTGTTTACTACTAACATGCATATACTAGCATAATGATCTGAGTGAAGATGCAGTTATCTATTGCCTAACAATGTCTACCCTAATTCAGTCTCCCACTCTATCCACACGACCATGCCACATTCCCTTTAGCAATACATGTATTCAAAATAAGAGAGAACCTGTGAGTCAGACCTCAAGGTCTTTTCAAATGTGACAAAAGCACCTACCGATCTAGATTTCACTGAAGTCTTGCATCACTTGGGGTATGCATCTCATTTTGGAAATCTAGGACACTCAAACTTACCCCAAATCCAAGTAATGAGCATGTTTGTTCATCATGGAGTGGGCTACTTCCATGGTTACTGAGTGGCATGGAAGAAAACATTGGGTTTAATTGCATGAGAGGGAAGCAGCCAACAGGAGGGAAGGATGGAACTTGTCCATACAATTTCAGACTTGCAGACATTAGTATCTGGATGACTGCCTAGACTGTCCAAACAGGGGAGGAAACAAATGAAAAAGCAATTCCACGGCACTGAAAAGATCTAAAACAAATCAGATGTTTCAGACTGTAGTAGTGTCTGTTTTCCTCTAAGCAGCATAGAATCTAAATAACCAGCTGAGGCACTGATGTCATCACCACAGATACAAAAAAAAAAGAGGATTGGTCAGGGTAATTCTCACCTTGCAGACAGCCCACGTGTGAAATCCCAGTCACTCAAATCACTGGGAATCTTACAACAACTTCAACAGCATCATGGTTTTCACTCACATACGTTACCTAGTTTAAATTTTCCTTTTTTGATTATGCATCCTAATGCAGAGCATAAATCAATGCAAATACATTTTAGAATTTTCAGCAACATGTCGACTTGCATTTAAATCTTGCCTTATTACATCTGCAGAGGAGACATCTAATAACACTCAAATAAAGCAGCATAAATAAGGCTTTGTAAACAATCCTTGTGGATCAGGAGAACAGTTACCTATTTAGCAACTCAACCTATAAAAAAATTAATAAAGTTTAGACTTGGTTCTACAGCATCTTGAAAGTACAGTTGACAGTAAGTTACTTTGGCAGGGTGGGGTGATGAAAAGCGGTAGAGACCTACATCACTCACTTCTTAATTAAGAAAACCAAATCAAACCCCAGTGTCTACAGTTTCATGAAACAAGCTCTCCATTTCCATTTTTAGTTACACCTTTGTTTCCCCATACTTGCAATTTCAGATGTCTACAAATGGCTAAAACTCTCCTTGCAAAGCAATTTACTTTGCATTCCATCATCAAATATTGAACAGTATGCTGAGGTGACATTCATTATTGCAGTAAATTAAATTACTCATGTTAAGAACTGTTCATACTTTACATTAATAAATGAAAATAACTGATCAATAAGAATGCCTTTAAATGCTCATAATACTTGGAATAATCCTACTATATCAATATTTGTCTTCAATAAGATATTATGTCCAGTTAAATCTACAATAATAGGCTTTAAAATAAAACAGGACTTGAACCAAAGACTTAACGTAATAAACATGCTTAACTAATATGTTGCCTTTAACCTTTTATGGACTGCTTCAAGCAAAAATACTAAAAGATATTTTTGGCTATAATAAGTCCTAAAAATCCTGAATAATGGAAATATTCAAGTGTGTGATTAGAAGTAAGCATGTACTTTGTATGCAGCATGTATTTTGCTGAATAATGGTAATACACAATACATAGAGCTCAGTATCTATAGTTACATCTGGAAGTGTTGGCAATTCACATAGAAAAATATCATTGGCTACAGACTCCCACATTTATTCATGACTGAAAGAATGACAGGGTATCCAGCTTTAAAAGGCAAGAGAAAAAAAAAAAAATCAGCTTTGCTGATTACTTCTTAATCCAGACACAGATCCTCAGGACAATTAAGACCTCAACTGTAATAAAGCAAGCAGCATTGTTACAACTGTTGAACATACAACATAATGTTTCTGCTTATACGGCTGTCAATTAGATAAATACTGAAGACAAACAAAACAAAACCTCTAAAGATATGCTGAAAATTCTAATATAGCCTCTTGGCTGTTTACTGCATTGACATGAAAGCATTAGAGTGTTCGCTAGCTGGTCATTTAAAAGACGAACAAACCCAAAAGAATAAAACAACACAAGTAACTGCCACAGCATCAGAAAGAGGTTTTCATGCTCATTTCTTTAAGGGAGTGATTATGTCTTTTACCATGGTTTTACACATTCCAGCTTCCATATGTTTTCATGCAGTCTCCAGAAGAATGCAAAGTACTGTAATAAATGCTCATAGAATCACAGAACTGTTAGGGTTGGAAAGGACTTTAAGATCATCTAGTTCCAACACCCCTGCCATGGGCAGGGACACCACACACTAAACAACGTAAAGACTTCATCAAGCCTGGCCTTTAACACCGCCAGAGATGGAGCATTCACAACATCCTTGAGCAACCCATTCCAGTGCCTCACCACTCTCTCAGTAAATAACTTTTTTCCTTTTATCTAACCTAAACTTCCCTTGTTAAAGTTTAAATCATTTCCCCCTTGTCCTGTCACTACAGTCCCTAATGAAGAGTACCTCTCCAGCATTCTTGCAGGCCTCCTTCAGATACTGGAAGGCTGTTACATCTCCACACAGCTTTCTCTTTTCCAGACTGAACAGCCCCAATTTTCTTAGCCTGTCTCCAGCACCCTTATCATACTCATGGCCCTCCTCTGGTCTTGCTCCAACAGCTCCATGTCCTTTTTCTGTTGAGGACACCAGAACTGTACACAATATTCCAAGTGAGGTCTCACAAGAGCAGAGTAAAGAGGCAGGATCACCTCTCTGGTTGACCTGCTGGGCATGCCTCTTTTGATGCCTCCCAGGATACAGTTGGCTTTCTGCGCTGCAGGTGCACACTGCCAGACAATATATTCTCTTGTCAGTGCCAAATTAGAAAGTGAAAGAAAGCTGTACTCTGTCTTCTTGGTTTCTTTCATCATTCTTCAGCATTATTTCTTTATTAGAAAACATAGATCATTGAAGCATAATCCAAATAAGCAGCAAGTGTGCTACATACCCATATAAAGCACAAACCACAGCACATACTGTCTCACAATATAATTTCTAAGTGCAATATAATAGCTGATCAACGAACTCAACAATTTTTACCAGTGTAAAGTAACAGCTTCTATATATGTCACTTGGATTTCTTTCATTGAATGTGAATTGCTAATGCAATACCACTGTTACTTGCATAACTAAGATGTTGAGACTATGAGCATGTAATACAAACATCACGTTCACAGGCACAATTTCTTCACCACTGTAGTCTGAATTAACTTTACATCTCTTGTCTAATAATATATTTTAAGCACAAGGAAACCTTATGTCATTCCAGGATATCTTCTCCTGTGCTTAAGTGTCAAGTGCTCAATACTACCTTCCAGAAAGGCTTTTCTTACCTGGATTCTTGAAAGGTATCATTCTCACTGCTTTGAAAAAGTTAGCGCTGAGTGCTGTTTGTGTCATTCGTGTCTAGTATTCCAGAAAGAATGAGGTTGTTTATGATCTGCTTAGTGTTCACATAAAGTTCTGGATTTCTTAGGTGTAAAATGTAATAGCAGCATTTAACCTCTGGGATATCCATATTAGTCAAACAAAAGTGAAAGGCATAACTTTGTCTGAAAATAGAATCAATCTAGTTATGTGTGTAGCAATATAGTAGATGCCATGCACTACAGAATAAGAACAAAGATCACACAGAAGATTATCCTTAATATGGAAGTAGCTGCCTAATTAGGAAAACTGCAACAGAAGGCAGAATTAAGCATTGTCATCCTGTTAACCAACAGATTACAGCATCAAAAAATCTGATCCTGCTGTCTTGATGACATTACTTTACACTGTACCAAACAATCACAGACCAGAGCAATCAAGAAGCCTGAACTGTTTTTCCAAAAAGCTGGATAAAACAGTTACATGTAAGAACCAACTCAAGTCAGCTTAGTCAGTAATAAGGAATATAGAGTTGTCTTGTACAAGGATACTTCCTGGGGATGCTGGATACTTCTAATGCTGGATTTGGTATAAGTATTGTAACCTGCAGCTTTCTGCTTTTTTTTTCAACTCAATGTTCTTTTACCAGTGAAGTATGTCTCTGCTTGCAGCACATCTATCTATAACTGAAAAAACCCCTACCAAACCAAACAGCTCTGAACTGGATAAGAGTCCGTTTTTCCCCCATTAAGACTTCTTGACTCTTCACTAGGCTTTCTTGAGATTTGATACAATAAGCAGAAGCATCTGTCCACCACAGCTGTACACAAGTACGGCAATGAGGTCCAACACACAGCTTGTAGAGAAATGCTGTTTTCACCACAGTAAAGAGACAACAGTTCCTCCAGATGAGCTTATCTTTCTCCCCCTGAGAGCAGTCTAGTAAAGCTAGCCAATGAAACTAGATACTTGGGATGTATTAACACTCCCTTAGATTCAATGTCTTCTAGCTCATGCTCAGAGAAAATCCATCTCTGACATGTTTAAGCAGATACCAATCAGCCTTTTGAAAGATTGCTTAAAGTTCTGTGTAGCCTACACTCCCTACTTTTTAGTATGCAAAAATCAAACAGTTCCTATTCTGAGTAAAAGCAACTTCATCACACCACAGAGCAAAGTGATAGCTAGTGGTCTCTTTTCCCCATCCTTGGCCTACATGTGTGTAACAGAACACCAAGTCTTAAAAATTCCCAAAAGACCGATGCCTCCAACTTAAAACTAAAGAGAAAAATAATTTCAAAGTCGACTTCAAGATGTAGCAGAGTTTGTATGATGTGGGAACAGAAAACATATTCAAGTAGTCTGTTTTCCCAATCAAAACAAAAAGCTGTTATTGTGCTTTTGAATACGTACACTGACCTCCCAAACTAAATCACATCTTTGTGAATGTTGCTTAATGATATAAACCAGAAAGCATTTGCCTCAGCTTCTTTAAATAAACTAACAAAAAGCATTTCATCCTGATATGCCACTATGTTAAAAAGTAACAGCTGAAAGAATCAGTGTTTGTCACTTTTTTTTTATCAGTTGCAGGCTGTAAAAGTAGTCACTTTTCTTGAATTTGCAGAAGGTATACATGTTTGCCCAACGCTTAATCTGCAGATGACAAGTGTTTTAATAGGCTAACATATTATTATTATTGTTGTTAATATTATTATTATTAAACATATTCCATATGAAAAATATGACCATTTGTAGCAGTGGAACAAGATATTTAACTTTGAAATCACTGATCTATATCAGCTATTTCCAGATTCAGATCTAACACTTGGTCTCAGGCAGCAGAGCAGTTTTACTTACTTTTAATGCTCAGTTAAAACTTTTTCCAAGTACCCTTTCTTCCTCAAAACTGACAAGATTAGCTTTTGGTTTGCATCAAGTGAATCACTTCTCCCTTTATTCCACTGTGGCGGCGTATCTGAAGCTTATTACTTTTTCAGATCCTGTATCAAAAGGAGTGTATGAAATACAGCTTTTCATTAGTCTCCTTACTGAAGATCAAATTTCAGTTGCATAATAAACAATGACTCTACATGACATAATGGGGCCTTCATGCATGATACAGCTAAACTGAAACTGAAAACAGAGAGACATCATTATCTGCCCTTATCTGGACATAGAGGAAATTTGTCTCAGAAAGTAAGGAATTTGTATAAATAATCAAAAGATCAATGGAAAAAAGTTTTCAAGAGACTTAAAGGTCAAACCAATGTATTTTTAACCCTTAAGATGATTTCTACTTAACATACAGAATTTTCACAGTAATAGCTCTTGTCCTGTGCAGAAAGACTACGTGAGATCACAACAATCCATTTTGGATGGGACACCAATGAAATACTAACAAATATCAAAATTCAGGTTTATGCAGCTTTGGAAGCAGAAAAATGTAACTGCTTTCAGCCTGGAAGGTTTTATTAAGAGATGCCTAGCTTCAAAATCAATGGCTGTTTTAACTCAATTTATCTGTGCAACCACAGAGAATTTACAGATGTACTACTTAAGTTTCAGAACATCTAAGCATTTGATGCTTATACCACCATCAAATTTCTAGAGACACAGAAAATCCTTAATAAACAATTACAACCACACAACCCACAAGTCTGTATGAACTGATAAATGTTGAAGAACACGTAACATATAGCACACTAACGATTTTAAGGTCACCTAGCTGGTTAAAATTCTACCTGCTCTCAGATGTAACATCACTTTAGTCCATCATTCACTTATTTCCTGCTGGTTTTATGTGAAAAGTATGTAAGAAGCCCAACGTTAATCTTTTCTTCTTTTCTAATAGCTGCCTAGCTACTCTCACTTCAGCCATTTAGCAATCCTGCTATGAAACAGCTGCTATTAGTGAAAGAAGTCCAAACTGGCAGCAGTCACAGACCACTGGGAATACAGAGGATTTTAAGGAGATGTTTCTGTAACTCACAGTCAATACCCTCTGATTCATTTCACTTAGTTTTTTCAAGACCCTAGCTAAAAGGCTTCCAATCAGGATTATGCTTCTAAAGCCTCAGTATCAGAAAATCTGGCTTTTCTCTAGATTTTGCCATGAAGAACTTCCTGTTCCTCTAGACCAATCCACCCTTTCAAAACAGTTTTTTCCAGTCTTTTATTGCTGCTGAATCTGAGTCAAAAGGGGCCCATCTGCTACAGCTACATCATCAGGAGAGTTCTGCACGTTCAGACAGCTGCTGAGGTTTCTGTCCCCATCCAGAAGCTGGGATTGCTCCACCCACACCCTCTCCACAGAAATGATGTAAAGGAACTGACGGATCCAAAAAACTCCTGCATGATCATTTCTATACTGTCTCTATAACGTAAACTCTCCTTTTCTCACATTTTGTGGGGTATTAATTTGTTCCCTTAATAAAATACCCCATAAAACTTGGAAGCGCAATTCTTCCAATGGAAAGTAAAAAAAACCCTATCAAATACCCTGATGTTATTGTAAATTCCACAAAGCAGTTCAGAAATCCTGGAGGGGTGATTGTCTTTATTAAGTTCTGTCAACTGCTGGAGCAGTTTCTTCAGGACTTCTAAAATTTTCCTAGAATTTCCGTGACTTAACCTCCATTAAATTCTGTGAAGACTGAAAAGCAACTACCAGCAAGTATGCTTTAGAAGAATGACATAACTCAAACTGACAACAGTATGCATGCCATTGTTAACCTGTAACATACTCTGGAAAATGATGCTCTCTGAAAACTTAGATGGACCAGCTAGACCTAAATGCAAGCAGACTATATATTCTCCTTAATACCTATAACCACTTGACTTATGCTACTCATTCAAGGTGATTTTCAGGGCATGGAAACTTACTAAACTGTATTTGCATCTCTGCTCTGCAAGAGTCTTGTCCAGGTAAAGTTTTAAAAAAATAAACAAACCACTTAGTTTTGAACTATAGAAACCTTAGCAGGAAGTTATCCTTGGTTATAAACTACTTTCTGAATTTCTTCTTTATAAATGAGCTTAAGTAAAATGATATTAATTTGAACTGACTGCCTGTATTGTTTTAATTAAGATACAACAGAGCTATAAAATTAGGTTTAAATAGCACAACTTTCTACCTGCATATGAACACTAGTCATGCGAATCATCTGGACTTGTTAACAGTTCCTAAATTCAATTTCTAGGCAGAAGCTTCACAAGGTGCTTACAATGAAAGTTACTGTACTATGGAATGTGTTATTTCTACCCATTCACAGCTGATTTGGGGGACAAGTTGTGTCTCATCTCTTCACGGAGCACTAAGGAAGTTGTGTCTTTTCTTTGCACCTGTAAGTACGTCTTTATCTGTGAAGGGCAAAAGTGAAGAATTCATTTTTATTGATAACATACGAAATTTTCACACATTCACAGAAATTAATTACAGCTGAACAGTAGTCATCAGTTTCCTTATGAAATGTAATGCACACATTTTTGACCTTGGAAAACCTCAAAAACTAGTCATTTAGTAAGCAAGAAACAAGAGAAATTATTAGCATGTTTTAACAGAACAAAAATAAAGCTTGAGGAGACCCTGAACTTGTGCTTTGCCTATAATATTGACACAAAGTAATACAAATGAAATTAATGAAAAACACCTGGAATCAAGTTTGGGCAATTTGTTCAGTTGAGGATTAGGCTCATTAAATGTTGATACACTAATCACTGTGATGAGACCGATGTGAAAAAGTGTTCTAGAACATCAGAAATTAAACAACAATTAATAAGGTCTTCATCAATGTCAGGGTGTAAAAATAATTTATTACCTTTTGTACATAAAAAATTCAGCTACTATTATTCTTGGTTGTTTTTTAAACAGCAGCAAACACTTGAAAAGATGACAACTGAAAAGTGTGCAGTAAAAAATAAGGCAAGCAGAGTGCAAATCCTGTAGTACTACAGAATCGAGGGTAGCAGAAAAAAATAAGCGAGAATTCAGTAAATCATGACAATCACCAAGTTACTTCTATGCCATCTCATTACTTAAGCCAAGTTGAAACATTAAAGCAGTACGCAAGTAAACTTTTATTTCACAACTATCAAGAGTTAATTAAGATTTAAAGTCATCCCTTTGGGGTGGGATGTGAAGTAGGTCATAGCGACGGTAACTTTATATTGGTTTAAGTTCGTAAAACATCATGGAATACTGAAACCAAAAGCTTGCAAGACAACATGCCTTGACTCTACTGGTTTTGATCAATGATCCGCTGTAAGCAGTGTTTCATGTAGGAATTTTTATTGCGTATTTCTATCACTGCATCTCTGACAAGCTCAATGAACATTTGAGGCCAGAGCTTCTGCAACGACTCATTTTTCATATTGATGTCAGCTGCTTCTTTCACTAAGTTCTCAACGTATGTCTGGCAAAATGTTTTTCTTTCCTTGATTTCCTGCATAAGAGAACCATTACATGTTGGATAAGACAAAGAAGGGAAAAGGTTAAACAAGAGCAAAACCCAAAAAAAAGCACAAATATTCAATGAACTAAAGAACATAGTGATTACCAGGCAAAGAGACCCCTGCACATTTTTCCTGTTGGTTATAAGTTGCACGGACCAGGGGGTTTAAGTCAACCTTTTATGAGTGTGGCTGCAGAATACTACTGTACTCATAATATTCGTATTCCCATTCATTAATTTATCTGGAATCCACGGTTAACTAGTCATGTAAATACCTTTCAACAGCATTACGATTTTTCTTGCCTTCTGGAATAGCATTCAAAATTTACAGAAATTAAGAACCATGTTACTTTTCTTCCTTCTCTCCATTCCCTTCACACATTTTCATGATTATAGTGCAACAGTTGGAAAGCATATGTTTATCTACCTGCCTTAAGAAGGATATACTGTCACAGAAAATTATGCCACTGTGCATCCTTTTCAGAGGTTCCCTGATGTGCTCTGACAAGCCCATGGCTCCTAATGTACTACATTAGATATTGAAGTAACCTGAACCTTTTTGCAACTAAAAGCTCTGTATTCTAGTTACTCTATTAATCCATATTTCTGCAGAGTTCCTATAAAATGCCGCAATAAGCTTTGAAAAGCAAGTTATATTGGAGCTAAATATCTAACCAGTTTGATTTATGACACTGTTAAAAATGTTAGGTCATGTTTCAGGCCATCAAAACAAGTTTTCTTAAATGAGTGATAAAGCAGAGAAAATACTTTCCAGCTGTTTCATCTAAAACCCTAAAATTATTAATCAATGACTCAGACTGTCATCTCTAGAAATAAATTTATTCAATCACATTTATTATGTTAGTCTACTACTGATGGGGAACTGGAATCAGTCTTCTGCCTATCTTCTCTTGTGACATCCAGTAATAGATAGACTATAACACTATAACAATGGCCAAGGTGTAAATTGCCATGCTGGGAAAACAATGCATATATTTAATGGACTAGAATTAAGCTTATTTTATTATAGTGCTTGTTCCATGGTAAAGGACAAGAGAAATTCCTCGCTGTTTTACTCTATGTCATTCAAAGTTTAAGAGGTACTATACCAGCTTTTGAAACTTCATTTAACCACTCCACACATGCAGTCATTATCTCTTTTTTACGCTATGGATCTGAGATAACAAAATCACAATGCAATAACTTAATTCATTGTTTACTGAACTTGATTTAATTTCTTGCACTACAAGATTTATATATTTCCACATAAAAAAAGCAAATAAAGGGACAAATGTGGGAAGTAGAGTGCATATAGCTAGAACTCATGATGACTGCTCAAAGGAAACTGTGGTTGAAAGAAGTTATGCTCTCCCTGCAAATAATTTCCCCCTGCCCATGCAATCACGTTAGCAGATCACAAACACAAACTGAAACAAGCGTGACTAATGCACTTGTCTGAAACAAGCCGGCTGGCAATTTCATTATTAATTAAACCTAATACATTTCTTACGTATTTATTTTCCTGTAGCACATATAAAACCTAGGAAGTCTCATCTGAAGGTATTCTTTACCAGTTCATTTTTCTGATATTCTAATTCCATTAGAAAATCCTAAAATCTGCAATATATGTATTTCTTTGAAAAAAACCCTGCTCATTTTTATTTTATTAATGCAAGTACGTTTTGTTACAAATATAAGGCTTGCAGGTGAGAAGGTATTTCTGAGACTATGGCAATGTTCAGGAATCACTTCACTGAAGACAGAAACTGATCATTATCCAGTATTCTGGCAAAGATCAGACAAAATGTTTGATCATACATAGTGACATTTCAAACCCACCATTTTCAATAGCATAACTGAAATTTGACAGCAAGACAAATTCTATGAGCAGTAGTTTAAGATTATATGATACAGGATGAACATATTTTGCAATTATATACTTACCTCAAGCTTTTCCATATGAAAATCCTTTGTCGTGTAATTCAACGTTGCTCGAGCTGCGCTCTCCTCTCCATTTCTTCTGTTGTCAATACTCTCCTCACTCCCAATCCCAGACTTCTTTCCCTTTCCCTCCAGCAGATAATGGAACTGCTTCTTCCTTTGAAAAGATAAAGAGATTTACAGTCCAAATTATTAGAAACTTTTTTTTTAAATGCAGATGTTTCTACTGATTGTGAGGTTTTTTTAAATTTTCTACCTTTGACCATGTACTTTATGAGCTGCTAAATTTACTGCACCTTCAAGTTACTCAAAACATGTATGACTGTAGATACTCCTCCATTAATTTGCTTTTATACAATTGACTTTTGACATGTATCACACAGCATCTCCTAAATAGGAAATCTTGCAGCTTAAACTTTTATTAAGTATGTATCTATAGAAGATGAAAAATAGTTTTTTTTAAGCACCTTTTTTCTTACAGCACCAACTCTTAAATCTGTTAACTGTGATAACTCACCCAGTATAAAATACCCACTAAAAATAGTTAAGTCTTCGCCATCGAAGTCCATAAATCTTCACCAATACCAATATAATTGCAGAATTAAACAAGCAGCTTATTTGTGTGCATGAGCCTTTTAATCTTATTCAGCAGATTTCATAAAACTTCTGTGAAAACCTCTGGCTACATGAATCAGGAGACGCTAATATTTCTGCAATAAGCAGAGAACTTATCTTGTTACTTGCAAAATTTCCATCTTTTCATCCGAAAGAATTTAACACAATAGTGTGCAAAAGAATTAAACAACATGTTCTGGACAAATTACAGTTCCACTTATTGTATTTTACCTAGATTCTCCAAGTAATGAAAGCATACGATAATGTGGCAGCTCAGAGGATGCTACATATGCCAGAACGCCAAAGAGCCTTTCTGCCATTACAATGTCATTTTCAGTAACCTGTGAGGGAAGGGGGAGAAGGGGAAGAAAAAAGTTAAGTTTCAAAACTGGCACATTCATATTTCATTACATATGTACATTAAGAATTGAGTGAAATTTGTTATCCAGAACACCGCATACAGATCTGTTCCCGGCATATCTTCAAAACATAGATTTGCTTTTACTGGCACTTTAAATATACTTTAAAAGAAATCAAGTGAGGTACTGGTGCTTGTTTTATTTCCTGTAATTCCGGAAACTCTACTGTATACACATGCTACCCTGTGCTTCACGACAGTTTTCACAAAATGAGGAATTTTCTAACAGTTTCTTACACTGAGTATCTGCAGACTAGACATACTGATTCTGCTCCATACTGCATATACTCACAGACAGCCTACTGCAAAATTCCTGATCAAGTTATGCTGGAGAAATAACAAGATTCTGGGTACCTACATGTGAAATGGTAGATTACAGTCTGTCTTATTTTGGCAGCATGGGGGGGGGGGGGGAGGAGAAATAGTCTCTGCATTTTTCAACACCCAAAATAAGTGTGGCTTCCTTATTCTTCTCTAAATATCACCCATACTGTTGTGTCAACACTGTTAGAGATGTCTCTTTAAATTGATTTTCAGTGGTTGATTTTGCACATTTTTATTTTGTATAAAGACGGTAAAAGGGGGTTACTTTTTGGTGGTTGTTATTGGGTTTTTTTTGTCTTGGCTCACAATCTCTGGAGACCATGGCCTGTGTTTCTCCTGCCCTGATGGCCAGGCTATGAACTGAGTTCAGCTGCCAAAAGTTTGTTGGCACACTTTCTAGACTCCTGGCTTTCCAGTGAGTGCAGAAGAAATCTTTATGATCATCTCAATCTGACCTGGATAACGCAGGACAATGAAACTCACTCACTGAGTTCTTAACTTCTGGATCAAATTTAATTTCCGTTCATCTTATAATATATTTTTGGAAAGCAACCCACAATTAAACAAACTTCAATACTCACAATATTTACTAAGTACTTCCAGACAGTTTTTGTGTTCTACATTATTCAAGCTAGCAAGTAAAAAGGAATTTTGACCCAAATATATGTAATCTGATTATATTCTTGTTTAATGTTTATACACTGTACAATCTAATCCTGCCTAAGGTATACTACAACAGCATAATGCAGGGAGAAATTCACCAGAGAAAACATAGGTCAGGAAATGAGAAATGTAAAACTCAATTCCATTTTTACAGTGTTTAGATTTGCTCATTTTCACTTAAAATTACAGAAGTCTAATTTAGTAGTCTAAGAGTAGATGACCCTGCTGAACAGTCTGTCAACAGGAACAAGAAAACAAAGAGTACAGAAGGCAGCTAGGGAAACAAAGACTACTACAGGCGGAAAGGTCTACTGGAGAAGTGATTTTAATTTATAAAGACCAGGTCAACAGAGACAGCAATGCTGAATACACTCTTTAGTTCACAGTAACTTACGTTCTCTCTGTTACCCCAGTATATTGTTTGCTCCATTAATCACAAAAAAAGACTGCAACGGTAACATCAAATAAATGTAAAACTATTATGCCTGACTCTTGCCAAGTACAGAACAGGCACCAAGTCAGCAAACATGATGCATCTGTTATACTGGATGACACACCACTTCATATAAAGCACTTTGTAGAGGTCAGTAACTTCAAAACTTGACAACTCTTAATTGAGATTACTATCACAAGGAAAAGTTTGAAATAGTGTAGCTCAATAAAGGGAGTTTTCTTCCTCACAGTTAGTAAATGTAACACTTTGAAAGGTCAACATGATAATTTTTACCAGGAGACTAACACTCAGTTTCTAGCCTGGAACGTAACTGGAATGGAATGGGGACATTGGAGAAAAAAGAAAAGTGTCGTTATGAAACTATTATTATTTTCTTACGTTTACAAGTGCTAGAGTGATGCAACTTAGTTAATTCAGTTAGTATGTATTGCTTTTAATCCCCAACAATATGCACCTCAGAGCTGGCCACACGATAGTCTTCACAAACATTGCATACAAATGATAATCAGAATAGCAGACTATGCACATTTCTCTTCAATCTGGAACTATTATTTAGGGCTGATCTAAGGTTTGCAAGCACACTTCAGGGGTCTGTATTCTTTACATTGAGACAGAAGTTACTATTACTGGTTTTAAAAGAAAGGGCAATATATATCTGCAAAGCTGGATATCATGACTTCTGTTGTAGACTAATGAAAAACAGCAATCAGAGTTCATCTCTTTCTTCCTCTTGACTATGACACTTCAAATGATTAATGACACTAGGAAAAAATTTCTGTGTGCACATCTTCATATAGTGTGATCTGGCTAAAAATGTTTGAGGATAAAAATGTTTTTCAGTCATATGTATAAGATTTTATGTATGTCCTACCTAAAAAGCTTGCCATGCTACATGTAAATCCACTCACTAAATTAATCCCCAAGCACTATTTTTAAATTCAAAGTTTCCCTTCAAAGGCTGAATATGCTGACCTTGAGATTGTATAAAAAAGTCTACTTCAACAGTTGTGTTATTTACTTTTTTCTCTTTCTTTCTCCATTAAGACTGAACAGGTAAGATTTAGTTTCTATGTTCTTCTAACCTGAATCACTAGTGTTGATTTTGAAAATACCATGTAGAAAAAAAAAGAAATGAACCTTAAATCACATTCAACCTTTTTCTGCTGTGCTGTAAGAATGAGTCATATTTGCCTTCATCCTTCATCTTGTCTCATCCTTTCTCTGATAGTTAATTCGGGTAAGCTCTTTAACCCACTCCTGCTCTCCTATGCAACTAATGCATATTTTACAGAACTAAAAGTAAACCACAGCATCCATGCTATGGCTATATCAGGTAACAAGTAAAATACCTAATCCAAAACATATGATGATGACCAAATCAAAATACCAGATCTAAAGACTAAACCAATGTATTATTCTTGCTCTAATTAACTTCTAGACCACCACTTAAACTTATTTAACATTTAAAATTGAATGCACATTCAGACTTTGTATTGCATCCTGACCATTCTCACTTCCTTTATGATCAAAGCACAAGCATAACATAACCATTTCATATGCCTGAATAAATTAACTTTCAATTGATGTAATGGGGAATAAAGTAAAAAAAAGAATAGGAATATCAGTGTCCTAACTTTCAGTTTTCTTAAATATAAAACAAACAGCTAACAACAACAACTGAATGTATTTAACAGTCTTTTTTCTGTGATAGGTTTAAAGAAGAAAATATTTTATAGCACTGGAAAATACAAATAATCCTATACTGTAAACTACCAAGTAGTCCCTCAAATGCCAATTGTTGTGCTGGCATGCATTATCAGCACTGAGACTGTTTTGAACAGTCTTTATAAAATATAGTAACATCATGCAGGGTTTGGGTTTTTTTTTAAATTACTATTTATTTATTAAGTAATACATGCAGAAATAATAAGTCTTCCATTCAGGTAAATGCCAACCACCCCAGTATAGATTTGGACTGCCATTTGTTACTGCAAACTGAGACAATGCATTTTAATGGCAACTAAGAATCTTACCAACCTTGCTAACTGTAACACAATATATTTGGACTTAACAAAAGCATAGCACAAGAACTAATATGGTGAAGTCTACTTAATCCCCATCCCACAAAATACTGAACAGACACTGTCCGGGTTCTGCTCATTTTATGAGTAATTCACCTGCTCTTTTAAAAAACAATGCTAACTTCTAAGGCCAACAGTAAGAAGGAAGCAACACTGTCCTACCTTTATTCCATTTATCTTCTGTAGATTAAAATGGTTCAGTCTAAACAGAACATAATACTTCCACAAAGTGAAGTTTACAACTGGATTTCCCTGAGGATCAACTGTCAACTGTTCAATGCGATGCATCTGAGCTAATGCATTGAATTGCTGCAGCGTCACAAGATTTGTCTCCTTAAGCTTCAGGTGCTTAAAAATAAAATAAAAAAAATTAGAAGGTAAGCCACAATAAATTAAATAAGGAACCCATAAAGAGTGAACACAAGGATCCTTATCCTGCGCCACTCAAACAATTTTCAAACTCAAATAAACAGTCTTTAGGTCTGATGAAGCAACTGAGCTCACTTCATTTGAGGTCTCTGTGGCAAAACCAATTGGTATATTACATTTATCTAGAAATGTCAACATTACATGCCTCTAAAAAAAGCCTTTAGTAACAGCACTAATGTTTTCAATGTTACAAAAAGCAGTGATACTACTTAAGCAATGTTTATTTTAATTCTGCAAGTAAAGCAACTGCAACATCCACACACAAAAGTAAATCTAACACATATTTTAAAATATTCTGCTTTTTTAGCCATAGCAGGCTGGCATTAAGTCCTACCCTGCTGTTTCTTTGAATCATGCCCTACATCAGTGGTCTAAAGCACTGTATAGTTGGCCACACAGTAGCATTACTGAGGGAAGAGAAGGAGAAGTAACTGATTGTGAAGATGAAAATTTAGTTGAGATTCTGCTATCCCCCACAAATTTACACACACAGAGTGAATAAATCTGTGGGGAATTGAAAACAAAATTATCTCAACCTAGCCATTAAGTTCTGTTATACTCAAAACCCTAAGAAGAAGCAGGGAGCTCTCAAGAGTCATATGAGTAACAAGTTGCTTTATGTATGTTATCAGTATTTTATTATTTGCTTCAAAATGACTGACTTAAATGTCCAAGGAAAAAATAAGAAAAAGATACTAGTAAAGGGATGTCTCATTTATGCTGTTTTGCTTCACCAAGAACTGAGGAATTCCAAAGCCGTAAAATTCAAAGGGGCTTCTAGCTAGCTATCTCCTTTGAATTACGTCTCTCTCTTTTTATTCTATCAGCTATCTGATCTTCAAACTCACAACAAAAATGAAGGACTCCTGACACCATGGATCCATAACAATAGTGTGGAACAACACCACGGTATCACTTTTGCAACTTAAAAAAATAATCAGCTAAGTCAAAGGAATGAACAGAAATAATAACCAGTTTGAAAAGAAAACATCATCCTGTGTGAGAATCGATTTTTAAGTATGAAGTTAAAGTTACTGTTATAAGATAACACCAAGCAAATATGTCATTCACAAACTTATCTATTTATTTGAAAGCACTCAAGGGTGACTATGCCAAATTAAGGTTCTACTAGAGAATAGGCATTCCATAGCTGTTCACACAGCTGAAATCTTACCACAAAATTAGGAAATTTTATCTTCAGTTTAGTTAACACTTGAACAATTTCATCAAATTCTATGAACATAAAGGAGACTGTGACAATAATTCCAGCTGTCTGAACACTCCAGTTTCGATCCAGGCACTCCAGCGCACCAGCACCATACAAGCAAAGAGTATCTCCTTCCACTTCCACTAAATGAGACTCAAGAACAGACAAGCCTTGTACTGCACTGCTCAATATTGTATCAAGAGACCTGTAGGGAAATAAAAATGGAGTGATGTAAAAAAGATTATTTTGAGATAGTAACATGACTACTGAATGACTGTCCTTTCATTTACAAAAATCTAGCTGCATTAATTCATCTGGTTCAAAACCATAAAGGGCTGGAAAATCCTCTTTCCATCAAGCAGTATTGGAGGTGCTCTACTCCTTAGGCAGAAAGGGTCTGGATGTATTGGGGGGGGGAAGAGGGTAATTTGAGAGTATTAAATAAATAAACTAAGAAGTCACTCATATTTAATAATTTGCTGAGAGGTTTTTAATTCAGAATGCTAACTTATGTTGTGTTGCTTTAGATATCTAAAACCAACTTCAAACAATGTATTTATTCAAGCAAGGTCACCTTCAAATTCTGTGTGCTACACAAAAAATGTAGAAGTTATGACATGATTAATTGCTTTAAGAACAGACAGTTGTTAAAATCAATCCAGGATAATGCTACTCACAGTACTGAACAGGTATTTTTATTCTTGAACAAGAATATCACTCCTTCCTCAAACCCATATGGCCATTATCTGATCAAGGTATCAAGATTCATTATTCTGCTTAGAGATGAGAATAATCTTATGGCTTATTATCTTTGTTTAATGCTTAATTAACAGGGATAAGTATGCATTTTTTTAAAATAATGTGAGCTTTCCAAATCACAACAGCGATTTTACAATTAAGCAACAAGTTCAGGCATTCTCAATTCTCATCTCGTGTCTTACTTCATGATAAAAAACAGCAGCGTTATCTGCAGCTTCTTAATTATAACATACATCGCCACATATTTAATCTTTTTAATCTGCTTAAAAAAAATAAACTGGGGATACAGATTTTCACACTTTCATTTCTCTAACCAATCATGAAGGAGAAAAATTCCAAGCGTAAGTCTCCAATTAAAAAAACCTAAATGTACTGTAATTTGCATAAAGGAATTGTAACATATGCAAATAAAGCACACAGCTTCTTCTGCTAACATCTCAGGGGGCTGAAATTTTATATTTCATTGAAGTAGATTTGTAGACTATGTTGCAGAAATCAAACTAAAAAGCTTTCACTAGAACATGGATACAGATTTTACACATTATATTTTATTACTGTAGATTTGACAAAAGAATCCTAACATTCAAGGTTAAGAAGCTACAAGGAATAAGCTAATTCAGTCACTGTATCCAGCATAAGCAGAGATAGCACTGCACCAAGATCCATCCTACAACTCCAAGGAAAAAGTCTTAAGATGTTAATTAAAAGCACGATTTCTCAAGCAAAGAGGATCTGTTTATTAAAAGAACAATAGTTCTTTCAGCTAGCATAGTTACATTGACTTCATCACAGGGGATGATTACTAACACTGAATTAAAACTGTGAAGAAATCAAGGAGGCAAAAAAGCAGTGCCTGAACATATGTTTGGGGGAAAACTTTTGAAGTGTAAGAACAAAAAAGGCTATAGCAATTTAAAAATACTAAGAAAATAAAAAAGTTCTGAAAGATGCAGCACTTGCCTGGAGATAAAAAACAGGCCTAGACACTGAGACTCAGATGGGTTCTGTTTGTGAAAGGCAAAAACTTCCTGCCTGTACCTGACATCTCCTGTGTTTATCTGGTACAGCAGGAAGCTGTACTTGCTATTGAATTCATGCAGACTATTTTTTCAGGCTTTTGCCCAAGTTCACCGAGGCTAAGTGGGCTGGTTTGGTTTTAGCTGATTGGGTAACAGGCACACATTGTTCACTAGGTCCAGCATTTGGTTTTTAAATTATACAGAATGCCAGATGGCCATCTTTTAGATGCAAATAAGCGAACCACAGTGTACCACCAGAAAAACAACAAAAAACAACCAAAAACCCCACAAACAAACAACAAAAAAAAAGCCTATACAATATCAAATATAACTAGCAATGCAAAAATCACTTTAGAAAAAATTATACTGGGAATAAAACTAAGTCAAAGAACTGCTATTGTTAAAACAGCATGGGTATGAGGGCCGTCCAATATTTTAGTTTATGAAGCCTCTTGATACACAAAGAGGTTACAAACATCTGTAATGCTTGTACATACTCATTTTGTACATTTCAACTTAAGACAACCATCTAAGCTGTTAAGGAAATTAGAAGTCTTCAAAAGGCTAAAGAATTCATGCTTAATATTTCTTGCAAACACAAAGCCCTCCTTTATTTAGCAAATTCACATAATTTAGCTTACACTTCTTTAGGCAAGGAGTTGTATTACTTAATGTATGTTCCTTTTTATTAGTGGCTAACAGGTTTAATCACTAAGTAAAATGTCTTTTCAGGATTGATTTGGACGCATTACTTTTGATAATGAAACACAGTGAGACCTCAGAGATGACCAGTAGAAACCTGGAATATAAGATATGAACAAGAAGTATTACCCAATAAAATACCTGCTTTCTTCAGGAAATACATATGCAGCACTGCCATTAATCTGACAGGGCTCATCATCCTTATCTTGGTTTAAAGAAGCCACAAGAGCTGTTCGATTTTGCTGTATCTCCCACTGACGAGCAATATTAGAAATTGTTAACCGCTTCTTTTCCTGAAACAAAGTGAAGATATACAAGTTATATCAGTGCAGTATCATCACATTTGTTTGTTCTGAAAGAAATAAGCCACTTAATAAAAACATTTTAAACGTTCTAAATTGAAGAAACAAGAGTACTAATAGGTGGTTATTAAAATGAAGGCAGTGTTCTAGTGCTATTTTGCATAATTATCAGCAAATCATTTCACAAAATTTGCAGAACAGAAGCAAGAAAAGTAACATAATAAATCCACAACTTCTGAGAGAATGAAGCTAAACTATTTAGTTTGGGTAACCATGGAAGTCCCATTTTGACAGGCTGGAGCTGGGTGTGATACTGCTCCCACAAAAAAGGGCAGACCACCTGTACTTTCCTCCATGCTGCTAGTGGCCCCAGCACTTAGCTAAAACAGTTATGCAATTACAACATACTCTGTGTAGGGGGAAAAAAGTTACCTTCTGAAAAATGGAAAAAGTCAATTTTCTAAAAACAAAAAATGAAATTACCTTCGTGACAGACATAAGAACTGCACCACATCTAGGTTTAAATATTTCACAATACTTTTAAAGTAGTTTCTATATTCTAGGCATGTCTTGTCAATGAATCAGTATTTCAAAAGCTTATTAAGTACTTGTTCTTGTATAGTCATGCAAATCATGTCAATTGCCTGCAAATCTATGAACAGGTTATTATTCTATTGCATCATACAGATATATGTGATTTAATATATGCAACTTAGAATACTTTAAAAGCTGAAGGAAAAAGGTACTTTGTAAGAAGTCATGGACTGGCAGCTGAACACCAATTAAATAAAAACTACACAGCATAAATAATATCAAAGGGTAAACTCATTGTTAGTTTCACTTCATTTTGTTTTACTGAACCACATCTAATTCTCTGGGAGTCAGTCATCACACTGGTAGACTACACTCAGTGAAACTCAGACAGTGACTTAGGATTTCTGAGAAGAAAATGTTATAGAAGAACTTATAGTAAAATAAATTTACATCCACAGAACATGGAGAGAGCATCAGCCAAAGCCAATGATTTCTTGGTATATAATATCACACTCTAAATTGATGCTCCTATAGAAAGATCACTTTCAAGTCCATAGAAAATAACAACTTAATTTAAAGTTTCCCACTCTTGGAAGTATTAAACACCCATCATATTCTAAGAATCCTTTCATTTCTTTCATATATTTCGGAACATCACTATTGGAACTGCAACACGAACAAGCGTCGTAATATTTTGGAATGGAGGTAGGGAAAAGGCAAGCCTGATTTTGCCCTTTGTTGTATAAACAGCAGTTCATAGGCAATTCAACATAGTTCAAGTGTGTATTTGTCATTAATTTTACCCATTAACAGAGGAAGGATAAAAGTTGCATACTCTTCAGATGTATTAATGAATATTCTACTTTGATGCTATGAAAGTTTGGATTGAAACAGCAAGTACTTTTTAGCTCCAAGTTGCAATGATCTCAAATTGGGTCTAAAAGGATCTCAGACAAGCTAAATCCCTATTAACCATCATTTCCTTAGAGCATAAGCTATTCACCTTTATCTATTTCTTACCAGAGTTCAAAGCCCATCCTGCACCATAATTTTAAATGTCATATTAATTCCTGTCTTGTTTAGACTATTTTGCTAGGCTGATTAAGATACAAGAAAACAACACAATATTTATTAGGTTTTAGAGGGCTATAATGAAAATCCTAAAGGCTAGAGAGGCTTTACTTGTTTTAAAATAGAACATTTACATTTCTGTTTTAAGACAGACTCTATGGCTGTAAAGAAAAACAAGAAAGTTTTATTATAGCCCCTTTTTCCAAATAGGAAAAAAGCCCAATAATTTATTTGACATGCCTATGGAGAAAGGCAGGGGACAAGGATAAATCTAAATTTTCAATTTTAATTAATATTTTTGGTATGTTGTTTGTCCTATACTCAATATGCTCCTAAGTTTAATTTATAAAAGTAACACATGATTGTTACCATCACATTGATACATACTTCTTTTCATGGTGGATGAGCTGTGGACATCACTGCAATGCCCTTCACTTATGAACATGTCTCACAGTACTCTCTGCTGCACGTGTGAAGTGCAAACCACCACAAACGAGTATTTAATTGAAAACCAGAAAATAGCAGATCAACAAAAAAAGCATGAATTTAATCATCTGTGACTGAGATTTATGGAACCTATGTATTTTCTCAAGAATAAGGAACTCCATATCGATGTTTCACAATAAAATATTTAACAGCTACATGAAAATCCTTCATGCTGCAGCTGTTAACGAGTAAACACCATGATGTGTTTCAGTGACTGATAATGCAGAGACAGATCTCACAGACTTAAGCTTTGACAAAAATTATGTCCATAACTGTCTGTAACTGACACTGGAAGTTCACAGAGATTACTTTAATAATTCCATTCTTCTGAAAGTTTTTACCATTTTAAAGAGCTCAAAACTCTTCTTTCATATTCAATCTAGCCAAAGGGGCATGATGTTACCTGGTTAGAGCATACTAAGTGCCCAACACTTAGCCTTCAGTGATGACCAGGCTCCGTGTCACAGAAATACAGGAAAATTGAAACAGTCTGCATTTTATTCCAATTACATTTAGAAAATTCTGTTTGTTCTGGAGGGTGAGGATTCCCACAGGGCTTTGAAAATTTCCAAGAATTCATTTTACAAAAAGCAAATTTTAGAAGTATGAAGATTCTGTTATGTACATAGCAAGAACCAGTTCTTGTTTCAATAAATATTAAGTTCAGCCTCTGTTGGAAAAGAATTACTGCCTCTATACATTTTGAAGTATAATTGCAAACTTTACCAGAGGAGTGGATTTTAAGAAACAAAAAATACGTAACAATAACAATTTATTATAAAAATAATAAAAAGTCCAGGAAAAGAGAATTGAAGAAACTCTACTATAGGGGAGACAAATACATGCAAGGGAAAAAGTACTTTTTTCATGCAGTGAATACAGGAAAACAGCTATTATTATTATTATTTAATGAGTGCCTACAATTTCATTTACCCTGCATATAGTTCAAGAAAGTATGGATGAAAGTGATAACAAAAAGTCCAGAACATAATTCTCTAAATATTTTCTTCATGTTTAACAATGAATAAAATCCTATAGTTTGCAATTTTCTTTACTGGACATTGCATCTGTGAGCAGATTTCTTTAATTCAATTGTGTCAAACAGGAAAAAAGAAACCAGAATCATAGCACACACGAGCATATCTACAGAGAAAGGATATACAAAATCACTGAATCATGCAAACGATAAGTGGTATTTGGCTCTTACACTACTTAACTATTTGAAGACAAGAAAAATACTTCAATTAAACTACCAAGTATACAATTTAATGTTGAAAACTGAATAATGGCATTATACATGTATTTTTCTTTAAGGGAAGTTTTGCTTCCACTAGCAAAATGCACTGAGAAATTGAGGCCACCAAGACAAACAATCCTCTGCCACAAAGAAACATTACGTGATGGTTATGAACTACGAATAAACACCTACATTTTTCCAGTCCAGGGACACAGTTAGCTTTTCAACAGCAAAGAACAGCACTGTGTGTGCATATTATTTACTAACTTCCACTTTCTTCACATTACTGAAAACTGACACCAAAACTTCAAACCTGAAGAGACTTTAAGTACATCAGTATCTCACAGGGAAAAAACAACCAACCAACCAACCTTAAAAATTCCAACCAGAACAAAACCCCAAATTAAAAATAAAAGCAACCCCCCAAAACCATAACAAACAACAACACTGCTTAATAAAAACTCCAAACAAACTGTATCTAAGACTTCTTTGTTATATTTGGGCTTTGTTTTGGTTTGTTTTTAAAACAGAAAATCAAAATATACAGAGATACAAATATACAGGAAATAGAAAAAAAATAATTAGGCACTACACATGGAACTCTTTTTTTTTTCATAAATTTAAGTTTTTGGAGTTTTTATATGACTTTTAATATGCTGTTAACATTCTGTTTGTGTCTTCTTATTTTTCAGAGTTACACAACATTTGCTATGTGTCTTACAGCCTCCTGCAAATACTTTAATCCCCTTCATGAATATGATTTTATCTAGGAAACTTAGCTGTATGGATACATGATTTTTTTTTGTTAGTTTGCCTGCCAAATTGAAAGAGCTTTCTGTATAACCATTACCAGATGACAAAAAGGTTTTAGA
Organism: Neopsephotus bourkii; assembly: GCF_033783945.1. Lineage (NCBI taxonomy): Eukaryota > Metazoa > Chordata > Aves > Psittaciformes > Psittacidae > Neopsephotus > Neopsephotus bourkii. Next base: position 6,352,909 of record NW_026900826.1, read on the forward strand.
GACAAATGGCAATATTCACACAACAAATGGAATGCAGATACTCTTAGATACTTGAACTTTGGTCCCCTATTAGCAACGTAGTTCATTTAATCACCAGCTCCATAACAGTATTCTCAAGTGCACCTCAAACTCCCCTGTTAGAGGTATTTCATCTCATGTATATAAGCATTAACCAGGCCATGTGATCTGGTAGATAAGCCTTCTGAAAAAGATGACAGCTGGAATCTAGGTAGTGCTCTGATGACTGCTTAACTCTTCCTACAAAAGGAACAACTTCAACAGGGAAGAATGATGGAAAACTACCTCAGAACACCCTGCATGGCAGCAGTTAAGATAACTCACCTGAAATGGTGGAGATCAAGTTCAAGGAATTTGAAGTCACTGAAAAATCCTGCCCTTTACTCTGGATTTATTTTATCTCTGGATTTGTGAAAATTAAGTTTACCATCTTTTCACGTACATCACACTCATGTATCCAACTAGGGGTTTTTGCTGAAGTACAAACTACATATTTCACTGCAGAGTTTCAGTTGCAGAGTGCACACTTTGAGCAGTAAAATGAAGGTTTAAGAGATAGAGGCATAGTGGGACATGTTACGACTAGAGCAAAGAATACTAAGATATAAATTATTACCGTAAACAGATTTACAGTAGGCTAGAATAGACATGGACAATACCTTAAGCAAGTTCTGTTTATGGCTTTCACGTTTCCTTTCTTCCTCTTTTCTTGCTGCAACAGATGCCATACGTCTTTCTTCTTCCTGGGTGGAAAACAAGAAAAAGAAAATCCATAAAAGGAAGAATTAACCAGGTTCTGAAAAATACAACTGATAAATCATTACCATATGTTTGTGTTGGAATTTTAAATACAAATTTTAATACAATTTTAGGATTAAAATGTTAATTTTTCTAAATATCATTAAATCCAACAAAATTGGTAATTTATCAAGAAATTTAGAAGAAACAGACATCTACACAGATACACATACTGAAGATAAAGCTATTTAAAAGCAGTATTTGTAACAGTCTTTAAAAACATATAAAGCACATGGTGAGTATACATGAAAAACAACATTTCAAATAAAACAGTTCATTATAATTTTGTATCTTCATAGTGGCTTTTGCATTAAGTACCATTTCTTAAACAGAAGATGCAGAGCAAAAGAGCTGAATTCTATTTATGCTTGAGTCATAATCCAAGATGGATTCTTATCATTACAACCTGTTTCCAGGGGCTTACTTTTCTAAATCAGCAACACAACTTGAGAAGAAAAGAATATTTTCAAAGTTGACTGTAGTATGTTAACATTATTCCTTATTAATACCTACTCAAGAAGAAGTTTCAAGAAGAAAGCCATTTATTCCTAAATAATGAAAGTCATTGTCCTGCATTCAGTAAGTGAAGATGCTTAATTTTCCTGGTACAGCAATTTAATACTGTAATATACCCATATTAGGTTGAATGCTCCCTGTTTACAGAAGTCCAAACATTCTCATAGCATGGTATTTTTAGAACCTATATTTTCCAAGTAACTAAAGAAATGTTCACTATGAAGTAAAAAGTGTAGAGTCCTTCCAACACAAATATTTGGGAAGCATACTTTAACTTATTTTGATTTACTTCACATGCCATTGGGTGTTCCTATTAAAGTATCTCCCCAAAGCATACAGAAAGTGTTTTGATTTCCCTCAGAATAGAAAGCTTTTCACTTTCCAGGAAATTAACAAACAAAAATGAACAGAAAACATCAACCATGAAGACACTGATATGTTGAAATTTCTACATAACTAAAACATGCTATGCTCAGTGCATTGTAAGAACCCCTAAGCACATGGGTGAATGCTTACTAGATGATAAAACAAACCAGGAATTTCACAACCACATTTTTAAGAAAATAATTTCCAGTGCATAAGAAGTTGCATTCACATAGCAGACTTATTCTTCATCAGTAGACAGTGCCCTTTAAGCCCACTGACATACCATGGATTTTGACACCAATTTCAAAGGTAATTAAACATCGCATTTCCAAATTGCTCCTCCACGACTTTAACCTAACATGCACATATTAAACATGAGAAATATCTCAATGCAGATTAAGGCATGAGGCTTTGGATAGAGTTAAGCTTCTCTAACCCAACTATATGCCACAATTTCCCTGGAACACCAATTTCCCTGGAACTCTAATTGAAGAGCCATTTTTGTTTGTTGGGGGTTTTTATGGTACGTTTTTTTTGTTGGCAGCCACCTCTGCTACTGGACTTTTTAGTTCTTCCTAAACAGGTAATCCAAGGGGCTGGTATCACAGAGTTACAGAATAATCAGGTTAGAAGTGACCTCACGAGGTCACTAGTCCATGTTAAAGGAGGATGAACAATAAGCAAATAAGTAAAGCCACACAGATACAGAAGGACTTCTGGATCCCAACACAACAAAACACCACACAATGATACCCATTACTTGAATGGCAGTGTTCAGAGTGAGGCTGTGAAAACACATTAAATAAACCCCATGAAGGTAATATGCCACAAATATGAACGTATAATTAATAAAGTAAAAAATGTGTTGTTCCTCAAGATACGATTTAAAATGTTGAAAACTACAAATATTATTCTCATGACAGCCACTTACCCCAATTACATGTTACAGTGTATTAAGATTCTGTTTACTAAAAAAAAAAACCAACCTGAAAGTTTACAATAAACTGCAAAAACTAGCAAACAACATCAGTGAGATCTTGCTATAGGAAGTGCGTTAGAGTGGTTTTGTGGGGTTGGGGTGGTCTGCTTTTTATTTTTTAATTTTCTAATTAAATCTCTCCATTTGACCTTACACTTATTTTAATGTGGGTTCCTAAAGAAACAAGTTTTACAATTTCAATGTCTTAATCTTCTGCAATGACTTTTCAACACATAAAACATATGAAGTAACAGAGTGTTTAGAAGTCTCAAACTAAGGTGCTGGGCTTTTTTTGTTCCCTAGATTATATAAAGTATTTGATTATACAAAAATGGTTTGTAGAAAGAAGAAAATGTAAACTAGTTCTCCCACCAAGGGAGAGGACACAAAAATTATCCATTCTATTTGGCAGAAAACAGCTGGCTAATCATCACAGACTCTGCCCCGAACAGCTGACTTATTACTGTGTTTCACACTGGGAAAGGTGAGAATTTAGGTAACAAAATGACACTCATCTAAAAGAAAACAGCCTTCATTAATTTTATTCCTTTCAACACTACTTAAGATTTGGGTTTTTTTTCAAGCTCCCTAATTAGATTTTCTCTCAGCTTCCACAAATATCTCTTTTTATTCTTCCTTCTCAAAGCCTTCCTTTTTGCAGTCCAAATGCATACTTTATGACAGTCTTCCACACCTGAGGAAGTCAGTCCAGTACCTTCACTGCCAACAGTCTCAATACATTCATACAAAGAATGAAATAAACTAGCACAGATTATGTTCTAACAAGCCTTATTAACTATGACTTTTTTCTTTATCAACACTTTACCCTAATTGCAGACATTTAAAAAATACTTTCACTTTTACAAAAGAAATTAGCTCAGCCTAAAAAGAAAAAAATATCCTAGTTTTACTCTGCATTCATACAGGCACAACAGAGAAAACATCTGAGTAAAGATTAAGGCATAAATCTACTTGTCCTGGAAATCGAATCTGTATACATTTCTTTATTAATTTTACACAACACATGCAATCCATCTTAAAAACCAAGCAATGTCACAAAATATCCCTAAAAAACCCCCACAAAGTCATAAAACAAAGCCCTTAACCTTGCCAGCATTCTTTTATACTATGACCCCTTCTTCTCTTCTAGCTTCAGCTCTTTCAAACTTGAAACCAAACCTTGTTGAAAAAGGGGGGATGCTTTCCCAGAAGGTCAAAGTGCCAGATCATTACAAACGGACTAGGATGTCCTCTTGTATACAGAGATTTCTATTTAGTAGTTCTCCACTTCCCATCCAAAAATGTACTAAAAGAGTAAGAAGTCACCTTCACAAAGAGTAATGTATTTTCTAAAGAAGGAAAAGTCTCACTTTCTGCAATGTGACATTGAAGCTGCAGGTTTACAATCTCAGTATGAAGTGACAGAAAGCTATTGCCGCCCTTACAAAATCCTGCCATTGGAGCTCTAACAGAAGCGTACCTGTAGGTTTGGCAGGCTGGTAGCTCCCCCTGCTGCTACATGAGCACTACCGGAACTACCGCCACAGATTTTGGTCAAACCCAACATTTCATTAGTCTTTGAAGAGGTAACATCCAGCAAGACCTGAAGATGGTCCTGAAGAGCCCACAGTGGAATGCATGTATACTTCCTCACTACTGCTTTACTATTATTCAAACAAGTTCTTTCTCAACAAATGATACATTTAAATCACAGAAAAAGATGACAGATTAGCACAAAGGGAATGAAGCATTTCATTTCCATAGTATATCTACCTTAGTGATTTTACTATAGATTAGAAACAGCTACAGTATACTCAATATAGGCTACTTTAGGTAACGAAAACACAGAAAAAGGAGAATTTTGAAGAATGGTCTGGAATATACATTTAAGCTTTCGAGGTATAAAGAGACTTAACACAATACACTTAAAATGCACAAAATTCAGCTCACTTGCAGAAGGCAGAATACACTGTATACAATAAAGGCTGATTTTATATGAGAATGAAGTAAGAATGTGAGGATGGTTCTAGTAGAAATACAGCCATGGATAATAAGAAGTACAAAAATTCTGACAAATCATTACATGACATTTGACAATGAGATATATCTCCATTTTTTTACCTTGAGTATTACATTGGTATATTTTTGCAAGACCTGATTTGAGAGAGAGAATAACAACCCATAAAACTGGCTTTAAAAGTTCCTCAAGTATCTAATTTTTAAGTGTAAAGAAAGAAAAAAGAAATAGGGATCCTTCCCTAAAAAAAAAAAGTATACTCCACAGTGGCGATACAGTGGTGAATCGATAATGTTTTCTATTCTCAATAAAGCAGTAGAACCTACTCCCTGATCAACAGAGAAATATCTGAGCAAATAATCAAAACCAAACACTGCTGCTCTCTTAACTTTAAGCATTGAAACCCTATAAAACCTCAATGAAAAACTACAAATGTTTACTGTTAAAAAGATGCAGCTTGTCTTTCCATTTGGGAGCCACACGACATTTAAAATACATATACACTATACATAAACATACATATAAAATATATATAAACTTAAATTCTGCTGAGAAAGTATGGATAGCAAGTGTTTCTGGTTAAATAATCCCTCAGTAAGGGCCATGTACAAATTCATATTTTAATATTTTATTATATGTCTGTAGGCAGTATATGTTACAGAAACCTGGAGGTAAAAAGATCAGTCACAACTAAACTGTGCCACTAGACAGGCCCACTGTTTCAGAAGTTCAAATAAGGAAACACATTCAAAAAGCTCCATTGCCCAGAAAAACAACCACTATAGGACAGCAAAAAACAAATGGCCATCTATGCAACCCGAGCCTGCTTTGACTGTAACACACTTCAGCTGCACATCAGCCATACATCTTTAGTCCCATTATCTCACAACCAAGGTGGACTAAAGGTGTTAACTGTTACAGATGGTTAACACAGGCAACACACAGTAATCATCTGGCCATGGTAATTCAGCCTCCTCTCCACTCTTTAAGCCTCCAAATTGATCAATTAGTTTGGGAAAGTAAAAGATTTCCATTTAATTGATGTTTTAGATAAGCAATATAAAGTGGACAGCTTTTTTCAGCTAAAAATCACTTTCTAGGGTGGACAATGGAAAAAGCGTTTTCAGTCTTACAGTGAAACTCATTACAGGCAAATAACTTCCATTGATTTCACTACCACTGGGTCCATGCCTCAGAGGTTTAAAAGTTTAAATCTTAGATTAAAAAACAGCTTCGGAATGAGAGGGCCTAAGAAAACACCAACTCCCTCACTGATCAGGATTTTAAAGTTGTCATGTGATGCAATCCCTTAAATAAAGACAAATCTGCCCTGACTTAAGAAACAATTAGAGCAATTACAGAGAAAAATGTTTTATCCTAAGTGCAGAGTATTTGATTTTCATGGCAGCTTTACAGCTTTATTTTTTTAGTAGTTCCCCAAGGCAACAGCAGTTGCCACCAGACTTGCTCTGAGGCGCCCTTTCTCCAGAGAATCAAGCAGAAAAGGCATGGCACCCAAGAGCATGTGTCTTCTTGAAACCCAATATGAATAAAGCTTCAAAGTCTCTTATAAACTTTTGAAAATATCTTAGTGATTTTACTTTCTTGAAATAATTTTCTTGTCCCAGTAAAACCAGCAAATAAAAGAATAGTTAACAGTTGATGTAAAAATCGGGTAAAACTTCATTCTCAAGCAGAAGAACTTCTGAACAAGTCAGTGAAGAGTTCCTAGCTAGAAAAATCCAACATCCTTGTCCAACTCTCAAGTTTTTTACAGGACAAAGCAATGCTTAACTTCAAAACGGCCTGGATGCTCTTCAGATGAATGGAGAGAAGAACCTAGAAATTTAGAGTTTAGGTATACCAATTGAGTGAGAAACAGCACATACCCAGCATTGTACTTCCATTCCCCCACAAAGTTACATTTACCCTTACAAGTGACGGCAACAGCATGTTGCTTTAATAGGCAAAAGAGCTGGGTTTGGCATTGCCAACTCTCTAATTTTATCACAAACCTCATGATACTTGTTGTTTTTCTTAAAAATCAGTTTCTTAAATTATATGATCATCTGTGTAACACAGCTTTTATTGGAGAAAACATAAAGCACCCTCTACATGGAGAAAACAGCATGGCTCAAAAACCAGAAGGGAAATAAAAAGAATGCAAAATGTTCCTTTTACAAGTAGATTTATGAGCAGCACAACTAGTGAAGCCTGTTTTTCTATGGCTTTTTGTCTTGTGGTTGACTCTGATGTTTAACAAGGTGCAAACACAGATTAAGATTTTCCCATGGCTGTGCATTTCTAATAGCTTTTTCTCCATACAGATCCCATACAGTCTAAAAAGAAATCTGAGCTTTCTACAGTTTTCCCAACACTAAGAGTTCTACCAGGATCTTTCTCCTCTCAAGAATGGGTGAAGGGGCAAATGGAGGGGAAGGAGACAATTTCTTTATGTGACTCAAATTCCTGAAATACTAAGAAAATTATCTTTTCAAAAGCAAAGTAATTAGCAAGTATTCAATTAAGCAATTATAAATCCACAAAAAAATAAAAAAAACCCAACACACAGAATCCATGCGAACAAACAAGTATTTAGTATTTTTAATGCTGGGAGTAAAACTTCCATGTCTGAAAGCACTTTATTTTTAAAATTAATGTTATCCCCATACATGTTATATTTTGCATCATAACCAGCTCGATTTTATGCTCATGATGGACTTGCTACAGCAAAATAGGATATGGAGTACAACTACAGGTCGATTATAATGCTGTACAGTCTGCGTACAAAGAAATGAGCACTTAAAATAGGGTATATCTATCACCACCTTGTCAGAAAAGACAGAGCTGCAACACTTTTGCTTGTAAAGCATATTATATTTGTTATCTTCCTGTTGGATCATTTTCTCTTTTAAGAATACACAGAATTAGCATGATTATTCCTATATTAAGAGATAAAATAGTTGACTTAACCATATGGCCCCCAGTGACTGCCCTTCGTCCTCCACCTTAAAGTGTATTTTCAATAATTCTGTAGGAGACTGAAGTTGTCTGCAACTCCTCTCTTGCTTACCAAGGTTACTTGAACTTGAGAAGCAGAAATAAACAGGAAGTTAGCTAAGGGAGAAATATAGACACATAGGAACTGTGTGATCACCAGGTTTCCTTAGCAGGGCAGACTAAAGAAACCAACAAGATTTTTAAGGAAAGAAGATGCCAATAACATGAATTCAAGGGTAAACAGGCTATTCCTTTGGAAGAAACACTCTTTTTTTAGCTCTAGAGCAAATCAGCAAAGACTGTGTTGGGAAGTTCGAACCAAAAGCTTTGCAGATTCTCACGTCACATAGCAATTGGTCATACAGTGTTTAACAGTAAAGAATTTAAGCATTTAAAAGTAAACATGTTAAAATGAAGTAAAAAAAGCAGGTCCTTGCATAATACTGAAGAAAAAAAGGTACAAGTTTTCAATATTGTAACATCTATATATCATTCAACTCCATACTAAAGAAAATACTGTGGTATTTTTAATATACATACATAGACAGACACCCCTACATTTCACTTCTCAATTTAAGAATCTAGCAAGTCTGATGAAAACGGAAATATCTTACTGTGATTCTCTTCATATCTAGCTGTCGGAGCTGCATCATATGATGGAGAACAGTGTGTTTGTACCATGTCTCCTGAGCTATTGGATTGCCATCAAGGGTGATATCTGACAAAGATGAAGACTCAGCAAGGCACAGAATATCCTCAAAACTGTAACCAAAAGAGTTTAAAGTTTTAATGTCATAGCATAGGAATAATTTTGAGACGGAAGATTTTATTTGCTAAGGACAGAACATTAATATTTTCCTGTACTGAAGAAAAACCCACCCATCAATATTGTGTATGATAAACTATAAGTATTTTGAAATACCAACAGCTGCTGCTGTTAAACTTTTTAATCTCTTCACATACAGGCAGAAATAGATGAAGAATAAGGAGAACTCATTAACTATGAGAGCACAGTTTTACCTAAAAAAAACCACCTCTCAGCTAAAACAGGATATGTATCAGCTCATATTAAAAAAAATAATATATATATAAAAAATAATGCAAAGCTTATTTGCCATCAAAGCAAGTATGAAAACCATGGAAAATAACAAGAAAAAAAAGCCAACCACAAATACCACAGAATGGCGTTTGCAACATCATTAAATATCAGAAGAAAAACAATTATAGAAGCAACATATTATCTTCAAAAGAGGTCTGACTTCTGTTCTGAGTTCAGTCTACAAACACTAACAAGTTGGCTTTTTAGACAACACCTGATTTGGCTTCCTGACAAAAATAACTGGCCTGTATAAAGAATATGTGGAAATGTACAGTTTGTATCATGTTCCTTTTATTGAAGATGGAAAGAATGTAGTTCAAATAGTATTTTTCAACAACACAGAACTATTTAACTTGATTTCAAAACAAGCTGAATTTACAGAAATAAATATGACTCCCAGATTCCTTTTACGAAATTGTGCACTTCGGCCTTCAAAAGTCAAGCCTTATGAAGTTGAGTAAATTGAAGCAGAAAGTACATAATAATTAGACTCAGTAGTTTTGAGAATCAAGTTCAAAAAATCAGATAGTTACAAAAGAATCGATGCTGATCACAAAAATATAAACAGAGGATCACCTTACTAGGCAAATCTTTATGACATTCTGAAATCAGAGACCATTTCTGAAGTGGAAAATACAGAACTACTTTATGGAAAAGCTTTACTATTCTGACAATATTATTGACTGCATCAGCTGGTTATATTCTCCTTACTCTTGGTGGCAGGAAGAGTCTTCCTCTACACTTGGAAGGATTCCAAACTTTAATTATGCACTTAATTATGAACTTAAGAATTGGAAATCATATGCAGTACGAATGTTTATGTTAAAGACTATCATTGAATAAAGTGGCAACTGTCTTTATCATTCATATCACTCAGCCTTCAAAAACCATGCAATAATCTGCTGAGGAATAACATTCAGCTGCAAAGGGCTTCAGATATACCAGAATATCAGGTTATGAGATATCCCTTAAAGAGTCTTTTTATGACCTGGTTTCCTTTCCATAAACCAGTTTGCCTACCACATTTTAGGAAGATCAGACTGACATTACTTATGTCCTGAAGGTAAAAGACAATCTTCCCAAACAATGCAGAAGTTAGTAAAGCAAACTCATAAGCATGACAAAATAAGAAAAGATAACTATTTCCATTTTGTGTGACAAATATGGATTTTTTTGCCTTAAAAATATAATTATTAAAGATATTTATTAAAATGTATTTATTAAAAGCATTAAATATATTTACTCCACACACTTCCCACTAAACATCTAACCAAACAGTACTTGCCACTACCTATGATTTACAGATTTTTAATTAAACTAATCTCTTCAGGAAATAAATGACAGAGAAGTTGAAGTTGAAAGTTGCTAGTGTTTTCAAGATCTTCCACTCATACATACTGCTGTGCTTTGAAATTCTCAATGCTCCAGAATATTAATTCCAGAGCCAACACATGCGCATTCATTCTGCTCTTAGCTGCCCCATTAGCAGCAAAATTTTACAGCTAAACAGTAGTGCAAAATAGTTGTTTCACATCTTTGTATGAAAATGTGAAAAAAAGAGTATGAAAGAGAGACCTTCAGAAACAACCTAGAAAACTAAATGTACTTTACTTGTCAGACTGGCATCCCAATGCTAAGCCAAGCAAAGCTGTAACACAACACACTTAAGCAAGCAGATGCATAATTTTACAACCAAGCTTCTGCCTGCTTCCCAGCACGCAGACTGCTGTGACAGAGCCAAGGGGTAACCACCCTATGGGAAACAGAGGCCATGTCTCAGTGCTCTCTCTAGCCTCTGTTATTTACAAAGGAGTCTTTAACTTGCTCCCAAAATACAAATCAGCTGTGGATGATGCTGTTTCAGACTGTCTCAGTCAATCATCTTGAATGAAATGTCTGTTTCTCTTTCTAAAAGACCTTCTCCTGCAGGAGCCCCACCAAACTACAGCAAACACCTCTCCTTACCTGTTCTTTCTTGCTAGATCAATTTATCTATGCTAAAATGGCAGCTTTGCCAACATAGACAGAAGTTGTGAATTTAGGCAAAATTATCAAAAAGTCTTTTCTGCAAATCTTTTCAGAATAGATCAGTTTTACATCTTGTGTGCATGCTCAGAGTCCTGCATCCAATTCTCCCCTCTGCCTGAAGGGATGCAAAAGCAAACCCACTTCTCCCACCTCATATGAGAACGTGGCATCACTAAGCCACAGAATACTCTGGAGTGGTCTACGGTCAACCTCCACCACTGATAAGCATTCACAGAAACACTTGTCCTCTGTTACCGCCCACTTGCTTAGAAAGACAGTTGTTTCTTCTCTATACGTATGCATCAATGACTTTTTAAAAGAATGTTCCATAAAAGGGAAAACCTCTGGAAAAGAGAAGGAAGGCAACATGCTCACTACAGTTCGATAGAACACCCAAGAGGGAAATGTATGTTCAAAAAAAATCAAAGAAGAAAACTTGGGGATTCCCAGGTTTCTAACCACTAAACTACTGATGAAAACAGAAGCTACCAGAGTCAACCTTCCACTCTCTTTGTGCTGCTTTTGTTCAAGTATTTAACAAGATATTTATAAGTTTTCATGCTGCTAAGAAAAAAGGTATAAATAAAAATAAACATAATGCTGACCAGGACAGCAGTGGAACAGTGAAAATATTACTTCCCCCCCCCCAAGATTTAAGAATAGTCTACCCTGGTTTCATATTCTGAAATGTGAACAATAACCCTCTCTAGATCTCAGTGGCGCATCTTTCCTGAAGAAAAGTTTCTGTTATTTCTTCTCAGCACCACATGACAAATTCAAAATTGGATTTCCTCCCCTTCTTTATAACTCGTTCTAGAGACAGAGATACATTACCTTCAGCCATTAGGTAGCATGCCTTCAGTTTGTAACTGAATTTTTTGGGCTGAAGCCAGAAGTAGGATTACTTTTGTTTCAGATCAGCATCAGCTTCTACAACATTCTGTTTTAGCTTATGTTATCTTGCCAATACAGATGCTTTACTAAAAGCTCTGCAAAGAAGCAGCAGAATTCTGAGGCACCCTATAAAGCATGAGGGAAAAAGGAACTGGTGATTAAATTCATGATATATTCTCATGCCTTATATAGTGACAATTTTAAAAAGGCATTCCCAAATCTTCTACTGAAATATTTGTGCTAGTATGTATCAATTTCAGACTCACAGATTTTTGCTGACAGAGGAAAAGAGAGAGCTGCAAAACTTTCCACAAAGGCACTGCCGCAAAAATGCTACTTTTAAAATGATCACTAATGAGATATTTTAAAGAACTGTAATACAAATATATTCAATATTTGGCAATATACTTTGTTATTCATTTCCATTTGTGGGTTTTCTCTATGCACCTACAGGCAAATGAACTGGAATACTTTTGTATCAATTTGATTATCTAAAAGAAAGAACAGACACAGCTGTTTCTAGGAAAAATAACTTCTAAAACTACCATATGGCACAGAGCAAACCCAAGTAAGTGACTCAAAACTACACAAAATCATTTAAAAGAGTTATAGGAATGTTAAGATGCAGCATAGCAATTCACTAGTATTACAGTTGCATCAGTCAGTTCAAATGGTATCAAGCCAAGTATCAGAAAACAGATGGTCAAGAGTATATTTTTATATTCAGTCAATTTCCTGTTAGAAGACATATCTACTACAGAAGTCAAAATCAGGAATTAATGGGGTTTTCAGCCTTCTTTACTGCCGTATGTAATAGAAAGATTATTTCAAAAACCCAAGCTAAATGGGATCATCAAAAGAAATTGTTTCTTTGTTTTGAAATAATGACTGGTAAATAAAGAGTTAAACTGATTGGTCCACCTATCTACCCACATATATATACAAAATTTATAGAAGAGCAATGTCTTTCATTTGATGTTAAGATCTTATTTTTACACCTATTCCAACTACAAATTAAAACCAAATTACATATTTGCACAAATGTGCTGAGTATTTCAGCTTACATGAAACATAAAACTAGATCTATCAATAGTTTAGCTGAAGCCCCAATGAGTAGCAAAAAACCATGATAAAGTACCAAGAAGCAAGCTGCTGAATACATGAAGTTTGAGAAATCTACTTTGAAAACATCACAGAAAAAAATGACGTATCTTCCTCCTTAAACACTGCGAAAAGAAATGTGAAAAAGGAGTCAGAAAACTGTGCAAAATATACCAAGTATTTAAAGAGATTCAGAAATTCTAGTGACTGCAGTGATGCTCCCTGATGGCAAGGCAGCCAGCTACTGCAGTCCTCTCAGTATTCCTGCCAAGCTAAGGCTGTTTTTAGAAAAACAGAAACAAAAGGCAGGTTTCAGTTCTGGAAATTATTCAAGAGAAACAAAATGCCATCCCCTCTCTTTATTATGCTAATTTAAAACATAAAATAAGAAGACTAGCAGATTAGTTAAGGAAAGAGCAGATTAAAGATTCTTGTAATTCATCTCTGATTTTTTTTAATGCTTAATACCCATGAGTATTTAAGGAGCTCTACTGCATTTGTACTTTAAGAACATCAGGAAGACAGACAAGTAGGTTGAAGCTGTCGGCACAAAACATAATGCAGGTCAACTTAAAACGTTCCAAGCGGCTATTACAATAAAAGCTCATGCTAAGTGTAACATTTTACAGAGAAAGCAGATACCACAAGAACAACATGGTATTTCCAGGAGTTGGAACATAAGCATCTTTCCCCTACACCAAATTAAATTATTTGATTCTAAGCAAAGAATGCTGGTGGTGACTAAGGGACAGGAAAAAGGACATACCCAACTGAAGATAATGCAGGCACTATTTAATTATTTGGGGGTTTCTTAATATTGGCACTAGTATAAAGGCAGACTCCAAAAATGCGTGAATATAAAAAGGCAGAGAACGCACACATTTTTTCTATTTATAACAAAATGCACTTAGTTACTTGACAGGAGAGAAACCCTGCTTTGAAAGTTGAGCTAGCCTGGTTCTGTCATCTCGTTTGAAAGGGAAATAAACATGAACACACCTTTCAGACTTTATTAGTATATGGGCAAACCAAATACAAACATGAAAAAATCTAAGCATCGTAAGCAGAATCTGACTCAGCAGTTTGTGTAACTCCATAAATACAGTGATGGTATATTAAATATAATATGCACCTTTTGTAATGTTAGTTTAATAGATACCTGGTTTAACAGTAACACTTATTATGCTTAATTTTGATTATCACTGTAAAGAGTATGATGATTTTGAAATTAATAATAAAAGTTTCTTGGTATAATTCTCATAGTACAAATACATTAAAATGCAAAGGGTTTCAAGAAATGTTATATTTAAATAGAATATACACAATGGTTTGATTATGCTGTTAGGGGAAAAAAACCAGTATTTGCACTCACAATGTTTTCATTTACATTTTAATGAAATACAGCTCCTACAGTATATTTTAAATTACTGACAGGAAGCAAACTGCTATTTCCCTTACCTAGATATATTGTTGAAGCTGAGGAAGAGACGCTGGAGACATGGCAAAGTATCCACATCTTTCTAGAAGGAAAGATAGAAGCATAAATTCAGTAGCTGAAAGTAGCTTTTGAACCTCTCCACTTTCCCTGATGAAATACAATCATTTCTATGCTATAACCTTGCTGCAACATTGATTTCTGCAGCTCCATTTCTCCCTACTGCAGACTGCAAGGGAGTGTTTCAGTGCAGATATCCATGCTGCAGAACAAGCTGCACCACTTGCAAAGCAAATGATGTTAAAGAAAAGAGGATAAGGCTGCTGCTGCTTTCTGAACAGGCTTTTGGGAAATAAGCCAATGTGCTACCTCAGCATTTACGCTGCAGGATAAACACACTGGTTTAAAAAAAAAAAAAGGTTTTTTTCATGACCATGCTGAAATAAGGTTTTTGCAGCAGTGCAATTAGCAGCACCAAACAGCAATGACTTTTCTGCCAAAGAATGATCTGAAGGACTGTCACCTTTACAATTAAAACTTGTAAGGAATGAGTTTCCAGAACGAGTAATCAAATTTAATATATGGCACTAACGACTTTCAGATGAAAACTCTAAGCAGCAAGCAACACAAATACTAAGATTAAACATGAGCAGTACAAACTTTATTTATTAAATATAAATCCATAACAGCCACACAGCAGAGTCTGCAGTGATTCATGTACTATTCAGAATGCACACCTCAATCCTCAGTTATATATCTGCATCTCCTTATCCTACTAAGGAACATACTCAAATTTGCAAAAAGCAGACATAAAACTGTTACACCACAGGAAAGTGTCGCAGGACTCACTACATTGATTTTAGCCACAAAATCACATCTACAGCTCTTCTTCCCTCCATCTGATTTGTGACATGTCCACATCATGTTTGAGATATAGTTCATTCTACCCAAATAGATGAGCACAAGACAGCTCTAAACAAACCGTGCAGCTTCAATTAATGAAACAGCAAATGTGAGCTAACGGGTGATGCCGAGAGTCACAGCTCTGCATACAACAAGCAGTGCTTATCTGACCAGGCTTGAAGGTACAAAACTCCTGGTTCAGAGCTGTTCCAGATCCTCCCAGATTAGAGTATGGAAAGACGGAGTTCACATACAGACGCACCCTCTGTCCCTAAACCTGCTCTCACTGTCTGTTTTTAAAGGAGTGGGCAAGCACGATACAGGTTAATATATACTTGAAAACAGGCATCATAGAATTTTGCACAGTAATTCTTATGTAGTAATGATTTTAACTAATCAAAGAATTTTGCACTGAGGAATGCAAAGTAATTTCTCCTGAAGACAAATTTCCTTAACAAGCATAAGCTGCTGTCCTGTAAAGTACATCACAAGTCTCACAGGTGTGACAGCAAAAAGAAAAAAAAAGAAAGAAAAGCCTCCAGCTTCTTCAGCTTTGATTCAGTCATATAAAGCAACTGACTCATACAGGACAGGAATTCTTTGCAACGAGATGGTGAACACCTTGACCAGTCCTCCTTCAAACCTAAGATCAAGCTGCAGATGACAAAACCTTTAAGTCTAAGCTTTTAATACCTCAAAGCAATCAAGCAGGTCTGTCTTTCAAACAAAAACATAGTTCATCTTCCTAACAGTGGGCCCCAATTCACAACTGGATGGAAAGTAAATAAATGTTTCATAATTAATGGTATGCATAGATTTATGCTTCTGATACCACATGAGGCACTTTGTAATCATTTACTCTGCTATTTTCCAGAATGGTCAGACTTCCTGAAGACACTTCAGTCCTGTAAGATACAATTCTGCTATAAACAAAGCCTCAAGACTGCCTTTTTAAATCCTACAGCTTTGGACACACACTGTTTTATCCTTACAAAAATAACTACTTAAGGTTCATGAATTTTCAGGCTCTAATGAGCACCTCTAAAACAAAAAAGTGGTCCAAAACCTGGTAATATAAGGCCAGCGCTTAAACAAACTGCAATCTAGCTGAATATCTCGATTCATTCAATAGAGTAAGCTGCAATGGATATGGAGCTCAGCATGAAACCTCATTTTGTTTGACAAACGACATCATCATCTTTCCTTCACAAAAACAATACCCTTACTCTGTGCGTGTGTGTGAAGAATAAGGAAGGCTCACAAAAATGTACTGAAAGTTATTAAATTATATTCATGTTATTTCATGATTTTTTGGGACAGCAAACTTTTTAAATTTGATGTTAGGTTCTTTCATTTAAGGGAGTAATCAAATTTAAAAGCTTGATTCATAAGGACAGTGTTGTCATAGTAACCCAGTAACTAAAACACAGGCCAAAAACTAAATCACAGAAGCCAAATTCTTTAATGAACTTAACTGCAAAATTTTAGCTCTAAGTGCTGCATCGTAACTATATCATGATTAAAATGACACAGTCAACCATAAGAAAACCTAAACCTCTTAAAGAAATATACCCCCCCTCCTTTAACTACTCAAGTACTCCAGCAATATTGTAAGAATATCTCAGATATTCTTTCCATAAACTGGTATATTTGTTTCTATGTTTCTGGATTTTCAGTAATGTAGTACTGGAGCAGGTTCTGAATTTCAATACAAAAGTAACACAGCTTTACTTAAAAAAAAAAAAAGTCAATAAATACATGTACCTTGTTGTGCAAAGAGAAAAAGACAACACCTGCCATTAAAATAAGAGATTTTAATTTAGGACAAATACATCTGTTTACTTTAGGTTTCAGCAATTATGATGAGTCCAAGACTTTACTTCACATGGAGTCCTTCTCTAGAGGAAGGAGAGTTAATGTCATACGTGCTAAAAATCACCATGCAATAAGAATAACACCACAAAAATACACACACGTAACACCATTCCATTAGAATCTAACCAGGGTAAAAGCAAACGAACAATCAGACAAAATAAAGTACTTCCCTGAAAAGAATATAATCTTCTGAAACACTGCCTCTGGTCAGGAAAGACTAAAACATAGAGATGCAGTGCAGAGTCCAAGCCTGTAACTCACTACTTTAAATTTCATACTGACTCCCCATTTGTAGCAACAGGAAACAAGGAGTAAGTACCAGCTACGCCCGAGAGTGAAAAGGCAGCAGCTACAAGCAAGGAAAAGAGTTCTAGGTGACATAACTGATGTAGGGGGAAAGTACAGTAGCAGAATCAGCTTTTTTCTGAAGTGTAAAAGCAATTCCTATATGGAAAACCAGAAGATTTGAGAAAGGCTCAGCAGCAATAGGACACCAACAACTAAAGCAATAATGAGGACCACCTTTTAAGTAGACTTAATGTATTATTTTAAGAATTGTTTGCTGAAATAAGCTACTTGCCATACCTGAACTAGAACTCTCAGATTGCAAAGTGAAAAACTTTAATTTCTATAACATAAAGACTTACAATGCTAGGTTAAAGCTTCAATTGGGAAATTCTGCTTTTAAGAGCAATGCCTATTTTCTTTGCATTTGCCCCAGAAATATTCATAAGGTGATGAAATTTAAGATGATCTGGTTACTTAGCTGAGCTACAGAAATTGAGGGGGTTTGTTTCTAGGAAACATATCTGTATGGAAGAAAAGTATCTACATTTATATGTCAGAACCACAAAGCTACTTCAGAATCTGGGTCCCATCATTGTCCTCCCCCTGAGAACCATCATGAGCTATCAAGATGTGAATCACTACAACTCATCACAGATTCACAGAATAGTTTGGCTTGGAAGGGACCTTTAAAGGTCATGAAGTCCAACCTCCAATCACATTTAAACAAAATAACACCAAAATTAAATTGCTGTTTGCTTCACCTTAAATATCACAGGACGTGTTCTGCATAAGTAGCACAATATGGGAAAACACAAAATTCCACAAGTCTGAAGTACTGATACAATTTAGACAAGTTACACTAATAGTGAATTTTGTTAAAACCAACACAAAGGAAGAGAAAAATACAAGAGTTTTGCTCCTTACTATAGCAGAGACTTGATTATGACGAAGGTTGAGCTCTGTGAGTGAATCCAGTCCATTAAGGTTTTCTACAATGGTTAGTAGGTTTCTGGCAAGGTTTAACACTCTGAGTTCATTCAAATGACTGATGTTTTCTATTTTAGAGATCTGTGAAAGAGGCATAATTATAAACATGCATACTGTGGTTTACATAGATATACAATAGATATATGTATTAAGTACTTTTTTTAGAGTAGACATAAACAATCAACTCAATTACAATAATGTGCTCGCGTATTTTTCTAAGCCATTATAATAATGTCACAAGTTGCTGAAAACAAGCTACAGTTTGCTACACATTAAGTACTAGTATTCACTTCACTGATACCTTTCTAGTCATAGCATGGATCTGCTGGAGGACAGGAAGGCTCTGCAGGGGGATACAGACACGCTAGACCAATGGGCCAAGGCCAATTGTATGAGGTTCAACAAGGCAAAGTGCTGGGTCCTGCACTTGGGCTAAAACAACCCCATGCAATGCTACAGGCTGGGGGAAGAGTGGCTGGAAAGCTGCTCAGTGGAAAAGGACCTGGGGGTGCTGACAGAGCTGAATGAACCAGCTTGTGCCCAGGCAGCCAAGAAAGTCACCAGCATTCTGGCCTGTATTAGCAATAGTGTGGCCAGCAAGATCAGGGAAGTGATCATCCCCCTGTACCTGGCACTGCTGAGGCTGCACTGCAAATACTGTGTTCAGTTCTGTGCCCCTCACTACAAGAGATCCTGAGTTGCTGGAGCAGGTCCAGAGAAGGGCAACTAAGCTGGTGAAGGATCTGGAGAACAAATCTGATGAGGAACAGCTGAGGGAACTGGGGTGCTTTAGCCTGAAGAAGAGAAGGCTCAGGGGGGAACTTACTGCTCTCCACAACCACCTGAAAGGAGGATGGAACAAGGAAGTTGCTGGTCTCTTCTCCCAAGTAACAAGTGATAGCACAAGAGGTAATGGTCTCAAGCTGTACCAGGGGAGGTTTAGACTGGATATTAGGAAATATTTCTTCACCAAAAGAGTGGTCAGGCAATAGAACAGGCTGCCCAGGCCAGTGGTGGAATCGCCATCCCTGTAAGTGTTCAAAAACTGTGTAGATGAGATTCTTAGTGCCACAGCTTAGGGGGGGGCATGGCAGTCCTGAGGTAGCACTGAGACTTGATAATCTTAAAGGTCTCTTCCAATCCAAGTGATTATATCAATCAACGGCAAAGCAAGTCTTTTAATCCACTTACCAGACAAGCTGAGCTGCACTGCATTAGTGAACAGCAAATGTCAAGCCCTCTGCAGAAGCAGGAAAGGTCTATATAACACTAAAACACTCAAAGAAATCTTAGGCCTTTAGGGACAGGCTGATTACTGCAGGGAGCTTTCAAAGAAAAGGGAACTGCACACTGTTATATACTGAACCTTACTCAGCAGTAAAGTAAGTCACCACCCTTCCTTACCATCAGCAAGTAGGTTACTTCAGCCATGCTGTTGTGTAGCAGTAACCTTGAAGACACCACAAAACTAAGACAACATTGATGACATCATGCTATGCTAAAATTAGCAAGTTTTGTGCATGACTGATCCTTAGTTTGTCTGCAAAGGCACCCAAACACACCTCCAAATCTCCTGGTACCTATGCTACAAAAATATGTGGCATCGTATCCCCCTACCACTACAGAACTCTGCCGGTTTCCCTTCCTGCTTCTTAAAAACCCACTAGTAGCATTCACAGTTCTATCTACAGGAGCTTCACAGACTTTCCAGCAGGTCATGAGGACAGGAACCTGCTGTGAGTCAGGGGCAAGACACAGGCCCAGCCCTGCGAAGAAGAAAGCAATTTTTCTGAAATTGGAACTTGCAAAGAAGTTTTATAAGCAGGTAATCGCTGGAATTAGAAAGACAAACTCAAAAGTTAGAAAAAAAAGCAACAGCATCCTTCGATTGGATACACAGCATATTCACTTGACAGTCCCCAGCACTTCTTTGGCAATTCATAGCTTCATGTGATTAGGAAAAAGGAGCAATCAAAGTGACTGAACTACAGTAAACAGGCAGCTGCCTGAAGTTTGGGTTTATAATTAATACCTTAGAGATTCAGGTGATATTGACAAAAAACCTCAAAACAAAACATGGCAATCAAAACAGCAATAATATCTAATGCCCCTTAAGATTACTTTTTACTTCTAGAAATGCAACTGTTTCACAAAGGCATTAATTATTACTCTGTTGACACAATTTGAATTAATTTCCTGCTCTATTTCTCAGAGCAACCAACTCAAGGACCTCTACCTAGATATGTATTTCTGACAGTGGTCTGGAATCTGTCCTCCAGCATGTATCCACACATTTATGCAGGACATGCAAACAGCAACACATAATGAAGAAAATGAAGTACTGCCCCTGCACAGGGGAATACTCCTATCACATTCTTACCAAAACCTATGCTATATGGTAGAAAGAAGGCAGCAAGTTTTCCTGTGGAAAATACTTCAGCCTTCCACAATGTGTGGCAGTGCATCCAAGGATACAGGGCACAAAGCTAATAACAAATATAATGAATTCCCTTTTTAAATAGAATGATCAGCTGCTGGACCACCCCAAGCTCCCTTCAACACTGTGTACTGAGGGTACACTATTCCTCCTCAAAGCTGCCAACAGCACTTCCATGCAGACAAGCAAGACAGTGACTGGTATCACCCCTTCCTAGTGAAAATGAAACTTTCTGATGCTTTAGACCACTACAGGTCTGGCCATGCCAGCTTCCAGAAAGCTTCTAGGAGCTCCTGGGAAAGCAGAAGAGGTAAGGTAACTGTTACTTAACAGTTTGAGAAAACATACTGTTGTTGGTAATTTTCATATATGTATATACACATATATGTACACATACATAGATATATACATATATGTGTATATAAGCCTATGACACATGACCTAATATGCTGCTATAAAAATTGCTGAAATACTTTTTCAGTTAAAAAAGCAAAACCAAAATTAGGTAACATCTTGAACCAACCTTTGATTCAACTGATAACTAGTATGCATTATCCTTTTTTTGGGTGTTATACGCAGAAAATAATTATCAGGATAGAAAAATACTACAGCTGAAGGAATAGAAAATACCTCCATTTAGAACAAGCTATGCAGACAGAAAGACTTGTAAAAGCGAAGCCAAGAGAAGATGGGTAGCATGAAGAGCATAGACCTCTGCAGATGTCTGCTTAGGCAGAATTACAGCATGCCACAATGTAGAATATTAATCTTGGCATTTTACTGCTAACACAAAGATAAGGATTTCATCAGCAATGTATAGAGTTGCACTTTTATGACTTTGTTAAGTTTTAAGATTAACTTTACTGGATTTGCTGTTTCCATTATGCACCCAACATATGAAGATACACCAGCTTTTAGTACATGCTCTTAGGTGCAGATTGGATACAAGCCAAAACTGGACAAAACCACTATTTTCTTATTTGCTTGAATGTTTGAATACTTAAATATGAAATAGTTTTATTTCAAAAAAATGGTTATGTGCCCAATCATCAATAAACTACACAAAAGTTCATTTTATAATACACATTTTGAGATTACTGAAAAGAAGTTTATACCTGAAAAAAAAAATCAAGTTGCCCTTTTTTTTTCTTTTACTTGTATCCTTAAACTTTTGGCAAGGAAAATTATTCAGAGTTAAACAGAAACAAAAAAAAATAATGACTTCTTAAAATGTAAAGCATTATAAAGTGAATTTCATTCTAAGTGAAGTTAGACTTCATTCATTCTAAATAGACTTTTTTCATCCTAAATAAGGTTGAAGTCTTAACTTGACTCACTTTAATGAATTACTTCACTAGAAAATGGAGTAATGTCCATTTTAACATTACCTAAAATAAAAAAGGTTTTAAAAAGAATTTATAGGAAACATACACCATTTATACTATTTACCTTGACAACAAAGACAAAGCCAACAAACAGCATTCTCTCCACAGTGCACAGAAGCACACTGTTTAGAAAGTAATGTTCAGTTCAAAATTAAGCAAAAGTTGTACTGCATTAAATAGCCAGGCTGCTGCCAGAGATTCTCTTGCCCTTCTTAGACAGGTGGATCCATGATGTAGTATTTTATGTCCATATTAGTGTTTTAATAACCACAGAAACAGTCTCTACATGAAAATGAAATGTTATTAAGATGCTGTGTTTTTTTACAATTTTATACTGTGTAGTAGTAAAATCAAAAGCCTCTCTAAATCATGAAGAAAAGCAGGCTAAGAGTAGTAATATGACAAGGGAATTCACATTTTGTCCTTTTTTGTAAAGCACAGGCACTGAGTGCAGTATTTTATTAGGCATTACTTTTTTTTAACCTTCTTTTGGATATTTATTGTACAAAGGATTTTTCTTTAATTACTAATGCATTAAAAACCTTGATTTGGAAAAACAAAAGCCATATAAGGTTTATTATTAGGCAATGTAGAATACTATACCTCAATGTTTTAAAGCACATCCAGTCATCAATATGTTTCTCACTTGGGTGGGAGAAGTCTTAAAGTTCAGACTAAACCATATTATCCAAAAAGCCCACAGCCCAAATAAATCAAAATACTTTCCCAGAAGAGTACAAAAATGAAATTTTCCTCCTCCTGTTTTTCCTCACCTCCAACCTTTTGGAAACATTTCAGTCTTTTAAGTTTCACAATCTGCATTCCATCTATGGGACTGATTTATACCCGGAGAGAGAGGGAGGGAAGATAAAGACTAAACCAGGAATCTAGCTTTTCTCTTAACTGCTACTACTCCATGAACATTAAAAAAATAAATAATTTCTACCTAGACTCTAGCACTTTTTTTGGAAAATAAGTTTAACAATATTCATATTCTGGACATACCCTATTTGAGTATTTCTATTCTTCATCTACTGAGAGTGACCACTGAGATTTCTTACTTTATACAGAAATACTGTGCATTATGGAAGAGTTCATGTTTTTTGTTAGTCTAATGCATTTAAACTAGCTTTAATACAACTTACACACAAGATTTCATTGTCCAATGATCATCTGGGATCACAGGTAACATCTAAGAGATACTGTGCATTATTAAAAATAGCTTTGAACACCAATAAAATAAAATTATTGCAAGCACCTTAGAATACTCCCATAGTGAATTAAAATACTCAAGTAAAAATGAAAAAACTTGGTCAGATATTATGTTAGGGATATTACATGTATGATATTTAATACTGTAAATATGTCCTATAAGATATACAAACGATAAGGAGGAAAAATTGTAGTTAAAAGACTAAATTTTCTTGCCAGACATGTGAGCACCTTCAATATCCTTGGGAAGAATCACGTAATATCACATTCACCAAAGAATCAATCTGGTAGCATGACTTGCCAAAAGACAAGAGGAGGATTTACTGGAATTTGCTATAACCTGCTACATTGAATTTTATGGGTTTTATTTAATGACATCAGACAAGCCAAACCATGAAAACAAAGACTACGGAAAAATTCTGTTCTGTATTATAAGCAGTGATACTACTGTTGTAATTTATATTCCATAGTATATTGTAGTGGTAAAGTTATTGTTGCCAGGCAACATCATCTAAATGGTAGCATTTTACTTATATGACTCTTCTCATGTACTGAAGTTTAACAAGTTAAATTGCTTTCTGGAATTACATCATGACATAAGAAAGCTAGCGATACCAGAATCACGGAAAGCAAGTTCACTCTTATCTCAAGTAAACTATATGCAAGCAACAAATACTCAGCTAATCCTCCACTGCAATAAAGATCACTCTCCAAATATTCTCCCTTTAACAGAACTGTCTTTACAACTAAAAACTTGTGTTCCCTCATCTTCTATTAACTAAGGCACAGCACTTTCAAAAGGCAAAACCCCCATCAAAACAGAGCTGCTGAAGGCAGACAGGAAAAAGAAAAATAGTTAATATGAAAACTTGCATAGCTTTAAACTAAAGGAACAGAAAAATAATTTATTATTAGAAGTTCACAGTCTTTAGTTGATCTTCCCATGAAAAATACACCAAGCCTATCAAAAAAAAAAAAAAAGGCAGAAAACAATTCATTCCATTTCCTAATGTTCCTAACACACTCCTGGCAGTGTTCAAAACCAGGCTGGAGAGAGCCCCGGGCAACATGGTCTAGTGTAAGGCACACCTGCCCACAGCAGGGATGTTGGAACTAGATGGATCTTAAGGTCCTTTCCAAGCCTAACCATTCTAGGATTCTATGATTCTTGCCCTTCAAATGCACGTTTATGATTTACATCTTCGGAAAAAGAAAAGCATTTCTTATGCTTCAGAGATTTACTATTTAACTCCTGATACAGGATTTGTTATGTCCTCTGGACCGAAGCAGGCCTTTACTATGAAGCTGATCTAGCACCAGCCAGTTGTACTATGCCCAAAACTCCTAATAAAGTTCTAATTAACATAAAGGGACTCATACAGACACATTTCCATTCCCCACTGTCAAACAAATATATAATAAAGACTACAGAGAAATCATAGAATCATAGAATAGTTAGGGTTGGAAAGGACATTAAGATCATCTAGTTCAAACCCCCCTGCCATGGGCAGGGACACCTCACACTAAACGATGTCACCCACAGGCTCATCCAACCTGGTATTGAACATTGCCAGGGATAGAGCATTCACAACCTCCCTGGACAACCCATTCCAGTGCCTCACCACCCTAACAGGAAAGAATTTCCTCCTTATATCCAATCTAAACTTCCCCTTTTTAAGTTTTAACCCGTTACCCCTTGTCCTACCACTACAGTCCCTAATGAAGAGTCCCTCCCCAGCATCCCTATAGGCCCCCTTCAGATACTGGAAGGCTGCTATGAGGTCTCCACGCAGCCTTCTCTTCCAGGCTGAACAGCCCCAGCTTTCTCAGCCTATCTTCATATGGGAAGTGCTCCAGCCCCCTGATCATCCTTGTGGCCTCCTCTGGACTTGTTCCAACAGCTCCATCTCCCTTTTTATGTTGAGGACACCAGAACTGGTGTCTTTTGGACTAGATGATTTTTTGAGGTCCCTTCCAATCTCTAACATACTGTAACTGCACACAATACTCCAAGTGAGGTCTCACAAGAGCAGAGTAGAGGGGCAGGATCACCTCCTTCGACCTGCTGGTCACACTTTTGATGCAGCCCAGGATACGGTTGGCTTTTTGGGCTGTGAGCGCACACTGAAGCCGGCTCATGTTCATTTTCTCATTGACCAACACCCCCAAGTCCTTCTCCTCAGAGCTGCTCTGAATCTCTTCTCTGCCCAATCTGCAGCTGTGCCTGGGATTGCTCCAACCCAGGTGTAGGACCTTGCACTTGGCATGGTTAAACTTCATGAGCTTGGCATCAGCCTACCTCACAAGCATGTCAAGGTCCCTCTGGATGGCATTCCTTCCCTCCAGCATATCAACTGAATCACACATCTTGGTGTCATTGGCAAACTTGCTGAGGGTGCACTCAATCCCACTGTCCATGTCAGCGACAAAGATGTTAAACAAACCGGTCCCAACACTGATCCCTGAGGACCACTCACTACTGGTCTCCAGCTGGACACTGAGCCACTGACCACAACTCTTTGTGTGCGGCCATCCAGCCAGTTCTTTATCCACCAAGTGGTCCACCTATCAAACTGATTTCTCTCCACTTTAGAGACAAGAGTGTCATGTGGGACAGTGTCGAACGCTTTGCACAAGTCCAGGTAGATGACATCAACTGCTTTACCCCTGTCCATCAGTTCTGTAGCCCCATCATAGAAAGCCACCAAATTGGGTCAGGCAGGATTTCCCCTTAGTGAAGCCATGCTGGCTGTCACCAAGCACCTTGTTGATTTTCATGTGCCTTAGCATGCCTTCCAGGAGAATCTGCTCCAAGATTTTGCCAGGCATAGAGGTGAGACTGACTGGTCTGTAATTGCCCGGGTCATCCATTTTCCCCTTTTTCCAGTCGTCGGGAACTTCCCCTGACTGCCATGATTTCTCAAATATGATGGACAATGGCTTAACAACTTCATTAGCCAGCTCCTTCAAGACCCATGGACTTGTGCACATTCAGATTTTTAAGATGGTCTTGAACCAGTTCCTCTCCTACAGTCGGCCCAAGGTCTTCATTCTCACAGTCCCTGCATCTGCCTTCCAAGACTTGGGTGGTGCAGTCAGAGCCTTTGCCAGTGAAGACAGAGGCAAAGAAGTCATTCAGAACCTCAGCCTTCTCCAAATCCTGTGTAGCTAGTTCTCCTGAGAGCTTCCTGAGGGGGCCCACATTCTCCCTAGTCTGTTTTTTTATTGGCTATGTACCTATAGAATCCCTTCCTGTTATCCTTAATATCCCTAGCCAAGTTTAATTCTAACTGGGCCTTAGTTTTCCTAACCTGGTCTCTAGCTTCCCAGACAATAACCCTGTACTCTTCCCAGGCCACCTGTCCTTGCTTCCACTTTTTATAAGCCTCTTTTTTCATTTGAATTTTCCTCAGCAGCTCCTTATCCATCCAAGGAGGTCTCCTGGCCCTCCTGCTGCACTTCTTTCTAGTTGGGATGCAACACTCCTGAGCTTGTAGCAGGTGATCCTTGAATATCAATCAAGAGACTTGGGCCCCCCTGCCCTCTAGGCCTATATCCCATGGACCCTTACTAAGCAGGTTCCTGAAGAGGCCAAACTCTGCTCTTTTGAAGTCCAGGGCAGTGAGCTTGCTGCACGCTCTTCTCACTGTCCTGAGGATTTCAAATTCGACCATCTCGTGATCGCTGCATCCAAGGCTGCCCTGGAGCGTCACATTTCCAACAAGCCCTTCCCTCTTGGTGAGCACGAGGTCAAGCATGGCACCTGTTCTTGTCGGCTCAAAATCAGTTAAGACATTAAAACTCTCAGAACATGAATCCAGAAAACGCACACACTGGTCTCATATAGTCACAATAACCATACCTTGTTTTCAACAGCTCAATTATGGAACATTTTCTATCATATGTTTTAACTTTATTTTAGAAAAGAATTCTGTATCTGGCTGGCACATAATACACCATGCTTCTTCTGACATAGCCATTAGCCAAGAATCTTCCTCTCCTATTTAGTAGTTAAAACTCTAGGCACCACTTGAAATGGAAATGACTACTTAGTTTCAAATTGGGGAAACTGAATAAAGCAAATGAAGACCATTCAGAAGCATGAATAATCAATCAAGAGCTTGGAAGCAATGGCTTTTTCCTGTACAAATTTTAGTCTTCAACAGATATGAAAGCGATCTTGCTCTGTAAGATCAACAGTAGGAACAACACAACCATCAATGGGATCTGAATTTTTTCTATGACTTCTAAGATTATCTTACTTTAACACCACAACTGCTTATACTAGATTACTATTCTGTAGGCATGAGTGCTATTATACTCAGTTGACTCAGCATTTTAATCACTAATTTTCCAGAGGTACAATGCTGAAAGTATAAGAGACTTGATACCAAATTCAAAATAACATCATGCCACCTTTTACTGATTTACTGATTTCTGTGACCTCAAGAGTTGCAAAATTTGCTACCAGCTCCCTTTCAAAGCAGTATTTCTGTAAAAAACACACAAAATGCATGATATCTGAACAGGTTATTGTACTGTACCTGATTTCCATGCAGATCTAAAACATCAAGATTTTTTAGGTTGTCCAGATTTGAGATCTTCTTTATTCTGCAAGATTTCAATTATGACACAATTATTTTTCATATTAGATAAAATGTATTATTCATTTTCCAGCTAATACAACACTTGGCCATTTGTTCCTGCCTACCAAGAGTAACAGAAGAATAAAAAAGTTCTGAAACGGGTTAAAAAAAAGAGTTTATGCCTTTAACTATCACATTCCTTTCTGTCATTAATGTAATAGCAGCAGTATGTACATAGTGCTTCTAGGAAGATGAAAAGGGAATTAATACTTGCACCACTTGAAAACAATATTGACAATCAACCTATCCAGATACCTAAATAAAAGTAACAGTTCCCACACACATTATTATTAGCGAACAGCTAATTCCAAGCCAGAAAGACTGCAGCAACACAAGCTTTTGACAGTTTGAGATTCAGAACACAGAATTCTCCCCCATATCTCCCCAAAACCCCAGGCCAACAATGAAACATGAACAAAAAACCACCACATACAATCAAACAAACAAACAAAAAAAACAAAACAAAACAACCAAAACAAAACTGAAAGCCACTGGCCATTTCTAGACAATACAGACCTCTAGATTTGGCACTATTTCTTCTCCTACTGTACAGCTTCATTGTCTTAAAACTTTTCTGCCCTGTCCTATCTTCTCAGGTTCCAAACCTACGTTATTATGTACTCAACAGCATCATCTACTGGCTGATGATATTAAACATCATGTGTATTACACATTTTTTTCAAGACTAACCAAAGATCACACATCTATCTGAAAACATCTATCATCTAGCTGAAAACACACTGCTAACAGCTGTGTCTGATCTGTAATCATTTATGAGAAAGTCTTGTCCTACCTTAACCTCTAAACCATGCTTATATGTAAACAAAGCATACAGCACTCTATGTAGTTATGATTTGGACAGTAATTCCTTAAAATTACTGTTCCCATGCCCAAACATTTTGCTATACACAAAATTAATTTCTACAGGTGAGATCTGTAATATAAAACCTATTATCACTGTCCTTGATCAGAATAAGCATTACTTAGCAACAACTAAACCATCAGTGTGTTATATGCATTGTTCTCAGACAAAAGCTGAAACACAGCACTGCACCAGCTACTAGGAATAAAACTAAGTGTTCACAGCTGAACCCAGGACAGCTCTAATAAGATACAGCACAATTGCAAATTGCCAGTTTTGAATGCAGGCTGAATTAGGAGATGCATTCTTTCTAATCTGCACATGACTGAAGTTTGTTTACCAGTTCTTCCTTTATTGAATATAAAGAAAATAAAAAAACTGAACAAAATTAAAGCAGAAACCTTAGATGTGTTAGCAATTCCATAGATACTTCTATTAAATTAAAGGCAACAAGATTTGAACTGTACCTTTAGAAAGTAATACAACTAGCATATTGTATCCCCAACAGAATAGAATCAATAAATAAGCAATAAAATCCATGATTCAGCTGCCTGATTTTTTTTCCTAAAACAAACACGTCAGGCAGAAATATTTTTATAGGTTAAAGAATCAACAAATACTGCAGGTGATGGGAAAAGAGATTCCACCTGCCACAAAAATATGAGAACACATACTAAATAGTCAATCAGAACAGAAGATGAGATGAATATACATAAATGATTTCAGAACTGTTGCTAAAACTTATATAAGAAAGGAAGCTTATGAACAACATTAGGAGCAAAAACTGTGTGCTTTCTCAGTGGGATTGCTAACACTTAGCTAATGTTAGGGACCAGGTCACTGGTCACACAGCCAATTCCAAAACTCTGTAAGTAACAGAAACACCTCACAGTTGCTACACCACAAAGAAGTAAGGTGCTTTAAGTTAGTTTTATTAATGTTACCTGTTCTTTCCCAACAAAAGGACTCTTAGAGATCTCAGAGTTGAAACCCCACTTATTTCTTCTATCTGGTTATCATACAAATCTAAGAAAACAAGATGCTGCAGATTAGAAATATTTTGGATCCGGGTTATAAAGTTATGTTGGAAATTCAATAAGCGAAGATGATCTTCCCCATCAATAACTGGGCACACTGTCAGTTTTTGCCTGGAAGGAAAGAGAAACAGAACAACCCCTATGTAAGTAACAAACTGGTAACCCACCTTCTGCTCACCCATTCTGACTGGACCAAGAAAGTATTTTAATTAGTTTGCTAATTAAATTCAGTAAAATAAGGCAGTAACTCCTTACCATAAAAGCCAAAACAAAACCAAGAACCCCTAGCGTGAAAATATAGTAGAAGTGTTTCCAAAATTCTCTGAACCTCTGTCCTCTTAAGAGATTTGCATGCTACATGGAAACTACACACAAGTCGCACATTATGACCACATTAACAGACACAGCCTGACAATTTTTTATTTTTTCATCAGATCTTTTCATCAGCTTGCCCAGATCAGAATTCAGTATTCTATATCTATGCACTTTTTCTTTGGTTTACAGAACTTTACATCTGAAATACAAACACATGTAATACTAAGTGTTCATGTGCAGAGTAAAAGATCCAGGAAATTGTGCTAAAATAATTATTATTTTAGGATTATTCCAGAAGGAGCCCTACTAACCTGACAAAATTTTTTGGACTACACAAACTTACCCCCAACCAAACAAACAAAAGAAGTTCTACAGTTAGTACATCTGATTAGAACTAATGGAGACATTCCTATACATTATGTTCGTGACCTTGGATTCGATAGTTAAGCTACTTCTTCTGTTTACACTGAAAAGCCCTAACTGCCTTAGACTACTGCTGTATAGATATATTCATCACAAGGACACTCATACAAAATTTCTCTATGGGACACAGTTCTTAAACATACACAAAAACAACCAACAAAAACAACCCTCCCACTTATACCACTGACCACAGGCATTACCATCACTTCAGACCATCAGACACAAGAGTTGCAAGCTATGGCATTTGCACTCCACAACCTTCTCACCTTTCCAGCGTAAGTCTGTCACAGTTCAGTATTTTTTCTTCAGCACTGCGATGCAATACAGGAAATGTTATTGATGAACTGCTCCCAAAATTCGTGTTATCTATCAAGAAATCATACAGAGACTATATGAACTACTACTTTGTAAAATCATTTCATTAAC
Organism: Neopsephotus bourkii; assembly: GCF_033783945.1. Taxonomy (NCBI): domain Eukaryota; kingdom Metazoa; phylum Chordata; class Aves; order Psittaciformes; family Psittacidae; genus Neopsephotus; species Neopsephotus bourkii. The sequence continues at coordinate 6,383,956 of NW_026900826.1, forward strand.
TACAGATAATAAAAGCAGGATTTTCTTCCTTATTAAAAGTAAAAAGTTACACAGAACAGGAAAGTGCTTTTTGTCCTTATTCAGTACTTTGTAAGTTTTCTTTATCTTTTTTTCCTGCTACATCCCTTTACATCCTCTTTCCAAAGCACATCCATTTGTTCCATTTTTGAGATATGTTTCTCAACAATCTATTGTAAGCAGATGATTTCATAGATGGTTTTGTTTTGGTTAGAATTACCCAATGGTGTTTTAAGGCAAGGTTGTATAATTTGTTTAAGGTTGTATAATTTGTTCCAAATTGATACAATGTCAGTATCTGAACTTGAAGAAGACAGTATCTAACTTAAGATGAACTGAAAGACACAGATCAAGTAGATGTTGATAGAACTAGAAACTAAAGCACCAAAATACTGAAACAGTCCCAGTGAGCCACAAACAAATGCAGTCTTTTTAAACTAAGTGTGTGCAATTCCTGGTAATCATTGGTATTATATTTCACTCCACTATCAAGAAACCAACAGCCCTTTAAAACATATTGACAAAGCTATCCATCTTCATCTATTTTGTTAAAATGGAGGGAAGAAGGAAGATGGCTAAAAATACCTGCAAGATAGATCAACAAATGGGTTCTGTGAGCTCTGGCATTTTTGGAAACATGGTCCACTGAAAACTATCAGTCAAAAAATAGAATATTGTGCCTGCATACTACCACAAAAACAGAGCATCTTCTATCAGTTTGCTCCCAACTCCCCCATTCTTTTTCTTTTCCATCAAATAAATCAAGTATGTTAATGGAAAAACATTAATTCTTCAATAAACAAAGATAACTGCTCTACTATTACATACAGTGAGTTCATTGTTGTCTAGAATATGCTATTAGAAGACATCTACTTAAGTAAATCCTTTTGTTGTTCAGTCTAGAATCTTTTCAGTGCTATCCTCTAATATTTTATCACTAGCTACTCTAACAAACAAATATAATAACTAACATTCTCTACCTATCCTTCAAAGTGAATAAAACTGGAAGGAAAAAAAAAAGAGATAATCGAGACCAAAAGCAATCAATTAACACTGTTGCAAAAGCCTTAAATGAGTTACGTTGCAGGTTTTTAAGCCAATAAACATAAAACTGGAAATGAAGACCTAAAAATCATGACATGATGGCATGACCTGATGGCAAGTACAGTGACTTTTATCTTCTAATGTCATCTTCCTAAAAACATGTATGAAAGATCCCTATTCCTGGCCTCTCATTGAAAAAGGGTTTATAAAAGCTGGTATTTAAATACATACATTATATATTGGAAATTATTTCTAGTGGCTTCCCAACAATGATCTATTAACCATTCTTAATACTCTAAGGTAACAGTAGGCAACACTTGCTGTTCAAGCTGTACATTCTGACAACCAGAAAACGCACATCTTATAGGCAATAACTTTTAATAAGACTCCCAGTATTAAAAGAACAAAAACAAAAAGACTAAGAAGATGAGAGGACAAGTTTTCACTGTTACCTAAAGCATGTGAACTGATACTGTGGCTGCTTTGTCGAGATCTGGACTTTGTAGGTGTGTGGATAGAAGTCTCGACAAGTCCCGATAAAGAACCTGTATTCTGCTTCAACTCCAAAGTAGAAAGTTCTGTAAGACTGGATGGTACTGGAAGATATAGCTGCTTATTACGCACCAAAGGACTTAATAATCTTTGGTCTCCTGTGCAGGGAACAAAATCAAACCACAGACTTGCATCCACTCTGTAAGTTGCATAACATCCCTAGAAATCAACCCATCCTGAACAGCTGTTCATCTTTATTTTTTACCAGAAAGAATAAAGAATTGTCATAGTATTTAAATTGATCTGCTACCCAGTCAATCACTGTTTTCATAAGACAGAGAAGCAGCAGTGTGTCAAGAAGTGTTGTGTGTCGAGGCTCTTTCAGGCTTCAGCACAGTTAGCAGTGGTATCACCAACTATATTGCTTTTCAAGGCCAAAAGCACACAAGCACAATAGGAAAACCCTTTCTTCGTATCAGGGTTAGGAATTAGAAACTAATTTTGTTAAACACACAATAACAAGTTACAGTAGAAAACTGCATGGCTTCTGAGGGAATGTATCGTAGGGCACTCGACAGACTGTGGCTTTACAGGCAGAAGATGTCATTCCATGGGCAGAATGAGGGACAAAAAGTGATGAGAAAAACCATCTGCATTAGGCAGTAGAAGGATAACAGGTTCAGGACATGACAAAGCAGTAATTATATTGAATTACTGTAACCAATTACGAAAAGGTGTCACTCATATATTCTAATCATAATTCAGTCTTTCTTTACTATTCAGTTAATCAAGAGAGATACAAAAGACAAACAAACCAAACTCTACTGAATATCACCTTGCCTTCCCAAATAGTTTTTTTCCAGATCATGCTGCAGAAGTCTACTGTGGAAAGATGACTGTTCTTTATTTATCCTGAATTCAAACTGTAACAAGACAAATGTTAAGTTATTCAAAGCAGATGACATCTTTAAACAAACACAACCTTAGTTAACAACTGATTTTTTCTAAAAAAACCTTGCAAACACTTTAAAAAAGTAACTGTTCCAGTAAAACCAGTAAAAATTCTATTGAAATACTATGATTGAACAGTTTCACTGTTGGAAACCAAAAGAAAAACATTAGAGTTACCTTGTCATTCATCTGCAGTAGATTAAATAAGGGGGAAAAAATCCCAAACCACCACCCATTAAGGAATATCACAATTACAGGAGCAAGAAGTACAGATGAAAGCATAAGAAATTGTATATAAAGTTTACAACAGGCTATAGCACATCCCCATGGTTTTACTTTGTGTATCTTTAATAGGATGAAATAAATAACCAAAATACTATAAGGTATTATATTAAAACATATCAACATATTGTTACTGAAAAGGTAATTCTTATCTGAAAGCCTACAAAACCTGGCTGCACAATATGACTGCAATAATTACTGTAACTGTTACAGAGAAAGTAATAATTACTGGTTTGCTTTTATCTGCTATTGATGAGGTCTGGATAACCAGCTGAAGACCACAATTATTAACCTGCAAGTCAGAAGACACAGATTACATTTTTCGAAAACACAGAAAGATCTAATATTTTTAAAGATGTAGGCATTTACAACAGCAAAATATCCCAAGACAGAACTATTCTGAAGAATACATCAATTACACTACATAACACTAGATAATTTATTTTTTAAATTATTTTAGTTTCAAAAATGTACTGAAAGCATGACTTTCATGGCTATGTTATCCTCATTACAAGGAAAGCAAGTGCTTACGTTTAAATATGAGATTTTTAATTTTTTTAAGGCAAAACGTACTAGTCTTTAATAAGATTTCTATGACAAAATACAGCACCTACCTTCTAAATAATCAAAAGGTCTAACAGAAATATTTAGCCAAGTGACTTATATATCTACTTCCCAGCGAATACCAGGAGGCATACAAGTAACACAAGGGAAGCCAGTCACGACACAGCGAACTCCCGCCGCTCCACTTGCAGCGCTGCCCTTATGGGGCTCCACCAGCCGCCAAACCTCTTCCCGCCAAGGCCCGCCCTCAGCCGCTCTCAGCCCCAGCCCGGCCGGCCACACTCGGCCCCACAGCACCGGGGCAGGACCGCGCCCTCAGAGACGCCGCTACCCCGCCCAGGGCCCACCCTTCTAGGGAGCGACAAGGCTCGCCCAGAAGCGGCATGTAGCCGCGGGACACCACCGGTCCGGACCCCGCACACCAACGGCCGAGGAACGGGAGGAAAAGAGATGGTTGTCACGCATCGCCCCCTCACAGCGGCACCTACCGGGCCGGGCACAGCCCGAGGGGCCCTGCTGGGCCGGCACTTGCTGGGCACCATGCGAACCTCAGCACCTCACACCACCTCACACCTCCGCGACAGCCACCGCCCCTGTCGGAAATCGCGCCGCCGTTACCAGGGGAACAGCCGCTTCCGGCCCGCTCTCGGCAAGCCTCACCCCTGCCTCACTTGCAGGGAAATGGCGGGAAGCCGTGAGGCGGTGGAAGGGATCACGACCATCCTGCTGTCACCGGTGCCTGCTCCGGCGGCGATGCTCGGCATCCGCCGCCCGGCGAGGCGGCCTCAGGTACGGGACTGAGGGTAGGGTTCGGGAGGGTGCAGAGCAGGTCTCTCACGGGCGTGGCGGTTCCTCCCGACCCCCACTAGTAAAAAGACGAATACGGTTACATTTGTCTGAATTGTAAACGCAAGTGACTGTGTATGAAAAGGCAAGAAGCCGGACGTACCGTCCAGGTTCCTGTTCTGCATCAACTTGCCACGAAATGGGAGGCTGTGTGTGGTGAGCCTGGGCTCTCGGTCACCCGCAGTGTGCCGAGCCCAGCGGCTCCGGGTCAGTGCCTCAGTCCTGGGCAGGGCTGACACGGCAGTTCTCTCTGTGGCAGCCCTGCCAGACCCACAGGTGGGTCGTGGACGTTTTTAATAAACGCAGCAAGAGATTAGTGGCTGGAAAAGCCACGGCGTGGCTGTGTATGGAAGGGCTGTGAATTGCCCACGTTAATTCTCTCAACGTTATTAATGTACTATAAACATTGACGAGGCCAAAGACCAATTCTGTTGCAGTGACCACTGGTAAAGCAAAAAACCCCGGATCTAATGTCCTTCCTTATAAAATCAAGTTCACTTAACCTTGACAGAAGGATTCATCAGGTGAACTGTCTCTCTCACTTACTTTAGCTGTAGCATAAAATAGTTCTTTGCTCATAGCAGTCCTGACCTTGTTCCTACCTATGGAGGCAAACAACTCCCATGAACTCAAATACAAAATCAGTCCCCAAATCCCTGTATGCACCATCTCATAAAATGCATATTTTTTGTGTTTGTATTTCTGCTCCCACCGAAATCAATACTGAAGTGATGTGCTACCCAAGGCTTATTACAAAATGCTGTTCTATTAGCAGAGAATTAAGAGATGTGGTTAGTGATGGGTGTAAGCGTATTTCATAAACAAAATATTTCGTTGCTTAAAGCATGTTAAAAAATAAGCCAAACCAGTGAGGCAGCGTGTTAGTTCCAGTATGTGTTCATGCCAGCACATCTGACTCATGAGGACTGTTTGTCACAGTGATGGGAAGAACTGGCGTCAGAGTGCAGTCTCACTTTTTTGTCCATCCAGACTTTTAAGACAAAAACATTGCAGCAATACAGTGGAGTACATTTCAGATAATTTGTACAGACAGATTGTACAGACAAAACCAAGGATGCCATAAACAAAGTGATGACTTAAAAAACCCAACCGGCATTTAGCAGTTTAGGTTCAGCTAATATTGAAAGAGCAAGCTTCCCTGACTGAAGAATGAATACTTACACTGTAAATTGAAATGCTTTAGATTCTAATCCTGAAAATGTGAATGCTGATTTCACTTTAAAGAGCTGAAACAGTTCATTGAAATATAGTGCAGTAGTTTTACACTCAAATAAATCAATATATGTTTGAGAAAAGGGGCCTCTATTTTAATAACTATACAGAGGAATGGTTTTATTCTGTGTAAGTACCATACAGAATTATGGAGAAGTTCTCTACCAAAATAATGTATCCACTCATGTCTTTGTTCTCTCGGTTTTCTTATTTCCAAATCTTACCTTAAGCGTTTAAAACTACACCCTAGCATCACCTTTTTGAATTTCTTAAAACGTGACGCTCTAGTCCAGACATAGAAGTGCAGCCCCGCGGCTGTACAGGGAGATGCGAACCTGGGACGCAGCTCTCGGGTGCGGAGCCCGTTGTTTTCTGTTGAAATAGAAGCAGTCCCAAGTCAGTGCTCAGCGGTAAAGACTCCAGCTGGGCGGCTTGCCCGGGCCCTGCGGGCAGCGTCGCTGGAGGAGGGACGGACCCTCCCGCTGCCGCGCCGGGGAGCGCCCGGGGAGCGGAACCGGGAGCACCGCCCCAGCGCTGCCGCCTCTTCAACAGGAGAGGACCGGGAGAGGAGGGGAGGCGGGTGACGGCTGCTGCAGCCCAGGGTATCGCTGCTGCGCGGCGGCGGCGGGCTGAGCCTGAGCGCCATGGCCCAGCGACAGCCGGCCACCACAGGGGACCCCGAGGCGGCGGAGACCGGGACTGGGGACGCCGGCTCGGAGCTGGCAGCGGGGAATGGCCCCGTGCAGATCCGAGTGTCAGTCCTGGCTGCCGGAGAGGAGGAGGAAGCGGAGGAGGCAGAAGGGGAGGACGGCAGCGAGTCGTGCCCGGCGGCGCGGGGCGGCGGCAGCTGCAGCGAGGAGGACTCGGGGCGGTGCGGGCGCTCCAGGTGAGCCCGCCGGGGCGCGGGCGGGCACCAGCGGGGAAGGGGCCCAGCGGCGAAAGCGTTTCCCTGCGGGCCTCGTTGAGCGGGGCCGGGGCCGCCGCCGCCAGCACTCACGTAACGGTGCGGCCGCAGCTGATGCAACGGCAGTGGGGATGGGTGGGAGACGCTGCAAGTCCTCCAGCGGTGACGCCGGCCCGCCGCTGGGCGGGATATGTCCGCTGCGGCGGTGATTCCCCCCCAGGCTGCGAGTGCTCACCCTTCCCACGGCAACAGCCGGGGCCGGGCTGCGGGCGGCTGCCCGGAGCTGCGGGAGGAGCGGGATATGGCTTCCACTCAGCGGGAAGTGCCGGGCTGTGGTGTCCTCGAGATTTCCATTTCACGGCCTTTGAAAGGGCTTTCGGCTTGGTTGGTTGGTGATGTGTTTTGCGTTGGATTTTGTTTTTCTTCAGTTGAATTAAGGCATGGACAGCCAGATCCGTTCGGTGGTTTTGGAAACAAGTTGTCGAGGCATGAAATCAAGATCAGCTTAAATGCAGGAGAAACTACCACTTCATAATCGACTCAACACTTTGCTTACTGATAATGCCAATAGTGCTGTCTGTATTTAATAAGTTGCAGTTGGTGATTACCAATGCCTAAAGTTGCTTTGATGCCTACTAGTATATCTTACTTGTAAAAGGCACTATCTAGGATAGAGACAGTTGGAACTTAATGCTGGAAATCACATTTCCATATAGTGCTTATTAATACAATACCTTATTCTTTTGGAGACTTAGCAAAATCATGTCAAAAGGTTAGACCCTATCCAGAAAATATATTGTTTGTGACTTTTGATATTTAAAACCCCAAATCTATTCTCCATACAGATATGTTTAGTTTCTTGGGTAGCCAGATGAGTCATGGTGTTAAAAGGTTGGTTTTCAGTCTGTCTTGTTTTGACAAGCATATCTATCACAAAGCTCGGAACAAAGTAAATGAAAGTTGTAAATGAGGCTTTTTGTGTGTGTGTCAGTGTTGACTGACATTGCTTTATCAACTACTTTTGCAGTAGAGTTCATACCCTAGAGGTATTACCAGTTGTTCATTACTATGAATTAATACGAAGCTAGTTACAAATTTCCACATTTGCTGTAGGTGGAACTTCTGCAGAGTACTTAGTGAGGACTGTTGTAAGAGCTGATCTTTGCAAACATGCGTTACAAATACATGCAAATTCTCTAAAAAAACCCTGTAAACTCCATCCTGAATCAAAGGTCAGCTTTTCTTAGCAGAGTGTGGATACATAAAAATGCCTAAATGTTATAAATACTAGTTCTGAATCCATAGTGAATGAAAACGAGAAGTAGTACGGTCAGGGAATATAATGAATGAAAAATAAACACTTAACCTTGTTCTTTCTTCCTTTGGAAACCAGCATGCACAGCTCCATTAGCAGTTGAATATTTTTTTTTTTACTGTCTTAATCATAACTTCATCTGTTACCCTCCACTTCCAGCATTGTCACATAAATCATTTTTTTTGCTTTCTCACTCTTGTCATTTCTTTGAACTGTACCTGTCAAGTGGCTAGGGAGAATTTAACAAGGAGAATTCTAGGATTGTGTGAGTGAATATACATGTATACCCGAATGTATTGCCTTATCATCAGAAGAACCATTATAATGTAAATAATTCATTAGCATCAAAAAGCCCGTTCCCAGAGAGCTGCTTGTCACACCTGGGAGCACATTCCCTGCGCAGAGCCCATTGACCTGAACAACATCTTCATGTGTATCAGAACCACCTGCCTAGGCAGTGTTTGTGCCTTTGTCCCAGCATGGGCAGCACATCTATCAGCATTACAATCACAGTCTACAGTTTGTCTCCAGGACAAAATTGCCAGAAGTCAAGGGAATTCAGTAGCCTGCATCCTCCCTGCAAGAGTGCCCTCAGAGGGGTCTAGTGTGATGCCTGCTCCCTTGTTTAATGATTTCACAAGCTCTGCAAAAGCCATTTAAGACAATTTGGGGGAAATGTGTGGCTCCTCCTTAAACAGAAGCTTTCATGATGGCCTCACAGCAAAACTAGACTGCAAACAGCTTTAAAAAATGACTGCCTTAAGCTGAACTCATGATTATGGATCTTATAGTAACAGTTATGGCAGTAGTCTGTGGGTGAACTATTTGCTTCACTGCTAGATGACAATTTAAGTAGTCATTTCTATTTCAGCAACAGACATGTTGCTGTAACTGTCTGTGCCAAGAAGTTTATCTCAAATTCGTGGCTGCACTGTCTTCTTTTTTTTCTGAAGAGGATGCTCAGTAGTGCTCCATTTCACACAGATACCTAGGACAGCATGATGGGAGGGGGAGAGAGGAAATGAAAATGACTTCTTAGCAACCTGCAGATGTGTGCATATACAGCTTTTCATGAGATATCTGAGCTGCTGCTGCACCAAAATCCTTAATTTGAAACATACAGTTTAAGCCCCTTGGTAAACTGCTAGTTAAGTTACTCTGTCGCTCTGGAAGTCACCTGGAAGACGATAGTCCTGTCAGTCTGTCTTATTCCCTGGATACTGGCTCCTGCATTCGTGCAGTGAAGAGACTTGAAAAATCATGATTGCATTAAATTGGAATTCACCGGTAGGTGACACTACTTACGAAGCACATCAAGGTCTAGTCTACATTTAATAGCGTCATACTGAAAAACAAAACACTGTCGTGAGAAGAACTTTGTGTAGTACCAAGTGCTTGTGCACCTGCATTTCATGTTTTGGCATAGGATTTAAGTTGGCAGTGTTTTCAAGCTGCTAGTGTATGTCTCATTGTTCTACATTGAGATCATCTTTTGGAATGAGCTCAGGAACTTGACTCCTTGTGCTGACTGGAAAGCTGCATCCTCTGAGCTAGCCTCCTGCCTCAGATGGATAGGGTGATACCTGTTCAGTGCCTACCTATAAAGTAAGTTGGAATCAGCATTACAGTTACATCTTTTAATTTTAAAATAGTAATTGAATCCACTAATATAAGATGAAGATCTGTTAATAAAATTATATTTAACTGTTTTTCAGTGGTGGGGAGAATGATGACGACTCTGACCAGAACTGGAAACCACCAGAAAATAACCTGATCCAGAAGTTAATAGCACAGATTGAATATTACTTCTCAGATGAGAACCTTGAGAAAGACGCCTTCCTTTTAAAGCATGTCAGAAGAAATAAGATGGGCTATGTCAGTGTTAAACTCCTCACTTCTTTTAAGAAAGTAAGCTAACGTTTTAAGTCTGAAAGTGCCTTGTGTAAGCCTGATGAATCTAAAACATTAGGAGAAATGAAATGAAAGTAACTTATAGAGGCAGTTTTACTGTCTTTAGCTGCTTCACAGGAGTTGATTCAGCTTTGATGTGTTGGCTAGGTTTGTTCTCATGCAGAACTTTAATTGCTGAATGCATTCATAATCGCCATGGGAAATCACAGACTTTTAAGCAACTATGCTTTTAAATTATTGTTCTGGGAAAGAATAGAGTATAGTAAAGAGGACACTGGATAAAAGACATTTCTAGGAAGCTAAGTAATCCTGGTAAAGTCACTCTTGTCTCTGAGAAGGGATGGTGAATCTGACCTTTGCAATAGAAACTATCTGGTAACTGAAGTCATTTAAAAGTGAGGTGGGGTTTATTTATTTATTATTCTTTTACAGTAGGCACCTCTATGTGAACGTGTATGTAACTGCTTCCCAGTGTTACATTAGAAACATTTTGTCAAGATTCTCTGACAGTTTTGCAGAGCCATTCAACCTAAAAAATTTAGGCACTCCCAATTTCTTCAAACCAAACAGATTATACCATTAACAGATAAACTCTTCAAAACAGTCCTTGGAGAAGTTTGGGGTTTTTTTTTAAACTGAAATTTTTGAAGGAGGAAAAATTAGTTCAATAAATTAAGGCCTTAACTTGGAAATACTATTTGTTTGGCAAATTTTGCAAAATAAAACCCACAGGACATGCATATTGGTCACAGTTCAGACCTAGATATGAAGTGTCTGAACATGACTTGAGCAGGGTTTAAGATGAAGTAATGATTTTGGTTTCTATTTCACTAAATTCAACAGGACATGAGCTTTACAGGAGCTCATTGATGCCAATTATAGCAAGAAAACAGTTTGGTTTTGCCAGTCAAGTGTGCTACATGGAACTTAAATCCAGGTTCCTGGACTGCCTATATGGTTTTGCATCTGCCTTAGACTTTCTGTAGTTAGTTTGACTGGGTTTGATCACTTGCACTGCTTAACGCACGTTTGTCTTCAAGGTGAAACACCTTACCCATGACTGGAGAACCACAGCCTACGCACTGAAGTACTCGGACTCTCTTGAGCTCAATGATGATAACAAAAAGGTTAGAAGAAATACTCCAGTTCCAGTGTTTCCAAGCGAAAACCTCCCTACCAGGATGTTACTGGTGTATGATATCCACATGGTTTCTGAACTGCAGGCTCTTAAACAAGAAAATGGATTCATGCAAGAAAGGATAATGGAGTATCTCCTCAAGGCCTTTGTAACTTTTGGTGTAATTTCATCAGTTCGTATTCTCAAGCCTGGTAAGGACCTACCACCCGATATCAGGAGGGTTAGCAGTCGGTACACCCAACTGGGAACTCAGGAGTGTGCAATTATAGAATTTGAAGAAGTAGATGCTGCTGTACGTGCTCACGACTTTATGTGTGCTGAAAAGAAAGAGACCGGCATGAAAGTTGTCCTAATAGGCATGAAACCTCCAAAGAAAAAAGTTCCCAAAGACAAGAACTGTGGTGAAGGTACCAGCAAGGGTCTTAAGAAGGTTAGATCCCTTAATAAGAGAGTTGAGGAACTTCAGATAGTTGGTGATGAATCTTCAGCAAACAGCTCTTCTGACCCAGACAGTAATCCTACATCACCACTGTCAGGACGCAAAAATACTGCAACAAGTACTACATGTAATTTGAGCCCGGTCATTCACCCAAATGACCGCTTGAGTCCTAGCGTGTCACCCAGAACAAGTCCTTGGAACAGTCCATCTTCATTAAGAAAAGTAACCAAAAAGTCTCCTCTGGCTGAAGACCGCAAGCTTAACCCAAGCACTAGCCCTGAAATTCCAAGGAAGTGTACAGATTATTCCTCGGATAGCAGTATCACTCCTTCTGGTAGCCCCTGGGTACAGAGAAGAAAAGCTCAAACTCTTTCACAAGAGAAGAGTCCCATCACTAGCCCCATATTGGTTCAGAAAATACAAAAAGCAGATGGTCTGCCTGTAGGGGTGCTGCGGCTGCCTAAAGGCCCTGATGGCACTAAAGGATTCCACAATGGATGTGAAAGAAGGAAGGCTATGAAGGAAGCATAAATTATTCTTTAAAAACAATTTTACAAGTCAGGCAACAGCTTTTGTTCAAGCCTGGTTAAGAATTGTCATTTGAATGAGTGAATTAAGTCAGTATTTAACTGTAAAAGATTTTGTATTCATACAGAGACTTAATCATTTGTATATTTGCGTATTCACTTCACAGAATCCCAGAATAGTTGAAGTTGGAAGGCATCTCCGGAGATGAAATCCAGTCCACCTCCTTTGCTCAAGCAGGGTCCACAACAGGTCACTTACTTAGGATTTTGAGTATTTGCAAGGATAGAAACTCCCCAGCCTGTTTGGGCAGTGTGTGGCTATGTTCAACCATCCACACAGTAAAAAAGTGTTCTGTTCAGGTGGAACTTGCTGTGTTTCCATTCATGCCCCTTTTCCTGTTACTGGCTATAGCTAAGAAAAGCCTAGCTCCATCTTCTTCATTCCTTCCCATCAGATATTAGAAACATTGAGATGTACCCCCTGAGCCTTCTCCAGGTCTCTCACAGGAGAGACACACCAGTCTCAATGATCTTGTGTGCTTACCTAATGCAGTGCCAATACCTGCATTACTAAGTTTTTAATGTATTAGTTTGAAATTCCAAAATACAGAAACAGGCATATAAATTATTAATGTAACTACATTGTTTGCGAAGCTATAATCCTGACGAGCAGTGTGTAAATACAGTTGAGTGGTAGTATTATGATAAGCTGTGGTATGTTACCAGTCTAATCATAAGGAGTAGAAGTCTTGAAGACTGTCTTGGAAAGAACTCTGAGAAACTCACAATGCAGTAAGCAGTTGCTCCCTGCTTGCTTACGTCTCCAAAGACAGCACTGTTTAGTAGGACCAAAGTGTGTATTTTCATGCAATGTGAATAGAGACTCTGAAGCACTAGAGACTATTCTCTAAGTGTTCTCTCACATAATCAGATGGAAATAAACAAAAGTATTAACTTGGTCTAGATCTATTTTGTTTTCTTTAAAAATAAGTTGAGCTGAACCTGAATAGATACTTAAACCTCATCTTACACCATGTGAAATTCTAGAAATAGTTACCTGAACTTCCCACTGTGTTCAGCGGGCTAGGGAAGAAGAGGTGCTCTGCCATTACTGATGGTGATGCTTCACTCCAACTGTATGTCACAGCCCTTTTTATATAATATTGTAAACTAAACAATGGTTATGTCACTATTAACTGAATTTAATAAGCAGGCTCAGCAAGAAGTACTTAAATGAAAATTTAAGCCAAAGAAGGAATCTCTGAGCTTTACTTATAAAAGTTACACTCCTGAAAAACAGCCCAGTGATAATAAGAAGGTAACGTCCCAGCTTCTAATGGACAACTTGGGAACTGTGCACAACAAAGCTCTAATCAGACAATGATTCTTCATTCCAAAACTTTGCACAACCTTTCCAGATTTCATTTCCACTCTAAACATAACATTTCTGCAGTGTAAATAACTGCACTGACACACAGTTAGAAACCTATATACAGAAATCCCCCTGTTCTGTGTATCATTCTTTAGACACTCAAATATATTTCCAGTTCTTTTACTTTACACAAATAGAATCCTCCAGGTTACCTCCTGAGTTCCATTATCAGCCAAGACACTATAAATACTGTTAAACACAAAGTGGTGATCTGCAGGTACGTAAGTGACAGGTAAGTCTTCAGGAGAGTAATTCTGTAACTCTAGTTTACATACAGCACCACTGTTTCACTATGTATTTAGAATACTTGCTTCATTAATAATCAAAAGAGGGGTTTTTAATTATAAAACTGTACAGCATCCATGTGTCATCTTGTACCAACCTGTCTGGGGACACTACTACACCTAATGCAAGGCTGCATTTTGGAGACACACAGAAGTCAATTAAATGGAAACATTGAGAACCATATGTAATAGTACATAATGTTAAAAATCTTAAGACACTGTATGCTTGCAGGGGAAAAAGGAAGCTGAAACCAACAGCATTTACCAGGGCTATGCTGTCTGACTGAAAACATCTACATGTCATATTCAACATGTAAACGTAATAAATCAAACTAACTTCTATCTAACAGTTTGAAACTAAAAATCTGATCAGACAGTAATGATGAGTCAAAAGCTTTACACTTGGTAGATAACAGAGGATGATTCTTTAGTAAATAAAAAGGATGTTGACAGCTTTTCTTCACTGATGAGCCAGATACGGTCTATTGAAGAGTTATTAGAAGGCCACAACATAAAAAAATATTCTAATACTTACAGGAGAATGCCATCTCACTTGAGTGTAGGCCCACTTACCCAGAGACTGAGATACACACGCTGCAGCACTCCAGAAAGCTGTGGAACCTGTCTTCATAGAGCTTTAGCTTTTCAGTAAGGAACAAGAATACATTTACCATTTTTGTAGAAGGAAAATATAGATAAGCTTGATCAAACAGCAAGTGATAATGTGACTTCTTCAAAGGTAATGTGATCAGTGAAACTATTTGGAATGTAATTTAAAGTACTGTTTACAGATAGTGAAAAATCTTATTCTGAGGTCAGACAAGAATATATAAAATCACAGTTCTGTTTCACATAATTTTCCCTCCATCTCCAAAAGAAATTATTTCTGCTTGGAAAGCATCCTATGGCAAGCTCAGATCACCACGCACACATATCACCTTCTTTCCTAGCCACAGCTTTTGTGACATTGTACTTATGTTCAGTATTCCTTGTAGAGCCCAGAACATTTGCTTGTTTAATTAATCAATGTAAAAATATTCTAGGTATGAAATATCTTCTCTCTGGATACTTTCTACACCAGGCAGCAATGTCTAGTGTTGGACACTGTCGCATGGGTGTCTTCATATATATTTCAATACCTCAGTATCAAAATACAGATGCAGAGACACACTGAGTGAACCTGTCGCTGCCCGCACCAAGAAGCACACCATGTCTGCTGCCAGAACAGGACAGATCAGAGGTGATGGTGCCTGCAGACAGCAGGTCTGCTTCAAGAGCTCCTACTTGCTAAATCCTGCAGCAGGTTACACATGCTTCTCTTCTGCAGATCTCAGATACACATACACTTGAAGCAGTGGTTCTGAAAACCTGGGAGATTAAAGCTGGGTTTATTGGGGTTTTTTTCCAGGAAACAAAGAGCAAACGTAGGAAGCATTTTCAGAATTTGAACATTTTTCCCAAGTAACTCACAATTTACCAAGGCATTCAAGATTCCTAACTTTACCTAAATACTGCCAGTGCTAAGTGCATCGATAGACACTGCCACACCTGCTACACGATCCACAGGAGCCTTCAGTCATACATGTACACCAATTAAAACAGATGCAATATTTTATTCCTTTGGGACAAACACTTCATTCTCCCTGAGTTTGTTTCTGTCTTCATGTTTAATCAATGGCTCAAAACTTTAATTTAAAACCAATACAATACACAAATATACACACCATACAGACAAACTGCTTGGCATAATGTTACCAACAGAACATTTTAAACCCTATCAGCTGTGCCTGCAGTTTTCTCCAGCTCCCAGATGTTTGTAGGATGATGATATATTTCAACTAAGAACATTCTGAAAAGGCCATATCAACTGGACAGAAAAACATGGCAACACACTTGAATTTTAGTCTCTAGTTGAGAGCCCTTCCCAACTACTTAACATTGACTTCTGTTCTCACAAAGGACATATTCCTGTTGTCTTCATTCTGCACAGGCACAGTTTATGGGATGGATTTATAAACCTGAAGTCTGAATAAAGCTGGGAACGTCAGTAAAAAATGCTTATTATGTAAGCTAATACACCCAACCTGTTTAGAACAGTGGTTTGATCAATCAAACAGAGTTGGCTTCAGCCTATCCCATTGTTCCCTTAGCTTTGATTTTATTACATCTGAAGCAAAGATATAGTTGATGGAGTCATAGGAAAGATCCCACATCTGCGATCGAGTCAGATTAAATGTATTCGCAACCAGCTCGTATTCTTGCGATAGATCTGTTGCAAAGACGCCTTTATCATCAGTCTGGAGTTAAATTGAAAGAAAAGAAAAAGGTTGAATTAATGCCTCTACATCAAAAAGGATTTTTTTCTACACATTCCAAACCAGTTTATCTTGATGATGTACATTTTATCCCACAGTTCTTTCATCTGTTGGTAATTATTTCATACTTTATTTGCCTTATTTCCACTCAAAGTTAATGAATTATTCAATCATACAAGAAAAGTTCTTAAAATGATGGCATAATTTATCAAGAGAATAGGGATTTGCTATTAAAACTGCTAGAAAAATGGCTATCAAATGATGCATACGTTCAAGCTATGCCAATATGTGCAGGTCTCCTTATTCCTCTTTCCCCTTGCCTCAGATCTGGGCACTAGAGCATACTCTGTATTCCTGTATCTTCAGGGGAGGAATTGTCTCACCCTCTCCACTTGGTATCAGCTGGTACAATTTCTTGATACTGACTGAAGCACTAGGCTAGCATCAAAAACATAGGATCGAAAGCCACCTAAAGATTATTAATCTAAAAGGAACAAATTTGGATTATTTTAGGGTTAATGAGATGATCCATTTGAAACTCAGAGTACTTATGTCCCCATAGAGGAGAATGCTAACTATATCCTGTTAAACATAAGATGCTGTAGTATCTTCTTCATTACTCTTGTTCTTATAGGCCTTTATGTGCTGGTAAACACAAGTCATGTTTTCTTGAATGACTTCATTGGTTATCTAAACTTTTCACAGCTGAAAATCTCTGAAGATAATCTCTAGTCATGAATTATTTTTCACCTACTATAACACAGTTAAACTCAATAGTAAATACTTCATACAACAAAGGGCTGAGGCTGATTGGAATAGTAAACACAAAATATATATACACACACTTGGAAAATGCTGCAAATTACAGGGGGTAAACCAACAGGATGATAGTAAAATTCTGCTAATGGTAGCAAAAGTACTTGGCACCTCAACATTTAAGGACCTGAATTAGCTGTCAAAAAAACTCAGGAACTCTCATCCAGCAGCAAATACCCAGGTAAGCACAAACTTACATGCAAGTACCGGACCAGTATATTTAAGAGAAATCTGTCAATATGCAAACAGTTAAGAAGTTCATTGCATGTACAGCTGATAAGTTGTCTACACAGAAAAAGGGTCTTGCTTTACAATAAAACCAAAAGAAATACTAAAGATTCCAATTGGTATTACAAGCATTTCTCAAACAGAACATTATGATTTCCTACAGGCAGATTATTTGCTGCAAGGTCAGAAACAGTAAGTGATCCACAAAAAGAGATACACGCCTCCAACTGGTTCTTCGCCTAAATATATGGTTAAAAACAAAAAACTCACACAAAGCACTGTAGGGTGGCCCATGTTGTACCAGTATCCAAAATGGTGTTTGTCACAGGAAGGCACTGTCTGAGTTTTGATGTTTGATGTCATGCAAAGTTCTAAGGGGAAAGAAAGGAAGAAGGAACAAGCACAGATACAAAACAGCAGACATGTTTCTGACACATTCATTGACTTATTTCTATTCCTGAATGAAAACTAAAATCAGCTATTGTTGCTTGCTTGATTTTCTATGCTTCAAGTATTGGTAATAATTTCCAAGGAAAAGTTTGGTAACCAGTTTCTTCTTAACTACTGGCTGTGTACAAAATTTTAGGGTGCTTGCAAACCAGAAACACTTCACAGCCTTGCACAGTTACCCAAAGTTGTAACTTAGTTTTGTTTTCATCTGAGACATTGTGTGCTGCCACAAATATGTCAAAATCTCAAAAGTGTTACCAGCACACCCTCATAGGCAATTCTCTCACATACACTGACAGCCACATTGTTCTAAGCTACGTCTGGTCAAAGACACATCAGAGATAGTACATCAGCAGTACGTATGGTGTTCTGAAATCCAGAGATCACCTAGTAATTTTCTTAACTTTAACTCTTACCAATGGGTATCTGATTCTGCCGAACAAGTAGCACCAACTCTTCTGAATCTGCAGAGTTGAGAAATGTTCCATGTCCAATTCTGTCAGGAGGCAAGCCCAAGAGGATTTTAGTCTCCTCTTCTTGATTTGGAATCTAGAGAGGATAGATTTTACATTCTGTTAAGGCAGCATAAACCAGCACATAAAATAATTACAGACTTCAAAGTCTTTTTTCACAGCATATCTTATCCAAAAGAAAGCATTAGTGAGACTAAATATCTGCATTACTTCCCTATAAAGAAACAAGCAGAGTATGGAAATGACTTTCAGCTTGGAATTACAAACTGAAGAAGCCGTAATCCTAAACCAGTATAAAAACCAGACGATTGCTTTTGCCATTCTGAAATACTTCCAGTTGGAGGCATCAGATCAGCTTTGTGTGCCACAGTTCCAGAGCTACTCTGTCAGGACTACCTTTAACACCTGTTTTACACAGGGATTAAAAAAAAATGGTCAAAAAATATTTTCGGTATTTATCAAACTCATCAGCGTAAACTTCAGCCACCACTTCAGGAGGGTGTATGGTGAAGCCCAACTCTTTTCTGCTATAAGCAAAGCGAACAAAACTAGTCAGGAAAACATGCACATTTTACTGTACGTGACTTCCGATAAAAATACCAGGAACACAAGGGTGGATCTCTTGGAATTTTCCTAATTTTCAATTTCACACCTAACCCCCCAATAGATTTCATACAGTAAGAACTAATTTGACAGTTCTAATTCAGAACAGATCACTGAAGATTTCTCCTTGTTTTCTTCTCTGTTGTCTAAATGCCCCAAACCATTACTGCTTTGGCCTGAGAAATTCAAAACACACAGAAGTTAATTTTAGTTTCATCACTGTTTTTGTAAAATGGTAATTACAGAGAAGGACTAAAATAAAGAAAACTTACCTCTGAAAGATGCAATGCCAGCTTTAGACCTGCTTTCTTTGCTTCCAAGAGCGGTTCCAAAAAATCCTTACCATGTCCTGCCTTGAAGACAGAAATACATCACCATTCTATAGCTTGTTTTACAAAACTCTTCCTATTGTGATAATTAAGAACTCCAGCAATATCAAGATACTTAATGCAAACAGAGTTACCCTGAATTCCTTTTCTTTTCCCATTACTTCAATTTTGAATGGAGCAAGTCACATCTTGTTCTGCTATATGGGCACACTTTAGACGAAATAAGTCAAACATCAGCAGTTCAGATGATGCCTGACTCTGATAAGCCTTGATTTTGATATCCTTTTCACAACTAGCACTTAACAGCCATTTCATTTCAACTTGACAACTATCTTCAAACATTTTTGTTTTCTTAATATTCAATGAGCATTTGGTGCATCTAAAGGAAACCAGAACTAGCAACAGCTTGCAGTATTATTTAACTTGTCTCAACCCAGTCAATCTGACTAGGTCAATGCAATAACAGACACTTCCCAGATAAACACTGATTTTCAGTGGCTTCTTTCTGAGTGTCCCATATTAACCTATTGACTCTTTGTAACAGTACTTGTCCCTTATAGCAACCGAGATTAACCTGGTATCAAGATTGTGAGCAATCCATTCAGACCAGCAACGACCATCAGACAAAAGCTTGCGAGAACAATTAGAACTGCTTGCTGTTACAAATATGTATTTATCTTCAAGAACAGACAAAAATGAAACAAAAACTTACGGTAGGATCACCACTGAAGTCAAGTCCTACTACAACCCCATCAGTGGAAAGAAGGAACTCTTCAGCAAGTTTAACAGTCTGCTTAGCAACTGCCGGGCCACATCTTCTATTTATTGCTATTAACAATCTAGGAGAGAAATGTACCGAATTCAGTTAAAACCAGATGTAGTATCAGGAGTCCAACAAATCTGATGCTAACAAAAATAGCACTTAACATCCTTCATGTCTGAGTATAAAGAATATTTGTATAGGAAACTGTGCAAGGAATGAAGGTACCGAAGTGCAGAGAGACACAAACAGGTTAGCTTGGGAAATGCAAAAGCCATGAGAGGGAGAGCAGAGAACAATACACTGCTCGTTCACTGCTTGCACTATCAGGCGAGCAACCTCTGCACATGTGAAGATGGGAATTCTTTAGCTTCCACAAATCTGACACAGGTTGCTACTGAGAATATAAACAACAGCAAGCAGAATGCCTCCAAGCAACCACTAACACCTTCTGAAACTTTTCTGCTGGTTAGGACTACCTCGCCTTTCCAGCAGGCAGTTTGCACAATGGATCAAGCAAAAGCTTTGCAATTAATCCAGGCTCTGATAAAGGAGTCTTTAATGCAGTTTCCATCAAACACACTGCTTTTCCTGAAAGTGTTGCAGAGAATGGACAGTCTTGGAGCTGAAAAGCTTTACCCAGTTTCATTATCAGTGAAAAGAAAAAAATCAGGTTTCCATCCAAAATACTCTAGTACTGTTTCCATCCAATGTACTCTAGCGTTTCCATTCCATGTACTCCAGTTCAAGCACAATTTTCTTTCCTGCACCGACAGTCTGTAAACCCCTCTGCAAGCTATGACCAGCATCAGACTACATAAAACCTTGAAATAGAGGTACTTTATTTTGTGTATTATGGAGTGTGCTTTATTTACCTTACATCTATATCCAAGCCTTCTTCTTTACACTGCTTTATACCCTCAAGTACAGTTTCAACATACATCCTTTTGGTCATACCTACAAATACATGTACACATTTGGAATGAACATATTTGAGTTAGTTTTATTACGTTGCAGACCCCATTTTTTAGCCTCCTAAGTTTCCTTTTGCACCTTTTAGTCCATAGTCTTCTAATGTATACAGTTCTGATAGTGTTTATAAATACAGCTTTACTTTGAAGCATACATTTGAATTAAGCCTCTTCCTAAATATCTGGAAGAAAGTAACTTAGTGTGAACCAGAGGGTATCTCTTACGTGTTTCTATTAAACCATATGTAAAAGTAAATTTAAAAAACTAAGGAACAAAAAGAAAATATATCAGCTATTAAAAATATTAACAGACTTAGATGTCATACTAAAGCAAATAACCCAAATTCTTGGGTAGTAGTTACAACCAACACGGTTTTGTCCCAAAAACCTGATAGCAAAGTAACATGCTTTTACACAGTTAAATCTTTGCTTTTCTGTTTTTATTGAACCAGCTAAATCTGATTTTGTTATTAACACAGCCTTAACTAAGTTCCATAGCACAGGAGGCTTACAAATGAAAAACCAGAACAGACTGTACCTGTAGACTCTTCTTCTCTAGGAGTGCTCCTCAGTTCCAGGTACCTGACACCATCATCGGCAAATTCTTTAATAACATCTTTAGTTATCTGATTAAGAAATAGCATATTCAACATCATGAAAGTAATGCTTATAAAACTGGTTATGTTTTCATTTGCAAGTAAAAGACACAGTTATTTTTTTGCTGTGAAGCACTTGTGACTTTTTCAGGCCCATCTCTGGAAATACTACACACTGAGGGCACCTTCAGTTCCCTCAGCAATACTGAAGGGAGTAAGGACAGATAAGAATTCCCTTGTCTGAATCAGAATACCCCTCAAGCGGGGCAGGCATAAAAACCCCTTTCACAGCTGCTGTACCCTTCTCCAAGTTGAACAGACTGCCTGCAAGCCCTTTTACAGGAGAAAAGAGGACACGACACCACTTTCTGTTTCATACTTTGATCACACAACAGTTCTTGACAGTTCCATCATCTGAAGTGAACAAAGGGCAATTCTAGTTTGGTACATAATGAACCAAAGAAGAAACAGGAGACTATGGTAAATCAGAATTTTGGTAGCAGGGAACAGATGTCACATTTTTAAGACATTATCAGTCCAAGCATCTGAGTTGTCATAATGACCACCATATTGGAAGCTCATTGCTTTCACAAAAATGAAAAGCAAAAGTTACATAAAATCCTCTGTTCCGAAATTGCTGTAATTTTTCAAGAATAATTCTGAGCTCTGACTGAAGGGACTGGTGTTGATACTGTTACCTGGAGCCCAGTGATGTTAATCCAGCTCATTCTGACTGAGTGTATTGCTTGTTTTAAGTGAACTTTTAATTAACTCACCAGTAAAATATCTTCAGTCCTAGTGGTAATCTGATAGATGATCTGGAACATCTGAAAACACCTAAAATAAAAAGTTAAAAAATTAATTGGACAATTTGGACAAATGCTAAACAGCAAAATGAGTATTAAAACCATAAAATCTATACTTTGAAAACATGTGCTCACTGTGCTGAATTAACCAGCTTGGAACTTAAGGATGACCTGAATGGTGATTTCTGATTTTAGATGCAAACAATGCATTTGCAACAGATGTTGTTATTGTTACCACCACCACCATAAAGCTTTCTGAAGCCCTGACTAAAACATGAAAGTTTCCAAAAAAGCACCTGTACAGGTCAGTTTTCTCTGAAGAGCACCTTACAAGCAAACATTTTCAGTCTTTCAAAACCTGAATTAACATCCGTTTAGTTTGCAAACATCTAAGAAGCAACACTATAAATACAAACAGCAAAAACAGTCTAATAGACTGTCCTGTAACGAAAACTTGAAAATGCATTTTCTGCAGTCAGTGTATGAAGTTGTACATCTCTTGGTCTTCAACTTTCAATTAGAAGATACTCAGTAAATGTTGACCCCACACGTGTGTACACTCACTCTTCCAAGGTTCTTTTCTTTCCTTTGTCAATCACAGTAATTCCGTTCCGGATCTGCAAGTCTGGCTTCCGGGCCGTAAGTTTCTTCATAGTGGCAGAACTGATACAGCCATTCAAATGAGCATGAAGTTCCTAGAGAAAAAAAAATCCCATGGATTTGTGTCTGGCGAAAAGGATGGTTTCGCCATCTAAGTTGTCTCACTGTTCTTGTGTTCTACATTATTGTTTCACTCTGAGTTTGAACACAAAACAACTGTTATCTCCGTGTTTGGCTAATAACATTCTTCATGCCTTTGCATGCACTGGTTCAAGTGAGGCTGTCCCATCTGTTCTCACTTGGTGAGCTCCTCTTAGCGTTGGCCTCAATGGGAATATGGCCAGCTCAGGAAAGGAACTGACACCAGAAATCTAACAAGATGCTACTGCTGCCTTCGATAGGAAAATGTGCTGAAATTCTAAGTCTCCAAGATTTGGTTCTGTTAACTTTGCGAAGTATATTTCGGGTTCCTATTTTAAAGTTCACAAGCAGAAAAAAAGGGGTCAGTCCATCTTAAACAGTGAAAGTGCATAACTTCAACTATACAGCAGGTGCTACAGCTGCTTACCACTTCTGGAAATCAGGTCAGATATACACCACTACATTGCGTTTTTCACTCTTACAAGTGCAACAGCCATCAGAATTCAGTTAGACATTAAACACAAACCCCGAAAACCATCCGACTGAAAAGGAGCATGAGAACACAAGGATGGCATCGTGTGATGTGGGTTTGATCGTGCACCTGCTGTACCGTCTCTCCGCAGCAGAATGTGCCATTTGTTGTTTTCAAGTCCAGAACAGCAACGGCGATAAACGCGCCGTGAGGCATACGAAGGAACAGCACAGATATACTAAAAAGAAGGCACGCCCTTTGGGAAAAAAAAGCCTTATCTGTGACAAACTTCTTTGGCTAGCTCTGGGGCAAAACAGGACAAAAAGGGAAAACAAAGTTCACGCTCAACTGATTGAACTGGAAGCAGACTCGACACCAAGAAGCGCCAAGGCTCACGCTGCCGGGTGTGCCTGTGGCATCAGGCACCTCAGGAAAGGCGCTTGTTTGGCAGACGCTGAGGGAACAGCAGCAGCTGTCTGTCTGTCCGCTCGCCGCAGTGCTGGTGCGCTGCCAGCTCCAGCCCCTCTGCCCCCCGCGCCCGCCCGCACCCGCGAGCAGCCCCCGCCGGAAGGACGGGCCGGGCTCCGGCCGCCCTCGGCTGCTCCACCCCAGCGCCCTGGCCCGCGCCCAGGCCCCGGCGCTCACCACTTTGGGCAGCTGCCGGTAGAAGCACAGGTCCCGCTCTCGCTCCGCCGCCATGACGCTGACGGTGCCGCTGCCGGCCCACGGCGGCCCCGCCCCAGCGCCGCGGCTCGCCCCGCCCCGGCGGAGTGCAGCGTAAGGCGGCAGGATTGACGTTCGAGTTTATTGAGAGACAAGATTTGCAGCGCCACCGACCGCACCTGGGTGCTGCAACAGCCACAGGACAAGGCCAGCGTAAGGGAGGCACGGCCACAGGTCGCCTGGCCGAGAGGTCGGCAGTCACCTTCGAGTATGTAAGTGAAAGCAACCACTTCATTCCTCCGCAAGGGCACTGCAGTTTGCTACGTTACTTTGTTACACAGTCCGGAGGGGATAAACGCGTGGGTTACACTGCAAACCCTTTTTTAATTTACTTTATGAACCGAACCTGTTGCTGACACACAGCTCAAACCTGACCCAAATAAAAACATTCTGAAACAATCCTAACATCCATTTCAACTGCGTTGTATTTAGCTTTTAGTGTTACTGCAGTCTAACTTCAAAAATTGCACAATGTTAAATCATTAAGTCACGAAGCAAATGTTAGCTCTTGCTATATCCCAAAACAAGATACAAATGTAACTAACATCATGAAGCATGGTCATCTACATACTGCTAGAGTCATTCAGGCAAATAAATTACCCTCCCACAAAAAATATATTACTACAATATTCAGGGAAGTTTGCTCTGAAGTCAAATTCAAGCATACAAATATAAACAACTCAATATTCAAGTTAGTTTGCATCTCTTTTGGTGCTTGACAGATTATCCAAGTTCAAGTGCAGAATTGGGTTAGCTGTTCAACCTTTTTCATAGAAAAAGAGCATGTCCATAGAAGAAATTAATTTCAGCTTAGTGATCCACTCTTTTATTTTACCTTAGTTAAAGGCAAACTACGTACAGATACTGTACATTAAAATGTATGCACATAGAAAAACAGATGTTACTCACTCTACCTGAAAGGCTCGCACCTCTACATTCTTTTATTCAGAGCCCCTTCCAAGCAATTACTCTTCTCCAAAACGTGCTGCACCCCCATTTAAATATACAGAGAACCATCTGCAGGTCCCACATAGCCAACTCCTATTAGCAGCACATCAATTAGTGTCCATATTCCAAGTCCACCAAAGCTGAAGAGTTTTCCCAGACCTTCCCGCCACTGGCCCAAGTAGAAACGATCAGCACCAAATCCACCAAGGGTGATGCTATGGGAATAAAAACATTATTCATTGTTATTTTTAGAGAAACTCAGTCGGGGTATCCATACACGCTTCTTTCCAACATGCCTACACGGCAGTAGTAGTTTTGCTCTACATCATTCAAGAAATTATACTCTTTTTTTGTACAAAAATAGCTGACTGGGTTACTAAATGAGAAAGCTTTTGATGAAAATTTCTTAGCTAACTAACACTATCCAGAGACTTCAGAGGTTTTCACTCATGACAAGCAATAAAAGCCCAAACTCTGAAATTCAGAAATGTGTCTCAACTTTTCTAAGCTAGAAGCTAAAAATACCCCAATAAACACACTAAAGAAACAGACCCAAATGCTAAATTCACCCCCAATCAGTAGTCAAGCAACAGTAAGTTTCTCCAGCTGGTAGCAAAGAGAACAACTCTTGCTATAAAGGGTAAGATCAACTTCCTGATCAGTCTTGTAGTATCTTTGGCTCCAGGAACAGTCTCTCCACCTAATTTATCATATTTATCATTTTGAAAAAACATAATAAAAAAGGTCTTACAACCAAAATAACTTCAGTTACTTTCAAATCATTATTGTGGAGCTCTAGCGGCTTAGTATTAAAAAAAAAAACAAAACTATTTTCTTTAAAAACTGCTACACTGGTCTCTTCCCTAATAATTTAAAAAGCAAAACACTTTGTTTAAGGCAATTCCAGCTGTTACAGCTGGGAAGGAAGCTGTAACCAATGGATACCAACTACAGGCAGTTCAGTGACAGCTATCAAACTCAGAAACAGCTGCATTCATTTCAGATGCCAAGAAGTAACTTGGATTTTCAGCCCTGTTTAAAATATATTAAAAAAATGGGGGGGGGGGGGGAGAAACAACCACACAATATTAGTAGTAGTAGTATTATCTGTTTTAGCTTAACATTATCTAATAGTTCTTGTGTACCTTAGTGCCAAGGCAGTAGACCACTTGTAACCTCCAGTCCAGTTGCAGTAGAGCATCTTGGGAAAGACACGGTTACCTAAACGTTAGAAAACATTCAGACCTTAATGCAACAAAGGCCACATAATTAATAAGACAAATATAGTATTTCTCTAACAAGAGTCTGAAAGGGTTGAGACTAATTGACACAAACAATGCCAACACAAACGCTCACATATACTGTGCAGTCCCCTGATCATCAATCTATGTCCCACAACAGAAAACATGCAAGGCCACTGAACAAGTAAGGGGAAAATTACCTTACTGAGACAATTGGTATTAGATAAAGAACTATTTTCTCTCACGTGACAGTAGCAAAAGCCAATGTATACAGTTACATGTCTCACTAATAATCGTAACAGACTATTATGCTTACAAATTAAAGTGTAACAATAAGAAAATTCAACAGATTGATTCATCAAGGTGCAGGCTGCTACTGCCATGGATATAAACCATCACTGTATTCACCCATTACAGAATCTGCGTTTGCCCACCTTACCTAGACAGTGAACATTATCTCGCACAGTGCAAGTGGCATTGTAGCGCTGTCGCGGACAAGAAACTGTCATGCAGCTTGTAGAATTGGTACACACGTAATCAGTTGTTGCAAGCTGCCAGCAGAACTGGCAGGTCATGTTAATTGTAAAGTTCTCCTGCTCAAGGTTATTCTGATCCTAGAAAGGGACAGCATTATCGCTTCAGTGGTAATTCAAAACAATCTATAATGTGCAGCATCAATTACATTTCATGAGTAGACATTTTGGGCAAAATAGCCATTACCCTCTTTTCTACGTAAATGTACTCAAGGACAATAGAAAAATCAATATTAGAAAACTGATAAAGAGTTATTAAAGCAGTTTAACGTTACTGCTTCCCCCCATCTAAGACTACTGCCAAAAGGAGGACTCACTCGATCTCACCTGCAAGAGCAGTCTGTACCTCTGAGGGCTATGTAGCCTCCCCACACTTGAAATGCTTCAGTTTTGACTGGCAGCTAACTGATTTAACTGAAATGCATTGCTGTGTAACTAGAGGCAATGCAAGAAAGGCAAAACAGAGAGGGTGAGTCTGTCTCTTCAACAACGTCTCAATTATTAAGTGTGTCACAGAACTGCAAACCTGCACACATAAGAACCTGGAAATCAGTATTCTGTACTTTAAGACAAAATGCCACATTTAATTAAATGACTTAAATTCAAGTTTGAAAGTAATAGGTTACTTACCACACAGTGAACATGTGGCTTGACTCTGCAATCAAAAGTGGCCGGCTTCCCATATATACAGGAATAGTTTGTGTTACATGTCATACAGTCTGCTGGCAATCTACTGCAAAGCCCGTTGCTAGGACATTTAGTCACATAAGATGGAATTTCTGTACTTTCTGAAATGTGAAAAAATGAGTAAAATCAAGAAAACAAATAAGCTATACAATCTGAAGTATATGTATGCACATGTTCTATATATACACGTTATTTATACATATATATATTGTTTTGTACATCATACATATACAGGTGACTGACACTGTATAAAAGGCTTTCCTTATTACCCAGTGAACAGCCTTACAAGGTCATGTTCTGGGAAACACTGCAATAGCCAACTGAGCTACAAAACACAGCAGGGAGGAGCTACGCAACCCTGCAAGGATCTCACAGGTCTGCCCGGGACAGCACAGCAACACAAGCCAATGCAGCACCAGAGCAGAGCTTCACACAGATTAGTGCTTCCTCAGCTGGGATTTCTCAGCAGAAGTAATCAGTTTAGGTCCAGAAGCAGGCTGACACATATAACCTACTTTTAGTTCAAGTCTGTTTACAGCTAGCTCGGCTGTGTGCTGTGTGTACACATTGAGAATCACCTCTTAAATTACTGGCAAGAACTGTTCCAGCAAAACCTGATGCACCCCTTAGTGAGCTACGAAAGCTATCCTGATGTTGGAGAGGAACAGTGGCACAGTCGTGCTGAATGCCGGAGTCCTTCAAGAACTTCCACCATCCTCAGAGGGTATAAAACATGAACCACAATGGCAGCTTAACTGGTTGTTTTCTAGTTATAAGATCTTATATGGGCCAATTTTTCTAATTCTGTTATGCAAACCTAATTGTTAATGTCACTGGAGAGTAAGTCATAAAGTGTTACACTACAGTGGCGTTTACCACTGAAAGCATGTAGGGGTTTCCATGGCATAATTAAAGAACCTGACTATTAAACTCAATTCAGTGAGAAGAAGGCCCACAGAAGAAAGACAAAGGAAACAGTACAGTATCATACCTGCTTCTTTAAAATAGGGAGTATTTGTGCTTGTCAAAGTTAGACTTTTTGCAAATGCAGACTGTGGCTCTGAATGCTTTGTGGTCATCAAAGATCCAGCTACAAGGAAAAAAAAAGGCAGAAGTGATATTTCTAGAATAAAGTTAATCTTCAGAAACAGTCTGATTTCAGCACACTGAAATTACAAATGGAAAGTGTAGAAATCAAAAACTTCATCTTCCCGTTCTGTAAGTAGTAGAGTGTTTATGTTAAATGTTAAAATAAGCATTAGAATTTGTTTCTTTTAGACAATAAAACATTTATTTCAATTCAGTCTTGTTTTTTGATTCATAAGAATTAAAAAGGACTGCTCAGAACACAGATTTCACGCAGTATTTGCTACTGAACAAACCCATTTAATGTAGCAGTGCAGCTCCTCTTCTGACAGAGCTGAACAGCCGAGCCGGCCGGCAGCCATGGCTGTCTCCGTGCCCGCGGGCCAACACCCGCACAGCGCAGCTGTGGCACCTGCAGCCCCAGCGCCGCTCCGGTTCACGACCAGGAGCCGGCACGAGAGATGCTGCTTAACCCCGGAGCAGCTTGCCGAGCCGGTGAGCGGGGAGCCCTACCCCTGATCCCCGCCGCAGGAAGCACCAGCCCAGCGCTGAGCTGCCATGTCCCGTCCCGTCCCCCCCCCCGCGCCCTCCTCAACACCGAGGTCACGGTCACCTCCCAGCGCGGCCGCTCCCGCCCCGAGTCGCTCAGAACAGCCCCCGCCCTCAGGGCAAGGCGCTGCGCTGCCCCGGGCCTCCCCTGCCGGGCCAGGAGCTCCGAGCCGCTCGCGGGGCCGCGGGCGGGCAGGCAGCAGCTCCCTCCTCTGCCCCACCATCCCCGTCCCGCGGAGCCCGGGCAAAGCGGCAGCAGCCGCGCTCACCGCTGCCCGAGAGAGCGTAGAGCTGGGACAGGAAGAGCGCGACGCTGCAGAGCCTCTGCAGGGCGCGCAGCTCCGCCACCGCCGCCATCTTCTGCCGCCGCCTGCCGGCTTCACCGCGGCCGGGAGGGGGGATCCGAGGGGCGGCACCCAGCAGCTCCGCCCGGCAGGAAGGGGGAAAGAGGCAGGCTCCGCCTTGCCTTCCATAGCAGCGCCTGCAGAAAGCTATCGATCGCGGACTGGGTTTATCCTATGAGACTGCTGCTTTCCTCGCGCTGCTGGGGGCCTGTCTCTCCTCTACCTATTGCTCCCTGCAGAAAAACCTTATTTTCAGAGATTTCTATCGCTCCTCTTGTCGCGGGTCATTCAAACAATATCGCAAAACATAAAAGGCTAACAACGTATGCTAAAATGCTAGATTTTATTTGCAAAACCTAGAAATTTACTGGGGAAAAGAAAACCAACAACTAAAACCCAAAACAAACGAAACCCAACCAAACATGACAATTTTAATTCTACATTCTGAATAGATCAAATATTGTATATAAAATATGTTATTAAATATCAACATGAATCAGCCTCCACAGCCCACCTTAATTCTGTGAAGTGGAACAGAACAGGGCCCTGGCACTTGCTGCTCTAATTTTTTCTTCTCCTTTAAGAAGGGAAAAAGCAGTGGGTAAAAACAGCTACCCAAACAACCTAATACAAAAACAGGCTGATTGAACACACGTCTCTACACCCATCAGGGACGTAAAGCACTAGGGTTTTATTTACGTAACACTTATGTGGTGTGTAGCATTTTCTGCTTCATTTCAGGGATATTTCAATCACAACAGCTACTGTTGTATAGCCTGGATGACTGGGTAACGTATTTATCTATGCATTGTAAGTAAAAAAGGCATATAAAAGCAAAAAATGTCATAAAAATTTATCTCAAGAACTGATTCTATTGCCTGCAAGGGTAACCAAAATAATTTCTAAGCATGAAGAAGTCAGATAAATGTGGCCACTAAATTCAAAGACGCTGTTTTAAAATTGTCATCTGCCCTGTTTCAGTGTTTTCAGTGTCCCAAACACGTACAGCAAAGTATTACAGTTTGTTCAAAGGTTTGCTTGTTCTAGAAAAAAAAAAAAAAAACAAATCAACAGCAAACGAACACTGGAAAAAATAAAACACTTCACACACACACGCAGAGAGGGTGGGTAATTCAATTTCATTCTTGGCAATCACCTTTACAAGAACCAAGTATCAGTCCAACTCAGTCAGTGCCTTGTACCACTCACATTTCCCGTTGACACTCACGTACTTGGAGCCTGTGAACATGAATTCAGGAAGAACCAAGCCATTTCCCCTGCCACTCCTCCACAAATAAATTTGATATAATCTGGAGTTCGGAAAATAAACAAACAAACCTCCAAAACGCCCCTGCTGCACCCGCCAAGCTTTGGTTTCCAGGTCACATCAGCAGTCACAGCAGCAGCCAGTGCAGCTCCCTGCCTCCCATTCCTCATGATTCATTTCCATAGCAAGCCCTGCACACTTTAGCACAGGTGTAGGCCTGTTAGAATTAAGCATTCTGCAGCTTGTACAGACTGGAATCCCATGCAACTGTTAAAGGAGTTGGCAGTTCCATCTGTCCTCTCATGCTGTTCCTAGAGCACCAACATTGCTACACGTGTTTATTTTGCGTATCCATTAAGTGAAAATTCCCAAATAAGCATTACTGCTGTACAGGAGGAAAGAAATACCATTTCACATGGGCAGCGAGTAATTATTTTTCCAAATGGCAACATCAGAATTCTTCTTCTGCATTTGGAATACGTGAACTCTTTAATTTCTTGAGTTTTTCAATAGCAGAAGATACTGAAATCTCTCCATGAACTTTGTTGTCTCTTGTTCGCACATTGACAGCATTATTTGCTTTCTCCTTCTCTCCAACCACTGCAAGACATAGCACAAACAATATAAAACTGATTACCTACATTACAAAACGAGAGGCTAGGCAAACTCTGTGCCTGCCATTAAAACTTAAATGGTACTCAGAAATGTGGTGCTGCAATTACCCAAGATAAAGTTATACTGGGCCAGCTGGGCATTTCTGATTTTCTTGTTTAATGTGCAACTTTGATCTAGATCCACATCGGACATAAATCCTGCTTCAAAAAATGTACTGCAAACCTAAAAAAACCAAAGAACAAAACACTCAGTATTACAGTATATATTCTACAACATAAATTTATATATGCTGTAATCCCTGATCTCTTCCAATAATTAATTTGTGTATATGCATAATTTTGCTCTTGTGAATCACTGTAAGTCCATTAAGTTATTGGAAGAAAACTGCACACACACTTGAGGGCTTAGCAGGACTCCAGTTAGAATACAACACAAGGTAACATCCATATCAAATACTTGCTGATTTCCTCATACAGCTACACTGCACAATGTCAGGAATGTTTCCTCACTGAGAAATAAAAAAGAAGAGAATGAACAAACCCAATTCTGCTTGCATTAAAGGAAAAGCAGGAGAAAGAGGTAAACCCAACCATGGTCAAATATAATGTAGTCAACAGTATACATGCTGGGAAATGGAAGAAATCAGCTCTGCCTCTAAGCAGATAATTCTGTAATGAAACAGTATACAAGGTTTGTCATCCAGAATGTTTTCTTCTCTAATAACTGCTCAAGTATGTACATAGTTACACAACCCAACACACTTGAAAGTTACATAAGGCTATCTCAGGCTTACACAAATTTTAGACTAAATGGAAAGATTTACACACACACACACACACACACACCACCCCCCCCAATAAATCTCTGAAATTATTACAGCATTCATTCTTTTTTCTAGGACAAACATTATTTGTCCTAGCTATTAAAAACTGCTTGCTACTATAAAAAGGAAGGCCCTACTCTCACCTGCTGTGCATATTCTTCAGAACTAGGTCCCACAGGCACAACCATGACCTGCCGTGGAGACAGCCAGAACGGCCTGGCAAGCAGGACAAGAAAAATATGAAATCAGTATGCATGTTACATTTGCATTATTATCCAGTCACTTTCCTAACAACAATTTCTTTACTTTATAAAAATATTTATGTTAGCTAAGGGTCTTGAAAAATAGGTTACCTTCCTCTTTTCAAGTTCACATAAAATAGTAAACAGATTGACTCCAGTAAAACAACATACACAGAACTTCTGTTTACTTCCCAGCTGAATTCAGAACTTCCAACAGAACTTGATTTTTCCATATGATTTCTAGGTTTTTTATATAATTTTATAGTGAAACGTGGTCAGGTAGGTGGCTAAAAGTAAAAATTACCTTTGCCTTAATACTTTCAATACATTCATGAAGAAATGCCTTCAGAGTTCATTCAAGATGAAACAATACATCTTACAAGTTAAAAAAATATTTCACATATTAGAACTAATTCATGTCTGCATTTGTGATTGCTTTACACCTTTACGTATGTCTAACATCTTCCCAGTACAATGCCATTATCTTTCAGAAGAAAGGAACAAGAATAATGCAGTACACATACATTCAATTACAATTCTTATTCCTGCTTTATTGTATGTTTTTTCCTGCAGCCTCATGAATTGAATTTCTGTTAATGAACGATCAATAAAAGGATACCATGCAACTTGGACCATAAAATTAAACTTCCTTTCTTGTAATCTTACCTACTCATTTTGAGACAATTCTAGGAATATTATTTTGCATTATAATATATGGGGCATAATGGAGGATCTCTACTTAATACGGTGCTAAACATCTCTTAGAAGTGTATTTGTGCCACATACCATTTTCCTCCATAATTTTCTGCTAGAATAGCTATCATTCTCTCCACGGATCCCAAAATAGCTCTGTGAATAATCACTGGTCTTTTCTTATCATCGCCATCCTTACTGAAAAAAGAATTAAGTTAAAAACCAAAAATCTCTCAGCTCACACAGAGATAATCCTGCTAACATTTCTGATTCTACTTTTCATGGAAAGACAAAATACAGTAACTTTTACTTACACGAAATCTAGTGTTTTTATTAAAAATACAATTTCAATCACCTGAGCTTTTAAAGGAATACTGAATGATCCAGTGACTTAAAATAGCCATGCCTATAGCTAATGGCATCAGCAGAAACACTTTGAAAAGACACTCAACTGACTCAGATCCATCTGGGCATTTTAATATTTATGTTCTTGGCTCTTATTTTTCCGCTATGTCTTGCTTTTATTTGGTTGCACATGATTTTACCTGATCTTACTGTTGATGTCTTTCCTTAAATTACAATCCTGTGATTAAAAACCTGGCTGCTGTTCATAACAGTATTATCACCTACCAAAGAGCTGAAACATCTAATGTAGAAGATAGAGCAGGACCAAAAAAACAATTATTCTTATTTTATCTTTCTCATCTAACTCTTTATAATAGGCAACATCAAATATATCAAGAAAAACAACCCAGAAAATGAGTGTTCAAGTCAATATGGGACTAAGGTTAAGTCACTCAGAGGATAAATATGCCTCTTCCTAGCTAGAAGCCAAAGTGAGATTTTCATTAAAAACTGGTTTTTGTTCCTCAAAGTGAACTTAATCTGATCAAAAAGAATGGAATACTTAATTACAAACATACTAGCTCCTTAAGACATGTTAGAATTTCTAAGCAATGTCTTCAAAGGAGACACAGTGACAAGGCTCAAAGTGAAAACTGACTCAGCGAGTCTCCTTTAGCATTATATACGATCAGTTGTCTTCAGATCTGGCAGACAACACAGATCAGGAAATTTTCCTGCAATCGACAGCATTTACATTTAAAGTGACCTACCATTACATTGAGGAAGTACCTTCATTTTCATGACTGAGTCCTCTACTAACCAGGGATGTTCTCCCTCCTCATCAGGCTGCTGCTGTACAGGCTCATCATTTGTTACGTGAGCAACAAAGCATCAGTACATGTCAGTTAAATGAGAATTACAGATAATGAAACTATCCTTTTGGGGGGTTTAATTATTTCAAAGATGAAGATATTTAGCTTAACCACTCACCCAACGTAAGTGAGATTAAACCGAATGGGTAGTTGGAAGTCAAGCTGGATAGTAGCACATTGATGGTACCTGCCAATAGCATCTTTGATTTTAATATCAATCTGTGAAGCAAAATAACACAGTTACTACATATACTCTGCCTGCATTGTGTCTCTATTATTACCCATCTCAAAGTTGTATTAAAATGCTGATTCACCAACCTTAGGACCATAAAATGCTCCATCTCCTGGATTCAAACTCCATTGCTCTCCAAAATTATTCAAGCTGTTTTGAAGTTGCTAATCACACACACAAAAACAAAAGAGAATAATTTATAAAAGGTATGGCAAGGCCTTTTATTGCTACAAGTCAAAGTATCCACCTCTGAAATACAGAAATACACGCAACATGACTCCTAATGGTCAAGAAATTACTCATTTATAATAAATAATCCTGAAATAAAAGTAGTTCTTTGTACAAATGTGATTAATCAGAAAAAAAAAAAAAATTAATAAAAAATAATCAGTTCAAAATAAGGGGCTAAGTAAGAATCAGAAAGCTCTCATTTTATACAGGAACTTTGCATATAATGTGACACTTTTCAATAAGCATTTTGAATAAGGACAATGCTTAGCACCCAATGTAAGCAATTCCACTTATTTTGCTATTCAACATGAAAGAACTTAGTTGAATATCCACCTCTGCAAACAGAAATATGAAAGGTTTGGTTTTAAATGAATTACCTTTTCTGCATGATTCCAGATCTCTAACTCTCCTAGATAATTTTCTGGTCTTGTAGAAAGATGCAGTTGAAAGGTAAAACCAAAGACAGCATACACTGACTTCAAGAAATCAAGACAGCTCTTAATTTCTTCTTCAATCTTAAACATAAACAGAATATATTAGTTAATTTTTTTACTTAAAAACATTATTGGATTTACTGAATTCCTCATCATCAGAATATGGGTCCATTAAACAAACAAAAACAATTAAAAAGGAAAGAAAAACCCAACAACACAAAACTACATCCTACAAACCCACATCTAGGCAATGGGTGAGGAAAGAACTGAGGCTGGTGTGGCTTAAAAGCATAGGAAGAAAAGTAATGGTCTTGTGAAGCCTGGGTTTCTGGAGCCAAACTGCACGAGTCAGACCTGACAAGTGTACATCAATTTATTCACACAGTTCTACTAAAGTTACAGCATTATTGACAAAACAAAGCATTTATTCAGCATCACTACAGAAAACAAAATGTGGTCGACAACTTATTCTCTTTGCATGGGGAGATGCAGAAAATTTTCACTTTCGGGATTTAGGTGCCCCATGAATTTTTCTAAAGGGACAACTTCTATGCAGTGAATCTTACTACGCAATTCACAATCAATAACATCCCTCAAAGAACATTGTTTGTTTTGATACAAATAACACAAAATTATGGCATTGCTATTTCAGAAACTTGTAACAGAAGTTCAACAGGCTACTGATTTCAGCAATATTGCAGAATGTTAAGAACTATGGCTAAGATAAGTAAGAAGGAACCACCTAAACCTAGCCAGAAACCAAAAAACCCCACAAAATGAACCATCAAAAGCAGTATTATGCTGCAAAGCAACACAACAGAAGAAGTTTGAGTTAAAATGCTTTAGGGATTTTTTTCTTGTTTAATGATGGTTTGCACTGGGAGGGGAAACGTTTGCAATCTTTTTGATGACTGGTAATGGGACAGGCCTGGTTAATTTTAGGGGATTGGTTTGGTTCGGGCTTATTTGTTTTTTTACCTGTTCTATTGTGCAAAAGATGTGAGCATCATCCTGTTGGAAGCGCCTTACACGAGTCAAGCCACTTAAAGTCCCAGAGAGTTCATTTCGATGAAGAACTCCAAAATCTGCAAGTCTAAGAGGCATTTCCCTCCAGGATCGTGGACGATGGGCAAACATCAAGCTAGAAGGAAAACAAAAGAACCTTCCTTTATCCTTCTCATAGAAGATTTAAGATGACACAGAAACTAAAAGAAGATCAGCACACGCAGTAATTAATTTTAAAGTACGTATTCATTTAGGTTGTCTGCATCCTAAAAGGCAGGCAAACAGAGAAAGTGCAGCACTTGAAATGTACTGCTAAAGACCACCTAGAAAAAACTCAGAGAGTATCAAGATTGCTTCATCTCTACCTTCTTTTGCTATACCAAAATTGATGCTTATCTCTACTGAACACAATTTGTGTTTGCTTAGTAGTACAGAATGTTATTAACATGCATAAACCTAGCTCACTTAGTGCAGACCTACTGAAAGATCCTCCTACAAGAATTACATCTGGTCTTCTTTGGGATGCTGTCATGGCATCTCTTTGGACACACTAGTTGCTTAAGTAGTCTGTTGTAAACATACATGGTAACATCATTTCACCTCAGGCCCACAAAAGATAAGTATAGTAAAATAAGTTTTTCAGTTCAGAGTACAAACCAATGTCCTGGACAATTCATTGGTTTAAGGGCAAAAGTTTCCTTCTCAATCTCAAAAGAGAACATATTTTCACTGTAG
Source organism: Neopsephotus bourkii (assembly GCF_033783945.1). Classification (NCBI taxonomy): domain Eukaryota; kingdom Metazoa; phylum Chordata; class Aves; order Psittaciformes; family Psittacidae; genus Neopsephotus; species Neopsephotus bourkii. The sequence goes on from NW_026900826.1 coordinate 6,420,501, forward strand.
TGTTGCCAGTGTCCTGAAGCTTCCCAGAGCTTACTGTTGAAGATGTTTGGAGATACAACTTCAGTAAAATTACGCCTCCAATATTCATCCTATAAAACAAGTTTAACATTTAAAAGTTGATAGATATTTTGACAAGCAAAAGCCTTATTCTCTTTAATCATGTTCTTATGATGGTGATTTACTGGGAAGGCTAAAGGACTCCTACACGTAGGTTTTGCAAAACTGGAAAAAGCAGCTTTATTCTGCCGTATTTTCAAAAAGGTTAGGTCTCTATAGCCATAGTGAAAATCTGGTACATTTTTATATATACAGACATTTCTATTTCTGTGGATAATTCAGTGCTAAGAACGGCCTACCACCTCAGATCAACAACTGATATTAAGCTTGTTAGGAGTTACATTAGTATATACTCACTCTTATGAAATCCACAAGTGTATTATAGAGAAAGGCACCTCTGGGGAGGAAAAAGCAGCTTCCAGGACTCAAATCATGAAAGAAGAAGAGTTCTTGCTCCTAGGTAAAGTAAAATCAGAATGCTGTAACACCACTTCAGATGGAACTGCAGAACATGACTACTTCACACGTCAACACTGTTCACAGAGATGAAATATTACAGCAGGAAGATGATTTCCAGGTTTACAAGTTCTAAACAACAGTAGCTAATTTATATCTAGTTCTTACTCTCAGAAGTTTGTAGTAACAGTGGAATTCCATTTGACACTGTGTAAATATACTTAAGAGTTTTCCTCAAAATCCTGAAGCCTTGACCAATCACAGTAACCAAAGCAGTTAAATATATAATTATCATATCTGAAGGTTGATGGCTTAAGCTTGTGAGCAGGTCATTCTTTAATAGAATTGAGTCTCAAAACCGGCAGCTCAGTGGTGTGGCTGTGATACACCTTTAGAGAACCACAGCCTTGTCAGCATCTGTCCTGGGTTCAGCTGTACCAGTTATTTTTCTCCTTCTTAGTAGCTGGTGCAGTTCTGTGTTTTCAACTTTAGCCTGAGAACACTGCTGATAATACACAGATGCTTTTGCTTGTTGCTAAGTAATGCTTACTTTGATCACGGACTTTCTCCTTCCAATCCCTCCAGCAGCAGGGGGTGAAGGAAACAGGTGGAGAGTGAGGGCTGCATGGTTCTGAGCTACTGGCTGGGCTTAAGCCACAACAGCATCATAGATACTGGATACATAAACACTACATAAATTGTTTGATAGGTACTAGGCAATTTGGTTTTGAAAAGGCACAGAAGTAATCTTCTGCCAGCAAGCAGTGAGAAATTCATGCCTGCATCTTCTTGGCCAATGATGCCAACCTTCACGCACAAGTTATTCAAATAATTCACCTGTACTGTCCATTGTGCTTAAACACTCACAAAGCTGCTTTTCTCTTAAATACCCCCCCGTAAATCCGCCCTCTCTACAAAATCATAGCAAAGGTCACAACAATTAGGAGACCGCATGCTAACAGAACAGATACTGGGTCATAATCCTTGTGTCAATCCAAAGTCTTCCGACTTACACTCAAATAAGATTAACTCTGTTCATTTTAATCTAGTAGAGGAATACAGGAATGCTATCCATGACATCTCAAGTACTGCATGTATAAACACACAGCTACTACATTATTTATGCCTATAATAAAGAATGACAGAACCATACTATTTAAACAATTTCCAATAATTTCTCTCTTCTATGCAAAATACAGTGGCTTAGGTAGGATCTGAAAAGATTCTACACAAAAATGTTCAAGACACACTTTCCTAAAGCAAGAGACTACCCCATTACTTCCTCCCACTGTAAACATTTGTATGCAAGTGACGAGTTTGTAGAATTAAATTTGGAAAAACAAACAAAGAAAAACAACAAAGAAGAATTAGTTCTACTACAGAAGCATAAAAGAGAAGTAGACCATGAAATACTGTACCTTTCCAATTTTCCTATGATCCCGGTTTCTGGCTTCTTCTTGGAATTTCTCCCATTCCTTCATCATTTTGTTATCAGGAAAAGATATTCCATATATTCTCTGCAGAGTTTCCATGTCAGATTTTCCTTCCCAATACGTAGAAGAATTCTGATGTACAAATCCCATACTTTCAGTTATATAATCTCAGGGAAAGGAGGAATAAGCACTAATGCATTCAAATGTTGTGATTCCACCCCCCCATCCCCAGCCTCTGTGGGAAAAGAATTATATGCAGTCATCCATCATTTGTTGATAATACAAAGATTCTTGCATTGCCTTTTAGTCAGCATACTAAGACAAACTGAAGTGACCGGTGAAGTCACATTTTTATTATACTTAGGTACCTTGTTTTAAGTCATGGTGTGTTTTATGATCTCTCATTATATCTTCAAAAAAAGCAGGAATTGTTTATACTGAAAACATAATGCAGTAGGAAAACAGGAAAGACAAAATGAAACTAACTCAATGTGTCAGCTGAATGCTAGCTGTTTTCAAACTAACACAATCCCTGGAACTCAGAGTTCCATAAACTTGAGTTAAGAATCTGCAAAATCAACTATGATGAATGTTCACATGAGGTAGGCCATTGTACTACTAAGTGTAGTGTTGGCTGGAGATACTAGCACAGTACTGATACATTAGCTTACACACTGCACTTGTCCCCTGTGCATAGTATAATTGGTTCCACACCTTATCTAGTTACTCCTAGTTTGAGTACTTTTGCAGTGCTCTTCATTATAGCCTAAGCATACATGATACTGTACCAATACTCCAACAAAAAAGACACTATTAACTTTCAGTGATGTAGTATTGTGATGGTCATTCCAAGGTCAGTAAACCTTGGAAGCAGATGAAAGCCTGTCGTTCAATAGAAGCTGGGAAAGAAATGAAGGGCTATTTTCAGAATAAGCAAAGAAACAATCCAAAGGATTTTAGCATTACCACTTCAGGAGAAATAAATTCATGAATAAATCAAAACCTGACCCATAGTTTACTTAAGTTTTAATGCACAGTTGTTTTAAACCTACCTTTAGTATTTTAAGGGCCTTGATTTTTCCTGTGTGTCTCACATGTGGACCCCTGCAGAGATCAATCAGTGGACCACATCTATACACCACAAGAAAAGAAAAATGTTTATTTCAAAACACTTCAGCATTTTTAAATGCATCACTAATGGCAAACAAGTTAATGCTTAACATATTCAAAGCCACCATTAAGTATATATTTGCAACACTGCAAATTCAAGAAAAAACACCACCAAAAAACCCCCACAAAAAATTATTCTCTCAATTTAAACAAAATATACCTAAGAACAGAAATATTTTGTACCTTTTAATTTTCTTACCTGTATACTGTAGTAGTTGCTGTGTTCACCTTCTCATGAAGGATACGACACTTGAACTTGTTATACTGTGTGAAGAAACATCAAAAGTCAGAAATATCAATAAAATGCCTAAAAAATTGTATTTCAAATTTATATTTTAAAATTATTAATAATGCAAATGCAACAGTAAAAGATGTAACTAAAAATCATACGATCACGTATACATAAGCAAAACTTCAATATCGTTCTAGAAGAGTTAGAAAACAAGAGAGGAAAGAGACAAAAATACCATTTTCCTGTGGATGTGTTAAGTGTTGTGATTATTAGCTGATAGCCTCAAAGTATTCTGAAAGGCAGTTAAAAGTACAGCAAGACTGGCAATATTCACTGTATAAAAGCATCCTTCCTGACTTGTCTCTGCAAGTGAACCTGAATGAATATATGCCTTTTGTATACTAATTTCTTCGTCATCTCACTGAACTTGAGGTGTTTGTGTGTAGTAACGAAAAGTTATTATTACTGCCCTAGACACTTGAGAGGGACATGAAGAGTGGGAAAAAGGATGCTATTCTTTGTTTTACTAGACAGGTACTACTCTGATGAGTCAGTCACATGCCATATTTTATGTAAGTTAATTCTAAAAGATCACTGTATCAGAATTACAGCTGCTCTAAAGACCCACCTTAAACATGTCTAAGAGGATCTCCTTTTTGACTTCCAGCCTTTCAAAAGGCTGCTTCTCTTTTATTATATTTTTACAGCGGTTCTCTAGCAGTGGGAATTCGGTACTAGATACACCTCTAAACAAAAAAGACACAGGCAAAGAAATATAAATTAGTTATTTTGTTATTCCCATTTTTAAATGACCACTTTCTAGCGGTCTAATTTGAAACACATGGAATGTCTTCTTGTGATTTGTCACGGTATTCTCCTTGTTTCTTACAATCAGCTGTGCTTTCAGACACTAAACTCAGAAACACAAATGGCATCACCATGAACAAACCCACTGCCATCACTCCCAGAACATTTAAATGCCTGGAAGATCTGCAACTCAAAGTATACCTGATTTAGGAAAAAAAGAAGAAAAAAAAAAAAAAAAAGAAAAAGGCTCATCCCAGCTGCTGGACCTAGTTATCAGCTGATGCAGATTCAGTGCTCTCCCTGACAACACAAAGATAAACAAGTAAAAACCAGAACTGTACACAAGGATTAGAAAAGTAGTAAATGCCTATATGATTTAAGTGTATACGTGCTATTTCTACAAGTGACTATGGCGCTTTGAAACCAAAGTCCCTTGAGTCTTCATGGAAACTTGTCTCCTCTATCTCCTGGAACTTCAGACAGTTTCCCTAAAGACACTACATTTTTTACAGCACATTCAACAGCCGCAAGTCTTACTGAAGACTGCTCTTGAACTTAAATATACACACACTCTCAATATGTATGTACACACAGATTAACCAGTCAATTTAAAACCATACTAGATATACAATTTTACTTTTAAAATGCAGAAACATGACTGAACAAAAATCATTCTAATACAGAGTTTCAATACACAGTATTAAAGTATAAAATTAAAGAAATTTTACCTATCTTCAATATACATGTCATAATAAAATCCATTCTCAATTGGTGGTCCATAGCATAAGCAGCCCCCAAAATAATCTTCCATGGCCTCTCCAAGAATATGAGCACTTGAATGCCAATAAACCTACAAATAAAGTCAGGTGAGCAAGTGACGGGGTCACTGACATTGTGTAACTAAAAAGAAAAAAGAGGGGTATATCTGCAGATGGGTTATACACTGGAATTAATGTTTTTTGAATTCTGAGAGAGTGTAACCATTTCCTGTTTTCATTTTGAAGTATGCTAAATGGCTAATATAATGGCAAACGTAGCAATAAAGCCTCAATGTATTTCAGACTGAAAGATTATATCTCAGCACAATTCTGTCACCTTAGTACTTGTACCTTGTTCATTTATTAGTTCGTTTCCAGCCAGTTAAAAGCCTATGCAGTACTAACCACATCTAAAGCAATGTAGCCGATTAGTTACCATTGTTCAAATACAGTACATTTATCAATTGGACTGTAAACCACATTACCTGAAATGTCAGGAGAGGGGAACCAACAACCCAGTAGATCAACACCACTCTTATGTCCCAAGTCCCTATTAATTCAGGCCACTTTGTAGTCACTGTTGCAAGATAAAGCCTTTACGGTCTCCTGAAATGCCTCAAACAAGCATGAATAATTCTATGATAAAATTAAGTCTAATCCTAGTGAGTAAAGACAAACACGGGTTTAAGACTGAATCTATTAAAAAACCCCAAACTTGGATGTGTCACAAAGTATATTGATAGTTTAACGGACTAAAATATGCTTGCATAAGTTTTTAATGAACAGTGCTAGGCCAAGGAAGTGTAGATTTCACTTATGACTCTACTCTGATACTGGGAAATTTTTAAAAACCTGTAAGCCAGCCTCACTGTTTCTTTCAGTATCTGATCTTCAAACACAGCGAGTCAAACCACAGAACGTTTCTTAGAACACATCAGACTATTTCAAGTTAGCATACAAATACAGAAATTTGCTATGGGTCTTGTTTGAGAAGTAACTTTTTTATGTAAAAGGGAAGAAAGGAGCACCAAGATTTTATTCACTTACAGATTGTAGGTACTTAGTATCTAATCTTTGTCAAATCATGACAAATAGATTACTTGAATAGTTTGAGGATTTTTTATTCTTAATTCAGGATTTAAAAACTATAATGCTGCAATCAATTTCACCCTTCAATCAAGCGTTTACTCACAGCTTTTGCTTCTTCATTATCAAACATAAGCAGCTCCAGAGTACAATCTCCCTCCAGTGGACGATCCAGGTCCCACAGTTCACCATTCACTTTCGCTATGACTGCATCTGCAGCCATCGCTTGACTAAAAACCACAAATAACACAAGACCAAATATTTAGGTTCAGATTTGCAAAAGTGCTTAGTTTTCTAAACCCCATGCCACCCCACTCACATCTCATAGCATCTAAAGACCTCGAATTTTTGTTTCTGTGGTCTTCCTACTTTTATAGTATAGACCCGTAAGGTCTGAAAGTTTCATTCAGTGGTTTTCAGTCCTGGAGGAAAAACTAACAACAGTTTCTACCATTATCTGGTAATTCACAAAAAAAAAAAAACAGATGTCTGTACTCATTCCTAGCAGTCTCACTGATTGTTACATTTTTTAAATGGAAGCAAGCATTATGATCCCAGCACATAACTTCAAGTATCACTCAGATCAAGGACTTCATCCAGCTGCTTCTTCTGCATTAAGTTTCAATGCTTTCCAAATAAAGCAGCTTAAGAGACTCACCGTTCACTGACCATGGCATATATATTTTATGCAACACAGTAGAAACTACTGATTGTAACAGATGTATCACTGCAAAAGTGCAGCTCCTTGAATCTGCAGGTTACCTAATTCCTACAGCTAACTGATATGGTGTCGTTTTCCAGGATTCCCCTTCAGCCACCTTTCCATCTGTCAGAGTAATTTTGATAGGTTTGCTTTGGTTGGCCACTCTGTAAGCTAGCAAAGCATCATGTTCTTTTTTCAGTGCTTCGTAAAGCTTCAGTCTGTCTTCTATGAAGCTTCGCTCACGCTGTAGCTGTAACAAAGAAATTAAATCATACATGTATGTAGCTGTAAAAGAAATAGAAGACAACTATTCAGTGTTCATTCATCCCTAGAGATTCCAACTGAGACCAGATTTAACTGTACCAGAATTTACACTACCATGCAGTAAAGCATTTCATAAATAATTATACACAGGATAGTCCCCTCCAACTTGCTATTTTATAATGGCTTTCCAATTCTCCACTGCATCTTCAGCAATCTGGGCCTAAATGGCTTTGTGAGTTTGACTTTATAAAGCAGCCTGTATTCCTGTCCCAGAACTTGTATTCGACTGACATTCCTGAGAAACTTGGGTAACTCCAACAAGCCCTCACTTCTGCCAGTTCATTCAAAGCATCAGATTCAAATAAGATAGTTGATGGGAAGTTTCCTTTAGCCTGGCATCAGGCTAACTATTAACATCTACTGAACTACAGCTAGTGTTGCCAACATCTGCCTTCAGTCATCATGAACACTGTTTACCTATTCAGGAGCTGCCACTCTCTTCAGGAACCACAGTACCCTGACCCTTATTTCTCAATAGCCCAAATCATTTTATGACATAAAAAGTAGAGATATAAGAACGTATAAGTAAGTCTACTAATTACATGCAAGATGAAGCTCTTTTTTTCTACATGCACACTATAGCAAGCCTTCTTCCCAAAATCTGAGATTTCAAAACATAACAAAAGTATTCCAGATTTCAGCACTTTTTTCTGAATCTAGCCAAACAACAGTCCTTCTTCTGTTATGCTGTATAAAATAATCACTTACATCATTCTGATGTAGGTTCACAGCTTCTTTTTTCTTTTCCTCTTTAGTTTGAGTCACCACAACAGTTGGACTTGCACCGGAGACTTTCTGAAAACAGTGATAATATTAAGCATACCCCTGTATCGTTAAGACTTTGCCCAGAAACAAAACAAATCAGGTAATATTGGGCTAAAAGGTAACTACAACCAAGACATGCCCTTAATACAGATGAAAGACTTCTCATAACACATCTGAACTGCATCCTTTTGATGTTCAGCAGGCATGGCAATGCTGCTCACCAAGCAGAATCTTCCCAACACGATCTCCACAATTTTACGACTACAGCCACCGCTGGCAAACTCTTCCCAGTGAGACCCAGGGCGATTAAAACAGCCTAGGGAGTCACAAGCACAAGTTTCGGCGGTCTAATGTACACCACCTCTGGGCAAAGGGAGGGCTATTGGGAGCAGCGCTGCCGAGCGCTCCGGGCACACGAGGAGTGCAGAGACACGAGGCAGGCCTGCGACCGCCGTGGGCTGGGGCTTGGAGCTTCGCCCCGTGAGCCCCTGTTGGACCCCGGCTCCCCGGAGAGGCCTGGGCAGCCCCAGAGCGACGCGGGCGCTCGCCCCCGCCAGGCCGCCATCCTCCCCGGCAGGTCCTGAGGAGGGCCCCGCGGGTGTCCGCACCCCGGTTGCTACCTCGCCTCCGGCCGGGGGCTCCGCCGGCGCTACCCTGCCCAGCTCGGCCGCCAGACTGCGGCGCAGGTGCAAGAGGCGGTAGCGCAGCTTCTCGTTCTCGGCCCTCAGCCGCTGCAGCTCGGGGCTGCAGGCCGCGGGACAGTCCGGCGCCTCCTGCCCCTTCAGCTGGGCGACCTCCGCCGTCAGCCAGAGCAGCTCCTGCTCCTGCCGCGACAGGCGCAGAGACACCACCTCAGCAGCCGCCGCCGCCGCCATCTTCCCGCGGCAGCACCGCACTCGCTCCGCCCCTCTACGGCGGAACGTGCTCGGCACCGCCCCCAGCTCTGCCGCTCCGCCCCATCCTCCGCCCCGCCCCGAAGCCGCCAGGCCCGGCCCCCTCCTTTCCGGAACTGTCCGCGCACTGGCTTAGTGGGAACTCCTGGGGCTTGGCAGGGGTGGTTATTGGTGTCGTTGTCCGTGCCTCTAAGCGGGCAAATAGCGTTTTGTAGCTCTCTGTGCTGTGGTGCTCGTGACGGCTGAGCAGTTGAGAAGTGTCAGTATTCACAACTCGTGCATGAGTCGGTTTTTTCAATTTGCATTTTTCATTTGAACCAATTCTTTGCTCCTTTTCTAAAGAGATGCAACTTGGCAACACCTGTGACTATCACTTTACTATAGGTCTCTTTTGTTTGAGGATAGACTGTCATGGGCAGAACTGCTATGAACATACATAAAAATAGGACATACTCTATAGCTTCCTTTAAAAAAAATCGTTATTAATCTGACATTGTGTAGAATTTATTACTCCATTTAGGACACTGATGACAGTCTGTTATCAGAACACCCCACAGGTCTAGTTTTGAGGTTAAACCCTGAGAAACGTATTCACAGTATCACAGTATGTTAGAGATTGGGAGGGACCTCAAAAGATCATCTAGTCCAATCCCCCTGCCGGAGCAGGAACACCTAGATAAGGTTACACAGAAACGTGTCCAGGCGGGTTTTGAATGTCTCCAGAGAAGGAGACTCCACAACCTCCCTGGGCAGCCTGTTCCAGTGTTCTGTCACCCTCACTGAGAAGAAGTTTCTCCTCAAGTTTAAGTGGAACCTCTTGTGTTCCAGTTTGTACCCATAACCGTATTCAGGTTATGTCCTCTCATCTTTGGGCACTGTCTTATGAGCCCCAACCCTGTAATTCTGGCCTTGCTGTAGCATTTACTGAAGTAGTGGAAAAACTTACCATCAGAAGTTAGAGTGACTGAGAAGGCAGAAGATGCTGTCTAACTTGTGTGGAGTACTAGGCTTTAACAGGATCTTTTCCCTTCTATCTCAAAAGTAGAACGCAGTTTGGGGGGTGGGGAGGCAGGCATGAGGTTTCATTGGAAACATGGAAAGAATGTGGGAGGGAGTATTTGTACTACCCCTATGGAAGTTCAAAAATCAGAGAATCTTTAGAATCAGGCTTATAAAGGAGTCTTTACATTTAAAGGTTGCCTGGATGTGCTAGCCCTTTCATATAGGTTGGCTCCTTTCTCTGCCTACTGCATATTACCTTTGTTTAGCTGAGCTACCTGACTAATAGTTACGATATATAGCAGATGCCTTTCACAAGCTATCTTCCCCCAAGGTCATCTTTCATGTGGTGTGTGATGCCTTGCAATACACAGGTAGCTCTACCTGAGCAGATCAAAGACGATTACAGAAGCAGCACAAGAATCCCACTACTATGGTCAATAATCCATAACATTTTAAACTGGGACCACTAATGTGGCTTAAAATAACAAATAATTCCACTCGTCCTTACTCCAGATACTGTGTTACATACAAGGCTTATTATATCTAAAACAGCCCCAAGGTGACAGGCAATGCTTCCAGTTCTGTGAAGCCTGGCTAGTTAATTGTTCAGATGGTGTTATACACAATGAAATACCGAAATTATTATATGGCCAATGGTTAACTTAATGCTGACTAACAAATACTTGAAATTTCAGAAACAGAAGCAGCCTGATAGAATGATACAGTGCTTGCATGCTAAGATTATAAGGACTGAAAATATGATAAAACTTGTTTTCCTAAAAGGTTGTCAAAATATTTTTTTGCTGTATAAAAGGTAAAGTACCCTTAAGAAAACTGCAGATGAAGCCACACGAGTGAGACCATGGATGCTTTAGAAGTAATGAAAACAGAAGAAATAGACTAAGAAACAGGAGAAGGAGAAGAGGGAGGCAGGAAGTACTTATACCTTTTCTATACAGGGAACTTATTTTGACTGAAAATATGAAAACAAGACCAAAAAGTCCCTGTATTAAGTAGCATTTGCATAAGGGAGGTTATGTAATGTGTGATCCTCAATGAATGATCATGAGTGGCAGAACACCTCCACTAGGATTGCCGTAATCTCCACTGTTAAACCTGGTTCACTAAATGGACGCTATATGGTGGTTTATTTTGCTTTGACACATCTTAAAGATCCAGATATGCAAAAATGTAGCATACTTCACAAAAAAAGGTCATACTCTGTAACCTTTTATTTACCTTTTGCATATAGGATTACAAAATATTTATAGAAATGTGCTTTCTGAATGCATAAATCCATTGCTTTGTAAAGCAAATATTTTATGAAAGAATAAGAAGTGGAGGAGATTTAGACTGTGGTTTGGGTATGGCCTCTGAGGAATACAAAATTAAAGTGTACAGAAGACACTTCATCTTATATCATGTACCAGCTTGCACAGATTATTCCAGTTTGATCAGCTGTCTCGTTGAACAAATTATTTTTTCAAAGGGATATCTTTGAAGAGCAGTTACAGAATTAAAAAGTAACAGTAACTAAGCAATTCTCAGTCTCATCATTACGGTTCAGAAGCTGTTAACAGTTGTGAAGGGCTAATTAGTATAATGTAATCCTCTTAGGAGTCTGCAGGCATTGAGCTAGATTTCTTTGTAATTTGTGTGTAGGCCTTCTTATTCCATTAGAATTACAATAATTACAGACAGCAGTATGTATTTGCATTCTATCCATCCACATTATGTTTACTTTGCATACTGACTACTGCACAATAAATGCAGAAGTAGAATTTTCTATTTTTTTTTTAAATATAAAAATGTTTGGAAGAACAGCCAAATCTTGGTTTTATAACTGCACAAAATCTATGAAAAGAGAAAATGAAAACAGGAGTAAGTGGCTTTCTGAAATCCCAAGCAAGCAGAGAGAGAAAATACTGGATGAGCTGGATGTGAACAAAGTGCTGTCATATTTGGTTTACAAGAGAGTCTTTTCCTTGGAGGAATACAAAGACATTTGGTCTCAGGAAAGCTACAAGAAGAGAACGGAGTATTTTTTCGATAAACTCTCTTTAAAAGGCCCAAGTGCTTTCTCTGCTTTTTGTTCCATTTTGGAGGAGGTCTGTCCTAACTTGCTGACATGCTTTCTCCTTGGCTATGAAGGTAAGGTTACTGCTCTGAAATGCTTAAGTATATATTAGTAATGTCTTGGAATCCTTTTACACTAATAGTTATTTGCTATAATTAGTGTTTACTTTCTCTCTTGCACTAAACAAGAGAGAGTTATTTGCTGTCTTTGTGTTTTTTTTGTTATAGAAAAGAAAATAATGGGAAGGAAAATTCATTAAACAAATACATATTATTGTCATACTTTAAATGTTTAAACTGGTAGCAAGATACTGTATATTAACATTGCTGCTACTAATGAGTAAGAGTCAGGATAAAGAAAAGGATTCCTAAGTACTTCTGATAATGCTTAGCTCGGAAATGTGACACCGATCTTTTACTTTCTCCCCCATTTTTGAAATATTTAAAAATAGATTGAGAAGTTCTATAGGCGTAGTTGTCTCGGTAATTGATCCCTTTCACAGTCTTCTTGTAAGTCACATTATTTACTATACCTATCTGTAAACAACTGCATGAAAAGGATCGCATTACTAAATAACAATACAATTACAGTAAAGCAGAATGTTATTTGGACATTAGGCACTGTTCATACTTAATAAATAATGTTTTACTAGATATTAGAAAATACAATGTGAAAAAAATTGTGCAGAGTGTTTACAATTATATCGTAGTGACCTATTTTTACTATTTGTTATATTCCAAATTTGAGTCTTTCAAGTGAGCTAGAGTTTTCTTAGCAACAACTGCAAGGTTGTTATATACAGAATGTCCTGTTAGAATTTAATCAAATAGTCATGTCTCTTACCAGTCCGTTAAGTAACAGGTTTAGACACCTTAGTATTACAACTATTTACACAAAGAACTCAGTGAGGCTGAGTACTGTAAGGATTTTAATAAATTAAACAACTAAAATCTAAACCCATGTTTACCTTAAAAATATATGCAGTCTGTGCCCTCTCTTGAAAACCCAGTTACTTTTAAAACTGACAGAGATCCAACTACTTGAGAAGGCAACAGATATTTTACCATAATCTACTTATAAACAGATGCCCATTTAGTGCATCTTTTTATGATCCATTTACAGCACGGTTTTATGGCACAAGAAAATCAAAGGAGGTCCACAAATGTTGTTGGGGATTTTAATACATGTATAATTTAGTTCATGGACAGCTACATTATGAAAAGTCTACTTAGGGCCTCTTTACCCTATCATATTTTTAAAAGAGCATACAAATACAAATTCAACTGATTACATTATAAAGCAAGGTCTTTTGGAACACACATTTTGGAATAAAGTTTGGGCTTCCTCTGAATTCCTTGCAGAGACAGCACAGAGAGATTTTTTGTTCTGTAGCACCTAACGTTTCATGCAGAGGCCTGTCACAGAACAGATTTAAGTCTTTAAATGGTTGGTAGAGGGTTTTGGGGGTTGTACTGTTATAAAGGGTGATGGCCTTGGCATTTGGGTCAAATCAAGGACTCTGTCTCCCTGACAACATCATAGTAGATACAGAGAAAAAATAAGAAAGCCAGTGGTGCATATTTCCAAAAGAGTAAAGGATACTGTTTGAACAGTGTCCCCAATCCATTCTGTCTGTGGCTTGTGTAGGCAGAAAATTGCCTTGGGCTGCGTTAGCTCAGCCACTATTAAAATCTTTCCTCCTTCCCCTCCCCCAGTAGCATATATCAAATGGGCAAAGCTAGTTTTAGAATTCGTTATTGCTAACAAAAGTATATTGGATAGCAGGCAAAGAAAAACATATGCTATATATTCACATTAATTCATGGCCATAATCTGTTTAAATTCACGTATGCATATATTGCTAATTCAATTAAATGGATTACACATTGTGGATTTTCATGCATTTCAGATTTTTATAGATTGATTTTGATAAACCCTGTTACAAGGTACACAGAAAGGTAGGATGAAAAAGAGCATTGATCATTTGTTCAGATTTCTGTTATTTTTTTCTCTACCCTATAAAAGCAATTGATAGGAGAAAGGAATCACAAGGGAATGCTGTCTAGATGCATGATGAGAAGTTGCTATGTCTGTGCTATGTGGCTTCAATAGACCACCTAACAGCAGTTGTGTGCCATCCTGTCCACTGTACTTGTTAGAGAGGCTCTTCCTGGCAGCTAACTGAGCATACAGAATAGAATCAATCCCCATTATTGATCAGCTGCATATACAGCAGGGTCCAGTTTCTGTTTTCTGGACCTGCCTGTTTTGGCAGATGTTTCCATTGTCTTCATGCCCTACAGAAAGAATCATTTGACAGGTGCTGGCAATAAAGCATGACTCCAAGAGGTCGCTTAGTCTCTGGATTAATGTAGTTCACTGCAAAAACTATAAACTGTACTAGTGAAATAGGGCCAGAGAATGATGTACTGTCACTTGCACACAGTTGTTTTCATACTAGTTTGAACTCTTTTGTCATTTGGTTGTTACTTGCCCATGTAACACAGTAAGAAATCAGTTCTTAAGTGGCCACACTTGGGGTTTATATGGAGTAAGAACTTCAGGTTTATTTCCAAAATTCCTATAAATCGTCTGGCCACAAGTCTATTGGAAATATTAATATGGAAAGAACTTTATCTATGAAAGGTACAACAGAAATTATGTTTATCTAAAATAGCCACTCACCCAAATGCAGTATCAAATTCAGAATTACATTAAACTGTTGGTGTTATTTTGAACTATGTATCAGCTGTTAGAGAAATTTCTTTATTGTTATCCAGACCATATGCATAGACATTTCCCAGCATCATCAGAGCAAACAAAGCTGAGGGCTGTATCAGAGATGGAGCTGCACGAAACCTGTCAGATGAGTGACCAAGAAGGAAGCCCTTCTGCTGAGGAACATCTGAATCAATCATTCAACAAATACAGGTGTCATAATGTCTTTAATAATCATATTTCCTGTCACATAGTTTTCATGTAAGTGTATACACCACTGATGCTTTCAAGTTTTTAATTTGCTTCTGATTTTACTTGGCTTTTTTAAACTATGATTCTGTTTTGTATAATTAACACCTTTTGATACTTCTAAATGGGGGGGGGTCTGTTCTGTAATGATATAATGCATTGATGACACTGCAAGTTTTCAGTGTTCAAGGAGACACTGAATGAAAGCGTTCTAAGCACTGTACATGCTTAGAAGTGCATTTTACACATAAGCTTGCTTGGAATGTGAGAGACAATGTAAGTTAGTATCACAGTTCATGTTACTGAGGAAGACCTGTAAAAGAACAGCATGTAACCTGAAGCATGCTGGGATTCTGGAATTGAAGTCCCTGATTCAGAGATTTGAACATAAAAAGAGGACAGACACAAACAAAACTTTTTAAAGTCCTAAATTGCTTCATTTTATGTAGATAATATTCAGTTCCAGCATTTGCAGTTGTGTGTTTGGAATCATGCTTTGCTTAAATCAATAAGGAATCTATCTGAGAACGGACCAGAGCTCTCAATAGCTTATCAGCTGTTAAGAAATATGGTAGGTAATTTAAATATGTCCAGCTAAGGGGGAAACTTAGATTCTGAGAAAAACACTTGAAAAGTAGTTAAAAACTGTACTGCTGTTTTGATGCATCAGTAGCATATAAACATTAAATTATGAAGCCCTAATACCTTTGCATGTCTAGGTCAGTTTTGTTAAGTTTCAGCTAGCGAATGGATTACAGTAGCTTGTAGAAGTGTAGTTAAACTTAATGACTGTGAAGTGATTGAAAAGATTGTGGTCATAGGAGGTTAAGTTCATCTTGAGTAGCAGCGAAACATGAAAGGGCAATAGAAGACGTGAAGACTCTTGATGTCTTTTTGAGCCCATACAATACAGTATGGGCCCAAATTGTACAGTATGGGCTGAGCTATACCTGCAAGTAATGAAATCCCAGTCAGAACTCCTTTCTCCATGTACATTCACAAGAATTCCATGAGACTGGGAGTCATTCATAACCCAAGTTTGTGCCATTTGGATTTAAATAGATTAAATCTACAGCACCGGTCCTGCAACATCATAAGACAATTCACTTACAAAACCAGAACAATTAAGTGTCTGCAGCTAAAGAATCACATCAGGGAAGTAGGAGACAAATACTATGCTGCAAAAACTTGATAGTACTAAAAAAATCAACTGGAATAAAATAGTCAGTATTTGCAGTCAGGCAATCTCACTATAAGATCATTCTGTATGTTCCATATGGTAAGAAAGCATATTGTGTATCAGTCCTTTTCCCTGCAGTGTATCAGTGTTAACTGTAGAAGCTGATAAAGCCCCAGAAATCACACAGCTGGAAAGGAGTATTTATCTCTACTGGAAACAGAGAACTCAATGAGAAGGCAAACTGGTGTGTAATAGCATGCACTTTTCTTCCAACACCAGTGTCCCAGGAAAAAATATACCTTGACACCAGGTTAAAATAGTGCTAATCTTTCCACAACTTCTGTTGTATGCTGACACTTACCTCTTCCATCCATAGAGAAAAAATATAATAGGTTACTGGCTTTTCATAATTTCTTTTAAGTGCCACACCTGTGCCAAACACCAGAAAGAAAATTTTACACAACACAGTATTTGTGGAGAAGAAAGTCTCAAGTGCTTGTTACAAATGATGAGCCCACTTTTAAAGAAAACAATATAGCTGGAAGCAAAACAAATGTGCCACCCGTATGTATATTGCATAAATTCACATTACAAACCACAGGTGCAGGGACCCCATCAACAAGGCAGCCAGAGACAGAAAGAGCCATCCAGAAATACAACAGTGCACACAACATGCATGGATGCAACTAGAAATATGTAGCAGTAGTTAGAAGACATGAGAATGAAGAGAAAAACAAAAATAGCATCACTGCCCTTCTCCCAGTATTTGAAAATACTCTCAATCATTTGTATAGTACTTTTTCCAATGATAGAAAACTGTCAGACACATTGACACTCTAAGGACAAGAACTTCTTGTCTCTGAAATAAATGACAAAATTCCAGACGATGTTAGTGGGAGCATCATTGTGAGATTGAGTACTTTGATAATACAGATAATAACAGATGTTACACAATTCTATAGCAATTGTAAAGCTCTATTTTTATGTTTATACAACTTACCAGTGTCTTAGCACTGCAGAATAGATGGTACATATGGTTACTTTACACGTCTACAAGAGCAAAATCATCTCAATTGTAAACACTATGAAGATCCTGTTAGTTAAAGAGTCAACCAACTATAGCCATTAAATAGTTCAGTCATTAAAGCACCTTGGGCAAAAAGAAAGCAAAATTAAAGATGCAAATGTTGTGTGGATTCACACTTAATATTTTATTTAAAGGTGAGAGCCCTAATAAGGATACCCTGCTCTGCATTCACAATTTTCCCTCTTGAGACAGCTCCAGCATTTCTGATGAATACTGTAAAAATACGATTTTAACATAAGTGAAACTGAGAAAGTCTGGGGTTTGCATATTGCAATTTGGTCTAGGACTTCATAGGCATACCCTCACAAAGATGCCATACAGAAATACCATATTGCACATCATCTGCAAATCAGTGTTAAGGATATGTTCTTGGTCTGGTTTGGGATCAGAAAACATTGTAACTGGTTCTGTTAATTGTCTTCTTTGTACCTTCTTCCCCAAACACCCTCTCCAAAAAGGACAGTTTTTATTAAACAAGTTGAAGGAATTACAGGTTGGGTCAGTAATTGCCTGAATATGTCCTCAAATTTATTAATACTGCTTTCAACACTTGGGGTTTTTTTTTTGTTACTTTCCTTTATCTCTCAAGCATCACTGAAGATATGATGCTGGCCCTATGAAAATCATGCAGATAACATAAAAGAAAATAGTTATTTTTCTTAGGCTTTCTGTGTTGTTTTTTTTTTCTGCAACAAGTTTTTATTCTGTTATTGATTGAGAACTGAAATGCTGAAGCAGACAGTTCTCAGTAACATTAATAGTACATATCTGTGTTACTTTCCAATGTATTAAAAAAAGATTGTGTCACAATGTCTGCCAAATATATTACCAGAATAAGTAATATCCAGACTGTGAAAATGTGATATTATTTTTGCAGTTGTTGTAACAAGCCATTTTTTTCACACTGCAATCAACAAGAGATTTTTGCACACATTTTCCATTTTCCTGTAAGTAGATTATGTTTGCATGTATACGTGCTTTACAGTTCAAGTAATTAATTTTAAGTTAGCTTTATGGATTTCCCACTGATGACTGGATCCTGATATGGCTCAGTTCTACTGAATAGGATACACCTTTATTAATCTACTGGAATTGTGCTTTACAGCTTTTAAATAAATCAGTTTTCAACATTTGAAATTCAACATTTTGCACTGGGAAAAAAACCTCAAGGGTGGCAAAATTTCACTGCTGATTATCAGTCCTGTGGGAAAGGAAACAGCCACTGCTATATTTTAGATAACAAAGAATCGTGTACAAATCATGTAAACAGCATTTATTCAGGAAGAAATGAGAGCCATAGCAGCAGATTTTTAGAATTTATTTGGACTGCCATATATTGGCATCTTACACCTCTAAACATCATCATTAGTTTAGGAATTAGAATTTTTATGGCATTTTGTCATGCATTTTGTGTATTAGAAACTTGGTAAGTGCACAGGAAGAATGGTCCAAAAACTTAAGTGCATGCCTTAATCTCAGCACTTTCGAGGACAAAGATCCAATTATCTGACAAGGCACAGTAGTCTAGCAGTCACAAAAGAATTACTTGCATTTTTCTGTAAGATAGCAATTTGATGCTTCTAAATGTAGGCTTCTATTTAACTTCTTACGATTTCGTCATATAAACATAAGATTATCTATACTGTGTGTTAGGCTGAAAAGCTTATGGTCTGGCCAAGTAAATACAACATTTTGTTTTCTAACAATTAAAAAAACCCAAGTTATAAAAAAGTAAATTCACGGTGAGACTGGATGATTGAGAAGATGTTACAGTATCAGGCTTACTGAATTGTTGTAGTAAATTGGCCTTGTCTCATATTCCATGCCATTTTTTATATAGCTTAGAACTCCCTTAAAGTTTTTGCTTTAGAGAAAGAGCTTACTTTGCAATAAATACTCAGTAAATAGTAATTGACAAAAAAAACCAAAAAACCAAAATAACCCAAATCTCAAAAAAAGCATTGCTGGATTTAAAACTGTAAAAACATGTTTTTAGTATCTTCTGACTTCAAATAAAAATCACAGGATTCAAAAAGAAGGAGGTGTCTGAGAAGGAGGTGCACAAGCCAGGACATTAAGTAGCTTTGTTATATTTAGATTTGCAAGGTTATCCAGTAAGTTACATATCTATTAAAAGAAGGATGGTCTACACCATAACAATACTAAAATCAAGCAACAACTATGTATGTAGCATTTGGAAGTTAATACTGAAAACTTAAGGTAGCAGACTCAATTTAGCCACTAGATGGTACTACATCACAGTTGTTAAAAAATACCTTGGCTACCTATTTGAAGTTATTGCTGCGAATGATTGTTTAAAATTGTAACAATATCATAACATTTAATAGTGATGATCCACTTGCCCAGTTTTCCTGGATAAGAGTCACACACATGCATATAAAACATACATGTATCAGACCACATGAAGGTAGATATGTAATATATGACAGGCAAAGGCCATAGGGCTGGACTGCTTAAAGAAAAAGCTCCCTTTCAAGAAGACTTCAGTGAATGCAAAATCTTGTCAGAAAATGCACAATTCCACTGCTGGGAAATGTCAGATAATCCCCTTCCTTCCTTACCAGTATGTCGAGCAGAGATGAACCCGAAGTCACAGATCAGGTTGGTATGCAGCATCCCATTGCAAGAGATAAAGCATAGTACAGTATTGCAAATGATTATTATGCATGAAGTCTGAAATAAGGGACCGCACAGCTCTGTAACAGCCTACAGACCCATGCTGAATACCACATTCCCTAGCACCATAATTGTGCCCCCTCTCAATCTTTTAACCATGTGAGTACAGTGACAATACAGAGAGAATTCATCAGTGGAATTCTGCAGCAGATTGATTCTTATTAACAAACTTAAAAATTGATTAGAAAAAGGTCTTAGCAGTGAGGTGGAAAAGTTTGCTGAGGATACACATTTACTCAATGTAGGAAGTGTGAGAGCTGAATGCATAGAACTGTAGATGGGCCTTAAGATAAGTGACTGGGTAACAAAATGGCAGAGGAAATTTAGTGTAGAAAAATGTGAAATGATTTACATGGGCAAAAATGTTCTTGGCTTTATTAATAAATGATGAGCTGTGAGCTGCCTGTTACCACTCAGAAGTGAAGTTTGGGATTGTGATAGACAATTTCATAAAAAAACATTAACTCAGTTCATGGCAGCAGTCCAAAAATACAAATGTTTGGAATTGTTAGGAAAGGAAAGAAGATCAAAACAGGAAATATAATTATGCCCTTCTATAATGGCACAGTTGCTCACACCTGGAACACTGTGTGCTGTTTTGGTGCTTGCGCCTTGAAAATGTTATCTTAGATCTCAAAAAAAGTTCAGAGAAAGACAATAATGATCAGATGCATGGGACAGAATGGTTTCCATAGGTAATATAATCCAGCAGGCTGGAATAGAAACAGCATATGGGATGAGAGAAAAACTTTAAAAAGCAGAAGGTGAGAATTAAAGGATCAGATACGCTTCTAAAGGGCATCCAAGAAGCTATTGTCCTGCCTACCTGCTTTGTTCAGTGACATAACAGTATAGGAAAACAGAAAATAGCTTCATAGTGGGTTGGGTCTTCTTTGTCAGGCTTCCCTCTCTTCTTCTTGTGGTGAAAAGCCAGGCCAGGCTGGCAATGGCAATAAGACAAGGAGGTCCTCCATGTTAGAAGGTCCTTAGATGTGCTACTATTCCTTCATTTCTTATTAGTGAGTAATATGTAAGATGAATGAAATCAACCAACCATTGAACAGACAGTTCAGAGTAACCAGAGGCTCCCTCTAAAGACAGAAACGAGGGCCACTGTACTCTTAGAACATTTATGAGGATGCACCAGCTAGCACTTTACAGAAAGCACACTTTTAAATCCTAGTAAACACGGTAAGTCCATGCTGTGTCAGGCAGGATTGTCATGTTTCTGTGATTCATTAGCTTTTTAATATTTAAACAAATGTGTAGGGAATCCAAAATATTCCAATTTCTAGTAAGATGTCACTACCTGAATATTTCAGAGTGGCATTTGAAACAGAAAACAAATCCTGTTTCCCTGATGAAATTTATGTGGGAAGAATCTGTAATAGAAAATTTTCATGGATTATGCACACATAGAGGCATTTGTGCAAGACAGGGTGTATTCAGCCAATGCGATCAAGGATTGGGAAAAGCAGGAACAGCCATTTCTTGCCAACAATTACTGAGACAAAACCTTGACTGCTTCCTCCAAACATCTGCTACTTGGCATGCCCAAGTCATTGCCAGTATTACTGCTGCAAGGGTGCCACCCCTAATTTTACATGGATTTTTACTGCAAACATATTTTGTACATTGGAGCTAATACAGCAGGTGATCAGCATAGGAGATCCTAAATGTTTACTAAGCTTCAAGACGATTAGGTTTTGAGGAACAGATTGCACTATAGTGCTTCTTTACCACATATTTTTCTGACATGCATCAGCAATAAAAATTAGCATCAACATACCTAGGAATTACTACTAGTTAGCTTGTGGCTTTTGGTGTCACAGCAGTCATATCAAACTCAATTTGTCCCTTAGCTTTGGCTTATTTGATAGGAAGCTGCTCATCTCAGTTTGGAACAGATAGAACATGGCTATAGTCAGCAGTAGGAAAAAAGTGTAAAAGAAAAATGAAGGCTGAGAAGAAAACAGCAAATAAAGATGTCAGAACAAGTGTCTTTGATAAGTCATTTTGGAGATTTCCACTTTAGAAATACCATTAAAAGTATTTGCTGTCTGTTATTTGGATTTCTTG
The DNA here is from genome assembly GCF_033783945.1 of Neopsephotus bourkii. Taxonomy (NCBI): domain Eukaryota; kingdom Metazoa; phylum Chordata; class Aves; order Psittaciformes; family Psittacidae; genus Neopsephotus; species Neopsephotus bourkii. The sequence continues at coordinate 6,442,274 of NW_026900826.1, forward strand.
CATTGTTGGCACATTTGCAGTTATTAGATGCTGTAGTTAATTGTATTTTAAGTATAGTATGCCCTAATAAAGACAAGACTCTATCTTTAGTAGCCTGCTCAGCTCAGGGTAATAACCTGCATTTTCATCTATATAAATTGTAACTTCTGTAAACTGCTATCTTTGCTACACAAAATGTAAAATATGACAAGTTCTATGATATTATAAATAACTAAAAGGCACTTCTGACTAAACCAGCAGTTGCTTATGTAAGCTAACTACACTTATACAGAATTTAATTATTTTTTTTCCATAAAGGATACCAACTGTGGTAACCATTACCATAGCAATACATTATGCATGCTTCCTGACACGATATCCCATGTCTCAAAATATCCAGAACCCAGTTATCTACTCTTCTTGGATTCTGCTTGCAACAAAACCAGAAAAAGGATGCAGGTAGCTTTTGGCCTTGAAAACACTTTTTTTTCTGATCTTTGAATTTCCCTAATTTCTGGCTTCTACAGTTAATTAGTGCAGTCTCTGACTACTCTAACTTATTGTTGGCTATTCTTGGCTAGGAATGCCCGAAAGGTTGTTCTTTGCGTCAGAAAGAGTCAGAGTACAGCAGTAATCCAGATAAATACCATACCCTGGGAGCTGTGATGGGGCTAGAATTTGCATATTAAGCATCTTTTCACTATTCTGAGAGGCTTTTTGCATTACGTATGTTTTTCACAGGTACACTTTGCATTGTTACAGTGGACCAGATACAGACAAGTGGATTGGGCCTTACAGCTGCTTGTCCAGCCAGCCAGCCAACAAGTATTCTTGTCTTAAGATGATTCTTCCTTTCTGTAACGGTTTCCTCTTATAAAAGTGAGGGGTTTTCAGTAAAGATTAATAAAATGGAAGTGTCAGTTTTGAGAAGGGGTATGTGTTAGAGGAGGTGGACTTAGTAGTATACATACTGTTACCATGCTGATCAGTCAGTTGGAATATGCATATAATCTTGCTATAACAATCTAGTTTTACATCAGCTCTTGAGTAAAAGATCATAACTAAATGATTGCATCTCAGTAAAAGCTTCTCATAAAAGCATTCTGTCTTAAGACTTGGCTGTACTTAGAAACATTACCTCTTTCATATTCTTTGCTATAGCTCCACCCCAAGAGCACTGAATCATAAAATTCTCATTAAAATATTTCTTCTAAGAGTGCTGTTGGCATATGCTTTGCTTGCACACTGAGGAAAAAAATTACTGAATCTCATGTGATAACATCATTTAGACCTTTCTGTCATAGCAATACTTCCATAAAGACATATCTAAATTGTAAACACTTCTAGGTAGGAATGTGTGTTTATCGGGCTCACCTGTGAACTCCAGGCACTGAAGTCATACAAGTAACACTAGGAGCAATAGTACCATGAAACAGATACTCATGTTATAGGGGGCAAGAAATTATTGTTGGTTTTGCTATCATTCACAGTATATATTGTACCATGTTTTGGAAATACTATGTTAGGTATTGCATGAAAAGTCATGTGAATCTCAGCACAAAGTTTTCAGAGTTGTTGCAGTGAAAGTATATGTAGGTGTTTACAGTGCAAGCTAATGATTTTTCAAGAGGTAGAGAGCTGGATGCACAATCACTTAAAGCAGCATTTCAATTAAATTACCTGGCTTTTTCTTTCCCCACATCTTTTAAGAAATTATAAAAAATAAATAAGAAAGACTACTATCCATAAATCTGGGAATAAAGTAAAGCATTAAATTTAGAATACCTTTTACATAAATATATTGACCCTGATGCATATTCTTTACTACACTTTTAAATGTAAGTGGAATGTTGAACAGACATACATAAAATCACAGTAGAGACACCGCAATCTTTAGGATGTTTTAGAAAGCCAGAAAAAACTGACAGATGCAGACACAGGATTATGAATTGATTTTAGAAGGGATCAAATAATTTGCAAACTGTCCAATCTCAGGATTCGTGTAATGATTTTTGAAATAGCTATACATTAGCCTCCATTGGCAGTGCAACACTTGTACAGAAATGGCCCAAATAAATTTTCATGAATAGATCAAAGAGATTATTATATTCTACTTAAACATTTTTCTTTATGGTGTATATGTCACAGCCATATAAATGATCTTGCCTGCTTGGATTCAAGACAGTTTTTTTTTACAATGAAGTCTTCCACATAGCTTATGTTTTAATGGTAAATATGGATGAAGATTTTTACATCCTGTTTAACCTTGTTTATTGACTTAAGTGAGGATTTGGGAAAAAAGTTATAGGGTACTAACTTTCAAGTTTTGGTGTTTTGTTAAGGAGTTTAGCATCACAAGTACTGCTAGTATTTTAAAAGTCTTACTTTACTGGTGTAGTAACCATGATGGTTTTGTTCATTGCTTTGTCTGATCACTTATGGACACAGTGATAACTGAGATTAATGCATCACCTGCAAGTTAATTTGGCCTATTATTTTTATTATTTTTATTGGGAAGTACCACTGTACTTGCCAGTAATACAGAAAGCTCAGTAAAAAATGATGATTGGTGGTCTATAGCAGCCAAAATATTAGGGTGAAGAAAGAGTCTACTGAAAAAAACTCTCTTTTGTAATACTGTTTACTGTTATTTTTACTTATCCTGAAAAAGAGGAAATATAAAAAATCAATAAGAATAAAATGAAAAATATTAGGCAATATATATTGTTGCTCTAGTAAGCAAAGATATCTTTCTACCTGAGTTTGGAAAAGGGACCATTTGATTTAGACTAGACAGTACGAAAAAGCAAAAGGTAAGTAACAGAGGATATTAAATGAACTTTTAGAGAAGTGTATCAAGAATCCCTTTCTACTTTTTGTCCCCAGACAAGAAAAAATGGGGTTTGAAAGGATAGAGAACAAAGCAATTAAGTATTATTTTTAGTTAATTTTATCAAAATCATAAGTAATCTGCAGAATTCATTGCCACCAGATATGATCAAAATCATTAACGGATAAAAGGAGTAAAATAAAAATACTGATTGGACATTTCAGTGTGTTTCTTAAATTTATATTGTCCTTAGAAACCACTGAAGTGATTTTGCATAGAAAATAAATATACTTTGACTTCTTACCACATTATATTTCCAAATAATATAGTAAGGTTTACATTAGTTATTTAATGTTAAAAATTAAACATTTTTTGCCATAGCATTACTGATTTTTTAAATTTTTAAAAATGATTTAAATACCAGAGAATATCTTAAATATGTTTTCTGATAGATCTAGGGCAGCAAATCCCTTCTGGACATTTATCTCTGAAATTACATTGAAAGGAATAAACAGCTGTCGGGAATATAAATGCTAACTCATCAGAATGCTGACTCAGTGCCGTAGAAATCAAAATAGGTTCATATACTGCAGAGATAACATGTCATATACCAACTAGTCATATTTTTAAGTTGGACAACCATAAAACTGGTTGAACTAAAGTGCTGGAACAAAAGGAGGAAGTAGAAATCAAATTATCAACAGGGAAAATTTTAAGGTCCTTGTAAAGACCTGCCATATGACCAAAAGAATTGTAACTATCAAAGTCAGGATTTGTTAATCTGTCACCTTCAGTGGTAACAAACCGACTGTTTAACAAGGATTATCTCTTGAATTAAATTTCCACTTCTGCTGTCCTGGCAATTAAAAGAATTTGTTAATTTTGCGGAAGCAGGATTTAGCAAGGAATGAACTGACAATCATTCTGCAATACTATATTTATGCTGTTTCAGTAGAGACATTGGTCCAATTTTGTCACTAAATATGAGATGAATGCTAGTGACTTTTTGCACTAAGATAAGAGTTGAAAGTTTTTGCAGGAGAAAATTACTATATTTTACTAAAATATCGGATGTTCTGCCAAGAGATGTGAGAAGGATTTTTTTTGTTTGTTTTGAGTGACTTTGTTCTAGTAATAAATCCTCTTAGGAAAAGAAGTACTATATAGACATTATTTCAGGACTTTTTAGCCACGCTATATTTATCCTTGATACCTTGGGTCAACTATTTTGACTTCAATTGAAGCTCTCTGCACTCTATAGCGAAGATTTTGGCTCAGTCTGGAGTTTTGTCCAAGCAAAAAATGATGTGGATTAATAGCTCACTGTATATTTTTTTCTGGAACAAATTACTTTACATTTAATGCATTTCTTAATATTCTAAAATTGTATATACATGTGAATGTATGTGTATATTCCTAAATCCACTTCTATAGCTGCTGATTTTTCCTTTCATATTTCTTTAGTGATCTGCACCTAACTCTTGTGCCAGATACATCACTTACAGAATTCAACCTATATCTTATAAAAGGATAAGTGCCTAGTCCTTTGGATATACACTCTGCCATTGGTTGTGCAGAAATGCTGCAAAGGAATAATTTGCTTTTCAAAAGTATGACCCTGGGCATTACTCAGCAATGATGGCTGTCAAAGAGAAGGAGCAAAGGACAGGAAGAAAATTTCTTTTGAAATACGACATTAAAGCTTAAGAGTCTTTCCACTGGAAAAAAACCTACCCTTCTGCCAAAAGAGAATCTAAAAGCAGAAAATCTTAAGCACTTCATATAATGAATTTTTTCTAAAGGTAAATGATGATAGAATACAGGTTTATTACTTACATAAAAATATTCATAAAGACATGCTAAAGCATAGAAGGATGGACTTCCATTTTCAATTTTGTAACCTCAAGCTTAATTCCTTTATTCATTTCAATTCTTCAAGCAATCAAGATTTCTCAAGCCAGAATCCTTCCAGGCAGCAGAATTTCTCTGCAGAAAGATGCCCTAATCCTGTGGCATCTTTGTCACATTGAAGTTACACAGTTTCACAAGGGAGCCCCAGGTTCTGCAAAATCCAATCTACAGGCATTGTTTTATTGCCCTAGGTAAAGTAGTCTTGTTTCATAAACTGATTGAAATTTTCCATGTACTGGCATGTTAGGCCTTCTGGTTCCAAATCATCCAGCTGTTACTAATTTGTTATGTAGCTAGTATCTCTTTGTGCTGTATGATCTATGAGCAGCCAACTTTTCTGCTTATTTTTATACATCAACATGCTCAATAACCTATAACTTTATAAAATACTTATGCAGATGTTGCCGAGCAAGAACTGCAACTTGGCCCTACTTAAGGCTTATCATAGTTTACTGCTTTTCATTTGAGAAATCACTTAGTTGAGAATATTTCTGTATTTAGTCCTTGGACATATTTTGCTTGTTAAGAATGTGTGAAGCAACATTTTGTTATGTCAGGGTCTGACTAGAGAAAACCCCAGTGTCAGACCCATATTGTTCATGACCCCAAGAGTGAAATTAAGATGCAAACAAGGTCAAGTACTATAACTGATCAGTTGGTTTATTACAAAATGACAATTATTATAAAAAGGGAAATTATTATGAAAAAAGGGATAGTGATAGGACAGATCAAAAAAAGGATAGAAATAAAGAATTCGGAGTGCAGAGAGCGAGTGTATCCAGTGGTGTCCTGGGGATCTGTTGTTGTCATCGGAAGTGGTGGGAGTCCTCCAGGGTCCGTAGCTCGTATCAGAGCAGAGTGTCCCCAAGGGTCTGTAGTAGTCATCAGAGGTCAGTGTCCTCATGGAGGCGTCCTTCTAGAGTTGTTCCCTTGAAGGTGCCCTCATGGAGGTGTCCTTCATGGGTAGTCTTCATGGCGACATCTTTTTCCCCTTTTTATAATGAGTTGGGGGGAGTACCTATGTTCTTAACATCACGCTTTACATGTTCCTGGTGGACCACTTTCACTGGTCTTGCAACAAACTCTTGAACTGCACATGTCTGTGGCAATTCTTGAGACAATGGACAGCAATTCCTCACACCAGTCTTCAAGATAATGGGCCACAGAGTCTTATCTCAGCTCTTCCCACCCATCTCTCAGGCAATGGATAGTGGGAGTCCCAGTTCAGCTCCTCCCACCCTTCTCCCAGGCAGTGGATGTTGGAGTCTTATTTCAACTCCTCCCACCCATCTCTGAGACAATGGATTGGGGGAATTCCATCTCAGCTTCTTCTTCAATCTTTGAAGCAATGGACAGTGGAGTCTGATTTCAGATCAGTCTCTCACAGGTTACTTTAAAATAGCTACCATAATTTAACCTTTTGAGTTGTGGTTAATATATTTTGTCTCTTCATTAAAAAAATAATAAAAAAGCTGAATCTCCCTCTATATTATTTGATTTTCCTTTTTTCTTCCAATAATCTTACATGAGCAAAATAAAAATAACTTTTTCTTATTATGCTCCTAGATACAATGTCCTTGATCTTGCCTCCTAAAGTTCCTGGTTTATGAGATTCAGGGGTTTGGAAAGATAGTTACCTCGCCCAGACTTTCACATCTGTCATGAATATCAGCATAGATAGAAAGAATCTGAAGCAATTTAACCTCTCTCACTCTAATTCCAGCTTCTGCTGAACAGCCTTCTTCAGCTCTTCTACTTCCAAATTAGCTTAGGATTTCTTATGTCTTAGTTCTAATCCTTCTAGTTAGGGACATGTTACCCAGTGACAGCCCCAGGACAAGATCTGCACCTTAGCCACATACATTCTCTCTGCGGAATTCAGAGAAAATTATGGGCTTATACTGTTTATTTTGCATTAGTAACTTCATTTTCATTGCTTTTGTAACTTAGATGGGACAGTGAATTATTTCTGAAATGGCATTTTTACTTTGAGCACTCCTACCAAATAGTACATCATTTATCCAGAACTGGCCCATAGCTTCCAATTTGTGGTTCAGCTTTCTGGTTTCTATTAACAATAAGCTTTGGATTTGCTACTGGTCCCAGTGAGACTTTGAAAGACTTCTCAGAGCTCTGATAGGATTACACAATTCTCTTCCACCTTTCCTCCTGATGTTCTCCTGCTCCTTAATTTACCTCTTGCAGTCATGGAACTATAGGAGTTTTATGAATTTTCCAGGTTTCCTATACCTGTTGTGAACTTTTTGTCCTGAACTTCACACTGTATATGTCAAGCTTATTCCCTACCCCTTTGATAATTGAGTCCCTCCTGGGAACACTTGCCTTGGAGAATTTCATCCTGCACAACAGCAGTTAATGACTGTGTCTAGTTTCAGCTTCTGGCATTTCTGTTTGGGACTCTGGAGTATGCAATAATGAAGCCTCATTAAGTATGGTTGGAGCAATGTGATATTTCTGTATGATAAAAATAAAGATTGAGCATCATTATTTGGGATCAGCTCCTCAAATACATCATGTGGCTTATCTCCTTCCTTCTTCAAAAATGACTTGTCTTTAAACCCAGTGAGTCTTTTAAATAGAAAATAGGGTTGATTCTCACCTAAGGTCTAACACTACATTTTTTGTGATAGCTCTCTTTATAACCAGCAAACAAAGCTCCATTTTAAAACAATGTAAACTCTTTAAGTAACAGGAATTTTAAGAGTGCTAGTGCCGCAGGATAATAAAAACCTGGCACAGAGATATTGCTGTCATGGAGAAATGTTAGGTTGTTGCATTAACTTATAACAATAGATTAATTAATCAGTTTGCTTACTTTTATTTGCTGCGAACTTGGAAGACTATGATTAACTTGTCTATTGCTGGCCAGGTTGATGTTTTTGGTTTTGTCTTATTTGCTTATATGTATATTTTCCTTTTGCTGGTACAATCCCCATTCTATTCTTAGGTCTCCATAGACATCTCCCTGTAAGTGTTACGCTTGCGATAAAGAACAGTGTCAGAACAGCCACAGATTCCCTTGGGAGGCATTTGATCATTCTTTTTATCTGGATCACTTAAAATCTTCAAAGACCAGATGTACCTGGGTATTAATGCTCTTTCAGAACCATATGTTTCCCTTCTGCATAAAACCCATGTAAGGGGGACACTTACATAAAAATCTTGCTGCAAATTATTGCTGCGTGCTCCTTCTGTAAAGGATAAAGGATAAGGAACAAGCAGGAACACATTATTTTAATCAACCCGTGAAAGACATAAGAAATCCTATAGGATATTTAAGCATGGCTAGATCTTTCCCTTCCTCCATCACTCTCCCAAAGTAATGGTAAATACTGCCTGCAAATAACCCCTTGTCTATTCAGCTAAGTAGAAATACAGGCAGCTCTTTTAGAACTAGGCACAGTTGGGTTTGCTTGATGATGTTACAGAACTGAGAATGTTATATATTATACTGTCTGTTGCTAAACACAGCATACAGACACATGATGGTAACCTGATACAGGAAAACTGGATTATATACCCATCTATCCCACTCTGTGGCTTTTGAAACATATTCTAAATATGACTTTTGTCTGTTGCCTTTCTCTATGCAGCAAATATGCCATCATTATTAGTAAAGCCATTGAAAAATAGACGCAATATGCAGCAGGCCAGGGGGATAATTTACATTCAATTTTGAAGTTGTCTTATCTCCTGGGTTTGTTCTTCCCTTTAATATTGTTCTATTCTATATGTGAGTTTCCATATGATGTAAATATGTAAGAGGTATGTGTATTCCTTCTGCAAACAAATGTTAAAACAGGAAAAATACCTTTATAAACCACCTGTAAACCTTGTTCATAAAAATAGAGCTCAGTTATGCGTCTTTGCATTAATTATTCATCAGAGTATGGAAAAAATACATATGCAAGCGAGGCAATGTAATGCTTATCTGGGTTGACAAAGGTACATAAAAATAGGTATCAGTAACAGGCAGTGTCTGGTAAATACAATGAAGTTACAGAATGAAGGAATAATATCTGTGGAGGAGTGAATTTGCTTTTTCTGGTGGTTGGCTATATGTCAAATGCACAGCAGAATTTATGAATAACTTCAGTACTGGTAAATGAATAGGAGACAACATTGTCACTCCTTGTAAGCGACCGAAGATGAATTTTGTGGTTTCTAGAACAGTTCCAACAGACTGCAAGGAAAAATATAGCTTATGATAGTGGAGGGGGAAGCGCAATAAAAGCTAGCAACAAACTCTCTGAAAATGCTTCTGGACAATTCTATCCTACTGCTATGCTGGACGATTTTTCTTCATGGGCTTTCCACCCATTGGGAATCACTGGGATCAAAGTTCTGTAAATCAGTTGAAAGTTACATTCTGGTAGAATAGCACTACATTGTAAAAATTTACAGAAGTTGGTGGGAACTGAAGGTATTTAGTACATCATGCAATTACATAAAAACTGGAGCACAGTGCTAAGACAGGGATGCTTTTCAGAAGTTGCAGTAGAAGATATAATTTAAAAATAACACAGATTATTTAGAGATCTGTTCACATGAAAGTACAGGAAGGCAAGAACAGAGACTTTCTGTTCTGTTCACAGTGTAGGTATCACAGTCATAACATCTCATAAATGCCCAAGACAGATGGGATGTATGTTCTTTGAATAATAAGACAGCAAGAAACTTACCTATTGGAATGAGTGACTCCAATACAGTGTGACCTACCTTAATCTTTGGCTTCAGGTTCACAGGAAACTTTCCCTCTGAACAGTTGCAGAGTTGTGATTTATTGTTGCTGTCACAATGATGTGAACAGATCACCAGAATGTTTTGCAGTGAGTACTTGTAAGTGTTGCCATTTTTTCTTTGTTCCTGCGAACACTTTGTCTTCTGTCTTCTATTGAGATCCATGCGCTTTCTTTTAGTGTATGCAGCCACTGTGAAGTCACTCACAGGTGGAACATCATCACTTTTGCCTACATCAGAAGATATGAAGCTTGATTTCATTATTTCCATTTTAATCTTCACTGCTATTTATTTTTCATAGCATAGCACAACACAAGACAAAACTTTTTTTTTTTGTGTGTGTGTGTCTGGTCACTGCTTTATTCATTCAATTTGCTTGTTGCTAAGGTCCAGGCAAAGTTTCGGAGGAGGAATGTCACACTAGATTAGCATGAGAAATCAGCCAATTTTCTTCAGAGCAATGCTCTGAGCTTTTGTAGGATTTGTATCTTTCACTTGAGAGTGAAACCAATGAATATGAACTCTAGCTGCTTGGACAGTTGACTTGAACATAAATGCAGTGGGTTTGAGAGTGCCCTTGCTCATTATCCGTTAAGCAATGGTCTTTTTTTGTGTATTCTGGTTTTCAGATCTTAGTAATGGTGCAGATGGTTCTGAGGAAGAGTTTGCACTCCTGCAATAAAATGAACAGATTTGCAGAGAAGTTTAGGGTGCCAGGAGAGATGTCCATTTATGGCGCCTTTAGTTAATCTACAACATTTTTCCTTTGCACATTACTGAGAAATTTTCACAGAATCAAAAAGTAGGGTTAACTGAAACTAAAACCATCAGAGTTTAATTTTTGTTGCATCCTCTATTCCTGCTTCACACACCAGAGAGCCAATGGATAGCTCCCAAAAAAAACACAGTGCTGAGTAAGAACCAGTTTCATAACAGCTTAGGTGCTCTTTCTATGCAGATGTAGGTAAACTGCTTAATTGGCAAAAGAGCAAGTGAGTTCTCCAACCTGCTAGTGTGTAATAAGGAAAAAAAATTGTGGATTATACTGAGAGTAATTATACTGTAACTATTAACGTGCTGTATGTTGGCTTTGTAGCAGTGCAGATCACAGCCTGATAGATTTCAAGACAGATACTATCCAGGTCAGTTCCAGGAAAACACTCATTAGAAATATTGCTTCCAACACTCACCAAAACACATGGAATAGCCTATGGTACCAAACCCTTACATGGCGTAAAATAGCAGCCTCACTGTGGCCTTGTTATTTCTGCCAGCTGAGTACACCAGGCCCTAACAGGGTCTTGCTTTCTTTTTGGATGCACCAAACAAAAATGTTAAATAAGAAGAGGCAAATAAAGGGCAAGGACAGAGAGTGTATTAAAATATACCTTCATTTAATATCTTTTGCTAATTCATTTTTTGAATATGTTAGGAAGCAGAAATATGTTAGTATTAGAGAGCACTAATGTGATGACCAATTTCAAGTTAGGTGAATCAAATCTTGTAGAACAGTACTGTACATGTGTCAGTTATTTTAATGTCTAAAAACAACTAAGAGAAGCTGAATTTATCAGAAAAATGCTACATAAACTGCCATAAGAGCAGAAGGTGATTTAAGTCCACTTACCTTATCAGACAAAATCTTAGTAGCGCATTATTTACCTTACTCTTTCCACTAAAACCAACCAACCAACCAAAACACATCCTACCAAACAACCCAAACCTTTGTGCTCTGTGTTAAGGGAAGAATAGAAAGTTGTTTAATTATCCCCTTTTCCCTTTTGCTATTCATGTGTTTTAAGGCCCTCCAGGATCTAGGGCCTTATGCAATTTGATAACGTAACATCAGGAATGCCATAAAGGCAGTTTTATTTTTATACCAGGGCAATTAAAAAAAAACATTGGTCTACTCACAGCAAATCTGGAGCCAGATCATCTATGCCAAAGGTAGCAATAACTGCAGTGTACAAGAGAAGCTAGAATTGATTATGTCATCTCTGAAGCAGAGGACAGAAAATCGCTTATTTGCTACAAAAAAGCGGTTTGTAGCAAGATCATTGATCTGCACATGAGTTTTTATTGTTTATAAATAACCTACTAGAGTCTGGAAAAGTCTTGACACCAGTTGATAAAAGAAGTTAAAGTATTGTAAATCCCTTATGTAGTCAATGAAGTACCTAAAACATGTTTGACATTAAAAAATACCTGTATCTGGAATGAACAGATCTCTATTTTGTATTAGATGGTCTTGTAGGAAGCTAAAATGTGGTTTATATTCCTGACAGAATGTGATCCAGTGGCTGATTATTTTAAGGGCATATTTACTTTTTATTTCTTTTTTTTCCACATTGTTTTATTAAAAATATTTTATATTAATTTGGACCAATATTTTCAAAGTTGAACAAGAACTTGGGATACGCTGTCAGACAGAATATATTGTTTGAAGTTGGGTTCTCAGAAATTCAAACACCTTTTTAAACTTTGGTTCAAGAATTCCTTTAGGCTGATCTGTACCTCTCTTACATATATATACATATACATACTTACATACATATACATATACATATATATATATGCACTGATGAGAGGGTTTCATCTCCCTGGAATGTTACAAATTCTACCCCAGCTGTCTTCTTAAAATTAAAAATTTAGTGACTAAAAGACTGGAGGTCTTAGAATCTTGCAGGTTCTTAACAACACAAATAGGTTTTGCTCTTGAACAGAGGCATATTGGATTTTTTAAAACTTTATAGATGCAAACTGTAACCCACTACCATATTTTGGATCTAATCAAATGTCTCAATAGAATAGGATACCATGGCTCCCGGATATGGCATGATGGAACCAAAAGCAAGATCCTAGGAGCCAATCCTTCAACCTGTTGTGTTCGAGCTGATTATTTCACCAGGTGTAATCCCAGATACACACAAAAATAGTTCCCTGCAGGATCAAAGCTTTTGATACTAGGTTTAGCTATCATTTTTTTGGTTAGCTTTTCATTTTTTAGTTCCTACCTGCTAGGCTTACTGTGTGTATCTCAAGTTTTAAGATCTATCAGGTTGTTACAAAAGACAGGTATATAGTAACAGTATATTCACTTGGAAAACAGATTTCAATCTGCACCAAAATTTCATGTAGGTTTCCCTCCACTGGAATTACTGTAACATTTGGTATATATTAATACTGATAAATATTGAGCACTTATAGGCTTAAACCCATAAATTATAGTTTTATTCCCTTCATCCAGGCTGTAAAAGTCTTGTTTATCACTACTTTATTATTTATACTCTTTGTTTTAATTTTATCTTTTATTCAGACATGACAATGAAATAAGCAGCTTGCAGTCCTTTAGTTTTTTTCTGTTTATATTTACTTCCACTGCTCTGGCCCAGACAAGAGTAATACTTGACTACTACTAACCTTCTGGGTTGGATTTTTGATTAAAATTTTGTAAAAAAAAAAAAAAAAGGAATAAAATCAGGCTTAGTGTAATTTCAAAGAAAAAAGTGAATAATTAGCATAAACAATATCCCTGTAATGAGCTCCATTAATGTTTTGTCTTCTTTTCATAGTAGATTATTCTATACTTGCCTCTAATTATAGTAAATCCTATTACATTAATTTTCATTATAGTGATAATCTGATCAAAATAGCGTAGCTTTAACAGTCATAGACGTTGTAATGAGAACATCTTTCTTGAAAGTGAAAAATGTTTTTCATATTTGTAGTAAGCATGCAAATATGCAACTAGGCATATAAAACATCTTTCAAATAGGATTCTGAGCAATTTCAATACATTCACGAAATATCCAGCTAGCCTTCAGGCTTTATATCTCATAGATGTGAAGACATTCCTATCATCATTTCTTTGAAGTACTACTAATATTAATTACTACTGCTAAATTGAGGCACAGGACATTTGACACTGTCCCACACGACATCCTTGTCTCTAAATTGGAGAGACATCAGTTTGATGAATGGACCACTCGGTGGATAAAGAACTGGCTGGCTGGCCGCACACAAAGAGTTGTGGTCAATGGCTCAATGTCCAGCTGGAGACCAGTGATGAGTGGTGTCCCTCAGGGATCGGTGTTGGGACCGGTCTTGTTCAACATCTTTGTTGGTGACATGGACAGCGGGATTGAGTGCACCCTCAGCAAGTTTGCTGATGACACCAAGCTGTGTGGTTCGGTTGGAGGGAAGGAATGCCATCCAGAGGGACCTTGACACACTTGTGAGGTGGGCTGATGCCAACCTCATGAAGTTTAACCATGCCAAGTGCAAGGTCCTACACCTGGGTTGGAGCACAGCTACAGGTTGGGCAGAGAAGAGATACAGAGCAGCCCTGTGGAGAAGGACTTGGGGGTGTTGGTCAATGAGAAAATGAACATGAGCCGGCTTCAGTGTGCGCTCGCAGCCCAGAAAGCCAACTGTATCCTGGGCTGCATCAAAAGGAGCGTGACCAGCAGGTCAAAGGAGGTGATCCTGCCCCTTTATTCTGCTCTCGTGAGACCTCACTTGGAGTATTGTGTGCAGTTCTGGTGTCCTCAACATAAAAAGGACATGGAACTGTTGGAACAAGTCCAGAGGAGGGCCACGAGAATGATCAGGGGACTGGAGCACCTCCCATATAAAGATCGGCTGAGAAAGTTGGGGCTGTTCAGCCTGGAGAAGAGAAGGCTGCGTGGAGACCTCATAGCAGCCTTCGGTATCTGAAGGGGGCCTACAGGGATGCTGAGGATGGACTCTTCATTAGGGACTGTAGTTATTTGACAAGGGGTAACGGGTTAAAACTTAAACAGGGGATGTTTAGATTGGATATAAGGAGGAAATTCTTTATTGTGAAGGTGGTGAGGCACTGGAATGTGTTGTCCAGGGAGGCAGTGAATGCTCCATCCCTGGCATTGTTCAAGGCCAGGTTGTACAAGGCCTTGGGTGATATGGTTTAGAGTGAGGTGTCCCTGCCCATGGCAGGGGGGTTGGAACTTGATGATCTTAAGGTCCTTTCCAACCCTAACTATTCTATTATTCTATGATTCTATATACTTTTTGACAGGAGAAAGTCCCTAATTTTAAGTAATATTCTCTCTCATTTTGCTCTATTTATCATGATGTGTATAGTTGCCATGCACAGAACTCACTATTCAACTAAAAACATGTAAATGAAATACAACAAAGTAGTCTTTATAGACACTTGAGTACAGTCTTATGAACTGGTCTTCCTTACCAGTTTTTTACAGTGGTTCTATAACACAACAACAACCACAACAGTTCAGTTATACATATTTTTTCTCAGCCTCAAATATTCCAAAATTTTGTTTCTCTGAATTCCACGCCCTTGCTTCAGGGACCATCACTGTCCCCTGCTTTTCACAATCTTCCCTTGTCTTTTAAATATTTTGTGCTTGGAGGCTTCCTCATCAGGCGTAATATTTAAAAATGAAAACTATTAGTGACTTTACATCACAGAAGGACAACAAATTCTGGTCACACTTTACCTCAGAGTTACATATTCTCACAGTTCTAACAATACACGGATAGCGAGACTAATTAATTAGATGTTTGTGTACAGAGATTGTGAGGTGCTGCAGATGGCAATCTATTTCTCAGAATCTTTTCTGGAAAGTGATGTTATTTATGCTTCTTTTTCTTTTGCATCTCACATTGAAATTGTATGCTTGGTGATTTCTTCCCTCCAGTAGTTTTCTACATGAATAAGCCGTATCAGAGCGCACTAATGGAATTCATGCATATGCTTTTTTCTTTCTTTTTTTTTTTTTTTTCTCTGCATTAAGCTTATTTAATCCTATGAGAGGGTCATGCTTGTCAGGCATAATGTGATATTTGGATAATTTTGACTTAAGGTGGTTTTGGTGGGTGGAGGTTTTTTGTTGGTTTTGGGGTTTTTTTGTGTGTTTTTTTTTTTTTAAGAATAACATCTTAGAATTACAAGTTTGAAAGAAACAGGTAAATGTAAAAAATACTGGCTGTTAGCAGTACAAGTCCACGTTGTTCTAGCCTGAATTCTTCACCTTAATAATATTCTTATTTTTGCAGTAACCTAAAACTTGATAGTCATAGTATAAAGCAGCTATGCATCAGAACTGGCAGAATACTAGTAGCACTATTGGTAAAGGAAGCCATTAATAAATAACCCTGAAAGTTGTGAAAGAGGGATACTTGCTTGCATGCATAGTCATGGATTATCAAAAAGAAAGTCAAGTTATTCTTTCTCTTCTGAGAAAACATGGTAAACATTCTTTCCTTCCAAAGCAAAATTACTTACCTCTTTTTATTTTGGGAGCTCAAATGAATGACCAGGATGAACTGTTTCAGAAAATGCAAGTTAGTTCCAAATGACTCTGCCAGTTTACTACTATACCCACTTAGACACATAGTTTAACTAGCCTGTCATGAAGACACTAAAGAAATGTGAAGACTTCTTCTTTTGCAGATGGTCAATTGTGCAGTAAAGTGTGATAGGAAAATTTCTCCAAGAGTTTTGTTTGGTTTTCACAATGGTACTGTATATATCTTTATAGATCTTCAGGTCACATGGAGTTTATGGAAGAAACAGTAATAGACCAGAAAAAGGTTTTGCATTATATTCAATAACTACATTAACGTGGATGTAGAAACCCCCCCTAGTAGATGAGAAATAGTCCCAGCATTGTGTATTGTAAATGCATAGATAGGAAACCCACACGTTTTTCTTACTTTTGAGAAAAGAAAAAATAAACCCTAGAGTCACTGCATCTGACATGCTTGTAGATTCTAAGGAACTCTTTGCCTTAGACCAGTATAATCCCTTTCTTTTTCTTTCTGGAAATAAAGTAGGAGGTGTATGAAGCTTGCACGACATTGAAATGGCAAGGTCTGTTTCAGTAGATTTCTTGCCTGAAGGATCTGCATTAATGCTCTTGGTTAACATAAATCTTGATAAATATTATGATTATAGCTGACTAACTGTACAAATTAACAGAATAAAACATTACTAACAACTGCTGCAGAAAAAGAATCCTCTTTCCTAAACAGGAAGATTTAGATTAAATTAGAGATTGAAGTTAGTCATGCCATGTTGTAATGTCAGCATCATATCAGTCTCTGGAAGTCTCTGCCATTTTACCACTGAACCATGTAATAAAAAGTTCTCAAATCATATTAAATACTACAGAAACATAGAGTATGACATGTGTATCAAGATTTCTTTATGAATCATTGGAGTAAAAGCCATCAAGGGGAACAGATATATCCTAAATGAAATGTTAATTCTTCAGCATACACAGTAGCATGGTATTGAGAACTGTCTGGAATGGACAACATAAAGTTATGAAAGGTCTCTGTTATATGCAGACTAAAGCTAAAATTAAGACTATTCTAAAATGCGAATAAAAGATGCTATTTAATATGCCATAAAACAAGCAACAAGTTTATTCATTGTTTGTTTTAGTTATAAAATCATTTTGACAACCTAAAAATGAATGCAATCGAAGGCTTCAAATGTGTCATTAACGCCTAAACTACCCTCAAAGGTTGGTGATGTGGCCATTACAGTACTAAGAAAGATGCCATTTATTCTAGTAAGCTTTTTTTTGTTTGTTTGTTTGTTTTTGCCAGACATTGTAGCCTATACAGGTTTGCTGAACAACATAAGCTACATGAGCAAAAAAATAGTACTTTTGCTTGGCCCCCAGCACAGCTATGCCCCCTAGAGGTTTGGTTTCTGTTTCCTCACATTCACTGAAGTAACTTAAGCATAGCCAAGACTTTTAAAAGTGCATTTCTGTAACGTCTCCTAAGAGTCTTTTGAGTAAGACCTAAGCATCTCCTTCTCCTGTGAACTCAGTCAAGACCGAGTGACACAGGTCAGAGTTTGAAAAGGATGGCACCTAGGGACAACAGGCATGGCAAGGATGTGTTATGGGCTACTGATAAGGGAAACCAGATAAGGTTCTACAATCCCTATTCTAGTGACAGGCTTACTGAAATCAAATTTTAAATCAGCAGAAGTAGATAATGCTGTAAAATCTTCCTTTGCACTACCTGGAATCTCATATACATTCTGACAATATTGAGACTGAAAAAAATGAGAGGCACAATTTAGGATGAAAATACAATTACACTCCCTTTTTAGCTTGTGATAGGAGCTTCTAATGTACAACTTCTTCAGTGGCATCCTCCAAGCTGCAGCCAGTCAGTTTCCCACTGCTGACAAAAACCTACTCTCCATCTGAAAGTGTCAAGGCACGGGCCATTAGATTACATGCACTAGCATTAAATTCCACTATCGCAGCGACCACCCATCTGTCTTCTAGATACATCACTGTCTAGTGTAAATATACTATCATGAGTGGAGTTTGTCCCAATCACACATCCATTCAAGTGCAGCAGTCATACATAATATTGTAATTATCTAAGAGATCAGTCTGTTCTGAGCCGAGTGCATTGGAAGGTCATTCTCAGGACAGGCTTCAGAGGAGTTAGACGTATCATGGACTGTAAGCAGTAGAAAGACTATAGAGCTTGTTTTGAGGTAAAGTCTGCAGTGATGTTACCTAAGTAAATAAAATTAAGAACCTAGTATCTTAATTTTCTCCTTGGTTTTATACTGAAAAAAAACCAAACCAACCCTATGAAACAACTCTCTTAACTTGAAGTAATCTTAGAGGAATCAAATTGTATTTCAAATGCATGCTAGGTTCAAAGAAATATAAGCATCTTTCAGCTTTCTGTAGTGAAGGAGAGTATCTTGTCAGACAGAGGAGTTTGCCTTGAGAAATATGATCAGACTGCCTCTCTTGCAGAGATATCTGCCATATAAATTTTGGACTTTGTTCAGCTAATGGGTCTACACAGGCCTCAGAGCTAACAGTGGGAGTCCAGATGCTTACCTTAATCTGGAATTTGCTGATTGACTCCTGTTAAAAATAGGCTGTTCATCTGAAAGGCAAAAAAGACAGGATCTTCTTACTTTTTCCACTATATAAGACATAAGTGCTTCAAGTAAGATGTTCTGAAAGGTAATACATAATTGAGCAACACTAAAGAGAAACAAGAGATAATGCCAATTAAAATTAGAGGATAAAATGTCTTCATCAGTATCTGTTTTTGTCTCTGTAATGCCCATCGAGAAGTATGGAAGATGATATATAAAATGTACAAAACAAGTTAATTTGTTAATACCGGATTGACAGAGTATAATTATTGAAAACTATAGAGCTACTTCTGGAATAACTGTAATTGTTTTGCAAATTTAAACAAATTTACGAATTTCTGTTGCATTAAGAAGAGGAATCACATTTTAGGCTTTTAAGGAAGTTGAATAAAGATTTGAATATGCAGCCAGGCTCCACTGTAAGCCTTTATGCAAGGGACTGTTGGCAAATTTCTTATCTCTTTGCATACAGATACGTAAAGTAAATTTATGTCCCAAACCTGCTACTGTAAAAATGAAAAGCAATGTTCTGGACTCTGATAAAGAGCCCTTTTACAAGGTAAAGAATTCTGAAAGTATACCTGCTTCTTTCAGGTTTATCAGCTTCTCTTGTATCTTATCTACAAAATTCCTACCACTACAATCAGATTAAGACTAGATTTTTTTTTCAATAATTTCTATATAAGAATAACTTGTATTTTTTTCTGACAGGTATAACATATATAGTTGAAATGTGCCGTTCAAACTAACATAGCCACACCATTCTTTTAGTCACATTTGCTACCATTTCAAGGTGAAAATGATTTTCTTGATAGGATTGCACAAGTATAAATGACTATTTCAATTACAATGTAACTAACATTCTACTAATGATGGTGAGAATAAAATCCAGCCCACACTCCAACTTGTGTGGGCAAGCAGTGGGGTTTTTTCAGTCAGCTAATGATGACTAAATACACAGAAGGATAAAGCAATGTGTGTTCATTTCACAGTTTTTAAGGCAAAGTAACATTCCTACAGGTTTTCAAACTGATTTGATGTTTGTCTATGGAAGACATAGATTTTCCACTTATTATACTGCTAACATTATTTAAGTACAAAAATTAATTCCTCCTCCTTAACCTTCCTAATAATTTCAAGTTAGCCACCCTTCATTACTTTTAATGCTTGACCTCTCCAAAGACAAAGAACTCATTAAGAGTGTCTTGAAAGCTGTAGATGTACAGGCTCATAATGGGCACTTGAGTTCTTTTAAATTGTTAGTGACACAGAATTTCAGGACATTGGCATACATCTGAAATTTCTTGGCTGAAAATGCAAAGCCATCCTTCTCATTAACAACATTAATACAACTATTACGTTTCTAATTAAAATCTGTTGTGCTTATAAGCAATATATTAATCTTCTCTGCTTCCTGATAATGAACAGGCCTAAGTAGAATGTAACCTAGTACAGTCTTGAGGTATATCTGACACACACACACAAAAAAGACAATCACTGAAATGATTGTCTCTGAGCCATAAAGCACCAATGTTGTGCACAGCATTTTTCGTAGCTGACAGTGCCACCTTAGGACCTCAACTCTGGCAAATATTGCATTTCATATTATTTACATTACAGCATCTTAATGAAAAATTGTCACTTCAGCATAGCTTTATTCATATTAGATATCTCCAGCCAAAGTATTTCCCACTGTTATCGACCAGTGTGTCTGCTAAGTGCTACACTTCACTTCAGAAATATTTGCCCTGAAGAGGTCTCTGATCATATTGTACCGTAGTGTTCAATTAATTCCAAAAGCACTTGTCCAACACCATGGTGTTGAATGTGAAACTTCAAAAGGAAGGCATAAAACAGATGAAAGTTGTAATAATAACTAAGTCACACCTAAGGCCACTACAAAGTTGCATGTTCAGCTATTTTTGCTTAAGTATCCAGAAGGTGGGCACCTTTTAAAAAACATGTAATGCTTATTTAAATACATGTTAAGACTTACTTGGCATGACTTCACCACCATCTGATTTTCAAACGAACTGTGGTCGCTTTCCTTACATTAAAATAATACGGGGAAAAAAGGTTGTTTCCTCTTCCCTGTGTCCTCGCTAAGCTTTTCAGAGGCTTTTCTTCCCATGCCCGTGGCTCGGGAAGGCGCAGGGAACAGTGCGCGGCGAGAGCCACCTCATACTCCTCCCTACCTGAAGGGGGCTTGGCGGGAATCGCTGGCACTGCTGTCACGCTGTCCCGCCTGCCCTGCCCTGCCCCGCCCCGCCCTGTACAGCGCCTAACCTCACCCTCGCCTTTGTTCTCTTCTCACCTCACCCTTACTCTCCTGCCCACCTTGGCCTACACTGCCTTCAAGCGGCAGCACCGGCAGGTGGTGAGGCATTTGCCTCCAAAGCTCAGTTACCGCTAGCCCACAACGGTCATTTTTAGCCGGGCAGGGGGAAGATAATTAAAATGGGGCTATTCTAGGCGCTAATGGGATTAGAAACGAAGGCAGCGAAGCGGCGGGGAGAGGGCACTGCAGCGCGAGAGCAGGGCTACGGCATGGCGCCCCTCTGATGGCGGGAGGGCAGAGCAGGAGCTGCGCCACATGGGCGGGAGCGGGATACCCCAGGTAACTGGGGAGGGGAGCGGGACGGGAGCACCACTGGAACTGGGAGGGGGCAGAGACGGCGGGAAAGGCCTGCTTGCCTATGGGGAAAGGGGGGGAATGGCCCCACCGGCTGCTCGGCCTGTGGGGCGAGGGGGTAGAGGGGGAGGCCGAGGCCCCTCCGAAGGCCTAGTGAGGGGAGGAGGATGCTGCCGGGCGATAGCCCAGGTGAGGAGGAACAAAACAGGGTGGGATGGAGTGGCGAGCGGCCTGGTCCGGGGCAGGTGCAGGGAGCATTGCAGGGTGCAGAGGAGGGGGAGTCCGCCGCAAGGCGGAGGCGCGACAGTAAATCGGGGGGGAAAGCGCGAGGTGTGGGGGGGCTGAGAAAGGGAGTGCGACAGCGGGAGGAGTAGAGGAGCGCGGGCCCGGGGGAGGGCAAAGCACGGCGGGAGGCGGAGGAGAGCGTCAGCTGGAGCAGGGATAGCGGGAGCGCGGCGGGAGGCGGAGGAGGAGAGCGTCAGCTGGGGGCAGAGATAGAGGGAGTGCGGCAGGAGGAGGAGGAGGAGGAGAGTGTGAGCCAGGGAAGGGGGGGGGGGGGGCAGAGAGAGAGGGAGCGAGGCAGGAGGAGGAGGGGAAGAAGCGCGACGCAGGGACGGCAGATGCCTGGAAATAAAAATTTGATGATTGCATGCAGCGGCTGGAGAGACTCTGTCGGTGGCGGCGGCGGGGACGAGGCAGGGACAGGGGGGGCGACGGCAAAATGAAGTATCAGAAATACCTGACTGTCTTACAGATGGCCATAGGGGTGACCGCCTCCAACAGGGGCAGTCTGATGCCCTTAAAGAGGAAGCTGTGGTGAGTAGGCACAAAAGGGGCTAGCGACACTGCGGGCCGGGCGGGGAGCGCCGCGGGACGGCCGGGCGGGGTGTCGCGGGGGGTTCCCTCAGGCATGACGGCCGCGTGAGGGGTGCCGGGCGAGAGCGGGCCTGCGGCTCCTGGCGGGCATCTCCGGCGCAGAAAGTGCCCGGTGAATTCGCCGCTCGCCTTGTGGAAAACGCCGGGAGGCGGCCGTGGTGCCGGTGGAGCTGTCCGCGCCTCGCTTCGCTTAGTCCGCTCCCGGGCCCGTCCTAGCACACCCGGTGCTTTGCGCGGCTGGAAGCACGGTTCTCCTGCGGAATGACTCCTTCCCGGGGGTCACCGTACCCTTCCAGGGAGCTTGCGGTCCGGCGACTGTGGGAGCAGGGCTATGGCAGCCTCGGCTGCGGAGCGCGGGAGCGGGGTCTGCCGCTCGGTGGCATCCCGAGTGTCAGCTCCCGCCCCGGGCGGCGCTCGGAGCCCAGCCCCGGCTTTTGCTGGCCTTACAAAACGGGAAGAGGGAGATAAAAGTCTAGTAGGTTAGCGACTGACACAGAGGCAGTACTGCTCATACATGATAATTTTTATTAAAAAAATGCCACGACTTGTTTCCACTGCTTTTGTGCTCTCTGATTGTGTGCTGAACTGATTTTTCTGGATGAATCAACAATATGCTATGGAAAATGTGTTAAAATATAATGGTGTAATGTGGGTGAGTAGGGCACCGACAAGCATATGTCACTGCAACACCCAGTCACTCATGGACTTGTAAGAGCCCACTGTTAGCTTGACTGAAGCAATGGGATGTGTGTCTTATCATCAGGACAATTGTAAGGAGTAAATACGTGAACTTGTGAAGTGAGATTTTCTGGGAGGAAAACACTAAGAACAAATTTGTGCCCTGAGAATTTTGTATCTATAAAATATAAAGAGTGATGTTTAGGTGGCAAGGGTCAGTTTTCTTTCAATGTGCTTTCATGTTCCTAGTGAAGGGAAGTAAAGTGTCATAGAAGGCATGATAGATAATTTTATTTACAAATAGGTAGTTCATAGCCAGAAATATTGTCATGTCAGCAGTTGTAACAAGAAAAGGCCTTACATGAATTGTAGAATACAGGGTTTTTACACACACCCATCATTGTCAGCTAGCATAAACAATGTCAAAGAAATACATCACTTGAAGAAACATAATGTCGAACTAACAAGCTTCTTGTCTTAATTTCCCAATGACAGTATTCCTTGTAGATGAGAACAAAATTTGGCAAATTTGTGCCTGACTGTAATGTACAAGATCAAATGTCTAAGACAAAAATATGTTGCTATACAGATAAATTTTATTATATTTAATCAGATGTTTTTATAGTTTATTTGGTGGTTTGATTTTGATTATGTAAGTTACATAGTGTGCCATACCTATTTTATTCTTCCCAAATGCCACTCCTGTCTATGTGCAGCAATGTATGTATTGCTGTGTTACTACTTTTAAGAAGTTAAATTTTGGGTAATATAATGATAATGATTGCTCTATTTCATATTTCCTGTGTCTACTTGGAAATGATTTCTTTGCTGAAGTGTTAAAGTGAAGCTATCTATATTTGCCTATTTTAAAAGTAAGTCTGAAAGAACTCAATTCAACTCATACTTAATGTCTTCAAATTTAAGTTAGATCAACTGTGTATTGGCTAGTTTCATGGTGAGAGACTGTGCTTTTTTGAGGTACAGCAAAACAATATAGTGGATCACTATTAATACTATAAGCATTGCATTTCATAACATTTGTAACTTGACATCATGTTGCTGCAGTGCAAAGTGTTAAGGAAAAACAAAGTTAAATAAATTTTTTAATTTTAGGGAGAACTATGACTTGAGCATTTGAAAGCATGTCTCTAGGATCTTCTTATTAATAGGTGGTATGATATTATGTATTCACATTTCCTTTGAGAATTTTAATAGGTATAATCTGTAAGGATAGAATTTATGTTTATGAATGAAATATTATTTTCTGATGCATCTGGAGAAATGCTCTGTCATGTTAGTTTTTTCTTGTTTATGCATAGTCTGTATCAAATAATGCATTAAGAAAACCTGAATACTGGAAGAGAATGTTGCTGTTATTAAAATCACTGTCATATTAGTGCATATTTCTGAAAAGTAAAACAAAACAGCGTTCCAGTACTCCATCACTTGGAATCTCAGAAAAACTTAAGAAAATGTATAAATCAAGTCAGTCTATAATCAGAGGATGCTTTAAATCTCATTTTATTTGTATTTAAAAATGTACAACATTGTTTAACCTATCAGATTCGTAAACTCTTTAATTTGTTAATACATACTGTAAGTGGAAGCAAAGACATAATTTAATAAAAAAGGGTTAAAATACTCATCATCTTGTTGGTGGAGATAATCCACCTGAATCCTACTGAAAGAAAATGAAAAAGGTAACAGCAATATTTTATTTCTTTATAGAGCATCTGTCATTCCTAATTTTCTCCATCTTCCCCCCCCAAAATGTTAAGTTCTGTTCTGTGATGCAGGAAAGCAGAGCTACAGATGAAAAAACCCCACAAAACCGAGGACACAGATATACAATGATGGGTTAAGAGTAACTTGTTACAAACTAGCTGAGAATTAAGTAGACAGTTGAGCAAACAGAAGGAAGCTATGCCACAGGCTTGCAGTGGGAAGTGGTGGGGCCAGAAACTGATTTGTGTTTAATGTGGAGCTAGATCACTTTATGATGAGGTTTGCTTGGGGCACTAAGAGTTTCAGACTCAGTGACAGAGGAAGTTGCTGGAGTCCCAGACTGCTGATTCAAACCCTTTCCCACGTTTGTGCAGCACTGTAATAGAATATGTAGGAACCTAAATGAGATGAGTAGGATGTTTTTAATTGTCTTGCTGGGGGACACTATTTGAATAAAAGCCCCACTATCATCATGCTGCTAGGTAGAGCACAGCATGGACTAACATTTGCTAAGGTGCTCAAGAAAAACTAATTATTGACCTGGGAGCACCTTAAAACAGTAAATGGACATAAATATTTACTGAAATCCCAATATGTGCAACCTGAGTGCTTTTACAACATGGGAATGCTAAATCATTATTAAGGGGAGCTACACAAGTAGACCATAATTTCTTGTCACGCTGAATATTATATTTCTCTGCTGCAAGGAGAAAGAGCAGGCAATCAAAACAAAACAAAAAAAGGAAGAGGATATCTTAGCAACCCTAGTAATTTCCTTCAGTAATATTTATTACTGTTTCTTACAGCATTTGTCTCTACTTTGAAAGACTTTCTCTGCTTTGGCTTACTCCCCCTATACTCCCCTTGGTGCAAGGTTGTGTGGAGTTATGAAATAAGACAAAAACTTTGGTCAGTGCTGTTTTCATTGTGAAGAATATTATGGAAATAGCTGAGACTGTTCTATATTTAAATTTTCTGCATCTTTTAAGAATGGTTGTTAGTTGTCTGAAGCAATCTAGGTTACAGAAAAGAGTGCAGAGGCATTGCAGTACAGAATTTGACTTCTGACAGGATCCAATTCCCCTGTTTGGTACTGTTGTTACAAGACAGAAGTCTAGATGTTAAATGATAGCTGCGTCTTGTAAGATACTGCACAGGCACTTTTATTTCCAAGCATAGGGGTAAACTTACTTGAAATCAGTGAGGAGCAACCAGCATGGCTGTAATTAAGTACTCACCTAAAAGCTTTGTTGACTCAGAGGGTTTATATTCAGGCTGGGGCTTGGATGTGAAGGTCCAGGCTTGTAATGAAGGATTTCTCTTCAATCTTTAGAACATCCCTAGAGAGAAAAGTGCCATTGTTTATTTGTTTTGTTTATTTTTTATGTCCTAAGTAGAGTCATATATAGAATAATTAAATAATGGAAGATGTCACTTTCGTATAGGAAAAAGAAATCATCAAAGATTGAACCTCTTGGGTGTCTCTACAGAGATACGTGGAAAAATACGGATCACCAGAATGATATTTTCCATTTTTGATTACTGGTTTGGATTAATATTTGATTGAAGTTGGGTAACAGTTTAACTTATTGTAAGGATTTATTCATAGGATCATAGAATAGTTAGGTTGGAAAGGACCCCAAGATCATCTAGTTGCAAACCCCCTGCCATGGGCAGGGACACCTCACACTATAAACCATGTCACCCAAGGCTCTGTCCAGCCTGGCCTTGAACACTGCCAGGGATGGTAATTCACAACTTCCAGTGAGTCACCACCCTTACAGTAAAGAATTTCTTCCTTATATCCAGTCTAAACATCCGTTGTTCAAGTTTTAACCCGTTACCCCTTCATGTTGTAAATTAATTCCTTTACTTATTTTCTTTTTCTGATGAAGGTAGGATACTGTGCTTACAACTGAAGATAACTTGCAGAGGTGCACAAGAATTTATCATAACAGCTGACTGCTCAGGGTTACTAGCCATTGTTTCAAATTTGCCTTTTTTTTTTTTTTTTTTTGTTCAAACGTTAATTTTAAGCAACTGTAGCTGTTAGGTTTTCAGTCTGATCAGTGGGATTAAGTTTCAGCTTTTCCACTCTTGTGTTTTAGCCAGGAGGTGTGCTGATCACATTCAGCTGAGTCCAGCTGATGTCCTTTCTGTAGTGTTGAGGAAGCCTTGTCTTCTGAGGGGAAGACATAATTATGGAAGTTTTGTACATCTATTGACTGAGATCTGTCTACTAGAGGTAGAAGTTGCTGAGAAGTTTGGATAATGTGAAACCATTTCTAATAATGTGCGAGAGTATCTAAATGCTTTTTTATAAGATAGGCAGACAACTTGCAGTATATGAAAAGCGTAATAGATATGTCAGCATTGGAAGTCTTGTTGAGGCTAGACAGTCCCTTGTCAACACCTTGTCCTCTTTGCATTAACTCTGGCATTAATACTACACTTGAAAAATGAATACAGAAAATGTGTCATTTTAATACTTGAGTTTTAAATATTCTGATGCCTTTTTATAAAAATTTTCAGAGCTTTAATTGCTAAACGAGAAGAGAATTTTGTAGGTTCTTTAAAGATGTTAAATCTAACTGGTCTGTCTAGAAAGTAACATGACATTAGTCATTTCAGACAGTGTAACTACAAAAACATGTTAGGTAATATTGAAGGTTGGTATAATTAGTAATTACGTGAAAGGTGAATATAAATAGTTTTTATTAATGAAAAGTTGTTACATACATTCTACCTAAATGTGTTACGACGTATATGAAGCTGTTAGCCCTTGATGTGATGCTGTACCTTGAAGCCACTGTTGTGAAGGGTTTTCTTAGGCTAGCATATTCATCAGTGGAATACAGAAACTGGAAAAGTTAGGGTTTTTCACTTATTTTACAAGCTAGAGAAATAATTTAGAGTCATGGTTATGTAATGTGATATATGATCAGGAACCAGTCAAGGTCAATGAAACTGTTTTAAGAATTGGAAATAATAAATAAGGCCTCAGGCCTCAGCTAGGATTTACAAAAAGGTTCAATTTTACTTGACTAAAAATTCCAAAAACTAATAAATTGGGGTGCCTTAATGTAGGATTCCTGTGGTGAGAAGTGGTGTGTTTCCCGAATATTAAATGCATTCTTTGAATAGAAATGGCACATTTCAAATAAGGCATCCAAAATTGTTCACTCCTTCGAAGATCTTGATGCTATATTCTACTTTTTAAAGCTCTAGATTGCCTTGAATATGTAATTCTTAGGCTTTTATTCAAGAGTACTTGTCTTGAAGTAGTTGATAAGCTGCAGACATTTTTAAACGGCTTTTACAAATCTTTCTGCTTTAGTCTGTGATAATTCCTCTATACCTCTAATGCATGTACTATAGCCAGTGACTTAGCAATTCATTTATTAATTTTCTATTATTAAGCTATACAAATAAAAGGTGGAACGAGATGATCAGATGTAGTAAACTTTATTAATAATTACTTTTTTCAGTTCAGATGCCAGTACCATAGAAAATTGCATTATAGTTTCAGTATTCATTAAAGGATATTAAACTCCGTTTCTCAATTACAGTGAGCGCTTTGAGAAGACAAAGCAAGATTCAGAAGTGAGAAGAGACTTTCAAAAGCTGTTCTTCAGATTTTTGCGTAATGTAGTTTCAAGTCAAGCTCAGACACTTTGGGCCTTGTCTTATGAATTTGAACTTACTAAGGCATATGCTCGTGTTTATCATCTTGCAACTTTATAGTCCTAACTTCTGAATTGTATTCCTTGTGGAAATTTCTAGTACTTGAAAGAATTCCTGTTGTAGTACTGCACAAGTGTTACTGGAAGTGTATTATTGAGAGTTTCATTGCTGCATCCAGCATTCGGAGAAGTTGGGTTGGAATAGATCTAAGTCTGTCTCAGGTTTGTTATTGGTACTCTTTGCTAAAACTGTAGGAGTAGCAGATGCAGTGGAGAAGCTTACGTTTAATTTCTTTATGCTTGTCCCAAAGTTTCCTCATTAATCATAGAATCAAACCCCTATGTTTCTCTAATTTTGGATTATATTGCCTCATATCCTTCCTTTGGTGCAAAATACAGTGCAGAGCTTCCCGATTCCCTGTAATGAAATTGATTGGATTTTTCTTTGGTTGGTTGAATAATACTTTGTTTTCTTGTAAAGACATTAATATAGAAATTAATGATTTTTTAAAGGAGTGAAGGGAATCTTTCAATTGTGATATTTCTTCCCATAAAATTATATTTTGGAAGTTCAATGTGATTTTAAAAGCATTTCTTAATCTCAGGAGCTAGCAAGTAATAGCCATAATTTGTTCTTCTGCAAAAATTAAATGATGGGTAGATTCTGAGGCAGAGAGCTCATCTTTTCAAGTATCTTTAAATAGTGGAGCTCCCAGGTGAAAGGGCCTTCAAAACATATCATTAGT
This sequence comes from Neopsephotus bourkii, assembly GCF_033783945.1. Taxonomy (NCBI): domain Eukaryota; kingdom Metazoa; phylum Chordata; class Aves; order Psittaciformes; family Psittacidae; genus Neopsephotus; species Neopsephotus bourkii. The sequence goes on from NW_026900826.1 coordinate 6,471,030, forward strand.
TTAGGTCCTTGTTTAAACTACTTTGATTAGCCTGTTATTTTTATTTGATTTTCTTTCACTTGAGGTTTTTCATATTTGATGTTTTTGTAAAGGCTTCTCAGTGTCAGAAAACATTGCACTTACCAGAAGGCTTGCACTTAAATGCATGGTTATAGGTAAGGTACTGGAATAAGTGGTTTGAAATACAGTTCTAATTGAGAAAAGCACAATGTAGCTTACGGCTGTTTAATAAATTTCCTGTTAAGTGTAAGGAAGAAGTCTAATATACCAAGTATTTAATTTGCCAGAGGTGCATGTGAAGATTTATTGACCAATGTGATAAGTAATGAAATAGGCAGCGATCAAATATTTTCTGGAAAGAGAATAAACACAGACCTCTAACTGTATGGAAACAGTGGATCTCTGGGGGCTCCAACATCTGCATTTGACATGGGCTCAGAATATGTACAGTTACCTATATTTGGATTAACTTTATCAGAGATATTTGTAGAGCTCAATCACAGAAGATACAGTCATACAACAGTAATGTACTACCACTGTAAATGGCACACTCTGTGGGACAAGAGTTGAGACTGAGCAATTGTCTTTGGAAATTATTCCTTAATAATTCTTAAAGATGTTTTAGCAGGGAATCCCTGGCGTTTTTGCAGTTTTCTGTTCTGTGAACAAGTGTGTTACTCAACTAGGCAGGCATGTTTCTCAGAATTTAACGGGTCCTGAAGGAGCTAGCAAATGAAGTTGCTAAGCTACTCTCCATCATATTTGAAAAATGGTGGTCAGGTGAAGTTCCTGATGACTGGAAAAAGGGAAATATAACCCCCATTTTCAAAAAGGGGAAAATGGATGACCCGGGGAATTGCAGACCAGTCAGTCTCACCTCTGTGCCTGGCAAAATCTTGGAGCAGATTCTCCTGGAAGGCATGCTAAGGCACATGAAAATGAACAAGGTGCTTGGTGGCAGCCAGCATGGCTTCACTAAGGGGAAATCCTGCCTGACCAATTTGATGGCCTTCTATGATGGGGCTACAGAACTGAAGGATAGGGGCAGAGCAGTTGATGTCATCTACCTGGATTTGTGTAAAGCGTTCGGCACTGTCCAACATGACATCCTTGTCTCTAAATTGGAGAGAAATCAGTTTGATAGGTGGACCACTCAGTGGATAAAGAACTGTCTGGATGGCCACACACAAAGAGTTGTGGTCAATGGCTCAATATCCAGCTGGAGACCAGCAACAAGTGGTGTCCCTCAGGGATCATCGGTGTTGGGACTGGTCTTGTTTAACATCTTCATTGCTGACATGGACAGTGGGATTGAGTGCGCCCTCAGCAAGTTTGCTGATGACACCAAGCTGTGTGGTTCGGTTGATACGCTGGAGGGAAGGAATGCCATCCAGAGGGACCTTGACACACTTGTGAGGTGGGCTGATGCCAACCTCCTGAAGTTTAACCATGCCAAGTGCAAGGTGCTACACCTGGGTCGGAGCAATCCCAGGCACAGCTACAGGCTGGGCAAAGAAGAGATTCAGAGCAGCCCTGCGGAGAAGGACTTGGGGGTGCTGGTCGATGAGAAAATGAACATGAGCTGGCTTCAGTGTGTGTGCTCACAGCCCAGAAAGCCAACTGTATCCTGGGCTGCATCAAAAGGAGTGTGACCAGCAGGTCGAAGGAGGTGATCTTGCCCCTTTACTCTGCTCTTGTGAGACCTCACTTGGAGTATTGTGTGCAGTTCTGGTGTCCTCAACATAAAAAGGGAGATGGAGCTGTTGGAACAAGTCCAGAGGAGGGCCACGAGAATGATCAGGGGACTGGAGCACCTCCCATATGAAGATCGGCTGAGAAAGTTGGGGCTGTTCAGCCTGGAGAAGAAAAGGCTGCGTGGAGACCTCATAGCAGCCTTCCAGTATCTGAAGGAGGGCTATAGGGATGCTGAGAATGGACTCTTCATTAGGGACTTTAGTGGTACGACAGGGGGTAATGGGTTAAAACTTAAACAGGGGAAGTTTAGATTGAATGTAAGGAAGAAATTCTTTATTGTGAAGGTGGTGAGGCACTGGAATGTGTTGCCCAGGGACGCTGTGAATGCTCCATCCCTGGTGGTATTCAGGGCCAAGTTGGACAGAGCCTTGGGTGACATGGTTTAGAGTGAGGTGTCCCTGCCCATGGCAGGGGGGTTGGAGCTAGATGATCTTAAAGTCCTTTCCAACCCTAACTATTCTATGATTCTGTGATTCTAATTATATCAAAATACCTGATGCAGTTTTAGCAGGATGTTTACAATGTAACTAAAATGAATATTACAGTTAATCTTCAGTTAGAAATTTTTATTTATTTTTGTGGTTAAAAGTTGGCAGTAAATTTACCCGAAGGGAAAAACCCATCTAAACCAAATTACTATATTACCAAGAGAGGTTGCATCAAGCGGTTGATATGTGTGTCTGTGTGCATGTGTAAACAAAAAAAACAGCACACCACCCCAAAACCTCAGGCATATGAAAACAAAATACTGATTTGGTAACCACAGTAATTCCAGCTCCTGTGACAACTAAAAATAATCCCTTTCAACATGACTTAAGTGTCCAACGTTGTGATGACTATTAGAGGGGCCCTGACTCCAGCCAGGTGGAGGTAGGGGACAATCGGATTTACTGGACTGTGTGGATCAAATGGCCTGGCATCTCAGTCCCACAGAGGTATAAGGCTCTGTTAGATACCAGTGCACAGTGTACCCTGATACCATCAAGCTGTCAAGGGGTGGAACCCATCTATCTTTCTGGAGTGACAGGAGGATCCCAAGAGTTGACTGTACTGGAGGCTGAAATCAGCCTGACTGGGAGGGAATGGCAAAAGCACCCTATTGTGACTGGTCCAGATGCTCCATGCATCCTTGGCATAGACTACCTCAGGAGAGGGTACTTCAAAGACCCAAAAGGGTACCAATGGGCTTTTGGTATTGCTGCTTTGGAGACTGAGGAAATTGAGCAGTTGTCCACCTTGCCTGGTCTCTCAGAGGATCCTTCTGTTGTGGCGTTGCTGAAAGTCGAACAATAAGTGCCAATTGCGACCACAACAATGCACCGGTGGCAATATCGCACCAACCGAGACTCCCTGATTCCTATCCATCAGCTGATCCGTAGACTGGAGAGTCAGGGAGTGATCAGCAGGACCCGCTCGCCCTTTAATAGCCCCATATGGCCAGTGCGAAAGTCTGATGAGTGGAGACAAACAGTATACTGTCGTGGCCTGAATGAAGTCACACCATTGAGTGCTTCCGTACCGGACGTGCTAGAACTTCAGTATGAATTAGTCAAAGGCAGCCAAGTGGTATGCCACGATTGATATTGCCAATGCATTTTTCTCAATTCCTTTGGCAGCAGAGTGCAGGCCACAGTTTGCTTCTACTTGGAGGGGTGTTCAGTTCGCTTGGAACCGACTGCCCCAGGGCTGGAAACACAGCCCTACCATTTGCCATGGACTGATCCAGACTGCACTGGAACAGGGCAAGCTCCAGAACACCTGCAGCACATTGATGACATTATTGTGTGGGGTGATACAGCGGAAGAAGTCTTTGAGAAAGGGAGGAAAATAATCCAAATCCTGCTGAAAGCCGGTTGTGCCATAAAACGAAGTAAGGTCAAGGAGTTTATTGCAACTTTTTCTTCTCCCTAGCCTTCTGTGAATATGGCATTTGTGCCTTCTATCCTTACCATGAAGCTGTGTAGACCTAGGAGTCTCACTGATCAAACGAGTATCTTCAGCCTGTGGTTACTGTATTTTGCACCTTGAATTTTGTATTTTGAGTGTTAAGGTGGCCTCCTAGGCAATGTCCTTCTGGTGATGCCTATCTGTAAGACATCTTCATCTTTCTTTCTTTTTTGTAAAAACATTTATATGCATACCAAAGCTGTTCATCATCATGGCTTGACTTCGCAAACGAAGATTTGGGAAGGGCTTTACCCACGCTTACTACAAGCGCGCTGATGACTAAGAAGGCCAATGTGGGATAGGCAAATCTGGCTGCAAAAAGCACAGCAGGTCTCCTTGGGTGGTACAGGTGGGGCGTGATTCTTTCTGCATTGTCTTTTCTCCTCGAGACTAGTTCTTCGTGGGCTCTCAAAGGACTCAATGGCATTATGTATGGTGTGCCTCCAAGTCTCCCGATTGGAGGCCAAGGTGGACCACTGATGGTAGTCAGTATGGCCAAGGCTAAGGTATTGTTTCAGGGAGTCCTTATATCTCTTCTTTGGGGCACCTCTCTTGCAGCTACCCGTGGCAAGTTCACTGTAAAACACGATCTTGGGGAGGCGGTGATCCTTCATCCTAGAGACGTGCCCTGCCCAGCACAGCTGCAATTTCAGCAATATGGCCTTGATGCTGGTGACCCCTGCCTGTTCGAGGACAGTGACATTAGACATATAGTCAGTCCAATGGATAACTGTTAATGCTAAGTAAAAGAACCTAAAATACTGTTTTTTTTTGGGGGGGGGGAGGAGGAAACTGAATGTTATAGAGAAAACCACTGAACTACTGTCCAGAGTCTCAGGAAATGCAAGTGATGTGTATTATTTCTCCTTTAATTTTTGAGCTCTCTCATGGCTGCAGTTGAGAAATTACATGTTATATATAATGTAAATCTGTACATTAAGAATGTTATGGTTTTGAGTGATTCTTGGTGAGCTTACTTGCTGTAATGCAGTTTTCCTTCTCTAACATAGTATCAGACTGACTAGAGACTATTTTGAATTTAAAATATTGACCTCAAAAACCTTAATATGTTTGGTTAATTGTTAACCCCGCTTACTCGTTAGTAACTTCCACCAAGCTCCTTGAAATATTGATTGCTTACTTGCAGTATTTTAGTTAATGGATTCCGCTGTATATGTACGATGTGTAGACTACAGTATGATGAAAGGCCTTACGAAGTGTAGTTCCTTAATATATTGCCTCTATTACTTTAACAGGTCTTACTAATTTCATTACTGTTCATCATTATTCATTGCTGGAATAGCTGAAGTAGTGTTAGCACTCAAACTGGAAAAGGTCAAAAGCCAAATACTGCCAGGCTCCTACTGATTTAACTGACAGCCATCAACATGTATCACAGGATTCAGTTTTTCACTGAATTAATAGAGAAAAATGGTCTCTTTGATTTTCAGAAGCAAAATATGTTTTCTCCAATCTGTCTTTTTTTCCCCTGATACTTTTCTCTTTTGTACAAAAATGATGAATATGGTACGGTTTTGACTACATCTGCAAGCAGTGGTGGACTTGGTGGGAGCTAGATTTCTACATAGTTTTGTGGTCTCATTTTGGCACATGATTGAAAATAAAGCTTGGAATGGCATTCCTTCTTTGTATATAGCATGGCAATGTTTATTTACTTTGAAAATCTTCTACTTTAACCAAATGCATTGAATAAAAGCATATATTCTTTGTCTAATACGTGGCTCTTTTTGTTTGGCAGGGTAACTCCATCTTCTGAAAATCCGAATGGTGCTACCTGTAGTGTAAGTCAGGGAAAACCCTCTTTAAGAAGAATAAAGGGGAGAATACACAGAAGCAAAAGTCTTGATAGCATTGATTTCTGTGAATTCACTGTAAGTACTATATCTTTTACATTTATCCTATATGAAGTTATGAGAATCTTGCTAATAAAGCAGTTTTCCTTCTTGCGTTGGATTTATCTCTGTCAAAATTAGAAATGTTATTGTACTTAATGATGTAATAGCAGTTTGACACTGCCAAATGTTAAGAACGGTGATGTCACTTGTGTAACTGGTGATGCATGACTGGTTTTGTTCTTCAGGAGATACAGAATCATAGAATGGTTTGGGTTGGAAGTGACTTTAAAGGTCATCCAGTTGCAACCCCCCTGCCATGGGCAGGGACACCTTCCACTGGAGTAGGTTGCTCAAAGCCCTGTCCAACCTGGCCTTGAACACTGCCAGAGATGGGGCAGCCACAGCTTCTCTGGGCAACCTGTGCCAGCACCTCACCACCCTTCACAGGGAATAATTTTTTCCTAATGTCTAATCTCAGTCTGCCCTCTTTCAGTTTAAAGCCATTTCCTACATGTCCTTGTAAAAAGTCCCTACCCAGACTTCTTGTAGCTCCCCTTTAGGCAGTGGAAGCTGCTCTAAGATCTCCCTGGAGCCTTCTCTACTCCAGGTTGAACAAGCCCAACTCTCTCAGCCTGTGTCCATAGAAGAGGTGCTCCAGCTCTCTGACCATCTTCATGGCCCACCTCTGGAGTCACACCAGAAAGTCCCTCTTGTGTTGAAAGCCATATATAAATTTTGATGTCAACCTAATTGAGGGGAATTTGGCCCAAACAAATGATATTCTGGTAAATTAATATCATGTAGTTCTGAAATACTAAAATAATGGCAAAGAGTATGTTACATTATAAACTGGCTATTAAATATGAGGATGAAAATGGTAGACAGGAAATATGTGCTGTCTTTAAAATGTGCAAATCAATAGTGATGTGGAGATACTGTCTGGCATTACAATATAACTAAAATTTTCAGATGTGATTTTGGGAAACATCTTTATCTAAAGTAAAACAATGATTTGGGCACGTTGCATCATTCCGTGTGATGTTTTTCACAGATGATAACAGTAGCAGAATTGGTACTTTTTTCTCGGGTCTCTTTCTTTTGTTTCCAAGTATAAAATCTTGTAGTGCTATCTTTGGGATAAAGATCTTGTTGTTTGCTGTTTAAGGATGTAACTAGTAGCAGGAATAAGTGATTTAGTGTATTGTGTGGTGTTCAGGTACTTGTGGAATTGCAGATACTGCGAAGTCAGGTTGCATAGCTGGGGAAACGTGTGCGGTGAGCTCATAGTCAGTTCTGTGCTACCAGTAACTCGCAGTGCATAACTTGAAGCTAGTTTTGATGTGTCTATGCAAACTGTTGTCACAGTAGTCATGTCAATGTAATCATTACCCTACTAAATGTTAAGAATTCCCTTAGGGAACAAGATTACTGAAACAGTAATTTTAGCTTGTGCTACATGGGTCTTCATCTGTGTGGTCCTATTAAGGAGTTTTATCTAAATTTATCTCTACTCTTGGGGCTTTCAAAGAAAAAGAGATTATAGCCAATGGTAAAAAGCATATCTTGCATGCCATAGAACCTTTGCAAAGAGATTTGAGACAGATAATTAATTATAGGTGAGGTCTGTAGCATAGAAATGTGTAGCATATGTATAAATGCATGTATTAATGCTAAGCATTGATAATTAGGATTAGGAAAGGAAGCTTACTTTTTATTCTGAGGTCTTATGTTAAAGGATGATACAAATGTAAATAGCTAAGCACAGAAATCAGAGTTATAAATATGGATTTTCTTGCTACTACATACTTCAGAATTATACATCATATTTCTTGCTATTGTATAATGGTACTTTTATTGGTTTAAAATTGTGATTAAAAACAGATCTAAAAAAATAATTGAGGAGATTGGGGCATATGCCTATATCTTTCCAGTGTGCTCAAAGAATTGAATGTTTTTCATGTTAACCATCTTTTCCCAGTAAGAAGAGTGAGGAACTGGCAGATAGAATTAAATTGAAAAGATTTAGTAGAAGTGATAAATTCTTTTGCATAATGAAGGGAAAGAGCTTTTTATAACTTTTTATTTTCAATATGCTGTAGAATATCCATTTTATGCACAGCAAAGTTAAAAAGTTTCCTGTTTAAATATGTGGAAAACTTAAATGCTGACAAATTCAAAGGAATTTGAGCATCCAGACAACTGTTGGTTTTACTAATCATATAATGAGATTGAGATCCATTAATAATTCTGAATGTTATTGGATTTCACTTTAAAATAAGTAATACATGTGTGCTTCCCAAACTGATCTTTTCTGTAAACTTGTTGTTCCTTATCACAAAGCAAATTTTTACTGAGGACAAATCCAAACAGCAGGAAGACCTAAAAATTAAGTTATATTTTCTTCTCTCCAAGTGTGAGGAAACGTGTCCCCAGTTAGGAGGTTCTGGATTTCCATGCCATATTCATGTAGAAAAAATCACTATATGGAAATATTGCATATATTTTTTACTGTGGCTTCAGCTGTGGGACTCATAAGCTGGGAGGCTCATTAAAAAAAAAAAAGGGCTACTCTTTGCAAGGGTGGGGATAACCAGCATTACTGCTGTGTAAAATTCCAGTTGAGGCCAAAGAGTGACTGCCGCGGGTGCCTTCACAGGATTGTCTGAGACAAGGTGCTGCTGCCAAGTTTCTTGTTTACCACAGTTAATAAAACCTGAAGTTTGTGATATTAATGGCTTTTAGTTACACCTGTGGCTCTTATTATGGATGATATACCTAAGAATGCTAGAGAGTTCTTTCCTATAAAACTTGCTTATTGCAAGGCTCAGGTATTTGTGAGAGTGTCCAAGTGCATGCCTCCTGGTTGGTGCTTCGCATACCTGTGTTACCTTTCCATAGCTGGCTCACACTGTAGTATCCTTAACATCCTTTTATGAGGTATAAATTCTCCGTGATTACAAGTGGTGGGAGTCTGCTGCCAAAATTTGGGGTTTATTTTTTAGTAATACGTCTGCTTTCTGGAGTGGATGATACTGGCGTTTGTAACAGTGATGTCTCATGTTGCCATTTTACTAGTACAGCAGGTGAGAAGGTAAAGCGGTGAAACAATGTTTAGCCAGTGTGATGGTACGGCAGCTCGCTTAAATCATTAATCTGTCTTCAGCTTCTTGCATCCTTTTTCTTTTCTTTATTCTCTCCAGGTCTTAGTGCTACCACTTAGAATAGTTCTTTTTTCCACAAACTAAGTGAAAGCTGTTTTATTGCCTTTCAGTTTTTCTTTAAGGAGTATCATCATGCTGTGTTTCCCCAGATACTACCCCTTGAAATACTCAGCTTTAGTGGTATCTATTAAAAAACCCTAAAACAAAGAAAACCCCCAAAGCCCCCTGTATGTTTTGTTGTCTTTTGGTAGAGGTTTGCAACCTAGAAATGTTGCTGAATTCGTACTTTACATTGCAGAAAGCTGGGGAGAAAAGAAAAAGAATGGGATTGTCAGTACTTGGAGGAAGATGTGGAATACATACTACCTTGTAGAATGAACTTGTCACACTACTGTTAATTACACCTATTTTCTAATGCTTATTACACGGAAACTGGCTTTCCATGTACTACCCTGTTTAGCAGTAGCACTTCTGAGTCCAATTCATCGACAGATTTTGTTGTACTAGGCACTGTGCAAACATAAAGTGTTTACTCTCAAGAACCTTAAAATCTATTTATAACAATAGGTAAGATGTGACTAACCTTTGATTCTTTAGCTGCATATGGATTTCAAGCTGTTCAAGTGCTGCACTGGTGCTAGGGCTTCTGAAGGTCACATTGGGATGCAGGTGGATTTTGGAGCTGCCCTGTGTGATAGGGCTGGGGCTGCTGTGGAGTTCTTATGCTCATTTTTGTGTGTGAATGGATTTTGTAGTTGCTGACTATATGACAGATTTTGTATGTGGCTCATAGCAGTACAAACATTGACCACCCCTTACAGTGTGTAGATGCAGAGAAATTGTTCCCTTTTCCCCTGTGAGACAGTGATGATGTTCTGTGGGGAAGACAGAAAGACTTTGAAAGCATTTGTGTAAGGAGCTCATCTCATGAACTTTAATGGAGCTGTAATGTCTAAGATATCTTAATTTTTGTTATTGTAACTCTTTGATTGGACTTGAGAAATAACTAAAATCACCATCTTGAAAACTGTATATTTAAATGAATATGGACGTAACTCTTTCATGGTAAAATTGGCAGTTGTGGATGAAGGACCTTTCCTTGGAAATCGGAGCACTGCAGTTATTTATAGTATGAACAAGTCCACCTCTACACATTTTCTGGAGGAAGTTGGTGCTAGTGTGCTTTCAGTAAACACGCACACGTCTTCCTCGCTCCCCTTCCCTTGCCTTTTCCATTCTTTTCAGTCTTACCTTTTTCAGATGCATTGTTCTGTCTCTTCTCACCATGTACTGACAATGAAGTGAATTTGGGTTAAATTGCTATGTATTACTGCTTTAGAGCTCTGTGGATGTCAACATACAAAGTACAAAAATAACATAGTAGGGTAGGAGATTATCCAAAAGAGGAGAAGATAGACAACTAAGTCCAAAGGGCAGTCTGAACAAAGCACTGTGGAATGCGTGACAAAATTGAAGAGTCAACAAAGGAAGAGATACTGGGAAAGTGAGAATTAGATAACGCGTGATTGCTTTTTTTTAGATAGGGGTTACACATGTTCACCTATAACATTAATTTTTAGTTCACTGTAGTAAGTATTATGCCATTCAGTGGGTGTGATGTTTTGTATACTTACTTGCATAGGAGATGCAGAAACTATTTATCTCTGTGCAAGCGTGCTCTCATTAGCAGGATTCAGTGATTGACCTCACATGCTCTCTGGGGGGATACGTATGTGCCCAGCATGCTCTGTATGCAAGGAAGTGCACGGGCACCAGAGTGCTCTGAGAGCAGCTGTGAGTGAATGTACATTATTTTGCTGTGGCTGTTGTTATTAGGAGTTTCACATGCTTTATAATTTCTAATGACATTTCAAGGCTGTTTAGAGGCTTTAGTGATTAACTTCATGGATGTTTGTGATGACATCCTTGTTTCACTTCTGCAGCCTCTTTGGTAGATATTTAAAGCATATGGCAAGCTAAAGAAACGGTTTGTTTTTTGAAATGTCCTTACCAGTATTTGGCTAACTTGCAGTGATGAGCCTCACTCTCCCTAGTGAAAAAATTCTGGTGATCGAAACAGGATACTGTACTACACTGCTTAACTAGTTTGTAGAGTGTATTGCTGAGCAAGGCAATCTAGTTTGTACTGAAGAGCGTGGGTTTATTGCAGTTTTTATTAATTCAAACCCAAACTCATCTTCCCTTTGAATCATCTTATAAATGGCTTCTGAGGTCATAGATACGATCCTGTAGTTTGATTAATATTTGTCTTTAATAAAATTGCACTGGTTTTATGCTTTCATCAGTCTTGATTTTTCCTGCTCAGTATTTAATTTGAGTATGTGCCTGTAAAACTAGTACAATGATAAGTTAATAATAACCCAAATGATAGTGCTGGAGTTTTTCTTAGGACTGAAACATAAGAACACTGGCATTCTTTAAAAAGTCCTGCAGGTATTTTCATCATCTGTAGATGTGGAAGAAAGAATTCATTAGCACATCTGGAGTCTTGTGGATGCCCTTAATTTATTACTGTTCAGAGAAGCGTGGTGGTCATGCAGCTGTTTCCTAAGAATTAAATGCTCTGTAGTAGCTTAGACTTGCTTCGCAATATTGTTGTAGTACTGTGACTCATTTATAATAATAATTTAATCTATTGATGGATATATGAACACAGCACTGGCATTATACTGTAGATCCAGTTTTGGCCAGTTTGTTTTATCTAAGACAGTTAAAATGTTAAAAAACCCCCAACCAACATATATTTGTTTTATTTAACCAATTAACAAGTTTAAAAGTTAATGAAATTAAAGCACTTTACATCATTTTTTGATATTTTACTGGTCATGCACATAGAAACAATGCAGAAAAATAAATATTCCTGGCTTCAACATATATAGTTAATAGTTTTAAATGCAGAGAAAAAAAAACTTTTTTCTTGTTTTTATTGAAACAGCATTTGAATTTACTGGCAGAAATAGAAAAACTGCAGGCTTTTGATCAAAATTACAAGTCCTCTGGGAAAGAGGAGTATATTTTCAGCATTGTTTAGTCTATCATCTTGCTTTAGATCAAGCGACTTTTTAAATCTAAAGTTTTATGTAAGAGGCATTCTAAATGTCAAGGTAAATTACTAAGTCTCAAGTGTAATACTATGTGAAGCTTATGCAGCCTTGAGATTTATTCAACCCAAGGATGTTAAGATAAATGTAAGTAATTACTATTAACAAGTAATTTAATTTGTTATCTTCTAGATTGTGATTGACCTTGATTTCTGTTTCTGAATAGGTTCAGACTGCTTGATCTATGGTCCTGAATAAATTCAGCACTCCAGTTTAAATCTACCAAGGACATTAACTCTGTAATAGTCGTTATACTAGTGACTGAGTTTGCATTTAATTTTCATTAGAAATGTTTTTAAGTGAGTACATTTTTGGGGTTATTTTTATTTCTTTTCAGAATGGCATTATGAATTGGGGCAGGTAGAGCTGTACCAAAATACTTTTTGGCATGTGTTAGAGTAATGACCTGGTTGATTACTTCAACACCATCATACTTGGTGTATGATTGTGACTTGTTAGGTCTCTCTCATTTCTTAAAATGTTGGAAGATATGTAGGCCATAGTGTAGTTTGCCTTTAAATTATATAATATCAGATCCCATTTGTGTGGGTGTATAGGCTGCCAGCATAATGTATTCAGTTTCAATATTACAGTGCACATGCAGTTACCTTCCAGTGGATGGAAGCCCGAAGCAGGATGAAGGTTCAATTGTTTGTCCTTCAAATAGCCCAGGGAACAAGGGAAGCAGAGAGGTGACTGGAAATGATCGCTACCTCTGTTTTTGTGATGCCTCTGTGAGCTCCCTTGAATATCTTAATTTCTGAGCTGGATTCTGTATGCATCCACATGATGGATCAGCGTTGTATTAAAAAAAAAAATTGATGGGATGACTCAGGGAAAAGAATAACATTTATATAAGCTTCTTTAGGTAAACGCTAAACTGCAATTTTTTTTTCTTCTGGAAATCAAGGTTTCTTGCAATAGATTAAATACTTAAATGTTTTGTTAGGTATTACATATTTATGTAGTAAATAATTGTTTCTGTCTAAAAATATTTTATGTGGATGAATTTAAAGTGGTTTTGAGTCTAAGTGCATTTATCTTTCATGCCAGAAGTTCTTCACTGATTTGTTTCTAGAGTAGAAGTTAAGATCATATTGCTCCATCTATTTCCCTGTTATTGATATATTTTATTTGTTTGACCTTTCTCCACTGCTGTGCTCAAAGAAAGGCAGACTGGTTATATATGAGGAAACAAAGAGTGCAAAAATTTCTGTTGCAGGCTCTCAGCCTTGTGCTTAAAAATAGCAAATAACTGGAGTGTCAGTATGAATGGCTTTTCAAATACATCACTAGACTGTATATGCTGAGAATTCTAGTAGCATGTCTGTTTTAATATTTTCATTAGGTTGCTGGGTTTTTTGGGGGGGGAGTCTTGTTTGTTGTATTTATTTTTTTTGTTGGTCAGGTTTTTTTTGGTTTTTTTTTTTTTCTTTTGCTACTTTTCTTGTCTCACCAGTACTGTTTCCCTTTGGAAGCCAGGATTTGTGAGTGATTAATTCTAAAGGTCTTTAAAATGTGTTTTTTATCCTTAAAGAAAAAAATAATAATTTTTTGTTCACAACAGCTGCTTTGAATTTTCTGTCATGAAATACATGTCTAAATGTAGGCACCATTGGCAAGTCTGTAAAGCTATAGTAATTTCATGGAAATAGTAATGATCCTATAATGCAAGTCAAGTCAGCCTCAGCCTGCAATCTTCGTGGAGGCAGAAATTATCCTTGCTACTTTTTCCGTTGAAAAAGTTTGAATGTCTCCTGTGACCTTCAGGCACCTAGCTTCTGTTACTGTCTCAGAAACAGGATCCCTTGGTCTGTGCTTGGCAATACTGCAGGAATCCTTCTGGTTAAGGATGGGAATATTGGTATTCCCCACACACTTAAAAAACTTGTTCATGCACTGAAATGAAGAGAAGAATATTTTCTTCCTGAAATAAGGGAACTGATCTACATGAAAAATCAGTGCGTCTTCATAACGTATGCACAAAGATAATAGCCACAGTTATAATTAAGGTCTTCAGCTTTTCAAGAGTTTTTGAGCAATGAGCCTTTTGGTAAGTGGGATTCTCTTAAAGTGCCCATCTGTTGGTATTCTCACCAAGCAGCATTTTAGTCTGACAGACCAGCTTGGTGTGGAGATACTTCTGGAGTTTTCCAGGAGAAATAGATACAGATTTGTTTGTAAATGATGCAGACAGAATGTCTGCAAATGTTGCAGTCATAGTCAGTTTTGTTTTAATAAGCCCAGTGATGCACTTAGGCAAATATGAAAGGAGAAACTGAGAGGCAAGCGGGGCAAGATCTTGAAGTATATTTGGCCTCATTGGAAGGTCTTTTGAATTTATCTTTTTTAAGTTACTGTAGAAGAAACTGATTTAGTCAGAGTTGCTACCAAAACACTCACAAATTGGGTATTTCACAGCACTGGGTTATATTTATATTTTAAAGACAATCTTTTTAGTTACACAGAGAGATTAGAAGATAGTGAGAATTTTGAAACAGCTGCAGAATACCTCTTTTTCAGCTCAGCCATTTCAAGGTTATCCACCACTATGCAGATGCTGTTGTGCATATGTATATAAATTATATAAAAATATACATGTATTTTACATATATACAGGCATGCACTTTGCATATAATGTATAAAGTTTTACTGGTTCATGTTCTCTACATACATCTTAGTTTTGTTGACTAGACTCTGCCTGTCAAATTGTAAGTCTCTGTCAGTAGCAAGCATCTCCAGGAGCAAGGCCTGATCCTGAACAGGCAGACCTTCAACAAGAGTTGTAAAATGGCATTATCACAGTTCTGTGTTTACCAACTTTTTTTCTTTGGTCTCTTGAAGCTCCAGTGGGTGTGCAGGAGCATGTCATTTATCAGTGAAGTAAAATACTGCTTTTTTTTGAAAGGTTCTTCACCATTCCAAATAATGCTTCATCTAGTCCTTTCCCCATCTTTGTCATCTGACTAGCTGAGGAGTGTGCCCAGGCAGGGGACAAACGAATTTGCCTATAGCAGATGGCTTATTATAAGAGGATGCACCAGTCCTAATGTAAAAGAATTGACAGGATACTCTCAGCAGTCAAAGTTTTTTGAAATACGAGCTGTAGCACAAGGTTTTGCTGCAGTCACTGGAAAAATATTAAAAGAAAGAAAATGTTGTTAAAATAATGGAAATATAATTCTACAGATTGCAAATTCATAGTGAAGTACATTCCACCCAACACTTAGTCTTCAACCTAAATGTAGAATAAAATAAAAAAGATGGATTGTAAGCACCTTGGAATTCAGACCGCATGAATTTGCAAAAATGCTGTAGCAAACATCTAGAAGAATGTTGGTGGTTTGGGTTTGTTTTTTTAGTTAATTTTTTTGTTTGTTTTGATGTCTGGGGCTGTGAATGAAACACAAATTGTTTATAGTGGTGCTTAGACTGAAGAGAAGAGTTAGACTGTGTTAGTGGAATAGGGCAGCTATCATGGGCTGGCTCATCGTTCTTGCAGGAACAAGACACTTTTAGTTTGCAGTGGTTCTGGTTTCTTTTGGCACAGATGTCCTTTTTGTCCTCTGGCACAGTTTTCCTTGAGTTTTCAAAGAAATATTGGATGTTTGTTGCCTGTCTATATCTAAGAAGAGCAGCTTGCTTCTCCCACTGGTATAATATGCCTTTGCTTATTGCTCTGCAGTGTTCTGTGAGGGAGCATTCAGGACTGAATAACCTCTAAAGAGCAGCTGCCTTTGGATATTTGGCACTGTTATTAGCAATATACTATTGGGATCACAGGCTCCTGTAATAAATTTAGCAATCTTGGCTGCACTATGGTTATACTTATCTTGCACCCCTCAGAGCTAAAGAATTTGAAAAGTACATATTCTGTTCTCACTGTGGTGAATGCCACTGCATGAATATAAAGCAAATAAGCATATTTTTATGAAGATTTGACATTTAACTTTTGATATCTACTGACTTCCTCCAGCTGTATACTGTATTGCCTTTCATTGCTCTTGAGGACAGCCCAAGGGAAGGGGGCTGAAAGGTTGTTCAAGAAGGGGAAAAATCAGCAGATTCAGATCTGTTGCTGTGCATTCTGTGAGGGAATCCTGGGGCTTTAGGATGGGTGCATGAATTAAAATACAATTTTGGAAGGAAAACAGACCATTTTTTAGAACGAGTTCAAAACCAGGAAGATAGTGGATGAGTCAGGAGGATTTCTTGGGCTTTATCCCAAACACCAAAAATTTCCTGACAGGAGCTTCATTTTTTCTTGTACCACAGCAAACTTTTCCATTTACGATAGTACTTAGAATGGTGCCTGCATTCTGTGGAGTGCTCACAAAAGTGGTAACGCACAATTTGCAGTGTAATATATCTTCTGCTGATACATACTGTCTTGTGAAGATATACTGGTATGGACAGCAATTGCAACACTTAAGTTATTATCAAAGCATTATATGTAGCTCCCTGACAGCAGAATTCTTTCTTATAAACTTTCTGATTCTGCAGATAGTCTGGGATTTTCAGTGTGGAGGTTGTGCTCTTTTCAGACCATGCCTTGAAAAGATTCTCTGATAAACTGATGGGACTAACACACTATTCAGGTTTGGCATGAGGCATTAGGTGTCCTTGACTAGATCGTGCTTCATGACTTCTAAAAAGACCACCTGAAGATTTGCAGTTATATTTTGTACCTTGGTAATTTTCCTTAGGTATTGCAGTGGCTTTAAGTTAACGTTTATGTACCTTGTCTTCTGTTTCTTGTTTGCATCTTCAGCTTTTGTGGCTTGTAATATTTATGTTACAATAGTACTCAGAACATGCTGTTAGCTTTGGAGTCCCACGGTTTCAGATGTTGTACACACACAGACGATTCAGTTCCCTAAGCACCAAATATAGTAAACTGTTTTAAAAACCCACTATTACAGCTATATAAATTAAAATGGCTTATCACCATAGTGATAGTTTGGGTTCCCCTAATTTTATCTGAAGCAGGGCACTTCATATAGCTCTTTGTTTGCTCTTCAGTCTCTTCACTTTCATGCAAACATCCTAAAATATTAAGTCTTCAGCAATATTAAACATTCATAACTTTTTGTCAGGGCCACTGATGTGGACACTCTTTTGTGGTTGCTCTAATTACAAGTGGAAGTGGGTGCTCATCACCCCATCAATGGGGAAAGCTGTATAAGGATATTAGAATGGAGCTCATTGAAATGAGGGATTGCTGGCAGAGCAGAATGAGCAGGGTAAATGTGGGATAGAACGAAACAACCGTGTTGTAGGGGAGTGCATGGGAGGAAACTCAACCAGTGTGTTTTCACCCAAAGGACATAGTCCGGAATGTTTCTTCAAAAGCCGTATGTTCTTAGTGGAAGTATCGTTGAGGAAACACCTAGAGTGAAATAAAGTGCATTTGAGAGGAAGAGGAATGAGACTAACAGCTCTTCTTAAAAAATATTTGCTTTTTGAACAAAGAGGAGAATTCTGAGAATATTAGTTGCCATTGTTTTGTTTATGGCTTATAATATGTTAGAGGAGAGAGCATTCTGTTTTAAAATTATTGAGGACATTTTGTTCACTTGTAATAGTGTAGAGAAAGCAAACTAATTTCAGAACATCTGAGAACAGAAGTGGCCGCTCTTTAATGCAACTGTTCCTGTTTTCTGCAGTGACAAGAAATGTTTTCAGACAGCTCCTTGCTAGTCAGGAACAAGATGACAAAGAGAAGAATGAGACCTATTAATTCATAATTTTATGCTTCCTGACTAACTTATGGGCCTGATCTTGGTATTGTATATAACTAAAGATGGTAAATGCATCTAAGCATTACCTCAAGAGTTGTCATCTTAGCATATACTTACCTAATATTTGGTATACTTACCTAGTATGTGGATGTAGTAGATTATATTAGGGCTGGAGGGCTGGGAATCATTCTTGTACCAAGAAAGTTTATGGGGCCTTCCTTTTTAAAGAGGTGATAAGGAACATAGAGAATATTACCAGCATGTGTCTTGGAATTTCACCAGAGTTTAGCTGGCCTTGAGAGAAATGTGCTGTGTAAACTGTCTTGTAGGCTCAAGTCAGAAGTGGGCAGTAATTACCTCAGCTGTTTGAGTAGAAGCCTGAAGTACAAAAATTCCATAGCCTCCAGTCTAGTCAAGATTTTCGTGTGCCACCTTTCCTGCAGATGGATTAGAATAATCGTCCTGAGAAGGAAGAAGAACCTTTGCCTATAGAATATACAAAATGATAAAATGAATGCAGGGATGTATACCTAATTGAAGGGGCTTTTAACCAAATGGACTGGAATCTAAAAACTAGCAAAATCTTCCTCTTTCTTACACAATGCATTTTCATAGTCATTTTGGAAAAACACCAGTAGGGTGCATACTTGGGCTGCACAGTGCTATGGAGTTGCCATTTACTGTAGTTTTAGTTCAACCTTCTTGATGTGTGTGATGTGGTTTTTTGAAGTTGTTCTTCCTGGGGAAGATTTTCGTTGTTCCCCTCCCTCATAACTATGGGAACAGCTTTGGAACTTACAGAATATACCAAAACCTCAAATAAGAATGGACAAAAAAATTGTCAGACATGAAAAAATGTGTGGGAAACCCAGACTCTGTGCCTTTGAAGTCACTCATGACTCACAGTTTTTGACTGACTGAATGTGGCATTTTGGGTATATTTGTGGAAGCCCTCAATAGTGGGTTTTGTTATCCTTTGTATTCAATAATTCAACATGTTTTAGTCTTTTTGAATCATGGAAGTCCTTTTGAGATCTTTTTGGGAGCAAGAGTTAGCTTTCAGTTACTTGAGAAGCATGATTAAATAGATTATGTAAAGAAAGTGTGATTTGCTGTACAGGTTTTCTATACTTTAATCAGGGGCAGAAAACCTGGGAGCAGGGCCAGAGTAAGGAATTGGCAGGGACTGTGCCTCCTATAGAAGAGGGAAGGGAATTTGGAGTCTAAACCTAAGCAGACAAGGGGATGGAGGAGAATAAGCCAAAAACAGGGTGTGCAGCTTTGAGGAGAATGAACAGAAGCAGTGGGAAGTAAGGCTTACTGACAGCAGCTGTTTGACCAAACCAGGCTGTACCATCTCTTTCACAGCTGGAGTCAACCTGCATATGGTCTCAAAGTTGCAGTCACCTGCCCTTGTCCTGTCCTTAGGGACAGAATTCTGCAGAGCTGTGTCCCCACGTCATTATCTTGCTTTTGCCCCCTCAATAGCAGGTCCCTTGGGACAGGGTTGTGGGCACACAGCCCTATAGCTGTCACCCTCGGTGCTGGAAAGAGCCTGTCAGAAGCCTCTGACAGATCCTCTGCACTACACTGGGCCCTTCATGTAACAGAGAAAGCTGGAAGAAGTTGAGGATTTCAACCTTGTTTTGAGGGAAGAAGAATCATCTAATCTAGCTCCTAGGACGAGTCAGCAGAATAACTAAATATGTGCAAGATTCTAGGAGTTTGGTATGCAGGTGAATCAACAGCCAAGGTTGGCAGATTCCAAGTACCCGAGCCTCAGTAAACTGTGTTTTTATTAAATTTGAGCGTCAGAAATTATTCTGACATTCAATGGACAACCATCTAAGCCTGCTTTCTACTCTTCGATTAAACAAATTTGAATGCAAGAGAATGTAAGGTAAATTAATCTCTACAGAAGATACTAAACTATTATACAGTAATATTGTTGTATGTCAAAGGTGCTTTATGAAATTAGATAATGTCAAATAAAAAACTCCACAAGCAGTCATTTTACAGAGTATCAGAACCCAGATGGTTCTGGAAATTTCATATTTAAAGAGCAGTTTTGAAATGACATCAAAGATATGGTAGTATTAAACTCTTATAGACTGGTTCTCAGAGTTAGGTAGGTTTTTTTCCAAAAACTAGTCACTGAAATTTAGTTAAAGGTAAAGCTGTTTGAATATTGGCAGAGCAGTACAAGAAGTGATACAGCTGCAGTCATTTCAAGTTTCAGATGCAGAAGTTATCTCTCCGTGGCCAGTCTCTTGGTACGACAGCAAAGACTTGAAATACAATGCACAGTTTTCTCCTTTGATTAAATTTTTTCCTATTTAGTCTGTAAATACGCTAGATGAATTTTCCGTAAACATGACCCCTAGAGGCAGTTTCTGTGACTTGCGTACCCGTACTTTGCTTAGCTGTGATGTTCAGTTCATACAGTTAGTCAAACGAATGAAATGACAAAGCAAATAAAGAATGTCATGTTGTAATTAAGTCCCTTTTGGGGGTTTGAGTATTTTTTCTTCTAAAGGCATGTAAGAAAATCCGGTAGCTGCTTTTGGAGAGCCATCCCAAGCTTACTGGTTGCTGAGAACCACCAATATCACTGTCTGCGATCATGTCAAGTAGGTTACAGGGCATATCACATCCATCGTTGCTTTTACAATCGCCCACTGAAGGTAGTTGAGACGTGCCCTATGATACTACAGTAGCAGTGCATAGCGGTTCATACACTAGACTACCCTTTGTTGTCCCTTTCTTCCCTCCTTTTTTTTTTTTTTAACCGTTCCACATGTCCAGCCTAATCTTGTTACACTCTTAGTGACAAGAGAAACTTCAAACTTTTGACAACTCCTTTGCTGTGCAGCTTTAAGAACTGGAATTAATTGTCTGATTTAGGCTAGCTATCTTTCCACAGTTCTACATAGGCTAAATTTAAATGGGATATAAATGATGCTACTGTGTCAGTTTGAATGCAAGGAAGAAATGAAGTTTTAGGCAGGAAAAGCAGTTTAGAAGAATCAATGAGGCAAGCTATTTTAACTGATACCACCTGTAACTTTGCAGACTTTTGTGCCTGATTAGGACATTAAATAAGGTATGCGGACTTCGTAAATACAGCTTGATGCTGAGCCCTGAAAATAAGTTCTTGAAGGGAATGCTTTTACCACAAATTAATACCTATAAATGTGCTAGGAAATTTGTTATATCACAAATAATCTAATCACAAAAAAGTAGGATCTGGTAAATTAGTAGTATTACTTAGTATATAGTCAAACATTTTTATTAAAAAAAATAGAAACGTTTCCATGGGAAAGCCTATTGGAGTTTTCTTAGTAATGGCCACATGCTCTTCTTTTTTCATATTGCTGCATTTTCTTCCATTTTCCAAATCTTGTGCTAATTAGCCTCCTACCAGCTTTTTCCCAATGCCAATTCTCACCGTCTCACACCATGATGAGTGCTTGAATCCCCTTCCTTCTGTCTTGTGCTGGCTGAAATCCCATCTCTCTGCATGCTGAATATGTTAATTAATTTTCTCCTACACTGGACTGATACATAAACTTGTTTTACCTAATCTCACATATTGGTCATATTGCTTCTTACAGAATACATGTACTTCCCTGTATGTTCTGTAATAAAATGAGAAAATTAACTTAAGAGGCCATATTTTCAAATATATACTTCTCCATCATCCCTGAAAACTGAAAGCATTGGTCAACCAGAAATCCATCATGAAGCAGTTCATTTCTGGTAGGATTTCTGCTTTCCCTGTCCATTTTCAATGCATTCATGATTTTCTCTGTGAAAAGGTGCAGGAAAGGGAAAGCTATAATGGTAGTGAGCACTAAGATAATATTCTAAGTTAGAACTGTTCTAGTATGAAGTACGTTGCAATGCAGAACTGTAGAAAGAATTTGGACAGAATACTACACTGCATTTGGGATTACAGTGTCTGTGTAACGGATCATTAGTAAATGACCATTTTGTCCTGATGGACAGGTACAACCTCCACTACTATTAAATACTGTTTACATAGTCTTACTATAATAGGGTAACAAATGCTAATAAATGTACTGATTACACTAGTACAGCTTCCAGTTTATGAGAACAGATAGAGCCAGATGCTGGAGAGGTTTCAAGTACAAGTATAAAATCTCCTTCCCTAGATGACTCCATGTTGCTTGTATTTCAAAAGAAATCAGCTTAGACCTTAAGCCAAAGTTTTAGTATCCTTTTCAAAACTGTTGATGCTGTTTGTTCCTTTTTGAGATATAAATACCTTATCTTTGGTGTATAAACAGATGAGACAAAGTTTCTGTCCTGAAAACATCCTCTGGCAATGAGTTCCAGTGTTTAACGAGAATTTAAAAATGTTGTTAAATGTGTTTTGTAGTTGGTTTTGGGTTTTTTAACGTGATTTTGGCAAGTTTAGATATTAATTTATTAGGTTTTCTTGTAATCTGAGACAAAAATCTAGTCTCACCCATTGTGAAAACATACCAGTTTATCCAGTTACAGTTTTTTGCCTTGTGAAAGAGATTCTTCTATACGATCTTATATCTTTTCTCTGGGTCTGCAGCCCTCTTTTTAGAGGGAATGAGATGTAAACATGGAATTCCAGTGAAGATTTAGTATTGATTCCTTCAGGAAATTATACTGTTTTCAGTGCTATTCTCCATCCTGTTCCCTGTGTATCTCAGCATTCCATTACTTTTCTTTCCCACAATGATCAAATATTTCTGCTGAGCTTTCTACACTTAAATTAATGGTCACAAAATGAGTTTAGTTTGATACAGCTAATTTAGAATGCTTTTAAATTTTTTTTTTTTCAGTTTCCATTACTTGTTATTTTTGAGCATTAAGTTGTACTTCTCTACATGTTATCTGTTCATTTTGGTTGTTTTGAAATTCTGAAACTTATCCTGGCATTTTTAGTTTTGATGTGTCAGGTTTTTCTATGTCATCTCTATTTACTACTCATTACTGTTTCTAGGAGATTTAGTCAGAAGTATGGAGCAATTCATTGCCATAGTGACTGTGAGAATGTGCCGTAGTGACACTGTCAGTGTGCTTTACAAACGTGGGTGCATCCAGAACTGAAGTGAGGCATCTTGCTCAATAAGGACTTTTTGCTATCTCATGGTTTTATTTCAGTTGCTCTACCACATACCTCCTTGCTTCAACAGTGAGG
Source organism: Neopsephotus bourkii (assembly GCF_033783945.1). Classification (NCBI taxonomy): domain Eukaryota; kingdom Metazoa; phylum Chordata; class Aves; order Psittaciformes; family Psittacidae; genus Neopsephotus; species Neopsephotus bourkii. The sequence goes on from NW_026900826.1 coordinate 6,493,812, forward strand.
AAACTACATAAAAGCAGAGTGAAATGGAAAAAAAAAAAGCCCACAACCACATTCATTGAACGGAAATCCTAGGTGAATTTTGTTAATGCCTACTTCTAATCTTTGCTGGTTTTCTCTTTTCATGCCATGTAGTGTTACACCTTGTTAGTGCTATCTTGCTTTGTTAGTGCTACCTTGGTTTGTTTTTAATAGCTTTTATTTAAATCTGTTAATACTCTAAATGGGGTTACTTTTTCTGATGTCCAAGAATCAGAAGGGAATCCTCAGAAGTGGATTACTACAATTTAAAAATCAGCTTATTGCTCCCACTAATCCAAAATCTGAATTATTGGTAATCATACCTCCTTCACAGATGTGAACAGAGTTGTGTCTGTTGAAAAAATCTGGCATGGAAGTTGGAGAGCAGAGAATTATTTTTTATACATCCTCCCTTTTTCATCCTTGTCCTTTGGAATGTGGTTTTGTGGAGTTGTGTTCTTAGACATTTGCAAAACAGAATGCAGTAGGGTAACTTTTTACGGGTTACTAGATGTTCACAGATTTTGGGGTATACCATATCTGCAGGCACAGCCCAGGACTTAAGGGGCAGAGCGCTACCATTTGGTCTGGTGGGAGGAATGTGGTATAGCCACAGTGAAGGTTGTGTTATCCTGAGTAGGTTTAGAGGTTTGCTGGTGCTCTCAAGTAGATCTAGCTTGAAGCCTCTATTTATTCTGAACGTATCTTTGATAGAATCATAAAAGTAATAACAAGATAATTGTCAGTTATTGTTTTAAACAGTCATGTTACAGGAAATCCTTGAAACACCATTCTTAAAGATGCAAGTTTTAATTGGACCTGTTGGCTTTATTTTACCAACTTTTTACAGGCAGCAGATAGGAGGATTGAGAAAGACCAGTCAATTTAGAAACACTAAGATACTGACTTGCAATAGCTGTTTACTATCAGTAAGGATTTTATCTCATCACTTTTCCCTTGAGGTCTAAGTATAGCCCACACACATACCAGGGTATCTGGGTATGTGTAGAAACTACTTTCAAACCTTTTTGGATCAAGTTTTCTCTCACCTCAGCTGGCTTTATTTCTGTTTTGGCCTCTGTTGCGTTCCCATGTTGAACCTGGAATTCTTTTATTAGTGCTCCTTTAAGGAAAACTAGAAAAACTGCTGACACAAAGAATTTTGCCAGCTGTATGAGTAGATCTTTAAATGTCAGACTGTGTTCCAGGTGCATCATTCTTAGTATCACTTCAAGGCTTAAGTTCACATCCTGTGGAGGAAAACATGTATAGCATGAATCATGAGGAAACCTGCGGACTGTCTTTGAAAAAAATATTTATAGTGTGTCTCTTATTCTGAACTGTAGATGTGAGAATGTTGTAAAGAAGGTTGAAATGTCTAAAACAGTTAAGGAAAGAAAACCAGGGATGTAAAACTAGAATATAATTTCTGTGACAAATAAGTCAGAGAAACTTCTGAATATTCTCTTGAAGCTTTTTTAACCTTTCTGTTTTATCTCCGTAAAATCTAAGAGTCCTGAAAACCCCGGAGATTTCAGCAAATGTATGTGCTCCTCTCAGCTTTTGAGCCAAATCCGCTGCCTCTAGATGAAAGTTGCGCAGCTGACTGATAAAATGAATTTCACTAATTATTTCTTGTAAAGAATGGAAGGTGTGATAACGATTTGGTTTGGAAGTGAAGCATGCTCAGATTAAGTACGTAGGTCACTCACTGAAGTATGAGGTACCATTGCAGATAAATACCATCCTCTTTGGAATCTTCTGTTTCAGAAAACAAAGTTTTCTTTCCTCACGTTGAATTCTGTTTGATGTTTAGGAGTGTCAAGATCTCTTTTGTAGAGAAGACAGAATGTGCAACATCATCTAGCAGTGAACAGAATTTGTAACATCATCTAGTTGGTGGGAATGTAATAATTACATAACGAATCTTTCTAAAGTGATACATATCACTGAATTTGTAAACACTGAAGTGCAGACATGTGGGTTTATTATTCATGTTTATACAACGCTCTTGACACTGCAGGGGTACCTTCTTGATAGAGAACAGAAAGGAAGGGCAGCTTTAAAAATAGTGTGTGAGAGCACAGCTGGGTTGCATGGTGATCAAGCATTTCAGAAGCCTTTTAGTGACTCACAGTCACAGCTGTCTTGGTACTCCAGTTCCCTAGCAGCAGCTCTCCAGGACAGCCACACTGTTGACCCTGTGATGTATCAGAGCTGACTTGAGCTACTTCAGAACTACGTGTAGCTCAAGAGCCACATGTTGGTCCCTCTGACAGATTGTTCAATTTGGTTATGTCTTACGGTTGTTGGGTATGCTGTATGGTTTATTATCGCACTATGTTATGTAGGTATTACAAGGTAAGAAGCATATCCCTTGTGATGGTCCTTGTGACAGAATACATACAAGTGTGAAATACAGACACTTAACATCTTTCTGAAAGTCTCTTCCTTTGTAACTTCAGTTCTACAACAAAACTTACTTTCTGAAGTTCAACTTCAGTTCTTTACAGGCGTTGAGCTTTTAGTAATGGATACTGATTAACATGACTGACTTTCTGTGCAATTTGTTTCTGAACAATCTTTTATATTGTAGTTTATTTTTTGTGCCTCCACTATGTGTAAGGTATTAGACCTTTACTGTTTTTATTTTATATCATATGACACCTTTCTTCTTTCACTGTAACAAAAAAAACAGTGTGAAAGCATGAATCTCATATTCCCTGTTTCTCCATTTAGTGCTCTGATTAAATCATAGATTTTGGCTTCTACAGAAGACACAAGCACTGAATACTTTTCTGACTCTGAAATGTCTTTTTGTCTACTGCCATCAGAACTGCCTCCTGTACTTTTTTAGCTGATGCTGATTCTTAGTGACCTTAATCCTTCTTCTGAAGAGAAATGCCTGTCGAACCTTGTAATACTGTCAAAAATCATGAAGTTCAGAGAAGAAACTACTGATGGAAAAGTCCTGTTAGGTCATCCAGTCCATCTCTTGCCAGCACAAGTTTCTCCACAGAGGTACTCTAATGCTCTGCCTACTTGAGAACAGTCTGTAGTTCTTCAGCTGGAAACCTACAGATAGATCCATTGTACGTATAAATGTCCCATTGCAACATTTCTGCTATGTATTTGCTTAAACCTTGATATGGAGACCCTTCAAGTAATAACTGATTATCAGTCCGGGGCATCTGCGTGTAGCTGTGGTGTACCATGTCCAAAAAGCATGAATGAATACTGGCAAAATAACAAAACGTCTAAAGGGACACATGACCGAGCAGACTTAGTATCCTATTTCTGCTCTCGCCAGCAGTTCTTGCCAAGAAGCTGAGTACCAGTAGCTATGTTTTTTAGTTAAATAGAATGGCAGCTGTCTTCTCAAGCACCTCAGTATTATATTGGGAGAAATGATGAGCTTAGCAAAGCTGCATATTTCTTTCAGGTTACCTTACTTATGTAGTAGTGTGTAAAGCTGTACATATTACAATCAAGTCATTTGTGATACTAGGGGATCTTGAGTAAGTTTTTATGGCTTGGTATTACTGAAAATCTTGTTGTCAGTATTCTCAAGTGAATTCCCACCTAGAGTACTGCATCCAGCTCTGGACTCCTCAGTACAGGAAAGATATGGACCTGTTGGAGAGGGTCCAGAGGAGGGCCACAGAAATGATGAGAGGGATGGAGCGTTGATGAGTGTTGATGAGCGTTGAGGTTGTTCAGCCTGGAGAAGACTCTGAGGAACCTTATTGCAGCCTTTCAGTCCTTAAAAGGGGCCTATGAGAAGGTTGGGGAGAAATTTTAAAGCAGGGCCTGTTGTGACAGGATGAGGGTGATGGTTTCTAACTAAAAGAGATTCAGGCTGGATGTGAGGAAAAAATTTTTACAGTGAGGGTGATAAAACATTGGAATAGGCTGTCCAGAGAGGTGGTGGATGTGCCATCCCTGGAGATACTGAAGTCCAGGCTGGATGTGGTTCTGGGCAACCTGATGTAGTTGAAGATGTCCCTACTCATTGCAGGGGGATTGGACTAGATGACCTTTGAAAGTCCCTTCTGACTCAGACTGTGCTATGATTCTGTACATCCCAGAGTGTGTTTATTTAAAGTGTATTATATGCCTATTAAAAGTTGAGATATTCTTAAGGAGGAATCCTGCTTCTTTTACATGTTCCTAGGGCATGAGGCTTCTTATCTGCTGCAGAGCATGCTGAGCAAAGGCTGCGGGTTGTAGCTTTTAATTTTGGAGGCTTTTATATGTGCATTTGTAATGGTCTTACTCGGACTCAGAAAATGGCTCTCAATGAATAGCCCATAACTCTGAATCAGGATTTGGAGTTCAGTGTATTCTTTGGCGCTGTATGGAACAGATACCAGATCTCTCTGGCAGGTTTCTAAGATGCACAGCCACTAGTTATAAATTTAGTTTGTAAACTACATGTTGTAGTGTATACTTGTCACTCACATTGCAAACTTTTGATGAGAATTATCTTACTGGGTCCTTTAAGACTGAATTCTTTGAGTTACTGAGCACTGATCAACATAGCTCATTAACAGATTGTAAAAAGGTGATTCATACTGAAGTTAAATTTTAAACTCTTTGTAAGGAAATGCCGAAGTAGAGACAACAATTTAAATATCTCTTCTCTTAGATACATGGTAAAATCTATATATGTGTCCCTCTTTGAATTTCTGGGTGCAGTGCTCTATATGGAGTATCAGTTCTATGAATAGATGATGGAATAAAAATCCATAACAAAATGGGTATTTTAAATTGAAATATAAAAAAAAGGAGAAGTACTGTGACATACTGTGACATGCGGGGACAGGAGCAGAATCATAAGAAGTATGGAAATCTATGTGTATGCAGAAATCTAGGTCTTCTTAAAATATCAACTTTATCTGTATCATTTCATCAGCAGAAGAAAAAGAAAGTTTAACTGGAAAACTGTGATTGAATTTGAGCAGTCATCATTGTTACAGAAAATTTTCTTCTTTCTCCCAGCTAGGATTTGAATTTACTGTCCATGTGAAACTGGTCAAAATGGGTCGGGTTTTCGAAAACTTAAGTCCTTAATAGTTTATGTACTCTTAAAACTAGGAGAGCAATGTAGTTATTTGAAACAAAAATATCATGTAATTTTTGAAGTTAGTGAAAGATAAAACTTTAGACATTCCTTAAATTTTAATCTCTCTAGTGCATGTGATTTCATGTGATCTCTCACTCTCTGAGAAACTGCTTCATTATCTTGCATAACAGTTTGGCAGATCTCCATCTTTGCTCTGCTGAATAAAGGAATAGTGTTTCTGCAGAAACAAGTTTGAGAATTTACAAGATGGAGAAGGATCTCTAGGTTTAAAATCCAGTTCTTAAATAACTGCTTCCTAGAAGCCAAGCTTTTTCACTGTAAGTCACGTTGCTGTTATTATTATAATAGAGTTACTTTTGTAGGAGCTGAATTAAAAAAAAAAAATTTGCAAAATATTTAGAAGCTGTTTTAATTCCTGAAATAACATTCTGGTACTATTTTCTTCTGTCTTTAGAATCGACAGTTTAAATATTGGTTTAATTATCTTTTGCAGTTCTCAATTGTTAACTTCATTCTGGTCTCTTTTCTAAGCTTGTGCAAGTATAAACAGGACCAGAAGCAGATACCTGTTATCATGACTATTTTGTTAAGTTGTAGAGTTAAAGGTTTTTGTTTTTTTTACCTAAAGAAAGAGACTGTTAATATTTTATTATCTAATCTATGTAAAAAAAAAAATATCTGTATTTTTTTTCCCTCAATACACACAAAAATTCTGGACCTGTAAATTTCAGTTCAAAATTTTTTTCACATACAAAGAATTCCCAGAGTGTGGCTGAGCTTTTGTAGGGGGGAAAGGCTGCATGAACTGATTCTGTGTGTCTCTTTACTGTGTGAGTGATGTGAACTCAGTGTCCAGGGTGAAAAGAAGCTACACGGATCAATTGCCTGCAGATCACATGTGTAAGGTTGCACTGGGCTGTTGTTGGACTGAGAGATCTGACAGCATGTGTTGTAACAATTCTGCACAAGGGCCTGAAGCTTCCCATAGCACTGGGGATTTAAGAAGACCCTGTGAAAAAATTCACAAGAAAAGGCACAATTTCTATTCAGTTTCTACTGGCGTATGCAGATAGTGCTCTATACTTAGCTTATTGTTAATGTATTTTTTTTTTCCACGGGGACAGGTTAGCCAAATACAGATCTGAAGTTCAAATAATGTCCTGCTATTGGTAATTGTAGTTCTTAAATGACAGTTTTTAAAAGAAGTGTGTCCAGCCTATGCAGCAGCTCCATACCTGTGCTGTGATTTCTGTTACTGGTAATCCAGTCGTAACACTGGTAAAAAGAAGCTGCACTTTCTTTAGGTCTGAAAAAACAAGGCACTTGGCTAAAGATTGTTGTGTGGGTGCATGCATCTATTTCTGTGTGTGCATGTGTGCGTGGACACTAAAGGTCATGTTGGCTCAAAATGCCCATTTGAAAATATTTATTTTACTAGTAAACACATCAGTAGCAATCAGTAAAGGTTTTTTTAGATTAATAATTTACAGCTGTGTAATGTGATTGATTTAGTTATTGTGGATGCACTTGAAATCTTTTGAGATGCACTTACATAATTTTAATTTAATGAATTAATGGATGAAGCTAATTCCTCAGAGTGTTGTTGAAATTGATTTAAGTGCATCTACACTGAGTTGAATATGAAAGTAGTTTAATTAATTTAGAACGCTACAGCAGAATAATTCACATGTACTGCTATAGCTGATACTTCTGTGTACACTGCCTTTGAAGTGGTAAAGCATCTTTTCCAGTTACAAAACTTTTTCAAACTTAGCGCATGACCAAAGCAGCAGTCAGTTTATTTCATTCCACAGACATTCTACTCAAAATATTATCAGAGAGGTTAAAAAAATAATTAGACATTCCTACCCTGATTTGCTGTGTTCTGCTGTAGAGTTCTGCCCAAAATGTGAGTGCTGCACTGATGACAGCAATCATTCACTCAGGAGTCAATCTGTTAATCTGAAATAACTCTGTTTACTAATGATTCAGTAAATTTAGCCACCTTCATAGGCCTTTTGCTATCTACGAAGTAATCAACACACAAAACGTTCTTCTGCTATTACTGCATTAGTTGGAAACTTCATCTGTGTCTTGGGCATGGAAATTTAAGTCTTGAGAAAAATTAGGGAATTTGTACTCCTAATTTAACACTTGATTCCTTTGTTCTGCTAGATTACTACAGTAAGTGAGTAGTTCCTACTATGAAATGGAGTAGAAAGAAAAGCTATTGAACTTTAACACAAGAAGGTAGGGAGGTTTGTCTCTGTCGTAGCAACTAGAGGAACAAGCCCTGTTAATATGCTAATGAGTGGTGTATGTCTTTGCTATAGAAAAAGGATGAGCGTGCTTACAGTCCGTTGTTGAGCTGCCAGTGTCCTTAGGGATAGCAAGAAAGTTTCTGTTAAGTATCTAAACTTGCCAACATACAAGTGAAGTACTGGTAGTAAGACTGGTCCTTTAAACCAAAACAACTTGCCATTGGCTAAAAATAAAGTTCATAGATATGTCAGAAAGAGCCCTTTTAAAAAAGAGGGGATGAGTGGATGCAGTAGATGTAATATTTGATTTACACTTTAGGTAAAATAAGAGATTTATTTTCTGATGGACATGTTTAAGGATATATACTGCTCACTTTAAACAAATAGTTCTGACAACGGTCATATTTAAGAGGAAAGCCGAATTTGTCCTCTGAGGAAGGGTACATGGCTCTGAACAGTGAAACTAAACTTCAGCTTATGCATATGTTGCATAAGCTGTACTACAACTTACGCTACAACTACAGAACCAAAGAATTAAAATTTTAAAAAGTTTCAGAATTTTTGTGTTTCTTTATTTTGTGTCTGCTGAGTGCAAATATACCCCATGGAAAGAATTTCTTTACATTTGTGGAAGCAGTTGGACTAGTGATTAGTGAGCTTTTCTACTTCTATTTCTACTTTTGATCTACTTCTAATTGGCCCACTTAGATTTATCACTAATGTACATGGACTGAAAAATTAAAGTTCTTGCCAAAAGGCAACAAGCAATCCCTAAAACTTACTTCTGTTGGGTCTGTCAGTTGATAACTGAGTAATTCATGATTTATTTCTAGGTCATTTGAGCATATGGGGCAAAGATCTTGCTGATGGTGCAGCTGGTATCTTTTATCCTATGACATTTTATCAGCTAAAAGATTTCCTTCTTAATTTGACTGAGGTTGAGTGAAATATTCAGGAAGTACAAGACATGAGATGTGCATACGACATGTTGAGGAAAAAGATTTTTCAAAAAGCAAGAAGATAATCAAGGGCTAAGAAAATATTTTTTTTGCTTTAAATGAGACAGTATGGACAAACAGACTCTAAAATTAATAAAATAATAAAATATTAAAGGTAATAAAATAATGCTTACAACAATAATACTGAAACATTGAGAAGTGATTAAATGGACTGAAAACCTGAAAGACCCACTTTTCAAAAAGCGGCCTTGGTCATAAATAATTGCATGGAGAAGAGACAAGGATTAACTTAAATGAAAGCTCAGGATTAAAAAAGGTGATCTTTCTCTACTGTGCATTTGACTTTAGGTGAGCAGTGCAGAGTATCTCATGAAAACATGCTAGCAAGTACTTCTTTGCAGTAAAACTTTATCCACTTTACATACACAAAAATGACAGAAATGTGGTTTAAAAACAACTATATAGAAAGCTGTCCTTAAGTAGAACCACCAAGAAATACCACAGATTCCTGGCATTCTCATTCTGTTAGTACTACACTTGCTCACTCCAAGCTTTGTTAAGGAGCGGAGGATCTGGGCAGGGCTGTGTTTCAGTCTGTGATGTACCCTGAAGACTCCCCATATCAAGAAAGCCACAGGCTGCATCTAAAAATGTTTCTCGACCATGAAATGCTCTTAGGACGGTGAAACTGTTGTTGCCAGCCTGCCAAACCCAATCTTGGTAAGGAAAAGTAAACAAATCCAGTGAAAGTAGAAAGGTGACTTTTTTGCTTTCCTTTTAGTATTCCCACAGGGAAGGGTGGAGTCACAGGGAATAATAATACATGTTTCCTTTAGCATTTAGACTCAAGTTGATTCCACTAGCAGAGTAAATATCCTGTGTTCCATTAATGTCTTGCACTTTGTATTTTGGAGTGATTTCAGAAGTGGAAACTGCATTGAATTTTAAGTCATAGCACGTCTATGGTCTTAGATTATGATTAAGTTTAAATTTTTTTTTTTTTTTGCTTTTTAAGCAAATTCTAAAAGTGATGTTGTGGCTTTTTTTAATAACAGTTATCATCTCTGGACACCTCTGTAGATAAATAGGGCTTTGTAAATAAATAAGGCTAACCTTTGAAATATAAAGGACCTGTTATCTTAATTATACAGCTGATGCCTAAAACCAGCTTCCGGGATTAGCGGTTTCACACAGTGCTGCCAGGTTTGTATTTTGGGTTTCAGTGTAATTAGCTGTAGGTAGTTAAATACCACCATGCCAAATTCCCAGCTCTCAGTGAGATGCTGTGGGCATCATGGATCCAAATATATGAATCTGTCATGTAAAAATCAGTTTCAAAGATCTGAAAATGCAAAGGGCAGAACTAAACTTACATAAATTTTGGCAAAATTTGAGGAGTCTTACAAGAAAGTTCAATGTCTGTAAGAATGGCCCAGTGATAGTCACAGTTCCTCTGGCAAGTGGGAAAAACGTGCTAATAATGGTAATTTTCTTTCAGTCTGCTTGAAATACATCTGTAAGTTAGAGGAGATCAAGCAAAATGTTTTACTGGTGTCTGCTTTTATCCCCCTCCCCTTCATTATTTTCATCTCTTGAGTTGAAGCCCTGTTCAGTTTGCACACACCTCCCCACTGCTCTGTATTCACACAAAAGGACAGAGGTTTTTAGAGACGTATTAGCTACTCCCACAAAGATGGTCTAGTGTGAAGAGTTACACTTTCTAATGTCATGTAGAAAATACAATGTACATTTCTGTTACAAAACATGGCTGGTTAGATATGTTAGGTAAACATTTTGAACATTTTCTGAAATTATATGCCTCTTTTTCAGCATGCTTACTATTAAATGTAAAATGTATGAGACAGGGCTTCTGTGCTTCTTGTTCGATTCTTGCGTTGTATGAATATTTCAGAGGAGAATTCAAAGCACCATGTCAGAACATTCCTACCTTGCACTGCAGTTAGCTGAAAGAAGAATTAGCTAGTATCTGCAGCATTCTTTCAGAGCATTTTCCCTATGATTTATCTTTCAATTGATGGCTCCTCTTGTGGAATTATTCTGTTGTTTTAATTGAGAAAAAATAAGAAGTAATACCACTTTGTTCAAATAGTAGCTCATTTGCTTAACAGTCATAACATGTGGAGCCTTGACAGTTGGTTTGCCACTAGAAGAAGTTGTGATCTAGACTGTAGCATACTTCTGAAAGTGACTATCTACTGATCAGTTATCTTTATCTTGGAACTAAGATATCTACAGATAGTGAGTGTATTATCTTCTCCTTCAGCCCAGATGTCAATAACTTAAGTAAAACTACATAAAAATCTATGTTAGATGTAGAAATTGAGAAAGCAAGCTCTCTCACTATTTTTATGAAACTGATTTGTTGTGACAATAGCAAAATCTTTCTTCAGAGACTGAAAATTATGTTAAGGAAGACACTGCTGAAACCAAGAGGCACAGTGTCATCCAGCAGTTTCCAATCTAGTGGTGTTTACTGTTACTTGCAGTGGTAGCACTAAGAGACCTTAGCTGGTGACATCATCTTATTGTGCTGAGTTCTAACTGTGTATACATATATATATATATATAGCAAGAGACCGTTCTTGTCCTGAAGGGTTAAATATAAAAGATGGACAAAACAAAGGAAGAAAACATAAAAGTTGTCCACCAGGGCAGTGAGAGAAGTAGCAATGGCATCTGTCCGGGGTGCCACTGGACATCCAGGCCAGTAAACTTGCTTTTTTTATTCTGAGAGGATCAATACACAAAAATAGATGTGGGGTTTTTTTGTTTTATTTTCTCCCTAGCTATTTCTTTTAGACACCTTGAAATAGAATGTCTCTGGCCTTCCAAATGCACCCCTTAGGTCTTATTCCTGATGATTCATGCGTATCCTGTGGAATATATAGTAATATGTATGAAGAAAAGCAGTGTCCAGAGCGAGCAGTGTTTGAACTGAGCTTTTCTGAAACATTGGAAGAATCCTCCAGATGGCAGAATAACTGTTTCAGTGTATAGACAGCAGATGGAGATGTAGTTTTATACCTCACTACAAAACATTGCTGTTTTCAAATAGCTCTTTCAAATATGGTATCTGATAAAGTAACTGACTTTTTGAAAGCATTTTTTATCAGAGCCTGTGGGAAATAACACAGTTTAAGTAGTATTTGCTTGTTATGTTCAGGGTGCTGACTATCTTACTTTTGTTATATTCTTAAATAACTAAAAGTTAGAATAAAACTTAGGCAACAGTGGAGTGGCTTAACAGATTTTTATTAGCTGTGCAAAGAAGGTGGGTATACTAGGAGCATGTTGGATGTTTCAGGTCATGTTGTGTGTTCCATTTGTTACTGCCCAGTACAGCTGTGGTGGTAGGAAAGATTTGAAATGCAACAGAAAGTGAAGCAAAATCTGTTTTGACACTTACGTTTTAGTGTACTGTAGTTGACAAAGAAAATAAACTTTCCTTTCCCTTCAGAAATCTCCCTTGCTTAATGTGTCTTTGGTGAAGTTGTATGGAATAACAATTTTTATACAGAATTTGTCACATATGCTATCTTCATATTTTTTGACTCTTCTTCTTGTGCCTAGCATCTATCTTGTCTTCTTTGACATCTCTTGAGAATGCATAATCTCTTTGTATTTTCAGAATTTCTCATTCATTATACAGTAATACAGACTTAATTTCAATAAAGAAGATCATACCATGAAGCTATTAAATATATTTCAAATTTCTTCTAATGCAATTTTTCTGCTGGAAGCATCAGGAGAAAAAAAAAAAAAAGAGAATTTTGAACTATCCAGGTCCTTACAGATTAAGATAATATGCTGTAGGTAGGTGATAGTTCATTTGCCACAGAGTGAGGGACTCTATACTGTTTTGGCATCTTCATTTTGGCTGCTTCATTTGTGGAGAGGCATCAGATTGATGCATGCATCCCTTCACTATTGCTTTGGAGTCCTTGCATGATGGTGAATAATTTCTAAAACAGCACTTTGATAAATAAAACATAAATAAATAAATAAAACACTCTTGAAAGATGCTGGTCCAGAGTTCTCTTTTGCTAAAGTACAGGGTTTGCTTTGAGAGACATTTTGACACATGTGGATGCACATCCTGTTAGCTGACGGCAAACAGACATTGCAGTGGTGAGGGACAGCTGGGTCCTGCTGGCTCAGCACACTGGAGGCTTGCAGTAAAAATGCTGACACTGCGTCATGACCGCAGTTCCTAGGTGATCACTTCATTGCCTGTGACATTAGAAATCAGCAGAAAGTTGGCTGAGAAATGATTCATACAAACTCAAAGAATGAGAAAGCAAAAGAGAAGCCACAGCTGACTCTCTGAAGAAGAGGCAAATGGGCAAGTTTCTCCATTACAGAAGTTTTGGCTGGTTCATTCCATTCCTCAAATTTAGAGCGAAGTTCAGAGTCAGGTGAATATGTTTTGTCAGTTGTTACACCCTGACATCAATAAATACAGAAAAAATACACAGTAAATTTTATTTAAATTCACATAACCTGTATAAATGCATAGGACCTTTTTAATATTAGCTCTCATTCTCTCTATTTTTATGTTTTTTGCTGATTCCAGGGGGATCAGCAGAAGGAGAAGAAAGAACAAATAAACACATGCGGCTTATTTGTCATTCAGTATGCAAAACCACCTTTTGTTGGTCGTTTTTTTTCTTCATTGATAGGAAATTTGGAACACCTGAGTGACTCAAGACTTTATATAATTATTTTTTTTTTTCATTTACTATGGGCCTTACTGTTTGGCAAGTAAAAATTGAAGTAAGTGCAGAGAGGAAGAAATGTTCTTAAATATTTTTTAGGTTAATGGTGTATTACATTTTAGCTAGAGCACTAAAAGCAATTCCAGAGGGGTTTTATTTGTTCAGAATTTTAAGCATAGAGTTAGGCCCTGGGACCTTGTGCTTGTAAATAGTTTGGAAGCCAACAGTAAATAGGATTGAAAAGCATTAATTCCTGCATTACTTTCAAAAAGTCGTGTATGGTTGCTGGAAATATCAACAAAAATGTTGTTAAGATGAGAAATCTTGTTCTGAGACAACCGCTTTTCCTCTTTTATGTATCTTGTCCGAAATAGGCAATGTGTGTACAAATTGAAGTTTGCCCTTAGTATTTTTTATGTTTAATCTAAATTAGATGCCTTGACTGCCAAAGAACTTCTTTAACAATTCAAAATGAAAAGCTGTAAAGTGCAGTTCTGTCTTCAAAAAACAACAGCTTGCCACAGGAAGGCTGTTAATCTGTGCTGCTTGCTAGAGAGGTGCTGTAATGGCAGCAGGGGGAATTACTATATGCACTGATATGGCAAAATAGGGGGATTTTGTGATTAGTTTGTAGAAATGGCTTTGAATGGTGGGCATGCTATATTATTAATAAATATATGATGTATCAGTATGTAAACAAGATAATTTAATCATGGAAATCTCCATACCTATCATCATTTAGAAGTTATAAAAAGACATAATTGTGAAGAAAAACCTTTGAACTGTTTTGAAATGTATTTGCTTAGAAAAATTGTTGTAGATGTGGATCAGGGGAGTTAATAATTCTGCTTGGAATTCTTGAATATTTATTTTAGGCTTACATTTAAAATGTAAAAAGCAGGCATTTCATTTGTATGGATTTTAACTTGGCTTTAGTCATCATCACAGGCACAGAAGATAGATGCAGAGAGAGCTGGCATGTTTTAGCAAAGGATAAAAGGCAGTTCAGAACAGGAGGGGAATGACTTAAACTGTGTTTAGGTAAATTGGATGTATTCACATTGTCAACTTGTGATGGAATTCATCCTAGGTTATGTTTGTAAGTAGCTGAAGCAATCTCTGAAGCAATAGCAATTATCTTTGATAACCCATGGTTAGCAATTATCTTTGATTATCATGGTTATCAGTTATCTTTGGAAACCCTTGGGGAGAGGTCCCAGCGGTCTGGAAATGCACATAATACATACAGTATCTTTCTTTAAACGGGAGGAAAAAAGAGCTAAGGAGTCATAGACAAAGAAGCTTCACTACTATGAGCAAGATGCTAGACCAAATTGTTTAACAACCAGTTTATAGCATCTTGAGGTTAGTAAGGCAGTGAAAACATTCAATGTACCTTTGTGATGTACAGATTATATGAAGTCAAGTTCCTTACTTTTTCAATAGTTACGTAGCCTGGTGGGTAAGAAAAACTCAGGAGTGGTGTTACACATCTGACTTTAGCAATGCTTTGAACGCAACTCCATATAACATTCTGATTATGAATCGAATGAGGTAAAATAGAAATCCACTATAAACCTTTCCAAAATAACATGCTCAGTGTATTACTATTGGTGGTTCACTATCAGAAAGGGTAGCTGGTTCAGATGACGTTCATCCTTCCATCGCTATAAGGACAGTTTTCATGCATAGTTTGTATGAGGGAGTAGAGTAGGCTTACAAACCTTCTGAATGTTAACAAGCTGAAACTGCTTCTAAATCCTTTGAGGGAGAGGTTGGAATTTGGAATGATCTTGATTAATTGAAGAAATGGTCTGAGATCAATAAGACATAATTTAGTAAATTCAAAAGCAGGCGAAGAAGAAATCAGATGCAAGGCAAAATGAAGAATTAACTGGTTGGCAGCAATAATGCAAAGGATGAATGGGGAATTCTGGAAGGCTGCAAACAGTATGTCACCACTCTGATGCTGTTTAAAAAAAACCAACAAACAAACGTTAGTCTGAAATGCATTCACAGGATTGTCAATACCAGATGCTAGTGAGACCCGTGAGTTACTTACTTGCTTTTTGGTTTTGCTCTTAGGAAGAAAACAGATAATTTAATGTACAGAAGACAACAGCAAATACCATGTTTAGAAAAATTCGCCAAGTGGGGTTTGCTAAACCTAGAAAAGGGAAGGAAAGAATAACCATCAGTTTCCAAATTGGTAAAAAGTTGTTGAAACACGTACAGCAACCATTGTTCCCCAGGACCACTGGCTGTAGGATCAGAGATACAAAGTGCTTTGTTTGCAGCAAAAGTGACAAATGCAGATGAGTGCAGAACCCATCAATATATAATTTTGCCTTCAGTCCCCTTCCTATTACATTTAAACGAAGTCATGAACTGTGGTTTGTGCTGAGGTACACATGTACAGACTGTGTTCTGGAGATTTAGTTTTTGACTCAGTGGGAGGGAATGGGCTAAATAATACATGACATTATAATAAAGGCTAGATCTTGCTCCTACAGCTTTACCTGATTTTTAATGTACAGTCTTGACAGATCATTTGCTGTAACCTGTTAAGGGATGTGTTGCCCCAGCAAAGATGATGATGGGGAAGGCAGCACCCCCAGAACAATTCTTGTGACTCATAGTTTGCTTGTACTTATGGAGGAAGTGGAATGGACTTTGGCAGGGGTGAATTGTCCTTCAGGCTTTCAGTCAAGCCCTACTGAGCTAGATGATCTCTTGACGTCTCTTACAGCCTCTAATTCTGTGATTCTGTAATTATTTAAATGTCATTTTCTGTGGTCAGGCTAAAGCAGCAAGTTCTATTTAGATGTTTCACTTTATGGTTCACTGGCTTAAAAAACTGTTCTGGTCTGTTGATTTACTGTGGGTGATAAATGTGCAAGCAGTCAGTACCTGGTAGGGAAAAAGAATATTTCTCCAGCAGTCAGGTTAAAATAATTGTCCATTTGTGTGTTCATATGTTTCCTTAAACCAGAAAATATATTTTTAAACTTGGAGAAGTTTAGAATATGAATAAAATTGTGTAAAAATATTGATGCAGTTGGTGAAATAAATGTATGTGAAATATGAATCTACATGGTGAGCTAATTAAATCTCTTGTATACAAATGCTTTCCATATTACTAGAACAGCCCAAATGTTACATCTTAAGGCATATTGTGATCATATCCAATAATTTTATTGATTGACTTAAAATAATATCTAAAATCAGTGTTTTGCTAGAAACATTTAACAGGCTGTTAACATACAGAAAGTGTCACTTAGGAACTAGACACTGTATAAATGTTCAGTTTCTCTGTTTTGTTACTTTTGGTAACAACTAGACACATTTTAATTCCTCAGGACCAATATGCATGGTCCTGATGCATTCCTGTATGTTTATAGTCCGAGCAGATACATATGGCTAGCTTATCTGTTGTTGCTGGTTTTCTGAGTATAGGGGACTGAAATATGTGAGGTGAACTCCCTCATATGAATGATGCTTGTATTGTGAATTCCCTGTCTAGTTATATTATAGAAATATTCCTTGTTCCTGTAGCAGAAAGCAGGCATTTTAAAGAGTAGAAATCTTTTCCTAAAAGTGACATTAAAGCACTTTTTTATCACCTACTATTCTACACTAAACAAGATGATAGGATGTTTGTATTCAAACTTCCAGCCTAGAGTTTTTTGAGGAGAGGGAGAGCATCATTAAAGGTCACAGGTTGAGAAGCTGTGTGATGCTCTTAGTGAATGACTGCATTAGAGTACATGGAAATACTGTGTCTCTGTGGGGTAGAGTGCTTTCCTTAGTCATGTACTATTTAAAGTAAAAGGGCTTTTAGTTTAGTGTAGGCAGAGCAATTAGGATTACCTTAGGGGGAAGCGTATCATTATTTTGGAAAATAAGAAGCACCATCAAGAAGTTTCTTAACATTCCCAGCTAATTGTCGCAGCACTGAGGGAATTTTCCAGGTTTTGCTTGTATTCTTTAATACCAGTTATTTCTGGTTCCTATCTCAAGTCATCTTCTAAGGGGCCAAAAATCCTACAGAAATGGAGATGTCTTACAAGATAATATTAAAAGCATTGATAGTAGTAGCAAAGAAGCTATGTAGCTGGTAGAATGTAATAATAGAAATACATTAATTTATGCATGTGGGGATGTGGGAAAGCTCTTCTCTTTTCACGGGTATCTTAATGTTTGTTTCAAAGTTCAATTCCAGAAGTGGAAGAATTTTTGGTTTAGGAAATTGTTAATGTGTTTATTTTATTATTGGCAAAACCAAGATTGTGATAAGCAAAAACACTTCCTGGAAAAAGGTGGAATATAAAAAAAAATAATAAATTCAGTGGACTTTCTCTTTCTAATAATATACTTGAAGTGCTGGTGTAGAAGCTAGCTGCCTGATGCTTGGTTCTTTCTGGAGCATTACATAATTCTCAGTTTAAATAGTTATATACAGTGTGCAATACACAAGATCCCAAAGCTGAAATTAATCCTCATTCTCAGGTCAGCATGAGGTTTGATGTATACTTTCATGATGATCCAGCCCATTGGCGAGGAGAGTACCTAGAAGCTCCTCCTGGTGTCTGACTCCTGCTTGATGACCTGGCTGTCTCTGCAGGGTGTTCCACTGCCTTCTCCGCTGTGGGTTAGTAAGAAGTGGGCTGGATCCACAGTGTGGCAGGTTGGTGGTCTGTCCGTTTGTCCTGACATGGTTTTGGCATCTATGTGAGTGAGCCCCACTGTGACTTCTGGCAGCACTTTGAAATACAGGCTTTATGGTGTGTTTCTGTGCCAGAGAACAGACCAATTTTGTGCAAATTCTTGAGCAAATCCTATGGAGCTAGTAAACCGTAACCACAGTCTGCATTGCTCTAGAAACCAGATCAGTAGTTTGTGTTATTCTCTGTGGTTACAAATGGAGCTGCCACATCAGCTGAGGAAGCAACTGCTTCTGGTCTGGAGCCTGTTGATCCTCATACGCATGTAATACTGTGCCACTGCTGATGAATGTAGCAGTACTTCTGAACTATAAACAAACATGAACATGAATGTCCTAGAGGAAGGAAAGAAGATGTGTTCGTGATTTCCTACTGCATTTGCAGAGCCAGAAAGTGGTTTGCAGTAATAAGGCACAAGCTTTGAAAGAGGCTAAAATGAGGCATGTGTATGGTTAATAAAATGTCCACGACTACTTGTGTTGATTCCACTGAGAAGTCTCGGAGATGGCTCATCTGAGCAGCAGGATATTGCTGTGGTAAGGACTTACATAAATCTACCTAATTCTGTTTCATTTCACCTGGGCACATGTGTCTGATTACTCTGTCACATGCTATGCTTTCCTTCATGTCTTTGGACTTGCTTTCTGTTGAGACAGCAGATGGGCTCATCTTTGCCTATGTTAGCAGCAAATTTGGAATCCATCCTTTTACAAAAATCAATTAAGTCAGCTCCTGTTCTGTGCAGTGGTTGTGTAACTGGAGCTACTGCGTTACCTACTAGACAGGAATAGCTGAGAGGGGGCTCGTTTTGTGTAGGTGGGTCCCAGTAACTTAAAGGAGGGTGCTAATGGCCGAGCTGGGAAATAATATGACCCGCTAGAAATGAGGAGGAAGGTGATTTTCTGTAGCAGGCATTTGGAAGATGACAGAGCCAAATGGCTGGAATGCTGAAGTGGAGAGAAAATCAAGTAGACACCTTTCTGGTGACCACAAGCCCACAGCTGTCAGAAGCATACTGCATACTCCTCCATTGCTTCCCCATGGTGACAGATGTCCTACTTTTGCAATTCAAAACTCTGGTCATGCTAGCTTATGAATTATACAAGGGAAAAATCCCACAGAAATAACTTCACCCACCACTGAAAAGAAGCTACCTCTAGGCTGCAACATTGTCCCCATTTAACAGTGCAGGACAACTGGAGAGAGCAATTAAGATTTTAGGAAATGTTAAGCATGTCTATTCATTTTTTTTAAATGACCAGGTTGCTAGCACTCTAAGGCTGCATGCGTGGAAACACAGACACCTATGCACTGCTTTTTCATGGCAGTGCATTTTCAACACACTTTTATCTGACTGAATACAGTCCCTTAGTGCCCTATTCTGTGTTGACATGGGGGAAAAACTGACTAGATCACTGCTGTGAGCATTTCTAATGATTTCTAATCTGCACCTTCTCCCTGCTGACCTTTTATACAAATAGATAGCCAAACTAATCTTGGTTAAAGGAAACTGTGAGCTAATTTTCCAACAGCTCTGACCAAAAGTATATTTGCTTTGATTTATGAAAGTTTAAAATCTTCTGGGCATTGGGGATCAAACTTCATGCATGCTTAGTAGCATTTTTTTTGCATTATTTATGTCTTCAACTGCAAACAATAGCAACAGTATTTATACCCAGGAAATGGCCCGAGTTAATTGTCTGCAGAATAAACCTTCCCTACTCTAAATGAGGTAAAAATACAGTAACAGAAGAAGTTTTGAGAAAATATTTGAACAAAGAAAAGTACATAGGAGTGGCAGACCAATCCTGGAAAATAGTGCAGTATTATTCTCTGGCAATACACCAAAAAAATTGGCAAACATTCAGGTATTGTGGGTTGAACTTGGGTGGGAATGGTATTTTAATATAACTTGCCTTTTCCATTTACAGAGAAAGTAGCGAATACCCAATGTTATGAAATGAAAGAGATGGCTCTAACCCTCCCAGTTCATTAAACAGAGGGAAAAACATTCTTTCTTTTGGAATAACAAGAATCAGTTCACATGTTTGGATATAATTCATCCCTTTTTTTTTCTGTCATGTGCAAACATTTTTATTGCTAATTTAAGCATCCCAGTACAGAAGTAGTAGAAAGTTTAGATGGGCTCCTCTCCTTCTCCTCCTCTCCTTCTCTTTGTGGCATAATCCAGCATTTGCATCCTCACATCCCACACAGTTCAGCAGACATATGTGGCTTTCCGGACTATAAATATGTGAAAGCTGTGGTGGCTTTGCTATTGGCCAACATTTTTTAAAATGCTCCATTGCTATACTCACTTTCTATTTTCTTGTAAGTACTACAAGATTACTGCTTTGCCCTATCCTCCAAATTTGCTTGAGGTTAAATGCCACATGGGGTTTCCTGCAATTCTAGTAGTTATTTCTTTGCAGAGGGTCTGGTGGGAGAAAAAACAGTTTGCAGATGACATTTACATGAGGAGATGACAGCACCTGCTTAGGACTAAATGGAATTGTCAGACACTAATTGAGTCTCATGTCAACCTTACATGCTACACATGTAAGGTGGATATGGAGAGCTAGAGTTTTCAGCTTGTCTAGCACAAAGTTTGTTTCCAGTGTCAGGATATCCTCTCTAATTGTCTCTGCATTGCACATACTGTAATAGACTAAGAGATCAGCAAAATACTTTTTTCTAAGAGGCTGAAGTTTTGCTATGTGTTTCAAGATGGATGGTCTTGGTTGTTGCTTCTGTCAAAATAAAAGTCTCTATATGATACAGTGGAATACATGTGCTGTCATTGCAAACTGTCTTTTGGAATTTCTGGTAAAGGTTTGATTGATTAGGGCAGCCAGAGTTGAGATTCCTTTCTATGAAGATACCATGCTTGGATGACCTTAGAGGAGGAGAGAAAAAACTGTTCTGAAATGTTCTGAATGTATGAACAGGAAATGCATACTTTTCACTCTAATTCCTTCAATGAAGTTAATATAAAAATAACCTGCAATTGCTGTAAGGTTAATGGTGCAGATAATTTTCGCTGAAGTTGGGCTGTCTTTGGCAGTTTGCTTTCATCCTCTGTCTTCCAGGCCACGTGGTTTTTTGTAACAGAGTGAGCTCAGGCTGTGTTTAGAAATGCAAAGCTTAGTGGATGCACATCTGCATGTGAAAGCAAGAATGTTTACTTTGAGTAATTGAAATGCATGACAGAATAAATGTGTGGTTTTTAGTATACATTTTATCTGCTATATATAAGTTGATCCTGAGTACCCAAATGACAAACACGCTGTTTGGGAAAACAAGCAGTATAACTATCCTGCATATCTTGAGCCCGTGTTTCTTCAAAACCATACTGACTGTCCCTCAAAGCTTTCTTCATAGTGCTCCCAACTACTTTGGTATTGCTGCAGTGCCACACAGTAACTGATAAATCACCCAGAAGCTGTGCAAAACACCTTCAGAAAGGCTCCAAATTCAGCTGTTTGTATATATTGCAGTCAGTAAAATAAAATATTAAAAAATCAGATTTATGTATCTACAGAATGCTCTGACAGTGCTTTGGCATGTATGTTGTGAAGAAAGATGAGCTGTTGCACTTTTTCTTTCCTGAACATTTCTTTATGTATACTTCTACTATCGGATTACAAGCTGGCAGAATAATGCCTGACAGGAATTGATAAAGAATTGCAACATGAATCCCTGCAGGGCGCATTGGGGCAAGTTTGTTATAGGAACAGTCTTCCTCTGTTTACATGAACAAAAGCTGGGTTTGACAGTTTCACTGATCAGCAGCTTTGGGAGTGTGTGAACTCACTGTTACTCTGTGTGCCTTTTTCTACAGTTTTCTCTATGGTAGCAACAATCTCTCTTTTTAAACTGTTCTCTTTCAAAGTGTTCTCACCCTGATTCTCACTGCTATGCAGTAATATCCAATGCAGAGCTTATAGAGAGAGTGTCATTGATCACATTAAATGCAAATTACCTTGAACATAGATTTATAAATGAGAGCAAATGAGGAACATGAATACGGGGGGGGGGGGGGGGGGGGCTAGAGGGATGGAAGTGTCTGGTTTGTAGTTTGGTTTTCATATTATGTCCACTGAGATCTATTTCTATAATTATTAGGTAACAATCCATTCAAAATGAAGACGTGCTCTGACTGAAAGCAAGGTTGCACCAATATCAGTGCAGATACAGAATCATAGAATGGTTTGGGTTGGAAAGGACCTTAAGATCATCTAGTTCCAAACGCCTTGCCCATGCCTCACACTAGACCATGTTGCCCAGCGTTCTGTTCAGCCTGGCCTTGAACACTGTTAGGGATGGAGCATTTTCCACTTCGTTGGGCAACCTGTTCCAGTGCCTCACCACCCTGACAATAAAGAATTTCTTTTTTATATCTAACCTGAACTTCCTCTGTTTAAATTTAAACCTACTACCCTTTGTCTTATCACTACAGTGCCTGATGAAGAGTCCTTCTCTGGTATCTTTATAAGCCCCCTTCACATACTGGAAGGCTGCTATGAGGTCTCCATGCAGCTTTCTTTTCTCCAGGCTGAACAGTCCCAACTTTCTTAGCCTGTCTTCATATTTGAGGTGCTCCAGTCCCTGATCATTCTCATGGCCTCCTCTGGACTTGTTCCAACAGTTCCATGTCCTTTTTATGTTGAGGACACCAGAACTGCACACAATACTCCAAGTGAGGTCTCACGAGAGCAGAGTAAAGGGGCAGGATCACCTCCTTCGACCTGCTGGTCACGCTCCTTTTGATGCAGCCCAGGGTACGGTTGGCTTTCTGGGCTGTGAGCGCACACTGAAGCCAGCTCATGTTCATTTTCTCATCGACCAACACCCCCAAGTCCTTCTCTGCAGGGCTGCTCTGAATCTCTTCTCTGCCCAGCCTGTAGCTGTGCCTGAGATTGCTCCGACCCAGGTGTAGGACCTTGCACTTGGCATGGTTAAACTTCATGAGGTTGGCATCAGCCCACTTCAGAAGCATGTCAAGGTCCCTATGGATGGTCCCTCCACTGTGTCAACCGAACCAAGTTTGCCATCGGCAAACTTGCTGAGGGTGCCTCAATCCCACTGTCCATGTTGCTGACAAAAGCTGTTGAACATGATCAGTCCCAACACCGATCCCTGAAGAATACCAGCTGTTACTGGTATCCAGCTGGACATTGAGCTGTTGACTGCAGCTCTCGGCGTGTGGCCATCCAGCCAGTTCTTCATCCACCAGGTGATCCATCCATCAAATTTATGTATCTTCAGTTTAGAGACAAGGATGTTATGTGGGAAATGTATTACTGGACTTAAAGAAATATAATGATAATTGTAGGTAATTTTTTTCACTTTCTTTTTTTCCCCTTTTCCTTTCTGTTTGTTTGTATTCTTTTCCCCTCAGTTTAGGGTGTGACTGCACAGAAAATTATCCTCTCTGGCAGATGGAATATAGAATTCCATCACAACAAAAAATTGCAAGGCTGCTGTAGCTATCCCTGATCTGTATTCTAAAAATAGTAATTTTCCTAACCATATGCTGGGAAAATTTGCATCAAAATTAATGGGAAGTGCAACAGCATTTTCCACTTTAGTATGTTCAAACTTTTAAGTCCAAATTAAAAAGGACTTTAATCTATCATTCTGCTTCTTGTTATTTGCTTTTCCTGCTACACCCACTTCCGCCACTTGGAATTATGACTAAACAAAGAAGTAGCAGAATCAGTTGTGGCCAGAGATTCTTGTGTGCCCTTTCTTTTGCCTTGACTTCCTCTAATTTTTTGCTGCAGTCTCTGTGAGAACAGTTGTAATAAGTAATAAGGTAGCTTCAGTTTACCATTTCTTTGAAAAATTTCTGCTGCTTCTAAAACTCTTTTATCACAAGAGCAGGATATGTAAAGTAAGTCCAGATTCTGTTCTGCAAGGGCTGTGAAGTTTAACAGATTGATTGTCCTGAGAGGGAGAAAGAGGTGCAGCCAGGGAACTGCCAGTTCAGTTCACAGCATTCAATTCACAAACTTCATCTCCAGAGGTGGGTGACACGTAGGTCCAAGTGAATGTTTAGATTCCATTGCTGCACAACATTTCTTTTCATGTCCATAATAGTAATTTATAACATGCACATCATCTTTCATAATAAAGCTATAAATTCACTTCCCAAACAGGTCTTTGTGGTGTAGTATCTATTGTAAAGGTAGTTTGAATAAGTAGTTCAGTCACAAATGATATTGTAATATCCAGGTAACTTCACAGGGCTGTGAAGTACATGTGAGATAGCCCTTCCATCTGTCTAGTCCAGTCTCATTTCACATCTCAGACTGAAGAACTGGAGAGAGAGAAAAAGGAGACAACAGAGAACTTGTTGCATTCAGGGACTGTTGTCCTGCCTCTGGATCAGCAGGCACATTACAACCCAAAGTATT
This sequence comes from Neopsephotus bourkii, assembly GCF_033783945.1. Classification (NCBI taxonomy): domain Eukaryota; kingdom Metazoa; phylum Chordata; class Aves; order Psittaciformes; family Psittacidae; genus Neopsephotus; species Neopsephotus bourkii. The sequence goes on from NW_026900826.1 coordinate 6,518,015, forward strand.
TTTCAGACTCACAAGCAGTTTCTTACAAAGGACAGGAAACAGCACACATCAGGAGAGCTCTGTGCTTAAAAGGAAGAAATGCACTTTGTAAAATGGTAGAGGGTTAAAACTATTTGTTAAAAAACAGTAGTCTCTAGATGAAGTTTTCATTAATAATCATGAGTTAATGTCTTCTGAAGGTTCTCTTAACTTCAGTGCGTGAAAAATAACTTTGGTCTTTATTGAAAAGCTATTTAAATATAGTATGATAGCATTGTGACTCCAAAGACAAAATGGCAAGAAGGGTGAAAACCAGAACCTTAATTCGTGGTGGTTCTGAGGCTGATACGCATTCATTACATCATCAGGTGAACAAGTACTTCAGTGTGGAATTAGACTTTTGTATACAGAAACAGATGTATTTGCAAATGCTTGTTTAGGAAACCATCCTGAAAATGAGATTTAAAGGCGAAGAGGAAATCGTAGCCCTTTATGAACAGTCTGCTTCACCAGTTTCATATCTCTAAAGCCTTTCTTCTTTTCTGCTTAGCTAATTAGAATTTCATATAACCTAGTGTCATCATTTAACTTATAGGATATTCATTCTCTTTAGAGAATTATGCTACTGAAGCACCTTCTAATCAGCCAGTATTAGTCCTATTGTGTTGAGTATTAGCAGTAGAATGTGTGTGGGGTTTCGGTGTACGAAAAGGAGTCAACTTTAAATGCCAAACCAGACCAAGAGCTATTCTTCTGGTACACAGAACCAGGGATTTATCAACACTGCTGGGTTGCTTTTTGGGTTTTTTTTTTTTAGATTGTGTGTATGACTCTTAACTATAAACAGAAAATACATGCAAGGACTGGTATAACCTTACTGTGTTTTCAATTAATTCTGGCACTTTCTTAGGAACTTCAAATACCTCATTATATCTGAAAAGAAAATGAGTGAATAGTTCTGAAAGTTGCACAAATTATACAATTTAGTTCAAAAATCAGGTTTTAAGATAATTATAAACCACAACTTCTGACTAGTCTATGAAAAAATGCTGCAGGGACATAGTTTTTCAAAAGCTCTGACAATATTCATTAATTTATAACTTAAAAAAGTTGCTAATGTATACCTTATTTACCATTACATAGGTGCAGATAAAAGTGTTATGTGTGTAGGTTACTGTGTACCTCATTAAAGCTGAAGTTTATATTCAAGTTTACATTACTTTCAAAACCTACTCATTTGGGCTGAAATATTCCATTCATTTTGTTACCTAAAATGTATGTTTTGGAAAGGCTAAGCAAGAGTTCTGGGATGTGTTTATTTTTTTGGATGAGGTGCATGCTTTTGTTTGAACTAAACCATAAACTGAAAATATCACCTGTAAATAATCATTTCCAGATGAGAGCGCATAAGAAATTGGCTTTGACCTGCCTGATCTGTGTGCACTTGGGATCTGATTTCTGAGTGTTTTCAGCAGAGGCATTTTCTTTATTTTGCTGAGCTCATTATTGTGCACCTAGGAAAGGATCTCCTTTATAGGCATGTATCCTAATTACCTTTGTAGCGAGCTGTCTGGCCAGCCAAGGTCACAGTTAAAGTGGGTAGCTCTTACAGTTCTGTAAGGTCATTCATCCAGACTCCTGAGCAAAGAGAAGAGAGAATCCTTTCCTGCAGCCTGGCTGGATTCCTAACACATAAAGTTAGTTAACACGTGCAGTTAATAATGGTATTTTTACAGCAAGTTACTGCAATGAAATCCCTGATAATATGGCAGAATTAAAAGAGAGACTATACTTTAAATACCTGCAAGAGGCAGTAGGTTTTAGATCATGCTGTTATTTAGACAGGTGTTACTACTGTGCAGGACTCCACAGATACAGAACAATAAGATGATTTCTGCTCAGAGATCCTACAACTTCAGTGGAAAAGAGGCAAGTGATGATACAAAAGTGGCAGTGTGGGGAAAGAAAGGGTACAGCAATGGTCAGTATGAGAAGAATGTGCTCAACACACCTCTGTCTATCTGATGTCTGCCAGGTTCCTGTAGACAAGTGAGAAATTAAGAAGAGTTCTACTGCAGAGAGCTCTTTTCAAGAATGAAGGGGGTACAAAAATGAAAACTTAATGAGCCTTAATAAAGACTGACATTTTTGCCAAATTGGAGAGGAGAGCTACTATTTCAGTGTTTAAGCAGATATGACTGATAGGTATATTGAGGAGGTCTTCATGTAAGGGAAGGACATGAAGACTGAGGATATAAAGGCAAACTTTTGACTATTGCTTTACTTCAAGTGTATCCCATATTTTTCATAAAATTCTGTGACAGTCTCTATATGTCAGTTATCTATAAAGTTTTTCTTGCTTGACATATATGCTTAAATACATAGGAAAAATAAAAATACTATTTTGTCTTTTATGAAAATATAGTACTTTTAATTGAACAGTAAAAAAGCTCCGTAACTAGAAACAAAAATGCTGTCAGTTCAGGATTCATTTAAACCTGGTATTTATAAAGTACCCTTACTTACAAAGACTACTTTGAGTAGCTTGTAATAGCAGAGCCATTTGGATCGTCGCATAGATGAAAGAGGTTATTCCACTGGGAGTATTAAATTTAAACTAGTCACCTCTGGTTTGGTTTTAAAATTATGACAGGAGAATCAATGATTGCTGCTGTTAGAAGTCTGAGGAAGCCTTTGGCTTGCTAACAGTCTACATATTAACAATTTTGAAGTCTCTTCATACCAAAGGACTATTAAGATGAAACAGTAGCTTTAAATTACCGTCATTCCCTCGATTTATCTTGAAGGAGAGAATTAGTTAGACTTGTTTATCCGAGAGAAATGAAAGATTAAATTACAGGGAATGCCCCTAAACTGACCCTGTGACTAAGCTGAGTTTGCCAGAGACTTCATCTTTTTCATCATTTTAGCTCCCATTCTTTTCAACCATGTTCCCTCTTGCTGTTTAAATTATAAAAATGACAAACCATGAATCAAATTTGTGTGTTTTCCTGTTAGCAAAGTCAATGATCCCATGCTTCAGAAATCATACATCCTCTTTTTCTTCTGTAAAGGTTGGGACAGTACTGTAGCAAACATTTTTAACTGTAAATTCAAATATAGAATAAAGGCAGAAACTTTTTGTTTGTTAGTGGTGTAATACTCCTCTGACTCTAGTTTCAGCTACATCCTTTCTCTTTTTCTGCTTACTCCAGGTGGAAGTACACCGCTTTCCATGAAACTGCAAAAATGGGGATTTCAGGACTGTAATGAACTAAATTCCCAAATATTACTGTGTCAGTATAGCTGTCTTTTTAGCACATTGCAGCCTTTTACCATGCCATAGGTGATGCACTGAAGTGAAGAATTTTGATTGCATTGTAGGCAGGCCTTACTAGCACCTTTGGACAAACTTTAGGATCTGTATCAGATCCTAGCAGAATGATTCAGGGACAATTTTGCTGCAGTTAGTGCTAATGAGCAATCACCAATGAAAAGGAAAGCAGAAGACATTTTAAGGCCTTGGAAGTCATTAATAGTGAAAAAATCTTGTAAAATGATTTTTTTAAAAAGAGTGTGATTTCTCCACTGGCTATTTTTATACCTGTTAAGTTTACTAAGTAACTAATTTCATTGATCTTTAAGAGTAAAATTCACAAAGCAATTTAAAGAAACTGCTATGATAGCTTTTCCACTTTTCCCTGCTGAATATTTCACACTTTAATTAGATTTCTTCTGCTTCCATTTTTAGTTTTAGGGCATGCAACTCATTCCATGTTTAAAGACCATTCAGAAGCATAGCTTCAAGCTAAGCAGTGGCCCTGTTTGAGACAAAATAGCTTTTTTGAAAGCTAGCTCTGTCTTTACTGTGTGGTACCAGGCTTTAAAGGAGGATCATCTATATGTGAAGGAATGTAACCTAGGTGAAGGTGTTAAGAGTAAAAAACTCAGTTTTTTTATTCCTGATTTTGTCACATTCTCTGCAACTTGTCCAAGTGGTTAGATCCCTCTTTAATTTTTTTGTTTTCCATCATATTTAGATGGTAAGGTGTTTGAGCCAAGCTTGATTCTTACTGTATCATTAGGTGTTTCAGTAGTATAAATGCAAATAGCTTTAGATGGTAATTGTAAAATGTGTTGTGCTTTACATGCTATATGCAGTAATTTACACGTGTGCATGGGGACAAAATGGACTTGATGTCTCATAAGAGGAAAACCAAGAGGAAGGAGGATCTGGATATCAATCTGTAGAAGGGAAAATGCTGTTTCACTTAGATGTTAGTCTCACATGTCCAACTTCCTCTGCAGTTACCCAGACAGCCCCTGAAGACTGGCACTCACCTTTTCTGTCTGACTGAAAGGGTTTTGTGCTTCCCTCTTTATTTATGCTTCCCAACTGGCAAAATAAGACAGATTGCAGGATCCTCCAAGGTAATACAGCCTTTTGGATATGTACAAAATATTCCTATCTGAGGGCCCTGATACGGCTTCTGGCTTGTTCTTCCAGCAATTCACCTTAAATGGTCTTGGTATAGAATTAATGCCTGGCTATCCTGGTTAAGTTAAACAAACTTCACTTTGATTATTTTTCCATATTCTGACATTATTATATAGTCACATTTAGCCCATCATAGTTGTCTTACATTACTGATGGGTTAATTAGTCTCATATACTGAGCAGGTTTCTTTGTAGCACTGCAGAGACATGAAGGAATTGTGACTTTATGCAACTTCTTTGTAAATTCTTGTATTCTTTCAAATTGAACTGTGGGGCTGCTGGAAGTCAAGAATAACACTGAATGCTGTACATGGGCCAGTGTAACCTTCTGAAGCCCGCTGAAGTCACATCTGCAGTGACTCTTCAGGCATCTGTATATAGATACATATGTAGCTATTGCAGTATTTTCATGGGAAATGCTAATAATCAGTGAGAATTCAGTCCAATCTCATGGGATTAAGAAAGTGCTTGATTACTAAAGAGAAAGTTCCAACTTACATAAACTTATATTACGCAGCGTGACTGCAAGTCTCACACGTTTATTTTTTGTTAAATTCTGACATTTGGCATTAAACAGTCCAAGAGGGAGAGAATGTTAGCATATAAGGAACTGCTGTCTTAGTGTGTTTCAGACTCTTCCATTTAATGTGCCTTTCAGTTTCTTCAGAGGATTTTGTCATTGACTTTTATTGATATATTTTCGCAAACATTGTAATTTGACATCATAATTAGTTTTTCAAGTACTTGGAAAATATAACCTGTTGTATCAGTTTAAAATTATTATTACGGGCAATAAAATAATCATTATATGATGATTAATATTTATTGTAGAATTGTTCTGCTTGAGAACAATCGATAATGATTGAATGTAGAGGGAAAATAATGTGGAACTGAAGAGCTGAAGAGCTCCAGTCCTTACCAGTAGGAAGGTTTTACAGGCAGTGCTGAAGGTAATTTTTGAAGTTTATGTAATCATACCCAAAACTGTCACTCACCTGCAGTCCCTGGAGACCTTCTCTGAGACCAGCCTTTGTAACCGTATTAGCAGCCTGCGTGTCTCACAGAAGTTTCCGAGATTCACAGTAAAAAGTAATGCTGTCTTCCATCACTGCTGATACTAAAAATCTATTTAGCCTAGAGACTTCAAGTGGAAATTGAGGATGCTAAAAACCGGGTACAGCTTCACATCAGACATAGTTTGAGCTAAAACAGCATACAGAAAGATACTGTAGTAGACTATTTGGAACTTTCTTATAGAATCTTGGATTGAGATCCTTCAAACATCATATTTAGTACTCAATAACAGAAGTCACAGATCTAGTTTTAGCATAAGCACATGTAAAAATTTACTGTCTGTCCTTAGAATGAGATGCTTACTATGCATAGAAAACCTTGGAAAGAGCAGGCTTTTGGGGAAAGGGAGGTGAAACCAGGTGTTAGGAAGTGCTGAGGAAGTGTTTGATGTATGTTTGATATCAGCAGACCACAGTTCCCTTTAGCAGGTATTCTCATGAAAAATGCATACCTCTTTTCTGTTCCTGCGGCATAGCAGATAAACATAGAACAGTTTGAAAAGTAGTCCTCTTTGGAAAGCTTTCTAATTTGTTGAAGGAAGTGACTGTGCAGAAGAGTTAACTGTTTCTTATCCACCTCTATTTTGGTGACATTCCTGTTTTGTTTTTTTTTTAGCAGGAAAAGCAGCTAAACCACAGTCCTAGAAAGCAGTGAGCTTTGTTTGTATATTTGTAAGTCTTTTTGTGTTCTGTCCTGAGACTTCAGTAAGACAAAGTTATATTATGACCACAGAACATTTTTTATTCACAAATAAAGTGTGAAAACCACTGAACTCCAGAGAAAGAGTGAAAATTACAGACTAGACCTTATTTATGCATCAGTAGTGAAGGAGAGTCATATGTGGTGCCAGAACATGTATTGCATCCTGTGGCTGCTGCTTTCTATGTTTGCTAAGCCACGGTGTGGTGGCATGAAGCCAAATATGTCAGGTTTTCACCACCTTAGTGTTTCTCAGTCAGTAGGGAATCCCCACTTTACTTACTAAGACAGATCTCACCTTCTTTTTAATTAATGCCAAAGGGGTGGAGTTGGAGCTGAACAGACTATGACGTTCTCTAACATTGTATGTCCTCAAGGCTTTCACTGTATACATACATGTTAACTGATTTAATGTTTGTGATTTTTACCTAGATGAGTGTTTCATTTTGTCGCAGTAATTACATAATGATATAAAAATCCATCATTTAAACTCTAAACTGTCAACTCCATGTTTCTCATACAAATTCAGAAGCTAGTTTATGTGTCATACAGAGTTTTGTTTTAGACACAGTATGTCCTCTTAGCTGGAGAGGGTGGTCTGCCAAGAAATGAAATAAAGAGAGAAGGTACATGTGGTGCTGAGGAGGTGAGTAGGAGTCCTATCAAAAGTGTAACTTTATTACGCTTTAACATTTTTTAACACAATCAAAATAACTTTTCACTTTCTGTGTAAGGCAAGAACCTACAAGAGTGCATAAAAATGAAATATTCTCCAAAATCTGACAGCTGAAAAAAGCTTCTCCTTGAGCATTAGAAAAACTGATCTGTGATTCCCTGTGAGCTAATGCTGGAATGCTCTGCACTTTTTACTGCCACATCTTTCCCCCATAAAGAGTTTCTGAATTGTTCAGTATTCACAGCTGTCTTGTCCTTACTCTTCAGAGGTAGCAGGTAGACAAGATAGTAATCCAAGTTTTTTTCCTAGGAAACCTAGGAACAGGGTGAGCAGACACTTTCTTTCTTTGAACAAGTCAACTCATTAATATGATCAGGATTGTCAATCCCATTTGGCACTAGCTATTGTTTAAATATTGTCAGCAAAGCATATTGCAAGCAAGCTTGTAAGAGGAAGCAATATAGTCATGTTGTCATCATTTCACTGTAGGCTGTTAGTAGTCAGGGGATACATTTACCAGATCTTTTACTTCATCTGGAAAGATCAGTTTGGCATGATAATCAATTAACATTGCATATTTCCAGTGCCCTTCCAGGTTGCAGTTCTGTTCTTTTTGTCTTTAAAACGTGAATGACTTTCTGGTTTAAATTACAAACATTTGCATGCAGACTTTCCTTAGTAAACAGAGGTGGCAGTGGCAGTGAAAAATTTAATCTTGATTTTCAGATTAAATAAAAAAAGATTTACTTTGACAAAAGTAACCCTTTTTAGTAGTTCACCATTTTTAATTTCCATTAATTTTTATTCTTACAACTTGGTGACACAAAGCAATATTAAAAAGAGAATTTTTAGATGAATGTAAAGGACATGATGTCAACTGTTAATGGATTTGAGGAGTTATAAAAGCAAAATTCCTCTTTCAGCTGTTTATCACCATGTTTCAATATGTTTGTGGTACTGTGGATATCTGGAATTTATTTTGTTCAAGCTAAAAACCCCTTAAAAACAGTGTAAGTTTTTGCTACGGGTTATTTCTTAGGTATTACTGTTATGACAGATAATGCAAGTTGACAGGATCTATAGTTGAGGGGTAATTCATATGGAGTCTGCATTCAAGGGTTATATTTTGGCAGGCAGAGGACATTGCATATTTGGAAACTCTTTAGCAGAATGATAGTTTTACTGCTTTTTAGATACAGGTTCATGCCAGGCATGTGTACAAACCATCGATCTACCCCAGCTAAGTGTCTTTGAAATATAGTGTCATCACAAAGGCAAACCGTATTTGAAATGGCATCAGATATTAGACAAATGCTTCTCCAGCACGTGTCTGTGCATGAATGGAGGAAGATTCTGGATTGCAAAGGTGACCGATGGCAGTGTTTATTTTCAAGACCATACACAAATGTTATTTCTAGGCTCTGTGAACTGTTCTTGAAGTCTGGTAGAGAAGAATAATGTTCATACATGGTTTAACTACATTTCCAGACTGGCAAATCTGTGTTAGAATTTGTTTGTTGGTCTGCATCAGAACACTGTCTGCAGCTGGTTTTGAACTTTGCATGGGTGGGACACTGTACGGTAGCCAAGGACACCTGGTTTTCCCTTTTTAATCATGGAGTCAACTTCAGTGTAAGGAATTGAAAACTGTAACCTCCAGTGAAGTTGGGAGCCTGTTGGGGAAAGTTTGTTGGAAAGGTTTGTGTATTACATTGCCAACTTAGGCTAGAAGTTCTTTGTGGCTTTGCTCTTTTGAAAGCAGGGATTTGGTCTGCAGTTACTGCATAATCGCTGTTCAGAGCAGCGTGAGCAAGATGCCACCATTTATCAAATGCCCTAGACTAGGCTAACTTATTTAGATGCATATGAACTGAACTTTCTGTTCCTGCCTTTCCTAAAACAGCTCAGGCCTTCTCCACCCTGAACTCCTCAGAGTTCAGTTCATTGCTTAGATTTACCCTTTATTTTGCTTAAGAGATCTTAGAGACAACTGCAATGCAACGAGGCAAGCCGAGTCCTGAGATTAGTTGAAGGTATCCAGGTAGAGAACTTCAGAATGGGAGAGCATAACACAAGAGTGTGTCTATCAAGTATGAGAAGGACTATCAAGTACAATAAGGAATTGAAAAGAAAGGGAAAAACAATTAGGAATATGTTGATTTGAGGGCAAAAGCGGGAAGAAGAAAGCTAAAACTCATGGTGGAGCATCCTGCCAAATTTTTCCTGCTCAGGAAGCTAGCTCCCAATCAACATGGAGCCAGTAATTATTCAACTCCTAAATGGGGGGCAAAGGTCGGTTTTAGAAAGTTGAAGGAGAGAGTGCTCTACCTTGAGAAATTATTTAGAAGCAATGTTTCAAGCAGTGTACTTGTGATTAAAAAATGTGTCATAGAGCGTAATACCAGCATACCCAGAAACAAGAGATTTCAGTTAGCATGGAACACAAGTGGATTTCTTCTCTAATTTACACAAGTGAAAAATACCCCAGTGTGTAACACTGACATCAGCAGTTTTCAAGGAGTATTATGGTCTCCTACTCTTCATGTATGCGACAGACCCATTAGGAGAGGTTGTAAATGCAAGCGCAGCTTTGTGAACTGGAATTTCTTGGGAAGACAGTACACTGTAGTGGTGGTGCTGACAGTACAGGCTTTTGAAACAGCTATTTTCTTGAGTGAGGAGATCCTATGCTTGTAGAGTTTCTTGTGTCTGACTAATTTTAAGAACTGCAGTAGACAGTGCATTATGCCTGTGCTTAATTAAAACATCAGCTAAAACTTCATGCAGTCATATTAGGGAGAGGTTGGAGAAAGATTGCTGATTATTCTTTATTATCTTAATAAAACCTTTTGGCATAACTGTGGCTTCTAGTTTCACTCAATTAAGTGAACAAGTCCTGAGCATGCAGAAAGACTTGCAGGTAGACCTGAGGAGAGATTAAAAGCAATGAAATGAGACTAGTTACTGCCAACAAGGAATTAAAACAGAAATATAATAAACCCCACAACCTGTCAGACTTTTTCTTAAATCAGGCATTTTAAATGGAGTAGTATCTGGTCCTTTCATTTTTCTTTTCCTCTTGCCTCTTCTTGCAGTATTTTGGCACAGTATTTGGTATGAATCATGTGCCAGGCGCTTAGGTGCCTTGTGCACTTGCTCAAATTCTCCATCTCCCAGGGAACAGGGAACAACGTCAGTCCTGAAGGACTATAGGTGGTGGTGGTGGTGAGGAGCAGGCAGGGCTGGCAGCATTCCTTGGGGAGGAAGGGGCTATTGACTCTTCACGTACCCGTCTGCTGGTAAAAGGTACCACACGAGGGCCTGGCTTGGTGGATGCTCACACAGGGAACAGCAAATTGCCCCTGTGAATTACAGGTTTCTGTACATTGTCACAGGTGCCTGCTGGGACTTGTCGATGCTATCTATCACTGTTAATGCGTATCTGTCGAAATTCCATTCAGTTTTCCATTGTTTCAAGAGCATCAAGTCTCACAGCTCCTGTCTTTCCACACCTGTAGTAGCTCTTGGAATCCGGTGCCCTACTTTTGCATGTCTTCAATTAATGTTACAGATTGCTCACTTCTGTTTTTCTCTGCAGCAAAGGGGTTATGCTTACATATCGGCACAGTGGGTGTTGAAGTGCCTACAGAGAAAAAAAACAGTTATCCATTAATGAGATCTGGAGAAAATGGAGACAGTTAATTTCTGTCATGTCAGTTCTGTACCTTACTGTTTGCAAGGCTTCTAATTTCTGATCTGCAGTCTCTCCCATCGGTGAATTTATCTGTGTGGGAGCAGCAGGTGGTAAATAGAAACTTTAAAGCTGAGAACACCTGGGCAAGTTTTCTTTATTATTAAAATTTAATAATAGTATGTGGTTGTGGAGTTTTACATAGCCCTGGCCTAGTGAGGTTCCTAGCAGAGCAAGGTGGTTCCTGACAGACCATATGTTGCCATCTTGGGTTTCATGATTGTTTCTAGGTTAAAGAGCACATAAGAGACCATTTTACTTTTCCTGAGTAAATGAGATGCTGTTCTGTATTCAGAAGGCATTTTCTTTAGCCTTTCCAAAGGAAGTGTTTAGTACTGTGATGGCAGTAAACAGTAGAAACAGTGATGTTCAGGAACAACGTTTCCATTACCATTTTAGCTAATCAGTTGGCTAAAATTCCAGTTGTATAACTAAATTCCAAGTATTAAATTTACAGAGAGACTTGGGAAAGTATGGAGAGGCCCAGAGAAATACTGATAAAAGAATGAGTGCTTGTTTGACTGCCAACTGCAAAGTGACTCTTCAGTAGCAAGGAGTTCAGTCCTCCAAGAACAAAAATGGTTTGGTAGGAATTTTGTCATTGCAGTTACCTGGGTGAATTTTATGTGCTGAAGGGGAGCTTAGCACAGCAGCCTACATATCCTTAAGACATTCCCAGGGGGATAGGATTAACAAGGCTAACACTGACATCTTATAGCTTTTGAGTGTTGTATGTTGATACATGTTAATCACTAAAGAAGCTTCCATGAAAAATCAAAGTTTTACTTTTATATAAAACTTACAAGATGCAAATATAGAAATATAGTAATTTTATAGGTTGTGTAATGATTTATTATTAAGATAGGGTATAACAATAATATATACTTCATATAGCATGTAACACAATGAATCCTAAAGGGTCTGTTATCCTGTGCATTTTCGGTTGTCTTGTGGAGAGATTTTTTCCCTCTTAGGAAAACTGAAAAGCATAAAATCAGAAGCAGAGGAGATGCGGAGAGTACTCTGTAAAAGGGAGAAGGCTGCTGAGTAAATCCTTTCCTTACAGACAATACCGAGTTGCCACAATTTCTTTAATGCCAAGGTGCAGGGGAACCAAGATTCTTTCTAGCTGTGAACGTAGCCATCTAACAGGAGATTGCTGTCTCTTTTAGCTAAAACTTGCATCAGCAATTATAAATATAATAGAAAGTGCTCATTAGTTTCTAGCACTATGTCCTATTTTTCTTTGTTTTTTGTAGTGAAGAGAGGGAGCACAGGGCATCCCATCCGTCTGGTGCTGAACAGGTCTTCAGAATATTTTCCCTGAATGTTCAGACGAATAATGTGTTGCTCGGGGTTTGCTTGGGACAGAAACAGCACTGTCACAGTCACATCAAAGGAACTTACCCAAGAATCTTTTGCGTCTCTAAAAAAGGCTTCTGGTGAAGAGCATCACTGGGGAAACCGGCTTCAGTGCTCAGAGCAAATGACTTACCATGCAGAGGCATGGAGCCTTGCGGTAGCGTTGCTTCATCTCTGATACACACCTCTGCTACAAATCAGTGTTGTACAGATACAGTGAACAAGCTTACCTTAGTTGGTGCTGTAGTAATTCCCTTGCTGCTGTGGTCAGAATTACAGTGTCTGAAGAATTCCTTCCAGATATTCATCAAAATGTTAGTTTGTTCTTGCCACTAGCAGCAAATCTGAGTCACACCCCCAGTGTGGCTGAGAGTTAGTCAGCAGTCTGAAGCCAGAGAGCACATGCTAAAGTCTTGAGCAGTGTGAGAAAAAGGCTGAACAATAGGCAGGAAGGTATGAAGTGCCATTCAGGCTCTTGGTGGAACTGGGTAGGTAGGACCTGGCTCATAAGACAGAGAAACAGGAAGCTGTGCGATCGCCCCTGGATTGCCTGAGCCTGATGTTCTTCATTCACAGCTATGTGGCAGCCACAATGGCGTACCAGTGTGGAGAGCTGAGGGGCAGCTGCAGTGAATACAGACTAAGACCTGGTGAACTGATGCTGTATTTGCCTTGTGAGATGATGTATGGGTAGCAAAGAAAAAGGGGAAGAAGTGAGGCGGAGACTGTAGAAGCCTGGCATTATCAACATGTCTTCATACTGAAAGCAGTACAGGGTGGGAACTTACCCATAAATCCATTAAGACTAACTTACATGTAAGTGCCACAGACCCCTGGTACTGTGATTTGACAGAAGAAAAACCTTTCCAGGATTTCTTTTTCTTTAGGCAAAATGTTTCTTCAGCCCACCTACTACACTGCCATTCTTTATGTGATCCAGTCTCTTCCCCACTTCTCTTACCTATTTTTGCAGTTATTGAGAATTCAGTTGATTAATAAGGCCCATTTGTGGAGAAAATGTGAACAATGTCTTGATCTATAACTGCTCACATATCTGTATTAGTAAGTCATGGGAATAGATTTTGAGTGCTTCAATTAGGCGTTCTTCCCTTTCCTACCACCTTCTGCTTCTCTTACGGTTTTAATCTCTGTGTGTCAGAAAATGCCAGCAGACTGTGGGGATTGCCAGAAACGAATAATAATTAAAATTCCGTGCTATAAAAAGCTGTGTTCAGTGTTTGAGCTGAAAGCATTAGAATACTTTCCAAGAATTCCAGTATATTAAATTCTGCTGTGACATTTGACTTACAGCTTGGTAATTTTTATTTTGCTTCAGCACAGTGTAATGACAGTAAGTCTCAGTCTTGTAAATATGCTCCCACACAAATTCTTCGTGACATCACATGTGGGAGTTCACATAATAAGAAAGGAATGTTCTTCTCTCCATGTTTCTTTACAAACCTGTCTTCATCATTTAAACCAATGTCAAATATTCTTTAAAGGCACGATATCTACCTGTCTGAGCTACTCGATCTGGGCTTGGTTGCTTATATTCATGTTCAGAAGTGCTGTATTCTTCATTGACTTTATTGATAAGCAGATTAAAAAGAAAAAAAGAGAAAACCTTTTGCAATACTCAACAACACTTACTGCACTTGATTGGACTGGCTGATTGGGGTGTTTTAGTGGCAACTGCAGCCTCAGAACTGGCTTAATTAATTACATAGGGATTCCCCAGCTGGCATGTTGACATAAAAGCAGCACAGCTACCTTCATCACCAGGCTCTGGCTGAGGTTCAGATTACAGAGGTGGAAAGGAGAAAGCAAGACATGAGCTCAGGTCTGTGTCTGTACTTCGTCAGATCCTGTGAAACTTCATTAAGGTCCTTACCAGTTTAGTTAACGTTGTACTGATCTGTTTCTGAATGATGCTGGAGACTAAATTTCAGGGGCAAAATGGATAATTTAAATCCACTTTCCACACCATCACTGATGTGTTGACACTAAACCTATACTGTAGCTACAAATTTATATGCCCACGGGTCTACAAGCAAAATTGGCATCACTGGACCAAAGTAAGAACAACTCCTTTTAGTTTATCAGTCATGTACAGGACAAGTAATCTACTCTTTTTCTGTGATCCGTGTTTGGTTAACAAGCACTTCTTCTGTATTTATAAAAAAGTGTTGATACTTTGATATTAGCTTCACAAAAGGAGAGCTGTGTTGAAATGAAGACATTCCTGGCAGTTAGTAGTTCCCTTGCAATGCTGTAGCTTCATCAGAGATTGCATTCCCCTCTTAAACTGCCTGCCTTGTTCACAGAACCCAAGCTCCGGCCAAACTGGAACTGTTTGGCACTCACACGCGAGCACGTTTCTAGAACAAGATCAAATATTCTGATGTCTGACTGTTCCTCTTGTGCTAAGGCATAATGGAGCTGTGTCAGATTTATTAAAGGGAAAATATTAGCAATTTGTATTTTAATTATAATGTGATTATTATTTAACGTCTTAGTGGTGTAAGACACATTCAGTTTCTGTGTTGCAGTTGTTCAGTCTGTTCCACCTGCACCCTGAAGCAGTTTTGTTATGGTTGCTCAGAAAAATTTTTTAATAAGTTTCTTCTGATAGAAGTACAGTTGCTGCTTCCGAGATTGAGCTGGGATACTCACTCAGCTGTAGCTGGGAGGACTGGGGGCCACTGCTGTTGCCTCTGTGTGCCTAGGATACTTACACCTGAAACACTAGTACCTGAATTTCTTTGTTAAAAAAAATAAAATGAAGCTTTGCATTGAAATTAAGGATGTTTGTAAGCAAGCAGAGGATGTCTAAAGAAAACAGAATATTCATGTTTGCAGAACGCTGCTTAGTTGTGGTTGGAATGAGATTTTTTTTTTCCCTTTTTCTGTTATTTTTTGTTGTGGAGAATTCTGTACAACATATTGAATACTTTGAGGTTAAAAGCTGGTGGGATCTAATTCTTTGCCCTATATTCTTTTAGCATCAAAAGCCATACAATTTTCTTTGTTTTCCTTGATATTTTTCAACTCATGTCTCCTAATACTGCTGTCTTTAAAAAAAGTTACTTTATTCTTCTCATAAGACAAAAATAAATTGTATACCTGATTAGCCAGATAGAAGGAGGATGAGAATGGAAAGCAAAGACAGAAGGGTCATTCTCAGCAATTAGACACCTCTTTCTCCAGTAACAAAGTAATCGCCAATTATACAAGTGAATTCAGATCAATGATAACAGTATTTTCAGAGCCGTGACCACGCAACAAAACAACCTTTTATTTTCTGTGGACATGTCCTTTGTAAATCTGTAGTATTTAAATAATCATATTAAATGGAAGCTCTGACATTTTTGCGTTCTGGCTAGCATCAGTATTTGTTCTGCTTTTCTGCCTTTTCTGGACGCATATGCGCTCTCTATAAAATTAAAATAGGAAGACATGCTAATGTTTCTTTTTTTGTATCGTCTGTTCAGCTTTGTATACTTCACACCATGCTATAAGGTGCTGTGACATATCAATTACTTATAAATGACTTATGTGGTTCTGGTATTACAGTAGGAGTCATGTGGAAAATGCCATGACCATCTGCAGAGTGGAAATGTGGAAACACTGTATTACTATATACAGCATCCACTCATTCTGCATGGCACTGAAATAATTCTGAAGAATAGCACTGTTTGGCTATAAAATGATTGAGGCTGATGATACAAACAGGTTTTAAGAGTGCCTGAAAGTATCTGTACAGTACCGTATCAGTATTTTATATAAGCTGTTTCAGATGTAGAATACTAAAAATACTAGTTGTGTTCTAAGGAAAATAACAGGGTAGTCACAGACAAAGCAGAAGCTACAATGGACTGGGCAGTAGTTGAAATTTTTCTGAGACCACAGCATCATCACAAGTAGCAGACATGCAGGAGGATGTGGAAGCCTAGCATACACAATAAAGTGCCCTGTTGCCACTCTGGTCCTCCAGCACTTTTCGAGTGTCTTGGCTTCAGTGCAGGTTTAGCTTAGAGTTTTATTTTTCAGGTTAGGAGTGTTATTTTCATAGCTTCTTTGCTTCTGACGGTCAAAGAAATACAGTGTCATATTGAGGGGTAAGGGTTGGTTCTGTTTTTCACTTAACTGGGAGTCCAGTTTCCTCTCATCTTCCTGTGTGCTGCAGTGACATGCAGAATTTCAAAGTACTTGTGAGGCTCCAAGAGATAATTCCCATGATACACTTGGTGCCGTGTTTTTCCCACTCCAGCTCCCATGGTAGGAGGTCCACTGAGGACATGATGAAGTATGCTTGTAGCATTGTGCTAATTTACACAAGGAACTGTTGTAACCCTAGGCATGGACAGTGTTCAGGCAATATAGATATGACTTAAAGTAATTTTTGCCTTCCTCTGGGCTGCACCTTCCAGAAGAAATGAAGTACAGTATCTGCCCAGGGAAATAAGGACAGATAAAAACCTAATTTTAGTTATTCAGGGTCACCTGGTGAGCTGGGGACTGAAATGAAAGGTCAGCTTTGAAATTCTTTGATTGTACTCCTGCATTTGGTGACTAAACTTGATTGATTCTTCCACAGAGCTGCTGTAATGCGCTTCCCTTGTTATTGCATTGCATAAATAGCCAGCTGTTAACTTCTTTAAAAGACAACTGAAAATGAGGTACATAGCATTTTTTCCTTTGAGATAATTGCTGTGGTTGCTGTGCTTCTACAAGCCAGGAAGAGGGACATTGGCATAGATGGAAGGTCTCGCACAGATCAACGTTAGGGAAGATACACAGATACAGGGCACTGTTGTAACTCTATGAATCTTAACTTAAGTTTGATGAGGATCTTACTGTTTGTAAGGTGCTAGTAGCAGTGTGTAAGGAATAACAGAAACAATTCCTCTGGAAAAGCACAGGGGCCCCTGATTTAGAATAGAATTTATTTTTAAATGGGGGCTTTTCCAAAATATCTTTGTTTTGCTCTGGGATTATTGCCAAAAATATGTTTTTGTAACATTTTGGCATTGTTATCTGCATCCTTGGATAACATTATTTTGGTTGTTGCTCAAAACTGTTAGAAGCAGAAAGAAGGAGGTATAAACTCTTACCAGAAGTGCAGGCAGTTACCTAGCAAGACAAAAGGAAAATGACAGAGGGAGTGAAAGAAAAGCTGGATTTGAAATGCAGCAAAAATTACTATATTGCAAAATTATTCCAGCGTGTGTGTTTGCTACAGTGAAGAAATGTGACTGAAATGCTTATCATCATGTTCAGGTGAAGGGAAGTTTGCAGGCACCACATAAAGTTAGGAAGTGATTCACTGGGTTAAAGGCAGTCAAGAGTTTGAGATTGCTGAAGCAGCACAAATGAGACAGCAACTCCTGTCTGGAGATCAGGATAAACATCAGAGAGAACACAGCTGAAAATAGACAAGTTTTTCAAAGTTGAAAAGTAAAGGATGTCAGTGAAGAATTGTCAAAACATTTCAAATTCTGTTTGAACATAAATAAGAAGATTGTGAATGTAGCAAGGAAATGTTTACTATGATAAATACCGTTTATATAATATATTCATCATAAGATCTTGAACTAGTTTACAAAGGCACTTATGTATTTTATTTTTACTTTGTAGGTGACTGAACTGAGCAAATTAAGTGACTTGAGTAGTTACACAGAATGTCAGTAGCACAGCCAAACTACTGATCAAGAGCCACTACATCCAGCAGTCTAAATGTAAAGGTGCTACAATATGCTGTTTCATGTAGGTAGCTGTCATTTCTGTGTAATGAGACCACAAAAAGGCTAGACTGCTGTATTATGATACCCATGCTAGCTGAGTTCAGAGCATCACAAAACTATTGCTAAGCATCACAAACTGATGGCAAATATTTTATCAAGATAGCTTGAAATTTCTTTTTGCATTTTGTCTGCATTTCACAGCATATTTTAAGTGGCATGTCAGAAAAAAGATTCAGTCTTGCCAGCAACAGAAAGCAAAGAAGGAAGCAGCGGTACTTGGCTCCCAGCAATGTTCTCTTGGGAACAAGTCTGAACTGAGGGAGCTTTAGGGCTGTTTAGTTAAATTAGAGTTTTCCTTCAGTGCTCTGCGTGATGGGGTTGTTTTTTAAGGACACCACCATTTTGCAAACATCTGAAAAAATGAAATACACTCTTAGGAAATAGGCAGCTTACTGCTTTGCCTAGGTTATAATAGGTACCTGTCCACAATACACAAAGAAAATATCTATTGGTACCATATGAAAAGAGAGTAGAAACATTCCATAAAACACTAGAGGAAAACTGTCTTTGGCTGATAAGTGGTTTTTAGTTTTTTTTTTTTAAGGCACAAAAGTCTTGGGGATGTAACAAAGAGCCACAGATGACTTACAAGGAACAAAAGACAGTTGTGGCTGTCCCCATTAAAGGGGTTCCAAGGCAGAGCTGGAATGCAGCTCTGCGTGTCAGTGCTCTCTGTTGCTTGCTATTTCTAGCAATACAGGGGGCTGAGTTTTAGAGACTGTTTACATGATTATTTCAGTTGTTTGAGGCTTTGTCCAGAAAACTCATCTTGTTCCTCTATTTTGTTGTTAACTTGCCACTTTTAATACTGTATTATATTCAGTTTGATCAGTGGATTAAGTTTACTTAGATGGAAGAAAGCCCTGGGTACATTCCAGGCCCCAAAACAACTGTTTCCTACCTTCATTTTATCATCGCTGTAATCACTGGGGAATACAGGATCTCCTGTATTCCCTAGTCATTATATGCCTGGGATGTGCAGCAGCTTCTTTGTTGTCATTATCATGACACTGAAACAGTTTAATAGTGCTTCCTCCACGTGACTTGTCACAACTGGAAATGGTGGTGATTGTCCTGGATGAACTGGATAAGAGAATGAAGGATGAACAGATAATCATAGAAATTTTTAAGTTTGGCACTGCCTTCCAGTAGTGCTCAGTCCCACAGCCCTTGGTACTACAATCTTAAAAATGGCGTACTGAAGAGGTCCACAGACCTCAGAGCAAGAGGATGTGCACTGACTTGGAAAGGCTCCAGTGTGGAGTGGCCACAGCAAAAGGAAGAAAAGTGGTTTAATCATAGGATAACCATGCTATGGTGACTTCCTGATCATATGTGGATTGCTGCTTTTGCATTTCCAGAATCCACCAGGAGCTTTAAGTGTGGACAGGCTTTGGCAGGAAACTGAAAAGCCTGCAAATGTTTCTGCAAACAGAGAGTCCTTTTTTCTGCAACTTATCAAAAGTGTTGTCTCCTTGGCTGCCTGATCATGAGGATGGCAGTACTCTGACTGTTTTGCTCAAAGCTGTAAGCAACCTTCAGTGATGTGGATAGTTGGAAAATATGCCAGACTTATGTAGTGGCCCTTAAGGAAAATTACTCACTGGAGCCATTTATACCAGCTTATATTTGCAAGGGGGTGAGGGGTAGAGGGAAGATATTTTGGTCTAGCATTATGGATCTTAAATCCATAAAAGTAAAAATACTGAAGCTGTTTATGTTTGCATATTGAACGGTGCTTAAAGGAGATAAAATACCATCAATTTGCGGAAAAAACCAAGTATAGATAAGGTGGAAGTAAAAAGACTTGCAGCTTAGTTGGTTATTTTCTCTTTTGGCTCCTGACTCCAGCAGTCATTAAGTTTTGTGTGTAAATTATTTTATTTTCACATTTAGCTTTTAAAGACAGGAGAAATTCTCTTACAGGTGCACGCCAAGCTGACCTACACTTTGTAACTCCTACAGTATATCTTCAAGAAAGGAATAATGGGGAAAAAAAAGTAAAAGCACACTGTTTGCCAAATGGCAGTAATATTTCCTGTCAGTAGAAATGGGGAAAAAGGTATAGTAAAGCTTACTGCTATTACTTAAGAAGCTTGTAAAACTGACCTCCACTGGAGGTGGAAAACACTAAAAAGCTGGTTAGGGAGGCTGAAAATGTAAAATTAATATTCTGTTGTAAAAACAAACTAGTACAGAGGTGAAAACCCTGAGAAATTCTAATTTGCACTGAGAAGAAGCAGTAATTAGAGGACTGTGGAATAATTCACGTTAGAAGGGACCTAACAAGGGCTTCAATCTCCTCTCAAAGTAGGGTTAGCTATGATGCTAGACCAGGTTGCTCAGGGCTGTAGCCAGTCTGATCTTGAAAACCTTCCAGGGTAGAGATTACACAACTGTAATGCTGAAGGAGAAATTGAGCTCGTAATATGGAAATAATATTTCATAATGTGGAAAATTAAAACTCAGTTTATACTTCACAGCGTAATGTAGCTTTCAAAAAAGCCCAGACTGTTGCATCTGCAGAAACTTCATACTGTGGAAGAAAGTGGCAACAGGTGGCTTTATTGTTAAGAACATGCTGTCAAATTCCTGTACTTTGTCAGTACTTAATAAGCTATAATAAGCTACCTTGCTGAAGTGACAAACAGCTTAAGACTCTAAGTCAGGACAGAAAAAATGAAATTAAAGCATTAGCAAATGAATGTGCAATTTGCATGAGGTTTTAATTTTGACTTTAAAATTTTAAATGTTTAATTTTAACTTTAAAAAATAAGAGGCTTAATTTTGTTTTTTTCAATTACAGTTTTACAGCAGTACTGTGTATTTACCAGCAGTTAATTTCTAAAGCACTTAATAAAAATCTTCGGATTATTTGGCCACATAGACCGCAGTGATGTTTTCCTGTTGTAGAGACATGATTAACCCAAGATCACCGAGCTGGGTAGTAAAACCTGGGTGTCTGTGCTGTTTGGGTCTCAAGGGTCCTCCTCCACAAGCAAGAGGTGACAACAGTGAGGTCATACAAGAGAATTCTCTGTGAACAATCAATATTATCTTCTAAAAAGGTCCCACAAAATTCTTGAAAAGGGATGTTGAGAAGCAATATGCTTCATGCTGTGTATTTACACTTTTCTTTTTCTTCAGATACATAGTACAGAAAAAATTAAGAACTTAGTAAATTATCTTCATATGAATAAATGCAAAAAGTACAAAGGAAAATGAAAAAGACTGGATTTGAGGGCATTTACAGGGCTGGAGGGATGTGAGTCTGGTGCAGTCCAGAATTTAACATCTGTATCCTGCTGCTGCTAAAACACGGGTGTAGTCATAGTTGTTTGTCCTTCCGTTGAGAAGTGGAGGTTAATAAGCATCCCTGATAACAGAAGCAGGTATGATTTAATCACAGCTCTTACCACAGACAGGACCGTGCCAGTTATGTTTGTACTGCATTTATATTTACAGGAACAAGTTTGTTCAGAAGAAAATTATCTGTCTGTGAATCTGTGCTTACATCAAAGTATGTCTATCAAATACTTCTTCCATACAGCAGAGAATGGGAACGGAAAGATAACATCACAAATTACATGTTTGTTTAAATATTGAAATAAATGTTAAAAATAGAAAAACAAATGGTCAGTTTCTGGAGCATCTTATTGTTAAATACATTTTATAATCAGTACTGACTTGCTCAGAGAGGATAAAGGGCAGAGGAATGTTTCCACGATAACTATCAGATTGCTTATGAAGGTTACTACAATATTTGTCTTGCCCATTCCATGCTTTGCTGTGCAGTCAGAAACAGATTTCTGTGTTTTCAAGAGCTCTTCAAGCATAATTAGGGGCTCAAAACCATATGAAGTCTCAGCTGGTGGCCTAGCAATTTGTTTTCATGCTGCAAGTCATTCAAGATTTTTATATGTGTAACTTTTTGATGGAATAAAGGGATATTCTCAACCCAAATACTCTGTTATACCTCAATTTTTATGCAAGATATAATGCACTCGGTATCCAGCTATGTGCCGTCTTCTGCCACTTAACGTGGCAGAAACCTAGTAGCTGCTGTGCTTTCTGAGGCAAAGACTGCAATATAATTGTAATAACGTTATATAATGGTGCATTTGTTTAATTTGTAATATATTGCAGCAACAGGGTCATTTCTAAAAATATTAGCATTGCAGGGAGTCAGGCTCCTCCAGAGTCTGAAGGAGGTTTCCATGACAGAGGCTCTGCCCGAGGGAAGAGGGCTGTGGCATGCAGATGGAGCATTGAGAAGTGAGCAGAGCAGGTCAGAGCGGGTGCGTGGGGAAGGTGCCTCCAGAGGAAGTGCACTGACTCATTGCGTCCTCTAACCAGCTCTCTCGGGAGGGTTTTGGTCGAGTCCTCTAGGAGAGGTGGAAGCTGCCTTTTCCCTCATCAACGCTGGCTGTGGGTGAACACCAGAACTGTCACCTTCTGTCTTTCAGATGACTCCCCCACCAATGCAGGGGACTGTTTGTCTAAGGAGGTGCAGCCCACAGCCAAATGCACACACTGAATAAGCAAAGAAGTTAACTTCCAAACAACTGCAGATGCATGACTTCTTAAAACATCCCTGTTTCCTTATTTTTAAAGAGACTTTTAATAAAGGAGTGCATATGTTGGCTGAATCAATCTCAGTTTCAAATATAAGAACTGTCTCTTTGAAAAACAGAGAATGTGCTGGTGCTGTAGAATACTGGTTTAATTATATTATATTATATTATATTATATTATATTATATTATATTAATTATAATGAAAACTGGTAAAACAGATTGTACCCAAGTGTACTCCTCACTGAGATGGTTCCTTTCTCTGTCCCTGACTCATTAGGGTATAGTTGGATCACTGGCCATCTTCACTGTTGACAGATATCACATTTTTTGGAAGGGGAGTTGGAGAGTCATGTAAACTCTGTACTTGCCTTTTCAGTGCAGGCAGGAAGACAGAAAATAATGGTTTTAGTTAAAAATCAAGAAGGTTATCTGCATATATAACGTACATTTGGGAGACCGCAATCAACTTGTCCTTGAGATCCCTGGAATTAATTTTTGCAGTGGCATGAAAGAGGATATGATGTAGATATCCTTTAGTTACACGAGGTAATCTGTTCACTTAGAAACAAAATACTAATTTCTAAATGAAATGCAATACATAATGAAATTTTAATTTAAAAAGTTTTAATTCAGATAATGTTCATGTGCTCACCATCCAGCTCCAGTCATGACATTAAATCATGTTTTGATAAGATCTCATTACTTGCACTGTACCATTGCAAAGTACTAACACAATAACATGTTCTGAACACATATTCACCTTATTGCTCTTCTGGCTCTTGCTAGCAGGTTGTACAGGATGAGGCTTGCACTGCTGGAGGGAGGCATCACTGTTCACACCCTTGTTTCTGGGCCTTTCATGACCATGCAAGGGTAAAGCTGACCCTGCATACATATGAGTAAAGATTTTGCAAAGCTCAGAATTCATTTGTTGTTTTTAATATGATGGCAGCAACAACTACTATATTATCCCTGTCTTTGCAGATATAATAACCATCATATGTGATTTGTAATGCTTGTTGAATATGCTTATGTAGGTAGAGATTATTTCACTGGTTTTCCCAAATGATCTAAGCATTCAGTGATTACCCCTCTAGTTTATTTCTGTGCCAAGAATAATGAGTGGGTTAACTGCTCATGATGCAGCTCTGGCTGCGGAACAGAGGAAGGAGGTTTTGTGTGAGTTATGGCAAATAGTCTAGTGTTCATGGGGGCAAAAGGCTTCCACCTCCCCTTCTCCCCTCTTCCATGTGAATCTCTGTCAAACCCCATTGCTGCCTCCAGATTACTGGCTTTTAAAGAGAAACAATTAGTTATCTTAATAATTTGCCAGGGCCATTAAGGCCTGTTAGTGCTGCCAGCACCCTGACACAGTTATAGAAAGAAGTAGACTGGGAAGAAAAATAAGTGTACTGGAAGACAAGTGTATAAACAAGGTGTTCCTTCTAGTAAAATGTTTTTGTATGCTTTCTGTGCTGGTTTAGACTTACTCTGTTTTTTGCATGGTCTTGGCAGACGTGTAATTGATATTCTGAGACATGTCAGTGTGACACATAGCCCGGAAATAGTCATAGGGCTTATTTCAACCTCCATATTTATTATTGGGTTTTCGGGAGACATTAAAGGGAAAAAAGTCTCTTTTGAGGGCTGTGCCTTCTAATGAGAAGCTTTGGGAAAGTATGGGAAAATAAGTATAAATAGAGTATTGTGGAAGGCCTTCTTCAAAACACTTGATACACTTATCATAAAAAGCTGTGTAAATCACTTCAGTATCAAGCATTTTATTGTCAATTATAGCATTTACTCATCCTAAAACAATACAAGAAGTAAGAGAATTATGTGTTTCATGAAAATTCTCACACTTGGCAAAATTGGCTTCTTCAGTTTTGAAAATGCTGTCAGAAGGACTTGCTAGTTAAGGAGCAAGATTTATGGGGATATATCTTTTATTAGAGTAAAGCATAGCATTGGAAAGAATGGACAGGCTTTAAGGCAAATGGATTGAGGAACTGAAAACAGACACACTGACTGGGCTTTGCAGGGAAGCTTGCTTTAATACTTGCTTTTGCTTTACCTGCTCTGAAAACAAAAAGCATTTCAGTCCCTAGGCTCTTGCTTTAGCACTTTTCACAAGTATTAAAATCTTACACATTTAAAAAAAGATATGGCAGTTACAGTTTTTCGGCTTGCATGCGGGGTTGAACTGACAGATGTGTAAAGAAAGGATTTAGCTAATGAAATTGATTTAATGTGCACTTTCCTGTGAAGGCCGTGCTACCTAAAAATGTAGAAATGAAAGATACGACACCACATCCAAGTGTGGTGAATATAGCGTCTGCCCTGTTAGCTTTACACTGTAAATACTTTTGGTTTGAATTTTTCTGTACTGTCTGTATATGTTTAGCTAGATTAAAGTACCATTCTGATTAGAGCCTCTTGGCATCACTGTAATGTAAGTTGTGGCAGGCAGGAAGGTACTCTGGTAATGCAGCAGTCAGGAAAATTTCTGACTATTTCTCAGATTGAAAGATGGAGTTTAAGTAAAGATACCCCCTTAGTCATGTACATTTATCTCCTCAAATGCTAATGTTAACTGAATAAGCAAACGCACAACCAGTTTTAACCAGCAGGATTCAGCTAAGGTCAGAATTGAGCCCCCCCTTCCTGCAGACATATGCCACCCTTGAGTTTCTCTGAAGAGCTTCTGGGTTGGCAAATGTAAATCAGTTTACAGATCTGTTTGCAGTATAAAAGCTTAGAAAGCTGGACAGAATTTAGACAACTGAGAGAAATTAAATAAGTGAAATTTAGATTCTATAAGATGTGTGATGACTCATGAAAAACATATCCAGTATTACCCTGTGATCAAATTTGATTTTATGACTCTTGAGCTAAAATTGTGTTTAGATATTTCTAAGAAGTATCTTACTGAAAATGTATTACAGGTTGCAGTTAATGGAACCAAGTGTAAAAAGCATGCTTTTGAGTGATTCAGTGACAGCTGGCTTCACTCAGTCTATATACAGCCAATACTATATAAATGTCCAAATAAAGGAAATGTGCCTCTAAGGATTTCTTGCATATTCATGATGGCATATCTTACTGGATCACTTGAAAAATATAATGCAGTTATCCAGGGAGTGCAGCAAGCAGTCTTAGCTTAGATGAGGTATGGGTGCCTTACCCCTGTAAGGCCAGGGATGCCTTTTGTCCACAAGTTTGGAAATCTGCAACTGAGGATATATATGTACTTGAAGTGTAGGTAAATGCTATGTAAATGTAGATACATAATCATTTTATCTTCGCCAGTAAACCCAACTTAAAAAGAACCCATTGGTCACTTGTTCCTGCATCTGTGCTACAAGGATAATTTTTTCACCAGTATCGCTTTAGTTACCCTATACAGACTTAGCTTGATGTTGCTGTGGAGGTGGTGGCAAGAAACAAGTCATCAAGTAACATAACAAGAATGCAGGGCTTCCACCACATCAGTATATATTACTCAACTGATTTCATGTGCTGTGACATATTACAGTCCAAAAGCCAACCTGTGACATGATTTTTCTTTCCTGGCCGCAACAGGTCAGGAAATAATGCAATATCCTCCCACACTGAGCACTTTGTATTCTGTTATTCTCTCTTGCCTGCTACCACTTGAAACTGTTACATAAAATGAAAACTTTCTAACTTATTTTACAAACTTGTCACGAGTTTTATTTGTGTAATTAAAGAGATTAATATTAACCACTCTATAATAGCTACATACTAAATATTCTACCAGGGCACACTGCAAAACTGCATGTTGTCTGTGGGAGCTCAGTTTTGCTATTGACTGCAGAAACAGCTGAAATAGAATATGTAATATAGAATCATAGAATAGGTAGGGTTGGAAAGGACCTTAAGATCATCCAGTTCTAACCCTCCTGCCATTGCAGATAACCAGTTCGCTCCAGACAAAGTGGCTAAAAAGCACTTTTACTTTAAAATGGAAAATATGTAACACTCAATAAATTTGTCTTAAGAAAAAACTGTTGAGGGTTGAGGCTGAATTATTGAAACACAGAGTTAAAACTCATAAAAGGATGTTCTGCTGTAGGATTTGACACATTCATGTCTCAGGCTTAATTATTTTTGAAAGACGGTTTTGAAAGGGAGCCCCAACAAAACCATTGCAGACCGGTGGTGACACCACTGTGCAATATAATATATGGTTAAGAAAGCTGCAGGGGATACAAATAAGGTAACTTGAGTTTTTGCCACTGACACAAACAGTGATCTTTTTAAAGTGATTTTCTTTTAACTGTTTGTAGTATCTAGAGGTAGAAACAAAAGCAGATGCCAAGGTGGAAAGGTTTATAACCCTGTGGGTGTGACCATCAGGAGCTTAATCCCTTTACTTACCTCCTAAACCTTACTGAAATCACTTAGAAAGGAGGTGCTACTAGGGCAGAGCTCACCAACTAAGGTAAAGATTACACTGGAATTACTGGTGTAATCTGGTGTTCCTGCTTTTAAGTACACTTTGAGTCTCTTGACTTACTGGACTTGTGCATGTGAATTTTAAAATACTATATAGAGTCATGTACCAGCTGTAAAAAGAAAAGCTAGAGGATAAAAATAAATTTTGAGGTTCTAAAAGAACCTCAAAAAAGGCAGGAAAAATGTAATATAATTTATAAATTTCAGTAATTTAAGTTTCTGCATTTTTGCAATTGCACAATAAAGTCTTTCTTACCTGAAGAATTAAGCAAATGAGCTCACACTTCTGTGGTGTTACCTATAAACTTTGTTAGTAGTTTAACAATTTTCAGTATATGTTTTTGTGTTGAATATAACAATTTTCAGTATATATTTTCATGTTCTATATGCATGTCCTTCTCATTAACAGAAATAATTTCTGTGGTATTGGTCGCAACCACAATATTTGTGCTCAAGAAACTGGAGAAGTGATCTCATGTTTCAAAACTATCTGGGTTGGAAAACTACACCTGCCAACTCCTTTCTTCCCTAGCTTCATTCTTCTTTATACATGGGGATTTCTTTTTGAGTTTCAAGCAGTTTTGTCACTCTTTATCTTGTGCAAGTGTTCCTGGAAAATTTCTAGTTTTGGATAGAGTTGTTTGCTATTAAGGTAATTAAATCAATCAATTTTATTAAGCTGTCCCTGGGCTGCATTTGCAAAATACGTAGTTTGTAAGTAACAAAGATCTTCATCCTCATATACATTTGTTCTTTGCTTTTATTTATCAAAATTATCTGTGCAGTTAATCTTAGGTACCTGTTGCTTGTTGTCTGGGCAAGCATTTTTAAGAATGAACTGCTAGTCCAGCTCTCTGAAAACCAAATATGAAAACCAAGAATTCTAGATTAGTGGAGCACGTGTGGTTCTTGTCTGTGGTGTGACTGTTCATTGGGCTGGAACCATAGCAGCAGTGAATGTACGCCTGCTAAAGTTTCACAGCTGTCTTTGATAATTTTTACTGTCCCCTCTCTACCAAATAAAATGTGGAGAAAGTAGAACAATTAGGTGTATCTGACATTTTGACATCCAGTGGCTGTTTATAAGTGAAGTATTTCATAAAACCTGCCTTGATTAGCTACAGTTCCAGTCACAAAAAACATCTGAGCTGGAAAGTAGGATGATTTTATGTAACATTTCTGTAATATATTAGCCCTGCTGTCATGAACCAAGATTAAACCTCACAGGTAGCATTTTCTTCCACGGTGATCCCAGATTTTGTCAGTACACATAATTATACAAAGATTTTCTAAGACCTCGTCCAAACCAAGGAGACGGGAGTTTCTTTTTGCAAGGATATCCCAAAATAGTAACTGAAGAGACTACTCTTCAAGCTTTACAGTGAACAATTCTTCAAGTATTTTAAGGCTGAAAATAATCTCGCTTTGCCACTGCAACCTACTTTTAATTCTATTTGTACACTTGCCATTTGCTTAAAAATCGATGTGATATTCTGACTGGACAAAAACCTTGCACTCTGTTAAACAGAATCCTTTGTTTTTTTAAGGTGTTAAGAAATAACAATGAGTTTAGGACAGCAGGAGTTTAAGACAGGCTGACTAGCAAAGCAGGTTGTGTTT
Organism: Neopsephotus bourkii; assembly: GCF_033783945.1. Classification (NCBI taxonomy): domain Eukaryota; kingdom Metazoa; phylum Chordata; class Aves; order Psittaciformes; family Psittacidae; genus Neopsephotus; species Neopsephotus bourkii. The sequence continues at coordinate 6,546,532 of NW_026900826.1, forward strand.
ATTCCCATTTGGGGCATATCCAGCCTCTGGTGTGTACTTGAGGTGTGTTCTTTAACCTACTCACAAGAAGTAAAGTACAGATGTTTGTGATTTTGTCTTTGTCTAACAGTTCCAATATGTGAGCGCAAATGAGTTACTGGAAGACTTCACTGTATATTGAGCAGTTATCTTCAGTGTTTTTAGAAGAGGGATCTGGAAGGGTACACAGCCTTTTAAAAAGAAAATAGATACAGGAAGCAACCTTTAACTGCGTGGAAGTGTGAAGAAGATAAGAATCATTACTAGACATCATTACTACATTAATATTTTCCATAGGGATTCGATTCAGCAGGACTCTGAAGTTCTGTGTAATTTTAAGGACATGAATTTCCCACAGCTTTCTTTAAACCTGCTTACTTATTTCTTGAGGTAGAAATAGATACTTCTTTTGTGATGTGCATGGTGAAGTCTGATTTTTTCTTCCTCTTCATTCCTGAAATGCTGAAATCAAGCGGCAGTTACAAATACAGAACATGCAATATCAACTGAACTGCTTGACATCATTGACAATATACAGGCATATTTATAGCTAAGTATCCCAAGATTGCTTCATAGGGCAGCAAAACCATCTGATATCTCTGAAAGATCTTACGCGAATTGTTCTCTTTCTGAGCCACACACACACCACAAAACCCACAGGAAGTTGTCTCTGTAGTGGCTGCGGTTCCAGTTTCCTTCTTCTCAGTCTTTAAGTGGTCAAAACATCTCATAAAAAGTGAAGTCAACACAAAGCAGAGAATAGACTTCCTGTTCTTGCACTGTAAGATACACATGCCTTCAGTTAGAAAGGAGGATTCACACATCTGACTGTCCTCTTGTGTCCTTCGAATCAATTTAGGGTTATGGTTTATACTGATTAAACAGTAGTTTTATTTTTAGTTTTCCTACCAAGAAAATATAAAAGTACTTTTTTTAGACACCTCCCAGTAGCAGTTATTTAAAGGATGACTAAAGCACTTGCTTTTCTTCAGCTGTTGACTTCTAAGACAATTTTCTCTCTAAAGACGAGGAAGCCATCCTGTTTTCAGGACTGAAAAGGGCAGTATCAGGAACTTAATTTAATATTTTGGTCCTTCAGCTAACAGATGGACTTGGTATATATCTGTACCTGATTACCTGGTAGGGCATATATATGCATAAACACTTGACTCTCACTATGTATCTCTCACTATACATTGATATGTGTGTATATATATATATGTAGACATTTACTATTTCCTTAAAGCCTTTCTAAAGGGAATAAATGAATATACTGGAATTCCAACAGTCTTAAAAAGAAAAAAAACACAAACAACCAACCAAAACCCACTTGCTCCAGAGATGAATTTTGTAATACTTTATTAAAAATTGAAAAAAAAAAATAGAAGTATAACTCAAGGTTTCTTTCACTTAATGTAGTCATTTTATGTTGATTTGACCAACATTTGACAGGCTAAGAAAATTTGGGCTGTTCAGTCTGGAGAACAGAAGCTGTGTGGAGAGCTCATAGCAGCCTTCAACTATGTGAAGGGGGCCTATAAGGGTAACAGAGAGGGACTCTTCATCAGGGACTGTAGTGATAGTACAAGGGATAATGGATTCAAGCTCAAACAGGGGAGATTTAGGTCAGATATAAGAAAGAAATTCTTTACTGTGAGGGTGCTGAGGACATGGAATAGACTGCCCAAGGAAGTTGTAAAGGTTCCATCCCTGGCAGTGTTGAAGGCCGGGTTGGGCTGGGCCTGCCTGTGGCAGGGGTTTGGAACTGGATGAGCTTTAAGGTCCCTTCCAACGCAAACCATTCTATGATTCTAAGATGTGATTTCACATTTTCAATATTGATGATGTAGCTTTGCTTGTGAGCAGTTAATGAAGACATGAAGAAGTTTTCCTGAAGGAAGTTTTCCTGAAGTCTTCCTGAAGAGTTTTAAAGAACAGGGACATGGGTCTGCTATTGCTTTGTTTAAAAACAAGTAAAACCATTTGTATCTACAAACAAATTATGCATTTTACCAGCGCTAACAGAAAAAGATGGCATTTCTAGCTCTTCTGATTCATATCAAGAGTAGAGATGGAGTTTTAAACAACTGTTGGAAGGAAGGAGAAAGGGAAATGGGGAAGGAGGGACAGAAAAAGGAAGGAAGGAAAGGAAGGAGGCACAAAGGAAAGGGAGAAGGAAAGGGAAGGAAGGGAAAGGAAAGGAAAGGAAAAAGGAAAGGAAAGGAGGAAAAAAAGGAAAAGTGATGGAGGGAAAGGAAGGGAAGTGAAAGGGAAAGGGAAGATATTAGTCTCTATGTCCAATAGAGTTATGTACGTCCTCTCCCAGACTGGCAACAGATCATCCGTAATAATTTTCTATCCGCTGCCAGATGTTTCAAACCATTAGATAGAAGTCCTTCCTTGTTAAACAGTTTCCTTCCTTGTCAAATTCAGTGTATGGATTGCTGGCATTTTCTCATCCACTGTAAGGTGATACAAAAATGGCATCTCCATCTTTGCTGGAACTTTCTTTGCTTTAAATTTTTCTTTCACCTGTTTCCAATACGTAACTACTTGCCTTTCCATAGTTCTTTCCCTTTATTTCAGGGATCTATCTCCACCTCTGTGTTTGCATGCCTGAAGTCCTCTTTCATTCCCCTGCCATATGCCTCATCTTGGTTTATGGTCTTTAATCTTTGTTTTCAGCCTGGCCTCCTCAACCTGCAGGCATTGCCCACCCTCCCTGCAACTAGTCTTACTTAAGGTGGGGCAGATGAAAGGAACGGGTTATTTTACCCTGCTCTTTACGAGGTCACTTTCCCCTGAGTTTCATTTTATGCACCTCCATACTTTGAAATCTTCCCCCTCCTTCCCGTTGTGATCTCAGCCTTTTCCTTCCTGTTTCCTCTGGTGAATACTCACAGACTCTGGCAATGAAGCATGGGGCATAAAAAATGTCACATTCTGCTCTCTGCATGTGTAAATAGATTAAAAAAACTAACCTGAGACTTAGTTACATGTAGGAATTGACAAAAATTCTGCAGTAGTGTTTCTGTGGCAGGGGCCAGCAGAGAAGCTTTTGCAGGAGGCTGTGCTGTAGCATAAGAGAATGCCTGCGGGAATGTGGCCCTCCTGAGCTCAGCACAGCTGCTGTGCCTCTGCGGGAAAAGGGGAGTGCAGACATTGTATGTGGGTACTCTGGGAGCAGTCATGTGCCAGAAAGCTGGGGATGGTGCTGATGAAAGCTAGAGGTTACTGGAAGTTTGAGGCTGCCCTTGTGTGTACCAGGGAGAAGGCTGGCACTGTTTGCTCTGAGGGAGAAGGTCCCAGTGGGCTTCCTCTGCCCTGCAGTGCCACGTTTTCCAGGCCATGGCAAGGAGTTGGCCCTTCCCCCGATTTCGGACTGCTGCCTTGGGAATTTGCTTCAGCTATTTCCTGGAATATGAATTTGTTTATTTTCAAAGGAGAACAAACGTTAAAACTCATACAGTAGCTTTGGATAGGGCATTTCTTTGTAGAGAAGTGATTTTGATCATTGAATTATGGCCCCTTTTTAAGAATTTAAGTATTTCCAAAGATTGCATGGAGCATGAAATCATCTGGTAGCATATAAAAAGTACATGAAGGTTGTGTGCCTGATACCATGCCTTTTAGTCGTCTGTACTCCGTGAAATGTTTGCAAAGTGAGTGCAAAATGTAATCATAGGATCATGGAATGGTTTGCATTGGAAGGAACCTGAAAGATCATCTAGTTCCAACCCACCTGCCATGGGCAGGGACTATACACTCCAATTTTAGTTTGGGATTTTTTCTCACCTACTCTCTATTCACTGGAAGCTGATATATCTGATTAGTCATTGAACTTCCGCTCACCTCTAAAGACTAACTTTTTAAACATAATAAACTATGGACGACAGCGATGTGGCTAATACACTGAAGTTCAAAGCACTTTAGTGGGTGATTCATTTGGAAGTAGTTTGATTAACTTACAACTTGGTCCTTCGAAACTTGGGAGGATGCACTCAGCTTTCTGTGGCACAAGCTCCCTTTGCAGTAGAGTGTGCTTGAGTCTCAACTCTAGTGGTTTTCAGATACAGCCTTCCCACATGGTTTAGTCACCCATCTCCCAAAAGACAAACCACATTTTTAAAAAGTGTTTTCATAAATGAACCCCCCCCAAATATTAAAAGTTTGCAGTGCTTCTCTTAGTGATTTAATAAATCCTTACTTTGTAAAAGATGCCAAAAACCTTTCACCTAAAATATTTGAAAAAGTTTATTTTTTAAAGCCTCAGGCAGCAGTTCAGTGCTATAGGAAATGCTGAGGCTATGTAGTCATCACCTTAAACCAAATCAAGTCTCCCAAGCTGTTTTCTTCTTGTGTCTTTATTGCTTTTATCTCAAGAACAGAATGTACAATTAGGAACTTGAAAACTAATGTCCCGCCCCTTCAAACAATAGACAAACACAAAAGCAGGTTTGAGCCCTCGCTGACTGACATCCCAGTCCTGCAGCAAGTTCTCTGTGTAACTGATTTCGCTCCAAGAGCTGGCAGGACCGAGCGCAGAGGAGAGCGCAAATATTAGCTCAGCCCGTCGTGCTGAGCCACCCCGGCGCTTGCAGAGGGAAGGCGGCCCGGGCGTGCACGCGTTCCCCGCGCCAGCCGCCTCCCGCCTCCGGTGCTTGTCTCCCCCTGCGCGGCGCGGGTCCTGAGCTACCGCTGGCGCGGTCCTCGGCCTGCTGCGCTCTGTGCGTTTCAAACCGGCCCCCGCGTTCCCATGGGCTGCGGTGGGCCGGCGGTCGCTCGGACCCCGACCGGTGCCTTCCGCCCCAACCATCGCGCGGGGGGAGCCCGGCGGCGGGAGAGGCCTGCGGGCGCCTCCGCGCGGTGCGGCATCCGGCTGGGGCGGCAAGGCCTGTGACTGCCGCTCCACCGCCGTTCGGAGAACCCGGGACCGGCGGCGGGACGGAGGAACTAGGGTGCGGCGGCGGGGCGGGGAGCTTCCTCCTCCCCCCCGCCTCCCGCGGGCGTGATGGGCCGTGCCGGCAGTCAGACATGTCAGTGGCTGCGGGGGGGGAAAGGCACGCGGCGGCCGGTCCGGGGGGAGGCGGGTCGCTGGATCTCTGAAGGGACGGGAGAATCAGAGAGAAGCGGGGCTGCTGCCGCCCCCTATACACCGGGAGGGCTCGGCGGGACCTGGGGTGCCAGGCACCGCTGGCCGCTGAAGGGAGACCGCACTTTCATTGAACTTGAGCCTCCGCTCCCCTTTCTTCTTTCTTTCTCACTCCTCCCCCGTCCCCGCCTCTTCCCCGCCGACCTCCTCTTCCTCCTCCCTCCGCGCCCTGGGATGTTTATTCGGGCAGCTGCGGGAGGCGCGGGTGGTGGTGGGGAGGTTCTTTCCCCCTCCGTCTGAGTAGTTGTAGGCGCTCACATATTCACTGTACTCCAGGGGAGCAAAGGAAACAAAATGTCTGCCAGGGCCGCGGCAGCTTCTGCCAAGGTAAGTCTCAGCTCCGGGATGGCGACGCTCCTGCCCCGTTCTGATCCCCGGCGCGGTTTTGGCGGTGCCGCCCTTCAGTAGCTTGTGGCGCCGGAGAGCTTGCGCCCCGCCGAGCCCGCGCCCGGCGGCAGCGGCTTCCCTCGCCCACCCCGGGTGCGCGGGCAGCCGCGGAGCCGTTCGGCCTGAAGGGGGTGGGTGAGGCGGGCAGGGGCCTCCCAGCCACCTTCCCGGGGCGCCCGGCGGGACTCCCGCGTGTTGGCAGTGCCGAGGGAGCGCGCCGGTGGCCCGCAGCCCCCAGGCGTGGGGCTGCTTCCTGTCCGCCTGCCTGCCTACCTGTTGGACGTGCAGCGGCGCCCGGCTGGCTGGCTGGGGAACGCCGCGGTCGCAGGGCCCCAGCGGGGGGACGGGTCCGCGCCGACCCTGGGCCTTGCTTGGGTGGGGGCTCCCGGCCCCCGGGAGAAGCTCCCGGTGGCGGCCGGAGCGTGCCCTCGCCGGCTGCGGGGCAGAGGCGTTTGGGCGGCAGCCGCCCGCGCGCTGGGGCAGGCCGTGCCCTTTTGTTCCAGGCTGGAGTCGGATAGTAATTAGGAAAGGTTCAACCGGGAGAGGCCAGTACTGCAGGATTTTTCTGTAGCCGCTGAATCAGTTAGGGATGATTGTTGCTGACATACGGCAAACAGACTTGAGGCGGCAGTAATCCTTTAGAAACTTGCACTGGTCTTCCACCTGATCTGTAGGTGTTTATGGTGCAGGTGCACGTTGCGGGGTGTGTACTCTGACCTCCCCTAGCACTGCCACGGCGGTGAATAATGCTGAACGTCCCCGAGGGAAAGAGGTGGAGCTAGGAATGCTCAACAGGTTATTTCTCCTTCGTGTAAAATTAAAGGTTTGCTTTGAAACTAGTTTGACTTCAAATTTCCAACTAATTTCTAGCAGTGACTCCTAAATAGGTGTCCTGGTTTCAGTGTGACAAGTTCCCATAGTGTGTTAGTTGATGTGTTGCTGGAGCTCAGGCTTTGTGGTGTTTGCTCTCGAGTGAAACTATGTGGTTTCGATCTGATGTCACTTTCTGGTATGCACTTACTCAGAAATGATATTCTGCAGGCTGAAGGAGAATACACACCTTACTGCATTACTACTGAAAAGTTTCGCACTTCCTGAACTGCTGAGTTACTGATAAACTTGCTGGTTGTAAGATACTGTTGGCTGTGGTAATATTATCAACCCCCAAGTCTTAATTTTACTTTCAGGGTGTATTCAGGGCAACTTTGTCTTACAGAGTGAGATTTAAAAAACTTAAATACCACTGTTGACCTCCTGAGTTTCATGTCCCTTTCAAAGTGTGCTTTCAGAGATTATTTTAACATAACATGTGGACTTTCAACAATAAACACACCCAGTTGGAGAAGTAACCTATTTTGGGTAATATTTCAAACTGGCAGCATTACCTAGCTCTAGAGGCAGATAAAGCATACATTCCTCCCCTGCTCAAATGCATTTATATTTATAGGACTTAAAGATATATGTTCTCTCTGCTTCTGAATAGTGTTGTGTTAGAATTCTGCTACATGAGGAGTTGTGAGAAATTGCATCAGCTTAAGCTTTGCCAGTTTTTATCTTGTATAAAATCGGCAGGCAAGGTGCTCCCTTCCAGTTTAACGTACTTCAAAAATGTAGCTATTCTGTGAGGCTGTGGAAAAATACTGCCTTCCACATGTGCATGCACTGTCTTAAAAGTTTTGTTTTGTTTTTAATACAGAATAATTACCTATTTTTAGATAGTGAACTGGTGTACACACTGGCATAAAATTGAAAGTTGAATCTTACCATAGCAGTTACTTGAAACTGCTTCCTGACGGTGTTCATGTTGCATTGGCCCTTTGAGCATGTATACAGTATCAGCCAAGCTAATTATACTGAAAGGTATGTTAATTTAAGGATGTTGCGGAATAGTTTCTCCTGTATTTAACTCTTCACTGGCATACTTTCAGATTTTATAAAAAATGGGTGTCTGAATAACACCTCTTAAAGGAGGAAAAATAATTTGTAAGTTCTGTTTGAATTCTTACAGTCTCTAAAAGCTTTTAATCTAAGTTATTTCTTAGATTTTTTGACCTTGATCACAGGAATGTCTTTAGAAACTAGGATCTCATACGTGCAGTTCACATGAATTTCCTTGTCAAAACAGAAACGCTTTCAGTTGCTGGGTAGCATTATTTTCTGGGCTACTGTTCATGTAGTTTTAATAGTGGGGGGAGGGGGTTGTAAATATCTTAGAAATACTAGAATATTTGAACACTTCTGTGTTCAAATTTCAAATCTTGTTTCGTTCAGTCACCCTTTCTGAACATGGTATCCGGTTTCTCATTTTTGGGATTATAAAGCATTACAAAAAGCTCTGTGAATGTTTTTCTCTTAATATCTACTTAACATACTTTTTAGCCTGTGGGCCTTATGTCCATGGCCACATTTATCTTGGCACTCTTGACCAGAAGAGAGCTAAAAAAACCCCTAAATTCTTGATTAGCTAAGTAATTTGTATTTGTACATGTGGGATTCCTGGGTGGTATGATTGACTGTGTTATGCTGTATTATCAACAGCCTTTATGCTGACTTCCACTGCCCTTCAGTTTTGGTTACTTTTTCCCTGTTATGCTGTAAAAGAACATGGTTTTGGGTTTGTTGTTTTTTTTTTTTTCTTTTAAAGCTTTTAAATGGTTGCTGTTGGTAGTATACAGTTGATAGTGGCAAGTGAAATCTTGCTTGCAGTTGAACCTAGTGGTGGCAGAGATTGCAAAATGTAAGGGGCGCAGTTTCTTCTGATGTCTTTTTGAACAGTACTAATGGATGCTGTGGGACTGATTGTGTCAGGATATTAGTAATGAGATGTAAAGGTTTCCGCCTTTAAGCTGAGGGTTCAAATGCAGTCTACATTCTTTAAAGAAGACAAAACAAAAAACCCCAAACCAAACCATCCTAAAATCCAAATAAATGCTTTAACTGCTAAATGTGGGGACAGGACTTAATAAATCCTTTAGCCTTTTTGAATGCTCAGTGTGAATGCTCCAGACTTCCTTCTAGTTTTCAGTAAGTGTGTAAAGAATGCTTCCCAGTCTTTCACCTCAGTCCTGTAATTAATTGGATACTGGGTTTTTGTAACCATCTTCCTAGCTTCAGGCAGTATCTATTGTCTACCACTTTAATCCGGAGTTGAGAATTTGATCACGTTAACAGTTCAAGACTTCCTGACTGCAAGGACTCCTTGGTTTCCTCTGCTAGAGAGATTGACATGTAGTTTTCATAATACAGGTTACAGTTCTACCCCAGATCCTGCTTAAGTGTACTTGTTTCTTGTAGAGGACATGCATAAGCTTTTAAAGTGTTTTTTAATGTGTTGTAATCTCAGCTAAGTTTGAAACTGTATTTTGTTTTTCCCGTTTAAGTCTGTATGAACTTAATACATCAGTTCCTAGGCTGTTGGTGAGATTATTCAGCTATAACAACAAAGAAGACATACATACATAGAAAGTGCATTTGGGGAAGTAACACCAAGTATGGAAATAAGCTGAGGATTTGTTTTAACATCAGAACCTTACTTCTACTTAAAAAAAAAGAAAAAAAAAGAAAGATCCTGTGAAATGACTGCATTTAATTTAGATAATGTTCCAGTAAGCTGTATTTGGACCTTAGGAAATACTTCTTGTAATGTTTTGTTTTCAAAGAAGAAATTATCTATATGACTTAAATTTTGGGTTTGGATTTTCTTAAATTCTTCAACTGTTACAGTTATGACTGTAGATAACTTCAGCTATCAAATGATAGCTTAAGTGCATTTTTCAGTACAAATTTTGTTGTAATGTGAGAAGAGCCATGAGCCCTGCACGCTCTGTAGTCATTATGAAATGCATTCTGGAGCTTGCTTCTGGTTCAGCATCCAGCACAAAGATTACTGTAATGTAAACAGAGCTTGAAATCTGACTGTGCCTGGGAGCTGGTTTCACCTATAGAGTGGAAAATCAGTAAGACCTTATCAGTGACTAGGTAGCTGATCTTTGTTTCAAGGAAGAAGTCTAGAAATGGGTTGTTTTATGTCAGGTATTTTAATGTGCACATTTTACTACTGCTTATGTAATATAAGAGTACAAGTTGACCTTCTGTTTCTGGAAAAAAAAAGTCTCAAAGCATTGTACTTTGAATTGGTGCTTGAAGTCAAGAGTGGTCATTAAGCTTGAGTGTATGTCCATATTTACGTTACGGTGTACCATTGCAGTTAAAACTTTGGGGTATGAAGACTTGTGAAAACACTTGCAATGAGGTCCTTAGCATAAGATGCTAAGTAGAAAACAGAACTGTAATTAGTGAACTACTCAAGCCATGGATTATGCTCAATACTTGTGGTTTATTATTTGAATGTTCTGCAAAAGTATTGTTTATCTGTGATCAAAGCACTCATCCAAAAACTTTGTATCAAAGTTGAAGTTCTGATCAAGGAACCAACTGTTCACCTGTTCTGTCACTGGCTGTGCCAGTAAGCCTGTAGTATGGCATAGGACTCTTTTTGTTCTCCCATACTCTGTAACCAGAGGAAAGGGAATGGCTTGTGTGTCTCGGGGAGGTGGGGGTGGAAGATGGAGTACAGTCACAGTGTACAGTGGAGAGCGTAGAGCCTTATGTGTGTATGTCAAAATTAATAGTCCCAATGTTTGGTTTATTAGCACACTGCCAAATTTTAAGTGTGTGTTTGATTTAAGCGGGGTAGTATTTGAAGCAAATGCTTATTGTTAAGTTTACAGGATGTCTGAAGTGATGAAGTCTGTATAGCAAACAACCTTCTAGTTAAGAAAGGCATCAGTCATTTATATTGCCCCAATTTTTCTGGTTACCATAGTAAAATGCAACAAAAATCATTATCAAACTATGCTTGGTGTTTTCTCAGGCAAATATATTGCTAATGCCTTCTTTACCGAATGTACTGATTAAGCAAACAGCCACAGGCAAGTCTTAAAATGAATTCTGTGATTCTGTGCAGTGTATTTATGCTGAGTGCAAGAAGTCCTGAAATGAAAACATTGTCGTGCCTTATAATTATGCTATTTTAGGGACAGATTATTCACTCTACTCTCATAAATAGTAGGGGTGCCCTTGTTTCAGAGGGATGTGACTTACTTCAGTGAAGGATCTAAGAAAATGGAGGAAGAAATTAATCTTAATGCTCTAAGTTCTAGTATGGGTCCTTTGGATCCTGCAGAGTAGCAATCCTTGCTGAGGCCACAGATGTGGTGACTTATCCAGGGGCAGTGGTGTCTGCTTGGTTACTCATGGGTTTTCCTACTGTGGTATATCTGCAGATAAGCCACAAGCCCTGTGGGCTGCTTGAACTATGTAGATGAGCTAGTGCAGGGTTGGAGAACTGCCTTAGTGGGAGCAGGATTAGGCACTTTTTTGTGTTTGCTATTCTGAACTGCTTAGGATTTTCAGGAGCTCTTAAGAGTTGTTTCTTGCCTTTGCGTATCAGGATATCTTTAAACACTTAGAAAAAGCAAATATATTTTAGGTGGTAAAAAATGAATTACTGGCTTTATGTTAAGATAGTATTTATTTTCTCAGGCGTAAATTGATAATATCTAATGGGATTCTTGTTTTCTAATTTGTTATAGACAGATGTTCTATCCTCTTGTGATGGGGAAGAACAGCCTTAATTCAGTAAGGTGATAGCAGTAGGGAATATTGTGTTGGAGAAGCTCATGTTCTTATGAGAAGTGGGCAAGCATACACTGACTGATTTTGGACTGCATAACTCGTCATAAGGTGTTTTGTTAGCTCTCCGTAGCAGAGGAAGCAATAACGGAACTTGGTACTGCTCTGGTAGTCTTTTTGTCTCCCCTCTCCAATTGCGTACAAAGTACTGATATGCTAAAAATAGAAATTGAGCAGAAGTAGCAGTTTCCTTGACCTGTAGTTCCATGCCTTTTTCTATTAAATACTGCCCTGGAGAGCAGTCTTCTGTATTCCTCTCCACTGCTCTTTACATCCCAGTTCTTTCCTAGGAACTTAATTATAAAATGTGCCCCTCCTAAACCAGACAGTAATTAGATTCCAGCTCGTCCTTTGGGATTGTATAGGCTGTTCCTTGCCCAATAACAGCATATTTACCTCTGCTCCACTGGTTAGGCAATCATTTTAACAGTTGGCCCCCATTTTTTTGTCTACAGCTTTAGGTTTTTCTTTTAAGTGTTAGATTGCCCTGCTTCAGCTGTTTGCATTCTAGGCTGGTGACTGTTTCTTATGATGTGTCCAAAGGGGTATAGAGTAAGCAAGATGCATAGGGAAAGAGGTAGTGTCTTTTAAACTTGTTAATAAGCGTTAGAGCATATGGCCAAGCTTTTGGACATACCTCTTTCAGAAGAATTGATGTGGCTGAAAGAATGTCCATTGCCCTTTCCTAAGAACCTTTTTTCTCTAGACCACAGCAGTTTCTAGACACAACAGTGTTGTTGTTGCTACAGTATTAATGACTTGGTTATATTCATTATGAAGTTGGATGATACAAAAATTATGAAGCAGTAACTTCTGGCTGATGAGACACTGCGCAATTTTCCAAGTAGAGTTTAATAAAAGGAAGTAATAACCTTCAATTACAACTAGGAGCAGTAACATAATGAAACAGGACAGATTGTTGAATTCAAACAATGATGTTGGGTTTTGTATTACTTAAATTACCAGCAGTGTTGACATGTGTAAAAGGACTGACCTGGCATGCGTTGCTATTAAGTGATTAAAAAAGTCCCCAAATTTTAAAGTCTTAATAAATAAAAACAAATAGGGGGATATTTACACAGTTGCTTTCAGCTTTATTTAAAATTTAATAGGCTTAAACTATGTCACCTAAAGATTGGGTGTTTCTAATAGAAAGTAACAATTTGAATTACTGTAACTGTAAAGCTCTGGAAGTAACTTTAAAAGGTGCTACTTGACGATGTCGTATCATAATTAGTCATTTGTAACTAATACGGGATCAGGATAGTACCTGAGGCTAAGTATGCCAACTATTGTTTATCTGAACAAATTCCAAGACTCATAATGAATTTGTTATTCATGTTCATTTTAGATGCCTGGCTTCACCAGAATTAAACCTGGGAGAAGGCCAGATCATGTTAACCCTCTCAGCACAGGGTGGTTGTTTAAAAACAGGCTTTTCCTGTCAAATCTGGACTCCCTGAAATCATATTTCCAGTGGGTATTAAGATGTTGAAGCCGAGCTTGAAGGCATGGCTTTTGGACAAAAGAACTTGTGTTTCTTTCAAAATTGAAATTAAGGCCATTGCATACAGCATAAACCCCTCTGTTAATATCCCAGCTGTGCAGGAATGGAAATTCCTGGAGGGTAATGCCGTATGAGAGAACTAAACTGACTTGCATTTTGTTTGGGATTTGCCCCCCTATGGATTATGTAGACTGGATTAATCTTCTAAAACAGGGAGCCTTTTGCTAGAGAATACAATAAAGGTCTGCAGGTTTATAAAAAGTGTATTAATGGCTTGAAATAAGAATTGGATGCAGTGCTGTAGAAGCCCTCTGTAGTACGCCAACTTATTTTTTCCAATTTTGCTCATGCAGTTTATTGTAGTTTGTTTATTGTTGGTAATTAGATGGTAAATGCCCCCTAGAGCTACTCAGGAAACTACTGAGGTTTGAATTAGGGGATCTCTGAGTAAAATTGTTTGAATACCCTGTCATTATGCAGCTCTAAATATTTAGTCTGTTCATCTTGCAGCTGCTGACTCCTGTATTTTGCATTTCTTAGAGGCAGTAGTACTGTTTAGACTGAAAAATAAATATCACAGGTAAGGTGATAAGTGGGCTGTGAAATGTCATCATCTTGGGGGAAATTAGGAAGCTTCTTGACCATATACCACTAAGTTTATTAGAATTTTAAGTTTTTGTTTATGTTGCAGTCAGGAGCAGATGTTCGAGTCTTATGTGACAGTAGTATAAATCTATGCACTGTTGTTTTTTGAAGTAAATGGCAGAGGCACTGTATCACTGCGAAGTTGTCATTGCCTGTCCCGTCCTCTCCACTTGTTCTGATATGACGTGTCTTGGCAAAATACGGTCTTTGCCACTCAGTATTTCTTAAACATCTTTGAAACTGAAAATGTTTACATCGGTGTGTTCTCGTTCATGGATGTACCAAGAGTGCATCAGGTAAAGTTAGTCTTCACAAGCAGTGAAGATTATGAAATAAATAAGCGGAGAGGTTCCAAATTACTGCAATAGAGTAATGTCTCTTTAAGAATTAAGAAGGGGAAGCTGAAGTAGCTAGGTCTATGCAGCACTTAAGTTGTTTGAATACCAGACTCTTGGGAAAGAAAGGTTGTCATCTGTTTCTCAAATGCGCTTATTTCTACCTGAAGAGGCCCCCTTCCTGGAACCGTTCAAGGCCAGGTCAGAGGGGGCTTTGTGGAACCTGGTCTGGTAGGTGTCCCTGCCTGTAGCAGGGGTTGGAATTAGATGATATTAAAGGTCCCTTCCAACCCAAAACATTCTATGATTCACCGGGAGGGAAGATGCGTGTTTGGTTTGCTTTAGTTGTATTTGCCTACTTTTCCTGGGATTTTGTGCAAACTTCTGCCAGCTAAGCCAAAAGTGAGAACTATGATGGGAAGAAAAGAAACAGGGTTTAAAGTGCAAGGTGGTAATTGAAGGAGAATAGAACAAAAGGAGAGTGCCAAAGGCAGCCAGATAGTTCTTAATTCCAAATCAGCTACTTACTGCCTCTCTTTCTTTTCTTGCCTCTGCCATCCCGAGGAAAGAAACAGAAGCTGAGGTGTCTGGACTCTACAAATAATTTTTGTGAAACCTTGTGTTGTATGACTAAGCCGTACTTACAGAATTGGCTCTTCAAGACTAACTGCATAGCTGTATTTAAAAACTGTTGTTAAAAATAGTGAAGATTATGGTATTGGACCTGACCTCTGAAGGAACCATAATAAAAAGTACAGATGTTTTACTTAAGTTGCAGAAGTATTATTTCTTGTAGCTGTCACGCCACCACATTTGCTTTTTTTCTATAAGAGAGCTGTGGGCAGTGGGGAGAGGAGAAGAAAATCATAAAAAACCTCTTTTAAGTGCTAAAGCAAATAAAGGACAGTGTGAAGGACACTGGGTTTTTATACAGAAATTTTAGATAATAAGAACTTTCATAGCAAGATGGAAGTGTTTCAGAACCTGTAGGAGTGCAAACTTCAGATGAGAAATAATCAGAAGTTATAAACAAAACATGCTGAAATGCACCTGCTGCTTACCCTTTTTTTGTGCTGCATTTGAGAATAATAGAAATCATCACATGCACTAATTTGGGGTTTCTGCTTCAGTTACAGGATTTATCTGAACATATTCCCAGATAACTGGGAAAGGGCAGAATCTTGACTATTAAGATAATTTGGCAAGCTGTATCCTTTTAAATGCATATCTGTACTTTCTCTAAGTCTTGTGTAGATAGCCAACAAAACAAGCATCATCAGAAAGTCTTTGTTCTTATTGGCTTAACTGTTCATATAGGTAGGACCTGAAATACAAGTTAGATAAAACAAAGAGCTCACCTTCCTGCGAATTTTCAGGGAGAGGTGGCACTGACCTAAATGCTTCCAGTTGTGTGAAGAGTGATAATTTGAATTAGTTCAAAAGATAGTAACAACTCCTGTGAAACGGAAAACATTTCTTATAAATGACATGTTATGGCTTAGGGTGAGTCCTCTTTTCCAGCTAAACAGACTACTTAAGGAAGGGGTAGTTCAGAGTTACTTGCTTTCACAATATGCCTTTCTCTTTCTGGGGAGAGGGAACACCACCCAATGGTCTAACGGTGCAACCCTTCCCACCCCTTGAATGCTCTGTGAATGCTGGCAGGTAGTATTTTTAATGTTCAGAATAGGATTTTTCTGTGTCCATATTTGTCAGCTTCCTCAAATGTCCTGAGGTTTCCGCCTTCCTGATACTGGGGAGGAGCTGGGGTGGGGGCTGTTGCATGCTGAGAAGAGCTGCAAGTAGGATTGATAATTAGTGTCGGTTCCCCTTATTCCAAGAACAATAAAAAAGAAAATGGCTGTCTAGCCAATAGAAACTGCAGCTCCCTTTGGGAGAAGGGAGTCAGTGTTCCAAGAAACATCTCCACTAGTGCAGTAGCCCCTGTTTCTCTGCTGATGCACTATTAGCTATTACCAGGAGCTCATCTTACTCTTGATCAAGTGGGTTTCCATCTGAAGTATGAAGTTACGTAATGTTTTTTTTCCTTTTCTTCCAACATTACAAGGATACTTTTGAGGCGGTTGAATATTGATAATGCTGGACTGTCTTTTTGGCTGTAAACTTAGTTTGGCTGACAACATTGTGAAATTCTTATCTTGTACTTCAAGTTGTGCTGGAGTAGTAGTTTAAGATGCAGACAGACATGAGATGGCTTTTAAAGTTGATTGTGGTAGATTTAGATCATGCATTTTGGTAACCTGAACTTCAGATTACATTGACTGTTTCTCAAAAAAAATCAAACATGCCTTAAGTTGTTACTGATAATAAACATACTTGAAACAAAAGCAAATTGGAGAAATGTTGTATGGGAGTTTTCCCTTCTTCTCTGAGTGAAGTAAAATTAAGAATTTTCATGATGTACTTCATGTTTGTCTTTGGTTTTACTCCCTTATGCTGAATGACAAATGCTTGAAGTCATCTAGGGTGAAGTAGTAGAAATAGATTTGCGAGTGTGTAATGGTAGAGTAAGCAGACAGTGGTGTTCTGTGCAGCAAAAGGGCTACATTGGACAGGGTGAAGTAAACTCTACCGTAAGGTGCAAATGCAGATAACCTTTTCTATGGGCCTTGTGATCAGGTTGGTGTGCTATGTGCTGTAGTGCATGACAGGAGAGAAGCACTTGAAGTCAAATAGCAGTGTATGCTGGTAGCCCAAAAAGCCAACTGTACGCTGTGCATCAAAAGAAGTATGTTCAGCAGGTTGAGGGAAGGGATTCTTGGCTGTTGTGAGACCCCACCTGGAGTACTGCATTAAGCTCCGGTGTTACCCATACAAGGACTTGGACCTGCTTAAGTTATTCCAGAGGAGGCCACAGAATTGGTCAGAGGCTGGAGCACCTCTCTCATCAAGACAAGCTGAGAGCGTTGGAGCTACTCAGCCTGGAGAAGGCTCCAAGTGTAGACCTTAGAGCAGCCTTCCAATACCTAAAGGGACCTAGCAAGAAATCTGGAGAGGGACTTTTTACAAGGGTGCATGTAGTGACAGGACAAAGGGCAATGGCTTTAAAATGAAAGAGTTTCAGAGTAGTTATTAGGAAAAAAATCTCTGAGGGTGATGAAGTGCTGGCACAGGTTTCCCAGAGAAGCTGTAGCTGCCCCATCCCTGGCTGTGTTCAGGGCTGGGTTGGATAGGATCTTGAGCAACCCAGTCTACTGAAAGGTGTCCCTCGCTATGGCACAGGGTTGGAACTGGATGAGCTTTAAGGTCCCTTCCAACTCAAGCCATTGATGTTTCTGTGAAATAGTCGGTTTAAAATAGTTTGAATCTTAATACAATCCTGAATACTTTGTTGGCAACTATATAATATATAGTTACGTAATATATGTATAATACTGAGGTTTTAATCTTGTTAGGTAGGTAAACTGAGGTATCCAATTTTTGTTTTCTAATTCTAGAAAAAATTGAGTAAAGTCAATGACTGGCCTTGCTTTGCTGTGAGTCAATTGCTTGGGATGTTTATAGCTGGCACTAATAAATTCTCTTCTGTTACAGAAAATACCGTTTTTCAAACGCAACTGAATGCTTTAGTGTGAAACTGGATTTTGCTTTCTCTAGCTTTTAACTTCCAGTACAGACCTTTTGATCTACTCAGTAGTTTCAGTCTTTCTGTGTTTAAAAATTAGTTTTATAGAAACTAAACATTTTAGAACATTTGTTAGAAAAAATAAAAATCGTCAAAGATCTTTAGACTTGATAAAATGCTACAGACAGTATTACAAAACTTGGTAAATATGTTCTTTCTATCAGAAAAAACCCATGTTTTAATGTTGCGTTATTTTTATTTGTATTGTTAGTATTTCCTGGGTATACTTGCAGTGTAGAGGTTAGCATGTAGCTGACCAAAACATAATACCTAAAATCTGTCTTCACTGCCCTAGCCTTTCAAGCAGTGTAATTATGTTGCTTCCAAGTGATAAGCCAAGGCAATTTACAGATTACTGGAATGCTTGAAAACACTGACCTTTCAGGTCACTGTGAGCACTCCTATTATGCAGAGATTGCTGTGGCACTGTTGTAATGTGCTGGCCTGTCACATGCTGACTAACTTGCAGAAAGCTTTGATGCAGCTGTTTTAAAAATGCTTTTGCTGACTGATAGGCACTTAGGCTACTGACTGTGAACAAAGCTGGCTCTCATTCCATGCTTTTAGCCCCCATTTTCTATAACAACACTTCTCCCCTGCTGACTACACACACAGTTCTTATCTGGGCCCAATTGTCGACTTGTCTCTATTTAAATTGTATTCCTGTTAATTTTCACTTCAAAAAATAGTTGTGCATGTGAGAGATTTGGTTTATGCAGAGCTGCTGCAAACAATCAGCCTTGAAAAGTTGATGTGGCTTTAAAGAGTGGGTGGATTAGGGGGAGAAAAGAGTGTGTGTGACTGGGCAAAGCAGGGGAGGGAAGGGATTAAAAAACAGTGGTCCTTTATTGATGTTGACCAGTACAGTCGAGAGTAATTTTCTGAAATGCAGCATATATGAAGTGGAAGTTTGAAGTCTAAAGCATTTTCTTGAATTGGTGCAAAGACTGCAAGAAGCCAGTATTTCTTTTGAGTATGTGATGCTTAATGGGCATCATACTTGGTAACAATAATGCCAGTACTTTCTTCGGTGTTAAAAGCAGGACTAGAACATGAATAAAAATGAAACTGACTTGATTTTCTTTTTTTTTTTTTTATTTAGTCTGTTTAATTTTGTTGTGATCTCTTTGATTTTATTAGTAGCTGCTAGATCAGGTAGTGCCTGACTTGCAGGGATCATAGGAAGAGGCAAAAATAAGTCCAGAAGTATAAAATGTTTAATTCCATTAGTTTGACTAGAAGGTTACAAGGATAAGCTGTTTTTTGCTTGCTGGTGGGGACACTTAAAATCCATATTCTCACTGCAAATGAGGTGCTGGATGTTTGTGGGAAGTGGACGTCTGTACAGTAAGCAGCATAATAGACCATTACTCATGAAGAGCAAAGCTTACCGATTCACAACTTAACCTTTGACTCCAGGGAATGTATTTATGTTTAATATAATCTGTTGGTTACTTGTGTCTTGGATTTGAAGCCTGTGTGAGTTGAGTGTGTTTGAATAAAAATCCTTTATGTTTCTGTTCTGTTCTGCTGAGACATGGGAAATGATTGATACTGTATGTATTAATCGTGTATGATGTTTTCTACAATTCTAAGACTGAGCTGCTCTTGTGCAGCATAGCATCATTATCCCTTTGTGTGTAGGGAGTGTAACTACAGGTATTTGCCCGTTTTTACTGCATTTCTGGTATCTGCAAAATATGTACACCCTGCGCTTAAAATCTCTTGAAGCAATCTTTTGAATTGCTTTTGTTACTTGACTAAATAGTATCTAGTAACAGTGCAGTGAAACACTTGAAGTTCTAGAAGAATGTAGAGTATTTTTCCTTCTATAGCAGTGCAGTGAAGACCTCACAATGAGTGACGAATTCATAGCGGAAGACTAACTGAACAGTGTGATTCTGTAGTGAGTATTTTCTTACTATTTTGGATAAAAACGTCTGCACTCTTTGCAGTGATTGGTAGGGCAAGAATGTTTGTTTGTTGTATATAGTCAATATTTTTGTAGTTGCACCTTAGCTTCCATAGAGGGAAAAACATTTTCTGTGGCTCAGCTCAACATTTGTTAACCTGGGTCAGTTTACATGGCACAGTGAGGCACTTGTTGATAACATTAGAGTATCTTTTAGAGGGTTAAATTTCAAAATAAATGACTTTGGAAGATGAACCTACAAAAATCAGTTGAGAAGATGCAACTAAATCAATAAATGGATACAAGAAGTATAAATCTAGATGTCACTGCACTTAATTTTCTCTTAGAATTTGTGAGAACTAGCATGACTGTGAAGGTACAAATATTAAATCAGTCAAGCTTTGAAAGCACTCGTACAGTAAGTTTTCTTTTGCTGCTCCATTCTGCTTTTAACGTTAAAAGGCTGTACTACAACTGTCTTTGCTGGAAGTACTGTTTTATGTCTCATCTCCTCTTTGTGACTTTTTCACTCTGTTTTTTATCCTCACCTATTTAGTCTTCAGGATTTTTTTCCAAAGGATACTTTGGATTGAATGATTTCTCTGCAAACCATGGATAGTATTTTCCACTGAACTGACTCGTCGATCCCATTTGTTGCATGTACTGAAGCTAAACTCTTGAAGTTTCCTACTCATGTAGGA
This sequence comes from Neopsephotus bourkii, assembly GCF_033783945.1. NCBI lineage: Eukaryota > Metazoa > Chordata > Aves > Psittaciformes > Psittacidae > Neopsephotus > Neopsephotus bourkii. Next base: position 6,566,529 of record NW_026900826.1, read on the forward strand.
AAATATTTCTAAAAAAAAAAAAAACCCAAAACAACAAAACACAAACAAACAAACCCACAAACCAACCCCAAAAGATCCCCATAAAACTAGCCAATTTTGCATTTTGCACATCTGTAGGTGATTCAGTTGCTCCTTTCTTTCCCCAATATCTGGTTCTTGTTAACATTTAACCTGATAGTTTTTTGGGGGCAACAGTTGAATGAACTGTAGCTATAACCTAAAATAAACAGGTAATTGGCCAAAATTACACAGGCATTTCAGCTGTTAACCAAGAGCTTATCCAGTTACTTCTTCAGCTGGTTGGATAAAGAGCTAGAATGTCATTCATGCTTTTTCATTGCAAAAAATGTGCTGAGTAAATGAAAAAGACATCTGCCCATTAAGCACAGATGGGAAATACTTGCTAAGAGGTGGGTTTAATGGGTAGCATGTCTGAGTAGTTATGTATAGAATTCTATTTTTAGTCTTTTTGTTTTCAAAGCTTTCTGAAATATTCAGTGTGCTTGTCATTGTCACCATAGCTTGGCTAGCAATAATCAAAGTAATGGTTACCTAGGGAGAAAGCAGCTTCTCATAAGTCTAAGCCTGTAGCCTCCCTGTTTGCATTAGTTATTGCATAGTTCATTCTTATTTCAGAGTTGCACTGAAGCCATGACATCCACTTCTAATTTATAGACATGTGTTCATGTAGTGATTAGTTTTGGTTTCTTCACTTAATCAGTCTTATCTGTGCAAATCAGAACAACATACTGGAACATAAGTCATTCTTTTCGTTTGTGTGTTTCTAAAAGTTGTCAAATTGACTGCTATAGAAGACAATTTCAGTGATGTGTGTTTGTACTAGCTACTTAAATTGATAGCTGCATAGGCTGAAAATGAAAGTAGCTCCTTAGGCCTGTATAGATAGGGAGACCATCAGCAGTTTACCTGTAATGGCAGTTTTCCTAAAAATGTAGCAATGTTCTGCTCTTCATTGTGCCAGCAGAAAGCTTCTAATATTGGTTACAGTGCTGCTATATCTAGTTTTTCCTTTTCAGATGTTCTCGGTGTCAAACTGCCGCCTGTATTCACTGGGTTTTGCTTGTAGCTTTAATACCTCAGTAATTTCTCTCACACATCCTCCCCCCCGTCTTGTGCGTTCTTTTAGGATGTGCAAACCTACTTCCTCAATTTTGAGGACAGGTCCGTGAAGGTAACTAAAGCTTTTTTGAGCATTACTTTTGGTCACGTTGGATACTTTTTCTTGGACTGATACAAAAGGCTTATACTAAATGTTATTTTAATTTGTGCTGGAGTAGCCTAATTTTGTTGGTGAGGGAAGAGTCCCTTAAAACATGTTATGGAAGAACAGCAAAGTGAGACCACTGAAGAGCAAAAATGCGTTTCAGTTCAGTCAACTGTAACTTTTTATCAGGCTTGTTTAGGCTGACTTCCAAGTGCAAGCTTCAGATACAATTGTGAGTGTTTCAGTGCTTATCACTTGCTTACATGAGAAGCTCAGATTTCATCTTGGAAAAAGTGTGTACCCTGTTCTTGTAACAGCAGAAAAAATTCAGTCTTGAAAATGTGGTTATATTGTATTATAAACACTAAGAAAAGTAAATCTAAAATACTGCTTTTGAAAACTATTTAAGGCTAATGCTTGCATATAATTATGCATGCGATGATGTCTACTATGTGAGTATGTCGGACTGTAGATTATTTGAAATAATGATATTAAGATGTCGTACATATAATGTTCTTCAACAGCATTCCTTCCAGTTAGGAGGAAGAAGTTAAACCTGGCAGAAACTTTACACTTGCCTGAAGCGTTGAAGTGCTGTTGGTCTCAATATTGAAGTAAATTAAATATTCTCATCAATGATCTGCATTATTGATATGGCATTGTATGAGTTGGTTTTGGTCTTTTGAGAGTAAATATGGCTTGGGAGCACTGACTCTTAGGAGAAGGCTGTGGGGAGACCATGCAGCACCCTTCTGAAAGGGGCCTACAGGGGTACCAGAAGAGGACTCTTCATCAGGGACTGTAGCAATAGGACAAGGGGTAATGGGTTCAAGCTTTAACAGGGGAGATTTAGGTCAGATATAAGAAAGAAATTCTTTACTGTGAGGGTGGTAAAGCACTGGAACAGGTTGCCCAAAGAAGTGGTAAATGCTTCATCCCTGGCAGTGTTGAAGGCCAGGTTGGACAGAGCTTTGGGCAACGTGGTCTAGTGTGAGGCATCCCTGCCTATGTCAGGGGGGTTGAAACTAGATGATCTTCTGACCCTAACTGTCCTGTGGTTCTGTGACAGTGTACTGTCAAGGAAAAAAAATTACACCAGCATGATCATGTGTATACGCAGGCTGATAGTTGGCACATGTTAATGGAATTGTAGAGCCATAGAATCGTAGAGTGTGGTACAGAACCCAAAGAAGAAGTTTTGCTTTTGAAAGGACTCAAGTTTAGCCGTGAAATTCAATTGCAACATTTTAATGTGCACCTTCCCCTTCAAGAGTTGTCTGAAGTAGGGTGAGGGTGTGGGATGTGGAAGTGCTTCTGCTGTTGATTGCTGCTTTTTTATGTATTTATTTTTAAATATTGGAATTACATGCAGAGGGGAAGAACACAGCTAAGTGGGATTTCTGCTGTCTTTCTTCTTGCTTCTTTTTGAACTCTTCAAGCCAGTGTCCTCTCCTGTCAGTTAAAGCCTTAACTTGCTTTAGAATGTGAAGCTTGAAGAGGCAAGATAAACAGATAAAGATGTCAAAATGTACACCAGATACTGCCACTGCTTTGTAATCTTTTGTAATTTTCTTAGACTACATTATGTTAAGAATGTAGAAGTTCAATGGAGCTGCTTTCTGTACCAAAAAGCGTGCTGGAGTAATAAAGGGATGAGGTTAAAGTTGTGTTAACAAGTGGATTTTCAGTTTGCAAACTTAAATGTCAGGTTGGCTCTTGCAGATTGTTAAGTCTAAGTTCAATGGGAACAGCTTTCAAAAATGGAAAGTTTGCACTTGTTTGTGAGCTTTGGGTTTGCAAAGAATCTGTTTTTAAATACGGTTTCATGTAGTTAGAAGATGCAGTTCTGGTAGAAGCATGGTGCATATTTTAAAATAGACCAGATAATTTCTGCCTACATAGTTTTCTCATCTATTTGAGAGTGTGGATTCTAGAATGGTGATGGACATGATGCAGTTTTGGTAAAGAATATAATCCTGTGTTCTTGATATGCTTGAAACTGTGGGAAGAGAAGTTTATGTCATGTGGTTAAAGCTGCTGGTGAGGCACTTTGTTCCACTTAAAGGAGTTTATTTTTAATTGCTGATGTAAATACAGACATAGCTTTGTGACCCTTTTTAAGGTTAACCTTAGGCTTTTTGGTTATGGTGCTTTTTTCCTTTGGTGGAACTTGCTTTTAGTTTTACTTTGTCACCCTGAATGTTCTACTGGTGAAGCAGGTGAAGTTTAAACTGCAGAAGAAAGGCCTTCAAGCTGTTAAACCTGGAAGATGTTAATTTTTGGCAATTCTTTACAAATATTTCTAAATTTGATAATTTTTTACATAAAAATGAAGTTCTGGTTCACCTGCAGTGGTCAGATAATTCTAAGTCTACTAAATGGCTCTTCATGTGAAGTAGGTGTTTTAGCAGTTTTGAAGTGCATTGTTGTGCTTTGTATGCATAAATGTAACATGCTGCTAAGGGAGTTTTCTTCTGGTTAACAGTTAATCAGCTCTTCTGCATCTCTGTTAATTCCCTTTCCCTTCCTCTGCTTTGATGTTGCAAACAGGAAAGGAAAAATCTTAACTGTAGCTCTGTTGGATGGGAAAAAGCATGATGGTTATGTACATATGGAAACCTACAGAGTTTAATTTGAAGTCTGTGTAAAACTTCTTGTCCAGTAATTACTCTGTCGTTTTGTTCTAGTGACTGCAGCCAGTGTCTCTTTTACCCTGGCTTCAGAAGGGGAGAGAGGGAGGGTGTCGTCTCCTGGCTCAGTGAGAAATGGCCAGAGTACTTCTTCAGCCTAAGATTCATAGGAGTTCAGAGTTACCTGTTGTGGGGTAGGGGTGCAGTTTACAAAAGAGAAAGCCCCCAAACCCCAGGACATGCTGTTTTTAAAAAAGGCCTGCTTTTTTTAGCTTAAATTTAATATATGGTGATTTGCATTCAACTTCTTTTAAGACGTCTGCAAATCGGTAAAAGTTGTGAACCACTGGTATAGAGAAAGGCAGTGGTGGGATTGTTGCCAACAGGACATCAGAGGATTGTAATCAGGGCAGCTGTTGGTGCTGGCGGTATCTCAGGTCTGCTTTACAATGGAAGTAAAAAGATGTTTCTGGCTCATTTTGGGTGCAGGGGCATTCCTGTTGATGCTGTCTGTCCTTTTAAGGGAAGGGAAAGAAGTGTGGATATGTCTTACTGGTTCTTCCTTGCTTGCCGATTCTTCTGGAGCTGATGTTGGCCATGGCTCCTGAAGAGAAGGAAGCAGATTACTTAAAGGGAAAGGATAATAAATTAGATGGTAGAAAAACATGCGCATCTTTCATAAAACATGTTTGTTAAGCCTCACTTGGGAGGCAGTGAATCTTCTTTTGCTTTCTGAAACAAAGCGTCCATATCCTTCAGATATCTTATAGCTAGGATTAAGCTTAAATAAAAGAAGTCCTACTCTGTAACTGGCAATTGTTTGTTACACACTATAAAGCAGCTAGGGCTGTGAAAGTGATTGCATGTGTGGTGTTATATGTGCTTCTACATTCATAGTCAATATAACCCACCAGAGAAGACTCGTATTTGTTAGCTGCTTTTCTTGCCTGTTCCTTTTCCATCTCAAAAAAGCTATCACCAATGCCAGACTGAAGTTTTGATTCAGTTCAGGGCAGCTTTGCAAGTAAGAGACACTGCCCTGAGCATAAGAGTAGCCTCAAGGTTAGGCTTTGGGTGCTCCTTAACCCTTTGTATATTCGAGCAGGAGCCTGAAGGCTGCTGTTTCTCAAAAAAAAAAAAAAGCTGGTTTATGCCTTACAGTCGTTCTGACAGAGTTTGCTTAGAGTCCTCTGGTGCTGCGTCTTGACTCTGCATCGCTGTTGGACACCTGCCTAGTTGGTACAAGCAACTTAATGAAACAACCCGCCTTTTTTTCTTGGACCCCATTCTCCCCTTTCCAGCACTCCTTTGAAACTGAACTTTAACAATCACCTCACTTTTTCTTATTTTAGTGGATAATTTTAATCAATTTATATAATATAGACGCAAACCAAAAGGGTGCAAAGGACTGATGAAAATGAAACAGTTAAATGAGCTGTAGGAATATGCTCCTTGGGATTTGGGAGTTCATCTGTAGGTCTGTGAACTACTGAATGCTGTGTAATGGCTTGGCATAAAACAGGAAAGGACTCATCTCATCTCCTCTCCTGTACTGTATTGTTCAGAATTTAAATACTGGTAGTATTGACTAATATTTTTTATATGTCGGTTTGGATTTTTTTTTCATTCTGCATCTTCAATTGAAAATATTGCCTGGTTTGAGTTAGTTTTATATTACTCAGTTTTATAACTGGATTCAAGGGCAATTGTTGCATGCTAATTGTTTTTTCTTCATCACTTAGTTAATGTGTTAGCTTTAGAAAGGAAGTTTTTCAGGAAGAAAATCCTGGAGCACTCTCATGTTGTGCATATAAATAGGGAGACTAATTATTTTGAAGTGAAATGTCAAAGCATACTAAATTGTGCCTTCTTAAACAGATGCCTCTTTCCCCTCTTCAATGTGTATGTTTTGGAAAGCGAGGTAAAGTACTTCATTTTCATGGTCAAGTAATAGAAAACTAGTATGTTATATAAAGTAACTAGTATGTTATATAAAGTAATAGAAGCATTCTTAATAGGATGGGGATTGTCTTTTTTGCTGAGGAAAAATGTTTTCTCCACTTCCCAGGGTAAAAAAGTTCAGAAATGTTTTCCTTGCTGGTAGCTGAATAATCCTTTCAGACGCACTAACATTAATCACTACTGTAGCATTTGTTACCTTGGCCTCCTGTCCAAACCTAACCTTGCCTCTGACCAGGAGGATATTGCAATGCTGCTATAATTCTCATTTCCTCAGTTGTTTGCATTACTTCTTCTCTCAACTTACTAACACTGCACTTTAGAAAACAACAAAGACCTTGTGTTCAGTTACACACTTTTTACACCAAACTCTGTTGTTATTGACCCCTTACTCTGAAGTTATTAATACCTTTCTAACCAAAGTCACTCTTCGAAAAGAGCTGTAATATCTAACATTTTTCACCATCTCCTCCTCTTCAAGCTCTTTTGTTTTTGTATCCTTTTAATTTATTTCCTTTGAATGTGTAAAGTTGATGTGAGCTTAAGAGTTGTGATGTGCTCTGCAGATGTGCTAGCAGCTATATGACTGCTAAAACTGCATCTTCTTAACTGATAGTTACACAAATTGGGAGTGGGGAGAAATGCCACCTCTATATGAGTGGTTGTTCAGGGTAGGGAAAGACAAACACAGAAATTCTTAATAAAAGTGGTTGGTTGAGATTCAGAGGAAGAAATTTTGTACCTGTAAAAAGAAAAAAATAAATCTTACTACACAAAGGGATGTATTTATTCATACTGAGATTCGGTGCGTGTGTGTGTGTGTAGGTATCGGGGGAAAAAGCCCTTTGGAACTGTGCAACTGCAAAAGTAGTTTGTCATCCGTCCATCTTGACCAGGCAAAAGGCACCATTTACTGGGTTGGAGTACCTGCATTTAAAATCTTAATGTTGGGATTTGGTAAATTAACCATGAAATGGTTGTGGCTGTATAGGCTGTAAAAAACCAACAGAAAACAGACAACGCTTCCCACCCCTGAAAAAAAACGACTTTCCAATGCTCCCCCCCGCCCCCCAAATCTGAAATGAAACAACTTGCAAAATCAACCGTACAAAAAAAAACCCAAACACCAGACATTTTAAGGAGATATTAACCTATGTGTGCTGTTGTTTTCTTGTCAAGCTGGAAGATAGCAAGGCCGTAACTCTGCATCTGTACTTGGCTGTCATACAAGGCTCTTAAAAACGTATTTGGTCTGATTGAAACTTAAAAGCTTTGAGTAGCATCTTGGGGAAAATCAGTCCTGCTCTGTTCTAGTGGGATGGTATTTGACTATCCTGGGCTCTTGTTTGACAGAGCTTTAGCATATAATCTAAAAGTGGTACGGTGCAGTGCTTGGTAACTAGGTTATGATTTTCTCAATTAGAAACGATGTAAGAGACATTCTGACTTACTGAGGTACTTGGAAGCTTTTGTTGTTGCTCTTCACGTTGGTAGTTTTTTTGGTGGCCATTTCTTAAACTTGTGAGTGTTTTGGCTTTAAAAAATAATGGTCACATACATGAGGTTTCTTATATAAAACTAATACAGTATGATTATGCTTCATGTGGGTACTGATGCTGTGCTGCTCTTCTCCACAGAGGGGGGGAAAAAGACCCATAGTTGCAGAATTCAGCTAATGTTCTTAACTAAGTGATAAACACCAAGCTGCATCTGTGAGCAGGGATGGAGACTGGCTGCATTTGGGTGACTGGCTTTGGTTTCAGGAATATGCTGTAAATGACTTGCATAGAATCACAGATTTAAAGTTGGGACTCCAGAGATCAGCTAGCCCAGCCCTCTGCTCAAACCAGTTCTCACTATAGCTGTTCTGTACAGCAGGTACGGAACAGCAAGGCCAGAACGGAGCTCTGGAGATCATCTACTCCAGCTCCATGCTTAAAGTAGGTTCAGCAACAGCAGGTTGCTTGGGTTATTGTCTGGTTGAGGCTTGGATACCTCTAAGGATGGAAATTCCACAGCTTCCCTGGCCAGCCTGCCCCTGTGGTTTTAAAACAAAGCAGCGAGGCAGGTAATGCGTAATTGGAATTTGGCATTCCAAGTTGTCAATTGCTGTGAAACTGTGATCACAGCTGTGTATGCTTAATGAACTTCACTTGTATGCTTCACTGTAGCTTATTTTACTGTGATATGAGGCTGGAGTTTGAGCTTTTACATTAACAGGGCTGGGTTACAAGCTGTGCCACTAGCAGCAACTGTCAGTGGGGTTGAGATGAACTGATGGGGAACAGATGCGTGTAGAAAGGACCATATACATAAGTGCAGCATTCATAAGCATAATATGGGGGAGAAGGGTGTATTTGAGGGTGTAAACTAGTATGAAGGCAGCATGTGCTGCTTAAGCAGTTACTTATGCTAAAATAAGTGCTTTTCAAGTTGCACCCTGACATATAAGGAATTAAAATATTACATCTGGTTTCTTAAAGTTGGTGTTTTTTTTGTTTTTTTTGGGTTTTTTTGAATCATGGAAAAAATATCTGGGCTAATGTTCATGTTTAAATAAAGAGAAATACTTTCAATTACATATTAAAACCTAAACTCTAATTCTGGAATCTCTAAATCCTAATAATACCGACCTGGGACAGTGTGGTAGAGACTTAAACCAAAGTAAAACAAAAAGCAAACTGCAAGCTACCTGTGCTTCCTTTTGGCAACTTTACCGAGGGGTGGGGGGATTAGGGTGTGTGATGGGATGATGGTGAACATGGGAACACACAGTTTACCACTTTGCTTTTTAGCCTCTCTGTTCTGTTGTGAGTTTTGTTCTGTTTTGCTAGCATACTGGCCTGGAGTCGTGATCTGTGAAATGCTGCTTGCCAGCACTTTGAGTTTGTGATCCTGCATGATTTCATTGCCAGCTGGAAAGCAGAATGGAAAGAAGCAAAACAGACAAGGATCCCAAATTCTAAAACACAGTTTCCCACGCCATAGAGATCATGACACTCTTAAGCTTTGCTTAGCTGCTGACTGGTACTGTTACTGTAGTGTGAGTGGTACTCTTCATCTGAAGTAACTTGACCTAAGATCATTTGAGATGTATATGTGTTTGGGTCTCAAATTCTGGTTTGTTTTGCCATCTTACTCTGAAGTGTCAGCCTTCTGCTGTTCAGGGATATGATATTCACTACTGTATCGTAAACACTTCTAAAAATACTCAGATTTAACTGCATCTATAATTCAATATTTAATTATTTCACTAAAATGTAATAGTCCCTCAAATTTCTGCATTCTGTTCTTGATCAGTGTTTTTTTGGAAGGAAGGTCTACTGGTTTTTGCATTAAGCAGTAGCAAAACCAACAAAGGTTTAATGATGCCAGGAGATCAGAGAGTTGTCTGTGATACGTGAGGCTTGGACTTGAGAGACCATTCTGGAAAAGTAAGTCTTCCTGAAAAAGAAGTTGGCTGTTTTGTTTTGTTTTTCAGTTTGGAGAGAATATTGCCCAGAAGTCGGTGTCTGAGCAAAAATGTCATGCACAAAAATTCCTCAGGAAAACTAACAGAAGGGACATATATATGCATGTGTGTGTGGTATTTTTGTTAAAAATACAGTAAGTAATCTTGGGAATCTTAGATCAGGAAGCAGTGGAAATTGTACTTAGTAAGCTAGTATTTCATGGAGTTTCATGTGGTTCTGGAAGCATAGGGAGAATTGAGCAGAATGGTGAAAGAACCTAGCTATTACTGAAAATATGCATATATATATATAAACCTAGTTCTAGTTTTTCTTCTCAAGGTTGTTATTCATGATGCAAAGATGCCTTCTGTTGTCCAAGCAGTAGGTGTGTACTAGTAGAGACTTTCTGCCTATACATTGATCTAAGTAAGTGCCGAGAAGTCTGTATGTGTTTTGTTGGTTTTCATTGGTTGATGGTGATGGTGGTTTGTTTTTTTGGTTTTGTTTTTTGTTTCTCTTTTTTTTAAACTTGCATTGCATGTTGTCACCTGAAGACTTGTTTTAATAATGGTGTCTCTTAATACAGGCTTTTCATGAGGCGACCTGTTGAATGTAGACAAGTGTTGGGGAGGACTGGAATTCTTGACTAGAGCTTGGGACCTGTGCAGTGTGAGAAATAGAAAAAAGGAGTGATGCACACTGCAGAACTTTAAGGTGTTTAGTACATCTGTTTGAGAGAATAATGTTAGCATTTCTGTATCCAAAATAAATGGTCGATGTTGCTTCCATGATGTGCATTTAGACAGAAGGTGAAATTGATGACTGGTTTCTCAGTTTCAGTAATGAATGAGTTTTGTGGAGGGTTTGTTGGTGTGGTTTTATTTGTTGTTGTCTATTTGTTTGTTGGTGGGGTTTATTTTTTTTTTTGGGTTGTTTTTTTTTCTTTCATATAATCAAGGTCTCCCAAGAAGATGCTTTAGTGGATGTTTCTGCTCCATTTAGCATTCATGTGTAAAAGAGATAATCAAATAGCATCAGGTGCATGTTGTTTGTCTTTGCAGCAGTCCCTGAGCTGTTCTGTCTGATCTCTTAGTCTGTCTTTCCTCAAAAATACATTTAGGGTAACAGTTTTCCCTGCTTGTAAAAGTCAAGGATATCAGCTGCTTGCAACGTCTAGTACAGAGACACCCCAGTTCTGAATGCAAACACCCATTTTTTGCAGTGTGCATATTGCTGTGTTTTCCCTACCTTGGAGTACCCTCCTTTCTGGCTACACTTGCTGTAGTAGTTGGCTTCCGGTGTTTGAAATAGCTCAAGTATCTCTTAAGGTGCTCTGTAGAGTAAATGTGGTGCATTGCATATGTTATATAAAAACTCTGTAAGATAAAGCTCTCAGTTGATAAAATCAATCTTACAGTAGGATTCTGTCTTCATTGCACTAATTGCAGAGGAACAGCTGTTAAGTAATTTTTCGGGGTTTTTTGTTGATTTTTTTTCTGTGAGCTGAAGGCTTTTGTTACAAGAGAGTTGGAGAAAAGCTGTTGGAATTTTAAGGTGTCTGTAGTTTAATTAGGCAGTGAGAAAGGGGAATATCTGTAGGAACTCATCTTGGTTGGTGTTGGAAGCAGCAGTGCTCCCCCTGAGTGCTAAAAGATGGGGGGAGGGGGGAATTGTCTCTTCATTCCCTGCTCTGGGCTGGCTGAGGAAGATTGTTTTCTTTTCTGAACTTCCTCAGGAAGCTGTTTGTTTTGGATATTGACTTTGATTTATTTTTTTTTTTTTTTTTTATTTTTTTAATGAATGCTAAATATCATCCTCAAGATGCCCAACAAACCTGCAGAAATTCTTGTGACAGTTGCAAATACTAGTTTTTGCATTAAGCACTTTCAATTCTTGTTCCCATAAGTGCAATCAAAGTGGGATTTTTGCGTTTTAACCTTTAAAACTTTTAAGTTAAGTTGCATCCCACTGCTGGTGTGGGCTTCCAAAGAATAATTGAGAATTAATTATAGAAGCCAATTATAAATGCAGCAAGATAAATAAGGTGTATGAATGTCTGCTGTGTCTTTCTGAGGAGACCAACACTAAATCTAAACTTAGTTCCTTCTTTTGATACAGCCCCTTACCAGTTCTATTTTATCTTTTTTTCATATCTTGAATAAGCTATTTCTTAAAGTTGTTGTGATTTTTATCAAGACAGATAGGAATGTTGTGAGACATTGGTATTTTATTGGAAGTAAGGAGTGCGCAAAAGCTGCAACATGAGGCTGCACACTTGGGAGCAAAGGTAGTGTTCTTTATGTAGTTAAGTTTGTACTCTGGTGGTTCGGGTTTTTGTAGTTTGCCTGTTGTGGTTGAAAGGGTTAGAGCAGAGGCTTGCATCTGTCACAGATAGGTAGCTTCCCTCTCTATTGTATTTTGTGGAGAATAGAAACAATATGCCCCCTGAGGTAGCAGAAGCAGTTGCTTCATTTTATTGTCTGCAGTACAGCTGTCAATGCTGATCTGCAAAATCAGGTTTGTAAAGATACAAAAAGTATGTTACTTCTTTCCATGGTACACTCTTTCATTGGCCAGAGGAAGGCCTTGAAAATCTGCCTGTTCCAAGTTAGATACCTAAATATGATTTTCTCTGGGAATGTATTAATCTCACTGCCCTTAGTGGGAAAACAAAACCAAGAAGCAGCTTGCAAACACATCCTTTTGCCATATACAGAGCTGGGAATGCTACAAATTGTCTGTATAATGATGTTTAACATGAGCTTAAGAAAACTCTTGAAGCAGAAACATAAATTTTTATTCTTTTTTTTTTCCAACACTAAAGTCACGATACCATTATTCTCTTTCTGTTATTTTTATATGTGTAAAGAACCATACATAATAGTATCTGGAGTTTGCAACGTTCCAAATGCTGTCAGTTCTTCACTTGCATTTCAAAGATACTTAATGGTCTCTGCTCAGTTACTGTAACCCTAAACGGTATCATCTTAGTATTCTCACACATTCCTAGTTTCTGAGGTATTAGGCTGTATGTATTTCTCAGTTCCTGCTGAGTCATCTTGATTCCCCCTAAATCAGTGGTGAGTGACCTTATTTGGGATAGCAAGCTTGGCACCAGCAGTCAGCGGGGCTCTGGCACTAACACTGCAGACCTACTCTGTCCATACCCCTTAATTACAAGTAGTGTCTGCCATTTCCAAAGATTTTGGAATTAAGTCCTTACAAGATTCCTGAAATTCAAAGGTTGCATGAAAAGTAGAGCACTTTGTGAGCATGGTCTAAGAGCAACACCATAGCAGGGACCTCGGCTGATGGTGGTGCAAACTAGCTCCTCAGCCTCCATTGTTAATACTTAGTAGGGCCAGTACCTTCACATGTCTTCATCAGACTTTGTCTTGTGAGTGATGCAGTTCTTTACAGATGAGGAACCAACATAAGCAGTCTGTGTCAAAGCCAACAACTTACTTCAGGCTGCTTTTGAACTGTTTTCACTGTTCTTGATTGGTGTTTGGGCATGCGGAAAGAATGAAAATAGCATGCCACTTGGTTGTCTGTTTAGCTAATGGATATTTGAAGTTTCCAAGTCTTGTGAATTTGAAATGAACATGTTCGTAAAAATCTAGGGGAGGTAATAGCAGTAGATAAGTGGAGGAGGTAGTGTGAACAAGAAAATAGAGAAGAACAGGCAAAGAATGTGGAAAGACTGAGTTTCTGCAGAAAGGGAAAAGCCATTAAAAATGGCAGGCAGGGATTGAGGAATGAACACCCTGGTCAGTTTTAGGAAGAGATTATGCAAGTGGTTTTTGTGTGTTTGTCTTGGTGTTTTGTGAGGTAGTAAGTCTTCTCACTGTTCTTTAAGGCATGTTATGTAGGTCACTTCCCTTTTCTTAGTCATTGCTTAGCTGTTTTTGTTATCTCATCCTACTCCAACTCTGAGATCACAAGCTCTCTCAGATCCAGTGGGAGGAGTGCTTAGCTGGTTAAACTGTGTTTTATCAGGCTTTGCCATACTCAGGACCAGTTGGTGTGTTTGCACCATTCCCTGTGTACTGAGTCAACAGTGAGGAACAAGAACTTGGAAGCATTGAAATCTGGTACTTGGTTAGCCAGGCAGCTCAAAACTGTGCCGTGCAAAAGTGCCTTTCACTGCTGATGGAGTATTGTACCTGGGTGGCATTGCCAGAACAAATGCAGTAAGTGAGCCAGTCGGATTAACTTGTTGATAATCTCAGATAGAAATGAGATGATGTATTTCAATAAAAATGTGAACTGCAGTTTTTCGCAGTCTTTTAGATTGATGTTGCTTTTTTTGAATAGGAGCTGCTTAGAGTTCTTTCTTTCAGAGGTTCACTTGCAGAGATAATTCTTCACTTGTTGACGAGATGTTCAGACTGAGAAGTTCTTGCCAAAAATAAGACAGAATGAGAGCATCAGAAATAGGGAAGAAAATCAGTATTCATTAACTGTTTTTAGCAAGCTAAACATTCTGTTTTGTTTCAGAGATGGCTCTGTGTAAATCATTACTGTTTTAATATATATATGGTCTACTTCTAAAAAGCTGGAGAGAAATAATCTAATTCTGGGGTGGAGTTGAACCAATTTGTAATGCAAAGGAGTAACATTTGGTATTGAATGGAGGGGAATAAAAGCTGCTTCAATGAAGTATAACCCAATTAAGTTGCATCAACACTTCCAGCAGAAGCAAATCCTGAAAAAGAAATTAGCAGTAATGTAGCACATTGGGGCCACAAGAAGAACTCGCTATTTAAACCTGGTTGCAAATTCTGTTGTTACAAAATTGGATCAAGATTTCGGAGCTATTGATTGTGAGAGTAGCACTCCAGCTGCTGTTCCCTGTTAAGAGTACAGGACTGGATTAAAAGTTAGGAGTACTTTTTGTTGTAGTGGCTGAGTTACAGTAACTGAAACAAGGGTAGACTTAAACACAACGCTCTCGCCTTGTTTCTGTTGAGATTGAGATGCTTGTGTTCTGTTTCTGTTCATTAGTTAGTGTATTGCTTGCGAGAGTGGAGAGTAAGGAGCAAAACACTGGGAACTCCCTCTGGAAAGGTAAAAAATGTACAGTACTAGAGTGGGAGACTTCATGCTGTTTGCTTTGTATTTTCTGCTGCCTTTCTGCCCATTTTCAAGCCTTTGGCTCTGCTAGTTTTCCTTCCTCAAGCCATCTTGTCCTTTCCAGTGTTTGCTTGTGGTGGCACATTAGGTAGTGCAAATGTCTGCTCTTTGAAGCAGAAATGTAAGTATGTAAATATTGTCATAATGTTACTGTTTAATTCAGTTCCCTTAAAGAGGGCCATGTTTATTTCTTCAGTGCTACTGTGCACCAAAGAAATTAGCCTGTTCTAAACTGTGGAGTCTGTTAAATGTGACCTGTGTGCATTATACAGTAGCACAGGTACTGCAAACTATAGCTGGGCGTCCATGAATTAGTGGTATTCTGTGTACAGCTAGAACACGCAAAAAGAGTATGTTCACAAAAGTATGAAGTATGTAAGTTAGAACATAAATACAACTGATCACAGTGGAAAACGGAAAGTGGGCTTTGGACCAACTTCATTTACTTAATCCACTTACTGAGCAAGCAAGAGAGCCTACATCGCCAATTGTTCTTGTAGTCCTTCCCTTTAAACTTCTTTATAACTTCAAGTTCTGAAATACATAACGGTTAGAAATCTACTTTGCTTATTATTACCCTTGCCCCACTTCCCTGGGAGCACGGGAAGTTCAGATGTGACATACAAAGACAGGAAATGTGTAACGAATGAGCTAGCCCTACTTCTCTGTAGCTATTCAACATGAATATTAATGTTACTTTTGAGTGTAAGTTTCTGTGGTATTATACAGTTTTTTAGTATAGTGATTGTCAGTGAGTCTAATTTTTGGGTTCTTTTTTCTCCTTAGAGCACAACAATGGAAGAAACAGCTATATGGGAACAACACACAGTGACTCTTCACAGGGTAAGTTCATACAATTGGTTGTGTCTGCCTAATGCAGGATACTGGTGACTTTTGAAAACAATAGGAAAAAGCCAGGTGTCAGGAAGTAAAAGAAAAGGAAACTCATATTTCTTTGTTTAAATTTAGAAGTGTTGTAAAAGCTCCATGTGATAGTACTTTATTTCTTTGTTGGATTTCAGAGATGAGTCTGCCAGCAAATAACCATGGCAGAAACAAAGCTTTAGATTACTTCTGTATGTAAGTGAAAGTAGTTAGAAATCTAAGTGTTCATTAATGATTGTGCTGTAGTTTGTAGTTAAATGTTGTAAAACTTTATTTGCAGGGGCATAAAACAATGTAACTAAGTATAATTAAACATGTTTAAAATTGCCTTATTTTCTTGCTCCTTTCTTAAAGTGACTGAAAATAGCGGGTTTGGGTGGCCAGAATGTGCACCTTTGACAAAGGAATGTTTATGGGATGTCAGTGAATAGGAAGACAGCTTTTACATTTAGGTTGACTCTTCCCTTACTTGAGTTACTCTTACCAAATTGATTTCTGATGTAGCTATTTTGAGGCTGTACAAGAGACACAGTAAGGAGTGGGTTGCTTAAGGAAAGTCTTTCTGTTGATTCTTTTGAGTTTAATGTTGATTCAGAATAATCATAGAGAGCTTGCCCTCAAGAGTGGTTACACTCAGCTTGACCAGAAGGCTTTCTGTCAAAGTACCCTGTCTTTAACTGCAACCACATGTAGAAGGAAAAGTACGAGTAAAACCAAAAATGTGTAGTCATAGTTATCTAGGCTACTTTTAAAGCTTCCAGTGATTTTTAGGTCAACAAGTTATTGCGCAAGAAGTATTATTTCTGTATGTAATTGCCTTTCACGTTTTCTTCTTGAAGCTGTCCAGTCATCCCTGGAGCCTTTGTAAACTTAAAAGTTTTTTGCTCATGTTACTCATTAAATCAGTACTGTCTTACACTCAAAAAAAGTTACTTCAGTGAAACTTGAAAATGACGTGTTCAGTCAGTGAGCCAAAGGAATGAGATGCTGCAATATGGTGTTACCACAAGCAAATTGTGGAATAATAGATAGGAATTAGAAATCACATCTTTGCACATAGTCAGATGTCTTTGTATAGTATATGAGTGAAGAGTGTGGTTTGATTATGGTTTCAGTTTTGAGACTTCATGTGCCAAACTTCTGCCAACTGTACTGGTTTAACTGTTTTGTTATTTGTGTAGGTATCCTTCATTTGGATGTTGAAAGCTGATGGCATGTACTGTTAATAATTTGATAGTATTAATTTAGCCAATTAAAACCAAACAATGAATGTTTTTCATCCGCCAGATAACAAAACCAAAATTCTTATAATATTGTGAAGCAAACTGGTGCTTAGAATTTATCCTTAGCACTGGGAAGAAGATTTAGGAGAGCAACTGCAGATTTGTTTGTGGGGCTTTTGAGTTTGCTTTTTATTTGTGACATTCTTGTAGTGTTAGGTTATTGAGTAAATGAGATGACTCCATTTTAGTTGGAAGGAGCCAAATGCATCCAGATCTCAGTTATCCTCAAAGATGTCTAAAAGGTACAGAATTGGAATAGACTTGAAATGCCACTCTGAGTGATTGTGGAATATTTTTTGTGTGAGTTTATCTTTTTGACTTGGCTGAGCTACAGAACTGCTATAGAGCTTCTACTGTCAGCCACAGAAAGAACATTCTGAAGAATGGAACTCACTTTCTAGTGAGGCACGCTAAATTGTCCCTCTGATTTTGGCTTAGCTGAGGTCAGTAAGAGGGCTATGTATGATGGAATTAAGATACTTAACATGTGCTGAATTTCTATGGGATAGATGCAAGTCAGGCTTCCCATTACGGGCTTCCTGTTTTATTGATACACCTGCAAAGCTTTTTTTACCAAACCTTTTTGTTCCTTTTTGTCAATATTTGCGTTCAGAAATGAAGTTAGACAAGTAATTGGAAGATGAGGTCCGGTATAAATTTGCATAAACCCTTAGTAAGTGCCCCGGGAAAAGCAGACAAGTCCAGAGTTGGTGTCAGTCTAGATTAGTTCGTGTCTCTTCATAATGGCAAGAAGATCTATTGTCCCTCCAAGTGTCCCAAAGAAACTATGTAGGAACCAGGGTATCTTCCATGGTATTTGATCAAAATTGTTTAATGAGTAAGGGCCACTAACATCTATTGGCACGAACAGCCTTAAAAACAGAGAGGGAACGCAAGTAGTTTGTTGAGTGCTCTGTGTGCGTTATCAAAGTTTCGTAGAATATTCTGAACTATGTTTATTCCTGTTTTGAGACTTATCTCTATCCTGTAGGTAATCCCAGCACTGACATTTTTACTTTGTTTTAAGACTGTGCTGTTGTCTACTATAACTCCATTGCTTCTGTCTGTGGCAAAGTAGGATTCCTTTAACTCTTCATGGACTCCATAAAGGTAGCCAAAACTGTAAAAACAAAAAGCAGTTTAGGTCGTACTCATCAGATTTTAGAAAGCCAGTTATCATTTGTATGCAATTTCTTCCTGGAATAAAAAAGACACAGTAGCAGATCCTATAAGGTATTCTATCTGTATGATCAATTGATGAGTTGTTTGTTTTGGTTTTTTTTACATCTCGGTGTCTGAGGGATTAAACATCTTAAAAATGCTTCTGCATTGTTACGGGGATAGTTACTGATCTATAAATCAGTTAATGGCAGTTCAGAAGTTTTAAATACCTTGAAGAGACATGTGTTGGGTTTTTTTGAACGTGTTTGGATCCTTTAATGACCCTTTAAAAAGGGTTTAGTATGTTATATAAACTTGGGAAGATGACCCTCACATAAGAGAAGGGAGTGCTTTGCATAAGGACTTGTTGAAAAATGCAGCCTTACTCACTTCTTCTGGAGGGTTGCTGTCTATGGCCTTTACTTTCTAGAGATGTCATGCAAATTTTGGAAATAGCATATTTAATCCCAGTAGTTGCAGTATATATACATGTTAACTGGGGCACTTTGATAGTTAAAACATCAGGGTTTTTTTAATCAGTCTGTTTCGGGTATCTGAGAGAGTCTGGAGCAGAGCATGGAAGCAGTCTGTGTTGTCATTTAACGCAATAGTTGGCGAGTTCCATCATGATTGTGCAAAAGTCTTAATATAAACCTTTTTAGAGATGAGGCTTGAACTTCTAACCAAGAGTTTTGTTCCCTTTCTTTACTATCTTTCCAACTTCTTAGACTGCTGTTTAGCTTGTAAGGGATTGAGCCAGTGTCAAGTTCAGCTAAAGCTTATCAGGTAGCTTCAGTTCATGTTTTATTGAGAGATCTTCTGCTTTTGTATACTTAACTGTGGAAGACTTAAGGAGGATCCATGCACTTCATGAATTATGTGGATTTCTTCATATTTGGAACTAAAGCTCTGTGTGTCTGTGTTAGATGTGTCTCCTTCTCCTGAAGAACCTTTCTGCTCCTCCCATGCTGCTGTACTGTGGGAGAGCAGAATAGTACATTTTGGGTTGTTTTTTGTGTGTCGTGTTTTGTTGTGTTTTTTTTTTTTGGGGGGGGGTGTTGTTTTGCTTAGTGTTGTCACAACAATATCTAACAGGTGAATTTGTGATGTGGCAGACTTAAACAAAACCCCCCTGTGATTTTAGTTAAGATACATGTTTATATCTTTTATAGTCTGTACTGATCATCTTGCTGTTTCCAGACATGTCTAGGAGCTAAGTTCAATTTTTAGAGTAGTTCATTTTATTGTTTCTCTCTTAAGCTGAGCATAGGCAGCATGATAAAAGGGAAGGTAGTAGGCTGAGGTTCACTGGCAGATTATTTAAAGTCTTGAAGTTTTAAAAAGGTTCAGGGTTTCATTTATGCTTCATAATGTGGAGTATTTCTTAAGGCTTCATGTTATTAGAAAGCATTTGACTAATCATGGGACTGATGTATGCATATGAGATTACAGTTTTTCAGGCTTTCTTGGAAAGGAATAGCATGGAAAATGTGGAACTAGCTGTCTTAATAGTGGTGATCTGGTTTGAAAATCTCTTCAAAAAATAGAATTTGAGCACCAAGATAAGATCCATAGTGAGTTTCTGCATTTCTGCTGGCCTAATGATTTTATTTCTTGTCATGAGTGAAGAGCTACGAGAATATTTTGGTTTATGTTATAAGGAAAGGTAGAGAACATTTGATGACGTTTGACATAGATGTCTGTCTTCTCCCTTTCCTTCCCCACCCAAGTATATGGGTGTAATGGAATATTCAAAGAAGCAGCAGTGATACGAAAAAGGGGAAATATTACTGTTTTGAAAGAGGTTTTGTTACATATTTTCATAGCCTATTCTATATTCTCTTGGTGTACTATTTAGGAAATAAAACTGAACAAAAACCTCAGCTCTCGTCATAAATAGGCAATTATGATCCTTTAGACTGTCCTCCTGCATGGCACAGGGTTTCATTAAGTAATTCTTGAATCCCAGCTGTGATTTCTGGTTGATCTGGATGGGCTGCATCTTGAAAAGATGTCCAGTTTTCCTTTAATGAATTAAAATGAATGTCGAAGCAGTAAGGTATACTTCACCCTACTCCTTCCCTACTTGTTAGACCAACTTAATGTTCTTCATACCTGGCAACAGTATTTGCTAACTGTTGAAATTCATTTCTGAACAGTGAATCTCCAGACTTTTGTTTTAATATTGTATGGTCCTATTTATTTGCTGCTTACAGGCTAAATCTGGACCAACTTTTAATGACCTTTATTCTGGTGGAAATGGGAATGAATATCATGTGTCTTGCAGCCAGGTGCAGACTGGCATTTAGCTTCTGCCATCACTTTATGAAACTCATTCCTAAAGCTGGGTCATGTTTGTCAAAGTCTAAAGAAGAAAGGAATAAGTCTGCTAGCATGGTGTGTGAAATAGGAGGAATTGACTGAAACCTCATCTTTCCTATCCACTGACTGTCATGCATAACTGGAAACTTCAAAGTAAATTCTTGAGCAAAATACAGCATTTAAGTGGTAATGTCCTTCTGACTGTTTTCTGGGCAATGATGGAGAAACTAGATAGTTTGTAAATCAGTTAACTTTATAAAATTTATTTCCCACCCCCACTGCTTCCAGGCAGAAATGTAAGCATCATTCTTGATCCTGAAATAACTAACAAGAATAACTTTTCAGAGGCATTGACCTTGCTGTAGTGGCAGGTCACCCTAGAGGGAAAAGATTGAAGCAAATTACTTTTGTTAAGATGCAGATGATTTTCAAGTGCTGACAAGGTTTTGATGTATTTAATGGTACAAGTGATCTTGGTATTCCTAAGAACTGAGCCTGCAGTTGTACTACTGTGTGCTGTGATCCTGTTGGTTCTTGAGCTAAGTGAGGTCAAGCTGGGTAAATGCCATACTGTGAAACCTCAAAGAAAGTGTTGCAGCATGTGATACGGGTTTGAGTCAATATCTTGATACTCTGGTATGGAATGTTGTGCTTAGTGAAGATTGAGGTCTCGCTAATGACCATCCGAGGCCCACGCCATAAAAAAGTAACTCTAATCTCATTTTCTTGGGAGAAATTGGATAGTTAGGCTAAAACTCTATGCCTTCTAAAAGTGTTTACTTTTAATCATTCTCCTGTTCTTGAGTTGCATGGCATGGTTCATTGAGCCTTCTTTCTTACAAAAGGTTTTGTTCATCCCATAGGACCTTTCTGTGTTTGATAGAGGAATGTGAATTTTGAATATGTAAATACTAGGAAGTAAAAATACTGCTTCTGTTATGTTATAGGCCCCTGGATTTGGGTTTGGTATTGCAATATCTGGAGGAAGAGATAATCCTCACTTTCAAAGTGGTGAGACATCAATAGTTATTTCTGATGTGCTGAAAGGAGGCCCAGCAGAAGGACTGCTGCAGTAAGTGCCAAACTATACCTGTATTCTGATTTGGGGGGGCATTCATCTTTGTCACTGGTAGGTAAACCTTCCGATTGTTTTGCTCTCAAGATACTTACCAATAATTGTTTGTGTAGTAGCTTTATAATACAGTTAGTCCGGTCAGTGACACTCATTCCCCCTTATTTTCCCCTTATCATAAAGTATTTATGTTGTGCATTGTGATGTTTTTCATTTAGAGAAAATGACCGTGTTGCAATGGTTAATGGAGTTTCAATGGATAATGTTGAGCATGCATTTGCTGTTCAGCAGCTGAGGAAAAGTGGGAAGAATGCCAAAATTGTAAGTGAATGTGTTAAAGATTTAAGCTTCCTTAAATTTTGTAGTTATAGAGCAAAAGTGAAATGGTGTACTGTTTTCTATGAAATACATGCATGATGCAAGGTACTAGAATAATACCTGTGTGGTGCTGCATGTTGTAAGGGACAATGGGTTTATCATGTGGGTCACTCAGATTATTTTTTTTTAATGTAAATTATTATATTTAGGTAATGTAGCACTGGATATTTTGGACTCTTTTTCTTTATGGTAAAGTTCTCAGTTTGCCAAAAGCACTCTTACCAAGATTTTCAAAGGCTTGTGTATGCTGAAGGACTTTACCCACAGTTCAGGCACTAACACCATTCTTTTTATGTTCAGTAAACAGTTTGGCAAAATAAAGTATAATTACCTTAATTCCTATAATTCTGTAGGCTTATTCAAAGTGGTTTGCTTTTGAACTTTGCAAAACATACAGGTCATCACTTAAGGGTAGTAATCTGGTGTTCTGTAGAAGTTTGAGATTTTTACAAAAAATTAAACAGAAATGCACAATGTCTAACAACTAGTTCAGGAAAACAGCCTCTAGGGATTGTAGAAAAGCTCTCATGCTGACAGATTTCTAGTGCTCTTCTGCTTTTAATATACTTGCAAAAAAAGTGTGTTATATTTTGTATTTGTAGATTTAGTAATTTCTTAAAGCTTGCACAAACCAAAATATTAGCTGTGCAGGTCTTTCAGCATCTTACATAGATTAATGTAATGAAAAGCAGTTAATGAAAACTTGATGCTGTAACTTGGTTCAATTCTGTAATATGCAGCAGATAAGCCTCTAAACAGCCTTGAGGCCTTTTTTGGAAACAGCTGACTACGCTAGTGCAAATCAACTTTGAACTTTCAGTGAAAATGTTCCTCTTCCTCTGTGGCTTGCCTAAATATTGCTTTGGGAGGCTTCAAAGTTGAAGAGAATTTCTGTCAGTAACACACTGAGTGTATAGTAGGTTATACATTAGGAAAAGGAAGTTTTTTAGCAGTGCCAGTAACTGATCTGTGGATTTTAGCAAAAAGAGAGAACATTCAAATGTGCAGCTCTGAAGACAGAATATTGTGTTATGTATTATTGTAGTGTTATCATTTTGCCACTTTTTGGGAACCAAAAAGTACTAAAACAACTGTAAAAACAAACATACCACTCAAAAAATGTTTCTAGTAATCTGTATTGATTGCATAGAATTTTTATAGTGAGGATGAAAGAAGTCAGGGCATTCATAAATACATGTATGTGTTTTCTTGTGAGTTTTGGGATTGGTTTGTCTTCTGACCTTCAGTAACACCATTAGCATTACACAGCCAGAGGCTGATATCTAGTATTTGGTTGTAGACTATCCGAAGGATGAAGAAAATTCAGATTCCGGTGGCTCGACCAGAACCTGAGCCAGTGTCTGAAAATGAGGATGATAGCTATGATGAAGAGATACGTGATCCAAGAAGCAGCCGTAGTGGTCTAAGTGCTAACAGAAGGCATGAAAAGAGCTGGGTAAGAGATCGGAGTGCTAGCAGAGAGAGAAGCTTATCACCAAGATCAGACAGAAGGTCAGTTACATCAAGTCAGCCTGCAAAACCCACCAAAGTAACACTGGTGAAATCAAGGAAGAATGAAGGTAACTTGTATGTCATTCTCTTGATAAGACTTTTGCTGTTTTTTAAAGGCCAACTGCTTCATTCAGTGTTACGTGCTTCACTGTATGAGCAGTGCTGTTAACAGTTTGTTGGCCCATTTTACCAGTAGCTAGCTGAAAATTTAAAAACTCCTACTGTGTTTCTGGTGGTATTTTTCATATTCCAAAATACATGGGCTTAATTAAAGTACCATATAATGTAAACAAACCCCAACTGTGCACCTGACATTTGGTGTTCAGTGGCTGCATACTTTCCATATGCTTAGCTGAGTCTTCAGTGCCTGTCTTGTTTAGAAAAGGACAAACTGTATGTAGTGTCTAAATTAAGCTATTGAATAACAACTATGATAACAGGCAGAGTTAGAAAAGAGATGGATATAATGGTAAATCCCTAGTGTAATTCAGCTACAGCCCTTCATGTGCCAAGTTCACTGTCCTCTTTCTGTTTCCAGTGTAAATGTAAATCTTCACATACCTCCCTACATTTTTTACTACTGTTTCATCAGTTCTCTTTTTCTTTTATTGCTGATGTATAAAGAGTATGGTCTACGGTTGGCAAGTCACATATTTGTGAAAGAAATATCACAGGATAGCCTTGCAGCACGAGATGGCAATATTCAGGAAGGAGATGTTGTACTGAAGGTACGGTAAATGGTGGTGATGTTGGCTCAAAAGGAAGAGTGTTGTGCAGATGTTCTTAGAATTAGCTGTCTCTTAATAACATAACTATTGTTGGTAGAAGATGTATAATTTACTAAATTATTTCAGAGATCAATGAATTGAAGTATAAATCAGTATTTCTCAGATGTTGTGCCATTGAGCATTACTGGAACTTCAGTTTAAATGTTGATTTTTATGGTTTTTTTTTTGGGTTGTTTTTTTTTTTTTTTTAGAAATCAATATATCAAGGATTTTTAATTCATACTAACACTTTTTGTTTGAAGATACTGATGTAAATGTGTTGGTGCAGGAAAACGTGCCATTCCTAACTCTGCTGAATATAGCAGTGGTGCTTCAAAAAATGCAACTAATACTTTAAAAGTTTTGTATTGGTGGTAGAGGCTTTGCCTTTGAAAGGTGAAAATAATTTTCTCTATAATGTTACATAGTTTGAATTAGCCTAATAGTCTTCCATTGTATGTTGGTAGTTGGGTAAATATCTTGGATGATCCTAAATATAATCTGTGGATATGTATATCTGGAGATTCACTTTTTTTTCTTCAGTAAGTTTATATATGCTTTTTTCTCTTCTAGATAAATGGCACAGTGACAGAAAATATGTCCTTAGCAGATGCAAAAACACTAATAGAAAGGTCAAAAGGCAAGTTGAAGATGGTCGTTCAGCGAGATGAAAGAGCTACGCTGTTGAATGTCCCAGATCTTTCTGACAGTATTCATTCTGCTAATGCATCAGAAAGAGATGGTGAGTATGAATAAACTTGTTTTCCAAAGGGAGAGAGGAATTTCCTGTGTTGTAAAGATGTGAAATAAATAAGTGGGATGGGAGGAGGGGGAAGAAGAGTTAGGAGTGAGATTGCCATGTGGGTAAATTCTTGTTTGAATGCGATTGAAATCTACACCTTCAAAAACAGGGGAGAAGACTATAGAGTTCTAATTCTTGTAATTGTTCTGTCAGGAATATTAGTTGTTTCAAAATAATAAATATAGATTCAACATCTTCATAAAAGTTCTCTGCAAAAGCTTATTTCCATTTGAGCAGGTCATGCCACCATTTTAATTACAATCATTTCATGAAAAAACAACTTTTATTTAACAGACATTTCAGAAATTCAGTCGCTGGCATCAGATCATTCCAACCGATCCCATGACAGGCCCCGCCGCAGTCGTTCACGATCTCCTGACCAGAGGTCAGAGCCTTCAGACCATTCCAGACATTCTCCACAACAGCCCAGCAACGGCAGGTGATGGCAGCATTATATTATTTTATTTTTTTAAATCAACTATTTAATGTGTTGTAATAGTACTTGGATTTAAAATGTGAGTAACATGGTGCAGAGCTATGATAGCAGTAATATGGCATTCTTTGTCTCGAGAGATGCAGCTGATAATGATCCAGATTTTGTTAGACGTCAGGAGAAATTGAATGTTTAACTTCAATGCTATCCCTTTCTTAAACATAACCTTAGAGCATGGTTGTATTAATGCAATGTAAGTTTGATAGCAATATGTTATTGAAGCATATGCAGTTACATTTTGCTTTTAGAAAGCGGTTAACTGCAAGGATATTTGAGCAGACTAGCAGCACAGTTCCTGTTGAATGCCCAACCTGGGTAAACATATTGAAATCTTGCTTTATTTAAGCACAGGCTTTTTATTTTTCTCACTAGCCGCCTTTAAAGTTATCTTTGTTTCTGAATACATTTTGTTTCTGAATACATTTAACCTCTGTTAAATAACGTCTATTGCACAGCAGTTTTAGCTTTTGGAATGTAGTTTTTAATACTTGAACTTGGTCCTACTAGGACTTTCGTGATAATTCAGAAGTAGACAGGTCTTATATGAATTTAGAGAGAAGTAATCTTTTGTATGGTTTGATAAGTCTTCTTCTGTCATGTGAAACTTTAGTCTTGAATAATATAAGTATGTCCTGTTTTGTATTTCCAGTCTGTTGGAAATTGACAATTTATTGACATAGAATGTCAGTGTTGGATTTTGGGTTCTGCTAAATATTTGTAAGAGAAAAGTTTACCTTCTGGATGCTCACAGATGATGGAGTAGAAGTTAAATTGATCTGTTGCAAATTTCAAATTCAGAGCCTGTATTTGAAGTTTTACAGATACTGTCAAAACCCAATTGCATCTGGCTGTTCCATAAAACAAAGATAAGCCTGACTAGTTACTAATAACATTTTGTTTGCCTAAGGGGAAAATAACACTTGCACCTTTTAAGGTTTGTAGTGTCTTCTAATGGCTTATAAAACTGCAAGGCAGATCTTAAGTGCACACACACCTGGTTGGCTCATGGTTTACAAACATCCCTGTTTCTCTTCTATCTATGTTGTTTGGAGGGACCGCAAAGTATGAAAGTTTGTTTTCAAATAGGAACCCCGTATTAATGGGAAAATCTTAAAAGCGGCATCCGAGATGCCAGGATTTGATTCTGAAGGTTGAGATATCTCCGTTAGTTTTTAAAGCCTTTCTTTCTGGACCTGCATTTCTAGTGTGTGCTAAAAGGGCCTGTGGAGGGAGGAATAACAAAAAAAAATAAAAAAAAATCCATCAAAACTGAAACTGTGACTGACTTACCCTAGTGTTAGTGCTTTCCTGTCCTATTACAGTGGTTTAGGTACATGGTCACTTCCTCCCTATGGACTACACTGTCAGAAGAATTAAATCCTTCCTGAGAAGGAACTTTGAAGTTATCTCAACTCTGAATGCATCCGCTCTATCTGCTTTATGAACAAGAACTACCTTGGCATGGATTGACTTCCTGTTGGACATGTTCTTTTCAAGATCAGAAAATCTGGGCCCTGAGCCATGCAAAGAAAAACATGTTAAAAGCACCTTCTCTTCGTAGTGGTTATTTGTGCAAGTTCAGATCTGTTGTAAGATAAAAGTAGCTGCAACTGCTTTATAATTTAAAATTTGGTAGACAACCTAGAAGAAAAAAAGGCTTGAGAATCACATTCGAGCTTAAAGATACATTACAAACGTATTGAAGATAATTAGTCTTTATTTAAATCCTGCTCTGCCAAGTGTTTGTATGTTAATGAGGAGAGAAACTCCAGGGGAATCCTTTTCATAGAAGCTTAACTACAGACTGACGCTTTCAGGTGTCCACTAATGTACAGAAATCTCCAGCAGACTTGCTTCAGGATCTGGTAGGGTCTTCAGTGTTGTTCATCTGTCAGGATCCCATACTGGTATATACACCAGTGTGACTGCAGTTTTCCTGGATATAGAACTTCCATAAGTTTCTGGCAGTAACAGGTTGCTGAGCTGAACCCATCCTGAAAAGTGGCGTTTACATCCAGGTCTTGGCAAGTCCTGTCAGTTTTCATCGCTGGGTTGCCTTTTACCTGTTGAAAGAACTCCCACTTGGGAACTCTCATATGCTGCCTTCCTCACCTGGATACTAGAATAGCAAAAATGTTTTCTGATATGTTTAACACTTACCAAGAAGAAAGATGTGGCAACTTGGAGAAATTTCTGTAGAGGTCATCATTACTTCTGGAAGGATGATGTTGACTTCTGTAATACAGTTGTCAGTTTATATGCGGCATGAGACATGTGTCCACTTTCAAAACAAGTTGAGAAACTGGAATACAGGACAGCTTCTTGGCTGTCTTTTCATGATAAACTTTTTGATATGTGTTAAAAACACTTTTGGAAGGAGCCTGCATGTTCAAAACTTGCTGTGCAAACAAGCATTCCAACTGTGCATTGCAGACAGTCTCTTTCAGTTCTGAAGTAGTAGTCGCTGCTGATGACAGTAGTGTATGGCTGATGTCATTTTGTGACTGCAAGTCACGTGCTTGTTAGATATACTATAAAAAGAAGGGGGTGGAAAATGAGGTAGAGGGTGCCCTGACGCAGCACAGATGGTAAACAATAGTGTCACAGTGCACACAGTGAACAATACATAGTGTCTTGGGAAGTGCAGCTGTCAGGTTTTTAACAAGTTTCTGTCACCCAGAACCCAGTGACAGCATCAGTCAAGAGGTTCCTTTATCATCTTGTACTGTGAAATACTCGGTGTTTACCAGACAATTTGAGTGAATCAAGAAAAATACTACTGTCCTGCTGTTCTGATTTTCTTCCTTTTCTGTTCCGTCACCATTTATACTTCATCGGCTTTTTCCCATTCAAACTTTGTTGTCTTAGGTGGGGTAAAACCAACCTTTTCAGGCATTGAGGTTGTCAAAGTTTATTTGCTTACATGCATAGCAGTAGCCCAAGTCTAGAAGGTTGTTGCTTCAGATATTTACCCACCACTATTTTGTCCTTTGCTCTCAATATCTCTATTTTAGTTACTGTTCTTGGGAGCTGTTTTCTTCCATAATTATGCTCCTTTTTCTATATGCAGGTATAAAACCAGCATAAAATTGCACTAGTTTTGGACTATGTGGAGAAGAAATATAAAATGAACTTTGTTCTTGTTTAGTAACTGCAGTATTTTTAAAGCAAAACAGAGATACTACTACTCCGGAATAATGCTTCTGTGAAGTGTGAAGACGTGTGGAAACAGGGAGGGCTCATGGGGAAATCTATTGTAATACCTTGTTAACTGGAGCTCATTACCCAAAAATCTGTGCACGGGGAGGGGAATTAGTTATAGCTTACACTGCTACAGGACTTTTTTTTTGACACTTATATCTGCATTTAAAGTGCTAAATGCATGTGTGTCTGTTTTTGACAAGCCAGGAAGTAGTTTCAGGGGAATGAGGAGTCCAGTCATACTTTAGTCTGGTGCTGGAGGTGAAAAATATAAGCTTTTAGCTTACGTACGTAATTTCATGTGCAAATTACAATATGCTGGAAATCAGAAAGAGAAGTAGTAAGATTTTCACAGGTGAACTTGGGGAGCAAAGTAGAAAGATCAAGGCTAACTTCTAATTATTTTGGATGCAGTGTTTTTAGTGTCATTTTAATCAACTCCGGAAGCTCCCCCAAAGGGGTTTATCTGAATAAATAAGGCACAAATAAGTATTTTAAAAATTAGGCTGCTGTACTTGTTTTTACCAGCGACTTGCAACAAGATGGTTGTTATAATGTAAGGGTGCCAGTGTCTCCCCAGACTGTTGTGGTGGCAGTATTTCCAGTGCTTTTCTGTATTCTTTGTGTGTGTGTGTGTTTCTGTCTGGTGGTAGCTTTTTTTCTTCTTATTTGCCTTCAGGCACGCAGTATTAGAACTGGCAGAAGAAAGTGCTGAAAAGTCTTTAGTGTGTCTTGACTGAATAGCTAAGCTTTGTTTCTGGTGTTTAAGACTTCACATTGCTTCAGGAAGGCATGTTCTTGTATTTAGATGTTTACTATTTACTCTTTTTTGCCCATCTTGGATGAATAGATTTGTTGGGATCTTTTTTCTGAGGCATATTTCCAACTCTTGAAGTATTGGTTTTCATTAAAAATAGTATTTACTCTTTAAAATGATTTTTTAATGTTTATTTTTTAGTTTTTGATACATTTGAACTTTAAGGGAATTAATGATCATTATTGCCTAGTAGCACCATCTAGCTGTTGGTAGGGGAAGACTTGACAGATACCTTCTTTATGAGAGGAGATGGGCTTGCACCTACTGACCAGCCCAGTGTTCTCTTTGAGGAAGTATTTTTCCCCTCCTGGGCAACTGAGTCTCTGACTTACATAAAAAGCTATGATTTGTTTGTGTCTCTTGTCTCTGATATTTTTTATATCCTTGTTTATTTGACAACTTTCAGCAATTGTATAGATACTTCAAGCATCTCTTCACATTTTTCTTTCCTTTTTCCTTTTTTTTTTTTTCTTTAATGTACATGGTCTTGAATTAAGACCGCCTCTTTGGTATATTGACTTACTTTTGTTTTTCCAGGTGATTATTAATGCTCTGAGCCTATTAAATGATTTAAATTCCAAAAGATAGCAGTGTAACAGCTTTTTGACATACAACATATGTACTGTTCATTTCTACTATGGTACAGCTGGTAGCTGTACCTTTATATAACAATATAAGAATGCCTGAGCCTTTGAGCTAAAGGAATAGAAATTATGTTCTATGAGCTTTAGTTAGTCTCATCATGTAAAGAACAAGAGATTTTATTCTTTCCTTTTTAAAGTTTTCCTATGTCTTTGTTTTACACTGAAAGCATTTGTAAGCAATGCATAAGAAGCAGCCAGTTGTTGTATTACTGAAATACATGGATGACTGAGTGTATGAGA
The DNA here is from genome assembly GCF_033783945.1 of Neopsephotus bourkii. NCBI lineage: Eukaryota > Metazoa > Chordata > Aves > Psittaciformes > Psittacidae > Neopsephotus > Neopsephotus bourkii. The sequence continues at coordinate 6,596,508 of NW_026900826.1, forward strand.
ATCACTCCTGTAATTGCTTGGATTGAAGGCCTTACAGCTTCTGAAGACTAAGATACCAAGGGCATGTTCGTGTTCTACCTTTTATCTCTGCAAATCCCTACTAAGAGCTGCACTGGCAACACTTTAGTTCCAGAGCACGTGCCATACAAAGGATCAGATATGTTAGCTTGATCACAGCAAAGCTGAAAAATTAAGCCTAAAAATCCATGATTTCTGTAGGGAGGTGTATGAAGACAGCCATCATAACTGCTGTTCTCCTTTCTTCTCAGTTTCTTTGAAAGCTTTCAATATACAGAGCATGTGTATGACTTCCGTGCTTGAAGTGGAGAGCAGTGTGTTCCACTATGTTCTTCCTCTTTGTAAATAGCCGTATCTAGAGAAGTCCTTTATTAACATGAAGTTAGGGAAAAAATGCCTGGATTAAGAAGTGGTAAGAATTATTAATAATGTGATAGTCTAAGAAAAAAAGCCTTGTTAAATAGTAATTGGTAGTTCCTTACCCACTAGACATGAACTTCATGAATGAAAGGATTTATTCTTTAGTCTTAGTAGATCAAAGTCATGGAAACAATTCTATATGTAGAACGGAATCTTTTTTCTGATATAGTCTTCGAAGCAAAGAAGATGAGAGAATAACTAAACCAGGAGCAGTCTCTACACCTGTAAAGAATGCGGATGACGTTTCCAAAACTATGGAAGAGGTAGCAGTCGAAAGAGCTGAAAAACAAACTCCGCCTCTTCCAGGTAAAAGCATTAAAATATAGTAACTGTACATGTTGCTGAGAATGGATGACCAGTGAAGACTTCATGCCATTGCATATTTGAGGAATGATTACTAAGGTCTTAAAACAAAGTCCTAAGTATTTTTATTTCTGAATATTAACAGTCCTTGTAATCATACCCCTGTTTATATCTTAAAGAGTTTTGGTCTGGGAAACCCAAGCTGTGGGGTCTGCCCATTATATAGGGGTCAGACTTCCGTGTTAAGAGCTGTATTTGTAGGTGATGGTCATAGTTTTGTCCTGATTTCTTAAGTAAGGTTAACATTTGCTATTTCTCTTCTGAGAGGCAATTAGTAGACTGGTTTTTAGGGGTTACTGTAGCAGGCTATATTTAAACAAGGATGTAGGCAAGCATGTTTAGAACTACTGCTTCCGAGACAATTCAGAACATGCTGAAATGCTCTGTTAGTGTAGCACTTTCTAATTACAGTCATGGACCAAGAAGGCATTTTAACAAGTGCAGTACATCTAACAAAACCACATTCATGTTTTTCCGAAAGGGAAGGATAAGCTAAAGGGCAGCAGATAAATGCCAGTTGGTGTAAAAGAGACAAAAAACGTAACAGTGACAAGACATTGTTCTGGGCAGGCCGATTTGTAATATTTTTGTTTACAGAATGAGACATTTTCAGTGAAATTTTAAGTGGAGGAAGAGGAGTTGTGCAGGTGGCTTAGAGGTGGCTCTTGAAAGGCTGGGCCAAATGAGGAAAAACCACATTCAAACTTGTAAATATGTGCGGTTTTAGGGAATGAGCGGTTACACTCCTGTGTATAGTATTTTGTAGCTCAGTAAAGAATTGAAGGAGTTATGATGTTTGTAGACTCTGAAATTTGTTGAAAATGAAAACAGTAGACTTCCTAATGCAGGAGATACTATTAAAAAAAAAGTCATGGAGGTGACCTGAATGAACAGAATGCACATGAAGTAAGTTTATATTTGCCAAGATAGAAAAAAGATGTGGTAGTGAGATTGCATGAATTCTGTCTCTTTATAATATATTAAAGATTAATAACTGGCATAATTCAAAGCCAGCCAGGACAGGAAACACTTGAGATGGTTCTTAATCCAAAATAATGTACTAATGATTAGTTTGAAGGACTGGCAAGCAAGTAGTACATACTGTGAGGATTTTGTCGGTTAGTGGGGAAGAAGGAATTACTCATTACTGAGTTAGAAAAGTGGTTGGTAGATACTGTGGCAGCTTGCTGCTTAGTCTGAGAACAAGAAAACTCATGGTTGTTTGTGTCAAAGGAGGGTGGAACGAAAGTATGTGTTCAGAGGGATTCATCAGAGGCTGAAATTACCAATTTCAAACAAGTCCATTTAGTAATTTGAAAAGAATACAGAGTTGTTGTTTGAAGCCAGCCTTATTTGAAATCAGCTTTTTTCAAATGTGCAGAGATAAGCCTTAAATAGAATTTCTTTAAAAATAAGCAATCAAGTAGCAGAGAAGAGCCCCTCCCTGTTAATGTTCATTACTAAGGGAAGACAGCAGTGGCAGTTTCCTCTTAGTAACTTGAGAGAATCTATGCAGCAAAGCCATAGTATGGGCTTACCTTTAAGAACTGCCAACTGGACCAAAGTAAGCATCAAAATCTGCCAGCCTCAAGGCATGCAGCAGTAATTCGAGTGTAGTATTTTCATTTCAGGAATTCAATTCCTGACAGAAGAGAGCCCATGGAAAATGTAAAAGTTGTATCAATTAAATCAAGGTGAGAGACGGGAGGATTGAAAGTGGTCTTGGGATCACACAGCCTTCTAGTTCTCGTAGTTCTACAGTGTTTGGGGTACTTAATGAAGTAGAAAGGAAGTTGGGGGATTTTTACTGAAGTAATACTTAGGCCAGTAATCATGCTGCTTTGAATGGCACAGTGAGAGTGTCTTCTGTTGTTCTGAGTTTCTAATATTACACTGCCACGTGTGTTGAAGTAGGCTAGAGGCGGGTTACTGAATAAATCACTAGTTTTTAATAAAGGTAAGCTTTACTTTCTCATCTTTAAATGACCAAATGGATATTTGAAGTCTTTTGGTATTTTAATAGAACCAAAGCCAGTGTATGCACAAGGAGGTCAGCCAGATGTTGATCTACCAGTCAGTCCGTCTGATGGCCCTTTACCCAATTCAACCCATGAAGATGGAATGCTTCGGTAATGTAACTCTGAATTTTATTCAAATATGCCTGGTTCTTGAGCAAATCAAGCTTTTATCTAAAGTGATGAATAACCTGTGTAAATGATGTAATGTCAAATCCAATATGCTGTGCTGATACTTCTATTCAGAAATATCAGGATATAGACTTAAGGTTTATTCCTGCGTCTTGCTGGCGCTTATATTATTTAATATACCATTTTAAAGTCTAGTAATTCTCTATGGAAATGAGCAGTTAGAATGATCAGCTAGTGAAAAGAACCTGCAGTGTTTCTCTCTTTCTGGGTGCCCTGCCCCTCCTGCCCTGTCCCCATCTCCAGAGACAGGAGAGATACTGTAGCACATTCTTTTCCTTTTATAAAATTATCGGAGGGCAGTGACTAAGGTCACTACAGAAATGCGAGGTTGTGACATGGAAGTGAGTCTGCTTCAACTGGGATCTCCTTTATTGACATTAGTGTACATGAGAATAGATTCTAGTTTGCTTTTGTCTCAAATTTATCTAAATGTCTTTAGAGCCAAAATAAATGTATATGCCAGGACAGTTGTTTACAAGGAGGAACATTTATGGAAGAGTATCCAAGTGTCTCACTTAAATCACTGTAAGACAAACCAACCCCTGTAAACAAGTAAATACGGGTGGGTTTTTTGAAGTGCTGCTAATGAGTGTGTTGTAATGCTGCAGTTGATAAGCAGTTAATGATATGGATAGCAAAACATTCTCTGATTTAAATGTTAAGCAAACTAGTTCTTTGCATATGCTCAGTCTCAAATTTACCAGCATGTTTTATACTATTACATCTCTAAGTGAAATATTTTCTGAATCTCTAGGCCAAGCATGAAACTGGTAAAATTCAGAAAAGGAGATAGTGTGGGCTTGCGACTAGCAGGTGGCAATGATGTTGGCATATTTGTAGCTGGTGTTCTGGAAGACAGCCCTGCAGCAAAAGAAGGATTAGAGGAAGGGGACCAGATTCTCAGGGTATGTCAAAATCAGTAACAGTACAAATGTTTTCCTGTACCAAAGTAGTTTTCCTGTACCAAAGTAGGTTTCCTTTCTGTAGCATTGAAGGTACTTACTTTGTAGTTCTTAGAGGTATTTTTTTGTGTGCACTTACTCCATGAATTAATAGCAGCAAAACCTCTTGTTACTATGCTGTTGTTAGGAAGGCTATTAAGTTTTACATCCAATTTCTGAGATTGATTCAGTTGATAAAGTTGAGTTTGATAACTGTTCAGTCAGTAAATTATGAGGACTCTTACTGGTGGTTTTAAATGTTCGTAATATTTATCTAAGGAACAGCTAATGAACCTATTATTCTGGAAGCTATGGTTTATTGAGAATTAATGTGTCACTACTCAGAGATACAAGAGACCTTGAGATAGACGCGCATGGTGCATGTATGGAACTGAATTCAGAAAAAAATCATAGTAATAAGCTGATACAGGTTTCCTGTTGTATAGTTAAATCTGTTATACTAATGCCATATGCTAAATCAAACCAATTACTTCATTGATACCAGGTAAATAATGTAGACTTCACGAATATCATCAGAGAAGAAGCTGTCCTTTTTTTGCTTGATCTTCCTAAAGGTGAAGAAGTGACCATTTTAGCACAGAAGAAAAAAGATGGTAAATATTTGCATATTGGGAGCAATGTAGTAGGTTGTTTGGAACAGCATAAGTATAGTGAATGATGGCTAACTTCTGGCTTCCAAGAAGTTGTTGACTTATGAAGACTGTCAAGTTTTGGGTTTTATTTGGCTTTGGGATAGGTTATTACTACAAATGGACTAGAGATTGAAATTGTAATAGTAAACCACCACCACCACCCCCCCCAACCCAAAGGAACAAACAAAACCCCCTAACAAAACAAACCCACAAAAATCCCACTGAAAGTAACTCCTGGCATCTAATAAAAGTATGGCGTGAAACCTGGGGGGGCAGCTGGAAAGTCTGTTGGAGTCATACCATTGTATCCTGGGTTTGCTGTAACTGTTACAGCCGAACCCAGGACACCTTGAAAATGAATGATTACACTGTTGCACACACAAACCTCTTGGGTCCAAGTGAACTGAATTGAACTTGCACTGGCAGAGAATTTCTTGCCTTGAAAGCTGAATTTATATTGATAGATTAAGTTGGTATTAATAGTTACGCTGCTTAAAATGGAGCAGCTTTGAGACATTACAGCTTCTTGAAGTATTATTGTATATTGAAAACAAACAGAAGGTGAGGCACTGTTGCTCTTATGAACATTAGGACATCACTTGAATTTACATAACACATTCTACTTTTGGTTTTCTTTTTCCTTTTTTCAGTCTATCGTCGCATTGTTGAGTCTGATGTAGGGGATTCTTTCTATATTAGAACTCATTTTGAATATGAAAAGGAATCTCCTTATGGACTAAGTTTCAACAAAGGTGAAGTGTTCCGCGTGGTGGACACTCTGTACAATGGCAAACTGGGTTCATGGCTGGCAATTCGAATTGGCAAGAATCATAAGGAAGTCGAAAGAGGTATCATACCTAACAAAAACAGGTACGATATTAAAATACATAAATTGCTGGTTTAAAGTTGTGGTTTTAAATTCTGTATCTGTAGAATGAATGATTGCACTTGGCTGCAGGGCACGGGTTTGTAGAACTGGTTTAGTCAGAAAAAGTGATAGTGTTAAAACAAGTTGAAGTTAAATCTCTAACCTATGTATTTGGTTTTAACTCTTGTACAGTCCACAAAAACACTAAAAGCTTTCTCTTCAATACAAGAGACAAGGCTACGTAATGCTTTAGAAATGTGATATCAGCCTCAGTGGTTCAATCTAGTTCTTTCTAATACAGAAACAACAGAAGCTTGATTCAGCAGGTGGTAGTGGGTTTTGGAAGTATAAGCTTGCTAGTCAAGCATTACTTCAGAAGCTGACTTCTGTGATAACTGGTTGGGATTTGTTGTCGTCTTAGAGCTGAGCAACTAGCTAGTGTACAGTACACGCTTCCAAAGACAGCAGGAGGAGATCGAGCGGATTTTTGGAGATTCAGAGGTTTGCGTAGTTCAAAAAGAAATCTACGAAAAAGCAGAGAAGATCTTTCTGCACAACCTGTTCAGACAAAGTTTCCTGCCTATGAAAGAGTTGTTCTTCGGGAAGGTATGGCTTTATTCTCACTGTTGCAGACTAACAGATCTGTGTGATTTGCTTTGTCGTAGCCTACATATAGAAGAGTGTCTTGATTTTGTTTTAATCAATCAATGCATTTTGACTTTTTGCTTTCAATTCTAGCTGGGTTTCTCAGACCTGTAACCATTTTCGGTCCAATAGCTGATGTGGCACGTGAGAAACTTGCTAGAGAAGAACCGGATATCTTTCAAATTGCAAGTAAGTGTGGAATAATGTTTTGTGCAGTTATAAAGTAGTCAACTTCCTTTTAGCTAGACAGTTTCTATGTCACTTTAGCTGTTACCATATTTAACAAGATGTTGATAGTGTAAAGGAACAGACAAAAAGTAAGCTCTTTCACTGGTTGCTTAGAATTCTCTGAGGGCAAGAGTAATATTAGCTCTCTTTATAGCCTTCTCAAATTTAATTTTAATTTGGTACTTTACCCTGTTTCTAAGTGCTTTTGTAAAGATACAGTGATTTTTCATGGTCAAATCAGTGGGCTGATTTGAATGTATTATTTTGAGGCAGGGGGAATGTCTTCAATCAGAATTAACAGTTTGAGCCATGGAGTGGTTTTATCATAATGAGTCAATGTAGAATATTTTGTAAACTTGCAACAGATTCTTTACTGTGTCCTTTTTACCAGAAAGTGAACCAAGAGATGCTGGTACTGACCAACGTAGTTCTGGCATTATTCGTCTTCACACTATAAAACAGATAATTGATAGGGTAAGTCTTTTACTGTCACTGTGCTTTTAACAAAAAAGAGTAAAACTGGTATCATCAAGTGAAGTGTTGGGTGTTTCTAATTTAGAAGACTAAGTAATAGGTGTGTTAAAAATAATTTTCTCGTGTTCAAAATGTGTATGTCTGTGTAGCCTGGTATTGGAATTTGGTTGGTTTCCAGTATTCAAATAGTAAAAGAATTTGAATCAATACTTTGAGACAATGAACTCTGTAAAAGTAACAGCAAGTAGATTTCTGGAGGGTGTTAAAGGGAAAAAAAAAAAAAGTAAAAAAAATCTTGAGTGATTCGCTTCTGTGCTTCTGTCTTTACCACAACAGGACAAACATGCTTTATTAGATGTCACTCCGAATGCAGTGGACCGTCTGAATTATGCCCAGTGGTATCCTATTGTAGTTTTCCTAAATCCTGATTCTAAGCAAGGTGTAAAGACTATGAGAATGAGGTTGTGCCCAGAATCACGAAAAAGTGCCAGAAAGCTGTATGAAAGAGCTCACAAGCTACGCAAAAATAATCACCATCTCTTCACAAGTAAGTAATTACATATACTAATTTTAGTATATCTGAGAGGGAGGGGGAGGCGTTCAGTAACCAACAGCTCATTGATGTATGCATTGTCTGCACGTAACTGCAGAAATGTAATATGAAATGTCAAAATGATGTTTCTAATAATAGATCTGGTGGCTTTGCAGGTTCGTCAGCCAAAATCAAATGTGCATAAATAGGAAGATGATGGCTAAACTCAAGTGTTGCTGTATTCCAAATTACTGTTAACTCAGTGTTTCCCCGGGAAAAAATGTCCCCAACTATATCAGGCTTTAACTTTGCTTTGAATGCTAATGTTTGTAGTACTGTTTAAATCTCATAGCTTTAATTTACCAGTTTATATTGCTTTTATTACTGGAGGTACACATCCTTCTTGTAGTTGCAGAAATCATAAGTCAAACTAACCTCCTGTACTTCTAGCTACCATTAACTTGAATTCAATGAATGAAGGATGGTATGGAGCTCTGAAAGAAGCAATTCAGCAACAACAGAACCAACTAGTGTGGGTTTCAGAAGGAAAGGTAAGAAATAACTTTTGGGGAGAAATTACAAAAATATTTACGAGAAGTTACTTGTTCTTTTGTTGTAACTGGTATTACAGATGGGGGTAGATACTTGTGGAATTAAGTTTGCTTTCCTTTTTAATTACTCATTTTAACCATCATTTGAAGATCTAAAGCAGTAATGCCTCATGGCTTGTGTGAACTGCTCTTCACTGATTTGTCACTACATGAGGTCAGTTGCTCTGTTCATGAGGGCATGAATTTTTCACTAATATAAAAGCAAGTGGCATATTCATGTTCTTTCTGATCTTTCTGAGACCAGTGTTCTCTTAGTTGTGAGAACACAGTTAAAAAAAAACCCAGAAGTTGGTATTCTATGTTCACTACTAAAACTCCACTTGCCTTCTCAAGCTGCATGTTAACTCTATGCACATTAGATCCATCCTCTTGAACCAATATGAAGCAAAGTGCCAACTGTAAGTAAGCAAATGATTAATCAGCTATTGCTACATAATTCTTTATTAGATATATCTTTATGAGATCTTATTTCCCTTATATATATATATATATATATAAACATTAACTTAATGATTCCAGTATCGTAATATCACTTTGAAGTGTAGCTTTGTGTCTTTTGAAACACTGATTTATATGAACAGTATACACTATCCTGTTTCTTACACTGACGGTCATCTGACCCTTTTGTGAAATGGTTAAAAGAGCTAGACTGCAGAAAAGCATTTCATCTTCAGTGATTAAAACCTGATTTCTCCTCCTTTGTGATACTCTGAGTTGTTGAAATCTCATATTCCTGCTATGCTGCTGGATTTGGAATATAACTAACTTATTTAACTACCAGACCTTCTGTTGTGGTTCAGAACAAAATAGATGCCTTCCATTTGTTCAGGTTTAATTATTCACACACACTCAAAAAAATCCTAGCTTTACAATACAAGAAAAAGGGCATTCTTGAAAAGGTATTTCAAAAAACATGTACTCTTAATTTTGTTTGACACAGGCAGATGGTGCTACAAGTGAGGACCTTGATTTACACGATGACCGCCTTTCTTACCTCTCAGCTCCTGGTAGTGAATATTCTATGTATAGCACAGACAGTAGACACACATCTGATTATGAAGACACAGATACAGAAGGGGGTGCTTATACTGATCAAGAACTGGATGAAACTCTGAATGACGAGGTTGGGACACCTCCTGAATCTGCTATTACACGTTCTTCTGAACCTGTTAGAGAGGATTCTTCTGGAATGCATCATGATACTCAAACTTACCCTACTTACGCATCTCAAGCTCAGCCACAGCCAAATCTCAGAGCTGATTCTTCAGGATTTAAAACAACTACTCAGCCGGTAAGAAAGTAATTCTGTACACTGACGACTGTACATTTACTTCAGGTTCTGAGTTGTCTTGAACAAGAAATCTGTGTTTATGATCTGCTTGCCAGTATTGTGAGTGCATACAAGAATCTGTCAACAGCAACAGCAATATGTTGGAGTGAGTTAGAGAATCAGCTTGCCCTGTCTGTTTCAGTGGCTTAATCTGACAGCAGGGGAATTGAAGTACCATCTACTTTAAATGTTTTGCTTTAATGCTCAGCATAAATTCTGGAAGTGCTAGTGCATGATACATTCAGTACATTTCATTCTACATCTAGCTGCATTGATCAAAGCATCATTTAAATGATATTAATATAAATCGAGAAGTCATACAGTGATTCAATAGTGGTATATTTAAAATATTTTAAACACTTCACAGAAAGCAGAAGCCTCACCTGCAGTCCCTTACCTTTCCCCGTCGCCTGAATCAAACCCTGCAACCTCATCAGCCTCCGCAGTAAATGCTAATGTAAACCTAACTAATGTCAGACTGGAGGAGCCTACTGCTGCTCCTTACAACTCTTACCAACCACAGGCGGGCCCCTTAAGAACATCAAGTACTGAGGGAGCTCATATAGTCCTAAGAGAACAAGAGTCATCATCCTTATCGCCGCATATAGATCCAGCAAAGGTACCTGTGCCCCATTGTTGCGCTGATTTCCTGCTATACATCAAGCTAGCACATGATCTTTTTGTTTTGCCATTATTTGGAGAATTCCTTCTAATGTTTTTGCTATAAGAGATCATGCAGGTTACAAAAAAACAGTGCATCTGAATTGCTAAGCATCATCTAATGTTTGTGTGCATGGCTTCAAAGTACATACCTTTCACTTCTCAAAAAGATGATATGTTATTAAAAAAGGCTGCATTCTATATTTTGATTTTACTTTGTGTGACTTTTTAGCTTGTCAGTGTTCTGCTGCTTATTAATGAGGCCTTGGGAAAAATCTGTTAGATCCCTAAAATGACACTAGATCTTGTATAATTTAAATCATGCCAAATCTTTGATCATGAAGGTGAATCCAGTTTGTTGAGTGACTGTATTCTTCCTTAGCAGTGCTAGAGCTAACTTAAATACGTAAATCAGTTGCTTCTGCTCTTCTCATGCCCTGCAAAAAAGTATGTGTGGTCTCTGTCGCCCCTGCCCTCCCTCCCCCCAGACACCAAACCCCAAAGGTGAGAGACTTAACTTTGTCTTTCCCTTTTTATCTGTGTAATTGTTTTTGCTTAAAAATAGGGCTAGAAGGCATCTCTTGAATCACCTGTGATTGCAAAGAAAACTCTGCATCAAATTATTCTGCTTTTAAACAAGATCAGAGCCAATATTTAGAACTTAGATTTGCTTAAAATGCTACATTTCAAATGCAGCTGCAGTTACTCTGCATTTTAACTGAGAACTGTGCCTCTCTTTAACAGATATACCGAAAGGATCCATATGTTAATGAAGAAGCATCCAGACAAAGCTATGTCTTGAAACAGCCAGCAATTAATCACCCAGTACAGAGACAAGAAAGAGACCCAAATCTGATCTATGAATCGCAGGCTCAGTATGCAGAAAAACAACCGAGTAGGGACTATGAACACTCAACATACAGATACGATTCTGCAAACTATGTAGATCAATTCCCTCGTGGTTATGACCCTCGCCTACATTATGATGAGCGTGTGCCTCCCTATGAGGAGCACTGGGCATATTATGATGAAAAACCGCCCTACAACCAAACAAGAACAGCTTATGAAAACCAGCCTCCTAGGGATCTTGATTCCAGACAAAACATAGATGAGAGCACAGAACGCAGCTATTATCCAGCACAACCTCGTTTTGAGGAACCCCCTACAATGAGCTATGATGGCAGACCTCGCTATGAGCATGCACCCAAAAACTTTAGCTTACCACAGGTGAGATATGAAGATCAACATACTGTTGGATATGACACACATGGTAGATATAAACAAGAAGCTCAGCCATACCAGTCAGTCATTTCTCGATCTCCTGAACCGAAGCAGTACTTCGATCCACATGTAAGGGCCTATGAACAAGGTCCTCCTCAAGCCTATAGTGCTAAAGCTGGACAGTATGAGCCTTCTCATAGCACTTCAGGTGTTTCTCTTCCTCCTCCCCCTTCATCACAAACAAAACCAGAAGTTTTGCCTTCTAACAGTAAACCACTGCCTACACCACCATCTCTAGCAGAGGAAGATGATGATCCAGCCATGAAACCACAGTCTGTGCGAAGTCGGGTTAAGATATTTGAAAGAAGAAGATCACCATCTTTGGAAAAAATGAAGGACCCAAGTGATACATCAGCTGTCAAGGTAAATCATTTGATATTTGTGAGGGGTTTTTACTGGTTGGTTGGCTTTTTTTTTCCTAAATTGCCTGCTTCTTGTTAATGAGACTAGATTGCAAGAAGTAAAATACTGTCTTGGAAAGAAAGCTTTACTGCTTGTGGAATAGCCTCTTAGCAACCTAACTGCAGTGTGTTTTAAAAGCAGAAGCTGAAAACATTGTGAAAACAGTGAAGGGGATCTTGCCATGCTGAAAATGACTCCGGTTCATCTTTCACTAGTATTTCATTCTGTTTTTTGTTTTGGGTGAGAGGAGGCGGTCTTAGTTTTCTTAAAGTGCTATATCTTTCTAAGTGTTAGAATCTGAGAGAATATGCTGTGCTTTTCTTTACAGCCTCCTGAGCTAGCACCTAAGCCTACACTCACAACTGCAAGCGGTCCAAAATCAACTTCTCAAAGCCATTATGAACACGACAAAACGACTTACAGGTAGATGCCCAATTGATTAATTAAATTTCATTCTTGACATGAGATCAGAATATTCAGAAAACTTACTTTAGGGGTTCAAATTGGAAACTCGACTGGGGAGTTGGAGTGTGTCATTACGACTTCTGTGTGTAGTGAGGCAGGGCATAAAGTCAGTTCTCATGCATATGATTTCTGGGTCATATCTGTGTCTTTCCAGCATTTTTGAGGAGGGTCTATCTCAAAATTTTTTTTTTTTTTTTTTTTGATTTTTGAGGTATTTAGAAAGTAAAAGTAAATGGAGTAGGTAAAGTAAAAGGGAAATAAGGATTTTCTTTCTTCGTGCTGTTTCACAACTATCTATTTCCATGTGGTTTAGGTTAAAAAGGCTATGTAATTGTAAGAATTAAATGTTGGTTGCCTACTAACTAGGTTGTAAAAGTTGAATTCCAATTCAGGTACTTATGCTTGTTGACTGTGTAAGGCAACTGTGTATTATTCTTGGTTAGGGCTCCAGAACCACAGAGACCTCAAGTGAAGCCACCTGAAGATATCGTGCGTTCAAACCATTATGATCCTGAAGAAGATGAAGAATATTACCGGAAGCAGCTCTCGTACTTTGATCGCAGGAGTTTTGAAAATAAGCCATCTGCGCAGGTTCCTGCCAGCCATCATTCTGAGCCCACTAAACCAATACATTCACAAAACCAGCTGAATTTCACCAATTATTCTAAGTAAGTTTGGGAGATTATTACTTATTTTTTTCCTTTTGAAAAAGGAGCGAGGCATGTAGGACTAAACCACAAGTTCTGCCTCTGTCAATGGAATTACAGGGGTTCAGGTATCTGATTTCTTATTCACTAAATCTGTTTCTCTGTGTAGGTGTAGCTTTAGATTGAAAACACATAACTGCATAACTTTTCATTTTGGTAAATGAATAATTTTTATAGGTTTCAGGAACTTCAACATGTTACCTTTTTTTCTCACCACTTACTAACCTAAAATTCTAGAATTGTTTAGGTTGGAAAAGAGCTTTAACATTGAGTCTGACTTAACACAGCACTGCCAAGTCCACCACTAAACCATCCATGTCCTAAGTACATCTACGTCTTTCAAATACCTCCAGGGATGGTGTCTCCAACCCTTCCCTAGGCAAGCCTGTGCCAGGGAAGTGCTTGATAACCCTTTCAGTGGAGTATTTCCTAATGCCTGATCTAAACCTCCCCTGGTGCAACTTGAAGCCTTTTACTGTTGTCTTATCGCTTGTTTCCTGGGACAAGAGGCTGACACCCGCATCACCCGCAAGCTCTTTTAAGGTAGTTGTAGAGAGCAATAACATCTCCAAACTAAACAATTCCAGTTCTGTCAGGCACTCCTCATGGGACTTGTGCTTCAGACAGTTCACCAGCTTTGTTGCCCTTCTCTCAACGCACTCCAGCACCTTATAGTGAGTGGCCCAAAACTGAGTACAGTATTTGAACTGCAGCCTCACCAGTGCATAGTACAGGAGGATGATCACTTTCCTGGTCCTGCTGGCCCCACTGTTTCTTACACAACCAGGATGCTGTTGGCTGCCTTGGTCAGCTGTGCAAGAGCTGGCTTCTATTCAGCTCTCTTGTCAGCTGACACCCACAAGTCCTTTTCCACCAACCAGCTTTCTAGCCACTCTTCCCCAGGCTTGTAGTATCGTATAGGGTTGTTGTGACCCAGGTGCAGGACCTGGCTCTTTGCCTTTTTGGGAAGCACAGTTTGCTATAGCCCATTGATCAAACCTTTCCAGATTCCTCTGTAGAGCCTTCCTGTCCTCCAGCAGATCAACACTTCTGCTTAACTTGGTGTCATCTGCAAATGTACGGAGGATGCACTTGATCCCCTCATCCAGATCAATTACTATAGTCTGTTTATAGTGATGAACAGAGCATCACAAAGTATTCAGTCTAGCTAATAATAGTGAGTGCTTAAATATCTTCAAAGCCAAGGTTTTGGTTTATTCCTATTCTGCATGCGCTTACTCTGCAAACAGGTTTGTACATATTAGCAGTATTTGACATTAGGAAACTAAGCCTTCAGGGAATATTGCTGAGGCAAGAGTTTAATCTGTTGATGGAAACATCTGTTTCCTGTGTTGTTCTGCTTCCTTTATTTGGAACATTTTGATAAAGAAATTGTGTAAGAGTTCATACACAGATTTAGCTCAGGTAAAGAACTGGCCATCTTGAAAGATAGTTATACAAACTTTGTGAATACCCTCCACAGTTACCTAACTTGTTTTGCTTCAAACTATAACAATGTGTTTGTAACTTACTGTGAAAATCTGTCGTGGCTTGCTGCATGCGGGATGAAAATGGGGCATTTTTGAAGGCTTTGGTTCTATTCCTGCTTGAAATCCAGACTGCCCAGCTTACAATCTGGCAACCTGTCCTGGGTTCACTTGTAAGTTATTTTTCTCCTTCTTAGTAGTGCTTTGTTTTTGTCTTTAGTCTGAGAGCAACACTGATAACACACCGATGTTTTTAGTTGTTAAGTAATGCTTACCTCAATCAAGGACTTTTCAGTCTTGCCCTCTGCCAGTGAGGAGGGATAAGGGAAGCCAGGACGAAGCAGACAGGACACCTGAGCCAAACTAGCCAGAGCGGTATTCTGTACCACAGCACGTTATGCCTAGTATATAAACTGGGGGGGAGTTAGCTGGAAGGCCCAGATCACTGCTCAGGTTGGGCTGGATATTGGTCAGTGGGTCGTGAGCAATTGTATTATGCATCACTTGTGTTTGTTTTCTGTTTCCCATTTTAGTTTTGTATTCTCTCCACTTGTTATTTTCCTTATTATTAGTGGTAGTATTGTACTGTACCTTAGTTACTGAACTGTTCTTATCTCAACCCATGGGATTTTCATTCTTCTGATTCTTCACCCCATCCCTCTGGGAGCTGCAGTGGGGGGGGGGGAGGGGGGGAAGGATGGGGTGAGCAAGCAGCTGCATAGCTCTGAATTGCCAGTTGGGCGTAAACCATGACACAACCTTAATGTAAGTGACAGCTTTAGAGGAAAACAACTATCTGGCTGAAGTTTCACAGCGTTATATGTATGTACATGTCTTTCATGTACTTTATAAGCTGTGTTCCAGTCTTAAAGGATTAGACCTAGGTCTCTGAAATCTTATTCTTTATTTGTATTGCATCGTCTGTTATCTCCAGCGTCTGTCTTTGTGGACTTGAGACTATTGCAGTCTTTCCGAAAGCTTGATCAGTTTTAAGTGATGCACTTTTCTGATCAAAAAGTCTACATATGTGAATTATTCCTTATTTTACTTTTTTAGGTGTCAAGGAAGGAACGTGTATAGTGTTGTATAACCTGTTTGATTCTCATTCAAGGATGGTTTTCATCTTTCCTCTTCACTTGCCTGGTGTCTTCTGATGGAAAGATTGGGAGCATGTATTTCCTACTCTCTGGGCATTATAGAAAAACACCTAAAAAAGGTCTTAGTAGGCCTTAGTGCATTGCAGTAGCTTTCAGAATTATGTTTCCACATACAAAAAAGCAGTGTTACACATAGATTGTCTATTTTGGTTTGTAGGCATGGATTGTGTTGTCATTGTAAATACAAGTAATGTTTTGGGAGCTATGTTGTAAGCTTTTATCAAGTAATTGTGAAGATTGTAAAATTCTTCAGATGTAGTGTTATAAGCTTTGGATGTACTCCTGTTATCCTCTGTAGTGTTGTGACACAGTGAAAAACATGAGAGATGCACACAACTACTGATTTTCACTGCAGAACAGCTAATAGTTGAGGGACGTTGTTCTATAGTTCCACCTGCTACTTTTGTCAGCCATGACACTTCCATTCTTTGGCTGCTCAGTTCATCTTTCATTTTCTTTATGACTTAGTGTATAACTTCAGGGCTTGTGTTTATGGGAAGGCAACGTCTTACTGCCACAGACAAATGAGATTAATACTGGTTTTAAGGCTGATAGTTTCAAATGTCAGGGGACAAAAATGTGCTGTGTTTTTTCTTCATGAAGGAAAGTAACCCTTAGCAGGAAGGGACAGACGTGGGAAAGAAAATTTTACCCAGTATGGATAGATAAAGAATAAAATACTAATGGAAGAAAGTGGAAAGAAATAAACAAGAACACTAAATTGGACAGTACTGTCTCTAGAAGCGTACTGCAGTGTCCCTGTGTGGAAACACAGAACAATTGCTATATTGAGAAAGCATTCGTATTTAGTACTTTATTTTTGCCAGCTTCCAATTTATACCCTGTTACTTGTTTGTTATTCATTTATTTTTCCAGTCACTTTATATGGTAATGGCTGCTCTGGGAATAAAGTCTTCTAAAAATAAACAGGACTAAATTTGGGTGATACAGGAACTGTTGATGATGCAATTGCTAGTTCCTGCATGATCTGTGTAATGTATTCAGGGTAGAGAGGACCAATTTTATTTATTCATGAGCAAATAGCTACAGCTTTTTCAGTTTTATGAATTAATGTTAAACATTAAATTATGCAAAGTTCTTTGTCACTAAGTAGTGTGAAAGTATGTATTTTTCCCATTACATATGTACAGATTTTTTTACCCTTAATTTGTTAAGGTTTTATTAGCATCATTTAGGAAATTATGCATTAGTAAAGCTGCTTTGTATGGGCAATGCAATATATGCATGCTAGAGTTGTCAGTAACCGTGGAATAAGGGATAGTTTGTCTTGATCTGAGAAAATAGTAGAACTTGCAAATGGATGTTTCAGTGGATGTAGCTGGAGCAATTTATGAGGCTACTACCCCTGTGGTTGAAACTAGTGGATTTCTCCATGCTTGGTTCAGTGTAGACAAATGCAGTAGCTTGACGTGCTGCAAAATGAGGTAGCTTATCTTTTGTATTAAGTAAGGTTAAGAGTACTCACATAATCAGTTACGGCCCCATCTGAGGAGGCAGGAATGAACAGCGTCCTATATTAACCTTTTGAACTGCTTTAGCTGAACTCTTTAAATGCCTGTCACAGAGGTAGAGTTTTTGAATGGGAACTGAAGGTCAGCAGTGCAGTTTGATAAGTGTTGTGTTGTGCACTGAAGCTTATAACCTGCTGCTCAGTGGTTCCTTTCAGCTTCATTTCAATGTAAAGTAATGGGTTTTCTAAATGAAAATGAAAGTGAAGTGGGAAACAGCTTAGAAAACAGCACATCAATAACTAGGAACTTCACTTACACACTTAGAAGTTGTAAGCAATCATTTTGTTGTGGGCTGCTTTCATTGCATAAAGATTCTGGACTATGTGGTTGAGATTGTGGCTGACCCTTAGTTAGGAGTTTAGAACAGAAGAATGTGCTGTAAGGTGGGCTGATCCCAACTGTATGAAGTTGAACCATGCCAAGTGCAAGGTCCTACACCTGGGTCAGAGCAATCCCAGATACAGCTACAGGTTGGGCAAAGAAGAGATTCAGAGCATCCCTATGGAGAAGGACTTGGGGGTGTTGGTTGATGAGAAAATGAACATGAGCCGGCTTCAGTGCGTGCTTGCAGCCCAGAAAGCCAACTGTATCCTGGGCTGCATCAAAAGGAGCATGACCAGCAGGTCAAAGGAGGTGATCTTGCCTCTCTACTCTGCTCCCGTGAGAACTCACTCGGAGTATTGTGTGCAATTCTGGCGTCCTCAACATAAAAAGGACATGGATCTGTTGGCACAAGTCCAGAGGAGGGCCACGAGGATGAACAGGGGACTGGAGCACCTCCCGTATGAAGATCGGCTGATAAAGTTGGGGTTGTTCAGCCTGGAGAAGAGAAGGCTGCGTGGAGACCTCATAGCAGCCTTCCAGTATCTGAAGGGAGCCTACGAGGATGCTGGAGAGGAGCTCTTCACTAGGGACTGTAGTGCTAGGACAAGGGGTAATGGGTTAAAACTGAAACAGGGGAAGTTTAGATTGGATATAAGGAAGAAGTTCTTTACTATGAGGGTGGTGAAGCACTGGAGTGGGTTGCCCAGGGAAGTAGTGAATGCTCCATCCCTGGCAGTGTTCAAGGCCAGGTTGGAGAGAGCTTTGGGTGACATGGTTTAGTGGGAGGTGTCCCATGGCAGGGGGGTTGGAGCTAGATAATCTTAAGGTCCTTTCCAACCCTAACTATTCTGTTCTATGATTCTGTGATTCTGTATTAAGTGGAACTTGGTGCTGCTATGTTGTCACAGCTGTCTTCTGCTCCCTCCATTAAAATGAACTACCTTCCATATTTCTCAGAAAGCTGGCAGACAATTCTGATGAGGTGTGGAGTGTGTTGGTTTGTTTTTTTTCCTGCAGTCTTCTGCAGTGCTCTGCTCCCCTGTTTAATATTCCCCTCTGGGAAGTAGTCAATTCAGGTGGGCAGTTTTCTGAGAAGGCAGCTACTACCTGCCTGGAATAAAGGCACTAGTGAGTAAGCATACAATAATATCTTCTGCTGTTGGGTGAATGGCTTTCTATAAATCAGTGGGAACAGAAGCTTAAACAGCAGATCTAAAATGATTTTTTTTTTGTAACACTGATTGTAGAGCTGTTCATACAGATGCTGTTTAGCTCGCTGAGCGTGACGTTCATATAGTTATCAAGCAGGCTTTCAAAAGTTGATCATCCCTTTTCTGCAGTGTGTAACATACTCCTCTGAACTGTAAGCCTGTTGGTGTCTAAAATTGCCTGTTACATTTTTTAAGTGTACGGAAAGTGAAGCAATGAGGGAAAGCAGTCCTAATGTAAAACGTATTTTCTTGCAACATGTAAGCAAGGTAACTGTTAAAAATCAGGGGAAAGTGATCAGTATACTTGCAGTTTTGTGTCTCTTCTAGTATGCATAAACAGTTCTTCTAAGATGTCTAGGAATTGCTGAACACAGAAACATTTCTGTGTTGTAGGCTCTGCTACTGGACGAATTCACAATGCTACAGAAATACTTGCTATAAATGTGCCCACAGTACATGATCTGCAGTACAAAACTGTAATCATTCTGTGTATGTTAAGACTGATAAAATGAAAGCAGATTGGACCACAAGAGATTGTTAGAATATGGGACTTAGATTTTGCTCACTTTTCTCAATATATTGAATAACTTTGATACAGATTGTAACTAACGGCTTAGTGTAATCTTGTTTTTTTTTCAATATCTGTTCATTTGAGATCTTGACCATTTCCTAATTCACTGACAAAATCTTGTATTAAATTCAGTAGGTGTTCATTGTATATATGTATATGGTAAAGATACCAGAAACATCACTGTTACAAGTAGTGTGACTTTGTTTCAACAACCTTGTCATATCAAAGCTGCTAGGACTAGCATAAGAAGTATGGAGAAATAATATGCTCAAAATAGAATGACTATATTCTTTCATTCTTCTATTGCTGTTTGCTTTGCCATCACCTAGATTTCTTGGCTCTTACACTAGCTATGACTACTTGAAAAGGAGCATCAAGTGGTAAGACTGTTGTTGATGTGAGGATGTTTTCAGGTGTCCTCTTCACTGTTACTTTTCATCACAGGCATTATGTGCACTTAAAACTTTAAACATGCAAATTTTGAAAGTGCAATCTGTGTCCAAAATTAAAAGTATTTCAGCATTTATGATTTCCTGACCTAAAAAAAAAAACTTCTGGACAAATATTTCTAGTATAAGAAGAAATGTTTTGAAAATAACATTTAATCATTATCTATGCACATAAAGCTAGTGAAGCTTAAGCTGATTACATCTCTAATTAAGATGGCATTGTTCAAATACTAGGTGTATTTAGGAAAGTTGAACTAGAATCCATTTTCTTATTGGCTAATTACACTTTTCATAAAAATCCACCCCCCTCACCCCTCCAAAAAAAAAGAAAAAGTGGGCTTACATTTTTGTTTTGAAGAGCTGCTAAATTAGAGGACATGTTTTCATTTAAATTACCCCAGATGAAATTGAAAAATTAAGATCTTTTAAGAAATCATGCAAATACACCTGAAATGTCATCTGCCTTTTGTTTGCCATGGTTTGTGTTACTAATCTTCTTCTAAAGATTCAATGTTGTCTTAATCTTTTGTGCTTATCAGTAAATGTTTTTATACTTGGACAGGATATAAAAAAAATCCTATTTTAATATTTATAGGAAGAGATGGAAATCGGGTGATCATAGAAGAAAAAAAGAAATTACAGTGGATGCAGGAGCTGAGACTCCTGATGAAACAAAACAGTCAATTGTGGGTTGTTTTCTTATTTCAACAGGGGGAAAACAACTGATAGTGAATCAACAGAAAGGTCTGTTGGTGAAAAACGCTACGAGCCAATCCCTCAAGTTACAACTCCTCCTCCTGCTTCTGCAGTCCAGTATACGCAACCTCAGTCAATTAATAGTCCTGTCCTGTCTCTCCCAGCACATCATAAGCCTGCACTTCCTGAAGGTGAGCAGTTGGAAAGCTAACTTGTCTCATTTGGTAACACTTGTCAGATGCTTATGTGGTTGCTTCAGCATGTCTGAATTGGTAATTGTGGTGTTCTTTAAACTGAAATGTGGAATAATTATTAGTGAAGATAGCTTTTATTATAGTGAGATTGAGTGAAAAAATTGTGAAATCATTGGTGATCCTATCTGAAACTAACTTCAGGTGTTAAACAGTTTGTGTAACTGTCTTTTCCATATGTAGAGGTCTCAGCAAAGATAAAGTAAAATTTCTAGTACTTAGAGAATCTACATCTCTATGGTACACTGGACCAGAATTCTCTAGGCATGAGTAATAATAGTAGGTGTTTGAAAATAGAAGAAAAAATTGGGTTTGTTTTCACATTGTGAGGATTGTCCAGTCCAGCTGAACTTTCCTATTTGTGTGAGTCAATGACAGCATTGCAGTACTGGTTTTGGGTTTTTTGTTTGTTTTCAGTTTTGTTTTTGTTTGGGTTTTAGTTTTTTGTTGGTTTGTTGTTTTTTTTTTTGGTCATGGTATGAATAAGTCTAACCTTTTTACTCAAGGGTCATACCTTTGTATCCAAGTTACCTATTTAATGAAACTTTAGATAATTTGCCTGAACATGCAAAATGTACTAAGAGGATAAATGATCTAAGAGCGAAACCGAACCTATATATATTATGTAAAGTACATTAACAATTGACTAAAATGTATTCATATCAAATAGTGTATGTGACTGTATGTACATTCCTGATGGGCACTGACAAGTCACGGTATTTTTTATTTGCATTGCAGTTAACTCTGTATCTGACCCTCCTCCACCTCAGAATAAGCCAGCAGTTTTCAGATCCTCTAGAGAGGACACTGTGCAGTCCACGTTTTACCCTCAGAAAAGCTTCCCTGACAAAGGCCCTATTAATGGAACTGAACAGATACAGAAAACAGTCACTCCTTCTTACAACCGCTTTACAACAAAACCTTACACTAGTGCTGCAAGACCCTTTGAGCGCAAGTTTGAAAGTCCTAAATTCAACCATAATCTCTTGCCAAATGAAGCTCAGCATAAACCAGAGTTGCCATCAAAGTCTCCAAATTCTCCTCAACCAATTTTGAAAGCACACAGCTCATCACAGCCTCCTGAGTTTGATAGTGGATTGGACACCTTTGCTGTACAGGTCGACAAGCCTAAATATCAACCAAATAATGTTAATGCTGTGCCTAAAGCCATTCCTGTAAGGTAAGCTGCTGCTTTTTTCTTTCCACTAGCACATCTATAGCAGTTTATCTGTGAAACTTGTGAGAAATGTAGATTTGCTTCTGTACTTTCTGCGCTTCCAATTTTTGTTGCTATTATAGTTGAAAGATTATTAGTGTAATTCTAATTCTAAAAACCAGTGCTAGTCTCCTCTAGGGTGTGCTCCTCTAAAATGCTAGAGGCAAGTATGCCATTGACTTTCAGGAAAAAAATACTGATAAAACTGCTAGGCTTTCTGTCTTGCATTCAGCCCTTCAGCACTTGAGGATGAGGAGGAAGAAGATGGACACACTGTTGTAGCCACGGCAAGAGGTGTATTTAACAGCAATGGTGGTGTATTGAGCTCTATAGAGACTGGAGTTAGTATTATTATACCACAAGGAGCCATTCCAGAGGGAATAGAGCAAGAAATATATTTCAAAGTCTGCAGAGACAACAGTATACTTCCACCTTTGGACAAAGAGAAAGGTAAGACCTGGCTCTTGATTATTTAATTATTATTATGTTATTTAATACAATTAAATAGTAAGCAATAAAATAGTAAACAATATTATGTTATTTAATACAGTTCTTTTCTAACAGCAAAATTAAATAACTAAAATACTGTAATACACTTCAATATGTAACATTTCTGTGTGAAGATATAGTGTGCATTTTGCAAGAAGTGTAAGGCAAGCAATAATTGCTCAGTATTGAAAGTTACAACATGGAGGCCCTGAATTGTAACTTGAGAATATTGTATTTGTAGACTTAAGTACTGATACAGAACTTAGCTAGTGCACTAAAGAAGGTTCTAAATTAATTTTAAATATCACTGAAAATGTAGCTTCCCACACAGTGCAGGGATTTATTCTAGGCTTTCTTATTAGAAATATTTCATCTCCCAGTTAGAACCAAAAGCACTAAGCAGGAACTAATTTGAGTTTAATATCTAGAATTTACTTCAGTACTTGGAAAATACTTAGCATTTTATTTTTTTCATGGTTTTGAAAAGTATTCTTTTATATAAATATTTTCCTGACAGTCTTATTCCTAAAGGTTGAACAGTGTCTTTAGTTAAGCAACTTTTTCATAGTCTGTCTTTCATACCACTAGTCCAATGTACATGCATTTTTCTCACCTGTCAGATTCTGAATTTTCAAGAAACTAAGTGGGTTTATTTAATAAATTCGCAGTTAAAACATCAGTTGCAATCTGCAGTTACTTTGAATCTTTATAAACTAAACATAGTGGTATTAATTAACTGAATAATCTTACATTAACGTTGGATTTTTAAACTGAGAATAGACCTATATATTTGTATGCTCGTATTTTGACTGTTAGAATAAGGGTCATGGGCTCTGTTCAGCCCAATGTGCCATAAATCCATACAGGCAGAACATTGCAGCTATCCTGCAGAGAGAAATATGAACAAACTGCTTACAGGTTTGGGGATTTGTTTGTTTTGATGCACATGATTAGAAATTAGTGGCCAAAAAAAGCCCAAACCCAATATGATTTAATCATCACACTTGTTTATCCTTTTTAATTTAGAAATTATGATACTTTCCATTGAAAAGCCAATTGAATACTCTCAAAGAGACAATGAGCAACAGTCTTGCTAGGTGCTGTTCCTTACTGACAGGTCAAAAGGTTCATCTTTTTCTCCAAATTGCTGAGTAGCTGTGCAATGTAACTATGTAATACCTTGAGCCTATTTCACGAAGAATCATTAACAGGTTCTTCTTTCTCTTAAATACAGGCGAAACACTTCTTAGCCCCTTGGTAATGTGTGGGCCCCATGGACTAAAATTCCTGAAGCCAGTGGAGCTGCGCCTGCCACACTGTGCGTCTATGACCCCTGATGGTTGGTCTTTTGCTCTAAAATCCTCTGACTCCTCGTCGGGTATGCTGTCCTCCCTCTGTCCTTTTGGGGCTTTTGGGTGCTATCGTATAATTTAAGTTAATTTGGCTAAAGGTGATGCTGTGTAATACAAAGAACTCAATCATTGTATTTGTGTCAGACTCTCCCATTTCACTTCCATTACAAATGTCTTTCTTACATTTACTCATGGTGCCAGTTCATAGCTAAAACCATGATAGCAGGAAAAGAATAATATCTCTAGTCTATTAAATATAATTGTATTTTTCTATTCTGTCTTCTTTCTTGAGGACTGCTACAGCTGAACACACTTGAAATGATAGTTGCACTAAAACTGAGAGGAAATTATATGTACCTCTGATTGGCCTTTGTAACATTAACTGTTGTTTGTCTGTTGCTTAATTAACCATATAGGACTCTGCAAATCTTAACAATCTGCATGCTCATAAATCATGATTTAACGCTTGTTAACTGTTTCCACGTGTGCAAGCTGATGCTAACAATTGGGTCATTTAAGAAAACTGTAGTGTTCAGTAAAAGCATTTGCAGTTCATTCTAATGTAGCTGGATTTTCCACAAGACTTTTCTTGGTTGCTTCTGCCTATTTCTCCTCTACTGCCTTTTACCCAGAATTTTCTGGTTGATAGTAGAAGTTGCAGCTAGGTTGCAATTTAATTTACCTGTTCATTTTTACCTCACTCTGGCTTTCTGGGATGAGGGGAGAATGTATTGGCTGAAATTGTCAGTGAGGAGCCTAATTGAGAATTCTGGGCACGTTTCAAGCAATTTCATGAAATGGCTGTGAGGTTACAGAGATTTTAAAAAGGAATATTTGCACATCTGGGGAAAAAGTCTTAAGGTTTTATTCAGCTACTTTCAAAATCTATGGTGGAAGTTTCAAACCATTACTGTGTATGTATGATCTAAGTAATGACTGAATGATGTAATTCTGTATAGAGCATTTAAGCCACCATGTATGCATATCTTCTGTCACTAATGTATCTATTGCTGTCAACACCAAAGCACTGATGCTTTGAAAGATTAAAGCATCAATCCCCTTGATGGGGATTCAATAACCTAGAAGTTTAATGGCAATAATTTTCAGTCGTTTTTTACAAGCTATTATATGCACGTGTTGCATGCATCTATTTAACAATGTGAGTATACAATGGCAGTGTTAAAACCCAAACTTATAAATTATAGGGTCCCAAAAGATATGACAACTGTGTACAAAAATGACACGACCTTCCTTTGTAACTAATAGCACCTGTTCATGAACTTACTTGAAGTGAAGGGAGAGGACTAAAATGATCTGAACAATAACTGAAGTTACTGAGACATTTTTCTCCCTTTACAAAGTGGGATGTGTGTGCGCGCGCATGTGTGGGTGAGAGCAAGAGCGTGTATATGTAAGCCCTAACACTTTCTGTACTGTAAATATAACACCACATTCTGTTAATCTGAAATGGGATGTATATCATAACATTGCTTTTTTTGAGACAAACTTTAAAATTAGGCAATTCTGTCTTATGATATGTAAGTAGACCATACTGTGTCTTAAATAAATAATTGTTTTCTCTCTTTCTAAATTAGTTGCTTATGGGACTCTGATTTTTGAGGTGGCTTTATAATAACAGCTTGTAGAATTCTGGGTTTTTTCTCTCTTCAGTTGTCTGCTCTACCTCATCTTTTCTCAATGTATCCATGTTCTGTCCTTAAAAGTGACATTCATTTGCACTTACTAACATCTTTCTGCTGCATTTAAGCCTCTTATATTGATACTTTAAACCCCTTCAAAAGCTTGAATGATGCTGGTATTAAAACTGACTTGGGAAAGAGTTGCCTTTTATGGCCACATTCATTAGAATGTATGGGTCAAAAATTCTGGAGGATTGTCTTCTTTTTTTTTTTTTTTCCAAAGCAGTTCTATGTAAGTATGGTAAAAATTTCCTCAACAGGTAGAGGATGCACTGGCTACAGTCTTATCCTTACTACATATTTAGGAGGAAGGATTGGAAGATTGTCTGCCATTTGTTTCATGGGCAAGACTGGGACCTTGTCCTACAGTCCTGTTTTACCCTTCTCCCAAATATAATCATTCATATGAAGTTTTGAATGGCTTTCCCTACATCTATAAAATGAAAACTTCTCCAGCATTATTGAGCTTCTTGATTGAAACAAGTAGTTTTAGCTGTTGGCACTGTTTGCACTCTCTTAACTGTACAAAGGCCACTTCTATTCTTCG
Organism: Neopsephotus bourkii; assembly: GCF_033783945.1. Taxonomy (NCBI): domain Eukaryota; kingdom Metazoa; phylum Chordata; class Aves; order Psittaciformes; family Psittacidae; genus Neopsephotus; species Neopsephotus bourkii. The sequence goes on from NW_026900826.1 coordinate 6,622,295, forward strand.
TCCCCACATCAGATGTTGACATCACTCCACACCAGTGCATTGTGTACTTCATTATGTTTTCATGAGTTCTTCAAGAAAATTGGGGAATTTACATCAGTCTTAATTAATAGAGAGGTCTTAAGTGTTTGCAGTCTGTGTGACTGGGTTCTGTAGCTCATTGCACGTTTCTCAAGGCAGATCTGTTTTGGCCAAGCTATTTCATGTCAGTTATCTGGAAGGCTTAAGAGATCTTAGTTCGTATTTCACTGTTCTACCATAGTGCAATGATAATACCTTGTATGCAGTGGCAGCATTTAGTAGTGGTTTTAGGTTTAGATACTTGAAAAACAATTGGCTGTCCAGATGGAGCATAACCTTTGTCTGGTGAGATGGCAACTGATGACTTTTCCTTGTAACAGAATGTTACGCAGAACCTTTGACCATGAGTGGATAAGATCTGTTGTAAAGATGAAGTACATACCAGTTAATTAGAATCCTTTTTAGAATATCAGTATTTCAAACTTCTAAATAAGTATACTGGATGTAGCTGTAAAGTAACTACAGTCTTGTCTACAATAGTTTTCATAACAGAAAACTACCAGTATGTCATAACTTCTGATTTGACTTACCTGTGTTCAGACTGTCTGAAGACATTTCAAATGCATCCTATCCAGATTAGCTTTTAAAATGTCTTATTTTTCCTGGCAATTTTAGAAAGAGCCAGTGAATACCCGATACGCTGTTAACACTTCTCAAATGGAAAGCACTACCTTGGTGCTGTAGAATGACTTGCATTTAACAATTCCCAAGGGCCACAGCATCTGTTTTGAATAACTCATCTTTCCTATGTTACATGCAAGTAAAGGGTTATTGTTTCATTAATAACAAAAACTGCAGGGCTTAAAAAAACCAAACTAAAACAACAAAAAACAGCCTCCAAGCAAACAAACATAAAACCCAGACCAGTGTTGATTCAAAAGACACTCCTGTCCAAAAGCTCGGTTGTTCAAGATGTACACTGTTTGACAGCAGATACTAAACACCAGCATTGTGTTTTCCTCCCACAGGTGAGCCCAAAACCTGGCAGAACAAGTCTCTTCCCGGGGATCCAAACTATCTTGTTGGAGCAAACTGTGTCTCAGTCCTAATTGACCACTTCTAAATACTAAGTTAGCTGATTGAGTAAATAATGTGAAACTGAGATGGACCTTATATATAAACTGAACCACTCTATCAAGTATTAACTGTTCTCCAAGTGATAATGGATCTTAGTGTTTAAGCGTCTTGCTTTAACTAACAATGGTTTAGCAAGTACACTCTTTGAGCCATGGTCACAATACATGCCACAAGCAGGGAGGAGGGTACAGTGGGAACAAGGTGGGGTTTTTGCAGGATCTGTATGCTTTGTTTGGTTGTTCTTTTGTGGGTATTTTATTTCTTTTTTCTTTAAGGGCACTAATAGTGTTTTATTGTTTAAAATCAGAAAGAACCAATGGAACTATATATATAGTTCATACTCACTGGTTAAAACACAGAATTTGGCCTGCATTTTTATGGCTGTGTGTTTGTAACTCACAAGACTACATTTTGGTCTCTGGTTTTTAAACAATTTCTGGTGTACATGTCCAATGAAATGGCAGTCAACTTGGGGTAGCACAGTTCAGATGCTTTCCTCTGCTGAGAGGCTACTGTAAACATATCTACTTACTGTATATGGAAACATTGTCATGAGAACAGGGGGGAGGGGGAAGAGCATGAGGGATGACTATGGTTCAGTTGCCTCTGTGGATTTGTAAATTTAACCACGTTATTTCAGACCTATTAACCAGCAGGGATGCCTTACCCTCATGTTTTTAATAGTCTTAGCTCTCATAGTTCTCTGTATTGAGTTTGTACGGCTTTTGTGCTTACCTAGCATGAGGTCTCTCATTAGAGACTGGGGAAAGAGGGTGGGGAAACCACAGAACAACAACTTGTGAGTTTGGTTTAGAGAATGAGTATTGTTTGTGTTCATCAGCCAGAAGAGAACCAGAAGAAAATGATGGTATGTTTTCTGCTATGCATTTGAAAATTTATAGATGTGTTAGACTGCTTGTATATAATGCGTGCATACTACTTTTGTTCCTGGTTTGTAAATTAACTTTTATAAGCTTTACCTTTTTATATATATATAAATATATATAAAAACAAAGTTTCTTAAGGATATCTTTGTATTCTCATACCTTTTGAGCCTTGAACTTTGACATCTGCAGCAATAAAGCAGCATTTCTACAATATATGAACAAGGACATTTTTAAAAAAATGCACAAAGTTGTTACCTTTTAAAGTGCTGCATTTAAAGAATATAACTCGGAATTCTCTACTTTGATTAAATTCTTGAAAAGTATCCCTACTGTAATTTGTCATAAGGATGCTGTACTATGTGCCCTGAAATGTATTTTTTTACTAATAGACGATTTATTACGGCACAATGGCACTACTACTGTTTAGATAATATACCACTGCATTCTGTTAATGAGTTATTAGCTATTCAGGTGTGGCTGATTTTTTTTTTCTCTGCAGTTATTAAAATTACACGTTTCTAAATATACAGAATAAAACTTTTTAAAATAATAAAGGAGATTGTAGTACATTATTGTTTCTGGAATGCATTTATGTGAACATGACAACTTTCATTTTTGCCTATGTAAGGAGGCAGCTGGAGTCTGCCTAATGTTTGTACACAAAGCAGAGCTCTTTTGGAGTTGTCTACAGCAGGGCTTCTGAAATGATGTGTGGATCCATGGGAAACATGGTACAAGTAGGAGTGGTAGACTTGTGCCTTTAATCACTGTTGGTGCTAGTGTACTTGTTATACCTACTCTTCCAAATAGCTTTGGTACTGTTGTAGCGTGTAGATTTACACATAGTCTAGTTACACCGTTTTAAAGATATTCCTACACCATCTTCTGATCAGGCCTGTTTGGAGTACTCGGTAGCTAGTTAGAATTTATCTTAAAATAAGACTGTGGAAACAGTATATAACCTCATGTGTCCATTCTGTACTTCTACTGACCAGTTCATTTCTGAGGCATACCTCACCCTAGAAGATGCATTCACTACTATTGCTACTAGAGCAGGCCGAATATTTGACTAGCAAAAAACCTGTTTGTATCAGGATGGCATTTTTCATTTGTCTTAGTGATGAGATATTGGTGGTATTTTTTAGGTCAGCAGAAAGAAAGGGTTCAAAATGGCATTCAAAGCATCTTGGAGAAAGTTCTAATGCTAACATTTCTGGACTGTTTACAGTGGTGTCATTTGTGTCCTGAACATCCCGAGTCTAGTTTGCTGTAAGGTGTAACTCTCCTGAGTTGCTTTTACTGTAGTGATCCAGATAATCCTTCTGCTCCTCTTTTGAAGAGTTCAGGGTCATGTCTTCGTATCAAAATGAAGAAGGACAGCTTTTGCTCTGCTGTCTTTTCATAAATGAAATGACAGTTGATGGTGGTCAAAAGTGTGGCAGTCCTCTTCTGCTAAGCAGCTTGTCAATGGAGTTGTCTTTTGCTGTCTACATTTTGCTGTAGGAGCATTTATCTAAGTGGCTAATTGAAACCACATGCATATTTTACTTGTTAAATCCCAGTGCTTTTGAATTAAGCCATGGCCATGGAGAATAACTGTGCTAAAATAACACGTTTTCTTACTTTAAAATAGCACTGGTTTTGAAGTCTTTTTCTCTGCAAGCGGTTACCTTCCTTACCTTCTTTATGCAGGTTAGGCTCTACGGGAGGTAAGTTCACATGTACTACTTCAATTTACTCTAGTTCTCTATTCACTATTTATTGTGAATTTCAAAACCAGCCTCTCCCAGTTATTCCTGTCTCAGTGAAGTGCTGCAGCAGTAGCACTGCAAATTGATAATGTAAAATAATGTAAAGCACTAATGCAAATTTAACAATGTAAATCTTCAGTCTTACACGTTATAATGACTTCAGTGGTGGAAGCTCTCAGTGGGTACAGGATTGCTGTTCATCTCTGCCCTCAGTTCTTGGTTAAAATGGTTATTTTTGTCTTGGTTTTTTTTTTTTCTTTTGTTTTTTTTTTTAATTATTATTTGTGGTGGGTTTTTTTGTGTGTGTGATTTCGGTTGGGGGGGGTGTTTTGTTTTGGGGGATTTCATTTTGTTTGTGTATGGGGTTTTGGTTTGGTTTGGGTCGTTGTTGCTGTTGTTGTTTTGTTGTTTTCTTTTCCAAAGCAGCAACTGAATATTTAACTACACATACACAGAGGTTAACAGCTGTAAAAATGTGGGGTTCCTCCAGTGCTTGCCAAAAGCAGGTGAGGCCCAGCATGAACTTTGGCAGGTTTGGTTGGTTGGAGCAGTGTCTGGATGTTTTCACTTTCGGACCTGGGCTCTGCAGAGCTTGAGAGAGCATTACAGGTCTAGAGAGCAGTATGTGCCAAAACATTCCAACTGTTGGTGGGGCCATTCTGCTGCTTGCTATGGGAGGGTTAAGGCCACACCTGCTTTTCTGCCCTGGCACCTTTGGTGTGGGATCAGCAGCTGGGTATTTTAACTCCTGGCGCTGTGCTCTGCAGAGCCTGAGATAGCTAGCCTCAGATGGCATTGTAGGCGGAGAGCTTTAGGTACCTAAGCAAGTGCAGAGATCCCAATGTTGGTGGGGCTATTACAGTCTTTGATAAGGGAAGGTGAGGCCCAGCAACAGGCACCTTTGGTGTTGCAGCAGTGGCTGGATGTTTTCATTTTGTGGGCTGGGCTTTCAGGACCTCAAGGGTGCTATGCAGAGAGGCATTACACAGAGAGTGTGTAGTGCTTTGAACCCAGCAGGCATGAAAGTATGATGTGATGGGAAGGAGATCAAAAAGAATGTAAAACCCAGGGCTTGAGACCAGTGTTGCAACTGAAGTACAATACAGTGCTAGCACCACTACTACCACTACTAATACTATGATAGGGAAAATAACAGAGGAGGGAATATATAACGGGGGGGGTTGGATGGACAAGCAACTTCCAATTGCTGAAAGCAGGAGCCTACCCCTGCTGCCGGAACTAGTGCCCTGCGTGGCGCCATGGTACTCCCACGCATTGGGCATGCACCTGACACATACGGCGCGTTGTAGGGTCCGCAGTGGCGAAGAGGACCCGTTCCCGCGAACGGGCAGTGGTGGTGGTGTTTCCTTAGACGAGGAGGCAGCAGCGAGGGCCGGACGGTGGCCCTCAGGCACCGCATGATCGCGTCGCTGCTGCCGTGGAGTACGCGAACACCGTGAAGCATGTGTGGAGCACGGGCTGCAGTACCGAGTTCTGCCCACGCGATGGCAGCAGCGATCGCGCCCAGCGACACTCGCTTCCACCAGCTGCAGTACCGAATTTTGGCCACGCAAAGGCAGGACAGAGCGGCGCTCAGCGACACACCGCCCCCCCTCTGCAGTACCATATTCTGACCACGCGAAGGCAGCAGAGAGCGGAGCGCAGCGACAAACAGCCCCCTCTGCAGTACCGACTTCTGGCCATGCGATGGCAGCACAGCGGCTCTCAGCGACAACCCCCCGAACTGCAGTACCGAATACTGGCCACGCGGAGGCAGCAGAGCGACTCAGACACACCGCCCCCAACTATAGTGTCTAATTCTGGTCACGCGATGGCAGCAGAGAGCGGCGCTCAGCGACTGACCCCCCCTTGCAGTACCAAACTCTGGCCACATGATGGCAGCACTCATAGTTATTCTGTATTGAAGAGGCTGCGGGGTGAGCAACGGCTCCTCCTCAGCCCAATTTACATCTTCCAGGGGCATCAGCTCCTTACTGGGCGGACCTTAACTAAAATGGAGCAAAATGAAACAAACATTTCCCCACTCTGCAGAAAAAACCTGGGTTCAAACCTTTCACAGCAGCAATGGAAACGTGCAGCACAACAGTATTTATTGTTAAACGTGCAGCACAACAGTATTTATTGTTTTTTGTCCTTCTGGAGACATTTAGTTGCTTTGATTCGTGGGAATTAACACCATTAACGCCTTAAAATGCTCTGCTCGGTTCAGCTGGTGCTGTGACTGTCCCTTACACCTTCCTTCCAGCTTCAGGGAAGAAAGTTACCGTCATGCGTGTGACTGGTTAATTTGCATAAATTGCTGATTATTTTCTTTTGCTAACCTGTTAATTATCCCCTGTATTGTCTGTGTTGGTTGAATAGATTGCTGTAACTGTAAAGACAAATCACATTAACGAATGTTAGAAGACTAGAGGTATGTCAGAAGATTAGAGAAAGGCAGAGAATCATGCAGGCTAGGCAAGCAAAAAGGAAAGGAAGGTGAAAATGTAAATGTCAGTGGAGATACATCTGTGCTGCTGGAAAATGCCAGACTGGGGAAGAGGGAATGAATTAAAATAGTATACAAGTATCTGCAGGCTTCTGCTTCCAGTGTAGTCCTGCCGACTCTCTCTCTGGAGCCAGGGGACAAAGTGGCAGGGACTTGGGTGTCATGAGAAGATTGCTTTTAATCTCCAAAGGTGGAGGAGTTTAAGACAGATACATTTCAAAACTGCAAGTACATGGCAGCTGCGTTAGATGAGGGTAGGTGGATAATTCTGTAAAGCAAGTTGGTCTGTCTTAGAAATCAAAGTCAAAGCCCTGTCTTAAGGAGGAAGACTTGTGGCAAACAGATCTGTGATAGTATTTAAGAGTCTGTATTACAGTCTAACTCTTAGATTGTTGCCAAAGTGAACGAGTGATTTGCCAGTAATTACCAGCTGGGGAAATTCAAGGTTGCCTGAGGGCTGTTCCAGCTTACACATGGAGGTTTTCCACAAATGCGACAGAACTGTGCAACTTTCCCCAGTTCCTTCTTCAGGCATTGGTTTGGGGGTTTGTTTGTTTGGTTGGTTGGTTTTGGTTTTGCATGTTAGCAAAGGGTTTAACCTTTTTACACCTGGCAAAACTGCTGTAGTGTATGTGTCTAATCATGTATGGTCAGTCATTGCATAAAGTACTAAACTATGACTTCTGATGAATTTGAATGTTTAGATTTATACAGGTGGGTGTAAACCAGGTGTCCCATATGAATTATCATTTCAGCTAAGAACCAAAGTCATTTTAATAATCTGTAACTCCAGCTCACCTGTGTTTCTGTGCTGAACTGTCTTTCTGATTACTTCAACTATCCAAACTAGAAAAAGCTGTGTTCATTGAGCGTGGGCTTTAACTAAACTGGCCCAAGGAGCTTGCCTGGCCTTTAACTTATTTAGATTATCCATGGTATGCGGCTGAATGAAACTGGAATGTCTCAGGCACCAGACATTAATTGCTGATTCTCCAAGAATGATCCTTTTGCCCTGCGTTTAAAGCTTTTACTCATCTACAGATAACAAGTGGAAAGACTGTGTGTATTTAATAAGCTACTTTGTAGGAAGTGTATCTACCCAGGTAAATAAGGGCGTATTTCTTGTCTTTATATTTTTGTACTATACTTTTTGGTTAATTTGGGAATTAAGTACCAGAGTTATCGCTGCTTTATTTTTTGCCAGGTCCCCTTACTGAATAGTTCTGATGACTCTTAACAGAAAAGCTTTTATGAAAGGAGAAAACAATAAAGACCAGACCTGGAAAGTTTTCCCTAATGTTTTTATGGTTTTTACCTTGTAGCAATTGGAAATGTGTTATTCCCCTTTCTTTTCAGTATTGTGTATGTGTTTAAGAAGAACAGGTAAATACCCACCAGAGGATTAATTTCTGCTTCTGTGTCCTTTACAAGAAAATCCACAATCTCAGCAAGATACTTCGGGGATTCTACAATTTAAATCACTTACCACTTAATAAAAAAAACAGTGCCTTGCCAGTTTTATTTTTTAAATTAATAAGAATTTCTGAGCTGTTTTTCTCGGCCAAGTGTTTGACTTCTGTTACATAAAAAATAATTTTTCCAGTGAAGGATAAAAACCTATTTGCTGGTGCTTAAAATAATTCTTTAGCTAAGTGACTAAAATCCAGATGTAATTTTTAATGAAATACTGACATTGTGCACTATTGAAAGTGGTCGCTTTATTTGGGACTTAATTTCTTACCGTAGAAAATAATCCAATAAATAGACTCCGGCACTGTGAAATCCAATTATTTTAAAAGACAGTATGAAGCAGATACTTCTGCCATTTGTTTTACTCTTGGCAATGGGATGAGGTAAGCAATCGGATCACTGCTGCCAGTTCTTTATATACCGAGGTGCTGCACATTTTGAAATTTTATAGAAGAAAAGTGGTATAGTTTAATGCACCAAACTTCTGTGCAAAGTTTCATGTATGATATTATAGAATCATAGAATAGTTAGGGTTGGAAAGAACCTTAAGCATCAAGTTCCAAACCCCTGCCATGGGCAGGGACACATCACACTAAACCATGTCACCCAAGGCCTCGTCCAGCCTGGCCTTGAACACTGGCAGGGATGGAGCATTCACAGCCTCCCTGGGCAACCTATTCCAGTGCCTCACTACCCTAACAGGAAAGAATTTCCTCCTTATAGCCAATCTAAACTTCCCGTTTAAGTTTTAACCCATTACCCCTTGTACTATTGGATATGTATTTTTCCATGTTTTAATTTCTTAGACCAAACTCCCAACTGAAAAATAGTTTTGCCAACTTCTACTAATGCTTGAAAAGAAAATACCAGGTGGTACTTAATGTTACGTAATTTCTTTTTATTTTTGCACAATGATTACATTTTCTGCCGGGCCAGGGATGGGGACCTGGGAATCTCTCTCACTTAAGAAGGAAAATAAATCTGACTTCTAGGTTGCCTTTTGTAAAAGCCACAGGGCAATCTGCTATTCAGATTCAGGACACGTACACAATTTCAACTTTTAAGCAGTAGTAAAATGCAGGGCAATTATCTTGATTTCAGTGCTGTCTTTAGCACTCCAGGACATTCATCAGGGCAGCCAATCACACAGAGGAAGTAATTCCAAGGTATGTATTTCTGAAGAAGAGACCCAGACTATTTTCAGCTTGAAGCTTGGAAATAGAGGTTTCTTTCATTTTTATCTGCAAAGCTTTCCAGTTTAAAACCCCTTTGTCTTACATATTGAAATAAATCCTATGGTTTTATATATGCTCAAATTATGTTGCTAAAGGATGCTATTTTTGTAAAATCAACTTTGATAATCCTCTGTATAAAGCTGTGAGAAAACAAAACAATAACAATGGGTATAAAGTAATGGCAGTTACTTCCCTTTATTGTCTTCTTCCGGTCTTCTACTGCCTGGTTAGGGTAACAGACCAATACATAGGTACAAGATGGTACGCTCAGGAATCCACATATAATACCAAGTCCCTAAACAGACAAGTGAGAGAATTGTTCCTGTGTTGCACGATCACCCCACCAAAGGCAGCATTCTGCAGCCTGCAGATGCAGATGTGACAGTTCTCTTTATTTCTGTTACCTCTTGGAAACACTTTGTCTGGGCATTGGTTTATTACAGGGCTCTTCATGACTGTGAGGTAGATGCTCTTGATTTTAATACAGCCTTTAAAAAAACTTTTGGAAATAGTCACTTGTGTTTTAAGCACAGACAGAGCTTATTCAACTTCTGCTGAGCTTCTTTTTGTATTTTTTATATTTTATATTCTCTTACTATTTTTATTCATGCATTTTTGTACACAGAATCAGGGTGGTTTGTGAATTCTTCCGTCATTCACTTCCACAAAAAAAGTGCTGCAAAAGATGGAACTGGTAGTGACACTGTACATATGATTTGCAAAGTGAAAATTTGTAAAAATGCAACGGATGCTTTTATTAGTATAAGGGGGGGTATTTACTTTGTAAAATAAAGGTCTATTAGAGACAGTTGTTCTGTTTTAAAGAAAAATGCTGAGTCATCAGAAAGCAAATAACACTGACAACAGCAGTGCCACTATAAGGGTTAAACAAGTCTACAGGCTTAACCCTACAATCCTGGCTTATTCTGGTGGGCAGTGGCATGCGTTGTCTTTGACACATTTTAGTATCTGCTAGCAGGATTTATTTTTTTTTATTTTCAAATTATAAAGCTGGTAAAGCAGGGTACTTCCTGCAAGATGTGATTACAATTAAAAGTTGAAGATAGGTAAAGCAGTCATTATTATTTGCTGTCTTGCCCTCTTTTTTTCTTCCTGCACAACTTTTCAGAAGATTAATTTAAGGAAGATGGACTGCTGAGTGGAAAGAAATGCAAACTTAACTTTTAATTCACTGGAATGCCAGCTTCTGTTGCATATGAATTAGAATGTTGTTATATGGTGAATGTTATATGAGTTTTTATATGCTGCATGTTGTTGAATATTGTTCTAAGTCTGATGAGGAACAGCTGTGGAAACTAGGGTTGTTTAGTCTGGAGAAGGCTGGGGGAGGGTGGTGGTGGTTACCATTCTCTGCAAACACCTGACAGGCAGATGGAGACAGGAGGTGGCTGGTCTCTTCTCCCAAGGAACAAGTGATTGTACAAGAGGTAACCGCCTCAAGCTGCACCAGGGGAGCTTTAGACGGGATATTAGGAAAAATTTCTTCCCTGAAAGGGCGGTCAGGTATCAGAACAGGCTGCCCAGGGCAGTGGTGGAATCACCATCCCTGCAAGCGTTCAAAAACCATGTAGGTGAATCCCTTAGTAACATGGTTTAGTGGTGGACTTGGGAGTTCTAGGCCAACAGTTGGACTTGATCTTAAAGAAGTTTTCCAACTGAGCTGGTTCTATGATTCTATGCTTAAAAGTTAGTGAGAATTTTTTGCTATGTGATATGTGCCAGTGATACAGACTTCCTATTTAGATGTTTGTACCCATAAACCAATTTCATTACTTCTGTAAAAATGGTGTAGGTTGTGTAAGCTGTAGTGCCTAACAAGCTGTTTTCAGTACAGGGACAAAGATGTATGAAATTCACTAAACTTGAAAGTGGGGTAGAATAATCTACCAGTACAGTTTCTAGTATGAAGCATGAAGCAGCTTTATGAACTGGTTGGGAGCTAGTAAAAACTGACAGTAATGAGGCAATTGCCATAGAAGTGGGATCATTATCATGTTGGCTTTGGAGTTTAGATGTTTTTTAATAGGCTAATAGTAAGGTCCTATATATAGTGCTCTTCTGGCTGTCTTTAGGAAATGATCAAATTATTTGTTGAAAATGTGTATTATAGTGCTCAAATATAAACCTGGCCACTCGAAAGCTTTCATTAGTACAGTTCCAGCAGAAACTTCAGTACTGCATCCCACTTTGAAGTACACTCAATGATACAGCATTGAGAAATACCAATGAAAGTATTTTTAAAAATCTATTCAGCAAAATAATTTCATTTAAAGTTAGGGATAGTAATACTCCCCAAATTGCTCTCAGTTCATTCTCAACCAAATCCAGCAACCCAGAGACTACAGAGCGAGCTAAGTGTATCCAGAACTAATTCAGATCCTAAGCAACATCAATTTACACCTGAATGATCTGGATAATTGGGAGTAAAAGAGATGTGATGTCAACTCTTGCGGATTCCTCCTGGAAGCCAAAATTTATTTATTTTTGTTAACCTTATTTTGTTGTATTGGAAGCAATGTACACATTGATTACCTGGCAGCTTACCCATGTCAGGTTGACAAGCCACCTAATGAGCGTGTGGATTTGCAGTGCCAGATCCTCCTCTGGACTGCTTGCAAATATGGGTTTTATGTGCCAGTTAGAAAGTCCTTGGAAATGAAAGTAAATTGCTTTATACTTAATGCATATAATAGTATCAGCAAAGGGAGTTAGTGGGGTGTAAATTAACACCCCAGTATAGTATGTCCTAACTTCTCTTAAGTCTTAGGATCATTTTACTCCTGAATGAGACCACCTAGCTAGAAACTTTATGAAGAATAAACACATTTAAACCTCTAATTGTCCTGCTGTTGAATAACCTTAAGCATTTCTGGCCGGTTGGGGAATGAGCTGCTTAATCATGAGGACTGTAGAGGTTCAGTTTGGTTCTGGGTTTTGTTTCCTTTTGCTATCTCCCTTCACTCTGGCAGAATATTGTAACACAGACTCTTCCTTGACTCTGAAAGGTATCTTTTGGAGTAGTGTTTCCAAAGTTGGATAGCAGACAGCAATGTTGGATTTAAAAAAAACAAAAAAAAAAAAAACCACAAAACATGGAAGATATTTTGTTTGAACTGGTATGAACAAAAATTCAGTGTGATCTATGACCATATATGCCCACCTGCCTTCCTCTAGCTGTTCCACCTGGGCTTTCTGATGGGATGTGCCAGCAATGAATTCAGGAGTATCAGCTGAGATGGAGTAGTGGGCCAGGGGTGTGTGGTGCTGGTTTTTGACTGGCTCCCATTCTGTTCATGCCTAGTCTGAGGAACTAAGACATTGTAAACTGACTCTCCTTTTGACTACATGTAGTATTAATTTAGTACTATTCTGAATTAAGACTAAAAACTTTCAGCAAAACAGCTGTCTCCTCAGTGTAGTTTTGTCATGTGCTTTTTGAATCTGTTTAAAATATTACTTGGACATGTGCTGGAGCGGTATTTTAGCCATGTTGGGGTGACAGCACTGTTGTCTGCTATTCTAACCTCTTGCGGAACAGCCAGCTATTTAAGTTAAAAATGGCAAGCTGCCTTTTCTTGTTTGTTTGGGGGCTTTTCTGACACTTTCCTGTCAGGGCACAATTCCTCACTACCACCTCCCTAGAAAAAAATCTTTTAGGCAAAAAAGGAGTTCTTGAAAGAAAAAAGATAGGACCTCATGAATGAAAATTTAAGCTTGGTTTACAGGTGCTGTTGGGATTTATCTTTTGTGAGAATATTGCACTATTACAGGTACGTAGACTACACATACCAATTCCTGTATAAAAAAAATACACTGTTATAGCCAAGCATGGCACTACAAATGCATTAACCCCCTGAATAGTTCCACTGCCAAAACTATACTGCTTGTATAATGAGACAATGCTCTGATTTAGGATTCTCCCTATTATATGTAGGCCTAGGTGTCTGCAGGCGATAGGTTACCAGTGTCATTTCCCTTCTGCAGAAAACTGGCTGTGAAATGTGCTTCAGGTGTTGAGGGTTACCTGACTGTGTTGGCCACTGTTACCATGAGCAGCAGCAGGGCAGAGGCTTGTTCGGGTAGCTTTGATACTTCTGCTAAGGCTTGGTTGTGGTTCGCTGTGGGGGAAGGAGGGAGTAAAATAAAGTTAGAATGACGCTAAGACCTGTGCCATTTGTACAGCACTGACGAACACACCTGGTGTCCCCGCCGCATCAAGCCCCGGTGCGGGTGGCTTTCCCCTCGGTGCGGGCAGACGGGCCCTGCCGCTTTCTCCCGCCCAGCACAACTCGCCCCGGGAGCTGCCGGGCTGGGCCCCTCTCTTCGCACACGACGCTCCCCTCACAGGGCCGGTGGCCGCTGCTCCTCCTGCTGCCGCTTCTGCCCGCCATTGGTCGTAAACAACCCTTCCCCTTCCCGCCTCTCTGACACCCCTGCGCGGCAGAGACTGGAGCCGCAGCGGAGCCGAGTGCGGGGCTTCAGCTCTCCCCGTGCGTGCGCCCAGCTCCGGCGCCGGGCCGGGGCCGCCCCCGCCGGCGGCTGAGGGCGAGCCGCGCCCGCGCGCTGAGCGCCGTAGCCCTGCAGCCTTACCCCCCTCCCTCCCGCGCCCGCAGCGGTGAGAGGCGACGGTGGCGGCTGCCCTTCTCCCGCCCTGCGGTGCCCTCCGGCCGGGGCCGCACACGTCGCCCCGGGCGGCAGGGCAGACCGTCCTCCATGCGCCGCGGCTGCCCGCCGCCCTGCAGCGCCCTCCCCGCCGGGCGCGGGGGGCAGGAGGAGGCGGTGCCGCCCGGCCGCGCCGTGAGGGGCCCGGCGGAGGATGCCGGTGGGCGGCGGCGGGGCTGTGCGGCCCCCCGGCGGGGCGCGTTCCCTCAGCCCCACCGCGCTGTCCCGCAGCTTGTCTCGCTTGCGCGAGCACCGCGCCCGCTCGCGGGCCATGCTGGCCTTGGGGGTCACGCAGATGGTGCTCGGCTGCCTCATCGTGGCTGTCAGCTTCGCCGCCCTGGCGCTCACCACCTCGGCCCGCGTCCGCCACTCCTGCCCCTTCTGGGCCGGCTTCTCGGTGAGTCAGGGGGCGCGAGGGAACGGGGGGGCTGTGTGGAGGGCAGCCGCGACGCGGTGCTGCCAGCAGCGCCTCAGGGCTGCGAGTCCGCAGCTGCAGGTGGGACACGGGCAACAGCGCTTGCGGGCCTCGTTCCTCGTCACCTGGGCGGTCTAGAGGTGCGGGGCCGGAGCGCGAGGCGGCTTCCCCGCTCCTCGGCGTGTGGGCGCGGGGCCACCCGGCTGCAAGGCCGTCAGGTAAGAGGTGCGCGTTCGTATATGCCGTGTGCGCTGCGGTTCCTCCGCGCCGGCCGGTCTGTGAGCCCGGCAGCTGTGTGACCGCACTGCGTTGCCTCTGGAAGCGTTAGGCAGAGCGATTTGGTATTTTATTACCAGCGTCGGATCAAAGTTGGGATAACAAATAACCTTTGGCGTTGACTCGGTGGTTGTTACCAGTTTCCCTGGTTGCTGCTGCTGCTGCTGCCCCTGGCATTTTGTGTATGGGTTCAGATTTAGATGCTGCCTCAGACTTCACCCTAAGATACGGCAGTTTCTCAAGGACTTAGTGTGAGATCGTGCTTGGATGGGAATTCTGACATGAGGTATGTCGTGCTGAAGGGGGTAATAAAGTAAGATGAGTACGGCAGGAACAGGTTTTAAGGTACACAACATGGAAGACTCCTCTGCTGAGGTGAATGCGAGTGCACCAGGAGGGCTGGAAAGGCCTGTGGCTTTGGGGTACCTAAAAGGCCTGGCATGAGAGAGACTGAGATGAGCCCCTTAGGAGATGCTGTTGGTCCCCTAGGACTGGATACCTGAGGGAAGAGCTCGTTTGTTCTGAACGAAAATGCCCAAATCTGGGTGCTCCTCACTCCTTTGTGTTTCTCTTGTTGACTTTCCATTGTTTCCTGTTAGCATAATAAAAAAAAAAAGTTACTGTTTACTCAGGTGGCCTCACTCGATGCTGATTATTAGTGTTTGCAGGTGTGTACGGGTACACACATGGATGCATTCGTGCAAGGGGGGCTCATCAACATTTTTCTAATAAGCAGTGACCTGGGAATTCACAGCGACAATTAATGAGACATTTCTGAAGGCAGTAGTAGCAAACTGCATTATTGGTGAAGATTTGCTCCATTTAATTTAACGTGTTATTGGTCTCAGGTATGTCTTTTCAGGTCATTTAGTGGAATGGAAAATTCTCAGTTTTAAAAGTGCTTGTTAGAAATGAGAACTATTAGATAAATTATTTGGGTTATTCAGTCCTGGTCATGTGGCAAATATGTTATAATTTTAAAAAATAACTGTTTAATATGCTCTTATTTTTTTTGTTATTTGCACTGCAAGAGTAATTTGGGCTAATTATTTAGGTATTTTTCTTGATTTCACGAGGATTTGTTTTTTGTAATCTAAGAGACTTCAGTTTCTACTATTAGCCTTGGTACTGTAATAGCTATTCTTTTTGAGTTTGAACTTCTGCAGGCTAATACGTAAGTATTCATTGTGATGAGGTGCAAATTTTAAATTAAGAATCTGGCTGATTACTTATCAATGTGCTACTGAACACAGATTGAGCGCACTTGGTTTCTTATCATGACAGACCAAGCAGGAATGTACACAACTGAGTGTGTATTCCAGTGAGCACCATTTTTTCAATAACTCTTGTTTTCCCCACCTCCTGTAATCTTCGTGAAACGTGATTTTTGGGAGCATGTTACCAGCACGCTCTAAGATACACTGTTTTTCTCATTGTGGATGCCTTATGTGCAATATGCCCTATAAAAGAGTATGTTTTCCAATTAGATTTCATGAACATTACTTGCTCATTATGAAGAAGAAAGCTATGATTCCAGCCTGTGGTGTGACTCGGTAGAAGGCACAGGGAGAGTATTGCAAGACTGTTGACTAGAAGGCTTTATTATCCCATGTTAGGAGCATGAAGCAGGTATATGTTGCTTCCTAATTAAGAGTTTACTTTTTGAAAAAATCCTACCCTGTACATGACCTACTGGGGCAAAGAATAACCGTGCTTTCCTCCTAATCTCCTTAGGGCTAAGTCTCAAGAAATAAGGTAAAAATAGAGCAGTGTTCAAGTATGGTGAGCCCTAAATAACTTTTTGAGGCTAAGTTAGTTGCTTACATGGCCTTTTCTAAAAGCCTTTTGAGGTATTTGGTGAGTTAAAGAAAAACCTGGGTATATCCATTGCTCACAGCTGAAGAATATTTCTGTGGAAGAGTGAACATTTTTAATCTCCTTCTGGAAGGTGCAATTAAATAAGTAACTAAAGGCAAGTTAAGTGACATGAGAGAAAAATAATGGAAGTATCATTTCTCTCTTAATGTCAAAATCAGGCATCAATATTGACTTCAGACTACTTTTAACTGAATTGATTTATGGTCAGGTAGCAATTCTGAACCTTTTTGTGTGTGTGTGCGTGCGTGAGTGATACACTGTAATTTTACTCATTAGAAATGCAGTTCCTAAAAAAGAGTGATCTTGTATTGGCATTTTTTTAGGTTTTGTTTTTTTTTTTTTTGACACCAACCACCCTGTCGACGTACATGAAGGCTGCAAAAATTTGCTAAGTGTCATTTAAATGTTTCTGAAAATAATTTCCCAACACTTGTAACATTCTAGCTGCTTAAAAAAACCCCAGCAAGAATCAACCCAGGCTGCATATTGCGTTCCTCACAGAAATTTCTCTAATCAAATGCAAGGAAAGCTTCTGATTTCTCATTTTCTTTTTTGAAATCAAATCAATTGACTGTACCAGTGAGAGCTTATTTAGAGAACAAAGCAGCATAATTTCCATAAAACTTTAAAGAATTCAAAGCTTATTTAAGTATCATCCCATAAATGAAAGCATTTTGCTTTATCTTACTTTTTATAGCTTCATATTAGGAAGAGAAAAAAATACTTTCATGCATTCGTGGAGCATTCTCATAGCACACAAACTTGATTCATGGGGGATGAAATGAAACTAAAAGATGTGCTTTAAAAGCATGGAAAATTAAATCTGACTGCTGGGTATTAAGGGACCAGACTAGAGCCCATCTCAAGTAGTCATCCATCGAATATGTATATGGTGTGAATGCCCTCTTAAGAATCAATTCTTTTGCCAGTAGATTTGCTCCTGTTCCATTTACTCTTCAGAAACTGTAAGGCCAATCTGAAAACTCCTCTACTGTGCAGAGAATATGAACTCCTCAGAGATTAGGGGCAGAACAGCCCAATGTATGGGTGACTGACTTGCTTTAGAATTATGTATATATATAAGCTTTATAGCACTGTCTATTTTAGGAGGTGAGGAGAAAATCTCCTGCTATGATACTCTCTTTGCTCAGCACCCTCTAAAAGCTTTTTTGGTTTGTATTTTAGGACTGTTGGGCAGCTCCATTGCAGACAGAATAACATTTTCCCAGTAGTTCTTTTCACTAGGCAGAATTTTACCCCATACTGGTTACGTTGATGTAAGTAATCTGATGCAGGTCAGCAGAGTGAAATAGCCAGTTCTGAGTACCAAATGTCAGTGCTCTGTGTGTGTTACTTTTGAGTATCTCAAGTAGTTTGAGTACTTTCAAGCTAAGTTGCAGTAAATACTCTGAATTACTGCTGCATCACTTAAGGTGAGACTTTTTTTTTTTTTAGATAGATTGTGATAAAAAGGGAATAATTTACAATATTCTAATAAGCACAGACTTGCTGGTATGGTATCCAGATAAAAATGAGAAAATGTAAGTACTATGAAAAATAAGGTTTTTTTGCTTGGAGGAGATAAACTGAATGTTAACTTTTGTATTTCTGATGTTTGCAACAGCTTGATTTAAACATGGATTGTTGAAATATCATTATAAGTTGAAATCTTTGTGTCTAATTTATGAAGTAGGAGCTGCTAACTTTGCTAGCTTGTTTTTCATTTTGAATATGAACTTTCTTCCTTGCTAGATGCCATCATCATAATTCATGTTCTCCAGAACAAGCAAATAATGTCCTCATTGGTAACGATACAGTTTTGTTACTCCTGTCACATATAAAGAGTCCATCTCAGCAGAATTATTTTCATGTGATGGGTATAATATACTTAACGAGATTGTTTTTGCCGCTGGTGGTACCAGAAAAGAGCATGGCTTAATCTGAAGATTTTAGATAAGCCTTCAGTGCCAGGAGAGATGAAAAGAGGTGTTTTTAAACAGAACACATTTAATCTAGAGGCACTGAGAGATAATAAATATGTAGCTTTAATGTCACATTCACTTTTCAGAGAGGAAGCTTGTTTTCATCTAGGTGGAACTTGTGAATGCAGCTATTAAGATTCGTGAAAGATTTTTGGCATGATACAGAAAGTAAGACTACTCTTTTTAGCTAAAAAAACCCCAAAACCAACAACAAAAAAACATTGAAAGTTTCAAAGTAAGGAGCCAATGGACAATTTAATTTATTAATCAGAAACACAAGTAATTATCTTACTACTATGTATTATAGTGATTGTACCAAACAGTATTCTTTTATTCTAGCAGTGACAGCATTTGTTGATCAATGGTGCCAAAAAGGGAGGTTTTCAATTTCTGACTCTGTAAAGAATCATCAAGAACTTTCTAAGACACACTCCTTAGAATAGCGCTGTGAGCATGTGGCTAGCGTACTGACTGGAATGTTACTTTGAAAATAATATTGGTAGAAGGTGGGTTTGTGTTGTGTGTTAAAAGTAGCTGTGGTTCAGACAAATTTTATCTTTCCAGAGACTAAATCCAAAATCTTTTGAAGTGTGGTGAAAATCAGACTAAAAAAAAAAGAAATGTGGCAGCATTTCTGTACAGCAATAAGTGTAGTGTTCATGGGTCATGAGGGGTGAAGGAGGCAAAGGCTTGAGTCCTGTGTTTGTTTTGGTGTGAAAGGAGCTCAATCTGTTTTACATGTCCCAGGTGATCCAGACTATCAAGCTACTGTCTTGACTCTTTACATTTTAGCCCTTAAATGGAAATTTTCCTGGGTGGGAAGAGACCACTTATGCATTCAGTTTTGTTGTTCATGATCTTAAAGTAAAAAATATGTTTGGAAAACTCCTAATAAAAGCATGGGATCTCCAAATGAAGAGTAGTTCTCTTGATGGCTTACACACATTTGCAGCTGAAAAGTGCATGTTTTGCTTTTGAAAGTTTATTGTATCTATTGCAAATGGTAATAATCAAGAAGTGTATTGATTGACCTCTCTCTTGAACCAAATGGATACCTTTGCACTCCTTTCTGCCTTTATAGTTGCTTCCTGAAACGTTAATTTAAGTTGTATATGATTTGAATATTTGGTTTGGTGGTTTGCAGTAGTTTTAAACAGAATGTCATGTGAAATACATTTTCATTACAACTGAAGAGCAAAAGGGGCCATCAAAAAAAGAGTTTTTCTCAGAGTCTGGATTATAAGAGATACTTGAAAAAAGTTGGCTAAAGGAATGGGGTTTATTTAAATACACCTAAGTGGTATAAATAATTTTCATACTTAAGGTAACATATTACAGCCAGAACAAAACAAGGCACAAAAAAGAAGGGAGGGAGGGGGGAAGGAAGAAAGAAAAAAACCAAGCCATGTAAAATAACAAGCTCATGCCCTTGAGTCCGTATTATCACCTGTAGGAATCTCTTACAGCTGAATCACATGATACCTCTGATGCATTTACCACGAAACTGGTTGCATGGTGCAGAGAGAGAATAGTGAGGGCAAGACTGGATGACAGGAGAGATGAGGTGGCAGGTGTGCTTTTTTCCTGGGTAACATTGTACAGAATGGGCAAAATGGTAACAATTCTTCCATGTTGTGTTTTATGCATGGGAGTAGGAATTGTATCAGCAACGGCTGTCCTTTCAGAAGGACATCAGTAATGTTGCTATGGTAGGTAGGAGTCAGATTTAATACATAGGCTTATATCCTTCATATACTCAGTTCTTCAGGCTTGTTCTGGTGGAAAGGGAGACTGTAGCCTTTTTGAAGAGTTCTTGAAAGATGTATCTCTTGCCCTATTTATGCTTGTGTAGCAAGCATTGTTCTTGGGCCTACATAATTTAGAAAGCCTTTTAAGAAATACTTCCTTTCCTCCCCTTAAAATTTCCCTTCCTCCCTCATGAAATCAGATCACAGATTTGAAATTAAGCTTCACCATCAGACTGTACTTTTTCACGAGCCTGTGAAATATCATTACAGTAAAACATTAGTATCTGCTTCTGAAGTTCATGTTTATTCAGTAAATGTCTTCTTACCTAGCATAGTATAAGTAGTCAATGCAGCTTTTCCTTTGAGCTTTTAAAAAACTTGCAGTGTGATTTGACAGACTAATGTCTGTTGGTACATAACATTTGCCCTTTGAGTGAAAGTGAACCATTATTGTAAAAGCAATAATGATAGTACAGACAATAAAAGGTTCTTACATATAATAAGTATAACCAACATCAGAATGGCATTTTGCTGTCCGCCAGAGACCATGTAGTCATCTTCTTTAATACAGACCATGTGCTTATCTTCCTTAACCTAACTTACTGTGAATCAAATGTCAGAAAGCCTGAATATCAAACCAGCTATTAGGAAAAGTTACCCCGGTAACAATACTTGTCAGTTCTGGATGAGGATTGTCTGAAATGTTCAGTTGTATCCTTCATTGGTTTGTGAATATGAAGTGATTAGAAGAAAGGTAGAAGGAAGCAAAACCATTTTCTATTTCTGACTTTGAACCTTTCTCTGAAGCTGTACACTTTTTTTTGTAGAACAATAATTCATCGCTAGACAAACTGTAGATGTCCTCCTGCTTGTCAGTTCCTTCTTGTGTCCTGACAGTTTAAAACTTGTGTTACAGGACAAACTATTTGAGGTTTTGTCTGGATCAGCTGTTTTGGTTCCAAAACTATACAAGTAATTTTCTTGCATTGTCTGGTTTGTATTTTGAAAAAACAGAGAAGAATGGGCAGAAGAGGAGTCAGTGTGAGAGTCACCATTACTTTTCAGTCTTGAATGTTTCTGGAACAATTTTTAAATTTTTTGGTATTCTGAAAATTCTTCCCTTCATCCATGACAAATAAAATGCTGTAGTAAAATGCAGTAATGAGCTGTAGCCAAAATTTATGGAAACAAGGTCATTTATAAATTAGAGCAAGATTTTAAGCAAGATTTCCCTGATACAGAAAGGTCTAAGAATACTTCTGGTGGTTTTCGGTATGTTAAATGTATGACATCAAAGATGTTAAACCAGTAAATTTTTACTTCCTTTGCATGCAGTGTAAGTGCTTCAGGATCAGGTATTTCAGACAGATAATTTAGGCAGTTATAGATGTAATTCTTATATAGAGTTTAAGAAGGTAAACTGGGACAATAGTAAGAGTATATTTTTGCAAAATTATTTTGGGTAAAACATCATAGGATACAGCACTGAAACTGCATCCTTTTTTCAGTCATTTGGACAGCAAGTTAAATCTTTATGCAAGGAGTCACCTGATGAAAGCAGGCAAAAATACAAGTAACATTTAGCAAGTCACCTGTTGCTGCAGAAGCGAGTCTTGTAGTCTTATCCATTAGACAGTAGATGTTCAACCATACATTGTTTCCCTCATTATTATTTAAGAGCAAACAGAGATAGGTTCTGTGTTTGAGTTATATTACAGCCTACCTTATAGGCAGGATGAAACAAAGCAGATGGATGTAAAGTTCTGACTAAAACCATAGAACATTGAAATGCTAAAGGTAAATAGGATGTAAAAAGCTTATACTTAAAAATAATATGCTTTGTGAAGTGTTCTGTTTTGTGAAAGCAGAAAATTCAACAGTCTTTGTAATTACGATTGTTATTTGCCCACAAGGAGCCTGCAGGTTAACAATAATGCATAGTGATTTTATTAATCAGTAGGCTCTTGTGGAAGTGAAAGGCTTGATGGTATAAACACATACAATGATACTTTGGATGAAGAAAAAAATTCCTTTTTGAGGAAATCAGTCTGAAGAAGTTACATGATTTTATAATTTTACAAACACAGATTTGCAAAAAAGGATTCCATTCTTTACCAATTAAATTACCAAGGAATGGGCTGAAAGGGTAGGCTTATATATTAGAAAAGGGGGGGACTCTAACATGAAAAAACACACCTCATGTTGCTATTTAGAATGTAAAGTTGTTTAGAATGTAAAGTTATAGTTGGGTGAAATGTGGTTTACTGGATTTCTCAGAAGTAGGCACTTTTTGTCAGCTTCAGCGCAAGGCAATAAAATGTATTTTTAGTATAAAATTAGTGGGTTTGTATGTTAAAGAATGCTTTTATCCTTATCTTGGAGAAATGCTTGTTCCCCCAGCTGCCATTTGAAATGGCTGTGGAGTGGGAAGATGAGGATAAGCAAAGAGTGTGTTCTCAGACAGGATTCACACCTCTTCAGTCCCAAAAGTACTTTCTTAAGAAATGTGCTATCTGTTCCTGCTGTAGTTCAGCATCTGACAACTGATATGTTCTTTTAGTAAGCTATAAATATGCTGTTTGATTGGATAACAAGGTTGTATAAACATGCTGAGAGAATTGTGATAATCATAGTAATGATGAGTTCTTGCCCTTCTTTGCATGAGGAATTAAAATTTTTCTAGCCTAACCTGCCCGTATCTTTCAAAAAACCCTGTAACATATTGCAGAGACAGTGAACATAGCTGTTTCAATAAGCCTGAGATATGTAGCAAGGCTTTAGGGAATGTATTAATAGATAATGGAAGGAATATTATTACTGAAGTTTAGGTTAGAATAATAGTATTAGTAGATGTATAGCTTCAGGGTTTATAATGCCATGCAATTGCAAACATATAGAATTAATCCTCTTAAATTAAAAAAGAATTTAGGCACAATTCTTCACTGTGGGGTTGGTTTTTTTTTGGTTTGCTTGTGGTTGTGTTGGGTTGATTTTGGCCTTTTTTGTTGTTTGGGGTTTTTTTGTTATGCTGGATTGTTTTTTCTGTGGGGGTTTTTTGTTTGTTTGTTTGTTTTCATTGGTTTTCATTTTTTTTTGTGTTGTTGTTGTTGTTGTTGTTGATTTTTATAGTGGGGATTTCTAGGCCATGATGTTGAAACAAACCAGAACAAGGTAAGCTGACAGCTAAGCTTTCAAGAGTGGACTGCTCATGGTAATCTTAATTTTATTTTATTTTCCTTACAAATTGAAGGCTAGTTGTTCAGATAAAAAAACTTAGTGGTAGCCAGAAAATGCTTATTCTTGACAAGATGAGAGTATCAGTGTCTTGACAATAACTTTTCTGTCTATGGAAGTATGGTCTCTAATTCCTGTGTTGAGAAGCTAGGAGCTGTACATGGATGTTTTTGTCAGGTTGCTCAGGCTCCTAGCTCACAGTAACCTCCTGTATGCTTTAATGCAGCCACCAAGTGTCCCTTCTATCAATAAATTAAATACTTGCAGCCTTTCCATCGCATCCTGTAGA
Source organism: Neopsephotus bourkii (assembly GCF_033783945.1). Taxonomy (NCBI): domain Eukaryota; kingdom Metazoa; phylum Chordata; class Aves; order Psittaciformes; family Psittacidae; genus Neopsephotus; species Neopsephotus bourkii. The sequence continues at coordinate 6,645,807 of NW_026900826.1, forward strand.
CCTATGATATTTTCCATCACTCTTTTTCATCATTTAGCTCCTTAATTAAAAATGCTGTTTGGGGAAAAGTCTGTGTGATAATTATTGACTGTTTGGTAGTAAAAAATGATTAAATATATTTCCTATATGGTTTTCTCAACTGGTGGTGCATTCACTATAGGTAGAAAAACCAAACCAAATGAAGAAAGCATGTAACTTGTAATTGATCTTAGTCATATCCTAATTTAATTATACGATGAAGGCAACAAACATCACAGTCTTAAAGTTTATGCTTACAGTATATGATAAAAAGGATGAGAGGATTATTTAGAGGTCAAAAATGTCTTCTGCCAATGGAATCACTTCCTTCTGCACCAGCAGAGATAAAAGGTTGACTTTCAAATGACACAGACTTGCTAAGGGCATAAAAATGATGTCATAAATAAAACTGAAATCAAGGCAGAGAAAAAGCACTAGTGAGATTGATTGTGGTTAGCAAAATACTTGGCAGTCTTCAAATTTTAAGCACACTTACTTTATTTAATAGTATGATGGTGGTACCCAGGCTAGCAACGTTACTGTTTATAAAGAGGAAATGCAGGTTTGGGTTTGGAAGCTGCAAATGACAAGTGTGATCAGTGGTGAAATTAGGAAAAGGCTGCTAGTATAATCTCATAGAAACTGCCAGAAACCCGAAAAATTATTTTTTTTCTTAAACAATGACGTACTAAATAACACTCTTTTCATAAGCTCTAATCTAATTTGCTGATAGATACCCCTGCTGATGACGGGGGCGTGGAACCAGATGATCTTTAAGGTCCCTTCCAGCCCAAACCATTCTATGATTTGATAGCCTCTGTTTGGTCAAAGAAGCAGAACCTCTTATTTTTTTTTATCAAGACATTTATATGGCAAAACCAAAAATTCCCACAAAACTTGGAAAAAAAAAAAGAAGATATAATATTAAAAATCCTGTCTACATGATAGTTACATTATGGCGGAGCGAAACCAAACTAAATTAACAGGGCAAGTAAAGATGATGTGGACTTTAAAATAACACCAAAAGCTAACTGTTTTTCTCTGTATATTGTTTGATTGTGGACAGAAGCTTCACGGACATGGCACTTCATAAGAGTCAGATGGTAAGATTTGAGATTTACTGGAACAAAAATGCATTTTGAGTGGGTTTTGTTTTTTTTTTGTTTGTTTGTTTCTTTTTCCTTTTTCCTTCAGACTATTGGCCTGCATGAATTAAATACCTAATGGTATATAACTGTCTGGGCAGCAGCAGTAGCTTAGCAACACCAGCTAGTGCTGATGCCAAAAAACAGTGTTGGCTTTCATCATTTTAAAATGCCAGCTGGTCCTTTAATAGTCTTTCTATATTTAGAGGTTAATTGATAATTGTGTTTTAAATTGTAGACCTGGATTGGATTTCACTATCGAATTATTTGATAAAGAATCTTGGAAGCTCAGAAGTCTTTGACTGTAGGCATTGATATAAAATTCAGGAAGGGCATGGTAATAACTATAAATCCCCAAATGAATACGGGTGATACTTCGAGATGAAGAGTACAGAGAAAGCTTCCTTGCTTCTTATTTGCCCTGAGAGCACAAGCAACGCTGCTTAAATGTACTAAAGGAGTGCTAAAACTGCATTCTCTGGGAATGATGTTTCCTTGATAAATAGTAATGCCTGATAAATACATGCTCTTGAAATATATAATTTGGGAAATAAATGCATTCCAAATAGAGACAAACATATTTCTCTGTGTAGAATACATCAAAAATGTATTTTTGTGACAAAGCATAAAATTACAGAATTGTGTACTCGGAATGTGTCTCAACAGCTCATCAGCTCTGTTTTCACTGTGAGATCCATCTATAAACAGATGTATCTCTAGTTGAGTGTTTGTTCTGCTATTCCTAAATCTGTGTAATAAAGGAAACTTTCACCTCTTAGTTAGCTGTTTCAGTACTTAGCTATTTCTGTACCAGTATGAATCTCGTATATTAACTGTAGATATTATAATATGTAGTGTAAATCTTTATGCAAGCTAAGCTGCTTTTGGGTTTTTTTCTTCTATTCAGTGGACACAAAGGCAAATTTTTGTTGTTGTTTACTTGTTGAGGTTTTTTAAACCCACAAGAAAAATTCCACTGGTAAACAAAACCAGGTCTTTCTAACTTCACTTACAAGTGATTTTCTAAATCTGGCAACTTTAGTTCTGACCTTGGTTCTCGACAGTAGCTGGGCATATTTAATGAGATAAACTCAAGCTGAGCAGAGTATCCTTGCTGAGAATCTTTACCAGTGCTTACTGCGGCGCAATGCACACTGTTCACTTTGTACATACAATACTCCTTCTAATTGGTTCCCATGTACAGTCTATCTTTTTATGTTTCACTGTCACTGTTTATTTGGGTTTTGATTCCTGGTTAAACTAATCCTCAGGTCCTTCTCTGCAGTTTTCCCATTATTCTGCCAGTTAGGACCCCTTACATACTGAAGCATTAGTTTCTTTTTCTTGAGTGTGTTACTTTTCAACAGTGTTAGAACATCCTCATTTTTATTTCCTGTTTGAAATACTAGCTTTTAATTTCTCAAGGTTCTTGCGCTATTCTACAATTATGTCTTCCAACTTCAGGTCATGCCTGAATAGTTATTTCAGTGTCCCCACAAGTAATGTGTTGGTTTGGATGTGTGCTTCTGAAATGAATTATGCAATTGTTTCCACACTGTACTTTGGATCATCTTGTAGAACTCTCTGAACATGCAGACTGGATTCCATTTGGATAATGCTGAACTGGAAAGTGTGCTCCAGCAGCATGTCTAATACTGTCTAGCTGCCCCAACAACCAACCAAAAGCCCTCACAATACCAGTGAACCCCTCCAACAGCAACAAACCCCACGCCCCACCACAAAAAACCTCAGGACACCCCCAAACCTCACCAAACAAACAGTGCTTCCCTGAAATGTGGATGGTGTGAATGTTGGCTTCTAAACAGCAGCTGTTTGCTCTGCAGCTCGGTTCCTGTTGGCCTGGGATGCTTCCTAGTGTTGACACTGTTTTGAATGTGGTGTTTTGGTAAGCTGTTCATACTCCCTACGCTAATCTTGCATAACCGTTTTTTTTTATTGGAATAAACTCTCAGGTGGTAGCTAGTGATTCAGATGTCATTTTGCCGATTTCTGTGGGCTGTGCTTAGTTGAAGAACTCAAATTCGTCTTGGTATTTTTTCTGTATGCTGATTTGCATTCCTACTCTGGAATTATTAATAGTGTTAATTATCTGGCCATAACTATAATTTTTCAGAAAAGCCAAAAAAGATATTATTATATAAAAGGTCAGAGTTTTTCATGAAAGACGTTTTCCTACTAGCTAGTGGACTCATATTTTCACTATGTGTTGCTAGAACAAGCTTTATATGTCCCTTTTTAGTTTTAGCTACTTCTGTCTAGTCTCTGGTTTAGTCCCTACATGATTCTGTAGATACCCTTTAATAATTTGACTGTCTCTAGTTCGTTAGAGCTGCTTTTGGTAGTAGGTGTAACAGCTGTCATCGAATTGACTTCTGTAACAAGCATGTGGGATGTTTCATGCTTGTAAATGTGCCAGTTACAAATACTTGCATGTATTTTCTGGTTCTGTCTTCTCCCTTATTGTTCCTCTGAGGAATTAGTGTACAGATACTTGGAGAAAAATACTCCTGTGTTTATATAAGACTACTAAACAACTTTATAAATTGTAACCTGTCACTATGCAACTCAATAACTCTACAACAAAAAATTATTTTGAATATTTAATAATTTTTCAGTCAAAACACTTGATTTTCATGTTGAAGTTTTGTTGTGAAATAGAGAACAAATTACAGCCATTTGCTGAAGGGTAAGCAGTATTACATATTCATATATGTATATAGTTTGCCATTTTCAAGAGACAATAAAATGAAGGTTGGGATTTTCAGAATAGTTTAGAAGTATTAATTATATGATTTCCTTTCGATGTTGAATCTTACTTTCTTCACCTGCTTTGAAGTTCCCAGGCCAGGAGTATATTCTAACTAATAACATGGCTTGATAAGTCAGTGATTTCTCCCCCAACCACCACTGTAAAATATGAAGATGGATTTTATGGCTTAAAAATGACAGGCCATAACAGCATACAGAAAGACAGTTTACTTGCCTCCCTGAAGGATGACTAAATGCATGGTAAAAAAAATATCCTTTTAGTTTCCAAATATTGACAGTGAGTTTTAGGAAAGCACTAAGTGTGATGTGCAGACTGACACATTAAAATGCTCAGTATGAAGGCTTAGCTAGAGCTCAGGCTTTCTTTACTATTAAAAGTACTTCTGGCAGACTGCACAGAAGTAAGGAAGGGTGAGCATTCAGGGGGTAAACAAAAATCATTGAGGTGTTGTATATTTTGATTCGGAGAAATCTCCAGGAACTTGCCAACAAAAGTTTAAGTTGACAGACAGGTATTATTTATTGCGGTGCCGGGAGACATGGGGACATAGCTCCTGCTAGCGTGTCCCTCTCGAAGTGCTACACAAGCCATGCTTATATAGTCATTAAGCATATGTATTGATTACATATATGCATGTTCATGAGGTTACTTATGTATTACATCATTTTCTAGAAAGTTTCTCCTGCATGTGCACAAAAATGTGGTAGTGGTCTTTGGGGGGTTGTTTGTTTCTTGCAACAGTCTTCATCACTTGGCTGATCCTTGACCTTTTGTCCTGGCAATCTGAAGCATGCACAGTAGATAAATGCTTATGCCAGCTTAATTAGATTGGTAGCACTGCTGACATAAGTGAATGATTTCTTCCCATACTTCTACTTATTTACAGTACATCCAGAAGATCTGCTAGTTTCAAATACTCCTTATCTATACATCTTGCTTTGCTTACAGTAAATACTGCACATTCATAAGGTTCTAACTGGTTTTCTTAAACATTAACTGAAAAGCCTTCTTCATTGTCATTGTTACAAAGTCCACCTGGGGTCCAAGCCTCTTACTTACAAGCAAAATGTTTCTTCAATTTATAATGAGCTATCCTTCATTTTAGAGAAGAGATTCAGAGCAGCCCTGCAGAGAAGGACTTGGGAGTGTTGGTTGATGAGAAAATTAACATGAGCTGGCAGTATGCGCTCTCAGCTCAGAAAGCCAACCGTATCCTGGGCTGCATCAAAAGGAGCGTGACCAGCAGGTCGAAGGAGGTGATCCTGCCCCTGTACTCTGCTCTCGTGAGACCTCACTTGGAGTATTGTGTGCAGTTCTGGTGTCCTCAACATAAAAAGGACATGGAACTGTTGGAACAAGTGCAGAGGAGGGCATTGAGGATGATCAGGGGGCTGGAGCACCTCCCATATGAAGATAGGCTGAGAAAGTTGGGGCTGTTCAGCCTGGAGAAGAGGAGGCTGCGTGGAGACCTCATAGCAGCCTTCCAGTATCTGAAGGGGGCTATAGGGATGCTGGGGAGGGACTCTTCATTAGGGACTGTAGTGATAGGACAAGGGGTAGCAGGTTAAAACTGAAACAGGGGAAGTTTAGATTGGATATAAGGAGGAAATTCTTTACTGTGAGGATGGTGAGGCACTGGAATGGGTTGCCCAGGCAGGTTGTGAATGCTCCATCCCTGGCAGTGTTCAAGGCCAGGTTGGACACAGCCTTGTGTGGCATGATTTAGTGTGAGGTGTCCCTGCCCATGGCAGGGAGAGTGGCACTAGATGATCTTAAGGTCCTTTCCAACCCTAACCATTCTATGATTCTATGATTTTGTCAAGAGTTCTTTCTTCATCTTAATGTGGGGAACATAAAATCATGCAAGTGACTTTGTTGCTGTGTGGGGAAAAGCTACAAGTATCAGGATGACATTAATACAGAAAGATTGAAATTCTGAAATGTTTCTTGTTATTATTTGTACTATTAATTGTTTCCATTTAGGTCTCAGAGATCTGTATGAAAACTGATTTTGAAAATTAAATGCACAAAACCCCACAATGCTGTTAACTTGTAAGCCATCTGTAGGAGATAATGTTTGGTAAAAGAGAGTTCTTCCTTTAGAGTTGTAGCAGTGTGGTTCTACTATTTTTTTTTTAAACATGTGCTTTTTGAATGTATGATTTAGAGCACTTCTGTTGCTGACCGCCTGTCTTAGTAGAAAAAGACTGGGTTTCTTTGGCTTACTCAAGTTGTAAACCAATTTAAGTGAACTGTTCAGACCAGATTCAAGTAATTTAATTCTGTTACTCTAACAGAATTGGTTGATAGATTGGAGTATATAGTAATGTGGAAGTTTGCTCTTCCTTTTGAGTGTTTGTAAACCAAGATAGTTAAATTTTGTCTCCCTGGCTAATAATTGCTAAATAGGAAGTTTACTATCAATTCAAAAATCTTACATATATCAAAACAGTGCAGCAGGCTGTAGGGTTTAGAAGCTGCAGAATGGGTGTGATAGCTGCATTGTCAAAATTCTGAATTGTAAAAACTGATTTTTATTTATTTATTTTTAAGTATCCATAACCCTTCTGTCAGGAAGGGAGGCAGTAGCTTCAGTGAAGATGAGAATAGCTTTGATATGTGAACATGAAATCAAGTGGGGGTGGGTTTCTCTTGCTGGCTTTCAACTCTTTAATTTCAGAAAGGCATTTTTAAGAAATTAATGACTTTTTGTATGAGTTTGCTGTCAGTGGATAGCAAGAAATTGTGGATTTTGGAACCAATGTGTAACTCACACTGAAACATGTGGGCCTGGTTTGGCACCATGTACCTTCAGAATAATCTTTTTGGCAGAAGGTGTCACTTTTTAAAGCACATCTCTGTTCAGTGCCTATGCCCTAATGAAACTGGTACAGCACCTTGTGAGTGGGCTTAGTGTTTTTTTAACAGATGGAGTTGAAAGTTGCCATGCCAGTGAATAGCTTGCAACTCCATCCTAGGGGTAGCAGATCGCAGAAATGAAAGATTTGGAAGTTTCAGTTCCTTTCTTCAGCTTAGTATTTTGTTACCTTCACTCAGGGATCTTGTTATTGTTCTGTTCCGAGTTTTATGAAATGCTGTACAAACTCTGTATTTCATCTTGTGCCAGTGTAATGACTTTTGGACAGAATTTAGCAGCCATTTATGAGCTCTTTGAAATACTGCATAAAGCAGTTGAAATCAGGAGGTAAAATACCATATTTATTTAAAAAGAACAGACTGCACTGATGACACATCTCAAATAATTACCTGTTAAGAGGTAAATTAAAAGACATGATAAGATGTTCTGCTTAGCTATTGTCAACATTGTTGTATTTGGCACCATGTCTTTGGAAGTTCAGATGTAGCAAAATGCTGAGGGAAGGCTGGCAGGAGTAGAGAGCAATGTGCGCTGTGTTTAACTTCAGGGATTTAATTTAGATACACATTTTCTAAGCCACAGTCTCTGCACTTAGTGGAACTCAGAAACATCCTGAAGAAAAAAAAGGCGGCTCGTTAATGTTTGAATACACAGTGGTTCAGCATTTTCACATGTAAATTAGTTTTGGAATACCCTTTATTATATTTAATAATGTGATTAAGTAATAACCTGACTAGCAAATGGCTGTACATTTTTATTGTCGCTTGAGATGTAGTGAGAGATTATTTCTGTGTTTTAAGATCTATGTAGTGATCTATGCATAGGCTGCCTTAAGTGCAGAACAGTGACGAGAAAGTTGTACTGTCTGCATCACTTGCTTGACATGAACAAATTGCTCTTCTGCGAATTGTGCATTCTGTCATGCAGTGTCTCTGCTGCTTCTCCTTAGGTTCACTGATCATTCAGACATTCTTTCTGAAGTTTTCAGAATATGTCTGCATAAGACATAGCTTAGCTTTCATGTCAGGTTTCCAGCTTTAAAGGAGATACATTTTCAGCTACACAGCAGAGTATTTTAAATTGCTATTTTTTATATCTGAAGTAAAATTTTTTTTTTTTAGATTGCCAGAGAACTTTGATGCATTTGGCTGCACTTACATTAATAGTTACAACATTACTTTTCATTTTAATAATGGTTTTAAATTGGATCATAGTGTTTCTTTTATGACTTCACTACATTCACCCTCGGGTTTTTGTATCCCATTTCTCCAGTTTCTGTCTACTGCAGATCTCCCTGTTTAAGCACTTACCTGCCTTTCCTTTATTTGTGTTTAAGAACCAACCAAACAAACAGAAAGCTACCAAACCCAAACTCCACTGTTGATTGACAGTGCTCCTGTCTTGGTAATTCACCTGGTTTTGCTCTAGTGGTTCAGAGGTAAGAAACAAGTTACTGTCTTTTTTAATTCTTGTTATGAACAGAAGTAGCAATTTTTCTGTCTTTCCTGAAGTTCTGCTGTGCTCTGGACACAACTCATCTGCAAAATGATCAGTGATATTCAGCAGTACTGTTTCTTATAAAGCTGTCTTGGAATATCTAGTACAAGTTGGTTTTGAGGTCCTGCTGTAAAACAGACTGAAAAATGACATGTTTGCCTGTGCCTCTCATACATTTAGCTTTGTTTATTACTGTATGGCTAAAGAAGTTTTCTGTTCTCCAAAGGAATTATTAGTATTGTAGTGGGTGAGGGTCCATCTATCACCACCAGTTTTTTGTGGCAGTCTCCATAGGAGGGATGTCAGGATAGAGATTAGGAATGGTTTTAGATAACTACAGCTGGGATGAATTATTTATCTATAAAAGTGTCTTTCCTGAAATGATTCTAAAATAAGTCCAGTAGAACTTATTTATTACAACATATTGAAAGTGAAATCTGACATATGGTGTAAGGTGCTCAAGGCACCTAAAAAATCTCTGCAAGTTCATCAAGTTTTGCAGCATTAGAGTGAATTAGCAAAGAGCTGTCTTAATTTGCAGAGGGCCAGAAGCATGGGAAGATGAGATGTCCTACTTAAGTGACAGAGCTTTTTCTAGAATTGGGAAATGTGATATTTGCAAAATACCCCCAGGCTTTCCAGCTTTTTCCTTTGTATTTTCTCATTTTCTCTTTTTGATTCTGTCGCTTCCCCCCCCCCCATGTCATAACACCTTCCAGTAGTTTAAGTAATGCTTTTAGTGGTTAACTGTGTGACTGCTCCTAACCCTATAAAAGAAAAGTACATGGCAGTATGGTATGGAATCATAGAATCATAGAATAGATAGGGTTGGAAAGGACCTTAAGACCATCAAGTTCCAACCCCCCTGCCATGGGCAGGGACACCTCACACTAAACCATATCACCCAAGGCTCTGTCCAGCCTGGCCTTGAACACCGCCAGGGATGGAGCATTCACAACTTCCCTGGGCAACCCATTCCAGTGCCTCACCACCCTAACAGGAAAGAATTTCCTCCTTATAGCCAATCTAAACTTCCCCTGTTTAAGTTTTAACCCATTACGCCTTGTCCTGTCACTACATTCCCTAATGAAGAGTCCCTCCCCAGCATCCCTATAGGCCCCCTTCAGATACTGGAAGGCTGCTATGAGGTCTCCACGCAGACTTTACTCCTCCAGGCTGAACAGCCCCAACTTTCTCAGCCTGTCTTCATATGGGAGGTGCTCCAGTCCCCTAATCATCCTCGTGGCCTCCTCTGGACTTGAGATACTATTTTTGCCAGTGCAAGGTTAAACCAAGGTTTTATAGTATGTGTTATTATGGAGAATCTGCTCTGTCTGGGAACACTTTCACAGTGAGTAGGAAGAAAATTCTGAAGTGGAACGAGAGGATATAAAGTTCCCTGAAATGCAAAAATGGCTGAGAATATAATGTTTTGGGGTTCTTCCTACCTCAGGAAATGAAAGTAGTGTTACTTTAAGAGTAACTGAAATTTTTTACTAGAATCATTTACTGAGAGAATTGCTCAAATGAAAAAGATTCCTGATCCACGTTAATACTAACTTGAATGCTGGATGTCGTTGTCTTTTGTTCCTGCTAGCCGTAATTATTCTTTAATACAGTTTCTTTCTTCCTCCTTCTATAAGCAGTATTTCATGAAGTGGAGGCTGAGATTAACTTAATATGTCCATGCCATTTTAGAGATCAAATTGAATTTCTATTTTAATTCCCTGTTTCTGTGTGTCCCAGATATCTCTTCTAGATCTCTCTGACTCCAGAATCAGCAAAAGTATATTTTGTTTGACCTCTGATATTCTGATCTTGCTGTCTGGGCTAATCTTGCATCTAGTCCTGCAGCTGAGAAATGCTGAGGTTTGTAAATTGGCTTAGGATAACAAAGCTCCAAAGCCATGTATATGCTATCAGTCCCTGATTTTTGCTTCTCAACACGGACTCGAGCGGCTGCAACTGATTTGGGTTGCTGTGGAATGTACTGGGTTTTTAAAGTCACTGTGCACTGTTGAGACATTTGAAATTTCTTAATGTTCGATGGGCGCTCTGTCAGGGTATTTCATCAAGACTGATGTATTCCTGGTCTAGAGCTTTGGTGTAGTCTCACACGTTTTGGTTATTTGTTCTTGTAAGGTGAGTCACTTGATATTCAGGACTGTTCTGTATTCAGGCAAATTAAGCTCTTGTCGACTATGCAAAATGTATTTAGGAAAAAACTCAATACAGATGCCAAATTATGCATATGCTGCCATGTACTATATTGAGACCAATTTACTGGAGTTGTCTGTAAGTCTCATTTTCTACTCTTTCTGGAGGAATTTTTTATAAGTTGATTTACAGATTGCTTTATGGTTGTTACGTTTCATTCTGTCTGCACCAAGATAATTTTCCTGTGACCTAGTCACTATGCTATATAAATAAAGATGAGTTTTAGAGAAAAAAAAATCTCTCAGGGTAATATGCTGGACAAGTTACTTGTTTTCTGGCTCTTGGATGTTGCTGAGTTCCTGTTTGTTAGGGTCTTCACTCTCCTTTCTGTAGATTCTGCAGTTTTGTTTTGAAGCAGAAAGGAATATTGAAGTAGTTGTATATAGCTTGGCATAAATGAAGCAGAAAATTTTGGTAAGATGACAAACTTCATTTTACTGACCTAAGCTCACAAGTTCCTCTCTTCTAAATTCTTCTAGTTTTTGTTGGTGTAGAAATACATTCCCTAGAAGTATTACTTAGGTTAGGTGGACTACTAAATTACTCTAAAATCAATCAAACAAAGGATTGTTTTTTCCTTTGTTAAAGCTTACCTAAAATAAATAAAAACATTATTTTCTTAGTGTCAAAACTGGAATGGGTTTTTTGCAGGCATTCATAAGATGATTTTGAACAGCTGTGATTTACAAATAGTGATCTTTCTTGGCTGCATTGATGGCTTGCAAATTTGTTTTATTTCCTCGTAAAATTAAATAGGAATGGCAGATAGCTGGGGGACTTTCTGTAGCTGGATAGTCTGTTAGAATTAATGAATTTCTAAATAAAATTATATTGCTGCTTCTTACTGAAAATCAGAATGAAATATTGAGCTTTGGGGTTTTGGATAGTCTTGTGATAGTACAGATTTGAGGATTTCTAGGAAAAAAATTAATGAGTTAATTTCTCTGCTAAAAGGATCCCCTTTACTTTTTAAAAAGATGTCTCCTCTAAATCTCGAACAGATATTGATGAATACACATTATAGACTAAAAGAGAATTGTATTAAAATATTCTGTGATTTAATGTTACTTGGATTGTATTTTGAGGCTGAAACAAGAAAAGGGGATCTTCTTCTCTAATTAGAATACTATTTTTATGACCGCATCTGTTACCTCCTTTTTTTATCCTGCAGTATGAACTCTTATGCATTAGGGTTCATTCAGGTTTGAAGTATTCTACTTTTCCTTTTGAAATGTAATTCGAAGGAAATAATCTAAAATTAAAGGAATAATTCTTTAGTTTAATGAGTTGTTATTCCTCATCTTTTTATGAGAGAACATTCTGATAGTTATATTAATATTGAAGATGTCACTGAAATTGTCCTCTGTGCTTGAAGAGATAAAGGCACTGACAGAAGAAGCCTCACTTGGTTTTATATTTGTGTAGAGATTTTTTTGCAACTACAAATCAAATCATAATGTGCTTGGTTTAAGGGAGAAATATTTATGCTTTTGTTCCTCAACAGCATGAGAAAGAACAAAGTTGAGAAATGATTGCAAAGAAAAATGGAGGTGCATGTTGTTCTGTACACCCTGTGCAGTCTTTGTTTTATTCTATCCTTAATGGCAATGCAGCAAAGTCTCTTCAGATTGAAAGCCATACTAAGGGTGAATAGGGCAAAGTAATTCATACTGGGAGTTGTCATTGAAGTAAATCAGGTGAACAGAATACAATTTTTTGTTTTGGTCTTGGGAAAAGTTGAGAGGAGTTTCCATAAAGAGAAAAAAACACCCAAAAACCAAAACAACAACCCCCAGAAAAATCCCAAAACAAAGTGCAAAACTAGTCATGTCTCCCCCCGCAAAAAAACAGCAAAACCCACAGCCACCAAAAAAAACCCAAAACAGCCAAACAACAGCAACAACAGCAATCAAACAAATAAACCCCAACCAAAACAAAACACACACACAAAAAAAGAGAGGGGAGTAGGGGGGGAGGAAAAGAAGAAAAGACAAACCCAAGCACAAAAAACCATCCCAAACCAACCACAAACCCACCAACCCACCAAATCATAAACAGCAGTTCTTAGTTCTGAGGAGTTCCTTTCCCTCAGCAAGGATGGGACATGACTTATTAGAGAAATTCCCAACTGTTGATTATGAAGTTTGCTGGTAACTAATGTCAAAGAAAAACAGACTTTCTTCTTTTGTAATTGAAGCAGAAAGACTAAACCAGGCAAATCTGGTCTAGGTTTTTTCTATAGTTCTTGCAGCTCATGCTTCGTATCTGGTTGTCTTGTATTCCTCTATCTTGTAGAAAGATTTTTAGATTGCTGTTCTATCAGTATGGTAGTTCTGTATGTTAATATTGAATGTTATTTGTGATTATTTCCCAAATGCCTTTTTTGATTTGCCTGCTTGCCTACTTAAAATACGGCTGCTGTTTGGCCCACTATTGAAGTGAGGACCTGGAGTATAAACCTGACACCATGATAAGCAGGGAGACAAAGACAGGAGACAAATGCTTTAAACCAATCTTCTAAATCCTGCATTACTACTGCAGGAACTAGACAATTTGAGTAACAAGTGACTTGTAACAAGTATGGAGTGTACTAGTAAAAAACCCAATACCTCTGCAGTTACTTGTGGAATGATCAAAGAGTCATCTTCATTTTTGTAGCATGAAGGGTGGAGAAAAGCTGCTATTTTAGAATGCTACTCTAGAGGAAAAAATATAAGAAATGGTTTTGTCTCTAGTAATGGCTGAAAATCTCTCATATGAACTAGTGAAAACATTTGAATTTTGATGTATTATGCTGGCAAACTCAATTAATTTTCTGTGAATTTGCATAGAATGTTAAAATCTTTCACAGCAATTTCACCACTGTCTCTTAAGCTCCCAAATAACTGCAGACAGGTAAGTGAGGTAGTGCTGTCTCTTATTTCACTGTCCTCTGCATAAAAATAACACTTCAACTGCACTCTCACCTTTAAGCCTCTGTTGTAGCTCAAACTATCAGACAGTCTAAACCAGGTTTTTTGGTAGTTGTTTTCAAAAGGAAAACAGGTAAGTTTTCTTTTTTGAGAACAGCAGAAAAGATAGTAAAGGCTTAATCTTAAATTTAACGAAGTTCCTTTGTATTCAGGTTAGTGGTTTTAAAGTCTAACCCTTTTTACTATGCTGTGCGAAAATACTGTGAATTCAAAGGTGTCAGAAGCATGTATCTAAGTCAGAAAGGCATTAGCAGTTCTGTGTTATGTGATTCATGAGCAAAGAAAGGGATACAGAAAAGCTGAAGTCAGTCAGTCATCTCTTGCAGTTTTGTAAAAGCAAGAGTCTTTGAGGATCTGTTATTCTGTTATTTATAATAAAATGTTTTAATTTAATTATGAAATTGAAGAAACTATACAGAGTGAAATGTTGCAGTACATGTAACCCAAGTAAATAATCTTTCTTTTGTATTTGCAAGCTGAGCAAGACTTTTCTTAAAATAACTATATTATTGCCATTCCTGGCTAAACATAGATTGCAGGTAGTCAAATGTAATTATCATAAATGTGATTCCAAGAAAATGTTGTGAAAATTATAAATAATAAAGGTATGTTGAATTACAGAATGTGTTAGATGTTAGAAGTAACAGTTACTGTGATGTTGATAACTATATATATATAGTGATAAAATATGTCCATTTTCAGCTGTTTTCCTAATTACAGCTTTGCTATATGTTTTTTGTAATAGTGCATGCAGCTTTGAAGTAACAAATAAGCAAAACTAAGGTTTGTTACTAGTTTTCTGCTGTTCTATGAGACTGTTTCACAACTCTAACAAACTGTTCAGATGGATAGATTGGATTAAGTAGTTTATTACACACACTTTTAAGTTTTAGTGATTCTGTAGGGCCAGAAAAGTATCCCTGTTTTGAAAATTTACAGGTTCATTACTAACAGCTATGCAAGTATTAAGAATAAACTGTGTAAACTTAACGAATTTCTTAAGAGTACTTGGATCACGTTTAGTTAAAAGGAACTTTATTATCTTACTGGATGCTAAATTATGTCTGTACTCTGAAAAACTTGGAAGGTTCCAGAAATTCTGTGATTGTATACCTGGATTTGATTAAAAATGGGGAGTTGTCTCTAGGAGTTGAGACAGTAGTGTGGCCTTTGCTAACAGCTGAATTTCCAAGTTTGATAGTTACCTTTACTTTTAGGTTTGGATGTTTATTATTCTTTAAAAGTGCAACAAAGTCTCACAAAAGCCAGCTCATAAAATACAATTGATTAAGTAATTTTAAAAGCTCCTAAACGTTATGATAGACATCATCTGCTTTACCCAGAATTTTTAGTGTACCTGCAGTTCCTGTGCTCTTCCTGAGAAATAGTTTTTTGTTATCTGTTTTGTTCTTCTCATATATTTACATTTCCCTTGGAGACCCTTACGATGAATCTAAATGCTGAGCTTCTCCTGCTCAGTCATTTTTTTCTTTGTTTGTTTTCCTGTACGTGCTGTTGAAATATTCATAGCTAGGATACAGATGAGGACCTTTGTGTAATTTCCTCCAGAAGTGTTTTGGCCATGTCTCTCTATGAAAGTATTTTCTGCTAGGTCATGGGATAACAATACCCTTGTTATTTGATGTACTGTCTAAAGAGAAGCTGGTGAAAAGGTATTTACACTTGTGGCAGGTACCCCTGCCCTGGCAAAAGCTTCTGGCCATGGACCAAAGCCTGGGATAGCTCCCACGTGTGCAGCTCTTGTCCCACCGTGTGATGGCACTGAGCAGGTGCTGGGGCAGTAAGTTGGGTCCTGAGCCGGTGGGAGACTACATGACCATATTTGATCACAGCTCAGATTCAACCAGGGTATAAGAGAGCCCCTTGGGCAGGCATTTTGAGTTGCTGCTCCTCAGGGCAGCAGGTCTGCAGCTGGGGTCTCCCCTTGGGTTGGGATGTTGTCTAAGGAAATGCCACAAGGTTGAGAGAACTCCTTTTTAGGTGAGTAATTCCACACTTTGGATCATTTGCCATAAAGTTTAAGAATCAGCAGCGTAGTGATGATACCTTCAACATCCCGAATCTGTAGTTAGTGTTGGCAGAGCTTTAACTGAGTTTCAACAATAAATTTTATTTTGTCTCAATTTATTGGTACTCTGACAGCACTGCCCAGCTTAGCAAAGTTAAGAGGCTAATTTACTTAGTCTCCAGGTACAGTCAGTGGCTAGCAGTAGGTGCCTTCTATGCTCCTAAGTAGCTTCCTAATACAGCTGCATCCTTTAGAGGAACCTATCACTTGTTAGAGTATGGGAGATGGAGAAATTTAGTTACATGCTTTGGGTAGTCTTCCCACACTGTTTTCCTTTTTTGCTGTTTTCAGTGGTAGCTGAACCCCATTCTGTGGCAGGACTGTGCTGCTTTGTATCTGCAGCCATGCAGTGTGACAGAAAGTATATGCTACTTCAGGTTATACCAAGAAAAATGGCAAATCCCAGGGAAATCCAAACTTGATCACTGCCCTGAATCTGGTGGCTGTGTATAGCTACATAGAAATAATATTAAAACTGCTTTGGTTGGTTTTAGAAAATTGATTGCTGTAAACCCAGTTCTTAAGTTTGGAGAACCAGGATTTTACTACTGGTAAAAAACCCAAAACACAGTCTGCCAATTTTGTAGTTGATTGCCACGGTTTGTTGTCTTTGGTTTTTGCCATGTTGCATTTTCTGTGATAAAAGGTAGGGTATAAATTTGTGTTAGAAATGATCCTGTAGAGAATATTTTCTAAGTAAAGACACCAGTATCTAATATACCCCCTAACCAAAGGCTCTTTGAAATGCCACACAGAGGTTGTCATGTTCCTAAAAATCAACAGCAATAACTTGAGAGAATATTCCTTGATGGCACTGGAGTACTGAGGCTGATTTTCTTCACATCAGCTGCCAGCTAGGAGTTTGAGATTAGCTCAACTCATGAATTTCACTTATTAGTTAATCAGCAGGCTTCAGTGTGGTCCTGTCTGTTTGATGTTGCTAGAAAGCCAATTTTCTCTGTTTAGTGCTTTTGATATTTGAAGGGTTTATGTCAGGACAGCCATCACTGTCATTGTTTTCCTGTTAACTTCATCAGTGTGTGCAAAGAATAGCTGTGGGCCAGAGCAGCATTTGAAGAGGTCCATCTCTCTCGGCATTCTGCAGCTTAAAATGAAATTTCTTGCTTCTTGGGTGGTAACTCTTGCCAGTTAACATGGGAAGATAATTCCAGAAACAGGTATTACATGCAAAGTTACCAGTCCATTTTGTTAGAAAATTAAACTTAGTAAAATGAAGCACAGTTTTTGAAAAGAGAGATGACACTTATCTCATGGAATACCATCTATTCTGTTTTGGATTTTGAGAGCTAATTTTCAAAAACATCTAATTTAGATGGAGATTAAATGCTGAGGTCATGTTGAGGTATGACTTAAAATTCTCAGAGTTGCACTGAAAATCCAGGAATATTACAGTCCTGTATTGATTGATTCTTTTTTAGGTTGTGTATCAGTGTGTGTGAAATAGTCCAAATCACTTGTGAGTGTTAGTCTGCCTGTCTTGTTTTCAGTTTATCCTGTCTTAAGGGATAAAGTATGTCTAAACAACTAAAGTAGGGACATAGCTTTTTTTGGGGAAGTCATTATGTTACTTTTGTTGAGTCTGTGGTCGGCCAGGCTGCAGTAATGCAAACAGAGTGTGGGAATCTTACTGGGATGCTAATTTCAATGCTCTTGTGAACTTTTTGCAGGCAGAGACAAGTAGAACAAACCAAGGAAGCCCTGCCAGTGTTTGAAATATAATTGAGTTTGATGTACTGTGTAGTCAGTTTTCTTTGCCACTGACCCTGCAAAATTTGTTAAAATGAAGGCATATGACTGATAAATTTGGAAAATGGTCACATTTGAGCTTAATCCAGTCAGTGTTTCATGAAGGTACTGTAATTTTTTAGGTGATGCTTAAGAAGATGACTTAAGGTTTCTTCCACTGACTTCTCAAGAAAATTCAGTAAGTCACATTATTAGGACAGGGAACTGGGTGAGTACGGGGAGAGGTGAGAAGGAAGTGAAATCATTTTAATCGATCCCTAAGCTAAATCAATTCTGTTCCCAGTTTCTCTGCAGATGGTAGTATGGTGATACAAATAAGGTGTCATTGAGGCAGAAAGAACAAAGTGTTTATATAAGAAGTGGGGAAGTGGCAAAATTGTTGATGCCCTTTAGATTTCATGGTGATTATGTCATGTACTCAATAAGAAATGTTTTTTGCCTGGAAGAATACATTTCCCTTGTAAAGAAGATGAGTTGTAAGTAGATGCACAAGACTTCATTTGTACAGCTTAACAAAAGTGTGGGTTTATTACAGTTAGAATACAATGATGATCAGCCTAATGCCCATATGCAAATGGCTGTACTGTGTTAAATTCATTTAAACCACAATTTTTGGTTACACTGGTGGATCTACCACTAAATGTCATACATAATGCTAGCTAATCTGGAATCCTTGTTAAGCAAGCATATTTAACATTACCATGTGGATCACTTTTTTCTGGATTTTTGCTTCCTCCATCTGTGTCAATGCAGATATATCTTGTATAATGTAGCTTTTATTTGCCCATCAATGATGCAGTAAAGAACTGCAGTTTCTGCAGGTCTGAGTTTCTTCTGATGTAGAACAATTTTTAGAATAAAGTGTTTGAATATAGAGGTAACATAAAAATGCTTTTAAGACTACAAGATATTTTCCCTCTTAATCTTGACACAAAATGCCCATTATGCTTAATAGGGTCCTGCCCTTAGACTCAGATTGGACTCCTAGGACCTAATTTTTCACTGGCGAAGGGGTTTCTGTAGAGTAAGTGGCTGAATGGGCAGTTGCAGCATTAACCTGAGTGGCTGCAAGCATGTTAGGGTGTCAGAAACAACTTAGGAGAATGTTGGTGTGCAGATAGCAGTGCAGACCTGAGGAAATTAATGAAAGGCTTGGCGTTTGCATCTATATTTGAGTTGGTTTATGCTATTTTTTTAATTTTTTTTTCTTTTTTTTGTTCCCCCAGCAGTGCACTTGAGATCCTTCTCATTCAGACTTTGGGAAGTATAAAGTAACAGACCTTATAGAAGATTAAATAATGCTAGAAGGCAGACCACAAGAGCTAGCAAATGAGTCTGTGTAAAGTCTCATGGAGATTGGTGTTTTATTCTTACTTTATTTACAAAATCAAGATGGGAAAAGTTTGAATTTGATGCTCCAGCTTGGCTTCATAACTAGTGTTCTACAAGATGGATCTCTGTATGTAGTGTTTCAGAGTTTGTTTATGATAAATTACAGCTTGCTGTTCAAATGTGTTTTGTGTTATGTATTAATAATCCTTTGGAATCTCTTATGAGGTGAAAATAGACATCATTAGAGTTTCTCTTTTATGTTCCTAGGATTCCCTCTTTCTCAGTCTCTTTGCACCTAAAATGGCTCTGGGTTTTGATTTTGAAAGTAAGGTTATACTTTTTTCAGTGTTTGAACTAGTATTGCCCTAATAATCCATTGCATTAAAATCAGTGAAATGGTGTGTCACATGCTCCCCAAATCTGTTGCCTGCTGACAGCTTAAGGAAGCTGTGTATTGGAATTAGTCTTCAATTAGTGGGTTTTTGGTCTTGTTGATTTTTAATTCTTGCTTAATATTTGGCTTGAATCTTGGGGGCATGTCACATGTCAGATTTTGGTGGAAAACAGCTATTATTTTTTAAAGTGTAAATCCATGTCAGGATGCTACCAAAGAACTTGGTGCAAGAGCCAACTCCTCTGTCTGCTATATAATTCCAGTAAGGTGCATTCTCTTTTGTGAGCTTGGTGGCTTTCATTAGACAGTGGGATGTCATTGAAAGCTCATTTTCCTGTGGCTGCATTGTGGAACTGGATGAATGGTTTGTGTTGTTGGAGTGATACACTGTTTTCTACTTATCCAAGTCTTTTACTGTTCCTTTCCAAACCAATTGGAAATAGACTTTTTTAAGTGTCAGGCTCAAGGGTTGGCACAAAGCAGACATCTTATGCCTTGTATACAGCATGTCTAAAATGTATTTTAAATCTTCAGTAATCATTAATGAGTATTATTATAATTAAGACTACAGCTAATGCTCTAAATGATTTTAAATGTGTTATGTTCTTTATTCAGTCTATTTTGGCTGTGTATCAATGTTATTTTATTCATACAATTTGGTGCTGACAGGCTTTGTGTCAGGAGTTCAAGCATTTGACTGTTACGAGCAGGGACCTGGCTGAAATTTAATACAGTTGTACTGGCTGCTGATGGCACCTGGATTTCCATTCTGTGGCATCCAGACTGGAGAGGACAAGGTGCAGTATTTCCTGGTCTTGTCTCAGCAGAAAACTGGTTGAAATATGAATTGCTTTTTCAGGTAACTGTTGTGAAACATTTTCTAGTCATAGTATAGACGTACCCATTCAAACCCAGTCCATGATCACTTAGATTCATAGAATAGTTTGGGTTGGAAGGGACCTTAAAAGGTCATCTCGTCCACCACCACCACCACCACCCCCCCAAAATGAGCAGGGATATCTTGAACTAGATCATATTGCCCAGAACCTGGAGCTTGTGTACTAGTGACATGCAGAAGCACTGCATTTTATCTGCATTTGGAATGTCTTCTGAGTTTGAGGCAAATACTGTTATTCTTAATGTTTAGATCACTTTACAGTGCACCTCAGCGTTCATCTGTTAAGAAATTGTGTCAGTAATTGAAAGAGCCATCCTCTCATTTCACTTATCAAGAGCAATCTCAGCCTTCATTCTTATAATTGTTGGAAGAGCCCAGCAGCAAAAATCTGATTAGTGATTTCCTAATGCTACTGGAAAACAACATTCCTAGAATACTATTCTGTACTGAGTCAATGATACAGATCAAGATTGCTGTGAAAACTGATTAGGAAATGTCTAAAAAATTAGCACAATATTTTTGTCACAGCACCATGATGGATATCTTTTTTTTTCTTTTTTTTTTTTTTAACAACTGAAACATAAAATGAACATTCTGAAAGTGAAGTCATCAAAGCTGAGTAGTATCTCTGCCTTTGTAATGGAAAAAAACATGGCATCTTTTGTTACTGGAGTTAAGATAAAGCTAAGTTTTAGCTATAATGAAAGTGTTATAAAATGATACAGAAACACCAACACGCAAGGTTTTTATTTATTCCACTTTGAGTACAGCAGATCAAATACAATATCAAAATGTAAACATGTCCTTGGACTTGCCGAAGAATTATGGTACTGGCAGTTGAGCTCCTTAATGTCTTAGGAGAAAAGGAGAAAGTGAAATCTGAGCTCCAGGAAGCTCCAAGTCCTGAAATTGTGAAGAGGAGTGATTTATGATTTCTTAACTGCATCTCGGCTCCTGTTATCAAGAATAATTAAAGGTGACTGACAGCTCTATACATTTTTCCTAGTTTGCAAGAGTATTCCTTTCTCTGACACTAGTTTTGTTACTGTCTTGCTATTCTGCATACCAGCTTGACAAATCTGCTGTTACAAAATAGCAAGGTCTTTCTTAAGAAAGCATGACAAGTAATATTTTTGCAGCCTACTTTTAAAATCTAGATTAAGATGAAAATTGAAGGTGGTTTTTTTTGTGATTGTGCCAATATAATGTTCTTAATACCAGGCTCTTTACAGCAGCACATTGAGAGGCAGGAGGCAATGGGTGTAAATTAAAGCCTAGTTTCAGACTAAGTCTGAGGGAGGAAAAACACATTCCCCATGGGGACAGTGATGGTGTCAGTAGGTCCTGGAATACATGTGCTGATAGGCTGTTTGATTTCTAGGTTATCTAGATACATTAACAATGTACATGTTTGAAAGCATATACATACACAGCTGTAAATGCCTAAATTTAACTCTTATGGCCATACAAATTTTGCTGATACTTCTGTAATCATATGTCTATTAGCAATTGTAGTCATAAAGTGTGTCAGCGAAGTTCTTGTATATAATCATGGTAAATTTTTGTATCACATATCTTAGAATAGTTTTCTGACCTTTCATTTTGAGATTCACTAAATCTGCTTACAAAATTATGTACGATTATTTATACTGTTAGAAACATAATTAGATTATGCCAAAATGTATTAATTCCCAATGCAATACCATGCACAATTTTGGCTTAATGTTTAAAAAACAAAAATTCTGATTGAGTAAAGGGTTTTTTGGGGTTTGTTGGTTTGTTTGTATGTTGGTTTGGGGTTGTTTTTTTTTTTTGGTCTGCTTTTGTTTTTTTGGTGGGTTTTTTGTTTTTTGGTTTTTTTAGTGATCACTTTGAACTGAAATCACACCAAAAATACAGTGTTGCTGGATAGTGTGGGAAATACGGAGTCCAGGGGAAACCTTTATTCTGTAACTCTGGAAGATTTAATCAAAGTGCTCATGTCTATTAGATTTAGTTGGGATGCTGTCAAATGAAGAGTTGTAATACTTCTCTTGGTTGCACTTTGATGTTAGAAGTTGATTTGTTATGACAGTTTGCCATCCTTCTCTTTTTAAAAAAGAGGTGTCCAATGCAAGGGAGATTGTGGCTGTCTTCTAGGCACTAACTTTCACATATGTGGGGTACAGATAATTTGAAATACCACCAAGTGGTATATAATACGTAGATACAAAAATGATGAAGTAATTCTGAAATAACATATTGGAAGTCTTCAGAAATCGTAATTCAAGGGCATAAAAAGAAACAAACAAACAAAACCCCAACAAAACACACCAAACCCCAACCCCAGCAGCCCAGGAAAACATACCAAAAAAGCCAAAACAAACAACAGTCTGCACTCTAATTTAAAATAACATCAGGTGTCAGAATCATAATGCTTTCCAAAACCTGGAATTTCAGCAGAAATGTGGTGTATCTTTTAGCTGAGCCACACAAGTGACATCTAGAACCCTTGCACATCTTTGGTTGTCCTTAGACCTTCTGTTACAGGCCTGTTTGATTAACAATTAAGTAAAACTGGTAAGACCTGAGTAATGCGAAGTATGCATCTTCTCTGCCTTTTATTTTGTACACAGCAAGTGGTGCCATGTAACTTACCTACAGGTGGAGGTAAATCACTTGAAATTTACTTCTACTGAAACCAGTTACACTCCATAAAGCTCTTATAACTCATTTAAACCCTGCTTATGTGGTTGTGCCTTTATTTACTTTAGTATATTTCTGTCTTGTCTTTTCTGAGGTACTTGGAATAACTTGCATTTCCTAGTGATACGAGGTCAACTGTAACGCTGCAAGATAAAAGGATTGATGTGGCTTTGAAATTTATACCTGACCTGCTAACGTATTACAGGTGATTTAAAGAGACTAAGAGTCCATTTTATTTTTAATTTCAGTTATTACTAGAGCTCATTTATACCCCACCACCTACCCAGAACACTCTGTTCATTTAGTAGGACAATTAAGGTCTCTAAATTATATGTTGCAGTATTTCTCCATTTATCTAAAGTTAATTTGAATGTGTTTGAATTGGCATGTCATATGCATATCGTCATATGTTTTGATTGGAAGGAAATGTAGATAGGTTGGATGTGCTATGCTATGGATTCTGTTTATTCAGATAACATAGGAACTAAGGATAGCCAGTATTTGCATTATTTACTACCTTAGAAGAAGGCTAAGATGGAATTTCAGCAATTAATGTGAACAACTTGTATGATTAATTTAATATTAACTGAATCCATTGACTAAAGAATGTGTCTCATGTTTACAAGCTGAAAAAGAGAGGAACCCAAAAATTTGCAGAAAAGTAGCAGATGGCTTGATACATGGTGAATCAGCCTGAACAAGAAAGCTGGAGTAAGAGTAGACAATATAACCTGGAGTTTCCTGTAACTCATATGCTTTATATTAGACAGAAAAGCATTGCAAGATCCCAAGCTGTACTGAGAAAAAAGATAATTTGTTATATTAAACAAATCAGTACTTAAAACATCAGTGATTTTATGTTTCTATAGAAGTCTTTTCCTACTGTTTCACAATGTTCAATGTGGTTTTGGTTAAATTAGTATTTATATAAATGTTTTGTGTAGTTCAGAAAAGAAGTTGAAAGAAGTATACTAGAAAGTGTATTATGTACAATAACCATTTTGGAGTTGAAGACTGGGAAAGGTTAAGATATATCGAGAGACTGCATCATCTGATCTGTCCTCAGAATCTGAGCCCTCTAAATCTGTAGAAAGTTACCTGAGTGTGAAGGGTTTAAAATGCTGGAAAAGACTACATCAAGGGCTTTTTTTTTTTTTTTTAAATACTTTGTTTGCAGTCCATGTACTGGAAATTAATTTTACTTTCTGTTTTTGTCCTGCCTCAGTATGTGCCTATTAAAGTAAATGCCTCTTTTTCATGCATGAGCACAGCTTGCATTAATGATAATGGAGTTTTCATATGCATGTTGAAAGGTGTTCATAGATAATGTTCCTGCATTTCTAATGCTGCAGAAGCCAACACTAATGTATTCTATGTATTCTTTTCTCTGTGAATCAGCTCTGTTATAGTCAACAGGTACATATATCTGTAGCAGTTCTGCCTAAGGAAGCTGGCAAATCAACATTTTCAAACATGTTTTTAGTAGTTTGATTTATTTTGGTTATTATATGGGGCGGGGTGTCGCTGCAATTCAGTAGATAGAAGTTAGGCCTGATACATTAGATAAATGTGGTATGCAGGGTCTGAAATCAAGCTATGCTGCCAACAAAAAATTCATGTAACTCTTTGATCTTGCAAGGCCTCTGTAAATGTCAAACACTGTTGTATGTCAGCTGAACAAAAAGGATCAGCTCTCTCTTTGCATCTTCAGGGATGCACAATGCTGCGAATATGTTGGGTAGGAGGAAGAGGGGTTTAACTCATAGAAATAGCCACAGTAAATGGAAGTGAGGATTTGCTACTCTTAGGTAGCACATTAGAGTAGCTTGCCTCTGCACATACGACTTGGTGACTGAGAAGTACTGGCTTATGTATGAGCATTTTATGTATCAATACAGGCTCTGTTTTGGGAGGCAATTGCTTCTTTTTCCTAAAATGTTTTCTTTAATAACCTCACAATTTCAGCCATCCCATTTATTTAATTGAGAAGATGTTGCTATATAGCCTGCAGATAAACTAGCTAACCCTGTCGTTTTTATCTTCTTGAGTGCAGTTTTCACATTACAGGATTATCAGCCCAGAGACAAGTTCTCATACAGCAATAATAAGCTAACAGAGCCATGTGAGCAAATTTAATTAACTGCAAAAATGGATTTCTCAGCTTTTCCCTGTCTTGGCCAACATGCAGAAGTATGTAGCCTTTATGCTGTAGGAAATGCTGTAGAATACAAACTATGCACATTTGTATGTAGAGATTATTTGCATAGCCTTTGGTATCCATATCCTGATTTTGATTCACTTTTTACTATGTGTTTATGCCTTCTCATCTGTTGCATTTATACTTGGCTTAAAAACTAAAATTAAGATTTTACTATGAAAAATCTGAGTTTTGTTTTTTTGTTTTTTAATGGTATAGCTGATAAAGAAAATACCAAAATACACATTTTCTGACATGCTAACTTCCTGAATAATGTTTTCAACAACTGCAGCAGCTGTCCATATTACAAAGTTGAAACATGCTCACAGTATGAATGTCCACAGACGAGACATAGTGAAAACTTAAACTGGATACTCCACAGTCCAACTTCTCCATATAACCAAGAGCTCTTTCTCCCCAGTTCACACCAGGCATCCTGGTTCCCAGTACAGTGTACGCTGCATCTGTAGTGGCTAGATGTGGTTTTGTTATGCTCTATTATACCTGAAAGATTGTTAGTAAAGCATGACATGGTGAGAATGGTGACTAGCAAAGTACACAAGTTAGACAAATTCTTTTACACATTTGAGGTGGAAAAAATGACACTAAGACCCATGAAGTAAATACATCATGCATTCTTTTCTCTGCTTTTTATTTCTATCCTAGTTTCATAGAATCATAGAATGGTTAGGGTTGGAAAGGACTATCTAGTTCCAATCCCCCTGCCGTAGGCAGGGACACCCTGCAGTAGACTGTTGCCCAAGGCCTTGTCCATCCTGATCTTGAACACTGCCAGGGATGGAGCATTTAGCACTTCTTTGGGCAACCTGTTCCACTGCCTCACCACCTTCACAGTAAAGAACTTATTCCTTATATCTGACCTGAACTTCCTTCCGTTTAAACCCTTTACCTCTTGTCCTGTCACTACTGTTCCGGATGAAGAGACCCTCTGGCATCCTTGAAGCCCCTTTCATATATTGGAAGACTGCTCTGAGGTTTAGAACATTTATTTAAAAATAATCAGTAATGAAAATTTCCTTTCCACCTTTTTTGTCCATCCCAGGGTCAATATCCCTCAGTCCATTGCTCCAATTTCTCTATTTACCCCTGTCTTTAACAGTTTGTGATGATTATGGTGTCTCGACTGTAACTTGCATGTTATTTTCAAAGTACCTAAGATCAGCTTTAGGTGTATCAGTGTCTAAATGCTGCTTGCTTTTGGCTTGAAGTGGAGGGGGTAATGTATCTGTATGTTAAATGCAGGTTTAAAATGTTTGTATGTGTGCTTTTTCAAACATAAGATCAAGTAGTGTGGTTGGGTGGGTGGAACAAAATAAAGAAGCCCTTCTGTTCATTTAGCTGGATACCCTGGCTGATTCTGTGATTGTAATATTTTTACTCCCCTTTTCATGAACTAATTTTTGGTGATGCTAAGAGACCACAAGATTTACCTTAAGCATTTATTCTCCTTTAGTGTTGATAATATTTGGGACTGGGAGAGAAGATGTTTGAAGACTTTCTGTGATCTGATCATAACTAATAGGATCTGGCAGCTGGATTGAGATTTGCTTTAAAAACAGCTTAGTAGTACTTGTGCTTATCTCTGATTGAGAATAAAATGAAAACAGTGTCTTTTTAGCAGTTGGTTTCCAGCACTCTGGAGATATGTGTCAGGGCTGGGTATTCATTCAGCTTCATCTTAGTACTGTGACACTGGTATGTACCTATTGTCTTTGGTGACTTTGCTCTCCTTATTACAGGTGCTATTGTCAGGATTGATCGGTGTTGTTTCATGGAAGAGGCCCCTTTCACTTGTGGTGAGTGGCAATGTGGCTTTAATAGTGTTATGCAGACTCTAGGTAAGTTATCTCCCAGTGGTTTCATGTTTATGTACAAGCCTAATAGTGTCTGGGGATATTTTCTAGTGCTGTTATGTATCCTAACATTTATACACTTAGGAAAAAAATTTTGGAACTTTGAGGTCATGTTACATAAGCTATATATTACATAAACTATGTAATAAACTAGATTATATATCATATCGTAAATATTATATTTTTCTTCTATCTGTACTTATCTTTGGAGAGCTGTAATATTCAATATGTGTTGAAGAGTGCAGATATCTACTGCCACTTCCTTGGTATTGTTACAGTTCTAGCTCTCTTTTAAAAAGTAATAACATATGGTTTGATAATTCAGTGTAAGAACTGGTATTAGAAACATTTTGGTAAATGTGTATGTTTAAAGAAAGGCAACAGTCATATTGTAGTTGATTTAAATGACTGAAAATAGTGAGAATTGTTGCTTTGTAAATACGCAGTGTGGCTTGTAACAGTCATGAAATGTTATAAATTTCAATAATTTGTTAATGTATTTTTTAAATGAATACTGAACTCAGAAAAGTGCTTATTCTGTCACTGTTGTTCTAGGCAAACAGACTGTTTGTCTGCATTTATCTTTGCTTTTAATTTAGCTTGCCCAAGATTGCACCTCAAAGAAGTGTTTTTTAACAAAATATCTGGATGGCAAGAAAGATATTCCAAGTCCATAGCTGTTCATTTTCTGCAGAACATTTTTTAGCTACATTGTGTATATTCTGTTGTGAGATTAGTGTAGTAACTTAATAATGGAAAGTAATTTATGCTTTGTATATGCATGTTAATAGCTTCAATTAACCTATTAAGCAATATTAGATTCAAATCAGTCTCATCAAAGAGCTGAGATGACTGTGTCAGTGAGGATGTATTAGCAGGTAAATACTGTGTTTGAAAAAGTGTGCATGTGGTAATACAGTAACATCTGTAACATTTTACTATAGTTAATACTAAAGATAGTCCCAAGAGAAAAGAATGTACCAGAAAGTATTAAATGGAAAGATTGATATTAGTAAGAATAAGCCTAACTAGAACTTCAGATATATCTTTTAATAACTAAAGCAGTAGTGTTAGAGATTCTGATGTATATTTTTCTTTCTTTCCCTTTCCATAATTCACTTTTCATAAAGGAAGGACGGCGATGGAGTTTGTATTGATTTACTGGTTAATGTGTTTACCAACAGATGAACTCTGTGTAAAAACTAAAATAATTCCTCTGAATTAAGTGCTTGTACAACTGTGAAATCTAGCTAAAACTAATACTTTTCAGAACAGTTGCTTGTAAGCAACTCTAATTGCTGCTTACATCATTGGAATAAACAGTATTCATGCTTCAGAAATATTATTCAGGTCTATTAAGACTTGGCTTTGATTCCTGAACACTCACATATTGTAGTTTCAGCCAGTCTTTCAGATATCAGTTCATTCAGTGAAATGTAAATAGGCAGTTGTGGTCAATATCATTCAAGGAAATGTGCTAGTGAGTCATATTTCTTGCGATCTGCTTATACAATATATATGCAAAACACATGGTCAAGAACTAACTTTCAACCAAGTTTATAGTATTATAAACAACTATATAATCAGTTACAATATATGTCTTTTTGTTGCAGTGTTACAAAACCTGGCATTGCAGGCAATGATAACAAAAAGAAAGATATCTTTATAATTTGAAGCCATGAATAATGCTTTCAAAAATTAAACCGTACGCCATCTGAGACATTCTGAAAACTGGTAAAACTCTGATAATATTCATAAGGTGCTAGCTTCCTGCATATTTTGGATTTGTGACTAAAACAGGGTTGATAACACCAGTGTTTTCACTATTGCTAAGCAGTATGTACAGTGTCAGTGCTTTCTCTTTTTCCCACTATGCATTACTTGCTTTGTTCTTTGGGATTTTTTCTTCCTCTTTGCTTGTTAATTTATATCTTCATCCCACAAGCTGTTTCACTTTTGTTCTTCTAATCCCCTTCCTGTCCTGTTGGGGGCGGGAGTGATCAAGCAGCTGTGTGGTGCTTAGCTGGGGCCAGGATCAGACCCCTCATACTGCTGATTCTGGTTTGCTCAACACTGTATTCGTGTAGCTTTTTTTCACAGGTGCAGTGTCTTTTCTTTGTGAATGTATTATTTTCTGCAGGCATAAAGAGGCAGTTGAAGCAATAAACACAAATAATAGTTCATCAACTATTAACTTCTGACTGTATCTTATCAGAACTGTATTATGTGGTATTGCTACAGCAGTGGGTGGGTGGTTATATGCATCTTGGGACCAAAGTCAAAACAGAATAGTCATGTATTTAAAAGACAATAGCATGAGTGATGTTTAGTAATACACATTCAGTAAAAGATTTAGAAATGTGTATGTACTAAGAAAATTTTATTGTGATATTAATATGCAGAAACTTAATTACACATAGAAGCCCCCATGCTAAAGTGTCTTTGCATAGCTTATTTATCTGAAGGCGTCACCAAATTTTGTTAATTTATCTGAATTTTATTGGTCACCACTTAGTAGTCATCAGTTGCTTATGTTGCCAAAATCCTTTATATATACAAGGAATTCAGTGTTGGTTTTTTGTTGTTTTTTTTTGTTGTTGTTGTGTTGGTTTTTGTTGTTTTTTATGGGCAGATAGGATTAAGAAAAATAAAACAAGACTCATCCTTAATAGCAGCTGTTCAAACTGCACGTCAGGCACAAGGTTGAACTGCTGTGCGAGGTTTCAGACTGCACCTATGGTAAGAATCAGTCAAATACTGAACTGACTTTGTAGAAAATACTCATCTTGGCTCAGCTTGGTAGTTTGTTGCAAAATGAGATATTTTCTTTATAGAAGTCCTGTGAAAAACTTGAGTTATTGGAATACCAGACTTAAATCAGTTTCTTCAGTAAAAGTCTGTAGAAAAAGATCTATGCCTGTTGTAAAAAAAAATAAAAAATAAATTACTACTAATTTTAAGTACATCCCATATACACTTGCACCACAAGATGCATCGATTTTAAAACTGGTCCAAATGTTTCCTCATTAATTATCTCTTATCACCAGATATGATTTCTGCATATAGCAGAAATAACCAAAATATAGGAAACATACCTAAAGTGTATAGAAATAATGTGTAGGGAGTTTTCCATATTCTTCTCAGTGATGTGGCATGATGACATCTTCCTGGCCATGCTACTTAGCCGTACATCCTAGAGTAGTTTAAGTGGTGAGACATGTAGCTTCCTTTCAGTTGAAATCTGATTGAAATGTTTGAATGTTAATAAATAAATAAATCGAAATGGTGGTGGTGTCCCGTTTCGTGTCCATCCCCTCTATCCATCTCCTTTGTTGTCTGTCCCTGTCCTTGCAGAGAATTGGTTTTGGTAGCTGGAACAAATAGAATCTATGTAGTGGAGAGATAATATTAGCATATATTGGTGAAGACTGTAAGAGAAAAGTTTAAAAATGCACACCCTGGGAGAATGGCAGAGACTAAAGGCATCCATCACCTTGTATGTCGTTGTTGACTTTGATATGTGTGAGATGTTGAGATGAGGTGCAGAATATCACTTTGCTTTAACAGATCAAATCCCTTAATCACTGCAGTATCATTCAGCATGTGTACTCTTTGAATTCATTGATCAAGATGTCCCCTGTCTCAAAGGGGATTTGGGGGAGACAGATAACAACACAATAGCTAAGGACTAATCTGAGCAGTATGTGCCCCCATAATCATAGTGCTTCCAGGTTTGGAAAAACCCCTAACTTCTGTAGTTAATATGCAGATGTGACTGACTCAGTCATCCTAATCCATAGTTGAGCTCTCTTGCACAGCAGTGGGCTGTATGCCAGGATCTCCCCTTGAGTAGGGACGTGTCTCAGGTTACTTCTTGAGGTTGAGAGATTCCTTGTCACAACATATTCTTGGTAAGCAATTAATAGCATACTAAACTTTGAAATCTTAGCAAAGTGATATAAAGGAATGATTGTGTTTTGACATAAACTCTTGACCAAGTCTGAGACTAGGTCTGGATCGAGCCACACCTAGACCCCTCTCTGAGAAGGTGTTTAGAATGTAAGGGGTTCTGTCTGAACCTCATGATTCAACAGGAGGGTCCTCTGACAGTTTTGCCTGAGTAAATACTCAAGTGTACTTTACCATCTAATCTGATTAAACCGCTGTTGTTTACCATCAAACTTTGCTAAATCACTCTTTTTATATCAATAGACATATAGCTATTTCTCTCTTAAAAGTGAAATGTGTCACTCCATTTGCACCACTGTCAAAGCTGCTTTGGTTTGTTATTTACTCCAAGCAGATTCTCAGAGTAGTCAAACCTGAATGATTTTTTTTTTTTTTTTGTAGTAAATTCTCTTTAAATTTCCTCATTAAAAAAACAAAAACAAAACAAATTTTTTGACCAAACCAGACTAGTGAATATCAGATCTGGGGCTCTTTTCAGTCAGCCAGTAACTGTCATTTATTCATTCCTTCCATATGTACTTCCAAGGATGTATGTACCTTTCCTGTCCTGGTTCTAGTAACTGTGCCAGTGGTTTGTGGTAGACTTCTTGATAGAAGTATGAGTACTTGCCATTTATCTGTCTATATTCCAGCACCCATGGCAGAAGCTGGGGATCTCTTTATGTCTTCTAATTCGCAGTTTGTGTCAGTAGGTGTTTACATGCTCCAAGGAGGGCAATTTACTGAATGCTGTTCTTGGACTGGAGACTTCAGTGAAAAGAGCAGCTGAAGAGGAATAGGAGAGAATTGAAACAGAACTGAACAGGCCTGCTTTAGTCCTCCTTAGCTGCATCCTGATTGATCCATTCCCACAAAAGCTGGTTGTAGGTCATTCACGTTTTTTACTTCAGCTTCAGGAAGCAGTTAAAGTTTCAGTAGTAACAGGACAACCACAATGTTTATTCTTTCCTTTTCACTAGTGTATTCTTATGTTCTGTGTGCATAAATTTTCATTTCCAAATACTTGAAGAGATAACCATCTGTATAAGAAACAAATAGGAATTTCTTAGTGTTTTGTTGCATCAATTACCTTGATGAATAACATCAGTAGATAAAAATTAAAAATATTTTATATAGATATGCTATATTTAGTGACTAGTTTTGGCTGTAGTTGTGCGGAGTTTCTGCTTTGTTCTTCTGTGGATTCAAGTGATCAAATTTTACTGGAGCATTTCTCAGAAAGTACATTTTAAAGGTATTTGTAAAAGATGCTTGTAATTTTTGATGTGTGTATACAGAAATGTGCCTTATTAATCTTTGTGCTGTTATTCAGAAAATAGATGTTATCATCCACACTTGAGCAGTCCAGCTTGAATTTTGATATTTATGATCAGTCTGTAGAAGTTAATCACGTACAGTATTTTATTTACTATACATTAACACTATGATAAATGATGTTTTCTCTGAAACTGTAACAGTGTAGTTAAGCTTAATTTTTATTCTTAGGCTAAAGCACTGCAATGTCTGGGTGTCACCTCAGGCTTTTTCTGATGTCCTTCTGAGGCCTTTTCTGATGTTATGCATGCATCACAAATAGAGTTTTTCCTAGAGAGGGAGTAACTTTGGGAGGCTAGAAAGTAGTCTGTCAAATGTGATGAGCTTTTCTATTGGAATCCTCTTGATAAATGTTTGTGCCTTAAATCTGAGGGGTTGGTTCTATTTTCTTTCTGTAATGGGCCTTTTCTGAATCTTTATTAGTTTAGGGCACTCTTATTGACTTGTTTTCTGTTATTTAAGCTTTTGGTCTTACATTTCTCCAGTCTTCCACTGGAAGAGTGTTGAGTAAGTGTTGCACTTCAGTGAAACTGCTGGTTGCCAGAAAACTGGGTGTGCCATTTTATTGCAGTATACCTGACAGAAGAGGAAGAAGGGGGAAAAAAAATGGAGAATGACCCAGTAGAACTGTGAACTGGGAGAGAAAAAAACAACACTTGAGATGAAAACATCAAGCGAACCAAAGAAATCTGTATAAAGGGGGAGAAAAGGCGTCACAGAGTGAAGCATTCATTTAGAATGAACATTCTGTGACCCCTTGTATAGCTTAACGCTTCGTACAGCTTTTTCTTG
Source organism: Neopsephotus bourkii (assembly GCF_033783945.1). Classification (NCBI taxonomy): domain Eukaryota; kingdom Metazoa; phylum Chordata; class Aves; order Psittaciformes; family Psittacidae; genus Neopsephotus; species Neopsephotus bourkii. Next base: position 6,678,636 of record NW_026900826.1, read on the forward strand.
TCTTGGTTTGTCCGTCTGCATCTCTCTGTTGCCCTGTCTACAAAGGCTGCCTATTCCTTGGCCCAGCCGCCACCAGCTGTCGCTCAAGTCAGAATCTAGACTCCTTTGTTGAGCATCTATCTGCTAATTATTATCCCCAGTGGCAAAAATTTAAAAGACCACAGGCAGCTTTTTCTGAAGAGCAGACAAAGCCTGCTGGGGCATAACACTTGCCTCTTCCTAAACAAGCACATCTTAATTACCCTTAAACAGACCTTTCTACTTCCCATCTGCTCCCATTGCATCATGTTGCCATGGCTGCAGCTATTGCTAGCACAGTTACCATGCGATAGGAGACTGTCACAGTTCCAGTATTGTTTCTGCTGCTTATAATGAAGAGTATGGCATGGGTGCTACATTTGCCTCTCTTCAGTCTATCAGTAATTCTCCTGTTCTCACATGCTCTCTAAATATATCTGCTAATGGTTCTTCCATCTCATTTGCTCCTTCCCTTAGAAATGCAGGCTGCATCCCATCTGGTTCTGGAGTTTTTGGCAGCCTTTGCATGGTCTAATTTCTTCAAATCTTCCTTGGTGTGAGTGGTTTCCTTCAGTATTTCTTCTTGGTAAATTAATCTTGGTTTCTGACATCTGCCTCACTTCCCTTGTAAGCACCGGTGAAAAGAAATTATTTCTAATATTGGTGTCTCTGTCTTTCAGTAAAATACTTAATTAATTCTTTAGAAGTGTGCAGTCATCTTTATTGTTAGCTTTTTGTTTATATGTTGGAAGTGTCATGTTATTTGCCTTTGCTTCCGTAAGTAACTCTCCTTTCAGTCTTGATTAACTTTTTAACGTTCTGGATATTTAAGTCCCTTTCCTGTTCTTCATCTTACCACTTGTAGCTTCTGACCATAAAGCCATTAGGAATGAAAAGGTTAGCTACCTTTAAGCCATAACAGTTGGTTATAAATTTACATTTTAGGCACGACTATGGCTAAATGCATTTTACCAGATGAATAGGGGAAGTTTCTTAACCATATCAGCTCAAGAAAATTTGGGATATTTTGAAAACTGTGTACAATTATAGAAATGTTTGAAGGCTAAAAAAGAAGTCACTCATTTTACAAAGTTATACCTTCATAAAAAAGGACAGATGTAATTGTTAATTTGTATTTGTAAAATGTTTGAGATGTGAAACAAGAACACATTGTTTACTTTCTCAAGTGATATTTTATGAGTGTGTAGGCAGACATGTCAAGTGGAGAAAACTGCTGAGGTAAAGTAAGCCCCTAATTCTTCAAGTACAATGAACATGAAATGTAAGATACCTTAAACTTATTATTGCTCTTGGTATTATGGAAGTAAACCCCTGCATTTAGGGGTCTTTTTTTCCATATCGGTGATAATGATATAAAAGATTTTAACCAGAAAGAACCTATTTACACCAAGGAGAAAAGGAGCTGGTGGCAGTAGAAAAGGTAAAATGCTTGAGGGACTCCGAAGGAGAATTAATGGAGATTAATGGGGGGGGGGGTTGCGTGGTTTTGTGGTGTTTTGGGTTTGTTTTTTTTTATAGGTTTTTTTTTATTGTTTTATTGTTGTTTGTTTTGTTTTTAACAAATAAGATTAATAATTTGATGCTGAATATGCAAAAATGAAATTGTTTCAACTTCAGCAGTTTCATTAACAGTTGCAGAGGTTTCTAGAAATAGTAAAAAGGTAGTAAGACAATTCCTTGCGTTTGATCAGAAAGTGTGTGGAGATGATAGATAAATGATGATAGCTTTAGTTTTCAGATTACAGAAATTAAATATCAGTTCTTTGGTCCCTGATATTTGGTGTAGTCTTGAGAATTTTGGAAGCATTGAAGGGTTTCCAAAGTGAAAAGAAGCCAGGAATGAGCTTTGAGAGTAAAGTCAATGTGTTCTAAAATTGTAAGTACATACAGTGAACAAAACATATGCAAAACCAACTTCTTGTGATATTTTTTCACATTCTACTGGTTTTGGCATCTCTGCCTTGTGGAGTACCAATGCAAAAGTGATTACACACAGCGTAATATAGAAGCAGATTGATAATAGAAACAAAATCTATTTTGGATTTGAAATTCATTTCCTACTGAATCCCTACAGCTACAAGATTCAGACTTCCACTGAACTCAGTTGTTCCCTATTTATGTGCAGTTGGTAAAGAATAATCTAAAAAATTATCATTGCAGAACATTTTTAACTGATGACTTAAAATGACTTAGTGGGCTTACCTGGATCCCAGGTTGTTCATGGTTCAGCATTTTATTTGCTTATATATTGCAATATTTAATTGTTTAGTGTTGTGTAGGAAAGCTGTACAAATCTGTGTTAATGCCAACAGAAATAGAACTCACTGAGTTGTATGCTATGTTTTCTATTTCTATACCATAAATTAATATAGTTTGGAGGTGTAACTATAGTTTGCTAGTCTCTACATATGTAGTTAAATGGTGTTCAGAAAAGTACGAAGTTTTTCTATGTTTTGTCATGTTTCATATTTTATTAGGATTTTAGTTCAAAAGTATCTGTTCAATCTCATCATTATCATAATACTTTCATATTAAGAAAAGGCGTATTTATAACTAATACAGGTGTCTATTTAAAAGTTGAAGCACAAAAGCATTTTAACACTTTTTAAAATATGTGATCTAATGTAGTATTAGAGTGACGCAGTGGTTGGTTTTCTGCTAGACACTAGATTTTATATAGCTATGATCAGTAGTAATAATGATTTATCTCTGTCTTTGTTGTAAGGTGCTTAATTCTAAAATGTATGTATTTTGTGCTCAGGAAAAGAGACATCCAAGGAAATACAGTAAACAACAATTTTTTCAATTTGGATTTTCCTAAATGTGTTTCTTTTCAAACATTTTATGGTTGCATAGAAATTTTCTACTCAATATGTGACCTTTACTTGCCAGGAGTAAAGAATCTTATCTCTTTTAAGGGTGGGGAGGGATAAACTAAACAGACTACGAAATCCTATCTCTCCCAAAAAATTACCATATTCTGAACTGGCTGGATTTTAAGCTTGATACAGTCATAGTCCTCAAGGCAGTGCTGTAAGAGATCAAGGAGAGCCACCTTCAAAAGGGGAGGAGGGAGGGATAAAGCATGTCTTTCCTGTTCAGAGACAGTAAGCAATGAGCCTTGAGCTCCCGGCACACTGCGTGTGCAGTTTTTCTTTAACCAGCCAAATGATAATGAGATTACATTAAAATTGAACTGGAGAAAACCACTGTCCTCATTGAAGCCTTACCTCACAAACTGATGCTGAAAGTGCTCATGTACTGTTGGCATAATTCAGCAGTCATGGCTTGCTAACCTTGCTTACCCAACAGAAGCCTTCTTCCCTAATGATGAAAGTAAAAGTATTCTTGTATTATAGCTTTCAGAGAAACCACATAATTGTTCATTAATAAGAATAATTGCACGTAAGTAGTTAATTGCTATTACTATTTTGAGAGAGATGCAAAATACCTGTATATCTTTACAACCTTTACAACCTGCTTCTCTAATTATGCTACTGCCAGGAGGGCTGCTTTCATAGCTTTCTGGTGCCCGTCCTTGTCAGCAGGAAAACATGAGCTTTTATTTCCTCAGGGTGTTCTGCTGCAGATGTTGTGGAAGGTTAATTTATATGGAATAACCTTCCACCTTCCATGGAGGTGAACCCTCCCAGCACTGTGATACTTGTAAAAAGTAAATATTGCATATATGGATGACACTATTAATGCAGTTGCTATGGAAGTCTAAATTCAGTCTTTATGTAGATTTGTTTTAAAGTTATTTGGTTACTCTTTTTTTTTTTTTTTTATTTTAATCAGTATGTTCCTGTTTTACTTATTTAGCTGGCTGTTTTGTTTAAATATTTTTGTATATACAAAATTGGTATAGAAAAATGTCTTCTAGTCTAACCATATTCTGCTATTGTCATGGAACATTTTTGAGAAATAGTATTTTATTAGGCAACTTTTATATCCTCACAGAATATGTTGGAAGGAAAATGAAACTGATATGGCTGAGGTAGTTACAAGTTTAAATCTGGCTCGTGGTCAAAGAGAGAATGGACGACTGTTAGGGCATGAAAAGGGTTTGAAACAGGCTGAAAAGTTTATTTTAGGTATGAGAATTAATTACTGCAGATCTAGATCTAGAAGTCTAGAATGGCAGGGAGACAATATAACCATAAAAGCAAATAATAAAAGTATCTGTTTGGACTAAGCTTTTCATTTTCAAATAGGACTGAAAGTTACCCAGTGCTTCATTCTCAAATTACAGCTCAAGGACTCTATGAGCCATAAGATTTTGTATAGTAGCTTCTTTCTATGCTTCAGGGAAAAAATTGTTTGGTTACCAAGCTTCCTAGAATGACTTTGTTCCTTTTAACACACTTCAGCAAGGTGTGTCTGAGTGTTAATTAGTGTCAAGATAGCAGAATAGATGATAAAGTATCTAGTTTTGAGAATTTCTACTTAATAGTTCTGAGCTGAGAGCATGAGGGCTTTATTACTAAATCAGGCTCCCTGTTACAGTTCCCTAAAAATATTACAATAAATGCTAAACTGATACTGCTGTAATACAGCATTACAGAAATAACGAAAACTTATGACAATGCTAAACTCGCTGTTGCGTTGCAGTTCTTTACTCTGATCACACTTGAGGAAATAATCTCTGTGGCTGTCGGTTCCACCTTTTTGGCAAGTGCTGAGAAATAATTTTGAAAGAGATAAAATCTTATCACGAAGCAAAAGAATTGCTATTGTGAGGCAAATAATGGGAAGTTGAATTTTGTTGTTTCTCATGCACTTGCAAACCATTAACTTTTGGTTTGATTGCCATTTCTGTGTAGTAAGTTTTTTAAATGGTTTCATTTTAAAATTATGTGAGGTAGGTATTCTGTAATCTGTTATTAAATGAAATTTGAGTTTTATCTTCCAATATTTTTACATTGTATACTTTATAGCTGAATAAAATAGAAGAGCAGAAAGGATCAATAAAATCATGTACTGTGTCCTCTTAAAACAACAGCCCAAGCAACCTTGATCACAAACCTGCAAAATTTCCTTTAGAGTTGTGGCATATAGTCCAAGATATGTCTATGAATAGTTAAAAAGTGTTCTCTGTTGTTGTCTTTGTGGTGAACATTCCTTCATGCTCATAGATATATCATTCCAATCATTAATAAATCTTACTAAAATTCCATATCTTAGTCTAAATTTGTCTAGTTTGTCCTTATTTTTAACTTGGTTGAAGAGCTGCGCTTTGGTTTTTGTTCATGGTAGGACCTAGCATTGGCAGAGGATTTGAGACAGAGCTGTTGTCCTGGGTTCAGCAGTAGCAATCATTTTTTCTCCTTCTTAGTAGCTGGTGCAGCACTGTGTTTTTGACTTTCGGCCTGAGAACGATGTTGATGGCACCGATGTTTTTAGTTACTGCTTAAATATTTGATCTGGCCAAGGACTTTCTGATCTTCATGCTCTGCCAGGGAGAAGGGAAGCCGGGAAGAAGCAGAGACAGGACAACTGACCCAAACTGACCAAAGAGGTATTCCATACCACAGCACATCATGCCCAGGATGTAACTGAGAGTTACCTAGAAGAGCTAGGGGACTGTAGGGTTGGACTAGGTATCGGTGCTTGGTAAGGCTGGAGGGGCGAGTTTTCGGTTGGCGGGTGGTGAGGTGTTGTATTCTCTTCCCTTGTTATTTCCTTTATCATTATTATTGGTGGTGGTAGCAGTAATGATCTGTGTTATACCTTAGTTACTAAACTGTTCTCATCTCAACCCATGGGAGTTCATTCTTTCAATTCTCCTTCCCATCCCTCCGGGAGCAGGGGGAGGGCAAAAGGGGGGGGGGGGGGAGTGAGAGAGCGACTGCGTGATTGATGGCTGACTTTGTTTAAACCATGACAGCTAACCAGGCATTCTACTATAGTGAACTGGTATGCTTTTAAAGCCAGTTTTTCTTGCAACATAAACTGTAACAGTTACCTTTGTAATGGAACTAAGGAAGAAAAGATGCAAATTTTTAAAAGGTTGGGTTTTTTTTTTATTTTATATTAATCTTCTCAGAATCTAGGTATCTTTATGGGGAATCCTTGCTTTCCTCAGTAATTTTCCAAGTGGCTACACATTGTTCTGTTTCTTTCTGTCAAGTTCCTAACATGGTTTCTTCTGTTCTCTGTGCAACCTGGCTGCTGCTGCCTGCTCTGCCTGCTCTTTGAGCTCTGATCTGTGCAGAGACACCCTGGCCCATGTTTTGCATTTCCAACAATATTCGTTGCCTTGAGTAAGCTCAGTTGCTCAGTAAGAGTAAACTCATCTGGGACAGGCTCCATTTAATACAGGTGCTTCTTAAGCAAAATACCATGCTGCAATTTTTGTTCTACTTCTACAATACTTTACAGAGACATGCTTATTTGCCTCCAGCTATTCTTGTTGATTCATAAATCATACATCTGTATGTTAAAATGTATGTATATTAAACCACATTAGATACGTCTATATATATTTAAATGTCATTGAGAAGTTCAATGCTTGGTGTTTAGCAGTAGGCATAAAATGCTAGGTGTTACTGGGAAAGAAATACAGAACAAGCCAGAGTATCTTGTTATGTGTGTCACAGTTTAAACCCAGTGTTGGGTGTAGTTCCAGTTACTTCACTGGAAAAAGCATAAGATAAACGTGGCAGGAGTAATGATAGGTATGATGGCTTTTTGTCTTGAATAAGACAGATCCAATTTTACAAGAGTCATTACTGGCCTGAAAAAGGTCAATAAAGCATAATCATTCATAATTTTTCTTAGCAGAAGGTGACTCAAAATGAAATGCCAAGTTTTAGAAAATGGAAGTATTTTTTTAAATAGCTCATTGTGACTCACGGAGCCTATTGTAAGGGAACCATTTTTAATCCAGACTTCATGCATGTAGCTCTGAAGCATCTCTTCAGGCGTTGCTTTTCTGAAAAGCATAACTCTACATGTATGGGAGATAGCACTTCAGAAGTGCACACTGACTGTTTTATATCTAGCTGAAAGATTTAGAGGTGCTCTTCACTTTGTAGGCATCAATTAATTTTGTAGTATGTCAAGTCCTGCTACAAGCCCACTGAGTAGATACTTGTCCAGTATGCAGTGTGAACTTTGCTGGGTCTCAGTGTGTAGCAGTATTTTTACTGGCTTTGTCTTTAATACCAAAAGAAAATTGTCATTTGAAATACCATTCATTTTTTATCTAGTACAATCTTTACAGAGAGTTGGGGGGGGGGTAGGCTTCTGTTGGTAGAATTGTTCTGTGATTGATTTCACTTGGAGGGCTCTGTTGATCATCGCATGGTAATTTGTGGTAATAGAGGAGGATAGTATTTAGAACTATCCAGAAAGTGAATATTAATAACATGGAGAAGAAACGAGAGTTAGTTAACAGTAGTTAAGAGTTCAGGAAGAGTTCTATGTATGTATTCACCTTTTGCCTCCACTCCTTTGTAGTCTGGATTTTCTTGAATTCTTGCTTGAAAGGAAGAATGTAATATAGTCTTTGTGCAAATATGGAATAAAGAGAAAGGTCAGTTAATGAACTGGAATGTAGATATTCATTAGGCACAATTTTTTTTTTTGCCGTGAAGGTCTGTAAAATAACAGTTATTCACATATATTCATAGTATTCATTAAATACACGTGCATTCTTATATTGTATCCTCTTAAGAAAGTTGGAGATTTTGCAGGAAGTGATGACTAGAAAGTGATGATTTCAAAAGCTCTTTCCTTATTTTTAGTATAGTTCAGTGAATACGTTTTCCAAATTGCACTTCAAATATTTTTAATCAGTTATCAAAGATAGCATTGTGTCAGAAATGTGAAAAGGAGTAACAGTGGTCAGAATAGGAGAAATAAGCAGTAACTGTACTGTATTTTCAAACATTTTCAGTATATGCAGGCTTCTTTCCTGGTACTTTTTATTTTAGAGGCACGTTTACAAATTTTACTAAAGATAGGACTATAAATACTTCCTTTACAGGAGAAAGATACCATAACCATAAGGTTAGGGCTTAAATAATTACTTTTTTTTTTCTTTTGATGTGGAAGGACCTTTATTACAGCTGTCCCTTGTAAAGGCACAGTGGGAGCTGATTTTTCATTCTGTGCAGCTGTCTGTGGTGTGCATGTTGGGATTCAATGATAAAAACTCGGTCTTGATATGCTCTGCATGTTTGTTTTTAAACTGTTTTCAGAAGTATGTAATTCGGTTAAAACCAATCTCTGGAATATTTAGGTGGGATAATTCATAGTATCATAGAATGCCTTGCCAAATTTCAGTTTGCTTTCTTTAGCTAACACCCATCCTGCAGTAATAATTTGTATCAGGTTGATATGGTAGAAATAACTGGCATTTATCAGAGCATTCATTATAATTAACCATTTTTCTTTTGATTGAGGTTGTCCTTTCTAGTAATCGTTATTTGCCAGAGAGGTCATGACAAAAGAGAATTTACAGAGGAGTGCATAATGTTCATTACAGTTTTATTGATAGCATTAGGCCAGAGTCTGCTAACTGCCTCCTTGTTAGTGTCCCAGAATGTAGTATTTCTATTTGTAGATTCATGCATGGGGGGAGTGCTCATTTTTGGTATCATTCAAATAATTCAGAAGCAAAGGTTATCCTGAATACCCACTGTGTGGTTCCTTTTTCCTAAGGGCACATAAATGACTGAAAGGCAAGTATCCCCTAGTTTTTGTTTCAAAAGTAATTCAACTTTGAGTTAAGGCATGTTCATTCTGCTGAAGAACAACAAAAGTCTTTGACAACCCCGCTTTTGTTTATGCTTTGTTAGATGGTTTGATCAGTCAGATGAAGACCTGTACAGATACTTGATCTAGCAAACAAGTCTCTAAACATGACCCATGTATGAAATAACCCAATATGCTTAATTTCTTTATCTCAAAAGGCAACGTACCTACCTCAGACATGAAACTTTCTCTAGAGAGTAAGCTTCAATTTTGCCTGTGAACAAACCACAATGGAATCACTTGAAAGCATTTGCAATACTTCAGAAAAATATAAGAGCATAAATCTGTGGAATATGTATCTAGGTGAATTATTCAAAGAAACATGAGTAGGTTGATATTTTTTTCTTTCACTAAAGTAATCTTAATGATTTATGATCCTTTTTATGCTTATAAGTTAACACAAAAGGGGAGGAGATCAAGCAGTTGTTGAGAATAAACGTATTGTGGGCAGACTGAACATCAGGACTGTGTATGAACTGGCATCTTTTCTGTTTTCTTTATTGTTGCTGCTGGGGAACGAAATAAGCCAGTACATTTCTTTTACTTGGTGGAAAGATAGTCTTCATAAATATTGGTGACTGGCAAGCTGATTAGATCTTGAAGGCATATTATTCCACTTTTGGTTGATTGATATGAAAATTCTTGTTTTGCTATTCAACACCAGCATAAGCTGCGTTATGGTGGAGAATTTCCTGTGTCCTGAGCCTCAAACAGTTTTTTTTCCACTTACTAAAAGAAGGAAATTTTCAAAAGATATTTGGCTCTCTTATTTTTGTTTTTTAGTGTATTATTTCAGTAAAAGCTCTTACTACTAAAATTCATATCTAGGGAAAACAAAAAACAAAATAGAAGAATCTAGCAATTGGTTATTATTCTTTTGAAAGATGATGTTCAGTACTGTTGTTGTGAGCATCATTTCTGCTTTAAGCTAGCATTATTCTATTTGAAAATTTCAGTAATGCAAATTAAACCAGATTTTTCTTGCCTGTGAGGAAGTGTAAAGGGGGGACCTTCATATGGCTCTGCCCCAGATCTTCTGCACAGAGCTAGTGTAGCCTTTTTTTACACTGCAGCATTCTGCCAGCTTTTTGAAGGAATAAAAACTAATAGGGTGAGAAATTTGCTGAATTGTATATTTATTTTTTACTGTTCTCCAAAGTTTTGGGAAGTATAACTCTTCCTGCACAGCAGGGAAATATGCTGGCATCAAATGTGTAAGTATAATCATAAGACTGAACAAAATCGTAGTGGGTTTCCCAGGGTATTGTTGAAACTAAGCAACATTGTAGTTTAGCTAAAGACAAAATCACAAATAATTCTTGATCAGTGAGTTTGCTTATAATTTAATTATTCAGTCTCATATGCAGTATTTTTGTTTATGACTTATAAAGACAAATAGGAACTCTAAAAGTTTGGTAAAAAAACAATAGCATGAATCCAGTTTCCTCTTACTGAGCAAAATACAGATGGTGAACATAACATACACCTTTTTGAAGATCTTTCATCAAATTTTAAACCACTGAAGAAAAAGGGTTTGTGTTCACATTCTCATTTTTTACTGATAGTCCAGATGTATGTGTAAAGCCATAATTAAATAAATCCAGAAACTTTAACTGGGAAAGAGTCTGACAAAACCTGGAGGATCTGTTAACATGACCCAGCCTGTAAACTTTCACTGAGGCTTTGGTTCCTGAATAGGCAGAATAAAAGGAAAGATAAGGTTGTTCCTTATCTTTTCCACTACAGGTGGTTATGGTGCTATGGTAGGTGTCTTAAAGATGAGCTCTAGCTGTATTAAACTCAGCTGTAAAAATTGAAATTCCATTACATAGATTTAAAATTCACCAATTTTCTTTTAATAAATTGGGTAGAGGAGGCTGGTTTTGAAATTTGTAGTCCTAGATCAAACTTTTAAACTTTTTTAAGTGATGATCAAGTGTCGTGGTTTAAACCCAGCCAGACAGCTCCTTCACTCACTCCTCCCCTTTCCTCCCTATTTCTTTCCTTCCCACCCTCCGCCCCCTTCCCCACTCCCAGAGGGATAGGGAGAATCGAAAGAATGTAACTCCCACGGGTTGAGATAAGAGCAGTCCAGTAACTAAGGTACAGCACAAATCACTACTGCTGCCACCAATAATAATAATGATAACGGAAATAACAAGGGAAGAGAATACAATACCACCTGCCAAAACGACCCTGAACCAGAAGACCCCTGCGCCCTTCCTGTTAACTCCCAGCTACCTCTCCTGTCATGACGTGCTGTGGTATGGAATCCCTCTTTGGCTAGCCTGGGTCAGCTGTCCTGTCTCTGCTTCCTCCCGGATTCCCCTCCTCCCTGGCAGAGCATGAGACTCGCAGAGTCTTTGGTCAGAGTAAACATTACTGATCAGCAACTAAAACCATCGGTGTTATCCGCACTGTTCCCAGGCTGAAAGTCAAAACACAGCGCTGCGACAGCTACCAAGGAGAAAAATTGGCTGCTACTGCTAAACCCAGGACATCAAGTAGCACGGAAAATGTTTTATTTCAGGTGAAATCTGAGAGATTCACAGAATCACATGATCATAGAAGTTGAGGCTTCTGCAAAGAAACAATGTAATTGTTTATTAAATAGAAACTGGTAGGGTTGCTTGCTGTTGCAATCTATCCCTACAATCGAATGTTCTTCCCTGTCTTTCAGGAGTACTCAAAGATGATCTGTTAGGCTCTGGTCTCAGCCTCCCCTTGCATTAGAGAACTTCTTCTTCTTCTGGTGGAGACCTACTGTGAAGGCTTGCTCTTCAAATAGTTTTACTCTTAAAGACACACCTTACAGGAAGGTCAGGAGAAACTTCTTAATGTAACCTGAACCTCAAAATTGCTTAAAAATTGAAATGAAAGAAGCAGACTAAGGTCATGAAGAGAATTAAGCGATTATTAATTTATTATTCCAGGTGCAAGATCACATCTCCAACTGTGAGTTGTATCATTTTAAATCATTGCCTCAGAGCAGAGCTAATTAATTTTGTAGAATTATTTTAGGAATATGGTAACAATTAAAGTAGGAAGTCTTATTTTTTGTATGGAAGATCAGCTTTGACTTTTGCAATTAATTAATGCTAACTCCATGTAGTAATAAATCGATTGGCTTCAGTTTTTCTTTATGTACTAATTCTTGGTGGATCTAAATCTTTTGGAGCTCAGTGATATTAATGCATAGCCCTGACTTCTGGGAATATTTTATCCTGTTTATATGTCATAGCTAGAAAGGTAAAGAATGTAATACTGTAGCTTTAAAGCGGGATTAAGATGTCATAGCCCTTCAGTGTCTGACACTTATTTTGTGCATTCTTCAGTGTAAGCTCTTGCCCTTAACATTTGTTTAACTGCATTTTACACTTTTTACTAATAGTTTCATACTGCTCCTGCAGATGTATCTCACTGAGCTCTCGGAGCAAACTTCAGTAGCTCACTTTTAGAGGAAAAATTTAATGTGGAAATCAGATAGACTTCATTTCGTGGATAATGTATATCTAACTTTATCTACAGTGTTTCATAATTTGTTGTTGGATCTCCATTATAATCCACAATGACCACTCCTTCAGAGGGCTGCAGATGTTCATTTTTACTGCTTTACCTGTGTCAATCTTAGAAAAGACCAACAGTGATAAAAACATTAAGTCACTGAACCTATTTTTTTATTCCTGTTTGTGCGGTAATTGATATTTTTATGCCTCCTTTTCTCTATTGTGCTTCCAGTATGGTGATGAACTCAAAAATTGTGAGAACAGTGTAACTGGTATGTCCTATTCCATCAGTGAAAAGCGTGTTTGGTATTTGGCTGAGAAGCATTAAGGAAAGATACTGAAGTACTTAAATTACTTTTGTTAGGCTTTTTGTGCTCTGCAAGAGCCACTGTAGTTGCTGGACCTGAGTTTTCCTGTAGTTGCATAGGACCTGAGTTTTCCCTTCTAACTGCAGGCCTGGTTGAGGTAATGCCTTGCCTGGAATATTGAGGAGTGAGGCATAAAATAAAAAAACAAGGAATACAAGTGTGAAAGAGAACTTCAGTGTTTGATACTTGACCATGTCACTGGTGGCTGTCACTTCTAAATGCAGTTTCTATACAGAATGTGAGACCTAGACTCAAAGAGAAGAGCAGAGATTGTAAGAGCATGTTAGATGATTTTGACAGAGTGCTGAATTCTTCTCTCTTTGCATGTGACAAGAAGAAGATGTTATTTTGGAAACACCAGTAAAGGTTTCATCATTAATGAATGCTGATATGGTGAAAGTACTGTAAAGACAGATAAACCTAGCATAGGTGGTAAACCATGTCAGCTGTGATGCTTGGAAGAATCTGAAGTTGGCAACTAAAATTTGTAACACAACTTCTGTCCTTTGGTTAATAATGTAGAGATTACGGCGGGTGTGCGGTAGGGTGGTGTTTGTTCAGTTTTCCAAAAAAGTGCTGTCATAGCTTCCAAATCTGTTTGGGATCTGTCTTTCCCTTAAGGTATGTCACTAAAGAAAGGCATTTGGAGTAAATGTGATACAGTAGGTATTCCTTCATCATAGGGGACTGTATTTTCTTTGAGCTTTCAGGACTTTGTAGGCTTCATGAGCTGAGGAAGGATCTTTGAGCAACAAGTGCTGCATTGGTTCTACCAGGGATTAATGAGGGGACAACTTAATAAATGTTTTAACCATGAAGAATTAACTACTGTTCAGTGTTGTAGCAGAACTATAAAGGGGATTTGTTGCTGAGGTTATACACAGTTCTGATTAGTAGATTACATGTCAGCAAATGACTGGATTTCATCAGCCTTAGCATTGCAGCATGTATTTTTCATTTCCTGTGAGCCTACCCAAGTCAATAAACATCAAGTTAGAGGATGTTTGCCTTCTGTTACTTTGGTGGGTTTTGAAATGCTGAAGTTTTATAGGAAGACTGTACTTGTCAAAGAAATGGTGTCTGATGTTTGCCTTTTTTGAATCAAACAGATTTTCATGTCTGTTTGCACAACTGGCTACTCCTTTCTGTAAGGCAATCAGGACTTTTTTAAAATGTGAATTTTCATGTCTGTGGTTCATATAAAGGGACATGATACAACCAATAACATGAATTTATTTCAGGAAAATTTGAAATACAAGGTTAGCAATTGAAATACTGGCAATATAAAAAATAGCAAAAGACCTAATAAAAAGAAATCAGTTTCCTTTTTTGGTGAAAGTTCCATTAGCTGTTTAAATGAATTTGCAGTTAAAGGCCAGGAGCAAGTGTTTTAACAACTGTCACTCTATCAAGTATATTCATTTTTGCCTGTATTGGCAAAAGTAAGTGCATAAAGCTCATGGGTTGCAATGTTTAAAAACACAAAGGAAATAGTAATGAGGGGTTATATAAATATTGAGTCTGCAAGGTATCAATTAGTGCAGATTTTATATTACTTAGATTATCAGTGTTTCTCTGCATGTGTGACAGTGTAACAGAGAGAGATATTATCTAGTTGTCCATTATTATACGGTAGCAGTATGCCTTTTTTCCCCAGAAGCTTTGACTTAGACACAGATTTGTCCTGAGCTCTTTTTCAGGCAAACACTATAGGAGTGTTGAGTGTATAAAGAGTTGAAATACTGTTTTCTTTCAAAATATGCAATGGAGATAAAATTTAACCCTTACATGTATCAATCGTGAATTTTTCAGTCAAGTTGAAGAGGGAAACGATTCAAGTTCTTGGTTTTCATTAGAAAAAAAAAAACATACAGCCATTGCCAAAAATAGTCATGACACGTGCATTGACAAAAGGTAACATGAGAAGAGTGAACGATTATAAACTATGGGCATTCATATAGAAAAAAAGATGCAAAAGAATTTCTTATGAATTTCAGATCACTCAATAGGAGTTGTTATGACTGTTATGGGAACATGAACAATAAATATTTAAGGTGGCCAGGTATTAAGCACATGTTTATTCTTGGTCTCTTACTGCTATTGCCTTTCTATTTCCCTATATACTGAGTTCCCGACATACTGAGCTTTCTGTCTGCCCACACTGGGCTGGGTTTTCTACAGTTAAAGCAATAAAATGGTATTTAAGGCGATGCAATCGAGTTAATGACTGTTTTAACATAATTTGAAAAGAGGCTAAATGAGTAATTAACACAATAGGTGATATGGAGGATGCTGTTCAAATTGTAATTGTTGTTCAAACTAGGTAGTTATACATATTTATCCAGAATTTTATTCACCCTTTTTCCCAACTTGTACAAATTCCCAGTAAGTGATATTCACAAATACTTTTCCTGGTTAAGATACTGAAATCCTCATCAGAGGGGTTTTAAATTTTAAGACTACTTTTATTATAAATTTTATTATAAAAATACTTTTTTCAAGTCTTACTACTTAATAATCCTCATTCATAAAACCCATTAAATTTTAAGAGTGTGCCACATAAGTGAGAGATAAATGAATGATTTTAAAAAGGCTGGAGGGAAATAGATGATAGTCAGGTCTAGTTTTGATTTAGATTTCTCTTAGTGTGAGACTCTGGGTGTTGTCAGGTTAAATACTCTTTCTTCCTTAAAAAGTATAAAATGTCACTATCCATGTATGTCCAGTCTGTCACTATGTGACAGGTTGAAAGTTCTTGTATGTCTAAATTACAGCTTTTCTTGTTTGCCTCTTGCAGTGAGTAATAATAGGCTGTTTGTTTTTTTGTTGGGTTTTTCTTTTTCCAGATAACCTTTTTTATGCTGCTGTCTGCAGTGTGCGTAATGCTGAACTTGGCTGGTTCCATTCTCTCTTGTCAGAATGCTCAGCTGGTAAAGTCCCTGGAAGGATGTCAGTTGGTGAGTAATGGAAAACAAGTCTCTTATAAAGGTCAATGGATTCTTATTTTTCATTTGTTTAGGTTTTTCACACATTCCTTTAATTTTCAAAACAGTATGTGTTTAGTACAGCCATCTATAGACATTACAGCATGAAAATCATGTTGGGAAAAGTTTGAGAGTTAAAGTGCTAATGTATTCACAGTGTTTTGTCACCTTAAAAAGTAAATGTTAATATTAGAACACCTTGCTGCTTAGTGTCATGGTACAAATGACACTTCAACCAAATAGGCAGAATACAGGCTACATCAAAGCAATGCAGTGATTACCACTTGATCTCAGCAGTATCAGGATTTCATCCAATAGCTCCTTAGCCACTATATTTCAGAGATGTACTGAAAATAATATTTTGGTATGTGGATGTTAATATTTTATTTGCCAACCTAAATTAGTTCTTTTTTTTATTTTAATTTCCAAAGCAAATGTATGTTACTTATGTTAAATAAAATACAAAATGCTAAAAATTATCATGATTTGGCATGCTGTAAGTTATTAAGAGGTACAGTATACCTCAAGTCTTTGTTAGTATCTCAGGAAAAAAGAACATGTTCTGAACACTTAAGAACATGTTTTCTTAAGAATGTGTTTCAGACACTGAAACCTGTGAAAATGTCTGCAAAACTAAATTCTGTGTCTGAAATCTCTCCTACAAAGTATATAACAAAACAGTTGTCTCTCCCTGCCCAGTAAAATCCTTCAGACTTCTGTTTGTACACCATATATTTAATAAAACCAAGTTAAAATGTTTTGTTAAATATTTTGAAAAGCACATGAAAAATACAGAACAGGAAACCATTTGGGCCTGACTTGTCCTATGTCTTCGTATGTTTAGCAGCTTTTAAACCTGTGTTTAGTTTTCCTATAACTCATCCTGTTTCAGAAGGGTGTATCTGCAGCTCCATCAGTTAGGTAGTCTGCTAAGCTTTCTACAGTGCTTGTGATTTTGAGGTGTGATTGGGTAAAGGCTTTATAGAATCAAATAGATGGAGCCAGATAGTGGAAAACCAGCAGTGACCCGAAGAGAGGAAGAGAGGGTTTTCCCTATAAAATATTTCATCTGGGAAACTCTTGATAAACTTTTTGGCTCTCATTTTGCTGGGGAGTAGGCACTGTGTTGCAGAGCTGGAAAAATCAACTCATGTATCCTAGAGCTGTTACAAGATGCATCATGCTGTACTTTGGAGTGCTATGGGAAACTAGGTTTTTTTACTGGGGGGTTTGTTGGGGTTTTTGGTGGTGGTTTGGGTTTTTTCCCACACAAAAAAAAGAAGTATCATAGGTATTTTTTGTGGAAGGTCTTTGAAGTGACTCTTACTAATTTGAGATCCTTTTTGATATTAGGATTATTTAGAAGTTTCTTTGAGGGGCTGTGTTTATATCAGAACTTCCATGAAGATTTACAAAAATGTCTTTGTATCTGCATGGAAGAAAGAATAGTCTTTCAGACTGAATTTCCTAACTTTACAGTGCAACTATATAACTTACATCCAACAAACTTTCCTAACTATACAATGCAACTACATAACTATATTCTGTGACTTATTTGCTATAATTTTCAAACAATATATAGTATTTTGGCCTGGAGTGTCATTTTAATGAATATCTTAGGCTTGTATCTAGACATCATGCTCCACTGGTTGATGCATCATGTTCCGTGTTCTCAAGCAACACCAATTTGCCACATCTCTCATGTAGGATAGTATCAAAACCCTAAAGAAAAGTAAAGGAAGGAACTCTGGAGTTTCGGGAATGTGAATTTACCTCTTCCTTGCTCAATGGCTCGTTGGTTGATTAGTTGACAAAATTCCCTAGAATTTATGTATTGTATGACACATTTTTTTTCAGAACCAACATGTTCTTAACTACTTACTGGTTTTGACATTTAATTAACCATAGTAATAAATGAAAAAAAAAAGGTGTGTATATATGTCTGAGGGGATCCATTTGTACTTCTGTGTTCAGTCTTTCACCCCTGACTCAGTAGTAAACAGTGTCAGTACTGACACGGTTTGACAGATGTCCAGTAGGCCAGGTGAATAGAATTTAAACAGCAAATTGTGTCCCAGATGGAGAAGAATGCATGTAGTAAGAACAGTGCCATTGGTGCTGTCACAACTTAGTGCATGCATGGGTGTTGCTCTGTGTGTGTCTGCTTTTCTAGTTGCTTTTAGACAGCCATTAGAAAACAGGGCTACTCAACAAAGCCTACTGAAAAATCCCTAAGCCTAAAAATCTGAGTTGCTTACTCAGACTACTGATAACTGTAATTATGTATGTGCTTTAAACATGTTGACAGTATTTATCATTTAATAACACTACCTAGCTGTGTGTGATCTCTGTTCTGGGATGTATTGTGATAATGTATCTGTTAGTCGTATGCCTTTGCACCAAGCAGAAAGACTCAGACTAATCAAAGGGAGCATTTTCTCCTAATACAAGCTATAACAGAGCTGAAGGACAAAAGGAAGAAAGTCAAGTTAATGAGAATCAGTGAAGTGGCATTGTGGGTGCCACGATTTAAGCCCGGCCAGACCTCAGAACCACACAGCTGCTCGCTCACTCCTCCCTCTTCCCCCTCCCCCCCCCCCCCCCCCCCCCCCCCGAGGGATGGGAAGGAGAATAGAAGGAATGTAACTCCCAGGGGTTGAGATAAGAACAGTCCAGTAACTAAGGTATAGCACAAACCACTGCTGCTATCACCAACAGTAGTAATGATAAGGGAAATAACAAGGGGAGAGAATAGAAAACTAAAAGGGGAAAAAAAAAAAACCCCAACACCAAACACAGGTTATGCACAATACAACTGCTCACTACCAGCCAACCAATACCCAGCCTGATCTGAGCAGTGATCTGGGCCTCCTGGGTAACTGCCCCTAGTTCATATACTGGGCATGACCTCCTATGGTATGGAATACCCCTTTGGCTAGTTTGTGTCAGGTGTCCTATCTCTGCTTCTTCCTGGCTTCCTGTGCCCCTCCTCACTGGCAGAGCATGAGACTGAAAAGTCCTTGATTAGAGTAAGCATTACTTAGCAACAACTAAAAACATCAGTGTGTTATCAGCACTGTTCTCAGGCTAAAGCCGAAAACAAAGCACCGCACCAGCTACTGAGAAGGAGAAAAGTAACTGTTACAGCTGAACCTAGGGACAAAAGGTTCATATAAGCAAAATTCTGCTTAATTAGCGCATTCATAGACAAAGCACTGGCTGTAGCCAGTGGTTAGATGTTCACTACCAAGAAAAAGACCCAAGTCAACCAAAAGTCTTTTTGGTCTCTTTAATGTTACCTTCAGTGATCTCTCTTTTGGTTATGTACCCCATGTCTCTTCTTCAATCTTAGTTGGACTCACCACCTCTAATAGGAAAACTACTGCTGCATAAGTAAGCAGTGACAGAGCTGTGAACTTAAATTCTCAGACCACTGATGAAAAGTAAAAGGAATAAATTCATTTTGGATAAGGTGACATTTAGAAAAGGAAAAAAAAAAGAAAACGTGCTGATTCAGGAAGGATTGCTTCCCCCCTCCCCCCCCCTTTGCTTTTTGAAGAGGTCGTGTTTCAGTTTTTTGGGGTGTTTTCTGCTTGGAAGTTTATGTTCCAAAATCTCCTAACTTCAGTGATTTTGACGGGACCTCATTTGATCTGAACTTTAAAATAGCCTTGGGTTCTTTAACTGTGTATTTGCCCCGATTCTTCCTTCCATGATCTTGCCTTCTCCAGTCTTGTTCTAATCAGCAGTGAAGGAAGGGAGTTGTATCATGGGAATGCTTTCTGTGGCTAGGCAGAGGATTCACAGGCTTTGCCCTTGGTGTAGGCATTTTGGGGTTAAGAGGTTTGGTGGGTAGGCACGTAGGAACTTCCTGAGGAGGTGCTTTCTCCATTTGTTTTTTTGTGGCAGAATTCAAAGGATACCTTTGTTTTTTTCTCCAGGCTAATGAAGATTGTCACTTAAGCAAGAATCTTGCAAATGGTGTTTTCCATTTTTCTTTCAAAGCCAGTGTACTTGGATAGTAAATTAAAAGGCAACAGTTACATTTCATTTGTACTTCCCTGAGCTTTTTGTTCCTGCTGCAGACGGAATGTGCAAATTTTCCTCTGGACTAGTGAAATGCTGAACCGGCAAAAGAAAAAACAAGTTTTTGAACTGCTAATTTTAATTTTCAGATCATGATGTAGTTTCATGAAGGAACTAAGTAGCCTTGCCACAGTGTGATATTTCTAGCCGAGGGCAGTTGAATTCCATTGTGGCTCTCTGCCAGCCCATAATTAAAATACCCCAAAACAAAAACCAACCAACCAAAAAACAACAAAAAAACCCGACAAAACCACAGTTTCTTCTGCCCAGACCTTACGTTTTAGATTTTACTTATTCAAAATCACATTTCAGTCAGGCTAGGGGCTTGCACTTGAATGTGTTACATTGCCATGTTGAAATGCTCATGTATATGAAATTCTAGAGTTCTGTTCCTGTAGAAGAACAGGGAGAGATGGACTGTAGTGAGCAACACTACTTTATGTTTAAGCACAGGATTTGACAGAATTTCATATCATGATGAATGTGTTTTGTTATTTTATTACTGGTTTTCACTCAGAAAGGGAAAATGCCAGTTTCTAAACTTACATTTCATTTTAATGCCTTAGGTGGCTCCCTTCAGTGTTGTAGATCTGTGCACTATGGGACTGTGTGTACAGAGAGCTCCAAATCCTTTGATTGCCTTTCTAGGTTACAGATTTACTTGACAGCCATGTTAGTCAAGGAGTCAAAATCCAGCTTTTGTTGACAGGCAGTTTGAGATGTAGTTAACTTCCTGAATAAGAGTACCAGACAAAAATATACTAGTAAATTTCCAAGCACAGTACAGTACAAAAGTCAAATTCAGAATAAATTGTTTTACTTACAGTATTTCTGCCAGACTCATTCATGCTGTGTGTACCGTTTTAAAGTGATAACACTATCTACTGTATTGTGGAGTTTAAATTCAGAAGCTCTCTACTACATGTAGAGTAGTTCTTTGAAGAAAAAGAATGAGACACAAAGGTCTTATTTTGCTTTAAACACTGGGGATTTATTGTAGCTTCCATAATATATATTTGTGTTAATATGTAGTCACCATATGTTAGCATTTTGAATGTGTAATTTGTGAATTTAGTATTTGTTCTCTTTATCCTGCAGTTTAGTGATATACAACACTGAGGAACAAAAAAACATCACTAGTGTTAATGGATTGTTAACGAAAATTTAGTTGGACTTTTGTTCCCCATGGTTAGCTGTAGATCAGCTGCCAAAACTGCTAGACACTGCTTTCAGTCCATGAGAGTAGGATGTGTACAGAGCAGTTACACACTCAGACTTCATTAATGTTTTGGTCTTACAAATGTCTGTCTGAAAAGAAGAAAAAATTAATCTCTAAAGCTTTTGCTTAACATGTGGATAGAGCAATTTGTATAGTTCAGTTTATATTCTATACACAAGACTGGATTCTGTTAGTGATGTCTTATTTCTTAGTCTTTACTTGTCTTTACTAGGTGTACCATGTCTTATTGTGTGTCACTTATTGATTTTAAAATAAATGTTTTAGCTTTAGCCAATTTTACAGCTGCTTATTCAGAAGAGTAGTCTAGCACATAGAGATGAATGGCATAGCCCTGTTCCAGAACTGAGGTTTCTTTTGTATTCCATTTTATGCTGCAGCTACGTTCAGTTCTGTGCATATTGAAAAGCAATTTTTAAAATTCCAGGAAAATATATGTACTTTTTTAAATTCTTATTCACCAGTTTTTTCTCTTGCTATTTCCCTACCACTCAACTTTATTTCTTACTGGATCTTCCTGCTCTTTCTCTTTGTGTAAGCTGCTGTAATTGACTTAAGTTCCTTCCCATAAACAGATCAGTGAGGTTTTCTTGTACTTCACTGCCTTGTTTTGAATTACTCAGTAGTAATTTCTACTTTGCTAAGATACCTTTAATACTTAGACAGGATTTGATGAATTGAAATAAATGAAAAAAGTCTGGTCTGTATGCATTTTTGTTACTTTATTGTAACATAGGGGCCTCTATGTGGGTGCATGTATGTATTTTTATTAAGTTTGAAAGTCTCTTTTTGCTTTGTTGGAAGATCATTTACTTTTTTGATCCTGTGCTACATAAAGGCAGATGTTAATAGTTTTTATCACTTTTGAAGTAACAGTACTGATATTTGGCAAGCCAAAAAAAAAACTCTAAAGACAATTTATGTATAAAGGCAACTCAGACTTGTTTAAAATCAGGATGATGGAAGTACTGTGCAACTGTGATAAATATGAAAGTTCACAAACTATGCTGTGATTACTGGCTGTTCTTACTAGTATAAGTAAGAATCACAAAGTGGAAAGGAAATACATACATATAGGATGATGGGGAGTATGTGCAGGGGATGAAATGAGTGATGCTTTACTCTTGAGCTCTGCCAACCAAAAAGATGTAAACACAGGAGAAAGAGGAGAAAGAACAGGTTTGGAGGCACTGCTAAATTAATTGTATCTGAGGCTGGTAAATGTTAGCCCTGCAGCTGGAAGGAATAATCCCAGCTCCTTTCCTAGTGCCAGTGTAGCTCTATTGTTTCTTCTCTCTGTATTTATGAAGCCACACAGTGAGTGACATTTGAGGTCTAATGTAGACTAAAAATAAACTACTCAGAAAAAAAGAAAAGGTAGTTTTGACACTGTTAAGGTCACAAGGTAGCTGTATGAGTTCTTTACCCTATGTGCACAAGTGTGAGGCAGCAGTAGGGCAGGAATGAGCATTCTGGAGCATGAGGGCTCAAAACTGCTTTCCTGCTCTTTTGTTGAAAGCGGGAATGTAATGACATGCTCAATCTTTTGTACCATTCATCATTACAAAAGCATGTTGGCAAGGATGTCACTTCAAAAACATTTGGAGGAAAAGTTGCACAATAGGGCAAATTGTTAAAAGCTCTCCAAAAACATATGCCTAAGATTAAAATAGGGTTTTGTTTTGCAGTCTGGTTGCAACTCTTAGGTGGTTTTGAATATGCTGTGACTGTTAAGATATTCTGATGTTCTGCAGGAACTTTCATGTAAACGGTTCTCTCGTAGCTATTTTTAAGAATTGAATGGGTACAAATTGGAGCACAAGAGGTTCCACTTAAACCTGAGAAGAAACTTCTTCTCAGTGAGGGTGACGGAACACTGGAACAGGCTGCCCAGGGAGGTTGTGGAATCTCCTTCTTTGGAGACATTCAAAACCCGCCTGGACACGTTCCTGTGTAACCTTATCTAGGTGTTCCTGCTCCGGCAGGGGGATTGGACTAGATGATCTTTTGAGGTCCCTTCCAATCTCTAACATACTGTGATACTGTGATACTGTGAATTAAAGGGACAGTCATTGAGCAAAACAAAGTTATGGAACATCTTTCAGAATTAATCGAGAATCTCTCATAGATGCGGAATCTTGACCAGGCCTTTTCAGCCTTATTTCTGTGATACCTGTTCATTACATGAGATAAAAGTAGACTCAGGGTCTGTATTTCATATTAAAAATGCCATCATGAGTCAGTGTCTATCTTTCACTGAACTGGGGCAGCATAAATCAGAGGAATAATGATCTTGCAGTAGAAATCTGAAGTCTGTCAGTATAAAAATATTTTAGCAGCTGAAGACTACATTGATTTAGTGTATGCCTGGTGCTAGTGTAGCAGGTGTGCTGTAGCATTTGGCCACTGAATTTAACACAGCTCTAAATTCAAAGTGTAAGTTTTGAACTTTGTCTGGAGCATTTATTGAACAGCTGAAACCATTTCCAGAGAGGATCAGGAGCAAGACTTCCCCAGTGGCATTTAGTGGTTTGTATTTTCCATTGATTTGACAAGCTGAGACTATCTGATCATAAAACGTTTAGTCTGGTCTTTCAGTTTTTAAAAGAGTATTAAAATGTTACAGGAATTGAAAAAAACAACCCCATTGTCTGAAATTGTTACACCAGCCTTGTGAACTAAATTGTATCTAATTAAAAATAAATAATGCAACTATTATACAGGTGTTGGAACTATAATTTTTTTTCTTCATTTCTTTTACAGTGGCTATGGCTTAGGGTCTGACCAGTCTCTGTGAGTTGCTGTAGACAATTATTTCCAGTGCTGCCTTTGAGTATGTGAGAAATGGTGTAATTTACAGACCCAAATTTTGTTTAAGTCTTTTACAAATCGTGCTGGCAAGAGGGCAGCCTGAAGTCTCAAGAATTGAAGCCTACTGAGTCAGCATCCTGCCCTGAGCATGCCTTCATCATGGCAAGCATTCATTCCTCTGCATCTCATCTGGTGAAGTTTATTATGTTTGTAATGGAGTCTTATTTCTGCTCTTCCAGGCACTGTTCTGGAAACCAGCATGTAAGCAGAGAGTACTAGATAAGCCTGATATGGATGACACTAAAAATTATGTGTATTGAGATACATAGCTGTTAAGATTATATGAACAATTTAAACATTCTTCAAGGTCTTAAGCAGTAAGAAAATAATCTGTTGAAGTTATTCTACATACAAGGCTATACAAGGTAATTCTACAAGGAGTGCTGCAATCTAGTTTTGTTCAGGAAATTGGTGATATCAGGAAAGAATTTGAATTAAAGTAGCATTTTTGTGGATTTGTGCCTGGAATATTTTTTAATGTAAAAGAGTAAGTAACATGGTGATTCAGAGCTCTCTCCATCAAGCCACTCTGTTTCTGTCTTTACTTTGAGTATACCTCAATGGTACGTTGAACTTTTTATAATTCACATGGAAAGCCAGGGAAGTTTCTCATGAATGTCGTTCCTAATACTGATTATTGGCATATGGAAACCTTGGGATCTGGTATTTTTAAACTCATAGTTCAAGGAACTCACATTTGTATGTGATACTAATTACTTTCCTAGTACTAACCCAGATTGGGTTGTTGTATCCCATTGTTAGCCCTTTAATGGGAATGGAAAAAACACAGAAATGCCTTACTGGAAAAATTTAAAGCAATGACAGTTCACATTAACAAGCTAGGTAAAAACATGTATAGGGTTAATACTTTGCTTAAAAAAGAAGTCTTTATTGTAAGTAAGTGGAAAAAAACCCATTTCTGTGGGTATTGTTTTGGAGGGTTGGTTTGTTGGGGGTTTTAAATGAGGAAGTCAGAATCAGTTTAGTGAATATTTTGAGCTGAATGGAATTATTTTAGAATTACACATAGATACTTTAATTTACTTTTTGAGAATGATCAGGGTTTGGTATTCTTAGCAAGACGCGCTTTAATGCAAGTCTTTGAAGAAGGCAATAGGTAATGCTTTTTGCAATGTAAAAACATTGAATGCTTATTGTATTCAAGGTGAACTGAACATAGGAAAAGAGAGCAAAACTTTACCAAAGTAAAAATATACATGAGATGAAATGTACCTCTTACTTCCTGCACTTTTCATTCATGCTGTGTTTTCTTTTCTCAGATATGTGCCATGGTTTTTTTCAGATTTATTTTTCCATGTATTTGTAAGCATAAATTACATTTGTGATCATGACTGCTTCATGTATTTTCTGCCTTTTTTCTGTTATTTTTTGTCTTTCCCCATTGGGTATGATTTGGTGTTTATTCAGTTGAGTTACCCTGGTTTCATCTGCCCCTGGAAAATAATTTTTTTTCAGAAAGATGCATAAAAGGTAATACTCCTTGGTATTGTATCCTCTTTCTGCATTTTACCTGGTTTTATGGCTTATATTGGTCAATGGAAGACATTCTGCTTCAGGGGATTCTTCATGGAGATTTTAATTTTACATTTAGTAGTCACTATTGTCTCATCTGGAAATACAATTTCTGGGAAGAGTCTTAAGTGTATTTCCGGTGATTTATACTTTCTCTGACTTTTTCTTTTTTTCTTCCATAGATTAAATTTGACAGTGATGGTGTCTGTGTTTGTTGTGAAATGCAGCATCAAACATCAGGCTGCAGTAATCTGGGAGAAACGCTGAAACTGAACCCTCTGCAGGAGTGTAATGTTGTGAGGCTGACCCTAAAGGTGCGTTATGCGAATTAATAGTTTATTTTGGTTTTAAGTAGTGACCTCTTAGCAAGACAGAAGTGTGTGATGAGGGGAGGAGTAGCTAATATTCTTGGTGTTCGTGCATTCTTACATGAAAAAGATCTTCATTCAACAGAATTTAGTTTTAACTTTTATGCATGAAAATGGTTTTATGTTACACACGCAATGTATTTATTTGTATAGGTAACTGTTTTGTTAGCAGTTATTTAAGGAACAGAGTTACCTTTGGTTATGAGTTTACATTTGGGCTGTATCAAAAGAATTTTGACCAGCAAGTCGAAGTATGTGATCCTGCCCTTCTGCCCTGCTCTTGTGAGACCCCACTTAGAGTACTGTGTGCAGTTCTGGTGTCCTCAGCATAAGAAAGACATGGAACTGTTGGAGGAAGTCCAGCGGGGATCCATGAAGTTGATCAGGGGTGAAGCACCTCCCGTATGAAGATAGGCTGAGAAAACTGGGGCTGTTCAGCCTGGAAGAGAAGGCTGCATGGAGACCTCATAGCAGCCTTTCAGTATCTGAAGGGGCCTACAAGGATGCTGAAGAGGCACTCCTCATCAGGACTGTAGTGGTAGGACAAGGGGGAATGGGTTCAAGGGGACATTCAGGTTAGATACAATGAAGAAATTTTTTACTGTGAGAGTGATGAGGCACTGGAACAGGCTGTCCAAGGACGTTGTGAATGTTCTATCCCTGGCATTGTTGAAGGCCAGGCTGTGCAGGACCTTGAACAGTCTGGTCTAGTAGGAGGTGTCCTGCCCATGGCAGGGCAGTTGGAACTATATGATCTTAAATTCCAACCCTAACCATTCTATGATTCGATGGCTGGTGCTGGAGGATATAAGAACAGGTGTCTTTGATGTTGCTGTTCAAGAAAGCCAGAATCAAAGGTGTGGTTGCTGACATTGTTTAGTAATGTTATGGTAGACTGCATAGAAACATGAAGTATTAGCAGAATCATGAAGTATTTTATGATGTACTGTTAACATGAAGTATTAGCAGTAATTCAGAGGGAACTTGCTTTGGAAGAGAATAGTAAGTGTTCTTTTGGCATAACTCCAGGGACATTCTTACAGAATGCCCTGCAATATTGTAAGATATTTCAGCTTTGTAGCATTCTGTTAGAAGCGAGTACATAGATAAAAAATTGAGAGCAAATGCTAAGAATATTGTATGAGCGTGTTATATCCCAGTTAAAATTGTCCACATCATTGTTTCACTTCATTGTTACTGAACTAGCAAGACATGGTGTTAGATTGGTTTGGAAAATGATAAGGAATCCAAGAAAGAAAAGAACCTCAGGTTGGGAGACAGGTGATTCATTTTAGGTTTAATTTAATGATCAACAGAACTAATTCTGTATCTGTGGCTCTCAATTTCAAAGAATGTGTTTTTATAAGGTTAATAGAATATAATAAAGTAGTGAAATTTAATTTTGAGAAGGATCTTAGGGATTTAGGTGGTAGTTTGAGGCCTGAAAATGCTGTTATATCTATATTTGAAACTGCATTTTAAAGTTCAGAACAGTTAGAAATCCTGGAAAAAATACATACTGTGTAAAAGTTCTTCAGCTTTGTTAAGGAAAAGGAAAAAAAAAAAAAGGAAGAACAACAAGGTATTAAGGATCAGGTAGAAATTAAAACAATTTAATATGGCCCTCAAATTAAGACCTCTGTCTCAGGTTATAATGAGGATGATAAAGGGGACTGGGAGCAAAAGCTTACAGGGTAGCAGGAATTTAACAAGTGGAAAGGAAGCATAACTTGACATTGCTGAGCAAAAATAGTAATAAACTGCTACTTGGAATGCTAAAGTCAGGACTGTTCAGTGGTGCAGTTCGTGAAATGTGTTACAAGAAGGTAACGAAGGAAAATAAGTTCTTAAACATTCTTAAATTTACAACAGATGCAAAAATATGAACCTGTTTTATAGAAAAAGCTGAGTTGAAGATCCTGTGAAAGTAAAGATGGAGGGAGCATATAGTTACTTGCTGTTAAAATGTTAGTAATGTAAACTTTAATGTGAGAGAAAAGAACTGTTCATCTTTGACAACATTGTCGGCATATGAAGCAAGTAGAAGTAACATACGCTGGTGATTAGGGTAAGGTTTCTGACCAATACAGCAATTGGAGTAGAAGGCAAATTATTTCCTTTAAAACAAAACTCAGTCGTTTATAAAAGAAATTGATGACATATCTGCTTGTACTGGCAGAGGACTGATTTAAGTACTGGAGTTCCTATGAATACGAGTGCAGCTTTAATTAAGCTTGTTTAAAGTTTTTTTTTATTCAAGAGAAGGTAGTTAAGAAAATAGCTTTTTCAGAAAGTTTCTTAAATATTTTTCAGTTTTAATTCTACACTTGCTTTCTCTTTGGCTTTGAGAGCTCTGTATTCCTAGCTGTAAATTTAAGAACAGCATTGTACTAACCCCATAAGAAAAAAAGATCACAGCTCATTAGGTAAACGACTGACTGTGATAAGGCTCACCTTCTTTAATTATAATTAACAACTACAGTGTGATCTTAAGAGATCAGATGTTGTAATACCAAAAGCTCAGTTGTGCTTATTGTTTTGGGAGCCAAAGGGAGAGAAAGTGTAGGGTATCAGAGTTAAGATTATACACCTTTATGTATAACATTTTGTAGATTATACAAGGAAATTTGCCTCAGAATATTCCTTTTAATATGTAATGATTTTAGAAAAAAAATATTTTAATGGGATGATTATATTAGAAGATATTTGTCCTCTGCTACTTAAGTCTTATACAGACTTTTTGTCTTACAAAATTAACTGAAGAGGGAGAACATAATTCTCACAGTAAAAAGATAACTTTTTTTATGTACAATAAAATCCCTAATAGACAAATAAGAACTGAAGCAGTGAAGCTATGGCAAAAAAAAAAAAAAAAAGGTAAACTTTATTTGATATCTAGAATGCCTTACCTTAAAATTAATAGAATCTTACAGAACCTGACCTTTTAAAATCTTAAAAGGTCAAACATATGAAATCTCTTGGGTAAAGCATAAAGGCTTATTATCTGAGAAACAGTCACTTAAGATAAATTGTTTGCCAGAACCAATAGATCTTGTGCAAATAACACTTTGTAACATTATCTTACCTTGTGCTTGGAAGCAGTTGAGTATTTTTTCACTTTCTGAGAATCTTCAGTTGAACTTCTTACCTTCTGTCCAAACAAGAGAGAAGTGGTTCTAATGCATAAAGGAGAAGTTTATGGCCAAAGATATCAGGGTTTGTAGACTACTAACCGGACCATGAAACGGGACAGGAGCACAAACCTGTTATGAGTAGGCTTGAATTAACTGAAGAGCTGAAGCTCCACTGTAGAAATTTAAAAGCAGTATATTGGTTGCATAAAACAGCCAGTCAGTTTAGTTAGCTACTTCAACTGAATCTCACTCGTCTCCTGTTGCTTTTCAAGCTGGCTTTCATTCAGGTAAAACCAGAAAAAATGCAAGACAGTGAATCTTTTTTACACACACACACACACACACACACACACACACACACGTATGTAAACAAAGAGAAAATCAAATAATCTCTGGGTTATGCTGCTGATTATACTTCAGGCAACATAAGAAGTCTTTTCCAATATGAGAACAGTGGAAATGAAATGTCTTTTTTTAACAGTGTTACCTCTGAATGAGGATAAAATGCTGGCATAGTGTGTGACTTGAATGTGTTGGTTTGTAGATGAAATTTTAAGGAACTGAGTTCTTCTTGAAATGTTAATTAAAAGTACAAGGACTGAATTTTCCTCACAATTTTCATCTGCAAAAATTATTCCTTCTTTCTAAACTCAGAATATCCTGAATTTATGAAAGACATGCATGCAACAAAACTTATCTTTTTGAGGTTGTATTTTGAGAAGATGAAGCTAGGTATTTAGTTTGAATTAATTAGTAATGTTATATTACTGTCTGATATTTGCATGTAAGAGGAGAATGTTGTACTGCTTTGGCTTAGTAATGATCCAGTAGGGTATTTTTAATAACTTCAACAGCTAACACAGCCCAGAATACGTGTGGTCATGTACGCTAATTTATGAATTTGCTATTTAAATAATTGTTTCCTACTTGAAGTGCTTCTGTAGAATGTTTTTGTGACTGTACTGCCTGGGAAAACACTGATTTCCCCCTCTATTTTCAGCATAAATACTTGTTTTGGAGCTGCTAGAATACAAAGTAAATAGTAAATGTCTTTTTCAGGTTACTGATTCCATTCATTAGTTTGTAAGCTAGGCATCATTATTAGAGATTTATGTAACTTGGGGTTCTTGCAGTCTTCTTCTGTGGATCTTTCCTCTCCTTTGAATCCAAATATATTGTTACTGAGTTTCCTGATGACCAAATCTACGCATGTTTTAATTTATATTTTTTCCATTCAGAAGAGCATGCTTTCATATGCAAAACAGAGGAGGATGACTCCTAACATGTTCTTTAGAGTTATGAGAACAGGCTTTCCTCAGATTTGATATATGATCAAATACAAACTACTTAATTTTGCTGAATGACTTACCTAAAAGACTTTATAATCTGCTTGGATATTAGATAAAGCTCAGTATAGCATAAAATATTTCCCATGAGAATTTTTAAATGCTGGAGTCATTTCAGGTAGATGAAAATATCCTCTTTGCTTAGGAAGTATTTACCATACTAGATACCATGAAAAATAGAGCTTTTCTGTGTGGGCTCTGTAGTCTGAATAATTGAGCTACAAGTGTTCAAAAGTTCTAGATAACAGTGGTGTAACAGGCGTAGTCTGCTTATGCTTTTCCTTCCTCATGAGTGTTTTCTGTTCCTAGCTTATGCAATGAATGAACACGGTTGTGAACTCCTCACATGGCTGAAAATCTGCCTCTTTGAATGACTGGAATCTGTTCATTACGTACTTGGACAGTTATTTTATGGAACCCGAGCCTTTCAGGAGTCTCTAACTAATATTATCTCCAGTACTAAATTTAATATAGACACCTGAGTTGGTGAGAAATACACAAACTCGCTTCCAAGCAGGGAAGACCTTTTTGATTTGTTTTCGTACGTAGCAGCTGTGCACTGCCTCCTTAAAATTACAGTAAATATTTTAGATACATGTAAAATAGTGTACTGTATTGTACTTCCATAACTTACATCTATTTTATGAAGCACTGATCATTTCCCCATTAACAGCTCAATGTGCCCTTGAGACCTGTACGGTTCAGAATTGGCTCTTTGTAAGTAAAGAAAAGGCAGAAAGTATTGGAACAGCTATTTTTTCTAGTGTTTTTCAGACATATCCAGTTAGACCAACTGAAGTTATAATTAGAGTTAGAAGGGTTGTCCATAAATTCATGAACAAAAGAGGTACACAGACACTAATTTCATGGGTGAAAAAGCTTTACTGCTCACTATCTCTTTTCAGGTTGCAGTAGTATAGGAAAATAAGCATCATAATTGGAGTCAATCAAGGAGAAAAAAAGTCATCTTCACAGAATTGCAGAACTGAAGCTA
Source organism: Neopsephotus bourkii (assembly GCF_033783945.1). NCBI lineage: Eukaryota > Metazoa > Chordata > Aves > Psittaciformes > Psittacidae > Neopsephotus > Neopsephotus bourkii. Next base: position 6,709,862 of record NW_026900826.1, read on the forward strand.
GTTGTAGCCCTTGATCAGCGTAGACGTTTAGATCCATGTGCTCAAGGGTACTGATTAGAGTGTTCTTTTCACACATCAGCAAGCTTATTTTACTCCTTTTATTGTATATTGACTAAGCTTTCAAAAGTGCAAAGGACTTAAGAGCCTCAAAGACTATGAACCTCTTCCACAGGAAAACAGTCTATTGAGCCAGCCAAATGTGAATGTCTTGTAAAGAGAGTTACCAGTTCAATAATATTGCACAAGTTAGAACTCTTTAGTACTGGGTTTGTGCTGTATAACTTAGTTTTTTGGTAATATGGACACAAGTTACACATTTCACAAAAGATAATGAATTTCTGTTCTGTAAATAGATGTGGAGACAGAAGTGGGGACAAGAAGCATTTATCTGTACTTTGTTTCTTTTTAGAGCAAAATAGGTTTAAATACAGTTTCTCAATTATGTGTAAGCAGCACAGCTGGATAATTTTCTATATAATATTTGATACAAAGACTGAATATTGTGTGGTAATACTGTATTACTGCTGGATTTCAGCCTTGGTTAACTAATACGAATTTTCTACAGCTGGTTCTAGAAGGCAGCCAATAGAAGAAAGTAATTCAGTTGTAACTTTGTTTACTATGATGAAGGAATATTAATATGGCTCATCAGAGCAAATTGGTAGTGTTCCAGTTTTATATTCCATCAGAGGCCTAGGAAATCTGTCTCAGCTGAGCACTGGAGGAATGGGGTATATGTCATGCAGTAAAGGAGGAAAAGATTTCAAGCATGATAATAGACTTTAAAGGTGTGAAATTCTTCTGTATAAGAGCATGTTCTCAAAGGCTATGGAAGAGAAGGAGCAATGCTTTTCAACTGTGGGATGGATGTCAGAAGGATGCGAATGGTAAAGGTAAATGTTGAAATAGTGGGATAAAGCTGTGGGATCTTTAGGAACAGATCAAAGAAATACCAATCATGATGTTGAGCCTATCTGAGGTGTGTAAGTTGTATGAAGGTCTTAAAGACTTTTTGGATCCTGATTTATAGAATCATAGAATAGTTGGGGTTGGAAAGGACCTTAAGATCATCCAGTTTCAAGCCCCCTGCCATGGGCAGGGACACCTTACACTAAAACATGTCACCCAAGGCTCTGTCCAGCCTGGTCTTGAGCACCACCACGGTGTCTCAGCCTGTCTTCGTATGGGAGGTGCTCCAGCCCCTGATCATTCTCTTGGCCCTCCTCTGGACTTGTTCCAACAGTTCCATGTCCTTTTTATGTTGAGGACACCAGAACTGCACACAATACTCCAAGTGAGGTCTCACAAGAGCAGAATAAAGGGGCAGGATCACCTCCTTCGACCTGCTGGTCACATTCTTTTTGATGCAGCCCAGGATTCGGTTGGCTTTCTGGGCTGCAAGCACACACTGAAGCCGGCTCATGTTCATTTTCTCATCAACCAACATCCCCAAGTCCTTCTCCTCAGGGCTGCTCTGAATCTCTTCTCTGCCCAGGCTGTAGCTGTGCCTGGGATTGCTCCAACCCGGCTGTAGGGCCTTGCACTTGGCATGGTTAAACTTCAGGAGGTTGGCATCAGCCCACCTCACAAGCGTGTCAAGGTCCCTCTGGATGGCATTCCTTCCCTCCAGCATATCAACTGAACCACACAGCTTGGTGTCATTGGCAAACTTGCTTAGGGCGCACTCAATCCCACTGTCCATGTCAGCAACAAAGACTTTGAACAAGACCGGTCCCAACACCAATCCCTGAGGGACACCACTCGTAACTGGTCTCCAGCTGGACATTGAGCCATTGACCACAACTCTTTGTGTGCAGCCATCCGGCCAGTTCTTTACCCACCGAGTGGTCCATTCATCAAATTGATGTCTCTCCAATTTAGAGACAAGGATGTTGTGTGGGACAGTGTCGAACACTTTACACAAGTCCAGGTAGATGACATCAGCTGCTCTACCCCAGTCCATCAGTTCCGTAGCTCCATCATAGAAGGCCACCAAATTGGTCAGGCAGGATTTCCCCTTAGTGAAGCCATGCTGGCTGTCACCAAGCACCTTCTTGTTTTTCATGTGCCTTAGCATGCCTTCCAGGAGAATCTGCTCGAAGATTTTGCCAGGCACAGAGGTGAGACTGACTGGTCTGTAATTCCCTGGGTCATCCATTTTCCCCTTCTTGAAAATGGGGGTTATATTTCCCTTTTTCCAGTCATCGGGAACTTCTGACTGCCATGATTTTTCCAGTATGATGGCCAGTGGCTTAGCAACTTCATTTGCCAGCTCCTTCAGGACCCGTGGATGGATTTCATCAGGTCCCATGGACTTTTGTACGTTCAGGTTCTTAAGATGGTCTTGAACCAGTTCCTTTCCTACAGTGAGCCCAAGGTCTCCATTCTCACAGTCCCTGCGTCTGCCTTCCAGGACTTGGGTGGTGTAGATTTTATAATTTATTATAAATGGTATGAAGTTGTGCATTAAGATTAGCTAAATCTTTTGGTTCTAAAGGGCTGTAGTTAGCAATAAATGGAGTTTCCTGTTCCCAGGGGATAATTATATTTCTGTCCTAGGTCTTGTCTCTGCCTTTGTATTCTTTACCTAGGTTTACATATGGAAAACAGAACATGCAGGATCTTAATCTCTTTATGTGCCACTGTTAACTAATCGTATCTCTGGGGATTTGCTTGCCTATTCTGTTTGAATAATCTAAGTGGGTCTGTATGACCTTGTATTTGAGCGAGTTCTCTGTATTACCTTCTGTATGTGAGTTAGAGATTGGCCCTTCCAGTATTTTGCTGTTGATGCTGTTGATTCCCTGTTCCCCTGGCTGATGGGCTGGCCAAGAAGACAGAAAACCACTGACAAGATCAGCAAGAGCAAATCTGACTCAGTGTAAGCTACTAAATGACTAGAATTTGTTCACCTATTTGATGTCTGCCATGTTCCCATGTCTGCAAATGAAGGTCACTTGAGGTGCATGCAGTTACAGTGGCAGGAGTAAATTTGCACCTTTCTGTAATTTTTGTGAGTACTGTTGGCAAAAGGAAAGCAAGCAATGTACTGGTAGTGACTGAGATACTCTTTTAAACTTTGATCCTGCAGAATATTCTTTATAGACTGAGTGCTTCTATTCATGGTATATTAACAGTTTTTATTTTGGTTTCATCTGTTCTCTGTGATGCTTTTTGTCAAATACTTCTGCTGCTGTTCAGAATACTAACTGAGCCACATAATTGTCAAACGTACATCAGCTGTGCAATTGCTGTAAAAGGATTGTGGTAGTTTTGAAATGTAGCCTGCATGCTAAATCAGTGTTCCTTTGCAGTGGCTGTTGGGAAAGAAAATAAAAACACTGTGAAGAGGTAGATGCTTTTTTTTTCTAATTATACCTTTGCTATAAAAATGTGTCAGTTAAAATTCAAATATTTATTTTATTCTACTTGGTAAACATAAATTTACATTCTATTTTAAAAGTTTTGGTTTTTTGAAAAAACCAGTGTGACCATGTTCACTTATTTCATGAACAAAAGGTGAAATATATGATGTAGTCACTGCTTTTCTCATGTATCTAAACATGTTTCAGATGCATAGAGTATGTAACAGAGGATAAAGTTATCTATTTAATACTAGAATCTCCACTGAATTTTTTAATGCAGAACCCTAAGTTGTAGAGCACAACTATCAAAACAATAAAATTTCAGTATGTTTGGGGGGGGGATGTTGGTTTTTGTTTTGTTTTTCATCAGAAATCTGTTTTGTAATATCTTTCTTGTGACAAATGTAGCTTGGAGTCAATTGTGAAAGCAGTAATTTGTCTTTTATTTCAGAGAACTGGAAAACTTGAGCTATCAGTACTTCTGAGGAAATACCTAATAACAAATGGACTGTAAGGAGTGGGGGGGGGGAAGGATTTTGTTTCTGTAATTATTTTCTTTGCAGAGTGGTTTAAAAAAATCAGTATGATCTGAGCGAGTTCCACGCAGTTAATTGAGACCATATCAATTGAGAGCAGTTGATAGTGTTTATTATGAAATTGCTAAAAATATATCCCATCCTTTGTGTCCCTAAGATGATATTCTGATGCGTGTGTTTTCACAGGACCTGTTGTTCAGTGTGTGCGCTCTCAATATCATCTCCACCATTGTCTGTGCTTTGGCAACAGCAATGTGTTGCATGCAGATGGTTTCTTCTGATCTTCTGCAAATGGTGAGTATGTTTCAGTGACAACACAGGCTATTGTCCAACATGACGTCCTTATCTGTGTATACTCATTTATACCTGCTGTTTGCTTATAAATGTTAGCCTGTTTGTGTGTCCTTGTGTAGTGTTAGAACATGTGTGTACATGGGTGTATTTTTTATTTGCATGCATTTATGTAAGCGTAGCATACAGATGTGTGAATGCAGTGTGAATAGCTGCTGTGTTTAAAACGTTTACATATAATATTAGGGATTTGTAATCAGGATTTTGCAATTGGGAGTATGTTATTTTTGTTAACAAGGTTATCAACAAAGTGGATCTATATTCATGTTAAATTTTCCATCCTTACATGTTTATTATCTTCAGTTTCCACACTGTCCAGAGCAATTACTTAGCTTTGAGATACTATTTTTTGCTACTTTTCTGATACAAGAACTATGAGTTCAGAGTTGGGATTTCCACAGCCCTGTGACAATAGCAGTGTTTTCATAAGGAAAACATGTTCAAGCTTCAGAGTAGCAATTATGTTTAAAACCAAAGAGAAAAGGATCATTAGTCTTCTGCATAGCCAGCTGCATTACAGGATACTGTCTTGTTTTGGTTGGACAAGGTTTTCTGCCCCAAAAAAGCACTGTGATTCTTCAGATTTCAATGTAATGTTGAAACAAAAAAGAAAAAATCAAAATCCTTGTATTTTGCAGGCCAGGTATATTGTGTCTGACCCAGCTCTATTATTGCCTGATGTAGGAAATTATTCTTTGCTTTAAAAGAGAGGGCAAGCACACAAACCTAGTACCAGTCATTTGTAAGTTGTTTATATTTTAAAAGTTTGCACAGATAGAATATTGGCCCAACAAGTTAGCTGCAAATCATTTACACAACAAAGTGTGTCCTTTCTAGATGAGTGTTCCAGTCACTGGGTTACAAACTTAGTGATCTGGTGTTTCCTTCACATAGTAGAGGATATAATAAATTAGGTACACATGTATGCATAATACCTACAAATGGTACATAAATGCATTTTGTTGTATAGCACTCTGTGCATTCACATTGTGCGTGCTTGTAGAGACTTGTAAAGAGTGTTCCTTAAATAACTTTGGTTTGGATGTTGAGCAGAATTGACAAAAATCTCGGCTGATGACAAATTGTACTTTAAACATAAAAGGATTTATTCTTTCCATACGCTCACACCCCATAATATTTACTGCTAGAATGCTTATTGAAGACATTTTTCACCTTGCAGTGATCATAGGGAGATGAAGTGAGCATCACACCTGGAAAGATTTGTCTGTCTAGCATAACAGTGGTCCAGAAATGTAACCGTATATACTCCAGGAATCTTAACCTGCACCTAATTTTATGGTATTTATCAGTGTAAGAGGAATAAGTGTGTAGGTGACAGTGAACCAAGAATGATACTAAAGTGCTTCTGATGGGTATGTGCAAGAAGCAGTCATTTCAGTGGGAATTCAAATACCCTAAAAGCATGTAATTTTTCTCTTCCTACTTCATTTTTCAATTCTTTCCTAAATCCTTTCCTTACCACCTGGTGATGCTGCCATTATGTCAGCTTCTTTTTGCTTCCTATGCTTTGTGCTTCCAGCTTTGTCTTCTTGCGTAATTGTCCGTTCTCCCACCCTTTCAGCTCCACTGACAAGAGTTTTCTTCCCTCTCCCCAGAAGAAGGGAATTGCATCTTTCTGCTCAATCCCAGTCTTTACTGTTTATCCCTAAGCTTTTCTCTTTCTTTTTTCAGGTTGCCAGATTCCTACCAGGCCTAAGTGAGCGTAACTTCCCTGGGGCTACGCTGACTTAGACCAACTGAAGATTCCTTTTTCTTTCAACTATTTTCAGTATATCGTTCCGTAATCTCTATTGTCCCATGATCTGCAGTTCCTTTCTGCTTTGCTGCACCTAGAAATCTGTTTTGCTTTCTTTATTCTTGCTTGTTAATGCTTGATTTGTGCTTTTTCCTTCTATTTTTCACTGAAGTATGTGTGCGTCTTCTCTTAGCAGGGTTGTACCATGCTGAAAGTTTAAAACTGCAAATGAAAAGGTTTTAATTATTGTGCTGATTCTTTTCCTCTGTTGTTGGAGTATTCAAAAGCTGCATAGGCTCTCTTACACGAAGAGGAGGCATATAAATGTAATTCCTAGACAGCAAAAGTATAATGCAATAGGGAGATCCTCCTGGGACATCATTTGTCATCAGTTTTGTGATTCATGTGCTGTATTATATGTTCTTGTCTCAGAAATGACTCAGTTAGAATAGTGGGATTTTTTTTATTTTTTTTTTTTCAAATTTCAAGTAAGTTCAAGTTTTCTTCTGCCATGAAGCTGTTCTTTGTGGTTCAGCTTTTATTGCCTAGCAACATAGAGGTGGTGCATAATACAGTCTCAAGAAAATATGCAACAATGGTTTATTAGTATCTGGTTTCTTGCTAACTGTTGCATACAGTGGGTATCTGATTCCTACAAGCAAATTGACAGTATTTTATTGGAAACTGCTACCTTCTGATGTACCAGTCTTTTAATAAGAATGTGCTAGAAAATATAAACACAAGCTGTTCACTAGTAAGCACAGATTAAATTTTCCAATGAATTTGAAGGGAGCTTTTTGGTTAAGAATAATCTCACCAAACAACCATTTGGTTTCAAGCATTAAGGAAAAAATGCTGCAGAATAATAAAAACTATTTTTGTGTTATATTTTAGTTTCCTTCAGGTTTTACTTTTGTACTGTCATACGGACCGCAAAAACATTTTCCTAGGTTGTTCCTCCTTTGACTGTTTCAGAAAGTACCCCCAGTTTTTCAACTCACTTTAACCTTTCTCATGCTGTTAAGTGTTCACAGTTGCTCAGGATAAAAAAAGGGGGTGAGGAAAGAAAAAGGGAAAAAAAAAAACCCTACCAATTATACCAAAGCTGGAAGTGAGATAAAGATTGAAAGAGCAGTTGTTACATGTTTTACTAATTTAGACAGTTTAAGGCTGCAGTCCATTACAGGCCTTCCCAGGATTGTTCTTTCTGTGTACACACCCCTCCAGCAGATGTATGTGAATCAAATCAGATCGTATCAAGGTTCTGTAATGTGAAGAAACATCTCTTAATAACCAAGCTGTCATTTCCATTATCTTTTATTTGTTGCCTCAGGCAGTTTCAGTTTGCATTTTGTCTGGTGAATGGCTACTGCAAAAATTCACCATTTTCTTCAAAAGGTAGCTGTCTGAATTAAATAAATACAAGAAATTATGCCCACTGTGGCCAAGCTTAAGCATTAAGTATGCCTATTCCATCCCTTCTTCCACTCCATATGATTATACAGTTTTTATCCTAGAAGAACGGGCACTGATACCATTCAGTGTATTCTTTTTTTGTCACCATTGCTGTTAGAAATTGTACTTCGTGTGATTTTATATCTAAACCAATCTGTTATTTTGTAAAGGAAATAAGGTAATAATGATGCATGCAAGCTGTAACATTTAATTACTGTTTTCATCACCCATAATGATAATTCAGCAAGTCATTAACTTAATATGCTGTAGTTAATATTTCTACTCAAATATTTTAAATAAAAATGATAGTATACTGTGCATGAGGATAGTATCTTGCTGGCATTGTTTAACCTCTTATCTAGGTGAAATAGTAACAAACCCCCACTTTAGGATGCAACTTTACATTAACTGAGAATTGATCTCAAGTTATTACATATTTTTTTATTATTTAACATGCTTATATAAAAACCTAAATGTTAAATTTTTTGGCATGAAGCTCACTTAAAGCTACTGTAAAACCCAGGTAGATATTTCTTTCAGAGAAATGCATTGCGAATGATGTACATCCATAAAAACATCCTAAAGTTACCTTTATGATTGTTACTTTATATGATTGGATACCTTAGTTTGTTTACCTTAGATTGTTACCTTACATGATTGGATGAATATTCCCCTCACAAATATTATTCCACCATAAATAAAAAGGTAAAATAGAAATGTTGGTGAAATGTTGGTGAAGGAAAGCTTTGGCATTTTTAGAAAATGTACTGTTTTCCATTTTATTGGTAGAATAAGAGTATTTAATAATTAATACTATTTAAAATACAGTCAGTACTTCAAGTAAGGTTTTGTGTCACAGACCAGTCCTTCTGAGACTACAGAGCTAATGGCTTGTGGTGGTCATAGAAACAACAGCTGCAAACAGTGGAGGAGAAAAACTGAGACTGTTTGCCTTATCAAAATATCTTCTGTGTTGCAAGCTAAGAAAATTGGGGCTGTTCAGCGTGGAGAAGAGAAGGCTGTGTGGAGACCTCTGAGCAGCCTTCCAGTATCTGAAGGGGGGCTATAGGGATGCTGGGGAGGGACTCTTCATTAGGGACTGTAGTGATAGGACAAGGGGTAACGGGTTAAAACTTAAAACAGGGGAAGTTTAGATTGGATATAAGGAAGTTCTTTATTGTGAGAGTGGTGAGGCACTGGAACAGGCTGTCCAAAGAAGCTGGGAATGCTCCATCCCTGGTAGTGTTGAAGGCCAGGTTGGGCAGGGCCTTGAGAAACCTAGTCTAGCAGGAGGTGTCCCGGCCCATGGCAGGGGGTTGGAACTACATGATCTTAAGGCCCTTTCCAACCCAAACCATTCTATGCTTCTAATTTCCACATAAGATCAGGGACAGATTAGAAGAGTCAGCCATAATCCTTCTGTTCCTGTAGACAGTATCTATATTTCCCTCCAGGAGATACTGATACAAGTGTTTTAGAAAAGGAAAAAAGCAACCAGTCCAGGATGAGACAGAATTATAGACCCAAGTATAGTGAAGAGATTTTACTATGACATGGCAGTTATTTAGCTGTATGCAACTGAAAGGTTTTATTTCCCATTCCCAGGAATTAGGACCCTTGAGCATAACTGCATGTTCAGAAAATTTTCACCTCTTCTGCTCCTGTGGGAAGGGGCTTGCTTCTAACATTTGTGTTTATAACTTTCTGCCTGCTAACAACTTGCTTGTGATGCCATGGCTAACTTCTGTATTAATTTCAGGTCCAAGAAGTAGGTACAGAACTGCAGCAATTTACAACTTTCTTGTTCACCCTGCTGCAACCAGATAGCATGTTTTATTCTTCCCCTGTAACTGCAAACCAAGTAACAAATTAAATAGTCCTCAGTATGAAATAAAGATGAGGGCTGTTTGAATCAGGCTGTTAAATGTTGTCAAGTTAGGAGTGTCTAATTAAAATAACATTTTGTGTGCAATGTGTGCTCTATGTAGCAGCCCATTTATCACATGCAGTCATCTGTGTTAATGCCTATGAGGTACAGGACACATTCCACAGATGACAATAAGGCCATCTTTAGTCCAAGGATGAGAAAAAACCTGCATGTTTGAATGCCAAGCTTCAACATAAAGTTGACTATTTCCTAGAAGAAGAGCAGGAATTCTAGATCTGTCTTTCATTGCCTGTTAGATTCGTGAAGGCTCCCAGCATCCACCAGCTCCAGGTCAACTGAAACATTCGAGTATTTGGGATTTCCAGAGCCAGGGGATATCTATTTATGTTTTGTAAATATGTTCAAAATATCTATTGATAGCTATAAAGTTATGCGGACTTTCAACACTGTTGGCTATTTACAGTGTTTACCAGTGGTGCTTTTTGCTGTTTATCCTCATCTGCAGACATTTTCTGTCAAAGCAGGAGACCTGCTTTGTGAGTTTTTCCATAATGACATTGAATACAACTTCATCTTGTTTATACCTGAAACCAAACAAGCCACCTCCATTTTCAGTTCAGGAGTTATTGTTGCCTATCCTATTTGCCCTCAGCTTTTTGAAACTGATTATTTAGTAACAACTGCCTTCAAGTACCAAAAGTGTATGTTTCCTTGTGAAAGCATATGTCAGTGTTCCTCCACCTAGTCCAGCTTTGTGAGCTGTTTGCTTTTTCCTACCTATGGCCTTTGTATTAAGTCTTTGCTGAGCCCATGCCAGCTTTCACCATTTGGGGCTAACCCTTAAAGATTTTTAAAATACATTTTACTATAGGAAGAACTAACTTTTGCAGCCTAGTGGAGATTAGTAGATAGGGTAGTGTGGAACAAGCTGTGGTTTAATTCCCACTTAGTAGCTTTCCGACTGTTTTATCAAGGATGTCTGTTCTTTGTGATAATCCCTTATATTTGCTATTGTTTCATTTCCTGCTAGTCTTCCTCTTACAGCCTTTTCACTTTAATTTCTGTGCCTTCCAGCAGGATGATATCACACAGGTAAACATGTCGTTTATAAACATGTACATGTTTCATGTCTGTTTTGCCACTCGTTTTCAGCATTGGTCACACAGAGTTCGTTGCCATTATTTGTATTCATAGTTAAGGCTCTTGAAAGGGATGTAAGTAATACTGCTGTTAAACTGAAATGCATCTAAATATCAGGTCTTTTCCCTCTTGACCCTCAGTGTATTCTACCCTGTGTAAAACCTTTTCCTTCTGTTACACCCCATAAAATGTACGCTGATAGTTCACTTACTGTAAAAGTGTTATGGGTTTAATTTCTGCCTTCTGAGGAGTGCTGAGTGTTTCTTCCTCTATATGGCTGAATGAAACAATCTCCAGAAAACTCAAGAACTGAAGAGATGGAGGTGCATGTTCTCTGGTGCAAACCAAAGCTTGCATTGCATGTCAGTACGTGGATATAGTCTGGGAGAAGGTAAAGAAAGCTGTAAAAGAAAATGGTTTCATTTCCAGACAGTAAAATTGACTCAAAATTATCAATTCTGCTAGGAAATGAATGTAATCTTGAGTTTGCTGGAATCAAGTAGGGTACAAAATATGAGCTAGAGTATACAGATATTTGTCTTCATTATGATAATTTTTTAGACAGTTTCTAGGTTGCTATAAAGTTGAAGTTTGTCTTTCTTCCTTTTTTCCTAAAAGATTCTTCAACGTATTTGGGATGGTAGCAGGCTGATGGTTGCTTAGAGTAGAGGTTTGGTGTTTGCCAGTTAATGTAATGTTACAGTTTGGGAAACGGTTGTTGAAAGATGAGGTGAGTTTAGAAAAAATGACTGCAAAAATGTAGTTTTATTCTATAAGACAAACCTACAGAAATGTCAGATAGCACTCAGGTTAACAGCATCATATCTCACATGAAAGAGTATCCTTAACAGCATCAGACGTTTTATGTAACAAAATGTAAATCATGTCTATATCATGTCTTTTATACCTGTGCCATCAGTAAATTACAGTGGCTCATTGATTGTCTGTAAGATACAATGGTATCACATGTTATCATAGAATGGTTTGGACTAGAAGGGAACTTAAAGCTCATTCAATTCCACCCCCGTGCCATGAGCAAAGGACCCTTTCCACTAGACCAGGCTGCTCAAAGCCCTGTCCAACCTGGCCTTAAACACTTCCAGGAATGGGGCAGCCACAGCTTCTCTGGGCAACCTGTGCCAGCGCCTCGCCACCCTCATAATAAAGATTTTTTTCCTGATGTGTAATCTAAATCTTCCCTCGTTCAGTTTAAAACCATCCCCCCTTGTCCTATCGCTACATGCCCTTGTAAAAAGTCCCTCTCCCAGTTTCTTGTAGGCCCCTTTAGGTATTGGAAGACTGTTATAAGATATTCCCTGAGCCTTCTCCAGGCTAAACAAGCCCAATTCTGCAGATTTATGCAGAAGGGGTTCTTTATTTAATAGTTACTTGTGAAAGCATCTGTAGAGAGCCATTTTCACAAACAACTGAAATTGGTCCTCCTTCCCTTCTGTTGTGTTGCATTATTACAGCTTTGATCTTTGAAACAACATACATAGAATGTGTTTTGTAGAATTAAGATATACCTCAACTTTTTAAATACCTAAGACCAATATAATTTCTATGGCGATGTAAATTCAGCATAACTGCACCAAGTTAAATTTGAAAAAGTGAAAAATATTAAACTGTCATATTGAAAATAAAGGTAATTTATTTTATATCTGCTGGATCTGCTAAGCATAAGCATTTTCCCTTTCACTGCTTCTTGAATATTTATCATGGATTTAACCAAACAATAATGTAATGAGACAACAGTACAAAGACATATATGATCTTTTTCAAGTGTAAAAAACAAAACGTGTCTTCAGCAGATTTTCTTAGCACATTTGTTTTAAAAGGCAGAAGCTAAAACTAAGTCATCTACTGATCCAAGAAAAGCAATATGACACCAGAAGCTTGCCTAGAGAAGAAATACTTCTTCTGTGGTTTTAGGTTTTTGATCCTCTTTTATCCATGGGGACTGTATAAAGCCAGGTCGAGGTGGTGGGGTTCTGTGTGTTCTGCAGAATGGTCCATCTTGAAGTAGTTTAAGCCTTTGCTAGAAAACTTGTTAATCTGCCATGTTTCTGATATTGAAGTGTAAGAATGATTTTTTTATACAGTGCTATGCTAGAAGCTGTGATAGGTTAGGTTCCTGTCACAAATGCTGACAGCAGTTTTCAGTATTACTTTTATTATTCAGCATAGTGGTTTTCTTTTTCTTTTTGAGATGTTTATATGGAGTAAATTGCTTTCTTACTTTCATACCTGTATTTAAAAACTTTGTATCTCATTTAAATGTGCAATGTTGGTATCACCAAACCACAAATGGCTATTGTTTTATGTTACAATAATAATAAAGAATAGTTATAAATGGCCTCTTGTTTGGAAGTGAAAAATAGGTGGGATATTTGTAGTTGTCCTATTCAAAATTTAGAGAATATGCAGTAGCTTTTTTATGCTTTTGTTTATTTGGGGTTTTTGAGGGGGCTTTTTTTTCCTTTCTCTATGAGCACAAGGCATCTCAGGTTGGAAACAGAAGCATGTGAGTAGTTACTTTAGTTGTATCTGTTGGTCACCAGTTATTCAGTTATTAAAAGATAGCCGATTAGTGCTATAATAAAATTACATTATAAGGTAGAAGTATTTCTTGAAAAGCTGTTTAATTTTAAATGGCTACACTCTGCATCCCGAGAGTGACTGACTTTGAGGCACAGCCCTCTCTATATCTTTGGTAAAACCTTGTGTTATATTTTGGTAATTTGATTCACACTTCTCATTTATCTCAAGTATTCTTAGGCTTCCAGAAATGTTTGTTTCATTTCAGTATGGATATTAATGACACTGGATATTGATCAGGGTTGCTAATACTGACCTTTTATTAACATTTTTATTATTGGTGTTGATGTTTCTACTATCTGAAGGAACTCGACCTGTTCATTTTCAGTTTCTGCCACAGAGGCCACATTCTACTCATCCTGACTGTATGACTCCACATGGAACCATCTTGCATCAAACCTTGGATTTTGATGAGTTCATACCACCGATTCCACCTCCACCCTACTACCCACCAGAATATACCTGCACACCAGTGATAGAGGCACAGAGGTGATTGTTTTTCCCTGTAGTTACAGTCATTGCATAGTTCTGAGATGCAGAATATGAAGCTCTTTCAAAGAACATGAAGCCAAGTAATATCCTTCACTTAGACTAAGTGCTTCTTTTCCAGAGAGATTACATACATTTTTTACATACATTTTTTTGAAACTTACTAGGATGTACCTGGAAATATTTGTGTTAAGGCACCACTGTAATAGAGAAGGGAGTGGACTTAGCAAAGACAAAGATAACAATATCTGAACTTAAAGCAGAGATCAGCTTTGATCAGAGATCCTGTCACAGCTGTTAACGTTATACACCTGAAGTTGAATACATGATTTAATTTTCTAAGGAAATAGTTTGCGTTAATGTGTATCAATGTGGGGTAGTGAAGGGCTTGAATGACTGTGAAACGGGCTGGTAGAAACAGCTGGTATCCAAAATGAAACAGAATTTTTAAGGCTACAGATTTTTGAATGAAGCCCTGTGAATGAGGGCTTCCTTTTGATTATCTGCTAAATTTCTTCAGTGTTATTATTTCTGGTCTATTGGCTTTGAATTCAGAGATCACTACATCACTGCTGTAGGTGGTAGTTCGCCAAATAAATCCAATGCCATTTCTTAATTTTAAGCTTACTGGTTTCTCTTTTTAAACAGAGGTCTCCATTTGGATTTCCCTCATTCCCCATTCAGTGCTTTGTATGCAGTAACCATTAACAGCCCAGGAATGATGTATCCAACTGAGCTGCCCCCTCCTTATGAGGCAGTGATTGGAGAGACGCCTGCCAGTCAGGTAAGGAAAGAGCCAAAGGAAATTTTTTACATAGTCTTCAAATTTTCGTGATCCGAAGCAATTTTACATGAATTTGACGGTCTGAGATAATGTAGGAGTTAATTGTACTTGGGAGAACAAGCCTTAGAATATAGTTATGTTCTTTAAGCACATTTTCCACACCATTCTTTTTAAAAGGGTTTAATTAACGAATTTGACTTAATGTGTATTCTCCTTATGGTCTTGTGCATGTTTGGGCAAATCTTAATGAATAGTAATACTTCAGCTGAATCTGTTTAAGAAGTTATACGATATTGAACAGTCAGTAACAGAAACTTAGAAGAATGGATTGGCACCACTGAAGCATGATGGTTTTCCTTACTTGAAAAGGATAATGGTGTTTTAAAACGAGATTACACTTCTAAATTTCTACAAGGAATAAGAAATCTTGATTAGGAAGCAGGTTTATTTTCTTAAAAACACCTCCAATTGTAAAATATTTTTTATTTCAACTGCTGATGACAATGGATTTGCCTCAATTTAGTATACTACTTCCGGTTGGAGCCCAGTACAGCAGTGTAGGTTTAATAAAGAAAAAATAACTGTGTCTTGTGACATGTAATGCTAACAGTTTCTCTATGTTTGGGTATGTGTGTATGTAGCATAGAGCTCATGGGACATTTGGTTTTGCTCTGCATGTGATCTGAGCCAAGATAATGACAAATTTCAGTTTTAAATGCTATGTACAGATAGGACATGTACTTGAAAGCTATGAACAAAAATCTCTGAATGATCTCAGACTAACAAAGTTAAAAATACACATTTGCAGTGCCCCGCTTTTGTCAGCTTTCACATCCTGTTCTGGAAAAGTACTGGGAGCATCTGATAATAGTTTAGGTTCTTATTAATTGTACGCTCTAGTCTTGACAAGATGCCATGAACTCGGTGCCAAATGTGTGCTTTAGTAGTTGTAAGCCTCCATAAGGAGGCTGCTGTCAGGCACCAAAGTGCTGGAAACAGATTCCTGCTTCAGTGTTACACTCCCTGATAAGAAAACATACTTGGTGAAGCTTTGAAGGATAAAAGCATAGGGACATGTTCTTCTTATGAAACAGCAACTACTAATTCTGTATCTATTGCTTATACTTTTGCCTCTTACAATTCATAATGGCTTCTGCTGTTCTGTGGCAGAAACAGTTATTCCTGAGAGCTTGTAACACCTCAATTCTGAACTTTGAGAAAGGACACAGGATGCTTCAAGTATTTACATTACACTTTTTTGTCTTATTTTTTACTATGGTGTCAGCTGAACTGAAACTGGAGTTACAACTTAGCCACATGTTCAGCTAAAGCTAATTTGAGCAAAGTTTTGTGTGACTTGGGATAATTGAGTCAGCTGTCACTAATAGCAAAATACTTAAAATAGCTTTTAGAAACTGTAATTTTTTGCAGGCATCAATAAACACTCAGAGAGACTGTGTCCTTTAATTCACATAGTAGCAAGTCACCTCCAAGATTATTATCTTATTTATGCAGCCTCGTGTCTTTAGGTATGTCACTGCAGGGTTTTCAGCCTCTGTAGGAACCTCTGATTGGGGTGGAGCCTGTGCAGGGATGTGATGGCTGGTGGCTGAGCTTGTGCATCCCTCTAAATTCCACAGGATGTGAAAGACTGATACAGATCTCATTGCATGGAGGAGAGTGCTGAGAACTGTTCCTCTCTGTAATTTCCCTAAGACATGTATCCTTACCCTAGGGGAGCTGAAGGACTATCGGTATTAACACCTAACTGCAAGGTAAAAGAGCTTTGTCTCCCACCCGTATTGGAATACACCTTAGGTCCATAGTGTGCTCTGTACTAGCTCTGTTCCAAAAAGATGTACTGATAGTTGCTCAGTGGCTTGTGTCACATGAGCTTAGTTGTCTCATTCCCAGGTCAAAAAGAAATCCGTCCGTGCTGTAATTGTTCCCTTTGTCAAACTACGCGGGGGGGGGGGGGGGGCAAAAAAAAAAGTCATGAAGATTGAACTGTTGTAATCTAGAAGTGTGTAATCTAGAAGTGTTTGTGTAGTAGGGAACTAAGGCATGTAAGTACAATGTGTGTATTTCTTCTGCCTGTAAAACAGAGTGGGGTTTTTGAGAGAGATGCAATATTTTGATTTCAGGAATTGCTAAGCCAGCTTTTTTCACAAGCCCTAGGTTTCCTTTATATGCTGTGCAATAACGTTTTAAATTTTCTAGATCAAAGCTACAGATGGTTCTTTTTCACAGGTACAGTTTTGCCAAACTAAGCCAAACTCAACCTTGCAAGTAGCTGATTTCATAGGAAGCAGGCCTTTTTATAGTTACCAGACGATGTCACTACAGCTGCCAGATGACTGGGAGAATGTAGGTAGTCAGAAAATGTTTCAGCACAAATATTCAGCAGATACTTTCCTGTCAAAGATTAAGAATTTATGAAACCACAGACTTAAAAATAACTCCTCGATTTTTAAAAAGAAACAAACACCCTCAAAACATATAATTTCTTCCACAGTCTGATAAGATCTTTTCCAGCAATGAAGAACATTTGAGAACATTTCTTACTTTTCCAGGTAGCTCGCAGCAGTTCCACAGTTAGTTTCCAGGAGTGGTCTGCAACTTGAATGACACCATTTTTTTTCTTGTTCTTTAACCACAGATGTGATATTCTGCTTCCATAAAGAAAGATCCTTTAAGAAATTTCTAATTTCCAAGCAAATTGTTTAAAAACATGAATGATTTTGCTTTTGCTTCCCAGACCTCTTATCAAGCTATTGCTGTGTTAAAGTGGGCCTGGTACTCTTCTTGGTTTAGAGTTGTATTTGTTGACCCTTAGACTTCACTTTTAGAAAATAAATTTGTATCAGAAGTTCCCTGATCACGGTAAGCTATGGATAGGTCAATGTAGAAAAAAATTAGTTAGCACAATAAGCTCTGAATATATCTGTGTGTATATATGTGCATTAATCTACACTGCCATGTGCACTGGAAGCTCCTCCTTGATAGCTTCAGAGTAATAGTGTCACGTTCAGTTTTTTAGACAGCCAGTTACAGATTAAACTTCAAGTTATTCACAGAGGTGACTGGTGGTTATTTCTAGGTCGTGTCAGCAACCATAATAAGATTTCATGAGGTAATTGTGGCCCTGGAGACAGAAGCAGATAAGATGTTTTCTGCTAAAGATGGTATCAGTCTCATTCCTTTTGACTTCTTATATTTTTCTCACATATTGTTACCAGCTGTTTATTGGAACCATTTTTTAAACAATCATGATCCCAAAGAATTGCTAGAAATCTAATGAGATTGGCAATAAGGTGAAATCTGAAGTCTGCTAAAATCAATGGAAAGAAGATTTCCTAAATTTCAGGTGTTTATGGATCGAGTCTTTCCAGTAGGACTGATTCTCTGCTGTGTTCACGTGATTCTCAAAAGTGAAGGGAAGTTACCCACTTAAATCCACCCTTTCTGAAAAAAAAGGTGGGTCCTAGTATTATCTCTCTTCAGCAATCTGATGGGCTGGAGAGCATTCTGCATTGGTCACCTTTGGTGGCAATGGTGATGTGTGGCCTAAAAGTACATTAGGTGTTAACATCTCAGCAAATAAGTAAGGAAAATACTGCTCTTGTGCTTGGTTTTGTTTCTGCTTTTCTCTATCCTATTTGAGGATGATAAAGTGTGGTGGGAAAACTGTGTAATACAGAAAATGCAGACTGTGAAAAAGAGATTGTTTGTAAGAAAACCATTAGTTTTAAACATTGCAGCTGTTAAGCTTTGTAATGTGGGTCTGCAGCCCCAGCTGCCTATGAACTCACAATGAATTTAGCTTGTAGATTCTGGAAAAAATAAGAATTGCTTTAAGCATGTTTCTTTGCCCTGCATTTGTTCCTGACACAAAGACATTGTAAAATACTGTATTTTTAAATAGCGTTCAGTCTGAATAGCAGCTTTAGATAGTAGTTATTTCACATTATCAGATGTGTTCTTGAGATTGCTGGCACTATATACTTGGTTGTGGTAAATTGCAGATTAATGTGCTATTTCAATGACCAATTTTCATTTAGGTCACTGGTACTGATCAGCAAGTATCAGAGTCAAGCTTGGGTGAGAGGAACATGACCGTGGACTTCAGTGCACAAGGTGATAATAGCATTGTCTTTGTCTACTTGAGAAAGATGTAGTAGGGGTTTTGAGTGGATTTTTCCGCCCTTTCCCATGGGTAAAGAAGGATTTGCTTTCAGATTGTTCACAGTCATCAACTGATGTGGCTGGAAATGCAGAGGAAAGTTCTGCTCAACAGAGCATGCTTTGTGAAGCCCTCTGAGGCAGATGTGGCAACTGTTGCTTCTCTTTGAAGGGTAACACACATAACTGGCAGTTTGCTTCTCATGGTCAGCAACTATGCGTGCCTTCCTGATAGTCCATGTGCCTTTTCCATGTAGTAGTTTCCTGTGTGGCTTCCAGAAGCCTGAATGAGAAGCTTGCTGACTAAAGTGTAGATGTTGTGAATGCAAGGAGATGGGTAGCAGCACAGTAAGTTACTAGAATGGGCCTCCTTACCATGTCTGCTGCTATGGAGGGCTTTTGAAACATTACAGCCTCAGTGGATCATCAGATGCTAAGCAGTTTGTATGAAGTAAGTATTTTAGTAAAACTTCCATTAAATACTTTTTCCATATCACATTTGTGTTGTACTGATGAATAGTCTGGGAGGTGTGAGAGGTTAGTGCGCTTATGGGCAGAGAGGTGGTGACAGAGTGGTCCAAGAAACAGAAACAGTCCTCTCTCACCTAGCATCCAGAATGAGACTGATAGCCTAACAGATTAGCGAGGAGCTTCTCTTCCTACACACACAGGGAATCTGTTCTGTGAAGTAGGATTTTAGTTTCCAGAGCCACCAGTGGCCACCTTTAACTCCTGCTAAATAGTAATTTGTATTTTTAAAAAGCCCTGCTGTTTGACAACTACAATGGAGGGTGGCACTGAAGGTGACTAGTTTTTAAGTGCTGCTGTTAACAATTGCTGCTATGTCTCTACAGAAGCTAGTTCCTTAAAATCATACATAGATGTGGATTTCACATCCACATATGGAAGTCTGAATTTTAAGTGGGGGAGGAGGAGGGGGGAGGAGGGAAGAGGGGCAAGAAGTCTTTATTTTTCTCTGCTTGTTTTGCAGTTTCTGTCGAGAGCACCTCTTTTATGGTCTCCGAGACTGTTGATATCCCAGACCGCAGCTACTCCTCTGAAGATCTTTGTTCACTGGAAGTTCAGGGGTCTCTCTGTTCTGCAGATCTTTCTCCCTGCTCTACAGCCCCCAAAGGGCTTACGGACCAGAGCTGCAGCACCCACTGCAGGTTCCACAGAACTCACTCAGAGGGTTTTCCTGACAAGGATGACAGTTCCCACAGCCAAGCCTCTACTGACAGGTCTCAAGGACTGGAAAAGAGCTGTGCCTGTGTCAGGTCCTTGGACTGTTCCTCAGAGAATTTTAGCCTGTCAGAACTGCAGAATTCTGCTCAAGGGAGCAATGCCACACCACCTTTGAAGCAAAAGCAAATCTGCTGTGCAGACGTTAGCCAGCCTCCTGTCCCTTCCCAGACTTCTCCCTGTTTTGGGCCCACAAATACTTCATCATACGCAAGTGGCAATGAGAGTACGGTCCAGCAGCATCATGTTACAAATTGCCGAAGTTCAAACATAGTCCGATCAACTAGTGACCCTGTATCATGTTCATCTTGTACAGAAGGTAGGTGTAGTACCTCAAGGCTGGCGGAGCATGACACAAATGAATGGTGTGTGATTCATGTAGCAATTGGTGCTCCTGGAGATTACACAAAGCTTTCCAGTGAGGGTTGGCTTATGGGTGATGGCTTTAGCTCCAGGTGTCTTTTGAAAACTTTCTGTTGCTGTTATGTTGAGAAAGTAAATTAAAAAGTTGAATAGTAACTGGGATCTGTTTAGGAAATGATTACCTGAGCTGTCATGCTAGTAGTACAGCAGGTTGTGTTTCCTGAAGGTGACAGTACCACTGATGGTACTGGCACAAGTCAGAGGCAGGCAGTGTGACTGCATAGTGGTGAGTTGGAGTGTACCACAAAAACTGTTAATTACAAAGAAATTAGCTGGAGGTCTGTGACTAGTGGAGTACCTCAGGGGTCGGTGCTGGGACCAGTGCTGTTTAATATTTTCATCAACGACCTGGATGAGGGAACTGAATGTACCCTCAGCAAGTTTGCTGATGATACTAAGCTGGGAGGAGTGGCTGACACACCAGAGGCTGTGCTGCCATTCAGCGAGACCTGGATAGGCTGGAGAGTTGGGCAGGGAGAAATTCAAGGGCAAATGTAGAGTTTTGCATTGGGGAAGAACAACTCCATGTACCAGTACAGGTTGGGGACTGACCTGCTGGAAAGGAGCGAAGGGGAAAGGGACCTGGGGGTCCTGGTGGATAGGAGGATGACCATGAGCCAGCAACGTGCCTTTGTGGCCAAGAAGGCCAATGGCATCCTAGGGTGTATTAGAAAGGGTGTGGTTAGTAGGTCAAGAGAGGTTCTCCTCCCCCTCTATTCTGCCTTGGTGAGGCCGCATCTGGAATATTGTGTCCAGTTCTGGGCCCCTCAGTTCAAGAAGGACAGGGACCTGCTGGAGAGAGTCCAGCGCAGGGCAGCTAAGATGATTAAGGGAGTGGAGCATCTCCCTTATGAGGAGAGGCTGAGGGAGCCGGGTCTCTTTAGCTTGGAGGAGACTGAGGGGTGACCTCATCAATGTTTACAAATATGTAAAGGGTGAGTATCAGGACGATGGAGCTAGGTTTTTTTCAGGGATGTCCAGTGATAGGACAAGGGGCACTGGGTGTAAACTGGAGCATAGCAGGTTCCATGTGAACATCAGGAAAAACTTTTTTACTGTGAGAGTGACAGAGCACTGGAACAGGTTGCCCAGGGGGGTTGTGGAGTCTCCCACATTGGAGATATTCAAGGTCCGCCTGGACAAGTTCCTGTGTGATGTACTCTAGGTTACCCTGCTCTTGCAGGGGGTTTGGACCAGATGATCTCTTGAGGTCCCTTCCAACCCTTGGGATTCTGTGATTCTGTGAAAGATGAAGTCCATGACAAAATGATAAATGAGAATGGAAGCTTTTGGATGTTGTGGACAGGCATCTTTTGCTATGAATCTCCTTTTAGGCAAGTAGGGAAGGCAAGAGGGAACACTGTTAGCTGAACACTGCTACCTTTGTAAAAATCTGCTTGTTAGTGGAGAAGACAAGTTTGGTGTAGAGGATGGCTTGATCAGAGGGACATAGAACTGCCTAAACCATTTGAAAGGTGCAGGTGTTACAAAAGGATGTAAGCTGTTATGAGAGAGCTGTATTGGTAACCTGGAAAAGTGGCTTTAGAAAAAAAAAGATTACAGACTTTGTGAGATGTCATAGACTCTGCTATTCCAGATGCATTCACTGGGCTTTCCAAGGGCTTTAGAGGAAGAATCACGTGACTAGCTCTAAAGTAAACAAAATGCTGGTTTCATTTAGGAAGAGGGTGTGTTTGTTCTATTACACTTTTTGCATCATTATTCTGTTTCTGTGAATTTCAGAGATCTCATACCTAGCTTAATAATTGCATGTCTTTTATCCTTAGAAATGTGGCACATCCTGACCAGGAAAAGCGAATCTTTAATCTAGAAGTCTGCATTTATTTTAGGAAATTTACTCTGCTAGGGTAGACGTGCTATGAAGCTGTCATGCAGACACTAAGTAGGAATTTCTGAATCCTTTCTGCTGTGCCAAAGATAAGAACAGCCCTCTCTCTTCTGGATCCCAATCTGCAAGTTTTCAGTGTTGTGTTCTGTATGCTCTGAGTAGTGTTTGAGAGATTGCTGTAGGCAGCCATATCTACGTGTGAAGCTGACTGCTGGGACACCTGGCAGAACAGATGCTCTGCCTTCATTTTTAACCTGTCCTAAATACATCCATCATCTTTTCTTCAGAAGTGGCATTATGGGAATTATTTTGGTTAATTTCCAAGTTCTTATCCCTACATGATTTGAGGGACACAGTTTGAACATTACCAAGATGTAACTGGTCTTAGCAACGATTTTAATAAAGGAGTAGGGATAGTTCTAGAGTTACTGATCTACACAAAGCAGAGGGGGGAGCAAGAGGAGTAACTTGAAGGGAATGTGTTTGTGCTTACCTAGTTTGTCATTCTTTTGCTCCCCACAGAAGACTCTAAAATGAAATCCTTAGCAGAAGCAGTTGAGTCTAGAGGCGCATGTTGTTTTCATTTGCATGTTTGTTAAGTGCAGCTTGTAAGATTTTACTTGGTGAAGGTTTTCACAACGTCACATCACTTCCTCTACTTTTTGTTGCACTTTATTTGGAAGGCATACATTGGTGAGAAGCAGCACAATTCTGATGACAGGTAGCAGCCCTGAAGCTGTGGCGCACAGCTGAAGTTTTTTACAGTCCTTGTAACCTTAAAAAAGGCACTTGATCTGGATTTCTCAAAACTGGCTATTGGTGTTCGCTGCAGAATATTAAAATACAGCCACAGGGTTGGGCAATAGGCAAAGATAAAGGGAACCGACTGAGCTCCATCAACACAGAAGAGAAAGCCTTTGGAGTTCATTGGCACTATTTTGTTTGGTTGGCGTTTTGGGGGGGTTGGGGTTTTTTGGGTTGTTTTGGGTTTGGTTTTGTTTCTTTTTCTTTTTAGTAATGTGTAACATACACTTACTTTTTAAAGTCATCTTGGAGTAGAACAACTGGTCAGATAGACTGACCATATGAAAGATAGAACTGTAACTGTGTGTCATTAACACTAATAACTCAGGTAAGAGACATACTGTAGATTTGCATGTTTTCCTGTCTTTTCCCTGTAACGTTCATCTTGGCAAAGGAGGAAAAAATGAACTTCTAGCACTGATGCTTGTGACAATAAACTTAATTTGCAATCAAATATGATAGGCTGTTTGGCTATATCAGTTAATTGCCTGAGCAATTACTGTAGTGTCATGTGTTCCAGATAATTTGAGATAATGTCTGGTAGTACAGTGGTATAGTTTTGACTGTGCCAGCAGTACATTAAGCAGTATAATAAATGGGCGGGAAGACAGAATCTCTGAAGTATCTCCTCATAATAAGCATGCCATGATTCATGTGTTGCAATACTTCAGCATAATAAAGCAAATTAAAGACAGAATAGAAGCTGTCTCCTTTAATTTCTTACAGATTTTCTATGTTTGTGGCACCTTACATTTCTTTACCTTCATTTAATTATCCAATCTACCAGAGAGGATTGTACCAGCTTTTCATTATGAACTTTCCCTGAAGATATGGAAGACAATCTCATCTAATCTACCTAGACTTTCAAAACAGTTTGAAAACAGTTTTGGAAACAGATGTCAACAGCCTTCGCATAAATGTGAAGGTTTATTCCATCTTGACTGTCACAAGCTTGAAATCCAAGAGACTGCAGTGGTAATTATAGTGATCTCATTGTCAGTGAGCCTTGTGCTGGCATCCCAGAAGGCAACTGTGTCCAGAGCTATTTGTAGGTGCTCTGTAATCACTTGCTATTGATTGGATCATTGGTAACCACAGCGGTCACCTGACCATTAATTTAGTCGGTTGTGTATAGCATTTGTCCTGCTAGGAATGAGTATCTATAAAAGAAAGGAGGTAGAACTACTGAATGAAATGCTGGTTGTGTAGAGAGATTCATTCTTCTTGTTTTTCCCATTTTCTAATATAAACTGCCAATGAAATACAGGAAAGTCTGAAGTCTGCCTCTTGCACGAAGCCTTCCATAGCTTCAGACTTTAGAAGCCTGAAGTACTGAGGATTGGATAGCTGTGTGAGAGAGGGGAAATCATCAAGCAGAAATTGTATCTTTGTATTCAGGACTTTTCTGTGTATACTAACATCTCTTTATGAATGGACATCTTCAAAGTAGTATTTCTTCAGTGGTTTCATTCTGTAAAGGAGATACTGAAAGATTCCAGTGTTGGGGTTGGGTTTTTTTGCTTTGGGCAGAGGATAGCAGGGCCTGATTGTGCACTCTCTCTTTTGCCCTCTCTCTCTTTCTGTCTCTGGTTAAAGGTGATAATTGTGCCTGGACTCCTATATGTAGCCAGTGTCAAGATGCAAGATTATCTCCAGCTACATTAGAAACAGGTGAGGATCAGTTTTGTGCAGTAGGATTATATGGTTTCCTTCTTTTATTTAAAAAATAATTAACAGCTTCTGATAAATAAGCTCTGGAAAATCTGGAGCAGAAAAATCACTTCCTAACAGCATGTGTGTGATGTACAGTGCCAATGGAACCAGCCTTTGAGTGAAAATAAATGCTGCAAATGAAGTCCTCTGCTTTAGTTTAGATTTTTTATGCTCTCTGTATTTTCTACTCATCTCTCTTGTATATTCACTGCTTACAATTTTTGAGGCCTAGAAATAAGCAGAACATTACCTTTAAAGTTGGGGCGACGAGGGGGTGGGGTTTGTGTGCTAAAACATTACAAGTTATAGATGTTAACACTGGGTAGCTGGCGTTTCCCTTACCATTAATGTCAGCTGATGTCCCTGAAAGCAGAGGTAACAAAAAATGGCTGTGGTTTATGAAGTACTGTAATTACCCAGCCCCTCATCCTAAATGCAGTCCTTCTTGCCCGTGGCTAAAATGACACATTTTGCAGCGTTTCCTTAATTGTATAGGTTGTGTTATTCTCCAGACAAAACAGACATTTTATGACAAAGCAAGAACTTCTGTGACTGTGTGTGTTTTGCCTTTTTTTTTCTTTTTTTTTTTTTTAACTATTATTTTAAAGATATTCTTCCCCCCCTTATTTAGTTCCTGTTTCTGGTTCTCATATGGCTGCCTCTGCTTGTCAGCATTCTTCGAGCGATTTCCTACCAAATGGAAAACAAAGGGATGCAAGGAAGCTTGATCTACACCTGAAGCCAAAGGCTTTGCACAGAGTTTCAAAAGAGCGACCATACTCTTTAGTGGACCTTAAGACTTACAAAGACACAAAAATTTTAGTGGCAAAATTTTTGGAACATTCAAACTGTAATCTCCCTCCAGAAGTACGTCATGTAGTGAATAGCATACGATCAGTGATAAAATCTGATGAAAGACACATGGAAGAAGCCATCTTCAGTGCCAATATTATAGACCAGGTAGGCCGTGTATGTTTAAAGATTTGTTCAACTGTGCTAGCCAAATACTGTATTTAAATGTTTTTACAGTTTTAAATAGTTCACACAATTCCTTCTCTTACAGTAAGGAATTGTTTACATTTACTGGGCAGCAGTGCATTTTACACTGAAGTGCTCATAAATGCATTTTAAATTCTTCAGCTGGACCCAACAATATCCTAGGAGATCTGTAGGGAACTGATTTACACACCGATAATCATTCCCTCCTATGGCTAACATCTTTCTGCACCTGTGATTGTTCCATACACAGATTGGTGAATACACACAGAGAGATACACAGAACTGACTTGGCTCTGTTATTTTTTCAGGCAAATGTATTTGCAGAGCATACACTATTAGCTGAAAAGAATGGGTAGAGATACAGAACAGTGCAGTTACCTTTACTCCTGGCTAGAAGAATGGTAATGATTCTTGCTAGTCTTAAGAAAAAATTGAGAAATTTTGCTGTCCCAAGTGGAGGAATAATGCATCTTCTCACCTTGAATGAGAATAAAACAGACACAAGGCCTGGAAGAAATCCTATAAAACAAGGGAATTAGTAGTTGTGTAGGAACTTGTATTTTCTAATGCATGTTTAGTAATACATCTTTTTTGCAGGTTTCAATGAATCACCTCGTGCTAGTCTCGTTACCAGAATGCTAGCTATAGAAATGATGTTCCTTTTTCTGTTGGCAGATTTGAAAAGCAGAATGCTCTTAGCACTAACTGTGTTCAGTGTACCTGTAGGGTTTTCAGAGCTGTACAGACAATTACGGATAAGTGCTTGGGGGCAGTTCCCCCTCTTCTGAGATAGCGTCATATCTATGGTATTAGGCTGCTGATCCCCAAATGAGCGAAACTGGCCAAGTACTAAAATAAGATGTAATAACAGTTAAACAGCATGTGAGATAGTTTGATCTGTAGCAGGAACCATACAGCATTCAGTAAAGCTTGCTACCTGTGACGTAGAACAAAGAAGTACCACCATATCTGTAACCTCTGTAGTCACATGGGTAGAAGAGCAGCACTATCAAGACATACTTAATGGTGTTAGTATGGAATTAAATTTTAACAGTTTTATTGCTTAACAAAATGTGTAGGACATTAAATCAGCAAGGTTAGAAAGCTGAAAACTGTTTTCTTCAACTGAAAAGAACACTTTATCACAAAACAAAACAATGTAAAAAATGTGTTTATATAGATCATGAAACCAGAAACCAATGGCCCAGATTTTATCCTGTGTGGATTTCTTAGGTCCAGGGAGACATACCGTTCTGTTGGAGACATACCGTTCTGTTGCATTAAAGAAATGATTTTAGTAGGTTATGGGGGTTTTTTGATACAAAACCCATTATTAACTAGGGAAAGTGCAGGGCATCCCAGCAATCTACTTAAGAAGCCACAGAATTTTTGGTAAAGTACTAGATTTGTGAAGTAGGTTGACAGTTCTATGAACACCAGAATGTGTGTTTACCAAGCTTGCATGTTTTAGTCACCTTCCCCCCTTGGCAAAGCTAGCATCTCTTCAAAGAAAGAGATTAATTTAATTTACACCAAACTTGTATTTGTCAGTTAGAAGGCAGAGCTGCCACCTTTTCCACAGGTTTCCTTTTTGTGTAGAGAGAAGAAAGTACTTGTTTGTACCGTTGTTGATTCAATACTCAGGCATAGCTATGATGACGCCTTTCAAGACTGTGCTTCTGGTAGCCAGTACTCAGCCCTAACTGACTGGGAGGAACATTTCTATCTCATACCGAGAGTGAGAGGCTCTCCAGATGGCTGCATGAACTTCTCTGTGGATGTTCCATTATTAAATAACTCAAGTGAACTAATACTTGGAGACTGAACCTTTTAAATGAAAACATTTCTTACCCTGTTTCCCCGTTTTTAACTTCTCTATTCCTGTCCTTTTAAACAGGTAATCGCAAGTTCCCAGCAGAACGTGAATACCTCTAGAAACAGGCTTCAAGAAGAAATTCATCTTCAGAGCTGTGGTGCTCTGAGCTCCCCAGTTGCATTCTCACGTAGGTCCCATATTGCTCGCCATTTGCAGCGGGACAGGCCTCACAGTTTAATTGGAGTTTGCCGGGAGACCATTCTTTGATAATATTCACAGGTATGTGATTCCAGCAAAGAGAATTATGGAAGAAACCAGGACTGGGAGAAATACAAGTAGTGGATGACTTAACAAGGAAAAAGTGTCTTCTTTTGGAATTCCCCCTTTTTTCACACAGCAGGAGGAGAACGCCTGTTTTTCTGAATGTAAATTTCAGCTCTCATTTTTTGCAAATTTTAACTGATTTGGTAGGCAGATCTCAACAAACGTTTTCCCAACCAGAATCATGTTTATTTCACTGTACTTACAGAAATGCTACTAATGCTGCCTAGCATTTCTTGAAAATCATTGCGGAAGTGCCAGAGACGGGCTGTACAACTTAAAAGTTGTATTTATTTAATGTACCTCGAAGTGTTTTAACTATGATCAGTGTTTTAATAAAAAGTGTTTCCGGACTTTGCTTTCTCAACAACTGATTTGGATAGGAACATAAAGGTGATGCACACGCACGCACAGTGCTGCTTCTAACCCATTTTCCCAGCGTCTTTCATGCCAGGCTAACTGGTCTGTCCTGTTAAGCTCCCCCTCCTGACACTCCGTCCCCCCTGCCTCACATTGCCTTTTTAAATTGCAGTGGTGGCTGCAGTGTGGTTTATTTTACTCTGTTTTGATTGCTCATGAGTTCATTAAAGGAGTAGTGTATGCTATTGAAAACTGACATTGAAGTCAGCTCTGCAAATTGTGACCAAAAGGTGCATTAGGGAAGAAGTCTCTGAACTTCTGCCTTTCCAAAAAGCCTATTTCACAGACTTCTTATGAATGCTGATAGGAACTGAGATGAATTTTTATCTAGCAGAGCCCTGAACACTAGTTCAAAAAGAACTGACTCCAGTCTTCAAGTAGCAGTCTTGACAATTGTGTTACTAAAACATGTCCTTGTGGTTCTGCTGCCTTTATGATTTATTTAACCTTTGTCTTAAAAAATAACCCAAAGGTAATTATCAGTGATGCTAATTTGATTACCAGCACAAACACAGGTCTGCCAAAAATGTCTTCCAGTGCAAGCTTCATCCTGGCTCTCTCACAGGAAATTGGAAAGACCTTAAAAGGTTCTCTTAAAGAACCTACCACAGGTTGACGTTTCAAAGGTTTATTTTTTTTGCAGCAGTGGTTGTCAGTAGCGTTAGTTTCCATTTGAGGTTAAATCATACACTGGTTTCATTTGTGTCACTCTGAGCTGGGCAGACATCCTGTGAAAAGGTCACAAAGGAATGTAGCTGAAGATGGGTAGTTTAAGTTTTACAGAGTCATCCATTTTAATGTATTTTAATTATAGCATGCTTCTGCATTGATGTGAAGTTACAGTGACATCCAGTGGCAACAAGGTATGCTAATTGAAAGCATCTACTCAAGATACTAATGACACACAAATTCCTAATTGGAGAGGTTAATTCCTTTTTTAAAAAAAAATGACCTTTGCAACTGCACTTAGATGAAGAATTAAATGGTCTTTTACTTGGATTTTTTCATTACGTAAACTTACACAACAAACAAAATAAGCAAGCTTCCTTTATTATTTCAGATTTATTAGTGATAGTAGGTTAATTCTTTCCTAAGGTCAGTTGCATGCAACACACTACTCCTTGAAGTACAGTCATCTAAAGTTCTTTAGTTACTGCATGGTAAGGCTTCTTAAGTCACAGTGTATTTTCTTCAAGGCCTTGGCCAAGAAAAAAAACCTAGATGAAAGGTTACACCAATTAACATTTATGTGAGAAGGAATACAACTTTACTACTAGTATTTTTTACCTATACACATTCTAATACTGCTGATGATGCTAGGTTATTTGTCAAAACAATTTACATTCAGAACACATTGCCTTAGGAATACGAATGCTGTATAAAAGACAGAAACAGGTAAGCATGGCTTTCCCATTTTGAGCTAATAGAATCCAGAAGGTAATAGGCAAAACTTAAAGGAAAAAAAGCCCAGCCCAGCACATACATTACACAACCTGTGCAATAAGTTATCCATGAAATAACTCTGTTAAACCATAAAAATCACAAGCATTAAAAATAAATATGTATCTAAATAAATATTTTGATTTTAATCTTGTGGCAATTATTCTTTATTTAGCATATGAAACACTTGTTACATGTTTATGTTCACACCTTGCCAAACAGGTTACACTTGTCATAACAATACCAAGTACTACAGTGTTTTTCTTTACATTAGAGTCTAAAAGTTTTAACTGCAGACATTCCTCCCCATTGAAATACCGTCTGTCGGCACCAGCTTTAAAATTCTGCAGAGCCATCACTTTTTGGGACTGGGATTTTTAGTTACTTGAGGCAGCCATCACTCTCTCTAATTACTTCTCGTTACCGTTTCCTGCGATCTCATTCATCAAGTAGTCACATTCACCGTGTTATCAAACAAGACAGACATACATACATACATCACTCCACATAAAGGTTACAAATAAATATGTTTTTTCATGAGAAAAATGTTTAGAAGATGTTGCAAAATACTTAAATGCTTTACAAAGGTTTCTGTCAGTGATTACTGTCCTGGACTATCCTTCTCATCACTTTTTGGCAAAGAAATAAAATGGAAGGAGAGAAAAGGCAGAGACACCTGTCTGTTCCTTGTTTCGGAGTCCTCAGGTCAGCTTCAAAACCTTCCGTTCATACAAAATACAAAATTCTCTTCAGCTTTGATGGAATCATTTAGTTACTTTGCTGCAAGAGTCCCACGCTAGATGTATAGGGGTGTCTCTTGCCCAGTTAGAAGCCTGAACATGGCAGCTGGCATAGTCTTCATGTGAATCTGTCAATAGAGTTACACAGACATTAACAGAATTGTTACTAGTTTAAAATAATCCACAAGGGCCAGTCTTACTCTCCCTGGGGTATAAGTACGTTTATTGTCCTGGTTTCTATAGCTGTGAATGTTACCAACGTTTCTAGTTCAGTTTTCTGGTTCTAACAAGCTGATTTGCTGTCTTTGCTTTCTATTGTTATACCTCACTCTGGTTATAGCCCTTCATAGGGATGTATATAAACTGCAGGATCTTGTTCACTCATTGCTGATTTCTCTAAAAACACTGGAGAGCGATGTCTTATTCCCAAGGTAAGTTGGAGATGTTCAGTGGAAATTAAATGATTAAGCAATATAAAAATTTGAATCTTGTATCTCTCAGCCCTTTGAATATTGATTTATTTCTATGGCATATTATA
Organism: Neopsephotus bourkii; assembly: GCF_033783945.1. Taxonomy (NCBI): domain Eukaryota; kingdom Metazoa; phylum Chordata; class Aves; order Psittaciformes; family Psittacidae; genus Neopsephotus; species Neopsephotus bourkii. The sequence continues at coordinate 6,740,711 of NW_026900826.1, forward strand.
ATGATAAGCCGAGAGACATTTTCGTAGCTGACATGAAGTAGCTAACATTGTTGAATGATTTCTTCCCTTAATTGGTTTAATTCAAAGAGCTCATTGAAGGGTCAGAATCATGCCAGGAACTCTTGAAAATGAGTGGAAAAATTGTAGTGAGTATGTATCTAATTGTTCAAAGAATGTTAACTGTTTGTTATTAGTGCTCAACTCCAATTTACTGAGGTGGTGGTTTTAATACTATGTTAGACACTTTTCAAATGAAACATGCATTCTTTCAACAGTTAATTCCTTGATGATGTATTTGATTGTTTTCTTACCTCTCCCACTGAATTAGACAGTGCTTGTACTATCTTCTCATGAGCAGTAGCAACAACACTTTGTCCATTGATCTCAATAATACGATGTCCTACTCTTACCCCTCCCCTCTCAGCTATTCCACCTCGCATCAAGCTGCAAATCTGCCAAAAGAAAGTAAAGTTTATTAAACTTTAAATAACAGAGCAGTTATTAACATTTAATATATCATAATGACTGCTGACACTCAAAGGACTCCAGAGGATGCTTGTGAAAAGTACTAAGCAATACTTACATGTTTTTAAATGTTGGTTTGGTTGAGTTTTGGTTTGGGTTTTTGGGTGGTGAGGCCTTGGCACACAATGCTGGGGGAAGCTGTGGCTGCCCCATCCCTGGCTGTGTTCAAGGCCAGGTTGGATGGGGCTTGGAGCAACCTACTGTAGTGGAAGTTGTCCCTGCCCGTGGCAGGGGTTGGAACTGGATGAGGTTTAAGGTCTCTTCCAGCCCAAAGCACTCTATGATCCTATGAAATGCGCATATTCTGATTCTTTTTATAGGCTGTGTTCAGCACAGTTTCCTTTGCCTCTGCAGGCTCAAAAAGGGCATTCTGCTCTCCAGAGCCATTGATTTTCTCCATGTTTTACAGTGCTGCTGGCCATAGGGAGCTCAAGAGGAAGAAGGCAAGTCAAGCCACTGTTTCAACTGATGGCTGCAGGTACCAGTAAAGAGCTAGGCACAAGTTCACCTGGCACAGTCCCTGCAGACACTGCTACTGAAAATTATTCTGCTGTTGCAGCATGCATAATGCACAGGCAGAAAGAAAAATCTCAGTCCAGAATGGAGAATTTTGAGTAATGTTTCCTCCTCCATGGCAGCACCTGTGCTGCAACAGGGCCCTGCCTGACAGACTAGACAGCTGTATGGTAGATAGAAATTGTTGGTAAATTACTTCAGATGACTTAAGCTCGTGCAGCTCATAAAGCAGATGTCTGGTTTGAATCTGTGGAACTGAGCAGAGCTTAGCAGTGCTGGGATTCACCTTTTGTATACTAAGGAAAATCTGGTCTTGGAGGAAAAGAAAGGCGTGCTAGAGCATCCAGTGATGGCTGTTTCTGCAGTTACTGTAGGTAGGTAGAATTTTATGCCAAGAATTCTTGCTTGCTGAGATCTGGTAGTTTACTTAGAGCTAAATACAGATACGATAAGATGTGGCTTGTGTCCCTAGTGAATTTGTAATTTGATTCAGAAACACAGTACACGGGGAGATGGCTAAGGTGGAATATATTGAAGCTGAAACTTTTGTCTGTGGTTGACCAGAATCTTTTCTGTATGGTGCTAGCAGTTTCCTTTAAATTCCTCTTCACAAATAACAATGCTATGAAAAAAAAATGAAGTCCCTTCTTACTCAAGTTCAAGTTATCTGATACAACAATATATAGTTTTTTATATATAATAGATATATCTTAATAATTTAAATATATATAGATAAATATTCATTAAATATATAGGAGCAAAAATACAGAGTTTTGTTTATAAGACCTGTATCAACCTTCAGAGAAAAAAAAATCCCCCCAAACCCCAGAACAAACCCAAAAAAACATTAAATCTTTCTCCTGTAGTGAGATTTATCTTCTACCACGCTATCATTAGTGGCTGAGTTTAACCATTGCCGGTTCGTGAAGTGTTTCTGATGGACTTTTATGGATAGAGGCACCATGGGGACCCTTCACAAAATTGACTTTGACTTGAACTTCAGTCACGTATAATATATTGGTTTGCAGCTTGTCAGCTTTAATCATATAGTTGGCAAGATACGCTGTACTACACACATCTCTTTTATAGAAAGCTTCTCAGTTCAACTCCCTGGTAGAGTTTATTCCTTGCTGTTGAAGATTGTTATGCAGCAATTGGAAGCCAGAATGTGCCAAAAGAAACCTTGTGTATTTATTTTTCAGGATATAAAAGAAAACAGAGACAGTACAGCCAGCTGAAATAAAAGCTTTCAGAGCAAATGGAAATGTGACCTCTTCCTCTCATGGTGTGAAGGAAAGGATAATGGCTTGCCTGTCTATCCAGAGCACCTTTCATTGTGTGTGCTTTCAAAGCACTTTTAATACCATCAGTGAAATTCTTTTTTCTAACAGCCTCAGACATAAGAAGTGGTCTCTTCCTTCAAGAATGTGATCTGCTTGCAGGGAAGGGAGTAGGCTTTCTTTTTGTGAGCATTAAACCTCCTTAATGAGATAGAAACAGACACAGAGCCAAAGTTGCTCTCTAGCCTCACTGGACCTGTTAAGCTGGAGACAGTGCAGATGTAAAGAAATACACTGTACTTAAAGCACACATTTACATGGCTCCTGTCTCACTCAAAGAAGCATTAGGGCTTTTGTCTCCAGCCAGTGGGGCAAGTTTAAGCTGAGCAGTGCCACTAAGCATGATTCTATTCAGGCAGAATTGTTTAGCCTGCTGTAGTCATGAACACAGTGACAGCTGCATTATTATGAAATAAAGCATGATGGATCACAATCTTCTTGTAGGCAAAAGCCTGCACTCTATTTATTGTGTAAACTGGAGAAAGAAAAGGAAAAAAGGAAAAAAGGTATAAACCGTACTGGTTCAATCCATTCAACTGTTACAGATTCTGCAGTGTCTTAGACAAGTTGCAATGCCTCAGATGTGAAACTTAAGAAGCTTCACCATCAGTTTGTGTAGGAAAACATTGATAGAGCAGTGCAAGGCAAACTGACTACTCATTCTGTGTAAATGCCATACATGTAACCTATTAAACCAGGTTTAAAACATTTAAAATGTTTAAAATCCTTATCTCACACCCTTTTAATACTCTATTCAAACCTTGTATCTTATTTCCCTGGACAGTTTAACTAAATAGAAACAAAGGCAAGGAGAAAAGAATAAACGGTCCATTCTGTTAAGTTTTACTGTATTTTCAGATAGAGTTGTCCAAAGTGGGGCATGGGGTAAGTATCTGAGATATCTAGATAGAATGGGATAGATGACTGAGAAATGGTGCATTAATTAGCAGTAAAAATACAACTGGTAATCCATACGTTTGTCATAATCTAAGGAACAAGATGATGATGTGATATGAGAGGACCACTTCTATTTAAATATCCTAATTTTCAAAGTGTAACATAATGATTTTCAGAGAGTGGCTGACAGATCACCCTATGTTTACCTCCCCATCACAAAACATTCATATTTGTTTCATATGTCTCAGTATGCACAGTATTTCTTTTGTTCTTACTGTTTTACAGTTCAAATTTTAGATACATCAGTAGCTTTCAAGACCCAGGAAGAATATTTGGGTCATAAGTGCAAGAGGAATTTTTCAAGATTAACACTCTGATTTATGCTGCTAAAACTTCCAAAGCTGGCACTACTAGCGCTCCGTGAAGCACACTGCAGGCTTTACATTAATTAAACTGTACAGAATACACATAGGAAACAGTTACCTGCAGCGGCCCAGGCTTTGCATCTTCCTCATACCCTATGCAGGAAAAACCCAGTTCAGGCAGTATTTCTGTATGTCCAGATTGTTTATGGGCTATTCACTAATGTACAGCTGTACACACTGCACAGATGAGAGGAGGTGGGGAAAGGGACCACTGCAAAACTGCTGTCAGGACAGCACAGAAACAAGTACCAGCTGCATGCATATTGAGGTGAGGTCATAGTAGTAACAGACAGTTAATTACACCTCTTCTGGCAAGCCATTTATTTCTTCACTGTGCTAATGCTGAGCTGACAAATAAAGATACTCTTTCTAAATCCTGCCATAATTTGGAACAATTGCTGTCAATTACAAAACTACTTTTGAAAAGTTTGCTGTCAAAATACCAGGGAGATGTACCTGCAGAGTCATATTTTCAAATGTTTACTGAGGTAAGAGGGAGTTAGTCTGAGGAAGGACTCGGAGGCCCAGAAGCTTGTCTGTAGCAGTTTAACAAAAGATGTTAATCTCTCCATATTCATTGGCATTTGTTTTCAAACAGAGACTCTTCATAAATTAAATGTCTTGAAAAGCTTTCTTTTTGGTTACCCGAGAACGATTTTTATGCTGAATTTGGTAAAGTTTATATTGGATGTTATCTAAACATTACTCATTTACTGGAATGGATTATGACCATCCAGTGTTGTGATTGTGATCAATGACCAGTAGATGGAGTGAGCATGCTATGCCAAGAAAACAGCCACAGTGCAGATTCCACTAAACTAAGGCTCCAGCTATGTAGGAGATCATTAGCTGGGACAATGCTGTCACTACCTCTGTGACATGGGTGAGGACACGATATGCTTCTGATACTCCTCAGTGTGATTATTTTCCCCTGCCCTAACCCAACACCACCGATGCTGAGACAGGCCTCCTAAAAGACTCGATAGACACACTGTAGTATTGCTCATTGGTCCTTATTTTTGTCTTTCAGTCATAGCACTGTCCGAGCATACTAGATGGAAAAAAAGGATAGCCATTAAGAAATAATGCCTCATCAGTGTTACATGCTGTTCTCGGCACCCTCTGTGAGATCTCATAAAACCAGATCCCATCCCTTTCATTCTTTTTAAGCCAAGACTTGGATTTCCTAACACAGAGTAAGCTACCAGCAATAACCATACCCACTTGACATGCACATGCCCATAGGTGAAAGGGGATTAAGCACAGACAGAGGAGGACAGAAATATGCCACACACCTGATGTTTCTGTATTTTTTTTATGGAACTCTCTCAAGTGTCAGAGCATTAATCCCAAACATGACAAATACTTTAAACTTCTGCTTCTAAAGGATGTCATCCTGGGGTAGGTATCATTCAGAGTGCTTCCAGATGGACTTGTAGCAGTGTTCTTTATACCAGTATCTGCCATGACCATACCATGATATGTGATCTTAGGTAGGAACACTTCAAACTTAGGTACAGGAATAACTTAAAGATGGGTAGCAGAGATAAAAATCTGCTCATGAGCCTTCTGTTTGCTAAAGCATGGTAAGACCCATAAACTATATCCTATAGAGTTACCTGCTACTCTTCCAAGGGTGGCAACAGAAATCTGGCAACTTCTGTTGATGAGTTTCACAGAACAGGGGATCAGAGCCCACAGTCCTTTGTGATGTGGTTTTCTGTGTGAGCAGTCTGATTATTTTTTTTCCTAGACTGAAGGAAGAGGAAATGGTGATGGTCCTGCACTACAGGCACTTCCTAATGCTAGTATCAGCCCCAAAAAGGCCAGGTGGCTACCTGAGCTAGTTGTATTGGGAGTTTGCTTTGCAAAGGTACGGGAGAATGGTATGGGAAGGAAGAACCACGAGAGGGGGACCCTGAGCTGCTCTGGGTAAGTGTTACCTACCGCGTTCATTCTCTGTTGCTGCTGTTACTGTAGGGAAACTGCAGCATGCAGAGGAGAGATACCTGGGCCACAACCTATACCATTACTTGTAATGAGAGGTGTTTAGTTTTAAGAGGAGGACGTTACAGTTACATTCCCATGCTCACTGCCATATAATACAAATAAATTATGCACTCCAGAAGAAAAAATAGAAGTTTTAGTGAGTATGTGCTGAAAGTTAAGAGAAACAGGATCAGAGCTAAGATCAGAATGCTGTAATTATGAAAGCCTGTTTCAGCATAACTCTTCCCCCTCCAACTCTGGCACAGTAATGATAGTTACACATGTATTAGGTGACCCAGATACTACATCAAACAATTGGAACTAGAAATACTGTGGCTGTATTATGTGGGAAAGTCTCTCAAGAATGGCAGTAACTGTTCTCCAGGTGTTGTCCATTTGCATTATATTACTCAGAGATGTGATTATAAAGTTTTGATAAACTAAGGGATCACAGTAGAAAAAGGGTCATGTGCAAAGATTTTTCAGTATTTCAGTGTGTTTCTTTAAAGAAAAAAACAAAAACCAAACCCAAACCAGTTACCAAACACAGAAACTTACAATTCCATTCTGTACACTGAAGCCCAGCTGGTATTTTAAGTCTGGACGTTTTATAAGGACAGTTGTAACAGGAGGGCAGCTGACAATGTTCAGTTTGACTTGTGTCTGATTCTTGAGACCCTGTAAGATATTCCAAAGTTAATATTTCTACAATGGATCTTAATTTGATCTTTCATTAGTGGTTTCCTAATTGCAAGAGCGTAAACCATGTGATCTAACAAAGAACACCTGGTGTAAATAGAAATCCGTTGTTAACTTATCTTGCAAGCTGTTTGGCCCAACAAAACATATCAAAACTTTGCCTTCAGTTACTATAGAAGCTTCAAGAAGGTTTTCAAGAGAGACCAAAACTGACTACATCTTGCCTTTTACCACTGCCTGGCTAATTAATCTCCTGCTGCTGCTCTTGGTAAACCTGCAAACATTAGATGTAGTCTCAGAGATTCCATTATGTCTGGGGAATCCTCATATATTCATTTGATCTGTCTTGTAGTCTACCAGTCCCATCCATTTCCTCTACATGGCGCTCAAAGAAGAATAGTAGATTTTAATCCTGATTTGAATTTGGAAGCTGTGGGAAATCCTGAAACTCTGAGGATAGCTAAATAACTTCATTTAGGCAAGTTTTTCAGACCTGGACCCATTTGTTGATAGTTCAGTAACAAAGCTGCTGTCCAATTTTCCAGTCCTAGATTTCTGTACATTATCACCCCTGAATCTCTGTTTCCAAATCTACTTTTTGCTAATGACAAGACTACTTTTTGGGGTGGGTTTTTTTTCAGTGATATGAAAAATATATCTGCTGGAGATCTTCAGGATCTCCAAAATCAAATTCCAGGATCTGACAGAATATTACATCTCCAGTGGCTTAAAATCTAGAGCATATAGTTGTAAGTTTGGGGTACCTTTATGATCCCTTGGCATGTTGCAAGAGGTAGACCAACTAAACTGGTCCCATTAATGGACATAATTTGGTCTCCAATGCTTAGTTTTCCTGAACGGGCTGCAGGGCCTCCATTCATCATGTTAGCCAGGATAACGGTGGGTAGAATGGATCCCCATCCAGATTCCACAATCACTACCCCAAGAATTTCTCCCTTCTGCTTTTCTAGCTGGAGCTGCAATTAAAAAGAAACAAAACGAAAAACACACATTTTTTGCTTGGCTTCGTCTAAATTTGAGCACTAGCATCTCAGTTGTTCCTGAACAACACCAACAAATGACAATTCTATTCTTTGCCATTAGGTAGTAGGATGACTTCAAAAATACTGTTAAAACTGTGTAATACATACCTGTTTCTTTCCAGGGATATCACCCACTTGTTTGTTGAAGGTCATGTAAATCTTACAGTAAGCGAGAAACTAACACAGTGGTGAACTCTATAGAAGTGGTGGAACTGAATAATGAATGAGTAAATGAATGCCAAGGAAGTTTTATCCACCCTGGAACCTGTCAGCCTGTAACATTTTGTGCCTAAGGCATTGCCTGGAAGTTCAGCTCCACTTTTGCCATCAGCTCAGGTTGTCTCTTGATTTCAGAGTTTGTCTGTCCTTATTTTTAGGCAACGATCTCTTACTATTGTTGTTGTTACTACTATTATTATTATTATTGAATATACCTGTGCATAATAACCTTCTTAATACCTTTGAAATGTGATATATTTGTATTTTTTCTGTTCCAATGCTAAGTTAAACCAAGACTTGATGTACTGAATTTTCACTTGTTTGCTACAAGAGAAGTATTTTGTCATGCTTATATGCACACAGAATCATAGAATGGTTTGGGCTGGAAAGGACCATACCATCTAGTTCCAACCCCCCTGCCATGGGCAGGAACACCTCCCACTAGACCAGGAGAAAAAGTGTGGCCATTTATGGCCAAAATTAATTTATGTCACATAAAATTGATCATTCACCTTGGATTAGATCCTTTAGTCCAGTGGGTTGGCACACAATGACCATATGATCACTCTATTGATATCTAGTGACTGCAGACATATAAAATCATAACCTTTCTATCTGCAGGTATAGGTGGAAAATGCTCTCTTCACAAGAACATGTGTGCTGTACAAAAGAACCTGCAATGGCAGAAGAAGGGAGTGTAAGTAGGAAAGTTGTGACTGAAGGCTTAAACAATCTGCAATTCATCTCCAAGCAAGATACACTTGGAACTCAGCACAGAAACTCTGGCCTTTGGAACATGGGCCCAACCCCTATCACACTGCAGCAATACAAACCAAAGCAGAATCTGGGTGCAACTGCACTCACCACATTCTGGTTTGGAAAGCCCAGACAGTGGCTTTTGTATGAAATGCAAATTGTTAAATATATTGCTGTTGTAGAGAAAGAATCCATTACTTGCAAAATCAAATGTATATAGTTACAACTGTGTAATATGGGCTACTTAAAGGAAATCCTTGCCCTGCAATGCATTACGAATTTGAAACTCTATTTCATGTGGCAGTTTTTCTGGTATTCTAGTAGGGGAGGAGAAATTGGTCTGTGCAGTGCCACAGCATCCTGGACTGTTGGTCGTTTTATCTATTAAGTATGAAATCGCTTACAATGTGCATCAAAATGTATTGTTATCTCTCTAGCACTATATTGGTGAAATGTAAAAACACTTTACACTGTGTACTATGAGTAGCACAGAGCTTATCTATGAGATGTAAATATACTTTATTACTGGTTTGATGAATGGAAGCAGAAAAACCCTGAAAATGGAAAGAAGAAATTATAAAACTTATAAAGATTATTTTAGTAGCACAGAATCGAAGAAGCAATGCATCTTGAGATGTAGACATCCTTAAAATGCAAACAGTATTTCCATGAGAACTACATTCCTCTGAAAAAAAAAAAAAGATCAATCTGAAATGAAATTGCAAAACTAGTTTACCTCTTTGCAGTTTTCTGAATTGGAAAAGTGTATGAGGTCATCATTGTACATCTCTTGGGTATTGATGATGTCGCTGTACTCTTTCTGACTGAGATCCTCTGGGTTAATTCCGTTGGCTCTTAAAAACTCTTGATAAGCAACACTGAAAGCCTGACCGATTGACTGAGCTATCAGCTGTGCCTGGAATGTAGAACAAAATATCTTGGAGAAAGGACTGATAAAGAGTTTACCACTGAAACCATAAGAAATAACAGATATATTGGATTTTAAGACAAAGTCAAAATAAAGGATCCTGCAAAGTTGCTATGGTAGTATGGATATAAAGTCACTTTAAGGTCAGTTGTATAGAAACACTCCATTGCATCCAAAATAAAATTGCAGGCTTCATTTGCAAACCCTGCTGATCTGCCTTCACCACGATGTTGCAGCAGCAAGCAGCCATATGCTGTTTATGTACCCATTCCAATAAACAATTGAGAGCACTGGCTTTGTACCAATAGGGAATATAGCTTACAGAAAAGACTGACATAAATCCTGAATTCTGAAAGAATGATGAGAGAATGGATGCTCTGCTTGCACATGCCTCCACAGACATGTATACACTGATGATTTTGGTGGTCATGTCACCTGCTGCTTCGGACTGTAACCAAATAACTCAATTATTTTTTTTAATTGGTATGACAGTAATGATACTAAAAGCTGTTCATATGTAATGGTGGTCAGAAATGTTTAGTACTGCTTAACTGCAGCTGTATCTCAACTGAGAAAGGTATGAATATGGACAAAAAAACTGTCTAAGGTTTCCACAGATTACCTGAAGCTTCAATTAGAAAAGATTACCAACAACAAAAATTAATTTAAGAAATTAGATGCCATTTCAGAGATTCTCTAAATGATGTATGTTGTTTAACTAAGTTTAATTGCATTTACTTACATCCTCTGATTCAAAGACATGGCATATCATTTTGTACTGCTTCTTTCCTTCTTGAGCACCAGGTGTTGTTTCAATACAGTCTTGAGAAGCTGATCTTGGCATGCGACGTCGTGCCATTAAAACCACAATGTTACCAATATCTGCAATATATGAGATAGTGCGCAGCGCGTGGTCCATCATTGTTTCCTACATAAAGCAAATAGAATAAAATCATTCTTCACACATGCCTGCTGTTATTCTACAGATGCCGTATCTTCCCTCTCCTTGATGGCCCATTGCTTGAGAATAACAAAAGCTCTTCAAGAAACTGGCTTTGACAGAAGTGTTGTCTGAGCAAATACAACATGGTTCCTACTGTAAAGCAAAATTAAGATCTATAGTAATGTTTTATAACCACTTTCATGCTGTTGGAAAATTATGTTTCCCTTTTGTATTGGTTTAGCTGAATGAAACATGCATTTCATAATGACAGAACAAGTTTTAGAGAAGTCATAAATATATGAGATGTTACAGTTTCCCCATTTTCTTGAATCACATCCTATAACAGCTGTAATATCTAAGGCAACATTTTTCAATTCTTACTTTCCTTGCAAACAGCTATGAAGGACAGTATTTCACCTTCTCTGTAGGTGAAATTATTAATACTTTTTTTCTGGCTACTTACATACCTTAGATCAGTTTGATTCAAATAGGATTGACTGTGAACCCATATGCTAGACCAGTTCTCTCCAGCATCATTAGGTTGCATTGGGTTGTGCTGGGAGAACCCAACTCAGAAGAGCCATTGCCTATGAGAATGAATTCAAGTGGAAACGTGTCTGAGCTTCATCCTAGTGAGTATTTCTTATTAAGAATACAATAAGTGTACTAAATATAAAAAGCTCATCACAAATCCTTGAGCTCTGCACCCTTTTAATTACTTTAGCCTTTTAAACTCTTATTTTACTTTCTGCTATTAGCAGGGAAATCCCAACCTACTGCTTCCAAATGTGTTTCTCACAGGAACATATGGTTATTCAGTGGCTTTGATTAAGTATCAAGTTACCTTGGAGAAATGAAAAGTGGGTGCATATTTGTAGCCAGAGAAGGAAATGTTGTCACTAAACTGGTTTTATTTCAGGTATTACTATTTTATCTTTTGTGTCCAATATGCAATTCATACCTTCAATATTAATTATTTCTTACATGAAAGAGCAAAGAGAGGTCCCAGTAGGAAGAACCTTCAAGGACGCTAGGGATGAACCTGCAGTAAGTTTTATTATTTCTGTACTCAGCATTAAGTATGAATTACTTAACAGCAGCCACCAGTCTCATTTTCATTAGAAGGCTGCTATATGTAAAAGAATGGTACTTTAATAAACTATATATGACATCACTACAGTGATAATTTAAAGGATTTTGATGCAGTTAAGACTGCAAAGATAGAATTCTATATGTTTACACCAGTGTTTTAGACAATTATTTGTACCTTCATACAGGCTTTACTCAAGATCTTGTGTAAGCAACCTGATTTCTCCTTTAAAAATAAATAAAAGCCACAACTTCTCTAAGTTTTATTGATCAAACTGGCTGAGGATGTCCCCTGTTTCTCACCCTCTTCTCCACCTAAAACCAGCCACCAAATTCTTCCTGAATTAGAATTAAAAAATACTTACTGAATCGATTTGTTCCACCTTACTTTGTGATCTCTATTAGTTCCAAGTCAGTAATTTGCATTCTGGTGTCTAAAATCTCTTTGGTTTTGGCCAAGACTGAGGTTGTGTCTGCTGCTTATGTCTGTTTGGATATGTACGTGGATATTTCTAATATGAAGAAAGAAGAATTGACTGCAGGTTTGTTGTTTGTTTTGTTTTTCTTTTTAACTAAGAAAGCTTTTTTTTTTTTTTCTTTTGTTTGTGGCTCTTGATGTGCACCAGAATATCCCATCGGGCAGCATGAGATAGTTGTCATCTAAATCATAATAGACAACTGAGATACCCTCCTTGCTGTGTCTGTAGTGGCAGGGTTTCCCTTGATACCCAATACTCCAAAAAAAGATATAATGCAGTATGAGGCAATACACAATTTTCATAAATTCTATAAGCAGCAGCATCCTTTCTATAAGCAGCTAGGTATTAGTTTGCCATTAGTTGAACAAATCTCTAAGGCCTAAGAGAGAAAGATTTTCTCAAGTCAACAAAAGTAATTATTTTAACAATTTCAATACAATCTAACTTGACAGAGAGAGAAAAATAGAAATACTTATTGTTTCTTAGAACCACATGCCTTACTGAAGAGAATCACTACCCATAAAACTGTTGTAATGATTCTTCTCAGGGTGTAAGTGAAATTTTCTAACTTTATCCCTAATCTGTGAAAAGTGATGTCGGTTAAGAGATGGTTTGAGGGGTGTCTCTGAGGGCTGCAGGGGCTCAGGGTTAGAGCAGTTCTCTCAGAATGGAAAAATGTTTTATAATGGATATCTCAGCAGGATCTCAGCGGCTCTGCAGTGATAACTGGTTTTCAGCAGCCTGCACTAAGTGTTCTGTAAGAGTGTAATCGGACAGGCAATGTACACAAGAGTGAATGGACTGGGAAAATGAATGCATTTAGTCTCACCTGCCAAGAAAGCTTTTCTGTTCTTACCATCTCACAGAAGTTACACAGTTTGTTGGGATATTTTGGTGGGGTTTTGGTTGTTGGTTTTGTGTTGGGTTTTTTTATTATTATTGCTTTGTTTGTGTTTTTTATTGTTTGGTTTTGTTTGTTGTTGTGGTTTGGTTTTCTTAATTACAGTTAGGATTAGGAATGAGACACATAATATATAGTGACTGTAAACATGTCCTTACCTTTGACATACTTGTGACTGTTTCCCTTCTTGCTCCATATTCCATTCCACTCTATTTTCCATTACCATTTATCTCATTTTCACTCTCCCTGCTACTTTGTTACTTTCCCATGAATCCCTCCATCTTTGCTTCTCTATCCTTTACCACATCCCTTCTCTAGTCCCATCCATTCTATCCTTGCTATCTTTATATTTGTCCTTAGAAATTCCACCTCTTTTAGCCTTTCTCAAAACCTCTGTCCTGTCGAAACCGTCTTCTCCTGTCCAAATTTCCCTTTCTCAGTATCTACCTTCATTTCTAAGAACCCTGTTTGTTGTCCCTCCTGAATCCCAAAGAACACCTGACGGAGGAAAACCTAAGCACTTTTCCAAGCTTTCAAGTGATGTAGTCCTGTGGGAATGTGAATTACACAACATAAAGAGTCAGCCGGTTTTATGGAACCAGAGGCTGCACATGCACTTTTGTGACTTCTGTATCTGTCTTTTTCTCTGCTAGTTTCAGTAACTAAATGCATAAGGAATTTAAAAGTGGCAGGAGTGCCATTTCCTACTGTTGCTGAGGGCAACAGAATCACCAGCTCTGGCCATGTTAAGATGTAGCAACACACCTTACTGGTGCTACTCAGCTTTTCGAGCCCTGCTGCATGCTATTTTATAATATTGAATTGTACATTTTAAATCAGCTGCTATCTTCTTCTGTGAGCTATACAACACTACAGATGGATTCAAACATGGATGGCACACTGCAGAAATACATTTTATGTAATGGATAAAGCCATGAAAGAACAGATTGTCTCTCTCAGCTGCCACAGCAGCTGAAATAGACCTATGGTAATTACACCAGTCAGGAAACTTCACGCCACAGCAGCTGAAATAGACCTATGGTAATTACACCAGTCAGGAAACTTCACTAGCACTGAAAAATATTAGCAAGCCAAACATGCAAAAGGATGCCAGCAGCAATGCTAGAAGACATGGGAATAAGTCCTACAGCTCTCTGAAACACACTGTAAAAATAAAGCAAGCAAAAAAACCCCCAGAAAACAAAAAACAAACAAAACAGGGCAAACACCAGAGAGCTTGTTTTATAATAATTTCCACTATTGCTATTGTCATCTAGTGGAACAGCTGATACTAGACACCATTCCTCATGGCGCACAGTTATTTTATAGCACTAGAAATCTAGGGGAATCAGGAGAATAAGATAACAGTTACTTTGATAAAGTGTTTATGGTCTGTCTCAAAGGACTTTCTTTATTTATGTTTAAAAGGGTTGGTGTCTAATTGAAATGCTGAACTATCTAAAGAAGGTAAAGAGTGACTTCCACTAAAACTAATCCTTACCCAACATAGAGAACTTATTTACTGCCATACATTCCAACTATAAACTGCTCATTTATCAATAACTGTAGTCATTGTTACGCTGATAATTATTAGTATTTTATTTTCTACTAATGCAAAAAGTAGTCATAAGCTTTGATAATATACTCTTTGGGTGATCACGTCTACCAAGAGATCAAAAAAAGGCTGAACCATAGTGGTATTGGTTATCATAGATGATTTATGGATAGCAGACTGTAAACACTGCTGCCATTTTAAATGGAATATTCTACTTCTCTGGCTCCATCTCTTGGGAGTTCTAGTGGCATGTTAAGGACATCTGCTTATGTTAAAAGAAAAACCATCAATTTCCTGAAGATGCTGTTGTTGCCCTCATATTGGAAGACAGTAATGCTCTCAAATTTCAGGGAGAAGTAGCTCCCTCATGCTTTGCACTGTTAGAAAAACAAACTATATGCTAATTGAGAAAAAAAATTCTAGATACAGAGTGCTACATTTATCTTTATTGAAGTATCTCCTATAGTTACAGCTCGTTTCTTCAGTTAGTCATGATATTTCTGAAGTCTGCTCATATACACCAAGATATTAGTTCAATACCATTTTCTCTTTCCATCTTCCAAGTTGTATGTTAAAGTATTGAACAGTACTACATCGAGAAACATGCTTGTGACTCCTTGTCTGCTCTTTATCTCTTTATATATTGTCATCTATATGGCAATATATCAGAAATAAGTATACTCTTGGGAATATTTTAGCCTGCTTGTAGCTCTTGTATCTATATCATATAATCTAGAAAATATTGTGTGATAAAAGCCTTATGTAAGTCATCAGGTGATGTGTGCTACGTCTGTGCCATGAGCATTCCCCATCAGAAGAAAACACTTGATTTGACATGATTTACGTTTGACAGATCTGTACTGACTCTTGCTCATCTCCACTCACAAACTGCCTACAAAGGGTCTGTCTGTTTTGGTAGCTTTCTGACAGTTGAACTTATCTATAATCCTTGGTATGTCCTCCTACTAAATAAAAAAGAATATTACCTTCATCAGTTCTAGAAGAGTATCATTGAAAGAAAGCATAAGGTCACTCCATTTTCCCGGATACTACAAGGTAAGATACATTTCTGATCTTAACTAAGCACTTTCTAAATGGTTTGGTCTTTAATGTAACTTCAGGTCTCACCATTTCTCGGCTGCTGTTAGCCGCATACAACAGTCTTTAAGTGAAAATTAAAGCAAAAATATCACTGAAATTGCCCTTGTCAAAGGGAATTCTCTTAAGAATGAACATTTAAAGACTTTCTGTAAGTATAATAAATATCTAAGAGATCTTATGAGATTATTATCCTAATGAGATCCATGTATAAATTATATGTATTTAATTGTAAATTCCTTTAAAAAACATCGTATGAAGAGTGCCTCTTCTTGAATATATATATATATGTATTCCTAGATGATGAGGCTGATTGTTACTGTGGTCTCCAGACTCTTCTGTAATATGAATAATTAATAACTTACCTTAGGCAAAGAGGATGGTAGCTCAGATGTGATTTATGGAAAAAATGGAGGTTAAATGTTAAAAGTAGCTTATTCAAGGCAGCAAATTACTTCCCTGTTAGATTGTAAATTTGAGTATTGAAACTGCAGCACACATGCACTCTTAAAAGACTTCTGAATCTTTTCCTAAATTGAATTATAGATTTCAGCAACATGCAGACATTTTCCAGTACATTAAATAAGCAAAACTAGTGTCAGTATTACTGTTTTGGCAAATGGCAAGTGTTACAACAATAGCAGGTCTAACATGGCTATGTTCTTGCAACAGTGAATTTATCCAAATTTAGTAAATTTCCACATTAATAGTATAAGAGCACAGTGTAGCCCAACATTATTCTTGAAGAGTTAATCATAACTTACCTGTGTGTCTGCATTTAAAACTTTGATTCTCTGTGTGGAGATGAACAGATCCACTTCAGTCAAGGCCTGAGAATCTCCCTCTGAAGTCTGAAACACAGATGCTTTGTTACAAGGGAAATTTTAATTTCCCCTTCAGAATGATGAATTCACTGGTCACTTCAAGCATAACATGATGTGGGACAAGCACACTGTTAAACTGCTACAGACGGCTATTCAAAGGTGTTTCTAAATACATGCAAATAATGCATGTAACAAGTGAAGCATACTAATTTTGTGGAGCATGTGGGACTGACAGCTCAAGTACTAATATTTCTATTTATAGCCAGAACAGGAGGAAGAGCATGGCTGTTTCTTCCCCACTGTCTCATTGATGCACTTCACTACTTGAAGTGCTGGAATTTAGATAGTAGAACTGAGAAAGTGACTTAGTCCCCATCAGCTGCTTAGCCCTGGCCATCTTCCATGAGCTCACCAAAAGCAGTGCTGGCTGGTGCTCAGTACTGTGGTGGGGTTTAGGGCTTTATAGATGTTAGGGTTTTTTTTTCCTAGAAAGGAAAGAGCTGAGTGCTGAACTAGTATTTCTCTCAAATCACAGAAAGCCATCAGCTGGACTTTCAGACCTCAGCTTCTGAGCACTGCTTACTAGGGAAACAGTTCCATATCCCATCAGAAAACACAGTCAGAGTAAGCAGGGTTACAGTGTAATGCCACACCCTTTCCTAAGTGTGAGTCGTGGCTCTGCTTATGTGAGAAAACAGAAGAAAGTGGCAAAGCAGCTGCTACCTCACACTGAAGCATCATCCAAGCGCTTACCTAATATTCTTGAGTTCCAGTAGGAACCTATTTATTCCTCTAGGCTATATGTCCCCAGCATGCTACTGCAACTGGTATTTGGCAGCAGCTGTGCTAACACTTTCAGAATGAAATGACCACAGACTGTATGTATCACCTGTGCTAAAGGCAGGCACCAATTTCCAGGTCAGAGACTGGTTCTTTGGTGAGACTATGCAAGGAAGAATGATGCATTTGCTGCTCTTTTCTGTAGTTATAAAGGCTTAGCTGTGTCTGTAATTCATTCAGATTAATTTAATCTGAATTAAGTCTCATCCAGCAAAATACAAAACAAGCACATACTTCAGAGATTACTTGGATTGATTTAATCTAAGACCATCACAAGATTCATTTTAGTGATAATTTTGTCACCTGTATTTAGTTAACTGAAGTATAGTTTTTAGAGGAGTAAAATGTCTTCTGTGTAAATTCTTTCAGCCACTACCTGGTAAATTTGTTTTTAAATATCAATAATAATTTAATAAATATATAGTAATTCACAGGCACAAGAAATGCAGCTTACTGCTTGGGTTAGTAAAATAAAAATAAGCAATACATTAAGAAATATCTCCCAGATAACACTGGCTATCTATTTGGACTAAACAAATCACAGGTGTTCAACAGAAGAAGAGCAGCAGAAAGGCACTCCAGCAAATGAACAATGAAGAAAATGAGTTCATTTTATTCCATCCACTGTTCTACTACTTAATGAAGAAGAAACCAAAATGAGGGTCCTTTATGAGGACCCACAGTGACACAGCACTCAAGTGAGAAGGCACAGAACACGTACAACAAAAATGTAAGCAAATATTAGCATTCAAGAAAAACAGTTTACACACCGCTTTTTTCTTGATTTTAGCCGCCTTTTGCATCCTCTGAGGAGCAGCATAAGAAAAAAAAAAAGAATGCAGACAGATGTACACACAGAGAAAGAGAATAGACAGTGTGGGAAGTCGGGGAGACTCTGACTGTGAATCCAGACTTAAAACTTTGGGGGTAGTGGGAGAAGAATGCAAGAGAAAAAGCTTTGTTTATACCTCATGCAGTTGTCAAGCATAACTGGGTCTAATGACATTACGCATGTTGTCAATTGATTACAAAAGATTTGGTATCAAAGAGTGTTATCTGTTAACAGCTGCCTGTAACATTTATCCTGCTAAATGTACAGCAGTCTAAAATGACAGTACATGCACTATTTTAAACTTAAGGTGTTCCATTTATATCAATCACGTCTACACGTAATTGACGAACAAAACAAAGTAGCCAAGTATCTCTGACAGAATAGGACTGCTATTAGTTAATACACGAAACAGTTTTTAGGGAGTTAACTGCAATCAACATTTACTGCTTTAGTATCGCATTAGGCTAAATAGAAATTCTAAGGTGTATAAAGTTGAATGAACTGGACCTTTCTTGCCTTCTGTTTGTTTCTAAATGCCAAATCAAACATCAGTCTCTGGCTAAGTAAATGGTTTTCCCAATCTGGCTTCCTTCAAAAACATGTGCTGACAAAGCATGTAATTTTTCTATTTGCATTTAAATCTACCTCTTTCTAACCACGTGTGTATTCAGTCCTCTACATAAGAACATGGAGCTGTTGGAGCAAGTCTAGAGGAGGTCCATGAGGATGATAAGAGGCTGGAGCACCTCCCTATGAAGACAGGCTAAGAAAGTTCTGTCTGGAGAAGAGAAGACCTGTTAGCATCTTCAATTATCTGAAGGGAGCCTATAAGGATGCTGGGGAGGGACTCTTCATTAGGAACTGTAGTTACAGGACAAGGGGTAACAGATTAAACTAAACCAGGAGAAGTTCAAGTTGGATATAAGGAAGAAGTTCTTTACTGGAAGGGTGGTGAGGCACTGGAACAGGTTACCCAAAGAAGTGGTAAATGATCCACCCCTGGCAGTGTTCAAGGTCAGATTGGACAGAGCCTTGGGCAGCACAGTCTACTGTGGGACGGGGATTGGAACTAGATTATCCAAAGGTCCTTTCCAACCCAAACCATTCTATGTTTATGATTCTGTGAGGAATCCCCCCAGAATTGTAAAAAAAAAATCTCTTACTTGGATTATTAACCAGAAAAGGCATTTTTTAAACAGCTGTATGATACAGTCTATGCTAAATTATTTACACAGAAATTAGTCACTATAAATAACACCAAATCCAAACACAATATTAATGAATCTTCTTGTCCTAAAAAAGTAATAATTCAATATACTGAGAGTAATCTTCACAATCCGTAGTAAAACCACAGTCAAACAAATATCCTGTGCTTTGCCATTGGAGTATTTCCTAACTGTGATCTGCAATTTGTCTTGAATTCTTACAGCTTCCAAACAATTTTGAATGGACTATGGAATAATTTCTATTTTGTTCCTCAGAAATACTGTATGTATTTTCGTAATAAGCACTGAGCACTGGAAAGTATTTACTGTACTATATCCATACCCATGTAAGTGCATTCAGGAATAGACTTGAAGCTTCAGATCCCGTACTGGTTAGAGATCAACTGCCAAAGACCAGAGAGTATTCTACAAACCACAGAAATACCCTACCTTAACACGGCTCACTGCCTCTTGAGCCTGCATCATTCTTATGTTTTTAGAAGGGTTGCGCTCAGAGAGCAGCTGTGTAGAGCCCAGGTAATTGGCTGCAAAGATGATTCCATCAATGAGGTCTTCAGGTTCACAAGGTCCTGGAACTGACAGGAGACACTTACAGTTACTGCCTTGCAAAAGACAGTAGAGAGATAAGGAATTGAATAAAGGACACTGAGGCTTGAACAACCTTTTAAATACCTTTTCTAATATGAAACAGGTGAAGGAATCCAGTATAAAATAAACAATATTTTTCCCTATAATTATTAAAAAAAAACCCCAAACTTACTATCTGAACACACAGTATTTAAATCCTTGCACAATGGTTTGACTGTGGAATTCTAGAGGGAGATCACTGGAAATTTTTTCCTTTGCTGCACCAATAAACACATTGAAATAATTCGCAAGTTTCAGAAATGCTTTTATGGTAACTTTTACTATTTCTAGGTATGACTTAGCATGAACCAAACACATTTGTGTTTCCATGTTTTTTGAGATATTTGTGGAAGTACACAGTCTCCAAATATTGTCTCTGGTAAAAATACTGATGACCAATGGGCACAAAGGTGTACTTTGCTTCAGCAAATGTCTGCCATGAAACTTCACAGTTAAGATAGTTCAGGAAACAAGAACAGTAGGAATCTTTATGCAGTTTAGGCATGTGTAAAGCCTGAATTGAGAGACTGATAGAAAAATATAAGTCCTAGGCTGATGCAGATTGTATAAAGTGAGAGCTGGAGAAACGGCTTCAGTTCAGAAGTTCAATAAAATATTCACAGTCTAAGCAGTGGCATCTGCACAAGAGATCATAGAGCCTTTTCCTCTGAAAGCAGGAGAGTCACAGAATGCACTTACAGAAAAGGAGGACATGGAAAGAGTATGAAAAATTTCATTTATCATGAAAGGAGAGGGAAACAGTGGAACTTAAAAACAACTTGATATTTTTCAGATTTTAGCCTTTGTTCAGCAAAATGCCTTTGCACACACTTAGTATTAACTACATAGTGACTTCGATGAGACAGGCAAAACTGCAACTGTTGGTACAAATTCCAGTAGAGTCATTACTACATCAAGCAAAGACCAAAATTCCAAGAGTCTGCAGGATCTAGTAACAAGAAAAGTTCTGCTAGTTCTTTAAAACATACCAGTCCCTTAACATACTACTTTTCCATCTGGCTGAACTCAGGAAAGCTTGTTTTCTATTCAATTACTTTCAGAACTGTCAAATTTGACCCACTTCTGGTTATATCGGTGCTTTGTACATCTTTGAGCAAGACTTTTTTCTTTTTGATTTGTAAGTCATTGATAGGCTACGTCAAAGGCACTTTCAAAGACGTGTTCAGATCTACGAAATGGTAATCACCACCATATCTTAGGAGTCTGTGAAATTAATGAGTGTTAGGAAGCAGCAAATTCTCATGTCTTGGCTGTTTGGTGACAGCAATGGTGTTTTTAACTAATTTGTCTGGAAAACTTCTTGAACATGGAAGCAACCTATGTTTTAAGCAATTTTATAATACTAATTTTATTTATTTAGATTCTTTAAAGTTTGGGGTTTTTTGATTTGGTATAGTTTCATCTCTTCATAGCATTAGAAAGTGATTTTTTGCAGAATCATTATGCTAGCAACAAAATCTGCAGCATCGTGTATGAAAAAATTGTGTGTATAAAATGCTTATAGCAACAGCTATACAGAAAAAAAAAGGCATTTCTAACATACATTTTCCCATCACGAAGGCAATGTAAGCAATGGTCAGTAAAATAAGACATCTGTTGGAAGGATGGAATGGTATTGAAAATTGCCAGGGTCAAATTGGGTTACCTGAGTGTTTTCTTCCCTTACCTCTGACTGCTTTAAATAATATAAAAATGCAGACTTGGCTGAGGTCCCAGCTCATCAGAGCACTTAAGGATGCCCTTGACTGTAAGCATGTGTAAGGCTTAGTAATGAGGAAGGGAAGAAGAAAGAAATAGATTTGAAACTTGAAGATTAGTCTAATGTGAACAAAGACTGGATTTTCCTGTTGAATATTGGTGCTTAAACATTAGATACCAATTTCTGAAAAAATATAACTGCAAATTTTTGCACTGTCTTATCAATGCTATAGAGATTGCTTGATTTTCTGCTGATCTATAATGCAACAAGTATAAATATATTTCTAGACTAAGTAACTAGGTCTAAACATTTTTAAATTAACTTGGCTTTTGCATTCATCAAATAAGGAAGAGAATATTAATTGAATAATTCAGAAAAACTAATTTAATAATCTGTTAGGAACATATTTTTGTATTTATCTAAAGTTATGCGTAAACCAAGGTTTCAGACAATATTTAGAGACTGCACTCAGAGCACAGAAGCCAGTTCGACTTTCTGCTGAGAACCATCATACTCCATGAAGTGATGAGACCTTAGGGTGTGTGGCACTGCAGCAGATTTTGCATAAGGAGTAAATGGACACAGGGCATATCTCACCTTGCAGAACGGCTATCTACAAGTTCCATATTTTGGCCCATTTCTTTACTTCATCATGGTTGTTACTGTACAAGGGAATCAGATTTATGGTGATAGGACAAATACAGAAAGCAAAAAAGTCAGAACCCCTGAACATGGAACTGATTACCACTACAAGCATATAATGCTACTACTACTACTGAAACAATTGTAATGGCAAAAGGACACATTTCCAGTATTTTTGGAGCCTATTATTTTAGTAGTTCTTACATTCACATGGCATATAAAAAGTATTATGTATCAATAGAGATATATAGTTACTGTAGATAAGGAGTCATGATGAAAATTAAGTGCCTGAACAGCTGAATATGACTATATCCAGAATACTGTCGTGCTATCACTGTCAAACCTCAGGGGAGAACAGGGACTGTTAGCTGGCAGAATCTTTTCTTATGTGCAATAGGGACAATAGTGTGCAACAGTTCCTTTTGGGACTCTACATACAAATGAATACTAGAACTCTTACTTTTGCTTTGAATGCAGAGAGCAGTCATGTTATCTATCATAAGCTCCTAGTGAACTACATGTTTATTTGTATTAGACAGTGCCATATAATACCTGCAATAGAAAAAGCTTAATAGTTCACTTATCCACACATACAGCGCAACTGATATAAAAAATCAGAGAAAACAAAACAATAGAACTAATAAAGGAAAAGTTTTACTCTACCTAAAAGAGCAGTGAGATGACTGGTAAAGAAAGAAAGAGACATAACCTTTTTATCCCAGCAAAATTAAAATGTGCAGCTGTATCTACAAGCCCTGTAAGGGTGAATTTTCTAGTCTGTTTTAGAGCTCTGCTCATGTTGGCCTCCCTTTATAGTTGCATAGAATCAGTAGATGAGTATTATGAGGTATCACTTGCTTTCTTGTCTCCACCACCTTTGGAGAATGCTTTTAATTTACCTCTATTTAAGGTCTGTTATCCAGTACCATGCCACGTGTCACATGTGATTTCCTTCAGATGACAATCTGTGTAGAAAGAGCAACCTCTGAACTTCCCATTTGCTCTAGCTCTTCAAGGAAATTACTAAAAATAGAAGCTGCTAGTCAAGCTGAGAAGTTGACTAGTTGAGAAGTTGCTAGTCAAGCTGATGAGATCAGGGAAAAGAAGAAAAATGTGTTGGACATTGCAATGTTAATCTAAATTGCAGTACTTTTTCCCTGAGTTAAGAATGGCATTAGAAATTAAGTTTTTAACTTTCATTTATGGTTTCCATTGTGAGGAACTGTGTTCATGGCAGATATAAGGGGTCATACCCTTGGAAGTTTCCTACTTTTCTCATGTTACAGTGTTAGACATTTCTTTTGCGGGAAGATTTTTGTCCATACAAAGTTCTTCAGCTGTCTCTGAGTCAGGGAATTATAATGTTTTCTGTATAATCCCATTTTATCTCTGTCCACCTTTTTGTGTTAATAACAACTTTTTTTTTCTCCAAATAGAAAATACCTAACAGCAATGCAAAGGAGACTGAAGAAAACCATGGAAGCATGGCTTTCCTAAGCAGATGAATAGATTGCCCTATTTTTCATCAGATCAGCACAATCTTTCATTTGTATCACCAACTGAGATTCCCAGAGTGCCGTAACAGGCATCACATCAAAGTGATACAGAAGCTCCTCTGAACAGTGAAATGACTCCTTCCTCTGCACAAAACCATAAAGAACAGGGTGCTCTTAATACATCCATAAATCTCCACCCTGCTGGGGCTCACTGTTACCACCTTTTTAATCCCCCTTCCAGATTTGTACTTGTCTCCATCTTCACCTTGACTATTTGAAAGCTCTACTTGCTCTTCCTTTTCATCACCACCAGGCTCCCATTGCCAGAGGGAGGATGAAAATGTTAAAAACTTCGATACTTTAACTTTTCAGCTGTATTCTATTGGGTTTGACTGGTTTTTAGAACTGTGATCTTTGAAATATATTAAAACATTTGCCTCCATTTTATTCTACTTGAACCATGGATGATATAAAACTTACCATCAACAAAACTTGGAAATGAAGACACTTTCTTTGTCTGTTGAGAAATAAAAATGGTATAGCTGTAACAAAATTGTCACAAACTGAAGTGGATTCATCTTACATTTGAAGAGCTGACCTTGGTTTAAAAAAAATAGAATTTCTGTGTGTAGCTTCCGCATAGCCACTATTTAGGAAAGTGAAACACATTGCATCACAGTAATTGCATAGTTACATAGTGCCATTTACCTGGAATCTCAAGGCATTTTAAGCAGATCACAGAACACAAAAAAATAAGGGAGGGTGGGGAAAATACCATGAAAATTACACAGAAGTCAGCTGTGAAATGAGCAATGCAAACCAGCAATATCCAGTCCAATGGTTTGTCCACTAGATCACATTGCCTATTAATGATATCCCCAATTTCCAATTAAGAACATTTAACAGTATTTTACAAAGCAAGATTCTGGGTAAGTGAATGAAAAAAACCTGATTGCACGCTACACTGCATTACACTTAAATCTCAGCAGATGCCACAAAAGGGCTTGTTTGATGTTACTGTCTCTGTTCTCAATAAACAGATGTCATCCTTCCATTTGTTCATCTTTTGCCAGCCTCCTCAGGCATTCCTATTTCCAGGAAAGAGGCTGATTTCTCCATTATGGAAAAAAGGTTTAGAAATGTGCCTCTTCGTTACTGTAACAGGCTATACGCTAAATATGTTACATGTTTTTGAGATAACAGACTTGTGCTTTTAAGTCTGAATTTAATTTCATTGTGTCTAGCCTCAAGCATAACCTCATTCTGCGTTCTTAGATGTTGTCTTTCCTCCAGTCTTCAGTGACAAGAGCAGGTCTTCATGTCAGTGTTTTTTTCACAGCAGAAGCCAATTTCTTTTTTATGCTTTTGCTTTCCAATAATCCACAAAGATAATTTCTGAAGTGTTCTCCCTATTCTGAGTATCATCAGAAAATTTTAGGCTTGAGTATATGCTATGAACACTCATATAAAATTTATGTGGCAACATCAAATCCATGGGTATAGTTCAAAGACTTTCTGGAATATACAGACATGGTATTTATTGTCAGTTCAAGAAAAGAAACAGAGCCTAAGTATGCATGTGTCTGTGTGTGAGGGAGAAAGCTGACAATGCAGTGCCTGCTGTCAGCAGGAAGACAGGCAGCAGAACAGCCCAAGGTACCTACCTCAGGTGTGTTATTATTGTCAACTGGTCCGTTGAGGTCTGAACGCTGTTGCTTCCTTGGCTGCTCTAAACCATTGCACATCTGTAAGAAAAAAGAGAAGGGATTTCAAATCCTTTTGTCCTCTAAAAAGCTTCAAAACAAAGTAGAGATTTCAGTGGAAGTCAATGGTGCAAAGATAGTCAGAAATTTTTCACCAGATTAAATTACATTCATAAAATTTAAAAAAAAATTTGTAAAACATTACCATATGAAGCTGTGTTTAGCACATTCTCATTATTTTACAAGTTATTTATGATGAAGCTTCATATTAAAATGTTGAGCTGTTTAATTATGAAAAAAGATTTACTTTGATGTAAATAATAAGACATTTCAGTTATCACTAAGCACCAGTTAACGCTACTGATTTAAACTAATTTTATTTCAATGCAAATTATTCACATGAAATTAAGCCAAATGCTGACATGTTCAAATTGTTCAGAAACCAAAGTCAGCACTTTTAATTGTATTATTTCTCAGTACTAGACAAAATCAGAATAGTGCTAATGTCTATCTCTGAGCTAAACAGAATGCCAGCACTGACTGAGTGTAGGATGCTGCGTTCATGGGAGATCATAGAATCATAGAACCATTTAGGTTGGAAAAGACCTTTAAGATCATCAAGACCAACCTTCACCCTAGGACTGCCAAGTCCAGCACTAAAGTAGATCATGAAGGGCCTTGTCTACATGGTTTTTGAGTACTTCCAGGGATGGTGACTCCACCACTGGCCTGGCCAGCGTGTTCCAATGCCTGAGCACCCTTTTGGTGAGAAAAGACTCAGAGTTTTTAGTGTTAGAAATCTGGAAAACTAAAGTGATTTCTGTGACGAGTTCCTATGGTTTAGGATATTCCACTTTCCTTTTGTCTCAGTTTCCCCATTATGTATAAAAAAGAGTGCCTAAATGCTAGTGTAATTGTAAGGCTTCACAGGTAAGAACTTGCATTAACAGTTGTGCAGATGGAAAACACTAAGCCAGTGCTGCGTCTAAGGATCAGCCTGAAAGCTACATGTGAACACAGCTCCTTGTCTTTTGTCTTTCAAATGCGGTATGTAGCTGCAATCAAAGTCTGCATGTTCATCACTAGACAAATTATTCCCTATGAGTAATATTTAGTCAGCTGAACAAAATGTGCTAATGAAGCAGGCATGTTAGAGCTATTAGCTCAGTAAGCCATTAGGTTACTTTCAGGTAAGACAACATACACAAAGCAAGGATTTTAGGAAATAAAAGACTACATGAAAGATACATAGAGGACCAAGGCTTGGGAACTCACTGCCTAGTGCCCTGTCTACATGACTGTACTAAACCCCTTACCATATTCTGCTTATAAATGCTATTCTGTTTGAGACAAGACAAATCTCATTCTATTCCACGGCTAAACTAATCTGGAGCAGTATTTTTGTTTTAAATGTTATGATAGCTAGAAAAAAGCACATTTAAAGTATTATAAATACTTTATATGCTGACTTGCAGTCTAGAATAGGATCTAAAGCTAAACCAGAAGACTGGACTTGACTGCACACTAAAACAGAGGTACAGCTATATTAAAAGTCTCTTATTCTAGGATAAGCATCTGATAAGAGGACAGGTTCTGCAAAGGAAAGATGTAAAAATATTAAAATATTAAAGTTGTAGTATTATTAATACTTTTGTAGTATTATTAATACTTATTTTTTTTTTGTAGTATTATTAATACTTTTGTCACTGAGCAAATATGGAGGCAGTGTCCAGCATCATATGAAGGAACGTGAGGCACCAGAAAATGCCACCTTTAGGCTGAGAGGAAATTCAGACTCATCTAAGGTCACTAAAGCATCTATGCACACCTTTCAGAAGTCAGCCTGATCCTGGTGGCCGATTGCTGCCCTGGGGCCACCTGTGCCTCATTGGGAGACTCCTAGCCACAGCCTTTATAACCACTCCTTCCGATAACACAAAGCCCCTCTTAGCTGGAGGTTAAAAACCAGGCTGAGTGCTGCTGGCTTTTAACTCTGCTAGCTGTTTATTCCAGGGTAAGCTGTCCAGCTTTTCAGTTGAAAGTTCATCTCAGCAAGGTAGCTCTCCTCAAAGGTACTACTCGTGATTCCAAAGGCTGTGTTGATGCTCAGCTCTGATGAAGCACTTTCCTGCTGGAGAACAATCTGCTGGAAAACAGCAGGTTAGTCACTTTTTTGAATTATCTGGAGGTATAATTTGTCTGAGAGAGACACGGAAGATGAGCTTTTTTTCAGAATTGTTAATCCTTTTGGTAAAGAGTTGGTAAGCAAGCACTGAGCGCAGCTCAGAGGTGTGGTAAGGCTTTATCACTGTGCTTAAACATTTGAATAATGAGGCTTTATGACCCATACTTGCCAGTCTCTCTACTAGCAATGTTATTCAAATATTATCAAATAATGTGCTGAGAAACCAATATACTGGCTTAGTAGTTGGAAAGCCTACTAAGCTTCTTGGAAAAGAGATATTTTGTGCTAAGTAGACTAGATTATTAAATTACCTGCTGCACAAGTAAACTGAAAGACCTGCTTGACCTTTCACTCAGGTTTGTTGTCTCTCTCTCTAGAACACAGATAAAACAGATGACTGTTGTTGTCTTCATCAATGTAAGTTAAGGACAAAACTCCAGTTTCTAGTTTCAATTTCTGTTACCCTCTGTTGGTTTCTGAAGACAGTTTCTTGTTTGGTCATGTGTCCTCCTCATTGTTAAACACTACTGGATTTATAGGAACACATCAAGATGCATCCAAGACATCTTTTTGAACCAAGAGATGATAACAAGTCTATTATGGTGGTACTATTCCTATTAAACTACGTGACTGAAATAACTTCTGTCGATGCTGGTGATGTGTAGTGGGAATAGCTTTATGTACTCTTACTGAGCTGCTGCATTAGTTATTGTAACATCAGTAACATGTTGTTGACAGTAGGAGCAATACGACCCAGGAAGATGTGCTTACAAAAGACAGAATATGAATGAGGCAGTTCTGGACTAGCTGAAGGTTTGCTGATTTTGATCACAGAAAGAAAAGGCCAGATTTCACACTCTATTCTCTCCAAAGATTCCACTACTTATGTGCTAATTTAAAGGAGCTGCTAGAATGTGTCAGAAGTTAAGAGGAAAATATTTGTACAAAGAAGTAGCTCCAAGTAAGCAAGTCAAACTAGAGCCATAACCGGTGTTATAAAGAGAAGTATTAAAAGTTTAGGGATCTAAGCATTCCACAAAATACAGCATCAATACAGTATCCAATTTCAATAAACATTAAAACAATTGCCAATTTATCTTTATAATCTTACAGAACCAAGGGTTTGGGTGTTGTTGGTTTTTTTTTGTCCTTGTATATATTTCAAATTGGGAACGAGCCATAATAAGATTTTTTGAGAAATGGCTGTGCTGAATGGTGTGGTTTTATGTGGATGTAATTTGAAGTGCATGCTGCCTTCGGCTTTAAACTTCCCAAAGACTCTGTCCATTGCACTGACAGGTACAAGGCATTGATTTTGCTGTCTCCTGGTGTCAGGAACTTATTTGATAAAAAAGCCATGGCTCTGCCAATTAGCACAGAGAAACTGGTTTTGTTTGAGAATATGAAGGTTTGGGCTGTTTAGCACTTCTCAGTGAGTACTTACACTTGCAAAGTTTGGGAACTGTCACTCAGTAAAGGCCTTTTAGTACTTCTGCCCCACAGCTGTCTAGAACACATGGGAGGATGCAGGGAGCTTTCCTAATACTCTTTCTTTACCCTCTTGTGTTTTCCAAAAATTTCATCAAATGCATCCCATAATACTCAGACTGAATTCCAGTAAGACATTCTTAAGATACGCTTTTCTTAAATGGCTATCACCTTGGCTGCTTCAGACTGTCCTAAGGCTGAGATCTTTTGGGGACAAAAAGCTCCTGGATTTGGGCTCTTTACAGCAGAAGAACACTGTGCCTGTGCCAAGAGAAGGGTGTAAACCTCAAATATTTTTGCCAATACTGAGTTCTATAAATACAGGTAAAGAAAACACAGTGGCTGCACTGATGTGTGCAAAGTTGTTGGTGAACAAAGAAAAAGACTTTGTAATATTTTCTTGCACAAATTTGTTAGTGGCATTTTACCTGTCTCTGAATGTCCATGTTGAAAAGTGTTAAGGGAAAAAGTGCCTATACGAAAGCTGTGAAATGAGACTAATACCGCACAAGCTCGTGGGGTATTTACCAGGGAAGTTTGTACGAGTGCATTTGGTAAGGTTCTCAAATGTATAAACTAAGAACTGAGTTGAAAAATGAGAGCAATAGGATTCATGTGTTACAGGCAGCAGCATTAAAAAGCAGACTTCCCTCTAAGGTCCTTATTAATGGTGATAATGGCAAATCCCTCTTTCTTCTAAAGGATGTAAGTGAAGGTAGGGTGTTGGTGCTGTTAAACTATCTTTTATTGCTGGTAAATAGATCTGTTTCAATAGGATAGGAGACAATATGCATACTCAGGAGACTGCAGTCTGAAATCTAAGTAGATGAGATGTGAAGAACAAAGGACTGATTAGATGGTCAGTGCTCAATTGTTGAGTTCCATAGTCATCTTCAGTCCCTACTTATCAAAAGCAGCACTCAGGCCATGCCAGTATTTCACAAAAGCAGGACTCCAGCTGGGGTGAAAAGAGTAAACTACCACATATGAGGTTCCAGAGAAGAGTAACTACTTAATTATCTGTTCCAGTAGTGAAAAGCCATCTTCCATCGGTATTATTTCAGCTGCTGTCCAACATTTTGCTAACAATTTTTTTGGCTGCTTCTTCCGTTCTTTTAATTATGCTACCTGGCTCTAAGAGTTAGCATTAACTTAATAAAATAATAGGCAATGACATCATTCTCTGCAGGTATTTTATGGGTGAAGTAGGAGAAACTAGAGTTCCAAATGCTGTCAGGGAGCAGTGAGATGGGCCTGGGATTGCCTGGCGCCATACTGCTTTGTGTGGAAAGGAAGCAGAACAGGATATATTGCTGTGAACAGATCTGGAGATGAGGTTTCTGTGGTTCAAGCTTGGTTTAGACCAAACCCTTGTTTCCATTTTGAGCAGTACACTCATCTGCAACAGGAAAGTACTCACATTTTTCACTCAGTAAACTTGTTCCCAGGTTAATTGTTAGTTAAACCAACAATGTTCTAGATAAACTTGAAGCTGTGAAAATGTAACAGAATTCAAAAAAGAAAAAAGACTTAAAGTCAACAGTAACTACTTTTGCACAGGACCACCACATCAATTTTAAATTTCTGGTCATACTGTATGCTATCATTGGTTGAATGAGCCATCCAGTTCCTCTTCTTCCTTACCCTACCCAAAGATATACCTAAGCCAATTCATGTTTACTTTGCAATAAAAACTGTGCTAATTCAGTGGAATTGCATCAATAGGTTGTTTGACTTCTCTGCATGAAGCTGAAACATACAAAATGAAGATATTTTTTGCTTATAATTTCATGTGTCAAATTAATAATTGGCTCAGTCTGAGATGACTAAGAAGTCACATAGGGTTGGGGAAACTCCTAGCTTAAGGAAGTTGTTAATTTTGAGTTTATAGAATCACAGAATAGTTAGGATTGGAAAGATCATGTAGTTCCAGCCCCCATGCCATGGGCAGGGACACCTAACACTAAACCATGTCACTCAAGGCTCTGTCCAACCTGGCCTTGAACACCACCAGGGATGGAGCATTCACCACTTCCCTGGGCAACCCACTGCACTGCCTCATCACCCTAACAGTAAAGAACTTCCTCCTTACATCCAATCTAAACTTCCCCTGTTAAAGTTTTAACCCATTGCCCCTTGTCCTATCACTACAGTCCCTAATGATTAGTCCCTCCCCAGCACCCCTATAGCCCCCCTTCAGATACTGGAAGGCTGCTATGAGGTCTCCATGCAGCCTCCTCTTCTCCACGCTGCACAGCCTCAACTTTTTCAGCTTATCTTCATATGGGAGGTGCTCCAGTCCCCTGATCACCCTTGTGGCCCTCCTCTGGACTTGTTCCAACAGTTCCATGTCCTTTTTATGTTGAGGACACCAGAACTGCACACAATACTCCAGGTGAGGTCTCACGAGAGCAGAGTACAGGGGCAGGATCACCTCCTTCGACCTGCTGGTCATGCTCCTTTTGATGCAGCCCAGGATACAGTTGGCTTTCTGGGCTGCAAGCGCACACTGCCGGCTCATGTTCATTTTCTTGTCAATCAACATCCCCAAGTCCTTCTCTGCAGGGCTGCTCTGAATCTCTTCTCTGCCCAGCTTGTAGCTGTGTCTGGGATTGCTCTGACCCAGGTGTAGGACCTTGCACTTGGAATGGTTGTCATACAGTACCCAAAATATTCAATTTCAACTTCCTAGATGTAAAACCTGTCTTAAATAACACCAGCCTGGAAAATCTGCAAGAAATAAAAGTTGTGCTAAGCAGTGAGTTAGAGTAAATATACACTTTAAACATATTCCAGGTCTCCCTCAGGCTTAACTAGTGCAGATCTTCTGTACTTCCCTAGAGGTATTTACAAGTAAAGCCTCATACAGGCATGCTCAAATATCTCGAAGCATGTATATTTAAGAGCGGGGACTGACCCACACTGAAAGCAAGGTTTGCTTTGTTTTCCAGTCTCTGTAGATTGTTAGGTCTTTCTTAGAAGTGACTACTGTTCTCTGGTAATTAATCGCTGAAAGCAAACCTAGCAACCAGAACCTTTAAAGTAGTGTTTGTCTACTGGTTATTTAACATTTGGCATGCAAGATGATTGCTAGCATTTATTATGGGCTAATAATTAATAACTGTATTTTTACAGGTATGTAAAAATGTTTTGTGTATCAATTACTGCTAAGTAACCTGAAATCTTATGCAGCAGTATTACCACCTATGGGAGGCAGGAAAGGGGGAGAGGAGCAGGAGTAAGAAAAAACCTAAGGACAGCACAGTATGTGCACAAACCCACTAACTGCACATTCCTGTTTGCTTATTGTTTGCAAAAACTGACATAGATAGTATCTTGGTTTAACTTCAAAGCATTTCAATCTACGTTTACTTAGAGAACTGGGGCAAAAATTGTTCCATATTCAATATGTATGATTCTGTGCCATCGCTGTCACCATGATGGTTTGTACTGTGTGATACACACAATAACTCCAGTTTTCTACCAAAATGAAAAAAACAAGGATCTCCCAAATAAATAATCTGCAAATTATGCTTGGCAAGCCCTAAGGCCTTGGGTTTTTCTCCTTTCACTATGCAAGAACTTTATTGTATTTAAAATAATGACTCTCAGTTTCACACATGAGATACAGGTTCATTTAGACAGTACCCTAATTTCATCCATCCCTTAGCTATTTTATAGTATATATTAAAAGAACTGAATGTCCCAGAAGAAAATCCTCTGTGCTTTATGTAAATTCTTCAAGGTCCAATCTCTATGCTAAGGAAGGTCCAGCTGCACCTTGTGTTTAGGATGTGTAAGAACCCGTACAAAATTCCCTTTGGCAGAAATGCATACTGTGTCCCTGTTCTAACCCCCTCACGATAAGCCTGATTTTTATATGAAGTGGAGGATGATAAGCAACCTGCAGTGGGTGAATGGAACACAGCAAGACCAGTCAAATTCAAATAATGCTTGCCAAAGATTACTTAACTTGCTTTTTAACCTTTCTTTTAGATCCCTGGAGGTTTCTGGGATGGGGGGAGAGGGAGGAAAAATTTCTTCATATCTCCATTTGAGAGCCTCTGTATCTCCAGAAGAAATGCTACTTCACACCTTTATGTCTGGGAAGCCAATGTGCTCCTCAGTGAAGATGCCCACAGCAGCTTTGACCTGTCTCCTTTCTTTCAAATTACATGCATATCTTGTCATCCAGTTTCTTTATACCTTTTTGCTGAACTGAAATGGGTACCTTTATTGCTGTATCTCTGGATCCATCTCTACTTTCATCAGATATGGAAGGAATGAAATATTGTGTATTGTTTAATGCTCCATCCATCAGACAGTATTTTTGTGGGTTTTGTGAAGAGTGGTTATAGAAACTCAATGGCTACATGCCAGCCAGTGGCTACCTTTCACTGCAACACTTTCTCTGTTATTAAAGACATGGCCCAAGACTGCCTGGAAATAACAATTAAAGCTCAGACAGGCAACTCACGAATAACCCTTTGTTATGTTCATACCAGTGGCAGTTATATCAATATCTTGGAGTTACAAAACCCCCAGTTGTTAGCAGTCTGGCAATAATGATAAAGTTACAATGCAGTTCAGCTCAACCTCTGCTAAATAAAGAGTACAAAAAGATGTTGAAATGAAATTGTTTTGAATTGGCAATCACCCAGGAGGAAAGAAAAAAAAAATCAAAACCCCAAAACCAGACACAGCGATTTCTTACTGAAGCATATACAAGAATTCACTTTCTCATTCAAGAGCTCCTCCTCTCTTTTGTTCTGCAAATACTTTCAAAACTTAAAAGCAGCAACATTCCCAATGGCAGATGCTGATGTACTGTGCCAGAAAGACCATAATTAGTCTAAATCATGCTAACTACATTTCTCTGTTCCTAGCCTATATGTAACAACTATTCAAGCCATTCAAGATATCAAGCTTACCCACACAATCTAGACCTTCCATGCTGGCAGTAAAGCACTGAATATTTTAAGCTACACAACTCAGTTCTAATACAGAAATTAATATTAAAAACTTGCTGTAGATATGAGAAATCTGAACATGTCCCCTTAAGATGATTTTTTTTGTTGTTCATAGTTACAATAAAGGTCTGGCTTTTTCAACAGCGTCTACTTCAACATTTGATTTCCTTTTACTGTTTTTTCAGAGGAACTGACATATTTTAATATCTGTTCTTAATGGAATCATTAAGATTAAACTGTTTAACAGTGTGGCACTTAACTATAGAAAATCACAATATTTATAGATTTGATAAAACTGAAACAGGAAACTTACACCTCTCAAATTTAATAAGTATTTCTTCCTTCTTGCCAGGGTCAAGATATGACCAGCCAGTACAAAACCACAGCAATAATGCAGGCACTTGTTGCAGTTGCTTTTACCTTCTGCAGTATCTAGCCTTGACATATATTCTACTGAAAACAAAAAAAAATTAAAACCCACTAAGGCAACAGAACAGGAACCCTTAATGATAAACCCTACCCTTGACTATTTCATTGCTGAGCCCAGTTTTAAGTTTATCTGGGGTGTCACTGCAGAATAAGAGCATAAGTAAACTAGATCTGTCCCTTGCATCTGGAATACCTTGTTTTACTTGGAATTGTCTGTTCTCTGTGCAAAACCTTTTTTCCAGTTCTCCACCTAAACTGACTACATTCAGCACCTTTTTCTGGACATGTGATTATGTACCTGTGACTGCAATACAGAGTAAAAAGAAAAGTAAAAATATTGCTTCTTAATTCTGTTTAGAGTAACAACATTTGCATAATGCTTCTGACAGTCTGCTTTAAGAGAGAACCTCATACCTGCTCCTGTGGCCACTTCTGCCTGTCCTCTGGGGTTCTTGACTTTGCTTTAAAACCTCGAGGCATATCCCCACTGTGCTTAGAAGCAGATGGGATATTCAGTGATTTTGGCCTCCCCTCATGCCTGTTAGCACTGTGAACAGCTTCTCCCTTTGAACAAATCTCTTTATAGTCATGTGCCATGTTTTCAGTCCCAGTGTGCTCTGGACTCATTTCTGTTGTACTGTTAATACTGCTCATGCTCATACTCATTTTGATTTCTGCTACAATCTGGTCAATGTCCTCTTCCTGCTCTTCCAGCTCTGCATCGTCTTTTCTAGAATGGTATGGTGATATTCCCTGTGAGTTTCCATTAGTCTCTGCTGGGTAATAGTCCTGATAGCCACCTTCACTTTGACAGTACTGTATGTTTTCTTCTTGATCTTGAATCTCCAAAGATGATGTTTCATCTTCCAAAGTCTGAATGCCATTATCTTGACCCTCCTGCCACTCTTGCCTGTCCATCACCTCATTTTCATCTTGGTGCTGAATTTTACCTTCAGCCCATTCTTCTACAGCTTCCTGACATCCATCTGTTTCAACATGGTGTTCCTCATGGGGAGCATACTCTTCCCCATTGCAATCCATTCCTTCTAGGTAGCTGTCATCCTCTGGACAGTATCTAATGTAGTATGTGATCCCCTCTTCTTCTTCTGGCAAGCCTTCATCATAGTCCTCCTCCTCGGAAGTGTTATTCACATAGTCAGAGCTGGAATCACCATCTGCACTATGATCATTGCACTCGTGTTCTACAGGTGGAGGACTACCTGCTCTGACAGTTGCTAGTTCTGCCTCTTTTGCTGCATAATCTTCAATAGGAAGGTCACTTTCTTCATTTTCAGGTTCCCTGTTGTGAGATGAAGTAGGGCAAGCTCTTGTTCTGTGATCCAGCATGCTGGCAGTAGTGCTTTGATGTTTCCTGTTTGCCATAGCCAAGTCCTTATATGACAATCATTTCTAAGCGATTACTGTAGGGAAGATGGAAAAACACAGTCAGATTTATTTGGTAAAAAGGATGTGTTTGTAGAAATTTAAACCAGATCCAGACAGAGACTTTTAAAATGCTCATGTTAAGGAACCATGAATTCAAAGTAACAGCTAGCACTCTGAAAGGAACAGATAAAGAGACAGTTCTATATTTAGCATAAATGTATTCTATTGTAGGCTCCCTTCTGTCAATTTGATGGAGAATTAATGCTGAATTTTGAAATTAGTTTTCGATTTCTTCTTCTTGCCATTATGGGGTCATGCTTTGATCGCTATGCAGTATAAAGGAGCTCTTAAATTTTCAGCTTAGGCATTTCTTTAATGTGTATTCAAAATCTGACCTGTTCCTACTGAAACTAAACGAAAATAATTCTGTTAAGTTGGCAGTCACACAGGACACTAAAGGATAATGCACTACTGTTAATGTTTTGGTTGTTTGGTGGTTTGGTTTTTTTTTTGGGGGGGGGGGGTGTTACTTTGGTTTGTTTGTTTTAAATCACTTACTAGTCTTTTAGTTCTTACCAGCAGTATGCCATTAAGTACCTCCCATTATAAATCCCAAATATTGGGTTTAGAATAAAACAGACTATATTTCAGTTGGAAAGGACCTACAATGATCATCTAGTCCAACAGCCCGACCAGCTCATGGCTGACCAAGTTAAAATATGTTAAGGGCCTTGTCCAAATGCCTCTTAAACACTGACAGTCTTTGGGCATCAACCACATTCTAGGAAGCCTGTTTCAGCGTTTGACAACCTTCTTAGTAAATAAATGCTGCCTAATGTCCAATCTAAACCTCCCCTGATAGAGCTTTGAACCATTCCCACATGTCTTACCACTGCATACCAAGGAGAAGAGCTCAGTACTTTTCTGCAGGCAGCTGTAGAGAGCAATGAGGTTGCCCCTCAGCCCAAAGTCCTTAGCTGCTCATCACTGGACATTCCTTCCAGTCTGTTCACCAGCTTGGCTGCCCTTCTCTGGACACACACAAGGACATTCACCAACCTTTTAAGTTGTGAGGCCCACAGCTTAAGTGCTCCAGGTGGGCTGCACCAAGGCTGAATACAGCAGTGTAACTGCCTTGTTTGTCTGGTCATGCTGTGTTTGATGTACTCCAGGATGTGGTTTGTTCTCGGGGCTGCCCAGGTACTCCACTTACTCACGCTGAGCCTGAGGTTTAGCAGCACTCCCAGATTCCTTTTTGCAGGGCTGCTCTCCAGCCACTCCTCTCCCAGTTTATACTATTGTCCAGTGTTATTCCATCCCCGGTGCAGAATCTGGCATTTTGACCTGTTATATTTCATCCCATTATTCATAGACCAATGCTCCAATCTATATAGATCCCTCTGCAAAACTGTTTTTCAAACAATTTATTCTATATGCCAGGACAAAAAGACACAATAAAAGCTCAATAATTGTTCCCACTAAATACTTGTGTTACATAAAATAGTGTATTGTTGTTTAAATACTGGATTCTAAATAAGTAAGCAGAGATTATATGAACTGTATCAAAAATAGTCAAAGAAAATGTCTAATTCTAGACAAGCTTGACAACTGTGATCTGCTGTGTGTGATTTGGATTGGAGGAACAATGTACTTCCAGTATGCATGTTTCTCTGTATTTCATTGTTGTATTCTTATGGTAAGCTTGACCTATGCAGTTATTTAATTGGGGTAAACCAAACTCAGACATAGGCTTCTGAAATGCACCCTACAACTCTGTTTTACTGTATGCATATAACAAAGGCATGTCAGCCAACCAATGATCATTTTGACATAAACTAGTTTCCCAAGTCTTGGGTGCACACTTGGAGCAATAAAGCTAGCATGGAGCTAGAGAATTAGAGGAGCTATATAGTCATTAATTTCCTAGGCATCTGAATTTAACAAAAATATCCTGTCACTAACATAAAACCTCATAGATATCCCTGCAGAATTTCTGATATCACAAGGAAAACCCCAAACCTTTATCTTGTGATAAATCCAGGAATCTGTTTTTACTATTGATTATAGCAATGGCACCATGTGGCAAATCTAAGCTTTCTCTGAGACACTGATTCTGATTCTGAGATACAAAGCAGAGATGCATGTTAGTCACAGAAGATGTAGAAGGAATGCAGTATGTGAAGCTCTTTTTAGTTATTGATAACTTGCAGAACTAGTCTTGACAGAAAGCTTTGAAGTAAATAGTATACTCAAAGTGAAGTTTTAAACTGGAAACCTGGAGAAGGCAAAGCCTTCCCAGTGATTACTTGCACCTTCTCACTATTAGAGAAACTAGCAGATTTACAAGACTTTCTCAATATGATTGGTACACCCCCTGTGCTCCCTTTAACATACTAGGTATCAGCTCTTGCTTTAGAGCCGATTCTAAGAATCTCGGAGCACCAAGTCAACTAGTGTTGCTCTGATTTAGTTAGGTTTACTTACTGCACACTGTAGATGTTTCTATACTGAGATTGCAGTAAAAACAAAACTTATTTTAAACTGGATTAAAGTAGCAATCTAGTCACAAGACTGCGGTGTTCTTCAAAGGCTGCAAAAAACCTGCCCATGAGCAGCTAAATTGCTCATATGACCAGATCAGGAACAGGTGAGGACACTACAAAAACGAGCCTAAAACTGAAACAAGTCAAAGTGGTACAAAAAGTGTATTTTTGAATGACAATGCAAGAAAGGATTACAGACGCCTCATTTGTCTTAAAGTTATGTCTTGTTGAGAACAAAACAAATTAGTGTCTCAAGAAAGAACTGTTCTCATCTGCAGTGGCCTCTGTCCACTACTCATTGGAAATGCTCTCCATATTAAGTAATACTTGCAGTCTATTTACAGTGCAGTAAACCCTACACACAAGTCACTACAGTGTAGCTGAAGATAAAGAAGCGCAAAGCATGTAACAAGCACGATTTGAAACTCATGACTCACCTTTTCCTAAAGCATATGGAGACCATAGAACCCTTTTTTTTTAACCAGGCAGTGTGATGGAGTTTTTCCACCCACATCTATGAATCTTCATTTAGTATCCAGGCCCTGAAACTGCCTTAAGTGGTATCACTGCAGTGATCCTCTTTTATGAATTCTAGTAGTTGAATATTCATAGATGTTACTTACCTGCAAAAAAATTCCACTCCATGCCAGATATTGCATAGCAGCACTGCATGTCACAGGAAGCCATTTGTGTGTCCTGTGAGAGCCAAAGGGCAGTGGTGAGACAGGACGTGAGGCTAGAAAGGGAGGGATGGATGGCTGATGTATGGCAGCTACAGCAGCTGTGGGGAAACTGCCAGATCAGAGGCTCTGGGGGAATGGTTCTCAGTGGGCCAGCACTAATGGCAGCAGCTGTGGTTCTCCCCCACCAGTGCCATGTGCAAGTGTAGCATTTGTACTGCAGGAGGGGAGTGTAAAGGAAGAACTTCAATAACTAGTAGCAGACTGGAAACTTTTTAGGGCATAGGTGGTATGAAATAGAGAAAGAAATTCCTCTCAAGCATGTCTAGCACTGACATATTTAGGACTAAGAAACTGGCTTTCACTTAATCCAGTTTGAGGCCATGACTGAAACCGGCACTTTACCCCTGCATGCTGAAATGAGGCACGCGTTCCCAGTGGAGGTAAAATAAGCCTGACTTTTCAGTAAGAGGCAAGGCTGACCTTAATGCTATGGAAACTGAAGTTGCAAAGCAATCTCTGCACAACAATTACAATTCTAGCTGGCCTCCTTACCTTTGCCATCTTAGCCTGGCACTACTTCTTAGGAAATGAATTAAAATAAATCCCATTAAAATAAAAAGGCAGAATTTATTATTCTCAGCCTGAATTGCAGACAATGTGCACTGATTATATCGCTTCAGCTGTGAAATGGAACTTCTACAACTGTACTGACA
Source organism: Neopsephotus bourkii (assembly GCF_033783945.1). Taxonomy (NCBI): domain Eukaryota; kingdom Metazoa; phylum Chordata; class Aves; order Psittaciformes; family Psittacidae; genus Neopsephotus; species Neopsephotus bourkii. The sequence continues at coordinate 6,780,420 of NW_026900826.1, forward strand.
CAGCTGAATTACTAAACAGTTTTCGAACAGAAGTCTGAGAACTGCTTTTTATGGAGCTGCAAACAGCTGCATTTTAATTCAGATATTAGAACAGCGAAGGTAGCCTAACTTGTTTTCTCTGTTTCAAAATATTTCTCTGTTTAGGTTTTTTTCTAAGTTGTCTCCTGTTACACAGCAAGGTGCTAGTACCTGATGGCCAGAGGTCCAAACTCTTCTGTCTCTTCACCTACAGAGATGTTTATCTATGTAGATGACAACTGCATCCAATGTATGCAGGCTTTAGAAGAACAAAAACAGAACCTGGATGTTTTTTGACAAATGCAATAGATACATATGTTTACCACACATTCTGCTACTCAGCCTACTGTGCAGAAGAAGCCCTCCGAGTCACCTACAGCAAGGATTTCCTGATTTTCTCAGGGTATCCATGGTATTAGAAGATTTCATAGCTAGTATTAACATATCAGTTACTGAGAAAGCTTTTGAAATTGCAGAATATACTTCTAACACTACTCCAATATCCTCTGAAGTGAAGATAAGAGTAATGACTTTGCTGGATCCAGGAGCACTTTATGAGTAAGGGCTTCAACTGAGTCAACAGATCATTTCCTGTGCTTGGTCTAAGACTCCCTCCTATTTCTGATACCTCAGCTCCCTCCCTGATAATGGACACTTGAGTCAAAATGCTGTATTATTCCAAGTGCATTTTTCAACTTCTGGGTGGGGGGAGGATAAATGTTCCTGAGAACATGGGGTCAGTGCTGTATCCTTCTTTCCTCTCCTCAGGATTCACTAACTTTATCTTGTTGAGGCAAGCAAATGCTCATTGTGTTGTACAGTGCATCACTGAAGCTCCACTGCTGTTGTCAGGAACAGTGATTAAAGGCCCAAGTTACACAGGTTTCTCAAATTATTTTCCTTTCAGTAACGGTTTTGCTTTATTCTTCTTAAACTTCCCTGCCTCAGCTTGATTTTGAGAGGAAAAGGAAATCAATCTCCAGAAAACACATGCTGCATTTCTGTGGCAGTAAAAGGAGTACGCATAGGGGAACCAATCTCTTCTGCTCCTAGTAACAGGACTACTGGCTTACAGCTGGAATTTATTCTAATCATGCTTGTTATAGTCATTAGCTTTCTCCTGAGTTCCTTGCATCTAATCCCAGACAGCTGCAGTGAGGGTTTATGGAACTTAACACTTCTACAACTTTTCACCTGTGTAGAAAGGTATCTTCACTACCTACTTCCCATGGAGAGAGAGCAATTAAACTAGCATTAACAATGGGAAATGGTACACAATTGTAAACATGTTGAGAAAGTGAAATACCCCGAATAATTTTCCTGACTGTGTTTAAAGAAGTGCTTTACATATGTACTTGATTCACAAGCTCAACAGCAGTCTAGTGGGAGCAAAACAAGCTCTCTGACAGTTTTCATTTAACATGCCTAGTGATCTGAAGGGAAGTTTGTTTTGACAAAATTCCCATCCAATTTTCACTTCCCTGAAATTGATCAATAATGCCTATTTTCCCAAATGCCCAGTAGAAAAAAAAACCAACCCTGTTAAATTGGTTCTAAAGCAATATAACTTTCTACCCTCTGTAAGTCATCTTCAGATGTAAGAGAAACATCAGCATTGTAACGCTATTTACCATCCTACTAGGTCATAGCACGTATAGCATGTATGGCCCTCTTGGCTTGCTTGAAATGTTTCATTACCTTGTATGAAAGTGAAGTCTTTAGAATTACTTTCCTACACGTCAGACAACCTTCCTTTCATACTCTTCACCAGATGATATCAAGAGGTTTCTGAGATGCCATAAACTATGTTTCATATTTTTAAAAGATTGTACATTCAGAACTGAGTTCTTACATTTCTTTTCATAGTTTGTAATATTTGCTTTGTTTGGTTTAATCTAAGAAGCCTTTAAAATACGATACTTACCCTGTAAATGGCATTGTAAAAATGCTTTCTAATTATAACCCACCATCAGAAACTAGAACAAAGATATGCTAACGACAAGTAAAATCCTATGCCACTGCAGAAATGGTATAATTGAATGTATACCCCAACTGAATGTAGCTTTTGTATTTACAGATGAAGTAATAAAAATGTGTATTCAAATATTTAATTATCATTTATTGTTGATGTGGCTTAAGCATTCTTTAGGGTTTAATTCCACAGCTCAAAGAGGAATACTAAAACTTTAGTGCCATATCCATATAATTGCTCCAGTAAAGATTTTAGGACTAGTATCAATTCTGCAGTGTTGTGCCTGCTATACAGAAAAAAAAACAGGAGTACATTATATATTATAGGTATCTTAAACTGAGGAAGGGGAGGAAGTGGAATATTTTTATTTAACAGAGTAAGATGAGCCTCCAAAATTAAGGCAGTGAGATCTTATGGCCTGTTCTTGTGGCTGCCCAGCTCCAAGTTCTGTTTTAAATACCAAAAAAGTATCCCTTGTGTTTGACCTGCACACAAATACTCCATTGATAGCTCTGCAGAGGCTTCAACTTCAAAATCGATTTCATATGTAATATAAGCTTTATTATCTTATGATTATCATAAGCACTTTCTAATTCATTGGGAATAAGGGGAAAGTATAGGATGTATAGGAATAAGGGAAGGAAATACAGGAGTAAGGGAACAGTAAAGTATATATAGTCTTTATATACATAAAGAATGTATGCCAATTCAATTAAAATACATTCTGGCTACTCTGAGGCAACCTGCAATCCACCCAGAACTCTGGTAGAATTTTTAGGCTGTCCTAGAATGGATTATGCAAAGCTGTAAAATGCTTTGCAGGGTACCTTTCTGCTGATTATGGAGGCTATTCAGAAGTCTGGCAATCTTCTTATCTCCTGCTAATTTGTATTCCTTGTACATTCAGCTTGCAATTTCCTGTGTAATATTGCTATTCAGAAGGAAAAGAAATTCTTAAACTTATTTAAAAATACATGGTGTACAGGCAATTAACGTTTCAGAACTTACTTGATTAGCATTTTAAGCTTCAGTTTACAGTCTACCAAGTAAAGATTCTTTGATATTTTTTTACATGATGCATCTGTTCAAATTTTTAACACAATAAAATTGGAAATACTTACCACAGGCAATTAATTAATCATTGCAACATGATTTCCCCAGCCTCATGCAAAACTGCTGCTTTCTTTCCATGAATACTAATTTCGAGTTATAGGCAGAATTAAATAAAATATACTATTTGAATAATACTGTAGAAGGGAATAGAAGGACCGAATAGGTCACTTTAAATGAAACCAGAGATTCAGCACAACATTTCAAACTGTACCATTTAAGAACAATAAGCCAAATATTCTCGACCTTATTCCAAGAACATCCATTCAGTGAATGGTTAGATGGCTGGAGGGAATACCCAGACTGCCAATTTAGAGTAGCTGTGGAGCTAGGTCATTGGAAAGGCCTCATTTGTAAAAGAAAGGAGATGCTTAACTTTCTAATAACTCAGGGTTTAGCTATCAGGTTACCAGTTCACACCCAACCATTTACACTCAAATTTTGCAGCTTCTTGATTCTCAGTGCATAATAACAATTCAAAAAGACTTCTTTTTATTACTACTAACCTTCAAGTCCTCCAAACAGTTTCATGGATGCTCACTTAATATTATCATAGGAAAAAATGAAATTTTTTTTAAAAGGTTACAGGAAAAGACTGATAACATCAATTTAATGAGTCAAACCTCAACAGAAATTAGATGTGAAGGCATTAACAATTGACCCATTTCCACAAGCAGTATCTACTAAGGTGTAACAATTAGGTATAGCTAGTAGTCTACAGGCTTTTAATATTAGTTATTCTTCCAGATGGCTAGCTGAAATCAGGTAGGTCTAACGGGTCAAAATTTAATCATTAACCATAGTCGAAAAAGTATAAAATGATTTATTGCATGGCTGTTTATTCACCACATCTGGGTGTTTGTCTCCCCACTCTCTTCTGCACCCCCCACACCCCCCAAAAAAAATCCAACCCAAAAAAAACTCAAAACACAAACAAAAACAAAAATACAAAAAAAAAAAAAGGAAGAGATTTTGCTGGTGGAATAACAGGAAAGAATAGATATCACTGAGGGGTAGTATTTGCAATGAAACTATAGAGGAGTACTCTGGAAATTGCGTGAAAATTTTCCCAGTAACAAACATCTAAAATCTTGCTGAAAGCTATCAACACCTTCCCCACTCAATTAGCACAAAGGAGTAGGTTGCATTTTCCTCCTATTAGCAGAACCTTGTCTTTTTCAAACTCATACAAATACTTGTGCTGTTTACCTGATTTCAGTAAACAAAAATCCTTTTGAAATAATAAAATAAGGGTAAAGACTATTATGTTAATTCAAGATAAGAGTCTGCTTTTGTTAAGCAGAATTAGCAAATTGCAGGGTTAAATTATGTGACATTTTACAAAATAAAAATTTAGTAAGAGTAGTAGATAATTTTGATCAGAGGTTTTCTTAGCAGTGAATCCCATAACTATGTTTTGGGACTTAGCATTTTCAACCTTTGAAAAAATAACCTGTCACTTGCAGCTCATTGTGTTTCAGGCACACTGCTCCATAGTGGATGATCACCTCCTTTGAGAAGTAAGATTAGGAGATTAGGAAGATTTCTCTCTCTGTCTCTAAGGCATAAATTGCACATCAGTAAAATCCTTTCCAATCTATAACAACTAGTTAGAAGATAAATATTCTATCAATCACTTCAGCAGATAGCGAAGATGGCTTGAAAGCTTTATAGCCACCAGCTTTTCCACAAGAAGTCAGCAGAAAATTTGTATGTATGCATCTAATGAAAATAAGGCCATTTCTTCCAAAATAGTATTTTGAATGTAAAATTTAAATGTGCTCTGAACAATACTGTTACAGCTCAGTAGATTTACACATAAATTGTTATCAAAAACAAAGCACTTACCACAATGATTTAAATAATTATATTAGAATTAGACACACAGTGACCTGACATACACACTGCTGTTGTGTGTGAGCCCATGAAGGATATGTATTCCAAACTAAGAAGTCTACATCTTAAATATGTACTAAAAAATGAATTAGTGTGACCTTCTGTTATCAGCTCTCTATTCCCTATGGCTATGGGGACTAGGACATGCTGCGTAAAGGGAAAACTAATGATAGTTTGATGTCTTTACTTGAACTGACTTACACTAAGTTACTGTAGGTCCAGCAGGGCCCACCTCTAAGGCCAATTTATTAAATCCACACTCATTGCTTTCAAGCTGGTTCAAGCAGCAGACTGGACCTCAGTTAGTATATCCAGCAGAACTAAGGCTCATATCTGTGTATTGCAGTTTACCTGAAATAATATTTCAGCCCTTCTACAGCAAAGCATATACAGAAGCATTCCATTCTAAGAATAGGAGCAGTTTATCGGGGTGTAAGACCCATATCCTTATCATATGGAACTGCCTGTCTGATTTCAAAAAATAATAACTGCACACTTACCATCCATTGAGGACCCAGGCTAAAGTATCCAAATTGTGAGCTGCTCCTGTATATCCCTGTTCCCAAATTAGCACCATAGTCACACACATCTTATTTCTGTTAAGTTACAAGCAGTAAGTTGGAAAATACATAACGAAATGCAGCATCTAAAAATGCAGACCAGACTTAACCTTACAGGAGACAGTACTTGGTGAACAACACCTACCTTGAAATGTCTCTTAGCTAAAATAGAATAAACTTGCATCTTTCTTCTGTACAAGAGGTCTCACTTATTTGAGATTCATTTAAAGTCTTTTTTCAAATTTAGAATTTAACAAAATTCCTGTCTCTTCCCTCCAAAAGAGTTGTTCTAAGCAAAACAAAATAAAAAAAAGAGTCCCAAACTCATTGAAGCCAGGAGGCAGCTCTGGGGAAGTCTCACTAGCTGTTACTCTGCTCCTGTCTTCTCAAAGCATTTGGGAGATGGGGTTCCTGCGCCTGATGACTTTTCCTCATAAGGCAGCACAGTGTGTTACATCAAGACAAACTCTGCCATTGAATAGCTGTAAGATAGTCCTACCCGTTTAGATAAGTTAGTGTGATTTATGTGGAGGTTATGTATCAATTTTAAATATTGATTCATATTCACACAAATTTAGGAATCATTACTAGGAGTGTTTAAAAAAACATTATTTATATAAATTTAAATTTGGATTGATAGGAAATTAAAGTTCATATGCATCAATTTTCCAAACATTTAGGGCAAAATTCTCTCACTTAATCAATACTACACAGAATCTGATCCCTTCTCTGCTGAGATCCACAATTTTGATCAAAGAGGATTTTGTCCATGGAAGATAGTTAATTACCACTGGAAATATTCATTAAAATTAAAAAATGCCCAATACAAAAAACATACCAGACAAAGTCACTGCAAAAATCACCTCATATTGATTTGGTCAAAATTAGTAATCAAAGATGAAATTATTAACCTGAGGCACTTTCGGACAAGGAAGCGTTCCACAGAATTCTGCTGTCTCTAAGGAGAGATGTAGTAGGTGTTTACAGAGTAAAGCTGCTCAAAGCAATCATTCTGAAATTCGTTAAAAAAAAAAAAAAAAAAGAACAAAACCCCATAAGAATAACGTGCTTTCTACAACATTAATACCTCATGAGAAATACATTCAACAGTGTTGCACTTCCAACTGTAGAGCACTGTGGCATCTCATTAGCAAGTATTAAAGCCCAACAGAAGTTACTATTACTTACAACAATTCTTTATGGTTGCTCTGTAAAACACAGCATAGAAGAGACTTTTATACTGATTTGGGATTTCCTGTCGTTTTTCATGGCCGGTGTCTCTCTAACAAACCTTCTCTCAAATAAATATTCAACCAAGGAAGAATAAAATGCTGCTCAGGGAGAAGTCCTACAGTTACTATCATAGCTACAGGCAAACAATCTTTTATTTAGTGTGATTGCCTACATATCCAGAAAAATAAGGAGGCTTCATTTTATCTTAAAAACAAATTTTTTGAAAGTTTCATAGCAGTACCCTTTGCTAGCTTACAGATACCCAAGTTCATGTCTGCATTATTCTCACCAGTTTGTATGAGTATTTAGAAACCTATGAAGACAGTTTCTGGAGAAAAGCTAAAAACTGTGAGCTAGCCATACACTGACCATGCAGTCCATCTTACACCTTAAAACAATTATCTCCATATTCGAAGACTGCTGTCTAAAAAAGAAAAATAAAAAGGTTATTTCAAGTGCTTGTACTAAATTTACATTGTGGATGCCTCGGGTACTTCAGTCTCCAGGCTACTGCATCATAAGCCTTTCAAAAGCACTGTAATTTCATTCCACCAACATATGACACAGTGCAAATCCTTTCTCATATTCACATTTTCTTCTCTGAATTAATGACTTTGAAAAGAGGAGTACGTTTCTTCCACATTGTAAAGACAAAACACAATCTTAGCAGTCTCCTGTTTATTCTATTTTTTACCAGCATATTTTAAAACTTCCTTGTCCTTCATTCCATTCCTGTTATTGTCAACTTCATTATCAAGCCGTACAAGTGGGTCTCACTGCAAATAACTGAACTCTGTTAAATGTTGGGATAATGAAAACTATACCGTATCTTTCTTGCTTAAGAACAGTGCATTGGTAATCTGTGTTACAGACTAGATGTTTTTAAATTTTAGATTTCCACATCTCGTTCTATCGCACATCTTCCTTTTTTTGTGCTTTGGTTTCTTGTAATTTCAACCATTGTCCAAAATGCTAAAGTTATGTCTCTGTCACAAAATATATAATTCTTCAAAATAAGGACCATCTTTTTCCTTTTCTCATGATTAAGCTGTGAATGCTATTTGAAACAGGCCTTAAGCCAATGATTTAACATTTGGTAACACAAAGATAATGAGATTTGTTGGCTCAAAGTAAATCACAGCTGTTGCACATCTTTACTATCTTTTGCCTGGATGCTTAGCTTAGGGATCAAAGGCATTCATCTATAATGCATCTATGAATTTATAGAGTGTTGTTCCAATGGATAAAATTTGCTTCTGACTCACTTAGAAAATGTGTTTACTAATTCATTTATCTTAAATGGCAAAGCAGCAAATGTGTTCAGGGTATGCTGTCTGTTCCTGAGAGATAGGAATGCCTGAAAGAAATGTTACAACTCAGCTTTCATCAAAAACCTGTCTTTATTTTAATGTTTTTATCATATTATTTAGAAGGATTTCAACTTATAAAAAAGAATTACATATATGGCTATTACAACTACCACCCTGCAAGAATATTGTGACCAAAAAAGAGTAAAAAACCTAATTTCTCCAGTGTGTTTAGTTTATCTTTGTAGCTTTGGGTCTATCTAATTTCAGTATATCCAAAGATTGTATGTATACAATTTCTGCTTGGCCTTTCATAGTTGCTAAGAAGAGAGTATCACTGTTGGGGGAAATGCACATACAAAACAACAAAGTTGGCAGAGGGAAATAAGAATGAACTCAATTACTTTAAGCTGATTTTTTTTTTTTTTAATTTGCTATCAAGCTTTCCTGTTAATGTTTTCCAAATATTTTCCACCTGTATCCAAATACCCTAATTTTTACTCTATCTACTTTCAGTGGTAATCTTGCTCAGAATGTCAGTCCTGCTTAGTCATAAACACTCCCCTAGATTCTGCTGAAGAGAAATTAGAATTTCACTGGCTAAATAAAACACATAGAAGTATTCTCAGAACATGAACAGCTGAATAAAATTCACACATGCACCTAAAAAAATAAAAAGAAATTAAAAAAATAGAAATATTTAAGACTCAACTGAAATTCCAGTTTAGCATTTTCGTCACAGAAGCAAATTTCCATGTACTTGGATTCAGAAAATATCCATAAACACTTATCACTAATGTGACCCTCCTTGAATTATCACTGGTGAGAAAAGCTGCACTTCCAATTTAATTTTGTTTCTCAATTTGATTATGGCAATCCTACTTGTTCCACTTTAACAGTTATGGTCCCTCTGCAGGAGTGCATGCCTATGTCGCCATAAGCTCAGGACACCCAGGGTAAGGGAAGAGTTGAAGGAATAGCTGAAGCATTAGCATTTTGCTCTAGCAGCTCCCACCCACAACACAGGGCTTGTGAGCTATGCTAAGCCACTTTTGTAACTCCTTGCTTGGTTATCTGCAGTACAGAGTTGGAAAACTGTCAGGAATTAATGTGGATGTATATTGAATATATTGTTCACACACAGTGTTTTAATTTGTGCACTATTAGTCTGAATTGAAAGAACAACACAGAATACTATGTGGGAATCAAATGTCTTGCACAGTTCATCTATGAAGCCAATCATCGAACATAATACAAATAAAAAATTAAATAAGATGCATCACATTCCAGTAGACTTCCTAAGCCCTTTTGCTATTTTTTTCTGAACAAAAGGACAGAATTTCTGGCCTGGTTGGTAAAATACAGTAAGAAATAACGTTAAAATGCTCAAAACAAAAAACAAAACAACAACAACAACAACAAAAAAACAACAAAAAACAACAACAAAAAAAAAACAACAAAAACCCACAAAACCCAAATCTAGAAATCACTATTTAGCTTTCATGTGATCAGTTTTTATATAAGATAATTATTCAAGTCAATAAAAGAGAACAATTATTTGTAAAAAATGGACAGAGTGAGAATCCATACCCAGATTGTACATATTTGGGGAGCAAGTAAGAGTTGGAGGAAGAAATTATATCAAAGCTTAGCTATCCAATTGCTCATCATATCTCATGGGTGTAATTACTCCAGTACCAAGTGGAAGGAAATTAATACTGATTCTTTTAACCCATTTGCCAAGCAATGTGGAAACCAAAGGGGTTCGGGGCATTTTTTTTATTGGTGAGGACTTTGAGGGTGGGGCAGAGTTAAATGAGCTTATCACCAGGTTAAAAACTTATATGTGTTAGTCTTCAACAAACAATAAATACTGTTATTAATCTTAACATAATATAAAACTACCTGCACATAGAAGTAACCAGTAATTTGAAACAATGTATATCTAAAATATGTTAACTAAAAATATATTAATATTTTGTATAAAAATGCACTAATATTTAATATATTAAATAAAAATATTAAAAAGCGCTATACTTTGTCTGCGCACTATGCAAGCTATTTAAAAGAGCCCTGATTATTTTGCTTCCAAATCCTTCCTGAGTCTTGACATGCATTCTCAAAAGCATTTCCAACTTCTGAAATGCTAAGGATATTGTACTATGCTTCTGCATTAACTCAGTTTTAATATTTAGTTAGGATGTCCTTAATTTGTTTTACTGATGCAAATATAAATGCTTTTAATTTGAATCCTATCTACAAATAAATTAATGGAAGAGAATTTTCCTTCAGTGCTAATTAAAAAAAAAACAAAACAGGAACCAACCTGCTTTTATCTCTTAATTCCTTTAACTCATATCTGTAAAAGCCGGTTTTTTTTAAGTTCATGCAGAACATGTGCATAATATATTTAAAAGTCTTGTACTATATTGCTATACCATACTATAGATAAAGTGGTTTAATTGAGTCTTATCTCTGTAATGCCAACCCAAAGACAGTGGCATCTAGGAAAGGAGGCACTTCACCACTTGGCGTACGTACTAATAGCGTTTGGTTCTGAGATTCTTCCTGGCCAATTTTAACCAGCTGTAGTCATGGCCCTTAGTCTTGCACAGGTTGGGTGGCAGCCACAAGCATTTCTGAGAGTAGCACTTTGTTTTCCACTTTTTAAGTTTTCATTATTTGCAAGGGTTACTTGAAAACACGGAAGAACAGAAGAACTGGGACTGGAAAAGTACTTATTTTAGGAGGTAGGCGAAAGGGCTTGTTTTCATCTAGCTCATGAACTTGCAGCTGTGAGGCTAGTCAATTCAAATTACAGAAAAATGTATGCTAACAGTCAAGAATTTGTTAAACGGGGTGGGGATGGGGACGGGGGAGAGAGATGGGGAGGACACAACAACCAAAAACCAACCCCAGCTAAATCGAAGCTGCTCCTTTATTCACTGCAGTCATCCCTAAGTGTTGTATTAGTCCTATTGAGGAAACACTCTTTGGAGGAGAAAAGGGAAAAGTATTTTCTGCATTTACAGGCTGCCATGGTATCACTTTAAATGTTACAGTCACAAATGGTGCTAAGCACACACTGAATGCCTTCTACTGTTTTTTCCACATCAAAAGAATTTCTTCAAGCTGACACTGCAAAGCTGACAAGAGGCTACAGTAGCAATGCTGTAGGTGTCTCAGCCCAACACCAGCAATGTGGGCTCAAAATGACTGCAGGCATGCTGTTAATGACAGGCTGTCCTGAATAACCTGCATCCCCAGATCACTTTCTCCCTGAAAATTTCAGCCATGTCTTTAGGTAGTATGACAGAACGTAGAATCATTGACTTCAGAAAATCAGTATAAAAACACACCAGAGAAAAATCTGTCCTTAGTAATTATTTTAAGGCAGTATCTCCTTCTCCTACTAACGTTTAATTTTTACCATTGCTAACAATCTGCATCAGATACCTACAACACTATGAACTGAGGAAATAAAAGCACACAAGGTAAATTAGGTTATGTTTGAACAACAGTCAGTTTAAAATTATGTGACTAGCAAATCAACCTGCTCATGTAGCACATTGACAGCAGACAGTGTCTTTCCTAATGACTGATGTAATTAAAGAGAGTGCACAAAAAGAAAGAATACTGCATAGTGTCTCCAAGAGAACTGAGCTCCAGATCATTGAGGACAATGAAAAGTGGGAAATGAAAGATGATCCAAGTATTGTTCCATCTTAGAAGGGATTTTGCTTCATAGTTGTACTGGATCTGGATATACGTTAAAATGTGTTTTCTCAAGCTTTCCTATTACAGGTCTCATTTAAGCAGTTTTATAATTGCCAGCATAAATACACAAGACACTTCAGGAAACAATTCCTCTTCTCAGTGTTCATATTTTATACGAACAACCCAAGAACTTATTTCTACATGTACTCATGTATATAAAGACATACATACAGTGTCTTCATCAAAACTGAGACTGCACAAAATTCAACCTTTAAAATTCTTATTCAACTTTTTGTCTATCAATCTCCTTTTTCCTTTTCAAAATAATGTGCATAGAATTTAATGTAATTAATACTTAGTCACTCTAAGGAAAAAAAATAACTGTGTTTGTGAAACCAGGAAATTTCAAAAGGTGCTATAAGAAAATGGATTTTTTTCAGCTAGGGAGAGTTAGACTAGACAAGTAATTTCTACTGCTTCTAAACTACTTACTTTCATCTCATCATTAAAACCTCCCTCCTCAGTTAAAATTAAAACATCCAACAGGAATACAAAGAAAAACGATGGCAAGCAAACTACAGTCTCTGACCAGCTGTTTCTGCCCACATCTATATGAGAAAGGACTCACGAGGGCCTGTAGTGACAGGTAAGCGGGAATGGCTTTAAACTGACAGCAGGGAGATTCAGATTAGACATTAGGAAGAAGTTTTTCCCCATGAGGGTGGTGAGATACTGGCACAGGTTGCCCAGAGAAGCTGTGGCTGCCTTATCCCTGGCAGTGTTCAAGGCCAGGTAGGATGGGGCTTTGAGCAAGGCAGTCTAGTGGAAGGTGCCCCTGCCCATGGCACGGGGCTGCAAATGGATAAACTTTAAGGTCCTTTCTTACCTAACTATTCTGTGATTCTATGAAAAAAGACATAGTTTTCAGACTTACAGGGTTATGTATATGGGTTGGGTGTTTACATTACTGAGGACGCAAGGAAAAGTAAGTTTCATACAACTGAGGAGCATACAGAACAGGTTTTTCACAAACCCCAAAATTCTATACCAAAAGGTAGGGTCCTATACTGTGACAAAATGCAGAGCAACCTAGACTTCTGCATCCAAGGTACTTATTGGGAGGGAGCTTTCACCACTGAAAATATTAGTATTTTTGTGTGTAAAATTATGAGGAGGGAAGGAAAAGGTTTATGTGCATTAGTACAGCTAAGATTTACTTGAGGCCTAATTCAGCCCCTGTTAGTACTGGGGAATGTTATTCCATTGCCTTCAATTGACACTGGATTCCTTTACCAAGATACTTTTTAATGTCAGATGTACTTGCATACATAGGAGTCCTTTTGGATAGTCTCCTGTATGCCCACAGGGACGTATTCTCACATGCATATATTCAATGCATAAGCATACATGAAAGTGAAAAATGAATGCATTATCCTTTCTTTCATTTTAGATAGTGGGTATTGTCAACATCTACAGAATAAAGTTTCAACTTCAGAGTAGTTCAAGTTTCAGCAAAAGCAGGAGAAAAAATACATTCAACAAGCTTAAAGTCTAGTTTCCTACAGTCAAAAAAAGTCTGCAGAAGTCTACAATAGAAGTCCTTCTGAACTTAAGCAGGCTAGGATGTCATGTCAGATTGTTTGCAGAAACAAATAGGTTATGTTTATTTCAAAATTGACATTATTTTTAAGGACATTTCCTGCCATTTCCTGTCAAGCTGATGTCTTTACAGGGTATATATTAAGCACTAAATTGCTAGACCAAAACAAGGCATGATTTCTGAAGACTGAAAGGCACAATTTCTCTTATTTTCCTTAACTACATGATAAAGGATGGCAAAATCTGCAATACCAGATGTCAGATGGTATTTAATATCATACTAGTTTACATAATGCTAACACTATCTTGTGTGTTTAACACAGTGCCAGCTAGCTAAGTCTTGCAGCTGACCAAGGTGAGGAGCTGTCTCGTGCAGGAAGAACAGTTCAGGGTTCTCTCTTGTATCATACAGTCAATACATGTACAGGATGAAATTCTAAGTATACACACACATAGAACATATGTACCATCTAGACAGACAAGGGGAACAAAATGCAGGAAAGTAGAGAAAAATACACTTTCCAAAGTTTGTTCAGCTAGTCATTATATGACTTGGTTTCTCTATTTCTTCTGCCTTTCTCTAAAGTCGTATGCATATACCAAGAACCAGTTCAAAGGTCTAGATCCTAATCCATTACCAACTTTATTCCTCCACTGCAAGTTAGAGATCCCCTGTTAGATCACTTCAATTCAGCAAAATTCAGCAAAGTACTTCACATAAATTTATTTTAAATGCTTTTTAATTTTATTTTATCTATTTTTAATTTTTCCCTGAAGTAATTAAATTTTATATAAATACAGAACACATTCAATACAGGATTAGAGATAAAAGAAAAATAGCTGGCAGGTATTTCTGTGAATTAACTGGTAATTTCATAGCTTCTTTAAATTTATTTTGTAAAAAATTTGTTCACCTTTTGACAAAAAAAGGATTAAAAGCACTGTATTTGTTGAACACTGAGCACCTGAGTAATTGTGCTTAGTTTTAATTTTGGCAGCCACATGAAAAATTTGGGATTAATATCAAATACAAACATATGCCTTCAAGAAGCTGTTACCAATACAATAGGCTTTTATTCTCCCAGTTACTTTTCTTTAAAAATACCATTTACATTAAATATTCTCCCACTGAAACAGTTATTGAAAAATACTTTTTACCAAGAAGTTCCATTTCAGATGTAAGCAGCTTGCGCTGAATTGCGTAGGCAGTATGAGAACATTGCAGAAGTGTTAGTGTAGAAGTAACATATAAGTGCATGAATAATGTCTTTTTACTCATTTAACTGTGAAACATGTTCTTTTGGCATTCATAATTAGGGGCAGAACAGATGGTGAAGGCTTAATATGTCCATTAAAATAAATTATACTGCCAGTGTTTCTTTAGTCTGTAAAACTTTGATTGGGCTGGCTACTTCACATTGGTATTTTTTGTTCTCCTTGGAGTAGTTCCTGTGCATATGCTGGAGAATACTTGGATTGCAACTGCAGCAGAAAAAGAAAAAAGGACAGGGAATTCTGTCCAAGACTAACAACACTTTTAAACGGGAGAACTCTGATTTAATTTTCTCCTCCCTCCCTAACAATCATCATCTTCGCTAAAAGAAGACCTAGTTGTGTTCTCCTTACTTTTTCACTTTCAGTGTGTCAAAGCCTCAGAAACAATGCATGCTTCTCTGTTTCCTTCTTTAAATGATCAGTAAAAACAAAGGTCTATTATATGCAGTGTGGAATTGTATCCCTGCAGTTCAGTATGTAAATTTTATGATTCACACAAGCATTAACTGTTTGGAGGAAGAACTACTGCTGTTGCTGGCCACAGCTTTTTGTCACCAGAGGACCTGAACCAAACAGGGGAAGGAGAGGTGGCTAGAGGAAAGAGATCTTGCTGCTATGCTTGATTTATTCTTGATATGCAGAAGTACTGTTTAGTGAACAAATATGGACAGTTACAGATTGGGACAAAGTTTTTAAAATAGAGTAAAATTGTGAAAGTCCGTAAGTAAAAATACTTCTGTATTAAGAACAGCTATTCCAATTACGTTTTGACAATTCTTAGCATAGGGTGACTCAGTGGGCTTTTGGACCTCATATAACATGTCCATATCAAAAAAAATTGGAGTTTGCCCATTTTTAAGGAAGATAAGGTTTATAGATGGTCACCCCCACCCCAAAAAACACCCCAACAAAACCAACATACTGTTCTCTAATTTAACCCAATAGCCAAATGAACATGAGTCCATCACACAACCACTCAACATCTGCAGAAAAGTCAAACCAAATCTGTTGCAACAGACTCCAACTAGTAACAACCAACCAGCTCAGACTAAGCATCAGTCAGCACGCAAGCAGTGACAGCCTCACAGTGCAGGCTATGACCTGGCTGGACACACCTCTCTGGAGCTCAACTGGTAAGGATCAGAGGAATCAAAGTGAAGGGTAGACAAGGGATTCCCTATAGAAGAAAATGCATGTATTAGGATAAGCTGGTGTAGACAAGGGATAGGGACTTAGAGGGTATCAACATGCTTCTTTTTTCACAGGGTTTATACAATTAGTAGACTCTGATTTTTCATGGGTCTGTTAAGTGTGTATTGGCCTCAGGGCACCTCTATTTCTGTATGCTTATAAATCCTGTACCTGTAAGATTTGAAAGGCTTTAGTATTACTTATGGTCATCTTTCAGCAGCATTTTCTCATTCTTTGACTGTGTTTTCACACCTCAGCTGAAATTTGTCCAAACAGCTGAGCACAAAATGTACCCAAGAACAGGAAAAACAAAAGTACACAGTAATTTTCTTCAAAGCTTTATAGGAACTTTAAAAAATCAGAAAATTAAACTAGCAATAAGTTACTTGAAATTACAATATATATATTGGAAGTGGCCTTAAGCAATTTCTGTTGTACTGTTTTTCCACAAGTGTAGCTTCATTTTAATTTATGTTGGTAATACGTATTGAATCACGCTTGAGTTTTTATAGTAAGATGATCCTCCATAGTATTATTTCACAAATGAACAAAATGAGTATACATCCATTGATTCAGAGGCCTAAAGTCCTCCCAAAGTGTCACAAAATGAACATAATGTTCCAAGAGCTGAGTTTTGCTTTCATATCACTGTTTGAGCTGATGGATGTGAAATCTCATGTAGCTAGATAGTAAGCTATTGGCTACAGTCCTAAGGAATGAATAAATTATTTTAAGCTTAGTAGTAATTTATGCTCACAAAATGAATAAGGGCACCATCTGTTCAAGTACAGACAATACCAAAATCTTTTAATTTGTGGTTGAATTGCTTGCTTTTGACATAGATGTGTCACCTGTGAATACTCCTTACATTGAAATCATACAGAAATCAACCTTTTCTGAACAATGGCAGGAAATCTCCTAGGCCTATAAGCAAGGTAGATGTCACGACCTTAGAAAAGTAATAAATAAAGTTGGAGTAATATCTGAGGGGAAATTTGAGAAAAAGGAAAAATTTTAGTAAAAAAATTTGGAAGTTTCAGATAATGTGAAACTATCTCGCTTGTTAAGACTTAGAATAAGCAAGGTATCTCACACCAGGAAACACAGGCACTCTTCTATGCACAACTTATTTCCTTTCCATGTTTCTAATAAAATCCTTGACTAACTTCTGAAGACTCAAGTTCTCATTCATCTCCCTAGAGATCATACCTGCAAATTTTAAACAGGTTAAGGCAATGGACATGACATGCATACAGAAGCTGAAAATTTGCAGTAGAATCCGGTTACTTATTCTATTTATTTTATAGCTTATCTGTGTATTATCTAAAAGGAATTAATTTGTGCTGCCTTCTAGAGGAAGTGGGACCATTTCCTATACTCTATAGACATCTTTACTAATTCTTACTGGGGAAAGATACAAGTTAAATTTAAATTGCCTGTTATCGTATTAGACAAAATAAATTATTAGTATAATAGAAACTGAGAAGAATGACCTGAAATGGATTTGGCAAAGAGCTATATCATACTTTCTTATCTCCTGAGAAAGATGGGAAATCAACACATTCCTCCTTCCTGTGCTGGCATGTATGCTAAATCACAGAAAATTAAGTCTAGTATGATTTACTATTCATGTTACAAAGCACTAGACATAGTAGCTGCAGTGGAGAGTCAAATACAAAAGAGTAAGATTTTTCCACATCCTAAGAAGTTCATAGTTCAGTTGCAAAGTAAAAACCAACAGACTCCTGCAGAGGAGAACATAAAAGACAGTAATACTCAGTCAATCACTGTGAGTACCACTATGAGCACTCCAGTTGCCTCTGGGTTGTTTATTTTTTTTTCTTGGGGGGGGAAGTAGTACAATAAAATAAAATGTTTATAATCAATTTCCAGGAAAAATAATTTCAAATTTTTCATAATACCTCCTATATGCAAAATGCAGCATGGCTTAACATGCTGACTAGGAAATTTAACAAATGAGTAATAAAGTTCCACCTCTCTAGTTGGTTGCTGAGTCATAAATAAAAGAGGGGAGGAAGAACTTTAAAGGCTTTCATTTGAACAACCAGATTTTTTTTTAATCATCATTATTATTATTATTATTATTATTATTATTATTATTATGGAAAAGGATGCAGTGCTGACAAAAGAACAGGTGATGTGGTCACACCAGAGATGTGAGAAAATAATCTTTGTAGTGGTAGCTTGAGTGGTTATAAGAAGAGAGAAATTGCATTCACTGATATTAGAGAAAGCATTACAGAAATCAGACATGACTTAATCAGAATTTGTAAAAGAAGTTTACTTACGTGGATATGATACAGGAGAATATGCTACATTTAAGAAGGCACATAAAAAGAGGTATGCTGTTTGCAGGCATGAATTATAGGTAAAAACATGATGTTGGCTGCAACAACCAAAGAAGGAACAGAAGTACAGATTTTAAAGTCTTCTGTTTTAGAGGTGTGTTGCTGGGATGTTTCTCTTTCAGGAATATTGAGAAAGGATCTAAAATCTTGAACAGAATACAACATCTGAAATAGAGATGCAAGTGTAAATTCTTAGTCTGGAGAGAGCAACTGAATTTCTGTTTAACATTACTGAGACAAAGGGTAAGAAGCCAGAACAGTGGAGAGAACCATACAGACTCCTACAGGGAAAGAGTCCTTGGGAAGGTATCTTGAA
This sequence comes from Neopsephotus bourkii, assembly GCF_033783945.1. Classification (NCBI taxonomy): domain Eukaryota; kingdom Metazoa; phylum Chordata; class Aves; order Psittaciformes; family Psittacidae; genus Neopsephotus; species Neopsephotus bourkii. The sequence continues at coordinate 6,798,983 of NW_026900826.1, forward strand.
AAAAATATTTAGGGCCACAGAAAACAGTACAGCCATGAAAGACTGACAGGAAAGGGCACAATTTCAAGAACAAAATCATACTGGCAATGTCAAGGACTGTTGAGAACAGAGTGATGGTTTTGATCTTTGACCACCAGAATGAAAATCTCAAAACAAACCAGCTCTACATATGTCACAAGATGACTGAATTTCAGCCTACCAGCACAAAGAACAGAGAGGAATAGAGCTTGAAGGGAGGGTAGGTTTCTGTATCGTTAAATTTTTATATATATCTTCTTTAGTACTTACAATGTGTCACTGCAAAGGCTGCAACATCTAATTTCTTCCACAAAATGTGTAATAGTGTTTTTCCTACACACAGAAGTATCAAAAGGAATAAAAAGAATCCTCTTGATTAAATAAAAAGGTGCATGTTCATTGTGAGATGTTACTGAGATGCATTTCTCTTAACATTGCATTTCTTGGAACAGCATCCATTTCTCAGATCACAGTGTCTTACGAAGTTGTATTTGGAATTCAAATAAGAAGCAAAATGACCTGTAAATGGGTTTTCACCCACTACATTGAACCAGAACTTCTATGTTACTGATTCTTTATTTTTGGTGGAAAACTCACAAATCAATTCAATCTTTTAATAGTAAAACCATACATAAGCTTATATACATCTCTACTGAATCAAATCCCCGTGTGCTCATTCCAATACATGCATATTTAAATGTATTAATATTAGGTAAAAGCATATGGTAAAATATGGCAATATGGTTAAAGCACATGTATATACATTTGAGGCATAAAGAATGTACATGTTTATATATACATTAGTGAGCAAGTGGATGCGTGGCTACTGACTGGGTTTAAGCCATGACAACTACCAAGTATCCTCATCAAACCAATCAGAATCTAATTATGATACAAAAAATAAACTGATGTGATAAAGTGTTTTGGTAGATGAAATTAGGTTGCTTTTATTTGCAATGCTACTTTTAATCTAAGTTTTCCATACATAGTTCCCTTTTTGATTAGCAGTTGAATACTTTATAGTAAGAATTATGTCTTGATTTGGAATATTTCTTTTTCCCCTCTTTCTTACGATTTAGACCAGACTCTACAAAGATTATCTCTGAAGAAGGGTAATGGAAACACTCCAGTTCAGAAAAGCACAGCACAAACTGGATAAGATCATGAAGAAACTTCACCTAGAGTAAGTGGTATCATTAATATTCCAAGTGCTTTGTGAATAATCATGCAATTACTACCATGTATATTGTTTGATAATGGCATTGTTTAGGGCTACTCCAGTGTGACATAACTGGGTTGTCAGAATCCTAGTTTGGCAACCACTTCTGTGCCTGCTGAAGTACTGGAGGCACTGCAGCACACAGAGCTACAGGATCAACGAGCTTCCAGAGCTTACTGCTCTGCTTAGCTGAGTAAGGGTGGGATTTCTCCCAGCCCTGAGTGAGCATGGGCAAAGACTAGTGGTCTAATAAGTTTTTTTTAGCGCATAGGTGTTGCCTTGACTGACTAGAGGAAGTGACTAAGCAGCGACAGGATCTAGTTACAGCCACCATTTCAGTATTTGCAGATGTGTTTGACTATGTCTGAGGTGATCTGCAGCAAGACTATGTGGCTGAGACAGAAAATCTCAGTAATGACCAGAAACCTTTCCAACTTGTTTCGTAGCTCTGTTGAACCCTTTTAAGCTTCTTTTCCACCATCCTCCCACGTCACTCCCTTGCTAGTCTTGCAATAGGATAGAACAGTCCTCAAAAAACTGGTTAAACTGGACTACAAAGGTGTTATATAGGGCAACTACACATACATCAAAATGTTGTCACTTCTGTCTCTTATCACACATTACAGGCAACTTGAGAAGTTAATTCTGAACTTTCTATAATAAAAATAGCTGAGATTATTGCAACAGGAAGTACCAAAAGGAAAGTTCTCTGTATTTCAGTGTGTCTGTCTTATCTGCAAATTTTGTAGTATTGGTCTCCCTCATGTTCTACAACTGCAATCATGCAAATAAGAGTTTTTAAACAACAGAAATGAGAAATTAGAGTATTTGAAAAATTTTAGAGGAAGGGGTTTGGTTTTAGACTCAAAACAATTTCTAGTGCTGTTTCTAAAACTGAGATTTGTTTGAAGTTAATATTCTATTTAATTATTTTGCTTTAAGATATGCAGTCTTTTATAACATACTCAGCAAATTATCTGTTCTGTTACTGAAAGTCTGTGAAAGTTACAGCTAATATAGCACATTTCCTAGAGGCTGTACCCAAGATACTAATGCTGCCTGCTGAAGTAATTTAAATAGGCCTCTGAGGTCAATCACTTCTAATTGATCTTGCTGTAATAACTTGGTTCCATTGCACTCTAAACACATTCTCTCTGCTTACTGAGATGCATTTTTTGTACAGTAGGATTATACAATCTGCCATTTATACCTCACTGTACATGATTATATTTCTACATTATTTTATTATAATGTCCTTAAGATCTACAGTAAAAGATCAGTTCATTTTCTCAAGTCGTTTACACAGTAGGGCTTACAAGTACTGCAAAACTTGGCTGCGATAAGATTCAGCTCTTGGGATCAATGCCAAAAGGTGGCAGTGAGCTGATGTACCACTGCACCATACTGCAGCAGTTTCCTAAATCAAACCCACAGAACCATGTATGCACTCTGAATTAATAAGCAGCATTACAATGAAAACATTTACAGAAACACTGCCAGGTTTCCTTGCAAATCTGACCTGCAGAATAACCCTATAGATTTCAGTCAAAGTTTAGCAAGTATGTATTTTAAAGGTCAAGGAGGGAATAACTTTTTTGAATGGGAAGGGCCTATGCTCTACTCTATAATGTTGGCAGAAAAGAACTGTTTATCCTCAAGTTGAGGCATGAAGTTGTAAAGGAACCACCAAAACAGAGGACTAACACTCCTACAAATAGGAGGCTAACAGAGGGTAAACAGAGGCTACCATGTTGCACAAAGGACATTCTCCCCAAAGGCTTAAAAAAACTGTGCCTAGTGGGTAGTAAGGATAATGACTATGTGGGATTTTTTCCTTGGCAGTGGGGGAATAATCTTCAGAATTTTTACAGCAGTCCTGAGTGACCTAGAACTCCTACAACAAATACATAACTCAAGTTGACAATTATTAATAAATTATGAGTTTATTACTGTGAGTAATTTGGGAAGCAGAGGGCTTCAGGGAAAGATAACTTCTTGCTTAGTTACTCTATAGAAAGAACAGACATTTTATTTCTGATCAGTTAGTCCACTGGAGTTTATAGATTGATCAGCATTTAAAAAGTACACTTTTAAGACCTTATAAACTACAGGAGTCCCGGAATATTCTCATACCCCTCCTAAATAAACAAATAAACAAATCTGTTTTCCTATTCCAATTCATTTTGAAGTACTTATATGTTTTCATGAGATCTGTCTTAGGGCAGTATGTGGGCTTTTCTCAAACGAATTATCAAGAGAAATAAAATTTCTCTTGATGGAATTCTGTTTGGTACTACATAAATTACATTGATCATGTAAAGAGCTAAATGCCTTAAGTATTGTCATGTTATCTTCAAGAAAGTATTTACTGATGCCTCCAATAAGCAGAGATATGTACTCTTCCTTATAAACTAGACGGGTTCTACCCTAATTATATGTAGGCTGGGGATAATGCACGTAATGCAATGTGAAGACATCCTTTAACCCTCTGTCCAGTTACAGAATTTTAAATGATGCTTCCTCTGTAGCCCAAAGCTACATTATAAATTGCACATTAATTATTCTTCCTTACAATGCTCTGTGTTTTTGGCAGTGACTAAAACCTCCCTTAATGTAATTCTCTATGAACCACTAAAATAACATGCTAGTAAATTACATGTCCATGTATATATAAAAGCTAAATTATAAAAACATATGTTTGACAGTGCTGATTTATTTAGTTTTACTTGACATGAAATGTTTTATGCCAGCTTAAATTCAAAAGATTTTTTCTTCAAGAAAGAGCTGAAGTCTTGTAATTATTACCGTAGAACTTTGTTCAGCTCCTTTATGTAAAACCAGACAGATTTCATTCAGTTACTCAGATCTGGGACGTGAACAGATTTCTTGCTTGTGCCAGCAATTTAACATCAACTTGTTTCTCTGATTTCTGAAGAAACTGTTTGGAGAAACTCAGAATACCAGACTGGCTTAATTTATATGCTATATGCAAATACATGATGATTTCAATGAAGTACTGCTCTGCGAGATCCCAGATGCTAAATAAAACAGAATATCAACATTTTGCTTGTGCAAAATTGAAATATTCTCTGATAGGTTTTGGTGGTGGTTTGGTTTTTTGGGGGTTTTTTTTGGTTGATTGTTGAGGTTTGGGGTTTGGTTTTTTTTTCTTTGTTGTTTTTTGTTTTGGGGTTTTTTTAATTAGGAAAAAAGGGACAAAATGTTCAGATAAGAGAAAGTAAAGATAATTTTGCAACAGTGCTGGGGTGATTAATTAATCAGTATGTGTATAGTGCTATGAAGATGAAGAACCTCTAGTCTAATCATCACCATATGTTTTCATCCATTTTGTTAGCTGTAGCATGGGGACAAAATCAACAGACTGTACAGTACCAGAGCACTCAGCACTTCAGCAAATAAAACATTTAAAATCTGAATAGTGAAGTAAGACCCCTACAAAAAAAGCTACAGACACATAACATAGTTCCTATAAAAGGTTTATCTTTATTCCACCATTAGTATATCTTCCTTGGTGATGAGGACTAATTTTCTCCACATTATTACTGAAATTCCTGGACTTAATTTGAATTTATAGTGAATGAGTATATAGCTCATTCATTAAGTCCCATTGTAGTTTCTAACCCTAACCCTTCCCATACGTCATGCAAATGTCAGTAAATAATCCCTTTGTACATTATGTGGAAAACAGATATTAAACTGTAACATCTCAAATACATGTAATTCTCTCCTATCCATTCTAAGTAGCTCTGAGTACATCATCACTTGTTTTGTAGCCTATTAGGATTATGATGAGATGTCTCTCAAAATCCCTTCCAAAATGTTCCTATTTGCCTCTAATCCATATTACTGTAGTCACTGCAGATTTTAAACAGCTAGGCAAAGATAATTCTATTTCATCAGTTCAATTTCTAACCATAATGACAAGAGCTATCTATTCTTATTTATTTCCATTCTCCTCTTCTGCTCCGACTGGAAACCAAAAAATATCACTGTAAACTGTGAAGCAGCAGCCTGTGGAACAATGTCTGCAAAAAAAAAAGGACTAAAGCACCTTCTTAAAAGTAAACATTAGTGCTTCAGTAATGAAAAAGCCCAATCGTGTAAAACCATAATTGTGTGAATAGTTTCACTGTTACTATACAAGCAGTAAAACTGAAAGCTCTGAAATGGCTTTGAGGGCTGAGGATTAGCAACTGAACTAGGACCTAATCTATCAAACCCAGTGATTTCTATTCTGGAATTGTTAGTTGCCATCCTGAGAAATCTTTTTTTTGCACGCAGAAACACAATTATTTTCTATGCTGTCCATAGGAAATCACTGCATGTTACTAGTTACAAACAGTAACTGAAACACTGGCAAAAATCCACTATGTTATACTCCAGACTACTCCTGTTTACACTTCATGCAGCATAAAAATGTTGATGCCTTATCACTGTTGTGCAGGTCTGCAAATCTGTATCAGCTTTGATTATGCTGCATGACAAATGAGAATGCTCTTTCCAATTCTCAACCAGCCTAACAGACTACAACTATACTCCTGCAAAACTGCAGCCTCTAGGCAGTTTATCTTTCTTTGTTCGGGACAAACCTCGTCTACTCAAGATTTTCTTTTTTCCCCTGTACTTTTTCACCTTTCATTTAAGCTCAAGTGAATTTAAGTCTTTTTCTCAAAATTCTTTAGCAGTGAAATCCTGACATGATGCAGAGGAATTAGCTGAATAACCCAGTGAAGACACTTGTTAGCGTGACAGCTATTTTGTTTACATGGAGCACTAGGGTCTAGGTGAATTTAAAGAAGCAGTCTGAGAGAATCTGATTGAAGAGACAAAAATGGAGCATATGTATAAAGCAGCATATCAGGAACAACCAAGTCAGATGTAACTATAAAATATATTTGCAACAGCTCAATTAAGGAATTAATGGGTTTTGTGGCATTAGGAAGCAAGGATGACGAAAGAAAAAATGATAGAGGACACAAAAAGATAAATACACTATTAAAAACCAGTAGAGCAAAGTCCCAATGTGGAAACCAAATAGAAAAAATATATTCCAAAATACAAGCACACACTGCAGACACCTAACTCCTATCTTACTGTAAGATCAAAGTGCAAATTACCAGCGTTTTTAAAATAAAAAGACAGTAAACAAAAGGTAGTCAGAATACTGGGAAGAAAAAGATGGTAGCTGTTGTCCACTTTCAAACATTAACAATAATCAAAATGTTCCCATTCCAAACAATATGAGCAGTTTATTTAAGGTAAAGGGAGATGCAAAGTCATGTGGGAGATTCCACAGCACTCATCTCTCAGAAAAGAACTAAAGGACTCGTTCCATGTAAATGTAAAGGTGCTTCCTTAATAAACATACTAAACGCTGTAGCATTATAGGTGGTCTGAATCCACTGATCAACACAGTAAATCCTAACTGGTGGAACAATGACAAAAGAAAAGCTCAATGTGCACACTGCTCTGTAAATCAACACCCGCTATGAGGTTTCATCCCTCCTGAGATTACATGACGCATGGCCAGAGCCTCTTCCTTTTGCAAGCACTGCTCACCTGGATAAGGTTTCAGTTTAATCCTAAATCACTGAAATCCTAAATAATTCGATACACTGCTTTTTATAACTTCCTTGATATCACTTCTCACACAGGTAGAAAATTTAAAGAATAGTCCTGGCTAAAGATGGTGTCAGTGAAATTGAATTACAGAACTGGGTGAAAAACTCTGTTTTTTTCTGACATGATCTCTGTTAGATCTACAGTATCTGACAGAGGTTTTTAGAATTAATAATGTCCCTGTCCATGCCTCATCCTGAAGCTAACAGCCAACCCTAACCAGTGGTATCCTTAACACAACTGTACGTCTTTGCCACAGACATCAATTAAGGATGACATACTTCACATCAGGCTATATATATATGTATGTATGGCCCTGTGACACTGCACAAGAATTCATTAGGAACACTGAAAGGTCTGATATTTTTCATTTTAAATTGTTTGAAATAAAACCTAAAACGAGTTTTAATGCAGAGCAGCCATGTTTTCACAAATATGACTGGAGTTATACCTGGGGCAGAGATGTTTGAAGGTGAAGAGGCTCAAGAGCATCTCTTTTCCTTGCACACTCACAAATAGAAGAGATTTGTTTGTTCATTTATTTTGTCTGCATGTGCTTAAGAGGCCATATTCTTCTGTTTATCTAGAATTTGTTTCATAGCTATATATCAGGTGATTATAGTAGTTCATTAATATTTCCCTTATGGTATTTTTCTGTAGCATCTTCCCAGGTGGCAAGACCTAATTATTCTTAGATGAACATCGGATGCAATTGCTCCAAACAGTCACTGAACAGCAATCATGTTATTATTTCACATATGCTCGGGTGCAGTTTCTGGGCTCTCTTTCCTCTCTTTTCTAGTGAAGAATAAATTGTAAGTTTGTTTTGTTTTAAATCAGAGAGTTGGAAATAGCATAACAAGTTATGACAGGTTACAGCAAAAGTCAGCTCAAGAATTCTTCTATTTCTCCATGTCAAACCTGAAGATTCCATAAACTCAAATGCTCTATGCCAGTCATAAAGCTAAACTAAAAATATGGATACTATTTACCACCGTTCTTAGTTGTTTCTTAAACTAAATTTAACACTACTAAAAGAGATTGTAAAAAGCCATCACTAGTATGTTAATCTTTCGCTTCAGCGTACACATGAGCATTCTGCTCAGCATAATCTCTTGCTTATCACTGCCAAATGATAAACAAGCTACTAGCTACATTCATGGATGGAATATTCATTTATACAATGCCCTATGGGTACTTCTGTATATAGTTCAAGATGACCCATGAACAGATCTCATTTACAGTTTTAGTAGAACTATGAAACAGAGTGAATCTAGCCAGGAACAGCTGCAACTACATAAAAACTGGAGAACCCTTGTCAGCAGTGTTAGTAAGCACAACTGAGAAATACAAGAAATTAGACATTGCATTGAAGAATGAATTCCTCTTCTAAATGCACAAAATCAAGTACCTTTCCATGCATAGGGTTAGTATTGTGACAGACGCTTAGACTTATTCAAGGTCAAATTTTATTCTCAGAGTATGGCACTCTATGTGTGTTGTGTAATGGGAAAATTTGCTGGTTCTAGAATGGAAGAGGGCTTTTTTTCCCCCAGTTGCTCTGTCGTACCTACTGAAGCTTCCCACTACATGCATGAGGATAGCAGATGGATCCAGAGGTTCTGCTTCTGGCTTTGCCCGTTTCATCATTCCTTACATGCTACAGGCTTCATCTCACAGGATCTTATGGCTTTCTAGTGCATGAAAATTAACTTTGCACAGGTGCAGAAATGATACATAACTGTTTGCCTCTTCTGGTTTCTCTGCATTTTTCTAGCCTTTGAATGTCAGACAAGACAGTATTATTTTTTAATACAGGGGGAAGGAAATTCCATGAAATATTAATAATCTTGTGCCACTTGGCAGTACCAAAATATGGTATTATATTACAAAATTACAGTATAACAGAACATGCATTTCTGATTTAGTAGTGCTGAAAACATAATAAAACTTCAAAGGGGAAATTCTGTCCTCTCTGTTTTTCATAGTCCAAAGAAAACTAAATACAGCATGAGCCCTTGGTAAGACCATGGCAGGGGGGACTGCAGCCGCTCTATAAAATGCTAGACTGCATTTTGGTAGCTTACAGCATCCCAGACCAGACTGATCAAATCAAGGCATCTAGGTATTTGACTACAAACTGCTTGAGTTTCAAGCCTTTCAGCAATTCAGAATGGCTGTCATAGTACAGGAAATTCAGCATAGGAAAATGCTCGCCAAGAATAGGATGAAAACCACTGAGAAAGAAACACGGTTATTTTCAAATTTCTAACATAATATGGTTAATTATTATGAAGCTTTGTCTCATAGGAATTTTAAAAATTTCCTCTCATTCTGAAATCAATCAATGCAGCATACATAAAATAATTTCAAGCTTTAATTAAACAGGCAGTGTACTTTGAAAGTAGAATAAAGATTTAGCTAACTCAGACATTTCAAGCAAGACTCACATTTTGATTTCACCGTCTGTTCTTGCATCTTAATGTTTTAAGCATTCTGCTTTATGAGAAGGTAATAACTTATTGCATGCAAGTCTCTCTGGACCTGACAGTTCTGTCCCTGGTACAACCTGACAGGAAATAGCTGAGCCAACCTGAAGCTTAGTAACAAATGAGAGCAGGGGAAAACAGCTACAAGCACTGACTGCTAGACCTATACAACTGAAGAATATTGCTTAGAACGAAGTGGCAGGATCTCATCAGTTGACAGCTTAAATCTAGACTATTACAGGGAATAAACTACTTATATAACAAAGCATAGTGCATGGAGCTGCCCCTACAGCAATATGAATAGTTCGCTTGCGCAGAGTGTAAGAGCTCATAAGGTACTGCAACCAATTTATGGTAACTTATCTTGGGCATTATAAGGCTTTGATGTAAGATTCAATCATATCTTTGTTTACAACCTTTGCCAAGGCTTGGGGCCTCATTAGTTACACAGAGCACAAGTCTGACTTCTTCATTCCAGATGCAGTTTATGGAAGTGAGAAGTTTATGTGCTTGTGAGCTTCAGCTGCTGTGCTTTTGGAAGGCTGATAAGCAATTGTATCAGTAGAGGGCACAAGAAAACAGCATTCCTCATTTAACATGCATAGAACTAGAGAGCTTCCAAGGTGATTCCTCAAAAAGCCACCAGGTTAGCATTATCTGTTATCTAAACTTTATCTATCATATATAAAGCTTATATAATAATAGTTGAATAAAAACTGTTAGTTCATTTGAGAGAAAATTCACAGTATTAACTGCAGGATGTTTCCAACATTCAGCTATCTGAAAACCTGAATGTCTGAAGATGAGGATTTATAAATTGCAAATGAAAGAACTAGTCCCTAGTGAGATCAGGCAAATGAACAGCATGTTGGTAGATAATAAATCCTAAAGCACAAATAATCTCCTTAAACCTTCATCTGTGAATCCTAACAGTGAATTTACAAAAACATCCATCCCTTACACTCAATGGAAAATAATTTAGGCAAACAAAGAATGAAAACCAGGGTGGCCAAAATGCTCTTCACTACTGGGCTATGGTATACAGAGGACCTTGGTGGAATTTACTTGATCTAGTTGTAAAGAAAAACAGCCCAAAGTCCTACAATTTGCAATGCAAATTTCAGCACATTATTTAACGCCTTTAAAAAAAAAACCCAATCAGTTATGGATGGATCGTCCACAGTAACCAGTATCTTATAAGTGAGGATATCTTCTTTTATCCTAAATTACGGTAGGTGGAGTTTTACATTTAGGATGTTGTAGTTCCTTTGAGCTCTGGTAGTCTGCGTGAATGTCAGACAGATCTTTCAGTTCCCCAAAAAAGTATCAAGCGCTTACACAGGTGTTTAAATCTTCCACCACAGGTGTAGATGCTCTGTACATCAAAGGACCAGGATCTTAGAATTCTATCAGGAAGAGTTCATTAATAAGGTGCATATTTAGAGAAAGCCTATTCCCAACTCCATTTAAGGATTTGTTTCCAAATGTTACTACAATATCATGTTAGGAAAGATACAAATTGGGCTGATGTAGACTGAATTTTCTGAGATGTAAGCTGTCTCTACTAGTGTATATCAATGTAAAGAATGATATTTGGACAAAGTCTTCAAGTCAGTCAAAAACGCTTGACACAAAATTTGGTACTTAATTTGCCTATTTCATTCTTAGTTGCTTATAACAACCTCTATTTGTTTTTATGTGATTTACCTGTATTTGTATATTCACATCTTTTTCCCAAATCAATCTCCTTCTGTCTTTCTAATTTAAAGGAAGATAGTTTCCTGTTATCTGTGGATTCTGGTATAAATATGAAGCAGATGTATGACATTAAGGGCCTTTTTTTTTTCCAGATATCTACTTGAAAAATACATGAATATATTTATGTATGCACTTACATTTGTATAGATCAAAGTATGTAGCTGAGTAACCTTTGCATATATGTATATGCAATGCAGTTAAACTTATTCACGGTTACTCAGTTACTTCACCAATGACTGCCTATAATTTAGACAGAATATGACAAAGTGTCAATTATATAAAAGCTTTGAGCAGATAAACAAATTACCACCCTATGTAGATTTCTACCCATGAAATTGCATTACCAAAGACAGTGATTTTTTTATTTTGGAGGATGGAGCTATGTTTTCTTTTGTCTCATTCAGCATCTTTACTGCACAAACAGAAGGTTTCAAAGCTTTTTTTCTTTAGTGATCCTGACATAAAGAGCAAACAAGATCCATATTTTGGTGAATGCATACTTTGAAGTCCCTGCTAATTTCTAAGTCATACCACTGTTTCTCTTTGGGGAGCAGTGAACTTGAGTGGAGGGGCAGAGAGACAGCTGGTGGGGCTTTATGGATTCTGACAGTAATCTTTGGTAAGGAGACAGACCCAAGTATCAGTTTTAGGAAAGTCCTGAGGTTTCAGAGAGACAACTCATTACTCAAGTGCTCTGCAAATATTACTGACTGTTATAAAAGACCACTCTGTTGTTTGTTAAATAATGAAATCCCTTCATGAATGGTTCAAAATGGAGGGTATGAAATAAAATACAGGGTGAAGCACAATTTTTAAAAGGATTTCTTATCCTTCAGGATATAAGGGAACATTGCCTTCAAACTCAACACACAATGCACGTGGATGGAATAAAATATGCAATTAGCCTGAAGTTAAAGGATTCTTTGACAAAATGTAACTTTGGCTATCTTAACTGGCTACTGTAGTTTGAAATCAGTTCTCAGTAAAAGTGGAAAGATGTTTTTCAAGAAATCCATACAAAAAGTTGAAGTGAAATCCTTAACTGAACAAACTTTTCTGTGCTGAAACTGTACGTATTAATTCTGTTATTTAAAAGGCTCCGCTTAAAGCCTGGAAGTCAGACATCATTAGCTGTGTAGGCTCTGATGTACAAGTCTTATCCCATCAGATCCTAATGGCTTATAAAGAACAAGGGAGGTATGTGTATGTTGTCTAGCTGGAGAAGTTGTTGAAAATTGAAGAGGAAGGGATTGAATATTTATTAAAGTCTCCGACCATCTTTGGAAAAAGGCATCTCAGTATTTTGTGATTTCTGTAGCAGCACAATGGAATCTTTATGATTCAAGGAAAAAAAAATTAAATCAAACAAGCCTATCGCTGGGAGATGAAACCTCAGTAGATGCATCATTTCTGAGCATAGTTCCCCATATAACATCAGCCTACTCAAAGCCTGAGGAAGCATTCACTTTCCTTTAGACCTTCATGATGGTAACTGGAAGTTTAATTAGGGTTACTTAGATCTACAGTTGGCCTGAACAAGAGATCTGCTCTGGATTGCAGCTGGCCTAACTACAGCGTTTAAAACAATGATATCACATGGAAACACATATGTAAAAGAACTATCATATAAAAGGCATTAATCCTGCACTGCAAGGTTGCTGTACCCCAGTATGGGGCAGAACATAAGACACCTACACACAGGAAGCTTCATGCTTCTTATCTATTACCTTACTTGTGTCATCTTGGCTATCAAAGGACTAGGGGAATATTAATGAAACTTTAAAGACGGATAGATAGATAGGTAGATAGATATAAAAACTAGTATGAAAACAAGAATTTCTCCTGAATTTATTTCATAATTCTGTTTTGTTTAATGCATTTAAATAAATGTTTCCTAGGTTCTCAATAAACGTAGCTCTGTATTTGGATAATAGTTTCAAGAATTAATGTTTTTCCTTTCAAAATAGAATAGTTGTCAGATAACTAAAATATCTTACATGACACATCACATTGGTACATTATGGGTCAGTCTATTTTGTATTTATCAGTGAATTTTCCAATAGAGTACTCTGCACCTCCTATCATTAAATGTGCAGGAAGTGGCTACTAAGGCAAGAATGAAAATGGCAATGTGAGTCTTGCTAATACTTATTCTTCAGTGTTTTCATTATTTGTTCATAAATAGATTGGTTCATCTTCAACTGATGCTCAAGACAGTATGTATACAGATTTTGGTATCGTGTTTTGAATAAGCACTGTCTTGTCTACAGTTACATGTATTTATAGCACAAAGTTTCACAGCTGGCAGAATACGATCCTTAAAGAATACTACATATTATTTAATTGTCATGGTCATTGGGAAATTCAAATGTAGACTAATTCATCTCAAAATTGAAAAAAAAAAACCAACACCACCACCACCAACCTATTTTTCTATCATTAAGTCAACTAGGTTTCATCTTTCAATGGTTAATTGCTACGGTGTGAACAACTACACCATGGTAGCCTCCTAGTGTTAGAGACTTACAGCTGTATCCTGCTGGGGCTGGTAGGACATTCTAGGAGACCAGAGTACTGCAGGGAAGTTTGTAGCCTGTAGCAAAACTTAAGTCTTGAAATACTGCTGAGCTGCACTCAGTTCAAATCAAAGGTTAGCTTCCACTTAAATTGCAAAGATATGCCACTGTCCCTTAATAATAAAACTTGCTCACAACTATAAAACAGCAACTACCTAACACTCTGCAGACCTTTCCTGGGCTTTCCCAATGGATTTTGGCAGGCACTTAGAAGGCTTCCCTGCAGGATACAACTTTGTATCATCATCTGTAGCACTGAAAGGCTATAATCAACTTCCGTGCCTTTTGATATCTATCAGGTTCAAGCCCTGAACAGCCACATATTTTCCTTTCAGCTTTTCATTTTGTATTTGCTGTAGTAACAGCTGTCAGCTGGGGGAAATAAATCCTAAATTACGTGTGTTGTGGAAAAGTCCATTAACCAATATTTCATTATGTTAAGTATTCTGCAGGCATTCCTGCCACAAAGAGCTTAATAATCTGTAAGTAAGTCTACAGGTGAGAGATGAATGAAGCAGACTTCAGGGAGTTAGCTTAAAAGTCAAACACACACCTTGACACAGTACTGATCAGGAACAACAACGGAAATAGTGTAATAACTGCAAAGCCATCCTTTTAGGGTGTCCATGGGAAACAACACATGCTATTCATATTTCAGTAGGCAGATGATTTGATACATTCATTTATAAAGGTAACTATATTTATTATCATAGTTTAATCCAGCAAGGTTAAGAGCAAAATTCAACTAAATAGCAAAATCAATATTTTTCTAGTGAAGTACATACTATCTATTTTAACTGATAACTACAGATGTACCTATTACCCTTCCTAAATCTTCGTTCGCGAAGTCAAGCCATGAATGAACCTATTATTCCACATTTTCAGTAAATGTTTGGTCTGTGTGTTATTGGTTAAATCCAGTAGTTAACACTCTACCATAATACAAGTTTATATTGGCTTTGTACTATGTTATTACCACTCTTGCAGTATTCTGTTCCTCTATCATATAAATGTAATCAGAATATACCAAACTGTGGAGTCTATTTACATAGATCAGTGTTTTGAGCAATGGCTGTATACAACTGTATATGTAAATGCCTGTCATAAAGGGGTTCTATATACTTCATTGGCTCACAGGCTACTATAAACTAAAGACTTAATTTTCTTTTTAGCACTTCCATTTCATTCAGGATGCTACTATGTTGTATAGTAAAGTTCCACATCTAAGGTAAACTTCAAACATTACTATTTAAAAAATCCTGCTTGAATTTCCCCATTTTTTGTCTTTATGATACACGAGGGTTGCTACTGTCTTCAGTAGGCACCTGAGGATAGGAAGTCCGGCATGGAGTTCAGCAGGAGAAACCAATCCTGGTGAGCCTCACAGGATGGTCTAAGTAAGAGATGAAGAGGAAGGACTCCTACCGGAAAGTCCAGCATGAGGAGATGACAGTCATTGTTTCAGTGGGACCAATGTGTTGCAAGTCATCAACGAATTAGTTAGGGTCAAGCTCAGTTGTCAGCCCATCAAAGTCACAAGCTCATTTGATCATCCTAAAGTCAGTGTGGGTTTCCTCCTGTCAAAAGACAGGATTCATTGTTCCAGAGCATGGGGTGGGTAGGAAAATCTGAGTAGCAATATATAGATTTCATGTTTCCCAACCTTGCAATGGTATTTGCCAGTGCTATAGTAGGTTATAACATCACCTTAATCACTACATTAATTTAATTAGGATTATCATTACATAGATGAAAATGTGTAGCACCATCAACTATTTAATGATGTAACAGCTGGTTCTGAACCTCTGGATGGCATTTGGCTTGTTTATATTTATTATGAATGGTTATTAATGCTAATTATTATCTAGAAAGAAAACCAGTAAATCAAGCAAGCATAATTCAAACAGACACTGGTTAATATTAAGGAATTATTTACCCTGCAACTGCTATGCTACTGCCAGTCAGAAGAATGCCAAAATTATTTAAAGGTATCATATTGTCTGCAGATGTTTTAAGTACACATTCACAGTTCCTTTCTTCCTGGAGCCTCTGTTTTGAGTAGAAACTTGAAGCTGCGATTCCCACACGCTAACAGCTGGAGCCTTAACTAAAGCATTAAATATCCTAAGACTCCCAACGCTAAAAAGCATTAACAAATCTAAACTAAATCAATGTTGGCTCAGGAATAAGCCAGAGGTTTTACTAATTTGTGATTTAAAACCTCCAAAACAAATACAGAGATAGGAAAAAAAAAACCCAAACCTGTCACAAAGGGCTCCCCTGCTCCACTAGTCAATTTTCCCTCTTTGCAGGCTTTAGGAAGCAAAGCAGAGATTACTAAGGTTCTTTACTATGGTTTTTATAAAGTACTTTTTCATTAAGTAAATCATTCTTGAACCAAAAGGTAAGATGTTTGTATGACAGCAAGCAGATCAGCTAACTGTATTCTACTAAATGCTACTGTACAAAGCAAGAACCAGGTTAAGACAGTACTGTGGATAGACCTTTGAGCAGCTATTCCAGAGATCTTAGTATTATTCCTGTTTCACTTGCTCAGCAGGGTGAATGATTCTGGGAAAGTCATGTCAGTGAGTCCCTACCTGTAAAACAGGGCCATCAAATTCATTTCCAATTAAGTTCAAAAGCTAAATCTCACCTGGCATGATAGTAAGAAAGAATTACAGTGCCAATATATACATCTCATGCTGTAATAAAAGTGACATAAGATTATTCTAGAGTAATATAAATTACACCTTCTGTGCCTTTTACTTAGAGCAAAAACAGAGGGAAATTTCCCCATACCACTGAAAACACAAAGTAAAACCCTTTAGCATTACATAAAAAAAACCAAGCCAAAAAAAACAACAAAACAAAACACAAAATCAAAAAAAAAGTGCAAGTCTTTCATCAAGAAAGCAGGCAGTTATTTACCAGGAATGATGAATTCTGCCACTAACAACCTTCATAATATTGGAATCAGAAATGCTATGCAAATCTGTGTTCACTAGGAAGAGTTTCCCTCCAGTGCTCATTTTTATGCCTCTGATGCAGCACTGAGGGTGGAATTTCTAGTCACCAGCAGAAT
Source organism: Neopsephotus bourkii (assembly GCF_033783945.1). Classification (NCBI taxonomy): domain Eukaryota; kingdom Metazoa; phylum Chordata; class Aves; order Psittaciformes; family Psittacidae; genus Neopsephotus; species Neopsephotus bourkii. Next base: position 6,815,768 of record NW_026900826.1, read on the forward strand.
TCCTTTCCTTTCTAGCATCCAGCATGCAACAGCTCTTATCTCCTGGGCCGTAATACATCAAATACTTCTACATAATTAAAGCCACACTGATTGACTGGCTAAGAATATCACAGAGATGTTTCTTTTTAAAGCTGCCTTATCTCTAATCAAGAGTTGTCTGCCAGTAACACAAGATTTTGTGCCTAAAGGACATTACACACACACATATATATATATGCACACACACACACACATACATACATATAAAATATAGCATTCCTTTCTCCTCCACAACCCAACAACAAAAAGAACGTATAATCACTCTGTAGTGTTAAATCAGTCTACGGAGGACGGCAAGAGGCACTTATTCAAGTAGACAAGATGCACATTTTCATTAAGTATTTAAACTTAAATTATATTCCTCCCCTGATATAAACCTTTATTGCACTACCAAACAGAACCTTTCCATATTTCATTGTTTTGTTCCTCTCTGAGATTTGTTATTACAGTTTATTTAGGAAAGAAAAATCAGTAGAGGCCAAAAATACACAAAATATTGGTAACAAGGCTTATGTCTTGTCAGGTTATTTTATACTTTAATGTACTATTAACAGTTTATGCTTTTTAAATACAAATCTATTAAGGGTTAATTTAAATCTCAAGGCAAGTAATTTTGGTAGCATGGCAACAACATGCTATGCTGCATAGTAAGAATACAGAACCAAGGCAAGTTTGCTTCTTTCCCATAATGGATCAGTTTAGAAGAGTAAAATCAGAGAATGGTTTGGGTTAGAAGGGACCTTTGTGTTTTTTTGTGATTGCCTTTATGACTATTCCTACATTAGTAGTTGTAGCGGTCTTTGAAACTCCAGACAGCACAGCAACCCTGTGAAAACTGATGGAGGCAGGATGGCCATCCTTAATAGACAGTAAAGCTACAGGTTAGAACAAACAAATGAAAAAACACATATGCTTAATTACAGTGTTTAATACAAAACTTCATTCCCAGGAGAGATTCAATACAGATCTGAGGAGTGTAGCTGCTCTGAAGTAATCTTACTTCTGAACAAGAAACAAGCAATCTGACCTCCATGCACCCTCCCTGATGCATTGAAAAGGGATCTCTCTTGGCTTTTACAGTACAAGGCCTATTTTAAGATTTGACTAAACCAAAAGTGTGCCCTTGGCCTTGCACTGGAATGATATTTTTGTGGTATCAATGATTCTAGAAAGTAATTTCAGTTTTTTCATGCAACTTCACTCCTGGTGATAGGGGAAAATAAAATAAAACTAAAATTCTATGTCATTCCAGAACAGAGTCTGGTCTGTGCAACACTTTTTCACTTCAGTTGCTTCAGTAACCAAGCACTCAGGAATATATTACCATATAGAACAAAGAAAAGCCAAACTTACTTAGCAGTTCTGAGATTCCCTTGAAAGACAGACTAGCCACTGAAGTGCAGCAGACGATCTTCTGATTTTGAAGGGCACGGTGGGTGACAGAAAGTTCACCCAAGTACCGTTGTTTCTGTCAGGTGCATGAAGGCAGTAAGTATGCAGAGGGATGTGTGGCAATCTTACTTCCTTTATGATTCTTTCTGTCACATAAAGATCAGCTATTTCACTGGACCTACACTCTGAATGTCAAACACAGCTACTCCTCTGGGAGGTTCTTAAAATACTGTTTGGATAGGTGCTGTCCTTGTGGAACTTGGGCTTCTCACTCTGCTACAGCTTGTAGCAAGGCGGGGGGGGGGGGGGAATGCTGTTTGGAAATGCTGTTTAGAAATGCTTGTCTAAATGTTTTTGGAATAATGGAACACCAAAAAGACAGACACACAGCCTGAATTTTTTGTTTCTTGGTAGTTATCTTGCTTTGTTGCAGATAAGACACTGATGACTTCATAGTCTTGTGTTTCATGTAATTTGAGGCAGGTATCACCTTGATTTTGAAATTGTAGCTAACGTTTTATCCAGGCTCCCTATTCTACCTAAATATTCACTCTTTTGGAGCCTACACTTCCAAATTTCCTGTCACTTCCTCTTTCTCCTCAGGGAATTTTCACATATAGACATACTACTATCACCACCACCAATACAGATGTCTTGTTTCTTCTCCTCTTTTCCTTCCTTCTTCCCATGTTCTCTTGATTTCCTATATGCTAGTTTTATTTATGTAATCAGTTCAGAACTTCTAAAGCAAGTCAGCACCTTAGATCTCTTCCTGAGCTTTCTCCAAGTTTTATTACCACAGTAATAAAACACTGTCTGCACTGTCACAAATGCTTTGTGACAGCAAGAGCTGGTTCCACCTGTTTTTTTGGTACATTTTGTTTCTTCCCTTAGTATGAAATGCTGTAATGACTTAATCTTCCCTGTGATTAAGGATTCTTGGGTGCTACAGGATCACTTCACATGAGACCAGTGGCCTCTTGCATGCAGGAGTCTTAAGGAGAACCATCCAGATGCCCTTAAGAGGTCTGTCCATGTGATTCTCCCACAAATGGGCACAGTATGTATGTGGACAATTGGGGTGACATTGTCACCGCTGTTTCTTGCTAGTTTGTAGAGCAGCTGAGGTTTACATCAACTGTTAAAATCTGAAGATACGTAAGGTCTTCTGCATTTATTCCCGTGCTTCCTTCTTCGGCAGCTTATCCAGACCAACAAACCACAGAGTAATCCCAGGGGATCATTCTGTTGTCATTCCTAAAATCTCAGAAGAATGAATCGCATTCTATGGACTCAGGCCCTTAACACTTTGAGATGGAACGATAAAAGTCTATACGTAAGAATGTGAATTCTCCATCTCTGATTATCTGCTGAAATATGAATTTTCTGTTTGATTTTCACTGGAATTAACTATCTCACTAAATCCCCTGGAGAACACTGCAGTGTCACGCTAAGATAATCACTTGGCTGTCACTCACAACAAATTCAAAGTGGAACAATGGAAAAGCAGATGTCTCTTATACAGTCAGTGCAAGAAAAATACCTTACTGGGGAAAATGGAAATGAAACCAGAAGCCTATGCTCCTCTATTAGACAACATCACTTGGCATTCTGGACTAGAGTGGTCGACCATCTAGGGTCTGCGTTCCCACCAGAACAGTGTTACCACTCATGGTTAGTGTTATAAAGCTATTACACTGGGTGGTCAGCTATTTGTTTGTTTGAAGAAGATGTTGCTATGCTCCTGGCAGTAAAAAGGAACTTGCCTGCTATGATAACATTACAAAATCTTAGCAAAATCTATCTACTGTACTCAGGTGAAAGAATTTCACTGAATTCTTCAAGGATTGGATCCTTAACACACAAAGATAGATGACACAAAAAAGAAAAACTGGCAAGGTCAGGCCTTGCTCTTGTAGAAGCATTTTATGAATGAAACCAGCAGATTTCACTCTTTGAAATGACCAGGGTTACTATACAATTGACTTGGGAAGAGGAGCTTCTGCAAAGGTTGTAGTTGACAAGGGGTCAGGAGGAAGAAGGAGAGAGGTGGTATCTCATCAAGTAAAAGGAAAGACAGAAGTCTGGAAATAATGCTAGCTGATGATATGCCCACAAATATTCCTAACATCAGTGTACAAGATGACGTTCTAAAACTACTTCATTCAATTAATAGAATGTAGATATTCAACCTGCCTTTTAAGTAATAAAACAATAGCAAGTTATTCCTGTGTGGCTGAATCTTCACTCCTAAGTCTGTAATTAGAAGGGCTATTTTCTGAAGGAAACATCATCTTAATACTTCAAACCAGAAAACCATCCCAAGACACTCTTCTGTGCAGCTTCCACTGGTAGTCCAGGAGGGTATCAGCAGATGTCTGCATTGCAGAAGCACTGGTATTTCAAAATCCTCATTTAGACTCCAAACCTCACACTAATGATAGTTGACGTATTTCTCTATTGCAAGACTTTTTGTACACCTTTTTGCCAACTTAGCATTCCTCTTCATTTACTTCTATTTCAAAAGAAAATAATCCCTTCCTGCATACTTCAGAGTGTGCATCTTCAGCAGTATTTCATGCAACCTTATTGAGAACAATAACCTCTTCCTTGTTGTCCCTACCTACAGGGTTTCTAGTTCCCTATCTTTTATGTAGGTGGAAGTACCTATTAATCCCAGAGTTTTCTGTACCAGTCTGCTCAGCTCTAACTTACTCCTCTTGAAGTGCAAGTCACCTTCCTCTGCTGCAGCAGGTGAATGAAGACAGTAAGTACTGCAATGAAAAAGGAGAGGAATGTCATGTATTCAAATAACAGTGCCTTTACCTACCAGCATCAGAAACAACTCATTCTATACGTGTTTTTACCAGTTGTGCAAGACCTTTCTTCTAGAAAAAAAGTATCATTAGCCAAGATGAAACTTAAGTTCAGACAAAGCTGAGCACTGGAATGAAAGCCTTCTTCTCATGGATGCCATGATTAACCCTAAGAGCTGCATGTTCAGCTCCTGAAGGCAGCATAAGCCTAAAACACTGAACACTGCAAGAAGCACATGATGGTTTTCACACAGCCCTCATGGGAAAATGGGTCCTCAGAGAGAAAAATAAAAAAAATAAAAATCTTGCATTTCAATGTTTTCTCCAGTAGACGGAAAGCATTTGCAAGCATCCAAAGCACTTATAATGAACTCAGTGATTGCATGTTTTGAGGAGTGTCTAAAAACTAATGAATTCTGATTCTGCTTTCATCTCTTCCTCTTAACTTGTGAAGTGCATGTGACTGCACCAGTGCTTTACTTTCTCCAGCCATAGGAACTGCCATTATGTCTCTTGCAATAATGTTGAAAGGCAACATTTTGGAGTGCCAAAAGATATTATGTAGAAAGCTTCTTGATGTCAAACTGTTCTTCCTTTTATCTACATTAAAATAAAAATATTTCAAGCAAATCTTTCTTCCTTGGGAGGCTTATAAAAAGTATTAACTTGTACCAATAGTAATGTAGTATTACACACGTAACAGAGGCCAGTGTATCATACTGATATTATATTCCATCTTTGCTGAGACGCATGGATTATCCCTAGAATGGAAGCTCTAGTTTGTTCTTAAAAACCACACCTGACTTCTGGAAACACATCTGCTTCTTGTATCACATATGGATAGGCACAAACATAAAACTGTTCATAGGACTGTAGAATAATTCAGGTTGGAAAGAATGTCAGAGGTCTCTCACCCAATATCGTGCTCAAACCAGGGTCATCAGTGAGGCCCGATCAGGTTACTCAGAGCATTATCCAGTCTGGCCTAAAAACTCCAGTTCATTAATATCTTCCTTGTACCGGGGGGGGCGGCAAAACTGGACACAGTATTCTATTTGGGGTCTACTGAATGATGACTAGAGGAGGATAATTACTGCCCTTGATCTACTGGCTGCATTCGTGTTCATACAGACCAAGATTCTCCTGCCTATCTTTGTTGCCAGGGTACATGGCTGGTTCACATGCAGCTTACTTTCCGCCAGGGTCTCTGGGCTTTCTTGGCAGGTTGCTCCCCGGCCTTTATGGTTGCAGTGACTTAAAGCATGAAAGAATCACCTTGTTTGTTTAAACAGATTACAAGGGGAATGGGTATAAAAAGTCTGCAAAAGCACTTAAAACCTGATGTGTTGAAAGGCTACAACCAAGTTAAACTGGATGAGGTTTAAATTGTGGCATTTTCACAAATTATTTCTTAGCAAATGTTCTTATCACAACAGCTAGAGAGATGGTAAAATTATGCTTCTTGAAGTGATTTCTCATGTTCACAGCCTTAAGCAAAGGTCACTTTTCAAAGACCTAGATCTTGTTTAAATTCATGTCTAGTCTCCAACCTGAGCTGGCATTGACCAAATAACTGCATAAAAAAGTGCTTTTCGGGATTCCTCCTTAGAATCATAAGACTGACCAGAAGAACTGAACACCTATGGCCTTTTCAATAACAGTTTTCCTTTAAGATCAGAGAATCAAGGGGAAGCAATAATGCAGCTGCTGATTAGAGGCAACACTGCAATTTTAAAAATAGCTTTAGATATTTCCAAGTGCAGATAAGGGCTAAACTACCAGAGAATTTAGGTTCAGGAAGCCTGACAATCAAGGTTTATAAGGACAAGTCTGCAGCCTGAAATCCTATGAGCCCAAAGTGGAGTATGGACACCAGCTTCACCTTTAGTACTTTAGTATTCATAGAACGACATATAGAAAGAAAATCTTTCATGCTTGTCTGTCCCATATGGAGGAGAACATGGACTATGCAGAGATAAATTGACCTGGGCCCAACCTTATGCTGTAACATAAACTTCAGCCTTATGCTTTCCAACACAGAGATAACCAGCATAAACACTGTATTTTTACTTAAGTAGCAATAAAGAATTACATTGGAATTCCTCTCCTTTAAAATTACGTGTAAATACCACACAGTCACATAAAACTAAAGTAGAAGTTGTTTCTGTTTTCAGTTCTGCTGGTTAAGCAATGAGCGATTCTTGGGCAAGGGGAATAATACATGAAATACCTTTTCTGCAAACAGATTTTCCAGCCCCTTCATGGTGGCCTTGATCAGGTAATACAACTGAAACACTACTTGCATTTTTGTACCCAAACTGGTCACAGTAATTTAAGACTTCTCTTAAACATCTCTGCAATGGACGTTATCTCTCTACTATGAATGTTGTATGACCTCTTGTTTTTACTTGTTGTATGCCCTCACTATCATGCAACAGTCATCATCAAAATGACATTGAGGATGCAAAGTATGTAAATCTGAAAGCACAGGCTGCTAGTTGAGGCAGAATAAGCCAGCCTTTGCCTTTCCAAGACGCAGCTCCAAATGCAGTATTCCCTTCCTCTTCCCCACCCCCATGCCTTTTGTTATGGCAATACAAAACCCCCCACATATTCAAAAGCTGTTCAAAAAGGGCAAACCAGACCAAGCTGTAGTGTCTCATGCTACCTTATCCCAACAAAAATCAAGTATTCTTAACTGAGCAGCTTTTTCCCTCTGGATCTCATGATGAAGGGAACGGGAAAAAGAGTGGATCGAAAGCTCTGATCCATTTGCTACACTGGAGGCATGAAATCAGAAACATGCAAACTCTTGGCGGTGCTGCATTAGGCGAGGGCTCCTCTCGCATTTATTTTGAATCTATTAAGGCAAACAGACTCTTAAGCCTCCCGCCCTCCCACAGAACACCGGCATTGTGCACGCGGTGCATTGTCGGTCCCTGCATTACCGAGGACAGGCGCTGAGGCAGGGCCGGGGTGAGGCCGTCGGGATGGCGGGCAGGGCCGAGCGCTAGCTGATGGCGAGCCGGCAGCGGAGGCGCCCGCCGCCCTCAGCGGCAGCCCGGCTCCGGTGGTCGCTGCCAGCTCCCCAGCGGCTGACAGGAGGCGGTGCCGCCCCGCCGGAGCAGAGGGGCAGCTCCGCGACAGCGAGGACTTGTGGGCGTGCGGTACCCTGTGCACCTGAGTCCCCTCGCCACCGACCGCGACCACCCCGGCGGCGCCACCATGCCGGAGGGGCTCTCGTTCACCCCGATCCCTGTACCCTTGCGGGCCGCTCGGTTGCCAGGGGATGTGGATGGCCAGGGGATGTGGATGGAGGTGCGGTAGCGGCGAGGACAGCCCCTCGCGGCGGCAGCCCCCAGACCCGATTTCGAGGGGAGCAACGACCGCTGTCGTGACGCCCCCTCAGCGCCTCCCAGGCCACAAGGGCTCCCCGCGCCCCTGAGGGGACCCACAGCGATGCTGCCGCCCCACCCCCGGCGGAGCCGCCGGTCCCTCCGACGGCACTGGCCGCCGGTGCCCTGGCCTGCGTCCCCGTTCCTTACCCCTGCTGATAGCGGTGGAGCCGGTGCCCACCCTGAGGCGCAGCGGCGGGGAAGAGGGGACAGCCGCAGTCGGTCTTTTGTGTGCCTGCCTCAGCACCACACACCAAGGAGACTGGTGGGCCCGGGAAGCTGCGTGTGAGAATACCGCCGGCCGCCCGGGAACCTGCATGGCGCATAGCCCGACCGCCGCGGCTCTTCGAGGGGCCGTGCTGGCGGGACGCGGCGGGAAGCTCGTCTCTCCCGGCCCGCTGCCCTCACGCCCGGTTGCCCCCGGCCTGCGTGCCAGTCTCCGTGCTCCGGAGCGCGGGCGTCGCTCCCCGCTCACAGGGTCCTGCTCGGCCTGCGCCCACCGGGGGTGGAAGAGGCTACGGCAGAACTCCTTGAGGTGCCTGGCAGAGGTGAGGTGATTCCGGGTCCGCTCCCGAGTTTCTCACAAAATGGCACAAATGTGGGTGGCTCGGTTATGTGGGCTAACCTGTCAAGTATGGTCTTCCACGGGTACTGAAGGCTGGAGGAGCTAGTTTCATACCTGCCCCGTGAGGAGCTTGCCCAGATAAAGGTGCTGAGGAGGCCACCCTGGAAGAAGCCTGTACCCCACAGGGGCTCAGCTTTGGTGGTGGGCCACAGTGTGTGTTGTTTTCTGTGGCTGTTCTACGCGGTTTTCCTGTGGAGCGCATTCCTGAATGCCAGCTGTGTAATCCTGCTGGTTAATGACCTCAGGGGTTCCCTGTTGCCTGAGGTGCTTCAGTCCAACAAAAATCAAACTACACACCAACGTTTTGAACATTTTAGCAGAGGACTACACTGAATTTAGTCGCATTCCATTATATAGCCAGATTTATGAGATCAAATAATAATTTTTATGCACTTATACAGATAATACGTAGATCCCCTCTCAAGAGTAAAAGTGGAAGATGTAGTATTTAAAAGTCCACTGAAAAGGGGTTCTCCAAGAACATTTCTTACAGTGAATGATAAGCATAGTTGGTTCCTCAGGCCCTTTATTTATAGAAACTACTAGATCTTTCTATGCAGGTAGGTGATGGTGATTATGTTGTATCTGAAGAAACATATGTGTGATCAAGTGCTCATAGGCTAATTATGGCAGGACTTGTTTGTAAATACGCAAATTTGAGACTTGTAGCGATTCTTGAATGACAGCAAAAATGAAAAGCTGTCCTAATGTAATTATGTTGCATTCTAATCAGCTAGATATCAATGTTCACTATAATAGCTGTGTGTCCAGCTTGGTGTGCTTTTGTTTGCCTTGGGGTACCTATACCAGTTGCTTAGCACTGAGTCAAATTCCATGCACATGCAAAGGCCGTTCATGGCAACACCATTTTGTGGTGGTTTTTCATTTTATTATTATGCATGGGGTTTATTCAGTTGTTAAAATTTCTATTAAGATTCACTATGTACAGAGTAGCTATTTGCTACTAAGGGGTTATTTCTGTCATGGTTTTCTATGGTGACTTTTCTCATCTGTCCCCTTCAATATCCTAATTACTTGGGTGATTTTGGTTCTCTTTTGAAGATAGAAAACTGAAACATTACATAAATGGTTATGCATGCATGTTTTACACAGAACTAATGGAAATTATATGTAATCTGTAGGTTTGTTTAAACATTTGACAAAACCTGTTTTAATTCATACTATCAATTCTCAGAATTAAATTAGAATCATAGAATAATTAGGGTTGGAAAGGACCTTAAGATCATCTAGTTCCAACCCCCCTGACATGGGCACTAAAGCATGTCAACTAAGGCTTTGTCCAACCTGGCCTTGAACACTGCCAGGGATGGAGCATTCACAACCTCCCTGGGCAACCCATTCCAGGGCCTCACCACCCTTACAGTAAAGAATTTCTTCTTTATACCTAATCTAAACTTCCACTATTTAAGTTTTAACCTGTTACCCTTGTCCTAGCACTACAGTCCCTATTGAACAGTTCATCCTCACCACCCCTATATGCCCCCTTCAGATACTGGAAGGCTGCTATGATGTCTCCACACAGCCTTCTCTTCACGCTGAACAGCCCCAGCTTTCTCAGCCAATCTTCATACTGCTCCAGTCCCCTGACCATCCTTGTGGCCCTCCTCTGGACTTGTTCCAACAGTTCCATGTCCTTTTTATGTTGAGGACACCAGAACTGCACACAATACTCCAAGCAAGGTGTCACAAGAGTAGAGTAGAGGGGCAGGATCACCTCCTTCGACATGCTGGTCATGCTTATTTTGATGCAGCCCAGGATACAGTTGGCTTTCTGGGCTGTGAGCGCACAGTGAAGCTGGCTCATGTTCATTTTCTCATCAATCAACACTCTCAAGTCCTTCTCCGCAGGGCTGCTCCTCTGAATCTCTTCTCTGCCCAGCCTGTGCCTGGGATTGCTCTGACCCAGGTGTAAGACCTTGCACTTGGCATGGTTAAACTTCATAAGGTTGGCATCAGCCCACCTCACAAGCATGTCAAGGTCCCTCTGGATGGCATTCCTTCCCTCCAGTGTATCAACTGAACCACACAGCTTGGTGTCATCAGCAAACTTGCTGAGGGCGGACTCAATCCCACTGTCCATGTCACCAACAAAGATGTTGAACAAGACCGGCTCCAACACCTGAGAGACACCACTCAATACTGGTCTCAAATAGGACACTGAGCTGTTGACTACAACTCTTTGCGTGCAGCCATCCACTTGATGAAATAGCCTCATATGCATAAGGAAGTTTTTGCTTTCTCAATCAATATACCAAAGGCAGTTTGATAGGGCATATATGAGTTTTCTTTTTAGGTTTTCTTTTTGAAGTTACTGCAGCTGCAAGCATTGAACTACAACTGACCCCTCAAAGACTGCAGGGGTCCCAAACGAAGTGGGATATATTTTTTAAGTTCTGAAATTAGAGTTCCTAACAAATGTTCTCCCTCCACCTCATTTTGGATATGGTGACTGAGACAGATATAGAAGATTACATACCAAATTGGAAGGTAAAAATACAGTGCAATGGTCCAAACTATTAGTTACCTTTCTGTCTCTTGTGCCACCCAGCACTCTTATGAAAAGCACCAGGGATACCATTTTAGGGATTTCTTCTGTTTCACAGTCTAATAATTTGGCCAACATGAGAACTGCTTTGTTAAAAGACTCAAGTATTTATTGACAAAATTAACTCTGTTTCTCTTAATTAAGGGTTCTTGAACCCAAAAGAAAACCATGTCAGATCACTACAGGAAGAATTTCTTGTAAGGAAGGAATCAAATGAAATGCCAAGGAAATCGTTCAGAGCATCTCCTGTAAGTACCTCAACTAGATATTGAAAACATCTCCATGTTTCCTAATCTTTCTATGAGACTTCCTTGGTCACACTAACTTCCATTCATTTATCTTAGCAAAAAATTCCAAATCCAAGGACTGTCATTAACAGTCAGCAATGCTTCTGCATGTGCATTAAGAAAATAAACTCTAATCTCAGCATTAAATACGAGTATTATGCACCCAGGAACTGGTCTGCAGAAGCAAGTGCCATCCTCAGTTCCTCTTGTAATTCATTCACAGCTTTTTTAATTTATAGGCTGTGTTAACTGTATTAAGCCACTGTAGCTGCGGCACCATGATAAAGTACATTCTTCCAAAACTTGTGATAAATTGGGTAAATGTGATAATAATGAAAGCAATTGAATTCAGAATGGTTGAATTCAGTGGGTTTGTTTTGGTTTTGGTTTGTTTTTTACTTGAGGTGAATTAATTGCAGTATAAGTGCAACTGAACCAGAGGTTTTGCAAAACTGTGAGGTTAGCTTTTAAAAGGCATGTAATTAGCTTTCTGAGTTTGCTTCTAGGTTTGTCTCATCATACAGAATGGGATTCATTCTGCAGCCAGTTGTCCTCCTCCCACCTAGGAGCATCTTGAGGGTTGCATAAAGTAAAAAAAGACATCTTGCATGATTTAATTATGAGCCCTTTAGCTGCTGCATAATGTTGATGGAGTCCAGAAAAATGTGTCTTGTCTGCCTTTGGCAGCATAAAATGGGAACATGCTTGTGCTCAGAAGGGAAAAAAGACACATGGAAAGACCGGAATAGGGAACGTGCACTTGACAAATGACTCGTGCGTGAGAAAATTAACTGGCAAAATATTGACAGTTCATCTTCTGAAAACCTGACATTGTCAGAAAAAAAGGTTTCATGTACCTGTTGGGAAGAAGCAAAAACCCCCAAACCAAAACACAAAAACACCATCAAAAAAACAACCAACCAACCAACCAAACCAACAAAGAACCAAGTACCCGTTGTCAAACTGCCTTCCAAGCTAATCAGGCTCCAGTTATCTGAATCACTTGTTCATGCCAGAAGCTGTATACTGATGCAACAGGGGTATATCACTAAGTGTCTCTCCACTGGAACACTGCCACAAATCATGGTTCTCTATTGCTCCAGTTTCCATCCCCGAATTTAACTGATGTTACTCCCCTCTTACAATCATGGCAGTGACCAAGGGTAAGGCCCATATATCAAATGCCCCCAATCATTTAGAAAGTCAGAGCAAAGAATGACTTGTGAAGGCTGTTGTGTTTAAGGTGAAGGACTGTAAGTTTTTTAGGGGCTGATCCTGTTCCCACTGAAGTCTATGGGAGTTAGGTTTATGAACAGGAAGCTTCTCTCAATGCATCTTAGCTATCTTCAGATTCTTCAGCTGTCAGTTCTCTTGGCTGTTCCTTCCAAGTCTATGGCTTCAGAGGTGAAAATTCTCATGCATTGTAGTACATACCCAGACAAATAATGGGATCTGATCCCACCAAATGGTATGAACTTGTAGTAAGCATGCCCCAGTTTTAGGTATTGATTAATTTTGCAGACCTAAACCCTTTTTTGGGGGGGCTGGTTTTTATTAGTATCTTGACTTCCACCTTAGGAAGAGTTAGATGAAATTTATGGAACTATGAGTGAGATAGAAGCCTGACTTAGTTATGGTGAGCAGAATACATTAGCTGAGTCAGTGCTAAGTAATCCCACTGCAGTCAGGAAAAAGCATTACAAGTCTCTTTCTATTAATAAAACGGGGAGCACAAGGAAGCAAGTAAAGTAAGTATTGTTTACTCAAAATATCCATTCCCTCATAGTATATCAAGTATACTGTGAGTGTATTGATACACATTATACACAAATTTCCACATCCTTCAGACAGGACAAAGAAATGGAGTATGACCTAGGGAGAACTGCCCTGTTTTCTGTTGCATGAAATTAAGGGTATTAGGTTCAAAGACTTGTGTTCAATTATCTTGACATGTAACTAGTGAGGCTTCTAATCTTGGCATTCCTATGAATTTTTTGCAGAAAAGATGCCTCCCCATCTCTGAAAGAACAGAAAGTGAAAAGCAGGTTTACTGGTAGAATGTCTCCTAGAATGGCAGAATCATATTTCAGGAATATCAAGTCACCCTGCTTTTCCATCATGAGCCTTAAGATTTCTAAATTCAAACAATTTAAAATTTAGATCACAAACTAGATCACAAACTACCTTCTAAACAGTGATTTGATGAAAAGCAGGAACCCTGTGAAAAACTTTGTATTTTTCTTAAAATATGGCAGAATGAGTATTTGTTTTGAGTACAAAACTATCTTTAAAAAACGGATGGCTTTGTCGAGATTTTTTCAGAAGTAAAATTCATGAGGGAGCATCAATGTCTTTTAAGCCCTGTTTAAATTTCAGGTCAACATTATAGTTGTGTTTTATTGTAGCAGATATAATGCAGAACAGAAATAATTTCATTCCCATTAAGTAAAAATTCTCTTAGACTAAAATGAACTTCGTATCAACCTGAAGCTATTAACTGTATATGCAGAAATGCAGGAAAATATAAAATCCAGATGGTGGTTTAGCTAGGAAAAAATAGGACTTGTAGGGATTAAGAAAACTAGAGAGAGAAACAGCAAGTCTTCAATTTCTACAGCTGACATGTCAAAGCAAACCTATAAAAGAAAGTATCAGAACAAACACTGCTTGCATAGTACACCAATAAAGTGAAGACTGCCCATGAATAAGTCAACGAACTGTGACTGCAGTCTGTCAGAAACATGAGCATACTGGCGCACTCTCTGATGTTAAAGACAGTGTTCGTAACCAAGACCTACGCGGCTTCTGTTTGCCACTGATTTTGCAAGTGCTTTTGCATAGAAAACCATATTTATAAAGTAAGTTAAAAGATTAATCACTATTTGTTCAGCTCTGTCCCAGATATCTTCATATGGCTAAAGCTTAAAAAACAAATATTCAATACCTGAAAAAGAAATAAAATGAAAAGTACACTACAGTCTGAAATACATTTCAGGCAAGTAATTTTTCATGTACTTTTCTTGAACTGTCTGCATAACCACAGCATTCATAAAACAACTAAATGATGATGTATGCATGCTAACTTCCTTGGCGTAGTTATGCCAAAGAAAACTTATTTACTGATTGCAGACAACCATATAATAATGTAAGGATTTATTTTTTCATTGCATGAACCAATCAGTGTGAGCACAGATGGTGAATGGTGAAAACAGAAAATACAATGCTCATTTTTCCTTTATTTCTAAGGTGAATAGATAAGCTTTAGTGTTGTCACTGAGAAGTGGGTCTCTGCTCTGAAATGTAGAACAAAATAATGTGGGTTGACCTAGAAATTCTACAGTTTCTGTGGTTACAGAGGTAAAATCATGCTGCAAACATGAGGCAACAGAACATAAATTGCTACTTGGTTTATGTGTTTGTCTTTAGAATCATAGAGAATTTGAAAAATATAAATACTAATTCTGAAAATCAGATCAACAACAAAAAAGAATCCTAAATCTGTAGCACAATTTCAGTACACAAAAGCTGTACTTAATCCATGGCAACTACAGTGAACTTGTAAAGAGTGAATATCACATCAATATTCCCAGCACCAGCTCAGTAACTTCACAACTAATCTATTGTTTTATTTATGAGTATTACAGCTCAAGCTTGCTCAAGTTCCACAAGGACTCCATGGCAATCTTTAGGGTGAAGAAAAATCACAGGTTTGCCATGTGCACCTATTTTTGGCTCTTCACTCAATATTCGTATCTTTTTTTTCTTCAGTTCTGTCATAGCCGCTTTTATGTCATCAACCTTATAAAAGAAAAATACAGTTCACACAAATTAACATGTTACACTGTATTATGCAGATTCTACAATTAGGAGCAATAATGTAATTCCTTACTAAAATGTTATTTCTAAATTCTAATATAATTCTGAAAATAAATTAAATTATAAAAGTTTTAAAACATCTAGTCTTAAAAATCCTACAGAAGTTTGCATTTGTTGTTTGAAGATTTTATAAAATATTGTTTAAATAGATTGTGTTATATTTAAGAAATTATTAAAGAATCACTCAAGCACAAAGCCCATTGATTATTTTATATTGTTACTTTATAAGGACTCCATAAATAATCTGAAGTCTGCACTACTATTAGCAAGATCATACTGCTTTCAAACTATCAATAACTAAAGAAAAATGCCTCCCTGTCTAATTGATGACAGAACATATTAGATGCTGGTAAAAGGGAGGGCAATAGGCAGAAGGTAAAAGGAAAATCTCTTTTAGATTTATATATCTTCCTTCTGAGTAGGTTAAGCTTTATAAAGTTTACTAAGAAGACCTCAGAATTACCAGAAACATACCCAGAATATGACCTGTTTTCCTATTGAGCTTGATTATAATTATAGCTTTTACATATTTCGGTACAGTTTCCTGCAGAAATATGTAATTAACAAAACCATGTCTACACTGCATAATGTGATCTTAAGTCTGATGTCATGTCATCAGATGAAATTTGAATTTTCTCAAACCATAAATGCATTAGTTCTTTGAAGTAATTAAATTAGCACTCAGTTCGGCGAATCCAAGATTCAATAATCAGTAACAACCTGGAATTAAAATAATACCATTGCCATTTTTCAAGACTGAGATGTCTGGACCTAACTTGGTGAATAAACTTGCATGAAGCCATTGTAGGGAAGAAGGAAATACCTAGCTTTAATTCAGAGGAACAGACATCAGTTAATTCCTACTCATCTGCACCAATTCTGTTCATGAAAATTCTGAACTCGCTACAGTTCTTCCTACACAGATCTACCAGTCTGCTAAAAAAAATAAAGTGACTGTCAAGTTTCATCTAAAATAAACCAGCACATGTCATGTGTGCCACAGCCCCCTCCAGGTTGTTTCCCCAAGCAGAAAAGCTACTGCAGCTGCTGCTCCTGTCTTGCAGAGATGGCCAGAAGAAGAACTATGTCTGGGCTCAGCTGGAATGAATGACTGCATCCTGAGGATGCAGAGAGAGTAAACAGTGGAAAGCCTGCTGGTACATCCATGTTAGGAGAGTATCAGAATGGGATTTCTCTCTTATTCTACAAGTGTCCAGCATGCTTTCTTTGCAGGTACTATATTCAGTTTTAGTGGGTCAGGAATAATCTGATTTCTTCTTAGAATGCTTATTTTGTCTGAAACAAATACCCTATCAAAACTTCTGTCTGAATTTTTCCTTTGACTAGTAAGACAGAAAAGAAAGTAAAAGCACATTTTGATAAACTTGTCATGCTTCCTTTCCAGTATGGAAAGAATTTTTACAATTCAGCTTTTTGCAAAAAAATTGTTCATAGAGAGATATTTCTATAAAATACTTCTTTTATTTCAGATGAACAGTCAATTAGCACAGAAGTTCTTTTACAGTTTTTCTGAAAACTGTTTTTACTCAGCTTCAGAAAACAAAATATCTTTGAAATTGTAAGGTTTTCCATTGTGAGAAGAATGTAAAATTGGAGGAGGGAGGTTAATATCTTTCTGATTGACTATGGTAGTGGTTTTCAGTCCCATTTAAACAGCAGGTCAACAATGGACAGCTTTTTTTTAAATTAGTCTATAATCTGCCATTTGTTTTTATGTGGAGGCAAACATGAGGGGCTTAGGACAATCTTTGCCTCTCCACCCCAATTATCTTTTAGAGATTTACAAGACTTCATTTAGCAAGTAGCACTAGATCACCCGATTAATAGGAATGAATTGCTAGATTATGAACCCTGGCTTGCTTGACCTATTGTATACAGTTACAAATTTTCTTTTTTAACACACTTTTATATTGTCCAATGTAGTATAATTAGCATGTTCCATTCTTCTCAAGTTTCATAATTAGCTGTATGACTTCTCTTGACAGCCATCTTTGGTTTATATGCAACAAGATCATTTCTCATACAAGATACCAATCTACATAGAGCTATTTCAGCTGGTAAAAAGTATTTCTTCAAACATCTTAAAAGGGATTGCATATACCTGAAAGCCTAGGGGGTTTTGACCTGGTTTTGCTGAGAAATGCCTACAACTTCCTTCCCTGTACCTGTAAGTCAGTCCACTGGTTTTAGAGAGGACAGGAGGGTTTTTATTTTGTCTTACTGCCACTTCCTTCTTTCTTCTACAGTCCCCATTTCCCAAGTTCAGCTGAGGTCAAAACATTTCTAAAGCAGAACTGCCTAGCAATACAATTTATGGTCAATTTAAACAGCATTCATTTTCTTATTCTTGAGTATCTGCAAATAGTCAAACAATGTAAGAAAAACTGCATTGCCTGTGTGTATGCAAAATTTATCAGTTCTTGAAGAAAGCATGCAACTGCAAACACTGGTTATAATAGATGTATTCGGAAAACAATTTTTACATCAGTAATCCCGTTACTTTTTATTATTACACTTTGCATGAAATAATGAAGTTTGGAAGACTCAGATCTGTAAAATATTAAAAACATACATCATAGGCAGCAGGATGACACTTTGCATCAAACATCTACACTAAAACATGAGTATATTTATAAGATAAGTACTTTACCAGCACCTTTACATCTTGTGTACTCCCAGACCAATCTCTCTTTGATGGACAAGGAAGAACAGGACAGAAGGAACTCTGGCAACTTTACTGCTGTTTGGTAAGTACAACTGTCAATCTTTTTTGACTTCTGTATACAATTATCAACTAAACATCAAACAGAAACTTCTGAAAATCTAAATCTATGCCTTAGCTTAAACTTAAAACTGTCTTTTTCCAGTGTGTCCTTTCTATGTCAGGAAGTTCACATCTGTCAAACACTCTTCACAAGCCCTTGGGCTTGTCCACCTTCCACACTGGATACTTATCCCTCCCCTCCCCAGTTTAATCTTTATAGCCTGAAAGAGGAAAAAAATATCACATAGCTCATGTGATTTCCAAAATGGAAAAAGTCATGTTTAAGACTACTTCTTATGCAATACAAATTTTCACAATTATGACAGTTTTATATATTTGTTCTTGACAGATCTTGACAGGTCAAACCTATAAAAAAATTATGCAGATATGTCTCTATCTTATTGCATGTTATATTGTGTTAAAATACCTCAATGCAGATATGGTGCATTCCTCCAGTCTTGTTTTTTTGCAGAAAGCTTGCAATGGGACTCTCCTCTCCTAAAGGATGTAGAAGTTCCAGCTTGGTATTTCCCAGCTCCACGAAAACAGTGTAGACACCATGTTCGGGAAGAGCAACAGTCTCGCTCACCTGTGCTCCTAACACATCTTTATACAAGGATTGAGCTTTCTTCAAATCAGGTACTGCAATCGCTACATGATTAAGTCGTCCCAGTTTCCACAAACAGCTTGGAATGTTCTGAGAACAGGAGCTGGATGGTAATAGAGTTCGTGATGTAGTAGCTGAAGTCTGTAATCTGGTAAGAAGCCCTGAAAAAAAGTGAATAGCACAGTGTTTTGGGGAAAGTATCGGTATCTGCTCTATCCCCTTTCTGCTCTATCCCCTTTCAATAACTCCTATGTCATAAGCACACCAGTGTGCAAAGCTGAGACCAAGGACAGAGTTATACTGTAGTACAGTTCAATTAAGTTTTTTTCAGAGACTGAAATTATTCAGAAGTATAAAAAACAAAACTAAAACCAAACACAAATTTGATGTAAATGCTTAGACATGCCTGTTAAAAAGAGGAATACATGGCCAAATGTAATGTTCAACTATATAATGTACTTAAAGTTACTTCTGATTTCTTCAGAGCTTCTTACAAAATAGAGAAAGAAATGATGTATGCCTATTCATCTAGAGATCATAACAAATAAGTAAGAAAACTTAGACAAAACCTTGGACAGAAGTGATACTGCAAGATGCAGAAGGCAAAGAAAGGATTTCAGCTCCCAAGTGTCAGAACTAACTCTAGCGAGGAATGAAATGTCTTGTTGTAGCTGAAGCTTAAGGAATCAAAAAATCTCACTATTTCTTATTTTCTCTTTCTCAGATTATTAAGTCATTTGCTCTTCTTACCTTTCACATGCCATACAGGTCTTATACTTGTTTCACTGATCTGTTTCAAGATGCATAGAAATATTTCAGTTCTAAGTACTGTGAACAATATTTTGGCCAACTGACCAATAATAATTTTGAAGATCATTCTTAAAGGTTAAAATCCTAAAAGCCTTTTAAATGTAACAAGTGTCACTGACTACAGTATGACTTACAAAAGGAAAAGAATATGATTTGGTTCGTGATAAATGAAAACCTAATTACAAATAGTATTGGATGACCATAAGACACAAAGGTAAGGGCTAACATGTAGACAAAAGGTGGAGAGGTTATGGAGAAACTCTGTGTCATGAAAAACTGCTTAGATATGCTCAGAACTCTTCACTGACTGCTCTGACAAGGCAGTACTGAACTTTGCGCTATCTGTGTCAAAATGCTGTGTTGCTTACAAATAGTTCTAGGGTTCCCTGTTAAAAAAAAACAACCAACCAACCACTGAGAAAAGGATATAAAATGAGGATACTTACAAATTAATTACATTAAAAATTAATCTGAGTCTAGAATGTAGAGAGGTTAGGGGAGAAATTGTCATCATATCAGTTGTTTCTAGCACCAGAATTAGAATTAGATGAAGGGATATATTCAAAAAAACCTGCATTTTTATTTTATGCCAGTTTGCTTTAGGCCATGTCAGAGTTCACAGTGCCTCAAAACCAAGCTAGAGGCATCTCAGCATTTTTGGAAGTCTTTGAGCCATTCTTAGCTTTAAAGTCACAAATGTGCTATTTTGCTAAGAGATTGTGCCAAGCATGCAATGAGATTCTGATGCTTTGCCAATACAGTGAGGATAGCCTGGCTTCATTTTCCCAGACTCTTTGTACTCTGTAAGGTTAGTAGTAATTGTAAGATTATTAGCTGTAATTAAGCTGGTAGCTTCACTGAATGAAAATGAGAACTACCATTTCACAGGAATTCAAGACTCCACAACTATCAGTTGATTTTTCTTCACAAAGACAACTAATGCAGTCCTTGAATTTAAGAGCCTTCTGAGCATTGTGCTGTGATGAAGGAAGAAGTGTTTGTGTGTGTTTGAGACTTAAAACTGCAATGTACATACTTCCAAAGACTTAGTACCACAAAAGTAAGTCTCTTCAGAATCTTTTGAGAATACTAAATCAACATCCTACTTTAAGTATTTCCAGAAACTTGCCCAGTTCTGCAAGTGATTGCCCTGGAATATTTTTTGTCAGCCTTCACATAGTACATCCTTTCATCTCCTTCATTACAGACAGAAGTTCTACAAAATCATTTTTCACTGGTTACCTTTAGGCTATCATAATGGCATAGTAAAGCAGTATTTCCAAGTACTTGTCAACTTTTTATTTTTCTAAAAAACTTTTCCAAGTAGTGTTCAATGATAAAAAATACTACCCTAGCAACTTCTACACAGAAATATCCTGATTCAGTTCTTGCTGAAGCAAGAGATTCTCTTTCACATACAGGTCAGTATTCTCCAAAACACAAATATCCTTTGAAATATAAGGATCACTTACTATATAATTTTTTGTGTTCCCTAGAGCCTTTTATTGTTTCATTCCTTCCAAATATTAACAGACCACAGTTCAGTGGAAATGACTACTAATACAGATTTTTCAAACAATCTGTATGGATGGGAAAGGCTAGGATTTTTTCCCTTCTTTTTTTTACATCTCCCATCTGTAATTCTTGCTGTACTTCACATAGGGTGTATGACTACATACTTATTATATTTTAATTTGCATTTTGTAAATCAACAGAAATTAGACACGCAGACTGTTACTCAGTTATTACTGAAGCAATAGCTAAAAGAGTAGAAAATGCTACTTCTGTTGTGTTCTGCCTAAGAAATGTTTGATTCTTGTGGTGTGGTATCTGGAATGGTAATAGATTGAAAAAGTTAAGTATATTTCTAGAATTCTTATAAAGTCAAAGATACTTAAATGCCCACCCATATAACAATATTATTTATGCATCTATTTCTTCCTCTCAATTATGGATTGGGTGGTAGAACTCTGTATATTTTTCCTGAGTATGTAGGGGCAGTGGACTTTTCTGCAGGTTTGGTGGGGTTTTTTTACTTTATTCAAGGAGTCTTGTGAATTTACCCTAGCTCTAGTCATATGTATACAGAGCTTTAATTTTAAACTGATAATTACCAGTATGAATTGTCTGAGATTAAACAAAAACCATTTGTGGTTTTCTTGTATTATACAGATTAGTAACAATTATAGATTAGTTACTTAAAATTCTCATCTTCTCCTTCTAATCCAATAATCAAAAGATGACCCTGCAGTGAAAAAGAAAGCTTTTTGGAAAATTTCAGACTGAAACCCCATTACTTCCATGTTTCAGGAAAGAAACACTTATATTTATGCATATATCAAAAACTACTCCTATTAACTGTTGTGGCTAAATTCCTCAATAACAAAAGTATTTCTCAACTGACTTATAGAATTATTCAAGTAATTCTTAACTTTCTCCAGTGTTAAGAAAACCAACTTTCTCTGCTTCTTTTGAACCAAGTGGATATTCTGACTAACACGTCTATCCAAGTATCTGCCCTGCTTCAAAAACTTGCATATGCTGACTAAATTCACACATGCAGTGGCTTCTGCAGGTATATACATCATTTGCCCTACTTGTAGGGTTTTTTAAGAACTTATTTTTCAAACACTGACAGCCAAATCTGAATTTGTCCTTTACAGAAGATTCATCTGACCCTACTCTCTTACACGATTGCTGGCTTCCTAGTCTCAGTGATAAAGCAGAATCTATGTCACCTTCTTCAGCTTCATTCGAAGTATGTTTTAAAATTTATTTACTTGGGCTTTATTCTATTAATGGTTCACTGATCTACTAGTATTATGCACATCAGAGTTTAAACATGCACAGTTGTACCAGTGGAGGCTTACATTCTATAACAGCGCAGATTATGAATGTGAAGTAACAAATCTGAAGTACCACATAAAATAAGATCCTCTTCCTTCAAATTTTTATTCATAGGCTTGTTGCTCCTTATGCGGGGCAGTGATCATTGACTTACTTGGCTAAGTCATGAAACACAAGCCAAATCCAACTGAATTCAGTCATGTTCTCTATGGGGAGGTTATACAACTGCAGGTCACAGTAAGGAGAACCTTGTCACTGGGCACTGTTCTGCTGTCAACCACCTGAAGTTGAGAGAAACTGCCAGGAATGGAGAGGATGTTACGGTCATAAGGAATCTGGTATATGGATGCTGTCTGCCCCTTCTTAAATACCAACAATTTCAAGGTGATGTTAGCATTTTTGAAACTTGGCCAGCCAACAAGGCTTAGGCCATCCGAAAAGATGCTTTGCTCTGTGCAGAAGATGTTTTTTTGGGAATTAGGTGGGCTCCATAGTTCCTAGAAATTGAGTGTCACTTTACTGCAGCTCTGGTTTCTTCCATCAAAGTGCAATTGCACAAAGGTGTTTTCATTCCCGGTATCTCACAGACCTATCACTGAAACACTGACTCTCTTTATTCACTTTTCTCTGGAAGTCTACTGAGTGAAATGGTGTGGTTTAGATACAGTAAGTTTAACCTGCCCTTACAACGAAGAGAGCTAACAGTCCAGATAATTATAATGAACAGGAATGCTTCTGCATTTGACCTCCAGCTTCTACCTTAAAAAAGGCAAGCTGTTTCTTGTGGATCAAGTATTAAGCTTGGAGTTTGCCGCATAAGCCTATTCTAAGCCTGAGAATGCCCGTTGTTAACGTGTCTGTCATCTGGATCATGAGGGCTTGTTTTCACGTATAAAAGCAGTTCTGGTTTGTCGCGGCCTGCAAGGCTGTCACCGGGAGCCTCGGACCCGCTGCCGCACCGCAAGGCAGGCAAGGGCGGCGCGGTCCCGCCCTGACGGCCCGCCGGGCCCCCGCGCGAAGCGGCGCTGCCCGCCGCCGCGAGCCAGACCTCCAGACCGGAGCAAGCACCGAGACCCGCGACCGCCCGTCACTGGCCCCGCAGCCCGCACCGGCCCGCCCTGCGCCCACGTTACCGGCCACCGCGCGCCCCAGGCAGGCCGCCATCTCGCCGCTCGCACTGGGCCCGGCCGCGGCGGGCGGGGCCTTGTCCGGGGGAGCGGCCTCCTTCCGCCGTCACCATAGCAGCGGCCGCCGCCTCTGCGCCGCGCGGCGCTGGAAACACGCCCGAGCCGCGACCCCTTCGGCGCTGAGTTTACAGGACCGGCGCCACCAGAGCGTCTTGGTCCGGGGCACCGGCAGCGCCACTGGCAGTGTCAGGGCGAGGGGCTCGTCAGCCCTTGCTGGGCTCGCGGGCTTAGCTGCCCGGTTATTTCGCGGGAGGAGAGGACTCCTTCGGGCGCCAATTGCCAGGCAGCGTGCGGCCTGAGTGTGGGCAGGCGGCTGTGCAGGGATCCGCAGCCGTTTGGTGCGCTGAAGTGCGAGATGCCAGCGATAGCAAGGGACACATGTAGAGAGAGGAAGTTCTCTGACTAAAGCACTTGTGCAAAAGAGATTCGGGACAATGAGCGGGCTGTCTTCTGATGCTGCATCCCTGTTGTGTCAGGGGTATAGGTCATGGCAGGTGCTCTGGTACATACAGAATACTTGTGCCATTTCAAATCTGATATAATTAAAACTGCAGATCAAAGTCAGTAGTCAAAATGGGTATTTAAGAGTCTCAAGATAAGATGCTTTTTGCTTCCAGCCGAGGTTGTAAAGTGTCAGATATGCTTATGCTGGTCAGAGAAGCTCTGGTGCAGGTCGCACTCAGGCCTCTGCTGGCTGGGCACTGCTCCACACAAAGGCTTCTTAAGAGTGCAAAGTGCCAATGAGAAGGCACACAGAAGTTGCATAGCAGGGCTTTGTTTTCCTTATGCTGAAAAGACTTCTGCTGTTGGTAGGAAGAGAACATGAAAGCAGCAGAGGAACGGCAGAGGCAGTCACAAGAACAAAGCTAAGAGGCCAGCCACAGTTTTGGATCGAGGTACTGAACGGCTGTGGATGGCTGGGGCAGGGAGCAGCAGGGTGAATGCAGACGCGGGCAGCCCCTGTCGGTGTGTTTTGCAGCATGGAAGAGGAATGGAACGGGTTGTCTCCTCCAGCTGCAGCTTCCTCACAAGAGTCTGTGGGTGCAGTGCTTAATTTGACTTCACAAAATAAACTTTGAGGAAGCTATGCGATATAAAGTAACAAAGCAGTTGAACACTGGGCAGAGCTAGCAAGTTAATGGCATACGCATGTGAATGGGTGCCTAGCTACCTGGGAGCTTGCAGACACAGGTAACGTCGGGCTTTTTGCTCACAGAATAAGCTGGAAATGTGTGGTTCCAAAATAGCCCTTCTATCTAGGTCAGGGATGCAACTGCAAAGATGACTGCAGCGGCACTATATTTAGAGGAGTGTTTCCAGTGTTGATGAACATCCCAATCCAGAGCAGCATCGCGCTCTTCCAAGGCTAGGAAGCAGCAGCAGCCATCAGTGAATGAGTGCAGCACCCTGCGGGCGGTTCAGTGCGAAGGCGAGCAGGCGCGCCGAAAGCAGAGGGTGTAACATGAGCAAGCGAGGGGGCTCTGTGGCAGCAGCACGGGCGGGGAGCCGAGCCGGAACTCCGGTGCGCGGAACCTCGGTGCCGGCCGCGGGACTCGCGCGGAGCGCACAGCCCGTGCCCCAGGGGGCGGTGCCGCCTGGTTGGTCCATGCTCCTCGGCTGGCGGGAAGATGGCGGCAGTGAAGGGTCTGGAGACGTGCCTTAGGGTGGCGGGCGCCGCCGCGGCGCGTCCCGAACGCTTCCTCAGGTACTGCGGGATGAAGCCTTGCAGCGGCCGAGAGCCGCCAGTGCCGAACCGTATGTGCGCGGGGGCTGCTCCGCCATGCGCGCGGGACTCGGCGGTCTGCGGCAGGCCGCGTGACTGCCGGCGGCCACGCCGGGGCCGCGGAGCTGTTAACAGCGGCGAGACCTGCAGGGTCCGTCCTTCAGCTTTCGGGAGCTGGGAGACGGAGGTTTGGGGTTTACGGGCTATGCTGAAGCATGGGTGGTTTTAGAGAAGAAAATGACTTCACAATTTCTTGGATAGGGAATTGCCTTTTTAAAGTCAAGGGACCGTATCGTGCATTTCAGAGGTGTCTAATGCTATACGATTTACTTCCCCAAGATACAGTAAAATACAACTACGTAGAAGGGTGGAATATTATTTTCAGTTGCTACTTTATACACTCATTGTAATGAAGCTGTAATGAATGGCTTTATTTCAAGGAATGTACTCCCAAGAAATGTGTAGAAAGTAAGCATCAGCAATAATTGTTGAAAGGTATTATTGTGTAGCACCAAAATACCTAAGCATATAAGAGCTGCAGCATGACTATGTGATTAACTTAATGGGAAGGTGCAAAATGAATGAAAGCTAGTAAATTCTGCAAAATAGAAAATAAATTAATACTAACTTGCTTTTTTAAAAGCTCTGTTTATTTTTTTTCTACTTTAGTGTGCAAGATGGATTGTCTTCTGACTTCAGAGCATTAACAAAGATTCTCTATGACTTGAATAAAGCTCTGGGAAGTAATATAGTTCGTGGGGGTCCTCTAAAACAGCTGGTGATAGAAAACTTTGATGAAGAACAGATTTGGCAGCAGCTAGAGCTCCAGAACAATGAAGTTCTCGATTTCTTCAAGAAGTCCATTGCAAGGGATGCCAAGGATGAAGGTCTTTGCCTTCTCTCAGATCAGGAAGAGAATGACTCTGATGCAGAGACCAGCAGCAACAAGGAGTTCGAAGACACCATAATGGATGCAGAAACTGAACAGAAGAATACAAAAGATAAAACTAAAGCTAAAGAAAAGCAGCGTAAACTCAAAGAAAGCATAATGCAGAAATGCAGTGATGAGGATTCTGATCTTGACTTTGATATTGAGGCACTGGAGCAAGAAACTAAAACAGCCAAGGAAACCACACTGAAAAAAATGGGAAGAAAATCTATAGTGGATGACAAGTTTTTCAAGCTGGCTGAGATGGAAGCTTTTTTAGAACATGCAGAGAAGGAAAATAGGGAGGAAGAAGATGATATTAATTATTTTGAAGACATCATCTCAGATGATGAAGAAGAATCTGAAGAAGCTACAGTCAAAGTAAGAATATCAGCAGATTAAATTTCTAATACCTATTTTCCTTTAAATCAAAACCTGATATTTGTTAGGATGACTATAACTTGTTGAGCTTTGAGTAGAAAATTCCAAGTTAACATTGATTAGATGACTAATGGTTACTTCTGAAGCTTCATTTTATCTAACATGAATATCTGGTGACAAAATGTCCTAGTATAGAAGAACATACTCTTTAGATCAGTCTTGGTTTTAGATGAATAAAGGAAGAGATAGTATAGTATGTCACAAGAAATAAATGACCTTGCAGAATTGCAGAATAGGTAACCCAGCAAATTAAAAAGATGTGTCACTTAGCATTGACATCTGGTATCTGGAGATCTCTAAGGTGACTGGTTTTGTAACTGATTAATGTTACCAGAGATTTCCACTAGCAAATAAGAACTATGCCCAGGGTACAATGGAACATGTACGCATTTTGACAAGTAGTTGGCAAGATCTACTGCTCTTTGACTGCTGTATATGTTGAAATTAGAAATGAATTTCAGTGGTAGGATATTTTAAATACTTACACAAGAGATTAGCATTACTTAGATGCCCTAACACAGGTTAATATTTCACTAAAATGTATTACTCTTAACAGGTAGTGCTATTCCCCACTTGCTAAAGACTTTAATCCTTTAAGACCCGATAACGTTAGACTTCTGTCAGTCTTGACAGTTTTGGTTTGTTTTGGTTTGTTTTCCCTTTGCCCTTCTTAGCCAATTAAATGTTCTAGAGACTTGACATATGAAGATTACTTTGATCCGGTCAATGACGATTTAGTAGCTAATGATGTTGAAGATGATCAGGAAGAGGAAGGGGACAGTGCTGTTGAAGAGCAGAATGAAGAAAACATGTCTGAGTAAGTATATGCATTATTTGCAGTTAAGAACATCCTTGTGATTGTACACTGAAATAAAGCAGAAAATGAAGTCTGATTGCAGGCTTACTTTGGTCATGGTTTGCCATTCTCTGTTACTTGTTGCACAGTCATGATTTGCATTGTCATCTGATTTAAAAAGTAGTTCATTTGCTTATCTTTAAAGCATTGTTTCTTGACGTTTATTTGAATAAGTCATTTAGTAGCTGTAACTTCAGTTCTTGAAAGTTACTTTTAATATATAGAAATTTTCCTAATGTCTCCTGCCTTTGTATTTCTTATGCGTGCATCGGTTTAACAGGTAAACTAATGGCTGGAATACCTTCATGTAAAAATTATAGAAGCTTTTCGACCTTACTTTACATTAAATTTTGATATTACAGGGTTGACGATATGAATGAAATGATGGTGGAGAATATGAGAAGTAAAGAATCTTCCAAAAAGGTTACTTTTAGTTTGCCAGATGACAGTGAAACAGAAGATATTACTGATACACAGTTAGAGAAGGGCAGCGATCCCAGTGAAATAAAGTCATCTTTTGAGAAGAGACAGGAAAAGGTAATTGTTTCCTTTATTTTGCTAATACTTCAATACAGCATCCAATTTTTATTTTTTTCTTATTGATCATGTAGTGTGTTCAGTCTCTGGCAAATATGAAAAGGCTATTCACAAATTAAGGGGGGGGAAAAAAAGTGGCTTCTCTATACCAGATATACATGCAACCATGTGTTCCCTGTCTTCATGGGAGAAGGAGTTAAAGTACCTGAAATAACTATTAAGTTCCTGTCTTAAGTTTACTTGAGAGCTTTTGTGTTTTAAACTTCTTAGGAAATCATGTTTTTCAGATGAGCAAAAAAATAAAAAGTTTAGAAGACGAGTTGTTAGAGGAGAAACCTTGGCAGCTTAAAGGAGAAGTGACTGGACAAAAACGACCTGAAAATAGTCTTTTGGAGGAAACAGTACTTTTTGACCATGCAGTCCGAATGGGTAAGTAGTGAGTAAGGGCTGTCCTGAAAGCGTGTTGCGTGCCATGTTGGGTTTTCTTGAAACACTCTGACTTTGCTGAAAACGTTTGTGACTCAGGGGACTCAAGCACAGGTTAACAAAACACTAAGTTAAACCTCCTGGTGTGTTTTTGAGGTTGTGCATTTTTGTGGTGAAACTGTAATATTTTTTGTTTTTAACTGAACAGAACATTTATTAAATCGGTGGCAGATTTAGTAATTTAGAAGCCTTGCATAATATAATTAGTCTCTTCAAGATAGAGAAAAACATTATTTACTTCCTTTGCCTTCAGTTGGCACATTTTTGTGAAGGCTTTACTTTCTGTTGCTTATGCTTTGTAGAACAAAAAGTATTTCTTGCTGGAGAAACATTAATCTTAAAATTCTTCTCTTTCTCCTCTCAGCACCTGTGATCACGGAAGAAACTACTTTTCAGCTTGAAGATATCATTAAACAGAGAATATTGGATGAGGTTAGTATTTTACTACTTTTTTTCCCTATTTTGTTCACAGATTTTTTTACAGGGCACGTGTGGAGCATGAGTTTGAAGCTTTTAAACTGTTAGGTGTTATCTTAATTTCTGCAACTAATTGTTATATTTTTTTGCCATATTTCTAAGGACCTCAGTTTTTACTTGCCTGTTACATGCTAGGATTTGGTGTGCTTCAGAAAAAATGAGTGTTTGCAGATAAAACTGGGATGAGTTTATTTGGAATATAAAGTCAGTCTGTAAATTTTGTCTGTTACCGTAACTGGCATGCTCCAAGCATTCTGAACACTACCCCAAACTCCATTGTTTACTTAATTTTTCTTAAAAGCTACTGCTAGGAGATTTGTATCTCACAGCTTATTGAGGCTTGTTAGTTAAATAGGAAAAAAAAAGAAGGTACATATGGGTAAAAATATTAAAGAACATGACACATTCATTATTTCTTGTGCAGTTTTTACGCCAGTCCACTAAAGAAAAGTACACAAGCTAGAGCTGTGTGAGCTGTCTATTTGGTATTTTTTTTCCCTTCAAATGAAAGTGTGATACAGTGTGTTCCTGGGAAGCTACATGCATAAACTAGTTAATATGTCATGTAAGTAATATGAAAAATGTTCTAAATAAGCTGTGGCACCTGTTATTTGACTGTAGTTGCATAACTTTCTCAGGCATGGGATGATGTAGTACCAAAAGAAAAACCAAAAGAGGATGCTTTTGAATACAAGAAACGTATCACTTTGGATTCTGAAAAGAGTAAACTGAGTCTCGCTGAGATCTATGAGCAAGAATACATGAAACTTCACCAGGTAACATAAGCAGTGTCTTTCTTCTTGATTTGAAGTTCAGCTTTCTGGAAGCAGTTCAATCTTTCTCTGAGTGTTCACCAGTAAAATTGTTCTGAATTATATATTGTGTTGTTAGCACTCTT
Source organism: Neopsephotus bourkii (assembly GCF_033783945.1). Classification (NCBI taxonomy): domain Eukaryota; kingdom Metazoa; phylum Chordata; class Aves; order Psittaciformes; family Psittacidae; genus Neopsephotus; species Neopsephotus bourkii. The sequence goes on from NW_026900826.1 coordinate 6,845,346, forward strand.
ACTCAAGTAAAATAGCTTTATGAATGATATTGCAATAATACTGCATTATTAATGCAGCAAAAGACTGAAGAGGAAGAAAATCCTGAACACAAAGAAATTCAGGAAATGATGGATTCACTCTTTCAGAAGCTGGATGCGCTTTGTAACTTCCACTTCACACCCAAACCGGTAAGTACATAAGTTTCATAAAGTTGGGTTCCCCCACTTTGAAATGGGATACTAAAATAAACACTGAGTGTACTGTGGTTGTTTTTATTTCATATTAAATGTGCTGTAATTGCCTCTAAATAAATGCAGATATTTAGTATCTTCAGTTAGCTGTAAGCTGCTGTGAGATGGTGTTCTGAGTCCTGAATATGTTTCCTTATTTCTAGCCTGTGCCAGAAGTTAAAATAGTTTCAAACCTTCCAGCTGTAAGTATGGAAGAAGTAGCACCTGTTGCCGTTAGTGATGCTGCTCTCTTAGCACCAGAGGAGATCAAGGTAAATATCAATAAAAATCACCTAAGAATTGAGAGGGGATCTCTGTTGTTGGTAGAAAGGTGCACTGGATCAGTGGGAGGAATCTGCCCCCTTTCAGCCTGGGTTCCTCACCTTGTGGAATTTCCAGCTTTGCATTTTAGTGGTGGTTGGGGTTTTCTTTGGGGGGATGCATTTTATTGCAGGGTTTTGTGGTTTGATTTGGTTTTTGATAACGGGAAGGAGGGGAAAGCGTTAATTTTGTCTACCCTAGGCCATCAGCAGGGTTGGAAAAAAACCTTTAAGATCATTGTGGTTTTGTTCTTGACTACTACATGATGATAATTATTTTCCCACATGTATATAGGTATACGGAAGGGAAAGCTAAATAACAATAGGGAGGAGCAATTGGCATGTCTTTGATCAATTGTATAACTCAGTTCCCAACTTTTGCTGGTTTTTGGCTTTTACCTCAATGCAGCATTGCCCTGAGCTGCCTGAATGCTAGAAATAGCAGAAAACTAAGATTTGAGTATTGTGAAGCAAGTCTTTTCTTTTGCATGCTTATGGATCTGGAGATCTTGCTCTCTTTAGGAAAAGAACAAAGCTGGTGATGTAAAAACAGATGCAGAAAAGACTCCCACAGACAAAAAACGAGAACGCAGAAAGAAGAAGCTTCGTAAACGCATGAAGCAAAGAGAAAAGGAGAAACGTCAAAAGCTTCTTGAAAAGATGAAACCAGAACAAGGCACAAAACTTAGCAAAAAAGCTGCTGCAGCAGCATTAAAAAGGCTGACAAAAGAAGGCAAAGTCTCTCTGCTCAAGGTAGGGCTCTCTTAAGCAGTCCTGTATAACTTGGGGCTTTCCCAGCTAAACAATATTAAAATCCCATGGATCGATAATATTTAGTTAGAGAAAGGGAAAAGGGAACTTTGTGATAAAGAGTTATGAAGTTCAGGGTTTCTTTCCCTCCCATCCCTTTTCGCACAACTACATCTCCTCATCTCTCTCCATTGCCTCAGAAAATCCTTGTAGACAGGTGGTATTTGCTTACCACTCAAATGTCAGTGGTAATCTCATCAGATCTCGTTTTGCATATACAATATCCATAGTGTATATGCAAATATACTATAAAACAGTAAAATTGTGTACCACCTATGATGCCTTTATAAATTATTCTTTTTTTAATTCTGAAATTTTAAGGTATTAGAAACTAATAGGAAAAATAACTTGATTACTTACAGAATATTCTTGAATGCTTCTAGAAAGTGCTTACTTTTCAAAAGGAGAGTGGAACACAAAATGCAGATACGTTGTAGCTCATGTTGTGCAAAGATCTATTCCTGCTGCCTTTTCTTAACCTACCATGCTAACTGGAAAGGGAACTCTTTATTTCTTTAGATGGCAGGAGTGGTATAAGAATGCAGTGAAAAACATCCTTTGAAAAACAATTATCAGATTACTTTTTTTTAAGTTTAATACCATTATATGTGAGTAAGTATAATGATACTGTTTGTAAATGTGGTTATAATGGGTGTATTGTTTGTTGATAGGATGAAGGTAAAGACAAAGTCTTGAAATCATCCCAGGCCTTCTTCTCTCAACTGCAAGATCAAGTAAAAATGCAAATCAAAGATGCAAGCAAGTTAAAGAAGAAACAGAAGAAGCAGACAGCAACCTCTGTTCATAAACTGAAATTGTAATTTACCTTTTTACATATGTTGCACTTTGTATATATTAAAAGGTTTCTACATAAATTCTCATTTTTTAGTAGGTTTTGTTCTGTCAGTCTTCTAATGTTCTGTGAACTTCTACAGCGTGATAGAGACTTTTCTTTAGGTTTTACTTTTATTTTCTAACGGAGAAGTCTGATTATATCCTTTTATTCCAAAAACAAAGCTTCTTGCCACGGCCAAACACATAACCATGTTGAACATTTGGCTGTAGTTTAGTTTGGGCCATAGCTTTTCTGTCTGCTGTTGTAATAGCTCTGTATCTATTGCAGGAATAACTACATTTATTGAAGAACTTAAGATTTATCCAGGTGCTATAAATTGGAAATGATCTATTGAAGTTGTGATTACCGAGAGGGAGGACATGGAAGCTTCTTAACTCTGCAGTAACTCGAGTAAGCAAATGGTGTCACAAGATGTTTCTCAGGGTGGATATGTCAGTATTTGAGCATCCAGCTCCTGCTCTTCCTTCCCGTTTCTAAAGGAAGGTGTTCACCCTTCGTTGTTTGAAGGAAACGTTGGATTTAGTAAGATGTCGGTTGGTGGGGCTTTCCCGGCGGGCGCTACCCGGGATCCGCGCTCTGGTGCCCAGGCCTCCGGGCCGCCATCGGCGATGGATTGGCTGGCCTGGCGGCGGGGCGAGGCGTTGAGGCCTCTCGCGGCTCAGGGACGCAGTGCGGTGCGTGAGGGCGGTGCTGGGGCCGGCCGCACGTGTCCCGGCGCGGAAGGAGGGGCGGGAGCTGAGCTCGGAGCCCCGAGACCGCGCGTGGAGCCGCTTGCGGCGCCTCAGCCGCAGCGCTGCGCTTCGCGGAACGGGCCCGGGCCGCGTCACTCCGCGCGGGAACGCTTGTGAGAGCGGGCGGATGGCGCCGGGAAGCGGTGTGCGTGTGAGCGCGCAGCACGGCACCGTTTAGAGGAGCTGACCGCCCTGGGGTAGAATTCCATCTCCGGCTTGCGTGTACATCTGTAAGTGAACGCGGTGCTTAGCTGGCATGAGTGCACGGGGTGCTCCCCTCTTTCAGGCCGTTCCCCTGAGGCCAGCGGTGCTCGTACGGCAGCCGTGGTGCTCTTGCTTGTGTGTGTGGTGGGGGGGGAAAGGGGCGGTTGCACTGTAGCAGTATAGGATCGCTTGTTCGCCTCCAGGGTTTGTCTTCTTCAGTGTTAGTCTGCGTTGCGTTTGGTACCTCAAAAAATCTTGCATTCCATATATTTTTTGTTGTTGAAGGCACGTCAGAGGATTACAGGTAGAGAATGCAAAGCCAAGTAAAGGCTTAGAATAAGGAGATACGGCCTGAATGAAGTTGCCTCTGTCTTGTAAAGGCTTTGAAGTTTTGTCATGGCAGAAGCTGGGTCTTCGGGAGTTAAAAGGCCTGGAACAAGTTTGTCACTTGGTAAAAATAAAAGGAAACGAGGAACAACAAAAAAAGTGGAAGGTAAAGGAACACCATCTATACCTCCAGCATCGTCCTCTATTATTTCCCTTTTTAGCAATGCTCCCCCTGCCAAAATTACCTGTTCCATGTGTGGGCAAGCTGTGCCAATGTACAGAATTCATGAGCACATGGATGAAACATGTCAGAGAAATCATGGCAAGACTGGTGTCAGTGATTCAACACTCAGCTCTGTTAGGAATGGGAGCCCCCCAGCTTCAAATGTGAACAATAATTCCAGCTTGTACTTTTCAAAAAACCCCTTAAATCTAGAAACAAGTCCTTCCAAAAGCAGTTCATTGAAAACAGAATCGAGTACAGCACAAGTAAGTCCTTATTTTAGCAATAGTACTTCACTTTGTAGTGTCAACAGTGAACCACAGACTGAAACAGTTAGAATAGTCTCTTTGGGAAGCTTGTCATCTAAACTGTCCAGAAGACGTATCCAGGGAGGAAAACAGATCACATATAAAGAGATCAACTCTTCACCTCCGGCAGGTCACAATATGTGCAAAAGTGCTGCAGCACAGAATGGTGATGATGAGATTTATGCTGGGAATAGTTCTCAGAAAGAAAATCAACTTGCTCAGACAGAGCATCAGGAACAAAATGTATCAAAGGAACCCAAATTACAAGAAATAAACAAACATAATGGAGAAGACCTTGTGGATATTGTTGAGGTATCATTACCAGCTGCTGACATTAAAGGTCAAAGGTTACCTGTTGGTACAGGGAGCACCAAAACAGAAAGAAGGTCTGAAGGTGTGATACATAGTCCTGACAAATTTGAAACACATCTAGCTATTTCTACTTCAGCAGAGCTGCTCAGTAGTTTGGAAGTCAAGACTCAGCCTCATACTCGGCATATTCCTTCTTCCAAGAAGGAAGTGAACTCTGGTACACAAAATTGCTTTAGCAAAGGTGATATACAAGTACTTCCTGTGGAAGTTCATGAAGACTTTAAGGATGAGGTTAATCATACTTTGTCAGAAACTGTGAAAGAGGTAGAATTTCAAAATTCCATTGGGGACATTTTAGACCAGATAAATGACATTTGCTCTTCTGGTCACCCATATTACCTCCAGAATTTTTTAGTGGTGCTGCGAGCAGTCTTGGAGAATGAGGATGATGTCAGACTGTTTGATGAGCAAGATATGAACATTATAACCAAGTTCTGCAAGTTATCAGGTATGGTTTTTTACTGTTCTGTTTTTTAGAATCTTAAGTCAGCTTCCTGCTTCATTTAAACATGTTTCCAAGGAAGGAAACCCATAGTACAGAAAAAGAACATCAGTTAACACCAAGCTTTCAATGATTAATACATTATGAGAATTCTACACAATGGGGTTATGAAGAGGCCTGTGCTGGATACATAGACATTGGGAAAAAAAAACGTGAAGTGGCATTTGTGAACTTTGCTTCAGCACATTTACAGATATTTTTTGTGCTTGGTGTAGATCCATGGTTATCTGATTATTATCGAGTGTTTAGAATGCTACTTATTAATTAGCAGTAATTTTCTTGTATGTAGCTTAATACATAACTTTCCTTAATTTCAGTAAGAGCCAGAATGTTGGAGTTTTAAGCCATCCATATTTACATAAGAAAGCAAACATATCAATCCTATATTCGTAAGTTAACAGCAAAAGCATGGAAAAAGTGATGCAAGGTAAAACTAACCCTCCAAGTTCCATGTATATTTATAACTTGTCTTAAACCGTAATTAAGAGTAGTTTCACCAGCACTTGTGCTGCAAACTTGAAGCATCACAATAAGCTTATAACAACTTCCACAGGAAAATATGTATCTGGAATTATTGCAGACACAACCATTTATATATAGTTTTAAGCCACTATAGCAGTATACAGGTGCCTGACAAAGAATTTTTAGATACATGCTCATACAAGCTCAGTTTATGCATCTGAGCTGGATATGTGAAAGCAACAGTTGCATACATACCTGCTGGTAAAAATATTCAGCAGTAGACTGCACTTATTAACGTGCTCATTGAGTTTGACTTAATTAGCAGGCTGTAAAGTTTAACACACTAAAGTATAGTATTTCCCTGTATGAAACTTATTTTGGTGGTTTTCCTCTCTGTAAATTATATTAGTTTTTTCTGTATTAGCATACAAAAATCTTTAGACTTTGCCCATTGCAAAGTGGAAAAAAACTGTTCTAGCCATTAGGAGCTCTTAGTCCCTTAATGTTTCTTTCTATGGTTATTTAAGTTCCAACTGGTACTGTGGACTTATACCACAATGCATTACAAAAGAGACCAGCAAGGTAATGACTTGTGATTAGCAATTGTGTGGAACTTTTCCAAGGCCAATAGAAGGCTTTCAGTAAATGTTTTCCTAATAACTTACATAGATATGGAGAATAATAGAATGAAGTATATGACATCACAAGGTTTTTTAATACAGGATACAGAAGGACAAAAAATGGAGAAGCAGTGGCTTGAGTTTTTGGGGAAGAAATGTAACTGTGATAAGTAATTCCTTAAAAAAAAATGGAGTCAGTACATACCTGTTTCTTTAGGAGGTACTTAAAATGGGGGGAGGAACAACTTCAGAATCTAAAACTTCTTCCGAAGTTAAAACAGCTGGAAAGGACCAGGTGAGCATTAATTTGCCATAGTTGAAAAGTTAGCTGGCTCGAACCACCATAAGAGATGGTTGCTAAAAAGGTTAAGAAACTCCAGAGGAGGAAGCAAGGGCTCTGAACTCACACAGGTATTTCTGCAATGGTTACCTGATCACAATTAAGCTCTTGCAGATTAAATTGTAATAATTACAATTACCCAGTAACACCAAATATTTGAAAAATTAAAGCATAATACTAGTGTAAGATACTAATGAATTGTGATCTCATCTTAGTTACAGTATTCTCATAACACAGGACAGTGTTTGTCAGGGAGCAGCAAGAACAGACCATTCTGCACAGGAAGACGAGGTGGGAGCCAAAGGGGACAGCAGGACAGGCAGCGGCCACATCTTCATCTCACCTGCAGGGGTACAAGCCCACACTGCTCAAAGCAGAGGAGCAAAGGGAATCCAGTACTGCATTTAGCTGTGCTCCAGTGGTGGCAAGTCTTCAGGCAAGTCCATAGTGACAAGGCAGAAACAGCCCAAGCCACCAGCCTGAGCTTAAGTACAGCTCCGCAGTAAACAGGATGCTGTGACAAAGCCTCACCCAGCTCTTCCCAGCTGCACCTTGTCAGAGCTGAGACTGAACACAAGCAGCCAAACCTGCGAGTGTTTGGATGGCATTGCAGAACCTATTGGTGCACTCAAGACCGTAAGAATATTACAGCAGTTAACTTTCTCCACCTAAATGTGTATACAGGGACATCTTGATAAGGCCTTGTTTATACTGTGATAGTTAAAAAAGGGAATATATAAAGAAAGAATGGAATATAAGCAACAGAACTGTTGTTAGTGCTCTCTGAGGCAAGCGGTAGATGTGTATCATTTACATCCAGAGAAGATCTGGGAATAAAGTGACAGTTAGGTCATTAGTGGTTGTAGGCTTTGGCTATAAATACTTTGACAAGAGATGCTCAGGATACAACTCGTTATTTCCACACTCCCTTCTCTGGGTTAGTACAGCACACCATTAACAGAAGCTTGTTCTATTAAAAAAAGGAAGTGCTTGGTTTCTCTTTCAGAAGTGTGATGTCAATATACCCCTCTCACAGGAGTTCAGAATACAGAAAGAATTACTGTAGAGTGGTGCTGATTGGTAAAAATCCATGTCTGCACTGACTGCTGGAGTCCCAGATAAAACAACCTCTCTTTGCAGGGTAGGAGAAACACAGTGATCAAATAGCATTAGATCAATAGGTAATGAATTCTAGGCAGGTGACGGATGATTTTACCGTCAGGAAATCTTAGAATGCTTCAAAAGCTCAGGTAGATGAGATAGCTGTTCCACATTAGAAATTTCTACCTAGGCAACTGTTGTCTTTCAGTTATCATAATACAAAAATCCTACACATTTTATACTATAAAGTTCCTTGAACATAGGTATTCTCCAGTATTTAATTATTTTCTGCTAAAATGTCTACCATTCTCTAGTGAGTTTTCTCTAAAGCTTATTATGAAAGGAATGATGTTTTGAAAAGGATTAAATTTGAAGCAGTCATTTCTTCCTGCCCAGTTTGCTCAGAAGTGGATGGCTTTTATGTTGGATGTAGGGCACTGCCAATTTTTTAATTACTGGAAACAGTAAATCAAAATAGGGAAAAGCAGAGGTGTCTCCGTCAGGAGTGATCTGCAGTGCAGTGTCAGGCTTTGTATGCAAGCTGAGATCTGTCTAAACTCTGGTGTAATGGTCCATGTTTAATGTCACTGCAGGCTGCAGTTGGGAGAATTACCAGTGGAACTGAACAAAAAAAACAACGTAATGTTTTTCTGTTTTGCTGATAATGTTTCAGCTTAGAGCAGTTTTGTAATTTCAGTGACACACCTGAAACTGTCTTAAGAACTTTAAAATAAAAAAAAAAAGCTAAATGCTCCAAATTTTCAAAGGTAATGTGCTGCAGAACAGCATGCTTAAGAAGCATTTAATTACTTGTGCCATGCTTTCTTATTCTATTTGTCATTACAGTCTTTTTGCCAGAAAGCCATACTCACATGCCTTTACCGGTTTGCAGCCCTAGTTTGGTGAGTTTACATGGGTTGAAGAAAGGATGTCCAGCCTTTTTCCTGAGTTGTAAAGCCTGGAGACAGACTTGAAAGAAGTCATAACCCCACAGAGAAATGACAGGCTTATGTGTCTGAATGTAATTCTGTCAGTGAATCGATCCTGAAAAAATTCTGTTGAAAAAAAGGCTGAAGAAGTCTCTTCAAGGACAGGAGAATAATTAAATAAGTGTGTAAAAAAGTTAACTTGGATATATATATTGTAAAAAAGTTATCTTAGATATATTTGGGTCTGGGAATGTCTCAGTGTCTGTTTTTATTAATTTATTAATTCAGTTTCAGTTAAGGACCAGCAGAAACAGATAAAAAAAATAGAAGTTAATGAGGGATGCATAAAGTATTCAAAAGGATGCTGGATGTAGTAACAATAGCTGGGCTATTTTCAGCTAAGATTTAATAAGCTATTTTGTTCAATTTCAGCATTGTTAGTATTTTAAAAGTATTTTTAAAAGGTAATTGAAGAGAGCACTTCCCTGATATCAAATTGATAGGATTTTTTCCTTTGTTTTCAGTAGATGCATTAATAAAATTAAACATATTCTTCAAAAAAATAAGAACCTGAATACTAAACAGAGAGGTATTCTGTGAGATGAGGGCTTCTTTTGTTCCTCAACATCAAATAGTTGGTTGTTGAATGAGTGGTGAAGAAATAAATATCTAATTAACATCACAGTATGCAAAGTTTGAAAAATGAAGTTGTCTTTTCCTAGAAAACAAATTATTTCTTAAAGGGTATGCATGTCCAAAGTACATTTTAGTAATGTTCATTACCTACAAATATGTTGTAATAATTTTCTACCTACAAAACTTAAAGGTTATAATGAGCAATAATTACTTGGAAAGTTCTGTTGTTTACCAAGTCTGCTTGTAGAACATAAGCAGATTTAAAGCGTGGTTTAGAGGATATCTGCACTGAAGTAATTTTTCTAGTTAAGGTAGTGAATGTGCATAGTATTATATTTCAGAATTTAATTTTCTTTTTATCCTTCCCCATTTTAAATGCAATCTGCAGTTGGAGGGCAGAAGTTATATGTGAGACTTTTTCAACGCAAGCTGAACTGGTTAAAGGTGAACAAAATAGAGTATGGAGAGATAAGTATGGATCTGTCACCAATAATTGAAGAACTGGCTGAAGCCAGATTTCTGCAAACAGGTATGGCCAGCATTAATAAATTTTAAAAATATTACAAATAAAATCTGCTGTTGAGTCATTTTAGAGTTTGATGCATTACTGTGCCTGGAGAAATAGAGAAGCAGAATAAAGGTTTCAGGTAGATGTGTTACCCTAATAATAAAAGCAGTTAGTGCAAATGAGGTAACAGGGAGAGGTAAATAAATCTCAGGGCTATAAGTACAGCAATAGGCCTGACTTGCCCTCACCAGCCTCATCTCAGACCCTGACCTGCACAGCTTCTGCATGTTGGTCCAGGAGCAATACCCACCATCATTCCTAACTGCCCTGAGGTATCCTGCAGGAATCCTGTCCCAGGCCTTGTACACCCCTGGCTGGCTAGACCTCCAACCAGTGCTGCAGTTGTTTGTTTCCAGTCTTGTCTCTTGTCTTATATCTGGCTTGTCCCTCAGATTGTCCCTGGACCTTACTCATCATTCAAGCTTTTCAGTGGCTACCAGCAGAATCTTCTGGCAGGATCTTTTCTCTGACCATTTCTGGTGGAGCCACACCAGGGTTGGTGAGGACACTGCCAGTGCTGTGGTCACTCTTGACTCCTGGCTCATTCCCCCTTGTCCAGCAGCTCTGCTCTTGCTGCTCCCTGGCATCACTTTTTGGGTTTGTTTTTTTTTTTGCTTTGGGCAAAGTTTAATCATGAGGAAGACAAGTTTTTCTGAACAGCATTTTACTGTACCTTGGCAGAATTCCTGCATGTTTGGTTTTGTTTTGAAGTTGCAAAGGGATATTTTCTCTGATTATTCCTTCACATTGGACCTATGAAGAGAATTAATTTCAAGCTGAACCAGCTAGCATCTGTAATACATGTTTGAATAGTCTTTAGTCATGAGATTACTACTAGGTTATGTGAGTTCTTGCTTTAGTGTATATGTATAGCACATAATGACTATATGTGGGTCATTTTACTTTCAGAATCTGAACTGGAAGACCTGTGTGAAGGGTTGGATTTGCTTTCAGCCCCTGAGCTAAAAACACTGGCAAAGATCTTTCATTTGCCAAACACAAATGGTCAGAAACAGCAACTTGTGGGTGATTTTCTGAGTTTGGCTAAACAACGTTCAGTCTTCAGCAAGAGCCAGGCTGGTATTGGGACAGTGATTTTAAAAAGGTAACTCTTTGTAGTTAGATTTTGCGGGTGAATGTAAGTTGTGCTTCAAAAGACTCAATCCAGATGCCTTTGGAAGAGACAAATGCATTTAGTAAATTCATGAATAAAAAAGGGCAGCAATAAATTTTGGTTCACAGTGGATCAAACAGAAGGTTAAATGTTAGACTTTTCTTTTTAACTGTGTCAGGTTTTTCAGCCGTGGGCATGGTTATCTCCAAAGTTACTCAGCCATACAGAGAAACGTCTAGGATTAAATAGGGAAAGTTGTTGACTGTTAAAGCAACTGTCTGATGTTTGTTTGCTGGATGAGCTCTTTTAGTAGAATTGGAGGGGAGCAATAACAATCACTGTGATTGACCTTGTACATCATCATAGAGCCTATTTTTCAGCAGTATTTTTAAAGCAAAAAGCTTGTTTGCTTGACAAAGTGTTCTTTCTGTCATGTGAATTTTTCCTCTGTGGCTGTCACAGCTGTGTTTATCAGATGCCCTTGACTTCCAGGTCTTCTGGGCTGCAGATTTCAGGTTTAAGATGTCATTCTGCCCTAATAGGAGTGATTACAGCATTACCATTCTTGGTATTTGGAGTTGGATCTGTAGCTAGAACATCCACAAAAAATCCAGGAATATGAAGTGAAGTAATAGCCAGCGTACTAGTGCTAGAGTACAAGTCCATTCTGGACTTAGAATCATAGAATCATAGAATAGTTAGGGTTGGAAAGGACCTTAAGATCATCTAGTTCCAACCCCCCTGCCATGGGCAGGGACACCTCGCACTAAACCATATCACCCAAGGCCTCGTCCAACCTGGCCTTGAACACTGCCAGGGATGAAGCATTCACAACCTCCCTGGGCAACCCATTCCAGTGCCTCACCACCCTCACAGGAAAGAATTTCCTCCTTACATTCAATCTAAACTTCCCCTGTTTCAGTTTTACCCCATTACCCCTTGTCCTATCACTACATTCCCTAATGAAGAGTCCATCTCCAGCATCCCTACAGGCCCCCTTCAGATAGTATGAGGTCTCCACACAGCCTTCTCCAGGCTGAACAGCCCCAACTTTCTCAGCCTATCTTCATACGGGAGGTGTTCCAGTCCCCTGATCATCCTTGTGGCCCTCCTCTGGACTTGTTCCAACAGTTCCATGTCCTTTTTATGTTGAGGACACCAGAACTGCGCACAATACTCCAGGTGAGGTCTCACGAGAGCAGAATAAAGGGGCAGGATCACCTCCTTCGGCCTGCTGGTCATGCTCCTTTTGATGCAGCCCAGGATACGGTTGGCTTTCTGGGCTGTGAACGCACACTGAAGCTGGCTCATGTTCATTTTCTCATTGACCAGCACCCCCAAGTCCTTCTCCGCAGGGCTGCTCTGAATCTCTTCTCTGCCCAGCCTGTAGCTGTGCCTGGAATTGCTCCGACCCAGGTGTAGGACCTTGCACTTGGCATGGTTAAACTTCATGAAGTTGGCCAAAAAGTAGCTGTGCATATAAACACAGTTTGCTTCTCTAGAACTTAGCTTGTCTGGTAGGCTGGAGAACTGGGGTCTGAATCGAGGAACTGTGAAATGCTTTCTTTACAAAATGCAGGTTAGGTAGAAAGCTCACAGATACCAGTATATGCTGCCTTTGCTTCAGTAACATCATTTATCTTTCCTGTGGTATTCTTTTTCAAATGAGAGAGATGTAAAGCTCTGTCAAGTTTTGCATAGCTATGTTTATTGGACAGATATTCGCACCCTGAAGTCTGTCATGCGATTCATCACAAAATTCATTGTATTCAGAGGGGCCTAGTATTGGAAGAAGAACTTTAAAATCAAGAATTACTGTTACGTGAGTCAGCAAGGTCTTCTTATGCCAAAAGAGAGGGCTGATGCTTTAGGAATGTGATGTTCTTTGCTGTAGCAGACAGCTGAAATACTAGTTACCCACTGAGATCAGCGATGATCCTGTTTTAAATCCATACTGTCCTGTAGACAAGTAACAGAAATGTTCTCTTGTATAAAAAGGCTGGATGAAGATGCAATAATGGAGATACCCTAAAATAAGGAATCTCAAGTTGTGGTCTCTAAACATCACCCTAACAGCAAACTACATGTTGGTACTACCTGGCATAGCAATAAGAGTGGCTGCACCCAAAGAACAGTTAGTTCCAATTTTATTGGGCCTGAATTTTGGCCCTTAAACCTTTTATTACGTAAGATGCATTTACTTCAGCTTTTCACTAGAGGTTACATATACTAAATAACTTTCTCAAGCTGCTGCTGTCAAGGAAAATCAAGTTTACACATTAACTGGCTCAAAACCAATATTGCTCTTCATTCAGTATATTTGAATTTTCATAAGTGATGGTAAAAACCAATTTGCTGTAATGATTTTAATTGTCCTTCCAGGGTGAAGGAGCTGGCTGGAAAATCTGTCAGGGTCTGTAAAGGCCCTCGAGATGTCTTTTCTCGAATTCTGCTGCTATTTTCACTGTCTGAGTCAATGGAGGATGAAGAAGCTGGTAGTGCTGGTCAAGGACAGCTCTTCACAGTCCTTATGGTAAACATGGGGCGTATGGTATTCCCCAGTTACACTGTAAATAGGAAAACACAGGTCTTCCAGGACAGAGAAGATCTTATCAGGTAAGGGGGAGCTTTGGAAGTCTGGAAAACTCTTTATTTCTAGAAAAGCTTTACCGCAGTACTTCTGTAGGCAAATAAGGATTCATCATGCAGAACCCCAGATGTAATTAGATAGAAGTGCACTTCTGCAATTATTTTAAATGCAATTTTGTACCCAGGTAGGACTCATAATTTGCAGAGGCTTACCTTTTGAACCAAAATAGCTTATGTATTTGCTTTGTGATCATCTGCTGATGGAAGTTGTTTCTTCATTTGTTGTAATGATCATTAGAATGGACCAAACAAAAATAATACATTCTCTAGTTTATAAGCAATTTGAAACATGATGTACGTGGCTGGTGTAAACCGTGCTGATCCTATGAGGCTAAGAATGCTGGCTGCATGATTCAGTGTCTTTGGAGACTGAAAGGGTGTTTTAAAAAGATACTGTATGGACAAATTGATTTCTTCTTTTAGCTGTACATGGTTTTTTTTGAGCCTTTTACACTTATTATGGTTTTTCCTTTAGGTATGCAACTGCTGCTCATCTGTCAAATGATATAGCCACTGCAATGGTAAATGGGAACTGGGAAGAAGCTAATCATCTGTATATGTGTGCAAAAGACACCTGGAACAAGCTGAAAAATCACCCTTCTTTGAGGTACTTCATTGGAAACTAGTGTTCATGTGAAACTATTAAGTGTATTTTCTTACTTTTGGTACTTTTGAGAGAGGCTCATAGATTTGTGATATTATTTAAGCCTGATAAATTTAGAAGCTTTAATGTTCTTGAAAGCTTTGAACTTCCTGGTTGGTTGTTTAGCTTTTAAGTGATGGTATGAAAAGGCTTTCTTCATAAGGCTTTGGGAATGAATTGGTAAGCATGGATAAAGCACTAAAGCATTTCTGTTCTATGTGCCAGTGCAGGAGAACAAGAGCCTTATTTTTCCCTTGTCATAGTTTCTTTTTTGGCTTTTAGGCGAATAGAATAGCCATAATCAGAATTTAAAATTCACTGTGAATAAAAGGATGTTGCAAATGATACGGAAAAATATACTGGGTTATTCGTCTCTTCAGGCTTCCAAGTGGGTGCCATTCAGGAAATGTTACTAAAGATCTGAGAACTGAAATAATGTATATTGTTTTAAAATGTTCTTCATCAGTTTTTCTGTCAATTATTTTGTTTTCTGGTTTAATGATACACTAAAAGTACGTTTTCCTTTTAGTATGATGCACTTTGGCATTATATTCATTTTCATGGCAACTGATTTAAAATAATATTCATAGAAGGTCAGTTGGAGGCCTGTTCCATTTCGCACGAAAGACATTGGAAAACCCTATTTTGATTTCAGTAAGACATTCAAAAGACTGTCTTGAAATGTAGAGGTGCCTACTCAAAAGATGTTAGTCTTCATTTTCTAGCAGAAAATTCCTGTTCTAGCCTTTTTCTTTTGTTCAGCTGTTTTTCTGAGGTTAGCCATCTGACTTACGAGAAAAGTTGGCACTAACAGAACACGGTGTAATAACTTATTGTTTGATGTAGAACTTACTGATAATTCCACTGCTGTTGAAACCAAAATAAGCTGAGCAAATGCAGCTTGCACCTGCTACCTTACCTAAACCATCTTCTTACCTTTGGGTTCTTGACATGGGAGCTGCGATACTCATTGCAGTTCAATTGTAGTATATAAGGCATTTAATTCTTGTAAGTCCTTTAGGTATAAGCATTCTTAGTAAGAGAATTTTAAGAGTTTAAATTGACATCATTAAATTGATCTGAGCTGCTCTTACCTTTCAGCTATCACAGAGTTTTACCTGAGTACTTGAGACATTTCACAGTTGGCTGGGTGTATACAAGAATCCTTTCTCACGGTGTTGAAATTTTGCAGAGACTTCACATGTATAAGGTAAAGTGGTGAAGTGAATAGGAGTATGTGTTTAGTGTAGCATTGTTCAGCTGTTTATACTGATGATGTAGCAGCACTGTACCAGCTACTAGGAAGAAAAAATAACTGTTACACCTGAAACCAGGACTTGTTGCCCCTGCAAAGGCAACAATTAATATTCAGGTCTTTTTCATCTACAGTAAGAAATAGGGAAAGGACAAAAAGATTGTCTTTTTGGCAGCTGACCTTTAAGTTTACATAAAAATATTCTAGAGTTTTTAAGATATATCCATGCACCTGAATACAGTGGGTGCTGAAGTAAAAATGGGGTTTGAATTGTGCAGAAGGGAGAGTGGCCAGATAATTATGTAATGAAACTGCAACTTGGTTTTCTAACTCCCTTAATAAAGATACAATCTTGACTCTGCAGGAAGCGGTGGAGGAGCTGCGGTCTCTTCTGTCTCAGGATGTGTATTGCACTGACAGCAGAGGGCGGTGGTGGGATCGCCTAGCTCTGAATTTACATCAGCACTTGAAAAACACTAAGAAGGTACCTTCACAACTGGATGCTGTAAAGCTGGGGACACTGCAGTCATTGTCTGAAACAGCTTTAAAAATACTTTGTATGAGAAGAACAGAAGGGTGGGCTTTCCTAAAAATGCAGGTACTGCTAGGGATTCCAAGGTCAGGCAACCAGTTCCTCCTAAGAAGTTGAATATTGAGTTTATCCTCATCCTTGATTGGCCTGCATAGAAGAATGCTAGGGAACTGGGATTAAAATGCTTGTATTTTGTTTTGCATTTTATTTTCTAGGTCTGTTAAGAGGAAATAATATCATAAACTATCAAGTGTCTGCACTTGTCTCTTCTGCATCTTATACCCCCATGTCAAGCTTTTTTCCAGTTTTGGAATTAGAAGCTGTACAAAGGAAGGGTTAGTTCCTTATTTATGAACTGGGATTAAGTGCTTTCCTCAAGTCACAGAGAGTATGTCAGAACCATGATTTGAATTAATTTTTGGAGTCCATATTTAACCCCAGATTTTCTTCAGTGCAGTAGTGTATTGGTCTAAAATTTGTTCTGTATGTACATACCCAACTGATCTGGTCCTTCTAATTCTGTATGACGTGCTGTTAAGGAACTGGCTTAAAAATATTAAACTGATTTACCTTAGAATCAACTCTCTTTTTCTGGTCACTTACGTAGAATTTACCTTTCCTTAATCTTACATTGATCAGTACAAGTAGATTGTAATTCCTTTTTTACTGTACCAGTGCAAATGTGAATCCAGAAGCCTGCTATTGCAAAATGTTAGTAACTAGTTAGAAAGTCCTACATAAAAAAAGGGGCACTGTCTTAAATGCTGGTTTTTAGTTTCACATTTTTGTGCTTCTTAAATCAGTTTTGTCTTTCGGGCCTAGTAAAGACAGATAGGTATGCATAGGTCTTTCTAAATGATTGCTTGTTACGTTGCTCTTTGCTAGGCCATTGACTGCATCAGAAATGGGCTGGCAGACCCATTTGTACGTACAGGGCATCGGCTGTCTCTCTACCAGCGGGGCCTAAGAATCAGAGACTCGCCAAGCTGCAAGCAGTTCAGATGCCTGCTCCATGATCTGCCAGCCATACCTGTGCAGGATGTGACACACGTAAGTGCAGTTGCTGGTGGTTTCTAAGAAATAACAATTCATGAGGTCTTTTTTTCTCCTGACAGTAAAAAATTATCTGAGAGACTGTTGTTATGTGCGCCGTTCCAGTCTCTGACTTATTTGTGCTGCAGGAAAATGAATACAAATGTGTTTCTAAAACAAAAGCCTCTTGTAAACAAATAGTTGTACTTCGTTAATAAATGGTCAGCTTCTTAGCTGGAGTTAGTCAGCTGTACAGTGATGTAATTTGCATTGCTTTACTGAATATGTGTTATGAATCTGATCAGCTCCAAACTCTACTGATTTACCAGTAACACTCAGAACCTTTCTGTTTCTGCCTATGGTTTCTTCGGGCCAAGGGTTTTGTGTGTTTTAGAAAAAGTAATAGTAACCTGAGCATGTTGTCATCATGAGTTTTATGGCTCAAAAAATGCAAGGTTTTCTAGTAGCCTTTGGGAGTTGTGCTTTGGGAGTCTAAATATATACTATGCAAATACACAAAATTATGCACTTGCATCATATTGGAATGGGGGTTTTTGAACTCATTCTTTTCCCTACCATTGCAAAGATAATTGTCTCTGGGCAAAGTCAGAGCAGAGCCTCACTGTCTTGGCCTTGTCATCACGTATCTCCCTATAGCCCTTCTTTTTCTTAGTCCAGCACGAGTCTCCTCCGTCATCTGTGTTGTTCTTTCCTGGTCCTACATATCACAATACTACATTTCCATCTTCTTAGCAATTTTGCTACACTTTTTTTCCTGAAATATTTGCCAGTTTCTGACAGCTAAGCAATGATTTCAAAGGACTGGCAGGTTAAATTTTGTTCAGTTGATATTTGGAAACAAGTCTAGTTCTGATTTTAAGAAAACTGAAAAGGAGGACAGTGTTTTAAGAGGGATTCAACTACCTAGGCTGAAGCTTTTTAAATGTGTTCCTGGAAAGTAACTGGGTCTTTTAACATGTTCAGGTTACAATCAAAGGAAAGATGTGCCCTCAGACAGGAATGGGAAAATCTGTATTTCTAATGGAGGATATCGATGATGAAGAAGGAGGCAAAGCCATCAGTGTATCTACAGTCATGTGTTCAGTTGAGGAGTTGGCGTTAACTCATTACAGGCAGAATGGTTACGATCAGGGTAAGAGTAACTTTTTTGTTTGTTTTCACAGGGAAATAAGTGTGGCAGTACAATGCAATTTATGAAGCAATACAGTTAACAGACCAGTTTTAGCTGATTCCATTAGACTAGTTTTTTAATCTGATTCTGTTCTAAATGGCTCTAAAACTTAATTTCCTTACCAAAATGTTCTAATATGTATTTTCAACTTAACCCGCTTTCTGGTCTTTACTTGCTGCCTTCATGTACCTAAGGTGGTTTTGAAATGTTTCAAAAAAAAATAAAAAATCCCCAATGTTTCTTCTTTATCTCCATAGGAAAGCACTCACTTTGCCTTTCTTATCACTCAACAGCTATTTTATTTGTTAGGGTAGCAATGTCATTTAAGGAGTGTCATTAAGGAAAGGTACACCATAGCAGGACACTTACTTAGCAACTTCATTTGAAAAGGCTTGGGTTTTAGCTTTGTAAGTAGTTTTTCATATATTTTCATATCTGTATATGAAAATATGTTTTTCATCCAATATATATGTATATGTATAAAATATATATTTTTACACATATATATTGTTTATATATGTAGTTGTTCATATATTTCATACCTATATAGCTCCTATATATGTTCATATATAGGAGATGTGAAAAGCTGAATATATAGGTCTGTTGTTGTATAGGAAAAAAGCAAAATACAAAAAGGTAGGCAGGTTGGTTTGTTTGGGTTTTTTTTAAGATAAAATTTGTATTTTGAGATGAAATGTACTTTGTGTGATTTTGTATGACTGATAGGTTCCCAAATACTGTTGCAGGAAAAGTGGCCATATCAGAAAAGGGTAAATGGGAAGGTGACAGTATTTAGACTTTGGGAGAATTGTCCTGAAGTCCCCACCCGATGCCTCACTCCCACCCACCCACCATCAGTCATCCAGGCTCAGTGGCTCAGTACACGTTTGGAGCACACAGTGGCCCCATGTGATTTAGTGGTAGGCCTATGGGAACAGCATGCCTGTTCCAGCACTGTGCACATTAACCCCACACATGTGCCCTCTCTGCCCTATGCTATATATTCTATATAGTATAACAAACATGTAGCATATATTCTATTATCCATTTGTAACGTTACATATAAATCATATATTATACTAAACATACATCACAGAATGGTTGAGGTTGAGCTCTGGAGGTCACCCTGTCCCTCTCCCTGCTTGAGCAAGGTTGCTCAGGGCCGTGTCCAACTTCTGAGGATCTCCACAACCTCCCTGGAGTGTGCCTGTGTGTATATATAAGCACACACACACAAACTGTGTGTGTATATATATATACATATGCACACACATGTGTGTATGTATACATATATATGTCTATATAGTCTATATGTGTGTATATATACATATATATGTTTATACCAATATACTGTATATGTACATTCACATATACGTTTTCACATTTACACATATGTAAGATGTAATATATACAATATATACATATGGCCATCCATGTTAAATGTTTTAAATAATATTACAAATGATCTACTGTAATATATAATTATAGCTATATATACAATAAACATAACACTAATATATATAATAATATATATTGTGTAATATGGAAGATGTATTTATATGTATATATACATATATACAATATATATATTTATAAATATACAAATTATATGTGTTATAAATATAATATATATATTATATATAATAATATATAAAATTATATATACATATATAAATTAGTTAATATATTGGTTATATATTACGTATATATTTATCTAGATACTATATATACATTTATATACATATGTATTGTAATGTATATATACACATATGTACATATAATATATTATATAATAAATATTCCATATATGTAAGTATATATGCAAATGTATTTAATTCATATATGTGTTTATATATACACACGTATATATACATGTGCATATATACATATATAAATTGGTCTCCTGGCAGTGAGTGATTGCTTTTTGCAGCACATACATGTATAGCTATATGTGCAGCTCCATGTACGTATGCATGCGTTTATGTATAAAACAGATTAATCTAAACATTTTGTTATTAATATGCTACTTTTTAGTGTTAATCTTTTAAATTATGTATTAAAAATTGGTAAACACTAAACTGTATTTGTGACAGGGCACACTAATTTTATCGTGCAAGGGAAGGCCACTAGCCTGGAAATAGAAAGCATTAGCAAATTGTGGAGTAATAAAGTGCATTTGGAACTTGATGCTGTAACATCAGTATGTATTGACATCAGGTGTGTGTACACCTGAGCCTGGTATGTTTGTTTGGATCATGATGATTTAGTACCTCTTTCTGTGAGACTGCTGTAGAAATTAAATGTTTCCATTGTTATTAAATTTCGTCCTTTAGGTATTCATGGAGAAGGCTCGACGTTTATCACACTCTATGGTATTCTAATGTGGGATATCATTTTCATGGATGGCATACCCGATGTTTTCAGAAATTCCTATCAGGTTTGTAAAGCTTTCTTTAGAGAATTTCTTTACCCATTGCTAAAGACTGAAACCCTGTGAAAATTGTATTTGGGCTTAGATTAACATTTTATTCTGAAGGTCTTTGCAGGCAGATCTTCATGTTTGCTTGTTTTTATTATTTGTTATATTGAGCTTGTTGCTGAAGGGCTCCTTGGGAACTACTTGTTCTGTGGGTCTAGATTGACTGTCTGATAGGGTGGGATTCATCTGGCTAAATGCCTGTGCCCTGTATGTGAAGTCCCTAGGCAAAGTTTCCAGTGGAAGAATGCTGCTGTACCTGAGCATTGCTCAGCTCATTTGAAGATAATGCAGTCCATTAAAAAAAAAAACCAGATAAAAAACACACCTATCATCTCAGGAGCCTTTGAAGGGAATTCCCATTTCTGAGCCCAGGTTTGTTTGCATCCCACCTGCACCACCCCAACACCTACATGCTTTTGGGATCTTCCCTCCCTTTTTTGTCAATGACACAAGCAAGCAAAGGGCACTGCACTGACCCCAGCAGCTCCCTGTCGTACCCTCAGGTTCATGATTCCGGGTGGACTTGTGGCTTTTAACTAAAACCCAGCAGTGCACGGGGCTAGGATGTGGCCAGCGTTTGTTGCACTGACCCTGGATGGTAAAATAAATGCAAATCTTTTCCTGTTTAATAAAGGTTTCTGTGGTGGCCATGTTGGCGTTAAATTGAGTCAGTGTTTGTTAGAGTGAATTTGTAGTTAAGGAAAATACGAAGTAGAGTATTGTCATTCTTGGAGTCACAGCTTTGCTGGCAGCTCCTGAGAGTTGTATTCACCTTTTTATACAGACATTCCCTCTGGATTTATACACTGACAGCTTCTATGAGAACAGGAGGGATGTCATTGAGGCCAGCCTTCATCAGCTGCAGACAGCTTCCTCAGAGACACTGGCAAAGTTGATTGCTGACGTCTGGACGGCACAGGAGGGAAAAGCAGCGGCACTGGTTAGCTGGGGGCGTTTTAGTTCCCTCCAGCAAGTTCAGGTGAGGAGCTGTTGTCCAGAATGGGCACTCATTTGATTAGGCTTGCTGTTAACTCACAGTTTATAGCAAGGCACTGAGCCGTGACTGATGGGGAAGGGGAGGAATTGCTTGGGGATGTAATCACAATGCTCCCTCATCCCAAGTACTGTGACTTTTCTGATATGTCGGTCACTTTTCCTGCAACAGTAGCTGGGAACAGAGGAGGGAAGTTGCTGTAGATAAGATCTGCTTAAGCCTCTTGTTCCACAAGACTAAACAAACAGCTGAGATGGGCCCTAGAATGTTCTCGTGAGTGTGGGGAAGTGGCTGTACAGGAAATCAAAGTTAAAAGTAAGGCAGCTTTCAGCACTTCTCTTACAGAGCCTCGTCTCCTGCCTTGGGGGAAGGGTTCTGAGCGGTGTTTTCCGGCGACTGTCCAGGGATCTGCGGCACTGCCGCGCGGGGCTGCCTGACCTGGTCGTGTGGAGCACTCACACCCAGCACTTCAAGGTATAGCAGATGAGCTGAGCCCTGCGTCCGTGGTCTTACCTCAGGTGTAAAACCTGGACCCATACGAACTGTATTATCCTGCTGTGGTGGAGTTGAACCTGCTGCTCATCTGCCCAGCAGCTATGGCATGCAGTGGGTGGTTGTTTATCTGCCATGTCATCACATTTTACTGTAGCTTTAATGGGCATAATGAGAAACAAGAGGTGGCAAGGTATTGTTGTAGAATACGTCAGTTAAAATTGCTGAAAGCACCTGTATCCATCAGTCATTGACATTCTGGCTGCTGTCAGCTAGGGGTGCTCATGCCTCCACTTACATAGAATCTTGAATATACGAGACTACAACTGTGTCTCTGACACAGAAATTGAGCGAACAGTCGTGGATTGTGTCTGGCCTGGTAGTGGAACAGGTACCAGGAGACTACTGCGCATCTCAGCTACTGGAGCAACTTGTCATGGATTTATAAGCCAGAGCTGAGTAGCTGGAATTAAGTTCTCTAGAACATCTATGTTGCTTGTCAGTATCAGCTGGACCAGGTGAGGTTGCAGAGGATCAGTTTTTGAACATGTGGTATCCCATCTTCATTCACCAGGGCCTTTGTCTGTGTTTTGGCAGATATTTACTATATAAATTTCATTCTTACAGTTAAACTTTGGAACATGGGTTAATAGTTAGTTTAGGCCTCACTGGGATTTCTGTTGTGCCAAATCTATATTATTTTTGTTGCAAATAACAGCCATAAAAGAGTACTTACATAAACCTGCAGGAGTTAATGATCTTTTAGTTCCTCCACAGGCACAGTACTAACCAATCATCCACATTCCTTTGTAGCTGGTGGAAGTGAAGGGGCCCAATGACCGCCTGTCCCACAAGCAGATAATGTGGCTGAGTGAACTGAAGAAGCTGGGTGCGACAGTAGAAGTGTGTCATGTGCAAGCCACTGGAGGCAAGAGTAAACGCCTTGGGTAGTAACAGAGCTCTGGAGCACTTGGGTAACTTGGGTGATTTTAAAGGAACTGGCATCACACACGCACCACTGGCTGCTGCTTATTAAAAGTAGTTTCTTCTGAAAATCTGGTTTCTTGCAACATTCCTGTAGTTGGGTTTAGTACAACACATTCTGGAAACAGCAGAGACTGTCAGTGTGACTTACTGTACGTAAGTACTCTGTGTCACTGTGTTCAGAGGAACAAAGCCTTTCTCTTCTATTCACTATTAAGAACTAACTCTGTGACAGGTAACCTGGGGGTTTGCCCAGGAACAAGAAAAACAGCTTCAGTCACACACCAAGAACATCCTCCACAACACAACTTGGGCTGCATCAAGTCCTGATCATCTGTTCATCGTGTTGTCCAAGTTCCCTTGCAAGGTGCAAGCTGCCTTTCCAGGACTGTCAGGACCAGCATTGTTCTCCAGCTGTCCCTGCTCTGTATTCTGCATTTCAATTTGTCAGTTTAGTATAAAAAATAGAGCTGGTCAGTGATGGCATGGAGTAAGGCATAACACTGGTTTTCTTTTCTTAAACGCGGTTTTAATGTGCTGCTCTGTATGAAAGGATTATGTATTTAACAGCCCCTTCTGCCCTGAACATCTGTATTTCCTGTGTAAAGGGGAGATATTTCTGGTAGTAGACAGGAATTGTTCAGTGCAAGGCCACTGCACCCCTGTACCTCATGGTACTGGTTTACAGTTTTGCCCCACATGAATTGATGTGTTTCCTCATTCAGAAATAAGCCAGTCAGCTGAAACGGAACCAAAAGGATCAGTTCTCTTTTAAGACACCACAATCCTGTGGGTTTGTTTCAGGTTTAACACACGGCCAACTCTCTGCACTCTTCATACTCATACTGAGTTTGTTTTCCTGGTAGCAGAAATTCTGCTTACCACACAAACAGCAGACACTGTAACAGAACATAGTGCAAAATTGAGATCATTTGCACAGCTTTTCTATGAATCCTCTTCCTAGGGCACAGTGTTCCTGCTTTTCTTGGAAAAAGTAAACACCCCCCAACTGTTTTTTTGTTAGAGGAAGTAAAAAAATGGCCTGAAGTTCACTGTGGAAAGGTATGAACTTTTATTTAGTCTAATTTAATTCACATTCACAAGTCAGCATCAGGATTTTATAATCTTCCTGGCACTGCTACTTTACTCAATAAAACATTATCAGGCACAAAGGTTTTAGGTTTCAGTTGAAATAGTGAACTCTAAACCATCACAGCAACAGCATTAGGAACCTACTGCCTAGAGCGAGTTGAGGTACAGATTTCTGTCTCTTTGTTAGAGGCAAATTTAAGATTTTGTCCTTTGCTTAAATACGAGTTGTTAGAATTTTTTTGGTCTTAAATGTTTTCCCATCTGAGAGTTTGCCAAAACCTTTGCCCCCCTTGCTACATTTCATTAAAGATACAAGGCATTTGATTTCAGAGTGGTATTGCAGGCAGTGCACAGTGAACACATGTTCAGGCCTGGGCATACATACACCAACACACACTTTTCAATGCATTTCTGGAATGAAAGCAGTGTCTCTGATGCATGGCAGAACATGGTGAAAATAGCTGCACTACCATGAGGATGCAGTCTACAATTAGCTCTATCTTGCAGTAATTAATGACACTGGAGGGACACCTTAATCAGTGTTCCGTGTCCCCCCACGTGGTTTACAGTGTAGTACAAAAGTCATGATAGAACAGCCAGTAACAGCCAAAATAGTGCACGTGTTCTAGACACAGACAAAAGAAAGAACCTTCCTTGTAGTTGTTCTACTCTTGCAACACCAGCATGGCATTAACAGGATGTTGCTTTAAATGGTGAATAGAAATTAAAGTTTGAACATGTGTACATATATACACACACACATATATATACATTTGTGTGTAATTACTCTGTACAGAGAAGGTAAAGATACATACACCCCAAAATTGCTTTTGAAAGTTACCGAAGACTTGTTCAGAGCAGTCCTACTGACTATTGATAAGGCAACTGTGCAGACTGGAGAATTAACAGCTAGTACCTGTCTTTCAAAAAGTAAATTCAAACAAGTCAGTAAGTTCAGAGGAGAACCACACACACAGGCACGGGCAGTGCCTCAGACTCTGGGAAGCACGATCTGGTGCCCGTTCCCAAGGCAAGGCAGACAGCTCCCCATCCTCCCTGTCCCATCCCCTCCACCCTGTTTGTGGCCATCATGGCCTCTGCTCCTCAAACTCCTCTTCCTGAACTGTGTAAAATTTCTTTGTAAGTCTGTTTGGTAAATTGATATTCAGACAGGTTTTGTTTATTATAAAGGCATATTACTGTTATCCCCCTCCCATACTCTATATATAAAATACACAGACCATCTGCAGCATCTGTACACATCTTAGAACTGAAATGTAAAAATGTCTGAAATCTCTTACAAAAGACAGTCCTGTTTCAATACAGTACCCATTTCCTCCCAAAGGGTACTAGCCTATAAACATTCTTTCTACTCTTGTATTCCACCAGCTGCTTGTGAGGAGCAGTTTATTTACACAGTTTTGGTACCTTTAAACCAAAGTTTTATTTTTAAGGAGGAGGGAAAAAAATAAAGACTCCATACTTTTAACTGTAATTTTAAAAAGGAAAAATTTGGTACCAAAAGCCACTGAGCACACACATTGAGGTCTCCGAGTCAAGTATCGGGCCAGGGAATGCAGAAAGCTAATGGGGGGAAAAGAAATCACAAAAGCAAACTAATACCAACAGTTGAATAATGACTTGAACAAACAGATGTCTGCTCCAGCAAGCTTGTAAATGAGCAACTGGTTTGTGGACCATTTCACATGCTAAACCATCTTGCAGCATAATTAGGCGATTGAGGCGAATACATGGTTTTTCCTCGCAAGCAGTTGATCAGAACCAACCTGGCATTATGTTGTAACATACCTGTGTGTGTCCACACGCAGACGTGCACACATGGCTGTTTTGCATAGAGAACAAATCTGGGGGGTTGGCTGGTTTATAAGGAAGTTGTCCCCTTCCCTTCCCCATGAACCTGCTGTTCACCCCCTGCCAACCTGGTGGCCTTGCAGCTCTGCAGGGCAGGTGTGAAGCCTGGGTGAGCAGAGTCCCGCAGGCACTGGGCTCCTCTAGCACAAAGCTTCCACCTCTGAGGCCACTCCGGATGCACATCCTCTAAAATAAGACTTGAGCAATCTTAGATGTCCAAATCCCACACTGCAATTTAGGCTGTGCTGCAGACCAGTCTGGTTGTACGAAGGAAGAGCTCCACATCCTACTCCTCCCTGCCTTTTCTTAACTCTAACATACTGTGCATTATCATCATACAGCCTCTGTTTCCCCCGATAGCTGAGAACAGCTTCTAGTTAATCACGTAGGGTCCTCAGTGCCTTAACTTGTGAGTCAGCATCTGAATGGTGGCTCAGTGTTGGTTCAATAGCATTTGTGGTTTACACAGAATCAGGTACAAAAAATACAGCACTGCTGGTCCACGTCCACCCCACCCCCACCCCCCCCCCCCCAGTATACTTCACACTCTTGCTTTTCTCCCTGTGAAATGAGGGGTCTTCTGCCATTGCATCCAGGGGTGAGGTATTATGTAAAAGGTTTTAGACCAAAGACGAGGCTGCTGCATTAAGCAGAGGGAGGCTGTTGGACTTAATTCCCTCAAACAGTGCTTGCCCATTGCTTTGCCCATATGGACATGCACATATGCGAAAAGAAGGCACCACTAACCACTCTTCTCCAGCACCTGCTTACAAGTCAGGACAGCTCCACCTGGAGCCTGCCTGGAACCCAGCATGGCTTCAGTATGAATCCTGCTGAAAGCATATTTGTCCTACCACAGAATGAGGAGAGGGTGGGCAGGGATATAATGTCGAGTATTGGAGGTGCTTATATAAAAAAAGAGCTTAACCTTTAAGAGGAAAATTTTGCTGGAGAATCTGCCCTTCTGGTATTTCCAGAAAAGGGTAGGGGGATGGAACAATGGAACAAAAACTTACCTTATCAACCTACTGTAAAAAGTTGGGGGGGTGTCAGCTGCATTAGAGTAACTTTGCTGCTGTCTCCTCCCAATTAAAGGCACTTCTAAAGCTACTACAATACCAGCTCTACAGTAAATGTTTTAAGGTTAACAGTGCATCGCCCTGAAGTTGATTCCTGTAATCTAAAGTCAAGCTCATGAGAAAGACCACACATGTGAGTAATTGTTAATGAATACATTTTGGGGGGAGAAAGAGAAGAGAGTGCACAATCCCTGGATACACACTGCATTAAGACCTATGTAGGGTGACCAAGTCACAGAACGTTAGTGGGTATGTATGTATGTCCACATGGAAGTGTTCTTCCTGAAGAGGCAGCCTGATAAAACAGTCTATTCCCAGGTTTCAGCTGTCAGTCTGTGTCCCCTGCACTGAACTCTGACCTGCCAAGCTGTTGACACTACAGTCACATCAGCCACTATCTGAGAAAATAGATCTGTTGAGCAGAACCCTCATGCATGACCATACCAAGCCCTTCAGTTAGCTAATGAAGTGCTCCACCACTTAGAATGAACCAAACCACAAAACCACAGAGGAATTCAGGACCAGCAGCCCCAGCAGGTGACAGCTACTGAAGATGAACGTGTGCGATCTGAAGCATGACTGCTTTGCTTTTAAATATCTGTGCAAAACTTACGTAACATTTGTATAGAAAAATTATTACAGCTTTCAATGCCGCATTTAGCAGTGTTAACTTAGAAAAGACAAAGTTATAGGCTCTATTTTCCCTACAACTTTAAACCATCACAACATCTCAGTCTTCGTTTGCAAGCGTCTCAGTGGATAGCCAGATTTTGGCACCACTTAAAAATTTGCTTAAAGGTGTTCCCAGAATGCTCCGTCTGCAGAGGTTCCCTATAGGAGAAAATGGGAATGAGGAGGAGAGAAAGTCTGGGGCCCCAGAGGTGTCATTTAAACCGTTTGCTCTGAAGTACATCCTGCTTTGATCCAGTTCCAAGCAGCTGCTGTGCAAAGAAGAGTTGCTTTTGTACTGCCGAAGACTGCGGTTTAACATGTCTACCTCATCTGCCAGCAAAGACACTTTGTGGAAAGCAGTGATGGAGCCACCACGACTAATCTGGGCCTCAGGAACCCAGCGGAAGTAGCAGAGTTTCCATAGTTTTATTTGTGTTCCAGAGACACGGGGTAGGATCACACCGTGCAAATCAACAGGCTTTGCAAACCAGTCTCTGAAGTACTGTTCCATACTGCTAGTCGGACTCTCTGTGTGCTGGAGAAAGTCCGGTTTCAGCTTTAGTATCAGAGAGTTTCTTCTTGGAAGGAACTCTTGCTCACCGATGATTCCGTTCTTTAGTGCTGGGGGTGCACCTCGCAACGTGGAGCTGTAGTTTTTCTGCAGAAAATAAACACTGGTAATTCTCCAGGTTTATGCTCTCTGGGACAGCAGATTTCCCTGAGCTGCTAGGATGTGCCATCCAGAGAAACGATGTGACCTTTCCACAGTTCTGAGCCTGAGTCACTACTGCACAGCTCATGGGGCAACCACTGGGGCCACCAGTGGCCCCTGCATAGGAATACATCTGTTTTCTAGACTTTCTAAAACACTGAATCACTGAATTGATCAGTGTTCACTGAAAAAACTGACATCCCTGGGGGAAAGAAGTGGCACATCAGCACTTTTCCACAGGTGAAAGAATGCAGACATTGGCAATGAGCTCAGCTGTATCAGAACACGTCCTGGAACACATGGCTCAACAATTTACATCTTTACTTTCACAGAAAATCGCTTCTTTAGGCTGGGAAGCTAAGAGAATTAGTGTTCCTAGTGCTAAACTAAGGGTGTGCAACACTGGAACTGTAAATGTTAGAGCATTATGGTTAAGCACAGAAACACTCCAGTCAAAGGCAGACATCACTATAGTTACCTTTGAGCGTTTAAAAGTCTTCACGGCTCCATTCTGTACACAGGGTGCACTCTTTCCAATGTACAGAGGGTTGTGGAAGAGCAGGCGATCCCTGTATGTAAACTGAAGAGACCAGTCCCAAACACAAGGAAATCTGAGGCCTTTCTCATCACCCAGCTGAATATTCTTGCTTATGGCAAACTCCTGCAAGAAGTTAACATTCAGGCGTGTTAAAAATCAAAGAAAACAGGCTTATTCACAGATCTTCATTACAAAGCAGGGCATAATTACTGGGCAAAGAAGAGCAGGGATATAATGTAGAGGTGGCTGCTGGAGAAAAGGGCTGTACCCTGGGTTTCATTTGAGCAATGCAGAGGCAGGACTAATGCTCACTGAGCACAATTTACTTTTCACTGATACTTAATTGTTTATTTACTCTGAACCACACAAACTCTTGTTTTGAGACAAACACTAGCAGCCCCCCAGTGCTCTATTTCTTTGTAAGGCAGCTACTTACAACTCTCAAGGGAAAACAGTGAATAAATTAAGTTTTCATTTTATCAGCCATCAAATGTTTTCTACATGCAGCTTGATAAACTGCAGTTTTCAAAACAAAGTGTTCAGTTTTCCACACACCTTCAATGTGCATTATTATTTGAGCTTCACACAGTCTTTTTCAACCACTGAAACAATTATGTCAAGAGGTTTCAAAGTCTGCCTGAAGCATGAAATGCTATTTATTGCGTATCGTTCTACTTCATCAGTCCCAGACACAAATCTGTTTCCTCGGGGAGTACAAATAATGATGTACTGCAACCATGCTTTTCCAGTAAAGAGTAAAAAACTTCTGCAGACTTTCCTCTTCAATAGTTAGTCTATGCATTAGTCTATGCAAAGATCACCTGAAAGTTCACTCTGAGCATATTCACCTGTGGAGCTGAGTATTCTGCCCCGAGCAGTCTGACATTTTGGAAAAGGCACAGGAATAGCAGTTAGAGGGGATGTTACTTCCAGAGGGACATGCTGAAGTCCCCTGATTCAAAAGCAGGTGCAATGCTTCCTACTCACAGTGCTCTCCTTTACTCGCTGATGAGGGCAGTTGAAGAGGAAAGTGCCAAACAGTGATACACGTGCGCTGTCGTACAGTACAGTCAAGTAAACTTCGGAAAACTCAAAGGCTGCTGGGTATTGTTCTAGCAGCTGCCAAACGCAGTCCAGAAACATCAAGAACAAAGGAGACTGGGAAAAGAGAAGAGAGAACTGTTAGATTTGGCTGAAGCTTTTCCCAAGTCACATTGACTTCTCTGCAGTTAGTGCTCCATTAGGGTATTTAGCTATTCCTCTGGTACATTCCTCAACACAGTAAACTAGTGGAGTCTTGCATTTTTTAGGATTTTATGCACCTGTAATACCCTGTATTTCTGTTTAGCCACTTTCACAAGCAACTATGTCATCTGGCTTCCTCAGGGTTACCTTCCAACAAGAAGCCTCCAAGAAGCCTGTCAGTTCCTTACTCAATGTATATACTTCCTTCTTGTTTGACATGAGTGGAGAGCTTACGATTCAACCACGTTAATTTCTTACTACACTTTCTAGCTCTTTCCACTGTGGCCCATGAATGGCAGAAGCCTAAGCTATCATTTATATGAAGCTTTAGATACATTCTCCTCTTCCCCATTTCACTCTCCTGTATATCCTTTCCTAGGGTCAAAACACCTGCTTCCTCATTACCTTCCCCCCCCCTTGCTATTTCAGTTTCTTCATCCCTTCATTTTTTCCTCTGCTCAGTGCTGTGACCTCAGTCTATCTGTTGGCTCCACTCTCTGGGGATACCGCTTATCTTTTTTACTCTCTTTGGATTTTTCCTCTTGGGCACTGTTCCTGAAGAAGGCTGCTGACCTGACCTACTCTAGTCTTCCAATTGCAATTACAAGCCTCTCCTTTGCAATGAAGAAGCCAAATAAGATTAGCTGGAAATGCTGAAAATCAAGCATGGTGCTACCCTCTATTCCTCTGCTTGGTAAAACAAAGCAAACCACCACCTCCAATCCCAATCCCACTCCTTACCCCCTTCTATTTCAATCTGAAATGCTGTGCTAGCATTTGTAACAGTGGGACCTCTTCACAAGTAACACTGAAAATATAAAAACCCAGCAACACTGGATGCTGTGTTGAGTCTTACTTGGCTACAGTGGATAAAGATAATAGATCTCTATCCTGAACAAAGACTCGTTTTCTCTGACATCAGTTTCATGAGATTTGAAATCATTAAAAAATACTTTTACTTTAGCTTTTTGCACAAATAAACGTTCAGGCCAGTATTAACCAGGTACTGTTATCACATACAAACACAATTCCTTTTTACCTCTTTGTCAGATCTCTTTAAGTGGTTACACCTGTCTAAAAACTGATACCCTGCCATGACCCATTCCTTCTGGATTAGGCTTTGAAATCCAACAATTGTTCGAAAATAGGGATCCAACATGACTTGAATGAGTGAAGCAGCAAGACAGCTCAGGTCCCGGCCCTCTTCCTCTGCAAATAACATACACAGTGCATGAAATACATAAGGTATAGATGCATGTACACACAATTAGATCTCAAAGAGCAAAAAGTGGCAACTAGTTCCAGCGTTTTTCTTTGAATTTCTTTCAAAACATGCTTAGTGCTGCTGTAATGGTTCCTGCAGCATCCAGCACAGCAGTGCTTTCATCAGGAACAAAAACCCCACCAAATTCCTGGTACTTAAACCAAGATGCACTGACAAGGAGGGTGCTCACGTTGCTGGAAACTGTCATCAGATTTCCCCCCCTGAAGCAGGTTTTAGAAGGCCATTCTATGGGCAGAGTGAGCGACACCAGCTGAGCGCCTCTTGTGAAAATGACAGAAATCACAGTTTTCTGATCACCACAGGAGGAAGCCTCTTCTGGAACAGGTTTACACTTACCCAACAGCAGCCACTCTCAGAGAAATACTCCTGTATATAGGTCCTCTGAGTGAAACTGATACTGCTTATGCAGGGAGCATGAGCCCAATTAACAGAGAACAAAAGTTCATCCTAAAGTTTTGATTCTATCATACCATTATCAGACCTAAAAAATATGAAATGACACATTCCTTTGATGTTATGGACTATACTATAGTTCAGATGCATAACAACACTCGTTTCCTTTCTAGTTTCTCAAACGCCTAAAGCACTTAGAAGTGATGCTTAGCGTGTTTATCTACATTATTGTACTAATGCAAACAATTACAGCATGCCATGGTTGTGTTACCTTGTAGAACTACAGAAACATGCTTGCACTCCATCATATATACAAGCTCAGCAGAATGTTTAAGAAAGGATCTAGACAGAAAAGGAAAGTGATACAACAGTTAGTACAACAGAGTCACACTCTAAAGGAAAAAAAAATCTGGGATATCTGAATTCACCACACTCACATGTTAACTCAGAGAATCCTTCAACTGATTCACTACTTATTTACACTGGTGAAAGTTTTTCACATCTTGTTAACCATCATCAATCTATTAAGGGTACAAACCTAATATACTCTAACCAGTGAGTATTTTCCAGTGAGGATAGCCACTTCTCTTCAGTTTCTTCAAAGGGCTCTGCAACAAGGAAAATAATTACATTGCAGAATAACTTCAAACATCCATTCCTGTGAGCCAGACCTATTAGAATTCATTGTATTTCAGGAAAAGAACCATCATGAAAGGAGGACAGTCCTGCATACCATTAACACACAGCTGTTTGAGTTTGACATGTGCAGCCTGGATTTCCTGGATGTTGGGGAGACTCTTGTCCAGATCAGATTTATAAACGTCACTTCTAAGGGGATGGCTTCGAGTTATTGCATTACAAATCCTAAGTAAGAAAAAAGAATCAGCCATTTTGTATTGGAGAGGAAACAAACCATCTTCCAAGAAATATGCCACAGTCTTTAGCTGCAAACAACTGAAACCACATAAAACATGCACCTGATTTATCTTCTAGTTTACATTCAGGAGGTACATTGCTCCTGCCACAAAGCTTTTGACTCACATATTTTTGGTATCTGCTACTTATAGAACAAAAAAATGGAAATGCTGGGTCATTAAAACAACATGTTTGGGAAATGAAAATCTGATGCTGACTCAGTTAAATAGCTCTATTTAAGTTTTAATTTTCCACAATTTTTAGTAAGACTTAGGTATGCTATAGAAACAGAACAGTATAAAGTTTATAAAGCCACAAAATCTGATAGGGCTTCAAATAAACTCATTGTTCCAGCCTAACACACACAATGAAAGCATTTGTACCGCTACAAAAAGTCATCCTACAAATTAAACTAAAGGACCGGGGTTAACAACAACAACAACAAAAAAAAAAAAACCAAGTCAAACCAAAAGTATTTCAAACTCTTTTCTCCAGCAAATTAAACTAAAGGACAAAGAATACCCAGTTAGTACACTACTATGAAAGGTTCTAGATCTTTCATCAAGGACAGTGAATGACTAATATCTCCCAGAAATACTCTGTGCTTTGTGGCACTAAATCTATAAAACCGTATTTCCCAATGCCAAAAATGAACTGAATATTTTCTACTGTATCTTAGAATCACAGAATGGTTTGGGTTGGAAAGTACCTTAACAACATCCAGTTCCAACCCCCTGCCATAGGCAGGGACACCTCACACTAAACCATGTCACCCAAGACTGTCTAACTTGACCTTGAACACTGCCAGGGATGGAGCATTTACCACTTTTTTTGGCAATCTGTTCCAGTGCCTCACCACCCTCACAGTAAAGAACTTCTTCCTTATATACAACCTGAACTTCCTCTGTTTAAGTTTTAACCCATTCCCCCTTGTGCTATCGCTACAGCCCCTGATGAAGAGTCCCTCTCCAACAACCCTTTAGGCCCCCCTTCAGATACTGGAAGGCTGCTATGAGGTCTCCACACAGCTCCTCTTCTCCAGGCTGAACAGCTCTAAATTTCTCAGCCTGTGTTTATATGGGAGGTGCTCCAGCCCTTATCAGAAAGTCTGCACCAACCTAAGTTGTACTACAGTAACATCAATAGAAAAGACTGTCTCACCCTTTTATCAGTAAATTCTGTCACTTAAATGACCAGCTGCCTAAAAAATAAATATCCCTTCCAATTTCAAAAATTACACAGGATTTGACACTGACGTGGCAGGACTTAAACAGGAATTCTGTCAGAGCTATATTCAGAGAAGTTTCTCAAAGCTAATGCACTACAATATTATGAAGCAAGTACCCCCTCAATTACTAATTGCTGTTGGGTGTTACAGTGACCACTTGTGTTGTTACACATCTGATTAAAGAATAACATAACTATTACCTTTGATCAATTCTTCTTTGTTGTAAGACATCTTTAATGTTGGCCATCCTAACGAGGGCACTCCCATTAGGGTGATTCCAGGACCATAACTAATATGGGGAAAAAAACAGAAAAGAAATAACAAAACAATGCAGGTTAGTGTTATTCCATAGACATAGTTTTCTTAACACTACACATAAAGCTGTGTTAACTGGCAGACATGCAAGACAATACTGTACATCAACCAAGAAGAGTAACAGAATAAAAACTACACTTACTGGCATTCGTCTCCCAATAAAAGAGTAGGAGTATAGCTTAAGGTCTTGATCTGCTAAGGAAGATGGAACCACAAAATATTCTGGAAGGCTTGAGGAAAAAACAGGATACAACAGGTTACTTTTCCCTATGTATTTTACCAGTTTTTCTCTTGTGGCAATGCTGTCTTACCAACTCTGTTAAACTGTAACACCCCAGCCCCTAATGCCACAGTGCTAACTGGCTGTCCCATGTGTCTGCATGATCTTACATAGCATTGGTACAGCTCAGATCTACTTGTTCAGAAATGTACATGCTTCAGAGGGAAGTACAAAAGCGTGAAAGCAACAGATGCCAAAACAGGCCATTTCCTTCAATGATGATACTGCAAGTAAGAAGGATATTCCAACTAAGGGCCTCTCCAGAAAGCGGCACATTCAAGGGGTGAAGTGCACAGTTAGGTAGAATGTAAGGTTTGGTAGGGGAGACAGGAAAAGACAGTGTAATTGCCTTCTTTTCTTCTACTTGTGTCATAAGAGAAACTTACCAAGTAGATATCATATAACCTTCATTGACTGAACAAACTCTCCACTCCGATGCACCTGTCCTTTTGATTTCTCTATCCCAGTCAGAGTAAGTTTCAAACAAAGGTGTCTGCTGACCACTGGCACCACCACCTCCTGGATCTATTCCATTCACCTTCTTGGCTAGGAAAAGAAAATTCATCAGTGCGCATTATAAACAAAGAGAAAAAGAAATTATCAAACTCTTCACCTTCCTACTGACAAGAATGAGCCACCAGCGTCAGGACTACTGTTACCTACTTGTGTACAACAGATCAGTGATTGAATGAGACTTGGTGATACATGAAGATATAAGGCTTTTTCCTGCACTTCCAACAGGGAAGCAACATAAAACTGGTATGTTGTGCTGCTTGATAGAGGGCGAAACATACACTCGAGAACTGGTATCTTCAGTCACAGAATTTCTCTCTTCAGTATGCCAAAATTAGCAAGGTTTTAAAAACATAAACCCTTTATAGGCTAACCTGTAATGAGGGACCTTGTGAGGAAAGCAAAATAAAAATTGTACCATATCAACAGCTTTAAAGGAATGCTGTATTAACACCAAGTAAAATCATTGGAAGGCCAGGTTAAAATATATATGCGGGTTTAGAAATATACATACATATATATATTTATATATATGTATTTATCCACACAGAAAGATGGCCTACCATTTTGTGGCTAAGGCCCAAGAACATTCTATAGTCTGTTGCTAATACTGAAGGGTTTCCCTTGCTGGCCATTCTTTATGTGCCAAGGAGGTAGCTTGTAACTTGACACTTGGAAGTAAGTTTCAGATAAGAGTGAAATAAACTGAGACTCAACCGTACTACCTCCCATGAAAGCTCCAAGCTTCAGCAAGAGCCTGTACAGATGTAAGTGCCTGACCAAACAAAGCAGAACATGGCTTTATGGCTCTACTGTCACCTCAGTGATGGTGTAGTTTCTACTTTCTGTATCAACCTAATGCTTGCACCAGTACTCAGACTACTGTGTTTTTCAGAAGAAACCTGAAGTCAAACTGAAGTAGTTGTTCAAAGACAGCATACAGAGAAATTTGATAACTGCCCCAAAATGTTGTAATTTCACTGCTCAGTGGCAGGGTATACAATTATAAAATACAGCCTGGAAAAAAATGATGTACATACACACCAGAGCAATACAGGCTCTTTCTGCTCCTCGAGAAGCATAAAGTATTTCAACTTTTACTCTACTGGGACTAGCAGGGATAGAGTCAAAAAAGCAGTGCTGGAATTGTAAGAGCTGAGCCAGAGGTCTATGCTACAAACACCAGGGTTAACAACAACACAAAAAAAACACAAGTCAAACCAAAAGTATTTCAAATTCTTTTCTCCAGCAACCACAGCACAGCAGAACAACTATCTTTTGCCATTCCAGTCTGCTGCTCCAGAGGAACAGTGTTTTTTACCCACCTTATGTCATTCTTCCACTAGATACTTTTCCATACAGCAAATGGTATTTTAAGGACAGGGTAAAGGCAGCTTCGTGACAGGCTAATGTTCTGTTCACACTCCACTTTCACATTTTATTATAATTTCATTTGCAGATGGGCTTCCTTCCTAGTACTCTGTAACGCTAAATTATATGGACCTTGATAACCGCCCAAGTTCTATCAGGTAAGAAATAGTATAAGTAATTATGTGTGCAACACAGCCACATGCACAGGGCAGTCGTGTAGGCACCTGCATGAAAAACATGC
Organism: Neopsephotus bourkii; assembly: GCF_033783945.1. Classification (NCBI taxonomy): domain Eukaryota; kingdom Metazoa; phylum Chordata; class Aves; order Psittaciformes; family Psittacidae; genus Neopsephotus; species Neopsephotus bourkii. Next base: position 6,881,982 of record NW_026900826.1, read on the forward strand.
ATTTCTGTGCAAATTTGAAGGCCTGATCTCATAATTCCACAACACTCAAATTTTGTAACAGGCAGATGAGCCACTTCTAATGCCAGCTGCTGAGGAAGTATTTCAGCACCACAGAACTCCATCAATGGCACTTACACTATTTGGAGGCTTGTTACACTAGAATTGATGGTTTTCAGCTGTGTATTGGCTGGGGAACACTAAGCAGTGACCGCACAGCATTACACTAGAAATCAAGTTCCAAAGGCATCTTTTTCACGCTTACCTAACTGACAAGGTTCAGTTGGAGATTGGCCTTGAGTAGAGAGGGTGTGCTCCAACTCAGCAGGGGTGGTGGAGGTTTTGAGTGGTAAGAACTGCCTAGTAAGCCTCTAGGAAAGAAGGTATGGAGTCCCAAGTTGCACAAATCCTCCTGCAATACCACCAGAAGAGAAACTTATTCCCAAAAGAAGGGCAGGTGAACAGCCTGCCTGATGGGAGATTAGCTAGGTACCTAGAGTACCAATATAGACATACAATAGGAGGATTGAAGCGTGAATTGAGAAATATGAGTATTCATGCTGATATAAGTGCTGACATAGGTAGTTTGGTTTTGTTTCAGGCAGGAAAGACATTTCTTTTGAATTTGGTCATTAACGTCTATCACAGTGAGTGACTTATAACCAGAAGTAAGAGGTTGGGTGCAGGACAAGCCAATTTTATTACCCCTGGAGAAAGCCTCACGTGCTTTTTGCCACTGCTTCTAGATGAAAGTCTCACTAAGTTACGTATCATGATATAAGAAAAATATTATCAAAATTCTTTCATACTTACCTGGGTTATGATATATTTCTCCAACATACTCAAATGCAAAGAGAAGCTGAAGATCTGTTGGTTGAGAATAATGGGCTATTGCAAGGCACACCTAGGACAGAAGTATTCATTCCTGTTATTTACAGACATAAAAATTACTGTCCTTAATTATGACAGCATGAAATATGCAAAATAAACATTAAAAATCAGTCTTCTGATGCTTTATTTCTGTATTTTATTTGAGGAGTGAATTCTACAGTTAAGCATACTCATATTTGTCAAGACACCATTAGTGTAGTCATAGTAGGCAAGTTCATGACCATCTAACAAGAGTGATTAACTGATGAGGGTGGACCAAGTTTTTGCAAGAAAGGTCAGACTGTTAACAGGCATCCCTAAACATGATTCTGTATCAGCTGAGACAAGCAAGGACTTGGAGCTACTGTGCGTGCCTGCCCAGCTGCATAGAGAAATAAGGGGGAGAGCAGAAAAAGAAAGGCTCACAACACACAGGTGGTGAGCACAGTGCAGCAAAACCTCATCTGTAATTTATCCTTTCATAATTTTTCTTTATTTTTAATTAAAAGTACTTAAGAACAACCATACTGAATCGGTTCAGAAGGCCCACCTTAGCACTCTTCCTGACAGCGGCCAGCAACTGATGCTTAGTCCCTGAGCAATTTTTTACCCTCAGAGGGCAAAAAACAGAGAAAGCATATAATGACATTTTACCAGAATGTTTTTCAGTGGGCCATCAGAGTTCAAGCACTTCCTGAACTAACATCTGGTATCAGTATTCAACAACATTAGACAGATAGCACTTCTACAAAGTTGTCAGCTGAACCAAGAGGTTTTTGAAGTGCAACTTCCATTTACAAAAGCCCTGTCGGTTCTTCCCTAAAGTATCATGTTTAACCAAAATTTGTATCTAATTATTGGTTTTGAATCTTTTGCACCCATTGCTCCATATAGGCATCAGGGTTACCAGTGTGTGCTACCAAAACTCAGCCTTCAAAAACTCCTGTCCTGGGAAGGGACAAGAAGAGGCTGGCTGTTCTCAGGAAGGCTTCCAGGACCTATGTCAATCCTGCATCTCATTAAGTTCTGTTCCAAAATTATGATGGGCATTGATGAACATAAATGAAATTTGTTTGGTAATAACAAACAGCATTTCCCCAAAGTTACTTGGAAATGAGTTATTCACAGTGGGAAACGTTTTCTTGATATTATACAGTTGTAGTCTGTTTGTCAGCTGAATGACAAGCTAAAGATTCTCTATCAATGTTCAATTTCAAAAGAAGGCGAGTTTCAGAGTTCCTTTCGTCAAGTGTGGAGGATCTACAGTCAATTAAACATGCCAGTAATCAACCCCTTCCAAGTCCCCAGCTGATCTGGAGAACTGAAACATCCGCCAAACTTTCTGGGAGTAGGAAGACGTCAGCTTTGTCACATTTTGGCCTAGCCCTTGTAGGTTCTGTCCCACATGACTGGATTTCATCCACAAAAAGAAACCCATCCCTAATTTCCAGATGCCTACAGGCTTACAGCAAGCTCCAACACCGTCTCTGGCAATCTGATGCATTAATCAGGTTTAACCAGGCTGAGTCACAAGCCCTGCCCTGGGAAGAGAAATTCAGAGAGATGCAGCCTCAGAACAGCAGAGATTAATGTGCGACACAAGGAAGAGTCTTGCCTAAGTCTTTGTATTCTTTGCAGTGGTCTCAGGGCCAGCATCACACAAGCATCTGGCTTTCTACCCATATAAATTGCTCATTTTCATAAGAATCCTAAGATTATTAAGAGTGCAGCACATGGTTTAGGATTAGATACTATACTTCAAATACAGTCAAATTTGCTAACCTTTGTCTCTTTAACTGTGGATATTGACTAACAAACGCAAAAGATCTGACAAAAAAATACCTATAGTATCTAAAAGACTCAAATATGGGGAGAAAAAAACAATCCCCAACTTTCAAGTAGAGATTGGCACTTATTCTCAAACTGCCAGGACTTTCCATTCTTACTACAATACACCTGCCCTATCTCTAAAGGAAGTGTTTGATAAAAAGGAGGTTATAAAACGCAAAATCCTATTCTACTTGTTCAGATGCAGAAATTCCATGTGATAAAGTTTTTAATCAGGGACAAAGCCACAGCACAAGTTCACATCAGCACCTCCTACATTTTTTCCTTTCCAGTTTTTTTCTTCCCTTCAACTCTCTGCCTTTTTATACTTGGCAACAGGCTGACACCGTTTATTCACTGCTGAGCAGTTTGGGGTATTTATTTTTTTAGACAAAATTATTGTCTGTCAGCAAAGGAAAGTTTTCTTGTTGACACGGACATAAAAGGAAGACTTGCATGACACACAGCTGAAGGAACACTACCACTGGCAGCACTGTACCACAGCGAAAAAAGCTGAGAGCTCATTTAGGCCAAGTTCTGCATGGATAAAGTTACTGCACTTTTGCTAGCTTGTATACAACATATATGGCATTATGGAAGTTTTGCCATATTTTTATTTACTTTGGCTTTGATGTGGACATTCCTCACTATTTATAAGCCCAGTGATGACTGTGGACTCATTTGAGTTGAAAGGGGTTTTTCACAAGCACTCCCCAACAAAAAAAGTCCTACTGAGTCTTAGAAGAACAGTTGCTTTAACTTTTCTCCCACTTTCAGTTCTACAATGAAAGTACAAAGGAAAAGAGAGGACAGGACATTTCCAGGGGCGGGACAACACACCCCAGAAAACTCAAACAGTAAATCTATCACTGGGAAATAGTCTAGAATGGCTTCTCAAATGAACAGTTATAAGCTCAGTTCCAAGATCTGGTAAAACTTGTCATAAGTACCATGGAGTAATTGGAAGCTATGCACATTTTACTACACCTTGTGATTTCAGTGCACTGTGCACTGTAAGCCAGCTACTCCAAAATACTCACTGCTTCTAACAGACTACTTCTGCCTACCATCCACAAGGGAACAAAATGGAAATCTGTGTACATACACATTTTGACTTCAATTTTTCTATGGAACTTTTCACTAGAGTAGCAGAGTTACTCCTCACCTTCATTTGTGGGAGTGAAGGATGAAAGCCTTTTACTACACTGATCTACTCTCAAGGCTTGAAGATGAACCACAAGATGTTAAAAAATTCTGTTGTGCTACCAAATAGCACAATAGAAATACAGTATAACCTATTTCCAAAAGCAGCAGCTGAAATCTATGTCATTTGCTTGAGTTGAGAGTATGTGTGTGTTGTGCTGAGGAGTAAAATTGGATTGAGAATGGTAAGCAGTCAGTTCCCAAAAGGCATGAGACCAGCAGCTGAAAAACGCTCCTAGGCGTGTTCCACAGTGCAAACATTACCCAACACCAGGTATTGCATGGCTGGAACAATCCACCTGTAGATTACAATACAGGTACAACATCTCTATTTCTGTTACTAAAAAAAAAATATTATATAATTACTCTGCTACTGTCCTCTTTTCTCCATTTTAGACAAAATTCCACTCATATATACACTACACAAGTATTAAAGACATACTGATTTTCAGTTTATTACTCACTAAATCTGTATAGTAGTTTTATTGTCTGAAACTTTCAAAAGACAAGCACATTCCACAGATCGCAGCAGATTATCACCGTAAGTAGAAAGCTCTTAAACTAGAAGACAAACACGTTTTACAGGAAATGTTCTCATATCAAACTAAAAAATGTTTGGTATTCTTGCCAATTTGCAATTGTGTAAAGCTGAAGATATTTAGGCTCAGTCAAATAACAAGAGAATAGGCTGCTTGTTGGAAAGTTCATTTATTAGAAGCAGAAAACACAATGGCTGTAATTATTTCATAGTACAAAGGCCATTTCCCTGTGTCAGTGTCCCCTGTTCAACCCCTGTCCGAGAAAAAAAAGTTGTACTTTCAGGGCAAGGCCTCCTCTTCTCCAACAGGGATTTTCACATAGGCCAAGAGCTTCAAAATATTGTTCTGAACAGTCATATTTAAGATGCGCTAAGTTAGCACAGCCCTGCACTTCACCTCCTTCCCTAAGCCAGGCTACCTGGCCTATGAACTCACTGGAAGAATACCATTTTCCACTTCCTCCCACACCCATCTGGCTTTCCTTCCTTTGGAGACTCTATAGCTTTATTTCAGAGACAAAACAGAATTAAACTGCTAAGTAATGATGAGAGCAAGTTTCCATTCCCTCTGTTATTCCTTAACTCTTGCCTCCCAAATATCCATTAATAAAAACAAGGAAAAAAAATATACCTGACTGATTAACTTTGAGACATTATTTTATCAGCATGTATTGGCTGCAACTAATGTCGAAGGTATTTTTCCAACAGAACTGATTTTTAAGCCTCTCCATAATAATTTACCTCAAAACAAACTAATTCACCTCAAATTTCAATGTGTTCTTCCAAACACATTCTTCTTTCCAATGTGTTTCTGCTTAAGGACAGTGAAAAACACCTGTGAAAGTTCTACCACTATCACCCATGCATCATGCCTATATGCCATTGCATCAGGCTGTCCACATCTGAAGCCTGACTGCCTTCAAACTTGGATCCTTCTTTTTGCACCCACTACCAGAAAGAGACTCAGAATACTCTCTGTTCTGGTAAGAAAGCTTAATTAATAGGGCTTATTCCCCCATATGACCTCTTAAGCAAATACAGACACTTCCTTAGGAACAAGTTACGTTTTCTCTGCGAACACCAATTTATGTAACTGCTGCTGAGTATTTCCATTACATTCAAGGAACTCAAAACAAAAAAACTGTAAAAAGTTAGCATTTGTCAAAACTATTCCATACATTTTAAAACTCATTTTAAAACAGTAATGAAAGTGTACAGTTTTTATTTCTTTAATCTTTGCTCAAAACAGAACATTTGCTAGCAACTAGCAACAAGTCAGAGACATTTATACACCCATAGTTTGAAGTGTCTATCTTAGTAGGTAGCTATTTCATTTTGACCTATTAGTGCTATATTCATAGGACAATACTCCTCTGCACTACTAGGACAACATTTAATTAGAAATCTCCCTGCTCCAATTTGTATAGCTGCATGCGTTCATGTGAAGTTAAAGGAAGCCATTTATGATCTATAAAGAACTAAAATGCAGGTCTCCTGCATTACAGAACAGACTGTGGTGCTCTCTGTAACATCACCTTCCCTTCTGCTTGTTATAAAAACAACAAGTGAAAAAACTACAATATACTCTTGGTCAGGAGACTATGCTAGCACACTCAGCCAAGAGAAGAGCAGGGATTCCCTCCCATCACAACTTAGGAGGCCTGACCACCTTCCTTTTAGACATCAGGACAACCTGATACGTACTGCTCTGAAGGGCAGAAACTGAAACTAGATAAAATCTTTCAAGAGCGTGGTGCTGGCATTCCATTTAAATGCCAGAAAGAACAAATTAACTCCAGTCAATATCCTGGAGTTACATACAGTATACAACATTCTAGTTGTGTTCACCAGTACCCCAAAATAATTTAAGCGTAATCCAGACAGACAAAACCTGACCTAAGGACTTCACGGTTTTAGACACTCGTACTTTAGTGCTAGCAGAACAGTGTTATTATGGAAACATCAGGTTAACATTATTTTCCTTCAGCATAAGTGTGCTCTGTGATACACCCCCACAAAGCTGCAGTAACCTACTTGACACATCGAAACTGCAACAGCAGCCACACAGCTGATAGGATAATCTGTACAAGTTTGGTTTTTTTTCCACTCGTTTGGTGAGTGCATTCTGCTATGGGATAACAGCAACTCTTGGTCACCATAAGCACTATCTTTATAACCACACAGATTCAGATCCTCTGGATCTCTAGAACTAGCCATTCTTCCTTTCAAAAGAAATCATGTTTGACCATGTAATTATAAACGTATGAAGCAAACACCTTCAGAAAAAGGTTTCACTCTTGCCTAAGTAAATGCAGCACAAAGTGTTAATGAGATGCTGAGTTTATGCTTTCCTCCTCCAGGCTAATCATTCTTCTTAGCTGTGACAGCCAATTAGAAACAGTTGCTATAAAGATATTGCAGTAGACAGGCTGCTCCGGGGAGATTTCAGAGGAGCTGTGAAAGGGGAACTGACTGCTGAAAGACTGCCAAATGTGAAAGGTTATAAACAGTAAAGGCAGCAGGCAGGAGGGAACCTAGAAAAGCAGCAAGGAAAGAACAGTCTGCTTTATTACCTGGCTTCAGCCCATGGACCTCTACCAGAGGGTAAAAGGTGAAGTAGTGATGAACTGCTTCAGTTATAGTTATCAGATGATAACTGCAAACAGATTTATGTCTGGGCAGATGGTTCTTAGGACTTACAGAGTTAAGCTCAAACTTTATCCTACTGAGAAGGGGGAATTCTTAAGCTCTGTAAGCAGACTGGGTCATTCCTTACAAAATGTCTGCTGTGCCGTGCCTGGCCCCCTCCTGGTGCCATGGGGATCAGAGGAGCTGTAACTCAAATAACCAACAGCACTGACCCAGAACAACCAGGAAGCTGGTGAGCTAATGTTATACAGACTAACCATCTCCAATTAACACAAACTTACCCAGATCTTACCATGTTAAATAACACTGTACGATTTTGTTGAGATTTACAATAGCAAGTGTTAGAACTGGGGAAGGAATGACATTTCTAGTAATGTACAGACAGAAGTAATTCCACTTGTCCAGAGGTATGCAAGTCTTTTCTGAGAAAGTGTTGAGAAAGAGCACATAGTTTTATGTGCATTAAACAAACCAGTCATTGGAGAGCTTCTGGAGAACTTGCCTTGTGAAGCAAAAAAGGGCACATATAAGATAGTACACTTCACCTGCGGGTAAATTAAGCTTATGACTTTCAGAAAAATGTATAATGCTTCAAACATTTTCCATAAACATGTACCCATCTGTTGCACAGCTGCAATGCAGTCTTTAAAAGGATTTGTTTCGGAAATTATTAGTTTTTAAAAGCACAACAGATATGACAAGAAATGTTTATCTTACATGCACAGAAACAGTTAACACATCACACTACACATTATACCTAATCATTTTGACTCAAGATCTAGACATTCTCCTAGCAGAATGTGATTAATTCGCAATTCTTCCCTCCTACTTCTCTATCAAAACATAAACCAAAATGTTATTAGCACAGCTGTTGCCTTTAGTCATTGCATGTAGCAAGGTTTCATAAGAAGATATAGTACCTTTTTTGCGCTTTCAGGACCTGCTTCATCAAAACGAAATCTCACAATTCGGAAGTCTTTGCAATAAATTATTAATTCAGTTGGATTAAATTTAAGTTTCTGGTTGGGACCAAGGACCTTCTGCTTCCTCTTGGTGTCATTCACTGCAAAGAAAAGACAAAGTTATTGGGCTGTGTTTTGTAAGCATACAACACAAGACTGGCTCAAAAAGATACAGTAATGCTGTTACCAGCAGTTTTTCATTTAATAGTATATTTATATTAAGGTAGAAAAAAAACAACTATAGATCCTCCTGTTGATCAACCTCCTTTCAAACAAGTGGCTGAATTACTGTTTCCTGTATGCTCAGATTACTTCTGTCTTTCAAGAACTTCACAAACAGGGAATATGCAGTATTTCCAAGAGCTCTCAGCCAGTTAACTGGGTATGCTGCAGGGCCCTTCTGATGCACAGTAATTGACACAAACACTGATTTTTCTGTTTTACTTGCATGTATAAATGAAGTCGAGTTAAGACTGAGATTAAGTCCCTATTTCTTACACAAAACTCAAGAATGTAAGTATAGCAAATGGCTAGCTGGTCTAGACCTGCATAGACAGCCTACGTCTCTTGACCTCTGTATCTCCTTTTCAAACAGAGAAAGTTAAGTTAGAAAATGTAAGCATCACAGAAGCCACACACATTTTATATGTGTTAACTGGAAAAACTGGGGCACATAGCCCCATCTGAGTGACTAACTAACATAGCTGCCTGGTTGCAGGTATCTTGGGTTAAACTGAACTACTTCCACTGAACTCAAGACAAGCGGCCTAAAAGGCCACCTCTGAGAATTCACCTTCAATATAACAACCACTGAGCAGCCTCTTCTCCAGTGTGGGTAAAAACCTCTCCTTAATTCCTGTTAGTAAAAGCTTGTGCTCCACTAAATTTAGGGTAAACCTGCATAACAGAGGAACAAAGAATAATCTCAAGTGTGTGGCAGGAAACACTGCACTCTCCCTGGAAAAGCTAAACAGAAAGGGTTCCTAGAGAACTTCTACCATTCTTATATGAAAATACAGGTACTCATGCTATTTGAGAGTCTGGGAAAACATGCACAAAAGAGTAATCTACAATCTGGCAGCCCTTGAGTTTCAAAGTAAAAGCTGTCTGTAGTCCTTTCCCATTTAGGAACAACACGTATCATGTGAGAGAGGACATAATTAATACCTCTGCATTTAGGAAAAGGCGTTTCTTCAGAATGTGCTTCCTCAGATAGATACGAATCTTTTCCCAGTGATTAAAACCAGCTACCAGGGTGGGAATAGATTATTGGATAACTTTGGCCACTGAAAACTAATCAGTAAAGGATTAAATTATCTACAGTCAGAAAACCAAGTAGTTAACAGTCCATGCCATAATCAAGACTTGAAAAATTATCAGTTACATGAAACTCTTCAATTACAATATTAACATATTCTTTCTAACAGGTGAGCCTAAAGTATCCACCAAAAACTGGTTCTCCAAAATAAGTAGAAGTTATTTCTTTCAGATTAAGAGGTCTATAGTGATTTGCAGATCTGTGTATTTTTGAGGACCACTAGCTACTAGCTTGTTAAGAACTAGGCAAAATTAAAAACTCAAGCACTTATACTGCCAGATATTCCAGCTATGTGTGAATTGTGTAAGTGATGTGCTTCTTGCAATCTAGTGTACTTAAGTGGAAGAGAATCAGATTCTTGAATATTAAAATGTTGCTAACAAAATTTTGTACAGCTATAACAAGTGTCTACACTACAACACTTGTTAACTCAATACTGTAGTTGAATTTAAAACCAATATAAAAACCCAAATAAATGTCTCCTGCACGGCACCTCAAGTTTTATTCATCTAAGGCTTCTATCCTAATTTTGGATAAACCAAATTCTTCAAATCAGGGAAAATTAATTACATAAAGCCTTAAGCATCAACAATTCTGCACAACCTAACAAGCAGTTAACAGCTTTGAACTAAGTTTGGAGCCTGCATTATACTTAACTATTTTTGACATACCTGTGACAATCTGCTCGATGCACGTTAGTGGGACATCATGTTCACCAAGGAGGAGGTTTTTATAATGGAATTTCTGAAATATATGAACTCAGAGCTATTAATTGCAGTTCTTCAGTTGACAACCAGATATACAGCACAACTTTGAAGAAATTATGACAAAAATCAGGCATGCCTAGACTCTGCTGACATGTACCACCCTTGCCCATTTGCAGGCAGTTACAAGTTGTGTAAACAGCATTCTTGTGCTGGTGAATTGCACACCAAACTGGTCAGGAATCCCAGTGGGGTATGCAAAATAACCCCACGACCTGCACTGAACTGAGGCTAGTAAAGCCTCAAAAACTGCTGGTAGAAATTCAATACAAACCAAAGTGTAAAATATATATATAAAATATTAAAAAATCTGTAACCAAATGAATTTAAACAAACAAACAGTAATTCAGCTTTCAGTCATGTTTATCAGCTACTTCATGTTAAAAGTTAATTTTTAAGTAGCTTTGGTCATAGCTACTGAGCTTTACTTAGTAAGTACCTACCTACTTTTAGAGCTTTACACATGCCTAGTTAATGGAGTGGTTCTTTTAAAAGCCCCAAATGAAAGTGAAAACTCTACCGAAAATACCATACAGCTCACAACTTGGAAATCCAAACAGCACTGTATGCTGTGCTGTTCCATAGCTGATTGAGGGGGGTTTGAATGGCACATGTTCTGCTTTGACAAAGGCTTGGTTTGTTTCTCTCCTGTTCTCATTGCTTCATCTAAAATGAAAACTCGTTTCATGGTTATTTTGTCCGCTGTCAGTAATGCCAATGGAACTTAGACTCATTAAATGCTTTGCTGATATGATGCTTGTCTAGTCACAGGAACATCTGCCATATAAAAACACGTTCCTCCTTGAAGAAGGCAATTTCTGCTTTGCCTTTTGTAAAACCACTTCCTGATGAAGCCTCCATATAAATGAAGGCAAAACCAGATGGCTGTACTTCCACACCAAACTTGCACTGTTCTGATACTCTTCATGAAGGAATGGAATAGCAACACCTTCAGAACAAGACACTGGAACCACATCTTTTACCCTTCTTTCTTTTAGAAGACATCGTATTTATATCAGATATGAGACAGATTCATTGTGTTCTAATTCAATCCATTTTACCCATCACATTTGCTGTCATGATGTAGCAACATGAGTAATAACAAACCTGTAGTGGCATTGGGTCATCCGTAATGAAGGAAATCTTGAAGTTAGTGCAAACCAGTTTGCCCCACAGGTCATACTGACTTGTATCAGTTGCAATGCATTTTCTCACAAAATTTACTTCATTTACCACAATTTCACCTAAAACAGAAAGAGGGAAGCCTATATAAATCCTGTAGTACAGCAATTCTAAACCTGTAGTACCAAAAAATCTTCTTAACCCTTTATCTGTTTCATGCTATACACCTCTTCTGGGTAAACCTAGAGTTTAACCAACACCACCCGGGGGTGGGAAAACTATCATTCCCAAAGCAGACAATATGATGCAGCAGTAAAAACAATAATAATAATAATAATAATAATAATAATAATAATAATAATAATAATAATAATAATAAACAACCACAACAAACCACCCACCATCACAACCCCTACACGCCATTTTCCTTACAGCCAGAGAACAAAATCTGCAATTCTTCACTATTGAAAATTGATGCATTTGGAAACCACTGTCCTTTAAACAAAAGCATATTCTCATGTACTTCAGATAGTATTCACTTTAAAAACTTAAATCAATGGCTACTGCTAAGTACTTTTGAGAGTTTTATGAACTTCAGGAATTCAGAATAATCAGTCCACATCTGATTTCACATTTATAAGTAGATTTTAAAGGTGAGTTCATAAAAGAAAAACCAGAACACAAACATACTAAACAGTCCTCACCATTGTAAAGTTCCTACTGTGACCACCTAAAGGAGGAGACCAATCATTTCCTTTCATAAAACAGAAGATCCAAATGAAGGAACAAAATTATGCTCATTCATCTCGGCTAAACTATGCTATAAAAAGCATACAGGCAAATGAGACTGAGGACCATTTAAAAAGAGAAAGAAAATCACTACACATTACTTTTTAGTTCCACAACACTGGTTTCTGAAATCTAAGTAGTAATTTTGTTCGTACTTCAGGAAATGAACTTGGTTATTTATGCCACTCTTGTGCAGGGCTTTTGCTTCTGTCACCACATCAGCCACTTCCCTCTGCCGCTATCCACCATAAATAGTTTGGGAGTCGATGTGTGTTCAAGAAAAGTGTAATTTTACACTAGCTGGAGGTTTTTGTTTTCAAAAAGACTAAGGGCTAAAGATTGCTAATGCCTTCTTTGCTTCTAATTGCTTGGGCATATTTAGACTCAGTTGCCCAAAATGTTATCTCAGAGTCCCCTCTGCAAGAACACAGTTCTCTGGGTGACTCTAACAGCAGTAAGCAGTTGCCTGTATTCCCAGTGAGTATGGACACAGCTTTGAAAAAGTCTCCCATCTGTCTTCTCATTGTGAGACAGCATTTTCCTCAGGTAGTCATCAGTGCACCACACATTCAAAGAACTGTTCTGAGCATTTTAAATACTGGAGCAGAAACACACCTTTTGCTATCCTCAAGACCCAGTCTCTGCACATGCTCAATCTCAATTACTTAGGTAAGCTGCTCTACTAGCTCTCTTGTCCCAGTATGATCAGTCATCAGCCTGGAAGTCACTAAAGCAGCAGCACATCCCTGCTTTTAGTTCAGTTGTCATAAACAGCTACACAAGTGTCTTGGACTCATCCTTATCCCTGAGCTGGCAGAATTGAGTGTTCTAAGACTATTTGAAAAGGTAAGAGGAGACGATTCATTGACCCATGGTTATCATATACATATATGATCTATGCCAGAAGTGTGAAAATGCTCTATGGACAGATGTGCTGGAGCTTTAAAGTTTTTTCCCAAACACTACCAAACTGGTTAAATAAGCTTCTAAAAAAAAAAAAATAAAAATAAATAAAAATTTCTGATTCTGACAGCTTCAAGTTGTTAAAATTCAGCCAAGTCCACAGCAACTGAAAACAATGTCTTGTGATGGGGTACATGAGAATGACAAGCCCTACTTCTGTAAACACGGTAACGAAAATGTTTCAATGCTTTTAGGAGAGCATGAAGCTTCTTAATGCCCAGCATTTTATTAACTAAGCTGTCAACTTCAGCAACTGCAAAAGTCCAAACTGTATGTTAAAGTAGTTCCTTCTTACAGTTGGTGTTAATCTTCAACTATTCAATGTCAAGTTCTCAGTCACATTTTGCCTGTGAAGCTTCCCCTCTCCAAAAAGTCATTTGTTCTAAACTTAGATGGTTTTTATTCTTCTCTTTCTCAGGACCTGCATTTCTCATACAAAGATACGGAGAGCCAAAGATACCATTAAATGAAGTGTAACTTGCATATTTTTTCCCCATATACCATTCTCTGACCTGACAGCAAGTATAATACTTTTTTATAACACCCTGGGGACAATCTTGCTATAAGCACAAACTATTTCAGTATTTCATGTCTTTGATGTTACAGAATGATAGAGAAATAAGAGATTCATGCAAACTTCTTCAGTTTGAACTTACTACAGCTTAATACACGCTGCTACATCACTCTCTTTAAACAAGGCAGTCATTTTACTTCTCTCCTGCATTCCTCATACTTGTGTGGCTGCACTACATGTCAATACTAACTCTATTTTAGTGTAGCTTCATGTATTCTCATTTCATCCAGCACATACATTCTGGGTTGTCTGGCCTAGCTTCTCCTTTGCACACAAGTTTACAGGCCTAACAGAGAACTGTCAGTTTTGAATCTGAGTGCTACAATATGTCAAGGCAGGGTGCATGCATGCATGCCTATTTCAGCTGCAAGGTTCAAACATTTACAGTGAAGCACAATGAAGTTTTCAATGCAGATGTAATAGAGGCAGTTTTCAAAAGCCTGCATAAACTGAACTTTTTTTTTTTCTTTTTAAGGCAGGTTTGGAATTTCCTAATGACCTGGCTTTTATTCCTCATTTGGATGTCTATGAGTAATATGAAAAGGTTCAAACCTTCCACATTTAGGAAAGTAGATAAACAATCCAACTAGTATGTGTTGGTCTTGCACAATGAACCTTCTTGCATTTGTAGTTGAGTAGGTGATTTTTCTATACAAATGTCAACAACAGAGCTATTCAGAGATATTACACTGCACATTTTTACAGCGTAGCTGCTGCTTTTTTCCAGTAAACAGTCACAAGCTGTTCCAGACATGGAACAGCAGTCAGCACTTCCATGTGACGTGAGCAGTCAAAGAATGATCTCAGGAGACAAGAGCAGCTTGTTTAAACTCTGACAGGAAACCAGAAGAAAAATTGAAGGTTGCCACCCTTAAATACAAAGCCAAACATTTAATAAAAATATTTCTATACAAAAACATGAATCACAAAAAGAACATGAGAGACTGAAGGATCTATCTAGCTAAAACACCTTCCACTTCACACACAGCCTCAGAAACTGGTAAACGTCAGAAAAATTCTGCTAAATCTCCCCCAGACACATGCGATTTGACTATCTCATATTTTGGGCATTAAGAGAATTCATGGCATGTATCTAGTACACCATGATATGTGGCATAACCTGCTACAATCCAAACGAAATTCAGAAGGTGGAGCAGGCACATGGGGGAACTGGAGACAACAGTGGCACAGCTGAAAACGCTGAATTCAGTGATGGGCAGAGCAATGGATCAACAGGGAGCACAGCTGCTGAGCAACAGCACCAGCTTTGTCTCTCTGGCATGCAGACACACCAAGTGAGTCTGGTCTGGGCAACTGATTTCAGCAAAATCAGTGACATCATAAAATAAAGGAGGCTCTGCACCATTTTGCTTGCTACTGAACAATTCTTCTGCAAGTTTTGGTGCCATCCCCTACAGGATCAAGTTTAATTTGTTTCTCTTACAAAGGCAGTAATTTGTAACTTACAAATGCGGGATCTGATAACCTCCACACATGCAGATCACAAAAAAATATCTTCAAAGTTTTCTTAGCACTTGTGTGTATTGTTTGTCCCTTTTATAACCATTTGTTATCAATAACAAGGCAATCAGACAATAAGTAAATTTGACAGATCTGAAAAACTAAACAAGAATTGCTCTAATTAGCACTGTACTTGTAACACTATACAGAACTTGTAACTAGAAATTTCTTAATTTTCTCTGGAGACAAGGGCCTGGGTTCTCTGCAGCAGTAGGAAATGCATAAACAATCCTTTTTCACCTGTACAGACAGTTCATGTTTGCTGTTTTGCAATTCTGTATTATCTTAGCTTGAAATTCAAGAAACTTGCCACAGAAAGATCAAGTAATTTCCAGGTTTTCAGTTGCTCACTGATGCATTTGCCAAACACTTCCAGCCATAAGAGTTTCTTGTACAGTTTTGCTGCCTATGAGCACAGGAGGGAGACAGCACAAGGTTCTATCTTAAAGCCTTAGTTTTCAGGGAAGAAGGTTAATTCCGTTTCCAGCCTGAACCAAACCATTTCCAACAATGCCAACTGAATACAACAATGCTGCACAAATGAAATAAAGTAACTAGGCAGTTTACAAGGAGACATATTTATGCTGTACTGTGTATATACACATGCATATTGGTAGACACAGGGAGAGAACACATACACGCATACTAAATGTGTGTTAAAATGCTAACAAACAGCACATTAAGAACCTGATACTTGCTAGAGGCAATTTTCTGACTGAAATCAGACTCCATAAATGAATAATGCAAACCCTACAGGCTCAAGAAGTTTGAAGGTACCCTACATATCGCTAAGGGAAGTTTTTCAATGCTGTACTAAAGCAAAGGCATAGATTTATTAGTATAAACTTTCTTTAACAAGCACTGAAGTTCTAAACTAAAATCTGAATATGTTTAAGTGTTTGTTCAAGGTCTAATAAGGACAACTGAGAGTATCAAATTCTTTATGCAGTCACATAATTGCTACCTAAATTCATACAGTCCTAGCACCTGAATACACTCTAGGAGACTAAACCCCTGCTCCTCATTTATAATGTTGGTAGCGATTACGCAATGAAAAACATAGGGTAATCACTTATAATGCTGACAGTGATTACCCAACAGAAAAACAGCTTGTGTGAAAGTCTAAAAAGTTCACAACAGAAAAGCTAAATTAATTCGAGTAGCCATTTAACCATCTAAAAAAGTACATTAGTGAGTTCACCTGCATTTAGAAAGATCTAGGTCTAAAACTGCTCCAAAATGACTGGCAAATAATTAACTTCTGTAAATTTCTGAGTGAGAATTAAAAAAAAAACCACAACCCAACTTTGTTACTAAGTAACTGAAATCCAGAACATCCTCACCCATTTAGCTGCTTTTTCTTAGCTGTTCTCTCCTAGAGAGAATACCAAAATTGTATGACTTTATTAGTATGCACCAAGCATTTAGGTGTAAATGTCTCTAACCCACTTCTAAATGAATCTTCTGTTCAAGTGTGCTCAGCCACTTCCAAACTTAAGAGAGAACTATTTGTAAGCTCATAAATTAAGTTTCTTATCTCTTTTCTGATCTCCTTGTGCTGCACAATGTATTCAGGTATGTGAAGACAAAAAAAGCTGCACCCATCAGTTTTTCCCCTCAACTATTTTGCAAAACTTTGACAACTACTTTAAGGAAGGACTACATTCAATCTTCTGTACATCTGCAGAAAGGACAAAACTAAAAACAAAGTAAAAATATTGTTCCAAAAGGACAACTTAATACCTTGACATTGAATGGGGAATGAAAACCAATTTGGATATGTTCCATTTGCATTAATTTTTAATAGGAGAACCTGGCATATCTGTCAAAAAAGAACAACTCTAACCACTGCTCGGAGAGTGAGATCTTTTAAATGCACAGTATCAAAAGAGCTTGTTTTGCCAATCTGATCAGAAAATATGGTCATTAAATTTTCAGATATCAATACTGTACAGTTTTTCTAGTGTGCCAACAAACAGAAAAAAAAGACCACAACAAGAGCTTAGCTAAATTTTAGAAGTGCTCAGGAAGGAAAAAAAAAGTAGCAAAGAAGTAAACAACAGTAGAACAACTATTACTTTCCCATGCACAATAGCAAGATTAGAAACAGTATTTGTCCAGTAATGGCTAATCACTGTGAACCCTGCAAAAGACCCCAAGAGGGATGTGGAAAGATGACTGCTTTTCAGACCTAGGAAGGGATGCTCCACTTCTCCCGCACCCCAGAAACACAGTGAAGGACTCAAGAACATGGAGCAAGCAACTGGTAGTTCTCACGACAAGAAGAGAACATCCATCATGAGCAAGGCTCTCATTACCCACTGCATCCAAACCAAAGTACTGCAGTAGATTAAAAAGCTGACCCTGCTTACGGAGTTGCTTTAATCCAGCACCTGGTATTACCCCCAAAAATGGAAACCATAGCCATCGTTCATTCGCACATCAGCCTTGTGCTGGCACTGCCATTTGTTAGTCACTTTGTTAGTCACATCAGAGAATTGATCCAGCTGAAAATAATTCTAACCATGTATTTTTCTTCCTTTTTCATCATCATAGATTTCATCTGAATTAGCAATCTGATCTGGCTTGTTCCTTGGCTGCACAAAAAAGCACCAAGTACTTGATAGGAATGCACACCTGTGATGAGAAAAATAGAATAATGAACTGTTCCTCTTGGCATCAGTATGCATTTTTAGACCAAATTAAACTAACCCTATCAATCATCAACATCCCTCCCAAAAAAAGGGGTTTTAGCAGTGATTTGGTCAGAGCTCTGTAACATGAACAACAGACATGCCGGCAAGGCGGGAGAGTGCTTTGTGTTTTGCATATTTTTAGTCTGGCTACATAAACTACAGACTCACAAAGCCTGACTTCGCCTGAACAATATAATCAGTAACATTTTGAGAGGACTGTGGTTTCCACCCTGTTATTCTGTAACTGCATCACCAATACCAGTTACAGATGCTGTTCTGACCTTGTAACATAGTACTGGGTATTGCTTAAATTACTCAGGTTGGCTTAATAATCGATACAGAAACATGTGTTCCCTCCAAATTAGTTTGGTGAACACTTACTTCATTGAAAGCAAGCATCTTTGGCAGGAGGCAAAACCCTCAGTAGTTCATTCAGCTCACAAACAAGAATCTACAGTAGCATTTTATCCCCTTTCTGACCTTTAATGACTTGGAGCATTAAACGTATGTGGGACGGCGTGGGCAGAAGCCAAGTACATTGGAACTGTTTTGCAGAACGCACATGCAGAAGCATCAAAATATTTAATTTTAAAGCATGTTCATACTTCTACCTTTAAAGAAGGATTTCCACCTTGCCCTGTTGCAAAAAAAGTAAGTACTTCTGTAGATAGTTACAAGTACTTAAAATATATTACTAGTCAGAAACTTTAAGAAATGCCCTCTCTGTGTTGATAACAAACAAAGCAGAACAAACTGACTTCATCCAGCAAAATCCACCTGTAAGACTGTATTTGGAATTCAGATTCTACACGCACACTGCCTTGGTAGTACTTACATCATGCCAACCCTTAAAAAAAACCCCAAACAAAAAACAAAACAAGCAGCTAACTGAACCTAAAGCAGGCCTGAAAATTTACTGAGTCAAACAAAAGGAGCTATAATAGACAAAAGTATTTACTGTATACTTTGTGTGATGCCTCATTTGTTCTAAGTCAAACACTTGGTGCATTTTTAAAGTTCTTGCAGTATGAAAGATTAGTTTGCAGAAAACTGCTGTTTTGGATTTCAGATGTAGAGTTTGAAACTCTGGTAATTTATTAAAGTAAAGCTTTCAGTAATCTTGGTGTAGACACAAAAAAAGGAGTTTACTTTAGAAAAGCTTTATGGGATTGTATCACTTTCCAGTGGCCATTCTGATTAACTAATCTGGCCATTCCGAAACGCTGAAAACAATTTCATGCTCTTGTATGACACTGACTCCTCAAAAGCTGAAATTACAAAGCTATTTCACTTACTTGTCTAGTCTCACAAACTAACTTTAAAAACAAACAAACTTTTACAGTAACATCTCAATTCCAAGTAAGAAACTTGACGCAGGGAAGAAACCCATACCCTGCAATACAATGTCTCAATCCACTGTGCAATCAGTAAGAGCGCCTTGGCTGGCACACCACAACATGAGGAATGAGAACCAGCAACTGAACAGGCTTTGTAAACAACCCCAAACCAACTCCTATCCAAGTTCTTCTCTACTATTACAACTGACAGGCTATCCCTACTCACTGTCAACAAATGTGCACTCTTAACAGATCAAGCAATAGCTACTTGGGTATTGACAATTCCTCCCAGAAACACAGATGGAAAAAGGCACTGACAGTGACAGCATTACTACTTGTACCAAGCAATGGAACAATCCCATTTTCCTCTTTGAGGGGGGAAATGATTCCTAATACACAAGAAAGGCAGACCTGACAAGCCTCTGGCATTACAATATTAACTCCTGGGCTTGGTCCCTGTTTCTTACAGACACTCACCCCAGTGCTGGCATCATGCACTCACAGCACCATGACCTCTGTTCTGCTTTGGAATACCACAAACCAAACCAAAACACCAAGAGATACAAGAGTTCAAATCAGGCAGGTGTTAACACACCTGCAGTCCCAACGTACAAGCTGCTCTGGAACACATGACTTCATGGACAAATGATCTGCAGACAGTGGAGAAAAAATTGTGTAGGAAAAGAGCTGGGAGCTAACTCACGAGAGAATCAGACACTGCTATAGGAGAGTCTTATATGACTGCTCTAAGACTGCGTACAGTGTTAAAACCTCCCACAGGTCAATTTCTACAGTCATTTGACTATCTAAGGGTGCATATATACAAAAGAAAAAAAATTAACCAACCCCCAAAAGCAGGTTGTAAATTCAATCAAGCTGTCATTAATAGATAAACCCCCAATATATCCAATGGCAGAAGTCTCAAATACAATGTTCCATCTCAGCAAGAACACGGCACAACTGGAAAAGGCTCAGAGACAATCAAAAGAAGGATTGAAGCAATAGAAAGCTTCCCTCTTAGGACCAAGACAACTAAGCTAGAGGGATGCAAAACAGAGTGGACATATGACACAAGTCTGAAAAATCACAAATCACATGGAATGGGCAAATATGGCATGACCTTTGCTGTGTCATACAAGAACTAGGATTTATCCACAGAAACTATATGGTAGTTAAGTCCAAAACAAAAAAAGGCAGTCAGTAACAGCATACAGTTCAATTGCTGAACTTATTACTAGATGAAGCTGTGGGCGACTGACCTTTACATGGTTATAGAAAGCCTAAGTCATGTAAGAAAAATCCAGCAAGAATTCGAATTAAGTATGATAGCATTGTCTCTATGATGCTCTCTAACTCATCATCTGGATTTCCCCCCATTACAGTACTCTCAGAGGGAAGTCCCCATACCACAGGCTGAAGGAAGCCGGGTAATTACCAGTGGATATTACAATCCAGGAGGAACAATTGTTTTCTCACTCTTCATCAGATGTTCCATTAGTTATATATCTCCTGCAGAATATCATGGTGAGCAACAGGGAGGAAGGACCTTTCGGTCTGACCCTTCCTAAACTATGGCACGGCACTGCGTACAGCACAGGCATTGCACTGGCTCCTTGTATTACACCTCCCTGCGCACTGCATAGCCAATCACATCATGAAAGCATACACTGCATTACATCCCAGTTCTGTTGTACGTTTTTTTTTTTTTGAATGCTTAAGTTGATGTCTCAAAAATGCCACAGACACTGTTGTGGACACAAGCTACAATTGATTACCAGAACAAAACACAACTTCAAGTTTAACAACTTCATTCTCCCTCAAGTACACAAGCTGACTTCCCACTAGCCAGGCAAGGCACTTTAACAGGCTGACTGGTAGCCTACCTGCTATTTCTGTTTCCTCTTTGACATGCTTATAGAACAAGCTATGCACGGAAACAAAGCTAAAATAAGTGAAACTGTTCCTCAGGCTCTTCAACTAATTGCAAAAACTCTTAATCGAAGACCTACTCTAGGAGAACAGAACTGCAGAAAGAAAAAGAAAACATTTTGTAAGTCCATCTTGCAACCATACCATGTGCTTTGGAAGGAAAATAAACCAAGTTCCAGAAAATTATTTGGTTTTCCCTACTGCATTATCAGTGGTGGCACTTAAAACCAAGATTTTTACTTCCTTAAAATGATGTTTGTTCTTTTCCTAATATACCACTGTCCGCAGAGCACACAGCTCCATGAAAATACAGACTTCTGTTCCAAAATATGAAGAGATGCATCTCCATTCCTCTGGGCACCAGAGGAAACTTTAAAAACAAACTCTACAAGTTAAAAGTCAGTTCTAATGTAAATTCCCCCATGCTCCCCTGCCTGCCTATTGCCCCCAAAATAAACCCCTACTATTTTGTAACTTGGCATTATTTCTAGGTCTGAAACTCCCTCTCCTAACCTGCACTGCACAGAAATACAAGTTATGTAGTATGGTATTAGGGTCAAAAATTAGTCACTCCCTCAAAGTGACTATGTTTTAGGAATCAAAAGCTTAATACAGCTATTTGCAGTTTTTAAAGATCACTAAAGGCGCAGTAACTGCTTCTACTAACATAATTCAATTCCAAAAGAACTCCTTAAAAACTCTACCAATTAGACCAGCATAATAAACATTCAGCCACTCAGGATTAACTCTGTTCCTGAGAGCAAAGGCAATTTTATACAACTGTTAAGGATAGAATATTAGAAATACCACAGTCAAATTGTACTTGCAAGAGAGTACAAGTCAGCCTTAATATAATTGAGTTGGAATTTGGCCAGAAAGTTGGGTTATGACAAATCCAAAGCCAGTCTATCCAACAGTACAATGTGTACTTGTTTATACACTTTGCTGCTGCACCACTTGATGGCAGGAAAAAAAAAAAGAAAAAAAAAGTTTTTAGGCCAGTGCTTAACTTTAAACAGGAAGAGCTGCATTTGAGTAATTTAAAATAAGTCACTTCTAAACTCCCTCATACTGACTGATGCTCACAAAAATGAAAAGATTGTCAGACCTACTCTGTGGCTGTACAGAGCAGTGAGTTTTATTATGAAACAGCTCACAATAACACCTTAGAATGATATGGAGGTGGAAATTTGAATTCTCTGCTGAGTCATACTCTCTCAGTTGGTTTCTATGCAACCTGTGGCAACTTACTACAAACATCCCAAAAGCCACCAAATGCTAATTTCAAAGATAGCACAGAAAAGGGAAATGATGCAAACACAGGATAAATATAAGCCAGTTGAGAAAAAAAAAAAGACCCAGTCAGCACCATTTTAAGTGTACTTTGGAGTTTCACAAATAAAGCATGAATCACATTGCAAAAAGTTACTGCACAGAAGTTGTTTTCTGTAACTGCTCATGCACACATCTCACAGCAAAGGCAAGATGTGCTACACTCCGAGGAAAACAACCTCATTCTGCCTTGCATTTTCTGAGGAATGTCTCAGAGAAGAACATGCAGTCACTTCCTTGTGAGTCAAAGACCTTGGACGAATATCAACTGCAACATAACCAATGAGATGCCAAGTGGCAAGTAGAAGTTTTGCAAGCTTAAAGATGTATCTGTATTTCAAATACCGAGCAATCTCAGCAACGCATTTTAAGGTATTTATGCCTCAAGCAAAACCTGTATTATTTTGTCTCGCACAGAGCGCCAGTCAATTGTTATTTACTCTTTCAGCTAAACCTCTTCCACAGTATTTCAGCCTCTTAAGCTTAAGGTACCTCACTCGACCATATCATGTATCAATTAGTACTGCTTAATTAACGAAAATCCCACATGAAACAGTGACAGAAATGATTTTTAAGACTAACTTATTTATTCTGTTGGTCACTTTGAATGTTAACATGTCTTATCAACTTAGTCCACATGACAGCAATAGCTTCCTGCATTAATACATGCGTGAATTCTTGTCTGTTGACATACAATCTTATCCTAACAAAAAAAAAATAAAAAATGCAGCGTACCACTGTTTAAAACTCAAAATTACCCCTAGAAAGGTCAAAACAAATTTATTACTGTGATGCAGAGTCTGCAACAGAAGTAATCTTGAGCACAGTAGATTATTCCTGTGGTATCTGAAAAAGGCTTTTAGAAATTCTCACTGATCAAAGTGTCATTTACCAAAGATAATTTCTTATTTAAAATATGGAAAACACGAGTGTCTTACATTTTAATAAATATGTAATTATGATCAATAATAAAAACATTGTTCTTCTCATCCACACACTAAAAAGGTTATTCTGCATAGGTTTAAAGCCACCTAAAAATTCCAAAATTACTTAACAGCTGCACCTTCAACAAGAGTTAAGTGACTAAAGGTGGCATTTTCCAATGCCACCAGAAGTTTTCCAATACACAAGTCAATCATACCTACCTACTTGAAATTCTATGACTATTTGCCTTTAAAATAAAGGAAGATTACCACATATAGCAGTGGGTTCTGCATACAGGCAAAGGTATGACTATCTGATTAGTAGTCTTCCAAAAGGTATCAATAAATGCTGTAAAACTTACAGTGGCTTCATTGCAAATACTGACAAAAAAAAAACAAGGCATTATCCTGCACATACTAAAGCACTGCAAAACTGCCGATGTATTTTGTTAGCGTTTCAGGCAGGTTCAAACAACCTTCTAGAGACACAAATATCACTGGATTTTCCTACTTGGACATTATATTTCCTGAAGGATTGCACTAAGATTAAAATACACCAAAGTCAATAATCACAGTAAAATAGAGAAAACTAATTACATTTTACCAATTCTATTATAATAAACAAATGGCTTAAATATACCCTTGTTGAGGTATCTGTCAAATTCCTGATTTATGCCTACCTGGCAGAAGTACTGGTTCCAGTTTTTTAATCCTTGGTTCTGATGCTATATGGTCTTCAGCCTGAAGCAAAAGGAAAAAGATGATTTACTTCAGAATCAGAACTTTACATTCAGACACAAGTCTGATCTGCTTGGGCAACAAAGAAAGTTCTTTTAACTTAGAAAGCTGATCTTAAAAAAAGCTTGGATCCAATCATAGAAACATTTTTCTGTGAAGTTACTGACTTTTTTTTTTGTGTACATTCAGCTTTTCACCAGAATAATAATGTACGTAACTGCTAATGTCTAACTGTGTAACCTAGGCTATAAAAAAACCTCCACACAGGTCAAATGAAAACCAATTTGGACTGACATTCCATGGAGACCCAGGTCCTACAACAAGAGCTACACTGAGGCAGATGCTCCAGCTTGCACAAAACTCTCAACTTTTCATATGCATGACTTTCTGGCACAGGAAAAATCTCCCCAAACCCAAGGCCTAGAACACATACCTACCTTCTTTTATTTAACGTCAAACCTTAAAAATAAAAATACTTCTATAGAAAGACTGGAATCTGCAGTGAATAACCTTAATGCCTACGGTTCCTACATTGAGAGTGATACTGCTATTTCTCATGACTAGGAACATCCAGAAGTATGTTGCATCAACATTTCACTTTTCCCAAGAAACTGAAAAAGTAAACGTGAGTCAACATGTCAAACACGCTGCTTAGAAAAGGTTCTGCCTGGTCACAAATACATCAATTAAAATCACATTGCCAAGGGCACACGGACCACACCAAGAAATCCTGGTAGCTCTACCAGATACTCATGATGGGATACGCACTACATGGAGCACTTGATTTTCTTATTCATGCGATCAGCAGTTTTTTAAACGTGAAACCATGGCTATGGTGAGAATTCAACTCTGCGCAACAGGCATGCTTCTGTTCTCTTCCCAAATTACTGCACAGCGCGACCGCTGGTAACGCCGATCCCACCCAAAGGAACGTGCGCACCTGAGGCATTATTCGTAACTTTCCGATATAATCTCACGTTGGCTGGTTTTAACGAGCACAAGAGCTCATTTTGATTTAGTTCTGCTCCTCGAGCGAAGCCTGTCCCTGTCACCAGCATTTGCTCACCCAATGTTTGTGTGCGACTTCACCCGCTCCCCCGCTTTTGTCTCCCCGAGCGGCGGAGGGTTCCCGGGGCTGCAGGGGCTGGCGTGCCGCCACCAGCTAGGGACCCCGAGCCTAGCGCGGAGAAGGTCCGGGCCCAGCACTGGGCGCACCCTTCGGGCCGAGCCGGCCCAGCCGCCGCGCTGGAGGGCAAGATCCACCGACGGCACCGCGCGCAGGGTCAAGGCCAGGGACGGGAGCGGGAGAGCCGAGCAGGTCAGTAATGGAAGGAAAAGGCTGTTACCTGAGGCAGCGGCAGAAGGTAGGACTTGAAGGTGGGTTTGGGCTGCTTGAGAGAAAACATCGTCGCTGCCGGCGGGGACCCCGGCGGGCGGGGAGGGAGCGGCAGGCCGGGCCGGGCCCAGCAGGCCCCGTCCCGCGGGGGCAGGGTGCCGACGCCCCGCGGCAGCTCGGGGCTGCGCGCTTCCAGTCACACGGCGGCGGCCCCGGCGGGCGGCGGCGGAGGCGGCCCGAGCGCACCCTCCTGCCCCCAGGGAGGAGTCAGCCGCCTGGGCAGGCCCGGCCTGCGGCTGCCGCAGCCCCTCATGGGCCCCCCGCGGCTCCCTCCGCCTCACCGCGAGCGCGCCCGGCCGCGGCCCAGCACCTCTCTACCGCCGGTGGCGGCCGGGACACGGCAGCGCCGGCCGGCAGCGAAGTGAGGCGGGGTTTGCTGGGGCGGCCATGTTTGAGGGGGGAGCGGCCTCGTGCGGCGGCGCAGAGAGCGCAAGCGGCCGCGGCCCTGTGGGGCCGGCAGCTCACGCTTTGTCCGCTTTTAACGGCTGTTAGCGCCAGCACAGCTATTCCGGGCGGACCCACCACGGGGGCAGGTTACCGCAGACCGCGCTCGGCCCCGTCGCCCCAAGGGTGGGCCGGGGCCCTGCCCCCAAGCTCGGTACCGAGAGCGGCGGCGCTCCGGGGTACCGGGACGAGCACTGCAGGGCGGGGTGTCTGCAGTCCTGGGCCGCAGGCGGACTGTGAAAGCCCGCTCGGGTCTGCGGCGGCAGAACTTCACTGCTCCCAGGGCTGCCGTGCACCAGCTCCGGCATGAACATGCTTCTGCTGCCGAGGTGTGCTGGCATCTGTTACACAAGGCCTGTCACGTTACAGCTGTGCGTGGCCACCCTTGTGGTTGTCTAACTACCACCTGCTGGAGGTGGATGCAGATCCAACATCCCAGTAATTCCCTTTTTCCCTGATCTTTCTAGGCACTCCTGGTTTACTCACTCGAGCTTCTCTAGAACATGGAAATAAAGGAGTTACCCACCTAAACTACCAAAACCCAACACTGCTCTCTCTCTCCTTTAGTAAGGAAGAAACTGAGTAACAGCTTATGTCTGTTAAGTGGCCCTTGGCACCCCTAAAGGTCCACGCTGCAGATGGGAGTACTGACCGCAATGAATGTGGTCGGCCTCCACTGCGGGAACACCTCCTGTGAGAAACAACACTTTAGAAGGAAATGCAATTTAATCGAGAGCCCTAAAGTGAGACCACATGGGTCCATTGCCGGTGAGACCAACAAAGGGGGGAGAGTCTGGTTCTCCTGCTGGTGGCCGCAGCACAAAAGAAATGGGTAAAACCAGCCAGGCCCCTCCAGAGTTTGAGGTCCAGTCTGGTGTTCAAGTATGGTAAGAAGGGCTGCTAGTTTCTGTGCTAGCTGGTGCACCGCAGTGATGGTCCCAGTTATGAGCCAAGCACAGTTCACTGCAAAGCCCGTGGTTTAGGGGCAAGAGCTGAAGACCAGGACTTGCCAAACTAACAGCTAGCATTTGGGTGCTGCAGCCTCACCTTATTAAAAAGCACAGTTTTGGTCAGCATACTGTCATTTTTCCCTAACAGCTCACATGCAAGATAACGTTAGTAAAGGCCTTCTACAGCACAGTGGTGGTGTAATATTACCATGACATAAAGATACCAAAGAACTACAAAAGTCCAGAAAAACAACATGTTTTTAGGCACAAAATGAAACATGCAGCACCCAGCATCATCTGCAGGGTCAGCATCTTTGCTTACTATCATTAAAAGGAAGCACATTACATTGCACTATGGCCCCTGGGATTTTCCTGTGAAGTCAGAGGGTGAATGCTCAATGAAAGAACAGACTTTAGGGCACAATCAGGATTCCCTAACTCAGATGAGATGCCCATTCATGCCAGCAGGGAGGGAGGTTTGAACAGTGAGAAGTGAAACAACCCCCTCTGGCACCTTCCTAGGTTTAAGTAAGAATGCATATGTTCAAAGCTATTCTACAGCCCAGGGGAGAACATGAGCAAGCACCTCCATAAGAGTGCACTACTCTTGGACTTGCAAGTGGAGAAGATAACAATCCCACTGTGTAGTCTGTTTAAAACAAGTGCATCTCCTTGCACAACAGTCCAGTCTTACTTGGTGTTGACTGACAGTTCCTGTCCCTTTATCCTGTATTTCCACACACAAGGTTTTTATTTTATGCTGCAGACAACATTATCTAAGTGGCATTATTCAGCCTGGCATTGTCTCAGGCTCAGTCCATGCCCATTTTAAAGCGCACTGTGCTGCAGCAGCTGCTGGTGGTGTAATGCTGAGTGCCCAGCAGTGCTGTGAGAGCAAGCCACAGGACCACTCCTCCTGGTGATGTAGCCCTTTCACAAGCTAAATCCCATGAATGTTTGAGAAGTGAGAAATACTGCAGGACTTGCCGTCATCATTAAAGTTTTTTTTGTTCATATTCAGGATACTGTTGAAAGGAAATTAAAATCAGAAAAGGGGAAAGAGACAGCAAGGGGGCAAGGAAGGCAGAAACTGCCCAGATCAGCTAGGTTTGAAATTGCATGTAACAAATTTGCCCGTGATATTAAAACTGACAATTACTTGTACTAGTTCAGAATACAGGAGTGTTTCTGCACCAGCACAGAGCCTTCTGAGTAGAGGCTGTAAATGCAATCTCGCTCTTCAGGGAATGAGCACAGGATAGCACAGATTGCCAGTAAGGACTGCACTGACTCATAAATTGCAGTGCTCTTCTGAAAGGGAATGAATGCTATCAAAACTAAGCTCTCAGTGAATATAAAATCACAAGGAACTGGCCACAGTTGCCACTGGAAGAGTTTTATGCCAGTGGGAGGAGAAAACAGAATTGATGTAAGTATTCTGGAGGAGTTCTGTCACAACCTGCAGTGGGATACAAGCAAGCAGCACAGACAGGCAGAGCAGGGCAGGCAAGTGGGGCAGGGTAGGCAGGCAGGCAGGAGAGGAGGCCAGGGGTGGGGAGTGGTGGTAGAGCCAGCAGGATAAGCAGGGAAATCCTCTGGATCCACTGACTCCTTTTTAGCAATGCACCCAACGTCCTGTCCATTTCCAGCCACCCCAGCTTGCCTCACTTGTGCACTGTTTTCAAACAGTTCTGCTAAAGCAGAGGTTTCTGAGAATGCCTTTGTTCTATGAAGAGAGTCTTGAACAGTGGGAAGCTAGCTGTGCAACAAAGGCAGCTGAACTGGAAAGGCTGCAGATGTCTATTTTGATTCTCATTAATTTTAAAAATACAACTTTTTACTCAGTGCAGTTTTTTCCTTCCCTTGATATTTATTAGTTGACAAGTTGTTGACAAGTTATTCAGTGATACCTCCCGTGTGCTAGACTGACCAGGAGCCTTACACTGGTCCACCGCCTGGCCCTCCAGAACCTGCTTGGCCTGCTCTCCTGGTGCTATCACCTCCCCACACATGCTGGGGCCTCTTTTTACACACAATGCAGATTGTAACAGTGGAGATACTGATCTGCTGAGCTATGGTGCATAACCTACCATACTGACTGCCAGTCAGATCAGGTATCTTCCTAAGAGTTCTGGTATAACCTTGGAAGACAGCTCTGGCTGGGGAAGGACTGACTTGTGCAATGCATGAGGGCTGGAGTTAAATCAGAACACATTTTCATACTGATTCCTTTTGATCTCTCAGCAAATAAGAGAATAGCTTTCATTAGGCATTTTCAAGAACAGGTTAGACCACCATCTGTCACTGATGCTATCAACATAGCTAAAAGTGCCTCAGTGTAGATGATCGCTTCCAGCCCTGTATTTCTATGGTAACTATATGTTTTTATAGCTTTCTGAAAAATACTTTAATTAATGATTTGAACTCCAAGACACAAAGTCATTCATGTCCGATTTCACAGCTATGTGCCCAGAGCACAGCAAGTATGTGGCAAGTCTGCAAATCAGGGATTCACCCATGAAAGTCTGTTTCTCACTGAAAGCATTACAGTTCATTTAGCTTTACCTCGACACCTCCCTGCTTGTGCACTCAATAGTTTGCGCACCCAAGTTGCCTCAGACTGCAAATGTGGGACTTCTGCTGGGGACTTCTGAGGAAGCCAGTTTACCTCTTATTGAAGAGAAACATTATGCCTTATATTAAGCAGTTGGAAAGCAAAATGCCTTTCCTGAGTGTCCTTGATGAAAATACAGCAGAAATATTTAAAATGTGATTATTTACATAAAACAGCGACTTCAGTAGTCTTGGCCAAAGATATGAAAAAGTTACAAAAGCTATGCAAAGGTTTTAGTTTTTTGAGGTATGTCAGAAAAAGCCTCCTTTTCAAGGAGTGGAGGTCATATTCACTGTGTGGGAATTTAATGATGTTGCCTAAGGGTACTTTTTTAAATCAATATGTAGATATTACTTCCTTAGAGTTATTTGGAGCTATTCATTGGTACAGTGTTCCACCTCAGCTTGTGCTGTTTTACATAGGTATTGTGACAATGACTTTTAGACTACCAGTGCTCCTAAACCAGAATCCAATACTTTCTCATGGCCATTTTGAGGGCCGTTGGCCTGCTCAGAAAATAGCTTGCTGAGCACAGCAGTCCACTTAGTGCAAGAAAAGGGATATGCTTGCGTCTGCAATCATGCAGGATGAAACACTGTGGCTTCATAGGGATTTGAATGTTGAAGAGACAAGAAGAGCAGGCAGATGAAATTAGACAACTCCTTTTCCATTAACACCAAGTGGAAAGTGGATACAGGCACTTAATATTTTGGCTGAACAACTGTGAAGAATAATTTGAAGCCTATTATCAAGACATACCTTACATCCATTGTAAAGATCAAGGGCATCAACCATAAAGCACCACTTTACCATATCACATTTTGTTTCTGCAGATCAGGCTAAAAGTTGGAAAAAGCAAAAGTAAGACTGGTTTTAAGGAAAACTGTAGCTCTTGTCTCACTTCTCCCAAGGCTTGTGCTTTGGCAGCCTGCTGTGTACTGGTTTTTAACTATGTAAGCCCCCTGGACCCTGGCACCAGCTGTAATGGGCAGAAAATGGCCATTATCAGCCAGTCCTTATACCTGTTTTGACTTTCTGTCTGATGCTGGATCCTAATTGGAGATCAAAATCCACAATTAGGCTAAAAAACTCAGCTCAGGTGACACAGCAGAGCATGTGGCTGTAGTGAGAGAAAAACACCTGTAGGGGTAATGTATTCAGGTAGCCTAGAATAGAGCAGTAAGAGGCCCCAGGCTTTATGCTGATTTTGTGAGGCCTCAGGGCTGAGGCTTGTCAGGATTGCTTTGTTTGAACTTGTCTTAACCTGCCTTGAGCTGCCCCTTGGTTTAGCTGTGAAAGCAATTTTTATAATGACTAGGAAATTCAGGTGTAACTGTAGGATTTGAAGGCCCATAAAGAAAAACAAAATAGAAAGTTGGTAGCAAACATAAAAATGTCCCCATGAAAAGAAAAAATAAGGAAAAATAAACCAACAACATCATGCTCATCCTAGTGATGGATTTGGGATATGGGTGACTGTCAGAATTTCCTCACTACCCCCATTGCAGCCATTGACCTGAGTATCAGTGCAAATGTGAGCATAACATTAAAAAAGAGGGGGGAAATAGTAGGAAGTGTGCATAGATTGATTTTACCTTGTTGGGATTTGGTTTTTTTTTTCCTGTAGTAGTGTAGCTGTAGTGTCCTCTCTTCTTGTCTCTCCTCTCTTGTAATTAGATCTAGACTAACAATAATTCATATATTAGACTGTTAAAATCTGTTACACTAACAATAAATTCTTGAATTTTACATACAAGGTGTGTCTCCTTTTTGCTTGTAACAAGCTTTTAAGCATAATACTAGTTCAACTACAAGTGACTAGAAAGGACAGTGGTACAGAAGTGCTGTGCTGGCAATGGCACTACTAGAAGGGACCCCAACAATGTGCCCATGTGCTGCTGACCCCCTGAAAACTCACCGCCACCATAGCAAGTGCTCAGCTGCAAACTGGCTTTGTGTCAGTGGGTTCACGACCCACGACTCCCCTAATGGTACAGTCTCATGGATATTGCAGGTGTAATGAAAAAATCCTTGGTCATGCACCCTGCCCATGTTTCTGTTTTCTGCAGGCCTTTCAGATATTTGTGTTATTTTAAGTTTTTATTTAGAAGGACAGATACACATTTTGCCAAAGATGGTATCAAGCCCAGAACCTCAGAAAGCACCCAAAGAAGCAGTATGGAGAAACCATACTTGGAAAGTTTCAATGGCTACTTTAATTCATTAATAATATGGAAAATGGACTTTCTTGGTTCTCAAGTATCAAAAGCCAATGTCTAAAATGGAAAGAGTGATTATGCAATAGCAAAGGCTTCCAAGAGCAATGTCAGGCTAGTCCCAGAATAGTGCAACATAAAAAAAAGTGTAACTCATGCAGTCAGCTGGTATAGTTAAAAACCTGCCTACTGAATATTACAATTAGATGCCATGTTTAAAACATTTCCCTTGAGGGAAATATCTGTATTGCAAAAGACAGTGTAAGGTGAACAAACTTGAATTACCCCAGTGCAATGCCTCTGTGCAGATACAGCCTTAGAGTACAGACTCTGTAGGCTTGACATGGTTCAGTACAGGTCAAGCACATAATAAATAATGGTAAGTGGAATTCCCAGTAACACTGCTGTGGAGACACCATATAGTAAGCAGTAGGAGGGATGCATCTTCCTGAAAGGCAGTATTAAACATGCCTCTTCAGAAATGCAAATTCTGTGCTTGCATCCTTTCAGTCAGTATTCAAGAAAGCATGTAAGCAGACATGCAAATGTGCTGATCTCTATTCTGTCTAACATGCTCCAAATCTGTCTTCTGTGCACATACAGAGCCATATTTAAATATTATTAAAATGGCTGTATGTCTAACTGCCAAAGCCAGTGTAGTTACCTCACATTTAATGGCAGAGAGGTTATCATTTCAGTTCATGCTATGCAAGAACACAGAAAACATCCATGCCCTATTAAGTCATCAGTGTATAAAGAACTTCATGGAAACTACTGGCAAATGTTAAAAAAGAAACTTTGCTTAGAAAATACTCAGCCCATGCACTGCTTAAGATGAAACAGATTAGTGTGTTGATATTGCTATAGTGGAGAATTTGTACTGAATGCATTTCACATATTTCTCATGTGTTTAAAAGTATTTTTACACAAAGGAAGTAAATACAAAGGTAAACTGTTTTTGCTTGAAATCTACATGCTATCTGATAAATCTAAATGATAAAAAAATAACTGGTCAAACACAGCATAGTTTAACACATGATTTATAAAGACAATGTAACAAGAGGTATGCAACACGCTGTATTTCATTCCACAATGTATACTGCTAGTTTAGCAAAGTGCTGAAAAGCTGCATCCCTTTGTGCTTGTTAATGAATTGGTTTCTGGTGAGTGTGCAGGCAAACGATAAAAAGGCATTGGCAAACTGGAGGCTATTTTAACCACACATACAAAATGGCTATGTAGTTGCATAGAATGGTAACAGAGAAGTAAACATGGAAGTGAAACGATTTCAAATGTCATTCTGTTTTTACAAAATGTCAAGTTCCCTAAAGTTGAATAAAAGAGAGGCCCGCGTGAAAAGCACAATGTCAGCACTGTTCTGACAACAGTGAAACCAGGAAACCTGCTAATGAGAGCAAGCTAGCAAAAATCTGCAGTACAAAACAACGGAACTTTCAGAAATGTCTATGCAGTCTATGCAGAATGTGATCGTTCAGTATGGTAACAGTACTTGAAGGTATCAGTATGGACAGAGTGTGAAAGTATAATACAAACAACAAAAAGCTGATGCCATCAATGCATTTGTGGTGTCTTCCATCAATCTCTGCATTTCAAAATGCTGTAATCAGCATTATCAAGGGGGATACTGAGACCTACACACTGTGGAGCTGATGATGGGGAAAAAAGAAATCCTGTCTTTTCAAAATCTTCTAAGTCCTGACAGTTAATGACTTAAGCATAAACTTCTGACCAGTATTCTGTGCACAAGTAACATGCCTTTAACTTTCTTTCTTGTCTGTTCAACGGTATGCATCCCCTGGCACAGAGAGGTGCTGAATATCTGGGAAAACAGAGCTCCTAAAAGGTAAACAGAGAATAATGAGGCAAATAACATCACTTTATTATGAAGAAAACTGTCAAAACCCAGCACTTAGAAAGCCACTGTTGAGGCAAGTGTGCTGGGAAACTAACTATAGATGTGGATTTCCAGGCTTAGTCATTGAGGGACAGAAAACACCTTCACTGCAGACTTTTTTTTTCCCTTTGACAATTGTTGGTGAAATTTACTCAAGCAAAATGTATGGAATTTCTATTATCTTCTGGAAAATTCATTTGTTATTTAGGCTGACTGCTAGAAACTGTTCCTTGTTTCTTATGTGTCATCATAATGGAATTGCAAAATCAAAGATGAATTTGTTGCAGTAGATTTGCTTCAAACACACAGACTGGCTGCATTTTGACCTCTTCTCATCAGAACACCTTTCCTGGTTTAGTATGGTTTCCCTTGCAGGCATTAAAAAAGCCAGATTCTTACCCTACATGGCCTTATATTGTAATCCCATTTATACAAAACATTAATGCAGATTTTGGATTCATATTATTAAAATCTCTGTATACTTCATTTACTTAAAATCTCCCTAAAAACTCTGAAACAATGATCACCATTTTTCAACAGTTTAAGGCTGTCAGCATGCCTTGGGGTGGGAACAGATGTGATCCTGAAAGCAAGATGATACCACTAAAGTTTAAGGACAGGCCAAGAATATACCTGCACATGGCTTTCCAGGTCAGGTTTCTCCAAACACAATTTTGCTTGTTTCAGTGGATGAAAACTGCTATGTTGTGCCTTTCTCAAAAAAGGAACTAAGCAGCATGCATGAAATCATTAATGAAAGAGGGGACTGCATAATTTTATCTTGCCTCCAACAATTTTGTTTTGATCTGAAAAACACAATGGCTACAAAGAAACCAGCTGCATAAGGGAGGATAAAAACCGAGACTGGTTAAAAATTTGTTCAGTTTAAGAAGTCTTCTGATAAAAAAGAAGAAAAAAACATTTTCTAAATTATTACATAATAATATTGTCCTTCTTCCAAGAGATTTTATAAAGAGCTTTTCAGTAAATGAGCTTATGAGGGAGGCTGAAATGGAACAAAGATCGATCTATACTGTTGGCATCTGTGGTCTATGCCTACTTTTTCTCTGCTCCTGAGAGAACATCTCCCTTTCACCTGACCCACCAAGCATTTGTTTAAGAACAGAGCATATACTTCAGTTTTAAAATGAAAAGAAACAAATACATACAAAATTATTCTTTAGAAATTAATTTTAAAATCCGTAATTTGTTCAATTAGTCATGCTGCTTTCTTGACTGTTGGTGAAATAGGGGCCATAATCCATTTTAACATTCAGTTTCTGTCGATGCATTTTCTTGCCTAGCTTTCTGTTCTTCTGTTGCACTGCCAAATGCTACCACCAGATTAGTTACGCTGCTGGCATGTCCTGGTCTGTTTAGTTTGTCCTTTACAGACTTGGCTTTCCGAGAATGGCTGTGCAAACTCTTTGACCGTACTGAGGGGAACCCAGAAGTCCTTTCTGGCTTTACTGATAGTAAATTATCTTTCTCACCCTTGTAAGTGGCAGGCATAGAGGTGCAAGAGGCACTCACATCTGCCTCACCAACATTGCCATCATCATCTGTGTCTGTCTGTAACTGTTTCTGCTCTGCTTGCATTTCTGCTTCAGAGATAAACCCAGGGTATTCTGGAGGAGGCTCCTGAGAAAGCTGCTGCTCAACTTCATATTTCCACTCTGTGGCCCACTGTTCAATTGTAGAAGGGCACACCTGATCCATAATGGTACTGTATTCTGTGGTCCAGTTGTTAACTCCTCCAACCAGCTTCCCACCTTGTGCAAATATAAAGCTCCTTGACTTCATCATAGTGGTTTGACAAGCACTGAATGTTTCAGGAGGAAAATAGCGCATTGCTTTAGATTTGTCCAAGGGATAAGAGATGGTTGCTTCTAACTTGGTACGTTCTAGTTTTAACTGAGTATTCTGAAAATCTGATCTTGGTACTGACTGTCTGTTTGTTACAGCATCTATCTGGTTTATACTTTGAGGAAACATTCCATCACTCCGGAAAATCCCCTGCTTTTCATCCTCAGAACCACCTGAACCAGAATGGGGTCTGGAAGCATTCTGTGCAATTTCTAATGTAGATTTACTGTAATCTGCTGTAGTGACTGCATTAGCACTAGAGGTACAATGGAAACTGGTGTGGTGTTCTGGAACGAGCATCCTTGGGTCTGCTCCATCTTCTCTGGTACCAACAGAGTGGGCTTTTTTACGCAATCCCATAGCTGGTGACATAGGAGTGGTACTCTCATCGTACGCTAGCTCATCACCTCCGACATGGTATCTGTACATGCTGTAGCCATCAGAGCTGTTAACACTGCTTTGCCGTAGGAGATAGGCGGCATCACACTCAGACGAAGCCCGTGAACGTGTATACGTGAGCTCAGTTTTGTCAATACCTGCCAGCTTCTCAAGAGCATTCACCATCCGACCAGACAGCTCTTCCAACTGAGAGAGTCGAAGGTCGACTGTTTGAAGAGAAGCTTTCATAAAGTGTTCTCTTTCATTCACTTCTTCTAGCCTCATAGACATATTTTCAACTCTGTTGGGTATAAAAGAGGAAGCACAGAAAAGAAGCTGTGGAACGGCACAGTAACCTTTCACAGGTACCCAGCTACTCATTTCTTTGTAAGGCAGAATTTTGTGCTGTGTATCATATATCACTCTTTTTTCCTATGTTTAGCATACATGTGCATTTTCTTATTACCTATATACCATCTCAGAGGGCTAGTTGAACTTTGCCCTTATTTACATGCTATAAGAGTACAAAAGTTGCAGCCCTTAGGGACAGCCTACTACTAACATTTCCATTTGCCAACCACTTAATGTTTAGTTGTCCTCTTTCACTGTGAAGCATTTATTTATGATATGAAAAATAATTTCCAATGACATGCTCACTAGATGATTTAAAATAGCATCAAGGCATGATGTAAAATAGATTTTGTAAATGTGCAAGAGGGAACATATGCTGGTGTGTATGGAATTACTTTAGCTCCTGAAATACCTTTCAATTATCTATCAGCAGAAGGGAGTGGAATTACTGTCTAGTTCAATTAAAATAATACTTTTTCCCATTTTCTTTTATGATTTATATCATAATGAAAGCGATGGTACGAGAAAAATGTATATAAAAGTAATGCATTATAATGAGACTTAGAGATCATACATTAGTAAAGTAACTGTGGGAATGAAATTAAAATTCTTTCTCTCTCACACACAAAGGATGACAAAGTATCTGGAGCAAGAAGCTGTGAGAAATAAGCAAATCTGTGCCCATAGACCATAGTGAATCAGCGAGGCTTACCAGCCCTGCTTTATTCTCCGCCACAATACCTAGGATTTTGACAAATTGCCATGGATAAATAGTGCAATAGAAACTACTCAAATACACATAGCATATTTCATTTACTTCTCTCTTCTCAAATTTCACATATAATAATGCAAAAAGACCAGGGCCTCCCTTCAAGAAAAAGATGTTTATCTATTAAAGAATTATATGGGTCACAGAGCTACTTCATAAAAAATATTGAAAGGAAGGTAGGTAGAAATAATAATACTCTTAATAAGAATAAGAATATTCTTCATAAGAAATATTGAAGGAAGGTAGAGAAATTGATATGGACTAGTTCGTCATCAGAATACCACAAGGTAAATGAAGGTGAAAGTATTTAAGCTCCGTATCATTTTCATCACAGGGAGAATTTTTCATTATTTCAAAGAAGTGACTAAAGACCCTATCTTTTGACTGAGAACTACTAACAGAATAGGCAGAGCTTTGGGAACAGTCCTGCCATGTGACCTGCTAAAAAACTGCTGCTACCATTATCACTGTGTGCATACGCAACAATAGGTAAACATTACCTAGGCCTCAGAACAGCTTAATGATTTACATGTGAATATTCTGCGTTTTAAATGGGAAAACTCAGACTGAAAAGCTAAATGCTTTGTTCAAAGTTTCCAAGAGAATCTGTGGCAGAGAGTAAAATTCAGCAGTAAAATACAGCAATTGTGAGTGCTGGACCCTAATGTAAACCATAGGTCCAAGGGAAGAATCCTCAGTGCTTTTGCCATTAAGCCCTAACATGTTTCTCATGGTTGGATGAACTGCTGGAAGTTCAGCAAGTCTAAATTTGCTCAAACAAAGCATAAATGCAATAGGCAGATGGTTGAGAGGTCAAAAATTTACCAGGAATAAAAACGTTCTAATACCAAAGCTACCCAAACCAGCAGCCTTAGTGACTTAGTGTCATACCATCAGGAACCACACAAAGCTTGCTCTCGTGAGAGATGTACCTTCACAAGTATTTACTCAGGATTCAGATCAGCTTCTGAACTGGTGGTGGTTTTCTTCAAGTTCTAAATCTTTTGTACTTTACCTCAATTTTGGTTATAATGAAGACAAAAACCCCACTACTGTTCCAGATAAGTGGTGTGGGTTTTTTCTTGTAATTGGTACCTTTCAGAAGTAACTCTAATGCGTTCATCATTAGATGACTGCTGCTCATCCTCCTTTTCCTGGAAGTATTCTTCTACACACTGCTCTTCAAACTCATACAGCTTTTTTAGCTCTTCATCATTTAGAAATAACTCTGTGCAAAACAGAAGAACAAAATATGAGTTTTCTTTTTCTGAACTTCTGGCAGTCAATTTAAATCCAATTTAGCAGATTATCTTGGATATACAGATACTGCACATTCTATTCCTGCACTAAAGGAGCAGATGATTTTGTAAACAGGGAATGAGCACTTAGCCAAAGAAGGCCACAGTCATGGAGACAACGTAATGCATTATGACCATCACTGCTTTTATGACATGTATTTTCTCAATGGCCTTTGCACTTTCTAACAGCTGTGCTACACGTTGAACAACCTGACTAGATTTTACTTTATAAAGACTAGGGCAATCTCTGCCAGTTTCACTGTTCCTTCATTCAAATATTGTTCTTAAAATGATGCCAGTTACAGGCAGCAGACAATA
The DNA here is from genome assembly GCF_033783945.1 of Neopsephotus bourkii. Classification (NCBI taxonomy): domain Eukaryota; kingdom Metazoa; phylum Chordata; class Aves; order Psittaciformes; family Psittacidae; genus Neopsephotus; species Neopsephotus bourkii. The sequence continues at coordinate 6,920,549 of NW_026900826.1, forward strand.
GATTGTTTCCCAGATATTCTTTGGATAAGAGCTTCAAAAATTACAATAATGTAAGGAAAACCAAAGGGAAATGTATGCTCTTAGGAACATTTCATCCTTCTTGGAATGTGTCTCTGTATTTGGAGTGTTACATTTACTTTTTTCCCCCTTTTTAGCTCAATCATATTGTGCAGCAATGTTCCTGTGAAATGTACAAATAGAGGGATAATTGTGAGCATCTGATTATTTCAGCAAGGCATATAATGAACATAATAATCAACAATTAGAGAGTATGTTAGAAGACATCCTTGCTGTTGCCCTGTGAGATGCCAGATAAATCCCTAACATGGAGAAATGGAAGCAGGGATACTCTTAGACACAGGTTGCTCACAATCACAGAACTGTACAGATGACATTTAAAACTGTGATCCCTTCTTCTCAATTTCCTGTTTGCCCCTCCCAACATATGAACTTTACTAGAACCTGGTAAGACTGCATTAAGTAGATGCCATCTCACTGTTTTAAGGAAACATGTTAAAGGAAGTCAGCAGCAGCAGCACAGCAATGTATACTCTCAACAACCCTCAAATCTCAAGAGCTGTGAACATGATACAAATTTTTCCCATACTGTCTTCTGCAAATACTCTTGACCATTCAGCATTGGAAAAGCTGCTGCTTTCTGCTAATACAATGGCAATTGCTCAACATAGTGATTTCATGCATACTCAGTCCCCTGTCACGCTCATCCTGGTCTCCTTCACCCTTCCTGCAGCGACAGCAGATTCGCTTGATGATTATGTAGATATGGCTGAAGATAATCATTGGTGGTGGGAGGACAGGTCTGTCATGGAATGTCATGATCAGCTGGTACCGCTGGAACTTCCACACTTGGTTGGATATTGATTTTACCTCAAAGAAGGTATTGCTGAAAGGGAACAAAGGTTCTATTAGGCCCCTAAGTTTACTTAGCACCGAGCAAGTTTTATGTTGAAAAAACCATCAGCTAAATAACAACATAAGGGGACATGACTTGCTTTGGTTCAGCTCTCTGTTGATGCTGCTGAACTTGCTGAAGTCATGATTAGCTAGAAGTCACAATTTCAGTACTCGTAAGTGCTCTGCGTCCCTTACACCTCTTAGACTATTTGCTTCTACTGTACAAAGTCCTTTAGGTGTTAGTGAAAAGAAACTTGCACGATTTATCGATCGCATAATTGTTATTTTGGGGTTTGGTTGACACATACCAGTCTTTGATATTACAAAAGTATTAAATCCGTGAAAGGTATTTTGTATGCTAAACCCAGAAGCTTCACATAGTTTGCCTTTAAAATGCCAATCAGCTTGACCTACATAGAAAATTTCAAGTTTTCACAAAATGTCTTAATTTCAAAATTTATTCACTTGCACCTCTGACTTGAAAACATGGTGCATATTCTTGTAAAGCAATTTGTTCTTGGAAGCCATGGCCTCATCATTTCTACACCAAAATAAGGTGTGATAAAGCTGTTTCAGTTTGTAATTCAGTGGATATGAAGAAGTATAAGTGACAGTATTCAATTCAGAGATGACAATAGTCATGGTTATGGAACACTAAGAGAAAGCAGACTTAGATAAAACTCTTTGAACTATTTTAAAGTATGCTCAGACAGCTCACTCCACTTCTCTGATGATTCTCATACTGGCACTTCCTTTTTTACATTTTCTGTCCACTTCTTTTCAAACTTTCTGTGCTCTAGAGTATCTACATTCACAAAACCAGCTAAAGTATCTCTTTGAAACCAGAGAATTCTTGAGTACACATAGTTTTTGGTTTCTTTTGGCTAAGCATGCATGAGATTATATTTACCAATACTAAATGGCAATCTGCCTTCATTCTGTGTCTTATGCATAGCAGGAATTCCCCAGCTAGGTCTCACCCCCTTGCAGTCATGATGGGATGGCAGGAGTTAACAAGCATGACCTACTTCCCAAACTCCTGATTCCTTGGTCCTTCAGCCAGTAACAGCTGCCACTGTAAGATTCCTCCCCTTCTCCCTAGCAATGTGACTGGCATTTAAGCACTTGAAAATTCATGACCTTTAAAGCCACATACATCAAATAAAAGACAGGTTTTGCAAACTGTAGATTTCTGGGCACAAAATGAACTCTTTTTGTTGTTGTGACACCAGCTACCTATGCCAGAAAGCCCTCCAATACTACATATTTATGGGCACCAAAGGGATCAACTGCTTGTCTCAGGTGGACTGTTCAGAAAGTCTTACAAGTAGGTATTTCAAGTCTTTTTTTTTTTTTTTTTATTTTATTTTTATTCCAGATGATGAAGTGATAGAGGAAATGGCTCCTGCTTTGTATGTTCAGATTTCATCCTATCACTGAATCCACTGAATCATGTTTGCTAGTGCCTCCATGGGCTTCCCTATGTATGTAGGTTTCATGGATTCTGTTTCTGACCTTTGCAAAACAATCTTGAGGCCTGTCACTAGCCACTAAATAGTGACTGGAAGCATCCAGATTCTCTCACATGCATTACTGCAATTGGTGGCAAATTCAAAGCAACCTTCCCTCCACTCCTTCCCAATGTATATACCATGGCAAGTATTTGCCAGTCATGTTCATAGAGTCATTAGATTCTGAGTGCAAATGCAAAGCCTTGCAAAACTAGTTAACAGACTCTCACAGAAACTCTCACATTAGGAAAGTAAAGATAATACATGATTATTTACATACTTGAAGACAGCAATCAGCAGGTTTACCAACAGGATATTTGCTACCAAGAGGTAACAGGCCATAATAGCAGGAGTGAGCCAGGCTCCTGGTATACATGGAGGGAGGCGTTTACCATCATCGTCATAAAGATTGTCCCCACAGGGAGCTGAAGAAGAAACAGGAAAGGTTGGTTTTCACAAGTTGCCTGATACTTACAAACAACATTCACATTTATTTAATGATGACACAAGCATAAAATTTGCCAAGTTAAACAAATATTTTCAGTTTATTTCCAGTAGCAAGTATGTGTAATATCTGCTTCAAATTCTGCTTCTAACTAGAGAATACAAAAGTAATTTCCCGTAATAGTGAACAGAGAGACAGCTCCAAGTTCACTGTACAGTGTGGCTCTCTCTTCAGATTCAGATGGATTTTCTTTTTCTCACAGTAACAGTCTAGGACAAGATCTTAATGTGCATATGTACATATTAATAGTGGAATTAAAAAAGAATTCTCATCCAAACTTGTGTGCATACCCTGCCAAAGAGATAAAGAGATCCACTTAGTGATCCCAGATTGCTGAGCATAAATTAAACTTTTACTGGGTCCCTGAGTGTACTAACAAGGCCTTAACGGTCCTGGCCCAGCTTCACCTGGGTCTGCAGGACACCCCTACACATACCTGTCCCTGCCTGAGCCCTGCCAGCATGCAGATCTCAGCCCTGCCTCCTGGGTGGATCTGGGACCCGTGCTTGTCCCCTGGATGGACCCTTCTTGTGCTGGGTCCTGACTTCTTTTGCCTCTTCCTGGACTCCCTCAATGGGCCCCACACTGGCGTTTGTCTTGTGAAGGGCTATGAAGTCACCCATGGGTGGCCCTGCTGCCACTTCAGGGACAATTTCCATTTCCCTTATTTTTCACAATAACTCTAAATTTTACATGAAATTTTAAACCAAAGAGATAAAAATATAAAATGAAAATAACACAGTGACAGCAAAACAGACTGATGAGAATGATACAAAAATTGAGACTATTGATCAAACTGAGAGAAAACAATTGCCTGAAGTAATCCTGAGGATAAAGGTGGTTCTGGGGTAAGAGCTGTCCTTGAAGTGGGTGAATGCAGCCAGCTTGTTCTAAGTGCAGTGCCAGCATGTCTGATTTCAGATACAAGGCCAACTTTTGGACCCACTTAGCAGGTGAAGTGTATATCAACTACACGTTCTTTAGCAGAAATCTTAGGAAATACTAAGCCTGACAATGAGTTCATTACAGACTATGATTAATAAAACAGATTTTACTTGCTTGTCAATCATCAAACTTACATTTTTCCTGTTTAGCCTAAGCGTAACAGGAAAGGCAGGTGAATCAATGAAAGTACTGCCAAAGAACATTGGCACTGTATCTAGGTAATGAAAGGGAATTAATTGTATTAATTTTTTGTATTTGTACAATTGTATTAATTGTATGACACTTGTACATCATAATTTAAGAGAACTGTCAATGAACTAGAAACAAGACATAGCAACCACAGAATTGCAATCTGGTTTAAAATAGTTTTGCTCTGCTTCTTTTCAAATTAAACTATTACAGTACAAAAACAAGATTTACACCTGAATATTGGATGAGCCCTATAATTAAAACGTTGGTATCTAGTGAAGATTAATGAACATATTCAGCTAAATGAGATGATTGGCTTTGCACAGAGACTTACGATTAATTTCCATGGCATAGACTGAAAAGCATTCCAAGGGAGTGAAACAGAAGCGGAGGCAGGGAGAGAAAGAAAGAAAATAGGATAATATAGAAAAAAAAAAACCCAAACAAAAAAAGATGATTGCAAATACAGTTTTGCCACCAAGCAAAGATAAGCAATGCAAGAGTCAGAACATTAGAGACGTGCTTAGAAACAATGTCTTGGTTAAAAATGCACTGCATTCTGCAATTTCCTTTTCACGTTTTCCCCAGGTGTTACATATGGCAGTGAGTTCATATTAAAAATAAATCACAAAATGCTTCTGGCAGATGATCATTTAAATATACACAATATTTTAGGCAAGCAAACAAAACTGGCAGCCACCACGAACACAAACCAATTAGAAGCTATCACAAAAAAACATTCTTTTAGCTATTATGGAAACATTTTCTCCTTTTTAAGAACCACCCTAGCTTTGGATCTGCCAGCTGCTGAATAGATGTGTTTCCATTAATAGTCACAATAAGGGTAGTCCAGTGAACAATATCATTAAAGCCCATTTTGACTACTGGCACAAATACTTGCTTGCCAACCCCTAAATGGTGACTGTAAGAAAAAATCACGCTACTGAAAGAAACTCAGCCAGGCTTCTCTAGTGTTAAGAATATGTTGCTGCTGAGTACCAGGTGCCACAGACTTCTTGCTCATGGGCACCTAAACAGAGTGAACCAGCTAAGAGCATCCTGGGTTGCATTATGAAAAGTATTACCAGCAAGTTAAGGGAGGTAATTTGTCACCTCTACTCAGCTCTGGTGAAACCACATCTGGACTTGTACGTCTAGTTCTGGGCTCTATAGTTCTCCACAGAAATCAAACATGGACATACTGGATAGACTCCAGTAAAAGGGCCACAAAGATTTAACTGATTGGAGCATTTGACAAATGAGGCAAGGCTGAGAGTTCAAGGATAATTTAGCCTGGAAAAGAGAAGGTTCAAGGGAGATCTTACCAATGTTATAAACACCTGATGGGTGTGTGGGAGTAAAGAAGACAGAGCCAGACTTTTCTCAGTGGTATCCAGTGAAAGGAGAAGAGGCAGTGGGCAAAGACAAAAATATATCAGGTTGTCCAGAGAGACTGCACAGTCTTCATCCGTCAAGATAGGAAACACCTGACAGGACACTCCCTGAGCAACCTGCTCTATTTTACCCTGCTTTGAGCAGGGAAGTTTGACTGGATCATCTCCAAAGGTGCCTTCTAATCTCAGCAATTCTGCAATTTGTGATCTTCATCTTTAGGTGACATCTTATCCTCAATGAAGCTATGGACAAAAGTCCAACTACCTTCTTTCAGATGGAAAACTTCATGTAATACTTTGTCATAAATTGTTTACACTTGTGGGCCTTGGCAATACTACCCGTAAGCACTTGCCACAGAGTCAGGTTAGACTGCCCATGCAATCATTCCCCAGTGACTTCTGAGGCTGCTTTTGTGGTGTGTTTACAGAGAATCACGGAAAGACCAGAGTAAAAATTTCTGATTGAAAGCAAAGAGATCTTCAGAAGTCATTCCATAGACTTCTAGATATAAGAAATGTACAGAATAATTGTAATGCAGTCTAGTTCTACCAATAGAACTCCTTGCACAGCCATTTCTATTTCAATATTAAAACAACAAGAGAACAACAGCAAAACCACACATTTCCAAGTTAGCATATGTTTAAGCTACTGACACAGCGAAGCTCCCAACATGGGAAGTCAGTGGAACAAGTATAGCTAGACTGAATTTGTGCTACTGCAAAGCCTGAACTTTGCCCCTCAATCTTTCACGCTGATGAAAGACTTCTAGCTCAAAGAATGCCGAGCATATAACTGAGAAACAACCGGAAGCATGAGACATCTGGCACACCACTTACACTAAAGAGATCAGTATTGTTGGCAAGGTGTGAGTTTTGTTCTATGAAGAAATCAAACTATCTACATTGTTTGAAGCGAAATGGGATCGAATGCACATTATGAGCCACAATGGTAAGGGATACCCTGTTACAGTCCATTCCTTGCCACGGGAGAATTAACCCACTTGAGAGATGCTGAGCTTATCCTGGCTTATCATGGGCACTCAAACTGCAGTATCAGATAATACTTGTCTAACCTTTCATTTGTCAGGAGTAATTTACTGCATCGTAAGTTACATTAATGAGACAAGCATTCATAAGGAAAACAAAGATGATGTGATCTTTGCAAGTGTACACTGTTTAGAAACAGACTAATGACATATTTTATTCCTTTCTAAGCAATTAAAGTACACTTGAATTACATTTGGTACTAAGTTTTTTCATGCTCATGGATTTTTATAGATTTTGAACTTAGACATAAATTTCTTCAGCCTTTCACTCTACTACCTAGCAATATTTGCAGATGGTTGAAATAACATACACAAAACTGAAGGAACAGCTTGTATTATTTCAAATAAAGTGCAGACTACGTGATACACACTACAGGAGGCCAGCTGCATGTTTGACTGTTCAAATTTCAGATATTAACACAAAACTAGCAGTAACGTGACAGTTTCCATCTTCTCTAAAATACTGAGTTATTGTTTAAACTGTGCAGCTTTTATAGAAAGAAGGTTACTTCCACACCCAAAGCTAATCAGGCAGAGTTTTCCCTTTTTGTTTTGTTTTCTACAGCTGTAGAAAAAAAGAACGTGAGTGATTCATGAAATGGAAACATTTCTGAAAATAGATAGTTGTATCAATGGGAGTAAAAATGCGTTAGCTCATTGCCTGTGCGGGGGTTGGAGATGAAACGGTGTGCGTATTTTCATCTCCTGGTCAAGGTATTTGGTCTTTCTTTTTTTGGGAACTACCAGGAAAACACTGGTTCAAAAGAATGTTTCAGAATGATCTCTATTGATCCCTGCTAGTAAACAGGACACTCATGGACAGTAGGGTATTCCAGAATGTATCACTCTCAGTGCTAACTGAATTTAAATATAAACTGAGAGAGGGCATGCAGGTGGGAAACAGAAAATTGTTCAGTCTATGGAGCCTGCCACAAGAAAACAACAACAACAACAACAAAACACTACTTCCAAATTAAAACCAACCGTTAATTTGGATCTGATCATCTGCCTCAGAAACAGGAAACAGACTCTTACTATGAATTCTACTCTTACGGTCTATCTGGTCTGCGAACACCTCTCCATAGATCATCCAGTAGGGCATATAGAAGATGTTGCGAGCTAGTCTCCAAGATGGCTCTTCATCCGGGTGCAGGATAGCTTGTCGGGCTACTCCAAAACTCATCAGAACCACAAGCATGATGACCACAAAGTAGAGCATGTCAATCATCTGCCCGGAGAGACCATACAGGTATTGTCACCAGGTAGTACAGCAGCACCAGCACGCCAGTCTGCCAGCAGGCATCAAAGTAAACAAGAAAGTATGAAGAGAACAAACAAATTTCCCTGGATAATTTTCTTGGTATCACTCTTTAACTACTACACATGAATTGAGCACATGTAAAAACACAGCTAAAACACTCATTTAAAGGAATATTAGATAGATGTTTACAAAGACTTAATGCTAAAGCCTTTGCTATCCCTATGCTGTTTTGCATTGAGTGTGTAAGGCTGTACTTTCAGTACAGTCCTCTTCTGTGGTTGCAAAGAGGTGCTATTATCATTGCTGTATCATCTCCTGTCCACAACTGATGGTTTTGTGCATGATCCCAGTGTATCAACAACCTGGTTATTGCTATATGGCTTTGGGAGACAGAAGGCAGGCAAAGTGAACAGGTTTCCAAAGGCTGGTATAAAAAAACCACCACCAAACAAACCAAAAAAGACAGAAAAAAGACTCCCTCTCAAATGAAGCTATTATTAGCAGGAGTATTAACAGCAGCATCTTGTGTGTGTGAAATTCACATGGCAACCTTGTCATAGCTGTTATTCAGAGCCCTACTCAGATGGAAACCCTCTTTTTTAAATTGGAACTGAATTTAGTTTCCCATGAAGTTCTGAAATACACAATTTACAGCACTTCAGGCACTAACCATTTTTCCAATCATCATGACGTAAGGTCCCAGGTATTTATTCACACCGAAGATATCCAGTACTCTAATATACCAGAAAATTATATCTACACAATAAATCACTCTTCCATAACCCATGTAAGGCTGGTTCTGCAGGCGAAGGATTGCTCCTATCATAAATACTGAAATAGCCACCAAGTCAGTAATATTCCAGTATTCCTGAAGCCAAACTTTCACTTTCTGGATCAGCTTGCCAGGCTCTGACATCAGAATCTGAAATAAAAAATAAACAACAAAGAAATCATTAGGGAAAACACTAAGTTACCTTTTTGAAGTAATGGTCATGAGAGAAGACCAATTTTGTCGCATTCAATAGGTGTCTGAGACCCCCTTTACTGCCAGCAAAATTTGTCTCAAGCAGCAATATTTTTAGTCACTGGTAGGCAGAATTTCCTTTTCACAGAAACATAGACTAGTTTGTGTTGGAAAGAACCTATAAAGCTCATCCAGTTCCAAGCCCCTGCCACAGGCAGGGACACCTTCCACTAGTCCAGGTTGCCCTGTCCAACCTGGCCTTGAACACTGCCAGGGATGGGGCAGCCGCAGCTTCTCTGGGCACCCTGTGCCAGTGTCTCACCATCCTCATAATAAAAAATTTCTTCCTTATGTCCAATCAAAACCTTCCTCCTTTCAGCTTAAAACAGGTGTTGTCCTGACAGGGCTTGGTAAAAAGCCTCTCTCTTTCTTATAAGCCCTTATTGAAAGGCTTCAGTATGCTCTCCCTGGAGCTTTCTCTTCTTCAGATTGAACAACCTCAACTCTCTCAGTCTTTCTTCACAGAAGAGCTGTTCCAGCCCTCTGATTATCTTAGTGGCCCTCCTCTTAGACACCCTTTTCATCTCTGTTTCTATTTCGGCTTTATTAAGCTTCTTTTTTGTTGTAGGTTTTGATCAATAGCATTTAAACCAGGAGAACTGGCTTACTGACTTGGCATCCGTATTTATCTCCAAGTGCAGTTAGTCTGAGATGGGGAAGTTGTGAACCAGAGAAGGACAGGCTAAGTGCAAACCACACTGCAGCATGTAAACACAGAACAAGTTTTTATGTCACCTTCCTCATAAAAACGTAATGAGGTCAGACTCAGAGTACTCCTGGCTAATACCCAAACACCTCTCTACCTGTAGTTCTCACCAAGAGCTGCATCAGTAATAAAAAGACTACCTACGGAGATGTCCTTCATGGGTTATGGCCCTGCCCTCCTTGGAAATACACATAAGAGAATGACTGACCTCAGGGCATTTTTGCCTCACTTTTTTGCCCAAGAAGAATTTTCCATTGCATGGAAAAGGGTTATAAATGAAACTCTCTCCAGTGACAGGCATTTTGGGACTCTGTGGCTATTAGAATCTTCCCTGTCATGTATGGCTTCTCAACACGCTGGCACAAATCCATGCTATTATTACCTTTAAGAGTGAGCTTCATTTTAAGGATTGTGAGATGTTGGTATAATCAGACTTTACCTCTCTTACTTTCTCTAAAGCCAATGTCACAATGTAGGAGATCACAATCCATTCCTGGATTGATGGCCACCGTTCCATCCGCACCAAAATGATATAATTAAATAGCATCAAGTAACCGAGGTATGATATCTACAAAAAAAAAAAAAGAATAAAATCCTTTATGGACTTCAGGTGATGGATCCCAGGATCCTTCCACTGTTAGGCATTATTCCATTACTTGAGATGACTTAGACACACACACATGAAATCAGGCTCAACTAATTTCCATTAGGAAGTTCTGGACCAGTAGTATAAGTCAACAGAGCTACCACTGTTCTCTGTAACAGTAAATGTCAGACTGGTGATGCTTGTGTCTCCATGCCTCACAGCAGTCTTTGATGACTAGCCATACTAAAAACTTCAGCATTCTTGCAACTCTAGAGTTAAGAAACCAAAACAGATTGCAGGATTAAAAAAAAGGAAACAAGGCAGTAATAAACTAAAAGGTTTTCCAGGGAGAAAATTGAGTTTTCTAAAGAATGAGATAATCAATGTGAATTTTTTATCCACCATCCACCAACAGATGTAAAACATAATAGGGAGGCAGGGCTGGGAGCAGCACGTGACTGCTGGGGACTGCTGGGACTGCTGGTAGGGGAAATAAAATGCCATGCAGGCCACTTGCTTTTCTTCACCCTTTAATAATGTGATTGAGACCCTCTAGGCCGAATGTCCTCTTTATGTGAAGCCAGAAGCATACAGACATCAAAGACCAGTCACTACACCACCTCATTCTATACTTGTTACTTAAACTCATCTGCATGAACAGTATGTTTGCAGATAATTTGGTTACTTTAAGTAGCCCCAGGTCTCAGGAGCAAGTTTCTAGCTGAAGCCTAATCCACTAAGAGCACAAAAGGTTGCATCACTATGTCAGAGAAGAAACATCAAACAGAAGGTATTTAAAACCCTCTTAGCCTGCATAATGCATGAAAGTGAAGCCCACCCTAATTCTCACATTCACATGAGCATGTACAAACACACACATTGAGGCTATTCATGATTCAGCTGTTGAAGACCCTTCCTTGATCAGTTTCTCTGAAGGAAGCAGGCTTGCTGTAATAATGCCCTCCCCATAGCTGCCGTGCCTACCGGCAAAGGTCATGGCCTCCAGCAGTAGAAAGAATGGACAGATGATCCAGGCTGCTGAATAAACGCAGTTGCTGGAAGAAGCAAACCACCAATTCCAAAGGACTGTAAATCAGGCCCTTTGCACCAGCTGCTTTTTTAATCTAATAAAATGTAATTTCTTTACACTGTGAAACCACGTTGAATGCTTTTCTTTGAGATTAAGTAAGAATTTTGCTTTTAAATTATTAATGCAAGCAGCAGAGAGGCATCAATATAGAGTTGTGTGATTACGATGTGCAAAAACTGAAAACCTACATTGTAATCTGACATACTAGGTTATCTGAAGTCCTAACTTCAAACAAAAAAGGAACCAGTATCTATTTTACAGGGCACACAAAACTTGTGAGTAGTAGCATGAGTACTTTTTCTGTTTTATTAAAACAGAGTTTAGAACCAGATAATTCCTGATGCACTGAAGAGAAAATCAGATGCCTTTCCAAAATAAGTATTTTAGTTTAGACTAGTTTTAGTTACCAAAATATAAGTACCTATTAAATCTTAACAGACTAGAATCTGTTCTTCCATGTAGGTTGTGCTCATTTGAGCCTAACTGTCAATAGAACAAATGGCTAGCACTCATACTATGACATTAATTCTTGGAACCTAAAGTATATTTCAACACAGAACAGGAGCTGGAGCCTTTAGAAAGCAAGAGAATCCAGCCTACTTTGGATTGAGTGACTGGACTGTGGAGCTTGGCATGTGATTAGCCAGACAGCACCTCCTTCAGAGTGTGTAGCAGCTTTAGAGGCTGACAGCATAAGTGCCAGTTATTAGTTCTGTTTCAATGCCTATGCATTTTTCTCTGAATAAAAGTAATGCTTTACTCATTAGATTCCATGAAAGTCAGTACTATTTACTTACTTATTACTTGGTTATTATTTTTACACTGAATTCCCTTAAGTTTCACAGGTGTGGAAAAAAAAGAAGTTATCAGTTTAATCATCACGACTTACTGTGTAGAACCAAAATTTGACAATAGGTGCATTATAGAATTCATAAATCTTTGTTCCAATTGGGAGGCTCTTTTGTTTTTTCTTTCCATTCTCTTCATCTCCTTTTCGGGAGCCTGTATCCACATTTGCATCCTGGAAGACCAAAGTAGTCAGTTTTCATCAATGTAATAGTAAAAATAGTAATTTTTCCTCAACTACAGCCCCAGTGGACTGTGAAATGCACAATGCTTCCTCTGAGTAACAGTTTCCTCTTTTGAAAAATGAAAAAATACAAAATCTGAGCAGCTACACAAGTAATTGAGAAATCCTGAGAATCCAGCCAAAACCCTCCCAAAACTCTAGATTTTCATCCTGCAAAGACCATTGAGATTTTAACCGGGGTAACCTATAGCATTATCATAGATGTAAGTAAGTGAGCATTCCTGAGATAGTAGAACTTAATTTCCATTACTGACCACATTTTCCTCCTCCTTTTCTCTGCTTTCATCATTTTCTTTTGATGTCTGGTAAGAATAATCATCATAACTCCGAAACTCAAGGAAAAGGATGGTGGGAGGGAAGAGAATCCCCATTATAACCTATACAACAAGAAAGAATTCAATACAGTTGACAATATTTGGTTACATTAATAGCTGTCTTAAGGCAAATCCCATAAACATTTTGTTTTGTATATTCAAACATTCAAGATATTCTGCTATCGTCAAACCTACAAAAATTAGTAAGTAGTACCTATGAAGTACTGGCAGTAAGGTCTTGTATGAAAGGTGGCACTGTGGAAGGCTTCCCATCTCCACAAATACACTGCAATTAAGAAATTCTGCCATAAAATTAAAGGTATGCAGAGAAATTCCATGGAATGGACAAAGTGGTGGTTTGAAGTTGGCTTTGGGTTTGTTACTGGAGTTTATAGTACTTTAGTTCCTCACTAAAATTAGTTTTAATAGTTAAAAATTGCTTACAAGGAATGTAAGAAGCATGTATCCATGTCTGGTTCATATTCTCTCTATTCCCATTGTGTGGACCCCTAATAGCTTGTATTCAACTGATTTTTAATCAAAGGTGTATGTTTTCAATGAACAGATCTCATCATTCATTGAAAGCCACAACTTCACTTCCAGATTCCAACTATGAGAAGCCTTTTATAGATTTGTATTTTCCTTTGTCATATGGTAATATTCCTTAGATATCCCAAATTTGGAAATAAAAAAAAAAGAAATTAGCTTTAAAACAAGCAAGTGCTTTAAACTTCTGCAATTAGTAAGCCAATTTGTTCTATGCATACACTATGTATAATGGAGTATTATATCCAACAAACCATATCTTTGAGAACAACTGCAGAACAGAAATACCTTAAGGCCTGGGTTTTTCCGCATGCGTAGTCGACCCATCCACATATCTGTTAGGAGCATCTGGCTGCATGTGTGAGCAATGAAGTCCCTGTGTTTAGCTGCCACAGCCAATTTCAGGCAAGTAGAATTACTCCAGTTTTTCAGCTCATAGGTCAGAAGTTTCATGGCAATCTGCTCATCATGTTTATAGGACTGATCCAAGAGTTCAACAGCCAGCTGGCCAAAATCTCTGGAAAATGCAAGGTAAGTCCAATGAAGTCTGATTTAGAAATCAGTGTCTGCTTGCATTTGGGGTTCTCATTCTGCTCACAGGGGATCATGTTTTTCCCACACACTTGTACAAGGACAAGCACAGCTGAGTCTCAAGCTTGACCTGGGACAGCCTGCAGAAGTTCCCAACAGATTTTTAGTGACCAGAATTAGCTTAGATCAATTAACATCTTAAGGCCAGTTTATGTATATCATCAGATACCTCTTACTTTATGTGAGTAAACCCTGAAAATAACTTTGCGAAATAAAACTAGCTAGTTTTACAGAGAGAGAAACTGAAGAAAAGAATGTGTTCTGTAGAAAAAATGCAAGTTTTCTCATTGCTCATGTTGCCTTCAGATTCTGAGATGACATTTTAGCTCATTTACTCTTTCTAAATTGACTCCAAATGGCATTGTGCAAACATACATTCTAGAAATCAATTGTATTTTACTAGAAGTAAAGCTTCTCAGCACGTCAGATAATCCCCTATGTCAAGTAGATATAAAGTCTGCTCTGCATCTACTAACTTTGAGTTGTTGTCCAGATCCTGAGAAATGTCATCCACCAGCTCACTCTCAGAAGACTCATGGGCCATAGACTTGTAGAGTTTGCAGGCCACCAGTGCCTTGGCCATGGTTTCCTCCCCTCGCTGCCAAAGGAAAAGTGCCATCTTTTGCCGTTTCATCAGCACGGCCCACACCATCAGCTCATGAAAGGGATATTGGAAGCGGCTGACTTCTGGGTCATCCACATCAATATCGATCTCTTCCTCCTTCTTCTTCTTTTTCTTTTTCCCTTTGGTGGGAGGCTCATCATCCTGGGGAGAAAAGGAGATAAATGTTCCCATTAATTTTTACAGCTTACCTGACAATGACACCATGCACAGAACAAGTATTTAAAGGACATATTAATAGTTAAATATCTAGTTTGTTTTTGCTGTTTGCTACAATGAATGCCAATAGCAATAAAACTATGAAGAACATGTAACAGAGCATGCACTAGGCCAGTACACACAGCCTGCTATTTTGTTCAGAGTACCATTTCTTGCATACTTTATTCCAAGTCACTCATCTTGGGTACGTACAAGTAGAACCCTATTGTACTGAAGGCAACATTTTATAATGCATTGGAAATAGATCTCTTCCACATGTGTAATTGCAATTTCATTTGCAATAAGTTGTTGCAAGTTCATTTGTAATAAATTAATATTTAATGAATTCCTTTGCAGTGCAAGTGGAACTTTAACAAACCTGAATTCACTATGAATAGGTTCCACTGGAATTTCTGATTTGATATGTCTGCATCTGTTCCTGAAGAACAGTGCTGCATATCTTACAGGTATCAAAGAAGTTTTCAGATGACATGCAGGTGGAGAGAGCGGTAACATGCAAATGGAGAAGACAAGCAGGCAGCATCCTTAAGAACAGCAAGATACTAAAGGGAGTCTTCACCTTTGAATAGCAATCTCCTCTTATGTATGCAGTGGAAACGGAGGGTATAAGTATCCCGTTTCTTAAAGGGATAGGGAGGATAGGCCATTACTACAGGAACCAACATGGAAGTAACTGAATGGAAGTACTGACAATGAAGCAGGATCCTGAAGGGAGAAAAGCCAGGATTGGGAAAATTAGGGCTATAAATAATGTAGGAAGAACATTGCATATATAGGTGCATACAGAGCTTATTGTCACTGTACAGCTTGATTCCAGACTCAGAAGAGTATTGCAAGTAAAAGCAACTGCCATTCTCCAAAATTAGTTCCTGTTCAAGCAAGCTCAGCATAATGCACTATTTTTTCCCAAAATACAAACTTAAATGCAAACTGAGGGTTCAGCCTCACACCCCACGTTTCAAAGACAACTCTTCAGCTCAACAACGAAGAGCTCTCTGTTCCAGCAGTTTTAAGAACTTCAAGTGGTGACCTCTGTCTCTTATGGAAAATTCAGGGGTCAGCAACTGCATGCCCATGAAAAGTGGTAAGCATCTCTGAAGCATCTCAAATGGAAGACCAAGGATTAGGTCCTCCTCACACAAAAAAAAAAAAAAATCAAATCAAAACAATACCCTGGGTAAGAAAGACAAAGTGCTAAGGAGACTAAACTTCCTGGTTTAGGGCTGTAACACTGGAAATCAAAACAACCTCAACACTTTGAATCACATCAATTTACTGGCCCCTTCAGCAAAAGAAATACCATTTTTTCTTTTCACTTTTGCTTTCTTTGGAAGAAGGGAATGGGCTACAGCCACTGACAAGGGAAGAAAACACTTTGGTTTGTGCCATGTAAGCCATTTCTCAATAAGAGAAGGAGCAAAATTGACTTCTGGAGAAGCACTAAGCAACCTGTATGTGATCAATGCTGAGAAAAAAAAGTCACACCTCAAGGGCTGAGCTTTTGGTCTTGAGCCATTAGAAAATAGGAAGCTGATCAGCAAGTTTAAACGTAACTTGGACTTCCTTTGTAGAGAAAAAGCTTCTCAGCTGCTTGGGGAAACAGAGGCTTTGTGGTGGGTTTAGCTCCCATCAAATGTGACTCAAGCAAAGGGTACATACACTCTGTTCTAATACTATGTGTTAATAAAAGCATACTTCATGAGAAATGTACTTTGTGTTTTTGTGTAAATGATCTATAATAAAACTTCATTTACACACATACTGTTTACTTCATGGTTAAGGGGGATTTGACCATAAGCACTGCTGGATCACATTCTCTTTTCAATAGCATAAATTTTCACATCTGAATGGTTAATCTACAGCATTTTCCAACATGGAATGTGTTATTACATAATAGTGCTAAAAACTGCCTAAAGACTGCTGAGCAAAGCTGCTCTCAAGACCCTACATTAAAAAGTATCTCATAGGCTGTTTTCAAAATAGAAGATTTTTTCTAGTACAAGTTTACTTTACCACAGTAATAGTGCAAAAGCTAAGAGCAAGAGCAGAACTTTACCGAGAAATGCTCTGATAAAAAATAGTATTTTACCATAAATCCAACTTACCTCCATTCCTAGTAGTTTAAGAGCTTTTGGCTGAATATTAAAAATAAAAAAGAAAATTAGTTAGATGGGAAGGAAAATTCAAAGACCAAACGATACTAAGAAAAAACATTTACAAATGTACAGTATTTATTATTAAATATACTATTCTAAGTAATTGTACCAATAGTGGTACAATTAATTAATCTCACTCTAAATTGTATTTTCAGGAAGCCCATGGGTTAGGAAATATTTTCCATCCTGCACTCAAGGATTTTGATTCACGTGGAAAAGTTGACTGAATCATTCAAGAATATGATGCTTTGAGAATGAAAATCACCACATGAACACAAAAGATCGACAAAAATAGTGCTTCTAAGCACACATGTGTTAAATATACCCATAGGGAACAGTAAAAAAATGTAACAGATCTTGAAACCTCTCACAATTTCCCATTTAAAAAAATTAAAATCCCTCTGTTCAATTGTCAAATCTCTGGTTTACATTTTCTCTAAAGGTTTATTTGTTTGTTCCATCAGATAATACTACACCATATATGTACTATACATCAGCTACATGAGTGGCCTTCTGATCATCTGTGGGACTTTCTGTAATTAGGAAGCTTCACTTGACCTTCAAAGCTGAAATAAATAAGCTAATGAAGAATATTATCTATTTGCTTAAAACAGACATTTTATCAAAGCAAGGACTATGCTTGATATTCTCAGTATTGGTACTAAAGATACTAAAATTGGTACTAAAAATACTAAATGTACTAGAAATACTAAATATTGGTACTAAATATACTAAAAATACTAAATGCCCTACTGAGATTGCAGTGGCTTCTGTACAGAGCAGTTCTTTACATGACTTTGCGTAACAGCTCTTCTGTATTCTGATGAACACTCTGCCTCAACCAAGCTAAGCTGGTGTTGGCTAAGATGACTTGCTCAATAGGCCTGGCTTGATCAGCACAGTTTACAGGTATGACAGCTACAGCTTCAAGTAGGAATAAGTAACTATGCAAACATCACAGTTAGAAATGCTTGGATTGTAAACTACTGGAATGGGAGGAAATTCACCTCCAGATCAATGTATTTACCACCTTTTGGGTCCTCCCATCCTTTAACATGTTTTTACAGGTTCCTTGTACCACTTCACTACCAGAGTTTCAACTTCAATCTTGCAGCATTTGTTTAGAATTAGCACGTAGTGTTTCACAAAGACAAAGAACAGTGTTACTCAGTTTTTACCATCAGCACAATGGCCACATCCAGAATGAACTCATTCTTACCCTCTTTGGTCCAAATAAATTATTATAAAGAGTCCGAAAACTTTTTCGTGTATAGTTGCAGCGGTAAGCTCCACCCATGAGATATTCAAGTACAAGACCAATATCTATGAGGCTGATATGATAATCTGGTGGAAGATTTCCCTACCAAAAATTAAAAAAAATAAAAAAATAAGGACTTAGGATAAAAAAACATTAACATACATTAAATTGCAAGGCTAGACGTATAAGTCATGCTCAAGTTGGCACATGGGTATTATTTACAGCCACTGGTTTCAACCGCTGAATGTTTGTGTGACAACTGATTCACATAATAGAATTGGAAGGGGCAGAGTTCTTTTGTTTTGTTGATGGCAGAATTTATAGTTGAAGCCAAATTTTCATTTGGTCTACTCATACAGACTGTCAGCATCCATACACGCTTGAGTTGTTTGCAAGGGTTATATTGATGAAATTAAATAACTTCGTATTGATTACCATTAATCCAGTATAAAAGCATAACTTAATTTCATGATGAATATCAGGCATACTTTACCTCTTATGGTAACTCATATTTCACCATAATATTATCTACAGAGTTGAGATTACAATGCAGAATATGATCTACATTGATGTGCGAGCCAGAATCAAAGAAAAAGGGAGACTGTAATTTCCATCGTTACACTTAAAAACTGGATAGTGGTACTGACTCTGCTAGAAACATGAGCTGAAAACTGCTCAATTGTTCAAGCTACATCCTACAACAATAACTGATTCTACAGCACCACCGAGCAGTTGCTATGATGAAATAACTATATCCTAAGCAAACACATCACCTCCATGTTAACCCAACCGAATCCCCGAGACTGCCGCTGAATGAGTATGAATGCAATGAAAAGGAGACAGACAGAAAGCAGAATGCAGAAGAGCATTAGTAACACTCAAAAAGACAAACACTGAGTGAGGTATTGTGCTATGAAGCAGATGAATATGAATTATACATTAACCCAGTACTGTGCAATTCCCACATCTAAACCTCCCTGGAATAAACGGGAGTTTTCCTTGCAAAAAGGAATACAGGCTATTCATGTAGCTGAATTTTACTGAGTAAAAGCCCCAAACCCTCGAACAGAGCAAATACGACAACAAATCTTACAATGACCCTATTCATGTATAATGAACAGATTTACATGCAATGGAAACAAATGAATAACAAATTTAGGACGTGCAGCATTGAGAAATGGAACAGATTTTCTCCCAGGAAAAAGCAGGATTGATGGGAGAAAAGTAATTAAAAAAAAACAAACCACAAAAGGACACAAACAAAAGGGAACAAATTCTGTGCTCATGAGTGGGGCTTCTAGTTAACCCAGCAGGCCTTTCCTTCCACTCCTCCTTTGGCTTAAACCACAACAATGCTGCATTGCGAGCTTCTTGTAGAGAAGAAACAGTATCAACCTGCATCTCAAATGATACATTACACTGCTAGGAGCTGAATTTTCCTGTGTTCTTAAATTCGTTACAGAACAGGACAGCCATACCCGATTTAGACTGACATCACTGTTTGTCAGTGTGATGTCAATCACATTATGATTGACATCACATTATCAATCTTTCCTTTTCATAACAGCTACCATTTAATTTCAAATGTCTGCTTTCCCCCATACTACGTTTGCTTTTGCTGCTGACTCACATGGTCAATGTAAACATGCAGATGTAATGCTAGGAGTCAAACTTACCTTTTTCACATCTCTGACTAGCAAATGTAGTGTATTTGGTGGACCCAATCTCTGAAACAAAAACATTGACAGTCCATTAGATCTTCAATTCTTTAGATTTTTGGCACACACAAATGTAACTACTGGGGGAGTGAGTGAGTGTCTGTGTGGTTCTCAGTTACTGGCTGGGCTTAAACCATGACAGGCTACAAGATAAAATAATGCTGAGTTCTGCAACATGCTAAAAACAAAAGTGGTCATGTAAATACTTTCCAAATTTACAGGCTTATTCAGTAATATTACAATGTATACATACAGGAAAAAATAATTGAGATTAAAAGTACATGGCCACTATGGGCTGGTATTAAAGTTTTACTATCTACACTAGCTCTTTAGGTGTTCCAAAGGTGCATTTTAAATACATCACTATATTTACACAGCAAATTACAAGAGCTTCTGAAAGCTGATGTATATGTGTATATATGTAGCAATACAATAGAGCACTGTATGTAGTAGCAACATCTCCCATTACTGCTATCCAACAACTGTGTACTGTCAGGACTCGGAGCTTTTTGGGGAAAAAAAGAAAGCATATCTCAGAAGGAGAAGAAGAAAAAGGGCAACCCTGTGAAATATAGTAGCAAAGATAGGGATGCTGGGGAGGGACTCTTCATTAGGGACTGTAGTGATAGGACAGGGGGTAATGGGTTAAAACTTAAACAGGGGAAGTTTAGGTTGGATATAAGGAGGAAATTCTTTCCTGTTAGGGTGGTGAGGCACTGGAATAGGTTGCCCAGGGAGGCTGTGAATGCTTCATCCCTGGCAGTGTTCAAGGCCAGGTTGGACGAAGCCTTGGGTGATATGTTTTAGAGCGAGGTGTCCCTGCCCATGGTGGGGGAGGTTGGAACTTGATGGTCTTAAGGTCCTTTCCAACCCTAACTATTCTATGAGTCTACGATTCTGTATCACAGAGCATTTTATTATTTCTGCTCACTTACAGTATTATAAAGTTCTTCCAGTCGAGGAATAGTGAGGAAGTGCTGCATGTTCACTCCATTCTCAATAAGGAGTTTCACAAAGTCCACCCGATCCAGAACCAGTGCATCCAGCATAGCCTGCTCCAAGGAGTTCACCTGCATTGCAGAATGGAGAATGTGAGACTATGTGAGCAGAGAAGAGCTGGTTGGCCAACAACCACAAACATTTTCATTAGGATATTCCCAAGTTCCCAAATATGCTGATCAGTCAGTAACTGAAAACAACATTTGACCCATATGCAAGCCAATGCAGATAGTAGAGTTTTCCAATGAAGTCTTGGGCAAGAGAAGAGCAGTGAAACAAACCTTTAGCAACACAACTGTAGCTTTCAGTTTAGTACTTTTAACTATACCAGGCATACCATGTTTGACATGTTATGTGGAAGAGATCTGCTTGCTCAACATGATAAAAATAAGTTAAAATGTAAGGAAAACCCACTGTATGTGTTTAAAATGATGTTGACATAATTTCCCTGATAACTCGCATATGTATCATCTACTCAAACTGCTGTCTCCCAGAGAAAAGACAGCATATAATGCCAAATACTCAAATCATTTGGAAAGAAGCACTTCCTCGTCCTTCACCCACTTAGTTTTTCTTTTGGAAAACGTTGGTCAGGAAGCCTAATGGGTCTTCCCTTATTATATTCTAGGGGGTTAGAACTCAATATGAGAAGGAAAAATCCCTTGAGCAGCAGTCCCCTTGACAGATGAACTTCAGACAACAGACCAACCTAACCTACTGCAAATTGAAAACAAAGCACTTAAAAATGGAGATATTTCAACTGCCTTAACTGGAGAAATAGCATGTACAAGGCAGGATAAAGATGTCCACTGGTGTTCTTCCTTCTGGGAAGTGCAAGGAAGAAGACGAAGCAGACAAGCACTGAGTTGTACTGTTGTGATATGGCTGCATATGGTGCACATAGGATGAGAGAGGGTTTCGTGGCTCAGAGACTGAATAGTATCCTTGCAGGATCTACTGCTGATCTTGTAAGAATGTGCAAATGATCATTCTATGGAAAGAAAATGTGTATTTTCTGTCTCTCCTTGTACTCCACGATGAAAAACCCAGCAAAGATTAAATAATTCTTCAACAATATCAATACAAATAGTTTCACCTCACCCAGTTCAGGAGCTCAAGCTTTCTTGGGTCTGTTTCTTCTTCTGGCTCTTCTTTTGCTTTTCCTCCCTTTTTCTTCCCTTTTCCTTTCCCTCTGGCTGCTTTAGTCTGAGCAACTGGAGATTTCTTTTCCTTCTCAGGAGCTGTACCATCAGGAGCTGTAAGGCTACCTATAGGCTGTATTTAATAATGCATTAGAAGTGACTCTTTCTTTGAATACCCTCCTATTGAACTTGCTCCCCAGTCACCACTTCCCGCATGCAGTCAACTAGAAACGGTAACTTTTTTCAGTATAAGGACTTTTTTGCATAGTCACAGCTCTATAGCTTTTTAAGGCTGTATGTCTTAAGATAGTCACCAACACTGAAAGTCCAAGTAATGAAGCAGGCAGGCTGTGAAGTATTTATCTCATAAAATCAGGGCAAGAGGACTAAAACACAGGCAGAGACGCTTCAATTTTGTGACATTTCAGTTCCTTTGCTCCCAGTGAAAGCAACAGAAGCAATAGTTGTCAAATAGCAACAAGCAGGATAGGAACTGCACAGAAAGAGCTTAACAAGAATGTTGCCAAATAGCATCCATACTGTGGAAACAAAAAGGAGAGGAAAAAGAGCTGCTCTCCCTTTTTCTCTCTTTTCTCAAAGGAAATGGTCCATTTACATTCTGCAGACAAGATTTCTGTTTATACCTCCTCAGACATGTTTATTCTTTGCAGTGTTCTTCCCCCTTGCAACCTGTCTGCCCAAGACGGGCAGGCAAACACCAAATAACTTGACGCTACTTGTCTGCGATTTGGAAGCTTAACTTGCTCCAGCTCATGCTTAGGTTATATAACCTCCAAGAACACAAAGTGGATTACAACTACCCGTGCTCTGCACAGAGAATCACAGAGCTGAGGCTTTAGCAAGGCTTGTTTTCCATGGTTTTGTTTATCCTAAAAAAGTAATCTCTGCCTAGCTCCCATAAATCCATTTGCAAGCCTGGACAAAACTCCAACTGCCAACTTGCAGTACAGGCTAGTCTGAAAGTAATCATCATGGATTTGAAATCATGGTGAATCCCAAGTGGCTGATACTGTTTCCACAAATTGCTGCAGAGTTTGAGTGTAAAACAGGCCAAAGCAGTAGCTGGCTTCAGCTTCTAGGTGGTACCTCTGAATCCAACCACAATAATATGGAGATTAGGGCATTCTGTCAAAATAAATGTTATCTAGTAATAGTACGTCATCACATTCAGGATAATTAAATCCTCTCTATATAAGCATTTTAATGAACCTTGCGTATCAGAGACATCACATGAAGTGAAAGACTAGAACAGCACATGCAGCAATATTTGTTTACATGTAATTATAGGGGCTTCCAAATGAAATAAATCCCACTGTTATTTATAGCATGCATATGAACACAAGAGAGGTGTATGTAAAGGATTTTAGTTATACAGATGAACAGAGGCACTGCAGTGTTTCAACATAGACTTCAGCTGCTATACAATCAAACTCCAATAATTTGGAAAAGACAATCCAATTTCAGGACCTGAAGGTTTACCGAAGATCTGCTTCTTAGTTCATTTGTCACAGCTCTGCCTTCCAGAGGCCTGTTTTCTGCAATGGTTTCTTCTGGTCAGCAGGATTTTGCTCCATTAATCCAAATAGAGATTTTCACAAGCTGCTTATTAAGCGAGCAACAGAACTCCTTCTCAGCAGCTCCATGAATTTCCAGGCCACATGTTTTCCTAGGTAGCTGGGGATCTTGCCAACTGCTAGCATATGTCCATACACCAAACCCTACAAGGACTCTGAAATAAGGTTATTTTCCTGCTTGTCATGAAATTGCTTTTCTTTCTTTCACAGAGTTTAAATTATTGGTCAATATTTACCAATGGCAGTATAAGGTAACTTCAAAATAAATAGGTGATTCTTAATTACTAAGGTATCCTACATCAGTTCAGCATAAACCAGAATTCAATATTATTTCTCCTGCCAACAAAATCCAAGTTCAGAATATTCTACCACTTGTTTTAAATGTTTGACAAACAATAAGACTGGGAAAACTTTGTCTTACTGGCCAGTGGTGTCCAAAGACAAAGATCTGGCTGCGTGCAATGTCTACACGATTCCAGGCCAAAGCCAAGCTGAGCTGGTCTGGAGCAGATGCATTGGTACCTGAAGAGAAACATGCAGATATTCAGTATTTCATGCCTGGATTCATCAAATTGATTTATAGCATCTTCCATTTAACCACATAATCCTAATTTCAAAAGGATTAATGAGATTCTCACTCTTTTTTCCTTAAAACTCCACACTGACTTTATATTCTGATGCAAAGATAGACATCTAACTGTTCTAAAAGACTACATCTCTCAGCTCCTCTGGCTGATGCTGTGGACAGGAGTACAGTAATTCCTCTCTTTATTTCTCAACTTTGGGGACTCCAGTGATCCCATATTGAGCCTGTAACAGCTACTATCTACCTGCAGATAGTAAACAGTTGTTTCAGCAAACATAACAAACTCAAAATAATTATGGAACTGATCATAAATTTTGCCCTAAGGCTGACAGAGCACAATCTGAAATCTGGGAGAGTCCAGATAGTCTTTTAATCTTCCCACCTGTTTTTCAAGCTTAATTAATACAGGCTAGAAGTGCAATAAAGCCTGTTGAAATATGAATGGTATAGCTGTTGCAGCATTCCCATCCCAGGTTTTCAAGTGAGGAAAGCCACACAAAACTTTCAATACAGATTTTATACCCCAAGCTAACCTGAGCCTTAAACCAAGCACGTTCAGGTTACTAGCTAGAATTCAAGCGAACAAATCAAAGACTTAAACATCAAGAGTGAACCTCAGAGTACAGGACTCTCAGGTTCTTAGGATCAGTTTGTGCATTCTTCCTAACTGATTGCAAAACCCACCTTTTAGGAGAGCAGTTAAAATAGACATCTCAATGTCCTGCTGCCCTTCAGACCCCATACGGAACACAGTAATCTAAAGGATAGCATAAAACCAAACACACACAATTACAACACATAAAAGAGAGAGAGTAAACATGTAGGTAGAAAAAAAGGGGAAAATGGCGAGATTTTTCAAAAAGTACAACTCCATTCACTTTTTTTTTTTTTAATGAAATTTCATTGTCACAGGAACATTTAATTAAATTCTTGCAATAACCTTATCGTCAAGTGTCCCTGCATTGGTAAACATGAAAGTTTGGTTGAATTCTTCACCATACCAGTGAACTTTGACAGGTGGTGCTAAAACTGCCATGCCAAACTCTTCTCCGGCAGTTCTATTATTTTCCAGTAGTAATGGAAATGCCAGCTTGGAAATGGAAACGCTAGGTATCTGAGAGCACTATCATAGCATTAATTTTACTGACAGTAACACTCATATATGTTTAGTTGCAGGATATGCTACATATTGACAACCAAATAAGCAGCATCAACTAATAAAGAAAAGCAACTATTCTTTCTAGGCACATCTGCTGAATCTGTTACAATTCACTGATTTTAAAAAATACTAGTTTGTATAAAGCTTAGCCAGTGGACTACATATTAAAAGATTAATAATTCAAAAGTAGAATAACCTCATATTCTATGTTAATTAAGTCAATACTGAAGGCAGACAGAAAAAGTAACTAATTCTTCATTTTCTAAAAGTACCTCTTCAAAGCAGATGCTAGCATTAAGTACTGGGAATAGCAAATTTCTGAACAGTTAGAATTAACTTCGAATGAACACAAGATGCATGACATTAGAAGAGACAAGAACTAAAGGAAAAAATATAATTACCAAGAAAGCAGACAGAATTATCAACAAATGCAAACCATGAGCGTGTTTGAGATGCACAGTCTGAATTTTGCTGAGTGAATCATGCCTGCATAGGAAGCGGAAAACTATGTGTTGAAATTGAATTATTTAGTTGTTATCTTGACATGTACAGATACGTAAGTAAGCACTTCCTTGGCAGCTGAGAGCAACACTTTAAAGAAAAGTCAGAGGCATGAGCTAACGCCCACCATAATCTCTGGGAGAAGGCAAGCTTTTTGGAGTGTGGAGAATATGAAAGCTGTAGAAAGTCTGCAGACAACCTGGTGATTGCTTGACACAGATTGCCATCCCAATCCTATGTCATTTCAGTTGTCGCAGGACACCCTCCTGAAACGTGTTGAGGATGCCTTTATTCTAAGAGCCACTGATGTGTTTTTATGTGTCCCTTGACTCAGCCAAAATCCCCTAACCTTACTGAATATTTTGTACCAGCTTTACCTGAGAGAGACTGGGATCTACGGGCATGTCTATGGCAGCAAATATGTAACAGTAGAGTTGGCATTAAACTTTGAGAAATAATTTTACTTAATGTTGGAAAATTTTCAAAACCTATTTTAGTGTTTATCTTTCCAGATCAAATAGCAAATATCTTTATAAACTTTATAATGTAACCTTCCTTATGTTCTGAATTCTTTGTTAGCCATCCTTCTGATGTGAGACTTAAAGCGTGTTGAAAAGTAGAATAGGACATCTCAGAGTTCATTCAGTGGATATGATGAACAAATTTCTGGAGGGCTTTTGTACTCCTCTCTGTTCCTTAACTAGAACATCAGCGATAGTTCTAATTTGATAAAAGTGATGGCCTTATTTCCAGTGTTTAATTACTCAAGAGTAATGTAAAAATTGTGCCTTGATTGGCACTTTGATTGCTGGGAGCAGCTTGTATAAGAAAAGAGGACTAGCACAAAGATTGATGCACAGATTTGAGGAAATTTCTTTGCATTATACTTAGTACCAATGTGCTGAGTTCAGGTATGTGTTCTATCACTCTAAGTGGGGATCAAGTGGTCTTTCTTGTGTTAACCCTTCACTCACTAATAAGCATCAAGCCAGTATGAAACCACACACCACAAAAAGATGGAACCAGAAGCATGCCTGTGCATGGTAGTGCATACTTCTCTGGGTACCAGAGTGGGATTTATTATCTGTCATTGAACAAACAAGCAATTACTTCTAGAAATTAAAGTTTTACATCCTCTGTTGGAAACAGTATTAAACTTGGAAAGACCAGAGTTCAGAGTTTGTCTCCATGCAGACCAGACAGGAAGTGTGGGCTCTCTGGAAGGAAAACATGTTTAGTTTTAAGGGAGCTTGAAACACCATTTTGCTATGAACTCAAAAAAACCTCCCTCTTTTCTCAGTATCATGATGCAAGTTTCATTTGTCATTCAAACAGTTACTTTACAGCTTCTACTGCTCTAGATGTCACTTCATTACTGATACAATTAGGCATCTTGAAGACTGAAAATTCCCTGTGTTCCACACGGTAATTCAGTAGCAGGTTGGTTACTTGGTTCCCTACGCACAGTCTGAACGTCAGGCTGTGGTAGTTCTCTTGTTTCTATCTAATAGAAATACGCAACTCCATAAAAAAGATAAAAATATCAGTCATGCCAGTTCCAGCTGTAATTAAAACAAACCAAAAAAACCCACAACCCCCACAAAATTTCCACCAGACTGCTCATCTGCTATGGAAACAGCTGCTTAGGATTTGTATGAAAGAATGAAATTGAATTATACCAGAATTCCAGGGAGAGGTCAGACTTACAAAAATTCACTAAGACAATCACTCAGAGGAAAACACTCAAAGATTCATTTTGCCTGCAAAAGCATAGGCATGGTGAACACAATTCAAGATACTGTTCACAGACAACACATGGGAATGTTAAAGATTTTCCTTTCCTGAACACACTTTTCTCTGCAGCTGGGATATGGCAGACAGGCAGGAACCTGAGTGAGTGGTACAGTACATAGAGCAGGCCTGCAGTAGTCCAGGATCAAGCATGGCTGAGATCTTTGAGAATGCTTAATGTTTCAATTTTTTCGGAACTGCCTATTTTAATGGAATTAAAGGTTGCTAAAGAGTAACTGCATCAGAAGACCAAAACTGTGCTGATGCTCTCTGAATGCTCACTGCACCAAGGAATCCTTTCCTCAATTATCTTTCCTCTACTTTCTCCAGTTGGTCCTGGTTTTAGTACATTTATCTCAGTGTCTTAGTCTGTCTTGCTGAAGGCCATGAAAAAAGACTCCTATCAATTCACACAAAAGAAGAATCCTTAGAGGCTTTCCTTTCTTGGCATATCCTTATGAATGAATGATTGTGTACACTTATGGAACTATATGGAAAGAAAAAGGTTCAACTGTAACCCTGGGAGAACAGCACTTAAAAGTACTCTGTGAAGTTTGCTCACAGAAATTATCTTTGTGAACTACTTTTAGGAGACTTACAAGTTCTTTTTTTTTCATGCATTCCATAAGAATGATGAACAGCTGATGAGCTTGATTCCTGTTGTAGTTAAAGGTTTTCTGGATGGTAACTAGAAGCTGGTCCCTAAGGGATTCACTTATTATCCTAAATGAAAAATGAGACATAAAAGAAGACATTCCCAGGATTAGTATCATTTCAGGCAGCTTGGTGTTTGAGAAACAAATTTTCACCCACCAGTGCAATGACTTTATTTTGAAAATAAATAAATGAAAACACACATCATTTTTGCATTCAGTGCAGGTAAGAATGAAGAGTGAACAGCAACCAGGAAATTCATACCCAGACTGGCTCTTGTGCATCTCAGTACTTCAACATTAAGTAAAAACCTGGCAGGGAACTTGAACTATCCTTTCACCCAGGAATAAATGAAAGTAGCTCTTACTCCTGTTACGTATTATAGATACAGTTATTGTTAAGAAGTTTAGTCTTCAGGATTTCAGCAGTACACCTTACAGGACCCCTACCTACACCTCTAAATGTTGCAAGGCCCTTTGCATATAGCTAAAACCCCCCAAAGTATTTCACATTACTGGTATGTCACCTTGGTTGTCTTGGTTATCTTCTTAAACAGAGGATTTAAATCTGAAATCTCATAATATCCAAGTAATTAAATTAGATCAAAAACATTCCAGAAAGGTCAGCAATGTTTGATGTCTCAAAGCAAACTGAAACAGAGCCCTTCAATCTTCATCCATTTCCTAATAAAACACATGTATTTTCAGGTGATGGCAAACACAGCCAGCAGGCATTCAAAGCAGTGGGCAGCTGAGCCTGTGAAGTGCAGTAAAATTAAAGCTCATTGTGAGAAAATTATTCATTTAGACAGCAGCGTTCACAAAAACTTCTCACTGCAGACTTGCCTTCCCAGATGAACATATTTATCTCACCAGAATTACTGGAAAGGGAAACTGGACACTGCATCAGATGTACTGGGAAAGGAGGAATGAGAAAACAAAAAAAAAGTAGTAAAGTTTGATCTAAGCTAAGGAGCTTGGTCAGCAGAAAGGGAAACCAAGTTGCTGAATAATAAATACTGCCGGACAGATTACATGTACTGTGTGTAAACATCAAAATAATCCAGTATCAGCCTGCCCTCCCAATATATATTCAGCAAATAACATCCGCACTGCTTGACAATGGTGGTTGTCTGCTTAATATTTAATCCAAGCTAAGTTCCAGCTTCAGCCAAGGAAGTAGGCTATTTATTCAGTGTGCTGTACCCTAATCAAGATAATATACTCGGGTTTTGCCTGAGTTTGGCAAATACTGATATTAACAGTGACCTGTCTGGAAGAAGCAGCATTTTAAATTAAAAATGCACTCAAGAGTATTGTCAGGCCAGATCTACTCTACAGAGCAGATGAGCTTAATGCTGCTAGTATAGGCTTTGTATCATCTTTAAACTAACCATACTTTTATCAACCAAAGGGCAGACAACCAATCATACAAAGAACAGGCTCCAGGAACTGTGATTGGAAGTGACTTTTACAGATCATTTGGGCAATGGACAGGAGGGCTATGGAGTAAAATGCTCCAGAAAACATCCTCCACTCTGTTCATGACATCAGGCAGCACTGCCCTGAAGAACCATCACAGACAAAATGAGAATGGAAGGCAGCCTAACATTTTTCCAGCTGGTCTGGCACACTTGGAGAATGAAGCTCATTTACACAACACACTAGAATTAGGCACCACAAACTTTGCAAATACATGCACTAATTAACCTCAGCCCTGGCCTGAGAAAAAGAGTAATTCTTGGCAATCATTTGCTCCTTGCTTCTAACATGCCCATCCAGCACCAAATACAGTGCAGCAAAAGGTGATGGAGCTTGTGTGACAGTGGGCTGCCCTGAGACCATGCTTATTTCACTGAGATCATGCTTATTTCAATGGACCATCAAATACATTCCAAGTGGTAACAATTTCTACCCACTAATGCGAGGACTAAAATCAACAGGCAACAAGAGTTGCCTCTTCTAGCAGCATTTTTGAGCTGGTTTTCTAATGAAGCTTTAATGAAAGCAAGGCATCTAGTCCTACACTGTCCTCTTCAGTAAGACACAGCTTTGGTGAAGATCTCGAATTCTTACCCTCCTTCTTCTGAATACTTGTGTGCAAATGACAGAATATCGGATGCTCGTCCACTACCATCACATATCACGACAGGGAGAGGGGGTTCTTCTCGTAGGCACTCTAATACAATGGAGATCACATTGGGGCCCCCTTCCACTATGAGCCCAACTACTGGAACACCTTGTCCCAGCCCTGCAAAAACAAGAACAGAAACAAAAAAAGAACTGTCACTGAAACTGAGTTTAAGAGGTTGAGATATTATAAGGGGACGTGATTACTTTGTTACAGCATCACTTCAGACCAGAGCAGTCAGGAAAAATTGTGTCATTTCACGGCCAACACCAAGAAAAATGTTCATATGCCATTTCATAGCCCCAAAAGGAAAAAGGTAAGATGTCTCTTTGCCCTTGCTCTTCCCTTAGCTACATACTGATCACTTATTCACTGAACATTGGTAAACCGTTTGAAATCTTTTTTGACAGATAAAACAGCTAACCTGATTCTCCTGCTACTTCATTAGCTTCATTGTTACTTGGATGTCTCCCAGCTACTGTGTCTTTGATGCTTTAACTCTTCATTGGTTACCTACACAAAGTCTTCATTAAGTTGACACATAGCTATGCTTTCTCCCAAGATAAAACGCATGAAATTAGTCTCTTTGTCATGAGGCTGCAATGGCTGGCCGATGGAAGAGACGACAGCTGAGCATCCCTTTGCTGTCCCTGCCTCACTGTGATCTCCAGGCATAGGATGACAAAGGGAAGCCCACAGGTCACATGGTCTCAGTAGCCTTGGTCACAAGATACTTGGGCAAATGAAGGACAAAACGTTACCTGAAGGCTGACTAATCCCACTAGTATATGCATTTGAATTCAGTTCTTAACCTGTAAAATGAGCACTGCTTTATAAAGAACATGCACATTTTGTATGGCTGAAAACATATGAAAGAGTTTGTATTTTCAACCTTAATTCCTCTTTGAAGAACAGGAACATCATGCACAATAACAGCAGAAGCTTCCTGATATCCTCCTGTCAGTATACCCCAGCTCTGATAAGGACGATTCACAGAGCATGGGCTGGCCTGTGTGTCCATGAAATCCTTAGTTATTCCTGATGAGATTTCCAGAAGAGGTGCCTGTGCTTGAAGTGATTAAAAAGAAACAAAACAACTCCCTGTATGTTGTTACTAGTAGGTGCACTGCAGCCCTTCATATAACTTAACTCCCATGTGTATTCCAAACTTTGCCCTTCTCATGACAAAAATCACCAAACACTGCTTAAATCAGAACCAACATCCCCAGCCCCTGAAGTGTTAAAAGAAATGATAGAGAACATCTTGCCTCTGGGCCCTGATTTTCTTATCTTCCAAGCCAGTGCTCCCTTTTACAATGCTAGAGCTCTTCCAGCACTTCCACAGAAGACCGAGATTAAAAAAAAAATCATAGCTAAGGTTAGCTCTTTCTAATGTCTGTGGGCAACAGTGAGCAGCACTGTCTCCACACTAAAGACAAGGGGCATCACTTTGGCAAATTTAGTTTCTTAAGCTTACTGTAGGCAAAAAGCAGTATTTAAACACTGTCCAGAATGGTGAGATGTCTTGAGGCTGATGGTAAAGCCTTATGGATTTAATTGGTACTCTACTTCGTTTTTCTGCTCTACCTATAAGAACACTTACACCCTATTAGAAACTTCTGTAGAGTTCAATGCAACTGTCATTCTGAATGTTTGGCTTTTCTTACATATACAGGCCTACACAGGCTGTGTTAAAAGTCAGAAAGAAGTCAGAAAGGCAACTGGTAGAACTGATGTCTTTTCTCCATCAATTCTTAACTGAAGTGCGGATTCAAAGACTATATAATTTTTATTGGACCATTTTTAATCAGGTTGTTAGGTGGGGATTTTTAAGCTGCAGCTCTTAAAAACGTGTATTTATTTCATCTTAAAAAAATCATTTTCTTCTACAAAGATGTTAATGAAAAAATGCCTTTTGAATTATTCCTTTTTCTACATAATGACAGAAAGAATTCTAGGAAGTTGTTTCAGAGAGGCTGTAGCAACTGCACAGAACTCGAAATTTGAAAGCACTGATGTGAAATTGTCTTGATAATAACTTCATTAAATAATAAATCCCATCTGAGTTTATCTGAAAGATCACAGAATTCTGTGATGTTTCATTTGAAACAAATTTGTATCAAAGAGAAAATAAACTGTATTAACTTATGGAATCGAAACACTGAACTGCATAGGATTCCTGTAAACAGGAACTGTACAAAATTACCCCATTCTGTTTACTGATGCTTATGAATTCTAGCTAGAACTGCACAAAATTCTTGACATTTCAATTTACTTATACCCTTACTGCTTTGAAGCTTCTCCTCACTATTATCTGTCAACTTTTCTTCCTCCCTTCATGCAATCCTTACTTCTCTGGGTTTTCCATGTTAGATGTGGGTTCTTTTATCACTTATTAGACAGCATATGTTCAAGTTTAGCCACGCAGTCCTGATCAAATAAATGCTACTAAGAGCTGGAAGAAGCATTTAATATCAATACCTTTAAATACTACTTCATGCCCTTGTACCCTCCCTTCCTAAGACGCCATGTTTACAGCTGTACTTACGTGTGTTAATTTTCTGGAGGGAAATGTGTTTTTCCAACTGACGTCGTAACTTTACTTCAGCTCCATATTTACCTAGTGTTCCATTGTCTGCCAGAATGAAGTGGGTATGGGAACTGTTGAGCACAGAGAGCTTACTGAGAGGATTTGACATTGTTTGGTAAACCCGTGTTACCTGTGTGTCAAAAGGACAGATACACCCAGGTTAGAACTAGGAACTAAGTGTGATAATCCCACACACAGCCCGACGGAAGCACATGACTTATGAGGAAACAAACCAACTAGACCTTTATAACCACAAATGGAGAACTAGACACGGAGCTTGCTTTTACAGTTAACACTTGAAATCTTCATTGCAGTGGGTTTTTCTGGAGGATGACAATCACTCTCCTGAGTGCTCCCCTAAGCTCATTAACGTACTCTCCTTGATCAAACACAGTGTTACATGATCCTCTTATTGAATTAGAAAATACAGTCTCATTTGGAGTTCGTAGTAATTAATACGCAACTGCAGAGTACCCAACTAAAATAAATGCCAGTCTTGTATGCATAAAGGCCCTTACATGATTTACAGAAGTCTTGGCATGCCATACTGAAGTTAGGACCTAAACCTCTGTCACCACAGAGAGTTCTCTACTATTGAAAGCAATGGAAACCTCACTAGCTCTGTATTTATTTTGAAACCATATAAAACAACCTGACAACAGCTTTTGTTCAAGAAATCATTCAATTTCAGTTCTTAGACATGTTTTAGAAACAGTGAAAATATTCATACTCTGAAAAGATAAACAGCTGTTACACAGCTGACACTGCTAATTACATGGGAGTTTCCTTAAAGACTTACATCTTTTCCTATCAGATCTTCCTTATTTTCTACAATGCCCCACGGTGCAATTCCTATGGCACATATTCGTCCTCTGGATTTGGAAGAATGATCTTTCAAGGCATCTCCCACATGACGAATGACACCTATAAGTACAATTGATTTAATTCATACTTAGCACTTTTGAGCAATCACTGAACAACAGATTTTTTTTCTTGCCTGTTACAGAGCTACCTGCTTTTCTGGAATGCCCTCGCTCCTGCACGTGTATCTCTACTTTACCATAGACCTTGCAATGCAGACAAATCATGCTTTAATTCTGTGACAGGTGCATGTAAATCCTATTGCCTTTTCACATCTTTGTTCTGAATTCAATGAAGTCTTTGAAAGATTTACCCGGTTCTTTAACTTGCAAAGGTGTAATCTGTACCATTGTTTGGAATGATGTTATTCACTGTACACAATCTGAAAACATATGGAATGCTATCACTGGGGTGCGAGCAAGTAAAAAACCCAACCCTAGAGTTACCCAAGAAATACTTTTTCCACTTAAAAATTATTCTGAACAGCAATCATCACCTCCCCTTAAAGACATCAGACCTTTGCTAGTGTAAATGAAGGTCAAAGGAATCCATTCTTACATAGTTTTCCAAGAAGTAACTTGATATATAAAGATTTATTTCAGCTAAATATATTGTTATAGAAACATTACAGTGGAAGTTTGCATCTGATGGTTTTTGAAGTTCACTCAGAATTGATATTAACGTAAATGGAATTAATTAGAAACCAACTAGTCTCAAAATGCAACAATATATAAGGAATCATCAAACCAGCTATTTTTCAACATGTTTTTTCAATTCTAGAAATTGTCAGACACCAGTTTTTTAAGAGTTCAGGAATAGTGTCAAAAACCTCCTGGTGGAATTATGTGGAGCTGCCCTACAACAGATGCTTTAGATACAGCCAAAAAGGAAACACAGAAACATGAATCTGTTTCAGATGGTCAGAAGACCAGAGGAAAATGCCAACAGGAAATTGCAATGTCTTCAGGAAGAATCATTTACAACTCACTTCAGGTTTGTGCTTCAAGACTGCTAATTTACATTTATTCCTTTAAGAACAAATACCTGGTATAATTACATGAGAGTGTACATGTGTGGTGGTGGGTGCCCCCATGGGCATGGAGAAACTGACTCAGAGGCATGGCATTTAAGGTGGTTTATCAATTGTTCGCTCTTAGAGAGATTTCATATCTGAAAGACCACCTCAGTCTATTGCTGCATGGATAAGGAAGTGTCAAATGGAAGCAGAAAGGCTGCTTAACCTCAGGAATTAAAAGCTTCATCACGCATTGTCTCAAAAGTGGCACTGTTCAAAATTCAAGAAGGCTGTTAAAAATGAGATCATCCAAGGCAGAGGTGTGATGATGACTGAAGGGCTGGGAGTTTTATGGAACTTGGCCTTTGCAGTCTGACAAAAGTGGTGTGCATGAAAACATGATCAGAAAACACAGAGATCTTTGTACAAAACAACAGTAAGAAGGTAAGCCAGGCAGATTTGGAGTGGGAGATTTCTTGACGACAAGGATAACTAACCACTGAAAAAAAACGTATTACAACCAGTGGTAAATTACTTCCTACTGAAACCAAGGCTGACAATCAGTTTTTTTCAGAGTAAGCACTAAGCAATGCAAACCAATACCGACCCAGGAAAATCTCATGGGCTGGGCAGGAGATTTACACAAATGATTACAATGCTCCTTTTTTTGGTCTAATGACTAATGACTTGTTCATGTAGACTTAAATCTGCCTGTGGGAAAGATTAGTGAAGAAACATCAATGAATTCTTAAGTAAACCAGAAGTACTGGTAATTGCCTACCTGTACTAACACCTCCAGTGAAAATCCAAGCTCCTGTGGTCATGGCAGCCTTTATCAGACCTTTTCCAAACACTTGCTTTAATTTAGGTTGCATTTCAAAGTTCTGGAGGCCTCCATGGACAGAGATTAAGAGTTTGGGCAGTTCCAGTTGCCAGTCTTTCACCATGAGATGCAGCAGAGAATCTGGTTTAGTGTCATATGACACACGGATATACTGCAAAGAGCAATGTGTAACAGCCACATTGAGCACAGAATGGTTCTATTAAGCCTTCTGTCAAGAAAGTTTTACAATTTTTAAGCAACACATTAAAATTTCTATGCTGCTCCTGATTAGAAAAACCAGGTTGAAAACTTTCACTTTGCTATTGAGAATTCACTTCATGCATTTTCAAAGCACCATTTTCCTCTCTTCACCCGCAAACCCGACTGCAGTCAAGTGATCCTAAACTCTTATTACAGATCTGCATTGTAGGAAACCACCCACTTCAAATGACTGGCAGGTGTTTTGTATTGCTCCTAAAACCTCTGGTTTGACTCCCAAGGAGAAGCAATGTCCTTCACAAGAAATAGGAGGCTTATGCTACATTTTATCCCACCTGCTGTTGATGTACCTATTTCTGTCTCTGTAGCAATAATTGGCATTCTTCTTAGTTTAGTTCCACCACTGTGATTTTTTCATTTCAAACTACTGCTCAATTGAAGAAAATGATGAAAGAAACTCATATACATAATTTCCACTTTACAAACAAACCACCACCAACCCCCCCCCAACCTCTCCAATATATTCTGTGCAATTTTTTGCAGTGTGCTTGTCTCAAGTGGCAGTCCCAGCAGATAAACAAGAAAGCAGATGGCCAAAGAAACAAATCCAGGTTTGGATTTGTTTACAAGAGAGGCAAAACAATATTTTTTTTCAGAAGCTTGACTTGCTGTCACTTTTACTGCTAAGAAAACTCAGCAGTCCATTTCCCACCTCTGTCAGGAAACCAAATTTCTACTAGTATTAGATTTCAAACCTTAGAAAAAAACATCTCTGTCCATGCTGGCTTCGTCTCACAGATCTAATACAAACAGATGGAATCTTAGACACTAATACATGCAGCTGCCTCCTTAGCTGATATTTATTGACAGTAACTTCAATGAAACTGTTTCATCAAGACATTGTAAGGTGTTTCTAAGTAGGTAGTATTTTTTTCTTGCCTTTTCTCTCTTTTCTCCTCTTTGAGCATCTTGACTTCCTGAGTGAGCAAAGCGACCTCCTTTGATTTCAATGGATAATGCACTGAGTGACCTGGAATACTGACCCATGTCTATTCAGCTAACATACCCGATGAATACCTTTGTGTACCATACATTTCTTACCATGGCCTTATTTGAATGTCCTCCTCCCTGGAATTCAAGATTTCCATAGGCATCAGTTGGGTATGTCTGGGTGTGTTTACTGACAGACCACTTCTCTGGCTGAGCTTCCACTTGCTTTGTTTCTTCTCCATTTTTATTGGCTGTTATACTTGGAGGAGGTGGAATATGTTGATTGATGAGCTGGCCACAGCAGCACCTGTAAGTTAGTAAGACTTTGATTAGAGTATCTTCAATATTGAATGTTGATTTAAAACAAAACAAAACAGAAATCAGATTTTCAACTGACCATGCCTTGCTCTGCATGAATCATAGAAACACCTCTTCGAAGTCATATCTGTTGTATTTGCATACACACGTGCAGAATTACCAGGCCACTAGTGTTTCTTAACAAACAAAGATTAAAAATTTCACGCCACTTCTGTTATACACTGGAAAGCTATTCTAGGATGAAGGAGAGGGAAGGAGCATGAACGCAGAACAAGAGTGGTGACCATCTGTTTCTTACTCAGAGGTGACAGCTAGCATGTGATGTAAACTGTTAATGTTAACCAAACAAGCTGGACCACAATTTAGCTAGTCAATGCAGCAGCAGTAATACTAGCATTTGGACTAAGAACTGCAATCCCCCTTGTATAGTATTGTTAGTGGCAGTGTCTTAGCAACTGTGAAGAATGGTACCACTTACTTCACAGGGCACATTATTGTACCCTTGATTTCAGAATTCAATATGAATTTATGTTCTGGTTCACAAAGCCAGGAACTAACAACTCACTGCTGCTCCTGCTGCCCAGCCTTATCATCTGTATGACATGTCCCATGGCTCTGCACAGATTTGACTGCAAGGACATCTTGCACTTTTGTTGCCCCACCACCACTGCCTTTAAGGGCAGTGAGTAAGCTGGGTCTCAGTTTCACATGTCTAACATCAAATCGAGTCCAGTTTCTTCAGTATTAACTTTTTCTGTTGTCCAAAACAAAAATTTCAAATGTTACCTGGTAGTGTCTTTGTTGTTGGCAATTACATAGATGCATTCTCTTTTAGAAAAGGTCTTCTCTATCCAAGCCTTTTGACCCTTAAATGGGAGAAAAAAAAAGAAGGAACATACTGAAATATTTCTGTGTGGTAGGTACAGTAACATCTGTCTTCTATTTTCAGCTACAGTTTTTAAAAACAAGCACTGAATTCATTAAATCACATTTAAACATGAGATATGTTTACTCATGCAGCAAGTAGGTGACGTGAATTTTCCATACCTTGGATAAAATTCAAATCTCAAACGTGTGTAAAAACGCAAAGATGCTGTCCTGAAATTACAATGTTTACCCGAAATACAGCTGCTTCTTCCTATTTTAGTGTACAATAAATGAACTCAAAGTAGTACAGGAAACCAGCATGAATTGTGACATAAATAGATGAACAGTATTTACTCTAAATAATACTTCACTGTATTGTTCTGTGTACACAGAAATCACTTCCCAGAAAATTTCCCTGTTTGATCAAAAGTCATCTCAAAATAACTTCTTCTGGTTGTGAATCAAGTTCCAGTCATTCTGAAGGCATCCTACACTTAATGAGAGATGTTTCAGGATGAAGCATTCCTTAAGTTTAAAGAACATTTGACAGAAAAAATGCAAACTCTTTAGGCATGGTGTATCTGTGAGACAGGAGGAAACCAACCTTGAAGATAATATAAAATTGCATTGGCCTATTATTCTGTGATTACAAACCAGAAATTAGAGCAAGCTCACAGCCATTTGAAAAACAACGATGTGTAAGCAAGCTAGAACAAAATCACAGATCTGTGCAATGCAGTTAGGAAGCCTATTGCAGAAGTGCAGTTCAGCTGAGCTTCGGAACACTGAAGAAAGGAAGTTCAGAAATGGCTGCAGCCCAGTTTCCCATAGCTTCTTACTTCCAGGCCCCAGGCCTGCTCGGTCCCTGCAGCCAATCAGCAAGGCAAAGCATCATCATGACTGCAATAATAAACCAACATTTAGTGGTGAATATAGAAAAGTTAAAGGAATTAATGAAAAATGTTAAAAACCACTCGCAATCTTGATGACACTAGTAACTTGGCCTTGCTGAGAAAAGCTGCTGCTTCTGAGTTTGCACTGGAATTGTGTCTGAATTCATTTTTCAAGTGGTAAGCAAATATATGTTTTGCTTCAGTTTCCTCTGTGGAAGTGAAATAAAATTTTTGCAAAGAGAAAAGCTAAATATGACACGAGAACTTTCAGGGAGCCTTCAATGACAGGGAGGGGCCTTTCCTACAGAAAGAACTAAAAACCTTGCTGATTTCCTGGCTTAAGAAGGTCAGCTGCAGATCTGGATGAGTACTCTGTCAGGCTATGTGGTAATAGCTTCGAGACTGGACTAGCCCCCGAGTGCTGCACAGTCTGCAGCATGCCAAACAGAGGGTGTGGTAGTTCATCCTTTTCTCTTGTGTAAAGCAGCTCTCTTAAGTTCCTTTGTTTGTTGACCTGTTAGTTCCTGTCTGGCTTCTTAGTTTTCTCCATTATGTCTGAAATAATAGGAAACTACCTGAAGTTCCCTCATTACAAATAACTACAAATACGTTTCAAACCTAGGCTTCTACTGCATGAAAAAGCTGTCCCTGATCAGTCCAGGTATGAAAACTTGCCTCTTCCAGGTGCCTCTGAGTGAGAATGCCTTGATAGTCCCAGTGCTCTGGGAGATCCTGCACTTCTGCTCTCACTCTAGTGTATTTACTGAGTCCCTCAGGGCAGAACCACCTCATTTCATTGTGAAAGGAGCCGTTTTGAGCCCATAGCATCACAGAGTGAGGAAATGTCCAGAACTCATCAGACAAAGCTTCACAAAGCTTACACTGCTACTTGCTCCTGAATACAAGGCATGAATTTCAGGCATTTAGCATAAAGACCTTGATCATGTAGCAAAGCCTGAAGGAAGGGAGTATGAAATTCAGTATCTAAAGGCCTTGTGACTTAGTCAGCTTTCCTGTCTTGACTCCATACATTCCTTCTTCAAATGAACCTAAAGAGCCTTTATCCCTCAAAATATTTAAGACTTTTTCTATATGCTCTCTGGCAAGGCTTTTATAAAATGACAAATTTTAGCAATAGTATTATTAGAAACAGAGCACAGAAAATGCTTTAGCATAACATCAGTATAGTTACTGAGGTTCATCTCTAGAAACGTACAGAAGAAAACACTCAAGACAGGGAGATCCATGAAGCACTGTAGCATGTAGAGGTGGGTGCTTATATCCAAGAGATGCCATTTACCTATTCAGAACCAGATTTGCTAATTTATTCAGGCTGTTCAAAATATTCAGAGAAAAAAATAGTCTATTTGATTGGAATTACACTGGTTTTTCAAAACTAACCCAAAACCACCCAGTGACCAAATTCACTGCTGTTTGACAACTGTGTCCAATGTCCTTACTTGTGCTTAAACACACCATACCAGCTAATGACCTTTAATGTTATAAAATGAGCTTAACAGGAACCTGTTCCAGGGGTTACATTACCTGCTTCTTAATTTATGGATTTTTAACTAATATTTAATTGATTCAGTTTTATTATTATTTTCTATATTTGAAACATATTCACTGTTTTCCCCCAGATAAAACTTTAGACTTCTGCATGGCCTCTGGTAAGTCCTTGACCAAGTCACACCAGTGCCCAAATCAATCCCACAGTGCAGGAAACACTTTTCAAATAGAAATGGTAACAGATGCTGCACATTTAACTGCTTTACCTTATTCCTCACAGCTCACCAAAGGACACTTTCTTTTGCTATTTTGGATGCTTCACGTAAAACCAGTAAATTAACCTCTGGATGAAGTCACAGGCTTAGTATCTGTGCTTGGGGAAAAGCTTTTGCATCTTGATATCTAAAATGAGCTCTACAATACCTAAAAATTCTGTTAGAAATCAGCCACTATAGGCACTACAGTTGCACAATACATTATGTTCTACTGGCTTATTTTTCTGTGCTAATGAGAGGAAGGCAAAAGCAGGCATTACAGATCAGGGAAATAAAACCTCAGCACATTTGGGCAGCCTTTGAAGTTTCGCTGCTTTGTCTATTTAATCTGCTTAACCAAAGCTTTGCTATAATCCAGTGCAAATACTTGAGCAGAAACATTCACTGTCAGAAAACAGGCACTTTCCCCACTTATTTGATACAGAGTCTGTACCTTTCTCTCTCTGGATTAAAATCTATTTGTTTTCTTGAGGACAAATATAAGTATGAACACTGACTCTTGTGAGTTTGAAAAAAATAAGCCTTGCTGGAATGGATGAATTGTTAAAGGACTATGACAGAGCAGCTACAGAATTCAGACCAACAGCCAGTGGGAGTATTAGGCTGACAGACAAATAGCTGCTGGCAGCAAGATTGCGATACTAAAAATCACTGCACATTTTTATTTTGCATTGAAGAAACACAGAAAAAGCAAGATCTTAACTTGTTGATTGTTGTGTAGTTCAAGCCTGCTCATCACAGCAAATCCTGCATGCACTAATCAGAATATGCTTTTGAAAAAACACATTTCAGATGCTCAGTGGTGTATTTGTTCTCCTTTATGAAAACTAACAATGGGTCTCCTAAATTATGATAAAAACAAAACCACTGCTGATTCTTGGTCTACAGCCCAGAAATCAGTATGTTGCCAAGAAGCAGCATTAATTAATACTGACTTTATAGAATCATAGAATAGTTAGGGTTGGAAAGGACCTTAAGATCATCCAGTTCCACCCCCCCTGCCATGGGCAGGGTCACCTCACACTAAACCATGTCACCCAAAGCCCTGTCCAACCTGGCCTTGAACACTGCCAGGGATGGAGCATTCACAACTTCCCTGGGCAACCCATTCCAGTGCCTCACCACCTTCTAACAGTGAAGAACTTCTTCTTTATATCCGATCTAAACTTCCCCTGTTTCAGTTTCAACCTGTTACCCCTTGTCCTATCACTACAGTCCCTAATGAAGAGTCCCTAACCCTGCATCCCTGTAGGCCCCCTTCAGAGACTGAAAGGCTGCTATGAGGTCTCCACGCAGCCTTCTCTTCTCCAAGCTGAACAGCCCCAGCTTTCTCAGCCGATCTTCATATGGGAGGTGCTCCAGTCCCCTGATCATCCTCGTGGCCCTTCTCTGGACTCGTTCCAACAGATCCATGTCCTTTTTATGTTGAGGACACCAGAACTGCACACAATACTCCAAGTGAGGTCTCAGAGAGCAGAGTAGAGGGGCAGATCACCTCCATCGACCTGCTGGTCATGCTCTTTAATTACTATAGATTTGTTAGTTCTCTTTAGCATTAAAAGAAGGTATCCTCCTGCAGAAAGGAATGGAAATCACTGGTGTTGTTTGTAAATCGTAAGTTAACAAAGTCAAGACCCTAAACAGTTTCTAACAGCCATTAATAAAAACCCAGTTGTCCTCTGACTATCACACACCACACAATTTGCTGAGAAACATGTATCTAGAGCTGCAGACATGCAGTAACTGAAAAGAAAATTTTCTCTCACCACCAAACACAAAGAATTCCAGTTTGCTGCTAAGTTGCTATTACATTTTATGTGTTTTACTTCATATAACCAACCATTCGATGAGCACATACTGGGCCCTAATTTCAGGCTGTATCAAAAGAAATCCCACATCTCTGAGCAGCAGGTGGGCTCTGGACCAATGCACCTGCAGTGAAAATCGAGGGTGGGGATCAACACAGGAAAGCAAAGCCACTGGAAGTGTCATGCTACAAACTCTTACCTGCCATTGTGCCACCAGCAGCTGTGAATTTCAGTTGTCATACACCTCAGCAGGATAGCAGCAGTATTTAGTGTTTGTGGATAACCATGATAAAACTACCACCAAAGAAAGTGAAAGAATTTGGGGGGTGAAAATGGGCAGGGATGAGAGTTGTAGTGTCACTGGAGTACATCCAAAGCCTGAACTCAACCAGACCTAAAGCCAATGCAGTCATCCCACTCTACTGCCATGATCCCCAAAGAGAGATGCTCCATGCAGGAGGAACACATGTCTTTACTGGATAGCTTAGCATGCTTGACTTGGTCACATGATGGGATGGGGCTTTGGCCTTACCTTGCATCAGAGAGCATGCACTGCAGGACAGCTCTGACGCACAGCCTCCCCCACTGCTGCACTCAATGAGGCTCTGCCAGTACCCAGCACAGCAGGTCAGCAAAGCGAGCATGTGAACAGCAGTGCTTGCTGCATGGAGCCACA
This sequence comes from Neopsephotus bourkii, assembly GCF_033783945.1. NCBI lineage: Eukaryota > Metazoa > Chordata > Aves > Psittaciformes > Psittacidae > Neopsephotus > Neopsephotus bourkii. The sequence goes on from NW_026900826.1 coordinate 6,963,636, forward strand.
TAAAGGGATCGGACACAGCAGTGCATGGCACACAGATGCAGTAGGGGAGTAGGCAGGGGACCAAATGACTGTGCCTCATGCCTAACACAAATTTTGACAAAGCTGTTCAGGCTAAATCAAGCATAGAGTAATGCAAAAGCAGAGTTGGCTGGGCAGCATAGCTCCCATCTCTGGAATAATATGCATTGTTTTCACCAACAGCTTGTTACGCTGTGGTTTGATTATTGTCACTTACAGAGACATTCAGCTGTAGCCCTGTTCACACCATCTCACCAACATTTCCTGGTAATCCTCCCTTAGCTTGCAGTCTGCTGCAAAAGGTGGTAACATCAGGGAAGTCAGATCTCAACTGTGCTCTCAATTATTTAATTAGAATGCTCTACAGAATTAAACTGGGGCATTTATGCCAGATTGGAGCAAAGAGATGTTAGTTTTGATAAGACAGTAACAGAAGTAATCTGGAAGTGGAGCAGAATTCACACCATGAGTATGTGCATGGTGTGTGCACAAGTCCATTCACTGTGTAAACAAGTCCACAGATTTCTGTAAATACCATGTAGATAACCACATCCAGTTGATGTTACTTGAGAGAAAACAAAGAACTGCCCAATAAACAGTTGGGAAAAAAAAATAAAGAAAAAAGAAAAATCACTGCATCAGCAGAATCACTGTTACCTGAAACTTGAAAACTCATACTAGAAAGAATTCTATTTTGTGCTGCCTTTAAATGCAACATCCCAATTACATTACCCATCGCTCTTCACTCTGATGGAACAGTTTCTCCAACTGATGAACCCTTTAGGTGATCAGTTCTATCCAGAACAACTGCCCTCCCAGTAACAGTGCTCTTGCTTGGAGAAAATTACTTTGAACTATGTGAGGGATGTTAACGGGTAACTTTGCAGCCACTCATGTACTTGTAAGATTTTACTGAAAGGCTGTTCATGACTAAGATATACAAGGCAAACCCCCACAATGCTGTTTTGAATGTGCGTTATGCCACTAGGGAGCCAGAGCCATGAACAATATCCCCAACCACAGAATGTGCTGAACATCCTGTGAATCTAAACTAAATTTCCAAACCCCTTGTTTGCAAGAGTTGTATCAAAACCAGTTACTGTTCTATGATTCTATGATAATAGTTTTGGCAATTATTAGAATATAAAGTACCAAACAATACCAAACAGAAAGCAGATCTCTTATATTGTTTGCTAATAAATATAGTGTCAAGAAGGGATGTGTAATATTCATAAGATTCTTTCAAATACCGATTATTTCATTATGACAATTCTTATCCCACTGTATTTTTCATACAGTTCAACTTGAATATGTGTTCTTGCAGCAACCTTGTCAGGGAACCATCTGCTCTGTGGCTAAGTCTAACACACAACAGGCAGGATGGCAGTAAGTAATGCTATTATTTCAAACTGAGGCCAGAAATCACTCCTGCTGCTGCTGTGGAAACCAGTAAGTAGTGCCATGTTGCACAGAGAGCTGTAATGAGTTTTCATGCCTTCATTATGCTTTGTGTTCCTGGCCTGCTGGTGAGGCACACAGCAAACATCCACTGAAACAAGAGGAGTAATTTTCTCTCCACGCTCATTAACTTAGGGAGACAGTCTACAAAACGAAGTTGCAAGCTCTTTTCAAAGTTAACACAATTGGGCTGCATCTCTTAAAGATACACAGCTCTTCCCCAGATGCTTAGAGATGTGAAAAACAGCTATAGCCTCTACACCCCAGCAGACCTGGCTTGCTCTGACATGACTGGATATACCCAGCTCCAGCACAAAGTCAATGGAGGCACATCAGTGAGGTGTGCTGGACAAGCTCAGACACACTACTGAGAGGCAGGCACAGCTGCTTGGGCACTGCTCAGCAGCAGTGTAACTGTACAGCTAATGCACTAAACCAAAGAAACTAAACAACCATCTAATACACACTGCAGGACAGCTTGGCTCAGTGCTGGCCTGGGAAGAATAGACCTTCGGTAGTTCTGCAATGGAGAATGTTTTGGGTTTTTTTGTGTGGAATGCATGAATCAGCTCACTGCCCGAGCTACACACCACACCTACCACATTTTAAGGTAGCAAAAGCCATTCCTGCATAGCTCAGCCCCAGCCCTTATGGTACCAAATTTCAGGGAAAATGTTATTTAAGATAACAATAATGTATAATTCCTATTTGTTACCTATTCCAGTTCTGTTATTAACTTGCCACTTCCTTCTCTTGACTTTAGCCCTTCTGTTCCAATTGCTAAGGGAGACGTGGAACACAAGTATGTACCTGTACTTTCTGACATCTGTCTGGATTTTTTTTCCCCATAAAACCCTTCAGCCTGTAGACGCTCCATGTGGCCAGTTTTACTCCAAGTTCTTAAATCATGGCTGAGCTCTAACAAACACAAACCAAGATAATAGGATGGAAGTGTTGAGCAACTTTATCTACACTTAGAGGGGTCATCTTTGCCCACAAGCAACCTAGCTCAAGAGGCCCAAGATAGCAGAGCGGATGAACAGGGAGACACAGAAAGCAGCCAAAGCAGGCTGGTAGCTGCTCATCTCCTCCATGCACTAATTTGTTAATAAATCTTATTTGAAGATATAAGATGATTCTGGTATCTAGCTCTGACAAGGCTCAGGAATGATTTTTGTACTGTAACAATTGCCTACCCTGTCTGACATAAACACTCTCTGCTAGATATGGTTTTAAAGGAAGTCAGTATGCTTCCAGATAATATGTATGTGGGATGTTTCTTTTAAATCGCTCTTAACTATGACCTTTTAATACAGGCCATTCTGACACAAAATAGAAAGACGCTATTATCATGACACCCCATGCGATTCAACACCCTCAACAGCAGATATTCCTGTGTGAAATTTCATCAGTACTATGAAATTGTAACCAACAAAATAAAGTACTTCCCTCATTACAAAACCAGAAAACGGTGTCATTTTGTGTTAATTATACATGCAAACAAAGACCAACCTGCAATAAATGATGCAGCTGCAAAAAACATTGACCTGGACTAGAATATTGCCTCTATCTGTGAGAGATCTGGGCCATTCGAGTCCACATTATTAAGAATAACAACTCTTGGCACAGAAATGATCAAGGATGTGCTGTTCGGAAAAGAGGTTACAAATTTGATGTAAGAGCTTACAAGTTTTTAGCTCAGCCATAACATCTATAAAACTTGGGATTGATTTTTCCTACAAGATGTGACAGTATAGTGTAAAGCCTTACAAACATTTTTCTGTACAAAATAGGGCAAGCCATGAATGAAAAGTATTTTTAGGGGATGACTGCATGTTGTGTGAGATCTTATCTGTGGGAGCTGGTTCGAATTAGAACAACTTGAAGTGCAGAGTGCACCGAGCTGGTAGGCTTGGAGAATCTATTATACTGCCATTTTCAAAACCTGGTGAAAGCAATCCAATATTTAAGGCACACTCCCAGGCATGTTAATTAAACATACTTTGAAATTACTACAAAGTAAAATGTCTATATTCACAATATAATACAATATAAGCATATATCTGAAGACTCCGAAGTCTGGAGATGCTGAACAAATATATAAGACTCCGAAGTCTGGAGATGCTGAACAAATATAACCTGTTGAGAAAAGACAGCATGAGTATTTAGTCTTTCTGCTGCCTTCTGTCACTATGAATACTTTTTTGCAACTATATCTGTAATATATGAGTCGGCCAATGTGTTCCTTAAGAAATTAACACTAGTTTACAGTACATGCAGCTTTCCTGAAAGGAAAATTCTCCAGGTAGAATTTTGTTAAACAGTTTGAGTTGTTGAAAATGTGCAACTTGCCATGGATAATCTGACACTCTGGAATGCAATACTTTCCTGGGCACTGGCTAACACATAACCGTTGACAGAATATACCACAACCAGCCACATTTTTATACCCTGCTGCTTTCTGTCATTTTCAAAAAGAAACAATTTCCAGCTAATTTAATTATCCGGCTGCAGGGTTTGCACAAAATCATTCCTTATAATCTCTTAGAAATCATTATGAAAGCATTGGAACTCAAGAGTTAAATTATTTCCTGGAGACACCAAATATGTATGTTTAAAATACTGTATTATATATCTCAAGGTTGCCAACGTTCATTCAGAACTTCATGAAAACTTGAGTCCTTCAGGACTGAAATAATTCCAAAGGGTGAGGGCAACTAGAGATTTCAAATGAGTTTGTAGATATGCACAGTTTTCAGACGATTTGGTTAATCTTCTTTTCAGTCCTTAGGCATCTAAAGCTCTTGAAGCTGCCACTGACCAGAATGAATAGGCACCACAGAATCACACAACAGTCTCTCCAGCAATGTTCCTGGCCTGTTTCTTATGGTTCAACATATCATAATACGATCAGGAAACAACACAGCAAACATGCTGCTTGCTCTAAGATACACTATCATTTAGAGGTGTCAAATACGGTGTATAACTCATTAACATAAAATGTCAGCCAGAGTCTGCCATCTGAATTAAAATGACAGTAGGGAGAAATTATGATAAAGGTTTCAGTTTTCTGGATTCAAACCACTACCAAATGTGGGGAAGACAGATTTTAAAACCTGAATGAGGGGAGTTAGAAAAGACTTGAGCAGGCCAGAAGCTGTGATCACAGCTGTCTCTTGCTTGACAGGGGAATATAAGGATATGCCCTCTTGGAGCTACTGTTACTGAGATGTCCATCCTCAAGACCCCAACTGCACCACAGCAGGAGGTGAAGAAATGAGAGGAGTGTATGGAGCATCATTCTTTGGAGTTGTGACTTAAAAAGCTGGTGGGTAGCAAGGGGCCAAACTGAGCTTTCTTGGCTCTCAGTCATTTGAAGAATGGGTATGTGAATACTCTGGGATCTTAGAGGTGGGATCTTGGTGAGGGAGTTCTCACAGAGATTTCTCATCTTGGAGCCCCGCGTGCATTACAGCAGAATTGCAGTACTCCAAATGACAACAGCAGCATTGTAGATAAAAATGCGATGAGGCAGTTGTTAGACTTTCAGTGGGAAACCCCTGTTACTGGCAAGCCTCACTGGAGTTAGGAAAGATTACCACCATAAATTATGCCCTCTTCTCCTCCAAGACTTCCCTAATTTCTGACCTACTATCAGACCTTGCTAAACTTGACTGGGAACACATACACACAGAAAGAGACTTGCTTTGCAGAAGGCTTGTTGACAAAAGCTAACTCCAGAAAGTATTACTGGCTGATTTTGAAAACAATGCCAAAATAAAATCAAGTCCCAACTTACAGAACAAAAAATAACCCCAGAACTCCATCCCTATTTGCTAGAGGTAGGTCTAAATTACCATTCAAACCGGTGAAATACGTAAGATATATCTCTTCATCTCTCTGCCAGCATTTCTTCATCTTACGTCTTATCCAAGCAAATCCTAATTTTGAAATGCTTTGAGACACCTTTTCCACCTTGAAAACTCAATTTGTCTTTTTACAATTAGCACCTCAGATTTCACCTCTTTCAAAATAAATGAGAAGCCTAGGAAGTAATTTCAACTAGTAAGTCATTTCAACTGCATTACCTTTCTCCAATCACTGCAGGTCACTATACAGCTCCCCAGTATAAATTTCAATTATGCATATCAATGCAAAAGAAGGCAGCAAAGCAGAAGAAGATCAGGAGTGAAATGAAAAATAATTTAAAATAATGTCCTACCTGCTTGTCACTGGAAGGGTTTCAGAGTTTGGGAGGATGAATTACATCTAGAATAAATAAACTGCATTTAACTCTGAGCTTCTGTCCCATCTTTCTGTTTATTGTTCAGACTTCTCATTCATCTTACTGTGAGGACTTCCAGTCTCTCTGAAGTTCATGAGAATTCCCAAGGAGATGTGTTTTCACCACTTTAAGAAGAGAATCTCATATGATAAGCATGTGAGCAGCTTCTTTGTTCAAACCAATCTCATGACTCCCTTTGAAGGTAATCCTTTAGAAGTCTCATGACCCATCTCCCTGCCCAGAGGGTATTTTCATCTCATGGTGGAACAAGGCACAACAAATCTACTTTGATAGTGCCCAAATCTCCAATTTGTTAAACCTCCTTTCCTCTTTTCAAACAGTGGATGTACTTGCTGTAAAAGTGCCGGCACTGCAGAAAGGCTGGAGCAGGAGCTCAAACTTTTAATTTGAAGTATTCCCTCCCTTCTGCTAAAATATCAACGTTATTTGCATAATTGAGACAATTGGACATAATAGTCCTTTCAGGGGTCCTCATTAGATGTACAGCTCTACATTCTTTGAAAAGAAGGAAAAAGCAGGTCATACAGCATTAATTATATCTAATCCTTTTCAGAACAATTTGAAGTTGGGCAAAATGCTGTACTAAACCAGCTGAAGTTGTAAATAAGCTATTCATTTTGAACTTTGAATATCACATGCATTTTCATACCCTGTTGCTTTTGTCAATTTAATTAATTCCTTTGCTGCAAAGGGTTTCTTTGGCATCTTCTCATAGTTTAAAAAGTACCAATAGCAAAGGTTACATTGTGTTGCAGGTAGTTCTTTTTCTGTTCTAACTTTTAAACATCTACCTGTTCTTGCTGCGCCGGCTGCCAACACAACACAATAGATAAGGATGACATCTAGAGTCACATCTAAGGATTGTACTGTCTTGAACTAAAGGCAGTCTGACTCCCTTCTACTGCCCCGCACTGTGCAGACAAGTAGCCTGCTAGATTCTGATATTGTTTCACTGTTCCTGTACCTGATCTCCACCGTAGTAAACACACACACGTCTGTGATTGGCAAAGAAATATTTTGCAGACACATTTCAACTTCTGTCCTGCCCTAAATGCCACAGCATGTAGCTGAATGCTTTGGTTTAGAACCAGACCCTGCTCTTCCTAACGACACAAACTTCCTGCTGACTTCATGAGAACAGCAATGGGGCATGGAAGATTTGGACAAGCCTCTGAAAAACTACAATGCCAAACAAATTTAAGCCTCCATTTCTGTTTGTGGAAATGGCAAATTCTGAAGAGAGCAAGACACTAGTAGGAGACCACAAAAATCAAAGAAAGTAAACAACTAAGTCTATTGTGGTGCACACTGCTCCATTAATAATGGCAATACAGAGTACTCCTTCATTTAGAGAATTTTTTATTTGAAGCCTTCATCCAAAGTTCACTAAATTTAATGAGATACTTCCTAGCAATGTATTAAACAAGCACTGAAACACAGACACTCCACAGATGCATAATTTTTCCATGCTTTCAAAATCATGTTGCTAGTTCTGACCTCTGAAATCACATGAAGCTTAAGTTCCAGTTGTTGCAGAAGCTGTCTGATATTCTGTTCAAGCAAAGGGATTGTCTCAAAGCCACTACACACACCGTTCTTGAAAGCTGAGAATAGAAATGGAGGATATATGATAAAGTTAACAGATGTTCCTTTTTCCAAAGAAAACAGATTTCAGACAGAAGAGGCATCCATGAAGATCATTATATCTGGAACATGATGTACTCTGAGCTAGAAAAAGCTAACCTGTTGAACAACCTAAGAAATATTATCAAAGATATATAAGGCATTAAATCTATAAAAATCGTAGTGATTTGGGCATTCAACTCCCTTGTGAAAATAGCACTCAGACATGCAGTGTGGTAAGTTTCTTTGGCTAGGCTTTCTATAGCAACAAAGTTAAAAAGGAATTAATTCCTCTTTGCTTGTAAATGAGTTCTCCTTGGCCAGTGAACAAGAATGTGGGTTGTAGATACGGTAGAGGACAGAAAGGTCCACTTGAAAAAGTACAGTATTCTTTAAAATAAAAGGCAAATTTTGCTGACTCTTCCCTTGACAGAACTCTGACAGACCTGCAAGCCTGCCAGCATATCCCAGCCCTTCTGCATCACTATGGCTGCTCTGGCATCTCAGTTTAAGTAATGAGGCTGATGCAAGATAACCATGCCATGTGCATCTACCCAAAAGGAAAAAACTGTAGCTGTTAAAAGTGTTCAGTCTGAGGTGCCCGAGAGCAAAGCTCCCCTCTACAAGCAGTAAGAAAATTTTCCTTGCTTGCCATTCCAAATTAAAACCAAGTTTTGAAAATTTTAAAAGTCACAGATTTCAGACTGGGTGTTTTAAGCTTGCCAGGATGCCTACACACTGATGAGAAGGTCAGATAGCACTTAATTCCATATATATAAAAATATACTGATAATCTTAATAATTATATAATACAAGCATGTTCCCAGGGTGGGAACAGCTATGTAAAAGCAAAGGGACTTGCACACAGTGTATGTAAAATAAGCCTTGACCAAGTTGGCTAAAACCCTAATAAATGTGCACTCCTATTGTCCAGGGCAAACAGCCTACTGTCTGCTGCACTCACTGTCTGAAATGCCTACGGCCAAATCCTGCATGGGAAGAAGAAGAAATCACTGGCATTTAATTCCAAATATATAATTCTGCCAAGTTCAGCCAAAGTGCTCATTCAGAGTTCAAAGGAATAACATGAGTGAAAAAAAATTACATTCTCAGAGAAAATGCCACCACACAAAAGATAGTTTTCACGGATGCCTGCACTCGTACTATGGAAAGGCTCGCTGCACTTGGGAGTTTGGTTTGTGACATGGTTTGACACAAATGCACTGTGAAGGCAAGGGATAAAGATACACATCTCTGCTGCCCTCACTGTGACTGTCTCAGTCCCTTGGATTCTGATGGTGCTCAGTACCCACATGCTTGCAGGGAGTAAGCAGGAATGAAGAACTCATGAATTTGATTTTAACAATTTTAACATGGTCTTCACACACAAAACAGAAGCACCAGTTCATGTCCAAAAAAGCCTTATTGACATCCTTCACTGTCAACATGTGCCCTTATTACTCCCACACCAAACTGAAATGCATTTCTTTCACTGACAGCAACAGCTTATCTTCAGAAGGTAACAAATTCTTATGGTTTTATTACAACTGCTACAAATCTCATGCTTGGATAATCAGTTATATTTATGTATGAATAATTGAGAACACAGTAAACATAAATGATTTTCCAAGTGATAAGTTTCGGGTGGCATGTTTGACAGCTCACTGAACGCAGCTAATAGCATTTCCTTAACAAAAAGATAAAATACATTACACTCTGATCTGACGCATTTGCTGGTCTCTCCCAAAATGTATCCACATCAATGAAATTAGAACAAAGTAAAAAAATGTAACATTTCTTTTCAGATACTGACTGGTCTTGAAATTACTCCCCTAATAAAAGCAAGTAATTCACATAGAATCATAGAAAGGCTTGGGTTGGAAAGGACCTTAAGGTCATCTAGCTCCAACCCCCCTACCATGGGAAAGGATGCCTCACCCCAGACCACGTCTCCCAGGGCTTTGTCCAACCTGGCCTTGAACACAGTGCGGAGGAAATATTTTTCTTGCTTGTTTTCTTCTGCACTGTTCATGTAACATTCTGTAAGATCTAAACCAGCCCTGCCATGTGGAGACTAGCACATTCATAAATCGAAAGTAAAGTCTGTGGACAACAAATGTGTGAGCTGACCTTCAAAATGCCAAAATGCAGTAAGAAGATGCAATGGTTTAGATTTTGTCTGCAAAGTTAAAAATGAAATAGGAACTGAGTAGGAACTGAGCCAGGCTACATGAAAGCTGCCTGGGAAGTATATCGTAATCTTCCTCACAGTCATTATCAGACCAAATCCAAATCTGAAGTGTCCCAGTAAACTATAAATGTGAAGTCATAGAGGAGTGAACAATTGTTACACTGTCACATAATTAAGAAAATGTTGAAGAAGGGGGTGGTGGCAGTAGCACAAAAGCCAGTACCAAAATCCCGTTAGGACCTGAGTTTTGCCATTTGAGTGGAACCGAATGCTACTTACAAGCCAAGCCTGTTAACATCACTGAGAAAAACTGAAGCTCAAAGAATCCCATATTTTTTTCATAGCTGAATGAAATCTTGAGCCAATGACAAGGACCTCACAGAATGCAACAGTACTGAACTACTGAAACTTGTGAAGAGCACTAATACAGATGTCACAGATATGGATGTCAGTATAAATGAGAAATAACACAACAGCAATCTGCCTGTAAGGAAAAATGAGCTAGCTGAGACTCAGTCAGGAATAGACAAAGGTGAAAGGCTGGACTGCTCATGATGAGCCTGTTCACGTGAAAAGGAATAGGGGTTTTTATTCATAACCATTCTAATAATACTGTTTTGTGGCAAAATTTGCAACCATTCACCACAGTGCTTTCATTGGCCACAAGGAACTCCTGAAGCAGCAGCACTTATGAAAAGACAAAAGCTGTCCTTGAACCCAAGGCCTCAGTTATTAAAAAGAGTAATCATTTTAAAAGTGCAAATCCCAGCAGGGTCTGGTACAACACATACCACCTGATACCACTACCAAATCTGCAATCAAGTGGACTATTTGAAAAACTCAAAGACAAAACATACGAAGAGTATGTTAGTGTCTTGGGCTATGATCCCTGTGCAAGGCTGAATGGGTGAACTAGATTCAAAGTGTCTCTGGCTCTTGTTATCCTGATTTTTGCTTGGAGGCACCAGTTAGCATTTAGTCCTGATATACACTACCTGAGCACAAATGAAAGGCTTACATGAAATGATTTGATAAGATCAAAAAAATGCACTGAAGTCAGTGACAAAACACCAAAGGCAGAACATTCTCACCAAAAGCAGTTGTAATTTTTGCTCAGGAGTAATAACACTTGAGTTTTTTCTCCTTCTGAGCTCAGGGTCTCACTGCAATACAGAATATGCTGGTGAGGAGGCTGTGGTACAAAGGAGGTAGGGCTATATCACCTACCTTATCGCAATGCGGGCTTAAACAAAGCACAGACTGTACCCTGTACAGTTCAAGTAAAACCTGAGTTCATAAAAGCCAAGAAGTAGCCTGTCCTGGCTGATAAAAAAAATTATCATAAATCCTCTTAATACCAGTGAAGAATCAGGTATTCTGGGTGTTGAACACCTAATACAAATAACAACTCAATCACCTCAAAGTACAATCGATTAACAGTATATCCCCTGAACAGAAGTGGTGAGAAATGGCTTAGTTCACAAACTGATTCCTATAAAGCAAACTGCATTTATTGAAATGTGATAATCTCTTGCCCAAAATGGGTTTGAATGTGCAATGGAATTATCTGCCTGGTTTGAAGTACAGGCTATTATCCCCAGCAAATTTATTATGACCTTGATTTGAGTGGGATCTGATAAAACCATGCAGTGCAGCAGCAGCAAGAATGATGTTCTCCTCTCCCCCTCTTTTGTATAAGTTCCCTGTCTGCAATTCACTGAAAACATCAAGTTCCTGTAAAAAGGAATTAGTGCTTCTTATGGAGTGAATGAGTGCTTTCAGGTGGACAGGACTGTCGGATAAATTGATAGTTTCTTTCAACTTCCATATATTATCACTGCATTTTTTCTCTGGATGACATACATGTAACTAAGTAAAGTAATTGCCTTCTTTACTGCCCAGGTTCACCTCTGGTCTATCTGTGGCATTCCTCTGGAGTTTTATCAAGTGGTTAGAATTTAAAAGAGTATTTTTAAAGCAGAACAGAGGAAAACTGACCCAGCTTTTTTCAATCTGGTGCTAATGCAAGAAAGGCTGTTCCATCCTGAGAGAAGTGCGAGGGAAATGAGTTATTTTTGGCAAGATTTCACCCACTGATAAGTCCTCCCTCTTGAAAAGCTTTTAAACTTCACATAGCAATGGTGGCAATTGTACAGTTTCACAGTTCTCCCTCCCTCCCCCCATTCTTTGTGTCTGAAGAGGCTTTGTACAGAAAAAACAGCAACGAAACTGTGTGTTCTGCTTAAGCACAACTGACAAAGATGAGCTGTACCAAAGACGACAGAAAGTGCTGATCACTCAGGGCAGCAACATACCAACACCACCCCACCACAGGCAACTAAAACGTTCAAATCTCTCTCCTACCTGCACAGCTCACATCCAGGTTTTAATACAAAGGCATCTGCTTAACTTTGGATTCTGTAAATGCTGACTCGCATGCTTGATTTGATAGCCATGAAACCCCCCCTGATTTCTGCAAAACCATGCCATACACAGAAAGCTGTTCAAACAAAGCAGATGGGACAATTCACGAGCTTAAAGCTAAGGCTGTGTCTAAGTATGCTCAGATTAAGAGTTTTAAAATGGCATCAAAACAGTGTCTTCTACAATAAAGGGAATACTCTGTGCTTTACTAGCAGTGTTCATCTGAATAGTTTAATATATAAACATGGATTGTCCAGTATAGGCTTACACAGTAAAGAGCTATTTACTTACTCATAAAAGTTTGTGCAGTTGGTATTACTCCTAAGACTTACAGCTTGTAGGTGTTCTAAAGTCATGGAACATTGGAAGAGAAATCTGCTGTCATAAATGCAGATCCTGCTGATCAATACACTGGTTAAGATAAATTAAAACCACAGGAAGTTGCAGAAACAGGATGTGGCACTGCAGATTTCAGCTTTGTCAAGCACATTATGTTCCCCCAGTAATTAAACCAGAAATGCCAGCAAGTAGCAAATACTCCTAAACAGTATCTGAAGTGAATAATTCTTCTAAGAATGCCTGGAGTGCAGAGGCATCTCTAAATCTCAGTTTCAGTAATCTTCAGCTCTACAACTGCTAACTGTTCTAGTGTACTAATATAGTACTGATTCTGGGAATTTACTAAAACTAGAGTTGATATTGAACAAACATATAGTTTGCAATAAATTCAATTATTCTCAATGGAAGAGAATTCATTAACTTAGAACTTTTCTTAGCATTAGCTAAGTTAGCATTAACTTTTCTTAGCAAAAGAAAAAGGAACCAGTTCAAAAAACAGGTTTTTTTTTTTCATTTTCCTAGGCAGTGCTACTGACATACCCAACACAAGACCACTTTGCTGACTTGCCTGGCATGTGCGGAAGGGTCATTAAACACAGGACCAGTTTTAGAGTAAAGCAGCAGCTCTACAATAGGAAGACATGAATATATATCTCAGTGCCTATTTTCACGACAACTCTTATAATTTCACAAGATTATTCATTTTGAAGACATAAAGGATCCAGATTCCCTACAAAAGATCTGGTATTCTCTTGGATCTAATGTGAGGATGGATGTGAATACTGAGGACATGGAAGCACAAAATACACACTCAAAACCATTCCACACCTGAGCTTCCAATTGCACCCTGTTGCTGAGCCTGAGAGCTTGCCAAGGCAGAGACAGATTTTTTTCTGTTTGTAAAGCACAAAGCATAAATATAGGCCTCATATATAGGAATTAAAGTACATACACGATTTATTATACAGGCCTTTTAAAAACATTTAAAACCCTCTGGTAATTTAGCTGCAGCAATCACATCTACACTGCTTTCATGTGGCAGACTGAAGTCTGGGGCATTATCTTCTTTCCAAGACCTGTTCTGTAATAATCCTGCTGGAATGTCCAGTGTGTGTCAACCTTCTTAGTGGGCCTTTTCAGACTGAATGTTTCTCATATTTCATCAAATCCATACTACAGCGAGTTACACTCATAGAACTGCAGTGCTCTGGTTAACCAAGTTATTTGGAGCATGTTTCTTTCAGATAACTACATTCTTTGGCTGAAACGATGAGATCTTCTCTTAGATGGCTTTTCTGATTGCTACTCGTTTCATTTCAGAGCTTGTGGGTGCTGTTTGGACCTCATACTTGCCAGTTTTCATTAATGTAGTTATATGAACTCTGTTCATACAGTGAAGGTTTGTAGCATTCCTGTTAGTTGTTTTTCATTTCCTTTTCTGAGGTAAAAGGCAGGGGAGGTGGGAGTGGGGGGTGAGAAGAAAGAGGAAAACAAGCCTAATGTAGATCTAAACTTCCTGCTACTTGAGCCTGCTTACGATGTTCTTCTATAGCATGACACTGACTCTCTTTTACTGAAAGTCAAGTAATTTGAACACTGACTTCTTCCTATACCTGACAAATGCAGGTAACTTGAACAAGAGCTCAGCCTACAGCTATGAAAAACAAGACTATTTCAAAGGGTACTTCTATACATCCCACTGCATTTATCTCAATGCCCTTTGAATCACTTGCCATTTATTACCTTGTCCACACTTTTGACAGAGAGGCATCTATACAAATTATACAGGTATACTTAAATGATGCCAAAAAAGGTTAAAAAAGCCCAGTGAGGCAGCAGGAGAAAGCATCCGTGTGCTTCTTTTATTGGCTTTGCAGACTGGAAGTTCCCATGAAAGATAATGATGATCTGCACCTTTTAGTTGCAAAGCTCAAGCTAAGCTGGATGTTCTCAGGGTGTGTTCTCAGCCCTGCTGGACTTTGCTGAGTGTGCAGTTTCACAGAACTCTTGATTCCTACAGAAGCACAGCTCACTGGCATAAACTATCAGCATACGTTTTCACCTCTCCACTGGCATTCATTCAAGAAGGGTACAGGGGAAAGAAAACATCATTCTGAAATGAGCATCACACAGGAAACAGACACGTTATTTAAAATACCACCAGTAACCTTCATTTTACTTTATCATAATGCTATTTGAGGCCTATCAGTGAATAAACTGTGCACAACAGTGTGGGTTTGTTTTGTCAGTGAAAAGACTAATGAAACATTCAGGACTTAGGTTTTTCTTTTGAACATGAGCCGGCAGTGTGCACTTGTAGCCCAGAAAGCCAACTGTATCCTGGGCTGCATCAAAAGGAGCATGACCAGCAGGTAGAAGGAGGTGATCTTGCCCCTCTACTCTGCTCTCATGAGACCTCACTTGGAGTACTGTGTGCAATTCTGGTGTCCTCAACATGAAAAGGACATGGAACTGTTGGAACAAGTCCAGAGGAGGCCACAAGGATGATCAGGGGCTGGAGCACCTCCCATATGAGGATAGGCTGAGAAAGCTGGGGCTGTTCAGCCTGGAGAAGAGAAGGCTGCATGGAGACCCCATAGCAGCTTTCCAGTATCTGAAGGGGCCTAAAGGGGATGCGGGGGAAGGACTCTTCATTAGGGACTGTAGTGACAGGACAAGGAGTAAAGGGTTGAAACTGAAACAGGGGAAGTTTAGGTTGGATATAAGGAGGAAATTCTTTCTCGTTAGGATGGTGAGGCACTGGAATGGGTTGCCCAGGGAGGTTGTGAATGCTCCGTCCCTGGCAGTGTTCAAGACCAGGTTGGACAAAGCCTTGGGTGATATGGTTTAGTGTGAGGTGTCCCTGCCCATGATGATGATCTTAAGGTCCTTTCCAACCCTAACTATTCTGTGATTCTAGAAAAGAAAGCAATATGCCTGAGTTACAATTACAGACAGCAACTTAAATGAATCCTTCAAAGAGGAAAGGATTATTATGAATGCTTTCGAGCATTAAAAGGAGAAAGAAGCAGAACGCAAAGCTACAAGAAGGAGAAGATTAAAGTGCATTGTAATTCACCGTGCTGCACTGCACACCTAACTTGAGAGACCAAATGCTTCCTTCACCTTTCCAACACAGAAAGGTGGGATTTGTTAACATCTCTCCCCAGTCTTTTCTTGTAAATAGCTTTAAATGCATAAGTCATTCGGTGCTTTTCCACCAAAGAGCTGGTTTGTATCAGTAACAGTAACAGTGTAAAAACGTCACTCCAGAACTTCTTGACAGTAAATGCATATTCTTTTCACTTTAAATGAATCCAGACAGGAGGCCAAGCAACTCACTTAGCATCATACTGAAATTTTTCATGGAGCATATATACAGAGAAGTAGGTTTAGATTACCTTGTAATGTGTTTACTAGGTGCTTCAGCAGTTACTTGCTAGCAATTACTAGTATTTTCCCATCATCCATCCCATCTATTTACTTAAGTGCAAAAATGGTCATTATTATTAATAATCAGGTTTGTCCTTCACAGAACAGAGAATTCTGATGACACTTGCCACAAAAGATATTTGCTGATGTGTTCACTGCTGCAGCTGTGCTTTTACACACATGGAGCAGTCACCATCTCAGTAACTGAAAGATATCCTATTGCCAATTGCATGGGCTCTGTATTAAAACTGGCATTAGGTCTCCTTTAGGAGCCAAGAAGAGCACACATCAGTAAGAAATACCCAGATGTGTTCTTCCTGTTTCTGGCTGAGGCCCAGTGCTGGAATTAACAGGGAAGGATCTGCCCAGTCATTGCCTCTACCTGCTGACAGGTATAGGTTATCACCAATACCTGCTTTGGTGGCTGCAGCGTGGTGGCTTACTGTTGGAGGGAAGTTGGTTCTGCCATTTTCTTACAGTGGTATTCACTGCCACATTTCCAACTTCCCTACAACTTCTGTGCACCTTCTAGTCTGAATTACAGAGTATTCTGCAGCTTCATGCATTTAGTGTGGCTTTTGTACTAGCTCAGTACAACTTGGCAAACAAAATCCTAAACACAGGCAAAAGACTGAATCCACCATTAGCTGTTCGCTAATGAGTTTTTATAATAAACACATGTGAAAACTAAAATTAGTACTACAAATTACGCAAGTTAGAAAAAAATACAGAAATGATTAAATAGAGAATCTTGTGCTGGTTCAGAGCTGTATTAGATAATATTATAATTCCTTTTTGTCATGCTTCTGAACCTTTTATCACTATATGAGCATTTCCCAGCATCAGAAGGGGGAGGGATGGAGAGAGGGAGAAGGGGAGCATGGGGAATGAAAAAAGGATAGGTAATACAACCTTTGCTTTCAAGGCTCCTGTCCACAGTCATGATAAAAGAGGTCTGTGATGAATGCTTGTGTAAAAATTAACTGCTGTGGTAAAGATATGCCTTATTTAATAGTTAATGTATGGGAATTAAATTGGACTACTCACTGAAGACTTGTAAGAAAAAGAATCTCAGAAAAAGTCCTATGATCTTAATTTTATTATTAAGGGGAGGAGAGATTTAATTGTATCTTGGAGAAAGAACTCTTCATGTCTTCTCTCTCTTGTGCAACAATTGGTCCTTATTTTGGCTCACTACTTATGAAAATATGGATTTTAGAGTAAGACCTCATAGTGAGCTCCTTTCCATATAGCATAGCTCTATCTAGTGGTGGATTAATCCAAGTGCATCTGACTGATTAAGGAAGATTAATTCATAAATTTTATGAAGGCCAGGAAGGTCTTTGGAAGGTGACCCTTTCTTGTTCTCATTTACTGTCATCCATTCACCTTGCCAAAGTCTGGAAATAGACCAGGAACAGCTGTATCACTACCTAAATCCTATCTCAACATACACTGATGAATGTGATTCCATGGACAGTTCTCCTTGTAATGAACACTTTCCCCCTATACAGCCTTCAAGATCAAACCAGGAGCTTTGTATTGGAGCAGGAGCTCCGTATTATTCAAGCAGGGTACCTAAACATTGCCCTGATGGATAAACCCACCAAAGTCAGGCGGACAGTTCCCATGCTTAATCATATACAGACACTTTTCCCCTGAAACTGGGATTTAAAGTTGTCAGAATTGTTGTGATCACATTTGAGCAATGTGGAAAGATGGCTGGGAAGCTTCTGCTTAACCACTTCAGTACTACTGTGGGAGTCAGGAGGCTTGCAGCTCTTCCTCAGCCTCAGCTGCAGCTGAGATCATAAGCTCTGCCTTTCTCACCTGGGAAGCAGGATGATCTGACTGCAGTGGTTGCGGTGTACTGTGCAGTAAGATAGCCTTCATTAGCAGGACCCAGATGGGTACCTCTCTGCTTGGAAAAAATGACTTGGTGCTGAAGACCTACCCAATCAACATAACATTTTGAATACAATAAGATATGAAGCTGATTCAGAACATGGAAATGCCTGCTACATTTTTTACCTGATCTCATCATCTGTCTAGGAGATATACTGGACTCTAGGAGATATACTGGACACTAATCTGTGTCAGTTTCTAATCAAACATAGCAGCGGGAGAGCTGGTTAGTTTTGTCCAGTGTAACTGAGTAATGGATTCCATCAGCACAGGGGAACGGTCTCTAGTTTTTGCTGGCAGTTACAGAAGCTCCACGGAAGTATTTCTACAGTTTTCCCAAGCTCAACAGCTATTTATCCAATGGAAGCTTAAGGAAATAATGGGCACTCAGATGGCAGTTACTTGATTAATGCTTTAATAATAATTTTTGTTAGTATCTGCCTAAATCACCACAGTTTAATTGAAACTATAACAATCCTGCTACACATCCCAGTGTGGCACAATTAAAATAGCAATGTAAAAGCATGCTGTTTGGTGAAAAAAAAGTCCCATCCACTGCATATAGCTAACACCAAAACATAATGTAATCATCACTGATTACGCCCACAGAATAGTTCCATGAAATTAGCTTTGAATGTTGTATAACTTTTTCCTAGAGAGCCTGGAAATTACACATGAACTGGGGGCCTGTCAATACTCCTGCACTGGGATTAGGTCATTCTGATCACTGAAAGCTTCAGCTGTAAACTGAAGTGTCATCAAGCTGCATCTATTTCTCTGCATGCTGCTCCAGAAAGCAACTTGAACATAGCTTCATTATTTTGTGCACAAGAATTGGTTTCCAGCCCAGTTTCCATGTCCTTTTCAATTCATGTTTGATTTAGCATTTCTGCAACAATGACACAGGTGACACTAGTTATATTGTAAACTACTAGTTTGGAGTTTTTTCACTAATTATATTGTAAATAACACAAACCTGCTCTAAATTAACTTGTATTCTAGTGAAACAGTAAAACGTATTTGATGTTCTGTATGCCTACACACAGAAAACAAAAACCACTCATTTCTACACTCTGAAGAACAGTAATAAGTTTTATACTGACTTGTATAAACTACTGAAAATACTAGCAGAATGCTTAACTTTATCAACACAATTACTTGAAAATCAAAGCAAAGTGATTTGACCAAGCTAAATACACCCCCAGTCTTCATTCCATGAAAATTCCATAGCTTCTGTTCTCCTTTCAGAGAAAAAATTCAACATGACAGCCAGGTTTACTGATTTGCCCTCGTACTTGATTCAAGCAGAGTTTGCTAATAAGCCATAAGATTAAGGGAAGTTCACATGCCCCATTTCACATTTTTCTACCAAATAAAGTATGAAATTGCTCAGTTTTCTAAATGCTCAGTCAGGTGCCTGAACACAAGTACCTGGCACCAACTCAGATGCACAGTGTATCAAAGACGTCTTCTCAAGATTGGCATTCCACAGGGTCTAATGAAGATCTAGACAGCTAGAGGCCAGAGAGGATGGGAAATGGCACTAACTGCTTCAGTTCAAGTGCCTCCATTGCGCCCTTGTGCATTCTTCCTAATGCTGCTTGGTTGCAAAAAATAAAATTAACATGGCTCTCCCTCAGTGCTACCTTCAGAACTATTTCAAAATCCTACTGAGTGACACAGACAGGTGGTGAATGTCAGAAAGGCCAGAAATTGCATTAGTCATTTTATTTATTCCAACTACCAAAGCTTTGTCAACAGCAAAGCATTAATACCAGAAGATTTACTATGGGAGAGGCAAGTAATGATTACAATTAACTAGGCCATAGGCTGGAGCTGGACACTAATGACAAATGCACTGGACTAGCCATTTTTCACACACCAGTTATTTCCCTTCCCATTATTTCCTGATTATGACACATAACTGCAACACTAACCCAGAGCTCCTGGAAGACAGCCACCGCCTGGCTCTGTGCCTCAGGCTGGCTCTCAACACTAGTTCATGTTTCCAAAGGCCCAAACAGATCAGGACCCACAGACACATAAGGCTGCATCACCATTAAGAACTTGCCTCAGCTGCTCTCGTCCCCCATCAGTCAAGCAAGTATCAGGAGGCAAGACAAAATGCCAAGAAGCAAAGATAAGACACTATGGGCCATGTGAAGCATCACTGTGGTTGGGGGGGGGGGGAGGTCGGACCAAAACCAAAAACTACTTTCCCATGCAATTAAAGAGCCACAGAACCTGGCTGATCCTGCATCCTACAAGGATTCTGCATCTCCCAGCCTTTTGGTTTACCAGATGGAGATCTACATACAGCAACTATTTAACAGCAGAGCTATCATTAAAACAACATAAAAAGTACTGCTGCTTGATGCCAAGAACCTTCTGAGAAGGTTGAGGCAGTTCTCTGGTAAATTCACTGTTCTGAAGGCAGAGGGGTTGATACAAGAGGTCATGATTCTCTAGGATGAAAGACGCTGCTCAGCAGCCAGACGTATTGGTGTTTGGTGAAGGCATGTCGTCACATCAGCATTTCAACACTCAGAACTAGTAACTTAGGAAAACACACTGACTTTCTGCCTTTTAAGCCCTCTGTTCAAACCCAGACCTAACAAATACAAATAAAACCAAGTCTGATGCACTTCTGTAAATAAGGATTTTGTAAGAAAGGCTCAATAAAACTGTCAACTGAAATCAGAACTAAATACCAAACAGGTACAAAATCCAACAGCAAAATCAAAAAGATTCTCAACTTGGGATACCAAGTATCATGTTAAAGGAATCTTACCCAAATATAAAAGACTATTTTCCTAAAATAATGAGCTCAAGCTGGCTTCCATGCTTTCATACAACTTGCAGCTAAGCTGTAGAACTCCTTGTTGAAAGATGCAGTGGAAGCTAAGAGGCAACATCATTTCATACAAAATCCCTCCAATATTACCTCTGGACAAGACAATCCCCAACTTAAGTATCACTGCAAACGAGCAAACACTGAGGGAGAACAGCTGCACCTTCCCCCACCTTCCTACAGCATTCCTCAGACCAAGCTATTACAGCAGTGGGCAACATAAATTGCCAGTCTGATCCATTACTGCTGCTCTTAGATCCTCACACCTTACCTCTGAATCTACGAGGACACTGCATGAGAAAAGCTTCTCAGCTCCTGAGCAATATACCTGGATTTTCAATCTTCAGTTTTATGAGAAAATTCATTTACACAATTGAAAATACTGAGTGGAATCATACCTCAGTAAAAGCCAGGTAAATCATTAAGTGGTTAAGATGTAATTACAAAACAGCACACCCCGGGCTATAAGCACTGAGCCAGCTAATCACATGCTGATTAAATCTTTTTAAAAGCTTTGGAATTTACCCTTTGCTCTTCAGTTCCAAACTTACAAAGATTTTGATTTTGTAAAAATGTTACATAAAAAAATCACTACTAACAACATAGAACTAGACCAAGATATTACTACTTCCTGTGAACATCAAGACAAAATCTTAATGCACTCCTCTTCATCTGTCAATCTCTGTAAAACACATTAATAAATAAACCAATATAGAAGTTAATGATTCACCGCTGAATTGTATTAGGAATAGTCTTGAAAACAAGAGAGGATGAACCCTTACACAACTTCTTTCTCCCTTTTTTTGTTAAAAGATTTGTAATATGTGACCTGAACAGACAAATTGAGAAGGAGGAAAATTAAAGTCATGTAGGAACACTGGAAATAATAAAAACCAAAACCAAAGCCAAAAACATTTAAATGTCTATTCTGTTAAAAAAATCACAAACAGTCCATTTAGTACATCTTAGTGATCACTGCTTGCCTTCCACTGGTAGAAGCTTAAGCCATTCAGCTATTAATCACATGAAAGTAGATATTAGGGTATATTAATCCATACCAGCTGTTACATCTTTTACTGTGCTATTATTAGAGATTAATCTTTATAGAACAAGGCCGCTTTTTCATGTCATTTCAAGAGGACATCAATGAATCCAGTTAAAAACATCTAATATGAACTAGCTGATGGAGCCATAACAAGGAATATTTAGAACTCTATCAGAATTTGACCAAAACGGAATCAACACTGTGAGCCCAGTATTACCTAATGTAGCATAAAACCCTGTGAGGTGAGTCAGGTTTTTAGAGGAGCAACTGCTTTTATTATTGGATACACTTCATACACAACTGCAGACTCTAGAGAACTCCTACTGGATCACATGTTGGTGGAATGCTATTAAAATCACAAAAAGCATCATGCTGTATCAAAAAAGAAAAATTATTGGAAGAAAAGGACAGCATTATCCATTAAAGATTATGAGATTACCATTCAAAATAAGCTTCTAATCAGTTTCTTGAGTGTTGGTTGAGACCGCTGCACTGGGGAAATTAGTTGCCATAGTTACAGAAAATCTACATCCTCTATACCTGCAGTCTCCTAGCTCTGATAAATGTAAGAAACTTCTCTAATTAGGTCACAGTTATTCATCAGGGTACCTTTGGTTTTTACTCACTTGGACTTTAGACTGATCTTACAGATTACATGGGTATTAGTTTTGTAGCACAGCCTAAACGGCGAGGAAGAAACTTTAGATGAGAGTTGTATAGTCTCTTCCTTGCAACGTGAAGTGTTTCCTCAGCAGCCACTGTCCTTTCCCTCAAGTCCTTCAGTGGCTCCCTTCACTCAGTTTGACCATATTTTGTCTGGGCAACCTGATCTGCTTCAGCAGGTCACTGGCTCCCTCCATAGCACTGCCAGAACCTGCCTCTTTGACAATCTAGCACCTACGACTACCTTCTGATTGTCTCTGCTACCTGTCTTTAACCCCCTCCACCCTCATCTTCATCTGATGATGAACCAGCTGTTATACATGTAACATTGGGTTCAATGCCTTTTCCTCTCCTCCCAAGTAAGTAACTTCAAATTCTGCTGTTTCACTCTCCTCTCCATGCCATTTCCCAGGACAAACTGGCTTTCCCATTCCACCCAGCTAATGCCCACCTACAGGATCTCTCCCATCCCCAAACCAGAGGGGTGGCCAGCCCTACAATGAGGCATCTGGTGCTCAATGTCAATAATTTGCCTGCTAACAACTGGCAAAAGGACAGGGCAGATAGAGGTACTCACAATGCAAAAGATAACATACATATGAAGAGGTAACACTGGGGTCCAAATGTAAGCCTTTAAGCAGTTTATCTCATTGCTTTTTATTTAAAATAACAGGGTTTGGTTTTTTCCCCCCTTGTTTCTCTCCTTCACCCCATTTCCAGCTCTGAAATCATAAGGGATAAAATATGAGAACAACCAACCCTCTTTACAGTTAATTAGGAATCAGCTCGTTTTATAGCAGATACGGATCTACATAAAACCCTTCCATTCAGCCCTTATATATCTCTGCCACCCAGCTGTGAAACGCTGTTGCACTGAATCCTTGAGCTATACACATTCTGACTGCACTTTAACAACCCTCAATTACATTTCTCTTTATTTTATACATTAGCAAAATACTTGGAAATACATCAGTTCATCTCTTTTTAGGTAATTCACATCTATTTAGAGTTTTTGATAGTATATACTCACTTTTCCTGAATACTTACAAAAGCTATAAAAAAAAGACATGCCCTTTGTACCTCCTCAACACATGTAAGTTTGCTGTTTTGCAAGCTGCATTCTAGGAATGAAGGGTTTTCTTCTCCTTGCTGATATTGGTAGATTTTCTCTTTCACTGCTTGTCTGCCCCTCATGGATTTTGACTCTTCATTTACAATCCTTTGGATAGCCGAGATTTTGTTTATTTTCTGTTATTCAAAGTGACTGTCTCCACCAAGAGCAAAGTGATGTCCAGCAACCCTAGGGAGGTTTGCATGGGCAATTCCGGCATCACAGGTTAGTTAAATAGAGGCTTGAAGGGGGGATACATACACATACAACAGAAAACTATTTCTGTGAAGGGGACAGGATATGTAACAGAAAGGGAAACAGGGAAAGTGAGTTGCTCAAATTCACAAAGTAGGAATGGCACAGCTAGTAACAAAATTGGGAAGTTAAAATGCTCATCCAATCCACCACATTGTCTATAAAATGGCTCCTTTTTCAATTCTTTCTGACTCTTCCCTTACTCTGCCCACCTATGTTTTTCACCTCATTTTTAAGGACTATATTAGAAGAATCCTCATCACCTGTGGTAGGTTCTACAAATGCAGTGTCTGAAATTAAAAAGCACCACAAAGGTTCTATCCCTCAAGGCAATGGTATATTCAAACTGAGCAGTTCTGGGGAAGGACTGTGTTCTCTCCACATCTGCTGCAGTGCCACCCATGGCTTCATTATTATCACAGGCCCAAGTCGAGCATTTAAAATATATTATCTTTTAAAACTGAAGGTTCTGCTCATGTACAGTAAGACAAAGGACAGTTCTGCTGTTACTTTTGTCAGCTTCATCTTTTTCTAATGTTAATCTTGGTGCTAAAGCGATGCTTTCACTGGCACAAGAGAATCCAGAAATGCATCCTATTAAACCTGCTACTACAAGCTGTACACCTGCTACTACAAGCTATGAACCTGCAATGGCTGAGCAATTTTATCTGGAGAGAAGCCCTCTCTCCTCATAGCCATAGACTCCTATAATAGGTTATTAAGATGCTGCATTTCAAAGTAGCATCTCTGTATACACAATCTGTATGCTGTTGAAATTTAGAGAGGGGATGAAAGGTGTTGGGTATGTCCATGACTTATATGCTGGACACCAGGCCAAGCCTGCCATGACATTTGCAACTCACAATACATGTACTTACCCTGCTGGACGGGCTGTTCTTAACTGTCAATTGTGATGTTTATGCAGTATTTGCCCAGACTTACCAATGTTCTGAATTACATACATGTTTCCTATGAATTACAGCTACCATCAGTTTGTAAAATTTGACAAACATTTGAGCTTAACCACACTAACGAAGTAAAAAAATTCCTACAAAACTCCTGACATTCTCACTGCTGGAAGTCATCATGACATAGCAGCTATACATAGGCAGTGTTTGGTTAGAGGTATGTGAGGCTTTGACAGCTATATAGTCCAACAAGTCTTGTCTCCAATTCTATGCTTACACCCTGTCTTGAACAGTAGCTTTTGTAACCCTTCCTTCATGCTACACATCACACATAACTTGCCATATGCACACACCATCTGCTCCTGTTGGATGTCTGCAGTGTATCGACTTGAAGAAAAGGGACTTAGTGCAATGCCACCCTAGCTAGGCTGGGTGACTCATACCTGCAGAACAGAGACTCAACTCCTTATGAACAATTCCCAACAACTAAAAGATTCCTAAAGGCATACCTTACAATGTCTGTCTTGAGAAGAAACTTACAGATGTCAAGATTGTCATGGACATGCTAGGAGAACCATTTAGTTCTACATTTCAAACTGAATACATCCTCTGCACTACCAGTATTGTTTTTTGGGTGGTGTGTCACAGCAAAACAAAAGCCTTATAATTTACTTGGCCAATTGTGCATCCTCGTTAGGGTTAAAGGATTTGTTTCCAATTCCTATTCAGATCAGCTGGCACTGCCTAATATATACATTATTATGGACTGTCTTCCACAATGCTCTTATCCAGTTCACGGAAGGACATTAAGATACCAAATCGACACTAAACTGATTCAGTGTTGATTCAGCAGGGCAGATCAGTAAAAGAGCCTGTAGAATGCTCATTGTAAACAGCATACACAAGCAGAGAAGATTAGTCAAAAATGGACAAATTTCTATAACCAACTACACAACTACAACATTTTTCTGTATCTTTTGTGAATGCAGCTACAGTACTGATTCTGCTATGACAGCCATAGATTATTCTAATTTGACATTCCCTGCTTTCATTAAACAGAAGAATACAGGCTGTACCAGATCTCACATGTTGCTAAGCACAGGTTTTGTTTGCTTCAGAAGGAGCAACTGGTAACCTGCTGACCTATTCTCCAGCCAGAAGTTTGCTTCTGTTTTTCTTTAGAGCCAGGAAATTCTACCTGCGATGACAGTTTGCTTATTGTCTCAATATTTCTCAGGCATTAAGGAAGAACCTGCTCTGCTGTACTTAGAAATAAATTCTTATACCAAAATTACTTTCTCACTTCCATTACTCAACCAAGTCCCCAGACTGGAAAAACCACAGCAGTGTTATTTTCTGAGCCACTGAGACAATGGCCAAAATACTTGCGCAAAGAATTTCTTCATCACAGCAGAATTTTATTTTGGGGAAAAAAACCCCAACAAACTAAACCAAACCTATTTGAAACTCTCAAAAGGAATGTGGATGAAAATTATTCCACTGTTACCAAGTGATCTATCTCATCAGAACTGTAATATTAACCAGTTGCAGATAATTTCCAAATAAACCTATGAACTGATCTTTTATAAATGATCAAAAGGTAATTTGAAGGAAATCACAGCTTCTTGACAAATAGCTTAGGAGAAGAAAGTAAAAGCATCCTGTTAAACTTCTTTTTTCCCTGTTAATAGAGTATTTATTATACCCATAAGCAAGCACACAAAGCACACAATTTAAAATCCCTTGAAGTTAGTTGCGTTTATTATCTTACAGTAATTTTCAAGCTTCTTTAACAAATGGTAAGATAGATTAAAACAGGGAGACAGATCAAAAGGGGAGAGAAAATCTTTTTTCCATCTAAAAGATAAAATTCTCAAGACTATCACTTTTCCATCTAAAAGATAAAATTCTCTCTAAAAAAATTACAGATAATTCCTTTCCCATCTTTTCCCATCTTTTTTTTCTGGTTTGTGTTTATTTGCAAAACACAGGACAAGAGGCAAAGTAAGCTCATACGTTATAAAGCAATTGCCTCATGGCTTCTTTCTCCCCCCTTGCCTTCTTCATTCATACCCTGCACAGCACACAATCTAACCACAAACTGTGTTTCTCATAAAATCTGTCTGCTCAGTGAATCACATCAAAATCATTTATACATCCTATCAGTCCTCTCATTGATTGCATCTAAATTTGGCATGAAAGCCAAGTATCAATAGTCATCAAAATGGGATTTTGACGACAGGAGTAATTACAGGCTAGCTCTATTAGGTAACATTTAACCCAAACATCCTTAAGACAGTGAGCTTGTGAAAGAACTCCCACAACAGGAGTAAGACACATTGCCAGAACCAGTGCAATGAATATGACTGATGCCTCTCAGACTTGAAAGAACACAAGGAGAATTGTTCTCATTTACCAGCTATTCAATAAAAAATTAAAATGAATTAAAGAAAGGGGAAAACAGTGTCTCCAGCTGTCTCCCTCAGACTGTATTATTTGGGTAATTGCAGGCTTACCTTTTGCGAACCAGATGCTGAGCCCTTAAATGAAGTGCGCTTGAAGGAGCCACTCATCCTCCGTAAGGAACCTGTGAACTTTCCTCCTCTTCCCTTTCTACTCCCCTGGCCCTTACCCTCCATAAAGGACCTCGTACCCCAGCACCAAAAAGAACTCTGGTTTTAGTCATGTAGTCTGAGCAGCCTTTTTCCTGAAGCCAATAATCATTAAGTTACAGCTTAAATAAAAAGCGAGGCATATGCATAAAACAAAATCAAAGCCAAATAAAAAGACTCCTGGTATTCACCCTGTTACAAGTGTTACCAGCCAGCTAGACAAGTAGAAAAACAAGGCAATACACTGATACAAACTGCTGTCTCCCTCCCTCTTCTCTACTGACTCTATAATCAGGCTTAATGCACACAGCTTCTGCAAGCTATGGTTTTTAATGGACAGAGATTTAATAAATGGTGATTGAAGGTAAATCTACTTTAGAAGCAGCAGCCCAAAAGGTTTTTATTCATGCAAAGCACAGGGCAGTCAGATGGAAATTATTTTTGTATCAGTAGAAAGGCACATGAAAAGAGCAGATGGTCCTCAGCAGACTATGGACCAGAGGCCTGGTGGAATTCTACAAGGTGACTGCTGCTAGTGAGTGTGTCTACAGCAAGTCTCAGGATGCAAGAAACAAAGTTTTAAAAGTAAAGAACCCATCAGATCACAGGTTAGATTTTAATTAATTATGAAATATGGTTGTGACAAATAATGTGTGGTGTGTATCATCTTCACAAATTCTTATTAATATCTCAATTTATCGATTGTGCTCTGCCTAAATATGCAGAGTGAAAAAGCAAAAGGATGCAGGAGAGGATAAACCAGAAATGAAGAGAGAAGGTGCTTTAAAAGAACAATGAAAGTATTACTGACCAGGAAATACTGAGTTGGCTCTGGAAGACGCCTTCTCAGTCTTGAGCTAGGACTCCGGCTTTAGAAAAGAAGGTTTAGAAAAAGAAGACTTCTGGCTTAGAAAAGAAGATTGGTGAAAGCACAGAGAAACCAGAGTTCTGTTTCAGAAATATCCACTGGGAGTGTTGATTTGTGACTGTGAGGTACATTAGAAACACCACTCATTTCCAGGATTTAGTTATAGTCATACCTTTTATTAATTTGCCTTTTATTTAGGTTCCCCCTTTATTTCTTAGTACATATGGAGCAAGTGCCTGCTTGCAGCTGGCTAGAGAAGGTGCAGAAAAATGAGTTGAAAATGTAAAACAAAACAAAAGGAAAGTGGAAGAGGCCAATTGCCAGAGAGGCACCAGTTCTGTTGTTCTGGTCAGCACAGCCATAATCAAGAAAATTAAATTCCCCAGGCTGGCAAGGATAAATGGCTGACAATTTAATGATACCCTTAAAGTTGCTGGGAAATGGGAGAGTACAAGTTCCATGCTCTGCAGGAGTATCACTTCTATTATGTTACTGCAAAAATATGTGTAGGACCAGGTTAACAGAATGCAGAGAGGAGGGCACAGACACTGAAGGGTCACAAAAGAGGACTTCCTCCCTAAACATTCATTACACCTAAACAAACTAAACCAGGAAAAATTAGCATTTTTGACAAGACTTTTTACAGCAGCTGCTGTATAATGTTAAGACATGGCTTGGCTTATGTGAGTAAGGCTGAGGGAGAAGCTAGCAAATGAAATATAAAATTCTGGCAAGGACAGTTAGCTGATAGAGCGTGGACAGAATAATCTTGAAGGGAAGTGTGATCAGACAAGCTACTGTACAAAGTGCCTCATAAATTCAATATAAGCCTGCTCTCCAAAAGGGTGTCTCCATTATAGCTGGTCAGTAAGCAGCAAAACATTGCAATTGCTGCATGGTATTCTGTACTGTATTGCTGAATTTGAATCACAGAATCATAGAATGGTTAGGGTTGGAAAGGACCTTAAGATCATCTAGTTAGCAGCAGAAGATAAAACGTCTTGATGAAAAACTACCCTGTTGTGAGTTTAAACTGCTGTGATCTTTGAAACAAACCAAATTACTTCTGTTTATGCCAGAACTTCATTTGCCAAATCCTGAATTCTTCACCTATAAAAGGAATTGTTACATTCTGTGACATACTCTCAAATGGTGGCAGCTATTACACTAGTCACCTCCATCAACACAGTTTCATGAGCTAAAAGTATGTTCTCCTGATCCAGCACCTTATGATAATAATGAACAAAGATGAAAGACATACAGATAATAGCATATGCCTAACATTTTTGTTTTACATACTAAAAAAACCCAACATGAATGCTGTCAAGAAACAAAAAAATATTCAAGGCTTATTTGTACAGTTCCTCTTCCTCAGATGCACCATACGTCTGAATGCAGCTGATGAACAAAGGTCCATCCTGGTGACTTATTGTGACATCATCTCACAAAGAGGCATAATGTTATGACAGTGCATTCCCTGAAGTGATGTTGAGCTGCACTATTCAGAAAGGATGCACTAAAGGTACTTTAGTAAAGGACAAAAACGGGGACATGCTTTTCAGGAAGCAGAAATTCAGAATACGGATCCATTCTCCAACACACAATATAGAACATGAATAAGGAACTGGCTCTCTCCTTTTGGATCTGTGATTCTAGGACTTCTGTCTGAGCTCCCTGTAAATGTTTTCTGGTATATTCTAAGGACCACAATGATTTTCACAAGTCATCAGTGCCCAGGAGATGCTCGCATTCAAGACCTGGACGAAAGCCTTCTAGCAATCAATGCACCAGAAGCTGCTGAATACTAGCCCCAGTTAAAAAACCAGGCATACGTTCTGCTAGTGTTCCTATTCCCACTGCGTTTATGCAACACTTCATGGGCTGCTTCCACTATCCCAGGGGAAAAGAAGTCTGCACCATGCTGGCACTTTGAATAGCTCTGAGATACAGAAGCACAAGTTCATTGATTTTGCAAGAGAGCTTGTGGTTTTACAAGCGCAGTCTCACATTAGGAAGCCTTTCAAACTGGTGCTTTTAAATTGTTTCTGAAGGCTCCTGTCTGCCTTTGGAGTTTTCTATTTCACCAGTTGAGCTTATTCAATGGTTTGTGTGGTCTGCATCAGATCTGTGTAACCATTTGGTTTAAATCAGCGCTGGGGGAAAAAAGGGTAGTAATGTCTTGCTACAGGATGTGGTTGACAAATCAGTATCTGGCACAGCACATGAGTGAAGGACCCTTAAACTGGTTCTGAAGATGAACAGTGGATGACAGGAAAAGACAGATCTGTCCATCACCCTCCATTTTTTACAATAAAACCAAATTGGTCAGACTTGGATTATGAAAAAAACCAAGACTATACATCTCTATTACAGAGCTAGTGGAGTGCAGGCACACTCCATTTGCAAGATCACCTTCATGATCCTTGATAGCCTGCTCCCTAGAAGAGTAGGATGTACCCATTTCAAAGTACATGGAAGTAACATACTATGCAAGACATAAGTACCTGTATAACCTGTAAGTACCACATCACAGTGATGTAACATCTGCAGTCATGGAAAGATCCGTGGCTTAAAAGTCCTTTGACACAAAACACTTGTTTTTAAAACAAGTGAATAATTTGGTTAAAGACAGTTTTATTTGATTCAGTCTATGGAAAATATAAAATTTCTAAAAAGCTCTTACTTAAAATTAGAAGTTCTTACTTAAAATTAAGATTTCTAAAAAGCTCTCACTGTCTGTGGTCAGAGCTGTTCCATGACATCAAATCAGAGATATCTACTGTCAGTTTAAAAACAAAGTGAAAGATTTAAAGCTCTGATTCACAGCCCTCCATGTCAGCTCCAGTGTGTCACCCACTTTGGCAGTCAGAGTAAATATGGAAAGCAGCAGTGTGTAATCTGATGAACTGTGTTTACATGGACAGATGGGTAAGAGAGGCTTATACCTGTACACAGACATCAGTAGAAAAGGCATGCAGAATTACACTTTCCTTCACTTTGCATTTAATAGGAGTATTAAACTAAATGTTTCTTACACAGACAATGAATTATGAAACAAAAACTAAAAGCACTTTTTTTTTTTAATGGGATGTCTTAAAAGACTATTTTTTCTAAAAAAGTACATCTGTGTCCCTTCACATTTCTGATGCAGTAATTAAATTTTGAACAGTCACGTTTAACTTAAAAAAACCCTAGTTTGCATTAAGGGTATTCATTAATTAGGCTAAGAACAGGAGCTGCTGGTATTGTGCTTGGTGCTGCAAAAATACTTTTCCAAAAAGACGTATTCCAATATTTGTAACACTTAAAAAACAAAAACTAGGAAGGGGTAGAAGAAGGAAGGGAAAATCCAATCACAGCAACTACAGTACTTAAGAACATAAATGCAAGAGAGGCAGTGATAACACTCAGTAGGGGGTACAGTAACTTAGTACCAAACTAGGGAGAAGATCAGGCAGACACTGGGGGTCAAAAACTATACAAACATCAAACAATTGGTTTTATCACAAGCCCTACTACAACAAGTGCCAGTCAGCTTCCAAACCACTTTTCCTTCTTTGGGCAGTTGATGACATTTAGGTGCAGATTAAAGAGCTGGTTTTATACCTTATATTCAGGACTACAATTTCTGGCCTGATTATTAACATGAATGAAGATAGGCAAGCTTATGGAATTATCAGGAGGAACAGAAATCAAACAGCCAAACAAAAAATTCCAAAGCTCTATGTCCCTAAAGACAAGGGGAAAATAAAAAATATCAAAGTTTTCCATTTTTAAGTTCTGAAGAAGTTTAAACATTTCTGAAATCACAATGTTTTGTACTACGATATTTTTTCAGGCAAAGTACATTTCTTAAGTGCAATGATTTTGCAATACAGAGCTTGACATCTTTCTTACATCTTAATAGCTGCAACTCAAATAATGAAGAGCATTGGGAGAATTCTACACCATTTTTACAGACCTTTCTTTAAAACTTGTGCACAACAGAACTGATAGTGGGAGCACCATGTCCTCAATTCCCTTTGACAGTTCACACCAGCTACACTCTGCAGTACATTACTGTTTTATCTCAGTTATAGGTCACAGCCATTATGTACTCCACCAGTTCTTGATAATTGAGTTTCTATCCCTGAAACAAAGTGCAGACAGAATATTGTTCAGTGCTGGTTACCTACCATGAGAATCAGCACTCTGTGGGTTACTGGGAACTGTTATCTGCTGGCTGAAGAAAGTTGGCCTCTTTTTCTGTAAACTACATATCCTCAAAGCAATGCTGTAGTAACCTAGGGAAAAGCATATTTGGATTAAAAATGTAACAGTTTACACAACAAAACTCAGACAGCATTTAACTGGCAGGTGACGTTGATAGAAATGAAGTTCCATTTAGTCAATTCCACACTTAAAGGTCACTGTGTGGTACTTCAGCATTGTTTGTCTGTGCATTCCACAATCTTTGTCATTTAGCAACTGTCTGTCCCCTCTCTCCTTCTCTTGCAAATAATAAAAAGCAGCTTTAAAGTGAAATTAAGTAGAAATGTCCTCTTTTCAGCTCCACTTTGTTGAGAACAGCAGTAAGATGTCTCCAGCCCTCTAATTATGTAAGTAGGCAAATTTGCATGTGAAGTACATTACATGGGATGTGGCACAGAATATGCCATTGAGGCCTGAATTTCCAAAATGATCTATTAACCATGGTCTAGATCCACATAAATGCCCACTGAATAGATAGTCCCATACATTGGCTAAGAGCCTTTATCTGCTTCAGTTTTTGAAGTTATTTGAGGCAACAAGAATCTGAATTGAAGAAATGTGGCAGCTCCCATTCACTATTACAGGAGATGTTGCTTGCTGAGCATCTTTTAGAATTAGGTCAGGAACTGCCTGAGCTTGAGCAATTAAAATTAGTGAGTTTCTTATCAATACTTGAACCTTTAACCACTTATACTGTTCCTTATCTGTAAAATGATGAGTTGGAGTTCTGTTATTAGCTAGCTGGGTAATATATATGAAAACAAAACCCCCAAAACCAGAAAAACCAAACCAAACAAAAAGAGAGCCCAAGAAGAAAATTACAGTGATGTATGAAGTATGAGTCTATTATCCTTTTCATGGAAGACATTATCTAATTCCAATTTGATATAGTGCATATCCACTACTACCAGTATGTGTGCAGTTAATGGTTAAGGAAATGTGCAGTCCAGCCAGGCTGAGAGCTGTAGCTGGTTTTCTCCTGGTAATCCACACTGTCATTAGTGATACACGGAGGAAGGAAACACAAAAACCCAACCACAAAAGAAGGTGATGTGTCACCCAGGATGTCCTTTGTATTTTTTACGTAGCAGAGATATAAATGAGTAATTCATCTTTACTGTACCTCAGCTGCTCCCTTATTTGTTGGAGATGAAATGCTTCCTTGCTTTCCAAAGATACTGAAGTTTAGGTTTTTAATAGTCAAGTCACCTCATTCTTAAGATGGAAAGTAAGCTCTAGGCCATACAATCTAAGTGTAATACACTGTATATGAAGCTAGCCCTGTTATTACAACAACAAACTGGAATGAGACGGGAGCACCAAGAGCCTGTTGTGCTGGGCAGACTGAAGATATGTTGTGGGGGCCATGTGGGTCTGCACAGGGTGACCATAGATCCTAAATTCAAAAAGACTGATTTCAGAAGTAAAAAAACCCCACTCCCAGTGGTGGGGCCCCCCCAGTGAAACTGAGATTCATGCCAGGTGACTTTAACCTGTACTATATAAACATAGACAGCAATCAGTTTCAGCCTCACAGTCCTAAAAGCAAAGGGAGTTTTCACATAAATTTCAGTGAGGATAGAATCTCATGACAGTAATAACTTTTTCTTTTAGCTGAGCAAAAAAACCCATCATCATTTCAGTATTCAGTACACCACTTTTTTTTTCTACACAATACTATGGTCTCAAACAAAGCTAGTTAAATACATTTCTGTATTTACCAGCAATGAAGAAAAGGCTGAAACAATGTCTCTTACCTAGCTAATAATGAAGGATATGAAAGGATAGTGAAGAAGAAGAGAGATATGAAGACCTAGATTGCAAATAAAATGAGTAATTTAACGACAAGCAAGCACTAAAGTCTTGAACCTGCACCACTAGACTGCAGCCCAGAAAACTCCACTGACCTCAGAACTGAAAGAATGAACCTGTAACTCTGGAAGAAAGCAGCTTGTTTCTGCTTCCCACCACAAGACAATATTTACAGCTGGTGACAAAAGGCCACTCCCTGCTTGGGAGAAAAGAGAAGGTATGAGCAGCAGTGCACTGCAACTCTGCTCATATTCAACATAGTGAGTGAGGGAACACGGCTCCCTGCTGTGCTCCATCATCCCTGAGAGAGAGGAAGCACCTGCTTCTTGTTGGAGGATAACTGAATTACTGTCAGGTCTAAAAAGGGGAAAGGACATATGCCTATGCTCTGTTAATGTGTCAGTTCTCTTAGTCACAGCATGGAGTTCCATTGTGAAATTCCAAATACATAGTTACTAGTGCCATTTCCATCTGTAATCTTCAACGGTAAATACTTCTTACCTCCATCATTTGGCATTTGGGGCTCACTCACCAGTAACGCTTTCTTCGCTGCCACCAGCTCCATCTGGTGGATATTCTGCACCATTCTTGAAGTGAGAGAACAGAATTTTCTGATAGTTTTTCTGTCATTTCTTTAAAAATATAAGCATTAAAATGTGTAATATTAGACTCCTTTGATATTATATTAGCATGTGGGAACTGTCAAATATCTGAAATGTCCATCTTGATTTGCAATTAATTGTCCAGAAGAGGTTAAAAACCTCTCTTCAAGAAAAGGAATTTAATGGGCCAGTAACCTTTCCTAAACCATAATGTACTGGTACTGTACATAATCATGTTGCTTTGATGGTGAAAACTGTTTTTTTAAAGAGAAAAGCAAATAAAATACATAAATTTGGACTAGTAAGTAATAATGGTAACTGTAACCTACAGAAGACCTAGAAATGTGCACATATATTTTGATGCAAGAAGAACAAAGACAGTATGAAGTATGAGTTAGCTGCAAGATAAACATGAAGTGTAGAACAGGTTTAGAAGTAAAGAAAGGAACTGAGAATCAGACAGAATCTTCCTGACCCGGATTTCCTATGGGACCATGTGCAAGTCACTCTGTAGTATCTTGAATACCTTGGTTTCTCTATTTGAACAAAAGAAGCAATCATATAAACCTATGCAAAGACTCCTAATTCCCTGATCCCTGTAAAATCATTTGGAGTCCTTGGACAGATGCAAGCATGATTACTGTTTGCTAAGTGCTTGAGCAAACAGTCCCTGCATTTTTACATGAACATTCTCCACTATATTGACAAGCTCAGAGTTCTTCACAGAAATGAGTTCAAAAGTTTTGCAAGATGTTCAGAAGTACTTTGCCAACACTAAAGAAACTTCCCAAAAGAGAAAGAAAGGGGAACCTCAGCTGAACTTCCAAGGTTGTTCATTCAAAAGGGTTGCCTATGCAAATCAAACATCTCATTTCGGAGTTGACACAGCACCATAACTAAGAAAAAACGAAAGTGGAGAAACACAAATATAACAGCATTGATGCCCCTTCTCTGCATTATAATTCTAGCACTTAAAATTATCTGTATCTCAGTTTAATCTATTTATCACTGTTGATGCAGTTGGGAAACACAGCTTTAATCTGGCACACAGCAGTGTGCAATGAATCAGCATCTCCTAGATGGTCTCATCTAGCAGAGCTTAGCACCTCTCAGTGTGTTGTTGGTCCCTAGTTATTCTCAGAGTATTCCCACCTCTATCAGTTACAGGTTCTCCATTCCTGCTAGGAACATTTGTTATAGTAACACATTCCAGCTGACCAACTCATGTCACATCCATCTCCACAGATGTGATAGATGATGGTGGATTTTCTTTGCTACTTCCTAAATTTCAGCAAGTGACATTGATAAGGGATACATAACAGGGCAAGGACTTACTTTTTGTCGTTTTCATAGGCAATCTCCTAACATTTTTCAGTGGGGATCACATGAGTTAGATAACTCTCTCTGGACTATAAAGTCTCAGACATCAATAAAGACTGCTCCAAAACACACATGCAGGAGTCAAAAGAGCAAAGCAAGACTATCAAAAACTACAATCCTGTCTGACCTTGCAGTAATAGGATCACATCAAGATTAGTCTATGCCACAGATTAAGCCTACAAAAGTAAACTAATCTTACTGCAGCTAAGACTGTATGTTTACTTACTAAGGCTGGGAAAAACTCAGGAGTGTAAAATGCCTGTCTGCTGCAACAGACTATCTAGACTGCAGCTACATAAATGTTCAGCACACTTACTGCTGCACCACTGACCTTAAAGTGGCTTCAGAAAGAAAAAGCTCTGTGAAGAGCTTTTAAAACTATATTGTGTGATTGATGAAAAAAAAAAAAAAAAGCATAGTCAAGTCAGCAGAGCACTGTTATACTAAAAGGCTCTTATGGACTCTACCAATTCACATTTGAGCAGTCAACTTTTTGTGTGAGCAAAGCAGAGCAAGCAGCTTCAGAAAAGGTAAGTTCTGCACCCCAGCACAAAGATGCCTTGCAGGCAGCAGGACAGCCTCCTCTGGCTGCAACAGAAATATTCCATTCAGGCTGCAAGCAACAGGAAGCTCTGAGAAGTAACAGAAGAACACCACTGTGTTTATCTGCCAGTGCATACAGCAGCTGCCTAACTGTAAATGTACTAGAGCCCACCACTGCCCTGCCACCAGTCCCTTTGCACAGCAGTCACCAGACTCATTACAAACACAAAACGAGTGTTTGTTCCGTGTTGAGTACCATCAAACTACCACTTGCCCAGTCAGTAAGAGTGACAGCATTTGTCCATCTGCATCTGAGGAATAAGGTGCATCTAGGGGCATTTTCTTCTCATAGGAAGTTCCTTTCTGGTGCATACATCACACTTCTCTAGAAAACGTATTTACCAGTCTGCACATCTTTAGAAGTTGTCCATTCTGCCATCTCAGTCCAAGCTCACAATCCTTCTGTACGCTTCCTTCTCTCTTTCACCTCTATTAGTTAAAATGTGCTCCAGATTCTTTAATTTTCATCACAACACCAACATCTGACTGAAAGAGAAGGACTGGAGGAATTAACACATAAATAACACATTTTTTGGCCATTTCCTCAGATGCTTTGGTTTTCTACCCATGGAAACAATCACAGCACAAAGTCTCTAGATAACACAGCTAACAGTTGTGCCTGTCAAAACACAATAAGCAAGATGCTGAGCTGACATCAAAGATCCTGTTTTACTGAAGGCATAGGATAAGCAGGACTGAAAACCAGGCTGTGAAAACCTCTGGACAGTCACCACTGCAGAAGCACCAGAACAGCAAGGTCCCTTCAGAGGAGAGTAACTGTGTGTCACCATCGCACTACTGCTACCTAACCATGCTGGTCTATTCTGAAACTTATTTTTTTTAAAGAGCTTCTGGCTTAACAGGGATAAAAGTACTAAATTTAAACAAAAATTTTAACATATCCACTTAGTGTTTGTGCAGACATACATACACATATATTCAGACAATATATTCCTGCTTCTTAGTCTACTTAAAGTAGCTTTCCCCACCTGTCCTCAAAAAATGTCATCTTCATGTTCTACAGGACAACAGAAGTGAGTGAAATGAATTCGTCAAGAAACATTCTACAGGTAGGTAGTGTCTTGAGACCAAATTCATAAATACTGAATGAAGTCCATGATTAATTTGACAGAAGATGAAGAAAACTTCTTGACTACCAGAAGAAATTTTAGTTCACTGAGAATTACTGTCTTTTGCCATAGGGCATTTTGCTTTTTTTCCTTTTTTTTCTTTTCCTTAGCAATTACTACATCTTTCTGGGCCCAGTCTCACATACCTTATAGGTGTTGAACTTTCCACATAAAATTTACCGCAGTTCAGAAACAAAAGCAGTGCATACTTTAGGACTTAGGGGAGAATTAAGCACAGAATGGCTTTATGCCAGCTCTCAGCAGTAGGCTGAATTCCACCTTTAATGAACTTGGTATGAAGTAGGCTTTTCCAGTATCTGCAGGATAGGCCTACTGTTAGATTAGAAAACTGTTGTTGTTTCACTGCAACCAAGTAATTCTCAACATATGCATATTTGGATCTGAATTTTGACATTTGCTTTAGCAGGAAATAAGCAGATAAAACACGAATCAACCAAAAGTGCAAAATAATGCAATTATTACATGGCTATATACCTGTGAAGTAGATCAAGCCAAATGACTTCATTTAGCTCTTTGCATGTGCTGGCTTTAATCACTTCTTTGTTCTGTTTATACAGTATCTAGCTCAACAGGGTCCATGCCTTAGCTTTCTAGGATCACACCAAAAATAATTCAATCAGTACCTCCACGTGCTCAAGGGTTTTGGTTTTGATCAAATCCAGTGGGAAAACAAGTGTACATTGCCTTCTTACTATCCACTACTCCCATAATATTCCATTATAAATATTAGTATTAAAAGGAGAAAACACATTCAAGGCAGTAATATTTTTTTACTTCATTAACAGAATTATTATTCCGTAATAAAATTCAGGAAACTGACCACCAAAGGCCTATTTCATGAAGCCATATCTAGTTGTAATTGTGAATGGAAAAAAAAAATAAATCCCAAACTGAAGAAGGAAGAAATACAGTGATATGGCAACTTGAACAATTGGCATTTTTAAGATGAAAACTTGGCCTGAGCTTGATGCAAAAGGCTTTAAATTAGTTGTGCTGGAAGGCTGACAACTGGCTTGAAATGGGAATAAGACTGAAATCAATCATTTGTAGCTCTGAACACATACATATGCAATTACTCCTGATGACTATATCCTTGATTGACTTCATTTGCAGACACTTATCCTGACCATGTGCAACTCTTGCTTCTATAGCTTAACCTACATTTTAAATATAGGTTCTCCTAAGAACTACATTTGCCTACAATTAACTTTCAAACTTTTAATTTCCAAACTTGTGCAATCTGAGGATGAAGGCACATACTGATCTCATTCAAATCAGTATTACTAGCAGAAAACTGTATCGAGCAAGATTTCTGCAGCAAAATTAACAAAAAGTTTCAAGTAAAAAGGTGCCCTGCCCATATTCACCAGTGCTTCCTGGCTGCTGTGTTCTGATTTAGACCTGCGAAGCCCCAAGCTCTCACCTCAGTAATGATGAGGTGCAGGCAGTTTCTCATCTGAGCCACTGGAGGCCCAGCTGGCAACTAAGCCCACCACCAAGCTCCGTTTCAGCTGTCCCATAATCAATAAGGACACAAAGAAAGCTACTTATTGATCTGATTTGATCTTCTATTATGTGTTTATCTCAAAGTGCGACTGTGTAAGTGTGGGTGGTAAAGTGAGATGAACTGCAAGTGTTCAGAAATGCATCCCTTTGCCAAGGAGGACTGAAGAAATAATCATGACAGTGCAACAAAAATAACACCCATTAGATAATACTGGTTAATTTCAAATCTTTGCCCTTCATCCTGTTTACAGCATCTGCCATTTTTCATTCACCATCTATTTCTTTTACTGTTCTATGTATCAGCAATATTTTATTCTACACGAATACAAAGAAAACTGAACTTCGATAAAGCGCATACCAAGTACATATCAAACGATATGTAGGTACCTCTGTACTTTATCTTCAAGCACATTTCAGATGGCAAAAAATTTTGCTTTCGTTAATAACTCTGAAGATACATAAAAAAAATCCATCTCTTAAATACAAGAAAGATAGATGATGTCTTTGCTTAGATAGTATAATCCAAGTATATTAAAATGTTATTGCATTAAAAGAACAGCTCAGATTTAACCTATTTGGGATGAATTCAAGTCAAGTGTCAGAAGACATATCAATGGAGATAACTACCACTTGGGAGAAAAACCCAGGCAGTTCTCATCTTACTAAAGACAGAGGGAACCTTTTCAGCATCCTACTTTGCAAAAGACCTCTGAGCCAAGCAAACTGCCACTCAAAACATCGGCATGCAAGATGACCACACTTCTTTTCTCAGTGGCACCCAATCTGTTTATTTACCTCACCTTCTTCATTAAAACAGAAAAACGAGAAGCACCTACCTTGTCAGCCTGGAAGAAAGCACCATGTCCTTCGGATGTATATTAAACACAGTAAGATAATGTTTAGTTTAAAATCAAAGTATTCCCCATAGCCGTTAGCACACAGAGGTTCTTTCAGCTCTGCTGGAGGATGTGCAAACATCTACTCAAGGATTTAGAAAGGGCTAATTCCTAATTCCGTCGACTAAGCCTGCTTGCTGCTATGGACTGCTACAACCTTTATTCCTTTTGGGGACTTACTGGTTGCCCAAGGTGACAGCACTGTGTCACAACTAATCATGAAAGTGATATGGTAAAGGCTTTCTAAAAATTCAGCTTTGAGTAAAAAGATCAAATTACTCAGTCTCTCACCTTTTAGGCCTAAAAACCAAGCAGGTGGTTATGTTTTACTTTTCCTGTATTAGCTGATATACAATAAAGTTACATATGCTTTCCATTCACAAGCCAAACTGTCACTCCATGAATCAGTGACAGCAGACTGGCACAGGCTGATACAACTCCGCAGATGGCAGCAATTCTAAAAAAGAGAAGGTCAAGCCATGCCAGTAAAAGGAGTGTGTGTGTGTGTGTGTGTGTGTGTGTGTGTGTGTGTGTGTGTGTGTTCATTTTTCAGTTTTGGGTGTAGGCCAATTCATCTTTTCTAACCATGTAACTTACAACCAGGCTGATTACCAAACAATAGAGCAAATCCTAGGAGACGTTAACACCTGTAACTGCCATCCACAGCAGGAACAGGAACAATGGTATTGATTGGAGACATGTTGTTTGATGTTCCTTGCTACTTTGAAAAGAAACAAATACCTAGTTACCTAGCTGTGATCGTAATTAAACTTCCAAAAAACAGATGAAAATGACATTACTCAGTAAGGCATCCTTCAACGAATATGTAAGCAGAGACATGGAACTTAACAAGATTTCTGTATCACAAGTTGTTTGTATTTCTGTAAGGGAAATTCCGTATTTTAAGTCAATACTGACAAAAATCTAAATGAGGCATTTTTGGTTTAGGTTGATTTCTACATCCTGGAAAATAACTTCTTCTTTGAACAAACTATATTGTGGCATTTAGCTTCAAACAATCTGTGCTCACCTGGACTACTGCATTTCATCATGGGATGTGTAGCTGGCTGCATATCTTCATTGGTGGCCTGTGCCCAGTACCTCACATAATGCAGTATCTCAACTGACTGGATGGATAGGATTCCTTCTGGAAGCTGGAAAAAAGCAACATGACAGTGAGTTACCCACTGAACTAGCCCTGGATAGAAGGCAGCATCTAAAGCTTTCTGCTTCTTGACTAACTTCACTATTTTAACTTTGAGCTCCTACAAAATGATTTCTTGAATTGTGCATTTATAGGGCTTTACATTACCGCTTAAACTCAAATCTTATGAGGCTCCTTGGGGATCATAGTACTTTCAGCTAGTAGTCCAAGTCTTAACAGTTCTCTGGTGTTTTCCCACATCCTTTCATAATAATCTGATCAGATGCTATTTACATTTTTTAACATACAGGCCAGACAGATTGTCCTTGATATTTAACAATACTTTGGTCTCTGCCTGATGCTTTAGGCTAATATTTAATTTCAAATGAGAGATTAAAATATTGCAACTGGATATAACTGCACCAGAGACTGCAGACAAAGAATTCCATTTAGAAAACACATACATGAACTAGTAATCCCATTTTCATCAACCTCAAATTTCTCCTTAACGTCAGTAAATCTGGTGTATGAACATATTCCAGAAAATTAAAATATTTATGAGAGCTCATACAACAAAATCTGTCACTTGCAATTAGCCACCTTCAGCTAGTCTGTAGCATCCAACTATCTTCTTTACAAAGTTCAAACTATTACACTGTAAAACAATTCTGTGTACTGAAGTCTACCTTTAGATAATCCTGATATTCAGATTCCTTATGGTCCCATTAGAGAATACAACATGTGCCACAGAGAACCCTCTAATCATGAAAAAATCTTTGAAATTTTTTCCAGCTATTCCAAGCAGGAATCTGTGTCACAATGACAGAAGAGAGACATGACAAAATCTCTTCTCATCTTAGCCATTCTTTTCATGGTTTCTCACTTCCTCCTTTCTGCTTTTAGAGCATGGAATTGCTCTCAGATATAGAGACATCTGTGTCGTAACAGCAGATAACACTTTTCCTAGTAGGAAATACCACCTCACCCATGAGCCACAGTCCCTTTTTTTGCTTCTTTTCACC
This sequence comes from Neopsephotus bourkii, assembly GCF_033783945.1. Classification (NCBI taxonomy): domain Eukaryota; kingdom Metazoa; phylum Chordata; class Aves; order Psittaciformes; family Psittacidae; genus Neopsephotus; species Neopsephotus bourkii. The sequence continues at coordinate 7,006,012 of NW_026900826.1, forward strand.
AAAGAATGTCTCATGAGAATTTAGCCAAGAACAAAAGCCTTTCTTAAACACACTGAGCACCTGCACCAGAAAAAATCCCATTTCTATGTATATGATTACTTAAACAAAGCATCTTTGCAGGACAGAGTGCTAGGTAATAAGCTGCCCTGTGGGTAAACCTTTTCTTTTGCTCACCCTCCCCTCCTCATTTACTTGGCAAATGATTTTCCACAGAGGTGACAAGACAGTTGCAGGAGAAGTTCTCAATTTCTGCCAGGTGTTACTCTGCCAGAAATGCAGAGTTCTTGCCTGAAAAGCACGGAACAGCACACTTCCCATAACTGAAATTACTCTGTGGTCTGCTACTTCCAAAACAACGCTGCAGTTTCCATAAATGGGAAACCATTTACAATTAATCTGCTTTGTAAGTATCAGTCTTGAATAAACTACCTTCAGAGTTGCATTTTCTGCACAGCAGCACATGCCAAAGTAAAAGGTAGCACTATACAGGTTTGTATGCGCTTCTAAATTAAGTTGATTTAAGTTGTTTTGTGTGTCCTAAAGCAACTAGAAAAGTCGTAATTAATGCAGCCACAGACGAACCTTTAATTATTCTTTATGTTTTGTAAGTCCCGGAGACGGACGTTTCCATTTGCTTTCTTAGTCTTTCATTTGGTTTCGCTATCGCCCACAGCGACTCCTTCTGGTTTAGGTTCGTTTCTTTCTCTTTTTTACCTCTCCTGTGCGTCCAGCCAGGCTTCCCTACATCATCCACACCGTCAAGTTCCAGCAGATGGAGCTAACAAGCTACCTGCTTGGTTTAACTAGACGGGAAAGATAAACTGGTGTATTGGCCAGACCGCTATTAACAATACTAGGTGGTAAGAACTTCTCTTACGCAAATCAAATATCCCCCTGTGATTTGTTAGTCCTGAAGCAAAGTGATGGGCACCTTCTTCTCTACCCTCCTAATTTAAACCATTGATCTCATATCAGTACTTTGCTTATCCCTTCTTCAGAGAACCATGGAAGGTAAAGGCAGACGTGGAGAAAGCAAGGTGAGTCTATACTTGAGTAATTTTTCATTTTCACGGTTAAAGTCACGGTTTACCATGGACATGAACTTCCTAGTTAAGCAATTACCAGTCCCAGATGCTACTAAACTGCAAAACCATGGATCTATCTTCACTTAAAAGGAGGATGAAAGGACACATTTAATTTAGACTAATCTGGCAGCAACTCAAAAAGACAAAGAAACAGGTCGGGACACTCCTACTGGCACACCAGAACAAGACCCAGGAAGGACAGGAAGATTATGGGAAAGAGAAGCAGATTAATAAACTGAATATGCAGAGGTTCCTGATCTTTCTATTGCAGAATGAGACAAAGCTTCCAACACTGGAGACAAAATCCTTGTTCCTTGGATGCATCCTCAGCCACAGTAATCACGTTCTTAGGATGCTGGCTAACAGTGCACTACATCCCAAATGTAATTATGATATCTAGTCTGATCTTCTACACAGCCTTCATTAAAGATCATAAACTGAAAAAAAAATCCCACTGGAACACTGGCCTATGAAATGAGTCTCTCAAAATGGGAACTACCAGCATACAAAAATGTTATTTCTATGTAACTAAAGTTCAGCCTGTGTAACAGGTTCAGTCAGATAACACAATCCAAAAACATGGATTTCCACCTCCCTACATAGAACTGACTATAATCCTGCTCTTCATACTGTTTAATTTTATTCTCCTCTTGATCTACTGGGCTGTACACCCAGACAGCAAAAAACTGCCAAAGTGCAATTATACCAAAGATTGGCAGGTCCAGAACAAGAATATATGGCAAACAGACCACACGTTACTTGCCCCAGTAACCTTACCACCACATAGGGATAAAGGCAGATTCTGACATTTAAGTTTATTTTCACAGAAGCAGCAATTGAAAGAGATTCCTGGAGATAATTTTTCACGTTAATTTTAAGGTAATACAATGTTTTGAGAATTTTATTTTTAATACAATCCAAATTTTATCAGCTGGTGAAGTAAATGAAATGAGATTAATATAAATATGATCAGTTGAGATAGGCTGTGGATACTGACCTGTTTAAACTGTATGCTGTTAGGCTATATCAGCAATGTAAGAGTAATTGATGTAGCAAAATCTAGACAACAATAAATGCAGAAAGCATGTGAGTATTATTAAGAGTAAGCTACCGTTACAGCAGAACTACATTTTATGGGAACAAAATGAGAATTCTAGCTAAGAACCCACTGCCCCTCTAATGTGCTCTGAGACAAAGAAAACTGCTGAAGCCAGAATAATACCATTAGCAAAATCCTGTTAGAAAATTAGACTTACAGCTGGTAGTAAGAGACTCTTAAAACTATTACTACATTAACTGCTGGAAAACACATAAGGAGATTTATAGCTACCACAAAAGACGATTGCTTCACTGCTATTGTAAGCAGTATCAAACCCAGGCATTAAATAATGTGGAACTAGAACCAACCTAAGAAATTCAAGATTTTGACTGAGGTTCTGCTTTTAATTAGCTCAGTTTCAGGGAGAGAGAGATGAATGTTCATTTTTGGTTTAGGTTAGTGTTCATAGATTTGGAGAACACCCAGCTGCTGCTGAGGATGCTGGACAAAAAGGTTGTTAAATAGGCTAAGATCCCGAGGCTCTCAAACTTCTCCCAGATCTTTTGCCAATTCCCAGGACGACATTCAGCATGTTCTAGTTCTCACTCAGGCCCAATCTTCCCCCACCTATTCTTCCTCCTTACCAGAAGAGAAGCAGGCACTTCACTGCATTTGGATGCAGACTGAGGAGAGATCAGACAACTCCTAAGCCAAAGACATCTCTGTGAGCAAACCTTATTGGCACAACCACATGATCTTATATCCGAAACCCAATTAGGCAGCTACCCCACATACCAGCTTTGCTAATCAGTGCTTTTGTTCTTCAGCAAAGAACAATATGGAAGAATTTAAGCCACTGTCTTCCTCATTTGCAAGGCCAGTTTATCTTCTATCTGCTGTAAACAGGCCCTTCTGTGGTCTGCACTTGTCCTTGGTGTTCCAAGTAGAAGACAGTCAGAGCACAGTGTTCATAACACCTCCTTTGTGACCCATGTTACAGCACAGTCTGGCAGATATACTGGCACAGAGCCACCATCTTTTCTAGAAGGGTCTGAGGAGCAATCAGACAAAAGAAAATACATGCTTTCCTTCCAGAAAGGGTCTTCCTAAGGTCCAGCTTTCACTTGCCTTATCTTTTTGTGCTATCATCATAGTACAGCAGGACCACATACCAAAGGAAAGTTGACCTCGCAGGCATCTACAACTGTGTGACTACTTCGCTGGAAATGGGGTTGAGTGAGGATTCTGAGACGTCTTGCAGCATTTTGGGGGGCTTAGGCAATGACTTAGGTATTTTGCATAAGCTGTGAGAGTAATATCATAACACTGAATTTGAATAATGCCAATAGGTCCCCCACTGCAGTGAGGCAGCTAGGCCATCTAGAATAGCTGACACAAGAAACAGGGACACAGTCAAGGCACTGTTTGCTCCTTTTCATCCCTAGGAGATCCCTCCCAATTACCCTGCGTGGCACTGATGCAGGGCAGCTCCCCCTCTCAGCCAGAGCACAGTGCAGTGACACAGGTAAGTCACATATGAGATGTACAATGCAATGCCTGTGCTCATTCCCTCTAGTAGACAGCTCACAGCTGAGCTCAACAGTAGTAGTATAAAGCAGAGAGAAAAAATAGCTCTGTCTCCTACACATTAATGAGCTTCCAAATCTCTGCAGCACATCTGTTCAGACATCTCCAGAGATCTTAATCTATGTTAGGAACTAATTAAAGTTATGAAGAAAGATTCTCACCCATCCCTTAGAACATTTACCTAAGGAAAAGGGGCCTGAGAAGCCTCCAGTCAGGTAGAGTACAATATGCTGGCAGCTTCTGAGGACCACAGTGACACCTCAAGTATGAGAAGTTTGCCAGGGACAGGACCATGGGGCACAATGTTGCTGACCTATCCTGTCTACATACTATACATCTTTCTAGCTGCCGAAGCTGTCTAGAATCCTAGAAGTGGAAAAGTAATTTGTCTTCCCCCTTGCTAGGTTGCAGGTGTTGTCCTCTGCTTCTTACAGCTACCCCACATTATGGACCCAAACCAACATTCTATCAATTGAAAGGCAAGCCGATTCAGAAAGCAAGCAAGCAAGCAAGCAAATAATGGCAGTTGGATTCACAAGTTGACACATATATTCAACAGTAATAAACAGAAGCTATTGCAGTAAAATGTTTTACTATGACTATTACTAGAATTACTTAAATTAGAACAAGAGGGAGAAAAGTGATCCTCATTTGAAGTGGTCAGTCTCATTGCTTATGATCTCAGCTACACAACTAGCTACTATGATTTTAGCCATCAGCTGTGGCTTAAATGAGGTATTACACATGCTGGCAGGCCCACTTACATAGAGGAAACAGACTTCTGCACCTCCTTTCATATAGTTTGTAATCCAGAAATGAACAGATGACTGTGTGCAAAGTCTGGTTCTCCTGATCTCACATGGATATCAGCTCCAAACTCAACATTTCCTTCACTCAAATTCCATATACACTGGAATATTTTTGTATTTGTATTCAGAACTAAAACACTGCAATAAATGCAGCAATACTGTACAGCAGGTGTTGTGCAGATCAAGATCTTTGTTCCTACAGGGATAGGTGGGTGAGGCTTTGTACTTTAATTGTGCTGTTAAAAAGCTTACATGAGTCATTGAGTCTCCTCTTTTTTGCCTCTCTAATGGCCTTGTACTATATCAACACGCATGTGTGTGATGGGATCACGGATGTAATAAGAAGAACTTTGAAGAGTCCCTGCAGAGATACCAATGCAGCTGGTGATGTTTCTAGTCTTAATTTGGAATCACAATACATAAGAAGTTGCATTGCTAATAACAGTAAGAAGAAAAACAGATCATACTAACAAATCACAGAGAATCCAAATTATGAACTAAACGAAAGTAGCCCAGCTAATCTCTTCTGAATCCTGGCACTCCAACAGGTATTTGATAGTCAAGGCAGAATAAATGTCAAGACAAAATTATTAATTAATCCCTTGGGAGGGGGAAGCGGGAAACAGGAAGGGAATGTAAGTTGTCTTTGTGGAATGTTGTCAGATGAGAATTAAAATTCCAGTCTTTACTGAGGCCTCTGCTGGAATGTGAGAAATACTGGGCACATTCCCCTCATGCACACACACATTTAGTGTTTTAATTTTCCATGGCATGCTGGTTAAAGGCTCACAGCTGCATTCTTACTTGGTTTCTCAGTAATCTTGGTACATAAACACAGTGACACCCAAAGCTGCATTCCTCAGCCCTGGTGCCTTGTCTGAAATCGAAGCCATTTTACCCAGGAGTGAGATACATCTGAAGGTCCCTCCTGGGACTAGGAGCAAAGTGCTGTACAGGATCATCCTAGGGTTTAGCCTCCTGCCTCCACAAAAAGCTCCTCAAACATGCTACCAAAAATGACTTAGAATATCTTAAGTGGCCAGAAAAAATCTAATTTCACTTTCAAGTAGATGGAATTTAGCTTATGCTCTAAACCACTATTTAATTTTCATTATCTATCACACTGTTGATTGGAGCTATTACCCAAAGCACTTACATTTCACAGGGAGAGGAGGAGGAGAGGGAGATGTGAGTTTTCTTCTTATGGTAGTTTCCCAGAAAATGCAGTCTAACACTGCCTGTACAAGGGATAGACACATCTCTTCACCACAGGGGCAGTTCCACAATTTGTAACAGAAAAATACAAATCCTCTTCCTAATACCAAATAAACAAACTACACAGGCCACTTATTGTAGGCAACTATTCAATAAATCACAGAATAACATCGTGCGATAATAAAGTCAAAGGCAAACTTCCAAGACAAGTATAAATGGAGTGGGATTTGTTCCAGTAGCTTTTCAACAGGTGCCTTATGATGAAGACGATACTTTTAAAAATGTCACTGTAAAACCTTACTGTTTTGCTTTGCTGAAGATGAGAGAGATTTGCAACTCTGAGAATCCCAGTAAATATTACCTGAATTTCTAGGAGTTTAAACAGTTTGAAGAAATGCATTCATCATGAAATCCACCCTGTACTGGGGCCAGAAGAGGATTTTACCAACTTTATCTGGAGCTAAGGTATTACCTGTGATGTAATGAGCAGGGAATCTCATGCCCACCACACTCCTGAAGGTTGCAAATGCCATGTTATAAAGTACTGTTAAAACTCAGATGCTAGAATGTAACTCCCATATGCAAGAGGAATATAACAGATCACAGTAGAGTGGCAGGCTGTACATAACAAACAGCAATTCCTCACAGATTCAGGCAAAAATTATGTTCCTAGAAGTCCCACAGTGCCAACGGAAACTCCCCTTCTAAGGGAACTTTCCAGGACTACAAGTACTGTCCAGTTAGCAAGAGCTGGTGCCAGAGTCCTGCCCACTTGCCTTATCACTCATTAGAGCGAGTCATTAGTCACTAACTGCAGTTTCTGCTGGACTCACTGAGGGCAACTGAGGCCACAGTGAAGCTAAAATTTAAACCTGCAGGTAAAAAATATTGCTTTTCTAAGAGTAGTTCAAGTACACATCAAATACACAAGAAAATCTATTTCCCATGGTAGAAGAGCTTCCTATTTCCTGCAGCACCAAGCATATGTGCTCCAGATGACTGACACCAAATAACACCTAAATCCATCAATGAATTCCATAAGCACGGACACTAAGTCAGGTTTTTATGGGTTTGTGTCTTTGGCCTCACCGCTGCATAATAATACACAAGGTCATGATACAGTCTCCCTCTCATAGAATTATTCGGTCTCTTCCATTCTATTAATCTACTTAGCCTAGTTTCAGACACTGCTCTGCTGTTAAAGCTACCCAAAATCAGTCAGGGGAATCTGCAATAGGCAGACAAACAGTAAGGTTGCATTAGATCTCCCTGGTTTTGGAATCTAGGCTAAATATAATCTATCCTCTGCACAGCTATTGTTAAACTATACTGTTGGGAAAGATCAGGAAGAGAAAATACTTAAAATTCTGAGCATGTCTGCTCTTACTCTCTGAATCCAGAAATCAGAGTAAACTATCCTGCAGGCCAAACTTCAGTTAGCCTAGGAAAACATAGGATTCCTCGGATCTATTACTGCCTAGTGCCAACAGAACATTGCCTGTGTCACTTCCAGAGAGCAGTTGCCAAGACTGCGCTCCCAAATACAAACAGGCCTACCCTTTTATTTGGAAAGTTAATATTTAACAGTTCTGACCTCAGGTACTGGGACAGTTTGTGCTTCCCTTGACACAGCATGCAGAAAAGCAACTCGCCTCATTGGAGGACACAGAGGAGTGATGACCCTTTTGTGTTCACAAAATTCACCCAGGTTCAATCTGGCTGTTTCCATTCAGACCTTTAAAAAAACAGTCAGGAAGATGATAATCTTTAAGTGTCTAAAAGAACATACAGTCTGTTGTCCAAGATGTTCCCACTTACAAAGCCAATACTACTACTAAATTATTTTAGACCTGGGTGAAATCATTTTACTTTTCCATCATAATTTCCTTGTTAAATGAGGCAACAGTCGATACTATTTTCCCCTGCAATGTATTTTTCAAAGATTATTTGTTATCTACATAATTTCAAACATGCAAGTGGCCAGAGTAAACCAAACATTAGTACATCTTCAAGACCAGAAAACTGAGCATATTTGACAGGTAGTGGGGTATGCATCATATTTGAAGTGCATGCGGGCAGGTATTTTGTAGCCCACATATTCACTTTCATCAGTTATTTATTTTTCTTGACAGTTTCAACAAAACTTCTTACATTTTTCTTTAACAAATCTGACATTTAAAAAGTCATTTATTTAATGACTTCATGGGAACCTTAAGTTATTGAGGCACTTATTTGGACAATCCTTTTTGTCACAACTTGTAAGCTTGATTTGTCACTTTCTCATTACATGACCACTTGTTCATTACCCTCTGAAAACAGTATAAGTCTTTTCAGTTACTTTAGATCAGAACTTGCAACAATGTAAGACCTCAGTTTACACTTACATTTGGAAAGGCCAAGGAAGAGTTAGAGACTAAACTGGACCTAAAGTAAGAATGGAAATCCTGCCAAACAAAAAAGCAACTTTAACTACACTCACAGCTATACCTGTTATCATTATGTCTTAAAGCTGCATTGTTCAATACACTGATCAACAGGCACATCTGTTTGGTTTGGGTTTTGGTTGGCTGGTTTTGGGTTTGTTTTTTGTGTTCTTTTTTTTTTTTTTTAAAAGCCAGTATCATTGATAACCTCACACATTCTGTTACTCTCACACTAATACTTAAAGGAATAAAACATTCACTTTAATTACAGCAGCACAGAGAATCCACAAATGCAGTTGCAGACTTCTGGTCAAAGTGAGATTAGATGAGTGCCTGGAGTGGGATTAGAAGTGAAAGGACATATAGCCCACTTTACCATCAGCTGTGAGATTCTGACCTTTTATTGTTTTCTCCCATCCATAATCTTCTCCTTATGGTTTTTTTTTTTTTTTTGTTTATTTGGGTTTTTTGTTGTTGGGTTGTTGTTTTTCTTGTTAGATATAGACTCAGGAATTTCTGCAGTTTCTAAGGCTTCTAAATTGTTAACTTCAAAGACGATACATTATGAAGAGTAAATATTTGCAGTAAAATATGCACTTAAAGTTTGATCAACACAAATGAACTTAGATGTGTACTCCTATCAAATTCAGCGGGCCTGAATTAAATAAGGGCCACTACAACACAGGAACATTTGAGCAATGATATCTTGAAATAATCTTTTACATGAGGTATGGAACTCAGGTAAGTGGCATCTAAAGTATTTTTTAGAGCACGCAAAATAATAATTGATCAAACAGTCCAAATGCAAATAATACAAAATTAGTCCAAGAGCAAAACATCAGGGTGAAAGCTTCTGGAAGTACTATAAAATTGCTGCCCTTCAAAGAATTGCAATTTGGTTTACTGTGTTTCCTCTGTCCTACGCTGCAATTTGGTGTGATGGCAGAACGACACCAAGTCTGTATTTGGTGTGGGCAACCACACAGGGTTGCCTATACCAACAGGCCAGTCTCCACAACAGGTACTGACACCATCAAGAGCCAGCAGTCACGCCTGAAAATCTCTAAACTTCCTGGCTATCATAGAATCATAGAATAGTTAGGGTTGGAAAGGACCTCATGATCATCAAGCTCCAAGCCCTCTGCCATGGGCAGGGACATCTCACTCTAAACCATATTACCCAAGGCCTCATCCCACCTGGCCTTGAACACTGCCAGGGATGGAGCATTCACAACCTCCCTGGACAACCTATTCCAGTTGAAACATTCTAACTGAACACGAAGTACTACAGGTCTCCCTTACTGTGTGACACCAACAGCTAGCATAAGCCCAAAAGAATATACTGCAAATAGTAAGCAAAACTATTAATAAATAGGGGGAAATGGATGCAATCTGTAATAGCCTCCAACAATATGATTTTCAGGAAGTCTTAGTGAAAGATACTGTTATTCAGCTAAAAGCAAAAGACAGCAAAAGCTGAAGAGCTGAAGCCTGGGAGATCTACCAGGCCTACAGCACAGGCATTATTGTCCCATGAAGATGAGCTGTGCAGTTTTAAGCTTCTTCTACACTCAGAAACATAATTTCATATTTTCAGCTTTTCAACAGACAGACCATAATCTCCAGACCAAAATCCCCCATGCTTCGCAACAAACCTCAGGAGATAAACCACCTCTGGCAACATACTGAGATGACCAGACTCCGCACAGTGACTGATACTAACATAGCAGAATAAAGGTCTGAGGATATGCAGCCTCCAACTTATTGGTTCAGCTGTATTCAATCTGTCAACTATTCACAGATGCTCCAGAACACATATACAAACAAGGCTACCCTTGAATGCCTTCTTCATTTTGTCTGTTTATTTAAGCACTCATGGGGCACTCTACCCTCTCACCACCTTCAAACAACATTGATCTCTTTATCTACTGTCAGAACTATCCAATTCTTTTTGTGTGTATGGGTCTAACAACTTGCATTTACCAGAACAAATCCTGTCACGAGATACTATCTGTCTGTGATTACTTAACATGCTGTGACAGAATGCTGTAATGCAGTGGGAATTTACTAGCGGACACTCTTGAAGAATAACATGGTGCCATAGTCTCAAGAGGTTCATAAAAGTATTTGTAGAGCAAATCACCCCTCAAAAGAGCAAAGGGCAAAAGCATTACTAATGCACACTTGAGGATCCTGTTCTAATGCTGTGGTTTAAAGTGCTGAGGGTGCTCTGCACTTAAGAGATTACTTTTGCTCTCTTCACCCCAGACACCACTAGCATAAATTCTCTGCCACTAGCTGATTTGTTATATATTAAAGGAGCTGGTAGCAAAAAGTATAGGGATGAACACAACAATTGTCCTGAAAAGCGAGCAAATCCCCTAACACCCAAGAAAGCTGTAAAATGAGCATCTCAAAGACACTCCCAACCCACTCCAACTCAGTGACTCAGGCTCATTTGCTGTAACACTGCTTTGCTGGCAGAGGCATTAAAACAACTGGCCTTCTTTTCTGTGTACGTCACACTTGGGCAGCTGCTGATCAAACAGATACCACTAGTGCCAAGAGAGGCTGGATGGCAGCGTGCATGCAACTGTGCTCCAGGATGAAGAAGGGAAGCTGCTCTAGACAGTGGAAACAGCCTGCTGCTCTTCAGATGCAGTTTGTAGGCAAGATTGAAGGCATCAGATGTGGACACCCACTTTCCCCATCTCCTTTACTAATGACAGAGCTGGGGCACTTCTTACTAAATTGACTATTGGTTAAAAAAGACTGACAATATGTAAATAACCTGGGGGAGAGGGAACTGTTTCTACACTCCCATGTACTTGACTGAAATAATGTAATTTTTTATGACTAACAGGAGTATTTCTCATTGTATTGAAATAAAAAGCATATATAAAGTATGGTTCCAAGGTGTGGGCTAACTACTGAAGTAGTATTTGTAGCACGTAGCAACACACTGCAGTACTTTTGACAGAAGCAATGGAAAAGAGTAGGTACACATTCCCTTCCTCTGCAATGTCTTTTTCTGGCTAGGTTCACATAGGATACTGAAGTAGATGGCTCTAATCCAGCACGGCAAGTTCTATTTCCCATGCAGCACAGCCTATTTTACTCTTTGATTACAAGGGATATCCAAATACACTGTTAGGCTGCCTTTACAGTGAGACAAAGACTCTTCGCTGTTTTTACAAAGTGCAGTTTGTGTGTAGTAAACGATACCCTCTCTAGAAGAGAAGCATTCCATTCCTTTCCCCCCAGATCAGAGCGTGGGTGGACTGCTGAAAGAACACACGTCGGCGGCGTTTCACACGCATGTTCCCATTTACCAGAACGGACAAATCTTGCCTTTGCAGTCATAGCAGGTGGAGATTTCAGTGCCTGTCCCTAAACCCGTGGGAGAAAGACCCTCAGAAGAGAGGGGACAGACAGAAACCCCACCCGAGGGCACAGCAGCACTGCTTCCTCCCCCCCTCCCTCCCCAGCGGGAGCTGCACAAGTGTTGGTGTCTCTACACCAGGGAAGGCAGGACCGTTTCTCCCCACACCGCACGGAAAAAGGGCTCGTCCGCCGCACAGGTGCCCGAGGCTCAGGGAACCCCGGCCACGGTTGCGCCCCGACACACGGGCTCTTCCGGCTCCTCCGCCCACAGTCCCTAGCCGAGGAAGGCTGCGGGGAGAGGGGCAGAGCGGGGCGGGGAGCACCGGGCTGGGGAGCGGCGGGCAGGGAGCGGAGAAGAGCACGGCGACCGGGGAGCGGCGCGGGGCTGGGCAAAGCGCGGCGGGGAGCAGCGGGGGGGGGGGGAAGAGAGGCGGGGAGCGGGACAGAGCGCGGCGGGAAGGGAGCGGCGGCGGGCGGGGAGCGGGGCAAAGGCGCGGTCGCGATCCCTGGTGGCTGCGGGTACGCGCGGAAGGCGGCGGAGGCGCGGGGCGGTGCGAGGACAGCCCATCGCGTGTCCCGGGACGCCCCGCCCCGTCCCGCTATTAATAGCGCCGTGGCGGCTGCGGGCGAGGCTCGCGAGGGGCACCCGAGGACATTGGCAGCGCACGCTTAAACGGGCAACGGCAGCCGCCCAGGCGGCTTCGGGCCCCACCACTGCGCACCTCTCGCTGCGGCGGTAGACTCCGCAGCCCTTTCCTCGGTCATACTAGAGCGAGCTCCCGCTCTCCTGGAGCCTCCCGGCTGTGCTGCTGGCTGGGGCTTCTGCGCATCTTCCCCTGCTCTGTCCTGGAGTCTGGGACAGCTCTGCTGGGCTCCCCTGGGGTCCTCGTGTTTTAGCAGCTATAGTATTAGATATACTCAGGCAATCTGCTGAGACTGAGCACAGTAAACACGGATATACTGGAAATGGATATCAAAAGCACCCGCATTTCACGTACTCCCTCATTTCCGGCAGTGAGAAGTGTGAAAACAATGTATCTGGAGACCAAGAAGCAAAAAGTATCTGTATCTTGATCTCTTCTGTACCAGTGCCTAGAGTGAGGCCTGAGTGGCAGAACACTACTTGCAGTCAGGTATATACATCAGCAGTGGAAACTTCCACTTGGCTGGGTGTTGATTTTCTCAGGAGTAAAGTGCCTGCCCCTCTCATGTGATCCTCACTGTAATTTAGAAAGTTGGGATAACCTAAACAAATAAAGACCTTCAAAGCCCTCAGTGTTCAAGCCTCTTTGTCCTCAAAAGTGAGCAAATCCCCTAACACCCAAGAAAGCTGTAGCATGTGCAATATAATTTAGAAGTACTACCTTGTACTTCTGAACACAGAACACATGCTCTAACGTCAAACCCTACCAGACAGAAGAGCTTCAATCTTCCCAGCCGCTGTCCTCACAACAGCGAGCATCCAGTACACCTTTAATGTACACTTTTGAATTTGGAGTTTGACATGATTTTCTCCAGAAGGTCACTCAGAGGAAGAAAGGACTACAGCTGCAGCTAGCTATGCACCTACTTTACCAGGATCCTACATTAACTCTCCATTTCCACCTCTCCCTCACACTCAGCAAGCCACAAGATTTGTTTCTCTAAATTTAATCTTTAGAGCTTTGCTAGCCTTGACCTCGCGTAACTGAATTAAGTCAACCTTAAACATTGCTAGATAACTTTATTTATAACATAGCAACATTTGCATTTCTATAAGTCCTCACTTTGTGGCCTGGACACAGCATTTTGACATGAGCTGCTGACTACAACCTTTCTTCCTACTTATTCCAGCCCCATTAGAATTAGAAGCCAAAATGAGAACAAAATTAACTCAATGTGCCCACTAACTGAAATCTTGCACTTGCCTCAGGAGTGTTTAGCTGTCTTACACCTAGCAGGGTTAGTTATTTTTTGGAGAAATTAACTTAATTGCAGCAGCAATAAAACTTTCTGCTGTCTCACATCAAATAGCCTTAATCTGTCTGCAGTAATTGTGCTGCCTTTTGCTCCACTTTCTTGCTGCTGCTTATCACCATGCTTCTCACAGACAGACATCTAAACATGCCTTGTTTCAACTAAGCTGAAGGGAGCAGACTCAATTCTGCACCTCTTTGGCTACCTAGCCGCACAGCACCCTCTGGGTAACTAAGCCTTAAACACCCTTCCCCCTGGCTACACAGGTAGCATTTTGGCTACACTGTTAGAGAAGGCCTTGCAGGCTTCTATGGGAAACTGTATATGCTGACCATCTGAACCAATGAGTATGTATTTATTCACCTGATTACCTGTACAACCCTGCAATCCATCTGTTGTAGTGCCAGGCTATTACAAGGAGAGCCTATTCACTGATTACAACTAAACAGTGGAAAATGGTGCCATTGAAAAGACAAAAGCCAGAACATACGCCTAAGAAAGAAAAAAAAAAAAAAAAAAAAAAAGAGCAGTCTTCCTTCTTTTTAGCTTGACATCCATGCAAATACTGAAGATACAGAGGGGGAGCTTTATAGCACTGAACCTCCCTTGCTAGACTTTCTAGCAAAATAGAAAGTACTGAACTTTCAGGATCTTCCATCACCTTTCCTCTAGCTCAACTTCAGCTGCTATTACTGCTGATGTTTTGATACCATATGATACATACATCCACATACCTAGATTTCATGTATTTAAGGAAGAAAGGATTCTACTATTTGGATGTAGCCACATCTTGCACCAGCCCTTGTGACCTTTGGGATGTGCAAAAGACATGCCTTACTCTATTACAAGAGTTGGTTTCCCTCCTTAAATTCATAGCTTTACATGTCAAGAAAGTCAACATGCTTTCTTTGTCCATGGTGGGTCCCTTCCAAGACCAAGACCATCAACAGATTTCTAAGGTAACAGTATGCAATCTATTTAATTGTGTGACATTTTCCACAACGTCAAAAGTAAATCTCACAAGTTGACAAGTGACATACAAAACCATAGCTTAAGTGTGTCGTGGTTTAAACAAAGTCAGCCATAAATCACGCAGTCGCTCTCTCACTCCCCCCTTTTTTGCCCTCCCCCTGCTCCCAGAGGGATGGGAAGGAGAATCAAAAGAATGCAACTCCCATGGGTTGAGATAAGAACAGTTTAGTAACTCAGGTATAACACAGATCACTACTGCTACCACCAACAATAATAATGATAAAGGAAATAACAAGGGAAGAGAATACAACACCTCACCACCTGCCGACCAATTACTCACCCCCCCCAGCCCGACCAAGCACCGACCTATACCTAGTCCAACCCCACAGTCCTAGCCCTTACGGGTAACTCTCAGTTACATCCTGGGCATGATGTGCTGTGGTATGGAATACCTCTTTGGTCAGTTTGGGTCAGGTGTCCTGTCCCTGCTTCCTCCTGGCTTTCCCTCCTCCCTGGCAGAGTATGAGGCTCAGAAAGTCCTTGGCCAGACCAAACATTTGAGCAGTAACTAAAAACATCGGTGCTATCAGCACTGTTCCCAGGCTGAAAGTCAAAAACACAGTGCTGCACCAGCTACCAAGAAGGAGAAAGAAAATGACTGCTACTGCTGAACCCAGGACAAAGTGCTAAATGACTCTGAGTTCAGTCATGCTGTGTGAGTGTTCTCCAACAATTTCAATGAAACAAATAGTAACGTACTCAGCAATTAACTGCAAACAGCAAGGGCTTAAATAGCAGCAGCAAAGACTCTTATCCAGCATGATTTATCCAGCATGATTTTATGGTGGGGCTTTGAATTTTCCTCAATACACAACTTCCACGGATTTGAGTGAGAACATAAGAAAAGAGCACACAAGTTGCACTGGTTACATTATCAGGAAAATGTACAAAGCAGGCTGAGCACAGCAAGTACCATGCCTGTAAGAGGAAGGTAACACATGCAAAAAATGCAGCTAAAAAAGACAGTATTCTACAAGATGAACTCCACCAAATGGCAGGATAGGAGACTGGGTGTTATGATTGGCAAGAAGCATTCAGGATTTCTGCAAGAACCTTTCTGAACACAGAAACTATGCCAAAGGTAATAGGAAGACAACTTGGAATGAGAGATCAATAGGAAAAAAAAAAAAAAAACAGAAAAGAAAAAAAAAAAGAGAGAACTAATGAACTAAAAAAAGCCAAGTCAGTTTAGTGAGATCTGTGTCTCTGTGGGTGTTTATATATATAAAAATAAGTGAGCTATGTGAGCTCTTTGGAGCCTGTCAAACTGATAAGAAATGGCCAACAGTGAACTAACATCTAGAAAGAGAATACAATTCCTTACAATATTAAAGAATGTGCCCAACATTCTTTGTTCTCCAGGTTTTTGATACCTATAACAAGCAGTTTGTACTGCAGTACCAAAAAATTCAAAGAAAGATCAGCACTCATGATGGTATGACATGATATTGCAGCATGGTTAGAAATGGTGATGTTACTCTCTTGTTGTAGGTGAGGCTGGGAAAGTAGGAATGGAAAACCCAACATTTACCACAATGTCCTTTAGCTTTAGATTTTGCAGTTTTGGGAATGCTAAACACTGGATATACAGACCACCTCAGGTCCAGCGGGAATCCATGCAAATTCTGTATTGGATTTATCAGCCTCCAACTGGCATCCAAAAAAAACGTCCAGAACGAACAGAAAAGTTTTAAATAGTTGAGATGAATGACTTACCACAGGCCACACACGAGACTGGGCACCTACTGGCTTTACTACCACCTTACTCACAAAAGTACACATGCAGGTACAATCTTCAGTGGGACTTCATTGTTTTAATAGCACATTTACTAGATTCAAGTAACATAATGAGCAAATATGTCTATAAGCAAACAGATGAATGGAAATGATATTTTAACTTACATGCTTTCAAACATGCTTCTTAAGAAAGAAATAGTTTTTACCATTCTGAAAACATTATCCATCAGGCACCATAAAGACATGCTGCTGAATGCAAGAGTTTCACAGCTTTAACCCTGAGCAATTCTGGCCCAAAGCAGTCTGTTAATCTTCCGATATTAAGAACATTTAAAATGCAAATTGATCACCCAAACCCAAAACTACAATGTCATTACTGTTGACAGCACTGTCACAGCCTTGTGACAGTGTCACCCCATGCTAGAGGGCTGGCCACTTCTTCCTGAACTACACCAAAGCGGCTAGCAAATGGTGACAGACCCGGCAGTGAGAAATCACTGTTTGAAACACAGGAAGTCACTCATCAATATAATTCCTACTTGCACCCCAAAACTTAATTCCAAAGAAAAGCAAAATGTCACTTGGAACTAATGAAAGCACTTGGAAAACAATTTTGCCGTGAATGCTAATTCCCAGCTCCCACAGATGAGATATATAGTTAGGATTCTGCATAGCAGAGAGGTTAAGCCACTAGAGAGCTATCTAGTTGCTAAATTTAAAATAGAATTGGGTTGTTTTATTTGCAACTTTTTGTTTGCTGTCTTGTACCTCAAAGTCTGACTTAATTCTTATTTTTTATTTGCAACTTTTTGTTTGCTGTCTTGTACCTCAAAGTCTGACTTAATTCTTATTAAATACCTCTCCAGCTTTGTGTGGGATTTGGATAAAAGTGAATCAAGGTGAAATAAAAGGTAAGATGACAAGTTCAAGCAGTTCACAGGAATTTCTGGGAGATCCTTACCATAAAACATATTGAAGAGATCCAAGGCCTGAAAATTGTTTACTTTTGCACTGCGCAAAGACATTGCATAGACTGATAGACTGAGGGAAGAGAATCCACTTAACAAGCCCAAACTAGTACATGTCCTGTGAGTAAAACACTTCAGAGCTGTGGGCAAACACTGAATCATAGGCATTAACTCAAGTTATGTATTTTGCCCAGGCTTTAGCATAGGTAGAGTGATCAGCCACAGTATGACGCCCTTACTGAATATTTCTTAACCAGTTCATATTACAGCTGCTGACAAACAAATACATAATACTCAGATTTGACCTTTGTTGGGGTTTCTGCATGTCCTGTGCCATGAAACCTTTAGAGAAGTATGTAGATTAACCAATTTTTATTTTTCTTTTTTAATATGCTGCTTCTTTCCCACAAACTCCATATCCCACAGGGGTTAAATGGTACAGCAACAGAGTTAAAATAGGCTCAGGAAAAAGCATGAGACTTAAAAATAGATGAGGAATCCAGGAGGCAAAGATACAGGAAGAGGTCATTGAGACAGGCTCCAATAAGCCTGTGGAGGGTAACTTGAAATACTTTGCCTCAGTTAAGTCAGTGTGGGTTTTACCAGGGCCCTTTTACTGGGGCAGTACTTCATCCAGAGAGGTCAAACTTGGATTTGATCAGCGAGTGAATGAAAAGCCAGTGTAGTGGGAAACAGTGACAGTCACAAACATTTCACTGTTTATGTGGAGTACAGAGTGCAGTGGCCCTTGAAAGACAGACTGGTTTAATGTCTGCCTTTACGCAAGCAAGACTGATGGGTTTTAAATGGAAGTATTAGAACAAGATATGCTTTTGTTCTGCAAGAATATGAACCTCCTACCTCTTGTGTTTTTAAGGAATATCAAGGCTGGAGGAAGTCTTACTATGTTTGAAACTATGAAAGCTATTCATTTACAAATCTTTAGTCTTAACACAAAACCACAACACAAACGAAGGGCTAAGGCAGTACAATGCATGCTTGGCGACAAAGAACAAGACGACTAACTACACCGCTGAGTTTGCATACATCTTGCAGTGAAATTTTTCAGGCTTTTTAGCCTTCAACAAGTGACTGAACTCAAAAGAGAAAAACAGAAATGTAACTGTCCTGGGTTCAGCAGTAGCAGTTCAGCAGTAATGCATGGTTCCGAGTTACCGGCTGGGCTTAAACCACGACAGTAACCAGCCATTAGGTATGGTACCAGCAATTCCTCAAACACTTATTTCCATGTGTTGCCACTTCTGAAAGAAGACTGTTGAGAAGTTATGCTGGGAAATAAACATTGCCTAATCCTGAAGAGTAACCACAAGAACAGAAAAAGAAGTGTTACTGTAGCTGCTGTCTTTCTCCCACAGCATCAGTCTCTGAATATAAACTGAAATAAAGATATTAAAAGTCACTTGGGGGTCTACCTGGTATTTATGTAACTTTCTTACAGCTATATGAAGCTTGCAGTTCAAAAGTCTAGCAAACACTTCCACTCTATTACCCTCCACTCTCCAAATGTTTGGCTACTGGGAAAACAAACTATGCCCTCTCTCAGAAACTGTCTACTAGGTGTATTTCAAGTTTGGCTCTGCAAGTTTAGCCATGGTCTTGGCTGATGGGGATATTAGCAACAGCACAACCTACTTGTTCCCAAGCAAAGTAGTTATTTTTTGGTAATTTGGTCAAGGAAGGAGAGTAGGACATCTATTGAAAGAGATACTCTGCCTCCTCATGCCCCTGTTTGCATCAAGTACTAGGACATATACATGCAAGAAGCTGAATTACTATGCTGCTGGTGCCTACCTCCTTCATGAACAAAGCCAGTTTACCCTACTCTCCATTACAGTTGCTACCTCTGCACTAACTAAAGAGATACTTGTGCAGACTGTATCTGCAAACACCAAGTGGTCACTACCCATTTGAAACGCCAATATTTGGTCAGTTGAATTAGAAAGGTAAGTCTAACTCAGTGAATCTCAAAGTATGGGTATTATCTCATCAGAACCAAGCAAAAATAACTGCTTATTCTGGTATTTGGGTTCATGAGTCTGGTAGACACAAGTGTGTGGCCCAAAGTGGACAGCAGCTGGAGTCAGTCTGGGAAACTCTGATGAAGATCATGGAATTCTGAAATGTTTTCTCAGAGAAAATCACCGAGTCCTCTACTAATTGGCACACTTTACCATTACGCTGGATGATACATGGTGTTTGCCTCAGAGAAGTAGAGAAGGCCAGAAATCAACAGAATTTCTCTCTGCCCTGATTCTTTTTCAAGGGTTCAGCTCAGTTTATCTTTTCACTTTGAATTTGGTGAATAATCTTGAAAGAATCACCTTCCTTGGGCAAAGAACATGGTGTGACACATCCTGAAAGGATCCAATCTGCAATATGATCCATGAACCACGTGATGATTTATAAAAACACTGGACTTTCAGCACATGTGTGACAGTGCCTCAGAACATTTCTGTTTGAAATTACCAACTGAAAATAAGCAGAAAACCTAACAAAAGATCCTCCCAGGAACTCACTTTGTAGCTGAATATTATGCAAGCTCTTCAGAGTTTAAGATTTTCTTTCCCTCAAGCCATAGAATGAGATGGCAAAAATGAGATTCACCAGCAGATCTAGCATTTACAATATAAAAGGAAGTGAAAACACATCACGAGTTGAGCAGCTCTTCTTGCATTTGTGGCTTTATATTGCAGATTGGGAAGAAGCATCACTTCCCAAATACTACCCACAATTTAAATCCCAAGTACCTTCTGGCCAAGCAAAAGTCCCTAAACATCTCTATCCAAGTTCTCAGAGGTCAGATTCACTAAACCCATCATTGTATTGTAGTGGCTGGAACACAAGTTTCTATAGTGGTTAATAAAGTTTGTGAAGTACAACATTCCATATGCCTCTCCACTCATACAAAGCCTCACACAACAGCAACAGCCCCAAGCTGAGAATTTATGCTTTCCACTGTGTATAGCTCATCCATACATGAGATGTAAGCATTGTGAGTGCAACTGACTACGATATTTCCAAAATTCAGCACAACAAAAAATTACCTGTTGCCAGTCCAAAGGTGAATATGAACCTGCATAATGAGACTGTCCCATGGGAGAAAAAGAAATGTAAAAAAACCCCGTGCTGTACATTCAGATTTCAGACAAGAATAAAACCAAAGCAAATGGCAGGAATTATATGATTGCTATGAGGCATGAAACCAGAGCTGAAAGAATTGCCTCTATTCAGCATCTCAGCTTTAGAAACAAGGAGTGGATAAACAATTAGACAATGGGTCTGGTATACAATTTCACTGCACTGAGTCAGAAGCAGCGGAGATGGATACACTAGCATTCTTGGAGAACTGATGCTTGCATGAGGATGAGCTGCACCATCGCTTCTGATCCATGAGAAACAAAGACACCTGGCAGAGATTGAAAAGCATCCCCTCCCCATGCCACAGATACCATTTACTCCCAAAGCATTCAAATAGCCCTGAACACTTGGTGCACTTTCTCCAATGCTAGTGTTAGACTAAACTGCATAGTGCAGAAAACACAAGGAGAACACATTACACAGCTGGGGAATTGAAGGGGGAGATTGCCATACTTAAAGGCCTTGGCAAGAACAATCTTCAGCCAGACTTGACTGCAACTGTGACTGGCTACTACTTTATTCACCTGTTTCTGTAGACACTGGCCTTGCTCCAGGTACTGCTGATGCTTTTCAAGCAGAGTGTGCTTTCCAGCAATACCCATCATATGCTTCCAGCCTCTCCAACAGCAAACTGCCTTGACCACGAATGCACTTGCTGCCCTGCCTGTTAACGCACTCATTTTGTCAGAATGCTAGGGCTCTGGCCAAAGTTTTTAGCTGCTCTTTAAACAAACCCTCAGATCCAAGTCTCACACACCCAACAGCACATGCTATAGAATATAACATTCCTTAAAGCTGGGGTTTGCAGCACCTGCGAGTTCTGTTTTAATTCTCCAGTTTCTAGCTGTGCCAGAATACATGTAATGGGAAAAGGCTTACGTAGGTACCATCCACCTCCTAATGTCAGCACCCCTTGGAAGAACACACTCTGGTTTGAAGCTGCTTTTTTACCAGCAGACAACTGGCAATAATGGGTATCTACTGCATAATCTAATTCCACCTTCCAGTTACTAAGGTTAGCCTACAATTTCTTTCCACTGGCTAAGTGTCCTTAAAATGAGACACAAATACTCATGTATAATCTGGAGCTTACTTGAGATGCTGTTGCTATAGTCTTGCTGTGCAATGTTACTCAAGCGGATTTCACACAAGATTTCACAATTTCCTAAATTAGATTGTACTGGGAGTGGAAGTGGGAGATGAGGGAGAAGAATGGAAATACTTGATAGAATTAATTCAGTGTGACACAGACAGACACACTCATCTGAACATCTGATTCCATTATAAACTTGAAACCAAGGATTTGAAACTGATTTTGCTTACTTTACACTCCCATTACATATTTGCCACCTAACGCAGAAGGAGAAAGAAAGGACAATATATTCTGTGAATGCTGCAGAACTCCAGCAATAATCTTCCAAATTCTTCACTTTGCATTTCATTTCCTGGTCCTTATCTCTTGCCTTTGCTCTGTTATATGTACTCAGTTCTTCATTCACTTTTACTTTATTCCTTGAACCTCCTCCACCCTGAAAGCCCTTCACTGAACAGTAACCTGGCAAGCTCCACTCATACTTGCCTTATCTGCACCTAAAGCACTAGAAAATGACTCTTTGCTGTTTACATCGAAGACCAAAACAGACAAGTATTTTGAGTATATGACAGGACAGTGCCTTAGGAAAAAGAGCAAAGGCATTCTGCAATGTAGCACCACTGCCCTGGCACCTCCATCAATGCTGTACATAAATTCATTTACCAGAAGTTGCTCTTTAAGTTTACCTGTGGGCTCAAGGTCACCAATTGTGGCTATATCCCTTTTGCTCTAAGGGAGAAAATAGTCTGCAAAAAGAAAGCAATAATCCCTCATAAGCCTCTACTGGTGTAGGAATAGAAACCATTTCTGAACATAACTGACAACTTGAGGGTTTGAGTTTGTGGAAAGTGCTAACACATTTACATCTCAGTGGAAGCCCCCAGATCTTCTGTTGCCCAAAGAAATGGTGAATGCTCCATCCCTGGAAGTGTTCAAGGCCAGGTTGAACAGAGCCTTGCATGACATGGTCTAATGTGAAGGCTCCCTGCCCACGGCACTGGGGTTGGAACTAGATGATCTTAAATGTCCTTTTCAACCCTAACCATTCTATGATTCTGTGATTTAGTAAAGGAAAGCAGCAAGCTTCTACCTAAAGGTGATAGGTTTTGCCCCTCACCACTCAGTTCTTTATTCATTTCACCATTTTAATGTTTGTTTCCTAAAATACTCTGCAGGAGGCATCATGGCAACAAGCACTCACAACATGATTTCCTCTTCCACTGCCCTGAAAAATGGTCATTTCCCCCTCACTGACAGAGCCACCAGCTAAATTCACTAATACGCAAGGTTTGGCTTTTTTGATTTTTTTTCTTATATCCCTGGTAAAACAGACACAGTTTCTCATTGAAAGAGAAATCAGGGATGCAGCTCAGCTCTGTCCTTACTCTGAAAGCATTCATGTTCTGTTGTTTGATCAGAAGCTGTCAGATGCTGAAGCCCGACTCTTTCCTGCACAGAGAAAACCACAGCTCACTTGCCCTTTCACTAAGGGTCTGCTGCTGTTAACTGCCTCTGCCCCACTATGACTGTTGCTTCTTGATCTGCAGGGTTTCTCATCTGGGAAATCCCTTAGGCCAAAGAAAATCTGTTGTTCAGTGATGAGCTAGGGAGTCAATCCTTTCTTCCAAACACAAAGGCATCTTTCCCACTCCTGTGGGTGCTGCAGACTCCAGCCAGGTGTGTGTTCTGACTCATCATACACACATTAACACCTTTCACCTAAACAATGGCATTGTCTTATTTAATAATTCTATCATATAATCACTAAAGCATTTCCACATGTTATTAAGTATCACCACATTCTAGTCTGAACCGCCTGTATAGGCCTATTTTTGAAAGGTATTGCAAGTTACAACATTCAAACACACAGAAGGAAAATATAACCTAGCTTGGTTATTAAATGCAGGTTTTCAATTTACAAACAAGTGCTGTCATGGCAGTGTACTAATTGGCACAACAACTAATTAAGCCTGCATACTTATTTTGCCTGTACAAGATTTCTGTTGCAAGCATCAGCCTTCATAGTGCAAGTAAAAAAAAAATAAATAGGCGGTTGAGGGAGGAGAGAAACACATCGTGATACAACGTGATTATACAGTGATGTTATTTCTCTTATTCTGAGACACAACATGGCAGCTCTGTACTATGCAGTAAGCACATTCCTGTCAGAAAGGCAGCACCCTTGCTGCTGGAGGCTGCAGAGTGCAGCCCACTTAATTCCCCAAAAAGCATTCCACTCACTGAACAGATTTATGATGATTTTATCTAGGTTTCCTGGAAAATGCATTCATGTCACTCACTTGCTGTGCTTTGTTCAGTACTTGTGTTACACAAAAGTCACCAAAAAATGTTAAAACAGGCAGCACTGCCCCGTGGCCTTCTGCTGTCACCACAGCATGACAAGCAGACCCTTGTTCTGGGCTGTTGTTGACCACAGTCATGGTTCAGATGAACCCTGATGTGCTCAGCTGGACAGAAGAACGCTGGTAGCTGTGAGATGAATGCATGCAATTGGCCAGCACCTGCCATGCAAAACTCACACAACCCTTGTTCATAACATTAAGCTACCCTCTGATAAATGAGGAGGCTACTGAAGGCAGAATAACCCTCCTGGAGAGAGCATCATAAATTAGACAAGTAACTGCTGCAGTGTTACTACTAATCAAGCATGCTAAACCCCAGAAAGTAAGTGGAAATGTTACTAAGGGAAAGTCTTATCTTTCTTCACAGGTAACATAACTTAACTGCAGAGACACTGTGCGGCTCCACCATGGCGGAAGACAAGAGAGGGTCTGGAGAACAACTACTCACAGATTGCACCCTAGAGCTAATGCGGTTGCTATTATGCAGACCAGCTCCAGCAGGGATCCTAAGTTCATTGCCCAATTGGAGTTTACAGGTAAGGCTTTGCCCTAAATCCAGATGACTATCAGCATGTTACATACTCTGCTGAATGTCACTGAACTAGTCGCCTTACTGACCAAGGTTTTTCTTTTTTAATACACAAGTATCACCACAAAGGAAACCAAGCTTCTCAGGCAGGCAATAAATACTCCCACTGTAAAATGTATTCAGTCATTTAAGTGCAGAGAACAGGAGCTGATCACCTAGCAGATCTAGCCAGACATTTCCCACTGCATTTTTATTCTTGGAAACATGAATGCACAAAACAAAGGTCATTTTCATTACCCAAGTACATAATCTGGACTAAGAATAAATCAACTAATGCACTGAGAAAACTATTGGTACCTGTGTTCTAAGCACATACCACTTAGTGCTATTTGGACCCTTTTATGTTTGGTTTCCTTGAATATGAGTGAATGCATTCGATTCTGGTGAACGATAAATCATCTGCAGAGCTAAGTCCACATTTATTTAACATTTCCTCAAAGTAAACTCTGCACTACACAATTGCTCTGCAACATGTAAATTGTTCATTGGAACTCCATGTTGCAACTGCTTTCCTACAGCAGTTGCATTTGGGAAATAGAACTACTGCACGAGTTGGGAAACTAACCAGTAAACCAAACTGCACATTTTCAGAGTCACCTGTCTCTAAACCATCTACACACCAAGAATTCCCTACTACAACCTGTGAATAGTGTTAAACAGCAAACTGTATATTGTTACATAGCCACAGGCATCAATAAACAATAATTCCTGATGAATTAAAGAGAATTTTCTAGGGACAATTTTCCATGTGGGGCCCCGATACTCAAAAGGGAGAAAAGCCTGTTGCAGCTTCCCATCAGCATGGACAGGGGCCTGTCCTCCAGCCACTTACCTGTTTTCAAAGAATATCTATGAAATTACTTGGTTTTACCACTTAAACTCATAAAACAAGCTGAAAATTTACGAGTAAGCAGCACATATCATTGAGTAAGCCTGCCTTCCATAACGGAATACAACAACCAAAAAACACAACTAAATGGAAGTAGGAGCATGCAAAGGAGACTCTAGGAATTTGGCTTGGATTTTCGTACATTTTTTCCTTGAACAAAATTCGACTACACTGTCCTCCAATGAGGCTCCCAAAGGGAATTACTCTCATATAGCTCAAGGTAGCACACATGCCTGCTTCAGAACAACTTTGTAAGTAGTAAACCACAGTACTGTTAGTTTAAAAGGAAGAAATTGTAGCCAGGAATGTACAAAATGGATGTCAAAGATCTCCAAAACTACATTACAAGTACCTAAAATAAGGAAGCCAGTTTTCAAAATGTCTGTGTATCCAGTATTTGCAGAAATGGACAGCATCAACAAGCTTATGCAGGAACATACGGGGCGATGGGAAAACTCACAGGCTCTTAGTACCAGCTGGTGTAGCTCATGCTCCCGTGTCACATGAAATGCACATCTTCCCCCCACTACTTGGGTTTCCTGGAAATATCTCTAAGTTTGTGCACAGTGCACTGTCAGACCAAGTTATCATTTCCGTGTGTCACACTAGAAACTTAGCCTGCTTGTAATTTGAGACATTTCTGCAACTGTCCTTTGCTTCACAGATACAAGCTGACTTCTGCATCAGGAACTGATGCAGGAGAGGAGAAAATGTTGTCATGTTAAATTATGTTATTGTCACCTAACACCCTGAAAAAACAAGACAACTCTTTCATGTCTTTCTGCAGATGACACATAATATTAAAATTGTATTTCTAGCATTTAATCCATTTGATGGCATAAACTATGCCATTAAAAAGCATCTGCTTTCCAGGTGTCAGCAAAACCTCTGCCTAGTGCCCTGTGGCTGGGCATTCTGAAAATGCAAGGATTGGATTCTCAATCCATACACAAAGGTATATTGGTTCTCATCCTAGAATAATAACATTGTTTGGCTGGGCTTCAGAGTACTTCAGTCTAGTTTATATTAGTTTCCCACAAGGATTAAGTTTGGGCATCTGTGTATTCCTACAGTATAACTCATCCTGTCCTAGTCAAAATAATCTGGGGCTTAGACATCTGTAGGGCTGGTACTCAGGCTTTAGTATGTAGATATTGGGGTTATCTCAAAGATGAAGTCATAACACTGTCATGAAAGTGAGATGCCAGCACAGTGGCTGAGGAGGAGACATGGGCCAGATGCAGGTCTTATATCGATAGTCTGGATATAGTGCAAATGTGGGCAATAAACAATTAGAAAAGCAAAGCAGAACACAGCTTCATAAATGGTTTCTGTTCGTAAGGGAACATACAGACACTACATTCAAGAGAGTATGTGTTAAATACATATGAAACAGTGAATCACAGAGTTTACAGCAATATAAGCAGTGTACATTTACATACAAGAACAAAAAGTTGGCTTAGTTTCTCAGGCCCTGTTTCAGGGAACAGGATTACCTGTTGGAGAGATCTCCTGTGCAGAAGTGGCAATAAATTGTTTGGCTGCAGAAGATTTTATAATGGTGCCAAATGAGAGGGAGGATGGGCGGGAGACAAAACTCAAAGTCAGGCAAATCTCCCACTGCTGCCAAGAAAACTATTACAGAGCAGGAATCACTGAAAGCCCTGGGCTGAACCATCCAAAATGGAGCACCAAGACACTGCCCAGGGGAGACAGCACAGGAAAAGGGACTCCTTTCGGTTAACACCAGTAGACAATTAGTCCCACAGAGACACTCCCTCACTCCTCCCTCCAGTGGGATGGGGGAGGGAACTGGAAGGGCAGAAGTTATAAACTTCTAGGTTGAGATAAAGACAGTTTAATAAGGGCAGTGGTGGGGAGGAAGGGTTAAGAGGACACACAACACAAAACAAAATGAATCAAATTAAAACAAGTGATACAAAAGCAATCACTTGACACCAGCTACACCACTACCAAGCCAGCCCTCCCCAGTCAATGCCAAACCCTGGAAAACTGCCCCCACATTCTGTACTCAGCAACACATGCTGTGAGATGAAGCAACCGTTTGGCTAGTTTCTGTCAGGTGTCCTGTCTCTGCTACCTTTTGGCTTCTTGTGCCCCTTCTCACTGGCAGAGCAGGAGACTGAAAAGTCCTTCATACAGGCGAGTGCTACTGAGCAACAACTAAAACACCAGTGTGTTATCAGCATTGTCCTCAGACTAAAGCCAAAACACAGCACTGTACCAGCTACTAAGAAGAAAATTAACTTCACCCCAACTGAAACCAAAATAATCATATAAGACCAAAAGCAACACCGAAAACACTTGAGATAGAGCTCAAAATAATGATCCAGCAGAAGTTATTATTCTCAATGCATGGCTTCAGTTTTCCTCACTTTCTGCTGTATAGCTGGCAAAATCTGACAGAAATCTCAGAGTCCTGTTACAGAGACTGAAAACAGAGAAATTCATTATTTTGTTTTACCCTCCTATTATTTGCTGCACCTTAACCTGAACACACTCCTTTTCTCTTGTAAGCATTATTCAACTTGCTGTTGCATTTAAAAGTAATTTGCTGGGGGGGGGGGGGGTTGACATCACTCCGCACAAATATACACCAGCTGGAGAACTGGATTTCATCATTCGAAGTTCTATGGTATTTTTATGTCAGGGAAGTTGTATTTCTCAATACTGCTAAGAATTTACATCAACAGTTATAAGCTGCTGACTTATTATGATTGAATGTCTCAGAACCATTGGCCTTCAGATATTACTTCATCAGTTGGAAGTCTTTCCATAGCATGTTACAGACCACTGATCTACAGGTTTGCTGTCATCAAGTTGCTTTCCTGTAATGTATGATGAACAGCAACCTTATGAAAATTAGGAGATAGAAAGGTAAAAGGAAGATGAAAAAGGAGATTAAGAGCAAACTCCTCTAACTTTTACTTGTGGGTCACCAGCTCAGAGGTCTGACCAAGGCAGAAGGGCACACCTATACTTGGAAACAAACCAAGACACTCTCATGTCTCAACTGCAGAGGTCAGGCACACTATAGAACAGGCCTGCTTGGTGTATTTAGCAATATTATTGCTGTGAAGCCTTTTAGGATGCCCTGCTGATTATTACTAAAAGAAACAGCATCACCATCTTAAAAAAGGCTTCCTGCCTGCTGAGACACCAGAGAAATATGCCTATGCAGCCTCAGGTATGACATTTCTTTAGCCACAACTTGGAGATTTTATAAAAAAAAAAAAGAATGCCATGAGCACAGATGTCTTCTGTGATCTGCCCAGTACGCAATGTCTGACATTGTGAGCAGAAACTGATTCTCACGATTCTGTTTGCTGCTCACAAAGAAGTGCTTTACTTCTGCCTCTGGGCTTTCCAGTATGAAAAGATCAGTGCCTAAAAGCCACAGAACCTTATAACTTGGGCACTAAGAGGTGCCTGGATGCTGGCAAGGATGTCAGCCCCCACATGCAGAGGTGGGGAGAGCTGTGCTATGAAGAGAAAAGCTGGAAGAGTCCACATGTACCACTCTGCAGGTCTGTCCAGAAAAATCAGAGCCAAGTCTAGCTTTATAGAGCTAGTCCTATATGGAGCATCAAGAAAGGCTAATAAAGGGGCGGAGAGGGAGGAGGAAGGGGAAAAAAGTAAAATTAAGAAAAATGATTTCACATTTCAAAACACACTTGTCTGCTTACTAAACACTGTGGTAAGTGGTATATGAGAAATACAATTGAGAAAATTATTGAGGAAAAGAATCAGGGCTGGATTCCAAAATAAAAGCATTGGAATTAAACATTTCCCTGTACAAGCAGCAATGGTTTCACTGAGCCATCCTCCCCATCTTTCTCATCTTAAAAGCAGGTAAAAATAAATAAATAAAATAAAATAAAATAAAATAAAATAAAATAAAATAAAATAAAATAAAATAAAATAAAGCCATTCTCCCCATCAAGTCTCACTGCTTGGAATGCACAGGCATCATTTGCACATACAGTGGCTGTGCTGATTCTGTGGCTAGAGTACCCAATAAATCCATTAAAATGGATACAATCTGCATACAAAATCATTGATGCTCATTTCTAACATCTAAACTATTATTTCATGTTCTGATACAGAAAAGGACTAAGTATTGAACAATTGTGGTTCCTTTTGTTTCTTAGTTTTTATCATTTCCCACAAAGATACTACATTCATTATACAACAAACACTTCAGACTAGTAAAGAGGGAGTTCAGTTAAGTCCCTCCATTTCCCTATCCTTTACATTGCCATGCTAGTTACGTCAGCCTCCTAGTACAGAAATAACCAGATGAAATTAAAATAAGTATTTAAATCACTATGTGCAATGCAAGAACATTTTTACATGTATATTACTCTTTTCCATAGCACACACAATAGCACAATCTGCTATAATACTGTATAGAAAACAGCCTTTTATGTGTCCCAGCTTCCAAAAGTAACAAAATGCTTTTTTGTTTTTACTTCAGAGTTTACTTTCCTAATTATTCCATTCTATCTGCCACACCAGTAATGTCTTCTGCCACTCTGTGTGCAATCATTGCTTCTTTAATCAAGCACTTCTTTAATTTCAACATGGAGGAAGAATAATACTCAGGAATTCAGAAGTCTCTGTTCATCAAATTACACTGAAAATCAAGTAGGATAGTTTGCTAAAGCAATTCAATGAGATTTCCAACATGTTTGGATTCAACTGTGCTAGAAAGACGGCAAGACCATTGTTTTGGCACTATTCTGACATTTTTGATTGCTGTCACAGCCAGTCCAGGAAGCTCAGTGACACAGCACACTGCTGTCACTGCAGCTTACAGTGCTTTCTCAGCCCTCCAAAGCTGCTTGAACTGTTTCTGAAATGTCAGAGTTGCTGACTGCAGACTCCCAGGCTTTTTTTTTTTTTTTACAGTCCAAGTCTTTAACAACTGGTGATGTTGATATGGATTACTTGCTATAACACACTGGCTTGTCCAAAGTAAAATCCAAAAGGATTCTGAAGATGCAGGTGAACATCTGATACCTCCTCTATGAAGTCACTGGGAGCCGTGGCAAGAACAGTGGTATGCAAACATCCCTCCTTCCATTCCTTTCTTCTACCAGGTCTACAGTATTATTAACCTGATAACAATACAAGGGACTTCATTAGGGATGCTTACTTTTGAGAGAGGTAAAGGCCACAGGCTTTACACTGTACCCACTTTACTCCCATGGCTATGAAATCAAACAATTACTCATACACAGCTCTTTCCAGAACTCCCCCTCAAACCATGGAACCACTAAGCAGCAACCAGAGGGAAGCATCAGTAAAGACTAATATTCTATCGAAACAAAGGATTGTGAATACAAGTACTGCAAGAACACAGGCAGAGATGTCTGCTATTTTCTCCATTTCATGTTTTCCTTGTTTCCTCAATTTATTGGACAAGGAACTATTTACGTTGCGAAAATCAAATGAAACTAGATCTTTGAATTTTACAGCTGCTGTGTAGGAACTAAAATAGGGAGAGGGATTACATGGCCTTTTACTTTTTCCATTCTCATAAAGCTTTCTGAGGTGACGCAAAATAATGAAACTTCACTGAACTCCACAGAACTGTGGTTTGCACTTTTTGTGTGTCTGACTCATGGGACTTAAAGCAGAAGAGTATGAAATACAGAATAAATTATTGAGCAAACTAATGCAGGGAAAGGACTGATGAAATGCCTGCTACTATAAAACTGTATGTTTAAATCTTACCATGTTCTTGGGAATAGTAAACCATTTTTCTTACATGAAAGATGATACAGCATCCTTTTAACTGGAATAGTGTTTTTTTTTACACCAGTGATTAAAAATATTGCTATAGCTCTATTTTCTTTATTATTTTTGCCATGCAAAACAAAACATCACCTGATCTTTAAGTAAATCTGGCATTTGTATAACAACTTTGTTCTGTCCTGTTTAAAGTTCTTATTAATATAGTTCACAGAAATATTTTCATTTCACAAGGTACTTTAGAGCTTCTTATTCATGTAATTTAAAAGAGTACGCTATTTAGGGAGAGGCAGAACAGGGTGGATTCAATTAAAAATATTCTACTGCTATGCATTTGCTGCTAAACAAAATTAACTTATATATAAAGAAAACACTAAATATTAAAATCTCCTGCCAAAACCCAGGCTTCATAACTTGAGTGGATGGAAAAGCAGTACTATAACAGAGGGAAAAATTCTCACTTCAGCCTGCAGGTGAGAATATATCAACGACACAACCAAATTAAGAAAATTAAAGAAGGAAGTAGGATCTATTTTTATTAAATGTTTCTGGTAATCTCTGTTTCAAAATTCAGCTCATTTGGTGAGGACAAGCTCACAGTTGCAGGCTATTCAACAGAGGTGAATTTAAGGTTTCCTGTGTACTTACACAAATTCACTTTTCACCTTGCTCAGAGAAAATAAATATGCAAAAAAATAGTAACAATGAACAAACAGGCAGGTAAATATATTATCATTACAAAAAAGTGTTGATAAATGGGCACTGTATTTTGCCTAGTGATCTTCCATAAAAATTTTTTGTACTACTGATCTAATATAATCACCAAAATCTCTTATAAAAGAGACTCTTCACCCCTGCTGCTTGCAGGGGGGCTATTTGGTAGTTAGTTCACACAGAAGCATTTAATATTTTTCAATCCTGCACTAAAAGCCAAAGCTGGTTCCACTATGCAGCTGGAATTTTCATGTTCAGATGACAAACACACATACTGCACTCTGCTCTTGTATGTGTGACGAGATAGTGACTCTCACACTGATAGTAATCAAGATAGAACTATTTTTTACTTCTACTCAGCTATTACAAAGTCAGAGGCATATTTTAATTTATAGTCACTGGGTTACACACACATCTGGCGAATATGATTAACTTTTGTTTCACACTAAAAAAACCTTTCTGCTACAAGTAACCTTCACAACACACAACTGCTCTTACCCAAATGAAGAAGTCGCATCCAAAGGGTTCATCTAACAAGAAGAAGGAATAAGTTCTCATGGAAAGGACTCTCCTCCTCTGAACCTCCACACCTCAGGAGCCTGCCCTTCAGCACAGTCGGTGCACCACATGCCCAGGCTGACACCAGAACAAGCACTGAACCATGAAACTGCAGAAGTACTAGGCAGTTCATGAGGTTTACTGAGGACTTGGTTACAGCCATTAATTTCACATGGAAGGCACTTCTATACAGTGAAAGCTGCTACCAGGACAAAGCTTTAACATAACAGGTCTATTGAAAAATAAAGGTAAGGCCCCTGCCATTAGCTATAGCACACCATTACCTCCACAGTCTGCCTGCTGCCATTGGGCCTGGCTGTGTACACAGTGCAGCACCTCTCTCCTCCAGCCAGAGACTCCAGGGATGTGGTGAGCTGTGTTCTGGCTATTCGCATGATGAGGGCAAAACACCGGCAACACCCGACTGTCACTGCAATAACCCCTGGAAACACAGACACTTCCACAGCTACTCAATACCCACACAATCTTCTCCTGAGGTAAACACCACACAGCAAGCAAGGTCTTCCCTAATTGGTTAGCCTTCTCCAGAAGGTTCTGGAAGGGGGCAGAGCAGCCAATCACAGCTCTTGGCTCTGGCCAGGGGCTCCCCTCATGCTGGGGAGACATGCTTTGGGCTTGGTGAGCTTATTGCTGGCCCCACCAGCCTGTCTGAGCCACAGGAAGCTCTGGAGAAGCTGCTGCTATACAGCATAGCCACGACAGGCTATGGAGGAACATTGTAAGACAAGACAGCATCGAAGAGAGGCGGTAGGAGAGGGGCACAGCAGTGTGGGGTGGGGCAGAGGGGCATGAGGGTGCCTCTGGAACTCCCTGTCAGTGCTAGAGAAAAACCAGGTGGGACGTGGTTGGCAACCAGAG
This sequence comes from Neopsephotus bourkii, assembly GCF_033783945.1. NCBI lineage: Eukaryota > Metazoa > Chordata > Aves > Psittaciformes > Psittacidae > Neopsephotus > Neopsephotus bourkii. The sequence goes on from NW_026900826.1 coordinate 7,039,269, forward strand.
TAGTCCAGGTCTCCCTGTGCCCTTGCTGATAATTGTCCTTGGTGCTGTGGTAAGGATTGAGAACTTATACCTAAGCTTTGTCCCTTCCTCATTCTCCTGAAAATGGCCCGTGCTTCTTAAAGTGGGGGAGATATGGGGTTTCTGCTCTGAATCTACTACTAATTCTAAAGAATTGCCAGGTAGGTCTGTTTAAGCAATTATTCTCCCCCAAGGAGGAGGCTGAGCTTGAACGCCAGCTTAACTGAAATTTCTTATAAAAATGATCTTATAAAAATTTTCTCCAGAATTCATTTTTCAACTAGGAACAAACAGACAAGTCCCAAACTCTACCTTTTTGCTTGGAAACATGCAAACATTTCCTGTAGGTATGCTCAGCAGAAAAAAATGACATGCCTGCATCAAAATGATCTGGCTCGATTCAGCATTAAACCACATCCTCCCCCACTGGTGTGTGACTTACTCCCCTTTCACTACGGTGACTCTAGTCACACACAGCGGTGTGGCTGCACTGTGTGAAGAGCTGTGGTGGACACAGGTTACCAACGTGCCCGACCCCGAGGGGAACTGAGAACCTAAAGCATGTTTTGTCATGAAGTTTAGTGGTGGCACGAGCTCCCGAGTAAGATTTTCATGTGTATGAAATGAACTTTCTACTCAGCCTAACACCAGAACTATTCGAGTTTCTGCAGCAGATGTTCACTTCCCCTCACACTCCAACACTTTCCATCCAGAAAGAGATGTTTCCAAAGAAGCCTTCCTGCTTTCTGACCACATCTGTCTGAGAGGAAAGGTCCGTATGTAGTAAGGCAGGGTTTAGTCTGGAGAAAGATTCCCACAGACGGTCAGAAGCACCACAGGCTGACTGCTGTCAGATCTGAGTTCAGATGCGTTTCTCATACAACTCTCAGGCATTAATCTCTGTAAAACTGGCTGAGCTCTTATCTTTTGTACGTTGAGAATAATGAAAAGCATTTTCATTCGCACTTTCAAACAGTGCAGAGACAGTGGAGTGCTACAGTTTTGACAGGCACGCGATTTCAAGTGTGTTCCGTGACAGTGAAATCTCTCGCAACCTGCTAAAATCACACACCAACTTCAGTACAGCCGCACACCAAACGGCGTCGTCCCGTTCTTTCCCGTCACTGGTACTGGTTTTAACCTTCTCCTCCCAGCCGCTGGGTGCCTCTTACGTTGGGGGGGGGCCCCCCCCCCTCCTCCGCAGCACCCACTCTATCGCGACACGCCCGCACCCCTCCCGCCCGTTTCCCGCCGGCGGAGGGTTCCGCGCCCGCCGCCCTGCGCGCTGCGGCCCTGTGGCGCGGGGCGGCTCCGGGGTGTGCGCGGCGCCCCCCCGCCAGCCAATGGGCCGCGTCCTTCTATTCGCTCGGCGCAGGCGGTGGCTGGGCGGTGACGTCAGGCCCAGATGTTGTCCCGGGCCCGCCCGCGCAGGGCCCGGCGGCTCCGCGGCGCGGCAGCGGGCAGAGCGCGTCCTGCTGTCACACAGCGCGCGATGGCAGCTCTGCGCGCTCCGCCGCCGTGTCCTGCCGCGCGCTCTGGAGGACAGCACTAACTCATGCGCCAAGCAACAAGCTGCCAGCGCCGGGATCGACCTGCGCTTCTCCTTCTCTTCCATTGGACTTCCAACGCTGCTGTTTCTTCATTTAGGGACAAGCCGAGTGTGATCGTCACGAACAAAGTGTGTTTCTGGTGGCTGCTAAATCAGCCTTCTACCAAGAGATCCTGAGAAATAAGAGAAGGAAAGGTCTGCTTGCATAGTCTTTTTAAAAAGGGAAAGAGCAGCGTTGTGGTTGGTGGTTTTTTGTTGTTTTAATTTTTCCTCTTCTGTTTGGATTTCTTTTTAAACTTACAAAAAATGGCAACAGCAGCATATGTGGATCATTTTGCAGCAGAGTGCCTTGTTTCTATGTCCAGTCGTGCCGTTATCCATAGTCCCAAAGGGGAGCCTGATCCCCAACCTGATGCAGCAATACCTCCTTCATCAAATGGAGAAGATAAGCGGGAAATCAGAGAGACCGGGAAAGACAATGGATCAACGTTACTGGTGGTAGCTAGCATTTTAGCAGATCTGAACCAGCATGTCCCAAACTCACCCGCTCTAGGGATGGAAGAACCTGAGACCTTTGATGTCACAGAACAAATACACATTTCTATGGTTCCTACGGAGTTTGGGGAAGAAAGTGTGTCTTCGGCTGGTAAACGTGGAGGAGGAAGAGCGGCCACACCTACTAGCCTGGCTGCAGTAACTGAGCCAAGCCCCAGACAAAAGAACAAACGCACGAGAAGCTGGACTGACCCTGGATCACCCCAGAAAAAGCACAAATGCCACTATGTGGGGTGTGAAAAAGTTTATGGCAAATCTTCCCATCTTAAAGCTCATCTAAGGACCCACACAGGTTAGTTACAATCCAGCCAGAGATTTATTTGTTATAGCTTGGTAATTAAAATGAATGTGGAAAAAAAAACCAAAACAAATCCCAACTTGTATTTGGCCACCATTATGGTTTTACCTCTCAGAACTCAAGCTTGGGAAAACCGAACAACAACAACAAAACCCTCTCTGGGAACAAAACCTGTCTGCGCATAGATTCAGAGCTAATGTTGCCCCTTTTCTATAACTTAATATCACAGGGAATGGCATGCGGGTTATCTGTGTAGATTGTACCAAGCTGTAATTGTTAGCTGCTAGTTTTCTTGTCCGGTGTGTCTTCTACTTCCCTTTCCAGTGCTTCTTTCCCTCCCCCATCTACATTTTCCTACCCTGTGTTCCTGTCACTACCATTACACCAGCTTGTCCCTTCCCATGCAAGCATCAGTACTCTTGATATTTTAAAATTAAATGTTCCAGAGGCACCTGAAACACTGTGTGTCTGTTTCTTTCTTTAGCAGACACTTGTGTGAAAGCTAGAGTAGGCAGGAAAACAGATGAGAAGCTGAATGTGAGTCACAAGGAGATATTTATCATAAGCATAGTGAGAGGGGGATATGCGCAGTCGCAAAAAAGCTTTTGGCAGCTGGGTAAAACTAATTTCCAAACAAAAAAGCGACATTAGAATGCAAACACTTATCTTGTTCTGATCAGTGTCCAGTGTTTACTTTTTGGTGAAGAATTAGCCACTTTTTTGTTGTTACTGTGATTCATGAGATATACATACAAAACGTGGAAGCCTTGCAAGCACCATGAAAGTTACGCACTGAAAGTGTTAGGATAGGCCATTTTGAAACCAGCCCCATGCCTTGCCACACCTCGTGCTTCTGCCTGGTGCTGGGGAACAGGGTGGCTGCCAGTCAGGGAGCATGAAAAACTGAGACCAACCTCTGACAAAGGCCCCGATCATAGCATGTATGATGAGACACCATACTGACGAGAGCAGGCACAGGCAAGCTGTTCCACTGAGTGATTTCAGACAACAAATTAGTTTAAGATCTGTGGTCATTTCATTTAAAAGAGCATTAAGAAAAAGGTCATCAGAACTAAGCATGATTTAGTGACCCTTGAACAGTTGTAGCTCAGAGGTGGCAGCCTCACCCATGCTGGTCATACATTCAGTGTACTTTCAGCTTTTCCTGTTGCCTTCCTGAGATAAAGAGCCCGTCTAAATTGAGGGCACGTTCTGATCTGGGTGAGAAGAAAACCCCATCAAGTTTGAGCATCTGGATGGACAGTTCCCTGTCCTGCACAGCTGAAAGAACAGCATGTTCCTGGCACCTCAGGCAGCCTGCCCTGGGCAACTGCTTTTCACCTCCCTGGGAGTTGTGCAAGAAAAGGTGCTTCCACTCAGCTTGCAGGGAATTGTCCCCATTAATTTTCAGTTCTCTTGGCTTCTTATTGCTGACATTTGCCATTGTTCTAAAAGTGAAAGATAAATTTAGCAGTATTTCTGGGTTTCCAAATCAACTAGAGACCGAGGAGAGGAACTCCTGCTCCTGATAATGAGGAGGGCCAGGCATGACCGCCCTGCGGGAGAAGAGGGAGGGCAGGGCCGGCGGGGAGTGTCGCTCGGGGCTGGGCTGAGCCGAGTCATTCGGGGACACTGGCTTGCCTCCAAGTTCTCTGCCTTTTTTGGTGGGTTGTTTTGTTGGCTTTTCCCTCCTTTTTTTTTAACTCTTAATTTCCCGTACTTTTTTTTTTTTTTTTCCCCATGTCTGTAGGGCTTAAGCGGTTATTGCTGTAGCTAATGGAACTGAGGGAACAGAGTATGCACACATCTGAGAGCTAAAGGATAAGCTCGGAAAGGACTGTCTTTGCCCTGGGAGTGGCAGGACCATCGGGGACTACAGCTTCTTTGTTTTCTTGAGTCTCCAGTGTCTGTGTGGGAAGCTTTAAGCCAAGCTGCCAAGTTTCCCTCCTCATTGGCAACAGGTCTGTCTGTTTGGACTGAGCTTTAAACAGGCTTAAATTTCTCTTACAGAACATTTTCTAAGGTTTGATTTTTTTCTCTCTTTAAATCGTGACAGGTTTGAAAAAAGTCTGTATGACAGTAAGAATTAAGCTAACAGAACAAATTATGACTTCCAGGACTGGCAAGTGTTTGTTTTTACAAAACATGTAATTGATTTTACTGATTTAGAGCAAGAGGTTTGGGTCTCCTCTGCTTTCCAGCAGCCCTGAACTAGTTAAGTAACATGTACATATCGGCCTCCCCATCTGTCCGATGGATAGGGTGATTAACTATCATGTTACCAAGCAGTGGTGAAAGTACTCCAAGGACACATGCAAGGTGCTTTAAACAGCTACCCCAGTAAGTCCAAAACCTGTTTACTAAGAAACAATAAACAGACCCGACCCCTTCTGCTATGGAGTGGAACTTATTTCATGTGCTGTACTACAAGTTGGTATATTTAGGGATGAACTGAGGGCTAAGAACAGTACTGCAGGCTAGAAGATACTGATGATAGTGCTAGAGATATTTGAATAGTGTAGCATTTGACCTGCTTTATAAACTGGCTTGGCCTTGTCCAATACTGTGCCCAGAAACTAAAGGCATTGCTCTTCATGCTTAAAGGAAGGATACACTATATTGCTGAGCTTACGCTATGGCAAAGGGATGCAGAGACTTCCAGCTACTATTGGACCAAATCCAGGCCACACTGGTAGGAACTGAAAGCTGGTACTCTTTTGCAGCTGTTTGATCCCCTATGTGAAATCCTTCTGATACGTATAGCCAGATTTCAGGGCTCATCAAAAAATACAGTGCAGAGAATGCTAATTATCCTATTTAAAGTGGAAGAAACAAGATGGAACAGCCAAGGAAGCAGCATCTACCTTTTGTCCTTATACACTCAGAGTACAGCATTTTAGAAGGAAGTTTTATGTTAAAACATAATGTCCTAGAGCAAATCATAGTTTCTTGTGTTTGGTACAGTACCAGTGAAGCTATATCAGCCTTAAGAATACTTCATCTTTATTAAATCAACAAACCTTGAACCAGGCAGAAAACATTAGTCACCAGTGTCTTTGCTATTCTCTTCACCAAATTTCAAACCCTTCCCCTCCCCCTACATTACACGTTTATATTTTCCACCCTATTCTTTAACTGGATGTCCTGGAGTTCAACATGATCATCAGCCGCAAATCCCTTGAAGTTTTAATGTTTACCAGAAGGTTATATTTAGTGTCAGTGGGTAGATATCAAGTCCAAATTCTTTTCCACTGAGGTTCCTGTGGACCTCAGAAGCAATGTTGTGATCCACAGAAGCAGCACCATGCTTGTCCCAAGTTACTTTGATATATTGGCCTGTGTTTAGGTGGATGAAGAAGCCTTTATGTAAGGTATGGGTAATATGTTTTAAACAGGAGGTTGGTTTTCATTTTCAGTTCCAGTACATCTGATTTGCTCCAACTACATTAATTCAAGATGCAGCAATAAAGCACAGCTGCTCTGAAGTTAGCTTGGATCAAGATGCTATCTGCGTGTGAAGAAAGAGATTAATCAATGTATGGAAGAGCAAGTTCATGTCTCAGTGAAATGAAGTTTATCTTTCATTTTAGCACCTGGTGATTACCAGAAACTCAGATGTTAAGTTGAAAGATATGGACTAGACTTGGCTGGGCTTTCCTTTAGCTTGCCTATATACATGCAGTGACTCTAGAAGTCACTACATGCTCGTGTGTGGCAAGCATGCAGTGTTTGTGAAGACCCAAGCCTTTGCAGGAGAATTTTACAAAAGAAACTTAATCTAATACCTCCTGTGCCCCTTGAGAGCAGAGAACAAGGGCTACAGATTGCTCTTGTGAAGAGCAGGATGAATGAAATGAGTGGGTACCAGTGGTTCAGTCCATCCTCTGAGCTGCCAGCTGGGCTGCTGTGGATGCCAGGACTGACTGGGAAGCTGCACTCCCTGTGAATGAGATGCCAGAGGAAATGGGAAAGGCCTTTTCCAAATGCCAATTTCCTACAGGCAAGAGGACAGGCTAATTAAGCTTGTCCCTTTGCATGTAGCTCAGCAATTTCACTGTTAGCGTGTCTCGGCCTCTAAAGTTTTGACTTCTTGTGTTAAGTCAGAAACAGCTAGCTTGCTCTGCATGCTTAACTCACTATTGTTAACATACACCCAGATTATCAAAAAGCTCCAGAGAGCCTCTAGCCTGCTGTGTCCCAAAATACTCTTCTACTGCCTTCCACCTCCACTTTTTGCTGAGTGCATTGAAACCTTTTCTCTAAGGTTTCTGTCTGAGACAGACTCAAATGGTAACTTCAGGACAGCTTTAAATGCCAGCTTCATAAGACAGTTATCTTTCCAGACAGAGCTGTAAGCATTCTTTCTCAGTGTTAAGTAGTTCAGCAGCCTGCTCTTCCATTTTCCTGAAAACTGATAGTCTTGAGTGTCTTTTAATAAGCCTCTATTTCTAAAACCAACACAAAACTGCAGAACATTGTTTATGTTTGTTTTGAAAGAGCTCTGCAACTCCCTTCTTTCTTCCTCTAAAACTTCAACACATTAAAAGAAGTCAGTTGAAACCATAGACCAGCTTCATTTGCAGCCCTGCGGAAGGCCTCACCACAACATGCAATTCCAAAGAATGAAGTTCTTTGTTAAAAGTCTTCATCCTAAGCTTGGATCAATCTTCTGTTCACTGAAACCAAGAAGCAGCATATATACTTTTTAAGTCTCTTAAAATCTCTGAAATAAACACAAAATATAGATGTCTTAAAAGAATAAGCAAGCTTTAAAACTTACAGTTGCCAAAAGGAGCTGAAGCCAGGGAGAAGCACAAAGCTACTTCTACCCCCTCCTTTTACCTGACTGGTTCAGGATTGAATAATAGGATTCAGTTAAGTCTGCTGCAAAGAGTTAGGGTTGAATTGGGTGCATGGAGAATCCAATTGGTTGATGGTATTTACCACACACTTGAGTAGTATTAACTACTAGTGAGAACTAAATCTCCTGTTATACAGATTTCTCTGTGAAAGGCTTGTCTTTATTTTGCCTCCTTTTACTGCAGTTTTTAAGGAGATATTAATCATGTATGTGTCACAGAAATAAAGCTTCTGATAACAACAGAGTTCAGGAATTGTAGCTAAGAAGCCTTTAAAGCAGAGCTGTACTTACCATTGCCAGAACTGTGACGGAGAGAGGGTCTGCTATGGAAAATACTTTTTTTTTTGCCTTTTTGCTAGTGTCTTTGAAACAGAGGTAACCATCATAGCTAAATAGTCTCTCGCCATTATTTTTACACAAATGTACATGAAGAAAATTACTTGATTTGTGACTCCCACAGTTCTTTGGAAGTTACATTTTGCTGAGACTGAGACACACACTGAGAGAAGTCCAGCTCAGGTGTCGAGTCACCAGCCTGTGCAGTCTGTGATCTTACTGTAGTCAAGCAGAGGGTAATGAACAAAAAATAACCCACCTACGGTGTGGCTGTTCCAGTCAACATCATTCACAGAATACAGTGTTCAGGGACTGCTTTTTCTATAGGGTGAAAAGTTCGGGTATCTAGTAGAAAATCAGAAATTTCATAGAATACCTTTTCCACAAACCATCTTCTTTTAGCATGGAGGTGGTTCTCAGATCCAGTGTAATGAGCCCTATTGGAAGTGGGGAGGATGGATCACCTTCCAGTTGTTTTCCTCATCCTAGACACCAGTAGCAAGACCTAAGTCTCACTTACTCTTTGCTGGGGTGAACCAGCAAACAATCAATCTTTTCAATGGATGGATGACTGCAACTGATAGCTATGTTTGTGTTAGAAATTAATCACTGCCTTATGAAAAAAGTGGTCTGAATGATCTGTAGGTGATTTTCAGTAGCATATAGTTCTCTGCAGGACACTTCAATGTATTTGTCTGTGACATGAGTTGTGCATAAATCTGCTAAACTGGAGTTGTTTATGAAACAAACTCACAATTGGATTGCATCCAAAAAGAAGGCACCTTTAACCATTTAAAATACAACTGTTGCATTGTGTTATTGTCTGGCTGAACGTGGTTATGGCACATCCAAAAGCAGAAACCTGGAACTTGTTTATATTGAACATGTGATTTCTAGTTCTGTTTTATAAGCTAAGCATGTTCCAGCTTCCCCCCTCCCTCCTTCCAATCTTGGATCAGCTGTTTAGAAGTCAGTGCTGACAGAGCCAAAAATACTCTGCTGTTCAAATGCAGGACAACCTCTGAAGGGTCCTTTCTGTAGAATATCTGTAGGTACACTTTTTTCCTTTTGTTACCCACTTGGCTTTTATTAGGTAGATTCGCATGGGCAGCGAGATCATTATCTTGCTGTGTTCAGTTTAACAATAGCTAGACAATATGGGTTACTGAGTGCAGGCACTGAAGTCAGGCATACATATCCTGTATTTTTCCAGTCTTGCAGATTCAGCAGATCTTACAGAGCCTCCACTTGACATAAAAGTTTTTAAAAGTTCAGAGTGCTACTGCTGTAGTAACTAGTAGAAAAACGACCTCCAAAGGTTTTTTTGCAGCTCTAACATAAAAAGCGTTTACTAACCAGGAACTTGGCACAAGTCAAATGGCATTAAAGTGAGCATATCCTGAAATGACCTCTAGTGCAAGGAAAAGATTTTCTGTAATCAGTTACAGCACTTATGTAGTGCTGTCAGGATTTATGAACATAGTATTTCTGACAGGCTATCTGTTGACATTGCAGTCAATGAATCAATAAGCTGTCTTAGATTTACTGTACACCATATTTCTACCAGGCTGTTCTCTATTATTTGTTTATAAGTTATATGAGGTTCTGGAATAGAGGCACCTGAAAAATCCCCATGAGAGAGCATCAAGTTGCTGCTGTGCATTTTGCAGCTGTGTGTCTGCTTTGGTCCTGCAGCCAGATATTGCATCCCTGAACAGCAGAATGGCTATGCTGGTCATGTAACCTTTACTGCCTTCAACAATAGCTTTTAAAACTGGTCAAGGAGAGAGGCAGAAATACTAAGTTCCAGAGTAAGATCAGCTTAGGTACAGCAGCTAAAAAAAAACAATGCAGTTTAAACTGAACTGCTGTCAGTATTTCCACCAGAGGAACTTACCACGAAGCCAGCTGAGAAGGGTTAGAACATCATAGCCTAGTCCATTTTCAGATGTTACTTGCAAAGTTTTGCTGAAATGGTGAGCTGTTTATTAATAAATGAGAAATACTTTTTTTGGAATTTGGGGGTAAATGAAATGACAATGATAGAAGCTTACACACTAGACTGGGGCTTTATAGATTCTTGCAAAACCTCACAGTGCAGATGAGGCTTTTCTGAGTTCTTAACCTGGTAGCTGAAGATCCCGCTATAGCAAATATGAACAGGGATGCTGCTAAAAATCTCACTGAACCACAGACTAATTCTTGTTATGTACTGTAAGGATTTACCGGATTTAAATTTGTGATTTCTTTTAAATGCCAGCAGAAAGACTGCAGACCAGCACTAATACACAATTGCCTTGGCAGGTTTTGATTGGTCTTTTCCAACACCAGCATGAATTGTATGCAGCTTTCTTACACATGCATGTGAAACTCTTAATGGAACACTGAAAGCCCCTCTAAGTCAGTGGAAATTTCCATTTGGTGTATATATGTCCATACAAGCAGTGTCAACAGAACGCTGGCAGATGGCTAGTCTTAACTGTATAACAAATCCAGGGTGTATTTGCAAAAAATGTTTTTTAAATTCTCAGAACATGGCCAAAACAAAACTGAATTTCTTAGATACCCCAAAGGACTACATCTCTGCCAGGATTCTCATTCCAAAAGCAAATGCTTGGAATTTATAGATGCCCTTACATAGTATTATTAGCCAAATACACCAATAAAGAAACAGATTAAAAAGCACTTTTCTTTTTCCTTTTTTTTCCTTTCTTTCAACAAATGGCTGAAAAGATGTAGAAATTGGTAATGGGACAGAGTAATTCTATGTCATGGGTTTCACAGAATCCTAGAACAATTTGGGTTGGAAGGGACCCCCAAAGATTAGCTAGTTCCAACCTCCCTTGCCATGAGCAAGGACACCTACTAGAGCAGGTTGCTCCAAGCCCCGTCCAACCTGGCCTTGAGCTCTGCCAGGGATGGGGCAGCCACAGCTTCTCTAGATGTTAAAAGTCACTGTTACAAATTGAGACTCACTTGTTTTCTCTGCATTATACATGTGATTTTTTTATTTTTTTTTTTTTGAGCGGTGCTGCTCTTGGAGAAAACAGTATCACTGACTTTACCAAACCAAAATCATCTCTGTAATGATAATCTACTTCACCTTCTCTTTCCCATCATTTAAAATGAGATTAATAGGTTGTTGTTAATTCCTTAAAGTTTTAGGGCTCTATAATATAAAAGGTCATAGTTCAGCTCTTTCACCATGTTTGAGAGGATAATGAGGATTTGAATACTTTCCCTGCTCTCACTCTAACACCAACCTTCTCAGTGAAAGAACTCTTCTCTTGTCCTTCTCTTGACTGGTGTTCTTGTAGACTGTTTACAGGAGCATAACAGAATTTTTGTATGCACTTGACTACTCCCTTTCTGAATGTACAAATCACTAGATTACTTTTTGTCACTAAGGCAAAAATTAGCATAATTTATGTTTTATCATTAAGAATCTAATAGGTTACAAAAAAGGTCTGAGAGAATGCTGTCTGGCTACTGCTTTGCTTTGGTAATGAATTCTTGGAAAAGCACCTATACGTTATGAGAGTATATCATCAACAGCCTGCTTTGTGCTGCTAAGGTTAGCACTTGTGGGTGAGTTACACACCAGTTACTTTGGAAAAGCATATATCACCTGTGCTGAACTTCCGTGCACATTTGCTTAAAGCTTCTTTCCATGAACCAACTCTGGTCTTGTGCATAGTAAATCCTTTGGACACATCCACGTTACACTTTACAGTTCTGTATTAGATATACACATTGTAACCAGGACCAGTGTTATTTTCAAGAGACAGACTCATTTGAAATAAGCTACGTTTTTCTGGTGTTTGGATGAAAATTGCTTTCTTAGACATTTAGCTGAACTTCTTGCAGAAAGGCAAGGAACCGTTGTGATTTATGTACTTGATGGTTTTTCTTCTCTGAACGCTTTGCTCTTACTTGCAAGAAATCCAAGTTACCACGTAACTGTTTCTCAACTAAATAGTTGTAAAGAGGCTCTAACAGTCTCATGGGTGCTCTGTAAGTTCTGTGGTATTCCCTTTATGACGAAGTGATTGTGCTAGCACACTTTTCATCTGAGTACATTCGTTGCAGTTTCAAGGACACAGTAAGAACAACACTAACTTCCAGTGCACAGCTGGTTTTCACTTGGAAATCAGACCACCTCTGGGTTTTTAATTTTTTTAAATATATAAACAGTCCTAAGTCCAGCTTGTGTTTGACTCTTCTGATTGTAAAACACAGTTGCAGCTCCTTACCATCTGTAGAGAACTGCACTGACACAGCAGTAGTCAATGAATAATCAACTATAATCCTTCCAGCTTCTGTGTTACTTTCTCTGTGGACATTCCTTGTGTCCAGTTCCTTCTCCCATATATTAAGGCATGGGAACAGTCTGTTGCTAGTCACCCAAGAGTGGTGAATGTATGTTCTTAACAGCATTTACAGCCTTGAGTAATAGAACAAAGGGGTTACACTGAAAAGGTGATTTACAAATGTGCATTTGTGAGTATGCAAGAAAGCACTGTGTATACAACTTCATGCATTGAGGTTATGTATCTTCTGAAAAGGAAGGTAAAATCAACATGTTTGTATGCAGTGTTATGATGTATCATCTTAAGACTAGCATTTTCTCTTGTTTGTCTGTTATTCACAAAGAACAGTATCAATCCTAGAGTTGAGCTGTAATAATGACTTTTCAAGAGAAAGTAAGAAACTGTTTTCTAAGATTTGGCTGAAATTCAAGGTCAGAATACTTTGTGCATCATGTCTTACGTAGGAATAATAAACTGTCCTTTCAAGCTACAACAGCAGTAGTCGTTTCATCTCAGTCCCCTGAAACTAAGTCAGGATGCAGCCCAACTCATGAAGTTGCAATTCCTGTTTTCTTTGGTTTTATTTACAGTTGGTGTGTTGTAACAGAACCTTCTGATTACTTAAGTTTATGAACCTTGCAGCTCTGCATACTGCAATTCCTGAATCCCAGCCAGTGACCCCTCATGGCTGCCAGAGTTGTGCTCAGCAGGAGCTAGGAATATGGACAGGAAGTCAGGTTCAAATAATTTAGTAGTTCCCAGATTTAGGACTAGATTAACAAAGAGCCCAAATGGAATTAGGAACAGCTGAGAACTTCTATGATATTTTTCAAGGAAAAGTTATGTCCTCTCCATAGGTTTTGGAGTGAGGTTGCAGACCTAGATGGCAGGCCTATCTTTTAGCATTTCACAGTAATAGTTTAAAATAATGTACATATCCTATTATATTTCTCAGAAGTTTTCCATCAGAAAGAAGCTTCTGCTAAAAAATCTTTGGCCACAGTAAAATCCTGTATTTTGCAGAGTATTTCATTAGCCCCTCTGCTTTGGGCACGCAGAGTGTGGGCACCTAATTTTCTGCATATACAGGGAACAGGTTCACCATCTCAAAAAACCAGAGGAGCCAGCAGGTTTCCTCTCCCCACCCAAACAAGCAGGCCTATTAGAGAGTAAACCTGCTCACTTAAATGAAGAGTAGCAGGACATGAGTAAACGTGCCTGAGGCACTAGTAATTTATCTTTTGGCAAGTAACAGAGATCTTTTGGCAAGTAACAGATCTTTTGGCAAGTAACAGGGATCTTTCAACTAACTTGTCTGTCTGTATAGCAACTGAATGCTTTACGTGATAACCTATGACCTGTAGAATTCAGACTATCTACTGTGGAATCACTCACACAGTAAAATGGTTTACATGTCAAGAAGTTTTTAAAGTACATATAGAGAAAATGGTGGCTTCTGGGCAGCCCTTCTAGCATTATTTGTATGTATAAACCACATTCTGTAGTGACACATAACTGGTTTTAATGCTAGACTGCTCTGTAAGGGCAAGCAATGAAAGCATGGGTGTGGCATGCAAGGGAAAACATAGCCATAGCTAATAGAAAGGCCATGCTTGTATGTATGTATAATTTGGTAAATTTCAAAATAGTAAAGATGTTCCTTTCAATATTACTTTGAAAAGGGGAAGTATTGAGAGTAGTATTTTCTTCTGAAAAATGGCCTCCAGTTGATTTCTCTATCTCAGTACATGATGAGTTATTAACCTTCAAAAGTAGAGAGCTATATTGTCAAATTATATACACCAAGATGCCCTTGACAAAGCTGTCTTTGAAATATGTCTGTGCTCTGTTTCAGATCTTAGCTTTTCTGTTATGTTTCCCACCCAGAGTCACACTTGGATAATTAGCTCCGGACTTGTACTCCCCCATAACCACATACTTCATCCATTCATTTCCAGCACTCACCATGGCCTCTCTCCTACGCCATGACCCTACACGTCAGACACAGCTGGTGAGGCTCTTCTCCCTGGTGACCCTGCAACACAATCATAAAACATGAGAGATGGCAGGAGCTGAGCTGTGCCTAGCGTGTGTTACACTGGGGGTGTCACTGCTCAGAGAAACTGCGCTATAGCAGTGATCTCCTCCACTGCAGCCTAAGAAAACGATCTCTCTGCTATCACATGGTGTAACCCCTTCATGGGACTTGCTGACGCCTGAAGTCTTGCATGCTTAGGGAGAAGTTACTTGGCAAGTCTGCCTAAGGAGGAATGCTAAGGGAATCTCGTTGCAACATCTTGTTAATAACCGTTTATTTATATTTTGGATAGAATGTGGACAAGGTGGTAACACGTGCTTTCAGAAACAGCTTGAGACATTGGACAGGAGCCGGATCTTTCAGAGAACTGGATGTACATTGCTACATGACCACTCCAGTGATTAGAACATTAAGACAGCTAAAATTAAAAGACAACGTTATCAGTGCTAATTGTTCAAAACCTGCTTTTACTTATTTTATGCTTATATATGAGAATGAGGCCAAGATGTGTGTGTGCTTACACACATTTGTAAAGAATTAATACGTGAAAAATAAGCTGAAACTATAAAGGAGCAGGTAGCTGCTTCTCTTGCTTTTCTACAGCTGTGCTTGAAGGAGACTACTAGATGGGGAGATGCAAAATACATAGGGAAGGTATTGCCAGAATAGAACATATAAATGAGACTTGCAAGAGTTGAATGTCGAACTGCAAACTGCAAATACTGTCTTTTCTAAAAAGTTGACCTGTTTTAACAGTGAGCACGCTAGAATATGAATACAGCTGTTACCACAGGAACTGATTCCTTCATTAAAAAAACCCCAACAAACCAAACCCCAAACCCAAATCCTGGTTTAAACCAGGAAGATTGACTTTACAATCTATGCAGATTTTCTGAAGCGTATGCAAGAGGTTTATGCATATCTCAGATGGTAGGTGCCTGGTGTCAAGCAACACTTTGATTATCAGCCCATAAAACTACTTTCTAGAGGTGTTTCCCTGAAGCTGGATGCTCCATATGGCCATTGGCTGATGCTGCTCATAAACTACTTCAACACCACTTTGCTCTCTGGAACAACAATTCATTAATCAATCTGTTAATTCAGGTTTAAAAATAAATTCCCACTCCTTTCTCTCCTCCATAGAGTTGCACTAAGCTCTCAGAGCAGATTTTCCACTCAGCTTTACAGCTTTAACTGTGCTTATAAAAGCTGAAGTCCCAGGTTTCATACATGCTGTGATACTCTGAGGTTGTTGATTAAACAGTTCAAAAGTTCAGAAAGAGACATTTCACAGTTGCAGCCAAAGGCAACTTCTCTAACTTCTGTTTACTCGGCTTCTGGCAAAACAAAATTTCATCCTATCCTTAGCTCCTGGGAGATGCTGTGCACATAAAATGTCATAACCTACTCGCAATGTCTGATCATGCCAAGGGATGTGGATTTCAGTTGGTGGCAAGTGATGTTCAACATCTTCCAGAATTCAGATAAACAAAGTACAGGTTTCAGTTTAGATGAATAATCCTTTAGTCTGTTATTTCACATAGCAGAACAACCTTTCATTAATATGATAAGCTCTGCTTTTACAAGCACTTTTCTGTTTTTAGTAGAATATAATAATAAAAAGATCATTGATGTGTCAACAGAGAAAAGATTGATTCATGGGGTCATATGATTACTTCTCTGCAGTTATCCATGCAAGTGCTGGGTAAAGCTTGGGGAGCCAAAGTTTCAGGATTTCAGCATAAATTTACCCACAGTTCACACCAGATGAATATGTTTCATCATTACCTATTTAATTACCTATTTAATGAAGTTTAACCATGCCAAGTGCAAGGTCCTGCACCTGGGTCGGAGCAATCCCAGGCACAGCTACAGGTTGGGCAGAGAAGAGATTCAGAGCAGCCCTGCAGAGAAGGACTTGGGGGTGCTGGTTGATGAGAAAATGAACATGAGCCGCTTCAGTGTGCGCTTGCAGCCCAGAAAGCCAACCGTATCCTGGGCTGCATCAAAAGGAGCATGACCGGCAGGTCGAAGGAGGTGATCCTGTCCCTTTATTCTGCTCTTGTGAGACCTCACCTGGAGTACTGTGTACAGTTCTGGTGTCCTCAACATAAAAAGGACATGGATCTGTTGGAACAAGTCCAGAGGAGGGCCACGAGAATGATCAGGGGACTGGAGCACCTCCCATATGAAGATCGGCTGAGAAAGTTGGGGCTGTTCAGCCTTGAGAAGAGAAGGCTGCGTGGAGATCTCATAGCAGCCTTCCAGTATCTGAAGGGGGCCTATAGGGATGCTGGGGATGGACTCTTCATTAGGGACTGTAGTGACAGGACAAGGGTTAATGGGTTAAAACTTAAACAGGGGCAGTTTAGATTGGATATAAGGAGGAAATTCTTTCCTGTGAGGGTAGTGAGGCACTGGAATAGGTTGCTCAAGGAGGTTGTGAATGCTCCATCCCTGGCAGTGTTCAAGCCCAGGTTGGACGAGGCCTTGGGTGATATGGTTTAGAGTAAGGTGTCCCTGCCCATGGCAGGGGGGTTGGAACTTGATGATCTTAAGGTCCTTTCCAACCCTATTCTATGATTCTGTGATTCTAATAACTTTCCCACTTAAAAGATTTCAGAGATCAGGAACTTCTCCATGTGATTTTTTTAATGAATGCCACCAAAAAAAATTATTTATGAGAAAGACTTTCATTGAAAGCAGTCTAAACCAATACATAGGTCATTTCTATATTCACTGTACAGACAGGGATGGTTTATGATGTTTTAGCTTGATTTCAAACATCCTTGCAATACAAGCGTTCAAGTTTTTAGATTTAACTAGTAAGTTCCTCCCTGCCACAGCAATCGGAACTCAGATAAATTCAAACTTAAGATCATCTAAAAAAGCTAACCAGAATTTTCCAATGAGGACTAAATAACAGCATTTTCAGGTAGAGAGAGGAGACCCTTGGGTTGTTAGAAGACCTATGTCCCACACTGAAGGCTGGGGAAAGATGGGTCATCACCTTGATCAAAAAGGAGCACAGTTATCTATGGAGATACATTCACAAGAGAATCTCCAAAGCAGCAGTATCAACATGTAGACATCAGTGTGCTGCATTTGTGGTTCCTACCATTTGTCCCATAAGTACCTACTGGTTAATTCTGCTAAGGACCACACAGCTGAGAATGACTGGCTGAACAGTTAACATGTCAGTTCTGTGGGGACGTAATCCTAGGTTTTTAAGAGGTAGCACAGATTGGAAAAAGAGGGGGTAGTGTCCTATAGCGAGCATGTAATCTCTTTTCCCTCATTGTAAGAGAGCGCTGGAGAAAGACAATGCCAAGGAGTGTAATACTCTTTACAGCTACCATGCAGCTGCTAAGAGTCAGATGTCTTATCTGGAGCTTGTTCGAGTTTGCAGAGTGGGCTGGTTAACAGTGTGAGCAATTCTGAGGTAGCATAGGAAGGATCCAGAGAGCAGTGTTTGATGGAAACATTATGTTTCTGTTGGTACCTTAACTACGCATTCCCTGTAGATGCATTTGGTTCAGTTGTCTCAGCGATGGGTAAGATTTTTTTCCCCTCCTGGAGAAGGGAGAATCAGGTCTGGGAAGTTTTCTTTCTTGGCTTCAGTTGCTGTCTGCATAACATTTTCATTAATCACCTTATTTAACAGAGGATGAGTGGTGCAGCTGAAATCGTCAGCTTGTAACAAACAACAAATCAGCATGCTAGAACAAAAGTAACAGCAAATGACTAAACATGATCTCAGTCCAGCATATATATTCATCAAGGTTCATATTAGTACTTTCCATTTAAAGTTTTAAGTGGCCTTACTTGATAAAAAAATTGTGTTCATTATTACATACATTTGGAGAGCCCTTCTCTAGCCCCTTGACACTTTAAAAGGTTTGAATTGGCTTGTCAACATGACAGAAAAAGAACGAAGTCCCACATAGCTTCATTGGTGTTAGTCTCTGTTATGTTTTAAGAAGCCAGACTTCTCTGACCTATGCTGAAGACACAGCTTTATATGTAAAATTAAAAAGACTCTTCAACAACAAGTTTTTGGCTCAAAGCAAGAATTCTAGGCTGGAATTCCTTTACTGGGCTGATGCAATAGTAGGTCAGATTTGCTGATTAGCACTTAGATTTTTTGATTTTGCAATCCCAGTATTATTCTGAAATATATTTATTAAAAAGTGTGATTGACAAATGGAAAAGGACACCACCCCCACCCCCTGATGTATTTAGAGGCTCTATTTGCAGAGCTTTTTTAGTTTAATTTCTATTCACAATAGAGGTTTTAATGGCCAGCTTCCTTTCTCACATTGATGATGAGGAATCTCTAAACCATCAGAGTGTTTTTCAAATTACACACATCTCTGTTCCCTCACTATCACTTTCCCAGCCTGTAATTCCAGAGTTGCCTTTCTGCTGGCTTTGCTATTCCACTAGATTCTACTGATGCATCAAATGGAGTCATTCTTACCTAAGTGGTAAGCATAGGATTAAGGTTAATTAACTGTACAGAAAGTTATAAAATTGCCTTTGGTTCAGTGTTTTTTTTTCAACTAATTCAGCCTCTTCTGTTACTTCTAATAGAGAGTATGTATTTCAAACATTTGTGTCTATGTATCTAGACCACATCATGAAAGGAAGGAATCTTGATGGCTAAACTCACCTTAGTGATTTTGTATCCAGTTGTATTTCAAGAGAAAAGCTCTTGAACATATTTAATATACACAAAGGTAGCTATGCTTACACAGTCTCAGTTTTGATGTAGTCTGTATAACTGAACTCAGAGCTTCACAAGCCTTGCATACTGCAATGCATTTTTTGTAGTTGCAAAAGAGGAAGAAACATATAAAACAGGGAGGGGTTGTCTAAGGAAGGGATAAAGGATGAACTCTTCAGAAAACATGAAGTGACAAACTACACAGGAGAAAAGCTGATATTAGTGATGACAAGTTTTATGTATTTTAGTACAAAGGTACAGTAAAACAAGTAGCATCAGACTCTCAGTGCTGAGGTCTACAAACACAGATGTGAATTTCAAACCATGGAATTCCTGAAGGATTTTTAAATGACTTTATGGTCTTCAGTTGATGATGGGAAAGAATATCTCAATTGTCCAGCAGGATTATCTAATTTTTGGAGTACCCTTCAGCAGAGAGAGAGAGAGAGAGAGAGAAAGAAAGAGAGAGCTATTACAACATAAATATAGTTAGAAGAAAACCAAATACAACTCACTATGTATCTGTACACTATGAGCTGTAACACTCCAGAGAAGATCACAGTAAACATCAGGTACTTGGCCTTTCTGTCCTGTACTTTGGGTTGGTTGCTTCTTTGCATTGCCAGCAGTGCATTTTTGTACATTTTGAAAGCATCAGTTACCAGCAGTTTGCAAAATTACGTAGGAGGACAAATTACAAGGAAACCAAAGCATAACACTGGAAAATATATTTCTTGTACTTAAGATGCTGTAGGGAATCACCAAAGACTCCTTGGGCCACAGTGCAGTGCTAGAGGGCAAATTTTCAGTCACATGCTCAGCATAGATCTAAAATCCATTCCAAGATTTCTGTGTGAAGGAGAGGGCAGACTTTTGGAGTCCTTACACTTGCCTGGTTAACCTACCCCTATAGGCTGTCTTTGAAAATCTCTTGTGCTTATAAACATGGAGAGTCCAGTGGAAGTCACCTAATAAAGATGTCAGGCATCCAGTCTTCATGGAGGGAAGGCTGCCAAGGCATGTTAAGGAAGACTATTAAAAACTTTGCATTTCTTTATTAGCGAGCACTATATGTCATTGTGTTGAAGTTGTCCCCAGAGCTAAAGGAATTTAGTGTTATAAAAAAAGTCCCAAATGAATTAGAACATTTTATTCTACCAAAAATTAAATTACTGTGGGCTTCTTGGTTTGCTGAATTCTTCTGCAGTTCAAATTTCAGATTCTTAATTAACTGTGCAAAAATGTAAGATAAAACACATGGGAATTTTTAAAGTCCTAAGCTATAGAAACTCACACGGAACAGTTCAGCTTGGGCATCCCAGTTTGAAAGGGGATTCAGTAAAGCCATGGAATGCATATTTTAGATAGCAGAAAGATTACGTGATGGAGCATCCTGGAAAACAAAAAAGTGTAAAAAGCTAGAATGATTCTGCCTTGACAACAGAGGAGCAAATAAAAAAATGTGGCTGATAAAAATACAGTGAAGTAGCTAAAATTACTATAAACTGACATTGAAGACTGTTATTGAATAAGTTTGAAATAAAGACCTAGAACAGAACCGACAGAATGTAATCTGTTCAATACAAACAAAACCCCCCAAAAGATTGTTTCCATTATGGTGGAAGTGAGCGGTGATCTTTTTTGGAAGGATCAGATAGCTGCATGGGACAAACCACATCAGTTATTTTGGTACTCGGGTGCACCTGGCTGTAGATAAGGCTAGGGGATGAATTTTGCACAACTTACATGTCTTTGGTATTGGACCCGTTGCCATTCTGGTACCTTGAAGTGTGTTCATCATTTGCTGTTTGAGGTGTTCTAGTTAGCTGTGGTTGTACGGAGAGGTCACATGGTGTAATTTGTGCTCCCAGATGGAGCAACACAAGCACTTACAAAGCAAACAGTAACACTAATTTAAAATTGAAACTTGCTGCTTGAAATTTACCTTTCAAGAAATATTCCTGTATGTCTAAATAACTCTGTAAAAATGTTGAAGTACAGAAAATAAACCCAGGATTTAAAGAATGGATATTATGGTCACTGTTGCAGCTCCTACTCAGTAGTTTCCTGTATCCACAGAAAACATAAGATCCAGTCATTTATCAGTTCAATGACTGGAGTTGTTAAGATTAAAATAAAGATACCCACAGTTCAAAGTGAGTTTGTACTTGATGCCTCAGTCTGTGCCTGCTGGAAACTGAGAACTCCAGTTTCTAAAAAAAGGTCTGATCACAGATAATGAAAATAGCAGGAACACACATGCTTCTGTATTAGCAGGTACTAATGCAACCTCATTCTTGTGTGCTGCCTTTCCAGGGGGCTCAGGAAGTGTTATGTCCCAGCATCTAGTAACACACGAACATTGACTGAAGCTTTTCTTGGATTTGGACATTCATACCACATTCCCATTGTTGGGTTTCTGGTGTCTAGTTACAGTCCAATATACCCTATAACTCTTCTTTTCATTGAGAACGTTACTAAAACTTCCTCATTTTCCTGGAACTAGTCAAGCTTAATATTGCTGAATTCACTACCTCTTAGATACGGGTGATGGTTGCTGAGGCATTCAAGAGCTGTTGCCAAAAACATGATTGTATTTGGCTTCATTGATTATGAAATGTCACCCCCAAAACCATTAATTTAAAATTAACTGGTTTCCACTTACAGGAATTTGGAATTATGAGGCTTTGGATTTTTTTGATCCCTTTTTAAATACTTGATAAAGAAACCATTATTCATCTAACATCAGCTATGCACTATTTTCTCTCACTCAGGTTAGGGGCTTGGCTTTTGGCTATGCAGAAGGGCTTGTTTATAAACAAGAGAATAACAGAAGTGAAAATATGTGTACATACATATCAGTGCTACTGAAGGATGACCTTTTCTCTTTCTTTTTTTTCTTTTAAATAACAGCCAGTCTCAAGAAAGTCAGTCTGCTTGGATGAATGCTTTTTCCCAGGATAGCATTTCCTCTCTTGGAGGGAAGCTGCCTCAGTCACATCTCTATTTAACTGTCTGCCCCTCATCCTCCCCACCCAGTCTGCTGATCTGTGTTTCCAAATATACCCTTAATTATGTACCTAAAAATGGAGAAACATAAAATTAGCACACAGTGGCATGTTCAGGTTTCTAGTCTGCTTTCATAACAACGTACAGTGCTGTTCTGCGAAGCAGCAGAACAGATTTTAAAATCACAGAAAATTGTCTCTGGCTTACTGTTTCTGGTTTTGTAGGCACTTGTGGAATTCCCAGTACAGAGATTTCTTCGTTACTTGGCATATGCTTGAAGATGCTAACATAATGTGCAGAGCTATTACATGAGTTAAATAGAAAAAACAGATCCCAATACATGGCTTGACTTAATAATACTCTAATCTGTAGGCCAGGGGATTTCACATTTCAAATTGTTCAGATACAATTGCTTGCAAATCTTTGGTTTGCAGTCCTGACAATGGTTGGCATCACAGGTGTCTCAACCTGATTTAGCATTGAAGTCATTATTAGGCTATTTTTTAAGCATACTTACGTCTACACAGTACCTTAATATCCTTTTTTATGGCTATTCAAATGATGGATATCATACAGATGAAGTAGTGAAGCAGAAAGCAAATTACTCCAGGGTCTGCACAGGAGTGTCACTTATACAGGAAAGGAGTCCTTAAAACTATGTGTGGATTGGGGTAAAGTCTAGAGTGCACCAAAAATATGGTACAAATGAAGCTCAGTAGACATCACATCTGGTTTCACCATCTCTGTAGTTTTTGTTTCCCATAACTACATATAGTTGTCTGAATATATATAATACAAAGGACCTTTATATAATATTGTAAGAAGTGACTGGCTCTGCTTGCTTCTGAATCCTTTTCAAGAAGAGAGAAGAGAGGTGCATTTTTCAATGCTGTTTCTATAGCCTAGGCAACTATGTAGTTCCTTTGGTGGTCTGCTCTGGCAGACAATGTGAGCAGCATGAGCAGCTAGGTTTGTGCTATCGATATGAATCTGGAAGTCAGTGCCCCTGTAGATCTCATGCACTTTTACTCAGTGAGCACTGAAAGTTTCTCAATGCAGGTTTCCACACTTTTTTTTTTTTCTTTTTGACCGGGTGGAGTTCAGGAAGGAGCCAAAAATGTTCTTGCTTGTGTAATTTTCAGTTAAGATCAGTTGAATTTAATTCTCAAATGTGATGTCTTTCCATCAGCTTGTGTAACAACACAAGTTATGTGATGCCACATGCTTTGGCAGAGGAGCTAGAAAGGTTACAGTTTGGTGGGATTTGGAACATGGAAATCCAAACCTATTTAAAACTGTAAAATAATAACAATTTGCAATATTCCTTATCTCTTAAGAACATCTCTTGCCTGCCTCTCTGAAGAGGAAAGAAGCCTGAGCTGCTTTTTGATTCAGTTATTTTCAAGCATCTTTATCTTTTGGAGACTTACCTCTCTTTGAGACCTGCTAGGAATGCTCATGATACACAAAAATACTCCCACTGCTGAGGAGCAGCATTGACTCTTGATGTACACATTCACATGCTTCATGTGTTTCCTGTCATATTTAAGATGTTTCATTACATTTCCACATTAATTTTCAGCATCAAATTCTGCCCTTATTGTATAAAGCTAAAATCCTGACTTCAGCACTGCCTAAGGTGGAGCTCAAAATTTTTACTGTGTTACAGCCATGTTAATGGTGAAAGCTCTTTGTTGAGTATATGTCCATGGGTTACTGCTTATGCAAACTGTGGCCACATGTTCCCTAATGAGATTAAGGCAATCACTTCATCTAATCTCTCCTTCTGTTGATTGCTTTACTGCCCGTAAAAGAACATTTATATAACCTACCTGCACAGAAAACCACATCCCTTCTATTTGAGAGATGAGGCTGATGACAGGCTGAATTTCCACATGTGGTTTTGGAGCAGCAGCTTGGTCTTCACTTAATTAATACCCTGCAGCAACTTTGTTCCAGACTGTCCTAATTTTTTTACGAATAATAATGATTCTCCTATCTTTACACAAGGCATCCCACATTTCCTCACAATAGAGCTTTTCTTTGAGGAGGTATTGCCAAACCTCAGCAAAGCTGGGAAGCACTCTAGTGAACTTATTACCACTACCAGAGTGATGCCAGCTTTCAGATAGTGCATGGAAGGGGAAAGCATTTGGCCAAGGTGCTTAAAGACAACTACTAAGAAGGTATCAAATTAAAACTAGAGACAACTGAGAAGAAAAAAATAGTTCCCAGAAGGAGGAGGGAGAAAAGGGAACAGTAGAGAACTAGTGGAAGAAAGTCCACATTTTCTTTGGCCCAGCACACAAGTCATCACCCCCATCATCAACACATCAAATCAGGCAGGTGAGTAGGAACCTGACTATTCTCATCCAGATCTGATGTGCAGTAAGGAGAGGGGGAGATAAGTTGTGCAATACCTTCATCACCTTGCTGTTAACACCGGATAATACAGATCTTACACAATCCCGCTCCAGAACCTCTTCTCTCCTTAGGAACCGGACTGGCATGCCTCTACTGCAGGCTACCAAATGCAGGATATAGAAAAAGGTAGCTGATGCCATGCTAACTAGTCAGAAGAAAAAGGTGTGCCTCATGGTGTTGTCAACAGCAGAAGCAAAACACTACATGTTAACTCTTGCCTTCATTGTCTGAAAGCAGTTAATTTCATGGGGTAGTCCTTCTAGTGAAGGACATTGCTGACCCCGTTTGTAATGAAAACATACACAGAGAAAATTAACTTGGGCAATAGAAACATCTGAAGGCGATTGCCTTACCCAAAAACAATGCCGTAGCTCAGGAATAAGCAAACATTTCAGAGAGCTCAGTACAGATGTTCTTAAAAGTCTGGAAGTCCAACAGACTACAAGAGAGAAGAAATGTGACATCTGTGAAAGGATCAGGAACCCAGCATCCCTGAAGATCCACTTATCAAATAAGGTATCACTTGTTTGATTTACAGTACTCTTTAATGGGTTGGAATAGCAGTGTTTACCTCTCTGGCAGATAGTACCACCTTTTCCATCCAGTAAGTGCCAAGTGGCATCTCCCTTGCTCCCAGTTTTTTTATTCTCAATTTTGCATACAAAACCTACCCATGGATGACACCACTATCCCTCCTAATCGTGCCATGTTTGCTTCCTGCAGGTGAACGGCCTTTTGAATGCAACTGGCAAGGGTGTAACAAGAAGTTTGCTCGTTCCGATGAGCTGGCTCGCCACTACCGCACCCACACTGGAGAGAAGAAGTTCAGCTGTCCGCTCTGTGAGAAGCGCTTCATGCGCAGTGACCACCTCACAAAGCACGCCCGCCGCCATGCCAACTTCCACCCAAGCATGCTCAAGAGGCGAAGTGGAAGCAGCTCAAGAACAGGGTCTGTCAGTGACTACAGCCGCTCCGATGCCTCAAGTCCAACAATTAGCCCTGCCAGCTCCCCATAGACCTACCTGCACTGGATGTCAGCACTTTGCCTCTAACACCTTATGTGGAGTTTTGTTTGTGTTGCACACATTTAAAAAACTCTGTTGCTTCCCTTCCTCAGCTCCCGACCTGCCTTTGGTTTTAATAGCTGCCTCCCACTGCAATTTCCAGTCAAATTTTCTTTATCCAACCACACAAGTGGCTATTCTAACCTCATGGACAGACTTAACATTTTACACTTAATGACTCCTGCAGCTCAATATTTCATACATTTTGCAACCATTTACAGATCCTCTTGATTATTCTTTATAAGAAAATGAGAAAAACAAAAAAAAATCCCCACTTAATTCACCTCAGGTGACAAAGTAGTTTTTTAAGACCTGATTGCACAACATGAGCATACATACACTTACAAATCAACTGTGTTGGATTGTGTCCCCCTTCTCCTTTCTCAGGGATGGATATTTATATTACACAATAATTACAATGAAGACACACCCTAACCGCAGCCTTATTTTGTAAATATATTTGCACTCAGAAGCTTTTTGTTAGGTTCTTTCACACACTGGGGAAAAATAACAAACAAACAAACAAACAATACAAAACCCACACCAGTACTGGAATGTCCTACCAGACTCTTCCATTTCTTGTTTTCCCGATTACATACATTGGGGAGTGTCCAAACTGGAGTCCTGTCTTTCTTCAGGCTGGCCTATACTTCTGATAGCAAGCCATCTTTTCACTTCATGCTGAAGATGCTCCAAACCCAACTTCCTATTGCAAAAATCTCTGTGAGGTTGATAAACTTGTTTGTTTGTTCCATGCTAGATAAAATTCTGAGAAAAAATATTAAATTAGATGCCTTAAGTAAATAACCTAAATCACAAGGAAGCATTTTACACTGGGCAACTTCTGATTGCAAGGTGGCATGGAATCTCAGAGGCACTCTGTTGTCACTCTCTCCAAGTTGTAAGCTCTCTGCACTGCCTGTTCAGTATGGGACCAACAGAATATTCAAAGCAGGCAGAAATCAAACCACACTGACTTCTTGATTCTTTTTGTTTTTAATGAACTGTGGAACTAGCATAACTGAACCTATGCTCACCAAAACTTTCATCGAGGTACTTACCTACTGTACAGCTGTATCTTAGGAAGACAGATTGGTTAAGACATAGTTTCTGTATCCTGTTTCGTCGCCACCATTGTCACTGATAAAAGGAAGTGAAAATCATAAGGTATCTTGTGACTGGAAAAATAAAATATGCATTTTAAAGTTTTAAAAGAAAATGACAACATTTTAGCTCAGCACTACTACAAGTTTCTCAAAAATACACATACCAGCATAAAGTAAGGTGCTGTAATTTCCCAAAAAGTGCTTACTAATAAGGGAATTTTGTCTAGTTTTCAGTAACTTTCAAACATTTGACATGCGATAGACTGCTAGGAGGTAGATTTTTATGTTCTTTATGGTAGAAAATACAATAAAAGACCAGGAGCATTGTGAAGTCCTGGAAACCCCACTGGCAGCAAATACACTTTCCTTGGTTTCACTGTGTCTGATGGTGTATATTATAAATTCAGGCCCTTTCAATACTGGATTTTTTGGGTTTCTTTGTTTTTACTGTAGGGTATAAATGCCGTTAAGTGTAGCATGGTGAAAAGACACTCCCTACCCCACACCTGCCATTTGATACCAAGTGAATGCTTCCAGATTCCAAATGAACCTGTATCTTACTTGCTGCTTTGCATTGATCCAATTTTGCAAGTTTTTATTGTACTGTATATTAACTGTGAGAAGCTAATATAGATTTCCAAGTAGTTTCATAGGTACTTCCATAATACTTACATTATTCCTAATACTACACATTCTATTAGTTGTATGGATAAATACTTAAAGACAGTTCGAAGTGCAGATATTTTAGCTTTTTTTTCATGCTCATTTGCTTCAGATTTCACCTCTGTAAACCCACAGTTTTTCCTTCTGAATTGGAAGTCATGTAAGGCATCATTCTACTGTTTCATTTCGCAGAAAACAAAAGCACATCGTAAGGGTTTTACTGCAAGACAACAAATATTGTTGAGTTTGTGTGATGAGTTGCCTGACCACTGTGAGTTAGGGGAAAGCCAGATCTGCTTGTCTCCATAGATATCCTCTTTTCTCGTTTTCCTTTTCAAAAAATGTCACCTACTGAGATAACACAATTTCAACAACTTGATACAATTCAGGTAACAGGAATTCACATTCCAATCATTTCTGTGACTGCTAAAAGTGCTCTTGTGCTGTAGCTAGTAAAGAGGCATTTCAGCTATCTAGCTAAAGGAATTCTGCAGGTCAGCTGTGTCTTGTGCACATACTTTGAAACAAGTCATAAACGTATTTATCATTATACCTTAACAGAGGAATGGGAGTAACACAACCAAAATAAGAAGGTGAACTTCACCAGAAGTCATGGGCTTCATGTTCTGAATTCAGTTTGTTGTAAAATCATCTTTTCCAACAAGAGCATAATTTAACCTTTAGCAAAGGAGGAACCACTTTAGTCCATTTACTGAGGGCATAACTCTGCATGAGTCAGTAGGTGCATTGCAGACAACTTGGTTTAATAGCCTGGAGAAAGAATATTTGCACCAGGTTTTATTAGCACTGAGATTATGGGGCAACCTATCCTGAGTGACTAAGAGCTATGTAACCTTCAGCTCAAACAGTAGACTAAGCATTTTATGTGTATTCCTCATAGAAACTACTACTAATTCTCCAAGTTTGAACCAAAAAAAAGGGTTCAAAGTCAAATTTCCAGTTCAGCCAGATCATACAGTGAGAAGGCTGAGCCTGTGCATAGCAGCATTGCTGCACTTTCAGGGAATTCGCTGAAATTTGTCAGTTAAACTTTCATTTACACCTTAGCTTTAAGTACCTCAGAGTGTGTCAAGGCTGATAGTCACTGCTGTGTTTTAAAATCCTCCCTAGAGTTTCAAAATTTCATTACATGTTTGATACATGATAGCTTAAGGATAAAATGATGAATTCCAAACTACTAGTTGTTTCCAAGACTGAATGTGAACAAAACTTCTTTTAATAGTTTCATATGGAAAAGAGAGTGTTTGGGGTTTTCAACATCTGCTGGATGCTATGAAAGAAACAGAAGTACCAGCAAAATGGTAAGACTCCATTCTGTGCTTCACAGATATGAGAAGTTTGAGCAACTCAAATGGTTTCGAAATCTGCGTGCTTATCCAAACCAACCTCAGATTTTTACACTTCTGTTGTTTCACCCAGCACTGTGAGCTCTGTCTCCTGGCATAGCAACAAAACACACTCAGGAAATGCTGCTCTGGCAAGGTGCAGATTTCTTCCCAGTCCTCTCTGTTTGGAGGGGTGTGCATCTCTCCTCCTGTCTCCTCCTTTCCCTATGCACTCTCTTAAGGTGAATCCCCACAAACTACGGAATCACCCTAGTTTTATTTTCCTCTTAATTTCAGAATATAAAGCCAAGTTTATTGTTATTAAGAAAGCCCTGAAAGTTTGTTTGTGTTACTCCAGCCATAATTCCACCTTCCTCTCTAAAAGTTGAGCTTATCTGCCTTTCTATACGAAATGGGTGCAAGCAAAATCACCACTACCACAATGCAAATGAAAATAAAGACACTCTTAGAAGCTCATTCACCCCTTCCACTAACCTCATCCTCTGCAAAGGCCTAAAGTGCATAAATGGCCACATAAATTCGGTTTTTATCCTGATTCTTAGAAAACAGTCCTGGTAAACTCCTGGCAGCTAGATTTTATTGTGAGAATTGTTTATACCTGCAGACTAGTTGTTCCTTGCTTTTATAATATACACATATTATCTGTTTACATAACTGCAAAGGTATGTATATATAGCAAGTCATCAGAAGTCTCTGATGGTATCACCCAACTCATGTACATATCCTACCCTCTTCACTGCACTAACCCTTGCAATAACTTTGAGCTGTGAGAGCCTCTGTACACCTTTAAAACCTCATTACCTTCTGTGCAGCTGTTCAGTGATTTCCATGGTTCATGCAGCCAGGCAGTACGAGGCTGTGTAAGGAACTTACCTATTTCTCGCTATTCACGGTCACAACTGAAGTGCATTTTTGTTTTGGGGAACATGGTCTGTGAAGAAAGAGTAAGGAAAATGAACTCTGCATACTTTAAGCTTACCTTTTCATTGCCATTTAATTTAGTAATTTCATAAAGTAATGCCAACAGACCAACTTTCAGGTGCTCTTTTACTCCATCACACCACACATTTGTGCATTAGGTGCTAACATACAGTCTATGTCAGTGAATGGTATGATGAACGTCTGTATTTTTAACTCCTCTGGGATAAAGCTATATCTAGGCAGAAGAAAATAACAGAATTATACTTGTTTACCCCATAAGCCAGAATATAAAATGCAAAAGCCTATTCAGTGGTATAGGGGTTTTTTATATATAAATATCTATATCTATGGATTTATAAGCATATGCACATATATAAAAATATGTATATATGTGTATATTGCATAGTGCGTGTGTGTATACATAAATACACAGCAATGTATATACAGTACACGCCAAATAATTAAGGGATGTCTACAGAGCAAAAATAGGTATCCGTTTCATTAGAACTAGTGATGGGGCTGAACCAAAATCCTAGATCCAAATGCCACTGCATTTGGAAAGTGTGAACCTGTGTTTTGAGATTTGTGGTTGAGTTCCATCTCTGGTCACAGCTGCAGTTATGCATGTATATACACATTCTGGGGTTGTGTGTGAGTGCATGTGTGTGCTTCACAAGCACATGCCTGTGTGGGTGACAGGAATATATATGCCAGTAAGTGTGCATGGGTTTACATATATACTTACAGCTTTGGTGAACTATGATGTTGCCAGGTCATCTTCACCTGTACAGTTTTATCAGCAGCATGTGAATGCTTCCTTGGGTCACTTTGCAACTCTGTAAATCACTACATTGAAGTATTACAGTTGTACAGTTATACATTCATCTATTCTTGCTCTGCTGTAACTTTTTATGTATTTTGTACCGCATAGATTATATATTGTGATAATGTCCTATGCAACAACAGCAAAGAAGGGAAAAAAAAGGAAAAAAGAAGAAAATTAACAGCTGTAAAATATCGTCTTAACTTGTATGCATGGTTAGTGACGTTTACATTTCCCAAAATAAAACATAACTATGAAATAACCTAATTTCCTTCTCTATGTGTCAGTTAAAAAGCATCAGTTGTTAATATTTCTGCTGTTTGTTTGAGGCTTGATACCTTGTTTGATATGTGTGTTTAAATTTCATCCTGTGCTGTTGCTGTTTAAAATGGGATCTATTTTTTAATCATTGAAAGTTTCTGTGATGTGTTTTGTACTCTCCTCTGCTTTAAGCAGTATTTTACAGTTGCACAGTGAAATTATTTTCTCAAAGCTGGCATAGACTCTTTTTCTTTACAGGATAGTTACGGGATTAATATGCATGAGTTCAACATCAGAGAGCCAACCATACTTTCAAAGTTCAGTTCTTTGCAAATTTCTGACACCATCTCTGCAAGTAGCAATGTCCCATCCAAACAGCAGTAATTTAATCTCACAGCACCCTGAAATGCTTTTGACTAATTTTAAAGTGAGGAAATTGAAACACAAGAGATTTGAGTGACTTCCTCAGAGACACGAGGCAATGGCAGATTATTGTCCTTTGAAAGCACCGCTACACTCCCAGGAAAACAGTTCTGTACCCTAGAATGAATGTATGTCTATAGAACATTCTAACTGTTTGCAAAATAATTTAAAAAGGTGGACTGCCATTGGAAGAGGAAAGCTAAAACATCCAGTTGTGGGAATTACTTCAAAATGAGGCTATTTTCTTTTGCAGGGGTCATGAAAACTTTTCAGAGCACATAACTTAGCCATTATCTTTAATAGCAGGTTTCCCCGTTGCAGTGTTGAACTGCCAGCACTGTTCATTATCTGCCCGTGCGCCGTTCGCTTGTACATCTGTATGTGTCTGTGATCAACTGCTATTTTATAGCTCACTAAGTAACAGAATGCTTAACTGTGCTAATGCAGTATGAAAGGGCTTGTTATCCGAGCGTAACAGTCTATGCGTGTGCAGTGGATTGCCCTAACTATTGGTGAGCCCTCACTGGAACACAAGACAAAGTGCTCTTGTCCAGCAGAAAGCCACAGGTGAAGAGAGTTTCATTCTCCGCTACTAACATCAGCATGACATGACCTCTTCCTGCTTATTCTCAATGTCCCAGGTTAGAACTGGGAAATCTTAGGCAGGGGATTCTCTGAAGCATTTGGGTTGTGAAAGTCCTCAAGCAAAAATCCTGGTAAACCATCTAATACCTGAGTGAGCAGAAGTTCCCTTGCAGACCTTATGTATCAGTCGTTTGTTGAACTCTTACATTTCAGATCCACTGAAGTAACTAACATCACCCTGCTTCCCCAGATGTCCTTGTCACCCCATTCGATTTTCACACTTGAACAGACAGGTTCGGCTTTCTGTTCTAGCTGCTGCAGAAGTCTGGTTGCTTTTTGCTAGTTGGCTCCTATGGAAAGGGTTAATGTGACGTGTCTGGCTTCTGCCACTACCTGGTCTTCTCTGTCTGAATTCAGTGTTTGTGCTGGGGGGAAGGTGGTGAGGAGTCTTTTTTCACTGATGCTGGAGAAAGCTGATACAGACTCTTGCTCCTCTTCTGTGTGAAGGAATGAGTCTGTAGTATCTTGAAAATACAGGTTAAACATCACTTCTAAACACTGTTTTGTTCGTTAAAATAGTCCCTGAAGAGTAGCATTTCTGAAGTCTTCCTACACGAAGGATCCATCTTATGTCTGATAACCAAAGAACAGTCAAAGACTGTTTCCTAACCTTTGTAGAAGAAAAGAAACAAATCCTTCCAAAAGGATATGCTTCCTTTTCAGTTTAAGTATAGAGTTGTTGCCTTGGTACTGTAATGTTATGTGCCTCCCCACCCAGACACCCACACTCTCTGAAACATGTAGGTTCACACATTCTCACCTTCAAAAGAAACTTTTCCTCTCGGGTTGCTAAATGTATGGGTTTCTGTTTCGCCTGTGACTCAGCATTTACCATGCAATGGTCACAGACTTGGCACTAGTCCATCAGTTCAGAAGAGAAGCGATATTACTGCTGGAATTAGGATGGGGTTTTTCTATTTACACTGACCTGTAATAATTTCTGGCTTCAAAGCAGTCCCCTTCCAGCTCATTACCCCAGCTGTTCAAGGAACCGCATCCATGGCATGCTTTGCTGTTTGACTGCAAGAGATTAAAGTGCCATAAATATAAATACACAGCCACAGAAAAGGAGAAAAGAGTGAGATAAGATGGAGATTGAAACAAAAAAGAGGTGAGGACGAGACATGCCCAGTCTTTCCAGCAGCTGACCAGAAGGGTTCATACTGCACCAGAATACACGCAGGGCTGCCAGGCAGCACCTCTAAAGATGACCGGAAACTGCATCATCTTTTCCAAGAGCAGCAGAGGAGGAAGCTAAGTCAAACAGTGATTCAAGCAGGCAAGCCCACATGTCTGTCTAGCTACAATGCGTTGCTGGCAAGCAAACAGTATAGAGAGTGAGGGCTTACTTTAATAGATTTCTCAATCCATGCTCCAGACAAGGGAGGGGAGTCTGGATGCCCAGACATCTGAGCAGCAAGAGGGGAAGAGGGAAACACTTGGAGCCAGATTTGTGCTTTGGGCAAGTCAGAGAACAAGTTTGCATTATACAACTCTGGAGAAAATCAAATATTAGAATAGTGAACAAGAGAGATCTGAGAAAACCTGAGAGGGGTTTCAGGCAAGATCAGTCCCCAGCGGTCTGCTAACAAAACCTAAACACTGAGCTTAGCAATGAGACCACCTCACCAGGAAAAAACAGCTCTGGAGCATAATTGCTGCTGCATTGTAATTGTAAATAAAGGATTGGCCTGTCCTACCTGGTTGGCACTGGCAGGAACTTGATTTAATCTTTGGTTTCCGCTGGCTGGAGCAATTCAGCAGGAAAAGAGGGGGTGGCATCAGGGACTGGGCTAAGAAGGGCTCTAAGATGCTGTTGCTGGCAGGTTCCTGCTGAGCTGATGTTTCTTCTCTGCATCAGAGGCTAAATGTGCCTGCCTGAGCACATTGCAGCAGGTCTGAGCCTGCTGCATTAGAACTTGTTAGGTACGTGACAAAGGGTCGCACAGGCTTACACTGCCCAAGCTGGCTTGTTGAGAGCCAGCCCCAGTGCCCTTCCCAAGGCCTACCAGATACAAGTGGGGAATCTCCCAGAGGGAAGGTTCCAGTGGGCGGATGAGAGAACACCATTGAGAAAAATGGGCCAGTTGAAGGACCAGAGAGATGGTGCTGGTTAGAGAGAGGGGTTCAGGTGTATGGCAACAAAGTAAGAGGAATGAGATTTACAACTGTGGCAAACAGACAGAAGGTACTAGAAATAGGCAAGGTATGGTAAAGAGGGGGAAGGTAAGTATAGAAAAACGATAAAGAAGTACAGGGTAGGGCAATTTTATGTCATTTTCTAATACAAAAAGAAAGGCATAAGGTGCAAAATCCAAATGGGGGTCTAGAGGAAGAAGTAAGGTTGCTCAGGTAGTATTCCCAACAGACTAGAAGGTAAGGCATGTCAGTGTGTAATAAACAGGACTGTGTGTCTTTAAGAGACCAATGTTTGTGTTTTCCCATGCTCTCCTATTGTGGAAATAACTTTCTGAGTCATTTCTCTGATCCTGGAGACAAACTGAACAGACACAAAACATAATAAAACACAATAGCAACGGGAAGAGAGAAATTCTTCCCTCCCCCTTCCACCACAAGCGTTTCATGTCAGCAGTCGGAGCACACTCAGAGCCTCCCAGTGGAAGAAAAGCTGGGAACAGCCCAACAGTGTTGTTTGGTACACACGTCTGAATCGAGCTCACTTTCCACTACATAAACAGGTAAAAAATGAAAGGCACACTTCCCCCATCTGTTACTTGTAGATACCTCACTCGCTCTCTTTGGTTTAAAGTCTTACCCTCCAGATTCTCCGCAGACCATGAACTGCAACAGGCATTTGCTACCTTTCATAAACTTCAAAGCTTTGCACTTCAAAGACCCTGTAAATTTTCTCTCAAGCCTTGTGCCCCACCCTCTGCAAGAAGATGTCAGTCTGGGGCTCTCAAAGAGCCACACTTGGAAGGTCGCATACAGCTAAAATCAACATCACAGCTATGTTCCCAGAACGCAGTAATGAGACGGGCACCCCCACAGGGGGCTGGCCCCACGCCAGGCTGTATCATGACTTCCTGCACCCGAAACACAGGGTCACCACATCAGACCTGAGACGAGTCCATTTTCTCTGTTGCATACTGAGGACTCTCAAACCCTTTGCTGTCACAGACAACAAGGCCCCATGAGGTTGTCACATCCTTGCAGGTTTGGTTTAACACGCAGCCTTTTTGTTAACTTGGAATTCCTAAAGCCAATCCCCAGCTTTCCCACTCTCGGGAGGCCATCTGCAGCCTGCTGGGAGGAACGCGATGACTTGACAGGAAGAAGAAGGTTTTGTGCGGGACTGCGAATCCCTCCCGGCCGCTGCAGTGAGCCCTGCTCATGGGACCAGGGCCAAGGGGGATGCCCGTGCTCCTGGGCAGCAGGCAGGGCTGGCTGCAGACCCCTCAGAAGAAAAGACCTACATCCACCTCCCGCCCCACGGGAGAGGAGTCGCTCCCAGAGGCCGAGGGTTTGGAAGCAGCCACAGGGCTCCCCAGCTTTTCCAGCTTTCCTGAAGACCGGCTGTTGAACGGCTTCCCCTTACCATGCCCTCGCATGCAGCGATACTGAGTAACCCGGGTGAGCGAACAGAGGCAAGCCCAGGAAACAGGAACCCTGTGGAGGGTGGGGCTGCACAAACAACGGGGCTGGGTGAATAAATCATGCCTGGCTGTTGGCTTCACTGTAAGAAACCTTCCATTAAGGCTCCACTGGGTATTTTTGGACTCTGCCTGCCTATTTTTAGGAGGAATAATTAATACTGAAGGAAATAAGGAAAAAAAAAATCAAGCTTTAAGCCCAAGAATGGAAAATTTGGACTCCACAAAATTGCTGTGATTAAAGATGACTGAAAAGGAGGGGTCATATTTCAGGAATAAAAATATGCTACAGATTACTGTAAAAATTGTGTATTACATGGTATTGGCTAAGAGAGGTGAAGCATTTCAAGAAGACAGTGCTTCACCACTTAACTGTTACTAAACAGGAATGAAGCACAGCTGAATGCCCAGCTTTAAATCACAGCTGTACTCTGGCTGCTTTTGTGTAGCCCTGAGCTGTGCTGAGGCTCCCAGCTCCTCTGCTTTGGGAGGGGCTGGATGGGACCTCCAGAACAACTGGCACAGGCTCTGCCCAGTCCTGTGCATGGCATCAGGCAGCAAGAGAAAAATCACAGCCAAGTTACTGAGCACCCTCGCCAGGCCCTTAAAATAGACTGCCTGAAGAACAAGGCTATTGTGAGGCCAGAAAATCTGTTTTATGAACTAAGATGGGAGGTTCTTAGAAAAAACCCCACCCTCTTGGATATGAGAGCCAAAACGTGATGGAACAGTGTGTGCAATGCTTTCAAAATTCAGCTATTATTTTACTAACAGCAGTTGTTTAGATTCGCGTCCCTCAGCCTTATGACAGTCATCTATCAATGTTCATGTTACCATCGCCTACAGAAGAATTAAGCCTTTCCTTAGCCATCTTCTGCTTGTGAGTTCATCCAGCTCCTAGGCGACATGTACGTAACAACAGCCACTGCCATCAACATGTGTGGGTACCTCACAGACACGCAAAGGTTGCTGATGTGAGCACAGGACGAGCGCTTTCCTCCTTACCCACAGCCTGCTGCAGAGGAACAATCTGGACAGTGAAGCAGAATTAGCCCTTGCCTGCTTGTCAGCACAGCCCTGCCTTAGAGCTGCAGGATGTGCTCTCCACATATCCTCTCTTGACCCTACTAATTCTTTAGTTCAGGTGGCAAATTTGTAACATGCTTGGTAATGTATTAACCTAACTAATTCTGCAAAGCATTGGTTACTGTATTCAATCCCAGTGTCCTGGGTTCACCTGTAACAGTTTTTTTTCTCCTTCCTAGTAGCTGGTACAGTGCTGTGTTTTGGCTCTAGTCTGAGAACAATGCTGATAATACACTGATGTTTTAGTTGTTTCTCGGTAGCACTTGCCCTGACCCAGGACTTTTCAGTCTCACACTCTGCCAGTGAGGAGGGGCACAAGAAGCTGGGAGGAAGCAGAGACAGGACACCTGACTCAAACTAGCCAAAGGGGTATTCCATACCACAGCACGTCATGCCCCCTATATGAACTGGGGGGAGTTACCTGGAATACTGTGCAGATGATGAGAAGTCAGTAACAGATTTTACAACTGCTGATACCAAATTAAACTCATGATTCTTCTCTGTTCACATAAATTATGGTATTTGAACATTACCCATAAGCACCTAAGTAGTAAATATACTCACATATGTAATAATTAAAATGCATTAACTGAGTCCCAAACTAGCCACTGCCATTTGCTCCACTTCCTTCCTGCTCACTTGAACAATCATTAATTAATTAATCATTACTTCATTATTACAATTGGCAGATGAAGCCTAATTAATTTTACTTAAAAACCCCAAACATCCCTTGAATTACAATACCATGACTTACATGCAGTTGACTCTTGCACAAGAGGTATGGATGCTCAGGTCTGCCTTGCTTTCATTCCAGTCCCTCCAACAGTTTTCAGCTTTTGTGAGCACCCTGCAGATGATTTGCTGTAGAATGAAGAAACTAAATTCAGTATTATTGTGCACAGCTCTGAGAACCATGGCTTTTTTACTCAGATGGTTCTATGACCTTGAGGGAACAGGGTGATGGGACATTTATCTGTGCAGAAAAACAGTATTTTCACCTTGCAGGTGTAACATGGGGCACAACAGAGCGAGACTAGGAATTCTTTAGGCATCTCTCCAGCCCCAGGAGCTCAGTTAGCACTATATGCTATTACAAATAAGCATCTATCACTAGGTTTCTATGCTGTGGTATGTGATCCCGACACCACTTCTTGCATCCCCACAGCAGGAGATGAGTAGATGGTTGTTAACTGGTACCGAGTTGTCCAGGGGCAACTGTAGTGTGGGTTAATGCAGTGAGCAAGTCCCCAAAGGAGGAGGGTCACCCAAAACAGAGCCATTTGACAGGGTGACCCAAAGGAGTCATTACTTACGAACACCAATTTCCCTCTTTGATACTTTAATAAGAGAGATTACCAACAAGCGGCATAAACTGAAATGCTGTTTTCCAAACTTGTGGGTTGACTGCACACTCATCCATGATAGTTCTGAGCACAGCATGAAAGGGAAACAAATCTCTGAAACAAGTTGAGGGAATCCAAATGTTTAGATCTTTGTCAGGATGCCCGCTGGGGAGGCCAACCAATGTTTGATTTCGGCAAGTAAAGCCTTGTGTTGCTTTAATGTCCTTCCCCCAGGGAAGTCTTTACATGTTTTCTTAAGTGTAAATTTCAGTTCTTCAAGCAAGTCTGCCCTATGTTTTCCTGAAGCTCTCCTGGAGTTGATAAAGCTCTAGAAGGATTCAGGAGTCTGATCATATTAAACAAATTGTATGATTGTGATCTTTAAATCAAAACAAAGAGAGTGCTCAAGAATTATTTCATGTGCCGCTGCAATAAAGGTAAAGTAATTCCAGTATCAATCAGCCAGGCAGATAAGTTTAATACTACAATGTCCTTCTGTTTAAGAACCAGATTCCTAGAAACTAATCATACCACTTAACAAAACTCTAGCAAATGCAGAGATTTGAGCAAGCCCATAAGCTCCAGAGTTAGGTATGCTGACCCTTAGCTTCCTTCCTGTCTCTAGGTACAGCATCATGAAGAAAGGAAGAAGGAAGAAAGAAGTCCTAATGGAGAGTTGCCATATTAGTAGGTGGATACCTTGGAGATCTGCAGAACAGGTAGACCTATTCAAAGATTCATCTCTCCCTTCTCCAAATATTTTACTGGTTTATCCCCAATTCAAATTCAAATGATGTCTAACAACTGTTTACGCACATTGTGAACATAGGGACAATAATAAAATAGTTAATATGGAACTTGCATCAAGAAAGAAATAAAGGTAAAATAAAAAATGTTTATGTTGTAGAAATAGGCCCCTTCAAACATTTTTAGATTACTTGAAAATGTTAGAAGTTTATCTGATAAGAAATTCATTACGAATCCAATGTCTCAAGAGAGGCCTACCCCCACACTAACAGTTTTATCAGTCACCAGGATAGTGATTGAAAGAATCATTAATAACATTAGAAGATCAAATGATTGGATGCTAGTACAGAGTAATGTGGATTGCTTAGTAAACTAGGTACAAACAAACCAAGCTTGCTTGATACAATCAGAATTAACTCAGGTTATTTAGGAAAACAGCTTGGCTATACTCACCAGATGGAGGACTCCAGCTCACAAAGCAAGGACTCTGAAAAATACTAGGTGGAAGAGCAAGAAATTAAGAGTTCCTTGTACAACTTATGGCTAGAAAGACTAAAGATGAGTAAGTGTACAGTAATTTCAGTTAGGAAATAAACTTGTGCTGACACACAGACACTGTCAGTTCTTATACAGAATCAATCTAGTTCAGAAGAGAGGCTCTCTAATAGTCTGCAGCAGTGTCTGAGTGAGTTAATTCTTGTTGTAGCTGAAGTGTTTTTCACAAAAAGCTTTCAGTCTCATTCAGATATCTCCAGATCAAGGGAGATGTTAAAAGGCCAGACGAGACTTGAAGCACAGGCATGAGAAAGACTGCATTCCAGAAGCTGCAAATAAACTTTTGCAACAACCTTGGGAAGCACAATCTGCTTATCCTAACACAGAGGTCAAGGGATGGCCCCATCAGTGGGTACAAGCAATTCAAGGAGAAATACAGAGAACTCAGACAAGAATGAAATGAGATCTAAGGGCAGAAACTGGAGTTACTTACCACATGTAAGATGACTTCTGCAGCACTGGGAGTTCTCTCAGAAACCACTGCAGTTCAAACATAGTTGTTTGCAGATATCCTGCCTGTTGCCTGTTCACAGATGCCCTGAGGCCAGTCACAGTGACAATCACAGCCCAGGCTGTACAGCAGCACAGTGGCTTGGCAGCACTGTACCTCTGCACGGAGGAGCCTTGTGCCTTTGGAGCCTGGGAACTAGGAATACTCTGTGGTAATGAAAGCTGAGCAGGCCTGGCAGTGCCTGATTGTTGGCCTTTGCCTCAGATTGTCAGCGTTACCCAGTTGATCCAAATTAACCTTGAAATCAAATGGAGCAAACTCTGCGGCAGCAGAACAAAAGCTTGTGATGAACCAATTAACCTCCCTGGGTGTGCAGCATGCTCCTGGGGCCCGGTTTCTTTTCTAGGCTTTAGTGTTTCCCCAGCACACACTGCGGAGAGCACACAGAGATCACAAACAAGAATTCAAGCATACGGATACTTTAGAAATAAGTTAATTTTATTGAATAGGCATTATAGCTTCTCTCTCTTTCAAATAATGGAGAAGCCAATTCACACAGATTACAGAGCTATCAGTTACTTTGAGTAATCTTTCATAAAAGAAAGAAATTAAATACAGTTCTGCTATAAAAAGTGCAACAGTTGTAACTGGAAGTTTTCCAAAACAAAAGCAAGTTTTACTACCTATTGCAAAAATTGGTTTAGTGCTTTAATACTTTACAAAGTAACAATCCAACCGCTAAAAACAGCTCTTGCACGTCATCTTTGTCAAAGTATGGATCCGATTAAAAATGACATTTAAATTGAATTTGAATGAAACCTGCATGTAGAAAAGGTTCTCAAGAATTCACACTTCACAACAAAAAAAAAAAAATCATTATCCTTCAACATTAATTAATGCTCCTGTTTCTTTTGAACAATGGATTTAAACACAATATGGCAGTCATCTTAACAATGATCAACTGTTTTGTTTGCAGACGGAAGGGACTGCAACCAATCGTGTCTTGAAATTATGAATAGGGAAGGGAATGGGAAAAGAGAAATCCACTCCTTTCATACAGAATAAAAGTTTTGCATGAAAATGGTCAAACAGAGAAACGTGAAGTCACTCCAGCTGTAAATAAATTTATGATGTTTTTATTGTTTACTGAATTCCTAAATCAATCTCTGCTAAATTTGTATAAATTTATAGAAGACAACAAGGAACTCAAATCCTGACTCTGAAAAATGAAGGTGGTAAGACTCCCAAGAACTTGAGTTCTTAGCTAGCAGAAATCACCCACACTTACTTTACTCCTTACTAACATTTATTTAAGCCCCGGTGAGAGCCAAGCACTCTCTCTCCTCGAAATTCGGAGTTCAAGTAAGAATCCATCTATGGTACATTTCTGCACTCTCAAGAATGCTGAGCTTGCTGGGTTACTAGAAAGAGACACATCACCTATCCTGATTTCTTAAACTTCATATAATAAGCTTTGGTTAGAATTGAGCAGAGACCCTCAGTTAATGAGCAAATGAACTTCTATAAACTAAGGGTGTGACATCTCTGTTATTTTAATTTATGTTTGGGGAGACAAACCACTCTGTATGCAATCTGAACTGAGAAAGCCACATCTTCTGTACTGGAAAATCTACCCCGAGCTTTAAGGGCAAAGAGCTTTAGAATTTGTCTAAGCAAGTAGAAGATGAAAGGAAAAATGTTAGCCATAGAAATAAAAAAGATGTACAAGTGACTTGGGGAGGGCATATTATACAACAGTAATCATAAAGTTATGATGAATTAGCTACAGGTACCTTTTGGGTATAATAGTTCAAGCTGTTGTTCAAAATGTGCCCATATCTGAGAGGCATTAGGTTTTAACACCACAGAATTGTGTAACCAAAAAGATAAAGTACACTGACTGGCAGAAATACATGTAAACAGCATTAATATTTTCAATGGTTCATTCCACTTTTCCATACAAAAATGTTAGGTCACAAGAATCCATGAGGAAGAACGAGGCCTTCCAAGGAGAACAAAGTCTTTCAGCCACACAACAGTCAACTTCAAGGATTATGGAAAGTTTGTAACAGTATTTTATGTCTTAAAATTGAATGTGAAATAAAACTCTAGACAGATTCCAATGAGAAAACAAGAGTTTTACACAGATCTGCAACCTGCTTCACTAGCAGGGTAGGAGCTTGGAAAGATACAGAAGGAATTGCTCCTTCCCAGGACAGAGCACAAACCTGATCTAGATCACCGGGATACAGCTTTGTACCAAACT
This sequence comes from Neopsephotus bourkii, assembly GCF_033783945.1. Taxonomy (NCBI): domain Eukaryota; kingdom Metazoa; phylum Chordata; class Aves; order Psittaciformes; family Psittacidae; genus Neopsephotus; species Neopsephotus bourkii. The sequence continues at coordinate 7,080,728 of NW_026900826.1, forward strand.
GTCAAAGCTGTCCTGGAATACTATGGTTGGGAACTCCTAGCTGCTGAGGTCTGCGTAGCTCATTACATTCATTATTTAATCTAGGCTTAAATCCTGTTTGTTCTCCTTGGTTTATGGATCATGTGCATGCAAAGCTCTGAGCGGCTCCGAGGGAAAAGCATTTTTTGTACTGTACACACACTATATGCATCATACAAAGACTGTATTTACAGTACTCAGTCTTGAGCAAACAAACAATACAATAACTGATTAATTCCTGTTAGTATTAAAACGTAAGTGCACACACTTTGCAAAATTTAGAGACAAGAGCGTTTCTATCACGCCCGCATGGCTGTGTTTCAGTTCATACCTGATTGCACGCCCATTAAAAGGAGATGCAGGGCATTCTCTGAGCCTGAGGTGCCCTGTTTTGCTGCTACAGCTCCTGCATATTTTAACCAAAAGCATGGGGAAGAGGCTTTGTTACTTAAAACTGGAGGCAAATGACAACAAGGCAGTGTTCCACTTCATCTTTACTGAAAAGATGCTGCTCTGACACCACGGTCCAGCATAAACTGTATGTGTTTAAAGGCAAGAACGACCAGACTTGCTCTATTCTGGCTAGTTTGGCCATGGCTTGCAGGCTCCTGATATACTGTCAGGCTTCATCAGACAAAGCTCCTGTGCCAAGGGGTTCTAGTTATGTGGCAAAGCAGCCACATGGGATTTAAACAGACAGCTTTTACCTCTCCGCTTGCCTGAGAGGGAAAGTGCAACTGCAGGATCATTCCATTTTCATGTTTATATTGAATTTGCATGTGAACAGAGGAAGAACTGGGGCACTACCACACAAGCTTATTCTTTAAACTCCCCCCTCCCTTTTTATAAAAACCCCACCATTTGAAAGGGACAAAATGGAAATTAAATACACAACTCACAGATAGGAGTTAGGCACTCTTTAGTTCTAACATGGGATCATATTTGTGCAGGCTCAGAGGATTCTGCCACTGGAGTATAATTTACTTAGTTTAAGAAGGAAAGAAAACTTGTTTTTCTCTCCCTCCTTCTCCATGAGCAATCCTCTGCAACATAATCAGAGACTACATTCAATGCAGGTATGAATGGCAAAACAGCATTTCCGTGTTCCCAGAATACAGGAAGAGCTACAGAATTTCTAGTCTTGACAGGAAATAGTTTTTGATACGTTTTAACTATTTTCCCTCTTTTTTAGTATTTTGGTGACATGGTTACTGTGTTAGTTACCATAATAATCTCTCTATTTTTACCCTCATCCTCTCTTTTGATGGAGGTTTCCTGACACTTACCAAGTAATTACAATTTCTTAAAGAAACCTTTCTTTTAAGATGAGATGTTACTCAGATGACTGTGCATACAGTTCTGCAGACCACAGCAGGCTAGGGTGTTTTACAGTCGTGGTTAAATGAGGAAGTGGGACAGAGGCTGCATCCAGTTAAGTGACTCTCAGTCCCCAGAGAGTCATCATTTTAAGGCTGTTTGGAACATGGTGGCTTTACCCATATCGCGTGTTCCACAGTGCAAATGTGCATCAGCCATTTCAGTTCTCTTGGTACAGTGCATGCATTCAGGTAACGGGAGATAAAACAGCAATCAGAACAGCATATTCACTTGAGAGGCAAGAAACCCAACCAAACAAACCAGAGTGATCATTATAGCCAAGAAAAAAAGGTCTTATATCCCTCCAAAATCGGTGGAATACACTAGCCCCGTTAAGAATGCAACAGTTAAATGGACAATTATATGGTGTTTTGGTACAAGGCAAGTCTCTCTACACTCAAGCAGTCGCTTTATGAGTAAGTCCAATTACTTGTTCACACATGGAAAATTGCTAAAGAGAAAATGTAAGTTCCATGGACTGAAAAGAAGCATAGACCAATAAAGAAAAGCCCCAAACATACACTGGAGAAACGCACACTTGGTTTTCCAAAACCAAGAAACAGCTTTTGCTCCCACAGAAATTGATGCTCAGTGTATCTTAAACCCAGCCTCTCTATTAGGAGAAACCTAGATGCAGAACCTTCATGTTGGGCACCCGGATTTGAGCATTTCGGTTGCAGTACACACCTTAACAAACCAACCCCAACAAACTAAACCACAAAAGTTATGGAATTTTAAATCCTAACTTAACAAATGCATTAGTTTGCAACATCTTTTTTGCACAGTTCACCAGTAACTGATATGTACAGTACAAAGAACTATGAAGAAATTAAATCTGAACACCTTAATCTGCAAGAAGCTAATGCATATTTGATACCTATTAAGACACAGTGTACCTGCCAATTAGAGAATGACACTTCTATGATCTAGAATGATTTTCTTACCACAGGTGCTAAATGATTGCACTGGGTATTCCTTCTTGATGTTCATTTGGAAGGAATAATAAATCTCTGTTTTCAAAAAAGGCAAAGCAACTCTACTCCAGTGGATTCAGGGTGTATCCTGAATGCCCCAGGTCAGTCAATGTCTGTGCAGAAATGTTTCATTTGGTAAGGAAACTTTCCAGATGAGTCTTTATTCAGAAGCTGCTTACAAAAATGGCCATTGGCAGGGACTGGAAGGAAGCATGGAATTAAATAGGGAGAAATAGCGTTGTATCAAAATATATAAGGAAAAATTTAAAGCTTTTCAATTAAAAGAAAAGCATATATTCAACTCGCACCTGCTATAGATGTGCACGACAGACAGTTAGAAACAACAAGTGCATTTACAAAGCTTTCTTTTCATGGGTAATTTCCACCAGCATTTCTGAAGGCAACCTACTGAAATGATGACCCTGTTCATAATAAAGGCGCAAACTATTGCTCTGTAGCATATTTGGAAAATTATATAAAAATAATTTCTATATTACAATTTAAACTTGGCTTGTAGAATCCCAACATAATACAGCCTTAAGTCTACAAACAGAACATACTTACAAACACGTCTGTGTTGGTTTTCTCTCATTTTAACAATATAGTATTTCAGTCATATACACTGGAAGTTAATGTGCAAATTAAAATAGATGCGAGTGTCTGTTACTGAAATAATTTAAATTCTATGCTAGATACTGATTGGTGACCCTCTGAACAAGCTGCCATACCTTAAAACAAATGCTCTTCAAACACACTGACAGGCACATAAAAGACACTAAGCTGAAAAGCCATCTACAGTCAGCATCTGTTGATTTGCTTCTCTGAACCTGTTTTGATTTCGGGTCACTGTGATTTCTATTAACATTTGGGTTTTGCCTGTGCAAAACATTCCCAGTGTTAGCAGACCTTACTTCCTTACGAGGTTGTACTTTACTTTCACATCCAGCTTGTAATATTTTGCGTCCACAAAGCACCTGATTTAAGGCCCCCACTGCTAATAGGATCCTGCCCACAGATTTCAGGACAATACATGGAGCCCAAAGAGGCTTCAGCCTTCCCTCTGCTCCTCAGGCAAAGTTCTCATCCATCCTCCCACTGGAAGAGTAAGGTCAGGCAGCCTGAGGGGAACCAGCACTGGCTGAAGGCTAACGCCTTGATCCTACAAACATGAATGCTGCTTCTTAACAGTTAAGTTTTTGAAAATGAGCAGTCGTCAGGATGTCAGGGAGACTTTCACATTGGGGAAGTTGAGCACCAGTGGAGCTGTTTGCAGAATCAGAGGGCAGTATTTTGTCAGATCTGTGCTGTTCATTTTTTTGATATCTACACATCCATCACACGAGAAGTAGATGACCCTGAATATGCCTCTACATGCAAGGACTGGTGTTGCCTCAGCAGACTGCCTCCACCTGCAGTCCAGCAGTGTGCAAACCCGCACTGAACACATCTCCTCAATACTTTGTGTGTGTCAGGGAACACTGCTCACATCACGAGCTCTGCAATTGCAGAAACAACCGCTTGAACAATTCACTTGGCCTAATTCTTGATAACAAAGAAACAACACAAAACTTTTTAAGTGCAGCATCCTCCCTTCACTCATCCCATTAATGTAACCTTTGACTTAGGAATATGGAACTAATTGCTAAAGAGAGCAAGGTCACACACTGTGCTTCCATTGCATTTACAAGGCTTAATGAATCATAATAACAAAAGGTTAATCAACTGTTCCAAAATCCAAAATACCTGAAGCTGCTTTGGATAACCTACACCACTTTCTGAATGAGCTGCTTGTTAGCCATGTGCTACAACTGACACCCGCATCTGACAAAGTACTTGTAAAGTCCAGCACTTTAAATGGAACTTTAATATAAAGTGTGACTGAAACCCATTCTGTATACAGCATCCTCTGTCACAAACAGACCTTTGTATCAGTTCATGAACAAAGTCAAAAAAATTGCATAATAGGTGTAAAAGCCCATCTTAAATTAGAAAAATTGCACATTCACACGTTAAAAAATTCCAGCCTCCTCCAGCCTAAACATCTCCTGGTGATTATGGATCTGTTCTGGGAATTGGTCTGTACTGCTGAAATCCTGACAACGGTTGTAATTGTTGACTCACTATCAAGGAGGCTGGGGGAGAAGCACACACAAATGCAAAAGCATGCGTGTGTATTGTGGCCACTTGAGCCAACCAGCAGCTGAGATGAACAGGGTCCTCCAGAACCAAAGCAGGGGTCTGCACTATGTGGTAACACTGACAAGCTCTGAGAGGTCTGAAGATTATTCCCCCTCACACCCAGCTTAGGAGTGACACCACATCTTCCAGTGCCGGTGAATGCAACTCACAAGCAGTGGGGCATTCCCTCTGGAGAAAAAAGAAAAAAGAGACAGAGATTTTCCTCTTACAGCCAGACCCTGATTTTAATGGGACTTTAATGGGCTTCTTCAGGAGGGGGCACTGTTTCTGCACTTCTGGACTGTTTAGCACCAACTATGGAATCTCCTTCAGACAGCTGCCACAAACCCCTCAGGAAGAAAAAAAGAAAGAAAAAAAAACCCCAAAACTCAGAGTATGACTTATCCAGAAAAAAGGACAACCATTTGGAAATGGTGGGTAGATTTTAACTGGCAAAGCACAGTGCAGGCCTGCACCTTCTCTTCAATAGCAGACTTTAAGGGACAAGAGAATAGTGGGATATTAGAAAATAAACCAGCAATATTAAGCTAATTAATTGAAGATATGCCAAGAAAAGGATTCTGAGGGAACAGGCACAACTAGAAAGTGTTCTGTCAGTATTTCATATAACAGATAATCTAAAATGAGCCATCCAGTACTGGTAAATATCACAGGACCTAAGGGACTAGAGGCTAACAGTGAACACAAGCTCAGTGTCCTATTCAGACAAGCCTGTTGTTATTCAGAAGACCAACTGTTCAAAATAATCTAACAAACAGGTACAATCTAGTCACTAAGTCAGAGCACAGGAATTTATCTAAATCCTGACCAGCAGCACACCTCTTTCTTTGGTGAGCAATCGATACTAAAAACATCCCATAGAAACAACTCTGAAAAGTGGGAAAACACAAATTCTCGTGGGAATTGCTTGTTTTTACATTTGTGCTGTTACTTTTTTCCTAATTCAGAAAGGATACAACTGATATAAATAACCTGGGCTGGTGTAGCCTGTTGCTAATCTGCTGTTTTTTAAGCACAACTTTACTTCTTAAATATGTTTTTTCTTTATCCTGTCAGTTTTCTCAGTGACAAATACAATGAAGTATACTTGATGTGGTTTAACGTGATCCAGCTTGTTTCAGCATAATCTGCAATCACGGAACTTCCATGTAATCACAACAGTTACCCAAGACAAGGGGTTAGAATGTGCTTACCTTAAGGACAGAAGTCCCATGGAGTTTTAACCTCTCATTACTCATATGAGTATTGCCCTCTTGTGAAAGAATGCAAATTCAGTCACATTCAAGGTATGCTCAGTATAGAACAAGAAATACGAAGTACAGGTAATTCATGGAAGAGCTAACATGGCACAGACTGAGACTTTCCAGGAGTGGCTATTTAACAGACTTATTTTGCAACTATTCTTTAAACCTCCCATTCAGCAAAGTAACTAAAGATATGGTCAATTTTCAGTATATGCTCAGCTCCACAGATTTCAGTGGGACATCAGCACAAGCTTACATGCTCCCTGAAGGCCAGCGCATGTCCACCTAAGTTTTGTATCTCATTCCACAGACTACTTCAGGCTTGGCTTCAAGGCTGACTAGCATTAACTGCACACAAATGAAATAGTGCCACCCATGGCAAGAGTAAAAAATGGGGTACAGCAGAAAAGAATCAGAAACAAAGACTCTTTGGCAAAGAACCTTTCCTGTCCAAATCAGAAAAGTGCTATTCCATCATTAGTAAGGGAGAACTCACATTCTGCACCTTCAGGAGGCAGAGTAGGCAGTCTGAAAGGCAGCATGTGAACCACTTGTGGAAAATGAGCTCTCTGCATAGAGTAAAAGAGCCACAGCTTACAGCTGTAATGACTACAGAGCTCTTCTTACTACACTATGTCAGCTGATGGTGGAGGGCTGCAAAAATGGCTAGTACTATATGCAAGAGAACTTCTCAGGGTCACACATCTACTTTAACAGTATTTGTGTGGTGTCTGCTTCAAGGAGCTGTTTCTATTTTCAATAGTATTGCAGATACTTATGGAAATATCTGGATATCAGACCTGTGCAAACCTGTGCTAGGAGCTGCCAGTCACGCTGGAGGTATTCTACAGACATCTTGCCACCTCCTGGGGAGTATGCAACTCACTCCAGGAGAAGGCTCAAAAAGAGGTGGAGCCAACAGAAAGCCTCAGGAGTAGTCAGGTTCACAGCAACTGTCAGTTATGTTGAGAAAGGAATGAACAAACCATTTAATTCATGCAATGGCTAGGGGAATCAACTGATGCAATACATTTGATTTGACAAGCAGTTCATTCAGCTCTAAAATGAGCTTCAATTTCCCAGCTAGTTATCACATTTTCCAAGTCTAATATAGTAATATTTGAATTTTACATTTCTATCCATTTTAACAGCAAGGAAAATACTGCTGAAATTCAGGCACCCAAAACTGCACTATGTGAGGGGGCTTGGTGGTGTGAAATCTTGCAAATCATAATATAAAGCCAGTTTAAAAATTCAGTACAAATAAAAGTGGCTCAAATCTAATTCTTTTTTTTTTTAAATTGGAAATATAGAAATAAGTGGTAAAAACTTAAAATTAGGAAGAGCTGCAGCCCTCCTGAATTCAGACCTTTCACTCCCATTTTCCCAGCATCACTCCATTCCAGACTGAAGCGAGTACAAACGTTAGTAGTAATGCAGTATGCTGCTGTGTTAAAAATGTGCAGGATGCAAATCACTACCCTCCAAAAAAAAAAAAAAAAAAAAAGAAAAAGGAAAAAAGGCTATGAAAAATTTAGGTTTTGCAGAGGAAAAACTACTCTCATAATAGCTATAGAACTTCGTCTGTCTGCCAGGCAGATACTACCCTACTGCAACACCACCACATCTCCGGTATTATGACTTCCCCGATCATTCTACTACCTGAGTGATGTCAGTGTAAATTCAGGCACCATTAGTAAAGTTTTGACCAAACATATACACAGCACTGACAAAGGAGTAAACAACCCTTCAGCTTACCAGGACATGTAAAAAAGACACTGACAAAATGGAAAATAATATTTTTGTTTTTATGATAAATTAATCCTATCATTTCCTTGTTGCCCCAGAAAAGCGAAAAGCTAGAGCCTATTTACTTATCAATCCTTTATTCTTTTTGTAAGGATTCCTTCTGCTGCCATTCCACACTGTTTACTTTGTAAGTAAGAAAATGGTAAAACTAAGTAGTCACGGGAGCATCCTCAATGCCTGTGTCCCTTGTTTTCTCTCTCCCTGCGCTTTAACTCCTCTTTGTAGCAGTATGAACAGTAATTTTCAGTCTCAGGACGACCATAGAAGGAACAGTTCTCCTTCTTACAGCGGTTCTGCTGGATGGAATATATTGGGCAAACTGTGCTTCTGCCTTGATTTTTATCATTGTTCAACCAGGTCTGTGGGGCATCCTCATCCGCATATTCTAAGCAGTCTCTAATATCACCAGTATTGAACCCATTTGTGTATGTCTGAGACTTGTGTTCAGTAGGCATGGCATAGCTCAGCGATTCCACTGTGTTCACCGTGCGGATACCGGATATCCGAGCTGGGCTATAGCTCTGAGAAGACAGTGATCTGTTCTGCTGGGGATAGGTGGCACAGGTCTTTAAGGTGCCAACCACTGGCTTGTAGGTATCATCTTGGAAGCTCGATGGCTTGGAGTTGACATCATGCAAATGGATGACACTTTGCCTTTGGACAGGTGGTGTATGGCTATAGTGGGCAGATACTGGAATGGGTCCATTTTTCTTAGCACCATTACTTGGTGAAGAAAATGACCCAGGAGTGGGGCTAGTGCGGTCTTTAAATTTTAAAACCAGCTGAGTTGTATGGCTTTGAGGCAAGACGGGTGATGCCCTATCCTGAGGAGATGTTTCTGATTTTTCTTTTGAGTATGCTTCTGGCTCCAGTTTCCTACTAGATGACCCATTCAGTGCAGTCTTTTTCTCAGCATCCTTTCTTTTCTGTTCCTGTTCTGCATTGAAACGCTCCTGTGCACTGGTCAGGTAGTAGCCTATCATCTCCTCGTGGAACTGATGCCTGTGACTGGTCAAAAGAAGGCCAGCAAAAATGAACTTCCGTTCCCCCTGCATGGCAGCTCTCAGAATATTGAGGCTGAGTTTCACGTCAGTGCTGTACTTCCATGGGTCGGACTGCTTGTCAGGGAAGGATTTAGCGTTTGTCTTTTCGATGGGTGAGTTGCTTGCTCTGTCGGTTGGGGATGGAGTGGTCTTTTCAGACGGAGAGGTGCTCGCAGACTGTCCAGACTCCTCTTTGCTCCCTTTTCGAGACTTGGATTTCTTCTCTTTGACTTTCTCTACTGCATCGCCATTTTTTCCATTCCCTGAATTGGCTCTGCTCATTTTGCCATGCACCAGGCCTCCAAGACCACCCATATTCTTTTTCAGTTTAATTCCCAGGGTTTTACTGAGGCTTCCTATTTTATTGGCAACCGAATCCGTCCTGGTTTTGTCTTTATCTTTTCTCTGCTTGTCCTTTTCTTTTTCTTTACTGTTTTTGCCATTATTGCCATTGGAATTACTACAGATGGAATCTCGGTCCGAGTCCATTGAGTCAGCCAGAGACTGAACATCTTCCCCAGCTGAAGCTGTAGGGGATTCTGGTTGAGCCAAAGGGGCCTGCTATGGAAAAGTAATTATAATTAGATACAGCAAGATCAGTTTCATACAGGGACCTGGTGCAAAAAAACCCTAAAGCGTGCCCCCCCCCCAATCCAGTATGGTTTTTGACATTAATTTAAAATGTATTTTTTAATTTATGCACTGACATTTTTAGCCTCTTTTCTTCACCAAATAAAGGTTATTTGGCTGTGCTATGTATCTTGCTTGGTCATACAGTAGCTTTTGGCTCATTTCAAGCACATTTGTACAACAGAGGTCAGTCATGCAGAGGTTCTGTGAAAATCAGTGTCTGGGTGATGGACAGATGGGAGTTAGTGCTCCTGCCGAGGGGGAGGCTGCAGCACAGCCTCCCTGCTTGTACTGGCCAGCTGAATGGCTGGACAGCACACAGGGATTGGCCACTCCATAGGGAGCATTTACAGTACAGGCTGCCTCAACTAGCATGGAAAGAAACTGACAATATTGTCATGGAAGGGAAGAGAGGTTCTGCTGAAAGCTGTAAGGGCAATGCAGCACATAAACCTGTACGCACCAATATTTAATAATTCATCATGTTCAAAACAGCCTATTTAATTTACTTTATTCATTTTTCAGGGCCCTGGTGCATGGGAGTCACAGGTATGATGCAGCAGAGCTGAACATCTCGCCTGGAATATGAAACCTCAACAAGTAGACTGAGGAATGCTGTGAGGTGCCTTCATCCTTACTGCAAAGATAATGCAGATAAAGCTCATGTCAGAAGTCTGAGTTCCACTACGTGTTTTAGGTAAAAACCCCATATTTCTGGAAAATGCAATAATGAGGATCCTAGGATAATTTAGAATGGGGCTGTGTTCATGTACTCCTGCAAAATCTAGTCTTGCTTTCAAACACCATGATGCTAAAATCTGCTAGAGAGAAATATGAAGCATTTAACTAACCATAATGAGGAAAAGAAAAAAGGGGGGGGGGGGGGGAAGCTTGGGAGATGTGCAGAAATGCACGTCTGCTTCTTGTCCTTGGGTACTCAAGGGTTTGTTCTCCATGGAGTCCCTGACCACTCCACAAACCCAATGGGAGCAGAGCCGTTATCCCCACTTGGCAGAGGATAAAATGAGTGCTAAAGTGACCTGACGATGCTCATGTGGCAAGTGCAAGGCAGGGAGAGGTAACACAAGGTTCAGGCTCACAGTTTACAACTACAGGACCATTTTGGCTCTCCTTTTTCTGATGTGGTAGCTACCACCCCAGAAACCGTAGAAAAATGGATTTTCCCTTTCTTGCAGCTTGTTAAATCCTTTCTCCTTTTGTGTTCTGTTTCTCCTTTCAAATCCCATCTGAGTAGGGTGTCTAAATCACCTCCATCCTCTCCTAGCAACCTTTTGCCTCCAGACTAACCCCTCAATCAAGTCAATGTAATTTGCAGAGAAATTTGCAGCTGAGTAGGTGCCAGCGGGGCATGGTTCTAAAATAGCTTTCTTAGAGTACCAGGGTCCAGTTCAGCACCAGTCTGTGGCCTTTTGTCAGCCACTCTAAACTGGAAGCTCTCCAGGGGTGGAAATGTATTCTCAGAAGGAGAAAGGACGTGGATTGGTGACCTGACAGTGGCACTAGGAGAGCAAGCCAAAGTCCTCAGAAAACAATGGTGAGAAAAGGTCTATTTTAAGGCTTTTCTGAACTACACAGACTACAGAAATAAGTAACAGAAAGATTAAGCAAGAAAATACATTTCAGAACAGAGTACCAGTTGCAACAAAATACACAAGCAATTCTGGTATTAAAACCAATAACCAGAAAAATCTATAAATGACCGCACTGACAGTGAGCTATGAGTGACCTGTCCCTGCTGCTGGGACACACAGGTGTTTACTGCAGTGGACCTACACAACACCCTGCCCTGCCTTGTATCCCTCATCTGGTTTAAACCGAGGTGTGTTCACCTTACCCGTGTCTCAGATGGTATGCGTATCCATGTTACATTCATATAGCTGTGCAGAAGATTAAGCTTTGCCTCAAGAGACAGAATCAAACTAAGGACAAAACAAAAAGAGGGAAACAGTCAGTCAAAAAGCCTGTAAGAAAAAGCAAAAGTTTTTAACAGGGGGAGATGCAACAGCAGCCTGAACTGTGACCATCAGCTGGAGGCCCACCCATGTCTTCCCCGTCCATGTCTTCTCCTGTGTCACCAGAGCACATGAATAAAGTCCTCTCTGGTGGCAGCTCTCCCAGTACTTCAATCAGGTACAGCTCAAGACATTTTATTGCTTAGCACTAATGTTACAGAAAGGTCTTACTTGGCCAGTCTGGTGTTATCATTGTCATCTTTTCCCCACTCCCAGTCCTTCCCAGGATCGACCGCAAAGTGCAAAGGCAGCAACTTGTGTTCAGAGTCAGTCAGGGGGATCACCGCTGAAGTAGAGAAGAAACAAGGATTTGGGCAAGGGGAATGACCAAACCAAACCAAAAGAGATTCAGCTGTGAAAAGCAGCATAATGGGTTGAAGAAGGGCAGAATCTGAATGTGCTGCAGAACTGTCTCATCCAGGGCATCACAAGAGATTTATACCAGGCTCCATTTCCCTGGTTTGATGCTTGTGCAATAGAAGAGGGGAGGGGTAGGTTAATGCACTGATTGCTCCTGGAGTGAAGGACAGACACCTTGCGGAGGAGGGGAGACCTCTGAAAGAACAACATCTCCATTTTGTAATGCACAATTAACACTTCCTGGAGACAGAGCCATTAGAATTACAGAAAGCAATAAAAACCTGTAATATCCTGCCTGCCTGTCACATGGATGCATATACTTGTTCATTATTCTGTTTTTTCAGTTTAGTTTTTTGTTTTCAGTTTCTGTTTTCCACTGGCAAAGAAACAAAAATATATTGGTAACAGCATTAAGAAAACAAGGCAAAACACAGTAACAGTGATTATGGACTCAAACTGTGAAGTGAGGAACATAGATCAACATGCAGATGGGTTAAGAGGGCAGTCAGAGGCCTGGCTGTGAAGTACAGTGAAAGATCATTACTGCTGCTACACCCCAGCACTACTGTCTAGCTGCTCTGGCTCTTCTGTCCTTTCCTCTCTCTGCTGGGGCTCAGCCTTCTGACACATCTCTTAATGACTCTTGCTTTATACTCAGCAGACTGGGGCTGCACTCTGATTTCAGTGTCTGTCATTCATTACCAGCAAGAAATGAAGAGGAAACCACTGTCAGCTTTAATTAAAGCCAACTATTTGCTTCCATTTCATTGGGGGGGGGAAATCCAAAACCAAAAAGCTGTTGAGGGACTGGGTGGTATCCTGAGCACAGTTCATGATGCAGGTCACTGCGGCTCCTCTGACATCTATCAAGCAATTTCATTTTCTATACTAGAACCCTTAGGGACTTAGCCTGGGTATTCACTGCAGTAAAGCCAAGGGGCAAAGAAACCTGGGGGAGTCACCCAAACTTCATGGCAGTGAAATACTGAAAACTTATTTGCTATATGCTCTTTATAATCTTTCTGCAGTTCAGACAGCAATGTTAAAAAAAAGGCACAGCATTTTTGGTTAAATACTGTTCCTCGCCTAGCTGAACACAGGAGATTTAATCTGCATTTTAGATTAACTCAGTATTCGGTTCACAGAGTCTGGCAACACTGCAATACTATTTGGTCTTCTTTGCAGATGGAAAATAAAAGGTCAAACCTCTACAAAACATTGCACCCTAGTGCTTATAGTTGGTAATTCTTGACATAATTCTCTTCATATTAACTGCAAATGTAGTATAGAACAGCTGGAGATCAGTCAGCCTTAGTTGCTGATACTGCTGTAAAATGCAAGCACAGAAATTCAAATTGTAAGAGAATTTAGCTCCTTAAAAAAACTCAGTGTGAATGAGTAGCAGAAAATCTAACTCTACAGCTCAAAATACACTGTAAAGAGAGCTCCTGAAGCACAAGAACATAAAAAATGTGTAGCAGAGGTGACAACTGAATACACTTTTTAACACTCAGTGGTTAATTTGAGGGCTTAACCTGCTGTCCAGTTGAAATCACAGTATTTGAAACAGTCTGCAAGTAATGCCCACAGATGGGACATGTCAAATGTAACAGCAGCGAGTTTGTCCACGGCAGTTTTAAGACACATGCTGAGGGCTTTGATGCTGTTCCTCAGCTGGGGAGATCGCCTTCTGTGCTGTGAAGTCACAGCGGGTCCCAGCACTCAGCTTCCTGCCTCATGAGTCATTATTAATCTTCTGTACAGAAGAACATTTTAACTATTTCTGAAAGCACCAGCAAAACAAAGTGCTGACACAGATCCTGACAGTGCTGCTAAAACCCACTGCCACAGCTCTCACTGGTACTGCACACTGGTGTGGGCAGCAATCTCACTGCTGAGTGCCTGACAATGCAGGGAGGTGTGGGAAGCTCCACCTTCAATGCAGCATGCTTAGGGCAGTTGAGAGCTGGTCTTTATTTCCCATTAAAAAAATACAAAACACCTGCATAAATACAGCCCGCAGGAATACAGAAGTATTTACAGATTTTTAATCAGATGTTGTGGCTTTCAAAACAGAAGGGCCTTCAGTGATCACCAGAGTGACAGCTTGTGCTGGTAAAAAGATGACATGGCAAAATGTGATTTAAGTCCTCTCTAGACAAGAGGATGTTAGTATGTTCTCTCTCCTGATATGCCAGAGCAGAACCTCAGGTGTTCACATCAGCATTTAATTGACCACAAACATTTCAAGAATATAGGACATACTGTCTCCTCTGCAGGAGAGCTTCTCAGCACCTTCAACACATATGTATGTGCATGCAGCATGTACATTCAGATAGCTTCAGCTGCTGCTCCTGACAGCCGGTTACATGGCTAGGGTATAAATACTCTAACATATGAATGGCCTGGCTATCAGATGCTCCTTTTCAGTCACTGCAGCTCTAAGCATTCAGCTGCATTCAGACAGTTCACAACCTGGCCATGTGGCACCTGTGCACTGCTTTCCACTCTCCACAACTGCTGCTCTCCCTTCCTCTGTGCTCAAGCTGCCAACATCTCTGTGCTGGCAAGGTACAAAAATAAGCATTATTAGAGCATCCTTGTGCCAACCTATTTCCTGTCACAGCATTTGAAGAACAACAGCAATGCTGTGGTTGCTGTCAGACTGCTGCAGTCTCTTAACAGCAGACAGCTCAGCAACTGAAAGCTGAAGCATTCCCTTCATCCCAGACTTAATGCCAAGTGCTCTCTGCTGCTCCACAGAATTGAAGCCTGGGTATTCAAGGTCTTGCAGTAAAACATGTAAAATTGGATCATATAAAAAAAATGTTATTTGGATTCAACAACCTTTCAATTAACCTGGATTAATTTATACACAAAGAAAGCCAGTATTTAACATTCCTAATGCTGCGCTGGACATTTGGCAGCAGCTTTTCCTCCCCAGCATCATTCTTGTGTAGTTACAGGCGTAGGAAAATCCTACAGAAAGACAGTTGCTAACCACAAGAAGTATATTTAACATTATTGCTTGCACTCCTGGTAGAAATCAAATATGTGATGTTATCAAGCCCAAGCTCTTGCAGTGTAAAATTAACAGTAATATTTGGCTTGTAATACTAGGAACTTTTCAGTAGGTGGCACCAAGGTGTATCACCAAATAACACACACTGAGAGCAGCGGAGCATTGGTTCTCCTCACTGCCTCGTGTCAGTCCTGTTACTTGGAGGATGCCACAACAGCAAAAGGGTTCGGTGGGTGGCAGTTACCCTATCTGCAGTTATTGCAGAGATAGTTCCATTCTGTATATTCAGTCAGATTATTTACACCAGGCTCTTGCCAGACCTCTGATAATGAAGCATTGTATGAAGGCAGATTAACGTGACTGAAATAAATGAGGTCACTGTCAGTCTGCTGATGCTGTTCTGATCCCAACTATTAGAAAGGAAGAAACGGACTCTGCCTACTACAAAAAATGTCTTGTTTGATGACCAGCAGAACTCAGACCTAAAAACGATCAAGACCAAAGACATGGAGGCATCTTCAACAACAAGATAATTCTACAATTGGTAACATATTCATATATAAGGAGTTAACAGAAGGCTGACATTACAGTCCTGGCCTCAGTGTGTCATCAGCAACCACCACCAGTGAAATCGTACCCTTAAAATGGCTCTCCTAAACTCTGTCTTCATTCATACCACGTTATTGCATTAAAATGGCATGAATTTGCTTTGCAGACTTTCATTTCTCATGAGGTGTTCTGTATCGTACCTCAGAATACTGCTTTGAAAATGGTTCCTATGTGAAAAAAACTTTCCTCAGGGTTATTTTTCTACAGATTGAGGGCTGGAAGGCAGCTGCAATGTCCCAGTGTATAATGCAAAGGCTAGACCTATTGCCAAGCACCTACCACGAATCCCTGAAATAGCTATGTGCCACTGAAGGGTTGGACTGGATTGATCTTCCTGTTAAATATCTGACATCTAGATCAACCTTTTTCTTCATTTCTGTCTTGTGGTTCAGTCTTCCCTTCACCAACACACTGTTTGCCAATATGACATGTAATGCTTTGTACAGTGTTTCCCAGCTCTCACAGCCTCACATAATAAACCCTCTGCTCTTTCCAAGGCTGGCTTAATGAGAGGATTTGTACCTAAAAGCAAAACCACACCCAATTTTTCTAAAGCCTCACAATGTGTTTTGGCAAAACTCTCTTCCCTTTTCCACAGAAGGAGCAAAGACAGCTAGGAGATAACCTCACAGCTTGCTGTTATTAAGCAAACAGGTCTTCTAAGTAAGGGCAGTTATAGCTAGCTCTTAGGCTACTGATGGAGGAACAAATGCAGTCCTGAAGCTCTGGTTACTCCCAATCCCAGATCCAGGAAGCTTAAATTTGACATAGAAATATCTAGTCAGATTTGTCCCTGTTCCAAAGTAAAACAGAAGACAGCAAGGCAATCAGATAAAAACCACTTCAACTAAACATTTTAAATTGAGAAAAGTGCCTTTAGCACACTAGAAGAGGGATTTTTCAGTTACATGATTTTCAACAGTCATCTGACTTGACTAACAGTCTTCTAAACACTTACTATCCCGAATTAACAAAGGCCTTTAAGAACCCAGAAGCACAGCAGGTAACTATGATCACACCTATTTACACATATGGAACTGAGAGGAAAGGTTCAAATGCTAAAACCAGACAGTGATAACACAAGGATTAGGACTGAAGAGTTCTTGTGATTAGACTGCTCAGACTCCTATGAATGCAGCAATAAAATTTAGAGGGTATTTTTTTCCATTCTGGCAGGTAAATATATTTAAGGTAAAAGACAGTACTTTGTGCACTGTGTTCAATGTATACCTTTGGGTTGCTGTGTTTATAGCATACCTTGTTCTCTCTGTTGATCTTTTTGTTCCATGGAAACAAGAGCAGAGAAATGGGCCTGATCATAGGCTAGCACAAGAGGTGAGCAATGGCATCTGTTAGGTAGAACTTCAAGTGGCAAATAAATTCCTCCAAATGGTATAGGTGCAAATGCTGCGAAGAAAAACGAGGGTTTGGGTTTTAAACTGTCAAACAACAGACAATAGCGTTGGCTCTAATGTGTGTAACAATTGTGCCACAGCATTTTCAGAGCTCCAGGGAAGCAGCCTCAAGTGGAGTAATTGATGCAGAAAACAGTCGTAATAGCAGGTAAAATTTCAATGTGAAAACATCAGGAAATATCCTGAGAAGAATGACAGAACCATTCTGCTGACATATATCCTCCTTGCTCTAATTGCTTATTAGTAAAGATATTAAGGTCTTACAACAAAATCCTGATGACTCTCACACATGTCTGCAGATTTGCGCCTTCCCGTAACACTTGTAGGTAGAAGGACATTTTCTAACAGTCACCAGTAAACACTCTACCAGTTCTTTTGGAAACATACTCTGCTCTACCCTGCATTAACAGTTTTCCACAAGAAACATCACAAACGTGTTTACAGTCCACACACGTCACTGCACATCATGTATGTATGAATGTGTGTATTATGTATTTATAATAATGATAAGATTAAAAGATTCTACAAGTAGAATTTGAATGGGATGCTGCATCTGTAGAGGCAAAGCTCTTTCCTTTGAAAGATCCTATGCTTGTTTATGTACAATTATGGAAAGCAGCAAGTTTGGGCAGGAAAATGCTCTCAATGTGTTTGCTTCTGACCAATTATTTTTGCTTTTGCTGTCAAAATATGAATCCTTATTGCTGAAATGCTCCCAAAATGAGCTTAAGGAAAAAACAGACACAAACAATGCCCTGTTTTTACTAGAGACTTTTTCTTTGAAGAGCTCTGCTGTGTCCAGACTTTGGGACAGAGAGCAGCATTGGTTTTGAGGCATACATCTACATCTTGGTGAGTCCTTCCAAATTTGAAAGAGTCGTTATGCTTTTTGAAAACCTGTGCTTTGTACATGCAACAGTAAAACCAAGGGAACTTGATGCTGGTGGTCTATGAGGCCAGCAGTGAGAAAACATGGGAGTTACGACAGAATCAGACTGGCCAAGGAGAAGAAAGTGTATCGAGGGTGAGGGAGTTGTGTGCAACTCGGGATAGGAAATTATGGGAAATGAAGCAATAGTGATCAAGCCTTTCAGAGCAGATAGACAGCAATTATGCAACCAGTAACTGTAGTTCACAACTGGAAGGGAAACTGAAATTACCCAGCATCGTCCTGGGAAAGTAAATTTCTATGAACTCCATCACTAATTCAACATCCCACTTCACTCAGTCAAAAATCCCCCTTTAGTAAAGCAACATACTACCATTCATTAGCATTCTGCTAGCTCATGGCAAAGTGAGAGAGATGAATTCAATCATCCAAGTCCTGCTCAGGCAGCTGTGCGCTCCACATTGGGATCTAACATTTGTGTACTCACATGTGCAAACTGAATAAAACACTCTGGAAACTTCAGAATGACAGGCTGTAAAGGCATTAGTAAAACCAAAAAGCTAAGATATACACATTCAAAATTCAACTATTCAAAGTCAGATTAGATTGATCTATGCAGAGATTTAAGGGGCACCAAAATAACATAGAAAATTAGAATCTTGTTAACCTACACCAGTAAAATTTAGTATGTTCTGTAATGTGGTGGTTATTTCGCTAACAGCAAGGATATCCAGAATAAACACATATTCAGTGAGACTTACAAAGTTATCTGTATTTTTTACTTTCATCCAATAGAAATGGTTTATCATTCTGCTGTTTTCTTTCCCTCCAGAACAAGGCAGCAGCTATCCCATAAACACTCAGATGTGTCACAGCTAAGTCTTGTGTTTGCAGTTCAATTGACACAGGTGTGTATATTTATAAAGACAAACTCTTACCTTCTCCCCCTGAGTCTCGTAACATGGTGTCTGCTACTACAACAATAGGTCTTCTCAAAATATGGGCTAAGACAAAAACATGGAACTCTTCTAAACTCTCATAAACTGGATCTTCTGAATTGTCCACTCTGGAAGACACAGCATTGAAACTTTTTGAACCAGCTCGAACCAATCACTGAAACGTAAGTAAATCAATACATCACAGCAGCCATTTCTTCCTTGTCCCTCATATTCCCATGCTTCTGAAACACATACTCCAGTTATTGAAATAGTTAACATTAGAAATTGAAAAGGAAAATGTATTTTTGGCAATAATAACAACAGAGGAAATGTTTTCACTTGCAGACTCCACACTAGTTTAGTAGCTATCAGAATTCTTACTGTATGAACGTGAGTACCTTACATGGTAGGAGAGCAGAACATAAAGCCCTGTGGAGAACACTACAGTGAAAGCTAAATCTTTTCTTTATACTAGCCTTCTACATGTCTGATCCAAACAGTTTATGAAGCCACAGGAGTGAATGAAAACCCTTCTGTTTCATTCATCTAGCTGCAGCAGACACACAGCACTTCAAGAATTGGACAGATAATGTTTCATTTTTAGATTAAAATAAATATTTTATTGAGGGCTACCTATACCAATTTCAGAAACCCTTTTCTTTCATGTATGAATGGACAAACACAATCGGTAGGTTTTAAATGCTGCCTTCTACTGAAGAGCTGACAGATGTTTAGTTACACACTTCATGGCTCAAAATATTTGACAGCAAGAGAGAAGCTTTATGTTAAAGAAGACATGCTACTAACTTCAAAGGATGTGCTGCTGATCGCTAAGTGCAGTGGGGTGCTTTTCCACCCAAAAAGGGTAAAAATGCAACCTGAGTTGAAATTAGGACTAAAAAAGAGGTTTTCCCACTAGCATCAGTGTGCTTTGGATCAGCCCTGCAACCTTCCAGGAAACAGAAATGCCCAGCACCGTTAAAAGCTAACCTATAAAGTCTGTCCTTTACAAAACAGAACATTTGTTTCTCCAGACTGCAAGAACAAACCTGTTCAATTCCTCACTTCTCTGGCTGAACACTTCCAGGCCCTTGTACAGCTTCATAAGCATTTTATAGATTTTTTTGGTTTGTTATCTCCTTCCCTATTTTTCTAGTTTAACGTCATTAATGTCACTATCACATTTTAAAGCTTTGCCTCTGCCTCAAAGACAGAAATAAACACCCTAGGATGGAGGGAGACTGAATAACGGCAGGGTTGTGGGAAGCAGAGCACATAAAAGATGAGAATTCACGGCTGAGTGCCACTTGGAAAGATGATACACAGAGAACACAGCTTCTGAGACATGACAAATGAAGGGGGGCAGCATAACCCAGACACTCTTAAATGAAGGCAGTGATTGTCCTCCTAGTGTTAGGTGCGCAGAGAACTTCCATAATTCACTGTCATTAATTTTCATTACATGTGAATAGTTAACTGAAAAGACCTGTGTGGGCACCGCTCTAGAGCATGTGGGACCAACACAGTAACATCCTCACAGGTCTGATGGCATCCAGCCTTTCCCTGGGACTTTATATTAAAATCTTTCACCTCAACTTAGGAGCACAGCAGGATGGATCATTAACAGTAGGCTTATGCAGGATGTGACTTCTTGGGTCAAGCTGCGAGACACCTCTCCTTCCCTGTATCCTTCCATCACATTAGTATTTCCAGACTACCAGTCCTACAGTTTTCTTCAACTCCTCAAATTATTTTTCATCTCCCAGTTAATGAGATTTCTAGAAGTGAAAGGCATGTTCCAGATGCAGCTGTATCAGAATGACCTTTATCCCTTTGGTCAGCTGATGTCAAGCCTGACTGCACATGAAGTCCAAATTTCTACTGGGCTTTCTTCATTCTTCAGTATCACATCACCAAGTCACTTAAATCACTATTTATGATCGTATTTGCGCATTTAAAAATCATTCTCTTCTGTTACACATCTGTTTTCCATTGCTGATTTTCACAGACACACAGGGAGCTCTGGAGGTCACATTGGCAACATCCCTGTTCCAGCAGGGCCACCTACAGCCACGTGCTCTGTAGTGGGAGACTCTCCTTCTTTTCTTTGGGTGGTGAATAAATGATATATTGCATTGACTGAAGGAGATGAGAAGTTTCAAGTTCCAATTTTTATTTCTCAGGCAGAAATGATATATAGGAAAGAGCTTTGAAGGCATGTAATAAAAGAAAACCTAAATCAGCTTTCCACATGTTATTGTTATTTTCTATTTAATTGTGTGGGGATGTAAGTTTTTGTGTAAAACATATTCTGTGGCATGTGAGATGCTACCATCTGTCTCAACTAGGAAGAATCATGAATTCAAGACTTGTTAAATAAGGAAAAAAACAATCATTATGTAGGTATTAGTGATTTTAACATGACATCCTTTGCCTTGAATTTTCTCTATTCTAGAGGCTGTGGGGTATCCACTGTTTTCAGATCTGAAGGACTGCCTGAACTCACAAATCTGAATCTCCACAGCAATTAGATTATTTCCAGGCTGTGTTTGGCTTAGTTTCATTTACATCAACTGAAAAGAGGCAAGATGAACAGACTTACTGGCTAGCAGAAACTTCAGCTGATAAGCAGATGATGTAGTGTTATAATGAGCCTTTTTCTTTAAGCACCCTGTAATTGCTGCATATACAGTTACAATGGGACAGCACTCCTACAACAGACAACCAGATCAAATCAAAATAGTTTTAAAGCAATGTTTTTGTTCAATGAGCTAAACTAAATTCTCTAAAAGATGAGGGTCTCTGATGGCCACAGTAGTTTTGTATGAAGAACTGTATGTTGAAATACTCTGAATACCTAACAGAGTCCCGAAGCTCAGAGATTACATGCATTTGAGAGGCACCTCCTGTTTAAATGTTCCGCGTTTCTGCCTTAAATAAATCTCTAATGATATACAGGAAGATTACAGCAATATTCCCTCCATTCTTCCCCATGTACAATCACCTGACTTTATGAATAGGATAGTGCCAAGGGCATATGAGGCAGCTAGCTAGAAGGTGACAGATAATACTAAGTAAGTATACCATCCACATTCAAAATCTATATTAGCTCACACCATGACATCTAGCGTTCAGCTCTGCTAGGTTTTCAGGAAGTGAATAACTGTGATATTCAATGTCACACTAGAACAGGCTTTGAAATCTCTGACAATGGTCTGCAAAATGAAGGAATGGACTGGAATTGTCTCTTCAGCAGGATTGAAGCAGTTAGGTGCTTAACAAAACCAGAGGGTACAAGGCATTTTCATTTTTCCAGAGCAGTTCCTCCAGTCCAACACTCCCGAGTTTGCTTGGAAACGGAGATAAATGAAACAAGCGCATTAATCTGAAATTTTTTACATTTACAGGAAGATGTACAAATCTGTTTCAAAACAATCTGCTTCATGGTTACTGAGCTGGCTCTGCTTTAGTGCTTGAAGGATTTTATATGTTGAAAACAAGAACTGAAGAACCAGGTTTTTCTGTGTTCCCTTTTTCCCCAGCTTCCAAGCCTCAGAGCGAGAGTGCTCTCACAGAAGGAATCTTTAGAGCCGTAGCAACAACCACTGATCTCCTTTGCATGTAGTTAACTCAAAAATAACTGAGAGGAACTTGCAGGTGAATGAGGCAGCAGAATCCCAGGCATAGCCTTGTCACTGCATTCTTTTGAAGCCGATACAGCTTCTGATATGGTAGCTAATTCTGACACCAAAGGAGAATGTTTTGTCTACAATTCAAAGACTAAATGGCAAGCTTTCTTAATATGGTGCCTAACTAGAGAACATAATATATCCCATCTCAAAACCACGATTTTGATATTCCTTTTCCATCTCATGGGTACATTAAACTCAGAAAAATAATTCACTGTGTCACATTCTTTTTGTCTTTGAAATGACTGTGAAGGGAAATACACATTTACACTTTTAATAGGCTAGGTTTCTTGCCTGACTTCTGTATCACTATTTTAAAAGAAACATTAACTATTGTCTGTTTACCCTTACTTTATTTTGACTGGCAAAAAGACAAATGCAAACCCTGATGAGAACACTTAAAGCCGAATTAAATCAGTTTTTTATGCAATAGTGATACTATTCCCTGTTTAAGTTTCTGTTCATTTACTAGCAAATATACCATTTGAGGATATCTCTGGCTGGCAGATACCAAAACTACATGGTACATGAAACGTACAGAAGGAAACAGAATAAGGCCAGAAAATATTAGTGGTGAATAGAAATGTGAATTGAACTGCATTAGAAGACAAGAGCATATCAACAGGAAAGTATCGACAAACACAGGAAACCAACTAGAGTAAAATGAAACCAATCTGTTGGCGGGTTTCTTTTGCCACAAAATCAAAGAAAATGAGACATATTATCGCCGAGAATTTTCTAAATGGTGTCCTCCTGCATCAGTAGATGTACCCATCCCTGACAGGGTTAATAGGAAAGTACAATATTCTTTTCAAAGCCCAGAGAATGTTTTCTAAAGATGTTATCATTTTCATTGTGCCATATGCCTTATTTTGTCAATTACCACCACATGCCGTTTTCTCCAAGGGAAAACAGTAGCTAGAGAAAAGTACGCACGGAATAAACCACCACTGAGTATTTTTAGTGATAAACACTGGACACAAAACCTAAAGTTTCTGCCTTCTTAAAGTTGGTCAATAATCTAAACTTTGGAATCAACTGCACTGGAAGCGAGGGGTGGTTTAACGTACCAGATGTTTAAAGCAGATTCTATATGTGGACTGGTGTATTTCAATGTTGTAGGTACTATTTCATCCCAAACTTCCACCCTCCCTCCCCCACAAATGTATTTCTGTCCAGTTTTTCCAACACCTTCTACACATCTAAACTAAACACATGTTGGCAGCAGACACTACTGCGTTTTTCCTGTGACCATCAGATTATCTGGTACTGTTTATAATAAGCTGATTGACTAAAATGCTATTGAGTATGATATAAAGCACACATACTAAGATGGTCTTCAAGAAAACACACTCTTTCCTTGCTTGCCCTGTTAGCACTGGGTACTAACTGGCAAACATTGCAACTTTACAGAGCGTAATCAAACTCCTTGCCATCAGCCACACTCCCATGGAATCAACCTAGATCAACAGATGTGAAACTAGGTAAGAAAAGCATCTGATGTGGTTTCTTAGAAATACAGACATACCCTACACAGAGCCTTCCAGCAACACTGACTTTTACCAGGAGGACAGTGAATCAGATTAATTAGATATAAACCTCCCCACAATCCTTAAATAATTCTTGCATTTGAGAGAACTGTTTTTGTTACAGGGGTTTAATAAAAGCTTGAATAGTCAAAAAAAGGGCAACTGTTCCTTTCAGTGCAATATTAACTACTGTAATTTTTAGGTGAACTTCTTTATAACTGTTCGAAGATTGAAGTGGCACACTGATTTTTCAGAAGGGCTTCAAGAGACTACAAAATATAATACAACATTCCACTTCCTGTTTAAAAAGGCACTACATCCAAATATTTCATCTTTAGCTTTAATACCAAAAATATTACTTTTTTTGCCCTTCTATGTTTGGGATTAGCAGCATTTTAAAAGCAGAAAATGTGAGGAATTACTTGGTGCCTTGCCCTCAAAAAACATCTCTCAGAATATTTTCTCTTTGAATTATAAAGCTAAATATGCATGAATATGAGAAGGCGGCTTTAAAGCTGTGCTAATGCACAGAAAATGTGATACCCGGGCACAGACTACTTTCTTCCAGAATGCTGTTAGAAGAGGTGATGTTACTCTGTCATCCCATATTTAATGAAAACATCTGAGCAGTGGCTGTTTTCCTGCTAAACCTTCCTCAAAGAGCTTTGTATCGTCAGTGGAACAGTGCGCTTCATCTCCTTGAAATGCTACTGCTGACATTCTGGTTCCAGAGACCCACAAATCAGGATTAACGAAATCCAGACTCTTGGATGCACAGTAACCTCAAGTTAGTGTGGTAGCTGTACAAGGAAAATTAATCAAAACGCTAGGTATTATAATGGGATGTTAGATTGTTGTATTCTACCAGGAAAAAAAAAAAAAAAGTATCTGAAAACAGTTTGATGGTCCTAGAAACATCTTCCTTCATTTGTGCTGTACTGCCTTCCTATTGGGAACAAAAAGCTAAACATTTTGTCATACTCTAAACTTACCCACCACCAGTGCCTCCATTTTTGCTGAAATGTGTACGAGGCTCACTCGATGCCAGTTTAAGCAGTTCATTCCACTCCCGTTCCCATTCTTCTTCTGTGTACACTAAACCTGACTATGGGAGAGAATGAAATACCTTTTACCATTATGCTGGTACAAAATGTAAGCAGAGTTATGCAGTAGTGTTTATGACTAACTTATTTTGAGCTTCATACATGATATAGTTCAGTATCTTGGACCATAACAGTTCAACATTTCTGTTCAGGTGAAAGAATATTAACTTCTGAAAAAGTTCTAACCCACTGACTGCACACTGGATTTCATTTCTAGATGTAGGTCTGCTGCTGCCAGCACAGCGCTCCGCTACTGCAGTCCCAGTTATTTATACCCATGAGAATTCTTTGCAAGCATGGTTAGCATGCTTCAGTGCCCATGTCTGGACGTTTGCTTTCTTCCCCAATATCCTGAACTACTATGAATGCCCTCCTTGGCAGGCAAGTGACGCTTGATGCTTTCTTCCTCTGTTCAAGAGCAGCAAGGGTATGTAACACTTCTGTGCCCCTGTGTTGTCAGGTAGCCTGAAGTAGTCAAGTCAGTCACAGCTCAGCTGTATTCTCACTGACTGCTGGTTACAAAGGAGGCACAGATCTTTAAGCTGACTGCTTTCAGGGTTACCCCTGGAAATGGCTTTTCTAGCCACTGTCTAGGCACAGACATCTTCAGAAAATAATATGTGCTGAAGTACAGCTTTCAGTTGACAAACCAAATCTACAGATGATTTAAGTTAAGAAACATCCCCTCAATATTTGGTCACAGCTCTAAGAATCCTAATTCTCCATTCTGGGGAATTTTTCCTAAGTGGGATTTTCTTGCCTTTGTGGATTTCATCCACTCATTTTGTAATGTTTGTGATAGCTGTATTATACATTTAGTTTTGTGCCCAAAATTGTCTGCAGGTTCCAAACTCATCTTAGACCTCTGTAGACATGGAACTGTACATATTTATGTTCTCAAAGCTACAGATAGCTTTGCATTCAGATACAAAAAATCCAAATACAAGTATCTCTTTCCTCACGCGAAATGGAAGCACAAGAAATTTAATAGCAATTAAAACTCACACCAAACTTCAGAGGAATGTTTTTGGCCCTAAATGATATTAACAAGATTGTCTCCAGGCTATACAGACCTCCTTATTTTGCTGTGTCTGTTGCCATCTCCATCTTCTTTTCAGTGCTTCCCTTTCAGCTCCACTTCTCATCATCGTGTAGAGTGCTTTACGTAGAACAAGGTCCCGGTCATGAAATCCCCACATCCCTAAGGAAGCACAAGATGACATTCAGCTTTCAAGAAGCTACAGTGAAATAGAAATATTAAGTACTAATACAATTAATACGGCTCTATTAGCAAAAGAAGCATAGCTTATACATTATTTAAGATTCTCCTTGGCAAATAATTCACTCACTGTTTTTATGGCTTCCTAAAGAGTCAATATAGATAAGCTAATGAGTAACAAGAGAGAATGCTATCAAAGTTTAAACGTTGATTGAGGAATGACTAAGGATTTGAGTTGTTTAAGTGTTTGCTTGCAGGCAGCTTCAACTTTGCTGCAAGCAATGGAATATTCAGTGCACAGGTTGGTTTTAGCTGTAGTTGCCAACAGATCTTGCAGACACAAGAATGCTAATGACAACTGCAGGCACTTCTGTGACTCGCAGATGAGGCCAACACCCAAAGGCCTCTAACTCTTATAACAGCATGATGGTGCATTTCCTTTGGCTTCAACATCCAAATAAAGAAACAAGCATTCAAAATGATTGAAAGCCTAAAAATATGACTAGCCAGAGGCTTTAAGCTCATTTTAAAATAAAGAAACATCATGTGGTTACAAAGAGTAACCTATAACAAAAGTGAGCAGAGCTCTCCACAAGACATGCACCCACAGCCAACCACAGTTCAGTTCTCTTATGGCCAGCTGTTGTTATTAAACACATTTAAGGCTTTAACAACAAAATACTCCAAGCATTTGCTGTAGATAATACACCATTCCCCCTAATTCAAAATGAAGTGGACAAAGACAGAAGGATCCTTGGAAACAGCAAAAGCTCTTTTCTTATTACTTCTTTCAAAATGAAGAGTCTCTTCAGAATACTAAAAATCTCAGTGGTTTTTAGAAAGCCACCTTTTGGAGTCCCATTGCTGGAAGATTTTAGCAACTGCAACAAACCCAGTAAGTTTCCTTACAGCAGGTTAGGATGGAGAAGGCGTATCAAAGACTTTCAGCTTCACAGGTTTCTGTTTGATTTGAAGAAGGGCTTCAAAGATCTTGTATTTATGATTAATTCATTGGAAATTATTCTAACTCACCCCAAACTCTGTTTCCCATATGCTTCAGCTCTACAAAGAACCAACAGAGGTAATTGCTAGATATTGCATGCTTGAAGACAGCAAGAGAACTGTTTAACACAAGCCAGAGAACAAATGCAATTCCTTGCCAACAAGGACAATCCTGCAGAAGCACTGGGAATTTGCCTGCTCCAGAGCTATTAGGTTGGGCTCTGTAAGGACAATGCATATCACTGGTGTTTATGATACATGGTTTTTGGTACTGTTCCAATTACACTCTTTTACAACCTGATAAAACTTTTTACTTTTCTCTCTCAAGCATGCTTAAAGCAAACAACAAATAAATGAAATCTGAAGACTATACTGCTCCAGAACCAGGCTTTTAACGAAAGTTTAACTTGCATCTCAAGTGTTTCTGAGCTTTTTCTGGGGTAGAGAAAAGCGGTAAATATTTTTGCCAGAAGGTTTCATGTACAGACTCACCCTTACCTAAAGATGCAGCATGCAAGAGGCAGTTTCCATCACCGGTTGTAGCTAAGGGAAGAAGACGTTTGCAGCTTGTACACACCGTGGACCACCAATTCAATCGTCCTGAAAAGAAAGCCTCTATTAAACTGGTGGAGCGGATACTAGAACAGGATGTGTGCTGTGTACAGTCATACGGCGATGCTGATGTTGAAGGTGAATCATGAACATCCTTTCTGCCAAGTAAATGTAAATGTAACATCAGAAATGAAAACTGAAAAGTTGGAAAGAAGAACAGATAAACTATATTAATTTGGAATAAACTGAGACCCCCTTTCATTAATTGGCATCTTCCATTCTCATCTGCTGCATTCAGGGGTGGATTTCCAAGGAGTTCATTACCTAAATACCTTTATGAGTCTTGGTATCAGTTCCCAAACATAACTGACATTGGCCTCCTGCAGATAGATGACAGTTTATGTTACAGCAATAAAGTCTCAAGAGACAACATATGTATGTGTTAATCAAGATAATGAATGTTAACATTAAGTAAAGTACTATTGTTACAATCAGGTGGATTATTTCAACAGCTGATTCTCTTCTCATTTACCATAGTGTAAGTGATTATTAGACCTACTAAAATCAACAGCTATACAACCAGGGAATTTAAATGAGACCAAAGGCATAGCTCTGGTATAGGATAGCATGTGGCTTTCCTCTCTGAGAACACTTACAGAGCCACTTATCTGTCACTGATATGTGAGGCATGTTTTACAGATCATGAACCAGAGATGGGCTGACAAGAGAACAGATACTTGTTGTACCTAGATGAAGCAAATGAAGCCATGAAGAATATCAGTGCCAAAGCCAGCACTGGAAATACAGAATTCCTGGCACACAGGTTGCCATGTGGCACTTACTGAAGCACTAAGTCTTGATTAATGGGTCATGTAACATTTCTAATCTGATGTGACTAATTGTATATCTTCTTGGGGGATAAGGACAAGCAGATGATTAACAATAAGGAGGAGAGTTTGTGTATTTCCCAAGACTTTTAGACAGTCTCTGGGTAATGCACAGTTCAATAACTGAATGAATAACGCAATAGGCAGCTTGTAGTGAGTCCATTCCTTTTTTGTCCTCTTCTACAGAGTCCTCTCCCCCCAGTTCCTTTACTTGCAAGCTGGAATAGTGCAGGCAGTCTTGTGTTAAAGGTTAAATCCCCAAAACAGAAACAGGTTCATGCATGGAAAAAAACTTCTCCATTAATAAGTTTCCATTACAAAGTTATACTGGTTTACTTGTAATGAGAGGTAATAAATATTGTGCCAAAAATCAGTATAGTGATACTTTAACATGTGACCCCAACTCCTTTTTCTGGGTACAGAGAAATATGTAATTGCATTCCATCAGTGAATATGGGTTGAGAGGTTATCATGCTCTAAAGATGCACAGCAGATAATAACTAAGCACATTTGGTAATCCTCATATGATTTTAGCAGCCAGCTTGTAAATGCCCAACATCTCATACTAGGCTTAATGAGTTCTAAATTAAATATGCATTAAAGAAGCTTCATTTAGAGCACTATCGGACAGCCTTTGGGAAAGATAAATCCGAAATAACAAGTTAACATTTTTAGCAGCTCCTGTGTCTGTGGGCTGTGAAATAACAACTTGCCACCTGCTTTTTGCAGAATGCTTTGGTGGTATCAGATTCAGTAATAAGCTATACCAAGGTGCTGCTTAAAGCAGAGTTACAAGACTGAAAGCAGAAAGACCTTAGGGCTTAAGGGAATAATGAGTGCTATTGCTTTGCTGATGAACCAGCAGCTATTGGTAATAAATGTCAAAGTCTGGTGTTTAGGAACCTTTGGAATAACAGTTGTTTTCTATAAAAGTGATCTGCTTCCAAACAGTTTATGCAAAAATATGTTTGTGGGCTTGGTTAACATCACAAAGCTTATGGCTGACTAACAAGTTAGCAGAAATGCACTGGATTATAACAAAAAACACAGTGCATTTTCATTTTTCAGATCTAGTGGTTATAGTGGATCCCTTTAGGGAAACAACAGGGAAGTGGAGCTTGAATGAAAACCAGTACAGTTCTTCCTCAGGATGATTTCTGTCTACTTTGGTAAGATTATATTTATGGAAAAACTAGACCCATTTCTCACTCTTTGCTGGACTCCTGCTTGATCTTGATTCTTACTTGCTTACAAATCTATTCAATCTTAAAAAAAATTAAAATTTCAAGAATCAATCTGTTGTTTTTACAGCAAAAAAACAACCCTCTGAGAATTAACATAGCCACATTCCAGTACATTAAAATTTGATCTTAATTTCAGATCAAGATTGAAAGTCCTATCCAGGTCTATGACTGAACAACATACAATCAGAGGCAGACACAAGCACACACAGTATTGCCCTTTCTCTGCATGATACTGAAGATTTGAGGTGAGAACTCAAAATTAATGTTAACAGAATCTAGTATCCTCCATGGCTAAAGACTGTCAACTACTGCTGTATTCTGATACTATCCTAGTTTTGCACTGCACAGTGTGTATCAGACTTCACATAACAGAAAGTGAGTACTGGCTCCCCCTCCTCCCTCATTTGCAGGGCCCAACAAGAGTCAATCATTCTGACACAGAAACAGGTATGTATCTGGTATTCCATGCAGGGAAGGTAGCTGAATCTCAGAGAGTTAATGTTCAAGTATAATTAATAGACACTAGAAAGGTTTGTATTTTCATAAGCTTCCATATTGTATTACAAGCCGCAAGTGTATTGTTTCTTGATGCAAGATTTATGGGAGTAAATCTCCAGGGAGGATTCTAGATGGTTATTTGACCTGAATGGCTCAAAAAGAAGGCTACACAGAACAGAGAATGCATTCAAATATTAACAAGAGCCAAGTTTGGCTTCTGATATCAGCCCCTGATGCCTCCTGCACTGGTACTAGTGAAGGTAAGAAAGCATTAGGATCATGTCCTCTGTGTTTACTAAGGTCCACTATGAAGTATTCATTGCCCAAGCATACACAAGGTTGGTGGTACACAGACAAACCAACCAAATTCAAAAGAAACAGGAGGTTACATGATGCTAAAGAACATAGCATCTTTGTGGAAACTCTGTATACATCCTTTGCTCCCTCTTAATTTTCTCCTGTCTATATTATTTTTTTCTCTGGTTTCAGCTTCTAATAAACTAAGACTTATGATTTCTTCTGGTAGAATTAACCACTAAAAGGTTACACTTAAACAAGCAGCAACTTAATATAATTCTCTTTTGACAGGTGAAAAGGAGATGCTACAAAGGTTGAGCCCCCCCTCAAGCTCCCTCTGAGTGTGGCTGAATTTTCACTGCAAAGCCAGATCGCACACCATGGCCTCCAAGGCAAACAGGCAGTTTCCCATGTGAAGTCTGTAGCATTTGACAATATTCACATTGCAAGCTTTTCTTCTATGGAAATACTACAAATGAGATGACTGCTTATTTCCATGAAACCTGTAAATGCTTGCTCACAAATAGGTTTGACACTGGCAGAAGTAAATCGAAAAAATAAGCAGTGGTACAATTTTAAGAGTCAGCTTGCTGACACAAGCTCAGCTTCCTTAGGAAACTAAGCTAAAGCCTGCCTTCCTTTCATTTCCCCAGCACACTGTATTACCAGATATCCACCCCCAAGATGAGCAAGTCACCAAATAACATTTTCAGCTTCCAAAGTAAGTCTAATTCTGGACACCCCACATCTTCTCCAAAGCAGTGATTCACCCTAAACACTCAGTAACTCCCCCCTCCCCTCTGGAATCCAACAGCAATAGCTGCTCTGGGGGCACAGAGGACCAGCTGGTGAAGGCAGCCGAGGATTACTCAGCCCACTTGGAGGAGTCAGACAATCAGCAGTAGGGGCAGGAATCTCAAATCCAGATTTCAGCAGAGCTACTTCTTCTCTCATGTGTTTCTGACATGACTATAGCTGAGAGGATTTGTTTACTTTTAGTTTTAGTCCTTCCGTACACTAAACATGTACTTGCAAGTACTGACATGAAGAAAATTACAAAAACAGATTTTCTGCATTGGGCTTATATTAATCTCTCCATGACTTTTTAAAGAAGGGAAGAAATAAAGCATTTACTAACACATTTTCTGTATTTCAAAGAAAGCACCTTCTTGTAGGAGATCTCTCTTTTATTCTAGATGACGGAATCAGCTTTGCAGTAGCATCTGCAAAGCTATTCATATTTACTGGTGTCCTTGAAATGTAATGTTGAGCTGTGCATGTAGAAATAGGTGAAGCTGAGCAATCAGATAAATGCTTCTCTTTTAGCCTGATGCATAAGCAACACAGACTGTCACAGAAGCAAATCAAAGATCATAAAATACGATGTCACAGAAATACATGACTAGGCCTTACTGGCTGCAGACGACTGACACTGAATTCAGTGACCTGCAGGTCACAGCATATCCAGCATTACTGGGTTTTCTGTGCATCTTTCCTAACCTGAGGCAGACGGTTTTCTATGGCATTATTGCATATCATCCTACTCTGAGATACAGTATTTGTCATTCATATTAGAACTGAATTACACAAATGTGCATTTCAGAGCTTGGATATCAGGAAATTAATACAGTTCTCTTGTAATTACAACAGTCGCTACTCCAGTACCCTGCATATATTATGTGAAAACCTGTTAGAAGTCCTGGGATAAGAAAATGTTTCTACAGCCTGAAAAGGCATCAGTTTTTCTTCATCAAATCTTAGTTTTTCACAGTTTAAAATCACACATTTCCAGAATTCTGCTGGATTTGGTGTTGGGGATGCAAAACCCAGGCTTAATAATGTATTAATTTTTATTTTGCCTGTATTTGTATAAAATGCTTCATAGAAAACACAAACCTGAGCACAGAAAGAAGAGTGAAGGAAAGCAATATTCCTGAAGGTTCTCACAGCTTCCTTTTAATTTTTGTATTGAATTGCATTCCAGCACTGCAATAGAAACTTCATTATAAACACTGTGCTAGACCAGCAATTCTTCCGCTGGGTTTTTTTTTAACTCATCAGTACAACAGAAGTTTTTATATTATCCCTTTGTCAGCCTAAAAATCAATGTGCATGTAATGAAAATGCAGCAAAATACTTAGAATAATAAAATCCCTTTCACACATGACTTCATTTGATATGATCAGTATCTGAGCCATTCTCCATTGAAGTACCAAACCGATGACTGTGAAAGCGCTCACAGATCAGTCTGCACATCACTTCCATGCTGACCCTGCTCCAGTTCAGGCAATAATGAACACCTGCATTCTAAGATGCACAAAAGCCCCAAACATCTTTATGAATGTGATGAATTCCATCCTCTAAGAGACATACTCAGAAAGCAGTCACACAGAGTGGAGTATGCACTGGAGCAGCCATAAATTCTACTTCCTCTATCTGAGCCTTCTCTTTATCATCTCACACAGCATTTCTGAGTAAATCAGGAAATCTGCCCTGAGTTTCTCTACAGATAAGATGTGACCTGAACATTCTTTCACGTAGAGATGCAATGGTAGAAATTGCCTAAGCATATAAAAAGAGAATATAAAAACCTCACAGGCTTTTATAGACATCCAGCTCATACAGCCCCTTCAGGCAACATACATGGCATTCTGTTAATAATGACTACACTTTGGGAGTAGCAAACTGCTCTATGTTACTAACAAAGTTCCTCCTCCTTTTGCCTAATCAGCTGGGGTTTTTTTTCCCCCTTTCCCTTGAAATTCATGCCCATAAACCGAAGCACACACCTCTCTCTTTTCCTTAATGATATGAAGAACCTCAGCTAAAGCAGCTACTGTCCTTCATGGGGTTTGGTTTGGTTTGTTTTGAGGCAGGTTTTAGGCCCTTTGTTTGGAATGCACCACATCTGTTAACTTCTTTTATGCCGTAGTCAAACTGGGCCCTGTTAGTAGGAGACAATAAAATGTCTAATGCTAAGTGACTTCCCTATGAATCCACTCTCTTTATTTCACATATGTCTAAAAGAGTCAGGAAATGAAAGGAACAGAGCATCTTTGTACCTAAAATAGCAACAAAAGGTCAGTTTACACCAAGTCTTACATTATTTCCTTAAACATTCACTGTTTGATCTGTTCAACTTACTTGAACTGAAGAACTCTTTTCCTGGAAGTTCCAGTTTATTTTGATGAGATGCTTACATGAGTAAACTAGGCCTATGCAAGTCACAACAATACCTTCAATAAAACCCCTGAGCACTTCAGATGGTCAAACACACTCCTTCCCAGGCTGCAAGAGGCTCCGGGGAGGAAGGGACTTTTCCATCCTGAGTCTAATTATTGACCTAATTGAAGTAATGTGAAGAAAAGACTACCTGATGTATTCCAATTTTCAGGGAGATTTGAGGGAGGAGTGCTGAGAGGCAGCAAATTAAGTAGTTAAGCCGTAATTCAAGTTCAAAGCCAGCGAGATCTGTATGAATTGGAAGATGTCAGCTCTAATTCAAATACTCCCCGATTTTAAGGTCAGAAAACCAGCATGATTCTCTAGTTTGCACTCGTACATTAACTGACTGTAAAGGCTGTAATTCCACAGAAGTGGGTAGATCACCAATGGTACTGTACCAAGGTATTTTCTGATAGCCCATGGGAACTGGAAGTGTTTGGCAGAGCTGCCAGAGGAAGAGCCATCCTGTTTTCTCCCTGTCCTTTTTGTGTTAGCTGGTTCCAAGAGAAACAGATATATTTTCTTGATAGATGGAGTATAAATACTTCAAGTATGTAAGTATGATTTTTCTCCTTTTTCCAGAAGAGGCCTTCAGGATACTGTTTGTGTTTTGTGGTTGGTTTTGTGTTGTTATTCTCCCCTCAAATATTTACTATTTAATGGTATTATATCTGTCTTGCTTTTCAAATACCAAAGTCAAAAAACAAGTACATGACAATACATGGTAAGTAGTCAGTGTGACCCCAGATTAGCAGAGGTCCTGCCTAAACCCTATGATGCAGTGCCCTGATCAAGAACAAGCACCAGTCTGAACACACAGAGCATGATTACACACCGATTTTCAAGTATGAGCTCTCAGAGGAGCACACAGCTTTACATGAGCCAGTAGAGCAATCAACAGGAAAAGGTAACTGGCTGTTTGATATCCCACAGGCAGCCATGAAGTCTGATTTTGTAACTCCTTTGTATCTTCAGAGTTGGGCATTTCACTATATAGACGTGCTGATTTCACAGTTCATTAATACACTTGCTGTTTCATAAGGCACAGATATTAATTTTAAATACATTTCTCCATATCCTTTCAAACTGACTTAAAACCTCAAACTACTAATAAATCTGAATTAAAATTAATTTCAAATGTCTACACTTTTTCCCCATGGCAATAATCAAGTATTAGTCCTAAATTATTTAGTTTCTTATTACAAAAATAATAATACATAACACACATATTGTAAACCTATTTTCTTAAGCTGCTACAGAACTTAAAGAAGCTTTTTTGTTAGTCATTGCAATGGAAGTTCCTCAGGAGAACTGGAAGTATCAACCCCTCCCAACCACCCAGACTCATGCCCTTCTCTAGTGCGGAACTTGCCCATCAGTCTTCCTTCTTCCCTCCATTTCTTTGCTTCATTAAGTAAATGTGACAATTCTCTCTAATACGGTTCTAAAGAAATAGAGGATCAGGGTATGTGTCATTGTGCAAAGAGCACAGTATTTGCTTTTACTCTCTGGCATTTATTTCCCATGCAGAATGTGCAAGCTCCAGAAATGAAGCATGATTAGAAATGTCAACCAAAATGTCAGATTGGCCAGCTGCTGACACCTGAAGTATTTACCCACCTGCTTGCTCCAAAGCAACCATCGTTGCCTGCTCAATTAAGTCACGCTCAATGAAGCTTCTGAAGTCTTCACTGTACACGCTAAGGTCTGGCAGTTGGAATGTGTAGATGGGCATCTCCAAAGGAAACTGTTCGTTGCTGCACTCATTTGCTACATGTGATCGAGCAAGGGAGACTATGGCTGAGCTGGCATGAGAAATACCTCTGGAAAGACGCTTTTCTGTAGAGAAAGCAAAGAGATATTCTGGCCTGTAAGACTACATGAAAGACCAGTCAACACCAAGGCTGGCGAATGCCTGCTCATTTGGGTGTGAACAACGCTTCCTTGATAAATGAGTATATGAAAAATAATGCATTTCAACAGTCTGAGATGGAGATCCAAAATAAAACCTGCTAAAGGTCTGCAAACAAAAAAGCAAATGGTAATGGTCACCATCCTGTACTAGAAATCAACTGCTAAAGGTAATGACTCATTTTTCTTAAGGTTTCAATTCCTGTTTGGCAGAGGACGGAAGCTGTCCTTTCTTGTGTGGAACCAAGAAAGAACAGAATTTTAAAGCTGAATGCTATTCATAAATTCACCCTAATCACACGCTGAAGGAATGCAAAGACTGAAAAATGAATTTCATTTCTTTTTTAACCTTTTTTTGGTCTCAATAAGCACAGAAAACCACATGCAGCAGTGCTCTATGACAGCCCCTAATTAATTCCATTCATATGTACCACAGGACTGCTTGGGGACAAAGTATTTTTGTACTTTCATCACACATTAAAAAATAACTTGCAGAACTGATGCAAAGCTCATGTCAAGTCAAACATGTGAAGTGCAGGCTCTAGCAGCAGCTTTGTGAATGCCATCACAGTGACACCATTCATAGGCTGCTGGCAAATGACTTCCAGCTCCCTGCAGACAAGCACAACTCGCAAGCAGACAAGCTAGAAAACTGCTTGCCCATAGAAGTCCTGGAGCACTGTTCTTACCTTGAGCAATGTCATCCTGCCTTTGCAGGCAGGGCCGCTCTGCCTTTGTCACCTGGGGAGGCTGCTCTGGCTCCTGCTGCTTGTGGTATCTGCCCTCGTTGAACGCCTGTGGCAGGTTGGCCGTGTGTACCTGCCGGAGCTGCTCATAGTCATTCAACGCTGCTGTCAAGTCCCAGTTTTTGCCTGCCAAATAGCAAAAGGACATTCTGCTCACATCTGTATGTGACCGCATTGATAACCTGGAAACCATCTTTGTATGCACTTAAAGTATAAGCCTAAATAGAGAAATCAATCTTAATTCAATCATCAGCAAGGAAACAGAGGTTCTTTGGATAAAAGATTTTACAACCGCTCATCCCCCAACAGAAATGCAGACTTGACAAACACCTTGAAAGTGCACAGCAAACGGACAGAGACAGAAATCCATTTACTTCCTTTTTTTAATTCATAGTTTAGTTTTCTTTATACCATAATCGGAGAAGACCTCAGGGAAGCTCTTGTCTAACCTCCTGCTCAAAGCAGGGCCAGCTGACTACCAAGATCTCCAAGTCTTTTTCTGCCAAGCTGCCCCCCCAGCCTGTATCATTGCAGAGCTCCAGTGTTCATCCCTGTTGAATTTTATAAGGCTCCTGTTGCTCAGTTCTCTGTTTAGGTTTCCCTAAACAGCAGCTCTGACCTTAAAGATGTCAGCTGCTCCCCCATCTGCAAACTTGATGTTACCTCACCGATAAAGACTTTAAACAAGTATAGAGCCCTGGAGGTACAGCATTTGTTACCAGCTATCCCTTAACCACTACTGTCTGAGCTTGACCATTGCAGCAGTTATTTACCCATCTAGTTGCCCAACCCTTCAGACTAACATTCTAACTCAAATACAGCAATACTGTGGAAAACAGTGTCAAAAGCTTGCTAACACTCAGGTAAAAGGTGTCCATTACTGCATTACTCCCTGCATCCAGAAATCCACATGTTCTATCATACAAGGACATGCCTTGCTCAGATTCCAATCAAATGGCTCCATAAACTGGCAATGGAAGATCAACACTAAATCCCACAGAATTTAACCTAAAGTAATGACAGGCAGAAATAATTCACATCTATACAGCTGTAGTCACTGTAAATAATGATTAGTGGCAATGATGGAAAGACATGACAGTGATACAACACAGAAGAAGCTTCCTTACTGTTAGTGAAATGGCACAGAAGAATAAGAAGCTTCCTTATCTTTTGGTTTGCAGAGCAGCTAGAATGCAAATGCAAACTGCTTTAGGTGCCTTCATCTTACACATCGGAGAGAACTCGCTCCCTCAGAGATTTTAAAGGTCTTCTAGAAAGCCCGTAACACAGGACAGTGAAAACAAGCAGTGAGCAGATTCCACGTCTGTGAGCTGCTCATGGAACCTGCCAACGGAGAATCCTCTAAAAGATTTGCTTCCAAGCTCCCACTTCACCACATTGCTATGACCAGGGGTAAGAGGATGCAGGCTAATATCCAGAGATGGAGAGGTCTGCTTAGCCCATGTGGTGAAGTGGTACTCTCCACTCCCCCAAAAAATAATAATGAAAAAAACATTGAGATGTTTGTATGCTATATTCCAAACAATCTTGCTGTGTTAAAGTGCACACGTGCCCTAGCACCCTCCGAGTACTTGTTTTTAATTGGAAAACCGCAAATATTTAATAGCAAGCAAAAAGATCTCACTAATTACGGGAGACTTTCATAGCATTTCATGAACACTTTTCCAGATTCAAAAGTAACCTGATTCTGACTAATTCAAGATTTATTACACCATAAAAGCTTGTCACTTCATGTACTTTGAGAAGCTACATTATCTGAGTAGCAGTTAAATATAACTTATTTGCTTACACAAAGGAAAATAAGCCAAAAATAGTACAAACAGTTTTATACAGATTAAAAGGTCTTTCACTGTTACAATCATCTCTGTGAAGAACAAAAACCTAACTGAGGCAGAGAAAAGCCAGCACAAAGAGCTGTTACCTGCAGGGTTAAACTACACTACCTCTAGGTTTGAAGTACTAAACACAATTGTGAAAGGAGTATTAGTATCACCAAGTAAGAATGTTATATACACCCTGAGCAGTCCATGATACAAACCATCCTGTCAGTGGTACAGAACCATTATATGTTATGCTGTAATCTTCTATTAGAAAGCCTGTAGGACAAATGTAAATCCAGTGAAAATTGTGAAGAGATCCCAGAACAAGCACTCGAGTTATTGCCAGCACTTCTTTCCTAAAAACCTCATTCAGATTCAATGGCTACAATCCAGTCAGGGTTCTGCTCTAACTACATATTACAGCAGAATCAAGCTGCCCAACCCAAACATCAAAGAATCATGAATGTGTTCCCAAGACTGATGTGATCACACAGCAACGTTTGGAGTGGCGACTGCTTTTCTTTGGTCCTGTTTTTTGGATGCTCTTATATTAGGTTTTTAAAATCATCTCCTCAACCATGAGGGCAGTAAAATAAATTATTTTAAAAAATAGCAAAAGTGGCAATAGATAAAATTCCTCAAAGTGCAGGTTTAAACAAAATGGTGCTCTCCAAGTATTGGCAATGCTGCAAGTCCAGTACTACCTGACTGCCAGCAGCAGCCTGTGTTTATTCAGTACAGATCCTTGAGTAACATGCCCCTATTAATGGAACCTAGACAGCATTTCCTCTAGTGTCAGGGCATTCCTTACTGGTCATCTGCTTGAGATATTTTCATGGTTTATGTTCAAAAATCTAACAAAACCCACTATGCATGCACTGGGAGCGACTGCTGTGAGATGGGCTTTGATATGTGTAATAGAAAAGCAGAAAATCGGCAGACTAAGGACAGCAGGATTTCGGTTAGTCTTAGGCCAAATATAATAATCTTATATAAAAGCTCTATCACAAAAATTACAGTCAGCCTTCAGAAACTTGCCTCACTGCCAGGTTTAGAGCTAAATTGCATTATGACTCTCACATTATGCTCCACAGTACAACTTCATAACTGAACTTCTCATACAGACTTGAAACTACTCATAAAATGTCTATATGTAAAAGTACCTTACAGAGAAATACTTTATTTTCAAATCTCTCATCTCCATGGAGCTGTCCCCATCTCCCGAGCAAACACATCAGTTCAGCTTCAAAGCATTAGACAGCCAACACAGGAAATGATTATCAGACTCACTTTCCCAATATTTGCTGGAACCTTCAAGTATGAGAATGCAAGAAAAAAATCCAACCACATTAGAGAACACATTAAGCACCTTTCCATCTGTATGGGATATCGATTTTGACTATTAGCCACCATTACTGACTAGCAGATGTCTTTTCAGCCACCCTCCATACTAGAAACACATAAGCTTGCCCCCTTTGCCAAGGCTTCCTCTCATTTTGTTTTGTATTTTTACTAGCAAATACAAATCACAAACCTTTTATTTTTCCCATTGTCCATAACAGCCAGAATTCATCAGCTATGGAGGATTAAAGAAGAAAATTCTTGTGGCAAAGTAGAGGAAATGGGAGGCAGCAAAGTGAATTAGGGGAAAAGACAAGAGGAAAAAGCCAGAGGCATTTGTAAAAGACACCGTGAAGAAAAAAAGTAAGTACAATAATGTAATGCAGTGTAAAATGAAGTAAAAGCAAACAGCTCTAACGAGAAGTGTGATGTGATCTGGACCACAGAAACAGGCTGCAGAGGCAACAGATAAGCTAGGAACAAATCAGAAAGATTATTAAATTCAGGGATGTCCAGAGCAGATGATCTGAACCAGGACTTCTGGCAGTGTGACACGGCAGGTGGGAAAGTCTCAGCTGGAATTTACTGAAGAAATGAGTGGGTCTTACATGTGTGGAGATGACTAGAGCCATCTCTGCATAACTCTCCTTTAAGCTTTGCATACCAAAAGCTTCTGAGTTTCCAGATCTGTATCTGGCCACTTTCCAAACTAAGTTTTGAAAGAAAGGGAAAAAAAACCAACCAAAACCCCAGAGGTACACTGGGATAGAAACAACAAAAATGAATTCATGTAACATACAAATCCAACAGATTCCCCCACGCCTCACAGAGCAGGTCTCTTCCAGTGTCGCTGTTTGTCCAACAAGTTTCAGCAGCCCTCTCATTTTGGACTCTTCTGGGGCCCTAGGAAAAAGACTACTTTCTATTATTTCTGTGTGTCTGTTCCCTGTTCTCTGAAACCTCCCATTCCCTGCTCCTCACACAAGTCCCTAATCCACTTTATTTTCCTTAACTGTCATCTCCTGCACAGACCCTCAATAGAAAGGAGCAATCTTTCCTACCCCAGAGGTTCCACCTGCCACAGACACTGACGTACCCTGCATCGCAAGGCTGAAGAAGCAACAGCTAATTTATCTACTTTACGTAGTTTCATCAACTAAATTAAATCAACTAAGACTTTTTGTTGCAACCTGAAGGACAAAACCAACACAAAACTATTCTTCACAGCGTCTACTATTTGTTTTACTGTTAATTATCTGATGCACCCGACTGCTCACTAACTGCTGACTTCTTTCTTTGTATAATATAATATTGTCTTTTAAAAGTATTTTACAGGCATAAAAATGTTATTTCAGTACATTCAATACAATCCCATCAGATGACAAGCCACTGGTAGCACTGTATCAGCTAGGAGCAACCGAACTGCTCCAAAGCAGTACTGACACAGCAGGTTTACATGAAAGGCTTTGAGTTTCTATTGGTCCGAGAACACCAGTGAGAAAAAGCTGAAGCAGCACAAGTCTATCTAGAAAACACAGGTAGTGAATCACATTAATTCACAACTCAACACAAACAGTTCTCTTACTGAACGGTTATTTCCAGAACAGGTACATGTGCTATGCAA
This sequence comes from Neopsephotus bourkii, assembly GCF_033783945.1. Classification (NCBI taxonomy): domain Eukaryota; kingdom Metazoa; phylum Chordata; class Aves; order Psittaciformes; family Psittacidae; genus Neopsephotus; species Neopsephotus bourkii. The sequence continues at coordinate 7,121,996 of NW_026900826.1, forward strand.
GTCAGCAGGTGTAAAATCCAGCAGGACTGAGGGGTCTCTGCTTTGAAACCAAGTGTTTCCAGTGTGGAAGAAAAGCAACAAAACAAAGAGCGCAGCTGAATAAGGACTGGAAGATGCACTCTGGGGAACTGGAACTGATGTTTAGTGGCACAGGCAACAGGCATCCATGTGAAAGGTAAATCAAAAAACAAACATCACTACAGTGTCAGTTTTCTGTCCTAAAAATTAGTTTCTTGAAGAACAACAGGTTGCATTATCAGCCCAAAGAAAAAGCAAAGACACAGATAAAACAATACGTAATTTAAGAAGCCACTTACTTATTTTGGCCTGGACTAGTAAAGGGTTAAGTAAAAAAAAAAAAAAGAAGGGATGCTAACACGAAGCACATGACTCACTTCTGCAGCATTCACAGAATCCCAGCCTGGTTTGGGTTGGAAGGGACCTTAAACCTCATCTAGTTCCAAGCCCCTGTCATGGGCAGGGACACCTTCCGCAGGCTTCAAGCCCCATCCAGCCAGGCCTTTAACACATCCAGGCATGAGGCAGCCACAGCTTCTCTGGGCAACCTGTGGCAGTGTCTCACCACCCGCATAGTGAAGGATTTCTTCCTAATTTCTAATCTCAATCTCCCCTCTGGCAGGTTAAAACCATTCCCCCTTGTCCTGTCACTACAGGCCCGTGTAAAAAGTCCCTCTCCAGGCTTTTTGTCAGCCGCAAGCTGCATGTACACTGCATCTACCACCACAGTGGATCCAAACAATACAACTAGATGGAGCTCTCTATAGAAGCTCTCTTGGAAAAGTGGCAGAGTTACATTCTGAAAAAGCCCTGATTTCTTTCAACAGATGTGTTTCTAACTCATCCCCCTTTTAATAAGCTGATTAGTTTGAAGGCTGAAGTCTGAAAGCAAAAGAGCACAAGAAACTCTGGACTTTTGCCTTAAATCCTTTGCCTCAAGACTATCACATAATGTAATTTTTTAGAAAAGTAACACACTCTGCCATCATAAAGGTAGCACAATTAGCACCACTCAGGCATTACAATAGTTTCCATAGTACTTAGTTGAATTCAGCCTCGGTTTTCTGGTGAATAATGGACCATCTTGGTTTTTAACAGAGTCTTTCTCTAGTCCGGTCTTCAACTTGATTGTGCTGTGTGAGGAAGTGGCTTCTTAATGTTCTGCAGCACATGAGCACTCCTTGCTTGCTCAGTGTTAAGCACATGCTTTGTCAGACCACAACTTGTACCCTCTCATAACAAAAATCAGACCCCTATGAAGCAACCTATGCTACTTCAGCTGTACCGGTTCTGGAGTCTACATTTTCCAGGCAGATAATACCTGGGCAGCAAGACCTGAATGATGTCCTAGTATTTATTCTTTGGGTTTTTGCTTTTTACTGTTTTGGCTAAACCAGCATATCTTAGTGGGGTTCTAACAGTTAATAAATCGATCATCTTTCACATCTTAAAACAGATGTAATAAAACCAGAGACCATTTATCATTAATTAGCAGGAATAGCAAGCATGCAACTATAATGCACTCCACCCCACCAAGCTTTCAAATATCCACCTACTCCAGTATGGTAAAAAGAACATTTGAAAGGTCACCAGCAATTCTTGATTTTATGCTTAGCAAAATGCTAGAAAGGATGCAATTTCAGATAGGGAACTAGGAAAGATCTAAATAGAATGGACAACTTGCAGCAACAGGAGCTTGTAGCAACAACATGTACACAGGACTTCAGCGAAGGAAATTTTAGAAGGGGCAGGAAATGCTGTCTAAAGCTAAACACAACCAAGACCACATAAGAAAAAGGATACAGAAGGGGAAGGTTAGACAGAATTAAACCACTTGTGATGCAGCCTGCATTTACAGCTCAAGAACTGCTGGCACATATATCCAAGAAGCAAAAGCAATAAAAATACCCAGTAAGAATTCATGTGAAAATCTTCATGAAACAGGAAAGGGAAAAATGCCCCACAGAGCAAGCAACTTGGACAAGGTTACAGAATGATGTGTTTCAGTAAATAAAAATGAGGTCTATTGAAGCACAAAAAGATGGTGCAACTGAACAAGAAACTAAGTTGAAAGGAAGACAGCATCATTTTTCAGTGTGACAGAAGTAAGGAAGTATTGAAGGTATTTTGGTGAGATGACAGGAAAACTAAAATGGACACACCTTTTGGAATTTTTAACCACTCTAATCGGGTACAATGTCTTCCATCCACTTTACACTTGTTGCCATTTTTATTGTTAATGCAACTCACACTTGAATGCAATACAATTTAGAAAACATTTTTGTTAACAAGTGAAAGACTACTGAAGAACAAGTACCAGCAATGTAACTTTCAAGGGGTTTGCCACTATTTCTTAAATATTTTATTATCATTGTCTGTATTTTTACTAGCAAACCTGTAAAACAATGACAATCCCACTAGTACTAAAACTAACGCCAAACATCCACAGGAAAAAAACCCTCCCTATTAAAATAGATAAATCCCACAGTGTCCCCGCCCACAGAACAGGAAAAGTCTTGCTGGCAGACAGAACTTTTGTTTTCAGTATCATCTAAGTCAGTACAACTCCTTCCAGTCTGCTGCAGAGAACATGCCTCTGTGACTCAAATAGTCCATGCCAGCATACAGAAAGGTGTCCTTGGCATAGCAGCTGTTCCCCACACACAAAACACTAGCTGTTAAGTGGGAGGCACATCATCTCCCCTTCAGCCCATTTAACAGAACCAGCATTTTTCATAGAACTATACGGGGGAGAAGTTACAAATCAAATAAACAGGCACAGGAATTTTCAGCAGGAATGCTTGATTTGTGTAGTCCTTCCCCTTATGAGGGTGAAAACTACCTGTAAGGATATACAACCCGAGATGTTCACAAATGACTAAACACAAATCCAGTATTTGGCAGGCTGTATAACACAGAGGGCTCTTATTCCATCCATGTTCTTCTGTGCCATCTATCAGCTTAAATGCATGCTACAAAGTCTAACAATGTGAATCTCTGCATCATGACATCTTCTTTCCAAGAGGCACAAAATAAGAATAGGAACTCAAGACCAGATTTATTTCTTCCAAAAACCTTACATGCAAATCCAGGCTAAAACTAGATCATAGATTTTAAATCAAGATTCTGGTCCGCGTTCTCAAAGGAAAATGATGCAGCAAGGCCATGGTGTTGACATGTGCCTCATTTTCTGCTAGAATGCAGAGTCACTCCAAGCTGAACAGACAGCTGGAAATGACAATTTTGATCTCTGCGTAACAAGACATTGGTAGCAGTTCAGCTTCCTCTTGCCTTTGCCAGGGCTTCCACAAGAGAACTATAAAAGGAACTGTCTGAGGGAGGGCAGAATAAGAGACTATTTTGGGGAGTTAGCTTTGTACACTCAGTCATGTGACAGCACTGTCAATTTCTCTCCCCCTCTCCATTAATTACATGCTTCTCTTTGAATTCCACTTGGATACACTGTTCTTTGAGGAGATGTCTCTACCTACTGCATATCTGTCATGCTCCATATGGTCAGTCTCCTTTACTGCATACATTTCATGACTGGAAAGCCAGTCTCCTGATTTCTGAAGTCATGAGGAACTACCTTACAATTAAGTGCTATATAAAGCTGGAAATAGACAGCAATTTCTTTTATGTAAGGGTGAAATATACATCATTTATAGAAATAAATTCAACTATTTATATAAGGGCAGGTTTTCAGTTAAATATACTGAGTTTGATTCAGTTTTGATGATTATTTTTAAATTATTATTCCTTTTAAAATTATTTATAAGCTCAGTGAAGTTTCAGAAAATGCAATACCTGCTCTCTATAATCCCACATATGGAAGTATGTTTTCAGTTCTTGGGAGCACGCAAGCAAGGTAAAAAACGCAGAAATGCTGAACAATATCTCAAGAGATATGAAATGGAACAGATGGAAGAGTTGGGACAAGTCATCCAAAAATGAAAGTGAAGCTGGAAATAACACTTTAAAGAAACAAATGGTTTAGCAAATGTGCACAATCGACTAACACATAACTGGCAGAGCTAATGCTACAGAGCTGAAATTTATGAATATTAACTTCCAATTAATGTTACATAGTTGTAAGCATCTTAAGTATGGAAGTCCAATATTAGAGTTTTATACCAGATAGCCATGAAAATATTGTAGATTGCTTTTGTTTTCATAAGGGTAGCAGCACCAGGGAAGGGCACACTCTTGCCCCTTACCGGAAAAAAAAGATTCCAAATCACTGGTTTCTATTCTTTTTAATTGGAATCAAGGGGGAAATGGGAAGTATGATGGAATTTTCCACATACTTTTCATTCTTACTTAATTTTTTGAGCCCATTCATACATCCACATTAAACTGTCCCATAAATTATTTCTGTGCTGCACCAAACACATAAAACAAATAAAATGCTGGTGATTAAAATCAATACTGAACACAATTATTTTCACTAGCAATTAAGAAGAATTATTGACACTGATACATTTATACATATGTTCCTCACACACTGATGTGAGATGAAAGGCTGAGTATATATTTTCAGCATTCAAGAGCTAAACAATTAACCACTGGAAAGTAAAATGCCAAAAGAAAATTAGTATCAGAGACCTGAAACAGTGCTATTGGTGACCTGTGCAATAAAACAGCATCAGAAGCAGATCTCCCAGACAATTAAGATTGAGCAGAACAGATGACCTCACTCTGATCTGGAGTTTAGCTACAATCTTAAACATACAAGTGGACTCTAACAGAATATTCTGCTTTTCTGGAGTTCCGATTTTCAAAGATGAGGATAACCCAATAAAAACACAGAATGCTTCTACTTAATGGTAAAATTCCTTTACAGTAATATAGAATGAACTGTGCCCTGCTAAATAACAAGTGGTGTCTCTCAGGGATTAGTGTTGGGACCGGTCTTGTTCAACATCTTCGTCGCTGACATGGACAGTGGGATTGAGTGCGCCCTCAGCAAGTTTGCCGATGACACCAAGCTGTGTGGTTCGGTTGATACCCTGGAGGGAAGGAATGCCATCCAGAGGGACCTTGACATGCTTGTGATGTGGGCTGATGCCAACCTCATGAAGTTTAACCATGCCAAGCGCAAGGTCTTACACCTGGGTCAGAGCAATCCCAGGCACAGCTACAGGTTGGGCAGAGAAGAGATTGAGAGCAGCCCTGCGGAGAAGGACTTGGGGGTGTTGGTCGATGAGAAAATGAACATGAGCCGCTTCAGTGTGCGCTTGCAGCCCAGAAAGCCAACCGAACCCTGGGCTGCATCAAAAGGAGTGTGACCAGCAGGTCACAGGAGGTGATCCTGCCCCTTTATTCTGCTCTCATGAGACCTCACCTGGAGTATTGTGTGCAGTTCTGGTGTCCTCAACATAAAAAGGACATGGATCTGTTGGAACAAGTCCAGAGGAGGGCCACAAGAATGATCAGGGGACTGGAGCACCTCCCGCATGAAGATAGGCTGAGAAAGTTGGGGCTGTTCAGCCTGGAGAAGAGAAGGCTGCGTGGAGACCTCATAGCAGCCTTCCAGTATCTGAAGGGGGCCTATAGGGATGCTGGGGATGGACTCTTCATTAGGGACTGTAGTGATAGGACAAGGGGTAATGGGTTAAAACTTAAACAGGGGCAGTTTAGATTGGATATAAGGAGGAAATTCTTTCCTGTTAGGGTGGTGAGGCACTGGAATAGGTTGCTCAAGGAGGTTGTGAATGCTCCATCCCTGGCAGTGTTCAAGGCCAGATTGGACGAGGCCTTGGGTGATATGATTTAATGTGAGGTGTCCCTGCCCATGGCAGGGGGGGTTGGAACTTGATGATCTTAAGGTCCTTTCCAACCCTAACTATTCTACGATTCTATGATTCTAAATCCCAAACTGTGTCCTTTTTTACACCTATCAGATTGTCTTTCAACCATCTAGCTTCCTACAGCTACTAAGTTCCTCATGAAACACACGACAATGTCTTGTATTTTTCAACTTAGGAAAATATAACAGAAGTTCACATTGTGCCCTTAGATACTGCTAATTCAAAACGAAGCCTTTGTCTCAAGGAATTATGTGTAAAGTTGGAGTAAGATTCACAGTGATGAGAATGCTCATGTTCTCAGGAAGGTTGACTGAAGAAATCTGTTGTGGCTTTTTCCTGGGAAAGAGACAAACTTCTGGTCTTCCTTCCTCCTGAATGAAAGTGCACACAGACAAGATCTCAGCTCTGCAGCAGATGTTTTTGATACAAAGTGATCTGCTTCAAGCATAACTGATTCCTGAACCATCACACTGTGTTATGTTAGATCAAATTTCCACATCCCCCAAGTCAAATGCTGCTCTGAAAGCCAAGCAACTGTCACAGTCACTTTCCACTCTATAATTTGCTGACATATGTGGTGCTCATATATTCTCCCCAACCCATGATTTTATTTATCATCTGGTATAGTCAGCAAATAGCATTTGGTGTCCTTTTATTTGCATAGGGACATACTCCTTGTTCTTTGGTTGATATTTAATTATTAACATAAAAACATCAGGATTTATGATGTCTTGGAGATGCCATGAGTTTGAGGACACTTATGTGTAAATGTGCAGGCTCTCAAAAGGTAATCCTGCTGGGTATTTACTTGGAAGACTCTGCAAGATTAGAGGTGATGCATGTAACCAAGTGTCCTCCCTGAAGTCTTGAACAAGGATGAAGACTGCAGTCTTGTGATTCTAACCAGGCTGAAATAACTGTGCTTCCCCTTTTAATAGTCAGCTGTAGTAGTAACTAAGAAGTGTGACAGGGCTGTTAGAAAGTTGTTCTTTCAACTGAAAAGAATGATGGAAGAATGATGGAAGTAGCCTGGGTGGCCCAGGACAGCATGCAGATAGAGAATGTGAGGAGTGCTAAGCAGGGGAAGAAAAAGCCCTTCAGTATAAAAAAGTACAGAAAGGCACCAAGAAGAACACGCAACCCAAACGAAGCATGATACGTTCGACACACAAGACACTGCCAGGAACTAACACAACAAAGAGTACTGCAGCTTCTGATGGAAGACAAATTCTGATATGGAGACAGATCACCTGGAGAATTCAGCCCAGAAACTGTTCACTCAGCTATTGCTTAGGCAGGCAGAGACACTGGGCTCAAGGAAAAATCTATACTAATACCAAGAAGGGTACACAAGAGCATCCTGAACTGAGAGAGGTAAGATCCTGCTTGGGTTAGCTGTACATCAACCAGATGAGAGGAATATTCTCACAATCTTGGCTTACCTTGGGTTCTCATCCTAGAAGGAGGCATGCAGCTACTGGGATGTTCAAAGCTATAAAGTCATTCTAAATTGATTAAACTGAGTTACTAAGCATCTATAGCACATCAGAGAGTGGAATAAACGTTGATTACTCATGTGATTGTGTATCTTTAATAGACATGTATGAGTAATAAGGTAAATGATTCTGTGCTATTAAAACCTCTGCTAAAAACAACACAATCTATCCTTTGCAATATGCCAGTTACACAACTCTACATGATTATAAATCTAACATTGCTTGCTGTGCTTCATTAGTATTTAACACAAATGGTCAGCATTGACAAAATACATCTGATCATAAATACCATCACTGTTATATTAAACAGTTGGGAAAAGGCCTTAGTTTTAAAATATTTCTATGTGGTTTAATAATATAAAAAAAAATAAGAAATCACTGACTCAATCCTAACACACAGGTCTATGACGTCTCAGATTGGGATCTCAAGTTTCTTTACAATACTCAAGAAAACTCAAGAAAACCTGAAGAAAATTCAAACAGATGACTTACTGAAGTATAGGCCTATGTGTTGTTAAGCCCCTTCTGCCTTCGCATACCTTCCTTTGCACTTTGTCCAAGTCTGTACATATGAGTTCCCATAGCTGTATCACACAAGGAGCAAACAGCAAGTAACCTACACCTGGCCCTTCAGACTCAATTAGCAATAGGTATAAAACACAAACTGTGCGTTGGACAAACACAAACTAAGCAACTTTATCCAGGAATGAATAGCTGATCAGACAGACGGAACACTTTTCTCAACATAGACATAGCAAGGCCATGAAAATAAGATCAATTTCTTAGGCAGAACTAAAAAAAACACCCCATTTTTAATTTTGATGCAGCTTTAAAAGTCTGCATTCATGTCCATTTTCAGATGTACAAAGTACTCATACCATTGAAATAATGCTTTAAGTCAATGAAATCTGACCTCCTTGGCAGTTAAGCAGCCGCATAAAGTCTAGAACAGGTAAATTTGAAACCTCAGACTGAGCACAGACTTGACCACAAACTCCCTGTGCAATGCTAAAGTGAACTTGGCTAGAGATACAAACAGCAGCACATGCAATGTAATTGCAGAAAGGCAGTCTTCGTGCTAGAAAGATATTTACCAAAATAACCCAAACATTTCTCTATACATTCTTTTGGATGACAGGGGAAATACAGAGGGTTGGAGCCCAACACTCTCAGCTTATCAAAATTAGATAGAAAAGCTATAGGCTTAAGGCATTATTTATTTTAGGACACTAATAGCTGGCAGGAAGAATCAGACACAAATAAAATAGAACCAATACATGTGTGCATATGTATTTTTAGAAAACCTCTTTACATCTTCAATCAAACCAAAAATGAGCTCTTTCTGGAAGATATGCATCAAGCACAACAAGCAGAACATGTCAGTGAGACAAGTAGCTGTGCTAAATAAAAAGTTTAACAGAAACAAGACTGCAGGGATTTTACCAGCAGACAAGCAGAGTACAGAAACACCAACAGAGCACATATTTAGGACAGCTTCTGGCAATTTAGAAAATCTATATGCAATCCATATGCAATGTATAGAATTTTTAGCTATCTGTATAACAGTCACTGTGTATTTAACCCACCCACTTGCTGATGTATACTTTTTAAGTCTGCTGTAACTGCTCAGTAGTTACTTTGATTTAACACACAGTTTCTTAAAGCACATTAAGATTAAAAACAGAAGACAACTTTCAGGAAAAGGCCTAGTGTGCAGTATCAAGCCCACAAAACCACTTTGCAATATGTATACCACACAGATATCACGTGCTCATTTCTAACTTCCCATCTTCACAACTGTTAGCCCACATCAGAAGAAATTAACAAAACCAACTGTAACAAAATGCCTTCAAATATCAAAGGTGTCTTTTCACTTTTAAGCTAATAAAATTTACACAACTACAATAAAATGAATATAAAGACCCGGGTATTTTTCTGATATAGGTTCTCAGATGTTTTCTAACTGAGCCACTTTATTCCCATACCATGAAGTTCAGGTACACATATTAATCACTGGGTGGTTTCTCTATCACTTTATGGGAAGTCCATTTCAGACTAAACTTAGCTGCTTTGCATAGTGACCCAAAACATTTACAAGTACTTTCAGGCAGCTGAAAGTGATAAAATTCAGCTAAAGTCCCCCCCTTCTCTGCCTGGCACAGATGCTTTTAAGGCATGACTGTTAATAAACTAAAACACAGCTATCTAACACCAAAAACTTCCTTATGTTTTTGCTGAAATCACCTACACTCTATGGTCAGCTTATCACAAGAGTTGATTTACCAGTCAAAATACCAGTGTCTCTCTTTTTATGACTGGCTCTTTCTCTAAGCAAGTGGTGAGCACAGGAAACACTTGTATCCGGCAAGCTTACCTTCCAGTAAGTCTCTCGCCAGACCTGGTTCTGCCCCTGTGGACCGAACAAAGTCTGATAGGACTGCATCCATATCAAGAGTCATGTGATCATTCAGAGGTGCTGCCAGGCATGCAGCAGCAGGACTCACTGGTCGGCTAGAAGGCATCCATCTGCCAAGGAGAAAAAGAAACAGCATTTTAGGGTATACTCCAAGTGATGTAAATCATAGTTTTCATCCCTTCCCCAAACAGCGCTATTAAAATGTTTAAACCATTCAAGTTAAAACAACCAGGGATGGTCTTCCACCCCTGCCTTTGCCTAAAAGCTGATGATCACTCACAGTGGAAGGTTTTCCCTTTCCTAACACTTCATATTTTTCTTGTTTTTTCTTATGTGCAGCCCGTAAATAATTCAGTAACTTTAAGACTCCAATCCAGCTAAATACAGGCACTGTGCCACAGCCAACAAAAATACCTCTGCCCTTCTGCATTCTGCACCTACTTTTTTGTTCCCTAGAAAGTAACGTTCTCCACAAATATCAAATAAAATTAAAGCAGGCACTTCCCGAGTAGTTTATGCTGGATAAGCTATGAAGAAAGCTGTCACTCAAAATACATTTATGCTAAAGGTTGGTGTAGATGATCTCCACAGGTCCCTTCCAACACTAGCAATTCTGTCAAGGTATCTGAGTTCTACCCTGCCTCCACCACTGCAGAAACAGTGCAAAGCAAAGAAAACAGGATGAAATGAAACATAACATAGACAAAAGCATGTGTTTTGCTTTTGTGCCTGTTATTCATCATTGGACAAAGTTTACCTTTGAACTTGAATTAATTTTTTCTGTTAATTCCTCTTCACAGGCTCAGCTGCAGCTTTACCGTGTGGCAAGGGTAAGTACTAGTTTGAAGATTTCCTACTGGCAAGCAGATGATACTGGTTGGCTCTTGCTTGTACCACAGCTACAGAGAAATAAACTGTGAAAGAAATTGGAAACCAGCTGATTTCACTGTTCCCCAAATGAAACACAGTCCTTTCTCACTCCATGTGCAAATACCTGGTCATATTTAACCTTAAAAATGGAGTGCCTTTGCTTTCTTAGAAATTGCCTTTTTCTGCAATACATATCCCAGGTAGGATACAAACATCATTTACCTTCTGTCCCAGCACTGGGGCCTTTTTGGGCTCATCCATGAGGACTGCCTGCAAAACCCACCTTCCAACAGTTTGAATTTTTATGGGATATGGTTACACAATGACACACTTTTTGGTATTAAAGCATGCTAGCCCTGCCCACTTCACAGTCTTCTGGCCCCTCCACTGTTTTATACTGCCTCTACATTTATGCTTTTATACTACTTATACAACTGTATCATTATGTTTGAGACAAATCAAGAAAGCAGGGGAGGTGAACCTTTCTCTTCTATTCACCTCTGGTAAGACTCATCTGGAATTATGTCCATTTCTGGCTCCCAAGTTCAAGTAAGAAATGGACATACTGGAGCAAATCCAATGAAGGACTGCAGACGGCACATCTGAATCACCTCTGGACCAGGGAAACACTTCTGAAATGAAGACAGAGTAACAGAGGGACAGATGGAAATATTGAGGAGGAGGCTAGTTATAAAGGAATGCAGACAGTTCAGGAAGAGAACTACCTTAGTGGATCATGACCAGATTTGGCATCTAAGCTTTGTACCAACTGAATCTGTTTCAATTCAATCACTACTTTTGTTAGAAAACAAACAAACAAAACAAACAAACAAAAAAAGACCAGAACTCCCCCTCCCCCCAAAAAAGAGCTCACAGATCTACTGTACTAAACATCCATATAGAGTCACAAGAAAATGAATACAATTCATTTCTTTAATGACTAAGAATGAAATAACCAACTAAAAGAGCCTGCTGCAGGTGAACGACACAAAGCATCAGTGAACCTTACCTAACAGTCCAAAGTGGCTGTTTATTTTGAGTGCACCAGCTGAGCACTCAAGTCCAGTTGCTAGGTGTGGGGCTGGACTGCTAAGCAGTCTGGAAAACTGAAGTGTGTATTTCTCTGGTAATGCAGAAAGTTCTCTGTCTATATAAAGAGAACTGGTAGTACCTGTGCATTAACAGCTGTTGAAAACACGGCCCGCTTGCAGCAGAGCCAAAGATGAGCCCAGCCATGGTTTTACTGAAAAACAGTAATTTAAAGTTAAATACTCCCTGGGTTCCATTACCTAGTGATAAATAGCTGTACAGGCAGAAACACCTGCCTTGTGCCAGGTGCCGAGGAAGCACACTCCATCCAGACTTTCCAAATGCACAACAGGGACACGATAACCTTTTCTAGTCAAACGCTCCCTCTGTATCTGTGCACTTTGCTGTGCGATTCTTCAGGCTCTGGGTCCTGCAACTATGCTTAGAACACCTGCACCAAAATACTTATATTTAATTCTTCCTGTATTAATACCTATATTCTTCCTGTATATAATACCTGTATTTAATTCTTCCTGTTACTCATCAGACCTAAATTAACAGTACAACATAGCTTAATAGTGTTTATTCAGACAGTTGGAAGAATCAATGATGAAACATGTTAATGAACGTTAAAAATGAAAGAAAACAGAACAAACCCATCACTGATTACCTAAAGGAACACTCCTTCATCTGTGTTGGTTTACTTAGAAATGAAATCAGATCTACAGGACTGTGCTGACTGGAGCTGGACTCCTGCCCAGCCTCCATACAAACTCCAAATCTCAACTAAAATACCTGCTACACATGCAGCTGAGTAGCAGTTTGCTGTGGAAACTGATTCCTCTTACACCGGTAGGACCTCACAAAGTCCCTGGAACATTATAAACTAATGTGGTGCTACCAAACACACAAATATTAACAGCTATAGTAAAAAAAAACACACACCCCCCCAATCCAGCACCCCCTGCCCCTCCAATGCCTCTCCCAAACTCAAACAGTAGGTTTCCTACTGTAACAGTATTTTACTAACTGTTAGTACTAACTACTAATCATGTACTAACTATTTTTTCATACAGCAAACAGCTCCCCTCGACCCCATTTTGAAGTCATGATTATCACAGAGGACAGGGGGTCTGGCTGTTAATTGTACTATCTCCCCCTGGAGAAAAACCTATTCCAGAACTCCAGACTAAACATGCTCTATACTCCGAAAGCAAGGAGCAGGGCTGGTAGGACCCTCCCTGCGTACAGCTGAACTAGCACTATTTTTCCCCCCCAGACAGAATTGTTTTCACAGCTCTCTAGAACTTAGAGGAGGAAAAATCCCAACAAACCAAAACCCAGCTATAGAAAAAGCCTTTAAAAAATATCCTCTTTGCCAGAAAATGGCTGTTAGCCATGAAAACCCACCCAGATGGAATAGTGAGAACTACTGAGCAAAGGAGAAAATAAATTGTAAAGAAGGAGGCAGTAACTCACAAGCCTGATGGTTCTCAGACATACTGCTCTCACCACATGAATACAGCCTCTCTTCACCTACAAAACCATCCCCACCACCTTTGCTCCATGTGACTGGTCAAAGCATTAACACAACTGACACCTGAAATACACAAAGTTGAGGAGATCAAACACAATCACCCATATTATCCTCACCTGTCAATAAGCATCATTCCTCCTGTGGTTAGCTGTAGAGGCACACATTTATACTTGCAGTTCTCCTTTTAAATGTGTCACACATAACACACAAAAGGCACTCTGAACTGAATGTAAATGGAAACATCTTGACTCTCAAACACAAAGACCTTGGTTTTCACTCACTTTCTAGCCAGATTTCTTCCCTAAATAATTTATTTATATAATGCAAATACAAGAGGCAGAAGGATTTGTTGTATATTCCAAGAAAAAGCATTTAAAAAGTATTTAAAGAAGAGATACTGATAGCTTCTAAATGTTAAGGTGAGCTCACAGGACTTGTAATCAATTTAATACGATCTCCATTATATTTGATCTTTTCTTCTTTAAGTAACCCTCTCAAAACTGAGCCATGCATGGAAGTAAACTGTTTTCATCTGAATCTAAATTTGACTTCTTCAAAATCAAATGCTTCTCCCAGTTAAACAATATGAAGATACTTTTTTCCAACTGGGAAGAGATGCATAGGGGTAAATAATGAAGCAAACACAAGTATGTTAAAACAAATCCTATATGTCTAGAAATACAAACAGCAAACAAAGCAGAAGTGAGTAACAGAAAGAAATCAGCACACAAAGGGTGCAGTGGGCAAAGCCTCAGGAAGTCATAATGACTGAACTGCAACTAGGATCTTTCATCATTTCCACAGAGAGGATGAAATAAGCACTATCAGTAATGTGCCAAGGCTCAGAGCTCTGGGAAGCCGTTAGGGTTAGACAGACACTCACTGACTGGATTCAACCAGTTTCTCCATGTGCTGTTTTTAATTTCCCTGCAGTGTGACAAGGCTAACTGCCCACTAACATTACTGGTATCTCCGATGCCACTGGCACTACAAACATCTCAGATGGTTTGGCAATACATGGACTAAATGCAGACCACTCTTCTGTTCAATATTCAAGCTGCTTGCATTCTTGGTTATAAAGGCAGAAAGACCCTGTTTGTGCACAGCTACGGGCTTTGAAAGTAACTGACATATATTTGATGGAGAATGTCATGATTCTACCATCTTGACAATAATATGAAATTCAACCAATGCCTTCAGTAAGACCATTTCTTCCTCACTAGTCTGGTTTTCTAATAAATAAATATGGGTAGCAGAAAAAAAATACAGACTATACTGTAAACGTTCATCTTTGTATGTAAATATTGAGAATATAACCTAGTGTATCCACAAAGACACAATTGCCTAACTCTAAAATTTGCTCACTCATCTGATATTTTTATCTCAGATTCACATGGAAAAGCCTACATTAATTCTTTTTCCTCTTAGATTATGCTCAGAGAATGACAGTTGAAGCTAAGAAGGGTATTTTATTTTGATTAGTAAGGTGGCAGAAGGCCAGTCTACTCGTAATACCAATGCCCCATACAGAAATGCAAATAAAAATACTCCAAACACCCAGAAAAAGCCAAACCCAAACCAAGAACCAGTCCACAGTCTTAAATTAGCACCTCAATAAACTGCACAGGCATGTTCCAAAGCAGAAGCTACAGAATTCTTCTAAAATGCCAGACTGACTGATGTGTATGGCATTGTGCAACTCTCAGAATTTAAAAGGAGAGCTTTTCTGGCAAATTCGTCAACATCATCTCTGCTCCTGCTCTGCTGCTGTATGAAGAAAGGTGTACAGAACTTGTAATTTGGTTGTATTTATTTACCATGATCCAGTAATCAGAAGGAGGAAAACAAACACCTGGGATTCAGAGAAAACTTGGGTCACATAAGAGAAAGCAAAGATAAAGCATGACTGCACAGTCTAATAAACCACACAGAAATCAATTCAGGCACATAAAGCTATGTAACTAGTGCTGCACAAGATAGCACATAGCACCTGCTGGGTTTCAGTCACTGCTTCAGAAGTGTATGGGTCTACAAGTTCCATGAGGCTATCCCAGAGCACAGAGCTTTCAAAGTAGCAATACACACCTCTGTGCAAGGAAGGTGCTCAAATTACCTGTTTCCATGCATAGTACTTATCAGGTGCATATTTAGGTACCTTAATCACACCCGAAATACGGACTACCTGAAATACACCTGGGGATCTTTCTTTCTTTCTTTCTTTAAATGTTCACCTTAATTTGTCAAGCCTGCAGAAGACGTAACTAAATACACACAGCTGTGCACAGGAATGCTGACATCCAGTTTTTCCAGAAAGTTTTTTAAGTTCTCAAAGTACTTTTTTCCTAAACACAATGATTTCAGCTGGAAAGACAAACAGTGTCTCAATACAACCATTCAAATAGAAGCTTACCTTGTTTCCTAACAAAAATACCTCTCAGGTGATTGAGTGACAAATAAAAAACTGGGTAAAAAGAAATATTCCACACTTTTCCTACACTCAGGACACATAGCTCCCTCTGCACCAATTTCACTGTTCCTAGAGATTCCAGGCCTTCAACTTGTACAAAACGTCTCCAGTATTGCCCTACCTTGCATGGCATTGATGCTGCCCATCAGCAGAATACTCCAGTCCACCAGAAATTCAAATTTGACTGTAAATCACTGGATACAAGGCAGCATTTTCACACAATGCCTAAGGCTGCTTAAGCCAAACACTGTCAGAGGAGATCTCTCAGATCATAGTGGACTTGAGAGTAGATACTTATGCTCAGACTCCTATATCACAGTATTTTAAAGGCCCATTAAAAGAGAGCATCTCTTTTAAGCTTTTTACTTTAATACTCTGTATTCATCCCATGCAAATCAGACATTACTTTGCCAGCTTCACACCAGTTTTGTTCTAAACACACTATCTTCAGATAGCTTGCAGATTTAGGTGCCAAAAATATAAAGATGAAAACCAGTTTTTAACCTCACAGTCAGAAGAACGTCTCACATAGAACTAAATATATATTATACACTTTAATTACAGATTAAGTGGCCTTAAGTTGTGCAATCTGTTTTTTATGACTAAGCCCATGCCGCTCATAGAACTCCCATGAAAGAAATAAAATATTATTCAGGAAATATCTGTACAAACTGTACTATTTAAACTATTGTACACTTCACCAGCCTCTGCACTGAGCCAAGAAGTAGCACAAGCACCTTTGATCTGACTGCATTCAAATTAGCTGCACTTGACTGAGTTCTCCCATCAGAACAGCAAACCACTCCATTAAGAGGCATCAATAATTGCATTAGTGAAGGAATATGGGCTCACAAAATATATGCAATAATTATCATCCTGTTCTGCAAAACCTCTACAAAATGCTTTAAGCTGCTGGGTGGATAAGATCTTGAGAGCAGATGTAGTTACAGTGATGGATTACAAGGCATTAGTTGAAGCAGCCAAAGTGATCATAACTACCTGAACATCGGGGAACACAGAATCATAGAACAGTTAGGGTTGGAAAGGACCTTAATGGCAAAGGGGGGCATTTATGTGTTAATCAGAAAACATGGACTCTCATAACATGTAAGATAACAAGACAATATGCAGTCACTTGTACAATTATGGGCCATCTATCTTCTCAAGTATAAAACATCAGAGTTAAAGAAAAGGTGAAGACCAAGAAAGAAGACAAATAAAAGCTCCTATCAGGCATTATTACTAAGGTTTTGTCTGCACAGTGGAATTCAGGAAAATTAACCCAAATTAATTTAACTGGATTTGTCCATGTCCATTAGATTTATTTGCAAACACTTTCATCTAGCAATAAAATGTGGTCTTGGCCTGGCTCATCTTGACTACAGAGCAAATTAAACCAAATTCACTAGAGGCCACTTTAATTATGAATAGGAAAGTACCCACAGAGACTTGATGGTACTTAAGCTGCGCTCTAAATTCCTCCATTTATCTGCCCCAATTTCCTCAGTATCTTGTGTAGACAAGTCCTGAACTGATGCATTAGACTCAGAAGTGAAAAAGCTATGCTGAAGAACCCTCAGTCAACACACTAAATCCCTATGGGAACTCTTGAAGAAGAACCATTACCCAAGAAAAGACAATTGTTCAACTATTTTAAGGTCAGTTCAGGAAGAATACTGCCCAAGTGCAGAGACCAACTGGGAAGTATTTTAAAAACACATCTACAATTCACTTTCCTGAAATGCTATTTAAAATGTCTACCAGTTGGATTATTTGAAGCTAGAACTATCGACAAAGTACACCACAAGATCTTTTGAAGCAAATTATTTAACACTTAGAGGTTATAACCTATTACTTGAGGCTAAGATGAAAGAAAGTAGAAAAAAGAAATTGAAAAGACCATGCTGCCTTGAAGAGCTATGGCACATTCCCACTGAAGGAACATATCCAGAATATGTTCCAAAACACCTACAGTCACTGCTATGAACCAAGTCCTTTACTTGCACTCCACCACTGAGGGCAGCCTAGCAAAAGGCACAGCACCAGTCCTACAGCAGGTACACATGCAGGAGATGCTCAGATGTCCTGTTTACAGCTGTGTTTTCATGGAGCTTCAGAGGGTTTTCATTACACTATTGTTCCTACTCAGGAATGGCTACATTCTCAGGAAGCAAAAAATGTCACAGATAAATGAGAGCTCCACAGAAATAGGGCTGAGAACTGCAATAAACAACAAGCATGAAAAAGCCTTTCCAGGTAAGGATCCTCTATATCCCTTCATCTGTGTATGTTTCTCAGGATAAAACCCCACCATTGCTATAAGGGTTTTGCTTTCATACAGGACAACAGATAAGGCAATTACAGTGCCTCCCTTACTTAATTCACAAGGGCTCTTGTAGCGTGATAGAAAGCAGCAGTGCAAGAGCGAAATGTAACA
The DNA here is from genome assembly GCF_033783945.1 of Neopsephotus bourkii. Taxonomy (NCBI): domain Eukaryota; kingdom Metazoa; phylum Chordata; class Aves; order Psittaciformes; family Psittacidae; genus Neopsephotus; species Neopsephotus bourkii. Next base: position 7,140,076 of record NW_026900826.1, read on the forward strand.
CCACTGATAAAATTGGAGTTTCCCTAAAACAAACATCTCAATTTTAAATCAAATTATCTGGAAGAGTGATAAAGTAGGCAGTATTATACTGTACTGGAAATATAACGATAAGGCTTTTGAATGTTAATCTGAGGCCTCCTAAAAGCATAGTTTCATTAAGTAACATGCATCTCTTCCACTAGAATATAACACAAGCAATATCAACAAGCTCAATTTTTGCCTCATTCAGAATTTTTTCCTTATTTTTTCCCTCATTTGTAAACTCTTCCTGACCCTACAAGAAGATACTGTTTCCAGATACTGAACATACTCATCCAAATGGCAACCTTCTTTCAAAAAAAAGAAGGTATGCTGGACAAAACTCTAATTTTAACACAGTCTTCCCTCACAAAACCACATACCATATATTTTGCACACATAAATTTCAGTCCATAAAAAGCAAGATGTCTCAGTAACCATTACTGGTTGTATATAATGTGGAGTTTCATTATTTTGTTCAAGTTTGTGTTGCATTAAAAATGAAACACTTGGGCACACAGGCACCAGGAAATGCATGCAGCTCAATGATCAACACAGTGAAGACAAGCTTAACCACTCGTTGTTTCTAACATTTTGAGTTATTTAGCCCACTATTTCTACACTGTGAATTGTAAAATTAATTGTCATAGCAACAGGAGACTAAGTCTTCATTTACAATGCAGATAATCTTTTTGTTCATGTTATTCATGCATAACTCCATAGCCTCTGATCTGCAATGTGTCACACTCACCTTTTATCAGGGAATGTGAGAGAGGAACAGAAGACACAGGTATGACACACTGGCATGCAGTGGTCAGGAAGCACTTCAGCCTCAACCCATGCTTTACAGCAAGCTACTTCCTCCTATATATTCATTCAAGAACAAGCAGCTGCTGACAAGCCAGACTGCTAAGAGCAGTTCTGCTGTTAATGCTGCTTGTTCTTGAGTTGTAAATAGACACACAGCTGATTAAAGCTACATTTAAGCAAGTTTTTAATTCGACTTACTTATGACAGACTTTAAAGAAGAGTTCCTGGAGGCATGTGTCAGATGGGCATTATGCTGCTGGCTTTTGGTGAGAAAAGTAATCTGGTTTTGCCACAGTAGAAGGTATGAATAAGCAAAATTTTGTCCCCTGAGAAATCTGGAAAAAAAAAAGAAGTAGTGTATTAATCACTGGACTTCCTCCACACTGTCCCAATAACAACGAGCAAAAATCAACTTTCCCTTTGACCTTAGGAGTCTAACGGATACTCTCAACACAGATAAATTAACATGTATGATAATTTGCATTTACAAGACTACTTGGGCACAACCCAGACAATTAATGGGAAAAATAATAATTATGACTGTGCAAAAAAATCCTTATGGCTATTCTACATGAGAATGGTCATTCACACTTTAAAACTCTTGTAACAGTGCTTTCTCAAGATTCAAATGGAGCTTTCCAGGTTTTTCTTTTCATAAACTATCAAAATTCAAGGCAATTAACTAGTGAAGAGTTATCCAGAAGATTCCATCAGGATAGCCATTGTCTTTTATGGAAAAAAAGGACAAACACATGAAGAAAGAAGGAACACTATTTCTATATACTTTAAAAAGAAAGAACATTTCCCTTTTGCTTAACATCTACTCCTATCTGTTAAGCATAAATCTTGCTTCTTGCAAATATATAACCCAATCACTGTAAGATTCACCTTTTCATTTTAAAAGACACTTCCAGTCAGTTTCACTGTTTCTGGATTTTAACCCAGTCACAAAACTCATACTCTTGTAACTGAGCCCAGCTGTACCAAACTCAGAATTCAACAGGTGTCTGTTCAAACCCCTTCTTCATGGAAAACACTCCTTCTAAAACTGCTTTTAAAACAGGCGGAAACATAACAAAGTCCACAATTTTTACAAATCTGTGATAATTAGAATATGAAACCAGAACATTGTATTATTCCTCATTATTTCCTAGCATACATATGGAAATAACCAAATCTCAGTAGATAACAGTCCTGATGCAAAAAATCCCAGTTGCCTGTTTAGCAACTCAACTGAAACACAAAGTGTTTGCAAGCTACTACATAGCACTTACTAAGATTCTTAGCTGTTTTTTGCTTCCCTGTGATATTTTCATGGAAGAATCATGAATTCATCTTACCAAAGAATTATTTTCAATTCTTTGTTGAAACTTCCTCATGAATGAATGGCGTCACAGATAACCTCATACAGAAATAAATCCAAGTTCAGAATAACATAAAAATAACCATCTTGCACACTGCAGAGGAAATGTAAGTATCAGACAAACCAAACGTGCCTATGACACTCATCTCTATCACCCTCATGGAACTTAACAAAATCCCAACAGCTGGAAAACCCTCACCAAGTTACAGAGGTAACTTTTCATAGCTGTGACACCTTTAAAGATATGTTGACTGCAAAGGACAGAAATAACCATCAAGTATGAATACCACGTTAACAAACTGAAATAACTATATTATGAAACTCCTATTAGCTGCGGGGAAATAACTAAAAACTGTATGCAGCCCTCAAAATCAAATGATGACATTTTTGCTAAGGAGAAGTTAACTTCTGCCACTGCCCCAGAAAAAAATCAAGCAGTCAAGTATATTCCTTTGTTCAGCTATGTGTTAGCAAATGATGATTAAAACATTTCCATAGTTTTCTTCAGTACATGAGCTGCACAGAAAAAATAAACCGTTCCATCCAACACGCGACCTACTTCTTTCAGTCAAAAGAGGACTTAAAGTTGGGGTTTTTTAGCCAATCACAATGTCTAAACCTGGGCAGAAGGTGGGGTGGGGGAAGATGTTTTAAGTTTTGTTTTTATTTCTCATTACCTTACTCTGATTTGATTGGTAGTAAATTACACTGATTTCCCCAAGTCAGGTCTGTTCTGCTAATAACAAGAACACCTGAAGGAAGAGGGATTTATGTTAAAAATGGCAGCTATTAATACATAGGCCCTCTTAAAGAGAAACGACAAGCACCAAAGCAATTACTATTCCAGTTATGGAAAGCGGCTCTGACATATCCTGCAAGTGTTCATGTTGCAAACTGTGAGGGCAAAGTACAAAATTCAACACACAGCATCTGTCTACAGCTCATCTACAAAACATCTAAGGCTGGCTAATACTTCATGTTCTTGCAGACAACTCTGACAGTTATGTGACTCCCCAGAGTAAAGCACTTTTGATAATCTAACTGGCACTTCACACTAGCACAGTCTGAAGTGCTAGCACAAACAGATTTTCTTTCTGTACTGAACCTTCATCACTTGACATCTCTTTGTAACCACTGCATGAGAAACATCCACCACTTTATCTATGTCCCAGGTCTCTACAGCCTGTCACAAGTTACTGATGATTTCCCCTCCAGCTAGGGAAAAAAAAAATAAAAGAAAAAGAGGAGAAAGAAAAAAAGAAAAAAAGAAAAGAAAAATTTCTTCTTTACTCTGACAAGCAGTCCTTCCATGTGAGAAATGGAATACATTTCTTACCCCCTTAGCTTATGCTAGTTTGACTCTGAAATGTGTGCAGTGGATTGAGCTGACAGGGATATGAAGGCAGAAGCTTAAAGGACATCTAAAGTGTTTGTATTATGAGCTCTGTAGAAAGAGTCTTATTGATACAACTCTCCAAGCATCCTTTATCTCCTTGTACACAGAGATTAGAGAAAGGCTGAGATGCATAATTGTATGTCAAAGGCACAGTCAACACATGAAGAGTTCAGTATAGTCTTTTAAAATGGAATCTTCAGTATACTCATGCCTTGATGTAGACAATTCAGCTGCTATTTTAAACACAAGGCTTGACTGTTACTCTTCACTTTGCATTGTTCCTCACAACAAGACAAAACATAATGTTGATTTTTCCACATTCCCCATTGTCCTGGGTTTAGCTGTAACAGTTATTTTTCCCCTTCTCAGTAGCTGGTGCAGTGCTGTGTTTTCGACTTTAGCCTGAGAACAGTGCTGATAACACACTGATGTTTTTAGCTGTTGCTAAGTAATGCTTACTCCAAACAAGGACTTTTCAGTCTCGTGCTCTGCTACTGAGGAGGGGCACAGGAAGCCGGGAGGAAGCAGAGCCAGAACACCTGACACAAACTATCTAAAGGGGTATTCAATATCACAGCACATCATGCCCAGTATATAAACTGAGGGGTTACTGAGAAGGCCCTGATCACTGCTTGGTTAGGGCTGGGTAGCAGTTGGCAGGTGGTGAGTAATTGTATTGTGCATCACTTGTGTTTATTGTTTTCCTTTTCCCCTTTAGTTTTCTATTCTCTTCCCTTATCATTATTACTATTGGTGATAGCAGCAGTGGTTTGTGCTATACCTTAGTTACTGGACTGTTCTTATCTCAACCTGTGGGAGTTACATTCTTTCGATTCTCCCCCCATCCCTCCAGGAGCAGGTGAATGAGCGAGCAGCTGTATGGTTCTGACTTACCAGCTGGGCCTAGACCATAATACCCATAAAAATACTGATCCCACCAAGTGGTTCATCCCACAGGTTCAGTAAGAGACTGATGGGAAAGTTCCCTCTCTTACAAAAACCCCAAAACAACAACAGAATCTAACTTCTGAGATCCACATTACATACAGAGGGCAAGTCCTTGTAAGTTCTTACGTGCATATAATGTAGAAAGAATAGCAAGCTGCTAGCTTGCCAGGTGTCATGGTTTCACACAATGCACTGAAATTCAACACTAAGCACATTAGCTCAGTGCACGCAGTGACCAAACACGCCATAGCAAGAAAGAGCTCACACAGACACATTATGCAGCAAACCAGAATCGGTAACTGCCTTATGAAGTTTAACCATGCCAAGTGCAAGGTCCTGCACCTGAGTTGGGGCAATCCCAGGCACAGCTACAGGTTGGGCAGAGAAGAGATTCAGAGCAGCCCTGCAGAGAAGGACTTGGGGGTGCTGGTCGATGAGAAAATGAACATGAGCCGCTTCAGTGTGCGCTTGCAGCCCAGAAAGCCAACCGTATCCTGGGCTGCATCAAAAGGAGTGTGACCAGCAGGTCGAAGGAGGTGATCCTGCCCCTTTACTCTGCTCTCGTGAGACCTCACCTGGAATATTGTGAAGAGTTCTAGTGTCCTCAACATAAAAAGGACATGGAACTGTTGGAGCAAGTCGAGAGAATGGCCATGAGGATGATCAGGGGACTGGAGCACCTGCTGTATGAAGACAGGCTGAGAAAGTTGGGGCTGTTCAGCCTGGAGAAGAGAAGGCTGCATGGAGACCTCATAGCAGCCTTTCAGTGTCTGAAGGGGGGCTATAGGGATGCTGGGGATGGACTCTTCATTAGGGACTTTAGTGCTAGGACAAGGGGTAATGGGTTAAAACTTAAACAGGGGAAATTTGATTGGATATGAAGAAGAAATCCTTTACTGTGAGGGTGGTGAGGCACTGGAGTGGGTTGCCCAAGGAAGTTGTTAATTCTCCATCCCCGGCAGTGTTCAAGGCCAGGTTGGACAGAGCCTTAGGTGACATGGTTTACTGTAAGGTGTCCCTGCCCATGGCAGGGGGGTTGGAAGTTGATGATCTTAAGGTCCTTTCCAACCCTAACTATTCTATGATTCTATCATTCTGTGACTCCCATCCTCACTTTTGTGAAACATCTAGTTCCTCAGTTATTGCATTTTGTCTGGAAAACTAACTAAGATCCTACTAAGAGCTATGCTTTAATGCCATCTCCAAGATTTTTAGAACCACTACAGATACAAAGGAGAAAAAGATATGAAACATGGAATCAGGAATGATTCATATCACAACATTTTGAAGATTCATAATTTAAGTACAGCAACTGCATGTTTCACTTAAACTATATAAATAATTGACAGTCTGTGAAGAACCCATCAGGAAAACTGAAAACCATGCATCAGACAAATCCAGGGAAAGCACTCCTGCTCCCATTTGAATAGTGCAGAACAATACAACACAGATGCAGTATTAAAAGCCATTAAATAACTCAGTAAGTACACTAGTGACTGAGCAGTCACAGCCTGTCATGTAGCTGATGAAAACCTCAGTCCCAAACCCTTCCTCAGCTCGGGGTGTCAGGCTGTAGGAAAGCCATGCAGTGAAGGTCATGCATTACATTTTCTAACCAGAAAGAACTGAAATATGACTATAATCAATTATAGTGGCTACTAACCTGCTTTAAGTACACCAAAGACTGCTGTTCTAAAACTGACTGAAACTGACTCAAGTGGTGTTTTGTAGCCTCTGAGGATACTGGAAGAATCTGCCCAGTTCATATGAGTAGCATACATTAATTTCTATGTGTCTGTGAAGTAGCAGGACAGGAAGTATTAAAGACAAGATTTATGCTAAAACCTGCCAGTGACCTCTTGCACCTCAATTAGAGATTTCCCAGGGGCCAGCAGGAAGAGCTGAAAAGTTTTGTCTTCAGTGAACAGAACAGCAGGCTTGGTCATCTGGGCCTCTGTCCTGGTTTACTGAAGCTTTGGTTTGGTTCTTTGGGGTTGTTTGGGGCTGCTTCTTTTTTTTGCCAAATGATAGCATACACCATGCAGATCTTTTTGTAAAAGATAATGGCTAAACTAGCACTGTGCTATTATAATTCCCTGCAGTTTTCTTGGAATCAGTTCCTTTTCTGTGTTGAAACTCCTCTTCAGACTTGTGCTTATACATATTGGCAAGCTACACACCTCACTTCATTTTCATCAAAACATCTAGTGTCTAGTGTGAACTTCTGTAGTATTAAGAATGACTGTTCATCAAAGCAGAAAGAAAACAGAAGATGCCCTAAGCAGCAAGAAAACCCCTCTTTCATTTAGTCAGATCAATTTGGTAACATCCTGCAAGCTTGTTCTCCCCACAAATAAGTATAGCTATCCCTGTGGTTACAAAAAATGGATAATCTCTGTGCATTTATGGGTTTTCCCCTGTAATTCAGGTAATATTAACAAAAAAATAGCAAGAGGAAATACTGAGGTTCAATAAGGAAAACTGGAAGCTGATGAATCAAGGGAAGTGTTACAAGAAACACACAGAACTGTACACAAAAAAAGCATTAACAAAGAACAGATATTCAAAGTTGGGTGTTAAAATAGCACACGCTGATTATTGAGAGCTTCTGATCAATTCTGACCAACTTCGACAGGATTCATGTATATTCAACATCTCTAAGAAGCAGACCATCAGTTCTAACTGCCACTGTCATCATAATCTATTACTACATTCTATGAAAAGCAGGACATGCAGTTAAATATCAGTGTGGAACAGGCCATTTAGAAAGCCAGGGAAAAGAAAAAATAAATTAAATAACCACTGACTGCAATATAAGCCTGTTGGTGGGGGAACAAAAACCTGCACCACACTGAATATTAATGTCTATAGACAACAGCTAAAGAAAATAATGACAGTGCTTGGGTTTTTTTAACTTCTGTTCCAAATTCACACATGGAAACAGCACCTGTGAACTAAATGAAGAACAATCTCTTCTGAAGCAAACTGCTCATCACAGACTACTAGACAGAAAAAAAGAGGGGAAAATACAGCAGAATTTGTATTCTCCTTGAGCATCAGTTGACAAACGCGATGACAACATCACTCTACAGAATTAGAACATGTTTTGCAGAGCTTACTGCAAGCTTCAGCACATAAATATCTTTCAGTTTTATCTACTGCAGGAGGAATTATTTATACAGATTTCTACACATCTCTAACACAGGGATTTCAGAAATACCTGCACTGTTCTATGCTTTTTATAACAAAAAAGCCTTGGGAAGTAGACAGATTTATAAAACAAAATTTCCTTGAAGCTATCCAAAGTGACATCCTCTTTCACGCATTTAATTTTTCTGTCTTTATTTTAAAGACACATTGAACAAACTCCAGCTTTGCAGCTGATCTATGCAGAGCACAGATCCAGGCAGAGCAGAGCTGATTGGGAGATTTTGCTGGCGATTATTTTTAGAAACAAAATATCATCACTCTGAACAATACACACTGCCAATTTGTTAGAAGTTTTTCCAAGCAGCACAGCAGAAAAGGGCTCTGCCTGACAGGCAGGCCTGCTTGTTAGCCAGATAGCAAAGAAGAAAGAATCAATCCTGTTACTGTTGGCACAAAACAAAAAGATGCAGAGATGGAGTAGAAAGGATTCCGGTGGTGATCTGCAATTTCAGTTAGGTGTTATCTGAAATACAAATGGCTGGGAGGAGGGAAAGAGACAAAAATCTATTTCCATGAGGAGCTGGCCCCCAGATAACCTATCAGTAGTGTTTGGCAACACAGACACTCAACAGACAGAGAAGATTTACACCACATAAAAGGAAAAAAACCACCAACCACCCAACCCCTTTCATGTTCTTCCATCACCTGCAAAAAAACAACACAATGAGCTGATCAAAACAGTGGCTTATGAGTGATCAACCACAGTGAAGAAGCAGAAAAACAGGGTTTCTTTCATTTCACTGTTGAGATTTGCAGAAACCTATTTGAAAAAATATGATTTTATTGTTTGTATTAGTCACTTTCCACTAAATCAGTCAGTTTGCCAGACAGTGAATATGTGCGACATTTCGCTTGTCTGAGTCAGCTTTCTCTTCCTTGCAAATGTTTTGGAGAAACATCTTGCTTTTCAGTTTGTTGAACCATTCAATTAACCAGCAGTGTTCACCATTTCATGACAGACAGAATGAGCTCATTTCTTGAAGCTGCAGCCAGTAGACACTGAAAAGCAAACCATTTCTGGGGAGTTCATAATACTTTAAAATGTAAAAAGGTACAAGCTGAACTTTATCTCATTGATAATAATTTGCTTTTTCAAGCACTAGCCTGAAAATAGAATTGGAGGTGCCAGGACAAGAAGGTTACTACCACAAGTTAGTCAAATATTTAAACTTGGACCTGAACTAATACTATGGCATGAGTATCTGTGTTTAAACTAATGCAGAAATTGACCTGGTTATGGTGCAACATAATATATATAACTCAGAAACTGCACAGCAACTACTATTTTATTACATATAGCATTAATGTTTCTATTATGATGATCTCTAAAGACTAGAGGCTTGAACTAAAAATAAAAAAAAAAAAAAAAAAAAAAAAAAGAAAAGCCACCACTTTCACACACAGATTTAATCCAAAAAAGATTCAGCTGCAAAGAACTTCTTGGACAACTTCAAACAGTCCTGAATCTGACCTGTGATTTTTTACAGGACTTATGTGACTGCATATACAAATCCACATTTGCTTGATTAAATTAGCCTGTCAGTCTCCTAAAGAAAAGCCATAGCCAAAAGGCCTAAAATTATGTAAACATCCTCCAGCAGGAGGTTGATACTCTGGGCTCTGTATTTCTCTATAATTCAAATGATAGAATTAAAAGCTCCAGGTAACATGCCCCCAACAGAAAGACATTCAGAACATTTGTATCAGAATTGCCATTGCTACTTAATAAGCAGTAAACTTTCCCATAATATTTTACCTCTTGAAAGTCAGACTCTACAGAATGTCACCACAGAGAGCTGACCTTGGGAGTCTTCCTGTCCAATCGGTCCTTCACACCATTACAAGAATGCTCCCAGAATCAATGAAAAAATGTATTGCAACGATTTTTGTATGTATTAAAATCTCTGTTAACAATCACTTAAAAGGCTGCAAATCTTTCCTAATTTCTGCATAAAGATCATTCCCTCACAAAATAAAATATCTCATCATAAAAATTCAGCCAAGTACTTGTGCAACTGCTCAACTAAGATATTTTGTCAAGACGTCCTTTGCATCCCTGCTTGTTTAGTAGGACAAATAAGACATTTGTTAGTTTACTACACACCAGTGCACAATACATTTTTATGATAAAGCATCAATAATTAACTTAAGAAAACAAATGAAACTGCCTGATCTCAAAGCCTTCAGGGAAACAATACAGGCAACAGAATCACAGACTGGTTTAGGCTGGAAGAGGCCTTAAAGCCCACCTAGTTCCAATGCCCTGCCATGGACAGGGACACCTTCCACTAGGCCAGGCTGCCCAAAGCCCTACCCAACCTGGCCTCAAACACATCCATAATTATATGAAGTACACAAAGAACACACCCATAATTATATGAAGTACACAAAGGCTGTTGACTCAGTTCCAAATTTATCAAAATTTATCAAAATGTGACCAGGAAACAAGTGATGGAGGTAGTTCAAGAGGAACTGAGAGGGGGTAATTTACCTGAAAAGGAGTTACTCCCTGTCTTCTCTATCAATATATCAACTGTCTCCTTTTAGCTAAACAAACAGTAGCAGAATCTCCATCCATGTGCCCTCTGCCCTTTCACACAATAATAAAACAGATCAGGCATGGATAGTTTTTGTCTAACTTTACTGAAATTCTTTTTTTCTTCACAAGAAGGGTACTTCAAAACACATTAATTGTGACTCTGAATGGACTTAGATTAGGTTATAGCTTGGTTCTGCAATGTAAGAATTTATTACAGAGCCCATGTAGCATGTAGAACAGATGACATTTATTTTGAATTGACCTGATTTTAAAGGTCTAGTACATTAGAAAAGTATCTAAAATAGTAATACGTCGAGAGAGAGAGCTCCTATTTTCCTCATGTAGGCATTGTCAGCTGGCTTAGTTTGTAGACACTAGGCTAATATGAGCACCATACAATTAATAGTAAAAACAATGGAGTCAAAATTCTCATGGGCTTCATGCTAAATAATGCTAAAAGGAGTGTTTCAGTACTATAAAACTCTTTCTACTGCATGAAATGTTTAAGCTGTATCCTTCTACTGCTTTATATTGATTACTTTCATGTCACACTGTATTAAGACCTCCTTAGATTAACATGTATTTCTTTAGAATGACATGCTCTTGCTTTGAACTAAACAAGTATTTTTTTTCTTAAAAACACATCCTCATGAGTGGACTGCCCAGTGAGAACACAGCATTGTTTTAAAGTATTCATAGAATTCTTTTCAGGCAGGAATAGAAGCACCTGCCTTGGGAAAACAGAGCTTTACTGCGAAAACTTCAAGAAATCTTCAAGACAAGCAAAAACTTCCTGGAATTCCCTAAGAACTTACCTCGGACAGAAATTAAATTTTCCCTTGGATACACTGGCCTGAAAAGCCATGTGAAATTACTGTCTTATAGGCATGGATTCTTTCAGTGGTGAAAACCATAATTTATACAGTTGTACAAAAGAGGATGAATCTCATTTCTCACTATGGAACAGGGTTTAGAAGTATTTTACTTCTAGCAAAAGTATTTTGATTTCATGACGAAGCGGATGAGTCTATTTCACACAGACAAAATCGCTAATGAAACCTGTGAAGGCACATCCCAGAGGTAAAGAGCATAAACCAGAATGTTTGTTTTCTCCATTTGAAAAAGCAAAGCTACACCTCTGCACTCACTGACAATATGTACCTCATACAGTTAAACACTGTTATGTTGTAACAAAACTGTCTCATAATAGACAGTAATTAAAATAACCAATCCACCTAGCAATTAAATATTAAAAAGATGGATCATTGCCTGTAATTAAAACACACTTCTGCTCTCACCCATATTAGGCAGAGCAGCCCAAGTACCCTAGTACAGCAGTTAATCTTCATTAATTGTATCTTAATGAAGATTCCTAAGAAAATTTAATATTGAAATTCATACAGACTACAATTGAATGGTCTTAAATGAGCCTAAAATTAACAGTAACTGCCAAATGAGGAATTCAGGAGTAAGCTGCCGGTAGTGACAGGTAATATGTCCCAGTTATTCACAAAAGCAAATGCCACTGCTCTATAATAAGCCAACATACTTGTGTAAAAATACTACCACAGCAACAGCCAAGAGGACACTTAAACAGAATAGGATAACATTTCTGACTTGTCACTCTGACAAGTTATATTGACTGCATCAGAAAACCGAATATGAGGTTTGTTTTCTGTTGATAACCACCCTCTTAACTAGCAGGAAGTGCTGGGACATTGCTTACACTCCAGAGAAAGCTGTTTCCTACAAACTTGCAAGCAGTAGTTTGTTATGATTTTGGTGATACCATCACTGGCCCTCAGGGACAGCAGACCTCTAGACCTCTGATGCAGATGTGGGATCTAGGATGAAGATCTAGGATGAGCCTAGAGCAGGCACTGGAAGGGAGGGTGAGAGACACTTGGGCTTATTTACAACCTTGAAAACTCCCGTCAAAGTAGACATTGAGCTTAGTAGGAACAGAAGGGTTTACAAAGAACAGGCTGCAGCTTCAAGACAGCAACCCAACAGCACCTATGACTTGGAAGTTTCAGCTATCCAAGCCAGAGTTTTCTTTTTCATCTTGTGCAGAGAACACAGAGAGAATTAAATTCTATAAAGCTGATGAAAGGGATATCCAAGAAGGATCGATTCTTGTAACAAATGACTAAATGCTCAGAAGTGAATTTTGCCATCAGAGGGTTTTTAGATTACCAATGTACGGTGTAAAAATGGATCATTTAATTTCCTCCTTTTTCATCAGCTCTGCAGGCTTCCTGTTCTACTCAATTTCCTACTACTCTTGTCCTTGAAAAGCAAAATCCAGCAAAAATATACTGTAGGATTAAACACTTCAGATGCACAGATGAGACTCATGAGAAAAGATTTGTTTTAGATAAGGAACACACTTGAAATCAAGGTTAGGAAGGTAAACACATGAGCCATAGAAGTTATGACTCCTGAAAACCAAGTTTAGATTTTTTTTTTCAGCTAAATCAAGCCCCCAGTGTGGAAAGAGTCTAACTTGTCCTGACGCAGGCCCTACTTATCTTTGACCACTACCATGAGACTAGAATTGGCTGAAGTCACTGCTCCAAATAAAATAATCACTTTTGAAAGATTAAAGAAACCATTCACATGGATGACTTTGCCCCAGCAGAACAGAGCAATGCAATCTGCTCAGTGCTCAATGGCAAGGGCAAATACAATTAGTCAGACACCCGTAGAAAGATGGGGACTTGTGAGTGCTGAGGGCAACATCCCCACTCACAAGGACTTCTGAAGTGACAAAGGTTTCAGGGGAATTGTTCCATATGCAACACTTGAACACAGTTCTGAAGAAAAAGGTGCCACAGCTATAGACAGAACTGATGAACACTGCAACAGTTCAGGAGCCTTAAGAGAGCATGGCACATGAAGTCCCACTTCACGTGGGAGACAGAGGGAGACAGAGAAAGAATCTATATTCAAGACAAGACCTTTGGTAATCAGAGACAAAACAACCAACCAATCAACAAAAAAATCCAACCAACCAACAACCCCAACAGAATCTACGCACAGCTCAGGCTCAGAAGTAGGAAAAGAGAGAGACTTGTGAATTCTAACTTAGTGTGACGCCTTGCTTGTAAGCAAACATTCTTGTCATCTTTTTCTACACTGTATGAAAATCTGATTACTCAGAATCCGTGCAGGCAGGAAGAACACAGGAAGAATAATATGGAACTATTACCCAGGCCAATACTTATGTTCTTACTGCATCCCTGGCAGTATTAAAGAAAATTATTTTCTCTTAAAACTGTATCAGATAATATTTGGATAATTACAACTCAACAAGGAAAGAAAACAGAAGAACTGACAAAAATAATTTCAGGTCCCCAGATCAAGACAGTATATTATCAAAGTTCACAACTGTCAGACACAGAAACCCAGCTCGCTCTGAAGGGCTGACTATTGACTTCATGAGACAGCACAGCAGAAAAACAAGACCATATATGCCAATGCACAAGAGAGCACACCACCAACAGAACACACAAAGCAACTGTTCAGCTGGTGTACTTAGAACAGAAAAATGAAAGCAGTATTGCTCAAGGACAGCTTTTTGAGCTCTTCTGCCTTTTTTTTTTCTGTCTTTCTTAAGCTTTGCACTACCTGTGAGTTAATGACAGTTTTTCCAATCATCTTTCTTTCAAAAATCTCTTTTAAAGTTTGTCAGGACAATGTTTATGGAAGCCCAGAACTCTGCTACTGACAACAACTCCACTGAAGGCTGGAATATCAGCAGCAGAACAAGGATGTAGCTCAGGCTTTAAAAGCACAATCTCCAGTTTAAGCAGAGAAGTTTAGTAGAAAAATACACCATTTCAAAGTCAGCTAAAGCCATCACCTTCAGGAAGACATACACAATCCAATAGTCTGCCCAAAACACTGTGATCAATGATGAGTATTCACCACCTTTGAGACACAAACTTCTCCTATGTAGAAGAGATGGGGAAGCGTCAAAAGCATTACAAATAATTCCTGAGGCAAGAGAAGATGAGATAAGTTAGTTAGCTTGGAGGTTTCTTCTGTTTGAATTTGAGTATTTTTTTTCCAGTTCCCTTCTATCCAAAATACTGTGAACCTGCCATTACATTCCCTAAGCTTTGCTAGAAGCACTGCCTCAGTACTATGAAGCTCTGCCTCCTCTATTCATCTCCATTGCTCATGGCCAACTTATCTCATGATACAAGTCACGTAATCCTGAATAATAAAAAACTAAACACAGAAATAATCCAGCAGAAAGATTTATTTCTTCCTACCATTGCAAGAGTCTAGGCTCCTATCTCTTTATTACCCAGGAAAGAAAAGGCCATTCTGTAAAGCAAACTGGAAAACAGATGCTATGAATTTAATCATGAGAGACACTGCTGAATTTCTCTGACATTTATAAGGCTGAAGTTTCAATACTGACTGCTGTAGAATTGTCCTGGGTTCAGCAGTAGCAGTCATTTTTTCTCCTAGTAGCTGGTGCAGTGCTGTGTTTTTGACTATCGGCGTGGGAACAGTGCGGATAACACCAATGTTTTTAGTTACTGCTCAGATGTTTGGGAGAAAGTAGAGACAGGACACCTGACCCTAACTGACCAAAGAGGTATTCCATACCACAGCATGTCATGCCCAGGAGGTAGAACGAGGGGCAGCTACCCAGAAGGCCTAGATGACTGTGGGGTTGGTCTAGGTATCGGTCGGGGCTTGGTCGAGTTGGGTGTTATCAGTTGGCGGGTGGTATTGTATTCTCTTCCCTTGTTATTTCCTTTATCATTATTATTACTGGTGGTAGCAGTAGTGATTTGTGTTATACCTTAGTTAGTGGACTGTTATCTCAACCTGTGGGAGTTACATTCTTTCAATTCTCCTTTCCATCCCTTCAGGAGCGTGGGGAGTAAAAGGGGGGAAATGAGAGAGAGACTTCATGACTGATTTATGGCTGACTGGGTTTAAACCACAACAGGAATAAATAGTTGCTATAACTCAATAAGGTACAGTGTGAATCAAGACGCCTAAAAAGAAATTTAATCTACTTCACAGTTAAGAGTCCTAATAAGAAAGAGTTTATCTTCCAAATACTATTCCTGATACTGGAGTGAGCTGAAAACCCCTTCTCCTCATACTTTCACTTTGTATTAACAATCTGTATCTAACAACACAAGTGAAGTATTTATGCATAAATCTGCATAGCACTTATTAAAGTCAATCTGAAGAGCACTACCACTCAGCTACCCCTTGATCACAGTCAGACAGACCATCACAAATCCATGCAACAGCTAACTCAAGGAGGCTCTGCAGACTGGCCTTACCACAAGTCGGTTATCGGAGATGCCAAGGTAACAAACTTTATTCCTCTGAGTGGCATCAGAACATTTGCCTCTTACCATGCTGTAGATTTTAACAAGAATTGTTTCTGAAAGCAAGGAAACACATTGTTGAACAGAAGAAGGGGAGTACCAAATCTACGAAAAGGTGTGTAGCTCACCTGTTATTAAGTTCTACAGATTGTGGAATCTCACAACATCATTACTGCTGCTCCTTACTAAAATGTTATAGATCACTTCATATAGATCACGATTGTCAGACATCATAACACCACCACATTCCCATGTGACTTACTTCAACCTTTTGAATCTCCTGAAGGAAGGTTCAGGATTTTTTCTTTCCTTCCACACTCAACTGTTCAGCAGATACATGTCTCACAAAGCATTAATGAGCTTACTTAAGAATGTGCCTGTAAGGTATGCAATTACTATAGTATTTAAAAATGGAGCCAAGGAAGACAGATTAGTTTAAAAAGCATTATTAATTTTGAGTCCTTGCACTTTATTACAACTTTAAGGGTATTTAGCAACTCAGAATTAAAGATCTAGTTCCTATGTACTTCATTTTCAGTATAACGTTCAGTACAGGCCTTGTGGTGTCAAATCAAGAATACAGACCACAGTTTCTCATACTTGTGTATATGGCAGAAAGTAATTATTTTCAGCTCCATTTAATTTGCTACTTTAATTTACTGAATGTCACCTCAAGCCGTTCTGTGGAACTATGTGGCAGGGGAGGAAATAGCAGTAGGGAAGAACTTCTTCAGTCAAGCACTGCTGCCAAGGAAGGGTTATGCCTAACACACTGCCAGGGAAGAAGAAACATTTATGTGAAAAGTTAAGTTTTAACAGTGTATTTAGCATCACCGAGAAATTCTGTAGCAAAAGCAGGGACAAAATCCAACTTACCATGGTAGGTTCTACTTGCAAAAATTTCCCTTCTCTCCCACATGCCTATCTCATCTTGGTGAAGCGGAAGAGGTAGGCATACACGCCAGAAAACCCACCTTCTCCCTAGAAAAAGAACAGAGAAGTCAACAGGTAAATAGCAATTTACAGCAGCTGGTAATCAGCTAAACACCACTTATTTAGCAACTGCATTGTTCAGCTGGCTGTCCTTACCAAGGTTATTACTATGGGCATCTTCCATTTAAGTCTCACAGTGGGTTGCACCATCATATTACCAAATGAACTGAATGAAAGATATATGAAAGCAAAGAACTAAGCCCAAAAGGGAGCTTCTGCAGTGACAGATCAGCTGCTGCAGCAGTTTAACATGACAATGTCACGGATGTTTTTTAGAAACTTATTCAGCATCGAAACTTTAGGAGGCAACAGATAAAGATTCATTTAATGAGTAACACTGCATAATCCATCAGCTCTATGTTGCCACAGCAAACAGGCATGCTGTTAGCTTGCTAATGATTTTAGTGGGTTTCTTTGGCTGGCTATACTTAATTGTTGTCAATCAGAAAACAAATTAGATTTGTGTTTCCTTTGCAAGACCCTTTTGCTCAGCATTTCAAAACAACTAAATGACAGATGTTAATTTGGGCGTTGGGATGGATGTTTTTGGCTACTTACAGCAATGAGGTAGGTAGGTCCCTGTTTCTGTTCTAGTATGTTTACCTATTTAGGAAGGCAGGAGGCAACTGTCTGGGTGATTTTACTTCTGATCATGAAGCTCTGCAGTATCACGTGCCTGTGAGAATGGAGAGACCAAAACATGTTTTACTCCAAAAGTGACATTATGAAGTGCTGTTCTGCATCCATTTATCATCCCTGCTACACACCCTGACCCTGGAGTCCTAATCTGCAGCTCTGTTACAGAGAAATACTGTCTTCCTTTCTTCCAGCTTTGACCATTCCCAGGATTGTTACAATCACTTCAGTACCTCACTACTGAGATCACAATAGCTTTTCCATCAAGAACTTCAGCCAGAGCACAATCCAATTCAGATTAAACAAAAGAAACATCCACTATCAGAGAAACAGAAAGGAATCTTTCTGGAGGGAAGCAGTGTCTAACCACGAGCACACATTAATCTTGACAGAAGGATTCTCAAAAGCAATTGATACCCAAATAATACAGCCTTAAGAGTGAGAGTGCTTTTGCCATGGCAGAGCTATGTACAACAGATGACAGCACCTTAGTCATGCAGGCCCCTTGCTGCTGGTTCAGAGAAACAACAGCAATAAACCTCAAAATGTAGTTTAGAGAGCTGATTTTCCACCAGTTTGACTGCAAATTCCATGTCAATGACAAAACTGAGGAAACTGTTCCAGCCAATCCAGTATATTTAGTTCCTTTCTACTCCCTTAACATTCATTTGCAGATTGAGATTTACCGATTTGGTTAAAAAAAGTCATACAATTAAAAACAGAAAAAGAAAAAAAAAGACCCTGAACAAGCAGCAAACACAGAGGAAAGCACTGCAGGCTGAGCTAGAGGAGTCAGCAATATTAATTAAATTAACCATGAAGCATAGACCCAAGTGGTGTAAAGAGCTGTATGATAACATTTTATTTTGTCTGGATATGTGAGCATCTTGTAGTTCATCCAGTTTTTATCTGATTTACCTGTTAGGAGTGTTATAATAACCAGCATGTACTTTTCTTTTAAAGCCTGTTCATGATGCTCTGCCCAAGTATCATTCTTTCTGATACCACCAACTGCTTCTCCATTAGTCCAAGTCTTCCAAGTATTTTACTTTGCAAAGTTTTGATGGCTATCATACTTGCTTTTTCGTAATAAATTCATATATATATTTATATTTACTTGTACATTAATGTAAGCAAATCCACATATTTGTTCAATATATTTTATAAAAAGACTAAACTCTTTTCTGTTTTCTTTTTCCACTTAGCTATATTTTTCCTAGTATATGTTGTTGCACAGATATGTTTCAATACAACACACCTTGGCAGGTCATTTTTAAAGCTGCAAGACATGACCTGCCTCCCAGGTTCAGCTGAATTTTCCCCTGGTTAGCTCAAGTCAGCCACCTAGAACACTAAGAGCACTTTTCTGTGAAATTCCACTGGAATGGGAAAACAGCTATAGTAAAAAATAAATATCCTCCTTATTCATGGTCACAGGATTAACATATTTAAGGTGTTGAAAAAGAACATGCAACTCCATGCAGTCAGGAACAGCATTTTCACAAATGTCTACTCAAGTCCCTAGGCAAAACTTCACTTACATTTTTGACTAAAGGTATCACACCTTTGATTCCCAGCATCACAAGAAACAAGATAAAATGCCAGATTAAGATAGGTTTTCGAGAGATTGTCCAGATACTTTTTCCACTCTTGCCAAGGTCTTTATTTCAGACTTCTAGATTGAAACAGTACCTAGATTCCAATGTTACAGGAGTGTTTGTATCATTATGTGTGGATTATGCAAGTACTTAATTCTGCTAAAACTCTGGAAGCCCAAGAATGGAGCACAGGATCTTTGAGTTCGTCTGGTTCCTTTCCACCAGCAACATTTCATTCACAAGCCACACAACACAAATCATTGAGAACAAGTGGTGTGTCAGTAATGCTGCTGGTAGAAACAAAGAGTGAGCCCAAGCCTGCTGTGCTGTTCTGATGCTCTCACATCCTGCCCAACTGCTTGACACTCACAAAATTCAATTAACACTTTGAGAAACAGCACACATGGAATAACTACTCAGAGTATCACTATCCATCAAAGTGAACATTTGTTTCTCAGAACTGCCTTTAAAAACAGCTGTTTGAATTGCAGAAATTCAGAAATAGCCAGAACAAAGCTCTCTCTAGATGGAAAAAATGTGAAATAAAAAAAGGAATAAGCAAGAGTCTGCAAGGAAATGTTTCCTGGTTACTCTGCCTCCTGCTAAAATCATCCCTGGACACATACATGCATCCACTGGATAATAAAACAGAAGTTCGGACAATGAAAAGTAGTATCCTGCTCTCATCTTACTTGGGTGAAATTTATATACCAACACAAGCAATGGACAAGAGCCTTCTCATGCAGAGCCATAGCAAAAGCCATAGTTATCTATGATTGGGAACTCCAGGTTTGACTGAAATTGTAATTGCCAACACAAGAACTGATTTGACCTCAGTATTCAATTTGATATACATTCACTCGATGAGTTTGTCAAAATGACTCATACATAATGGAAGAAAAACAAACGGCATCAGATTCAAACTGAAACAATCACAAGAAGGTCTTTGTGGAAACAACCAACATTTCCAGCAAGTTCCTATGAAGGTCATTAGTGCTTTCAACATTCAGCCTGGTCTTGTTCATGGCATAACTGAGATGTGACAGTCTCTCACCAGTGACTCAGGAAGGTTTTGGTGTAGCAATGTCTTGACATGATTACACTCTAATAAGTACTGTATGCTTTCACACTTGATTATGTGATACGCATTATGAATATACTGATTATATTACTGTTTAAACTCAGATCTATAGCTCTATCTCTGAAAATAAAATAGATATACTTCCAGCCATGCAGGTGGTAGTTACATGTGGTTTTCAGTAGCCCAAAGAAACATACTGAAGATTTCCAACTCCGAAGCACAAACAAGGACCTTAGTGAACAATTTTATCCTGGTCAGGTCCCTCAGGAGAGTCTGTAAGAGGACAGTACAGGTATGCTGGAAGTGCCATGTTTGCTGCTTACAGCAGGCCTCAGGTTTTGTCATGATGAGGTACTAAGGGAGTTTTTGTAAAAGCTGCTGTATTTGGACACGGACAGAAATTGCACCACCAAGATCTTGGGAAGTTTTCTGCACATTCCTTTTAGCTCTCAGCAGTGTATCTCTTGGAGGCAGCAGTCCTTTCATCCAAAGCTCTAATTTCACACATGATAAACCTCTCATGTTTGTTGCTACTGACCTTGAGCATCTGTTGTAACAGCATGAAGCCACAGAAACACAGTAATGGTTTGACTGGTCAAAAGCCGAAGACACCTTTTTACAACGGAAAACTCTTTTTCATATACACAACATACATAAAGCAGAGATGCTTTTCCATGCCCACGCTAGAACACTACCAAATCTAAACTCTCAAGCTGATCAATTCATCTTCTGAAATGAAATAGGTATAATTTGTATTGGATGAGCAATGGATAATACCCCTAATCTCTACAGATCTGCTTTAGATTACTCTGCCAGCAAAACTAGCCTGTACTGACCCAAAGATCATGCTAAAACCTAGGAGTTTCAGGTGGATTCCTCTTCCTTCCCTGTGGCACTGGTTTGGGCCACTTGGTCCCGTTTGCTCCCTCGCATTTGCTCTGACACTTGTCTAAGTGGTCCCTGGGCCACTTTGACTCACTCTGCCAGCAGAAAAAAAAACTGTCACTTATTTTTGTTCAGAAGAATTTTGTGCTGGATTGAATCAGTTCACACAAGGGTCTGAAAAACACCAGAGCCAGGACAAAGCAGACAATGTGAAGCAATCTCTTCAGTCCTACAAAACTGGGGCAACAGAAGTGCCTTCCTTTTTGTCAATAACCGACAAACATCTAACCAAGAGTAAGACTATATTATTTGACTGTCTATCTACATTTCATTAAATTAACCTGACTCCTCCACGCTGTCAGAAATGCGCCAGCTACTCCTGTCAAGTCTCTGTAAACAAGACTGAGAAACACAAGATCGTAAAACTCGGTTTAATCTCCCCAGTGCTGTGAACACCTATACTCTACTGTACATATTAGATCTTTTAAACACCATCAAATTAGTAGGGTAGGGTTGTTGTTGTGGTTTTTTTCCCCTAGCAATTTAAAGTTCAAAATTCCCAATTAAACAAGTTCTAAGGGAGTTTTTGTAAGTTAAAAGTGGTACGGAGCTAAACTGAACTTCAGAAGTAGGTCTTGACTATGTAACTGTCTGTACACATACATTAATACGTCTTGAGAAATAGAAATCAGAGGAACTCCGATGCTGGGAAAATACCTTGGGAAAAAGGGTTACATTTTATACTGAAAGTACATAGCCTGATAAACTCATACCACTTCTGTCTGACTTTACAAAGAAAATTATTTTGGATTTTAAATACAAATTTGTTTGATTTCACCTGTTAGATCAATACAAGCTCATTCTGTAGTTCTACTTTTATTAAAGGAGTAAGATTCAGGGAACAAAAATGATGTCTTGGGGGTTTTGTATATGGTATATGGTCATTTAGAGATGCAGCATGTACTTCAAATCTTAATTATTTTTCCCTATGTAAACCAGTTAAAGGACTTCCAAACTGCTTTCTGATAAATGCCTTTTTTTCCCTTTTACAGTTACTTTTAACATAATTTCATTTATTTTGTCCTGAATTTAGATTAATTTAAAGCCATAAAAATCTACTTGCACTTGCCTAGACTGGCTACTTGTCAATCATCACCTTTGAAAGGTCATGGAGAACAGAAGAGGTGCTCGAGGACTGGAGAAAAGCCAGTGTCATTCCATTCTTCAAAAATGACGAGGTGAAGGAGTCAGGAAATGAGCAACCAGTCAGTCTCACTTCTGTCCCTGGAAAGGGGATGGAACAGCTCATCCTGGATGTCACCTCTACAAGTGGGGGAAAAGAATCATAGACCTCAAGGATCATCTGGTCCAGCCTTTCCTGGCAGAACATGACCTAAGGTAAATGTCCCAACACCTTGTTCAGACAAATCTTAACAGTGTCTGACACTGGGAAATCCAGCACTTCCCTGGGGAGATTATTCCAATGGCTAGTTATTTTCATGGTGAAAAATTGTCCTCTTGTGTCCAGTCAGGATCTCCCAGGGACTAACTTGTGCTCATTACTCCCTGCTCTTTCCATGTGACTCCTTGTAAAATGAGAGTATTAATCTTCTTTGTAGCTACCCTCTAAATACTAGACTATGGTGACTGGGTCTCCCGGCACCTTCTTTTCCCTAGACTGGACAAATGCAGGTCTCTCAGCTTTTCCTCATACAGAAGGTTTCCCAGTCCTTGTGAAGTCCCTCCTGAATATAAGGAAAAACTTCCTTACATTGAGGGTGGCAGAGCACTGGAACAGGCTGTCCAGGGAGGCTGTGGAGTCTCCCTCTTCAGGGACATTCCAAACCCACCTCAACACCTTCCTGTGTAAACTCCTTTAGGTGGCCCTGCCTTAGCAAAGGGAGTTGCACTAGATGATCTCAGAGGTCTCTTCCAACCCTTATGATTCTATGATTGGTTCTACATGAAAGCAAACAACTAGTCACCAGTATGACAGTGTGTTTCTGAGACCTTTTTGACCACAGGAGGAAATCCTAACTTCAGTGAAGTCAGAGGAAGTTTTCCACGAACTCTACTAATAAGCAAACAAAAATCTCAGGGAAAGATCATGTCTCATCTTTAAGCAATGCTAACACTGACTTTGACCTGCAGAGTCACTTTTTTTTGTGATTTGAAAACTGTCATATTAGAATAGGTTTCAGTTTAAAAAAATAATATCTAAAATACATGTATATATGTGTGTATGTATGCATATATGTATATATAAAAATCTGCCTTGGTTGTTTTGCTTACCATTAGCCCCTCGGATTCTGGTACAAGAAGACACATTTTGAACTAGTGTCTAATCACTAGTTATTTTCACCAATGAAAGTCTCTAATCACAACTCCATCATACTCCACTACAGACATAACAACTTAAACCTTTTACTAATCTAAGAGTATGTCCTTCATTCACTCCTGCGTGGCAGAAGACGAATGGTTTATTTTAAATTCATATTCTTGATTTCTGACTAACTTTGCCGTAATACATTTTGGAGAAAAAGCTAGTTCTGAATTTTATACACATGCAAAAAAACCACAACAGCAACTGAACAAAGCCACGTTATGAACTGTCTCTGAAAGACACAAACACTTCAGTGGTTCATTACAGCAGGAAAACCTGCTGTTGGAGAGCCACACAAACATTAGCAAAGAACTGGAGGGCACTGTAACTGCGAACTACAGTACCTTCCTCTAAAAGAATATAAAATACAAGCAATTCAAGTTACTCTTTGCACTCCACACCAACCACACAGTTTGCTAACTTCACAGGAAAAACACACCCATAGTTTCACCCTTCAGGACTTCTTTACAACACTTCATCAACTTCATAGGGACAGCTTCGCCTTTACAAATAATAAACACAATTTCACTTCTGAAAGGCTCATAACCATAAACCACACCACTAGATACAAACCCTGACAAGCTCCAAAGCCCACTGATGAAGAACAGTTCTGCGCCATATTTCAAAGGACCTGATCAGGTGTGATAGGACCCTTCTAGTCACTACTGGGTGAGAAAATAGAATGCAAAACTAGCATGTCCTGATGCCTAAAGACTCACAGCATAAAGCACAGTCATCTATTGATTTCAGCTTCTCATGAGATCTATTCTCCTTTAACTTCTGCTTCACCAAATAAAGCTATTTTCCAGTTGCTACTCTCCTGTGAATGCAAGAAAAAGAAAAAAAAGAAGTCTGATTTGGAGGTTGGTGAGAGCTTCCCATAAAAACTGGGAACCTGCTACTGCTTTCTGTCATCACGGAAGCATCGTTTGGCCTAAATCAGCTTCTTTAGAACTGAGGATTGAGAGAGTAGCAAGGCAGCCTATGGCCTGCCTCATCCACACTGCAGGGCTGAGCTGTGGCAACGCCAACAGGCTGCATTCAGGGAGCTGCCTGGGTTGCTGCTTGGGTTGCTGCCCATCTGTGCTCTTCACTGGCAGCCTCTCAAGGTGGGCAGGAAAGAGAAAGGAGAGTGTCAAGGACACTGAACCATGCACATGTCTGTGCTGTGCTGAGTGATTGCTTCTGCATCATGAGATGCCAGCAGAGCAAGCCTGACCTCTGTACCAGAGAAGACAATCAAGGAAAAAGAAAAATGATGCAGGGAAATTCTCCATATGATTTAATGAGGTGGAGGAAGGAGAATGGATCCTCAACCATAGGCAGCTCTATCACTCAAAATTATGTATCTATAGGCCAATGTCAGTGAAGGATTTATAAAATAAAATTAAATTAAAAGAATTAAACCATCTTTCTTGTTTTTCAGAGATGCTCTAAGTGGAAAACATGATGATTATATGATGAGCTGTCACGCAGCTACAGCCCACTCAGTTCTATTACTGCTCACTACAGCTGCTTTAGCATTCAGTAAGCTCAGTTACCTTTTCTATTCATTACAGGCAGAAATTCTCTAATGTCCCTTACCACACAGGGCAATCGTTGCCCTCAGAGTCCAAACTGATTTGATCTTTTTGCTTTATTGGAATCTGGGACTGAATTGTGAAAGAGAGTAGGAACCCTGTTCCCATATCATTTGAATTCCTGCACCACACGCATTTTTCTCTGCCCTTCCTTTTGCTCTCTGGAAGACTGAGGTTATAGGGCTCAAGGCACCATTTACATATCAAAAGCAAGAGCACTCTACACAAAAACGCAAAGCAGACACTTTTCTGGTTTCACTGACTAAAAGCTTAAGCTACAAAAAGAATTTCCTTCCTCTGAATCTGTAACGCCAAATTCAGGTGTAACACAGTTCATCAGGAATGGTTCATATAAACACATTAAATGTGAGGAACATCCCTCACTGCCTCTGTTACCTGATTTTATTTGCCAAAGACAGAGTTCATTTTCCTCCCAGACCCTTTCCTTCTGGGCAATTAGAGAGACTTCACTGTCTTACCTGAAAGAACACCCTTCACAAAAAACATGCAAACAAGTTTGGAGGTCATGAAGAAGCAATTCTCATTTATCTCCAGTTATTCTCAACTTGTCTGAATGGCATTACCCCACTTACTGGGCTCGTTTGTTTTGCTGGCCACCATGGCCTCAGGTAGATCAGATGTTGGCATTACAATAAGCAGGATGACTCTCTGCTCTACCTTCTTCAGCCCAGCAAACAACATATACACAGCACACTATGCCAGGTTACAGTAACTTTCTGGGAAAAGACCCTTCCTGCACCTTAATAGTGCTTGGCACACTGACAGAGAGGTGAGACTAAGGACACAAGCCCTCTTACAAGTATAAGGCACAATAATTGGCCATCTGTATGCTGCTCCCCTATCCTTTGTACTGATGCTCACATGCATCAGGTAAATGAGTGCATAAATGCTTTACAAGGGGTAAGAGAAGGACAGAACCATATCCCTCCTCCCCCATAATATGACTATGATTGGTGACATTAATCTTAATGACTTCCCTGCCTAGAAACATACCTGGCCGCCCCCACACCCTAGACAGAGTGATGAGGTGGGAACAGCAGAATGAATTACTCAGGAACACCAGCTGTTTGCCACAGCATCTCACTACTCCCAAACCAACAGCAGTGGGTGGTGGCTGAGCTGTCCCTGACCCCATCAAACTCTGCTTCAACTACTTCACACCACTGGAAATGTTGATGTCTTCCCAAGTCCTACTGTGAATGTATTACTGATGTTATGCTGAAGATCTGCTTCAGATGGTTTAAAGAAAACCAGCTAGCAGACAATTCTTATACTCAAAAGAGCCATGCTGTACTATGAGTACATGGTATTACTTGACTCATGCCAGCCAGTCAAGCTAGGTTATCATTCATAAGTCACCTTTTTAGGTAAATCCTCAAAAATACCTATTTCTCTATATGCCTTCAGTTAGAGTCAGACCATTTAAAGAAATGACACTGGATCAGAAGCAAGAACCAGTGGTTAAAATCAATCTCAGCAAACTTCATTCCGTCTTTATAAAGCACATAGTGCAATGGCACGCTCAGGTAACAAACCAGAAAACTGCTTATGAGTACAATGCTACCTGCATAGGAATCTTAATCCATTTTCATTTTAAAAGAAAATTTATCAGATTCTCAAATTTATTCCTATACTAATACTCGCATGAAGGAAACAGTTCTGCCACTACCATGTTTTTACAGACAAGTAACAGGATACTGAATCCACAGAAGACCAAGATCTCAACTTCAGAGTAATACTATTGCCACCATTCTCTGAAACCCTTACAGGATTACAACTCATCTGGAGCACTGTATCCTTTTATTGCATTTAAGGTGATACAAGGGGAAAAAAGCGTTACCTGGACTTAACTTGCTGAAGTCATACTTGGTGAATAAACAGTTCTCTCTTTAATGGTTGCCAAAGCAAACACAGAATTTCTTATTATTTGGAGAAAACTATACCCATCTTTCCAGAAGGACTTGCATCTGTGGAATCTCTATCTGTGCCAATTCTTCCAAGACACTGAAAAGCCTATATCCTACACACATGGAAAAAATGAGATGTTTGGGAACCTGGCTTCATTGGGTTGGTTTGGTTGGAAACAAGCATGAGAGAAGTAGACATGTCTCAGTATACACAGTGCTACTTGCAGGCAGTGTACACCAAACACAAACCAAGGAACAGGAGCTCTCTAAAATTTCACAAGAAATAAAGGCACACAGGACATAAATAGGTGTTGACATCTGGCAGATACCAATGGGTTCTAACTACTGACAGGGTCACAAGAATAGTCACATTCAAACCCAGGTTGATCGAGTATGCATCATCAGAAGTGAGCATTTTTCACAACTCTATCCTCATGAAGCATGGAGAGGAAACTTAAAATTCCCAATTCAAGCAGCATATACAAACCTCTTCAAAATATCACCAGTCAGCTGTCAAAAATGTCTTTTATGTCCTGTACCATCCCCAGTCCAACCCTGGCTTTTTGTCTGCCTGCCTGATGTATTCAGAGGTTGTTGCTGGAGTCACTTCCTCTTGCCTGTCCTATTTAACTAATGTAATTCAACAGAATAAAATAAACTATTTCTGCAATAGCAGGAAGGCACATAGTGAACCATGGAATACCAAATATACCAATTCATTCAGTGGATACGCATTTTACCCACGAACACAGAACAAAGAATCCAGTGCTCACACCTGCACCCAGAACAGTCTGTGCTGTTCAGGACTGAGGTCACCCCGAGCGGGACTCTGCAGTGCAGCTGCTTCACTTCACATCAACACAGCACTTCCTTGGGAATGGGAATGCTTGGTTCTTACCATCCCCCTCTTCTTTTTAAATACAATTTCCCCATATACTTCGGAAAACCATCAAATTATATCACTCACTGCCTTCTGGGGGCATCTTGTTTGGTTGGTTTTTTTTTTCCTAATTTAAGAATTAACTACATCACAAAATTATTTCCTACTGAAAATGACAGAACTGTCTAATGATTTTAGTATCATATTAACAGAAGGTTCTTAACTGGTTTTATAACATAAGAAACCACATTTTAAAACACCTAACTCTACTTTTTAAAAAACAGACAAGACACAGTTTTAAAGGAGAAATGCCCAACGATTCAGATGTGATAAACTTCTGTTTTATGGTTACATGGTTATAGCCTTTTGGTGGTATATGACCCAGCATGTACTCACCTCTTCACAATGCTAAGTGCCTCTCCAGAATGATCCTCTCCCCAGCTCTGCCATTATACTAAACAAATAGCTTATAGTAACGGAGAGCAGCTACTGCTATTTCTCAAGTCCTCAATGTATATTCTCTTCACCACATCCTTAATGGTTCGATTGTACTACTCAGCCTTACTCAGTACTTCGGCAAGTACCTTCTAGTACTTGCCAAAACCACATTCTAAACAGTTCCCAAACTATGCTGGTAAAGAATGAAAATTCAGATTTCCTGCACAGGATAATCGATTTTACATTGATAGCTACAGTGACAGCCTAAAAATTCTGCAACACAGATATATGTTTAGTAAGCCCCAAGGTAATTATAATAGTTATATTCAATAACCTACAAGCAGATTCAAGCCCTCATTTTGTAAATAGCTCTGCAAAAATGCATGGTTTTTTTACCTGTGTTCCTGAAACAAGTTGAAAAGGATGAAAAGCAGATGTTTCACTACTGGCCAGTGCATGTATCCAGCTAAGCCAGAGCCCCTCACTGAAGCAAGCTGGGAACCCTGCCGCAGTAAGCATTCTTAATGGGACCCTTTCAAACTCTCCTATACACTGGCAGAATAAGCAGGAAGTTCAACAACAACAAAAAGGAAATATATTTGCACACTGCAATACATTAAAACAAAGCAGAGCATCCATTCTTCTCTATTCAAGTTCCTGTGTATGTGTAAAAGAGGATGAAGAAGTTAAAATTTTCAGTTTCAACTATGGATTGTGCTGCATCAAAAGATGGAAAAGTGTCTCTGCCAGTCCAGCTGTATGTCATCCAGGCAGCTGTTACTAAAAGTACTTGCTGACATGAGTGGCAAAATCACCATCGCCTTCCATAACAATGAATCTTCTCTGAAGCTAAAAAATCACATGGCTGTTTTGCACTTTCTGCATGTGCTCGCATTACATCAGCTTTTGCATCAAAGCTGGTAGTGCAAAGAGGAAAGCAAAGCCAATTTTATGAACTGATGTAATCAAGCCTAGCATCTCTGTGGGGATTTTTTTGTTCCTATGGTCACAGTGACATCAGACTACTCTGCTTATTTAGCAGTGGAGGGCAGTGCCAGTTCTTCACCTCTGCTCACACGCTTCTCTATGCTTTTCCTCTTGCTTCTACATCCTGATACATTAGGAGTCAGCCTGCATTTCAGTGGGACACGGAACAACCCTTGCCTCCAATCTCTCCCCTGCTCCTTTCTCTCAGTGTTTCCAGCTGTCACAGACAAAGTCAAAACTGCACTTAAAAAAGTGGAAAGCGGTAAAGGAGAAATCTCAGGAATTTAACAAAGCTCATCCAAACACTGTAATGTGAATGTAGACACTGGAATATACACTTTTCAAATAAGAGCTGTACTTTCAGTGCAGCAAATATTTGTCCATACATAGAGTTGACCTGAAAAGATTATGAGGCTGTCTGCTGATGGCACAGGGAGATGCTTAGTTGGAACCCAGCCCCACAGTCACCCACACTGCAGTCAAATTAATAGGCTTGTTACTCCCAGCTTTCTAGTTTTCATGGGCTCATGTATGTGTTGCAGAAGGCTCCTACACGCGTACATAACTTCACCTTTCTGTATCAGTTTCTACACCTGTAAAATGGGAATAATTATACTAATCTTAAAAAGAAATTAACATGAATAAACTTCAGTCGATTCACTTCCTGTTCACATAATCCAGTCGTGGAATTCCCCTTATAATCACTTCTCTTACCCAAGACACATCTAGGCCAGATACATCTACATTCCACCGTGAAATCAGCCATAGCTATTTTAGCACTCAAAACACACAAGTATACCGTACTAGCTCTAAAAAGTCTACTTTGCAGCTCTCATTCGTACTAGAGTATTTGTGAGCAGCTCTCATATTCTACCATTAGGGGAAAGACATTTCATCCACAAAGTGAGTTTGTACACAGCCTTATCATCTACAAACCTCAACAGAATATATTACATAAAATAAAATGTATTTACACATGGAAAGTACTGTAAAACTTACTGACAAATGTAACCTGTTACTGAACCCTACCAGTATAGCCCTGCCTGCTGCATGGTACACCAACATCCATCTGCACAGGAGTCTGCATCAAAATTAATCCAGAAATATAAAAAAAAATCCACCATCAAACCAATCAACCTAGCAACCAAACAATCCCCCAATTCCTACCTCTTCCTCCATGCCTTAATCTATTGGGAAAAACTAATAAAGAGAAAGCAGCACTATGTTAGATACGCCAGTTTCTGGGGTTTGGGGTTTTTTGTCTTCTTCAATACATCAGATCTTTTGCAAGGTTTAATTTATCATAACATTATGAAACACTAAATTACTGTGAAAGCAACCTTGCCATAGACTGAAAAAAAACCCGAAATGTCATGCCAGATATAGTTATGTATGCAAGATGGTCCCATATTTCTTTGGTTATCCATCTCATTCATTCTTTAGCTGAAGTCAGATTAAGTATTTTCCATAGATACAATTTTTTTATAAAATGTAGACAATAAGAAAAACCAAAAAATGTCATGTACATGTTGAAATATATATAGGCATTATATGCTTAGATAATCAATATGTAATCTATAGGTATATCTGTAGTGCATCTGTTACCCATGTCTGTATATTATCAATATACACCTATAAATATTCATATTTACAAATAACACAAATGTCTTAACTAACATCTTAACTAACTAACACCACCTGTTTTGATTAGAGTTGTTTTCATTCAGTTTCTAATATAGACCTGGGTGGACATCAGTCATTAACCCCACTGTTTAAGCCACACACCTAGAGCCTGGTGGATTCATTTAATATTCCTCTTACTAGCAGCTGACAGACAGCTGACTGAGCAGAAATGTGAAATTTCATTAACTTACCCATAGGCTTATTCCACCAAGCTCCAGATGTTTTAGCAGAAGAAAAGAAGTTCCACAATTTTAGGGTGGGGATGGGAGATGCGTTTATCATAAATGCCTCTTGCTTTTGTAATTTCTACCAAAAATTAAAAGGTGTTAAGGCAAAAAAGGCAGATTAAAAATTACCACAAGCAGCAACCATTCTTGGCTTACTAGCTTGTTTTTCTTTCTTTAATATGTGTTAAGGTGCCATGTGTTGCAGAAACCGGTAAGAAATTTTCCAGTGGATATTCCATATTAACCATCAAGCCTCTGATTATCAATTTATCAATTCTTCTCTTACTTCCCCTGCAGACAGAAGTCAAATTACAACAGCAGACATGTATTTCTTTCTACTTTTATTTCACATGCATTAAGCAGTATATAATAAAATGCAACTAGAAAAAATAATAATCCATAAAAATATATTGTAATGTAATTGTGTATTTTTTTTTTACAGACACAAAGACAAAGCAACCATGACACAGGAGGAGGTGCCCATGGCAAGGGTCTCTAAGAGAAGAGCAGACCTTCCCCAGCCCCTCACAGCCATTCAGCTGAATCTGTCTCATGTCCCATGGGATCCCACTCAGGTTTGCTCTTTTGCCAGCTGTGCTCACACTGTGTGTGAGCAGCACCAGGTGAACGAGGCATTTAGCAGCACTTCTGAAGAGCCTCACTTTGTACAAATGAAGTCTTTCAAATGATCAAACAAACCATTTCAAATTACAGTCACCTGCTGTATTGACGGACAAAGTAATGAGCTATGAAGTGCCGTACAAAGGTCAAATTAGAGACCAAAAGACGTCCAAAAAATGGTACAAGTACAGATCAAAGTGATTCAAAACCACTGAGAGTATAGAATTAACATCTAATTTAAGTGCAACTTTTCAACAGAACTTTGCCAGCAGCAAAAATGTACCAGAAACAAAATCAAGTATGACGGCACATATTAGCTTTAAAGGTAAGTATTTCAAGTTTTTTGCATTCCAGTCTGATAACGATTTCATTTTATTTCATTTTATTTCTCCTTTCTGTCTGAAATACACAGCCTATGCAAGACAAGTGGAGAGTGATGAGTTATGAGCTGTTTACACTGAACAGCAAGTGTGATATAAAACCACCATTGCCTGATAACATGGATAATATCATAATCTAGAGCTTAAAAAAAAGGATCTTTACCCTGACTAGAAGTGACTGGATTCTGCTCAAGGACAAAATGCTCCCAAAGTTTACCTAGCAAAGTCTCATCAGCTCTATCTTTCCACTGAAAGAAAACTGATCTTGTATGTTAGTTAGAAGACTGACCTTTTTACACTAGCTGTTGACTAATGAAGAAGCATACACACAGCAACTTAAATACAATTTGTAATGTTAGCAGAAATAGGTCATCCTTCCAGAACAAAGGTGCTCCATAATGATATTGTCAGAGCATCTTTACGTAAGAATAAAACGAAAATGCAGCCAAGAGCACATGCAGCCTAACATACAATAGAATGACTGTCATTCTGCAGCAGTAAAAAGCTGTTCAAGGCAAGAACAGTCTCTACCTAAAATCCCCAACTGAGCAACTGTGTTACTGAATAGAAGGACACTGGGCAGCATGGGAAAAGACAGACCCAATTTTAGCAGTCAGAAAATACAATGGGGCTTGCAGCTGGAAGTGAATTAAGCTATAACCTGGAGTCAAAACACTGCAACCAACCATGAACACGGTTTCAAGTATTACAGTTATAATATTATTATACCAAATAACACAAAAGAGCCTGCTATGCTGCTTTTAAAACCCCAAAACTTCCTCTATAACAAAACAATAACAGCGGCTGGCACAAACCGCCCTGATCTTCAACTAGGTACATCTATGACCTAAGTTCATTGGAATAGCTCCTGCTGACAAAGTGAAACAGAAAATCCTAGTTGAGAAGGAGCATGAGATGTCTAATACAGAAGATGAGAAAACAGAATCTAGTTGCTGTCTTTCAGGCTCTCTTTTCCACTGTTCATCTATCAAAGGTGTCCAATGGATCATGTGCCAGGGCACATCCTGCTCTGTAACTCTACTCTACATGTGGGGCATTCGAAGGACTGAATTACAGCTCAAACTTTAAACTGAACAGAAAAGCTTTTAATATACTACACAAACCAATAAACCAACTAACACTTGAGCAGACTTCAGGGCATGCTGTGGAGCTCATCAGTGGGATGGCATTTACAAAAGTCATAAACAGCTTAGGCAAAGCCCTAGCAGAGATGTCGCTGTGTAGGACAGACAGTCAGACTTCCCTGATGGCTGGTACAGCTTAGTGCAAAGTATTTCAGAATCAAAACCAAGAACAGGAATCCCAAATTGCGCACACAATTTGCATTGTGCTTCTCAAGCATCTGTGGAAGTTGTTTAAGATATAACAGGGTTTTTTTCCATCTCTAAAATGACATCTCTGCAATTGCTTACAGAAGACGGCAAAGTAGTTCTTACGGGTACAGAGAAGGTCTGCTCTGGGGGAGAGCTCAGAATCAAATGACTGCACAGAATAGGCATCTGTTGTGCTTTAAGCTCAGCCGGTAATTCAGTATCACCCAGTCTCCCTCTCACTCCCCGCCCTTCCTCCCCCCCCACCCCCCAACTCCCAGACAGATGGAAAGGAGAACTGAAAGAATGTAACTCCCACAGGTTGAGGTAACAGTCCACTAACTAAGGTATAACACAAACCACTACTGCTACCACCAGTAATAATAATTATAAGGGAAATAACAAGGGAAGAGAATACAATACCACCCGCCAACTGATAACACCCAGCCCGACCAAGCCCTGACCGATACCTAGTCCAACCCCACAGTCATCTAGGCCTTCTGGGTAACTGCCCCCCGTTCTACCTCCTGAGCATGACATGCTGTGGTATGGCTAGTTTGGGTCAGGTGTCCTGTCTCTGGTTCCTCCCACCTTCCCCTCCCCTCTGGCAGATCATGAGGCTCAGAAAGTCCTTGGCCAGAATAAACATTACTGATCAGCAACTAAGAACATGGGGGTTATCCGCACTGTTCCCACGCCGATAGTCAGAAACACAGCACTGCACCAGCTACTATGAAGGGGAAAAATGACTGCTACTATGAAGGGGAAAAATGACTGCTACTGCTGAACCCAGAACAGCATCACAGAGTGGTTGAGGTTGGCAGGGAGCTCTAGACATCCCCCTCTCCCACCCGCTGCTTGAGTAGGGCCACCTAGAGCCGGTTTTGCCCAGGGCTGTGTCTGGCTTTTGAGGATCTCCACAACCTCCCTGGGCAACCTGTGCCAGCGTTCGGGCACCCTCACCATGAACAAGTATTTCCTGATGTTCAGCACATCCCCTGTGCTACAGTTTGTGTCATGGCCTCATCACTTCCCAGTCACTATTATTTTTTCAGAAGATCCACACAGTTTACAAATCCCACCTAGACAAATCTACAAACACCTGTGTTTGCCCAGCACGTAAAGGACAAGAACCATTATAAAACCTCAGGGAAGCCAATGAGGATGACAACATTTAACCTCAGCCAAATTGGAATTCAAAGCCTAAAAAGACACAACTCAAACAGAACCTTACAGGCTAGGAGAAAAGAGCGTCTCTCTGAAAAGTGACATATATCCAGGGCTGGATGTATGGATGGCCACCAATAATCACGTGGCTCTGCAACCAGATCCAGCTTTACTGCTGTTTTGCACATCCACACAGATACCTGATCATCTCCCTAATGTCTGCTGTCCTATTCCAACTGGCACCAAGCACAGGACTGATTTGATCCATACGCTGCCTTCTGCAGCCCCTTCTCCACCCCTATTATTTCCAGTCAGGGTCTCTAGAAGCTACTGCGTTGGTAATTGAATATGGAAATAAATCTTTAATTATGTCTTATATCGGCATTTAGGCTTTTCCTGATACAAACCCAAACACAGTATTCAGGCCAGATTAGATACAAAGGTCACTGTCTCATGAAAGCTGGATTTATCAGCCATGTGCAAATCACTGCTATCGCTCATACATGGTACATATAATCTGAATGCAAGCTGGCAAAACATCTGGGATTCCTGGGCATCTGCAGCTCCAGAGGAACTATGACTCCAGCT
The DNA here is from genome assembly GCF_033783945.1 of Neopsephotus bourkii. Taxonomy (NCBI): domain Eukaryota; kingdom Metazoa; phylum Chordata; class Aves; order Psittaciformes; family Psittacidae; genus Neopsephotus; species Neopsephotus bourkii. Next base: position 7,175,112 of record NW_026900826.1, read on the forward strand.
GAATGTCCTGTGGCCTGATTACAACCCTACAGGAATTCCCAGGCAATCCTCCAGAGGCCTCACAAAGCACCCAGACAAGAACCAAGCTCATACAACTGTCAGACACAGGAACACAGCATGCCAGAGAACAGTGCAATGAAACAGGACAGAAAGCCGTGCTTAAGCAGAAGCTAAACTTTGTTAGAATTATGTTAGCTTTGTTAGAATTAACTGACGTTAGCTTCAGGAGGAAAGAACTGTCTCTATAGGGACCTCCAAGTCTTCAGAACACAGATGACAAAATTTGGTACACTGTGTCTTTCTCTAGAATATATTAATTTCTCCAGATGACCAGAAAAAAGCTTCACAAATCTAACCTGAAACAAGATTTCTGCTGAATTTCTGTGAATTTGCACAGCCTTCACCAGAGCAGCTGTCTAAGCAATACTTTCACAATCCACCCTTCATGCACCTTCACTTGTTTACACAGATTTAGCCTCTCAAGTTTGCTTTCCTTACAAGTAAAGGTTTTAAAGTGATTTGGAAAAGTGAAATATCAGAGAACTGTCTGGCAGCCCAAAGAAGATATTTGCCCCTGAATGATGACAGACAGCAAATATCAGTAACGTAGATATTTGTATTCTGTACTCTGAGAAGGCCAGGATTTGCTCCATCGGTAATCCTGTCTCCCATGGACTATTCCAAATGCACAGACAATTGGAGCCAAGGAGAACAGCTTGCAGACTCAAGTCTACCTGAGCAATGCTGCTCTTGACCTTGCAGGCACTTGTCACACCCAGCTGAGGGCTGTGAGCACTGAGCTCCAAAAACTCCAGTGCTGCCTGACTGGGATAGATCATCTGGAGCAAGTTACTGGCAACTACTGATCAGTCACTGGGTGGTTAAGGTAAAGCCAGTATTAAAGAAATTTACATGCTGCAACAAGGAAAACAAGTGCTCTCGAACAACTAAATGGAAGAGAACAGAAACAAAAAAAAAGCAGAATGGAATTTCCCTCACCCCTGCATTTCCTTCCTTCTTTGGGCTTAGTGTACCACACAAAGACATAATAAAAAAGGATGAAACCTCTATCTAAATGGATAGTGAAGTTCCTCAGTCAGGTAACGTGCAGTCAAGCTGGCTGCTTGCGGGCATGTAACAGTTCCTAAAAAAGAGTCCTGCTGGGGTGAGGTTTTCAGCAACTGTCTCAGCTGAACCCCTCCAACTGATTTTGAAAGCCAGATAATTACCAGAATGCAGATACTTCACCTATAGCTATAACCCAAAACATTATCTATATTTCTATACTGATTTCTCAGTTTTTCCTTCTAGATTCTCCAGAACCCTTACATTCAGTTTAAAACAATGTTCAGTTATCACAACAGATTTCAAGAGCTAAAACATTATCAAATGACAAAAGGGTGAAAAAATCTTCTGCAAGTCTAGGAGCTCCTGATGCTGTTTTTTGGATCAGAAAACCATCATCACCTCCTGTATGCATCCTCATTATTCACTGGAATTTCCCCCTGTTCTATCTAAGCAGCATGCCAGTGGACAGATGGCAGCAAGGTGCAAAACATGTAATGGACTTGCATCACCTGTGCAACAGCAAACCTGGATAGTTTTCCATTGCATCCAGATTTATGTCAAGAATTTAAGAGCAGCCACTCACATTATCCTAGACACATGAGGAAAAGCAAGCACATTTACAAGCATGTATATATTAAGCAAATATGTATTAGTAAATTCCAATATACTTTCATAATTTCATTTTTTTAATGCATGGGAGAGAAAGGGATTTTTTGTCTTTTTCAGTCATCTTCAATTACAGCTATAATTCAACCTACTGAAAGTGGAAGGTGAAACAAAAGTGGTGAAATGTATCTACACCACACTATGCAAAAAGGAAGAAACAAAAATAAAGGGGATTCACAATCACCAGAAATGCACACACCACCACCTGTAGTATGTCCCGTAACAGGCCTCAGCACTCATAGGTTTAACTCAGCTGGACTGCCCCAAAGGACAGTACCTAGTGATTCACAACGTGCATAAATTCATACTACAAAAGACTTCCTCTGAAAAAGTCCACAAATTTCCTTATTCATCCAATTAGTCACAAGGAATGATGGGAATGCCGAGAAAGCTTTGTCTTATTTTTCCATCAAATGTAATGGCCACAGGAATCCCGAGTTTCTCTAAAACAGTAAAACTGGTTTTCCAGTTGTCAAGGCCTGTAAAGCTAAAAACACAGGGAGCTGCACTAAATCCATTCTGAAACAGTGGGTTTGTTAACCTGAACATGAACTGTTAGTTTGACATATTGCTGAACGTGAACCAGAACAATTGAGCTGTAATGTAAAAACTAAACTGAACTATTTATTGTTTCTGCAGCTTCATGCAGTGCTATGAAAGTGTAACAGGAAGGTGTTTACTGGTGTTTGAGGGTTTGGTTTGAGTGGATTCTCCTCCCCTTTCCCTGCCTTTTTCTTACAGCAACTGAGTAGCGTTATTCTTTTGGACAAGCAAAAAATAGCACTTTTCATTCTATTTATAAATTTTTCAGAAAACTCCAAATTTTAGGAAGATTATTAATAAAAGCTTCATCATAGTTTCGTAATGAATGAAGGGAAAAAATGAAACATGGAGTTTTTAAAGCCAGTTTCAAACATTTAAATTTGTCCTGACTACATCATCATTATAAAAATTGTTATTTTATCCTCTTATAAATTTCAGAATAATACTGAAGTTACTCACAGAAGTAATTCACCAGACAGTAGTGTAATTCAGGGACTTTGGTCTTCTAGTCCCTCTGTATAACAAACCAAAGAAATTCATTCTGCCATCTCTATCACATCCGACTTTCATTTGAACAACGTAATTAATCTTAGGAAGGGAATCAGCACTGACGTAAAATACTTCAGCTGGTGGAAAACCCACCAGATTCCAGGTGGTTGATTAGACCTACCACTGAAAACTTGGGGAACTTGCTTCCAGCCAGCTTTACCTAGCTCCAGTTTCCAAGTTATGGATCTCATTATACCATCCGTGTGCTAGACTGAAAAATACACTCCTACTATCAGAAGTCTCTCTCTCTCTTCTGGCAATTTTAGACAATAATTAAGTCTCCTTACCCTTCTTCTGCATAAACAGTTTGAGTTGTGGGGAACTTGTCGTGTAAGAGTGGGTTATAGAAACTCATTGTTTCAGCTCTTCCCTCACATCTTTGCAGATCACTGCTCCTACGGCACTGAAAATCTGCTCTCAAGAAAATGAATACCGAAAGATTTACCCTGAGGTTTTAGAAACACATTTGTACAGCCTGGCACAGTCACCTTGGTGCTGTAACCAGCCAGCAGCCAGCAGCATGACAGACGACAGTACAGAACATGTGGGCATTCAGAACAAGGGGCCAGGCAGTCACTCACACCTGACAGCCACCACCACGACTTTTTGCTTGGGAGATGTTCAGTGGCAGACATTGACAGCTGAGGACACCACAGAATGGAGCTACAGGTTCGCTATGCCTGTTTTAACCTGCAGACTGTCAGGCATGGTCATAGATCTTTATTATAAAACATTTCCTTTTTTGGGGAAGTAGTTGGTGCATCTCATAAGAAAAGCACAACTTTTTCTTCATTCATAAAGGGCAGCCTGAGGCTGATGGAAAAACACGTCAGTTACAATCATGGATGTGTCCAAACTGTCGCTCCCACTTGCACAACTTCTCGTAAGGGTGGGTGTGAGCCTCCACAGAGCTCGGATCTCACACACACTTTTCCAAAACAAGCCTCACAGTTTTGTGAGGGGGCTTTCTGTTTAAGTCAGTACAACAGGCAAAACTTTCGAGCAGTATCTGCACCCCTAGAACCAAACACATGCACTAAAATGGAAGAGGAGCTGATAAACAGAAACGTCAACCTTCGAAAACACTGTTAGAAACAGAAAAACCTTTTGGGACACTTTTCAGAGACATCAGAAATACTCGAGTTCTAACTGTGAAATTGGAACCTAGTAAGGGACTTCGTTACAAAAGGCTGCATTGTAATATGGACACATGAGGCACTGAGCTATGAAACTACTGACACATTTCTTTTATCACTTCTCAGCCCTTGGATTTCCAGCCACAGTCTTCTGCTAACGTAGCTCCTGAAGCATAGATTTTTGCACTGCTTGCTTATTGTAAAAGCACAAACTGTAGCCTTTCATCTATATATTACAGAACAACAGAACAGTTTTGACTGTATGGTGTGGATAACAGCGAATGCCTTTTTTAGTCAAACTGCTGGAAACGTAAGATGAATTTTCATTCTCAGTATGTTCCGAAATTACTGAAACTAGTTTTCATTGTTACTGGAATAAAACCCAACAAACAGCATGAAAAACACGTGTCTTGATACTTAGGTCTCAGAAAGGATTCTACCAAGCCCCTATAAATGTTGTCCTACTTCGAATGAAATATATAGGAGCTATTGATAACAGCAAGTAATTCAATAGTGGGGTACAGTTAATGGGGCTTAAATCCAGAAAGCATTAATATCTTCACTGGCATGACATCCAGCAAACGATGAAATGGATCCTAGTATGGTTTTCTCTCTTTGACGTCAAAATGGCAACAGTACCTCCCTGCTATTTTCTAGCTGCTGTCATAGTTGCATCCTAGCAGATATGCACCCTCCCATCTCACAAAATCAACCTAGATTTAGTCCACCATCCTCTGCAAAGAGAAGAATTGTCAGTTCCCTCTACAGAATCTAGTGTCTCCTGGCCACTTCTCTGAGGAGTCCGAGAGCTCTCTGAAGAGAGAGTTCAATGTCAGAGGCAAAGGCCTTTGGACAACTATACCGTCACTGTAATCCTGAACCTTCACGAAAAGCTTTGGCACTCAGAAGGCATAGGTAAGATACCATGGCTTGCAAGTTATTTGGCTTTCAACTATTAATAAATGACAAGAACAGCAGGAGAATTTCACTCACTGAAGACAGTGACACCGTGTATACATCTAAATGTGAGTTCCTATCACAGCCAGTCTGACCTCAAAACACAAGGCTGCAGCCAGTGGCTGCTCTTGGCTACCCCTTTACAGCACCACCCTCTAGAAAAAAAATCAAAGCCATTATCTCAACTTCAGCTACAACTGCTTTGACCCATTCCACTGGTCTTCAGGATCTTCCTGGCTGAAAAGAATTAAAAGTTCAAGACTGCTAGCAAACAAATCAAACCAAAACTGATCGTAACAGAGATACAAGCTAGAGAGGAAAGGGACTCACAACACCCTGGCTGTCAGCAAAAGGAAAGGCCTAGCAGCTTATGCCTCTTGTGCAGAGGCTTTCTTACTAAATGATTCTGATGGAGCAAATAGCTGCTATTCTAAGGGACACCAATGACACCACAGAAGAAACGAGATTTTTTTGCAAGTAGGCAACCTTTTAATAAACTGAGCAGTTCAACAGGATTTTTTCAGTGTCTAAATAATACCAAAATATTTAGGTTATTGTACTGTATCTGACAGAATCAGTTGTTTCTTTTAGTAGTGCAGGAGGCTGCCTGGGAAAGATGCAAAGTCAACTGTTACTAAGCCTGGAGGGAAACTTGAGGTTTAGTACTCCAAATTAAGTGTAATGATCATGGGTCATAGAAGGGATTATTTAAGTTCTTTTCCCTTCTGGTGATTGGACTATGTGATAAATACTCCACAAATATGAATACATTAGTGAGTGCAAGGAAAACCAGCTCTCAGAAAACTTGCTAAATCATAAGGTCCCTCTTCCCAGTCAAGAGCAAGGGAGCTGTACACTGACAAGGCTGTGTACATATACACATAGGATGGCAGGAAGGAATTAGCAAGAAGCCTTCTAGCTACTCAAATGCCTCATTTGATCCTTTGTTCAAAACCTTGGAAATATCAGCATTAGTTATTTCACCTCTCAACAGAAGCCTTTTATCCCCTCAACTTTAGGAAGCAAACATGTCAAAAGCTATTTGGACTTTGGTATTCCACAAAATAACGCACCATGCTACAGCAATATTCTTTGCTATGTCCTAATTTGCCCTGCTTTTTCATTTAGAAAGATATTAGCTGCCAAAGTAGATTTTAAGCTTGAACATCAGAAAACACCTTCTAAAATTAACACTAAAATAGCTAGAGAAACAAATGAAGTTGCTGCTTGGGTGAGCCACTAATTCATACAGAATCAGTCAGAGAATGTATTGCCAAAGGTGTAAATATTACTGGTAGATAAGCTGGCAAACCAAGTTATCCACGTACAGTCTCAAAGCCTTCTGGCCTTTGTTCAATCAATCAAATTACTGAGAAGTCAGATAATCCTTCTGAGATACAGAAAACAAACAGGGAAGGGGAGAAGAAAATGTCAAATTACATGAAAATTATAAGGGATAACATTACTGTTTATAGGAAATTCTCCATTCAATTCCTGAACAGAGAAACAAATAGAAAGCCTTCCTGAAACACAACCGCTACTAAATCAATTTAATAAAATAAATTAATAGCTGCTGCAGTAATACAAATATTTCATTTGGTAATAAGTTTCTAAATTCCTTTTCCTGCTAAAAGATCACATTTTACAGTCTCCAAAGCTCAGTGGTTTTGCTTCTGTATTAGGTCCACCTTTCACTGACCATGGCTGTAAGTTCGGCTTTTGGAAAGAGAGAATTCCAAGTGTGGGTCCAGCTGTGGAAAGCTGTTTGGTGCTGTTTTCAAAAACAGTACCTGATCAAAAGCAAACCCTCTGTTAGAGCAGCAGCAGTCCCTGGGAGCAGACTCTCTTCTCCACCTCTCTTCAGGAACAGCAGTTTCCAGGGTATTGCATCAATAGCTATTTGCTTCAACACCGGAAAAAACAGCTCATCAATCACACACACGTTCTCAGACACCCACAGAAAAGCCACCCCCTAACACTGGAGACAAAATGTAGATGTGTTCCAAAGAGGAAAAAAAAAACCCAACCAACCAACCACAAAAATTCTGAGAGATGAGCAATCTTTTCAGCAAGATCAGTCTGTTAGAATTTAATGATTAGATCTGAACACCATCTTTAACTATCCATTTGCACTGATTGTTGTACAGACACAAGATAGCATTTACTGGACTTCTAGTCTCAAACTCCAAGCCTGAGCTGTCACGTTAGAGGATGATTCCTGTTCGAATAACACAATTTAAAATTAACTGGATGACATACCAAGCAAGACCTTACAGTAAAAACCTGTTCTATAGGTTTCAAAACCTTTTTAAGGAGACGGTAAAGTATTCAATCATCCAATTACACTTCAAGATTTGCAGTATCTGTTTCCACTGTTATGAATGCATTTTACTAATACTTCTGTACGGCAGCCTGTCAGAAAGCTACAGTACCTTGTACCATAGTTGGGTTCCCATTTTAGAGTTGCTCTGATTTAGAGATTTTTCATTTAGATATCTGTTGAATTCAGTTCTCACTTTAGCCCACAGCATTTTAAACTCCAAGCCTTCACCACCAGATTTCCTTCTCCGTTACATGGAATTGCCTATTATCAAAGGACTGTTAAACAACAATTGTTGGACGAAAGACATCTCATCAAACTCAACAGCTCTTCCTACAGTAAAAACACACCAACCAATTTGAAAACTTTCTGTCCTCAATACCTGAAACTCTTTCAGATTCTATAATCTGGCCGATTGAAAAAAGATAAAGAATAAAATACTCAAACCTAGTCTTAATGTATCCACTCAAAATATGAAATGTTCAAGAAATGCACACCACGAACTCATTTATCTTGCCCTAAAGAATTTTCTACATAATCTGTTTATTCCATTACCTGGACTACAACCCAAATTGGATATTCCATCTGCTATCAATGTAGCTGTAGCCATTTATGGTATTTCTGATTGGCCAGAAGTACATATTCCTTAGATAAACAGTTATTTCCAATCATGTCAGTCAAGCTCCTTTGGACTTTCTAAAAAGTAGAAAAAATCAATACTTTTACCAAAAAGAAAATATTCATCAGAAGTATGATAAACCAGAAGCACCACGAGAAGCAGCAAGAGGAAACTCTGACCAGCTCTGCTGCTTCTCAGAGGCTGGAAGAAGCGAGAACCTTACCAGGGAGTCAAAAAAGAAAAAAGGTTTTATTTCTCATGAATGACAAACATACTTTTTACTGTTTTGCATCACATAGCTCTATCTCTGTATTTTGTGCCTTAATGACAACGACAATACAGAGCTGTTCTACAATGAATACAATAAAAAAGAGTCTGTATTAGTAACAACTTTCTGCAAGAACTGGGACTCCCGTGCTTGTGTATCACTTCAGGGAGCGGGGGTGTGATAAATTTTGCTGACATTTCATCTTGGATAGCATTGAGGCATGAAACAGAAACGGTTCATGAAAGGTGTATTACTTTCTCCACAGCACTTGAAAATCACACTGCCCTCTCCCAAATTACACCTAAAAATAAAGGGACACTTCAGGATAGCTGCTTTCTGCAAGGCTCACATACAGAAATGGTTTCCAGCCAGTGCTGTCTGGCCCAAAGTTTAATTCCACTCAGCTGTTGAGAATAAAGGGTAGCGATTACCAGGAGCACAGTGCCACTTCAAACACTGTTTTTGTGGTATACCAGGAACAGTATCACAGACTAACATCTCTCATGTATTTTGGAATGGCAGTGTGTGGCTGCAGTGTGCCCCAACCCAGAAATCTGGCTGCTGGACTGTGCTTTACTTTTGTCTTGGTAATTGAAGACTGGCTTCATATAAAGCTGCACTGATCGGATTTTAATGCCTTCCAGCACAGAATGCTGAACTGCAGTAACAGGTTGAATACGCAATTGTGCTGAGCTGTCAGGTAAAACTGAATAGATCAAAGACTGATTTTCCCCTCCAAATAAAAGCATCTCTGTCTGTCTCTCCTCTGGATAGATGTAGAAAATCCCTTTTCTATTTGAAGATGTTCTCTTGATTATGAAATCTAGAAGATTCATTGCATACTGTAACTTTTACTTTACAAGTCAGGCAATGATGGGACACGTAAGTTAGCTCCAAAACAGACATAATGAACAACCCTTCCTTGCACAATTTCAAATCTCTGGAGAATATCAGCACTAACATACATAATATTATATTTAGAATTTTATTAACTATTCTTCTTGCTACAAAAAAACTTCACATCTTACTTCTATCAGACATTTTACTTCAAATTCTCTTCAGTTATACCCAGCTTGATATATACCCCATCTAAACAGATTTATCAGTTCAATTTTACAGCTTGATTGATTTTTGAAGACTTTAATGCTTTTTGGGCAGCATCCCGTCAGACACATTGATTTTTTTTTCCCCTTCCAAGCCTGGGCAATGGTCACCACACAGTAACTATGCTGCTCAAAAAAAATCACTTAGGGGAGTGCCTGAAACAAAAGAAAGGATTCCAATGGACTTTGTTACACTGGAATGTCCCATTCATGTTTTCCCTTTCTCATTTCGTCTATGAGCTTTATCTACTATTAATGCATTTTGTGATTGAAAATTTTGGCACATGAGGAGGCCCACCGTAAGCTTCACCTACAGCAGTCAGTTGACAACTTCTGATTGCAAGAGAGATTCCCTATCTTATTCTGATTTTGCTGTTAATAACAGGAACTGAAACATACAGACTTTCTAAAGTGAAAAATGAATAAAGCAGTTTGAGAACATCTTAAGCCAGAGAGAAGTGTTATTCAATTTCAGTGGGAGGGACAGACAGGCTCAGAGAGATGACAGCAATATCAGCAGGGACAGGGTGAAGCTCCTGGGTTCCAGTCCAAAGCTTTCAAACCCACTGCTCTAAATGAGAGTCCAAACTCTAAATTTAGGTGTCTAAAATTACAATGGCCTATCTAAGGGGTCAACCATCTGTACCTTCCAGTTAATTTAAGAGTCACTATAGTTACTCAGTTGGGAAAAAACAAATCACTTGGTGTTTACATACAGAGCTCATGCCCTAAGTTTAAGGGCACAGGTTTAACGCAATACCATTTTCTGGACTCAACGCATCAATTTTCCCCTAAGTTAAAAATTGTGCCTCAGACATAGGGGTCTCCTTGCTTGCAGTATTCTCAATATCAAAAAAACTCTTCCAGAAATAACAGGGCGTGCTTAGTCAGGCTAATCCAGTTAGAGTCTTCATTTAGCATGGACAGTAATACAACTGATTAACACATGTTCCCTTTCAGTTTTCATAAGTTTGACAATTATCCCCTATATGTGCCCTTACTCCCCAGTTAAATGATTATCAAGGGAAGAATGAGGTATAACTCAGAACCTGAGAGTTAATCCTCCAAATACTCAGTAAGGTACAGTTGAGAATGACTGGAAGTTGTAGAACTGCCACTGGTGGAAGATGCAGAGACAGGTTTAATAGAACATGGACATTTACAAAACATTCAGTTCCAAAGAGTTAAAAAACATTTGATTTAAAAGCAGATTTTGGTTTGTTTTTTTTTTACCCTCCTCTCTCGTTTCTTTTGAGAAATATTTAATAGACTCACAAATAGAAAGCATTTACTTGCTTTTCCTGAGCAGGAGAGAAACAGCCTCAGAGACAGATTAGAAAGATGACATCCATGATGAGGTGAGAAATCTACTGGGGACTTCATTTCTATCCAATTTCTGCTACACACATCAAAACCCAACTGGCTCACTGTGTGTTTTACCTGCTTTTAGAAGATGTGGAGCTACTGCAGATCCTGGCTACAGCACCTGACTGTTCAGCTGAAGCTTAGGAGAGGCATGCTGCTAGTGTCAAATGTCTGCACTTCAGCACCTGATGCATCAGTCAAGATGGTGATTATCATATCATTTTACTAATATTCTTTATGAGGCTGGAAACATTTTAATAATAAGAGATCTTAGATGATCAGCCAATAACCACATAACCCCCCCACAGGAACCTAATTCCCCTCCCAGTGCCAAGTTTGCCACAAGAAATGTTACATAGCTTGGTATGTGGCATTCGCTGTCTCGTAGAAACAGAGACTAGCTGTGACAGCTCAATCAGATCTTGCAGCCATGAGGTTATTTTCATCCCAGGCTATATATATATATATATATATATATACACACACACACACACACACATATATACGAACAAAATAATGAGGTGGGTCTTTTTGGCCAATTACATTGCCAATCATTGCAGCTAATAATCTTTATATTAAACAGCATATTTCCAGGCAACTTGAGTGCCCTGTGCCCGTATCATGCAAAGGCCCTTCCTCATCACCTTATGAAAAGGAAAGTAGTTTTAATATAGTTAGATGTATGTTAGTTTCCTTGTCTTTCCAGGAAGATGAAAAGAAGCTTTTACTGAAAATGTAAAACCATAGAGCTTGATTTTCAAACACTGTTTAATGCACTAAAACAAAACATCTAGAAAGCATTCAAGTCTCCATTAGTATGTAGCTACCATAACTATACTCTTTCATTTTAACTGGAGAATTAATCTAGACAAGCTACTAGTAAACCCCCCCCCCCCTCCCCCCCTCGTTTCAGATTTCCTGTGATTGAAAAACAAATCCATAACAAATTTTGGCACAGCTGTAACTCTCAACAGATGCTGACTATTTCTTTACTTCTAAGACTGCACATGAATCCTAAGCAAATAGTCATTGGCACCAAAACATTTCACTTAAAAAACTGCCTAGCATTTTAAGTGTTTCACCATAACCAAGATAAACTCTGTACAATAGCTTTTAAAGCTGCATTGTGCTAACAGTAATAAGGCTTTTTATTTGAAACAAGAAATTGCCCATATGCTGCTTGGCTGTCTGCTAATCCACACCGAAAATACCTCACATGAGAAATGGCTCAAGATTTTGGGGAGAACCTGGAAAGCGACTATGGCACTCATACCAGAACACTGTAGTGATTCTGTACAGATATTATGCTTTTGGGGGTGAGAGGTAAGGGGGGAACACAGACACCACAACCAAACAAAAACCACACCACCAAAACCAAAATACCCATGGTGCAACTTTGGAACAATCCCAAGCAAATTCAAAGAAAACCCACACTGAAGAGCATAAAAAAGCCTTGGATCACTCACTTCCTGAAAGTCTCAATGCTTCCCAAATCTTCTCTCTTGGAAAGTCAGCAGGGCCACAGCTTCACTATACATTACTGCATTCCCACTGTATTCCCTGCTGTGAGCCTAGGATAGACAGCCTGAAAGAGAAAAGAAGGGCCTACAGAAAAAGCCTATGCTGAACACCAGGAACAGCAAGCTAGCTGTGATACTTCCTTCTACAAGGGTTCCTGACCCCTTTTCTCTACTTGATTAAATTTAAGATAAAAAATATTAGGACACCTCCTTTGGTTCTGCCATGGAAGCAGAGAATACTGCACAAGAAGTACTTTGTGCATTTCCTTCCACATCAAAGAGCAGAGGTGTTTTTGATAAGCAGTGTGGGAAGCACACGTTTTGTTACTATGCCTTTGGTTGCAGTCAGCAGCACAGTTCCTGGAGCTGGCTGAAATATCCTCAGCAAAATTTGATAATCAGCAGCAAAAACGCTGCTAAACCAACAGAAGAAACAATCAGACTCCACACTGCATTCTCCTGGGAACACTGGACATGCAGATAAACCACAGATGCAAAGAAATCGGCACAAAAAAAAGCTGCAGAAACCGTGCAAGGAAAGAGTAAGAGGTGAATATCTGCTCCTTGAAGGGCCTATGGCATGAGAAAATGAAGAAGTTTGCTCATCTTTGAAGCTGTTCTTCATATTCCAAATGTTCTCTCCTCCACATATCCTGAAATGCAGAATTAATAACCACAGCAAGTATAGTGCTGCTCCTACAATGTAGTCTCAGAAAGTCCATTCATATTTATTTCAAGCATAAAAGCATTTGTTATAGTTTAAACCCAGCCGGTAACTCAGAACCACGAGCCTCTCGCTCACTTCCCCTCATTCTTCCTGCCCCTGCTCCCAGAGGGATGGGGAGGAGAATCGAAAGAATGTAAAGCTACTACTGCTACCACCAATAATAATAATAATAATGATAAGGGAAATAACAAGGGGAGAGAACAGAAAAATAAAAGGGGAAAAGCGGAAGAAACCAACAAACACAAGTGATGCACAATGCAATTGCTCACCACCTACTGACCGATACCCAGCCCCGCCTAAGCAGCTATCTTGGCCTGCCAGGTAGCTCCCCCAGTTTCTATACTGGGCATGACATGCTATGGTATGGAACACCCCTTTGGCTAGTTTGTGTCAGGTGTCCTGTCTCTGCTTCCTCCTGGCTTCCCGTGCCCCTCCTCACTGGCAGAGCATGAGACTGAAAAGTCCTTGACTGGAGTAAGCATTACTTAGGAACAACTAAAACCATTGGTGTGTTATCAGCCTTGCTCTCAGACTGAAGTTGAAAACCCAGCACTGCACAAGCTACTAAGAAGAAGAAAAATAACTGTTACCCCTGAACCCAAGACAGCATTTTAGTCATAGAAAGAAGTTTTGGAATGCTCAAAGCAGGACACACAAGCAAGGTTTTTGGACCACGAACCTCCCAAAATTGCTTCCTGTTTCTGAGGCCCATTACCTCCAGACGGGACACAATAGCCAGCTTAGCTCCTGACTCAGAAAGCAAGGGGAAACTTGACCCTGTCCTAGCCCAGCAAAGGGTTAACAAGGTAAGAAGCACCAAAGAACAGGTCATCAACAAGAAGCTAGATTAAAAGTTAAAAAGACGTAATCAAAAATCACAATAAGACATTTTCTTGCTACTATTAGGCCACCCTCCTTTTAAAAGTGTTACCTGTATGCTTCTACGCAGAGTCAACAGGGAAGACTTCTGCATGATTAAAGGACTGTAAAGCTGGCTGAAACCTGCCATGTGAAATACTGCAGAATGTGGAAGCTCTCACATTGTAAGACCTCAAATAGAATAAATCCTGGAATTGTCACAAGACATAAACTGACAGTCACAAGCTGTCTCCCCTGTTTCAGCACCAATCCACATTTGGACTTCTTCCCTAATAAATAATCTTACAAATTCAGTTCCTCCAAGAAAGATGCAGAAGCTAGAGATTCATGTTAGTCAAGATCAGAGACTAGGACAAGGTGAATGAAGGTATTTCTCTTGGCACCAAACACAGCTTTTGGTACAAGTGAAAAGTTGCCGTCCTAGTGAAAAGAATAACTGGAGAAAAGACTTTAGAATCAAGGGAAAATCCCAGAGATCAGAGATGCATGGGAACAAATGAATGGCAGGGGTGCCCAGGAACAGTGGGCAGTGATACCCAAGGTTGGTAACTACAAGGAGATGCACAACACAAACCAACGCAACTTTCTACCCAACCTTCCCAAACCAGCAGCAATCTCCCTACTGGGAAAGGAAGTCAAAACCTTGTGAGTGCAGTGCTGGCAGCAGAACAGGTAGTGGGTATGCAGCATGAATCAGATGATAAAAATCTTCAATTTTGTGGGTTCTTAAATAAACCCCACTACACAGCTCCACTGCACACTGGTTTTAGCTATGACTCACCTTTGGCAGCTGTCATGCTGTTTCCTGTTAGTTCTCAGCAATTATGAAGAGTGCTACCTATTTACAAAAGTTCAAGCACAGTTGATTCACCACTTACAAAACTTAAGCATAAAGAGAAAAGAAGAAATCAATTCCCCAAACCCAGAAAACATCCACAAAATTCAACTTTATAATGGCAGGTCTCCAACTGAAGCTTTGCTTTGCAATCACAAAAGCGTTTTGGTAGAAAATGGAAACCACATTCTTCCGAAAGAAAGGTAAATTTCCCACTGCTAGTTGCTGCTACCTCAGGGGAAAACACAGCCTACCAATTAAAAACTGAAACACCTAAACCCGAAGTTCACAATTAATAACAAAAAAGTTATGAAGCCATGGAAAGGTATCAAAGAATTAAATTTTCTTTCACCATTTCCATTTCATATCGTGAAAGGAAGCAGCAGAAGTAGAGAAGCCTGGACAAGAAAAGAGAATCTCTGTCTCTTAGGAGTTCATTTTCTGCTGTAATTGGTAAAAAAGCCTCTCTAAAAAGGTGATAAATGCCATATTAATTTCATTAGGAAAGCTCTCATGGCATATTAATATAGTTTCAGGCATTTTATTGCATCTTTTCAGATAGACAAAATCTTAGGAGGTAATTTCACGAACAGTAAAGATCTGTAAAGACAACTAAAATATTTTAAACAGACTGATAACAATTCAGCTTGGGAGCATGCATGTTTATTAATACACTATCGTTCTCTTCCCATTAACACCACACTGACACACAGGAGCTAGCAAGCTCTGCTACTGAAATTATGTTACCCTCAAGGTCTCTGAACTAGCAAAGACTGCATGAACAGCTCTCAAAAGTTTTATAACCTACTCCTTTATTTAAGGCAGATACTCATCTTCAGTGATCATATACAAAGCTTGAAGCTGAGCATGAAGTTTAAGAACTCTCCCAGCTTACGCTGCTAAGAAAGACAGCTTTTTTTTTCCCCCAAACAATAACACTGTAGGTAATTCTGGACATATAAAATACTTCAAGTGCCAGTTTGTACAATAGCATGAGCAGCTTCTCCATCCTGGCCCTGATTCTCTAGCCTGACTTATAGATGCAAGCCTTCAAAGCTCTGTATGATCTCAACTGAAGCCAAATGGAGCTTTTTATCAGAG
The DNA here is from genome assembly GCF_033783945.1 of Neopsephotus bourkii. Classification (NCBI taxonomy): domain Eukaryota; kingdom Metazoa; phylum Chordata; class Aves; order Psittaciformes; family Psittacidae; genus Neopsephotus; species Neopsephotus bourkii. Next base: position 7,190,768 of record NW_026900826.1, read on the forward strand.
TAAATTTCTAAAACATAAATACATAGAAAGCAAGTTCTATCAAAGACAGATACATAAAAAGTACGTAGCTACTTTAAGTCTCACACTCTATGATCACTTTTACAAATATAGTACGTATGGTTTAAGTCATGGTCATTCTAAAACCTGCATATACCTACAGGTTAATTGAGACATCCTGAGCTCAGCTATCATACAAAAGCAAATTCTCTCCTCACAATCATGTTTCAAACCCAGGCTATTCATTCAACTTCATTCTTAGTCATAAGAAAGGGAATACAAAAGAGTTTCTTTAAACCACAAAGGTACAACCTGTGTGACCACAGCTGCTACATTTTACGCATTCATAGTATTCATCTAATGAATTTAGAGTCTACAAGTCAAGAGTGTCTCTCTGGAAAGGATGTTATAGTTCAAAGACATCTAAAGTGCTTTAAGCAGGAACTCCACCACCAAGTTCTATAGCTTAAGTGCTATCAGAAGACGAGACCATAAAACCTCATAATGGCACACTGGACTTAGCAGTACAGTGAATTACACCCTAGGCATCTCTGAGTCAAAACATGAAATCCCCACTTCAGTCAACAACAGACACAAAGGCTCTGAAGAACTTATCCATCAGTACATAGGACTACATTCTAGAATAAAAACAGAGCTTTTAAGCCCTACTCTTCTGATCATTAAAGCAAACCTTATTACTCTTAATACCTTTGCCCATTTTGGGGCAGTTTAATTCGAAATTTTTCTTGAGAGATAAGGAAAATAATTATTTTAGAAAATTTGTTTGATGACTTGTCATTATTCCCAAATCAGTGTAAACCCTATGGCTGGCAAGCATGGGATTCATAAGACAACATCCATTTAGAGCAGATCGTCCGTATGTTTAGATCCACATCAGCAGATGAAGTGTAACTGATTGCCAATCAATTCCTTTTGTTATTTTTAGGAAAATAAACTGAAATTAAATTACTTCAATTGTGAATTAAAACTGGAAACAATCTTAACGAACAAGATAGGGTTCACTAAATTGAAATGATTTTAAACCTAAAATGGAGGGAGGACACAGAAAAGAAAGGCACTCTATTTCTGAGTACACTGGATCCTTCAACAAACATTGAAGGAAACATAGCATGAATGGCATTTTCCTTGGAAAAGATATTCTTCTGCACGAAATTAAGAGCAGGGATGCTCCTAATTAAGGAGCTGCTGAGAAAACTCAGAATGAAAAAGGAAGCTTATAGAAAGTGGAAGCAAGAACAGGCAGCCTGGGAAGAATACAGGGACATTGTTTGGGAAGCTAGGGATCAGGTCAGGGAAGCTAAGGCCCAGTTAGAACAGAGTGGCCAGAGGTGTCAAAGATAACAAGAAAGGCTTCCATAGGTATACTGCAAACCAAAGACAGACTATGGATAATATGGGCCACCTCTGGAAGGAAACAGTAGAACTGGCTATCCTAGATTTGGAGAAGGCTGAGGTTTCTCAATTAATCCTTTGCCTCAGTCTTCACCAGCAAGGACACTGGCCACACCATTCAAGTCTTGGAAGGCAGGTGCAGGAACCATGAGAATGAAGACCTCAAGCCCACTGTAGGAGAGGATCAGGTTCAAGATCACCTTAGGAGCTTGAATGTGCACAAGTGCATGGTATCTGATGAAATCCCTCTGCGGGTCCTGAAGGAGCTGGCGAAGGAAGTTGCTAAGCCACTGTCCATCATATTTGAAAAATCATGGCAGTCAAGTGAAGTTCCCAAAAACTGGAAAAAGGGAAATATAACCCCCATTTTCAAGAAGGGGAAAACTGAAGACCTAGGAAACTACAGACCAGTCAGCCTCACCTGGCAGGATCATGGAGCAGATGCTCCTGGAAAGCATGCTGAAGCACATGAAAAACAAGAAGGTGCTTGGTGACAGCCAGCATGGCTTCACTAAGGGCAAATTATGCTTGACCAGTATGGTGGCCTTCTATGATGGGGCTACAGAGCTGAAGGATAGGGTCAGAGAACTTATCATCTACCTGGACTAGTGCAAAGTGTTCGACACTTTCCCGTGCGACATCCTTTTCTCTAAATTGGAGAGACATAAATCTGATGGATGGACCACTCTGCGGATAAAGAATTGGCCAGATGGCAGCACACAGAGAGTTGTGGTCAATGGCTCAATGTCCAGTTGGAGACCAGTAACGAGCGATGTCACCCAGGGGACACAAGGGCTGGGTCAGCTGTGCAGCTCCACCTTTTCAGGTACAGAATCAATGTTTTCACTTGGGGTTTTACAACTTGCCTACAAATAAAGTTACAACTTGATCTGCAGCTTAATTATCAGGACAGGAATAAACTTTAAAAAAATACCTTATATGACCTAGAAGCCTAAATCCCATTATAAAAAGTGATCTTTTAAGGACCTGTAGTCAGTTTTTCAAGTGAGTCAGGGAGCTTTGGAAACAGTTCTCTCTGCATAGGCTACTGATATTATAAAATAACTGACTTTAGCCTCTCTCTGTCTCTCTAGCAAAAGTAGAATTATTTCAAGTATTAACACACAAAACTTAAATGTTCTGCTGCAAAATACTTAAAGATCTACCAAACCACTGAACAATCTGCTTGCTGTTAGACTTTATCAACTTGATCAAATCCTGTGACATTTACATACGTAGGAAGATGTATTCCAGCAGAACACATTACTTTGTGCACTACTGCTAACATATTTAAAGGCAATGTGCTTATTCTTAACTGTAAGATGTTTCCTGTAATACTATGGAATCCTGCTACTAACACATTCTGTAAACACAGAAAATGCTCAGTTATAAAATTACCTGCTCTTAAGACCATGAAATATAGTGTACAATACCGGGAGGGTACAAATTTATCGGAAATCTACTCCTCTTTTGTTATCCCTCCCATCTAAACACAATGTATTTTCCATAGCCATCTCCAAGAAAGGCATGGCTTGCAGATAAAACAGCGCCAAGAAATCACACCTAAATAGCAAATAATTTTATTCAGTTACATTCTGCCCCACTTTAAAAGCAAATATACTGACATGGCATCATTTCAAGCAGCACAAAACAGGTTTTTTTCCATAGATATCAGTCATGAGAATTGTTTTAAAACATCTGGGACTTAAAATGAAGCTCTCTGACAGCAAACTTTTTTTTTGCAGGTGCAAACTGTGTAGCAGCAATAGCAGTGAGCTGAACCCACTGGTTGGCCATTCACTGCTTTAGCATTTCAGCTTAAAAAGTATTTTACTGCCATACTGTTCCCTCTGAGGTCATCTTCTGCCAAGGATACTCAAAACTCCACAACTCAAAGGCTATTCTCTGGCATTATTTTACTACAAAACAAAGTCCATTTCAGTGTTTTGGGGGAGGTGGATTGGTTCAGTTTGTGTTTTTGAAGTTCCAGACCTCTTTTTCCCCAGTTCCCAAGGACCATGGCAGCATGACTCTTGAGGAATTTACTACAGACAGAATCATCTTCTCCTCCAATGACTACGTCTCAGATTTGTAGGAGAAAAAATGGTTCACAGAAAACACGTGCATATGTATGTTACCATAACTTCTATAGGATAGTGACTGGGGTTAAGCCAGCCATAGTTTGCCTACCCACAGTGACACACAGCACACACAGTAAAACTATGTGCTCCTCCAACCTTTCCCTCACAAAAAAAAAAAAAAAAAAAGGCATTTCTTTAGGGAGATAAATTTTCATAATAAAGCCAGAAAAGGCTATTTCCTGGTTTTCTTTGATAGCTGTAAGTATACATTTAATGACAACCAACTGGCTTCAGAGATACCTTCTCTAATGAGTACATATCCCTCTATACAGGATAGAGAAACATGTTGTATTGAATATGAGAAGCATGTGGAATGAAAGTTAACAACTCAATAGCCCTTGAAGAAACCATTTCCCCCATTTTCATGTAAAGCAAATTTTAGGAGACAAAATTGGGGGATGGAAAATTATAATGGCTCCGTTTCTCCAAATCTGTATCAAAGAAAGTCACGATATTATCAGCTAGATGCAACCACCTCAATCAACTCCAGATACTTAGAACTGAGCTGATCAGACATGAATATTCATTTCCAGCGGTAGCAAAAAGGCAGTGATTTATATTTCCATGTTAATTGAGGTCTACACTTCACTAGTGCAACATTTTGTGCTCATAAGAGCTTATCTCAAGCACCTGATCTGCATTAGTGCTGAGGGAGAGCAGCCAAGCTAGCAATACCTCAACTGGATGCACATTCATCAGGCTTTCCAGCATGAGTACATATTGCTTATCTGCTGAAGTGAGCATATCAACCTTCTGCGGTCAGAGCACTACCAGGCCTGTGGATAAGCAATACCTCATATCAGCAAGGAGCATGTGCTGGTAGAGCAGTGCCTTCAGCCTTGCTTTAAGGAAGATTTCCCCCATGTCTCCTAAGCAATGACTAGTTTGCAGCATATGTTTATAATCACAAACAAAGCCAGTTCCAATATTCCAGGACCTCATTGTAAAATTGTTAATTCTCCCAGATGCAAGTCCTGAAACTCGAATTTCCCATCCAGCCTCTGCTTAACCCATCCTTCTGTGCCAGTGACAGGGATTTTCCCTTTAAATAGTGAAGGAACTGAGGGAAGTATTTCGGACGGATTAAGTGATAAAAAATTTGGGTATCTCTTGTTACAAAGATTATGTAGTCCAGAGAGTGACAACATAATAATGATTATTGTTACAAACAACACAGCTCTGTATTTCCTAGTGCTACTTTCTCCTGCACATGCTTTTACGTATCAATGTCAGAGGAAATTTTGAACAATGCAGAATGGTAAGTGTAAATCATGTCACCCAGGAGACATTACAGACCTCTACACAGGGCTTCTTCAAGAGAACCTTCTCATTGAACAAGGTGAAAAAACTGCGTAACCTTCACAGAACATGTTTTTTTTTTTTCACAGCCTTCAGTTTCCTCCCATTCTTGCCAAGAATAGGCATCCTTCTATTTGTCCTGACTAAATTCTGCTTTGAGCATTCACAGTTTGCTTATACACAAATGAGTATCTATAATTGTGTTTTCTGCCCCAAACTGCTATACAATCCTTATCTATTCAGCATCCTCAGTTTGGAATGTTAGAGCAGAGAGATACAGGTATGATTACAGACAGACAAGAATGAGAGCAAAATCAGTAAAGCACTTCTGGGTACCTCCCAGAAGAGCAGGATTATTTGTATGAATTCAAACAACTCTTCCTAGCTTAGCTGAAACCCTGCCCCCAAGTATTTAGCAATGAAAGGAGGCACTCTACCATAACACAAACAGGCAAGAAAACTGCAATTTTAAACAGAAAGATGCAAGTTCCGTGTATCTGAGGTCCTAGAATATTATATTCATATAAAGAAGCCTGAAGGAACAAACTCCCTGTTGTTAAGAAATGCTTAACTTCTACAGGACCTGTCATTCCAAGTGTTACTCATCCACTAAAATCATCCCCAACTACATGGCTTAAAAATTTGTTCCTTCACAAAGGTCTTTCAAGACAGAAGAGACATTATATAAAGCCCAATATTACAATACTTCTACAAAGATTATAACCCAATTTCCCTCTCACTCCCCATCTCCCAGGATATCAAAACTATACATGATAATATCATAGAAACATGGAATAGTTAGGGTTGGAAAGGACCTTAAGATCATCAAGTTCCAACCCCCCTGCCACGGGCAGGGACACCTCACACTAAACCATATCACCCAAGGCTCTGTCCAACCTGGCCTTGAACACCACCAGGCATGGAGCATTCACAGTTTCCTTGGGCAACCCATTCTAGTGCCTCACCACCCTAACAGGAAAGAACTTATTCATGATAATATACACAAGAATAACTCATAGGACCTTAAAACCTTGTGACAAACTCTCACTCAGACCTGGAACTTCCTGTACATGACTTGGCACTGACATGCCCTCCCGTGCTTTTGTCTCAAGTCTTACATTTATTATTATTGAAAAAACAAACATGAGACACTACTGAGAAAAAACTTCAACTGATATAAAGCATCTCAGCTGTTGCGATTTTTGTTTTGAACTCCAAATTTTCAGGTTAAGCTCACAATCTCTGAATTTAATCCTCAATTTCTGAACGCTTGGGCATCCAGTATTCATGGCTAATGAAAAGGTTTTCAATAGCAATTTATTAACAGCAAAGAGCCTCAACTTCTCAAACAGCAGACACTGTATCAATCTGACTTTATTTAATGTTTTTCTTATGGCCTTCTCTGGAAGGCTACTATGTTGTATGTTACTTAACTATTAACTTGTGCTGAAAGGCAGCTTCTCTCCAGCTCTTATTTAGCAGTATTTGTAGAAGTCATGAACACATGAAATTCCCTGAATCTTTCCACAGGTTGCATATTCTGCCATTATTTCTGTTGGAATTACATAAATCTGACTTTCCTTTATACTCTACCTTTCCTTTAATTCACCTGTACTCTTCCTGAGACAAAGATGGAAAGAGTTATTTAGAGACCAGGGAGGTGATTTCATCGCTTCACGCTTAATTATAGTTTGCTAAATCAATGCTTTATTTGGAATCATAGAATAGTTAGGTTTGGAAAGGACCTTAAGATCACCTAGTTCAAACCCCCCTGTCATGGGCAGGGACACCTCACACTAAACCATGTCACCCAAGGCTCTGTCCAACCTAGCCTTGAACAACTAAATAATCCCTTCCCATTACCACAGTGTTATTTAATACAGCTGTATGTCCCCTTTTCCTCTGGAATTGACAGTGTAACAGCTCTAAGGCTTAAAATAGAGGCCACTGGGATATTATATATTCTTCTTAGGTGAGAGATGGGCAGGTTTCTGGTGAGCACACTAGACAGACTACTTGTTGCTGACGTATCTACCTGTAACACTTGGGTCTCGGTTCTGTTCTCAGGTAAGCTATGTTATGTATGTTAGCCTGATTAGAGTGAGTGTGCTGTCATACCTGTATCTAAGTGTAGAGTTTGACAGTCTGTGCTTACTACTACTGTTTGCTGCAGTCTGAACCTAAATTATAAACTCAAGCTTACCACCATCAAGAATCTGTCCTTTACACTGACCTCAGTGCTAACAGGGAAAATTAACACAGGATAAAAGCTCCTTTGCAGCAGATCTCAGCAGCTTTGAAGGCAGTGTAAGTGTTTGCACAGAAATGTAATGAGTATATACTTAGACAGATATATCTAGGATCACTTGCTCCACGTCCTTGATTAGCAGTTTCCAACGGGGTGTAAGTACCTGATAGAATCACTTAACAGCAATAGAGAAATGACTCATTCCAGCCAAGAGACAGAGCAATCCAAGTCAGGGACTGTTCCTCACACTTTGTTACTTATTGTAATAGATCACAAAAGAGACAGGAAAAGCTAATTAAGTACGGATATTATCTGCTGTATGGTCTTATTTGGCATTCTTGTATGCACGATTTGCATAGTTTGAGACAGACAAAACCTTTTACAATGTCAGGCTCCAAATTAAAGTTCTGTCATTCCTACGCTTTGAGTGTCGATGTAGACACTGCCTACAGGACATAGCAGTAGTCCCTCTTTGCTGGAAGAGTGCTTTCCAAGAGAATTATACTTACTGTACTATTTAGAAAGTAATTACAGTAGAAGAGAGTAAAGTGACTTCATAACAAAGATCAATGCTGGAAAAAAGATCTTATTTCAATGCCCTTCTTGAGACTAGAAGTAGTCCATGGAACGGCTGCATCATCAGTCACTCACACATCTAATGTTTCAACAGTACCAATACAATAACCTCACTCTGATCAGCTGTGTAACACATAGCAAAGGAATTTGTTCAATGATTTTTTCAATCAGGAAAATAACATCAGCAGTTTCATTCCTGCTAAGGTGCTGAAACAGAAGACAAAAATAGAGAATTTTTTCATTCAGATTTTCTATTAGGCAATAATTATTCTACCAGTTTCTATGGTGCTGTCACCATGGCAGCTAGCCATTTTAATCACACGTTCCTGATAACAATATAGTAGTAACTTAGGGATATATTGCATCTCCTGGACATACGCAGCGGTAACAACTTCATACATTTCCATATGACAGAGGTCACCAATGGCATGAGATGCCATCAGGATTAGAAATGTGGTATTTCAAGCATCTAATTAAAGAACAAGTTCTCAGTGTTCCTAACTTTAATTTTGAAAACAATGGTGGAAATTCAACCATTGCTGAAAAAAAAAAAAAACACACAGAACCAAAATTCTTTCACTTTAGCTTGCTCAGTTTTCACACAGGATTTGCACCTTCTCTGATTAACCAGTCAATGCCGATGATTACTCAGCAATCCCAAGAGAATGTGCAACTGAATAAAAATCCACTGTAATGTACTGAATATCTGCAAAACACTGACAGATAAAACCAGGTACTTTATCTTTGTTTTTAAAAAACAATCACCACCACTACCCAACCCATGCTTTATACGGGTTAAATGGTACTGAAACACCCCATGCAAGACTGAAACTGTGATCAGAGCGTAACTCAGTGTTCTGACTGATTAAATTTTCAACATACAATGTCAAACACACTCATTTAACTAAAAGCATCATGAAGTATTTGCAGATATGCTCTTTCAGAGGGAAAACCCCAAACATTCAAAAATACCTTCACCACTAGAAATCCTCCACTTCTTCTATAAATTACATAAGAAATTGCATTTTCAAACTATTTCAGAGCTAATTCATACTTTTGTCCTGGGATTTCTGATCTTCTTTTTTTCCAAACTAAAGTGTATTTCAAAAGGCTGAGAGACTTTAAAATGTTAAATGAATTTATAAACCTTTTCAGTAAATCTAGTAAGCAAGTCCAATAATTCCTCTATTTCAAGCCTAAAGCTTTGCCAAGGGTCCATTCAAGAGATATTAAATAAGTACACATAGCGTCAATAATATTCTGCAGTAAAACACTACAGCAGAGCTCTATGGCTAAAAATCACTGGGATAAACATGGCCTAAAATAGACACCATTGACTTCAAACAGAAGAACAAGAAACTGAAGTAGACTGAGACTCGAAATATATCACAATTAACTTCCTCTCATCAAACTCTTAAAATCAGAAATACTCATAACAGAAGCAGTTACGTGGGGAGAACAATACAAAACTAGAACTGTAAGTCTGTCATATCCCCAGTATCTCCATACTTGTTAGATTTAAAACTTCCCTTGGTTTGGTAGTTGGAGAAGGACAGCTAAAGAAAGGGACCAACGAATATTTGACGGTAGAATAGTTGCATTGTTACATTTACATGCATAAACTACTTAATCTGCCTTTAAAATACAACCAGTTATTTACTTTCAAAGATTTGAGGGCAGATTCACCATCTTATCTGGGGACATCCAATTTCCTCAGGTTTCTGTCATGCTTTGTCTTAGGAACCCATCAGTGATGAAGTACAGGCAGATGCAATATAACATCTATGCAATATTTATATTGCACTTTACTCTTGCGTAAGACTACACGGCTCATCTCAGCAGCCAAATTAATCTCCCAGTTTTCTCATTAGGGCAACACTGTTTAGAAGGTCCATGTACCATTTAGGTCTATGTTTTGGCCTAAATATCTATGAACGCACCTGCATGGCTGTGCAGCACAGATCAAATATAAATGAATTGGTAGTCTATAAAATTATCAAATCATAGAAGAGTTGAAGTTGGAAGGGACCTTAAAGTTCATGCAGTTCCAACCCCTGCCACAGGCAGGGACTACCTTCCACTAGACCAGGTTACTCCAAGTCCCTGTGTCCAACCTGGCCTTGAACACTGCCAGGGATGGGGCAGCCACAGCTTCTCTGGGCACCCTGTGCCAGCGCCTCAGCACCCTCACAGGGAAGAACTTCTTCCTGAGATCTCTTCTAAACCCCCCCCTCTTCTAGTTTAAAGCTATTCCCCCTTATCCTATCACTGCATGCTCTCACAAAACACCTATCCCTGGCTTCTATCTTTGAAAACAAAGCAAGCCTTTTATTTCAGTCTTCAATTTAGGAACAGTTGCACTTGATATTCTAAGGGCTTTCCGCCTCCTTAATTAAAAGTTTGTGTTTAATTTTTGTTTAACGTGAGTCCTAAGACATTTCTGCATTTTAAGAAAAAAGGAGATTCAGATTTTTTATTTTTTCAGATTTTTTTTGGAAGTACAATATACTCAACAGAAGGAGGCTTCATTAAGCACTGTAAAATCTGAGGTCTAGACTATTCTGTGACAAATATTCTGCTAGGTCTCTTAGTCCTTTCTCTCTCTCAACTCCAACTTTCTCTCCTGCAACACATAAGCATGGGAACACCTTGCCAGTTTTGTTTGCCTCCTATTAAGACTATAGAAGTGACCGTGTTTAAAAGCAATAATGAGATAAATAACAATACGTGACAAGATGACACATTTTTAAAGTTCTTATTTGTCTACGCAGTAAATTAAAAAATATAGTAAAATACCATTTCCTCCCCCAAATAACACAGGACACAAATGAACTCACACAAGACTAAATGACATGAAAACATAACAGGAATTAGATTTAAAATATATTGTTTTAAATTAAAGTGTTCTATATAAAGTATTTTGGCTAATTAAAACGTAAATTCCCTATTTTTCTAATCAGTAACATGAAGGACAGCTATGGCAGCACTTGGCACAATGCAAGATCTGAGTCAGTGTTCACACATACACCTACAGCCCTACAGCATTCCTGACCTGCAGGACAGACTCAAGTCTCTTCGTCCTCTGGCTTTTCTGTTGTGTCTGCCAACATGACAACAAGGGAGATGTGCTGGGGCAATGATGTGCAGAGCCAGGCTTACTATGAAAAGACCAAGCACCATCCCACCTGCTCATTCCACACTTCCTTGAAGTCTCCAACATCCAGCCATTATCACCCTTATTTGAATCTGTATTGATAAACCAAGACCCAATTCCTCTAAAACCCATTTGCAAAAAAATTCCCTTTTCAAAAAGAAATATATTATGATTAAGCAAATGATCAGTTATTTTTGCACTATACATATAGCACATAATTAGTTAGACCTAATCCCCACCAAACCTCATATTCTTAACAACTGCTACATTAGACATGAATTAAGCTGTCCTGAGGATGACTGAGCTTCCTGTAAACTACAAACATAAAAATGTAATATTACAAAAGAGCCAGCTTCACAAAAACGTCATCTCTGTGCCACGTCACATGCTCATTTCTGCTGTGTGGGCACACATAGCACACACACTGGAACTCCACTCCACACCACAATCCATGTTACAGCTTTACCAAAAGCACACAGGCTTTTCATAGGTAGCCTCCCGGAAAGCAGCAGGCACTGACATTCAGTTGTATCCCAGGCTCCAATAGGGGAACTCCAGCTTGCCCCTGTGCGAGCAGCACAAACGTCCCTGGGAAGACCTGGCCTTCATCCACAGAAGGGAGACTTACACCAAAAGCAGGAAACAGAGCCAGACCCAGCCTCAACAGCTACCACTCATAGTTTAGTAACAGATTATAAATAAAACAACACTTTTCCTATGAACAGCACTTTCAATTCCAGAAGCTTAATATACTTTGCTTTAAATCTGTGCCATAGCAACCTTTTTTTCAGTCAATGTCATCTGTAAGGCCTGCGTTACAATAAAATGTGGGCCAAATTCATCAGACATTAGTTTCCTTTGGCTACAGAGCTCAGCATTCTGAGTGTCATCCTCGATGTGATCAGTTGTGTATGTTGCATCCAGCAACATATTTTAAACCACTCCATTGCAAAATACTTGCCCTGATCACCAGTTTCAAGCATTTGACTGAGATGCTGAAGGTCAAATAAAAAGTGTGAAAGGTTTCTTCCTATTTCCATTAAATTTATAGCTGTGTGATAGAAATTCCAGCACTGTTCAGGCCTGGGGAGAGAAGCCTCAAGAGCCTGTTAAAATACAGTAGCGCTATGGTTGGTCAATTTAAAGGTGCATCTAAGAGGCAACAGAAGCCACCGTTTCTCTTGCAGTGCGGAGCTATGGATGCTCACGAGTACCACTGCATGCGCACGATACCGATCAGTGATGAGGAACTTCTTGTGACAGAACTACAGCAGAAGTAGTCAAGCATTTATTCCTTTATTTTCAGAGCTGGCTCTTGAAGGGCTCTGTGTCAGATTGATCCTTAATGAGTCTCCAGAAACAGCTTACAACAGACATATTTCTGCAGCTCCCAGGGTAAGCGTAGGGGTAGTGAGCTTTTTAAATTTGGATTATGTAAGGTCGTGTGCTTCACTGCATTATGGTATAGAAGCATGTTATTTCTCACTGCACTACACTGCATCCTGTGAACTCCAAACGATCATTATTCACACAGATCCTGACAGATTCTCTGTTGTGGCTTTACCAGAGTGAGAACAAACATCACACATACATCTAACGTGTGTTGGAATGAGGTCAACCCCCAGATGTCCTGGCAGGGTGCAGGAACCACACGAGGAGATACCACCTGCCCAAACGGGCCTCCTGCCCACAGCACCGAACCCCCGGCCCGGGAGCAGGCTCCTATCATAGGACCGAGCCACGAGCGCAGGAGCGGAGCTCGGGCGAGAGCCTGCAATGCAGAAGCCCTTCCCGGAACCCATGGATGAGTCGGGGGAGGCAGGGCGGGGGCCGAGCCGGCAGAGCTGCCCGCAGCCCCACCGCAGCCCCGAGGCTCGGGGCGGGAGGCGTTTCCGAGCGCCCGGCTTCGCCCTTACCGGCCGCGGGCTCTGCCTTGGGCTGCCCGCAGCTCCGCGCGCCAGCAACTCCTGCTGCCTGGCCGGCGCGGGCAAGGATAGCGCTGCGGGCCGGGCCCGGCGGACACCTGCCGCTGGAAGACACCGGCCCGGCCCCGCGCCGCGCTGCCCGGGGCACCGGAGGAGGAAGCGGCTCTTACCTGCTGCCGCCGCTCCTCCCGCGCCCTCGCTAACCGAGCTCCATCTTCCCCGGCCGCGCAGGGGGAAGGGGGGGGGGGGTCACCCCGGCGCTGCCAGCCCCCAGCTGCCGCTTTCCGTCACCGCCGCCCCCCCGCAGCGGCCGCCTCCCTCCCTCCCGCCCTGCAGCCGGCACCGGCAGACGGAGCGCGAGACCCACCTCCCGCCGCCACCGCCTCCCCATGAAGTCACCGGCCGCAGGGCCCGCCCCCCCCCGGCTGCCCGCAGCGCCCCGCCCCGCCCCGCGCCCCGCCTCGCCCCGCGGCATCGCGCCCGCCGCCCCCCGGCCACCCCGGGCGGAAAGCCTCGGGGGGAACCCGTCCCAGCGCTAGGAGCCCCCGTGCCCGGGTCTGCGCTCTGCCAGGCGGACGTGTTCCACGTTCCTGCTGCTCATCATGGGCCTTCTGCCCCGTACTGCATGGTACTTAAGGGTCGACAGCAAAGTTGACTTCAGCCTACAGCAGCTTATCCAGTAATCTGATTCCAGCTCCCTCAGAACACACGGGTGTATTTTCGTATCAGCTAAAGCTACCCCTACACACCAAAGCAGTCTTCTACTTCCACCCTTCCAGAATTGAAATGGATTAAGGAATAAACACCTTGAGAACAGAGCATTCCCTTTTTGCACTTAACTATGACAGAAGTAGAAACATGCAAGGCCATGAACTAGGCAAGAAGACTGGTACAAAATGGAGGAAAAAAAGAAAAAAACAACAACAATAAAAAAAAACCTCAAAAAACCAAACAAACTTTAAAACAAAACAAAACCCAAATTACCTACCGAACCCAAACCACGGGTACAGGAGTATGCGTTGAAGAAAAGCCTCCTTGTCCAGGACCACTGAGAACTCTCACCCTAAAGCAGCCTGCTACACATGCCACACCACCAGTGACAGACGCACAACACTACATCTTTACGGAAACACCAGATGTAAACAAAACGTGACAACATGCTTTGCACGAACACAGCACATCTGGAAGACATCTGGTGACAGCTTTGCAGATACGCATTCTCTTATCAAGTGAGATCTGATGGGAAGAAAACCAGATTGGTTACTTCCTCATTCTCTGCTAGAACCCCAGCATCAATTCAGAATACTGTTAAACCCCTCAAAGAATCTCACCTGACCTGTGAAGATATTTTCTTTTGCAGATAATGAGGAGGACAGAAATGAAACATGGAAAAATTGCTTTGTGGAGATGTAAAGAGAGCCTCCAGGGACTAGTCCACAGCTGTCAGGGCGGAAGACACTCCAAAAGCAGTCACAGAAGTGATACAGGCCTGGGATCAAACCATGATGTGGTCTGAAGGCTCTAGGTTGGCCAACTGGTGATAGAGCAGGGATTCATTCAGACAGCTGCTGCAAGAGAACTGGCCAACACTATGCTTCAGGCAAAACCAGATGCCATCTTAGCAAGAGTATGTAGGACTTCACAAAGGAAAGGTGCCCTGAATGGCCAGTGAGAGGCTCTCCTACTGAGGCTTGAAGTTTTCATTCATCTGCCACTAGCAAAACTTTCTCTTATGCCGCAATTACGGGAAAACAAACATGTTTCTAACAGCCAAAGCCCCAGAGGAAGCATGAAAATGCAGAGATGCTGGATCAAGGTGAAGTGTTCACATCCTTTGGCGTCTCTATGTTCTGCCTCCACAGCAGTGGGAAAATCTCCAGTAACATCAGTCTTCACAGATTCAAGAACCAAAAATCTTTAATTCAAAGAGATAAAAGAATACTGTAATCTCTCATGTGAACATCTTCCCTGTCTTTAAATTAGAAAGCAGGTGGGCAGTAGCTCACAATGATCAGGAACCCAGAGATCACAAAGTCACTCAGAGATCTTAAATTTCCAGGCTTTTGGAGAAGGGAAGCATGCATATGACTGACAGTCCCTGCAAAATCTATTGTGCCTTTTCTGTAACCATACATAGATACAGAGGAAAGGAAAGAAAGAAAACAAGTTCTTCACAACTCATGTCCCACACTGTTCATCAACCCTGGCAGTTACATGGCTGTCAGCATAACCTGGCTCCACAAAGAGACAGGTTCCTGTTAATGGTGAACATAATCTGTTTCTCCCTGTCTGCTCGCATCAAGCATTGCCACTGTGCTGCCCTTCATCACCTGCCTTGCATTGCTCTGGGTCACAGGCAGAACTGATCACAAACTAAGCTGATGGCTTTGAGCTCAAAAAGATTCTGGTCAGATCAAACCCTTTTCTTGACCACCACCAAAGCAAAACAATGTCTTAGTGCTCTCACCCTGTGAGGAGGGAAGCAGGTATCCTCTTGTTTTCATAGGCAGGTAAAGACAGAAGTAGAACATCTCTGTTAAGTATGCAGGCGATGCTTCTGCTGCCCATTTATTGCTGACAGAATGTCACAGAGGAACATCACCAGTGTGAGCATTTTTAGGTATCTGCTTGGAAAAAGATGGACTTTGGCTTTCAGCTGTCAGCCAGGTATGCAAGGGAATGACGTACTTATCTACCCAGCCTTTAGATTACTTACCATGCTATCACAATGCCAGAGGATGTGGCCAAACATGGTTTTGTATACTCGGAATTGTCCTCAAAAACCTTGCCTTTGGGATGTTGTGAAAGAGTGTTTGTTTAATTATCCTGAGCCCCAATTAAATGAGGGTATAGGAACGGTATAAGAAGCATTGCCCATAATCTGATGACAAACAGAACCCTAAATAAGCTTGCTGCATCAGCTTGATTCCTTAAGAAATTTGCTTTAATTGAAAGGCAAATAGCAAAGGCTTTTGTTGCAACGGACAACTCTAATGAAAAGATCGGCACTGGCAACATCCTAAGCAAGCATTCTGGGCATGTCATGTGAACTGGATGTGTGGAGACACCCACCCAGAGGGTTGAAAGGCACAAAGCAGTCTCACAGATCTAAGGGACGTTTACTGACACTAGATTCTGCACTCTCATCTTGCACATACATTAAAAGCTGTGTTGAAAACTACTGCAAGTTTAATAAGAAATTGTAACAAAAACACTCCCAGGGTAAAGAGGCAGAGATAAAGCAATAAGCATCTTTTTGTGGCTAAAACAGAAAAGGAGGAAAGCAAGAAGGGAGGCTGGCTCCTCCCTTCCCCTTACTGTTCTCTGTAGGGAGGAAAGGCAAAACTGGAGGCCAAGGGCCCGCCTCCTATGAAATATTTATACCTATCAAAAAGTTTGTAAAGTTATTAAATCCAAAAACAATAAAGACACTGGGTAATCTGTGCTCCTCAACCCAAGAAACAGTATTCCTAATAATACAGCATTTTATTTAAGATCAGTCAAAAGAAATCATGCTGCAATAGTAATGGAACAGGGAAAAAACCCAGATACAGCTCTACAAAATGTGTGCTACTGTAATATATATAAACCCAACTTAAGTCCACCTGATTTGTAATATATATAAGCCTGACCTTAGAAAAAGCACCAGACTTTCCAGGTATGTATTAAAATTGAACACTTGGCTAAACAGAGACAGACATAAAAGCAAGAGCACTGTGATTTGGTCAGTTGAATATAAGCAGAAAATAAAACTCTGTGGGTAATGAACTTTTACTCAGGAATTCTGCAGAGGAAAGCCTCTGAGGGTCATTTTGATTATAAATAAGGCTAAAATCACCAATGTTCAGGTATAAAGGAAGCTTATTTTAGCAGTTTCATTCCAGATTCTCTTGCCTTGCTTTATTCCCTTGTTCACAGCAAATTATTTTATCTTGGCTACATATCTTTGCTGCTGAAAATGCAGTTTCATAGAAAGGGAGAAATGCTTCTTTCCCCTCATAGGATGCCACTGAACAAGCCTCCAGGTTGCTTTTTCTCCGCAGGGCTTACTTATAGTGCAGCATTTTGCTTTCCCACAGTACTGCAACAGTAACAGCAACCATATGTATGCAGACCTTATCCCACAAAAGCCCTGTAATTCCCAGTTTATAAATGCAGCAATTACACAGAAGTTAAATAATTTGAACAAGAGGAGATTCCTTAGCAGCCAGGGTGAAGGTGACATAGAATCTAAGTGCAGGCCTCCTCATGATTCTTGAAAAGTTTTGGACAATGTCTTAAAAATACTCATTTAAATGTGTGAATATCACTAACTACCATGAGCATTTCATGACCTCTGGGACATTCTGCTGTTGGCACCAGCAGACAAAAGGTCTGTAACAATTGGCACAATATGTCTTTTTAAAAAAGTCAGCAAATTAACAATATTAACAATTACTCCAGTCACCACCTTATAGCCATCAGAGACAGTCGCTGCAGAGATCCATCAAGTCTCCCTGCCCAGATACTCAGTTTCAATGGGGGTTTGTAGCCAGTCTCACAGCCCCGCTCAAGTCCTTGCACTCTCCTACCACTTCTCATACATTTGTGCCATTTGTGACTCATACTTTTCATACTTTGTGCCTTTCTACAGCACAAAGCTATTTATAAAGAAAAAACAACCGTAACATAGCCATCTACAACTGCATATTATCCTCTCTAATTTCATTTCTACCTCTCCCATGTATTCTGAGCCTTTCACAAGTTACAGAGATTCCAGAAGGGCCATTAGGTGAGTTCCAGATGTAAAGTGAAGGTAAGCTTGTAGTTATACTCCCCAGAAGATAAGAATATGAAGGTTTATCCTTCTGGACCTTTTTCAGGAGTTCTGGATAAACAACTTTGGCAGGTGAAACTCTAACGATTTCTCTCTCCTAAACAGTAAATAAGCAGAAAACCCTCTTCTATGAGATCCTGCAGAAGAGTTTCAAGATTATAGCAGGGTTTTTTTGTTTGGCTGAGGTTTTGCTTTGGCTTGGGGGAGCCACACAGAGAGGCCAGTTGAAAAGGCAAGACAGACATACTGAGTTACGAATACTGCAGATTTAACCTGAACTAGAAATGAGGGGAAATTACTTTTTTAAAAAACTGTTTTTGAGTAATTATAGCCAACAGTACTTAAAATTAGGGTTCCTGTGAGTTGTTGCTTCCCCAACTTATGTTTATACAGATCAAATCATCAGCATTTTTGCTGCTGAATCCTACACTGTTTGAAGGGCATTTACTGCAGACCAGGACAGAACAGTGTTGGGGTAAGAATCAGGCTGGTCACCTCCTCCTCCTCCTGACCTGGGAGGCTGGGACCCAGAAGAGGTTAGCTGCTTCCTAATTAATTTGAGTTTTAAAGTTGTTCTTATTATAAAATGACACTCAAATTAGCAGCATTTCTTGCCAGCCAATTGCTTTTATTACTTGTTAACTCTGGAAATATCTACTCAACAAGAACACATTTTTCTATCAAGTCAGCTGGGAAGTTTATTTCTCCTGTCATTACATCAGATTATTATTTTACAGTTACAGACAGATTGTTATCAGCCTTCAGAGGCTTTAAAAATAATACAATATGGTTCCTGGCATTCCCAAGCAGGCTGAGAAATGCCACCCACACCATTAGCAACACATTTTTTACACAGCAAGCAAGAAGATTTGTTCTACAGGTGTTTTGGAGTTAATTCTGCAGTAAAACCTGGCACAGAACAGGATCACTAATGCACTAAGGCATGACACTTTGGTACTGAAACTTAGAGCAAATCTGCAATGCCTTTGCTGCTCCCTGGTGAGAAACAGGATCACTTCAAATATCCTTAGGGTATCTGACTTAGGACACTTCACTAGTACATGACTACAGCTGTACTCCACTATCAGAATGCCCTCAGTATTAACAAGTTTAGGCATTACAGAACAGTGCAAGGATACACCCTGCTGAGGAAAAGCCTAGAGCTGTAAGTGCACCATCTTGCTGATGCAGTTGCACATACTTCCTAGATCTCTATATACAGAGCTGTGAAGAGGAGCTACATATCCCACTTCTAAATAACCCTCCTGGCATGCACAGAGGGTCTAGGAGTTGTTTGTGACAGGTGAAGATAACATGACTTTTCAATTTTATTACTTCCTTTTAAATCCACTTGACTGGCTAAAGAGACAGCACTATTATAACCTAAGGGACACAGTGAGTGTTCCCGATTTATACACACTCATGGTTCCCAGAGGGAAAGTTTTGATTTTTGACAGTGACTACAGTTTCAGCTGACACTCGAGGAGCTGTCTCATGAACAGAATAAACAGGTTTTTAAAAATGCCAAGGCAAACCTCTCTAATTCATGGGATCTCAATGCACAGAGAAAAAGCTTTCAGTACAAAATGTAGAACTTGTGGGAGAAGATAACTTCCTATGTGCGATGATAGCAAGCATCTGAATAGCCAGCTCTGGACATGGGCAACCATGTTGTTGTAGTAGTGAGTAGTGAGGCAACCATCATCTCAGCTGCCATTAAGAGGGAATTACTCCTGCATTATCATTAGTACTGGAGACATGGGAATCACTCATATACCAGATGCACCAACAAGTGGTGCAAGAGTACCTGTCTGCATTCCTGACTTCTGCTGAACTGCAAACTGCTAATACACTTTTCACATCTAAGCAAAAGCACAAAAATGCTGTTCCAGAAAACACAGAACCAATTAGCAAACTTGGGTTTGAATAGAAAGAAACTACTACTTTTAATAACTAAAAGCTTTTACAAATTCATAAGAACTAAAAGTCAGAAATACATTCTGCTCAGTATGCAGGAACCTTTGCAATAGCAAACAAAGCACTCTTTCAAAGGTGGTGGTGATGGCAAATATTTTACTACTAGAAGGTAAATTTTATTGTGGATTATTGTGTTCAGCCTGAGAATGCTATCTAAGAGCAACAGCTGAAGAGGCTCAGAAACATGTAAAGCCATGGAAAGACTTCCAGGTGAGGAGACACTACAAGATATGCAGTTACAGTCAGAAAACACTTGTGGACTTCTACTGTTACCCTTGCAGTAGAAATCAAAGAATATGCCATTAAAATGAACCCCAGTGATTGAAGTTACAATACTTTCCCCTCCCTTCAATACATTAAGTGACACCAGAACACAAAATCACAAGACACTGAGACCAAGAGGTTAAAACAAAGGCTGGACAGCCAGGCAGCTCTGGAATTCTATGAACTGCCTAAGGACACTGGGTACCCAATATACATAGAAATAAAATTATTAAGGAATATTTTCATCTACTGGCTCACAAGTTATTTTACTTATCCACAAAAAAAAATACCACTATGAACTGTTAAAAGTTAACTGTTAAAAGTTACGGTTATTCCTGTCAAGGAAAAGTTTCGTACCCCCATCTGGCAAGCAAATCAAAGTTAAACATCTTATAAAAGGTGCTGCCTTCTCTGTGACACAAAGACCTAAGTTTTCACTGTTAAGAATTCTTTAAAGTTCTCCACCAATCTTTAGTCATAAAAGCTAGGAATTTTGGTCAATCTTTAGTTAGGAATTTTGGTCAATCTTTAGTTGTTTAGTTAAACTCAACATACTCATGTCACATATTCAACTGCAGCAAATGGAACATGAATCTGAAAGTTTATTACAACCATCTTAATTTTTTTAAATTCTTAATCAGCTAAATGCAATCCTGCTAAAATTCCTACATCATTATTTGAATTAGCAACAAAGCAATTCTTGAACACAGCAGTAAGACTAACTTAATGGCCCAAAGACTGCTCCAGGCTTTAAGCAGAAATTACACATTGGTCACACTGAATTAGCAGTTGTCATAGGGATGTTGGAGACCATTATTCCCTGTGTTCACATGTAACTCCTACTAACATTAAAGGGGTTACCAAACACACTGAGAGTAAAGCTTGCCCCATTATGTGAACATTGTTGCAAAAGATTAACTGATCTCTCATGCTAGACAGATGGAATGCTAGTTTTCAACACTGATTCACTGAAGAACATAAGAGCCTATGCTGCTATTAAATGAATGCATGGCATTGAAAGCCTGCATTTGTAAAAAAAAGGACTACAAAGATCACTACCATACCCTAGGAATCCTCTCCTTCAGAGTCTGAAAAAACTACAGGTCTGGGAATGAGGCTACATGGACTTCATCCAGGTTTCTGCCATGGACACATGCATGATCAACCACACGCACAGTTTAATCTCTTCAGGGAACAATAATGCCATCTAACACAGGCACCATCTAATAAGGTGTCCACATTAGAAGCCTGCACTCTGTCAACAGACCCTTTGGAGGACTCACAAACCTAGCTCTACCACTCTCCACCAAATATTAACTAAGCCCAGACTGCTGCTGCAGACACTTAGATATAAATGGTTATATTTACACTAACAGTAAAACACTGACTGCTTTTCTTCCAAGTTTGCAGGAGGAAAAAACACGAAGTATCAAGTGAAAAAACACAGAATACCTCTCATCTGAGTAATGGCACAACAGCACAGTATATACAGATGTCAAGGCTACTCAGGGTCACCCTTCCTGATGAATGAAACTGAAAATGAAGGAGCAGGTCCCTGAAAAATGTATTATCTGAAGGGGTACCTCACCACCAGATTTTGTAGCAAAGAGTTAAAGCCAGGTCATAAGATTGAGAAGTCTGAAGGACTGAATACCAGAGGACAGCACGCACTCTACCTTCCTGAAGCATCTGCCATGTATCAATACCCACAGGCACATTTAAGAGACAGAATGTGACTATTTAGAAGCACTGCAGTCACATGGTGGGGCACAAGAACCCACAGCACATGTGTGTGGCACAAGCAGGTCAGTGGAGTATGAGCAAGGATGGTATTTCTGAAAGGGCAAAAAAAACAGGCAAAAAGAGCGGACCATCATTGTGTTATGCTACTTTTAAGGCAGTCAGTCATTTCACCTTGATACGTTTCCCGTATGTATTAATTTAGCAGGACTACAAGTCAAAGTTTGATACCACATTTAGATATCTGGAAAGGGGTGATAACAGTACTTTGTTTTCCCGGCTGCACAATATTGCTCTAAAATCAAGACTGAAATGTATTTCAAACTGTGCATAACACAAGAAAAGTGCTCTGCATAACAAAATGTTTTTCTTTGGTTGAGCTTTTTCATATAAATGCATACAATAAAAAGTAAGATCACATAAATAGCTGATAAGCAGCAAAAAGTGTATGTAATGATAGAGGATCCACATGAACTTTGAGAAAGAAACACCCCGACTTTAAAAAGGCAACATTTTTCACGGGGCCTCTATTTCCTGTTGCTTCCTGAAAGAAGTTCGAAGCCACTGGCACCAGCGGAAAATTGCCCATGGCCACAGAGGTGTAAACAAGTTCTTTCCCAAGCATATTCATCAGAAATTCTTCTCCTACTGCAACAGTGAACTTGCTCTTACTCCCATCAGTTAGAGAAGAAACTATGGTAGCCTAAGAAGTGCAAAATTAGGTGTACAGAGAGCTAGCTTTGCAACTGATGGCTCAAGAGCCAGAAACATTGCAGAGCACTACACACTTCCAGACCAATTGATCAAGGCAGTATGTTTCTTCCTTTATCTTTTGCCCTCCTCCAAAAGGTAACTAAAGGTAGCAACTCAAAACCACAGAAAAGAGCATTTCTCTAATCAGATAAGAGATGCTCTACAACCCCTGTTCAGTGGTAACCAGCCTTTATTTTCATTATTTAGTTTTAATAGTTCATCTGGTCTGCTGTAAGAATGAATTGGATAATAAGGACCTAACAAATTTAATAATCCTGCTCTGATAATTAAAGGACTAATTAACACACAGCTATGTGCAAAAAATCTGATTCCTAAATCAAATGGTATTAAAAGAGAGAACTTCAGCCCAGGATTCAAAATCTGAGGATCTTCAAGAAAATGGTTATTCATGTTTTCAGATTTTACTACACCTCAGCTCACAAGTCAAAGAGTGGATTATCAAAGGTTGCCAATTAACCAGACTTAAAAAAGCAAACAACATTCAACCTAAACTAGCTACATCATACTATCTGTTCAACATCAGTGCCAGTTTGACAATCTCTGTAGATAACAATGAAGTCATACTCATGACCATTAGGACCTTATTTAAACCAATGGACTGTCTGTCAAAACAAGATCAGATCATACTATGGTAACTAAATGCACGATAAAAATAGATCAAATTTTTAATATTAAACTATTTATTAGTGACTCACAGCAGAGACCAGGTATTGCTTGATAAACAAGTTGGCAGAAAACATGGATAGACTTAGTTTATTTCTGAATTAGAAGTAAAGTGTCTCTGGTCACTTGTTTTGTTTCTTTAATCCCCTTGATGACTGTGAATGCTTTGGTTGTGTCAGATGGTACAGCTTGGTTTTCTTAGCTCAAAATGCTAGAAACCAGTCCAGCTTACACAGGACCCCACATGCTTAATTCTGCCTTTACCCTCTGCCTCCTGGCAAATGTTGCAGAGAAGTAAATTAATAGAATAGAAAATTACTAAAATTACTAAAATACTAAAATTACTTCAAGGAGAACCTTACAAATGAAATGATACTTTCAGAAATGCCATGACTAGGACAGAATCAAAACTGAGTGTTAGTAGCTTTTGACAGGCATTCAAGGGAATACTCTCTCAAGGAAAAGAGGCTTAAAGAGTATATTCTTTGGGAAGGGAAATACAACTACAAGCCTTTCCTACCCTGGTAATTAATCCAGTATTAGAACATCACAACTGTTTTCCAAGACTACGTTTACAATTTATTTAAAAGAGTGGGTAAAACTTCATTGGCCTGACTTAGTTCTCTACAATGTAGTGATGCTGAGAAGAACAGAAAACTGGAATGGCTGTTCAAACACCTACCAGATGACTGTAAAGGTCAAACCAGTACATTTCACTATCAGTTTTCATGAGTATTATACAACTCATCTGAAATTCTACTCTCAAAGCAAAAAGACTAACACAGTGTTTTATAAAGTCTTCCTCTTCCCCATCTCCAACAGTTACGAAAACAGCAAGGGAGAAATCAGACTTGCACAGAATTAATTGTGACTCATTAAGTGGAGCTTTTTAAGAGTCAGTGAAACAGAATTCACCTATCATCACCTATCATCATCTCAAAAAAATGCAGCCTCCTGGGCATGGCAGCTGCACTGCCTCTCAAAAACCTCCCTCTGCACCCACAGGGATCATCACTGCTAATTCCATCTCACACACTTTATAAGCCTTCATTCAAAGCAAAGCATTAGGAAGCAGTAAGATTTTATAGCAATCTGTTTTCTACTACCCACATTGCATTTCTCTATGTAACAGGAATTTACCTGTCTGAATGAGAAAGACTGAACTTTTCATTAGTCAAATAACCTACCTCATCTACAGTTATCAAGCAAAATAGAATCATCAGCAACTTTTGTACCACAGATGTACTTGGGAAGAGAAAACAGATGCACTAATGATCTCTAGCAGATCACTTCTAAGCTTCCCACAGGTCACTTCCATGTGTCCCACCCCCGTAAACAAGCAGCAGTGTGACATCGCTACAGGGAATTTACTCTCTGCAGTTAATCATGAAGGAGTAAAATTTAGATAATAGCTCTTTCTGTCATTATTCTTATTCCAATCTGAAATAGATCCTAATAATGAATCTACTGCAGCAATTTAGGGTAATTTTTATATTTTTTGAAACAACTTCCTAGTGTATATTCAAATTGTGGTAAGATGAACACTTCCTTCATTAGACCCTGTACGGGCTGCTAAAAACTACAGATTATTTTGAGGGGAGCATTAGGCCTGAACATACTGCAATTTCTTTCTTTTTTACTATAGTGAAGATTCAAATAGGAAAAACACCTCATTAATCTATGTATGTATATACGGTACACAACATACCTGCTGTTAAAACAAAGGTAGTAATTTTGCTAGAACTGCACAGAAGCAAAAGTTCAGCTGAAAAAGAATAATTTGGATATATAGTTATGTGATTCAGTGATCTTAAAAACTAAATAGAGGAAAGAATCACCAACTGAGAACATATTTAGCCTATTCCACATGTTCACCAAGGTTGGTCTCCCTTGATGTTTAAACTAGAGCTGGATAGAACAAATCATAAAGGTACTTCACCAAAGTGAGGTTTGAGTTTTAAAGCGGATAAAGAGACCCATACATATACACACACACATATACATATATATATGTTCATTAGGAAAACTCTGCCAACAGCGGGTAATTCAGGTCACATTTCAAAGACATTGCTTCAGGGTAAATCTTGTTATAAATACTGTCAAGCGGAAAGACACACAGTAGCATGAAAACCCTTGTAAACATTCTAGAAGAAATACACGTTCAGGTGAAGCCAAATGAACTGAACTGCCTGGAACTCATTTTAAAAGCACCAGGCTTTCTCCCCACGCCTCCCTCCCCCAAACCTCCCTTAATTTTTCATTTCCTAGTCGCAAATTTTACAAAAGGCAGATTTCAGATGCAGACTGAGCTCTGGCCTGAACAAGCAGCACTTCCTTGTCTCTTCAACCTCTTTACTAAGGTATTGCAAATCTCCAGGTAGCAAGCTTGGTTTATTTACACTTAACCTTATCAGCAGTAGCAGAGCTCCCAACTCATCCTAGGAGATAGTTTTCTGCTGTTTCTATTTTTCTTGCCCCATCTCTTGACCTTAACACCTCTGAGCTTTGCTGCTTGGGTCCTTGCAAAAGATCAGAATTTGGTATTGTCAAGCTCTTTCCCTGACCCTCCACCAGCAGAACTCCAAAACAACCTTATCAGACCTGCAGATTATCAGTCTCAATCTAGTATTTCATAGGCTGCCAGCAGATTTACCTGAAATACTATGAATTTCAGGAGGCAACGACACTGATGAACAATAGCTTGCTTTTTAGTACAGAAAAAAAGAAAACTGCTCCCATGACTTCTGGGCATTGAGAAAAGGGGCAGTCTTTCACCTCAGTCCCATTCCTAGTCAAAGCCTAGATGCGTACCAAGTTGTTTTGCTTGTCTCAGTGGAACAGAAACCCAGCAGGATGAGCAGCCTCAGTGGTGTGCTGGAACATGGGCTGGCAAAGGTTGCTTGCTGAGGCACCACTGTCAGAAGAGTGACTGCAGAGAACTGCCCAGGCTCTGAAGTAGCACTAAATGCAGTGTGAATGGTGAGCAGAGCAAAATCATGCTCACAGTTACATACCCACGAAGAAGGCACACACACTCCAAAGGGAAGATAGCAGACAAAACGTCAGCAGCTGTCATCCACGGGATAATGAGAAAATGTGTTAAATCTTCAATTGTGTGATTAAGCAATGCTGCCTTTGCAGCCCCTCCTTAAAGCCTCTAATGGAGAGTAATCTCCATACTATCTTTCGCTGAAATTTTCCAGGAACGCACTGAGGCACCTCCCAAAAATGGAATGTTTCAGCCCAAAGTGTTTCAAAGTCGTAAGGAAATGGGGAGTTAGTTTACAATGCAAAACACCTGACAACCATAACAACCTATTCATTAATGCACACAAGTACTACAGTAGAGCACTATTCCACCTCAGCTCTCTTTTTCTCAGAGCCCAATCCCAGTGTCTAGTGTGGCAGCGGCAAGGTGCTTCCTCTTCCATAGGTTGCAGTGCTGGGTTTGTGCTGACTGCCAGCAGCCTTGTCAGTGCTCAGTGAAAAGGGAAGTCATTCAGAAAGACTTTCCTTAGGTGAGCAGTGGTAACTGCTGGGTGGGGCCTCACTGCAGAAACTGCCCTGACCAGGTCCATAACAAATGTGTATTTCTGAAAGGAAGAAAGGCTATTTTGCAGGGCTGTGCAATGGAAGAACATTTTACTGGGCCATAAAGAGGAGATTTCTACCTGCTTCTACACTACAAAAACATCAAAAAGGAACAGAGACTCCATTTATCATCTGCCTTCCTGAATTCATCTACTTCAACTGTTTTCTTTCTTTCAGTGTTAAAAGGGCTTCAAGTTTCAACCACCTGAAGCTAGCCTTAAGAATATTAGCTCTTTATTAGTCTATTCTACTATGTTATGCCACTGTTTTCTGGCATACCTTGTGTAGCTCTTTGGTTTATTTTAAATTTGATTTTCTGTAAATTTAGACAAGAGTTAAAAAGTAAAGGAAATAATACAAAGTCTCTATTCAAGGGCATCCATTAGAGCTTTGAGAATGAGTGAGCAGAATTACAACCCTCTGCCAGGATCAAAGCCTTCCGTGAAGCAGAAGAAAAGTAGAAAGGTGTTCTGTCAGGTTGGACTGCTTCAGGCACATGCTGCTCTGACAAGTCAACAACTCTGTATTTATCTCTGGGGGAGAGTTGTGTTGTCTCTAAGGATGGTTCAGCTGAAAACACTACAGGGGAACCTGTTACTAGCACATAAGAAACCAAAGAGCCACTGGTTTTGAAGAGAAATATTTGTAAAGGTACATGGCTTGTGACAATTTCTGCAGTAAAGGATCATGACTGCTGCATTTTGTAGAACCAGGAGATTACAGCCAGTGTTGGTAAGACCTAGCTGAGGACCCTGACAGATGCCAAATGTGCTACAACTGAGGCCCCAGATACCCTTCGCACACAAAGGTTTCTTCAGGCCTCCACGTTAGTGGATATTCAAATAGACCTGCACAGCACTACATGAAGGAAAATAAAGACTCAGTCTGCCTCCCTTGGAAACAAGAGGGACTTTTGTTACCCAAACATTTATCTTTTTAATAACTATATTTTATCTTAGAGGAAAAAAGCTCTACAGAATTTACAGTATAGACCTTTACTACATACTATGCTAGCTTCTTAAGTATGTTTTGCAAGAGACCAAGGAACAACTGGCTACCTGCATTTGAAGAAAAGGAGCTGGAAGAGAGATCTTTATCTAAAGAGAGTTACTAAAATGGTATTTTCCTTATTTTGTATGAAAAGCTTGTGTTACAAGGACAAGCTAAAGTGCTACCTGAACAATCTGGCACAACCCATGGTAGACCTTTTTGCCTAACACAGCAAAAAAGAAGCAGAAGCTTTAGAATCAACTACTGCAACACTGGGGGGAGGGAGGGAGGGAGAGATAAAATTACATTTCTCAATTAAAAACAAAGTCTACAGCACTTTTTCCAGTCTTATTTCCCACACACATATGTTGGTTCTAATCTTTTCTAACAGAGTTAAGAAATGCATAGGTACTTATTTACAAGTATGATCATAGAGTCCACCTCTTTATAACTGCATAAATTCTAACTGTAGCACTTAATCTTCTTGTATAAATACCAGGCATATTTCTCCCATAAGAAATTTGTCTTAAGCACTTAAAATTGTTATTATACTATTTAAATGAAAAGCATAAAAATGTGATACAAAATGTAAACCAGTATTAAGAAGCGGCTGGAAAACAGTTGTTTTGCTCTGTATCTCACACTTTCAAAATGGAAATCTGAAGCAGAGAAAGACTGACTCATAATAGCAATTAAATGAATATATAAGTAGGCTGCAATTAATTAAGCAGATACATTGCTTTTTAAACTTCCCTTCTGTATTGTAGTCTTCCTTTTTAATCTCACCTTGCTCAGTCCAACTCTTCTGACAGCTGTTGACAGCAATATCCCAAAATATCACAGGTTTTCCTGCAGAAAACCCTACCAACACTGACTGTTAAATCCAGCAGTGCATGTCAATGTGATGACTCACATTTCATTTTCATCTCCTTTCCCCTCATGTCAAGGACCCGAAGTTTTACAGTTTCATTAAAGCCTGCTCCTTTGCCCTCTTTCATACACCTAAGACTAAGCAGAGCAAGTAGAACAAGCCCACGGTGGCTGTCACCAGCAGCAACTGAGCTGTTGTGATAGCAGGTTTTAACAATTGACAATTTCCCTAGAGTTTAAACAAAAGGAAACAGACAAGAACAACTCTCAGTAATGCCCCTCTCCTTGCCACAGAGTAGTAAGGTTTAAGAAGTATCCCATTTCCTCTTTCCTTTTGCTTCCTTCCCTACAATGTTGAATTTTGTAGAAATTAGAGGAATAGCCACATTTCCATTTAGAGCTGTGCATTGAACAGACATTCAAATCTAAGACTTAAAGTTGTGGTTTTATATATTCCTGCGCAAACAGAATGACTACACATAGTTGGGCCATGATTAAGGCTGCTCTGTCATTTATGTTATTTAAGATAACCATACCAGTTTATTTTTTCATTAGTCATTTGAAAGTCAGACCAATTTATCTTGTCATGTGTCCTGGTAGAGACTCCAACTCCACTTAAACAGATAAAAGATACTTCTATTATACATTTCCATTAAACATCTTCAGCTGCCTCTAACTTAGATCAAGTTTGGATACTTAAACACAGCTATATGAACTCCAGTGTGCAGGCAGGCCTCCAAAACACCTGCTCTTCTAAAACACAAAATCCACCCCCTTGCACCCCCACCCCCCAAAAAAAAAAAAAAAAATCCTACAAAACCAAAAAAAAACACACAACAAAGTTCCTAGAAATTATGGTACTTCCTTCAGGACTAAGTACTAAATCAAGTACTATGCACAGTTACAGGTCAAGAGATGGAGGGATCTAAAAATTTACTCTCGTGCTGGTGATATTCTTTGACGTTTGTAGACGTACACCTACAAACATGCAAAGCTACAGCTGTAACAGGAACCCAGTTCTCATTCAGCCACATAAACAGGAAAGGGGAAAACATGGGATGCTAGCCTATGATGAGCATTTTCCACAAGCAAATCAAAGCTAGTTGATACAGGCACTTGGACATTTATGAATATAGCTTACTTCCTACTCTAAAGGCCTTAACTCGATAATCTCTATCCTACAGCTACCTACAGTAGCCAGGTCATCAGTGAACTTAATGGAGAAGAGCAGCATTTCTTCACAGAAATTGAAAGAGTTTGGTTTTGCAAAAGCTTATTTACAATATAATTAAGTTCTGACAGTCAAATTAATTCCAGGTTTGTTTTGTCACTATGTGGCAATGAAAACCAGCTTCAACTCAGAAAACATCAGGTAACTGTCATGCTATATTTAACTACCATGTTTCACTTCTGAAGAAACATCACTGAATAAACAGATGATGTAGCTATTGGGCTGCCATCACCAGTAGAAGCTGCAGAAGCACATATGACTCTGAAAATAGCAGATACAAAGGATAAGAAAGCAGTATTTACTACTAAGCATTTCCAGAAGCAAAACCAGGGTTATACTCAATCTTAGTTTGTCTAATTCCTCCACTCAGTAACATAGTTTTATTGTCAGGCTTGCTTGGATTCCCAAGAGCTAAATAAGAACTGAATCTTGCTAACAGACTCTCAATTAATTTCAGCAATACCCGCATTCCTACCTCTTTTGTTCTCTCCCCTAAAATCCCTAAGAAAGTGAATGTACAATTTTGGTTACTTTATCAAATCACTCCTATAGCTGGGAGGCTATTGAAAATAGATTGCCATGCTATTTCAGGAACTTGAACACCACTAGCCAGCTATTGAGTCAGTGTTATTTAAACAGCTAGCATGGAATAAGAAAGGCTATGAAAATAAAGAAAGAGTATTCCAGTAGATCCAAAGCAGTGCAAATAGAAGGACTGTAAAGATGTTTCTGACACGTCATTACCTGTATCAGAAGTTAAACTTTACAAAAAATGGATGTCACACTAGGAGAGAAGCACTGTCTTATTTCCAAGAATTGCTTTAAAACTGCAACAGACAGATATTTTCCAAAGCACAACAGAATTTTCATCTGCTTAAGCACTCAAGCAAATAGCATTTCAAATTCCAAACTAGTACCAAGAGGAAATGAAAAAGAAATCATGGACAATATTTCATTAGCTGGTTATACAAATTAATCATAATTCAAGAATGCTGAATATAATTTTGACACTACACTCAGGGATTACTTTAAGATTCTAAAAGGGATTGGTTAGATTTCATTTTGTCCATGCTTGTAGTTCACTCATGTACAAGTAGAAAAATAACAACCGTAAGCAATCAGTTCAGCAACACTTAAAAGAGCATTTCCACACAACTATTTCTGATACACAGAAGGGACTGTGATAATTATTTACTTCAGCACTTCTCAGTGTAGTGACATGAGGATGGATGCATAGAAAAAGGCTTAAGCTCCCTTGAAAACCTTCCCATCAACATGCTGCTGCACTACAGCCTAGTGAAGTCAGATCAGTTGCTAGGACAGGTTAAAATATGGCAAGCAGGAAAACCCCATTACTGACATAATAGCTTCATCATAGTTCAGTGTCAGAATCTTAGTGAACTTTAAGAAAAATGACAGCATTTTATGTACAACCATCACCAAGGCAATGAGAGTATGGAAGTAGTGAGCAAAATGAAGGCACAAAAGAAACACTAATAAGATAAATTGAATAAAAATCAGACTGTAAAAATATCAATGGGAACTGTCTTCCAAGCATAATGCAGTAAAATAAGAATGTCAAAGTTCATGTATTACACTGGACAGAGGGAAATACACTTTATTTGTTAACAACACATTTACACAGTAAGGAAACTTACTTACCTTCTATAGACACCACACAAATCACTCTTCAAAAACTTAAATTCTGATATTTTTTCTCTTTGTGACAGCCTGGTTTTGATCAGGAGCAAATGTTCTGTGCATTACAACCAGAAAACTTTCTCTCTGTGTTTACTAAACATCTGGCACTAACAGCAAAGCAGATTAGATGATTTTGTTTCAGTATCCATAAGCTCTGAAACAGCCACTTCCACTTTCCAAGGTTTTTTCTTTAGAAGATTCAGTGTCAGATTCACACACTCTACCTGCTAACCTGAGATATAAATGTCATAACAGAGCATTCCAATTCACAAGTAGAAAGGACATGGCTCAGCCCTTAGCCTCACATATCTTAGGTCTCTGAGTGGAACAAATCCCAAACCAAGTCGCTGGCCAAATTTTTTTCCATACCTTCTTTCATGTTGTTTATAGAATTATAAGCACCCCTGTGCTCTCCTTCCCTCTGAGATGTAACTGCATTTTTATTTGCATTGCAGCTGGCAGTGATCATAAAGCTTCTATACTTCAGTGACAACGAAAAGACTGCAAGATTAGAGAGCTGCATGTGAGTAGAACCTTCTTGCCACACACAAAGCCAGTATTCCCTACACAGAAGTACTATTACAGCATCTTTCCAATCCATAGGTTTTACAATGGAGACCAAGTAGCACAATCAATTTCAGTGATATCATTGTGCATAGCATGCAGATATCTTATCAACACACTCTAGACCATTCGCACCCATGACATTTTATCCAAAAAATTAAGCATGCAGGCAGCTTCAGTCTACATAAAAAGGCACACAGGAAATGACAAGTAATCTGAATTACATGTTACATCTGTAATGATGAATTGTAAATAGTAAGTGATTGTAATGGTTATAAACTTCCTCAGAACATTCACCCAGGAGCTGGTTTTAAACAATTTTTATCAGCCTTTCAGCAATGAAAGAAGCACCACCCTAGAAAAAGCAGCTTAACTTCAGAAGCCAAGTTAATGAATGCATACAAATTGAGATTCCTCCCCACTCCTCTCTGAGGCAACACTTCCTGCTCCTGCAATTTTATCATGACTCTCACTATTTTTAGTGCTTTTCTTTGAGTCTCTGCTGCTGGAATCATGCCTGAGAGTCTTAGCATTAATTTTAAAAGAAAAGATTTCCCCTTCTCTCCATCCCTGTAAAATCCTGACAGTGTGAAACCAGTGCAGTCTGCAGGCCGAAAAGGTAGAAAAAGACAAGAAATGCAGGGTGGGTTTCGGTTTTGTTTAAATAACCCCTCATGACTTCTAAGGCGATTCCTTGAGTGACAGGAGCTAAATAATGCATCAGCTCCCCAGAGCTGACTGCTCAGTGGAATTCTCTCCTGAGCAGCTGTAAGGCACATCAGCATTTTTACATGGACAAAACATGCAATGCCACTTTCACTGCTCTTTCTATGCAGTGGATATTCCTACTCTTCAGAGTGCTAACCCACTTCTTTGAAAAATCCTACTCTTAAAGAGAACGCTTGAGCTTTTGAGCTCAATGCATTTTTGGTTTACAACAAGATAATTTCATTTTTCTTCTCTGAAAAGCTAACTCTTCTGCTACTAAGAGGACCCTGCGTGAGAAGGTAAAACTAAGAATAATATATACTTTCAAGAAAGATGCAAATACACGTTAAAAAGGACTATGACATCAGGCTTCCCTAGGGGAAGATGGTGCTTTTGCATTCACCTTAACATAACCACTTGCTTTTATTTATCCATACAGCTGGAATTCGAACTGGGAAGTTAAATCGATTATCTCGGTTTTTATACGAGCAGCTCTTTTAAAAAGCTCCCACTAGATGGTGCCACCGCTTAAACAATTCATAACCCGACTGCACAGCTATGCCGCTTCCAAAGTGCGCTGAGACACACAGACAACACATAACCAGAGTACATCTTCTATAATGTGTCTGTCAAAACAGCAGCCAAAGTAGCTTTGCCCTAGGGAAAATAATTAACTCCCTTCTTTGGCATTTCTTTTAAACAGGAGGGAACACCAGCTGCTTATCTGAGCAAAAACTGAATGGTAATGGAATCACCATGGCTCTCTGACTGAGAGCTACAGGAGGAGAGGTGACCTCCAGTGCCCATCAGGGTAAAGAGAATGCTATTCTTGGACTTCAGAAACTCAAGTTCAACTCCCTCTTCTGCTGGGCAGACCAAGTAAGCAAACCCCAAAGCAAGCCTCCTCACCTTACTGCACCTCAGTTCTCACCTGGAAGTAAAAATTAGAGCTGTTGGTTAGTACTTGCAGCCTCAGCCAGATGCTGAATGGACAAGTACATTTAAAAATTATGCCATATTCCAGAACCATGTGAGAGTCACATAACACCTTTGGCATTCACTTTCTCTTGGCCCACACAGTACTCCGTACATATGTATTTTGATGAGTTTTAACAAGAGCTATGATGACTGTCAGAAGTCTCTTACCTCCTGTTACAGGGAATCAGAACCAGTTACTCAGCTTCTACTGTGCCCTGACCTCCTCTTTTAGGGCCTGCTCTGAACTTTGAAGAAAGCGTGATGGGTCAAAGGTATTACTATGCAGCTAAAATGGTTAGTTATGCCTATCCTGGCAGTCAAGTTTGGCTGGATTTTTATTTTAGTGATTTTGTGTGAACATTTATCAAGAGTCAAAGGAACCATTTATTAAAAATATGGTAAAACTGATAAATAAAACAAAACGTCTGCACCAGCTCTAGATGCACAGCATAGGAAGTTCTGAGTTCAAGCAGAACTAGAAGGCTAAAGTGTATGTTCTTCCAAAACACATTTTTAATGATCATCAGTAAACAGATTATAACCAAATATGAGTAATGTGCATTTAAGCCCATAAGAAAAAGGGAAGTGTTAACGTTAGAATTCAGTCATGTAGACAACGTAAATTTCCTATCAGCTAGTAGACGTCAAACAGACTATTTAATTAATCAGGTATGTGAGATAACACAGAAAGCACACACCTTCATTGCACAGGGAAGAAACCTCCACTCAGCCACAGCACCCCTTCACATGAACACTGGACTATAAAAAAGGAAAAAAATGCTGAGTAACACATACACCTATGAAATAAACCAGGAACTGCTACAGGAACTACGAGAGATCCCTCACAGCACATGGGAGGAAGAACACTAGGCTAGGAAAGATCTGAAAACGAAAGGAGACTGTGCCTAAAATATTAACAACTGAGACCTGAAAACCAAACCTGAGAAGACTCTTCCCACTCAGGATGCATCATAGGATAAAACTGCCCCAGGAGATGACAGGACCTCCTCTAACTAATCTAAAACTTTGGTGGTAGTATCATCAGGGTGCTTTCTTGGGGTGAAAGAGATTCAAGCTTGTGGCTTTCACTACAGGAAAGAACATTTCTTGGATATACATAATACATTCAGCTGATAAGCCTTTTACTGCTCTGATCATATTTACTCTGTTTTAAACACAAAAACCAAAACAACAAAACCAAAATAAACACATTCATCAGGCCTAAAACTCTTTGCCAACTTGACAAAGGGAAATGGAACTGGCAACCCCAGAAAGGTATCACAGGATTTCTCAGGAATTAAACTGCCCAAAAGGAATAGCAGCTGCACTAAACAGAAGTGTGTTATAAATGTCAACAGTATAAACAACAGACATGAATCTAGCTGCAAAGAGACAGAATGAAAGTCCAATGAGAATTCAGGAGCTTGATCATTCATGGGGGAAAATTAACAATAATAATTCAGTTACAGTCAGTTCCTTTTTCACATATAATGAAGTAATGCAGCTATATAGTTACTAAACAGCTTCACTATTTAAGTTCAGCCATCATGATATAGCTTCTTTGTGTTGGTACTATTCCCACAGCAAATAAAAGATAATCTCCATTTAAGGATGATCAGAAAACAATACAAATAAATATTGAGGGCACGTCTACACTGCAAGGCCTTTACTAGCATGACAAGTAATCTACTAAGATATAAAGAATGGACTATATCACTACAACAGAATAGTTGTTGACCAACCCATGTACTGAGGGGCACTTTATCCTGAAATGAACTGTTATGCCACCTGCTCCAGTACCACAGTAGAGCTGATCTAATCACGCACTTCTATGCTGGTAAAATTATGTTTACATTTGAGGGTTTGCCAAGATGGGTATTTTGCCACACCAAGCCTGTGCTTGAGTTCACACAAATGCAACTTCTCCCTATGATTAATGACGTGACACCTTCACTATTGTCATCCCAAAGCTGACTACACTTCACTTCCTCTGAGGTGGAGGATGAAGCCATTTCAGCAAGTTCCATCCTTTGTTAGATAGATAATATTAACATCTAAACTGGATGAGAATCCTATTCTACTTACTCACTTTCCCTTTCCTAACAAAGCTCCTGACACTGGTTGTAAATTTGGCCTCCATCCTCTTTGTTCTCATGCTGCTGCAGACATGAGAAAACATTCTAACTGCAGACACTACACAAAGTAGGGGACCAGATTAAGAGAAACAAGGAACAGGAAACTCCAGATAACTGAATCCCAGCCTCAGCTAAACCCTGTATCTGTTGTGGGAAAGTCATCTTTGCTTCCCTGCGAGCACAAATGCTGACAGTTCTCTATGGAGGCCAGGCTGTTAGTTTCAAGATCAGCCTCCAGCTGACAGAACTTTAACTTAATTGTCCCACCACAGGCATGTGGTGACACGGCCACTCTACACAGCAGCAGGGATCCAGGTGTGACCTAGTCTTGCAACGTAAGAGAAGCTGTATCAGAAAGAATTTCATGACCCACACTCCAGGTCAAATCACAAAGAATTGCATACAGCACATTAGAACAAACAGAGGCCAGAGGCTATGGCACTTCTGCATTTGCTGGACTCCCCCATCCTCATAGCACACAAAGAATAGCAGGAAAAATAGACGTCAACTTCATTTTATTGAAGCCAAGCTGATAAGCAGCTGTCACAAAAGCAAACAAGGGAACTCCAGATGAGAGATGCACTTCCATAAGAGTCTGTGCTTTGCAGAAGACTGAAAAGAATGGCCATAATATTGTGACTAGAAGTGGTTCTGAAGGAGACAGAGAATTTGAAAGCCTGTATTGTATATCTAGTGTTCCGATTAAGTTCATAGGTCCTAGTCAGGGAAGATAATACTGCATATTTTTTAGCAGATCTCTTACATTTGCAGACCCAATTCCTCTGGGTTCCCAAGAATATTCATGAGCCAAAATGCCAATCTAAATGACAAAGATTATCCTTATGATTAAGGCTTAGGCACTGACATGGCACCTCATACTATAGAAGAGATTACATAGTGAAAATATTTAACTTCAGAAACACCTTTTGAGACATGAAAGTTCAGTTCCACAAAATTAGTATAAAAATGAAGTATCAAAACATTAAATGACATGGCTTTTTACCATGGCGAAGTCTGCCACTAAACATGGAATTGAATCTTGCTGTCCAAGGTAAAAGGCTAGCATTCTGAACATCCTTATCAGAGATAGTCTCTTTTCTTTTTTGCTTACATTATATCTTTATTGCTAGAGAGTGTAATATCACTAGAAACATACCAAAACACGCGTACAGATTGTACCCAGCTGCACATTTTCTCGAAACATCAGATTAGAATTCAGTGAAATCTGCAAACACCTGATTGAAAGATGGCATGACCAAAATTTATGGCAGTCATTAAGACAGAGCAAGGTCAGACAACACAACTATAAAAAGAAACGTGAAAAGCATTTTCTCTATTAACTGAAAAATAACTATCAGATTGTTAGAAGTTCAGACTTTAGCCAAGATTATGTGCACACTTGTGTTTTACTGGTTATAAATGTGGACTTGTAATTGCTGTTTGAATACACATCAGAAGAGGCAACCAAAACGCTTCCTTTATCTCATAACACACACATACACACACACACACACACGCACACACAGTTTTTCCTTTTTAAGCCAGTTTTCTATTTCCAATAAAAAGCACCACAAAGTATATGGAAAGACTGAAAGAATTAAAGGAAAGTGTAAACTGTCTGAAAAATAACTTCATTTTAGATCTTCCAGTAATTTTGAAAGGAGATTTTCTAAGTAAGCATAGGCATGAACTGATGAGCTCGTATGAAAGAAAGCATTTCTAGTGTGTTCAGTGAACTCTAGTGTGGAGTTCAGCTAAACACTTGTGAGAGAAAATATGTGGAATGCAGAGAAAAACCAGTCTGACATCCCTGCCCTCCCTGCTAAAAAAGGCTTCTAGGTCACTGTCATAATCCTGTACAGGTATGTGATTATATGAAGAATGTAGTCTGCAGCTGATGATTGGTTTCTTCATCAAGCTGAAATCTTGACTTCTTTTCTGGTATGACTGAGATCATTACAGTCATCCCTTCCATGCTTGCATAGACAAGAGAACACGGAACAAGCAGGACTACCTTTCCTTTAGCCAGCAGGTGTGTGGGCTTGTTTCATCCAGAGAAGTGCTATGCTAAAAGCCACAGTGTTCCTTAGAAAAAGAGACATGAAGTTTTTCTTGCATTATTAAGCAGGCACTTGCCCAAGAACATTGTATGCTCATATTTAAAAAAACAAACCAAAACTTGTTCTGCAGTAATTTATGATCCTGCAAGGTGACAAAACTAATTAGCTTTGTCTCATTTCATAGAATGCATTAGAAATCTGAAAGAGAACACACACCTGGGTTTGCCTGAAACACATGTACACAGCCAACAGTAGTTTTAACTTAAAAAGAGAA
Source organism: Neopsephotus bourkii (assembly GCF_033783945.1). Lineage (NCBI taxonomy): Eukaryota > Metazoa > Chordata > Aves > Psittaciformes > Psittacidae > Neopsephotus > Neopsephotus bourkii. The sequence continues at coordinate 7,228,857 of NW_026900826.1, forward strand.
AGTTAGATTACTTTGCAATTAAATTCAAAAACAGTGCTGTACAAAGCAAATAAATCCACCCAGAAACTGCAATGTTTGAGAAGAGTTTTGACACAAAACTGTTCTTCCTTTATAACCAGCAATACTGGTCTTGGTGATTATTTTAACAAGGATTTAATTTTTTTTCCCCCTTGAAGAAAGTAACTTCCTTTTCCTTTTGTTTCCAGTAGAACTAACTCAAACTCAGAAAATTACACTGCACTAAAAGGAAGCTAGATGCCTGCGTCTCAGCAGGATAGAGATTTGAACAGGCAGGAGTATGTGTATACAGAAAACAAAGTCGTACCTAGCTGGGAAAGAATCTTCAAGGATATACACTGAGTACACAAAAGTTAACAGGCAATGTGTTTTACGTAACTTGACTGTTAGAGGCAGTGTCCAGTTCAAACAGCTGTTGAGAGACAGAACAGGATTTGTTGACTGTGGATTAAAGTTCTTTCTCGTTATATTTTTGAACTGATGCTAGTCAACAGCATATTGGAAATCCCTAACTGGATACAAAGGAACATAGGGAATGACTAGATCATATTTCTATTAATAACGTAATAAGACACAGCTTTTTCATAATAAATGTGTAATACTATTGACTATTGCATCTGACACTGCTCAGAAGAGGCATATTATCTTTAAGTATATTTATATGTACACAATATAAAAATTATTTAATTGAAGCTCAGAATTAGCAACTGGCAGAAAGTCTCACGCTCATTATTTGAATCATCTGCTGGAAACAATAGAAGAGTTTCAGCTACAGTTGAACTTTTCACCTACAATTGAAAACCAGGGCTAGACAAGGGAATACAGCCAGCTCCTTCAGCTGTAAATTACCTTCAGTTTACTTAGAGATACAAGTGGAGCAGTATTAGAGGCAGATCCTGCAATACATACAGGATGTGCCAGATCCCGTAACTCAGCTGGCAGACAGAAGCTCTTGATGACACAGCTAGTAAGTTGGAAATGCCACATCTACTTCAACTGAGTCTTTGTCTAATTCAGTCCCACTATTTAGCCCAATCACTTGGTGTTACAGGTTGCAGAGATACCCACCAGCACCATAACTTTGCCAAGTTTTCATAGATCCTGAAGTTAAAAGGAAAACCAATGCTAAGATGACTCAGAAACACACAGAAATTGCTTGTTAACAGGTAAGACATGCTTCGAGTGTACTTTCCAGAATCACAGAATAGTTTGGGTTGGAAAGGACTTCATGATCATCTACTTCCAATACCCTGTCATGAGCAGGGACATCTCACATTAAATCAGATTCTTGGGGGATCTGAAAACAAAATATTCTTTGTTTTGTTTTTTTTTTTTAAGGATTTGTATCCTCCCCTCAGCTTTACTCACCTTGCACTAAAAATTCTGGAGAAACAGATGTAAAATGGGGCACATGCACTTTGCAGGCATTATTTGTATCTACATGTGTAAATTGGCACTCCGTCTAAACCTTTTGATCAGATCTGCAGTTTTAAACATGTGAATAAAAACAGCAGCAGCCAGAAAACTGATGGCATACAGATAATCCCAAAGTAATCACTAATAGGAGCTCCAAACACAACTGAAAACCAAAAAGTTGGACAAACAATTTACATCAATCCCCTTACTAAGGAAGGAATGAAAAATGGACTTCTGCTTTAAGCCTTGAAAAGAAAATCTCTTGCTCAATCTTACTGAGAAAACTACAGATTCCAGACCATTTAGTATTTGTTGTGGGTTATAGTAAGTTGTTTTGGAAAATAACCCATTTTTCTAACCACTCTCAGCTGTGAAACTCTCACACAAACCCAGCCATCTTCTGCGCTCTATTCCCTCATATCCCCCTAGCATTCACAACTCTAAGAACAGTATAAATACAGCAATCACAAATGAGAAAGTTAATCACCATCACCTATTTTTCTCTACTGATCTGAGGTGTGAACACACATATCAAAACCATGCAATTCCTTAAAGCCAGGCACACAAAACCTCTTCTGAACCCTGTGTGTGGTTTTGCTGGATTTTTAATCTCAAGATGTTAGCAAGCATTTGCTTTAACATTATGTTTGGTCACTTCTGGTACTTCAATGAAAAAGAGAGTCAGCTCTCGCTGACTGATAAAGACTGTACCATTTTAGTTCAGGTTGGAGCCAACTATATTTTCAACATGCTTCAGGCAAATGATGATGTAATAATGGCAAAACCACCCAGACAGAGACCGCAGTTCATATGCTCCTGCGTGTGAAGAACAGTTTTTCCTCTTCCATGGAGAGTTTTGTCTGTGAAATGTGTTTTTTAATTCAAATCAACACAACCACAAACACTACATTTACTGATCCAATTTTCTGCTACACGTTAAATATTCATGCCAGCAAGTACAAATATGCCGGTCAAGTGTAAATATCAAAACCATGCTAGTTATCACTCGGCAGAATTCTTGTTTCAATTACACTAACACCCTCACAAGAAACAATATAAAAGTGTATTAAAAAAACCCCAAACAAGCAACAAAACATGGAACTATTGACTATACCCCCTATTTCCTCTTGTACATTAGCTTTAGCAATAATGTCTGTGTATCAGCAGCAGATGGACAATGCTGTCAGTATGTCAGCAATTCTGTTCTTGGAGGCATGGCAGAGGGCATCATGCCATAGCATCAGTCAGTATTTATACACCAGTGCTAGGACCTCATGATTTTAAATGCAGGAAACTGTAGCCCTTGTTGCTGTATCATTTTCAAGTAGTTTCTAGAAGCCCATGAACCACAGCCTTCTTGAAATAAAGGATCATTCGTACTCTTACAAAACACATTGTCTCAGTATGTAATCTATTGTTTGCTAAAACATAACCTTGCACAGAGTGGTAGATTTTGTTGTTAATTGTTGTTTTTCATAAATCTAACTCAGGAAGGAACTGGGGAAAGGACACAGTTCAAACTTACCAATTCAGCTGAAACTAGCCTTTACTGCCAAGAATTGCTCTATGATTAGTCAAACACACATCTTCCAAACGCTCTCATCTTTGATATGCTTACATACAGCAAATTCTCTCTAGTCTAAACTTATTTACATCAGAAATCTTCACAGGGGGGCGGGAGGGGGAGAGAAGAGAGGGAAATGCTTTTAGTGACAATTCCAGCAGCTCTTCTCTGAAACAACCTACAAAATCTCATCTTGGTTGTGACTAAGAAGATGGCCTTATTAGCTCAGTTAACTCATGTGAATCAATTTTTAACTGAAAATATGTTTTACAGGACCATCTCACTCTTCTGCAAGCTGCCTAACAACTAGAGATGCAAATACCTACTGACATACGTATCTGTTCCATAACTTTAATGACTTTGAGTCTATGACTTTCAGTTGCCGTGACACAGTCCAGACAAAGTGATTAATTGCTACTTACGACAACAGCACAATTGTTTTAAATAGGTGGGTGAAATGACCTGGAAATACTGTTCATTGCTGCCATGAGACAAAATTAAAGTCATTTAAAAAAACCCAGCTGAAATGGCTAATCACCAAAACTCATGCAGATATATGGACTATTCCAACGAGAGAGGTTAAGACACTGCACATCCCTCTAGCTAACTAATGATGAGCAAGCTAGAACTAGCAGGTTCAGGTATAAACTACTGAAATCACCCGTTGGAAGTAAAACGCAAACCAATTCTGTTCTCTCACCTCTCTGTCTGTGTTCAGCGAAAGAGTTCTTTGGCTCATGTACCTCAGTTCAGATTTCTTGTCACTGCTTTATATACTAGACTCTAACACCACCACTGCTGAATGCAGAAGCAGCAGAAGACTCCATGCAAGTTCAGAACTGAAAATAACATGAAGACAGGGGCATGCCAGTGTCATATCTTTTAAACAATGAATTACTACTCCACTTCCTGCTGCTGAATTTGAAATGGTGTTTCCCATAGGCCTGCAGTTTGGTATTCCTGAAGAGCTAAGTATTGACCCAAATCAAGTGCCAGAATAAGAAAGAATGGCATTTTCTTTTAAGCAGAAAATAAATGTTAGAATCATAGAATGATAGAATAGTTAGGGTTGGAAATGAACTTAAGATCATATAGTTCCAACCCCCCTGCCATGGGCAGGGACACCTCACACTAAACCATGTCACCCAAGGCTCTGTCCAGCCTGGCCTTGAACACCGTCAGGGCTGGAGCATTCACAACTTCCCTGGGCAGCCCATTCCAGTGCCTCACCACCCTTACAGTAAAGAACTTCTTCCTTATATCCAATCTAAACTTCCCCTGTTTAAGTTTTAACCCATTACCCCCTGTTCTATCACTACAGTCCCTAATGAAGAGTCCCTCCCCAGCATCCTCATAGGCCCCCTTCAGATACTGTTCAGAATGTTAAAAGTTGTTGTTTTGTGGGGTTTTTTTCTTCAATAATCTTGCTAAATAGAAAAACATATGCTATTCGTTGATTTATGAGTCAGAAGATACTGATATCTAGCACTAACATCAACTACTTGGTTCACATTAAGATGTGCTCAGTCATGCTCAACCACAAGCACCAACAACCACAACCTTCAGTCAGCAGCCATTAACATTTCAGTTTGTCAACACTAAGTGCTCCTCAAAACACAGTTTCACCTTTGGCCCCTTCTGTAGGGGCAAGACATAATAGATGCACATAGCATCTATTATGCACATAATGATATAATTATATAGCACATAATAAATGCCAGAGGAAAGATGAAATTGCTGTCTGTCTCATTAGCACTACTTGAACAGAACTGTTCCACAGTCCAGGTCAGTTTATTCAGGCACTTCTCATTATTTCCTAGTGGGATGCTCAAATACCTTAGTGGCTCTAGACCTCAGTTGCTTACCTAATGTACAAAAAATGTACCTTATGCTATTGCTATCTTTATCGTTGGAGTTAGTTCACAGCAGTGTGGAACAATGTCCAGAAAGAAATACTATGAACATGGAAGGAATGAAATAATAACCAGTAAGAACCTTAAGGATTTTCTATGACATAAGTGCAGCTAATATGCCTTAGCTTTGCATGACCAGAAGCAAAAATGTTAAATGTATAGGAGATTTTTAAAGGGGGGGGAGGAAAGCAAGCAAACAGATTACTTAAAATAAGGAAAAGTAGTACAATGCTACCCCTACAACCACTCCCCCCACCAAGCAATTTCATATTTGACCACTGCTGTGTAGCATCATGTGTGGCAAAGAAGGCACGGGCCCTCAAAGTACTACGAAACACTTCGGTCTCTTTGCAGAATAGCAGCCAAAACAAGGACAATTCATTGCAGGAACCTCAGATAGAACTGAACAGCCCACAACAACGGTTCTAGAGTAACAATAACCTTTCCACTGCTGATTCCTCGGATGAAGCCTTGGGTGAGATGGTTTAGTGTGAGGTGTCCATGCCCATGGCAGGGGTTTGGAACTAGATGATCTTAAGGTCCTTTCCAACCCTAACTATTCTGTGATTCTATATTGCATTCAGGAGTGTGAAGGTAAGTAGTGCTCTGCATGAAGCACAGGCATTGAAGGAAAATTTATTGGACTCACTGACCCCAGGACACCCCTACTCAGCAACTGGATAAACTCCCTGCCTGAAACAGCTGTGGGACATTCAGAAGCAATCAGATCAACTGTAGCTCTAAACATATTCAGATGTGTTTCTGAGCAGTCACAGGGACATGAAAGAAATGTATGACATTACATTCAAGCTTTGGACATACAGTCTGCATACTAGCCTTCAATCTGTGCACAGATATTACAATGGCAGAATCTCTTTATGACCAAAACAACCTGTACAGAACACTGATAAATGAATACAGTTCTACCATAGACAAGAAACATCGAAAGTTCAGAATACCATTTAGACAGCTGCCAACAAGGCAAGAAACAAAGCTAACATGCTTTAAAGGGTTGTTTTTTTTTCTTGTTCAGATAAAAACCCTCAGTAACACTGCTGTATATTTCAGGAAATCTTTTATTTGTTAAGAAATAATCTCAATAGGGTAGTTATCATGGGTTCCCCATTGTGAGAAATATACAAGATTAAATTCATTATTTTTGGTTCTGTATTTCTATGGCCCTGAGCTCCTCTATCTAAAAGAGTTTTGTTTGCTGTTTTGTTTATATTTTGCATGCTGTATGAAGCAATCCCTTTCTAGAAACAATGAGGCATGAGCTAATGTATTTATTATCCTCAGTATCACTGTGTTTTCTTTGTGTTACATCCTCCAAGAAAAATCAGGTTATTTTCTTCCCCCAGGACACAGTCCAGTTTCCAGTGTTGGGCACCACAGTCAGAAACAGCACCAGTTTTAAAAGTGGTTTAAAGGAAACTATTTTTAAACACCTTTACCAGCACCATCCCGCTTATATGCCTGTCTCTTCAGCATCTGCATAAGGTGAGTAACGCCTTATCCCCCTGTTTTGCTGTATTATACATACTGGGATTTAGGAAACTCATCCTACCTTATTAGCAGAGTTCAGCTTTCGTGTAAAACATCAGGTAATAAATGACATACTGTTAACTATGTGTCAGTTATGACTATCTGCTTAAACTTCCTTTAAAGCCATACTCACTGTTACTCCATTCAGTCCAGCTGTTTTGCCTTGGGTAAAAGCGGCAATCCTTCTCTCTTCCAGTGAGGCTTCCACAGAGGTCCAGAAACAACAGAGCAATAAGCCTGCAACTGTAAGGTGATTAGCACTGAGCAGTTAAATAGGAACTGGTATGCATGCTATAAAAATGTCTGTTTTGATTTTTTTTACTTACTATATGCTGCCTTTTCATGTTCTTTCTGAATCACATCCATGCAGTGGCAGACCCAGAGGTACTCCATAGAGCACTTTCAAACCATTTGTCACAAACCAGCCATGAAGCAAAACTCTAAAAAGAAAAATTGACTTAATTTCTAATTAGTCATCAAGATGACCAAAGATGATGCTGGTCCGAATGCAGTATTAGTAGCTTGTAAAGATACTGGGCAACCTGTTACAGAGTGCACAGGACTGAGCCACATAATTCAGTTGAAATTAAATGGAAGGAAAACCAAAACTGAAGTCTGTAATAACAGAATTTTCCATTTCAAAAAGAAAAACCTGCACAATACTGTGTTCATCAAATTAAAGTTTTACACGTACACGTATAATACATGCATGTTTGCATAAGGCTTGTTATGTTTATTTTGAAACCTCAAGACTTCTTTGTTCACATCCCACATGCACACCTGAAAGCAATATGTGCAAAAGACTCCATACAAAATAAAGACCAAACTTTTAGTCTCTGAAGAGACATAGTGGGAATTTTATCATGTTTTCTAAATGTTTGTCAGTAATTTTAAAACTATAAATCATAAAATTATAAGCCAAATACAATTCTCTGATTTTTTAGCTATCACAATACAAGTACAGTCAGCAAAAAAAGACCTGAACAGAGAGGAAGATGGAAATCTGATTTCTTGTCAGCATACTTCAAATGAAGTAGTGATTAAAAAAAGAAAAAGAACAGTTCTTTTGGAAAATATCCATTTCTGCTTGACACAAGGAAGAAAATTCCCTCTGTGAATACACACATATAGAGTGAAATGCAGTTCTTCACAACAGAATACTGCACTTTAACACAAGGTATGTACTTAATAAGAAATTATCAATATTTAGGAACAGCTTTGCTTAAGTAGCAGTCAGTGACAGTATCATTGATTTTGTTTAATGATACTCATTACATACCCAAAATATTATAGAAAAATCAGAGCCCTCCGTAACTATTTTTAGGTGTGGGCCTGCAAAATAATTTTACAATCCTTATGCCAGTAGGTATTTCTTACATAACTATTTCATACAACTTTGGACTAGCAAGCTGATTCTCCAGGGGTCTAGGTTACCTGCAAATGATGGATAATCAATTATATTTCTTTGGCATTTTAACTATATCATAAATCATACGATAACTGTAAAATATACTAGTGGACTCCAAAAGCCTAGAGCCATCAGCCCCTCTGTGCAAGTATATAGCCACCTGAGGGTGGGAGAGGAAGTAAGGGAAAAACAAAAGCCAAAGAAATCACTCCCAACCTTTTCCTTATTTAAGTCACCCTTTTGTCACTCAACTCTGCAAACTGTACTGCTGTCATCAGTATAAGAGGATCAGGTTACAAAGGTTCATCTGTTGGGTTAATGTGTCAATGATTTTTTAAGAAGGCAGAGAGGGCTTCTGTGACAAGAGACCAGAAGCTGCCCCATGCCAGACATAAAAAACTGAGCCAGCCAGTGAATCTGTCAGCATCTCTGCAAAAACATGTTTCAGAAAGGGACTAAGAAGAAAAGCTGCTCAACAGCTGACAGTAGAGAAAGTGTGACAACCAACCCTGCTGACACCAAGGCCAGTGAAGAACAGGGGGTGCAGCCCTGAAGGAAGCTGAGGCCACTGAAGAAAAGCTGAGATAGGGGCAGGTTTCCTAACAGAAAGTGGTGCCTGTGGAGTACCCACACTGGAGCAGGATTATCCTGAAGGACTGTAGCCTGTGGAGAGGACATGCACTGGAATAGGCAGCAAAGAAAGTGTATTGCATTGCTTTCTGATTATAACTGCCTCATGCATGTACTTCCTTTTATTTAAAGCTTTACTATCTAGATGACACATAAAAATAACTGTCAAACACAGTCATTGTGCTGTGAATACTGAATTCCTCCTGTTGACACAAAGTCCTGGAGAACACAGAACTTAACCGTGAGCTAGTAATGCCTACAAAGCAGTCAACCAGAGTAGGAGAAACTACATCACAATGCACACTACACCAGTAAAAAAAACTCTCTTCTTACAACTAAGAGGGTATAAAATACAGAAGAAGAAGAATGACAAAAACAATGCCCTGATATCTTAAAAGTGGTGTTATCACTTAGAGGTGGAATCCTTCAAAATCCCTACTGGCTGGTCTGTAACACACTGCATCAAATACTAATTTTAAAAGTACTATCAAACCACTTGTGACCAAGAAGCAGCTAACAATAAGCTAACAAAATTCTCAGCTCATCCAAGCAAAACAGTAAAACACAAGATTTTTTTGTAGCATGAACAAGCCTGGTCTCAGATGTCTGTTTGATTAGGTAAAGAAGCTGGCAGTATATTTATACATAGAAAAATTCTTGCCTTACACATTTTAGTAACCATGACTTCAGACTGATTCCTCCAACTCAGTTCTGTTTGTCCTTCTTTGTTAATGCTCCTTTCCCAGGGAAAACCCCTTTCTTTCTATAAACTAACTGCACCACTGAGACTATGAGCCTTGCCATCACAATCTAAATTTCTACCAGGAGCCTCACCAGGTGTGGCACCATCCCCAAACAATCACACAGTAATTTTTCCCCTCTTGGAGAAGCAAACAGAACACGTTTCTTCTCCACTCTTCAATGCATTTATCTGAAACACAATGTAAAATTGTGCAATCAGGCAAGTAGGTAACAGGTCACCCTATGAGGATTTAACAGGAAAGCTAAAAACCAGGAACTTATGACTTGATATGGCATATTAAAATGGAAGCAAGTACAAAAAGGTACTAGAAACATGGGACACCTAGACTTACCAAAGTTGTTTTAACTGAGAGTCCTCACATTGCATTCTTTGGTATCAACAGAGGAATTCTGGAAATGGACAGAATTCATTCACCATCCTGTTTCATGACAGCCATAACTGCCAAGCACCTGAACTCCTCACTATGCCATTCCTTTTTTGCCATTTCATATACAAACAACTTTAGAGGCTTGTGGGCTATTCAACATTTTTGCAAAAAGCATACCACAATAATATGACATAATGCAACTTCTCACAGTGTTCTCCAAGATTTTTATCTAAATATGGTTGAATCATCCTCCTCTTGCACTGTAATCTACTGCCATATCTCGTATCTTTTTATGTAAGCCTTTTTCCCCATGTTTCTCTCCAGCACATTCACTTTGGTACCTAGCCCAGGCAAACTGACAGCTGTGTCTATGACCAATACCGTGTGTATCATATCACTGCATTTCATAATGTCCATTAGATTTTCTGGACAGCATCTAAGACAATTATTTGCTAAACTTGGTAAAGCTAATACCTCAACAAATAATCTCAGGTTTGAAACTGAGGAAATAACTGCTGCTGTTCTCTAGAACCTGTGCAGAGTTCTAATTCCATCAACTGTCCTCAATCCAGCTACAGATTCTGTGAGTTTGGCTCCTTGGTACATCTGGAGAAAGGAGGGAAAAAAATAAAACCTTTTGTTTGTCTTAGAACACCCATCTTAGAAATGTTGAGTCATCACTGAAACTGTTAAAAACAGCCTCCTTTTACAAACATGGTACCAAACAACAGGTTTATTTCAAACTACAAAGTGGTTCAGGACTACAACTTAAAGGATGTTGTTTTATCATGGCACAAGGTGTATTTTAGTCACCCACAGTTAACCCTCTTTTTCTATTAAGTGATAATCAGCCAGGATGTCTATGTGGGTGTAAGAGGTCCTGACGCCCTCTTATATTCTTTCACTCCTTCAAGAGGACACTTTGTAGTAAATTATTTATAAACCATGGTCTCTGGCTTCACCCTCTGCTTCCACTGCAGAAACAGAGATTCTGCTTTGATCAGTTGCCCAAAGTCTTGTGCAGTAATTCTTCACCAAAGCTCAAAAACCTCCAGGCCAGCAGAAAGCCTGCTGCAGCTGGGCGTCTACACTACGTCACTATTGCTGTCACCCCCTTGACCTGCAAACTGGAGTGATCTGAACACTAGAAAAGCAGGTTAGGTCGTAAAGTCATCTAGTAAGGTCTTCTTCAGGAGTGCCTTACATGGGGCTGCATTCTAGAGGAAGTTTCCCTGTGTTACACGCTGGACAAGGGTAAGATGAAATACCTTCTTTCAAACAGACGTACAAGATACACAACCACCTGCAGCGTCGATAAAGCCAAACAGCCACGCCACGGGGAGGGAGGAGACTTCCTTTTATTCACCTGCGGGTACGCCGAGATCGCCCTGCCACTGCTCACCAGGACGCAGGAAGCAGGTACCCGGTGACCCCGCGCAGCACCAGCTCCGGGCCACCGCATACTGTGCTACACCCTGTGGGGCGGGGCGGGCGCCCCGCACGTGTGGTCGCGGTGCGGGACCATGCGGCTGTGCGTCAGGAGCCTCCCCCCGGCGGCGGCACGGCGGCGCTGCGCGGTGCTGCTCGGGTCGCTGCTCCTGGCCGCCGCCCTGGCGCTGCGCGGCGCCACCCGGCCCTGCCCCGCCGGGCACCCGCGCTGCCGGCAGCGCCTGTACCGAGCGCTGGAGCTGCCCCCCGGCAGGAGGATCAACTGCTCGGGGGTGGTCCGCGGGGACGAGCGGGCCATCCAGGAGGCACAGCTCAGCAACCTGGAGGTCGCCAAAAGCAGAGCTACCCTGACACCCGGGCAATACCTGAACATGACCAAGGACTGCAGCGCCTTCAAGGACAGCCGGCGGTTCATCGAATTCCCGCTAAGCCAGGAAGAGGAAGAGTTCCCCATTGCCTACTCCATGGTCATCCATGACAAAATCGAGATGTTCGAGCGGCTCCTGCGGTCCCTCTATGCCCCCCAGAACGTCTACTGCGTCCACATTGACATCAAGTCCCCAGCCGCCTTCCAGGAAGCCGTGCGGGCCATCGTAGCCTGCTTCCCCAACGTCTTTGTGGCGAGCCGCCTGGAAGACGTGGTCTATGCCTCCTGGTCCCGGCTGCAGGCCGACCTCAACTGCATGCAGGACCTGTTGCAGAGCCCCATGCCCTGGCATTACGTCCTCAACACCTGCGGCACCGATTTCCCCATCAAGACTAACGCCGAGATTGTCCGTGCTCTGAAGGTGCTGCAGGGGCGGAACAGCATGGAGTCAGAGAAGCCGTCGGCGCTCAAGCGGGAGCGCTGGCAGTACCACCACGAGGTGGGGCAGGTCATCTCCCGAACAGGCACCGAAAAACTGCCGCCGCCCCACAACTACCGCATGTTCACGGGCAACGCGTACGTCGTGGTCACCCGCGCCTTCGTGCAGCACATCTTCGAGGACCCCGCGGCGCAGCAGTTCCTCGAGTGGGCCAAGGACACCTACAGCCCTGACGAGCACGTCTGGGCCACGCTCAACCGTGTGCCCGGTGTGCCCGGCGCCATGCCCCCGAACGACAAGTTCCAGCTCTCGGACATGAACGCCCTGCCCCGCCTGGTCAAGTGGGAGTACCTAGAGGGCGACACCAGCAAGGGCGCGCCCTACCCGCCCTGCACCGGCCGACACCAGCGCGCCGTCTGTATCTACGGGGTGGGCGACGTGCCATGGATGCTCCAGCAGCACCACCTCTTGGCCAACAAGTTCGACCCCTTGGTGGACGACGCCGCTATCGAATGTCTGGAGGAGCACCTGCGCCACAAGGCCCTCTACGGCCGGGGGCTCTGAGGGGAGCCGCCTCACCTCGCCACCACCTGTCTCCTTCCGCAGGCGCGTACAGCGGCAACGCCTCAGGGGCCGCGCAGGAGGCGGGAACGCCGCGCCGTGAGGCCAGAGGGGCGCGGACGCGTCACCCGCGCTGGCGGAGAGGTCTCCTTACGCGGCGGTCCCCGGAGACCGGGAGCGGCCGAGCGCGGTAACTGACGGTCGGGACGGGCCGAGCACGGACCGGGCGCCCAGGGACCCCGGAGCCGAGGGGCAGGAGGGGTCCCGCACCGAGCCGCACGGTGTCCCGTTCTCCTCACACAGCCTGCGGGCAGGCGGGGCCAGGGCAGGGACCGCGGAGACTCCGGGTCCTGCTACAACCAGAGCTGAAACTAAAATGGTAATTGGTTTTCTACACTGCACCTGCTGCACGGCTGAGCCAAACAGCTGGCAGCTGCTTTTGTACTGCCTTAAAGTCTAGTTCTGTCAGTCCTATTAAAAATCCTTCAATAAACCGAAATAGAGTAAATGGATGGTTCCTTGGTATTGTGTGTCCTGGCCTCTGAGGAGAACAGGTTGTGTTCTAGGCAGAGCCATTAAACCTATTGAATATGCCTGCCCCTGTGTTACGGGTGGAGAAGTGGGGGACAGAGAGGTTGTGTAGGTTATGGTGTGCAAACCAACAGCTTTCCATCATATTCCTCTTCCAAAGAAAGGGACTTTCCTGCAGCAGTTAGTAATGTAATTGCCATATCCAGTGGTGTGTCTGGCCTTTCAGATGAACAAAACAGTCAGATGAACAAAACAGTCATCCAATACATTGTCATTTCTTTAAGTTTCTAGAAGCCTAAAGATTTGTGAACATCTGTATTTCACCTGCATGTATTTTTCCCACCTTCTCATACTAAAGCCAGGCACTTTCCATGGGTCCAACAGCTCTTCACTACCTATTAATGCTGAGGGATTAATTCAGTTGTCTTTGTACTATCAAAACCCCCCTTCTGTCAGCAGACAGCTTTATAAATTCAAGGTCTCTGGTGGGAAACTTGCATTATATAATGATTTATACAAAATAGCACCTGCAGCAATGCTGTAGCATAAGGCGACATTTAGGTGAAGTTATGACTGCAGTCACACAGATACTTAAAGCAACTTTAAATAGGATGAGAAGAGGAAGTAACTGATGTAAAAGGTGTGTTAATGCAGGGGTGTAGACATCTTAAACTTGGTTGGGAAATTCCACTGGAAAAGGTTGCCCAGGGAGGTTGTCAATGCTTCATCCCTGGCAGTGATCAAGGCCAGGTTGGACGAGGCCTTGGGTAATATGGTTTAGAGCGAGGTGTCCCTGCCCATGGCAGGGGGGTTGGAACATGATGATCTTAGGTCCTTTCCAACCCTAACTATTCTATGATTCTATGACTTCACAGCAAAAATAGGCAAAACCTCCAACTGCTGGCAAGAGAAGCTCCCAGGTATTACTTGAGCATTTGTTCATTCAAAAAGAGCAAATGAAGTAATAGGATTGCTGGTCCCAGTGGGAAGCTCTTCCCAACTTCTGTTAACCTAAATGTCTGTAAAGTGAACAGACATTTGCTACAACAGAGATGGAAGCTTTATGCTAACCTGATAGCAACATAGAGAATTTAAAAATGGTTTCAGCAGCAAATTCAACATGAAATAGCAAATATCTCCATGTCCAGTACATTCTTTTAGAACAAACAAAACTCTGCTGACTCAGGGTAAGAATCAAGTCTCCCAACACAGAAAGCTGCATCTAACCACTGCTGCCTAATCTGATTATGCTTCTTGGAGCTCTTTCATTTACTTTATGTTAATACATAGTAGCCCCAAATGGTAAACTACTGCCAGTGGTTCACTGGGGAACTGGAATACATTCAAGTTTCTGGACTAAATGAGGCAGAGCATGATCAGTGTGTTTCTGACTCCGCCAGAGTGCTGTTTTTTTCCACTGGAAAATGGAGCAAAAAGGTGCATGTTCATGGAAAGGGGGAAAAAAAAGAAACCAAAAAACCACAAAACAAACCAAGAAATAACCCATACTCCCCTATTCCTATTGCAAGGAACTGCATCAAAACCAAACTCATCCATGAAATGGATGTCTGTAATATCTAAATAATTTCCATCTGAGCACCTACAGAAAGCAAAAAGGTGTTTGGGGGATGGAAAGAATCCCAGTCTGAAATGGTGAAACACTGTTGAAAGAGGCACCTTATTATTTTACAAAAGTACCTGTAAAGAAAGACAGATACTTACAGATTACTTACAGATGTGTTAACAGTAATTTTTGTTCCCTTAACTCTGCATGTTTAATTCTTCAGCTGTTTCTTCTCTCTCAGAAATACAAAGTGTTGCTTGTACATACTATTTAAATAACAGTGTTTCTTCTGTTATTGACAGACACTGCCTGACCAAAAAGGTTACAGATGGAGAGACAGACAAAAATACTTAGTTCTCGGGAAAACAAAGACACCACTTCAGATCTGTTCCACCGTAAGTCTTTAGCAAAGCCAAAGTAATTTTAATTTTAATGTTGCATGTTGAAATCTGTGCTCTTCCTGGTTAGACATTTACCCACATTTGAAAGAGCTTGCCTATAGAACAGGAAGGTCTCAAGTGTAAACAGCGTAACAAAAAAAAAAAAAAAAACAGCTTGGCAACACACTAGACACTTAGCAGTTACCTAAGAACATAGCCTATGCGGCCTTCTCCATTCAGAGATCACTGATTTGTATGAAAACAAATTCTGGCATTATCTGGACATGTAAACAATTTGTAAACTTCAACATTTTTGATTCAAAGAAAATTTTCAGTTTCTGTTGGTGCTGTTACTCACAATTTATCTCAGATTGTTTCCAAAACCAAAGGTTATCTTTGTGCAACTTTATTTTCAATTCACCCTCTTCTTTTAGTAGTGACTTAGTTTCTTCTGAAAGAACAAATTCAAAAGGTGAACTAAGACAAAAAGTTTGTTACAAAGGAATACTCTCAGCAATTCTTCTTCCAAAGACATGAGGAATGTCAGGCTTATGAGTGCAGTCACATGTCAAAGCAGCAATACAGAAAAGAAAAAAACAAACCTACATTTCCTTACCATTTCAAATGACAATAAAAAAATGTCACTTGACTCTAATACAGAACTTTGTATTCCAGGGATCTCAAGGCATCTTAGAACTAAGAAAGCATCTCAGAAAACTGGCAACGGGGCACAAAGATAGGATGGAATTTGCCCAAGTTAGTTGCAGAACTGAAAAAAGAATAACCTTCAAATAGAGCAAGACAAGCTTTAGCCAAAAGTAGCACTGGCATATCAGAATATAGGATCACCTCCAAACAATAGGTTAAACCCCATATAGGCTTAATCAGTAAAATCTTGGGCTATCCAAAATGGAAATAGTCATATCAGAAACATTAGTGTTAAATTTATCCAGTGATAAAACTACTATGATTTAAAAAACAAACAAAACAAACAAAAACAAAACAACACACAACAACCGCAACAAAACCTTTTCTTTTTTCCATTGAAAACTAGATAAAAATCTACTTCTGACACTTGCATCTACCATCACTTGTTAACTAGCAGCCTTAATTTTACACAAACTCCCAGTTGTTCCAGGAGGAAATATACTGCAAGTTGACATTTATCTTTCACAATATGCACAGGAGGAAGCTGAAACTATAATTCTGAAATCAAATAATTGCTTTTAAGGTCACCTGGCTTTAATTTATATTTTATTTCCAAGTGGTTTTTGCTTTATTTTTACAAGAACAACCTAATGTGAGCTGAAACTGGTATAATAGGTACTTAAACGTAGATGGGTTCATGAACAGCTCTTAACTCCAGTTGGGAGGGTCTGTTTCCTGGCTGCTTTGCATTTCTTTCATACCTGATCATCTCTGAAGTCTCTAAAGAGATGAGTCAATTAAAATAAATTCAGAGGAAAGCCGGTAATAAATTCTGAAAAACTAGAAGCAAACATGACCTACAGAGCAAAACATCAGTAAAGTACTTGCAGTCAGGAGTAAAACTGATTCGGGGAACAGGGTTAGGGGTGTTCTTCTGACTGCATCAGCACTAACCATGAAACATTAACTAGACTCTCAGTGAACTATTTTCCACTTCCTTGAAGGGTGCAGGCTCTTTTAGCACAAGGCAAAAATCAAAATATTAACAGATCTGTGACTTAAAACCTACTAAGCCATAACAGCTTATTTATACAGTAAATTTATCTTTCAGCAAAACTGTTTTCCTAAGAACACCCTTTAAGTTACAGTGAAGGAAAAGTCCACATCTATCAGTACAGCTTAATAAAGTTAAAATGCTTTTTAATCATGTTCCTACCCCGTGCCCGTGGAACATTTAGAGTACAGGAAAGCAAAACCAAGTCACTAACACCTTGACTGATACACTATCTCCTCAGCTGCTGAGATCCTTAGTATCCGTGTTTCGAGTAACTCTCATCTACTTCATGGTACCTAGTCATTGTGTAAAAGTACATAATAATCCTGATTAAACTTCTCTTCTGGGAATTCATCTCAAGTCCTTCCTGCTCCACACTTTCCTTTAATTTGTGTCTCTCTGATAACATTTGAAGTCAGGTGTTGACATCCCTGAATGAGCAAACAGCTTTCTTCAGATAACATCTGGTTTTGCACACTTGTGGAATTCACAAAACCTTTTTCTCAGAAGCCATGTTTAAACACAGGCAGTCACCCACAACCACTTCTGTACTCGTGCTTACTGCCTTTTCTTCACCTTCTTCTAGCTAATTTACTTTCTAAATAGAAGCATCCACTCCAGCTTAACTTCAAGGTGCAAAGGTATCTTTTACTTTCTGCTATTGATGGGTGGAAGTAACTGGGACCTTTCTGAAGAAAAAAATCAACAAAAATCCGCAAATGAATGAGTCAGTCCATAACACTACAGGCAAGGAAGGACCAAACAGACAGCATCAAGTATGCTGATGCTGTAGCAAACAAGGTGATTTGTCTTCCACTGGATATTAAAATAGCTTAGTATAATAAAAGTGCAGTTAACACTTTCAGGTGTAAGTTCAACGTTATCTTCCAAGACCACCAAGCACATTAAACATACGAATGTAGAGGGATTAGCTGAAATTCAAACACAAAAAATAGCAATTGGCAAGAAAATTATGGAAAGCAAAGCAATAAAAAGCAGGAAGAATAATGGCACCAGATCCCCTTACCTTCTCTTTGCTCCCTTCTTCAATGAACTGAAACAGCCTTCATGGAAGTAGCAGATCTGGGGCCGGGACAAACAGCATCCAAAAAATGTGGTTAGAACCAAAAAGAATGTGACACTTGCTACCAAGCTAGTGTCAAAGCTTCTGTTGGCAGCTCTTGAGGTTTGCAGGAATTAATTCCTCCAGAAGCACAGGCAAGCTTCTCCCCTGCAGTGAGCAGGGAGCAGTCTTCATCCCATAAAGCAGATTTTCTCCGAGGCATCACTGGTGCAATTCTAGACATCAGAAAGGTTATTCTCAAGAATTATTTGTACCTCACTATGCCTCAAGAGCTGTTTTTTAAAGAGATAGCAGAGTTAACAACGTAAATACCTTTTGCTGAATGGAGAGCATTGATCACAAAAGTGATCAATTCTTTATGTACCCAGGTAAACTCAGTAGTCTGTCTGCATCCGAATTTGAATTCCATGTCCTAGAAACATCCCACATATGCAAAAATACCAGATACCTGCATTGCCTAACACTGTACAGACAAGGAGATGGAAGATGTGTATGTAAGCTCATTTTAGAAACGGTAAGGAGTCAAACTCATAAGAAAGTATTTTGTAAATTAAATACAGAGCACATGGAAAACAAGGATGTTTCTAAGTTGGATGTTTTAAGTTGGGGCTGTTCAGCCTGGAGAAGAGAAGGCTGCATGGAGACCTCATAGCAGCCTTCCAGTATCTGAATGGGGCCTATAAGAATGCTGGGGAGGGACTGTAGTGTAAGGGCAAGGGGTAACGGGTTAAACTTAAACAGGGGAAGTTTAGATTGGATATAAGGAAGAAGTTCTTTACTGTTAGGGTGGTAAGGCACTGGAATGGGTTGCCCAGGGAAGTTGTGAATGCTCCATCCCTGGTGGTGTTCAAGGCCAGGCTGGACAGAGCCTTGGGTGACATGGTTTAGTGTGAGGTGTCCCTTCCCATGCGAGGGGCATTGGAACTCTATGATCTTAAGGTCCTTTCCAACCCTAACTATTCTGATTCTATGATTCTAAGGATTGTGCCATGAGCGGAAAACTAGTGGTCTGCAGAGCAACAGCTTAATGCATTTGGCATAACCAAACAGAGTTAGCCTATGTAACCATAAAACTTTAATCTGTGATACTAAAACATTAACCAGCTATGAAATAAAGCTTCTAATATGACCAATCATTAGCCAGGCAGCAGCAATACAAGAAGTTCAGGGTACATGAACCTTCTTGTCTGCCTTTTCTTCAGTTGCTGTTTGTGTTTGATAACTTTTCTTGTTTTGTGTGAAAGGCTTTCTCAGACTTTCAGCTTGAGAGGAAGGGAACAGATTAGAGAAGCATGTCTTATATCCACTTTTTCTTACTTGTATGTTATTTCACCTAAACCATTCCCTTACTCCCTATTTATGCATGGTCTCTAGCCTTCCACACAGACTAAATCACACAGGTTCCTCCAGCACACAATCCCTTCACAATCACTGTGGCCAGGGACAGACTGTTTCCTGTCCCCAGCCTTTCAAGTTGCTGTGCATTTCTTCTAACACTACATTATTATTAGCAAAAGGAAAAGTCTTAGAATAGTTCAGAAGCATCCATAATATTTTATTTCATATATCAATATATTTTTTATATATTTCATCTATGTCACTTTTTGCCACTCACTTAACTAAGGATGAAAAACAAGTTGATCATCAGTGTCACTTCAGCATTTGCAGTTTCAGTATGGTAAGACTCCAGTACAGAGCATGTACATCCATTTCAGAATGTCCCATCTCATTTTCAAATGCTTCCTTGGAAGGCAAGGCAATAGTCAAATCTCTGTTTTCACACTGAATAGGAACCACATAAGTAGGGTGTACAATTCAGTGTTACGGTTATGTATCAGCACAGGGAATATCCTATCACCTCCTTCCAAAGGACTGCATCTAGAGCTTCAATGAGACCACTGCTTTTTTTTTAAGCAAGTCAGTAAAGTTGTCCCAAATTATGAACATAATTATTCCTGGTTCCTGCTCACATTGGTCTGAATTTCACCAATTACTAAGTAGGAGACATCTTTGTCAACAAAATAATTTTTCCTTTAATTTGTATCTTTTTCTTAGTGTGTATATATATATTCATTACCTTATTTTCTTTTTCAGTTAAATATCTCTTCTCCTTTCAGTTAACAGCTAAGGCTGGGAGTGCTGAAGTAGTAGTAGACAACTGCTGAAACATAGAAATCTGATAGAGAAGTATGAATGTTAACATAAATCAATTCTACACAGTAACCTTACATCATCAGTACAATCGTGCTACTCTATTAAATTTGCTTTTAATGGAAAAATGCTATAATAAATATGCTAATGCAAACTTAATTGGAACAAAATAAGATATATAATCATTTACACTGGGAGGGAGTCCAAAGGCTACAGCAACTGGAGATTGAGAAGTTTCTGTCCAGGGAGAGGAAGAAAATAGCAGAGTTGGAGGCAGGAACAACAAACTTTTATATTTGCAAGGGCTGCAATTCAGCCTACCACATAAGTATTAGAGAACAAAAAAGTGTGTAAACCTAGAAGGTTGAGTCTGATGTAGAAAAAGAGAAAACCACAGATACACATTTACATCCTTTAAGGTAACAGCTTCCACAGATAGGTAGTGTGGTGTTCAAATGAGAGCAACATTCTGTTGTTCTGGTTTCAAAAACGGTTACTTACCAACCTGCAGTTTGTAGTGAGGGACATCTGGCATAGATATAAGACCAAACAAAAATTAATGGTAAACACAATACTTAGAACAGTCTTGCAAGCAAGCCTGTGAACTCCTTCGTCACTTGACGTGAGAGAAGCAGAAGTTAACCAAACATGATATATATAGTTTCATGTCCAAAGATAGGATTTAGAGAACTGTTAACATGTCAGTCTGGAAAGGCATTAGGAGAGACACTAAAGCTTTATTACTTTAATTATTTGACTGGGCCACTGACATGTAGAGGAAAGTTTAATTTCATTAATTCAAATGTAAAATTATGCTCCATTTTCATCACAAAATAAAGATTTAGACTGATCTGAAAACAGTTACCCCTTGACTTTTCTTCTGTATGGTTTCCAGTTTCTAGTGGTCTTTGAGTATCCTACTGTCAAAAATAAACGGAATTTGACAGTACTGAAGCAACAGGCATTCCTGTGACCACACTGGAACAGTCCCTGTCAGCCAAACAAGCTGTCAGCTTCTTATATTCATACTTCTAGTGAAGAAACTATTTTCAGGTTTCTTGATTGGAGTTATTTAATGTGTAAGTCTAAAAAGAACAAAGTTATCTATTTGATATCTCAAAATTCGTAACTCAACTCCTTCCCTGAAATCCTGTTGGCCAGGTGTCCCACTAAATGTATTCCACATAAATTAAAAATTAGAAAAGCAATAAACCAAGCAGCACTACATTTGCTGAGGATCTAAAACAATCTTACAAGACTCAGTTTCATTACTTCAGTTTGATTAGCTGTGCAATAACTTTAATACATGGGTTACTGTATTATTACTATTAGCTGAGAATACCAAATGGGTGAATTTATAGATAGAAAAATGCAGTAACAGACAAGTATACTGGCCAGCATCAGTTGCTTTTGTTGATGTCCTCCTCCATCCCGAAACAGCCACTTCCTGCAATACTTAACCAGTGAAACCACACTCAGAACCCTGTAACTGGATGACCTCTGCATTAGCAACGTAACTCTAAACACACTTAGACAATACTGAGAAAATTTAACAAATATATTAATGATTGGTTTTAAACAGTTTCCCAATGATCACTCATTCACAAGTTTTTTAAATAAAAATTTATTACAGAAATTACTTCGAGGAAAAAAAAAAAAAACCAAAACCAAACCAACAGTATCTGTTCTAATTAAAAAAAAACAAACCCAAAAGTAATATTGTATTCATGCCCTATAGGGTGAACTGAAGAAATGCTACAGGTATTTCTTTCTTTTGCTGTCATTCTGAGACTTCCTAGCATGGACTAACTCACATCTGCATCACAAGAATTAAGAATGAACACAGTCTCTCTCCATGCTGCAAGTGCTTCATATTAAAGTATTGCAGACAAATTCCAGTCCTGTTCATTCTGCAGTATTGGAACCAGTGTCTAGGAAAGAAAAACCAAAGTGTAAGTAATACATACATCCACTACAGTTGACTATAATTTAAAGAGAACTAATACTCACTCTCTAATACCTTCCCCCAGTTCAAAAGCACTGCCCAAGCATTTCAGGATGTGTTCTGTACCTACCCTGCTGCTATTGATGCAGTGCACAAGCTGCCTGAGCTCCTTCAGTTAGGAACGTTCAGTTAGCCAGCACAAAACTTCAAGGTTGCACACACACATCATTTGCTATTAAGGCATTAAAAATACAAGAAGCTCTACTCTGACTTGTAGTGATACACAAACAATCTTAGTTTGGAAGGCCACAAGGACATCAGGGTAAATCACACAACCTGTGAAAGATAAAGGGGTTTGCACATCCAGTAGCATAAGCTATGGAGTGTGGGTTATAGATTACACATCTTGAAATAGATGCAGGAATGGGCATGATCTTCATAAAATAAGTCAGAGCAATTCTCTGTTCTGAACTTTTGTCAGAAGCACCAATTAACACCAGTGGAACTGCTGGTATTACTATCATCACTGCTTTCTTGTTCTTAGAGCTATGGGAAAAATGCATGACACAGATATGGAGAAACACAAGTCAGTGTTTATGATGTTCCTTTAGCAAGTCAACTGCTTGTGGGGAAAAAAAGCTATAATGTTAACAGCAACTTTAAATCACCCCATTCTTTAAATCTGATTTGCATCCTTTATCAAGAGTGAAAACTGTTAATACTTGGAAAGTAAGGTTTCTTCTACTAGCTATAACAGGCACACAAAAAATAAACAGTTAAGATTATATGCTTGGCTAATACCAAAAGTTGAGCAAACAATGAATTCTGTCAATTCTTTACAACTATGACTTGTAGTCACGCCAGTACCAGGAAGTCATAAAGAATCTGTTTTAGAGGGCTAGAGTATATTTAAATAAAGCCCTTTCCATTCTCAGTTCTTCCTTTTCACATCACTCCCCAGTGGTGAAACAGGTAACACCATTTCCCACATCTTTAGCAATACTCTGCCACAGGCAGAGTTTTAAAAGTTGTAAACCAGCAGAAACACTGGCAAAGGTAATCCAGCCAAACAGATATGGGACATAAACTCCCATAAGCAGTGCAAATACAGTGGGTCTGTTGAGCAATATGTAAGTATTTTAGTATTACTTGCAAATGCCGGCATAAACTTATCATGTCCCCTATGATCAAATCTGGCAGACAATTGCTTAGTTTTCTCTGACAAGTGGTTACTCAGACTGAAGAGGCTTTCCTCAAATTCAGTAAAACATGGTGCTTTTCTCACAACCAGGTTAATACAAGAAAAATCTCCCTACAGAAATTCAATGAAGATTACTTATGACTTTCCAATTTTTCCAGTAGTTCATGCTTCCCAACACCAGGTCTACAGCAGTCTCTCAACACATTCCTGTTTCAGTGCTTATGAGTCAAGGAGCATTTAGCTTGTTTTTGCTGCATTTATCATATGTAAAAGGGAGTGCATAGCACTACTTTTGTCTGAATAATACAATCAACCTAGCTTTAATCAAACATTTGGTCAAAGCTTTCTATAAATGATCAAGTCTTGTGTGTCAGTTTATTTATATCATATTCCATACTTACTTTTTCCATCACATGCTACAATTTTCACTTTATCCACTTTTACAAGTTCAGTGACCTCCCTAAATTCAACGTCATTCAGCACAAATGTCCATACGTTGTCACAGAACCTGTATGTATTCAGAGACCCCTTTAAAAAGACAAGAGACATTTTCTGTAGGATGCATCCCAAAAGTAACAGGAAATACAATGTTTACTGAACCACATCCCTTTTACCATTAGGTTTGCCATAAAGCCAGCTATGAACCTGAACGCATGCAAACTCGGCAAGCAGCAATTCTGAGGAGAACTTCCCTCCAGTGGGTGAAATTCTCAAGACCATTATGGTCTTGAAATTCTCAAGACCATTCCAAGACCATTACAGTTTATCCAAGGGGAAGCTTCACAGCTATGTTAAAGAGTTTTGTAACTTTTCTAATGTGTGTAAAGGATCAGAATCAGGCACAGTTTCTTAAAACACTGGCCATAAGAAGAATCAGTTACAGCAGCAATCGTAACAAGATGTGAATTCTGCAACTGTTCAAATAAAGCCAGTTTAAAAAATCGTGACAGAACTGACCCATGTGACACAAGGGGTTATAAAAAAGTAGTGATGCTCTTTTTAACATATTTGTGTGGTTTAAATATCTAAAAATCTTAAGAGCTCACTTCATTGATGTATTCTGCATCAACTGCTGAGGACATAATTTAACAACTGGTTTGGGATTTTTCTTTAAAATTACAATCAAATTGACATTTTACAATGTGCTGGCTATCTGGCATTCATTAGGGTGGCTGGCTGATAAAAAAAACTTATTTTTCCTGATACCTACAGAAAATAGCTACAAAATGACCCATTGTCTTGTACAAGGGCAGATGTACAACCCTGTAGTCTCTCTGCATTACATATGTGGCCTCATCTCACTTCTGCTAGGTCTAAGAGAAGCAAGTCTCCCTTCCCACCTGCAAGACGCTAAGAATGGCAGGGCTACTCATCAAAGCACTTCCCTTTTCCCCTGTTTTCATCCACCCACCAAATCTCTCCATAGTCTTTGTGTTCATTTGAAAGATCAAATGCACAGTAAGAGAGTAACAAGCCTCACGACTGCATACAGAATAAACCTGTCAGCATTCACTATTTCAGAGTCAAAGCAGACCTGAACTTTTGCTTGGAGCACTCAGCTTTTAACAGCATTCTGCACCAAAGCTTGGTTACTCCACCCCATGAAGAACTTACATATAGCGTTACCTTACCCTGAAGTTGACCCTGTTCCTGACGCGCTGTGCCAGTGCCGAGTTGATAGCTTTATCAAACTGAAGTAGCACCTGAAGGGCCAGCTGAGGAGTGATCTGCTGGGACTGAAGTCATTGAAAAAAACAGGTTTGAGTTACTTTGAAGTAAACTCAAAAAAGCTGTAAAAACTCAAAACAAAGTTCCCATGCAGCAGATTGTAAGGGTGGTGAGGCACTTGAATGGGTTGCCCAAGGATGCTGGGAATTCTCCATCCCTGGCAGCATTCAAGGCCAGGCTGGAGCCTTGGGCAACACGGTTTAGTGTGAGGTGTCCCTGCCCATGGCAAGGGGGTTGGAACTGAATGATCTTCAGGTCCTTTCCAGCCCTAACTATTCTATGATTCTATGATCTCCAGAAGGACAATCAACACAAGAATAATTTTACTGCCTTTTCCCCGTTTTAAATCTGAGAAAAGGAATTAGGTGCCAACATGATTGTTGTGCTGCATAAAGAATACATCTGGTAAATATCAACTGAAACCAACCAGAGGTGCAGAACATCAGTCACAGTGTTCTGGATTAACCTGATGTTTGTTCACTGGGCATTGCAAGAAGAGGTTACACATCCTATGGAAAACATTTTCCTTCATATAGGATGTCAGAAAAAGGAATTATCAGGACAACTTGAGTACCAAAGGCTTTTGATTTCAATCAGGTTTTCCATCTGTTGGCTGTAGTGTACCCAATACAGAACCCACAAAGCTGCCTGAGTAATAAGCCTCTCTATTAAGCTGACTGCATACCCGGACCCCACACACACCTGTATGAGCTCGTCCAGGCTCTCCTGCAGACTGTTCCCCAGCGTGGTGTTCCTGTACAGCTGATAGGCCATGGCTTACTAGGGCGGCACAGGGCAGGCACCCTCCTCACCATCCACTGCTCTTGTGTGCTCGCTGTCATTTAAAACAAAACAAAACCAATACTACTAAAAAATCCCTCTAGAGACACCAGAGACCTAATTGTACATTGCACGGTGAGCACAAGCAGCACCGACATCGCTCCGCAAGCCCCCACTAACAACACGAGCGCTCAGAGCACAAAGCACAAACAACGAGCAGACCAAGAATGCGGCACACGGAGGGAGGAGGCCTTGTCCCTGCCGGGCCGACACCGAGAGACCTCTGCACCCACACGGACAGGCCGACACTGCCCGCCGCCCCTTCCCTCGGCCTCCGAGGAGCTCCTCGCCCCCCACGGCGCGCTCGGGAATCCTCACGGGAATTCCGGGCCACCACTGGGCACCGAGCGACCCCGGGCCGGCTGCCGCACCCCGGCCATAGCTATGTACCCCCGAACCCAGGCCGCCCCAGCGAACCCGACGGATGGCGCCGGCCGCCGCACAGCAGCCACGGGCAGCGCCACAGGACGGGGGCTCCCGCTCGGGGCAGCCGCTCAGCGGCCGCAGCCTCACCCGCTCCGAGCAGCCGAAGAGCATCAGCGCCTCCGCCGGCCCGTCACCCGGAAGCGGAACGGTGAGGGCGGGACGCAGGCTCGGCCCGTCCCCGGAAGCAGCGGCGGGAAGCGGGCCTCACTGAGCCCGTTGAACGCTGAGATCGTGCACAGCCGGTGAGGGTGAACAGCTTACACAGCTCGGTGTCTGCAGCGCCGGGGTGAGGCTCCTTCTACCTCTTCAGTGACTGAACCCCCTCCCATTTTCCTCTGCCAGGATACCCGAGCCTATTACAGCTGCCGAACACCTTCGAAATACTCCAAGATGCTTCAATTCCACCGCAGTAGTGAACTAGCACCGGCAGTGCTCTGGGAACCAAAGTCAGATGTTACGAAGAGGTAGGAGGTGGTGCTGTATGCACCAATGTATGACTAAGCAGCAAAATGAAACATTGAAAAGGTAGTTATCACATACAGGATTTATTTTGTTCCCTAAGTCAAAAGTTTTCTGTAAGTATTAACAGCTAGCACATTTAGAGATACATTCATGTTACACTGGGACACTCAGGAAGACAAACAAGCTCATTTAAAAATAAAGAATCATGACATTCTTGAGAGGTAGGCGAAGAGTCTTGTATTGACATAGTTTGATACTGAAGGGCAAAGGAAAATAGTTACATCTGTGAAGAATAGTCAGGTTCAGCCAGTTGTGTCATCTGTGATTCACAACCAATGTTTTTGCATGACTACTTCAACTTCAGGTTGTTCAACACAGCACATTGCCCGTATCACACACTGGAGTTTACCAACACCAACAATGTCCTAACCCTTCCATCTACCCTTCTATTGGCAGAGCACCCTGTATCACTGCTCAGGCTTTTTAAGTAGGTGGCTTTGGTCAGATGACTAAAACAGCATGCCTGCAGAGCCAGAGGGGAAGTAAGCATCTGTTTCATTTTGTAATTATTAACTTGGAATTCCATGTCAGAAATATTAACTAGCAGCTTAGCAAGCTACAGTAAAGAGCATGGTAAAATCAGAACCTGACTTTCTGAAAACACTCCAGTAGCTTCTCCTCAGATAATTTTCAATACTAAAATAAAAATCAATCAGTACATTTAAATCAGTGACCTGGGCAGTCCAAACTGCAAAATGGGAAAAATAAGTTTAGTTGATCAAAGAATGGCTTTAACTTCCCTGACCTCAGTCATGCTTGAAGACAAGAGTGAAAACCTGTAACACAACTGCACCCTCTTCACTCCAAATGCCCTTTTTTCCTGTTAGCTGGATACAGGAAGTGAGATATGATAAAGAACTTAAGAGTTTTGGTGCTAGGAAAGCTGCAAGATCTGTTTTCCAGATTATTTAAATATTACTTACATGTTAGAGTAAACCCAGCTATCCTTAAAAAGTATAAAGCACTGGTTTCATGCATCCGCAACAAAAAGCCCTCTAGAGAATGACCTGCATCCACAAGGCCTGAATAGGAATTTTCACCAAAATCTTTGTAAGACTGGTTAAAAAAGTGCACAACCTATCATCCCTCTCCCCTCTGTTCTTTGTATGAGACTCTTCTGAGAGTGACTGGAATGACTTGAGCATTAAAGTCCTCTCCAAAGACAAAGCTTTTGACAAGAGGTGCATTTAAGCCATCTTTCTACATAATAAATATGTATAAATCCCTAGGATACACAAATATTTGACAATGGAAGAAATATACTTTTCATGAAGAAAATTCTTTGCGACAGATTTAGTTGACGAAGTGCCCATTCACCATCTGTTCCCATTACTTCGAGTTACCTACAGACATTCGAGCAGATGACACCAGTTGAAGCTGACACAGTAGGCACCAATGCCATGCTGTCCTCCCTGTGACACACTGAGATAATTTCATAGAAGATTCCATTATCACCAACATGTAATCTAATCTTGAAATCTGACACAAATGAACAGTTGAAGGTTTTAAGCTGTCAAAGTGTACAATGCAAAAACCTTGCTGAAACATGCTAACAAGAACAGGCTATGTACTGCTAACTGCAATTCAGAACAGAACTGCTGTTTCTCAGCACAAAGTCCCTCACAGCAAGCAGTACTATTCTTCACTTGTTCACTGAAGATAAAAAAAAAAGCTAAGCTGCATAGTATGAACATTACATATTATTCTAACTAGTTCTAAGCTTTTTTTGAAACATAATTGTGCATTTTAACATTCCACAACCTCAAAGACTTCAATCTGCTTCAGCACTAAACCCTTACACATCCCTCTCCATTACTTCTCCACAGAGCATGGCTTTGCCATTCTGCACAGACCATCAAGAACATCCAAGCAATCTAGAGCCTACTCACATCCTGTTTTAATGACACCTTCTCCAAAATATCTTTGCCACTTCTGAAGATTTATCCCATTGTAGAAATCAATTTTCATAATTGTCACATCCATGCACAGGGAGGCCACTGCCCCAAATGTCTCTGTTTCAATTGCGCACAGTAGTAATGAAAGAAAACTACTGACTTAACACACGTCCATATAAACAAACCAAGGAGACCTCCAAATCACATTAGTGACTCATGAAATTCTTTTCTTGACAGGGCTCAAACTGTATTCTAGCAACATGAGTTTCACTTTTAGAAGGTGAATTAAAATTCACCATTAAAAGGTGAATTCCCTACAATACTGTTATCACAAAGTGATTCACGTTTAGAAATAACTTAAAGTATGACATTCCAACTTTTAATGGCTTTAAATATTAAAATAT
Source organism: Neopsephotus bourkii (assembly GCF_033783945.1). Taxonomy (NCBI): domain Eukaryota; kingdom Metazoa; phylum Chordata; class Aves; order Psittaciformes; family Psittacidae; genus Neopsephotus; species Neopsephotus bourkii. The sequence continues at coordinate 7,257,670 of NW_026900826.1, forward strand.
TAAGATTATTTTGTAGATTTAAAAAGACAAGCTTACACTAGGGAATATAAACCATTCAGTGAGTGCATACACATTTCCAAAAGAAACAGTACTACTGCAGCATGTAACTGCAGAATAACTCAGACACTAGAAAAGGCAATAACCCCTAATTTGATAGGGCAGCCTATAGAGAGGACTGGCTACTACATACTGCACTATACACATTGGAAGCAACAGGACATAGGAGAACAACAGCCCATGCACTAAGAACATGGCTTTACTGAGAATACTACTCTTTTATTTGACAAATTGGAACCGAGATGATGAGAATGCTTAGTATCTCGCTTCAGACCCACACAGAACCAATAGAGATCAGGAAGGTTTATACGTTTGCATTTTCACGCACTGCATTGTGAAGGTATCAGAAGTAAACAAGCTGTAAGTGTCCAGTTTACTGACTGGAACCTGGGCCAACATCACAACTGAAGCAGGAAATAAGACAGCCCCAAAGACACTGTTTGCATCTGTGTTCTGCTTTCAGAGCAAGACCTGGACCTAATCTAATGGATGCAAGCTAACTGGAAATTAGCATGGCCTGTTGAAAGAGAACAGCCTGCATGGTAATCTCTTTGAAATTAAGATACAGAAACTATCATAATAAGAGAACCTAAATCTTGAGATGAAAGTCTCAGAGTTGCAAACTTAACTCCCGGATACATGGGCAATTTGCCCTCATCTGACATGAAAATATTCTCTCAGAGTCTATACATGTATCATTAGAGACAGTAGATTAATTGGTAATAAGTCTTGACCATGGAACTCTCTCTTTTATCAGTGTCAGGAAGTAATCTGCTTGAACATAACCTTATATTTTTAAATAAGAGAACTAGCTTTTAATGGAATTGAGAACTGATATTTTCAGCATTAAGACAAAATTGTTAGCACAATAAAAACCAAAAGTGAAGATTTAATATATCTGCTATGATATTCTATTGCTCAGCTCCTGAATCGGTATTTGCATAGATCTGTCCTTACAGGGAAATAGCAGTGATTATTAAAAGACGATACAAACTTTTGCAACATATTAACTAGTGCATCCTTGTTGCCCTGATAAACCTATGAACACTAGTTATGAATCCAAGAACACCTCTTACAGATGCAAGGTCAACACCATTGTGAGGAAAAAAAAAAAACCAACCCAATAAATTTCACTTAATTGCTTCAAGTGAAATCAGTGCTGTCTCATGTGCCAATCTAAGAGCTTTAGAAATTGAGGCTTCATCCACAAGGATGACCAGTGTCATGGTTTAAAACCAGCCAGCATCCCAGAAACACGCAGCTGCTCACTCCCTCCCTCCTTCTTTCACCCCCACTCCGAGAAGGATGGGGAGAATCCAAAGAATGGGAATCCCACAGGTTGAGATAAGAACAATCCAGTAACTAAAGTATAATACAAGACTACTACTGCTACCACCAATAATAATAATAATGGAAATAACAAGGGAAGAGAGTATGAAACTAAAAGGGGAAAAGGAAAACAACAATAAGTGATGGACAGTGCAATTGCTCACCACCCGCCAACCAATACCCAGCCCAACACAAGCAGTGATCTGGGCCTTCCAGGTGACACCCCCAACCCCCTCCCCCCCCCAGTTTATATACTCGGCATGATGTGCTGCACTACAGAATACCCCTTTGGCTACTTCAGGTCAGGTGTCCTGTCTCTGTTTCCTCCCAGCGTTCCATGCCCCTCCTCACTGGTAGAATATGAGACTGAAAAGTCCTTGATCAGAGTAAATATTACTAAGCAACAAGTAAAACCGTTGGTGTGTTAGCAGTGTTGTTCTCACACTAAAGTGAAAACACAGCACTGCAGAAGTTACCAAGAAGGAGAAAAATAACTGTTACAGCTGCACGCAGGTCACAGAGGTAGCAAAAGATACCCCATATCCCTGCAAACTGCTATTACGGCTAGCATATCTGTGTCACTCCGAAGGTCTACTGAGCACTACCAGAGTTATGCTGATGACAACCAATATTCACACAGGAAAGACCGTAATGAACCCATTTCCTGCTGGTACCTGGGACAACTTTCATTTACTAACACAGAACCTAAATTTGCAACTTAAAATTGAGAAAGGCTGATACCTTGCCAGTCACTCAAAACGGTTCAGCTGCTGTTGTGGCTTCTGCTTAAAGTCTTTGGCCAACAGGCTGAAGTGCACAGAACTGCTGTTCTGCATCTGGAACAGCAGATTAAGACACCAAATTCAAATGAGTACTGCTTGTAGTAGGGCTGTGAACAAAAACACACATCTCCACTCTTGTGAAACACAACATTATGTGATTGTTAATAGTCAAACAAATTAAGGGTTTTGTGACAACCAAGAAATGCACTTGACCATTTACAGCAAAACAGATTTATACAATAACAACAAGTAACTTATGGCCTTGTCTACCTGCAAATGAATTCCTTCAGCAGGTACGCATAATATATTGCTCAGTCATAAAAATATATATATATTATCTCTTTAACATTTAGGTATATAAATATCTTACTGAAGAACATGCATCATTTAGATAAACAATTGCAAGAACATCCTCTGAAGACACAGGGTTCTTTGATATTTAGCAGTATAAAATGAATATATAAACACAGCTATTGAAGTCAAGACAGATCAATACAGCAGCAAGCAGTCCGTTGTGTGCCAGTCCAAAGGAATTAAGCACCCTTTGCAACATGTTATATTACATACACACACAGAGAATGCATTGTAAATGGAGCAAAGATAGCATCATTCCATCTGCATATTCTTCAGTCTTAGCTGGACTCCAAACTTACTGGTCACTCTTCTGCTCTTGTTTTCCATTCAGCTCTTGGTCAACTCTGCTTATCAAAGAAAGCAGTGAAATTGAAACTATGTTAGTAAATAGTTTAGTTTGACTGCTGATATATTAAGCAAAATTATTCCTCTTAAGAGGAAAACACAAAGCTTTTACATGGAAAAAGTTAATAAATAAATACAAAGATTTTTATTGAATAAAGTCACAACAGTGTTGAGGGTTTTTTTAATCTATTTTCCTACCTCCCCTTAGAAATCTATTAAAATTGTTGAGAAACCAGTTAAATAATAAACAAATAAATAAGACAAATGGCATTTGAAAAGTGCAAGTTAAGTTTGTGGAAAAAAACAACCCAGACTGACTGTATTAATGAATACAACCAGGAATACAGGATCACAGGTAAAATGACAACACTGCAAGCACCACTGATGTGATGAATAAGCACAGAATAACCTTTAATGCTACAGTAATCAAGCCAAGAAGGTAACAGCACTAGTTCAATCAAAAAAGGTCAGGTGGCTCCTTAAGTGCAATACTTTTTCTATTACATTCTAAGACTCCTGTAATCATCCAGGGAAAAAATAAAAATCACCATCATGCTGCTGCAGCTGTTGGGTTTTCTGCTTTTGTTTGTGCCCTCCCTTTTTTGTTTTTTTAAATACACCTGTATCTGCCTTGGGACTAGCAAACAAAATGTTGCTTTGCAGAAAGCAGTGGATGGTTGACAGGCCACACAAGATGTACTTTTCCTCTTTACATGAAGAAGCAGTGGCTCATCTTAACTACATCTTCTGGAAAATAAGCCGTGTGTGGAGTTAAGTTACTTTTAAAACCAATAGCATTTCTAAGTGAGAGAGTCCAAGGCCAAGCCTGTCTTCCAGCAGCCTGTCTAACCTATGTGTCCAGTCTTTCAAACTGTAACTAGTAGTTTTTCCAGGTGATTCAAACAAGGACAGCTCTTCCATGACATGAACCCATAACAAGGAGAGACAGGATTCCGGGCTTTTTCTGGTTTTGCAACTGTAAAACTCAACTCTGTACACAAGGATCCAGTGGGTCTGGAGCAGTGTTGTCTAAAAACAACAGTCCTCATCAAATACATGGTTCACCTGCACAGTATGCAGCTACAACTCACCCCTGTCCTCATTGCAGTACCTTAGAAAAGCATGTTTTCACATGACCTACAGGGCTAATCACACAAAATGTATGAAACTGTGGTGAGCTAATGCAAACAAGCTTTACCTAAGCATACAGCTGACAGTATAAATCCATAGAGGTATATCATACCCTAGCTTCCAGAGTGATTCATAGACATAGCCAGAGAATTCCTACTGCCATCCTCAACAACTATAGTAATTAAACTTCAACATACCTCCTTTCCCCCTTTTGTAATAAATAATGTCCTACAACTGCTATCAAGGTGACTGCCAGCCACAGTTTGATACTGAGATTTCAATCTCTATATTTAAGTGTCACTTAGGAACATACTAGTGATGGTAGTATAAGTGATGGTATCAACAGGAACACTAAAGAGTGCTCATTGTACTGGAAATTTTTAGAAGTGTTTACACATTACTGTTTGAATGTCTCAAGTATGCATCCTGAATACAGTGGGCCTTGCAACAAAATTGGGCATATAAAACTGAACAAAGTTCTGCTTAATATGTACTGAAAGGGTTTCTTAAATTTGACAGTGTTAGTACTTCAGGTTGAACTGGAATAATTCCTAGAACGTTCAACACTTGTCACTACTTTACCTGCTAGCTGTTGGAAACAATTTCATTTCATTTTAATCTCTGTGTTCCTCTCTCTGTCTGTTACCCAATTTAAACAATAAGCCTCCTTCAGTAGTTATGCACTCAGGAAGAATAATAAAAAAAGCTAAGTTAGTAGCAAAACCTCTCAGTACATTTGTTAGTGAGAGTGAAAAATGGATCCATTGCAAAAACCTCAGCAGCTGCTGAAATAGCTTGAACAGTTAGCAGGAGATTGAAAGTTAACAAAATGAAAATCCAGTGTTTATTAGCAAGGAACATAGGCACTGCAAATACAAACAGCACTAAACACTACTGACTTGAACTGCATCTGTGCAAGTTAATAACTAAAAAAAGTAGTGAATACCAAAAATACAAAATACGAGATTCAAAACAAGAACTTCTTCCAGAGTTGCATGTCTGTTGATACAGAGCCACAGCTCAGCACCTAAAACCAGCTCTTCCTTCAGGCATCACTTCTTGTAAGAAACAGTTAAACTTAATAGATTCATACAGAAGCACTACTTTTGCCTCTTGAAGATTCAGTTGAGAATCCATGTAATCCTCTTAAAAAGTGAGCATCTCACGTAATAGAGACTATTCACAAATATCTGTTTGAATATCCAGGGTGAGTTCTTTTAGATGACAGACTGCACAGGCACTATAATTACTCTAATGCATAAAAACTTGGTCACTAGTGCATGTTTATATTTACAAATGCTTATTCCTTCATGCAAGCCAATCAACTGGGAGTTAGTTGCAGTGCAAATCATCTTATCTAGATGCAACCCTAATCAAAATATGAATATACCTTTTCTGTTTCTTTCTAAACTTTTCTTCTTCATACCTTGGTGAAGAAAAGTTTGATTTCAGTAAACGTAACATATGAAGGCCAAATTCAACAGAAGCTGCAAACTGGTGTTACTGTCAATACAGTTTGCAGAAACATACCAAGTTTTGAAACTGATATAGTTAAAAATATATGTAGTACCTCCACCATTTTTAACCATAAATCAAGAAGCATTACAATTTAATGACATTTAAATTCAATACAACTTCTTGCACAGTATTAACATTCACTGCTAAAATTTAAAGTCTATATTCAGAACAGTTTGAAGGCAGATATATTCCTCTACAGAAGTCTGAGAATTAACTCCACAAGTTAACCAAGTTCAGACTTTGCAGAACAGTTAAAGATTCATCAACACAGAAAGGAGTATTTCAAGACTTGGAATGACAGTCTGAATTTTCATAAGATATCCCTCAAAAGCCCCAGTAGGAGAAGTATCCCAAAGCTAGCAAAAGGCTGCTTCAGCATTGTCATGTCCTTCCTCCCAGCCCTGAGAAAACTGCATTTTCTCTATCTTATGAAAAGTTAAATTGTGCAACTGACATCAGGTGTGTACTGCAATAACCAGACATTTGAAGGGGTGCAGTGGGGATCTGTCCAACATGGATGTGCCCTTCTGTCCAGATAGTGAGACTATGCCATTGTTCCATATGGAGTTCCCAGTTTGTGATCACCTATTGCGATACATACTCTAGCAGTTTTGTACATTACAGCCTCTAACAGGCCAATCAATTCATAATCACAATTGTCAGTAGTTTCATCTGTTTTTTTTTAATACTCAGGTTTATGGTTTCTACTCTATTACTGCACCCACAAATGCTGCTGACAAATGTCGTATTTGAGAGAGGAGTCCCACTGATGTTAAAATGGCTATTTTTACTTGGAGGGAAGGAAAAGGAGAAACCAAGGACATTGATGCTGCCTTCACATCTTTGACACCATAATTTTAGAACTCTTTATTTGGTAGGGATTTAGCATTTTTCCACAGCTCTTTTTTTAAATGACATCCCAACCCAAATGATATTTCACCGTTTGTTCCACATTTTAGCATGAACACTGCAGATACTATAACTTCAGTATCAACATGCCCAGAATCTCTCACTCACCAGCCAGTTTAGTATAATGAGGTGAATGGAATGGGGCCTTGGTTCTAGAAGACTTAATTCACACAACATAACTTGGTATTTAGGTAAGGCACTATCTGTGAAAATCCCTATGCATTATCACACCAAACTGCAGTTAGCAATGTGGTCAAACACGGATACTCCTCCTAAAGCTAGCAACGATTGGAGTTAAATTATTAAATGCAAAGTATTACATTCAAACCCATCAGAGATTACAATATATACCAGTTCTAAAACATGATCAGTGTAGAAAATGTTGGAATAATAAAACATACTGTTTTATGCATTCTGGGATGCCAACGTATTCCATGGGGATGAGTTCAGCTAGTTCCGCCAGGGTAAAGACATACCTAATCTTTTGGCTGAATTTTGAGCTGTGGAAGAACAAATGTAGGCTACAGTTACAACTTAGTATTGACCTACTGCAAAAATTAAAACAGTTTTTGAAGTTTAAAGTAAATGGTAATTAGGATTTTTTTTAACAGCTTCCAGATTATTACCTAATAAAGGGTTTTGTGACGGCCAGAAGTGTTCTGATGAACCAAGAAGGATGAACTATGATTAATGATTTCAGATTTTTCCTTAACCTGAAGAATTCAAACAGCAGACATAATTACTAGCACAAAAAAGCAACAGGAGAACAAGGCGATTTTCAATATATAAAAACTATGTTTTCACAAGCAAAACTATCACATCAGTCTCATACTCTGACACTCCATTATTAGAAGTTAGTTATCATCTGCAGAAATAAAAACCAGGCAGAGCTGCATAATGAAAATGTAAGATATAGAGTGAGTTTGACAATAATGACAAGGAATTAATATGTCAAAGAGAAGTTTCTTTGAATCTTTCTACCTAACTAATGATGTTGTTCATGAAAGACCCCCATTATTAACCTTCTCATATTAATATGTGAAGTTTTAACGATCTTCTACCTGGTAACAGTATTTTGTCTTTTCACACTACTATTTTCACTAGAAACCAACAAAAAGCCAGGCATGCCTGTAGCATTGTTCCATGCTGTCTAGCTTAGGAAGAGGTTTTCAATACACCAAGTAATTTGTATGATTAAATCATACCTAGAAGGTACCGGACACCACAGTAAACAGCAGTTGTCTTAAGGATGGAGATCACTGATCATGTGAATATAGTAACAAGATACTGCAGAGCTTCTTACCTTCTATCAATTTGCTGGTAACATTTCCTGAGCCAGCCTAAACTTGGCATTTTTCTCCGTGTTGTTGCACCATTCAGATAAACTATCATATAGTTCTCTGCTACCAACAGTTCTAAAGTGCCAATTACATACCTACACAGACAAGCACAGAAAACTTCCAAGTGAGATCTGTGAATATTAAAGTAATTGCTAGTAGTGCTCAAATAAATAAATAAATAAAAATATAGAAAGAGTTGTCAACAGTGTTGAGCAACATCTAGTAACTTCCCCCCCCCTTTCCCCTGGAAGCAGATGGAGTTGCTTCTCTATTTGTTATCTTTCCCTCACCTGAAACATAAAAAACTTCATTTAAAAAACTATTTCCCTTGCATTAAAATGTTAAATTTCACATTGTAAAATTAAGTATTGAGATGCAGATGATGACTTACTTAAATAGATTGTCCATTAGGTATCTATAGTTTGGCTGGCTGCTTTCAGGCATAAAGCAAACAGCAAACACAACAATGGCATTTAACCCATCACCATAGTAGCCTAAAACCAAAGAAAAAAACAGTAGTAGTGACCAAGGTGACTGCACACTGATTACATTTTCACCAAGCCAAGAACATTCAGTAAGTTTTTCATTATTTACCTTAAAGAGAGCTAAAAGCATCTATTCTATATGAAGGGATTCGTACAGGGACAGAAGATTTCAAGTTCGTCTACTTCTAAAGAAACAGGCAAAGCTGACATAGATCAAATGCTGATTCAACATCTCAGTGGAGAATCTCAGTATATTTAATAACATTTGATAACATTTTTATTTAGTCAAATTTTCTTCCAACCTAAACTCCACAGACTGTTCAGAAAAGTCATTAAATTGATTTATGCCTTAGTAGATCTACAGTTAATGCCTCAAACACTCTTTAAACAAAAATATCTTAAAATTCAAAAAACTCTTAAGAAAATTCTACAGGTAGCACTGACACTGTAGAACAGGTAAGTACATCTTACTGCATAGGTGCATGTTAATACTTTCATCTGAACATGCATGCATTTTGGAACTTGAATTTAAGAGGGGAAAAAAAATTGGATTAAATCAACCATGTGTCTTAATACTGCAACAAATGAATCATTACTTGAGCCTTTATGCCCAAAGCTATTCCTGTGCCACCCCAACTCAGCTTAAAGAAGTAGTTCCTCAAGAGTTCCTTCTCAGCACATCACAAATCCTTACCACCATGACTGATAACTTTTTTGTATGGTTCAATTGCCTTCATGTCCACCCTGTGGTCCTGTTCACCAATCCTAAACATTCGCCAGCGTCGACCATCATCTTTCTCCTCTGCCGCAGCATATTCAGTAAGTGATCCTTTCCTAATGACATCAGTAGTTTTTGGTTTTGGAAGATCATCTGCCAAAGTTAACACACGTTCAAGATCCATTATGAATACTTATGTACAGTGACAATCAATTACAACATGGGTTAACCACTTTGCTATCTATTTTAATATTCTCTAGCCAGTCAGACATAACAGCTGACTTAGTTCCCTCAGTCATTGCAGAATAGGATCTGATGGGTGTCATCTATAGTTTATCAAAATACTCCACGTTGGCAGTTATCCATCAACTGTAATTTTCATGTTAAAGTACATGACAAATCTCCATTTGTTTAAGAAGCCTATTTAATTGTAAGCTTTCAGAACACAGACCTTGATGAATCTCACCAAAATTAGCAAAGTGGTTAACTCCACTGATAATTACACAGGTTGCCTGATCAGAGATTTACATAAAAGCATGATTTAAAACATTGAGCACCTTGCAAGCAGACATGCAACCAAATTATTAGGAATTAAATCTAATTCACATGCGTGCAATCAATATATATCTGAAATTTATGTTGACAGCGATCTGTAAGACAATTTGCTCCAATTAAATAAGATTCTTGACTTTGTTGCACAGACCTTACCCAAAGCGAGAAAAACCTACTGCAAGTTAGTTGTCTGTTCCCAAGACAAAGCTGTTAATTGAAACTATCCTTCCAGGAAAATGAAGGCAGCAGCATTAAAGGAAGAAAAGACAGAAACCCTTTTCAGCCACTTTAAAAAACAAGACACAAACATTTGGCACATTTCCTTCACATCATCGCAAAACTAACCCTACTTCTTCACTACAATGAAGAGAACCCTTCTACATAAGTAAACCTGCAGTCTGTTATGAAAAGTTCCCTTGCAACAAGTTTTTAGCTATTTAAAAAACCCCCACCCCACTTATTCTAAAGAGCGTTTCTTTTATAAGCTATCTTGGAATGAAGAACAGGCAATGTTTAATTTAGACCACTGAAAAGAGCTTCCTGTTTACTCAGGAATTAAAACTGTTTTATTTCCAGAATGAAAAAGAAAAAAAAAAAAAAAGAAATAACTGAGTTAACATAATTATTCAGTAAGAGACATTCTTAAGTCATGAAGTCTGCAGAAGTTAAAGACTCCAACTGCTGACCAACACAACAGTTCCTGGCTTATATAAAAGGGCCCTAAAACAAAATTAAACTGCAAGTTTAAAACTTATGCTTTAACTTCTTGTTGTGATTTAAGCAACTCAGCACCACATAGCCATTTGCTAACTCCCCCACCTTCCCACTCCAGGTGGGATGGGGAGGAGAATTAAAAGAATGTAAACCCCACAGGTTTAGTTTAATAACTAAAGTACAATATATTACTACTACTGCTACTAATAATAACACAGAAATAACAAGGGGAGAGAATATAAAACTAACAATGAAAGGGGAAAAAAAAACAAACAATAAACACAAGATGCACAATACAATTGCTCACCACCTGCTGACTGATACTCAGACCAACCCAAGCAGCCATCTGCCCTTCTGTGTGACTCCCCTGTTTATACATGCTGTGGTATGGAATACCCCTTTGGCTTGGGTATTTGGTTTGGGTCAGGTGTCCTATCTCTGCTTTCTCCTGGATTCTTGTGCCCCTCCTCTCTGGCAGAGCATGAGAGACTGAAAAGTCCTTGATCAGGATAAGCATTACTTAACAACAACTAAAACATCAGTGTGTTATCAGCACTGCTCTCAGACTATTGCTGCAACACAGCACAGCACCAGGAGGAAAAAAAGATAAATAATTGTTACAGCTGAACCCAGCACACTCCTACGCAGAACTCTTCACCTCAAATTTGTCAGAAACCCCAGGTTTTGCCGATACGAATGAGGCATCTATTCATTTCTTAAAATGAGTATCATTACTAGTGTGGCTACAGCTAACACACTATCAAGTAATTTCAGAATTCCATGACACAAAATAGAGGCTCTTTTACCACTTCCAGTCAATCCAGAAAGCATGCAACCTGTAAGGCTACTGAGCATTTGCCATTCTCATCACAGTAAGACGTAACATCAGGCGTTACTGAGTATTTTAAGAAATACCATTCAGCCCTCCTCAAACACAATGGCTTGCATTTTCATTGATTTCTGACTAACTAATCTATACGGTTCATCTCCACTTAAAAGCATCTGCAGTACACATAACACACACTGGATTCCTCCCCCCCAGGTTGGTTCTTAAAAACACACTGCAAGAGAGAGGAACCTGGACTCTTACAGGTGTTTAATGACCTTCACCTGAGTTAGTTTTTCTGTTGCCTGCTTCTAATCAATCAAGGTCTTTAAAAATTCACTACACCTGTTTCCAATTTACAAGCTAATAACTCCCTTTATATTTTTCTGCTTGTAATATTGCTCATGGTTATGTCCCACCTGAAATAGTGTTGACCTGGACATAAGAAAACAGAAATATTTCAGAGCCTCAGACAAAAGTAACAGAATACTTACCTTCCCATTCAAACTCATTGCTATTTTCTGAAGGAGTATCTAAATTGTCCAAATCGATTTCTCCACTCTCATCCAAGTCATCAGACAAAACAGACTCCTCACTGTGATCCAAAGTTAAGTTAATATCTGGAGCCGTCAGTTTCTTCCTCACTTTGGTTCCATTGGCCTCTGTATTAAAAAAAAAAAAAGAAATTATTTAACTTCAAAGCTAAAGGAAGTTGAGCTAAGCATATTAACAAGACAGAAGAGCCCAGTGCTTTGTCATAATGTATTGTAAGACCCATAATTTAAACAACCTATCTTTGGAATAAGAGTTAAACACAGGGTGAAAAGAACAGCACTTCAAGGTCAGAGTTCTCAAGACTGTAAGCTTACACAACTGCATACACAATGTGATTACAGTGGTAGACCACCACACTCCCTACAGAAGAAAAGCCTCAAAAGTCTTGCAAATAAAGCAATAGGTTCATGTCCTTAGCATCATAACCATATTTGATGAAATAAAAAAGAATACACAAGATAAAAATAAAAGAATAAAAAAAGGCTGACAACAGCAAAAACAGAAAATGAAAGAAACTATTAGGTGAAATACACAGTATGCTTTGAGACACAAGGCAAATATTTGTGTGACTTAGACAGCAGCTGAAAGCAGGAAATAAAATGACTGATCCAGAACTGGAAATGCCACAACTAAAGCAGACAAACAAGATTAAAAAAAATTAAAACATTAAAAAAACCATCTGCAGGATTTCCCTCCTGCCCATTCAGGCAACATTCTTAAAAGGCTGCAGAGATCTGAAATCTGGAGTGAAATTAAAGCAGGTCCTAACTGATACACGGAAGCCAAGAGAACCCAGGTTTTAAGATGGGTCTGGAAGTGCAGTAATTCATTTTTGTCCAGTATTACATAGACAGCTCTGTTCACAGGGAGGATGAACAGTCTCATTTTATTCCAAACCCCTCTTTTTTCTAGACCATATGTTTATGCTACCCTTTATACACAAAACGCCATTCAGAACGCTGCTTCCTCAAGCCTGACCAAAAAAAAACCCAAACAAAAAAACACACACACAAAAAAAAAACCAAAACCCACGCCACCAAAAAAACCCAAACAAAAATCCACCCACCACTCAAAATAACCACCCAGAACCACCCACACCAAAAAAGAGCTTTAACAGAGCTATATAAGTAGGAAGCCATCAGCTTGACTGGAGTGGAATATTCTCACCAGCTTCACTTTCAGTTCCAGTGGCAGCCAATAGATCTGACTCCACAGGATCATCCTCTGGCAGAGGCCTGGTGCACAAAGTGGAAACTGTTGTTACAAAACTTGTTTTCTTTTTTAAATATCCAGCTAAATGCCAATTATTTAGACTTACACACAGGTTATTACTGAACTTAATTTACTTACAGCCAAAGTTCAAGCTTTCACTAAACAAAGCACCCAAGTCACTGAAAATTCCTTTAGAGTATTCAAGCAAACATCTGTTGATGTAATAAGTGCCAAAATACTGGTTCCTACTAGTGTCATCCTTAAGGAAACTTGTCACATTCTTGCTTGAGAACATTTTGACATGAAATACATTACAAAAGTAGTTCAGTTGTGTTATTATGGAATACCTCTGATGTAAGTTGGTTTAGTTTGTTTGTAAGCCTGAACATTACTAGCCCTCTCTAACTGTTATTAATTTTGCTCAGAAATGTTGCTTAATGAAACATTTGGGCCTTTAAACTCGCATAATAATATGCAAACAACGTAGTTACAGAAGATCACCACAGAGGACAAAGCCAAGCTTGCAGATTTTCACTTTAGTAACACTGGCAACTTCAACAGGGTCATTCCTGTATTACTTAGCAGAAGTAAGGGTTCCCTCTTCCAGAGCACAGAGCTTTTGAAAAATACTATGTTAATGGACATCACTTCAAGATTATTATTGAGTGGTAGTTCCCATGGAAGATAAAGAGGCAGCTTATTCTGGATGTTACGCATTTGATTTAAATTACTTAAAAAAAAATTAAAACCTTGGAAAATCTTCATCTTGCCATTCTTCCTTAAACTCAACACCTTCCATTCTCCAGCCAACTTGAATTGTTAATAGAGACTCCTTATGTGCCAGAACCTCTTGCCTTCAGGACAGTAGGCTAAAGAGGAGCTGCAGGAACATAAAAGAAGATGGTAGTTCAATACTATTTTAAGTCCCACACTTGCAGCACATCCTTTTACTTAGACTAAGTTATGATACTATGCAGTGGGGACAGGAGGAAACAGGGAAAAGTTTATTGTTTGTTTCTATTTATACTTTTTTCCTCATACAGAACTGCTTATGGAGTGGTTTATCATACAGTGATTTAGGTTGAAAGGGATCTCATACAGCAATGCCCTGCTGAAGCAGGAACAATCTTTCAGTTGAAGGCCCAAAGCAACCTGATCTATCATTTAGGATAGTTCCAATTCACTCCAAACTTTAAGGAACTTGACAGCTCTCCAGATTCTATAGGAAATACTAAGTGTATGTTTTAATAACAACCACCCAGATGGTCAGATCTAAAATACAACCAAGTTCTAACCCCCTACTCCCCACAAAAAGAGCAAGCAAAAAAAACCAACCAACCAAACAACCCACCACACCAACCCCAAAACCTCTACAGATAACTATTTCAGAAAGCAATCTCACCCTGTGATGTGCAAGTCAAGCTGTGCTTTTTCACGCTCACCCATCACCAGCAATAAGAAATCCCCAATAATGGAACATAATAAACCATTCTGCTGATACGCAAGTCCAAGCTCTTGGCTGTGCTGGCTCTAAAGATTAGCAGGAACAGGTACACTTATCAATGAGGATGTTAACAAAACCAAAACCAATCAAAACAGGAAGCTACTTTTGAAAGCAGAGAAACAATGAACAGAGAAAACAAGTCTGAATGCAATCATACTGCTGATTAAGACATTCATTTTTTTACATGCCCAAAAAGAAGCAAGATACACTTACTATTCTGTAGGATCACCTTTCACAACAAATCTCCGTTTCTCTTCTCATGACCTGATTACAGCCACAGACTAATTTTAAAGTGTCCTGCAATGCTCACAGCTACGCTGTACGAGCTTATTAGTTAAAAGCAAACAAACCTAAGAGACTGGGTTTTGTAAAACTGCAGTACCAGAGACAAAAATGTAAGCTTATTTACTGGCATTTGCTGCTTCCCTCACCAAGAGAACTGAAATTACTTTTGTAGGAGGCAGCAGCCTAGTTCCTCTTCAGGGTCAGACTGTCCTGGTTTGAATCACTTGGCCCCCGCACCACTCAGGTGCTGACAGCATGTGCCTGTGCACACAACCTCCAACAAGCTGCCCCCAAGAATTGTCCTCCCAGCTCTCCCTCGTTCTGTTTGTTCTTTTTGACTAATACACTGTTTGAAGCAGCTCCTTGCTGCTTGAATCATACTACTTTCCTCCTGAAACATGCCGTCTCTTTCATTAACATGATGATATCCACAGCATGCAGCTTCTCCTGGGTACAAACCTGCTGAGTGTTTGCAACAACGAATTTTAAATATTTGCTTCATTTGAGATCAAATCCAATATTAGAGATGAAGTTTTGATCAGTAACAGAAGTGGATATGTGCATAGTTCTTTGTGCATGTTTCAGACACTGAGACGAAGCATGAGAGCTTTCCTTGGAAGAGATCATCTGAAGCAAACATGCAGCTGACTGTAAATGAAAAGACACTAAATCTAAATGAAAATCTGAACTGGTAACTTCATTCTTACGGGACAGGTGCAGAACTGAAAAAAACCAACAGAAAAAAAAACAACACAGAACAACAAAACCAAAAATCAACACCACAAACCAACCCTATCACTGTGCTTGTGGCTTTAAGATGCTACTCAAGCTTGCCTGCACTTCACAATACAGCTTAAAGTAGGGTTTTACTCCAAGACTTGAAGAGTACCCTTCCTTTGTAAGGTTTAAATAGGTGTACGAGTTAACCAAAAATAACCAGTTACTACACAGCGTATTCCATTAGTAGCTGGAAATAAGGAAAGCAATCCTTAACCTCCGCGGCACGGTTCTACGCTGCGCATTTACTAAACCTACATGGAAAAAAAACAGGCCCCCGCACCCGCTCGTTCCTCAGCCGCGGAAGAGAAACGGGGTTCGTGCTGGCCGGGGGCGCGCCCGCGGGGTCAGGGGCGGGTACCCTCAAGTCCGGCGTGCCCGGGACTGCTCACAGCGCTGCAGTGCCCTAAGGAGCCAGCCGCGGCGGCGGCCCCTGCTCACCCCCCGGGAGCGGCTCTTCGGTTCGACACCCTGACAGGGCTCCCGGATCAACCCCGCGGCGCACCAGCGGCCGGACAGGCCGCGGCCCCGCCCTGCACCCGCCCCGCCAGGCCGCGGCTCGCAGCCTCCGTCTCGCTGTCCCCAGCCCGCCGCGGCCGTACCTAGCTCTCGGGGTGCGTGAGGGAACGGGCCGGACCCGGCCTTACCCCCACCGCGGCGCAACGGGACCTCCGCGCCGCGCACCCCCACTCACCCGGAAGTGCACACAGCACCGGACTCACGTGACAGCGCTCTCCACAAGGGGCTGACATACTCCGGTGCATGCGCAGAAATAACACCGCTGCCGCCCGGCCTCGGCAGAGTGCGCGTGCGCGTGCGCACTGCGTCCCTCTCGCGACGCGCTGAGGGGAGGCGGCGATCGGTGGTGCCGTGAGGGGCGCGGCGCGGAATCATCGCTTCTCCTGCTCCCTCTGCCAGCCGGGTCGGGGTGGCTGCTCCGCGGGAGCGTAACCGAGAGCCCTCGGTAGCGGTAAACGGGCCGCGGAACAGAAACCGTGAGGTAGAGTGGTTGAGTTCAGTGTGCTGTGCCCGGGGCTCGGGAACGGGCGAGAGGGGAGTCAGAACCCAGAGCGGGACCTGGTGAGCAGGTAACACCCGTGTGGCAGGCCGGTGGGGCACAGTGCCGAGCACAACATCCGAACCTCCACAGCGTTTGAGCCTACAGCTTGAGGTTTACAAATACGGCGTCCAGCATACAGCCTTCCCTCGTGGTACAGTGCGCATACTGCCCTCACTCACGGCATATTATGTATGATAGAAGCATGAGGAGTTAGATAAATCTCATTTTCGTCTTTTTTTTTTTTCATACTTAAGGATGAATCATAGAATGTGGAAATGGTTTGGGTTAGAAGAAAGACACCTTCCACTAGGCCAGGTTGCCCCAAGCCCCTGTGTCCAACCTGGCCTTGAACACTGCCAGGGATGGGGTAGCCACAGCTTCTGTGGGCACCCTGTGCCAGCGCCTCAGCACCCTCACAGGGAAGAACTGACTGAGATCTCACCTCAGTCTCTCCTCCATCAGCTTAAAACCATATCCCCTTGTCCTGTCACCACACGGTGATAGTAGTGGGAGTTGCTATGAGGAGGAGATCCAAGATGGCAGAAAAGTTTTGGCTAAGGTATGAAACTTGCCACTAACATGTCATTATAATATATAGGCAGACACTAACTTGATCACAGGTGAATGATGCAGCAATTGCAACGAAGTTTGTTTTATTGTAGGGTACTGAAGGAACTGGAAATAAATGTGACAGATGTGAAGTGTGGAAAGAATTAAAAAGCAGAACAAGGAGGCACAAAACAGAGTGTTGAGAAAACCTGGTTTCCACAATAGAGTAACTCGTGAGGCAGAGTGAGGGTTAAAGCTCTATTCAAAGAAAGGGAGATCCCCATCAGACACACCTGGTTCAGGGTTCAAAATTCGCCTTAAGTATCTACCTATTTTATACCTCCCCCATCCACAAAGTCCCTCCTCCTTTCTCCTTTGGCTTAGATACTCAGAGGTTGCAGCTGCCCAGTCTGCCTATAGTGGAATTTTTCATTCCTATGTGCACAACCTACAGTTCACATAAGATTTCACAAGGCTAAGCAAGTTTTCAAAGGTTTAACAAATTATCACATTATCTACATTGATTCTTTTTCATAGACCTATAAGTTTTTGTACTCAGCAGTTTGTAGGATACAGCAGAAACTGACCAAATACTTCATGCTTAAGGACATGATAGTTTTCAGTCTGCTCTCAGAGGCACACCAAACTTAATGTTACTAGTGTCCCTGCTTTGGCATGTTGTGTCACCCCAGATCTTAATGAAGATCTAGTTATGTGACTTCTGTGATCTGTTTGTAATGTACTTGCCTGGGTATCAAAGACTGAATGGGAAGAGAGCTCAGCTTGCTGATTCAGAGTATCTGTGAACAGTTGGAATTGTAGAAAGAGCTGGGTCTGACTGACCTATAAAGGGTGTGTGTGTGATTACTAGAGGGGCACATTGCATGCCAGAAAAGAGATGTTCCCTTTTATTGGCTGCTCAGTTAACATGGATCAAAACTTACCTATTTGTTTAATGCCTGAACACCCTGTAATTTATCAGGAAACTTAAGTTTGCAGAGCATGGATTTTGAATCATTACTGTTCTATTCTGGTTTAGATAAATAGAAATGAGATTAAATTTGCTGTAGAGAATCATTTTATTACCCAGTAGATGCCCCATCTCTGGCAGTGTTCAAGGCTAGGTTGGACAGGGCTTGGAGCAACCTGATATAGTGGAAGGTGTCCCTTCCTGTGGCAGGGGTTTGGAACTGGATGAGCTTTAAGGTCCCTTCCAACCCAAACCAGTCTGTGATTCTGTGATTCTACAAAGGACAACCATGACTTATTAAGTCAAAAGTTTGAATGTTTTCCAGCACATTAATGTTTTAAGAATAATTAAATCTCATATTAATTACTTTTAATGCTTTTTTAAATACTATTCAGTCGATGATAAACTCAAAACTTCAAAATGCACAAATGTCATTTGCCGGACACCAATGCCAAACTCATGTCATGGTGAGCAAAGTTGTGCAATTTCCCATCTCTTACACTGGATGGCACAATATAGCTGGAAATCTATCAAGTGTTAAAATGCAACCTAGAAAACAAGCAAACAGGAGGTCAGAGCCAACTGCTAGGGAAATGTTGAATAATTCTATTTTTAAACATCAGACAATTGCAAATATAAGCAGTTTCTCACATGAAGGCTTTACCAAAGAGAACAAGCTTGAAGGAATAATGCTCTGTCACATTAATATTGGTCTGTACATGGGAAAAAAAATCAACTGTTACACAGTTTCAGGTCTGAAATAATACACAATCAACCGTTAAATAGAAAGTAGTCATGAAAAGAAACAAAATACAAAACATTCACCTTTCTCATGGCCTTTTTCCATTATATTTATTACAAAAATATTTTCTAGTAATCTAAAAACTCCCTACATAATGACAAATTGTAAATGGCTCCTTTCCAGTGGTTCAAGCAACAGCTCAGAAATGCTGGAATTTTAAAACATTTGAAAATTTGCCTCTATAGGGTTGGGTGTAGAGACTGCACTTGTGTAGGATTCCATCTTGCCATATTCCCTATACACAAAGTACGAATATTTGGGGGGGTCTTCCCAACTTATTTTGCCCTTTTTTGATGATAAGGACTTTGGGGCTATAGTTTAACTCTGTTTTTGTAGTCCATGCACATAACTTGGCTCTTGTCTTAGATACCTGTGATAGAAAATTACAAGAGCAACACGTGGTAGAGCAGTAGCCTTCAGATATGTACAGGAAGTAGGTAATGTATTTTGCCTCTGATATTCCTGTCAGATACATCATCACCTCATTAGAGCCATTAGTTCCATCCTCTTTGCATATTGTGCGATAAGATACTGATCAGAAAGGACCACAGTCCTATGTCCCTGTGTACTTTCTCCCAAAGCCCCCTAAGCTACTTCAGACACAACCCATGATGCTACTGTGGACTAGTTCCTAAGCAGACTTGCACTTCACATCTCCTAGCATTCCTCCCTGATGTTTTGTCTTTTTCTATTTCTGAACAAATACCTTGTTGTTGAAAAGAAGTCAAGGTCTAAGTCAGGTCTAAATGAGGATCTTGTGTTTGGATTCAGCTGGAGAAGTACAAAACTAAAAAGAATGCACATTTTTTGTAATAGTCAAACCAAACCCTTTGGCATTTCAAAGGCAAAGGACATAGTTGTTACCTACATACAAAAAATAATGTGCTCATCCTCTGTGTGTAAGATTTTCAGGTTATTTCATACATTTTTCCTATCAGAGCATCATGGTTTGTTGGGTACAAACAGCCATACCCATATAAAAGCAAACAAGCACCAGTTTCCTAGCCATGAGAATGTTCATGTCTGTATGGGGTAGGGGAATGTAATAATTATCCTGTTTACAGAAGTTATTGATCTTCTTCTTTAGTATTTAAATACTTTTTTAGTATTAAAGAAATAGTATTTGCTAACTACTGTGCCCTCAAGAAACACAGATTTTAATCCTAAATGTCACTTTGCTTGAAAACTGAGGGGCCCATTACCTGTGAGAATAATGTAGAAAAATAAAAGCAATGGGAGATCTCTTGCATCTGTCTCTTCCCAATAAATTTTTTTTTATCTGGAATACAAATACAAAAAAATACAGATAAAAATACAAACAATTCCAGTGCACCCGTGGAATTGCTGACAAACGAATGACTGTATACTGTTAACTCACATTCCTTAATTTGTATTAGAAAGTCTGTCTATCTCAGAAAAAGGAGGTAGTTACACATAGATACAGATAACTTCTGTTTTCTGAGGTTATTCTGTGCTTTGGTAGTTTGATTGTGTAAACATTCTTATCTTGCTGTGCCTTGTAAGAAATGTCTGATTGTTGCCATTTCCCGTATCAGCTGAATGCCTGCCATAATGCTGTGTTAATAATACAGATTTCATTGTATTGTGGTCAGAATCCACTATCAAGTGTGGATTAATCACACCAGGAAAACATGTAAGCATAATCAAAAAATCTGCAGCCTCTTCCATATGAAAGTGTGGCATTCTCAGTTGGCATTTCCGTGTGTTCTGATGGTCAGGCTGTTACTCATACTTGCATGCAGAATGAATTCAGTAGGACTTGGTTCAGCTCACTTCTTACAGTTTCTGAAAAAAACATGAAGTACCCTGTTACATGGACAGAAGATATATTTGCTGGTTGAGCTTGAGGGGAAAACTGGGTACAATTATATATTCTTTTAATTATTCATGACTTGGGTCTGAAGTGAATGTGTATACATTTTTCACTTATTCACTTTATAAAATTCAAAACTAAGCCCAGAAGCAGTTTTATTCTTGGCAGAGTGACAAGTTTCCTTTCCTCAACGAGCCAGTCAAAGGAATTGTTCCTCAGAGAGTTTGTCATCCTCACGTATCCCAGAGAGTCTGGAGGGGTCTGGCATTCATTACACCCCCCATCACCACATAGGCATGTGCACTCTCTCCCTCTCTAACTGTGACAACAAGCCCATCTCAGAGGACTGTGTTTATATCCAGCATGTGGCTTCATTTGTGTAGCTGATTTGCAGTTCATTAATCTAGAAAGCCTTGCCCAATTCTAGTAAGGACAATATATCCATCCATATTCTACTTGCTGTCCCCAGTGCAACACACAGTTTAGAGGGGGAATGTGCTCTGTTTTGTGGGGAAAAAAATAGAGCAAAAGCAACTCAGGATGCC
The DNA here is from genome assembly GCF_033783945.1 of Neopsephotus bourkii. Classification (NCBI taxonomy): domain Eukaryota; kingdom Metazoa; phylum Chordata; class Aves; order Psittaciformes; family Psittacidae; genus Neopsephotus; species Neopsephotus bourkii. The sequence continues at coordinate 7,278,823 of NW_026900826.1, forward strand.
AAAGCTGATGTAAACATACATTAGGAAATTGTTTTGATCTGGCCTATCAGGCTGCTGGCAATGCACTGTGCTTCCTTGGGAGACATGCAAATTTATGGCGCACAACTTGACATGATTAAGGCAATGCATACAGAAGAGGTAATTGCCCTTTGGCAAGAGAATTACGTCTAGAACCAATGATTCTTTATGGTCTTGGCAGTGCAGGTAGGATCATGAAATGAGGGGCCTCTTGCAGGTTCACAATAATTTAGGTGTTGGGTTGGGTATTTTTTTAAACTATATTTTTTACAGCTTTTTTGGTTGTATTACTATTAGTTGTTTGTCTTGCAGAGGAACCTAAGGACAACAGTCAACTTGTGGTTTTGAAAACCTAAATCTGTATCTGTTGATACTGTCAGAGCTTATGATAGCTTGTAGAGTCTGGAAACAACCACTACCACCCAAACAACAAAAATCCAGGAGTTAAAATAATGCTACAGAGAGACATCAACTTCTGCTGTTCATACACAGCAGTGGGGTTCTTCACTTTGAAAGTTCAGAGTCTGTAACTATCACAGGCAGTAACACTCCTTGTTGACAGACATGTGCTCAGAACTTATCCACATGCCTGGGTGGAATCAGATTCAACTTGTACCAGGCTTAATGAGAAATTACTGATCGCTGCTTGGGAATTTGGGGGTAAGAATGGCTGAACTTAAGGTGAAAGACTCCATATCCTATTACTACTCCCCTGAGTCAGCCTAGCAAATAGCTAACTGTAATATCTTAATTAACTGTGTGTTAGAATCAACCTTATTCTCCCTTGCAAGCTGCACACATTGCTAATTAGATTAGGTAAGCGCACAAGAACACAAGGGAAGCAAGCATTAGTGCTGCGGTGGGACAGTTAGATTTCCCACTGTACTGCATAGTACGTCAAGGCTGGTGGCACTGGGGTGATGTTGAAATGGCAGCCTTTAATTTAATGCAAACATAAGGATAAGGAAAACCACGCTCTGTATGTTGGAGAACATTACCCTTCCAACCTCCTGGACAAAACCGGTGCAACAGACAAAGGAGGCTGGTTTTGTATTCCTTTCCTGTTAAGTTTGGCAAAGGAAGAAAGTAGTAGCACAAAGGTCTGGAAGCTATCAGCTCTCATACACCTGTTACACAGAGAGCCCCCAATACACATGTTGTGCTGCTTTGCATGCCCATGAGCCCATGTCTCAGTGTTGCCTTGCTGCGCTGAGCGCACAGTGAGAGGGGAGGAGGAAGTGTGCTTGGAGTGTGTGGTACTCTGCTATGCACAGCTGTCATATGATTCACCAGGGACCAGTACCATCTGGTACAGATGAGAGCCTATCATGTTACACAGTGTCTTTATCAGACATAGGGACTTGGAAGAACACAAAGCTACAGTGAGTTTGCTGGTGCAAAAACCTCACATGAAGGGCCTGAACACTTCCCCAAAACCACATTCTCCAGTTTGTCCCATGCAGAATTGATAAATACCTGGTTATCTAAGTTCTGTTAGTTGGATAAAACCTCTTAAAGTGTGTAATTTCTTGTGCTCTTTTAAATTAACAAAATATTGCCCCACAGTCCTTTTTGAAGTTAAAAAGCTTCAAATTTTTTTTCAGCCCTCTCCATCAATACACAATTTCTTTGACATTTCCTCCACTGGTACCTGGCATTTTCTTCTTTAAATTCATTTTTGGTTCCCTGTTGTTTTATGTATTAAATGCATTTTTTTGAGGTAATTCCCCTCTAAGCATTCTCTCAGTCCCTGTTCCTTCATCTCAAAGCTTTTATTCAGTTAAAATACTTAGATTTCATCCTAGCCATTAATTTTAATTTTCAAACAGTATTTTTTAAAGATTAGCTAAATTAAATCATTTTTGCAATTAGTGTCAAATTAATCCATAATGGAAGGTGGATAACAGCAGGAGATAGAGTCTCTTAGATTTTGACAGATACCCTCATTGGGTTTAATGTTTTGTATAATATCTCCTTAAGTGAGCGAAGAGCTTGCTTCGATGACTTCCTTCCCTCAGATCTATGCTGCTGTCCACAGAGAAATAATATCTTTGATTATGGGGAAAAGTAACTCCCTTCTTACATCTCTGGATTCTGAGGGGGAGTATTGTCAACACTGGTTGTCTTAAAAACCATTTTTTGCCATTTTCAGGCCTGATCTCTGGCACTTGATAGGTGGGCACTTGATAGGTGAGGGTTGCAGAAGCTCCATGGATTGTAACATACAAAGATTACCACAAAAAAAAAACCCACAAACCAAAACCTTAATTTCATAGAGGTAGGTGAAAAAGCAGCCAAATAATCAGCTTAACTAGTGGAAATCAAGGAATAGTAATCTTCAGTAGACAGACTAATGGAGAGAAGGAGGCTGGAAATGGGATAATGAGACCAGTCATCTCAGGAATAGGGTCTGAACATACCTCCCTATCTTAGGACTTTGTCACTGAGACTGATTCAAATAAAAGGAAGCAAACACTGGTACTTACCAGTGGGTCATTTGACTGTTTGGCTCTAGACACATCTGTGCCCAAAGTGCTTTAATTTGCTGTACCTGATTCTAGGCAGGCCTTCAGCTCTGACCTGGGATTGAACTCTGTGTGACTTTCTCTGATGATTAAATGCTTACTCCTGTCTGCTCAGACTCCTCAGACACTTTCATTTTCTCAGACAATTTTCTTTTTTTTTTTTTTAAATAAGCAGAGCCATGTGTGTAATGGTTCATTTATTCTGGCATCAGATGGCATCACTTGATTAAATGATTGGTTTAAGCCAAAACTTCTTTTTGTACCTTATCTGGCCTATCTGACTTCAGTGACTGTTTTGTTTAAAGCAGTAGTGTGTTAAGAATTACTGAACTTCAGGAATAGACAAAGAATTTCTAGAAACAATCTCTGAGAAGACAAGTAAGGAATCCTGCTGGAGTGAAATCATTCTGGGTTAGTTTTTACTCATTTTGGATGAACTTCTCTTGTGTACTCTGTAAATGTATTTTGGCTTTGGTCATATCCTACAGGTCTAACAAAATTCTCACTAGTAAGAGCTGGTGAACGAAAAACAAACCACCCCCCTCCCCAACTCCAAACATCAGGTACGGTCATCACAAGTAAACACATAAACTTTGAGATTCTAGGACTAAACACGTAGGATACACATGGGTAAAATTAAAGAGCTGAAATCTTAAAATAGAGGTAGTGAGATCTTCAGCAAGCAAACAAGATTTGACCTTTCTCCATGTGTAAGAGCACAAGTTTCTCATGCATCTTGGCTGCTGCTGTATTGCCTGTTGATGTTACTAAGCCTAGCTGTGCCTTCATGGCAGAAGCTTCACAACTGGTTCTTTTCTTCTGTAGCTTATAGCCTATCTTAGCAGCAAAAGCTGAAAACTGTGGCAACTCAGACTCAATTAGTACATTATTAGGTTAACGAGCAAAAGATGGCTCTGCTGGCTCTACCATGGAGGCAGTAAGAGAACAAGTGCTTGGAATAAGCACTCATGAATTGGAGATAATGCAACACTTTTGGAATGCCTTTGAAATTAAGTCTGACATGCAGGAAATCTGTGTGTAATTTTCAGTGCTGCTCTTTTCATTACCTTGGTCAAGGATGATAGCAATCTAAGGTTTGGTTCCTCGCGACCCCAATTCATAAAGAAACTGTTCAGATTATAAATTCTTCTGAGCAAGGATTATGTTAAGCTGTTATTTTTGCACAGTGAGGCCTTGGCTTTATCTGGAGCTACTTAATGGTACTGTAATAGGAATCGGCAATACCAAACTATTGATTTAGGGATCATTTAAATTCGGTATTAATCGTATTTGTTCAGCTGTAGTGGGCGTATGAACCTCACAAATGAAATAATACTCCCAAGTCATTGAAAATCCTTCCATGAATATCCTCTGTCATATTTAAGCCTTTCAATTTACTTAACGTTGAGCTGAATATGAGCTCTGCAGTGATTAATGAGATCCTGAGAATGGGGATGTCTCGCTCACATATTGTTACCTTGTAAAGTTTGCACCTAAATGCTTCCAGAGACCTAATTATCATTGGTGGGCACCAGCCTGTTCTCTCACAGACCTACTGTAGATCTGAAGTTTAATGGAAATAGGGAAGATAAAGAATGGAGATATAAGCACAGCATTTTGCAGTCAGTGGTCACATACAAAATTAAATCAGTCCTATTTTTAGCTACAATACTAGCAAGGAGGTTTGTCCTGAAAGCAGAACTGAAAAGCCTTTGCATCACTGCTACTGACTAGGTAAGCAAAAAATCAATGCAGATTTGGCTAAAGGTGGCTTTTGTTAGACACATGGTCAAATAAAATGTGAAAAACTCTGTTACACGTGATAACGTTGGGGCATTATAGACACCATAAGAAAAAAAAAGGGGGAGTAAGAGACTTGTCTGTTGCATCCCATAGTCCTCAGTTTATTCCCCAACTTACAAAAGGATTGAACAGCCCAGAAAGAATCTTCTACAATGGAGCAATCTGGAATATTGCCCTGAATTTCCAGCAGATTTACAAACTGCCATTACGAAATATAACTCATCAAGATTTAGAAAGAAAAATCATTTAGCCAGAGCTGTTGTCAAGTCACTATTTAATGTTACTTTGTGTATTTGCTGTGATAAGCACTAAAATTTGCACACTCCTTGATAAATCATTGTTTAGCAGTGTCTAAAGGGTCCAGTAAATGGTTTGAAATTGCCACGGTGTAATAAATGGTTATTTGATAATGAATGAAATTGTTTGAAAATACTGTTAAGATGTCAGGTTTTAATATATAGAGCATTAGTCAGAAGGAGTGCAAACACGGAAACCATAGTGACACTATAAATATACCGCAACAAATGCATTTATTTGTACAGGGCAAATAGGAGGTGTTGTATACAAACCAGTATAAATTGATATATGAAGTTAATTTCAATCTGTAAAAGTAATTGCATTGGTTTAACTTATTTAACTCTCCTTACAATAATATTTATAGCAGAGCAAGAAAGTAAAGAAATAAATGATGATAAATAGATAAAATACATAGGAAATGGGAATTGTTTTCCAGTTTAATTACGCTGTCACATAAAATTATCACAGAAATACACTATGCCGACAAGGAGAATACATTAAAATCCCATTATACTGTGCAGAGCTGGCTAGCTTTTGTTGCTGTTTATTCCAAAAATAGCTTTCCATCTTTTCAACTAACATGAAAAGTTAAACTTCATAAGAAAACTACAGCAGTGCAAAAAAGACAATATGGGCTGTGCCAGTTGAGGGTTAGCCTGTAGCACAAAGCTGGGAAGCAAGAATGTGGTACCCCTCTCTTCAAGAATAAATCTGACCGCGCAGTAAAATTTGAAGGGGGGGGGGGGAAATGCTCACTCAGAATAAGTAATTTTCATTCTTTCTTCCTTGGACACAAGGAAACTCTAACTGGAGTGTTTGTGTGTGGCTGTAGCCTCCGTACATCCTGCGGTGATGGGACACTATTACAGCTACAGTAAGAGCAAAACATTATAATAACAGAGCATTTGTTTTCTTCTCCCAAGCCAGATATCTGTGGTTTCAAACTGAAGTCAATCTTATAATTTCTTGTCATGATGAACAGCATTAATGGGTGTGGTGTTTTTTATCCTTCTGCTTTCTGTGTCTTGGTCTGAACACAACATGACAGCCTCACCAGAGGCAAAAAGGTGCATACGTTTCTGTGAAGGAGAGTTGATTTTTTTTTTCTCTATTTTTTTTTCAGAGCAGCAGAAGTTCAGTTTGCTTGAAAACTGCTCAGGATATAAGAACACCAGAATGCTGCGGTCAGTGCTAATAATATGGCTACATTATTTTGACCCCTCAATTATATCATCAAACTTGCTATGTTTTTCAGTTTGCAACTTCCAAAGCTGTGTGATTAAGCAGGAGTTTGTGCTTTAATTAAAATAACATTGCTCTTTAGGATTCCAGTAAAAATCTGGAAAATAGGATTCAGAGGGAAGTGTTTCATATAGACTTCATTAATTTTTAAGATCTTATTATTTCTAAATCTACTTCGTATTTCTTTAGCATCCAACTGATGAGATTTGATCACTGAGGATAAGCAAAAATACTACTTTAAGTAGAAAGGCAATCTCTAGAATATGGAATACCTGTGAAGAAAATACTGTGTGCAAACTGAAACCCCAAAAGATAAGGCAGCTTCCTGTATGAGATGAGATTTAGGTCACCAAAGATACTCCTAGTACTTGTCATCCTTGTATCAATTAAATGAATGGACTTGTTCCAAAACTTTATTCCACCTCTTTAAAATTATGTGTATGCTGCAAGAACGATTTTTTTAAGCTGTCTATCGCTACAAGAGAAGCTGTAACTAAAGGAAGCAATCATTGAGCTGCAGAATGGATCATTTATAACACACCAAAATGGCCTGTTATTTACAGTTCTTATTTTAAAAAAGGAAACGTGGAATGCATTCAGATTTCAGCAAAGTTGCAATACTGTTAACTTGCCTCCTATCATTATGAAGGCATATAAAGAGATACAGCTATTCCTAAGGAACATTTCTTTTAAGTCTTGTCCTTTATAGAGGCTGCCACTATAATTTTTGCTTGGAAAGCTGGGTTTAAACAAATTCAAAATGAAACTTGACCAAAATTAAATCTCAGCTGTTTTCAGCAAGAGCCATGAACCTGGCTTTTATGGCTTTAATTTGGAGGTTTCTCTGTGAGATTTGTACTGTTGCAAACATTTTGGTAAAGGTAAGGGGAGAAAGCTAATGGATAGTGAGGTACCAAATTGCAACCAGCACTGAGTGGTGTCGTGAACTGTTGTCTTTATCCTACTGAAATAATATAAATTTATTTTTAGTTTTATCTTTCTATGAAAGAAGGACAACATTCAGAATCTTCGCAACAAAGTTTTTAAGATTGATGCACATTTTCACACACCTTTTTGGGATGAAGTACTGTTTGAGCTGATAATAATGATTAACATTAGAAGTATTACTGTAATAAACAAGTAACAGTGTTTGTTACCATCACACATACACACGTACTAGGTAAAACAGAACTAATTACATTCATCAGATTGAGTTATTAGTAGTTTGCTTCATGCAGGACAACATTTACCATTAAAACTATACAGAAATATTCCACAACAATGTCCTAAATTCAGAATCATCCTGCAGAGTAATTTGCACTTCCTCCTTAATTACGGCTGAGGACTCCAGTCTGTTCTCAGTGGACTCAGCAGAAACACAACAGGAGCAGAATTCAGGCCCTGTGGCCACAGATGAGATTCTGAAAATCACAAACTTGTAGGAGCAAACTGAGGTTTCACTTGAACTTCCTGCAGCCGTGGTTTTGTGCCTCTTCAACTAAGCATAAGTGTCTGGGCATAAGAGAAATAACGCTTACTTTTAAAAGCATTTTCTAAGATCTGTATCTGTCACCATCACATGGGAGGGTGTGATGCTTCTTTCAGTTATATCTCATACATTTCTACCTTTGCAAGAGAAGCATATAGACTCAGCTCTGAACATACTCAAACCACAAAGAACTAAACAGAGGTAAAATTCTATTTCTCTTGCTAGTTTTTACATTTTCTAGAAAATGAAACTACATATGTACAGAACCAAGAATTCCTTACAGGAAGGGAAAGGTGCTTGTGAGGGTTGGGGGAGGTTGTTTATGGGAAAATAAATAAATCAGGAAATTCTTCACTAACAAGTATCACTGTAACAAAACAAAAAATGGGTATCTTCTGCAGTCAGATCCAGAACTGAGTCTTTAAAACTGAGGAACTTGTTAATCCTAGAACAATCCCTCCACACCGTCACTGAAGCAAAATGTGGAATTCCTGTCTGGTTTTCCAGCTTGTACTGAAAGTTTCTCTCAGAGCTCCAGGGTTGCCTGTCCTGCATGTGAAGTGTCTGTGCCAAATCTAGGAGAAAGTAGAGGAGGCAAGTGATTCAATATGTCTGTCAGTGAGTGTGCTGTAAAACAGGGGGGTTTATCACCATTGGGACATCTGTTTGGTAACTAGGACCCAAAGCAGCGCCATATAAAGGCTTTGACTCTGTGATATTTAATTGCATAACCCAGTCACAAGCAGAAGGGCCATTGCTGTGCTTTAATCTCATTGCTACCTGATGAATCATGGCCAGTGCAGTGATTTGTGTTTGTGGTGTTGTTCAGCCTGTATAGGTTGTGTCAGTCCTGCTGTGTCTGAGCATTTCCAGTCCATGGCTTCCCTTTGCCACAGGCTGGCAAGGCATAATGTGCCTATAATATTGTCTTCTGGTTTGTCAGCTGTTCATTGATTAAGATACAGATGAGCCATATGCTAGTGAACTAAGCTGTTAAATGGATTTTTGGGAAAGTTTGGCTGTAAGGAATTCTGCAAGTGCCAGCTCAGATTTTCCTTTGAACTGCATTAGCCATAAATATGGATTATTCCTGTAGGTCCTATATATGGAGAATTCCATCTGCTTAAAGGTTCAGCAGCAAAATGTGTACATAATTATTTCCCAGCCAGATAAATGAGTCACTTTAGTAGAGACATTCTGACCGAGTGCCTTAGTCAAAGTGTAGAAAAAAATTAAATATTTCCATCCCTGTCTGCTTGACATTAGCCAAATATATGTACCTACTTCTACATGACAGACACACACAAAGCAGCACAGCTTTTGACAACTTCACTCTGGTCATTTTGTTTGAATAGAAAATCAGCAAACTGTTTCCTAGGCAAAAGGATAATCCAATTTCATTGCTAAAATCTAAAGTGAATTTAGTGTTTCCTACTATTTTTGAGTAATTGCTATCTGAAAGTATTAATTTATGAATATTACTGAGTAGGTGACCACTCAGTGCTTAATAGGAACTAGCAATTAGTGCATGTAAATCAACTAAGACAGCAGCATCTCAATTGCTGTTCTGCATAGAGGAATGGTTAATTTGTAGGAATACATGTTTCCAGCCCAGATTTTAAAAAGTCACGTTTTCCGCTGCTGAAAACCTCAATACCCACAGTATTTGTTGTGCATTTTATGATTATTCTTAATGCCCTTGCAAACATCTGTAATAAAATGCTAACAAACCATCATCCATTACTTAATTACATTTATATAGATGGATAAAGCTGGGGTGGGGGAAGCCTGTGGTAAAAAGTATTGTTTCCCATTTGGCAAAGACAGGCTAACTTTACAGTTTAATTATTCCTTGTAATGCTGTGGAGAGATTTTCCTGTTAATCACACACGGGCCCAGAGCTGATTTTAAAAAAACTCCAACCAAAAAAAAAAGAAAACCAAAAAAATGCCCAAAATGGTTCTGGATTTTTAAATTTTCTTTTTCTTTTGTAGTGAGGTTTAACAAATATGTGGACTCCCACTTAAATCAAACTCCCCTCCAGCAGGGGATTTAAATGGTTGTGAGGCTTCACTGGGAACTACACAGGGAACTTCTCTGACAGTGATGAAACACCTTCTATAGGGCAAGAAAAATATCTGGGAAAATAATGTTATTGTTGCCTTGAGAATCTTTGCCTATGGAAAATATCAGGATAATTCATCTTAATTAATAAAAGTACCTCTATGTTTCAGCAACCAAACACAAGAAAAATAGAGGTCAGTTCCAGAAACCTTTACTCTTACGAGTATCCCACTAAATTCCAAAAGATGGCTTGTGTGTACAGTGATGCCCACGTGGTTAAAGACTGCAATTTATCTCTAGATGCTCCATGAGATCTTTTTAATTTGAAATCTTCAAATAGTGATTTTTCAAAGCCAAATCCACGCCAATCACCATGGGACCACTAGACATTAAAAGCAGAATCAGAATCATCTTGTAACAAAATCGCCTCTTTGTGCAAAGATAGCCTAGGAAGTGCTTACTGAGAAGAATAATCAACCAGTCTTCATAGTATATTCTTTGACAGTAACTGGGCAAAATATTCACTGCAGTGAGTAGTTTATATTAAAACCAGTCACACTGAACTTGTACAGTAACCCGTGACAATATCTCCTTTTAATGCGATAGCTTACCATCTTCATAGTCATAAGATAAATTTGTACATCAGTGCATTTGAGACAGATGAGAACGCTGGCAAAAGATTGGCAGGTCTGTCTTGGCTGTAGCCAGCTGTGGTTGGATTAACTTCTGTGTTAAGCAGCTAATAAATTGCTTTCTGCTGAGTATTTAGAAGTATATACTGTGAAGAGTTATGTACCTTGCAAACTCGGCACAAAGCCTGCCTTTGTTACATGAACACAAAACCCCCATGTCAACATTTTAAAGGGTGTCTGAGTTCCGGATATGCATTAATGAAGTATTTGTCCTGATATTTTTTCCTAACATTTTCATATTTTTTCCAGATATGGGAATAAGCTGGAGATTGTTAAGCATGGGTAAGAAAAGTAAGAAAAAGATGCTTTACTTACAAGGATTGATATAACCTGGTTCAGCAAACATAATCTGAATAGAAAAAGCTTAATCCAAAACCTAATCCACAGATATTTTTGCATAGATTTAACCTATACTACAAGATCATTTATATAAACTACTTGACTATTTGGCCTCCATTTTCCGGACATTGGTATAGTTCTGGGGTAGCCTATTATGAAATATTAAACAAGTACCTGTATTAGTAGCTCTTGAAGACATCTTTGTGTTGGAACAGGCCGTAAGAAAACCAGCTAGAGAAGTTTTTTTCTGTCTCCAAAAATAATCTGTAAGAAACAAAGCAAATATTTATTTCCATGGTTCTCTACAGATCATCACATTGCAATGAAGGACCTATAACAGCACAGAAATAATAATCAATACTGAACAGTCACACCAATGTACGGACAGAAAAGGCTGTGATTTGAATTTCTTTTCTAATGTTATCACAGCAGCAAAAATTTGGGCATACATGGAAATAGCAACTTACAGTGCTTTCAAAGGTGCTTTTTAAGACCTTAAGAAACCTGTATTTCCTTCAGGTGAATTAGCTGTGCCCATGTAAAACATACTAACCCCTAGCCACTCAAGGGAACTTGGTTTACTTTTCTTTAAATCATTATAAAGCAGCAGTAGCTTTTTTTTAATTATTTTTTTTTTTTCTCTAGAGCCATGCCCTAAATGAGAGCTGCTGTTTCCAGCACCAGTGCTTTAGTGTATTTTCTTCAAACAGCAGAAGAAAACAGGAAACCAGACTCCTCTTATTCTGAGAAGTGAGCTTTCAGGAGAACTGCTTACGATACCGGGTGATAGCGTGTGTATTGTTAGGAAATGTAAAACAAGAAAGATCTGGAATCATTGACATTAAGGACGCCATGTATGGATTTGAAGCTTTTGAAACTCAATACAAGGTACGCTGCTCAAAACGCAGAAGCCATTTCAAAGCCTTGAAAGAACTGCTAAAAGACAGACAAGTTTCAGCAAGACCAAAAATATCAAAGTCATTACTGATCATATGTTCCCGTCAGACGAAAGCCTTTCCAGACACTGATCCAATATTAAACACAAGAACAGGCAGAATTGGCCGATAGTAAAATCTGTAATAGAAAATTCAGAGAGCTGTAACTTAACACTTTTTTCAACCTGGCCAGCAGCCCCTGACAAACTGGTCAAAACCGGTTAAAACAGTTCTCCTTCTCTGAAGGAATGAGCTTAATACATGAAATGAGGAAAATACAAACCTTTAATATGTTAATATGAAATGCTGACTCTTTGTTCCCCAAGTTAAGTAGGTGTTCAGGCACAGCCAACCTTATTTAAGTCATAGGAATGATAATTAGGGTCACTCTTCAAAAAGCTCTTAATCACATGCTCAAAGAAGTCGATAACTTGAAATATCCATCTAAGCGCTTTCCTGAAGCGGGCCTTGCCAGGTGAAATTTAACATACAATGATCACATGGAAAGTATCAGAATAATTTCATGCCTATTGACAGTCCAGACAAACACAAACTCCCATTTCTTACTCAGTTTCCACACACACAGGATTTCATTTCACTATGGGGTTCCCGGTAATAGCTGCAATTTTTCAGCTGATGATATTTGCATCAAAAAGCTTCTGAAATGTCATTCACTACATGTGATATCTTAGAAAACCTGTTTGAAAAGTATATATAATCTATACTATCCCAGAATATTAGAGCATCTTCTTTAAATAAAAATGAGCTATTGGGAAAAGAAATTAACACCAGCTAGGATAAAAACCAGCTTCTTCAACATTTCAAAGTCTCATAAACATTCTCCTGGCAGATATACAAGGTAAAATCTGTTAGGTTTATATTGTTGATATAGTCATTTTCTCTTGGGACCTGGATCAGCATTTAGCAAATATAACAGCAGTACTCTGATTATTACAGTCTCTAAGCTTAATTCTAAATCTTAAAAATGAAAATGCTACAGAATACAGCTTACGTCATCTGTAGCACATTTTGTCAAAACCAGATTGACTGCAGATCACATAAGATGGTTTTGTTTGCATGTTGCCCGTGCCCTGAAATATGAAGCAAATCCAGTGGTCTTGGTTTTACAAACTGGTATTACCTATATACTGTAGTTGTCTACCTTTGAAGAGCGTCTTATTAACATCATGGGGTAAAGAAAGGAAAAGCATCAGACAGACAGACAGATGAGCATAGAACATTTCTAAAAACTCTTTAAAGTAGTCCAGTTAATAATCTTGTGAATAAGGCCTGTGTGTTAAACCCCTGCTTGTACAATGCTACCTGAAGGCACATTTATCAGGCCAGTGAGAATTTTGTTTCAGTATCACGATACCTATCAGAAAGCATTTGCTCCCCAAACTGTTCTGATAAACGCTACATAATACAGTAACACCATAAATAAAATCCATCTAGAAATCTGTGAAAGAAAAGGTGGTCATGCATTTATAGAATCAAATCACTGCTGCATAAATTAATTACATCAGTGGTAAATAAAACCCCAAGCAAACACAGGAATTTCCTTTAATGAAAATATCAGAGCCCACAATTATACACTTAGTAAACTTGTCAGTACTATCCTGACTGCTGTTGAAGTCAGTAACTGGCCCAAGAGAGACAAAGGGCCCCAGGTGCTAGTGTGGAGTTTGGACCAGTTTGTCAAAAGTTTTTAAAAGGGGCATTATTTCATTAGGAAATGTCAGCGTAGTGACATGAAACTACAGTGTTACATGCAGGCCAGCTTGAGCTCTCGGAGGGCAACCAGAAACCCCAGATCTGTTCAATTTGTATGCTAAAACAAATGGTACACAACTGGAATACCTGTGTGAGAGGCATATTGCCAACTATGAAAGAATTACTTTGTAAATAAAATGGAGGACAAAAAAACAGCATCTCTTTTACCAGTGGAGAGAACAATGATGTAGCATGCGTCAAAACTTAATGTCCATTGACTGCATCTAAACATTAGATCACAAATAAAGTTATCTTTGTACGGCCAATAAAGAATATCACCTTTCAAGCATGATAAATAAAATGGGAAACTTCTTTTGTAAAAGGTAGCAGCAGTGAACAACTTTTTTTTCCATCTTTCAGCAGTGCTTCATGTCATAAAATACAAGTATGTTAATGGACCATTGAAAAGCTGTAATTTTGCCAAAGATGTAAATGTATTTCCTTTAAAAATGACTTTTACAATCGTAATATGATCCAGAATATTTCATAAATCATATTATTTGGCAACTGAAACATATCAAATGTGCAGGGAAACCTCTGTAGGAAACTAACATACTGACCACATACATTTTAAATACAACTGATGGCTTTTATTTTAATGGCTACTTTAGAAGTGAGAAGGTGGTAAGCAATAATTTAAGGAACAGCACATGCACCAAAAATTGGAAGCTGCAGCTGTTCATAAACGTGTGAGTAGGTCAGTGTCTGCCCCAAAACCACAGCGAGTGTCTCCTTCAAATTTCAGTCCATGGTTTTTTCTCAGTGGAAATCATGTGAACATGGGTTCTTCCAACACGCAGAAATACTTCTGCTGCTGCCTATTTTATAATCAAAGAACTGGGTATTTTCATTTCATATAAATTATAATGACCATTGGGGAGCACATAATAACATCTATTTTAAGTTTAATGGGATGTGCCTTGTATCAATTCACCTGATCTGTTCTACAGCTACATTTGTTTATCCATTTAAGGCAGTCTGAAGCTATTAGAATAAACCACTTTGTACCATTTAGTCTTCCAGTGAGATCTGATGGACCAGAGACTGCAGGCTGGGCTCTCAGAGAATCAATCCAGAATTTAAATCACGGAAAAGGGACTCTGTATCACTGACTTAAACATTGTGACTAACATATGTGTGCTTATAATCAGACATCCAGAAGTAGTATGAAGATTATATTCAACATCACATACAAATTGAACTCACTCCCACTTCCTGAATTTCCATCTGTCTTAAAGAGACACAGTGCTTGTGCCATTCCCTCACTGGTAATGAACTTGGGCTTACCTGGATCTCTGGAGAGGTTTGGTTTCTTCACTGTCAAAGGACCTGGATCTCTGGAGAGGTTTGGTTTCTTCACTGTCAAAGGACCTGGATCTCTGGAGGGGTTTGGTTTCTTTTCATTGTCATTGTTCATTGACTACAGCAACTTAAAAAAAACCCAAACAAAGACAGCAAAGCAACATCAACAAAGTTTAACATTCAAAGCCTGATATAAAATCAACTTACAAACATTTCTGCCTGCAGTCCTGGACATCACCTGTTGTGTTTCCACTCCAGGTCTTTATCACAAAATAAAAGATTAAGCCTACTAAATTAAACTAAACCTGTTTTGTTATTCTAGATCTGGATTGAAGGCTGCTACACCATAGGGCAGCTCAATGCTTTAGTTTAACCCTAGACTTAAAGCCACATTTTTGCCGAATTAAAAATGAACACTACATTATACACTAAGGCCCCAAGCAAGTTTCATTTACGGAATAAATACCACATATGGCTTAAACAAATTCTGGTCTAATTGTATTGGTGTTACAGGACATGCACCTAGGCTGTGTTTTTACATTTCCTTGCTCTGTGGAATGGTAATATTGGATACTAGTAAGAGCAGAAGCTGGCATAATGGACTTTCTGCTTTTTATAGCAACTCAATATATGTTACTAAGAAAGGTGAGTAGAGCATCTTAACTCTCAAATGCTATTGAGAGACACAGCAAATTTATTGACTAATTCAATCCACAGTAATGGAAGGTGTGATTCAATATTTGCAAGCAGATACAAACAATAGGATGCTTAAGTGGAAACTTAAATATCATCAGAAAAAAAGGATGGTAAAAAATATTTTTCACAGTCTACAGTAACATTTTTAAAGTAAGATTTTAATTTATAGGGCTGTTAGTCTAGAATGTCTGTTTTGGTGTGGTCTTGTCTCAGTCCTTTGCTCCTGAGACAGTTCACACTATCACATATGAGAGAGATGACATTTGGATTTTCCAGTACTTGGCAGAACCTGGAATGCTGAGGTCTCCCTGCCTTCCAGTGTGATTCACACATTCCTGTGAGCATGGTGGGTGAACAGAACATAGCCCACAGCTGTGGTTAGAGCCTGGAATTTTGAACTTGCCAAGGTTCTACAGTAAAGACTGGTTGTAACTGCTCACTTCAGGTGTGATACACTTAGAATGAAGGCAGGGAAAAATACTATCTGCATTTGAGTGATTTGCACAAAACCTTACAGAGAAAAAATGTCCCATCACTGTCAATGGAGTGAATATTCTATCAAAACTGCGGTCACATTCTCATCTATTGAGATTAACTTTACCAGCTGAATATTGTGAAATTTATTTCAGTGGCCTATGACCACCATATATCAGCATCCGACCCCTATCTATATAAAACAATAAGCATGAGCTTAAGGATGTCTTAAAGGCTGTCTGAGAGATGTATATTTACTGACATATAACCTGACTAAAGCCAAACATCATTACCCCTGTGACTGATTGGAGGGCAGCCGTAACTGAACAGTTTTATTTCCCTTCTACAGCTGAGCTCCTTGACCATGCTAGCTGAGCTGACACGGCTTTTCAAGTCCTGTTATCAGATCAATGGCTCTCTTATTAAAAAGGGGGGGGCAAAGGGGGGAGGGGAGACTGGAGAAGAAAAAGCAAAGGCACCTCTTCATTTAGTCTCTCCATCTTGATCATTGTTGATGGGCTATCAATAATTTCAACTTGGTTGAGCAACTGGCTGAAGGTTAAATAAATTCTGCATGGCTGTTTGCATGATCATACCCAAATTCAACAACTTCAGTCTGACGGGGGTTTCTTTCTGGCTGCTCCTTGGGAAGTTCTCTTATAGTCAAAGGCAGGCTAGAAAAGAAGTTACTTTTGTGGAGAAGCACAAGAACAAAATTCAAGCTGATGTGGTAAAGCAACCACACTTTGATATTTCTGCAAGGAAACCTAAAGGAGTAGTAAAGGCTTCACGTGTGTATAGACACAGGCATACACCAGCTTAGATGAGGACAGCAGGAAAAGAGGTCACCCTTAATCCTCCAGTCACAAGGGTTTTGCCCAACTGCTTTAATAGACTGTTAGAGTGTCAGAACAGCTATCCACTGATTCATGAATGAATCACGATTTTAAATGGCTCATGCCATTTTGCCTGCAATGTGTTCAGTTACCCTGTGCACGACTGTTTTGACACCCAGAGAATTATTTGCAGCATGCACAACTACCTATGTGTCTCAGCCAGTGTGTGTACTAATATGCTGTTAATAATGCATTCTGTGGATTCAGCATTCCTCTTACTTGCATCAGCTTTTATTTAAGTATTTACTTCTTGGGAGTATTCCTGTTTTCAATACAAGAAACTCCAAGCTCAAAATGAATCAGATACACATGCTCTCACATTTAGCTGTAGAAGGGCTATTTTGGAACAAGCACACTCCTCATTACTGAGACACAAGGAGAATGCATATGGAAATTTGTCTAATCAGAATAGTTAGTGACTTCAATAGCAGGTGGTGTCCTGCTAAAGAAGGAAGAGAATTATGGTTTGAAGACTCACATAGCTGCTTTGCCTCACACAGGGTTAAGTGCATAGTCTACTTTTACACAGCACTTGATTTTTCATAATCACATTACCTGCATTTTCAGTAGCTTGCTACTGGAAGGCAGTGAACTAGTTTAGAGAGAGAAGTCAGATTCAGGTCACAAATCTTGAGTGCAAGAGCATGCCCACATATAGTTTGTCCATGCAGCAAGTGCCTTGAATTGCTTCCTTCAGCTTTCACAGTTGCCTGAGAGAGGCTCTTCTTGTTCAGCCTGGAGAAGAGAAGGCTCCTTAAGGGGAGACCTTAGAGCAGCTTCCAGTGCCTAAAGGAGCTACGAGAAACCTGGAGAGGGGCTTTGGACAAGAGCCTGCAGGGACAGAACAAGGGGGAATGGCTTTAACCTGCCAGAGGGGAGATTTAGATTGGATAGATTTAGACTAGATACAAGAAAGACATTCTTCCCTGTGAGGGTGGTGAGACACTGGCACAGGTTGCCCACAGAAGCTGTGGATGCCCCACAGTGCTGTTGATATATCTGTCAATAGCTTAGAAAATGCTGTCCTAATAAAATAGTAGGCTGTGATCAGCTATTAATATAACTCAGTAGTTTGGCAAAGACCATGCAAGTTGCTCATCAGCTCACATTATTTTTACAAGTCACAGACCCATGGCAGCAGTCTCTGCACAACAAGAGCATTAACACTGGAATAAAGTGATCATTTTATGAAACATTTTATGGAAGCAAAAAGTACACACAATTATGTTTTATTAACAAGCTCTTAACCTTATAAATTTCAGTGTCCCTTAGCAAAATGCTACTGTTCAGCTAACCTCAGAGCTTGCTTCATTCCTTCTTTAAGTCCAGTGGACTTGTGCCAGGAATGACTAAAGCAGAAGGATACTCAAACCAACTGAAAATGTTAATTGTGCAGTAGATATATTGTCAATTACCTCTGTTTGCCATTAAGGGAGAGAAAAAACGAAGTCTTGTCACAGTCTTCAATGTTCCTTAAAAACACAGCTTTGAGTTCTCAGCTCTTTGCTGAGCTGCTGTACAAGCATGAAGTCTATTTCCTGACAGCTATTAAAGAACTAAAAGCCAAATATCTGAGTACCGTGTACCAGTGCCATATTGACCAAGCATAAATTCTTTGTGTATCTTGTAGGGATGTTGGAATTTCTGCCAGTTGAGGACACTGTGAGTTGTGTAAATATACACACACTATATATGTATATAAATACACACAGAAACCGATTGGCACTATATGTGCTGTCACATTTCAGCTGTGTAAATAGTGCATGACTGGAAGAACAACCACTTCCAAAGACAGCTACTTCCAAAAGAAACCAGCACCGAGCCATGGAACGTGAAGGGAACACAACTCACCACAACTGCGTGGCTTATTTGCAAGTTTGTTTTCTTCTTTAAACCCTTTTGGGAAGACTGCTATAGAGCACTCATGGCTTTCCAACACAACCAGCCTCTACCTTGACTTCCCTTACACTGTATTACATGCAGAGTTGTCTCCTTTGATGAAATCTTGTTGATCATCTGGAGGCATTCAGAGAGATTAATTTACAGATTCCTCGAATGCATTCCCCAGCTGAAAATTCAGTTCTGTAACCTGGCAGTTTTCACAATTCTTGACCTCTTGGAGTTTACAGACCCCACAATTTTAATTTTGGCTCTTTTTTTAATATAAAATGTAAAAGCTATTTACTGATACAATCTATTGATGGACCTATAGACCGCTTCTCTTTTCTGACTGCTGTCTCTCTGGGTGTTGACACCAGTTAAAAAGTTGCATAGGTTATTAGGAGGAAAAGGGGGGGGGGGGGGGGGGAAGTATGTTACCTACTTCTCTTTCTTCCCCTGTCCAGTGATTCTTTACCAGGAAAGATGCTCCTATTCTCCCATATCTCAAAATCAGCAACGCATCCTGCAGGATCTCTGTGTGTAAAGAAAACTGTTAACCCAGGAGGTATAACTCAGATCTACTGCAAGAAAGACACTGGTCCTTCATCAAAACCAATTTTTCTTTAGCAGTCTCTCAACTGTCAATTTTATACTGGCTGCTTGATTCTGCACTCACCCAACTGGCAACAGTCCCTATTCCAATCTCCATTATGTTCATCTGCTAATATGATGACAGAATCTGTCTCCTTAGGCAACAGATCTGGGGAGCAGAATTTATCCATCAGTAGGTTTCATTCCACTGAAGGGTAAATTAAGTTGGATTTGTAACATCTTTGTTTATCCAAAATAATTAAATAGACTGCAAGAACTTGAAAGCAGATTTAAGAGAAAAGTAAGGCCATAATATAAACAGCAGCAGATCTCATCCAGAATATGTCACATAAATATCATGCTATCAAACAAGAAATGTAAATTATCATACGTACTCTATAATTGAAAAGTGTATTATACATTAGTGAAGTCACCCATTTATCTGATCATAATCAGTTCTAATAAAATCTCATTTAGGAAAGTTGAATGTAGTTCAGGGTGGATGGTTATGAGGATATCAGTCATGTGCACATGCACTGAAACAGTGCTGAAAGAGAGTTCTTATACGTAGGAATCCAGTTATTGCATACCTCATACAAAAGAAACTTACAGTGTTGGCATTCAGAGCTAAGAAAAAAGTAACCTATACTGAATAACTTTCAAAGGTTTTTAAAGACATGTTTACTCAAACAGGATTTTACATTTGCAAGAAGTCATTACAAAGAATGATGTGTTTCATGCTAGTAAGAGATGGTTCAGAAGCAGGGGGTGGATCCTGATACATCATTTGAAGGTTCTGGTGGTACACAGCTTGGATCCACACCTCCCATGCTTGGTTTTATAAACCCAGCCTTTCAGTGCGAGAAATTCTGATTAACCAAATGTATGCAAGTCTGTTATAAAAGGAGGTAAAAGCACAATTGTTCTTTATTACTGCTGACCTACTGTAGCATTTTAGGTAAAAGCCTCCAGACATGAACAATAATTGGCTTTGTTGAGCTTGTTGACATAAAAAAAGACATGAAACAGACTGATTTTGCCATCCATCCAGTACATCATCGCACATGAACTGCAGGAACATTTGCTATCTTGGTTTCACCAAAAATGCCAGTAACTGAATCCAACACTAAGATAATCTGAATAAAATGTAGATCATGACTACAGCTGAAGAAGCAGTTTGTGATGAAAACTTAATTTGCTGCCATTAGCCTCCTCTGAAATTGCCATTAATGATTTTTTCTTCTCTTTCTCCATTTACTGTGCACAGCTGCTCACCTAATCACTTGCATAAACTTATCTTAACCTACGGTTTATTTATTACACATCCATCACTCTGCCAACAGTGCTAACTTAAGATACACTGACTTCATCTCTTCTACATGTTCCAAAATTTAAACTTCCTATACAGCTGGTTCCCATTCCATTGTGAATACCCATGTACATACACACTGAGGGCAATATTTACATGCAGATGTATTCAAATCATTTTTTACTTCATCAATAGTGTGGAGAATAACAACTCAAATGTCTAAATGTTCTTCATTAAAATAAGGTACAAGTGAGAAAAGGTAAGCTTGACAAAAAGAATATCCGTACATCCTCTTTAACTTGTTTGGTGCTTGCTAAGCTGCAGGTATAATCCTCATCGAATACTGCAATTCCACCTTAGTTCTTATATTGCAACGTTTGTTTCTTCACAAAATCCAGTGGATTCTGAACAAAGGGACTTCTTCAGAAACTTGGAGGGGGGGGGAATAAACCGTTCTGACTATCCTGTTCTTGCAGCTGTATTTAGCTCTGATTTGTTCTGCTTTGCCTGGCTAAATACCCAAATAATAACATATGAGTAGCCTACACACTTGCAAAAGAACCACGAGTGACCAGGATACCTTAATCCCCATTTTTATATTCTACTGCAGTATTTGAAAGTGGGAAAGTGCTAATCTACAAGCATATAGGCTGTTTTTAAGAGGAAATTACAAAGTTGTCATCATATTGTAGAATCATAGCATGGTTCAAGTTGGAAGGGACCTTAAGATCATCCAGTTCCAGCCCCGTGCCATGGGCTGGGACACCTTCCACCAGACCAGGTTGCTCCAAGCCCCATCCAGCCTGGCCTTGAACACTGCCAGGGATGGAGCAGCCACAGCTTCTCTGGGCCCCCTGTGCCAGTGCTTCACTGCCCACATAGGGAAGAATCTTAACCTAATGACTAATCATGTGTACACCACATTAAATATTCCCTTGCCCTGGAGAGCATCTCACAGCCTGTGTGCAGAGAAGCCACCAGATCTAGACCACAAAATACATGCAAGAGGCCTAATGACTAGAAAAACATCTTTAGGAAGCAAGAGACAAAGAGGGATCCAGACTATGCCCATACACCAGCACATATGCCCTGAACATTCCTCACTTCATCAGGAGGGGATGTTTGTTTCCCTTTTTGTCTTCCTTCTAGTACCTCTTAAATTAAACGAGATTTAGGCAGCTCCAAAGCTGCATATGCAACTCTGTCAGAAACCACTGTGCTATCACTTCTGGCAGATGTCCTTCACACCACTAAGTCTGCAGTCAAACCAAAGTAAAGCTAGGAAACACTGTATGCTTTCATAGATCTGACTACAGAGATCTCATGGTATGCCTGCTGTTCTGCTTGCTATTCTCCTTTTCAAACTGGCAACACAGACCATGGCTGGAGAACTGACAAAGAATCACAGAATGGGTTGGGTTGGAAGAGGCCTTAAAGATCATCTAGATCCAAGCCCCGGCCACAGAGGGGTGACATGCTCAGCATTTACTAATACTGCCTATAAAGCCTCTGAACTAATGTGAGCCACTGGGTGGTACTTGCTAAGCTGCAGCACAGTGTGCTGCTGGAGTTTGTCAGGGAAGCAAGGTGCACTCAAAAGACACCTACATCTAGGAAACCTAGTTTTTTCAGTTCCACTGCATGCATGCAGCATTTAAAGGTCTCAAGCACACTTGCATACTTTCAGTCACAAAACACACAGTACAAAAAGGAGATCTACCTCATCTCCATAGAAGAAGATACTACTGCTACAGAAAGGCCAAGTAGCATAAACAGCTAGATGGGCTCAGGGCAAGGATTTATGAGATCAAACACTGCATACACAAAGATTTCCCCTGCTGGAGAACTGTGTCTCAAGATGAAGAGGTTACAAGGCTCAGGAAGAACGCTACGCCAAATATTCTATACCTAGAACTTCATTCCATTCTCTGGCTGTCCCAACAGCTTTAAGGGGTTTTCTTCTTCATCTCAGCCTCTAAAACCAGTATCACCAATACAGGGGTGTGAGGATCAACTCTTGTAACAATAGTCTGATATCCACTGTTTAATATTTTGGTCTTGATTCTGGAAGGTTCATCCTGACAGAGGGTATGAAGACCTCATCTAAAATCAGTGGACACTGTTCACGATGCGACCTCCCATGCCCTTAGGCACCCTAGAGAACGTTTCTTTGCAATGCCAGCAGAATGTGTGAACTTGAAAGTGTTTCATTTAGGAAATATAATGCTATAGTATAAAAACTTCCAGTGAAGTCACACAGAAAGCTAGAACCCGCTTCCTGCTCTTCCCAGCTCATCCCATCTACCTCAAACCAGCAGTGAACAACTTTGAAATATTCTGGGCTTTAGCCAGCCGTTTAAATGAGTGTATGTGATTTAGTTCATATTTTCAGGCCTCTTTATTAAATGCCTCCCAGTTCCATCTTGCCTAATATTTGATCCAGCAAGTTTAATGACCATTCCTTCATTAAACATTACAAGCTTTTTAAGACCTTGGCAGTACTGCATTTCATTCAATAACCTCGTGCTGCTACAAAGTCAACACTGAGTGCCAAGTTAATCCCTCGTGTCCACTAATTATGTCCAGCGCTGCAGCTTCTTGGGTGAGCCTGAATCAGTAGGGAAGTGCAGGATTTCCAGGCCAATGGATTCAGCACTCCAGCTATATCTCATAACTTGACACTAGATGTCAGCGAAGGGTAATTGTTGTCTCAATTTAGAGGCCGGCCCAGGTAACTACTAGCAACCTCTGTTAATGTTTTATAGCAAAGGTGAAGTATAGCTTAATACAAGCATCTGACATATATTACAATAAAAAAGGATATACTTGTCTAGTGTTTTAAAGTCAGTCGTAAAAGATGAATAATGACGCAGTTTAAAGCTAAAAGACAGCTGCCAAGCTGAATGGCCATGATGGATGTCTAAACACCCAGTGCAGAGAAAACCTGTTCCCTAGAGACCACCATCCAAAAAATTAATTACTACGATTCAGCATCTTTAAATGTGCCACTTAATATACTGCCACCATAATTAAATTTCCAGCCCTGTGACCTTGAGACCATTTCCTGAGATAATAAATGAGATCAAGGTTTAATCGATGCAGAGGCAAGTAGAAACTGTCCAAGGAAGCACAAAACCATCACAATGTGCTCAAGGTCAGGAAACAAAAACCAAGTGAAGCTGCGAATCAACACTAATTGCTTTGTTAGGATAAAAGATGTGTGTTTTAATTTGTTTTGTTTGCAAACAACAGTTCCCCTGTATCTTCTCTGACAGCAGCTTTTAAACTCTAGTCGGGATGAAGTCAGCAGAGGGCACATTTGCCTCCTTGTAGATAACACTTTCTGAAGCAAATGAAGCCGTATTCAGCAGCTGAGATCTGACAACCAAGCTCATGATACACCAAAAATACAAAGACAAGGAACAAGGGACTGCTTCAGGTGCACTCCCTCCTCTCTAATGCAGAAGCCAAACAAAAAGGAGAGACTTTGTGTAGAGACATGGAGTAATGAAGACTGGTTTATGTCCTTTTAAAGTCTAAGTGACACAAAGGCTATGGTCTGACTTCTACTGCTGGACTTTACTAAGTGCTAAATAAGTCACCATATATATATATCACCAGTGTCTGATAAATACGCAAGTATGTAACACCACCATCAATATAACACGCCACCTAGTAGAGGACCCATTATTTTACAGAAGTAAATACTATTGAGGTTATCATGCACTTAATGAGTTGAAGTTAAAGTCTCTGTAGCTAAGTCAAGTCTCCTAAATAACATGCTGGTAGAGAAATTAGAAGCAGGCGAGGACAGGGGGAGAGTATTGCTTAACAAGTAAGAGTTTCTAACTCTCTCAGCCAACCTTGCACAGAGAGAGGTGCAGAGAGAGGGGTCCTTTCATTCCAGGAAACCTGGAGGGGAAAAAAAACCCAAATATGCATCCCAAACCTCAGAACTTTAAAAGCCATAGCATCCCTCCATAAAAGGACAGAGAGATGAAACCGTGAATCAATGCAGACAACTGAACTGTAAATAATGGTGCTTGTGTGTATTGTTTTGTAAAATAGATATTAAACAACAAACTCAATCCTGTCAACAGCAAATAAATTATGAACCACTAGAAATTCCAACATTAAAATGTAACGCATAACAGAAACAACATCTATACATAGCTCAGGCAAATCAAAGGGTGTCAGAAACAAAGACTGCAGAGAGCTTTGAAATCACTCCATGCCAGTAAGACCAAGGTACAAAAGTTTGTACCAAAACAAAAGGGGACGCCAAAAGAGAACAGTCTAACAACCATCAGTGATTAGAGGTTTCCAGTTACAAAAGAGCTCAGAAGACACAGGGGCTGGGGGGAAATAACCTATAGACTGGTGTGATGTAACATTAACTTCACTGATATTAGTCCAGAGGTAACCATCATCAGGCCATGCTTTCTGAGCATGGGTCACGGGACTGCACCATAAACATACTCAACATTTGTGTTAATCCTGTGAGTGGGGATGTGCACGTGTAAAACCTGAAGACACTGAAGATGCTCAAGACAATTACTTCCTGGTCAAAACCTACCAGCTACCCTTGAGAAAGGCAAAGCATTGGTAAATCAGCTATCATGTCTACAGAATGCAAGTACTCTATCCAGCTGTTACTCTGAAAGAGAGGTAGTGATAGTCTGGCAAAACAAACCAACCAATACCCCAATGTATTCATGTCTCAGGACAAAGTCTTCTAGGGGATGGAGATAAACAGTAGGATTTGACTTGAATTTGGCTGAGACAATACTATAGTATACTGGAAATTGAAACCACCATTTGTTGAACCTCGTAGTTGATTGGCTTTGATTTGGCAGTTAAAGTTGGATTCAGGGAACCTACTGAAGGTAACGCTTTCCGAATTTCCATGGACTTCTGGCTAGATTCTTGTGTCTGTAGGTAAGCTGGGAAATTCACTCTGCCTGATATGAAACTTTTCCTCCTGTTACTCTGTATGTATCAGTAAGACCTTTAGAGAATGAAAGTAAGGGGAAACAAAGGCTATTCTGTGACAGGCTGGTGCTGTAAATAATGCACTGTTCTAAAACCCTTCTCAAGAAGTCTCATTGCATGACAAATGGAACGGACTGTCAACACTGTGGTTCCCACCTTTTCTTATTGAAAGATCCATTCAGATGCATCAAGACAACGTGAAGGCTACTTCTGATAAGAACAATGGGCAGTTTCAAAGGAGAATAGGCAACATTTCAATTACAAATTTTTCTTTTACATTTTTAGCCTAATTTGGTCTCTTTGTGATAAACAAGATGTTTTACATATGCCTGGTAGTAATAATTGATAGTTCATGCTTCTGTGTGATCTACTTGTTAAAATATTTGCATTTAAAAGCAAAGTTGGACTTCTAGCTCTAGGCTATGTATGTGTCTTTCCTAAGGAGTCTCAACTAGAAGAACTATTTTGAATTATAATTGTCTTCCAAATCTCAAATTGAGAGACACAGAACACCGTTAACCCTTCACTTAGATCACTTACCCACGTGAAAACAAATTCTGATTTGGGAAGGTTGAGTCGAGACGTAGCAGATAGGCTGGAGTTACTTGACTCTTGTATTCAATCAGCAAGATGAGGCAGATGAGTGAAGATTACTTACACTGTCAAGGGCTGGCAGATCAGGCCACTGGTAAGTCCAGCATTAGAACACATACACAATTGTGTACACTCTAGACCAATTCTAGAGTAAAAATCTTTATAGCTTGATTCAGAAACACAAATTACTTGAAACTTTGCAGAAAATAGTAGTAGGTTATGAAAGAAGAGTTCCTGGGTTCAAAGGACTTGCTGGACTCACACAAGCATTTCTTACCTTAAGATGTGTTTTATAGGATGCTTCCTGTCTAAGACTTACAGAACTTTACAACATATTCACTACAGAAAGAGAGATACAAATCAAGCGTTTTTAACCAAGGAAGCTGTAAGAAAGACTATAGCATTTGAAGGCTAAGATCTTCAAAAGGGATTTGTTACTGTTCCATGTCTCCCTTTGGTGATGTGCATGTGGAAACATCCAGAATATGCCTTCTCAAGAGGCTGAGGAGACAGAAACAATTTCCTGCTCACAGACCCTTTTAAAATACTTGGAGCTCGGTACCACAAAAGTGTAGTGTAAAATTATTACTTGCTTTTCAACACACAAGCAATTGTTTTTTTCATTGGAACTGGACAGGAACAAAAAGCACAAGAATGCATGCAAAGCACTAGAATAAACACACAGCTTAATTCATTGTGTACATAGCTTTTAAAAACTGAGATTTAGAATGGCTATGCTCACTGTATATAGGGTCACATTTTAAGAATGCTTATGTGGGCATGTAAGACAGAAGATGACTCTCTCATCTTCTGTGTGAACTCCTGTACAACAGGGTTGTGAACTGCTGGGAACGCTGTGCAATGCTGAGCAGGACTTGCCATCCCCAGCCAGGCAGTAGCCGGCTCTGTTCCAGTACCTCTAGCTGCACTCCAAGCACAGCAGTGTGTGCTGATGGTGGCTGACCCTGGCTGCCTGCCTGGTGCCCCCCAAAGCTGCTCCATCACTGCCCTCCTCAGCTGGACAAGGGGAGACAAAATGCAACGAAAGGCTCCTGGGTCGAGATAGGGACAGGGAGAGATCACTCAGCAGTTACTGTCACAGGCAAGACAGACCTGACTTGGGGAAAAAGGTAACTGAATTTAATTTGCTACCAATCACATCTGAGTAAGATAACAATAAATAAAACCAAATCTTGAAACACCTTCCCCCACCCCTCCCTTCTGCCCAGGCTTATCTTTACTCCCGATTTTCTCTACGTCCTCCCCCTGAGCAGCACATCCTGCCTCATCATGGGCTGCACCATGGGCTGCAGGGGAACCTCTGCTTCTGCTTCATCAGCTGCCTATGAGCTTTTACACCCCTCTAGACATAGCCTACAACCTGCCTCAGGGTTAGAGATAGTGCGTCAGTAAACCAGGAAAGACAGAGACCGACCCTGCATTCATGCACTGATGTCATCCCATCCTGCTGTCTGCTCTGTGAATGCAGAAGGATTTGCCTTTTGCTGGATATGTTTGTTTTCACTAGAACATTACTGTTGTTACTGCTGGATAGCAAATGAAGCCTGTGACATCAAAAAGAATGCAAAGGAAGAGCAGAGTTCAATACAGTTAGTAAATATATCACATGGAAAAAGAAATGAGAATGAAGTAACAGCTTGACAGTAGCAACATGTCAATTCCTTTCTACTGTAGCTACAGAAAGACATATTATTTTGTAAGACCATTTTGGGGTACACTGGGGAATAGCTTAAATAATTTGTACTGTTATTCTTCAGCCAAGCAAAAGGATACCAATATGTGTGTATATATATGTATCAGATAATATATTCAGCTGAGGGACTTTCCTGCAGCATCCCACTCAAACAATGAAGCTTTAATTAGCTTTGAAATACTTAAATGTCCTTGGCAAATATGGGTACCAACATGTTCTGCTGGAATGAGAGACTTTTTATTAATACATTCCTGCTCCATGTTCTGTGCTGAAGATGAGAGAACAAAGTGCTTACAGTGAAACAGTGGGGAGGCTTATTAAATCAATACACATCTGTTAGATAATGGGCTCTAAGTCAAGAATGTTATTCCTGAAACCTCTCAGCAAAGTGTTGCTTGTTTGGCACTGTTTTCCTACAGCTATTCCCCAGGTGAAGGATCCCCTCCAGAGCTGACCATCTATTTTGTACTGCTCAGTTCCTAACAAGTGTAGCCACACATCTCTGCCAATTGGAAAGGACTCTCCTAAAATCTCAGACAATATTCTCAAGTATGCCAGCAAGCCACAGCAAGATGTGAAGTTTGTATCTTTTATCCCATAACAGAAGGTTAAATCCTTAAGAACACTCAATAAGCTAATGGGAGCCAGAATCACCCTACACTTACTGCAATTTGTAATGACATCTTGAAATATCTGCAAAATTATACACATATAGATCAATACATAACTACATGATACATTTGTGTATTAAATACTTTCTATTCTACAAGACGTCTATAAGCCCTTTCTTGCGTAAGGCAGCGTGAGCTCAGGGCTCAGCCAGCAGACATGGGGCTATGCCACGTTCTGCCTCCTCCTCGCCAAGTCACTCTCAGTCAGTCACTTCCCAGCCCAGGTGCCCTTGGATCTGTCGTCTGCCTCACTTGTTTTTGCTGTAGATCATGTGAGGCACAAGTTACCCCTTGCAGTATCTATGAACTGTTCAGCAATTTCATTCACAGCCCCTGGGCACTACTGTAATAAACATAAATAAAATAATATTTACACAGTTCTATGTGGGTGCGTATTTTACCTTTATCACCTGAAAGTAAACACAGAGCTCGATTCCCAACCAGTGTGTCTGCATTCACTCCGAACGTAACAGTAAAGAAACTGAAAGATTAAAATTTAATAGGTGTAATTCCAATGAATAGGAGCCTGTGCAAATAAAGTGAGATGCTCTTGGTAAAAACGGTAGGGAACGCAGAGAGGTCACCCCATGTTTATGAAACTTCACTTGCCCATGTTATTTCCATGATGCACATAAATCTGGCTACTTCTGTAATAACTGAATTCATATTTTACAGACCTGCAAGTGTTTCTTCTGCAGTGGAAAATTTACCTGAAAGATGTATGTGTAAGGCAGGCACAGGCAGTCATCTCCTGACTCACCATGGTAATTCGTGATACCTGACAGGGGTTTCTGGGATGCCACTGAGCATGTGCAGGAATAAAGGATGGCTGATGTTTGCACACTAAACAGTGTGAATCACAACATGATATCAATATTAATCTACCCCTTATAAAATCTTAAGACCTTTTGATTTAATGAGTAAGATGTGGCACAACAATATAATCTGTACTTCTCCAAATTAGCCACGAACCATCTGGTTTCTCTCCAATTACTTCAGTTTTTTTTCCCTATATCTCTAAATGTTACTGACCTAAAAAAGATTTCATCAAAGGCTGTTGGAATCCTAACCCCTCTAGCAACTATTAAATTGGTCCACTCTGTGTCCTGTGCTGACAAATCATTATACTCCAGAGCCTTACAACCCATGGTACTATCTCAATTAGAGATAAAGATGAAGCAACAGTGTTC
Source organism: Neopsephotus bourkii (assembly GCF_033783945.1). Classification (NCBI taxonomy): domain Eukaryota; kingdom Metazoa; phylum Chordata; class Aves; order Psittaciformes; family Psittacidae; genus Neopsephotus; species Neopsephotus bourkii. The sequence continues at coordinate 7,308,310 of NW_026900826.1, forward strand.
CAAATTCATCCATCCACCTAAATATGACTTTATTCTTAACTAAAATAGAAAATCTATATACGGTGATCTCTAGCCAGTCATCGCTAAGTTCACTGAAAACCGAATGCTCTTTCTGCAGTAAGCTGAGCAAGTGGTTTCAAATTAACAGTTTGAAGTTATGAAATGTCCTGCCTATGCTCAGTGCCACTGAAAGCAACATATTCTTCCTTTTCTCTTATGTTTTCCTCCAGTCTGCATTAAAGAAACTGGATTTGTGCACAGCTTGTAGTTTAGAGTTTGCCTTGACAAGTATGCTGCGTAATCAGTGAAGATGCTCATAGGCAAAACACACACCGAGATTCAGGGTACCCAGAAAATAACAGGGACCTGACTGAAAAAACCTCTGCTGAATGTTAGCGATTTGTTCAGTTTTATTAACTGATTGACCAAGAGACCAGCTCAGCCCTTCCGTGTCCAGTGCTAAAGCTGCTCCCAGACACGTCATAAGAACCACAGAGTTTATTACCTTTTGCACTAAGATACCAGTATCGCACGCCAGCATTTGAAGAGACTTCGAACAAGCTTGGAAGTGAAATTAGATTTTTCTTCTTCCAATAAGCAAATATTATACATATGACTATGTATACACATAGGACATAGACACGTCTAAAACTGAGCAAGAATGATCCTAACAACAGTAACTATTCTCCTTTTGGTGTCTCTTTAAACTCTAGATCTCAGTATGCTGGCAGTTGGTTCTCCCATCAGCGGAAGCTCTCCTGAAGGAATGGAGCACTGTTCACGCCACTTCTGAAATGCCACTTTTCAAAGTTTATGAATCCAGTCGATTAGAGGCAGCAGCCTCTAAACAGCAGGAATTACTTTAACCTCAATTAATAAATGTTAGCGAGCCCGCTCCTCCTCAGCACCGCATCTGAGCTGCTCTTGCATTGGAAAAAAGAACAATTAAAAAACAAGGGAAAAAAGCAGCAGCTGTTTCCTGCTGCAGGACCTGTGCCATTTGCCCAAGTAACCTCTGTGGAGTTACCATCATCACTTCCAGCCTGCTCCAGATTTCCTGTATGTTGTGTCACTGGCACAATAACTCCTTTTGTCCTTCTGGAACAATCTAAATGATGTTAAATACAGCCATATTTCACTACTGAATCATTTGGCACCTACTGGAACCTATCAGGCAGTCTTTTTGTACTCCTTTTTATTAGAGCATGAGAACTTTGGAGCACAAGAACTTCTCTAGGCAAAAAACAGATTCTAATTTGTCTGTGTATTTGGGATACTGTAAGCCAAGCAACAGGAAAATTATCATGCAATGACACCTTTTCCACACTGCTTCAGCACTATCACCCCCCCTACTTGACTAGTCTGAAAATGATGATTTCAAACATACAGAGGCTTCCTGGATGGGTTCCACAGGGAACTGGATCTCCCAGCTTTGCACTTGTTGAGGTACTCAGTACATTTTGCCAGACTCAGAATTTGTTTTAGCGGATCATGAGATAATGCTGAAGATGTCTTAAAGATTTTACGTCTTCCTGAGATCAAATTCTTAAAATAAAGTCTCGAATTCATCTGTTTCTTCTTATTTTACAGAAGCCTCAATAAAAGCAATGTCCATTACAAATTAAACGTGAAACTGTATCATCCCAGAGTGAGAATTTACTGCTGATGTTTTGCCTGTATTTTCAATCTGGCAGACATTTTTTTGTTTCCAAGAATGCAGTGGCTACCAGCACACACTCACTTCAGTAGCAAATGAAGTGCTGCTCTAATGACTGACAAGTTGCCAATTGAGGCAGGTTAGTTAACTGTAGGGTTGGTTATTTGCACTGGTTCTGTCCTTTTGAAATACAACAGAAAACATTATCTTTAGATCAGATTCCAATATCAGAATGTAACTAGTTGCCTATATAACCCATCCAGTGGGCCATTTCATGTATTTCAAGTAACAGTTACTTTTATGCATCACACATGGACCACCATTGGACTGTCACACCTAAAAGGAGCCAGTAAAACATATTTGCCATGGTTGGCAGGGAAGTTTTCAGCTTCAGCAAAGGAGTACTCTAGCTCCCAGGTAAACAGGAATTAATTCATTCCACTGTTAGAGAAGTACAAGCCACATATGTGCATTATGCTGACAAATCCAACTTGGGACAGTGGAACTTTAATGGTTTACCTTCATCTTTACAGTTATCTTAAGATGAGGTTGATATGATCTTTTCTTGCTCTCTTAAAGGGAAAACTATAGTTTTAATACTGGATTTTTTTCTTTTATTCTGAGTCAATGCAGTACCCTGTGTATCAGGGGTCAAACTTCACACCAAGTTTTAAGTTATCTTCCTAACAGACATACAGTGAAATGCAATGTGGAATGTCCCTGTACTGTGTGACAATCTCAGAGCTGAGCTGTTCTTCTTTGGATCTGTTTTTTCAACTGTAAGCCTATCAAGCTATTTTTCACCCCTCTGAGGTCCAGAACAAGTTCTTGTAGTAGTAACACAGCATTTTGCTGTTATCAATATGGCAGCAGTGAATATTGTACATTGTAGGTCTGGAGTTTTATCACAGACACACTTCTGGCATAACAACTCTCATCAGCCTCAAAGGCCTATGGAACGGCCCTGATTCTGGCTATGAAGTTCTTGTGAATTACATCAGTGTCTGTAAGGGGACAGCACTACTCTGAAATGAATATTTTTCTACCATATCAATCTTTTTTAAATGTAGTACCTTAATATGAGCCAGGATTTGAGTCATCTTTTGCACTGCTTTCTGTTGGATTATAATTTTACCTATTAATCATGTTAATCCAACAGAATCAGCCTTAATCAAACGCAAGTCAATTACCCACTTCGTCAAATTATATTGTTAATGAAAGACATTTTTTAAGATTGAATACCAATAAGGGACGTGTTTAGGGAAGTGTGGCAAGCTTTACACCACGGGAGCGTCTGGCTCTCCCATGTGAGGGTAGTCTTCCTGTCCACTTCCAGCTCAAGTAGCTCAAGGACAGTTGCTGCCTACACACAGAGGCACTGTCCCACCCCAAACAACATCTGCATGCCTGCTGTCTGACCACAGAGAGGGACTAGGCTGGGCAGACTTTAAAGGACAGCTCATGACTTGCCACATGGGGACTAAAATGAAGAGAAAGCTACAGTGGCGAAGGATTGCAAACAATAAAATGTTCCAGCCCCCAAGCTGCCTGGATATTCAGATTCCTGACCCACGAAAGCTTATTCAGGAAAGCTTCCATGACTGTAACAGCAAATTTCCTATTCGCTCCACTCCCCTGAAGCTAAAACTCAAAAGAACACCCTCTCTATGTCAGGAGTACGTTTCCATCCCCATTTGACCACTTTCCATTAAATCCTAAACCAAAACCAAAGCAAACACTGGGAATACAAGAGACTTGGTCTAGTATTGTAGCATGCTGAATAAGATGAAGTACAAAACACATTTTGTCTGCAGATACACTGCAAACACAAAGAGAAATATTTCAAAGAAACTAACCTTTATAAGTTAAATGTCATCTGTTGTATTATTACGATAAATACATTAATAAAGCAGTCATCCTTTGCAATCTGAATTCACAATGAACACATTCACTGGGTATGGCCTTCCTGAACCAGCTTCATTTTTTAATCATGTCAATTTATTTACAATGATTAGAATTAAAACAATGTAAGTTTTAAAACTGGTTTCATGTTCTAAAATCTTTCACATTAAAAAAAATCGAATTCAATCTGAATAAATATAAGGCAACATAAGACACTTGGGGTTTTGAGAGAAATTATGTCAGTCAGCCAGAGCTCAGGTTTACTCACTGAGCAGATTGATGGCATGTAACATAGTAAACAATCCATTTCGTAGCTCCTAACAGCTACATAATGTCCTTGTTCTTTATGGTAACTGGATTGCCAATACAATATTGACAAAGCATCAGCAGGCTGCAACCACACTGACCTCAGAGCACCATTTTTCTTTCTGGACACATACCACTGCGCTGCACTGCTCTGCCTAACAGCATCCTTGGACCTGCACTGCCAGAAGGGCAAAGCTCATACAGTACCTCAGCAAACCAGACCTGTATTGCCTGGGTAAGTACTAGAGAAGTCACATCGACACATCAGACTGATTTATCTCACAGTTCACGGGCAAGGTATTTTCCTCATCTCTGTCTACACTGTTCTGGATTGGGACCAGAGCCGCACAAGGCATTCCCAGGCACCACACGCCATCTGTGGGACATTGTGAGAGGAACCGTGACACTTGCCAAGGTTTGCAAAGCCTCCCATCAAAAATACTTCCTTGCTCAAAGCTCCAAACAATGAAAAAAAATGGTTATGGCCCAGGACTGAGCCAAATACTGGTTAATAGAAAGCAGGATAAAGCAACGCTGCTGTAAACAACTGCAGGTACCCTCTGGATTCTGTAAGACCTAAATATCCCAAATGTCTTTTGTGGAGGTTACAGGAACTCATCCTCTGCAAACAATCAAATAAAAAGAAATGAAGTAAAAATTGCTGTTTATGTATATACATATAGTAACCTACTGAACTATGTTTTGGAGAACGATGTTCTATGCAGCAAAGCCCCACAGAGCTTCCTTCAAAGGAGGCTGAATTTGAGCATATTCTTGAGCTCAGTATTACAACTACTTCTGTTTTTCAAGTGTATGTTACCTGGCAGTGGTCGAGTCCCTCATCGGCACTGTTCCACCAGAATCACAAGCTTTGTGAAGCACTAACCACAGATCTAACTGAAGGTCAGCACTTACATTTTTACACCATAAAAGACATGGAACAGATTTATATAGAAAGTAATGGCTACTACAGTGTATCAATAGCACAAAAATGGTCTCCAGGTTTAACTGTCAAATACAGTGACAAAGCAATAACGTTATGCTTTAATTAGCCATGGTAGTGCTGGCAGAATTTGGCAAAATTTGTGTAGAATTATCACACACCAAACCAACACCAAATTCCCATCCTCTTAATCAGTTTTTGATCGCTGATCACTATTTCCCCTTAACAAGTATATTCTTCTTCCTGAAAGCATTTTCCTCAGTCAGTTACAATAAACAAAGAGTGCTGGCATCTGTGCTCTTGCAATTTATTTAGCAGGTTTGGGATTCAGTGCTGCAGTACTTCCAGCCACACTTCCTAACCCTTCTGCTCACTCATTAACCTGAATTTTCACAGGATCCAGTTCTAACTTTGTTCTAGTCTATAAAGCTCTGGGACTTCTCCCACCCTTCCCCATTTCCACTACCCTTTACTCTGGGGATGCACAGCCAGTTGGTAACACAGGCAACTGGGACACATGAGAAGTCTACTTAAATCTTTCCGGCTAGTGTCGCAGTACTCGAAGCCTCCCCAGATGATTCCCACTCTCATTGATGTGACCTAGGTAATTTTCCCCTCCCCACTTTCCAACAGAAAGACATCTCTAAATCTGAATGAACAATCTCATCTTCCTCCTGGGCTAACTACCCTGGGCTTCCACTAATACCCTAGTTTGGCTTTACAAGTAACTGCCATGCAACAAAATCTCACCTCTGCTTGCTCCCTTGAGTTAGTCATTCCTGCCGTTACAAATGACATCTGGATGGATTTCTCTGGCACAAAAGGGTATTTCCATTCCTCTTTAACCCTGGTTGCAGGTAATTAAACTGCAGGATTCTCTTGAGCCCATGGCAATTTAGCAGAAGAGTTCTGCATTTCCACTCAGCTCTACTGGAGAAGCCAAGTGCCTGACTAATTTTGTGCATGTGGGTGCATGAGTGCCTGAGCAGTTCCATTTACATCACTCAGACTACTTACACACTTAGGATTAATTACACATTTAAGGCAGATTTGCCAGTGATTACCATTAATTGCAAATGCAGTGATTTAGGTCCTTCCATGAGAGATAACACAAGTGCATATGCCACCTTCTTCATGACTTTTGTTCCTTTTTATTTAAGCCAAATAACCTCCTTAAATTCATAGTTTCCAAGAGAAGCTAAGAAAAGCTGTGATGTCTAAAGACACAGCTGTACTAATGCAAGTCAAATCTTATCATTTCCAGAGATTTATTTATGCACTGTTCATTCATTGTCATGAAACAAGCAGATTTTATGAATTTCTGAACTGCATTCGAGCTATACAGCAGTGCTTAGAAGCCTTCTACCTGGAGCAGCTGAACAAGTGACATGAGCTGCTTTCACAACTGTGTCATCATTTCAGTCTGCACAAAACAGGCCTGGTGTACAGCAGCTGGTTTAGGGAATTAATAACTTGGCTGTGGAGTCCTATTACCATAGAGACAAGTGGGAGATCTGCTGTCATGTAGCTGTGCTTATTCCCACATCATCCTCCCCAAAGATTAAAGACTGGGGAAGAATGGCAACTGCAGAGAGAAGGCACCGTTATACTCCAGACAGGAAGGGATACCCCCAACTGGCTGTGCCAGCATGTAACAGGCACTGGTGTTAGCTCCAGACCAGCAGTGTTTGCAGGAATAAAGGTCATTACAGTCGACACTTTCGCTGCTGCTTCTTTTTCTGATCCTCATGTACTACCATGACAAAGCAACATTAATTTTACACATTTTGGAAAGATTAGCTAATTCAAACAGAATGGAAAATGACAAAACAATACCATGTTTTTATAATAACCTAGGCAATAGTGTCCATTGTTAAGCCCACCCCCTGATCACAAGCTCATCTATACGGTGCATCTCTTCCTTGATGGCCTGAGGTGTCATGGGCCCACTGGGCTAAAAGTAACTCACCCTTATGTTGCCAGTTTCAGCCTGCAGTACAGTCAACACCAGGGGATCTGCCAACAGGGCTGGCCCAGCCCAGTCAGAACTGTTATGTACCATAGAGGGGGACAGAGTTCCTGTGGTGCACATAAACAATTTGCTGGGGAAGACAGTCTGGATTATTCCTGCTTCAAGTAAAGGCAAACCCACTCGTGGGACTGCTTTTGCTCAGGGACCCGGATATACTTGGTGGGTCATGTGGGAAGATGGGGAAGTCCAACATGTACCTCAAGGGGATTTAATTTTGGGGGAAAACAACCAATGAACTCAATTATATGCTGTTGCCTGCTATGTAGCACTTTTATAGCACATGAGCTAGATGCTCATCTCCGCCATTCTGGATTTTGAAAAGAAGATATGTGCTGTCATGATCATCAGTGGAGAATAAAGTCTTGGGAAAAGCTGACGGCAGCAGAACTGTCCTCCGGTCACCACTGACTGGCCCTGACTTCCCTCCAACCATCATCCCAACAAAGAATGAACTTTGATGAAGCCAGATGAGCTCAGCAGTGACCAGACAAGTTCAGTGGAGTCGTCAGCAGGCAACAATCCAATACTGTACACAGTCTCTCCTGCCTTGAAAGACTGTTACAAGAGATAGAGCCTGACATCATGGACTGAATGAATAAAGCAACTGTATGGGAATGATATCTCTCTCTTTGTGTGGAGATACAGATATATATATATATGTATATATGAAACAAAAAGTGATGGTATATTGAAATATATAGGATCTGAGCATGAGGTGAATCGTATGGAATAAGGGGTGGATACTGTCCTGGGTTTAGCTGTAACAGTTATTTTTCTCCTTCTCAGTAGCTGGTGCAGTGCTGTGTTTTTGGCTTTAGCCTGAGAACAGTGCTGATAACACACTGGTATTTTTAGTTGTTGCTAAGTAATGTTTACTCCAATCAAGAACTTTTCAGTCTCATGCTCTGCCAGTGAGGGGCACAGGAAGCTGGGAGGAAGCAGAGACAGGACACCTGACCCAAACTAGCCAAAGGGGTATTCCATACCACAGCACATCATGCCCAGTATATAAACTGGGGGGATTACCTAGGAGGCCCGGATCGCTGCTTGTGTCTGTCTGAGTATCAGTCGGCACATGAGCAATTGTATTCTCTCCCCTTGTTATTTCCCTTATCATTATGGTTATTGGTGGTAGCAGCAGCGGTTTGTGTTACACCTCAGTTACTGGACTGTTCTGGTCTCAGCCATGGAATTTACATTCTTTCGATTCTCCTCTCCATCCCTCTGGGAGCTGGGGGGAAGAAGGGAGTGACCGAGTGTCTGCATGGTTCTGAGTTACCAGCTGGGTTTAAACCACGACAGTTTTCTCTACTAAATTCATTTTAGGGCTGTTAGCAAAACCAGGACAGACATTTTCCTTTAATTTCTCCAAAGGGCTATCGTTATCCAGCAAATGCATGTGGTGGAGGCAGCCTGAGAGGGAGGGACAAAGAAGAAAATGCAGGGCTAATAATGATATAAAGAGACTTAGACTTTAAGAAGTCAAGTCAATTTTCATCCTGATTGATCATAATCAAATACAATAATTGCCAGTTAAAATACCCCTTCAAGAGGGCTCAGTGCTGTAAGCCAGGATCAGACAAGCTCAGCTTCAGCCTTCATCCAACTGATGCTTTCAGGGCTACCTGCACATACTTAAGCATTGTATGAAATGCTCCTAAATTATGGGCAAGTAAATAAGGAAGCAGGGCACTACGTTGTTAGAACAATGCTGCATATTTCAGCCTGACACTGTCCTGACAATCCCATCACTGAGGGCACTGCATAGTCCAAGATGCAACAAGGAAAAATAGCTAAGTTTAGTTTTCATGAGCTCTTAATAAAAGGTAGTGTATTTCTCGACTCTTCCTGTGAGCCTAATTTCCTGCCACAAGAAAGCCCCTTTTAATGTGACAAGATGCATTGGCTGTGCATCAGCTGCTGTTCTGGAGGGTTTTATACTGGCATTTGTAAACCATCAAGTAGCTCAATGAAAGAAAAAGTTGTGCCTGTCTCTGTCAGATTCTTTCCTCCTCCTCTGTTGCCAGTAATAAAAAATGTTTAGCTGGAAATTCAGACCATTTCCAATCTTCACATCAGATATCCTGACATGGCCTACAGGCATGTTTTGGTGTAACCAGCAACATAATCATATTTATTGATTGCTAACAATAAAATTCAACCTATGGACAACCATGTGCTGCACTTAAGCCACTTAAAATGTTTCAAGTTAGTCATGGTTCCTCAGGAAACAGAAAACCCTCTTCTGATGCCTTGTCCAAGCTTAACAAGGAGAGATTGTTTAAAACAGCAATAAAACTCATCAGTTCGGCACAACTAGTACCTGAGTGTTGAAGATACGTGGCTCTATTATGACATGATTACATCTGTGCAGTGAACACTGTCATTACTAGTGTCTCATACTTACTGATCATCTAAAACACCCTTATCTTCAGAGTTACCATTTCTAAAATCAATTCCAATCACGTTATTTGTCATTTAAACTCACCATATTAGCAATTAGAGTGCTTCTCAAAAATATTTTCTATTTTTATATTTTTACAGTGAAAAAGCATCTTTCTAATGATTTATGAACATGTAAAAACAATGACAGGTACTCGTTTATAGCTACATATAAATAATTATATCTATATCTAAGTGTCTCTGTGTATAGCTGAAAACAGAAGAAAATGAGAAATGTATAGTTTATGTATACACATAATAAAGGCAAAATAAACACAGGGCAGTCATTTCATATTATCTTTTTGATCTATAGCCTACCAGTGGAAGACATAATCTTTTATTTATATTATGTGAGGTAAAATTTTGAGACAGGATTTTCTGTGTCTACCCTCCTGCTCACTTCATAATTAAGCCTGTAGGGCTGCATGGTTTAGTTTTTAATGCTGTACTTGTCAATTGCTGTTATCAGTAATTTAAAGTTCACAGCTCCATATATCAGAAAAATATGAGGGCAAAACAATTTCTATAAAAACCTGTGTTGAGTTGAAGGGGTGGCCAAGTTTTCCTGTATGTCCTCTTGAAGCTTTCATTTCAAACAGTGCTGATTTACAAAGCTGGAAAGAGAGTACAAAGCTCTAGTGACACACACTTCCCTCCACACCTGCATATCCTTCCCCCCTTCATCTTCCTCCCTTTATACATATAGATAGATAGATATATGACTGAGACAAAATTTTTGCCTTCATTAGTATGTTAGGCTTTTTAATTTAGCTCCAAACTTGCTACCACAATCAGCCCTACCAAGATCAACTGTGACACTATGAAGAAAAAGCATCTCTTATTTTACACAAAACATTACAAGGTCAGATCAGTGTCTTTCATCTCTTCCCACCTTCACCAGACTGACAATAGGCAGCAATAATCCTGTGATATCCACAACTAATTTATCCAACGAGAAGACAGGTAGCACTCTGAACCGCACTGCTGCCTGAATAGGTGCAGTAAATAAGCAGCTTAATGGTAGCCTTTCAGGCAGGAGGGCAACATATCACAGCATGGCATTTTTATAATCTTCTTGGCATGCCTACAGCCAAGAGCACATAGCTGAGCGTATGTTCCCTCTTCTGTCGGGCTTAGGATGCATGTAATCGTTAGATTGTGACACATTGTGCCTTTAAGCAAGTTTAACTGTTTTATATCCCCTCTGATCTACAGCTTTGTACATCTGTTAAGTTGCCTCTTAAACTTCAGTCAGCACATCTGTGGATCCGATCTTTCTGAAGCTCATTGCATGGCTTAGGTTTTACACAGTGTTTCTTTGTGTCTGTCCAGTGTTTATTTGCAAGGAATACCTTTTGTATTAGTGTTCTTGCTGAGCTAGAGCAAAAGACCAGAGTTAAATCTATACGGGACATCTTCATCTGGCGAAGAATTGAACAGGGCACTAGGAAATTATTCCACTTACTTGAACTGGTTATAAACTGGTGAAGTGACTATGACCCTTTTCTTTATGGCGTTGAGCAGAGAGAATGTCTTTTCCCCACTCAAAATATGTTTTGCTCTAGAGGCATAAAGGAGCCAGTTATTTGGCTTCTCACACAAAGTCCCCTAGGAATGCTGATGAAATAGCCCCATTGGAGATAGGTGCACTGATGTGCAGGGACACTGACTACCCTCTTCACCTCCCACTGATGCTAGCCAGATTTCAGGTGCCTACTACATCTTGACTAGGCTCTCTGCGTTTTGTCCTCCAGCAAGAAGCAGCTCTGTAGGAGCCAGAATTCCCCGGAACTGCAGCACAGAGCCTCATGCCAGTAGTGCTGGACAGAGAATTGAGCCAGCAAAGCAGAAACCCCTTTGAATCCTAGAAACACTTGAGAAGTCCTCCACAAAGGAGTACATCTCATCCCTACTGGCAGCCTGAAGATCTCTGCAGAAAGGCTGATCCTAAATTGATATCACAGTTTTGTTGTGTTACACTATGCATTGAAAGCCGTCACAGAAACTGCTGGCATACGGGAAGAACATCTGAATGCTCCCCTACATATCAAGACTAAATGTCATCACGCTGTCTTTGAATTATTCAAAGCTCCCTGTAAGAATAAACTCCAAGTCAGAAGGGCCTCAGCTTCTACTGTGAGGCCAAAATGCAAAGATGCCACACTAAATTGAGGCTAAAACAGTTACACTTGTCAGCTCGCTTTTTGCATTCTTTTTTCCTTGGGGAGCTTTTCCAAGTGTTGGGGGAAATACTGGAAATAAATCATGTAGGAGGTTACAAATCCTTAGATTTATTCCTACCTTGTATTGAAAGCTATAAAGTATTATTCTGTGAGAATAAAGTTATAAATTGCCCCATGTAAACTGCTAATAAAAGCCAATGTTTATCAAACAATCTCAGTGTATGTGCAAAAGCAGTTCCTGTTCTTTCCCAATGGTCAGCACAGCTCAGTGTACAGCTTTTTGTTACTATTCTGCCAAGGTATCAGTAGAGATCACAGAACTATTCACTAAAATAAATAAATAAATTTAAAATATCTATATTAAGCTGCTGCATCTGCTTGTGGATTATTCTCATGGTTGGGATTTCACCCATTCTTACATAAGTATGCCTGCTTCAAACTTAGAAGCCCAAGAACTAAAACAGAGGTCTTCAGACTGGGCGAGATCAAACAAGACCAAAAGCAAGTCTCAAGGATGTGTTTGTTACAGTTACTCTAATGGAAGAGTTCAGTATCTAGAGGTGCAATATCCTGCTGGACAGAGTGTTACAGGAAAGGAGAGGCCCTGCTAGGTTTCCTCCCTAGGATCCTGTCATACACTTTGGCACTCTGAGGAATACGATCATTTGATTTATCAGTGTTGCAGTATTACTGAGAGATGTCATGACTACCTCTCCCAGTTAGACAGACAGCCGCCAAGTTTGTCTCCACACAGTAGTAATACTTTGCTGCCCAGATGAATTTCCTCTCTTCAGCCCCTATGACACCTTTCATACTCTCCCCAAAATGATACCCTATGTTTATGTATGAAGAATGTTCCAGAACAGTGAGAACAGACTTCTTAGTGCAGCATCATTACCCTTTGCTTGGCAGAGAAGTAGAAAAGCGCCTGCCTGAGCTGGCAATGATCAGCCTTTACAGTCTAACAAGTTCCACTACTATAATGAAAATTCAAAGACCTGGAAACAATATACAGAGCTTCCCTGACTAATTTTATTATGCAGACACACTTAATAGCTCCTGTTACAATCACATTTATAGCAGGAAAACAGTATTGGATTGTGACTATCACACTAAATCGACATGGATTATCAGTCATTAAAAAGGAACAAAATTAGCAGCAAGCAGTAATATTTTACACTTATCAAATCTATAGCTGGTCAAGGTTCATTACAATACTGTGCAATAAAGTCAGGAAGCATTGGCTCATTCTACAGAACATTTAAATCTCTATTGTATTTGTGTAGGATATAATTTCTGATAGCAATAAAGCCTAATAAAAGTTACACCCTGATGAATAAAGTGTTAATAAATTGACCCAAGACATTTAAATGGCTAATTATATTTGAGATAAAGGAGGATTCACTTGTTTCTGTAGACTGTTTGAAGCCATACTGTAACCAGCTAACAACTACAAAATTATTTTATATAAATATATCTCTGTGATATAAAATATTAATCTTTCTAGCTCCTTTTTCAATACATTAATAATTAATAAGAATTTCTTAACACATTTCCTATTCATCAAAAGACTCATACCTCTCTTTAAAATGGCCAAGCTTTGCATAACTTAAACTATTCCCTAGATTTTATTTAAAAGTATTTACACCAACTATGCTTAGCTTTTCAATAGGCCCTTTCAGTAATGTATTATAAACTAATGGTACCCTATGACAATACCAATAATGGTATTACAAAGTTTATGTAAAGAGACAGCCCAAACAAGCACACTGACCAGTCATGCAGGATAGTTATCATAGAATCATAGAATCATAGAATAGTTAGGGTTGGAAAGGACCTTAAGATCATCAAGTTCCAACCCCATTGCCATGGGCACGGACACCTTGCTCTAAACCGTATCACCCAAGGCCTCATGATGGGCCTCCCAGGATCCTGCGCCTGAGATTGAAAAGCTGTTGTCCGTTCAGACTGAATCAAGAGTTACATCATACAACACATACTTCCTTCCAAATAGCTCCTTATAAAAAAAAAATACCCTGTCAATTCAGGAGACTCTCCCGTGATCACATATGCAAATGTTCACAAACAGCTAAGTCCCAGCCTCTGAGAGGGTTCAGGTGCCACCTCCACAGATGCCACCTGCTTGCACGGCATGGCAACATGCTTCCACATTGCAAACTGAACATTTCTAGCCATTGTTCAGTAATCTACTTATTGCTAATATGTACTTAGTCTTTTTGTTCCACTGGGAGAAAGGTGCACAGGAACTAGAATCTCTGCTTGACTAGACAAGCTTCTGCTAGAACACAACTTTAATTAGGACCATATTAGACACCATGAACTAAGCCACTGCAGTTTGCAACTTTTGTGTATCTCCTGTCACACTTCTCTTCCAACATGAGCTACAAAATTACAATATGTTCTGGTTTCTGGAACATCACCAAGCTTGAGGATTTTTATCACAACTGGTTCTAGGTCAGTGAAGCATTTACAGATGCTCCAGCACTATCCTGGGACTTGAGGATGTTGCTGAAATCTGGATTCATTTGTGGCAATCTTCTTTTTATAGCAAGATGCCCAACAGTGCCAAGGAAGAAACTTAACTTAAAAATGTTTATATAGGTGTGCACTGTTTATGGACACGGTTTTAGCATTTCACAAACAGCACTGTCATGACCATGCTCTATGTCATTTGACCTGACTTTTCAAAGTAGCTGTTCAAATACCAGCTGTTCCCCAAAGCACCTGCAAAGCAAAGCTCCCCTCCAATGACCTCCCCTCTCACTCGCCTGGGCACCGCACCATCTCTGCTAAGAAGGATTGCCAGTTCCTCCTTTTCTTTCTATTGCTCCAGCCCAGACTAACCATGCTCAACCCAGAGGGATGGAGAAGGGGCAACCCCAATGAGTTCCAGCTTCTCTTCTCTTCTTTCAGTTTCCTGGTCCCGAAGACTGAACCAGCTTAAAGCTGCAAGGCATTCCCCAAGGCACCTTGAAGAATGTAAGGAAAAAAAAACACTACTCACATTTTGAAATACAGTTAAAAATATTCCAGTTACTTTGCATGACATCAGAGCTACCAGACATCAAATGAAATCACAATATTTGAGTCCAGTCCTAAAAACATAACTTGATGTGGATTCCTTAACAAGCTGCTAAATTCTCTAGATGTACTGCAGTTGTATAAAAAGCCATGTTTGTGACTCTGTTGTATTAATGTTACACACACAGTATTACACAGAGTATCATCTGTCTGCATACAACATTTTCTAATGCGTGGAGAAATCAGCCTTTTGTTAATGATCGAGGTAAAAAAAAAAGAGATGATAATATTCACCATTCTGCATATTTTTAAAAGGTAAACATATAAATCACAGATGACTGAAGTTTCATGTGTTGCATTGCACTTGCACAAATGTGTACACGTACAAGCACTTCACAAAAAGCATCAGACACTCTTAGCTTAAGTCAAGTTGCCAGCTAATGAGTTTCTTGGTCATTCCTTTCTTGTGTAACTGCAGGTTAAGATCAGGTACAGTAAAGGCAAAGACTCTGGAACTGTAGTTACTGCTACCGGAATGAGAGCAACTTTCCTGGATTTCCTGCAGTTCAATGCAAAAGGTCTGATTCCACATTCCAAGAGCAAGTGCTTATCTTGGGAAGGACATCATGCTGTGTGAAACGCCCAATTGATATTGCTGCTGTTAAATGGAAATTGAAGTGTCAATAGCTGCAAACCCAGCATTTACTTTTCCCCTTTTGATTTTCTTTTCAAAATCCTGTACTAAAATCCCAAAAGCCTGAGGGTGTTTGTTCTTACTCAAAATAGCTTCAGTCTCATTGAAACACTACCTTAATTCTTTGCATGCTCAATTTCCTTCTTAAAAGACATCTGCATTGTGTGTTTCTGCAATGGCTGAGAAGCAGATGCTAGATGTGACATTCAGTACCAAGCTGAGCACAGCATGTGAGCTCCCTGTCTGGTGGGAGCACCCTGGCAGGCAGAGCAGCAGGTGCCCTACTGGAACCCACAGGGACGGCTCGGAGCGCTCTGTCAGTGCTCAACACAGAGCTGCAATCACTGCTTCCCCTTGGCACTCTGCCTCAACCTCAGCATCTCCTATCTGGTTTAGTGGTTTGTGAATACTTAAGAAAGGGGATTTGGCAAGGTCACCAAGAGGGTTTGGGACTTTCCAAGTTACATATAACTATCATAGAATCATAGAATAGTTAGGGTTGGAAAGGACCTTAAGATCATCAAGTTCCAACCCCCGCACTTTCCTTCAGTGCCTGTAGGCATGAAAACTGCACTGTGCCAGGTACCCTCAAGTACCCCAGCTCTGACGGGAAGCCTGGAAGGATTAGACATCTGTCTTCTCCACCTTTTAAGAAGTATCTCTAACTTCCTCAGCAGTATTAAAGTGTTTGACTTCTAAACTGCATTCCAAATGCTCAGTATTATCCAGGTTCATTCCAACTACACATCAAGCATCTCCATTCTCTCACAGGAGCCTCTGTAAATAAGCAGCATGTGAACTTACCATAATTTATTTCAAATACAGTGTCTTTCCCTCTGTTTTCCTTAACCAATGGTAGGGTTCTGCATGTTACTCTAATTCCCTAGTTATTCCGAAAAGGCATGCTCTAAAGGTTTCTTTTTGTCTGTCATGTTGACCTAGCTCAAGACAGCATTGTTCTAGGACTGTAAACAGCAATCATAACTTAAACTCTTGAACAAGTAGCTAACTGGAAGTCACTGGGACTGTTCAGAATGCTTGCAAGAAAGGGTTGCACAACCTGTCCTTTCGTTAAAAAAAAAAAAATAATCATGTTCTAGATGCACAACCCACGAACATGAAGGGAGAGTCCCATGAGAGGTGGAGGAATCATCTCAGGGAAGACAGATCAGCTCCGTCCCTGAAAGGCAAAATGCAGTAACGTTTTATTCAAACAAGACTTTGATCTTTTGGGCTGAAGTGCTGTGAAGTTTTCACTTTTTTTCCCTGAATATCAAAACATTTTCCTTACAGCCTGAACATGGAGACTACCAGGAACTCCAGCTTACACAGGCCTGTGGGTGCTGGAAATTCAAGCCATCCATTTGCACTTAGGTCATTCCCTGGCAAAATCCATGAGTTCTGCATGCTCAATTTATCCTTAGCTTCATCTACTTCTTTTTATCTATTGCTTTTCCCAGCAAGTCTATCACATCGCCATACTGAAAACCTAAACCCAGCAATGAATATTGATGGTCTGAATTAATTATCTAAGGGGTTTGTTAAGTAACCATATGGATGGAAAGAAGGGAAAAAGAAAAAAGCATCTTCAAAACTACTAAAGGAAATGCAGAGAAAAGCACAATTAGGTGTGAAAAAGCTGCTCTCAATGGAAACAAGGAGCCAGCCTGAACTTTCTTCAAACTTAACTTGCTCACACATGTCCAACAGACCTTCACTGCTTTCTGATGCCACCAAGGCAGAAAGCAGAAATACTCCGTCTCACTGGAAAGCATCTCAATGCAATCTTTAGTCCAATTTTGCACCCGTAACTGGGCTTGTGTAGCTTTTCCTTTGTTGTTAGCCCATGCCTGTGAACATACATTCATGACCATTCTTGAAGACAAAGGCAGATGAATGTCAAATGCATGAGGGAATGTGGAACACTGAGCACTTCTTACCATGCTACTTTACAAATATTGAAACGAGTTGGAAGCACACAAAATATTTCATCAGCAGGTTTCCAAGTAAAGTAACTGTTCAAATACTTTCTTTTCTAATTAATCCAAAACATTAAAAGGAAAACCATTACTCATTGTGTTTTCGGCATCCTTACTTGCAGTTTTCCATGGGCCTCTGAGCAGGAATCGGACTGTGCAGACATAGAGATAGCTTACAGAATAGAATTCTCAAGGACAGAGCATTCTCCCAGATTAAACAATATTCACTCTTTGTCAAAAGCTCAGCTTCAAAACTGCCAAAGCATGAGGAGAATGAGGTGCTGCTCAGACCTTTCTGTGCATGACAGGATAAAACGCAAGACTTCTCTGCCTAAAGGAATCCAGATAATGAAATAATCTTTAATCTCTGTCCCTTCAGGGCACTCTCAACACCTGTTATCCTTGATACTGTCACAGGCAAAAAAGTGCGTGAATTCATCTCAGGGCTGGTAATTATTTCAGCTAATTACTCAACTGGATGTGGGGTGATTACAAATGCTCCTTCAGGTGCAGCACTGGCCACTTTTATTCTAGCTGATGTTTCACAAAGCAGGAGAGTTGCAGTTCCCCCTTCTCTGTTCTTACAGAAAGGTGAACTCCCATGCTATGTAAAATCTGTAACTGTACTGAACCAGCCCAGCCAAGTGGTTAAAACCAAATCTTCAGCAATTCTTTTTACAGTCAAACATTACTGACTACATCCAACCTTATTACATGCAGCGACATCTCAGCGTTCAGTAGTTTGCTGGATGAGTATTTTTATTGTACCATATATTGTACCACCAAGCCGGAATCACCCTTACCTATATAAATATGAACCAGATCTCTAAGTAATGTGTTTTCATTTTACTTTTTTCTTCCTCAGTTACTGGTAGTTACAAATCACAATCACTTGTGATAGACAGACAGTAGACTCCTCGTCTACTACATGGTACTTGTCTGGAGGGAAGATGGTCTTTTTCCAAGTTCTTAAATCGTGGTGGATACAACATTGAGTCCAGACTCTGACACAAGTGCCTATGTAAGAGCACAAGACTTTCCCCAGTTATGAGACTCATTTATACTGCAGAAAAAAAAAAAAAATCACACATCCACCCAATGCAACCACAGCAAACGAGAATCCTCCTCCTTCCCCTCACTGCCACGGAACAAAGAATCCTCTCTTCCTCCCCACCCTGTGCCAGAGGAGGTCTGTGAAATCTCCATCTCTGAGATAATAAAATCTTGCCTGGACAAGGCCATAAGCAATCCTATCAAGCTCTGAAATCAACCCCGATTCCAGAGGTTCCTCTCACCTTCAATTATTCTGTGGGTTTTTGTGTTTATGGTTGGTATTGCTATTACTGGACATGAGTATAAATAAGCCTGTCGGTTGGAGGTCACAAGCCTTTTTCCAGAGTGTAACTGCTGTGGGCAGGAGGAAATGGGCAGGAATACCCAGGGCCCAGGAAGAGAAACTACTCAACAACCACCTATTATCATCAGTCAGCACACAGTGAAGGAAATGCAGCAGCAACAGTGGTTCTGCTCAGCCTCAGTTTCCAGTCATGTGTCTGTACAAACAGGAACAGAGGTCCCTTCAGCACTGCTTTTCCCCACAGTCAGCCAAGCTTTTGAAAATTTAGATCTCATAGAGTCATAAAAGAACAGTGCACCCCCATTTCTGAGAAACCGCCTTAAAGATTTGTTCAGAATAATAATCAAAATATTTTTTACTTGAAAATAGGAAAAAACAGATTATTTTTATTTATTCAATTGGCTTTAGTTTTCTAAATGTTAAGTTACATAAAAACACAGTACCATAAACCAATCATTTTAATGCACAACAGAGCATATTGCTTTGATTTTCTTTTTAATGCTCACCACTCAGGGACTGCTTCAGGTTCTTAAATAATTGGGAAGACAATTGTAGCCCCTCAGAATCCAGTGGTCATTAGCAGCTAAAGATCCTCAAGAGCTGCACTGCTCCAAGCAGCACAGTGATTTTATACTCTTAAAGAGTCAATTAATACTTCTGGATTGTTTTATTCTCATCACTTTGAGAATTGTCTGTGCTTTGGCAGAGGGCATTATTTATGGTCTACATTGCTATCAAGCGGGATTCTTTGCTAGCTGATTGATGTCTTCTGACATGTCTTATACAGAAGGAATACAATTGGGAAAGAGAAAAGTAGCGAATAGTCTATCCTTTGAGAGTCACTGATCAGTAGCACATTCCCTTGCCATTAGCATCAGTGCCACACTCTGCAGCACTCAGCTTTGTCTGGAAGGCAAATGTGCATGGGTGGGATTCTTCCTACTGTACTTAGGCAGTCAACATTATACTCATATCACCACAAATGTATCTTCAGGACACAATGTAAAAAAATTATCCCTGCTCTCCACGTACTTCCAGCTCACATTCTGGCACCACCACAGGAATTCCTCTTTTTTTCTGCTTACTTTCTACAGTACAGATTCACTGCCATTTGATCCTCTGGCTATTCTTCCCATAATACTAAATACATTCGTCTCACTGCTCCTACTGATTCTGATCTTGTTCTTTATCTGTTAGCCGGTTAAACTGGAGTGAATTGTGGCTCTTGCCACCAACATCTGATCCTTTCCTCAGGAAATTCTCTCCAACCTACTGATGCCTTGAGTACTCATTCCTAAGGACACATGATCTCCTCATTTAATTGTTATCCTTATTCTGGTCCACTTCCTGCTCACCTGTCCCCTGAAGAAGTATCATGAGAAGTACAAAGGAAAGGCCTATTTATTCCTTGCCAGGAAATCTCCTTTCTCTTCCCTGATCTCACATCTACAGACATCACACGCTTTCAGTGCCAAGGCCTTAGTCCCTGTTCATTGCTTTCAGTTGTTACTAATCAGCTAGGAGGTTTTCTGAAATCAAACCTTCCAGTGAAAAGTCTGCACTGTCCCTTTTGTCTTCTTCAGCTATCAATGATTTGGTTGGTGCCTAAGATTCTTTAACCTGGGCTTTCTTCAGATGCTCCCTTACTCTTGTTTGGTTAGAGTGTTAATCAGATTGTACACTTCCCAACAAAGCTTTGGTTAACAACAGGTAACTTACCGGGGGGAACAACTCAAATGAAAGATTAAACCAAAGAGGAGGCACCTGTTAGTAGAAGATAAGGTAACACCTTCCTTGCATAGTATTAAGACTATGCTAAAGTGAGTCCTGTGGGACATGAAGAAGATGGAAGCAAGTGCACAGTGCTAATCGATAGGATGTCTCAAACAGAGAAACAGTTCTCCACTCCATTATCAGCAGTAGGCTAATACCAGAGAAGTGGTTTAAACACAGATATTCTACTTCTCTGCTTACAGTTGTTCTTACACGGACACGGAGATATGCTGTGATGGGGATACTATTTCAGAACTGTTTGCACTAACAAGCATAGTAGGATGATTTAAGCAGATCTTTTCATAAATTCAGTGGAGCTTTTTTAACTCAAACTGTCACAATTCTGCAATTCAACTCTCAGCTTGCTGTACACAGGTACCTTTTTCCTTTTTATAGATCAACATTGTCTTTCTGCCCCGGGTAGATTTCTACTTGTTTCCTTCACCATCTGACAATTACATCCCTTTTTCTGACCAGCATGTAAAGAAAAATACTGAGCTGCTGCTAAACACTGAGACAGTCTGTATTATGTTGCCACCTTTTATGGAATTACTCAAACATGTAGTCAAATCTAAGATCATACTTACACAGCAGCAACAGTAAAAGAGGAAGTGCCTGACCTGACAATTAGACTAGACAAATACTATCTAATTTACTAATATTGTGAACCAAAGTGTGCTGATGGTGACTGTCAAACTCATAATCCAGAAAAAAAAGGGCCATTTAAAAACATCTAAGTCTTAGACTTTTGTAAGGGAGAATACTGAAAGTCTCACTCACCACAGCTTGTTAACATGAAACACTGGCATTACAGATTGAAAGCACTTTGACAGCTTTAATGTGTCCTTTTCCAGTGTAATGGCTTGGTGCATAAAAATGAATGTTTTTCCCCAACATGATCCCTCAGCTCCTTACTGAATATTTCGACTCATTTTACAATACATGATGAAGCATCTTCCCTGTTATAATGTGACAATGGCACTACTGAGCACAACAATTCGAGTCTGAATGTGCCACTGCAAGACAGAAAAAATCTGAAGAGGCAATTCCACCTGGAACTACACCGTAAATGCATGGGAAAGAGGAAGAAGAATGATTAAAGGTGCATTAGCACAGTCTGAAAAACAATGCTCTCCACAGAAGAACCCTTGGTACGTCTGGTAAAAGGGGAACAGTGAAGAGATTAGCTGGATGAGAGACAGGTGAAGAACCTGAGCAATCCTGATGGAGTCTCTTTGAAATACTTGAGATGTAAATGTCTCTGTTCAGACAATGTCAATTTTAAAACAATCTCACTATAAAATAAATCACTTCGGAAGAGTTTTTTTAAATCTAGGAAAAAAACCCCAAACTTTTCCTAATTAAGTAGCTCAAGTATTAAATTTGGCTTTAGCTTGTGGAATAACCAAAATGGGTTAAGTATGACCCAGATACTTTTATTTCAAGTCAGCTACATACAACACATTGAATATCTCCCAAACACTACTGTTTTCCCCACACTTACAATGTGGTTGCTCTGGAGACCTGGGGTGCTGGTTTGTATCCCATGCTGGAATGGTTCATTGCCTCGCACCACCTCAACATGGCACCTGTGCAGCTTGTTTGATCTTGTCTCCTGAGCAGGAAAGACCGCAACCACAGTAGTCAGCAGCTAGTGAGATTTTGATTCACCCCCCTAATAATTCATGTGCCTTCAGAGGGAAGCAGCTGCTTGCAGTTTCTGTTTTGGTATGGACCCATCTTGGCTTCCTCAGTACCTTTAGACAGGCTGCTCCAAGGACAGTATAAGTAGAGCTGTATCTGTGTTTGACACAGATTTGTGCCCCATCCCCCCAGTTCTCATGTCCACTATCGTCCAAAAATAAACCACATTGAAATATCTCTGTCAAACAGGCTGAGCCATCTTCTGTACTGTAAACCTGCAGGAGAACCTGTTTGTGGCCTCATAAAAGGATTGATCCTGTCACCTTTATCAATATGTTTGACAGACACTGACCATCACAATCACTTGTATACTGGTTCCTAACATATTTGGCAACAGCCTCAATGCTGTTTGGCAGCCTTTCATTAAGGAATACATTCCTGACTGCTGAACCAAGTCAGGCATTTCTTCACCGCCTCCAAATAAAAATTAACAATTTTTGAAGATTCCAATTATGAAAGACACCTGCTGTAGTAACATGTTCTAATGAGTCTCTGTAAAGGCACAGAATACAAAAAGTTGATAAAAGCACATATTTTAGATCTGATTTGAGGTTTGCAAGTTGCCCACATCAAGATATCACTCACTTTTGCATGGTGTCTGGACCCTTTAGAATGGTACAAAAACCTCATACACACAACAAGGGAATCACACTATTATTTCAAATCTGAAAACGGTGTCGGCACTCCAAATCCATCCTGTACTTTGCACAGACACACTACGTATGCCCTCAGTAGAGGGAAGCAGAACCATGCATTTTCCCAGCCCAAGTCATTAGCAAGTTCTGCATCATTGACTTGTGTTTTCTACAGAATTAGCAAAAAGCTTGTGAGGTTCAGGAGTGATGAACACCACCGCCAGCCCGGTTCTGCTGCCCCCTATGATGCCCAGCACCCTGGCGTGTCTCACAGGGAGGCATAGCCCAAAGAAGGCAATCTGAACTGATCAAGACAGTCCTGAGGGAACTCTTTATTAAATCCTAGTCATTTATAACACTAACTCATTACAAGAAATGATTACCATAGCAACCACTGCCCACTGTGCATTTGCTAGCATGAACAACAGTGTGTCTTCCATGGGGAGGGAGCGCGAGAGAAATAAGTAAAAACAAAAACTTCTAGAGAGGTTGAGTATTGTCAATCACAATTAGATTCCATTTTCCCGTTTTTTATTTTCACCAAAAGACAGCTTCCTGTATTAAGTATGCTGTTCAAGCAAGCAGAATTCACAAGTATGACAAAGTGAAGCAACATTTCACAGGCTTTATACCAAAGCCCTTTGATGCTCTTACTTAAAATAGCACTTCACACATTCTGATCTATTTGATTTCACTTTGGAGGCAAAGGCCAGCTAGGCTGCTCCCTGAAGGAGCAGGCTGTGGAACCTGCCTTTGGTTCCTTTCCCTCTCTGTATCAGAGCTCCTACGTAATTCGCATCTAACCCAGACACTCAAAAGACATGTAGATGCCCAAATCCTGGTAGCTTAGAGGACCCAATTACAGAAAAGAAAATGCAATTTCTCATCCATAATATGGAAACAGCACTGCCCTAACCACTCTATTATGAGAACACTATTGACTGTGATATGTTTGGTCATTCAGAGCAGTGGGATCACACAACAGCATGATGAAGACTGATGCAGAACCAGGGCCAAAAGAGCTGTACAGAAGATGGACTGAGGAAGTTCAGATCTAGACAAGACTTCTTCACCAAAGTGAAAAACAGGATTAGAGATAAACTGCTAATAGCTCGGCTGCCTTAAGCTACTTTAGCCATCATCAGCGAAGATCCCTTGATGCTCCTATAGAACTCCCAAGCCCAAAACCTATTTCCACTAGCCAGGATTTCAAAGGTTGCAGGACTAACTTTGAAAGGCCAAACTCTAATACCTTGTGGGACATTTAAAGTGCCCAAAGCAGCACAGGCAATTCTAGAAAGCTGCTGTTTGTAAGGCCCAGTTATCTCAGAACTGGTAACAGGACCCAGAACTTGTGAGGATGGGGCACAGAGGACTGGAACTGCTCAGCTGAAGGTTGCCCAGCCAGTTCTAGCACGTTCTTACACTTGACAACAATAAGGCCTGCCTAGGAAGCAATGTTAGCACAACAATTTTAGAGGTTCTGGCCACTGCAGGCCTGGAAGAGCATATTTCATCAGGAAGCTTTATAATATCCAGTGCAGATTTCCAAGAGCAGTAAAGCAAAAGGTTCTGCTCCCTTCTGGGCTCCTCCCACTTGCCAAGTGTCCCCTTCCTTCTTCACGGAAGGAAAAAAAATAAATTCACTATTACTTTACAGGACTAAAAAAGCAGGAAAGTGAAACCCTGAGGGCTGGGAGACTCAGACTTTAAAGGACTCTATTGAACTGGTTCATAGTTAATCACTTTAATCATGCTTCCTTTTCTCAATGGAAGTTTCCCTGTCTGAACTCTCCAAGTGCTCTCCAACCCTTCTCTGATGCGATGCCTAGAGGGTTCAATTGTGTTCCAGCACAGGAACGTGGGCCCAGGCAAAGGGCAAAAGTCCCTTAATCTTCTTGCTGCTTTTCTTCCAAATGCATTCCAGCATTAGCACCACATTTTAACTCAAGCACTGTGCAGAACATGGTTTTACTAACAATTACAGTAGGATGCTCCTGTATCACTTTTCAGTCATTAGCTTCCGTTTTGTGTCTGGGTCTTGCAGTTCAATTTCACACATGTAGCATTTTTTAAAAACTGGATGAAATCCTGGACTTCCTTCGTGGGTTTAACTCTGGATTTTGGAAAAATAAGCTTGGGATAACAGGACAGAAATACAGATTTGAGATCCACTCCAATGGCTTGGGCAAAGGGGAGAAATAGAAAGAAGAAAGTGTCTCATGAGTTTTGATCTTTCTCACTGGAAAAGGAGATGAGCTTCCCAGTTAGACGCTTTGTGCACCTATCCAAATTCGATCATCTGTGCCTTGCCCTACTGTCAGGAAGGATTCCCAACAGCAGTGAAGGACCCCTAGCCTGCTCCAGCATCTTCCTTCCTTCCCCATTCTGAAGTGCTTGGTTTGTACAGTTATAAAGCGGGACCTCCCAAGCATTTCTTGGCATTAACATATGATTAACACCGTGTCTATTTGTAAGTCAGGGATAATTTGAAGGGTTGCTATTTTAAAAGCGTGTTTCTTTTAAACTCTACCTGCCTTCCATTCTATTTTGAATTTGACTTTTAGTTTATTATCCCAACGGAGTAAGTGTATCAGTTCACAGCAGTGAAAAGAAGCCATTTCCCTCCAAATGCTGTAAAATAACTGTTGGCATAGACGTAAACTCTGAAGCTTTCAGCAGTGGCTTATGCTGCCACAAGCCCTTCCTCCCCATGCCTTTGCTTCTTGCCAACTACTAACAATAAATGTAAAAGTAATCCTAGTTTCTATTTGAAGCTATCTCAGCTTTAAAAGAACCTTCCAAAAATGATTGATGCTAAGATTTAAACCCATAGGTAACTCCTGAAATCTGCTCTGAATAGCAACAAATGCCTAACAATATCTTGAGCGCTTGTAGCAAAGAAATCTAATCTCTGAACTCCTAAAGGTCAAGATTTACTGCCTGGTAACATGGCTCAAGTGTAAATGCTCTGTAATGCTACACTAGGTGATTGCTTTGCTCTCTACACAATGTCAATTTTGCCCAAGTGGCAGCAGATGTGTCTAGCATTAAGTCAGAACAGTGTCAAGGGCCCTTCTTCAGCAGTACCGCTTCTCAGAGAAACTGGTCCTAAAGCCCTAGTCTATTAAGACCATACCCAAAAGACAGACATTTAAAACTTAAAGGGGGCTGGGGAATCAAGGTGCATTAGAACTCTAGTGTTTCAGAGGCAGAAAGCCCAGGAGAAGAAATTCTCTTGTGATACAAATGCACATCCTCACATCACACAAGCCCTCCCAGCTTCTCCATAACCAGTTCAGTTAGAGTAACTTATACCAGAAAAGTATTTGGCTCCAAATATTCCTGTTTCCAAACTTCTTCCTCCTGGATTTCCTCAATAAGGTGCTGGCATGGGGCTGCAGTTCACAGTCTCCTCACACACAGGGCACCCCTGCATCTTTTACCCATGCCACTTATGCCATGTAACCATGACAGCAATGAAATCCTGCCCTAAAACTACTTTTTTAAACCATTCCTCATTGCTCTGACCTCTCCAAACTACAGAGACATGCCAATTAAAGACTTCATTAAATACTACCTACTACATTACATTCTATGTCCAAGAATAAGAAGATAGGGAAATCACACCCCATTTGCCAATAAAGAGCTATAATCAATTCTCAGAGGATTGTGTACCTTTTATTTCTATTTCTGTAAAAGAAGCAACACAAAATGGTTCCAAACCCACCACTGGCAGTTCCTCACACGCTTTCACATTTCATACTAACACCTGTAGTTGTGTAACAGAGCAGGCAGAGCCCTGGCCCTTTGGCACATCTGATAATAGCCCTTTCCACAGTGGTGGTGCAGAGCAGCCAGGCAGGACACCCAGAAAGCACCAGGGGAAACAACAAGCCTATGGGATTTTTCACATCTGCAGCAGCTAAGGGCACCCTGAAGGCTACCACTGGCTACCTAAAACCAACAGCAGCACTCCCCACGAGTTTGAATGTCAACAAAGACTGAAGTATCCCGGTTGGATGCCATTCTCTGGCCCGGTAGTTGTTTTCTACTTATTTTTCCCAGGTGCTTATTAACTGTACCAGAAGGATTCAACCATGAGTAGCCATTTCACAGTGCACTGTTTTTACGACAGAAGGTGCAGAGTAAAAGACTAATAACAAGCACTTTAAGCCTTTCCCTTTTTCAAGTGCTTTCCAAAATAATTTCTCTAAGGATTTATCTAGCACCCACCTTATTCTACTGTAGTTGAGCCAGGCTTTTATATACCCCAAGCATTGCTAAATCCACTCCAGTTTCTCAGCACCAGGAGGCAGCGGTCCCTGTATCTCGTCCCTGAACTCATTCTTTCTAGAGATCATCAAGCACAAGTCTCCCCCAAGAAGAGTAACAAAAAACACTTTGAGGAGAAGGCAAAACAGAAAACCAAAGTGAAAGTCAATTGCTTTACCACATGGATATCAGGTATACATGATGATAAGGCAGAGCCTCCAGACCCAAGTGATTAAACTGCTCTAGGGAAAGATAACTTTTTATGGGCTGCAACACATACTTGTGAACTTGGTTTTCCTTGCATTTCAAACCAGGTCAGTGAAGACAGGGAATGCAGGTATGATTCTCCAGTGTTGCTGAGGACAAGTCTTCCTTCTGTTCCTTACTGGGGACAGGTGATTACACTTTCAAAGGAGACGATACTAAATGCCTGCACCTGATTTGAATGCCATAGAAGCAAACTGGCTGCCAAAACAGTACCCAGGAATTAGAGTGCAATGTTCCCTGCTTGTTACAGAGATTAAGCTGCCCTGGATAACTTGAGTTTTTCATTCTTTCCCCAATAATTTTTAGAGAAGGTTTTCAAAGTATTAATACACAATTAATAGATATTTTGACAGCTGTATAATTACATAATATGCAGTCCAATGAATCATTCAGCCCATCCCTTATTTCACTCAGCTGAGAATTGTTTGAACATGGCCAAAATGCAGTTTCCTGGATGCAGCTCTCCTGTGCCACAATTCCTGTTTGGGGTGCTTTGGGCTGTCTTAGCATATGCATACTTCATATCAGTAACATATTTAAGGTATCTGGTAGGCTTTTACACATCAGTTATAGATAAAATTCAGTATTACAGTGACTGAGGTCTTTATAAAAGCATTGTTTCTGCAAGTCTGATGCTTGTATTTCAGACTTCCCCAAGAGCAGAAAATATTCACTCTCTCAAATTAAACTTTCCATGGAGGGCAGTAAGCAGCTCTGACAGAATCAGACTGTCTATGTGTAGAAGTCATCCTGGGGTTACTAAAAATACCTATGTAAAATCCTAGTGCAAACAACAGAGTTTAAAACTAATTACATTGGCTGAGGTTCTGGCTTTAAATCACACGAGTAATTTCACCAGTGCTACTAGAGGAGGCATTCCTGCCAGACCTCACTGTGAGCTCACTCACCTAGATCATTTGAAGTAATCCTTTTGAAGTCTTATTTATGGATGCGTGAAAGGCACGATGCCATACAGCCTCATGCTGAGCATGCTGTCATTAAGCTCTGAATGGCAGCAAATGCAATTTAACTTCTCTGAACAGCATCATTTGGAATAGGCCCAGGAAAACCTAGTATAAAACTAATTCCTAGCAGCATCAGATATGTAAGTATTTACAGAGCTCTTTGTAAACACACTGCAATTAAAAACATTTAATAGAGAGCAAACCCACTTTACCATATGGCAAATCATCTTCAGTTAAGGCAAGAGAGCCTTAGTGTCTGACAAAGAGGGCAAGGGAGACACACTGTAAATTCCAACAACCTGACAGAGAAGGGGCCCCCAAAATAGCTTATCTATGTCGGAATTACAACAATGATGACATAGAAAAAGTAGCCCCAGGCCTCAAATCTTTGCCATGGGACACAGAGACACCTGTAAAAATCCCTGTGCAGGACAAACACATCTTACATGAAAAATAACTGCTTCAAGCAGCAGGAAGTGTGAGGTGCAGCATTATCCTGGAACACCACAGCCCGTTAGCGCTGTCAAGAACTGCATCAGGAGATCAATCTCCATCTAGGCAAGGCTTTCTCTTGAGGTAAAATTTCACAGGCAAAGTCAGTATGGAGGGGAAAGGCTGACAGTGGAATGGAAAATAAAGCTGGTCTCTGCAGCAAAATTCTTGGGTCCTTCAAGATCTGTTTGGTACAAGGTCAAGAAAAGGGGACTTGGCAGATTTAACTCTGGAAATTGCTCTGAAATTCAGATTTTTCCAAACAAAGCTTTGGGTGTGTTTTAGGTATAAATTTGATACAGTGTGTTAAAGAAAAGCAATATTCTTCTTCCTTTGTTACGAAGTTGTTTGCTGGAGTCCTGCCTGCACAGCCCCCAAGTGACCCTAACTTAAACTGGGTTTTCAGAGAGAAGGTGTCATACCTACCATTCCCTGGAAACTGCTCATGAACAGAAACACTTAGAATTACAGTAATCCTATGCCTATGCCCTTCATTCCCACAGCATAAAGCAGCTTGTGAACAAGGGTAACTGCACATCCAGCTGCTCCGTGCCAGTGGTCCATTCCTTCCATGCAATGTGTGCAATGGAAAGCACAGATTTGCTGCACAGGAAGGGACCTTGAAAGATACAGTCAAGTTCTGGAACATCCTGCAGCAAAAAATCAGATGCAGACCTCAGAATGGTGCAAGTATGGACTGACAATGCAGACAGGGAAAGTACTGTGAAATACAGCAGAGAGAGTAACAAACACCAAGAACCAGTTTACTTGGCACAAGCAGATCATCAGCCAGTGAAGGAAGAAGCTGCCCCACTTCGTGCGAATGCTGGCTTGCTGTTATGGGATTTTTGCCTCAGCAGGGAAGCACATCTGACCACACTCTGAGCAAAGCTTGTCAGAGTAAACAAAAAACCTCCAGCAGCCCAGGTTAGAATCTGCAGTGATGCTGGTGATCAGAGGAGTCTGTACAAAGCCTATTTTTTGCACACCTTTTACAGGGTGTCAGACACTGGAGTGGCTCAGAAACACCTGAGTAGTCTTCAATGGGTTAAATGCTTTCATAACAGGTCAAAGTTGAGTGACATTTTTGAGCTTCAATTTGTCCTAAGTGAACCACTATGAAAAACTAATGAGATCGTAAATTTTTCCTCGTTAACATGCTAGGTGGAGGATGGAGAGCAGGGAGAGGCAGGAAGATGAGAGGCTGCCCAAACTCATGAACTTGATTAAACTCATTTAATCTGCAACAAAGAATAAGAACCATAAAAGCAGAGACATTAGTCACTGGGTACGACATTCCCACAGAGGATGGCTTCAGCTGCGCTGCCTGACCAGGATTCAGACTAACCCAGCCTTCTTGAAGCTACAGGAAGAAACTGAAACACAAGGTTGTTCAACAAGAAAGCCACGAGTTGCAATGCTTTTCTGCTTTTAAGGTTCGGTACAGTAATATGCTCCTGTCACAACCGTAGTTTGCTCAATGTATCATCTTTTTAAAACCATAGGGAAGATCTATCAGTGACTAACTGCATCAAGTCTGACAAGTCATGTGTATACATCAAATTGCTACTCCTAGAACTACAGTAAATATAAAACGTAGAAAGCATCATCCTGCATTAAAACAACATAATCTCATACCTTATCTCTATTAGCAGATACCGTGCATCAGCAGATACAGACAAAGGCTGAACATACACCACATACTCTGACCTTCCCTCTGCCAAAATTCTTGGGGTTTTTATTTTCTTAATCCTTACAAACACTCATTTGAGATCAAGCCAATTGGCATTTTCCACAGAGCTGGTATTGTTTTAACTATACACACAAACACATACACCAACCTACTAAAATGAAGCCTATACACATTGATTACCTCATTTGAAAATGTTCTTTTATTGTACCTTTGCTTAGTAAAGAAACAGCTGCTTGCAAACTAACTGCTTATTTCAAAACGCAAGTTCAGAATATTAGCAAACAGTTATGAAAATCAAAATTAAACATAAATGTTTTTTGCAAACTAAATTCCTGCTTCCTTTTGCTTGAATTTGAGAGTTGATAACAAACATGTCAAATGTATACGGACTTCAAACCGGATAGCAGGAACATTACTTAACCTAGATCTACAGGCATTGCTACAGTGAGTCTAAATCTTGTCACCTATGACGAGGCCACATGTGCACCCAGCATTCACCAGAATTCTGCCTTGTCTTCATGGCAGAAGTACTAGGCACTGCCACAAGACTCAAAGGCTGTCATCAGCACAGGGAATGGACTGGCTGAGAGCATGGTACACTGGGCTGCTGAGAAACAGGCATACGCGGACTCCTAATGATCTGCCTTGTACTTAGCTTGGCAACTCAACAGCCCCATGAAATCCGGAGTGTCCAGGACTTACATGTTTAAGGGTTTCTCCAGCCTTACAAGTCATGGGAAAGGATAAGTTTTAAGCATGGTGTAATTCTGGTGTTATTCATATGGCACCTGGGGAGGATGATCAGTTTGTGGGTTCATCATGACTTCAGACATGTGTAAGGTAAACATAAGATGAACAAATCCTAAATTTGTTTGAAAGTTAATCCAGCTTCCCCAAATACTCCAGTATGGGCTCATGGCCAGCAACGTGGAAACAGGCATGAAACTCACTGCAACATCCTCTTTTTGCTCTTCTTCCTTAGGTACAAGCCAAGGGAAGAAGTCACAAGGAAGCTGGAATTCCCCACCAGCCTGAATTGAATACTTAGATCTTTAAGTCTGACCACAAGAATTGCTTTTCTCAATCCCCTTCAGCAGATTTATAAAATCTTCTGTTTCTTGTATTTCCTTGCTAGTTTCTTACTTACTTTTCACAGTGCAGGACTGAAAGAGCATTCTGAAGCATTCTCTATCTGGTGCTTCTCTCCATGTTAATACCAGTTTTGAGTTTCATTCATGGTAAGGTTTGTGTGCCCCATATTCACAATAAAGACAGGGGAAGGAAAGCCCACTAGCTGGTATGCAACCTCTGAGCATGGGAAACCAGATCAGTCCCAGATCCTGTCATTAGTTATGGTAAACTGGACACAGTGAGAGCCTCAAACACTAAGCTCCAGCCTCTATGTTGCAGCTCCTCCTTTTTCTTTTTAAAAGCCACAGCATTTTCCTTTTTTTTTTTTTTTTTTATACTGGGGTTGGTTTTCTGAGGATTACGTTGAGGGGTGCAGGTCCTCAGCCTTTAGCAAACTACTTAAGAGGCAAAGTTAAGGCAGAAAGACCTTCCTGGGGCAAAGCTAGAATATACATACTGTTGGTTGACGAATTATGCTTGTCAGCCTTCACTTCTCCCATCACCAACACGTAGGATTTCACATTTTTCACACTGACCCAACTCTTACCTTAAACATACCTTTTCGCTGATAATGCTTACATTGCTCACCTGCAAATCAGGTATTTGCTTTGTGCTGTGCACCACTGGCTATTAGGGATTGAAAGAAGAACAACCTATGTCTCTAATATCCTTGGATTTGAATAACAAAATTGTTACGGCTCCCAGCATGTGATCACAGCTGAATTAAACAGAGGTTGAAGCTCATTGTTTAATTAAACACATGTCAATGCCTAATGATTCAACTATTGCAAGCATCCACTGCATGTCATTTAATCTCCCCACCCACACGATGAAGACACAGCTCAGACTTGGCTGCAATCAAACCATTTCAAATAAGCCACCTTATGCTCTTAACAGAAGAATTTCTCCAATGACTGGATAAGCAAGTCAAAGAGTGAATGTGAATTTGTTAAGAGAACCATTTCCAGTAAAGTGGGTGTGAAATGAGAATCTCTGTATGGAGCAGGAAATGGCCTTGCAGCTCACCCGGACCTCATGTTTCTTCCCTACACACAGAGACTACACTATGAAAGGCTTTATAACACCATGGATGCCCTTCAAACAACACTGCTGTAGTGTGCAGGGTACTGTGTAGAACCTGCTTTGTTCATAGAGGGTAAATTTTACTTAGAACATGTTAAGAAAGACTGAGCTGCATGATCATACCGTCAACAATTCAAAGATCCACGAGATGAACCTACCTGCAATGCTAGACAAACCCTTTCTTAGATGTTCAAAAGATGCCTGACAACAGAGGAAGCAAATACTTTTCTATATATCCTTTCTATATAACAGCCATAAGATAAACTCTTGCCCCAGAGAGCAGCTAGCTGAAAGGATTTTGCTGAATGAAGGGAAAATCAAGACTGAAAGGTTAGACAGTCAGCCTTTTACCCATACCTAACAGGTCCAATTATTTACAACTGGGGGGAAAGTCTATGGATTGCTCAAGCCACCTGGGAAAACCAGGTATGAATTATAATATTTAGATCGAGATCTGGGCAGAGAAGTTGTAGGTGCCCTTTCACATTTGACACGACAGTCACCACGAAAGAACCCTGCTGAATTTCTGCCTCCAACCACTTGTCCAATCCCTTGTGCCAGTGGTCACTGTCCCCTCAGCCTGCACTGCAGCATACGTGGAAGGTGGCTTTGTACCAGTAAGAGTAGCGCCCCCCCACCCCCCCCATCTCCCTCATCCAGTGCTTTCAGTGTCAAATCTGTGTTGCTAGCTGATATCACAGCACAAGAGCATTTGTCTGCTGGATCAGGAGGTGGTTTGGTTGAAAGTAACTCCCACACCCAAAAATAAAGGTCCCTGGCCTTGCCTAAAAGTTCCTGGCATGTGCCTTACCAATGAAGCACAGGGAGGGTGCAAGTATGAGGAAGGTGTTGGGGATTGGTTTGTTGTTTTTGTAAGATACATCCATGCAGGCTTCGGAACACACATCAAATTAAGGACTTAGTTTTGTCCATTCTACTGCTTGTAAGCTGCAGCTACACAACAAAAAATAATTGTATTGATGTTGTCATAAAAACAGTTGATTTTAACTGACTGAAAAGTGAACAGGCAAGTTCATTTCTGCAACGTGGTTCAGAGGACAGACGAGATAGCAGCCTCACCATAGCAGGAGCAAGAGGCAAGAGTAGGAGAGCAAGAACTTGTCAGATTGCTTTATCAAAGGCTTCCTAATGCAGAATTGCCTGCACCTACCACAGCCTAACACCTTGACATGAAGACTCAGGCTCCTACCACCACAGAAACTTTGCTAAATTTTTAACTGGAGATAAACATGAGGACTGTTTGCTGAAGCACAGCTTTTCAAGGGAGGAGATGTCACTTCCTTAGCAAGTATCAAGCTGGTGGCTGAATGTACAGCCTGGTGGTGCTTAGACAGTCTGGTAGCAATCAAATCACACATTTCTACATGGAGGAGAATGTGCAATGTTTAATCACATGAAGGAGTGGGTCCTTTATGGTCTTACTGCTCAGCTAAGCAGTCCAGGCTGTAGCCTTTACACGTATCTACAGATAGTCTGGATGTGATGGATACCCACCTACAAAGCCCATCACTGAAACAGCACAAACACACTTGCAGCAGTTGGTTTTCTGAAACCATATGTCAGGTAAGAAATAAGGGTATGGGAACTGTTACAAGGCAGAGAAGCAAAGACATTTGGGAATGAATTGTTCTAGTTCAGCTTTTCTATTGCTCATGACAGTAAGGTTACACTTACTGGCATGAGACTCTCCACAAGAGCCCAAGTTATTTTCAATAGTTTCAAAGTGGCTACCACAACGCAGTCACATTGGGATTTTTCCTATACGTATGTATAGCCATAGGGGAAAAAAATGTGCCAGCAAAGGAATATTTCACAGTGGTAAATTTCCAATGGTTTTGTTGGGTTTTTGCAAACTATAAAGTAAGAAGAAACAGGAATTTAAACTTCACATCAGCCACTGCTAATGAATTACCTTGTGCTGCCAGTAATGCGACAAAGGGACAGGATTCTTGTTGTTAAGCTTGATGATCAGCAGCAGCGCCAAGGAACATGTAACAGCCAGTGAACTTTCCACAAAGACAGTTTGCTTCCCATAGATCTCCATACATAACCTTTACTGGTCTCAGTAGGATCATTACATCCATTAGACTGTGGACTCAGCACTGCTTTACCTCTTCAGTTAACACAACTGAGACTTCTTTTTTTTTTACTTTCCTATTGGGAAGTAGCATGTGCAATTTTAGTGATTTCTTAGATCATTCCATAAGTAAATCAAATATTCTTTCAAGCCTAGTTATCAAAATTGTGTCCTTTGATACTACATCCTCCATCAAACTGCAGTAATCCAGATCAACACATTTTAAACCTCCACTATCTCCCCTAATATCATTCTAGCAGATAGAGTAATTAAATTTGTACTTTTTTTTAAGTCCTACTCAATAAATCTGAATAAATTAACAACGCATTACTAAGGCTGCTACATTAAATTTGCATAGTGCATTTAATGAATATGCAACTGCAAGTGAAAAGGTCTGCTACTGTGAACCTTCTACATTAGCATAACTACTTCCAGCATGTTTCTTAAATAATGCACTCATTTGCACATCACTGACTTGGCTAATTCTGACTTCAGTCAGGGTAGCCTTGTAATTAAGACTCTTGCTTTAATTTTTAATGAAGTTTATGTTACATCAATCCTGACAGTAATGAGGGGACATGGAAACAAAAAGGCTGCTAATAATTAAATTCACAAACCAGTTTGAGGGATAATAATTCCTGAGGAGAAATTACATGACTAATTATTAATTAAATATTCATACTATTGCAGGGCCATCTCCCTTAACTGCTCCTTCTTGTTGGTAATAATGCTGAGATGTGGATGCCTTCCTGCAACTATCCTGATTTTAAGGTCTTTGGTTAATTTTAGTGCACCATTAATCAATATGACACAAAAAATAAAATTGCTTTAATTGGTATAATTTTATTGTTTCTAAATATTACTACAGTTGGTTTAGTTGTGTAGAATTAATCTAGTTAGTCAGTGCCCATTTTATGGGAACATAAATCCAGTTTATATTCATAAACTTCTAATGGCAGGACAACTTGACCTTTTTTTGTAACATTACTGTTTACAGATAATTACACCAACTCTTTAAAAGGTTGTTTAATAGCTTTGCATTCATCATAGTAAAATGAAAAACATGCAATATTATTTAACTCCAGACTATTCCAAGAAGGTCTCCAAGACCCTAATTTACCCCTGCTGAAAAGTAAGCAATATTAATTTGTGTATTTTTAAGAAATCTATGAGATCTTTTCCTCAAATGCATGCAAACAGATTGGAAGTGTTTGAGCATGGATCTCCATTAATCTTTTACATCATTTAGATTACATCTATAACAAAAATAACAGCACTGCAACGACATCCTTCACAGAAAGGATGTGTGTGGCTTTCTGCATGACACAGGTCTTTGAATTGATAGTTTTCCAATCTCTTGTACACAAATACCATAAATTCACAGAGGAATTAGCCTGATTAATCCTAATTTATGTCGACATTTATATCAGCCAGGATTCTGCCTACTAAAAGTGTCATAATAAACCTTTAGGATTACATGTTTATTAACAGAAGTCCAGTTTGGAGGAAAGTTTAGCAAGAGGAAAAGAATTATTCAAATGAAGCTTATTAGTCACCAAACTCAGCTGCACTATGAATTTGTTTTAAAGTCGATGTTAGTGCTCTAAAGAGAGAACGCTTTGCATAGCATAAAACTGATTCTCAAGTTATTAAAAAAGACATAATGCGTGTCCTTTTATCCTGAAGGGGCGTTTGGAATTCTGAACCAGGGCAAACATTTCATTTTTCTAATAATTCAAACCAGTTGATTCATCAAAGTGAAACAAGTCCATCACCATACACAGGGCAATGATTCCCTTTAGCTAGCGCTTGTCACATTACTACAACCTGACAGGTTTGTAGGGCATTATTACTAGGTCTGATTTGAACCACTCCATCCCTTTTACTAAATCTTAAAAATCTTTTTAACTTTTCTTTTTTCTCTACTCTCTTAAACTAACACCTGAAGGCAATTTAAATATACCACTCCATAATGAAATACCTCTTTCATTCTCTCTAGAATTAAGATGTCGTTACCAGCCATCTGTTCCTGGTCCTGCTCCCTATTTCTTCCATCAAAGAAATCATTCCAGGCATGAAACACTTCATTGGAGCAACAATCACCTGAAGCCCCCAGAGTGCTGCAGTATAGGGGTGGGCCCAGCTTGTAGGGAACAGCCACTGAAGGAACTTCTTCAGATAACTAGGTGTCACTGCATGCAGGTGAGAAGACATCCTCCTTTCTTCCCTCCTCCCTGTTTCTAGAAGTAATAGCTCTTCACTGCTCTGTTTATGCTCCCTAAAGTACATCATCTGGTATACAGGACAGAAGGCATCTGAAGTTAATGGCCAAACATACAGGACTCAGACTGAAGAATCCTGATGATATTCAGTGGATGCTGAGCTCAGATTTGGTGCTAGCAGTCAGTAAAGCATAACTCCAGCAATGCTGCTCTGAATATCACCAGCAGTTTCACACACACACACGAGCTGTAGCACACAGGCTTTGATACTTGTCCACAATTCCACAAGCTGTGCAGAGGTTGTTCTGACCAGCATTTAAAAAGGGGGGACAATGGGTGTGAAGAAGAGCGGGTAGGGAATATGGGATGTGTTTGCAGGGCCCACAGCTGACTACCCAAATGGGACCCTTCCTCCAGAAGTCAGGCACCAGACAGCATACAGCTGTAGCATTTGGCCTCCAGGGTTTTGATCAGAACTCCAGCCAGGTGCACGACTGCACATATTGTGTGAGCACACAGAGCAAAACCGGTTACACCTCACCTATGAAATGCATCAGACCTACTGGTCTACACAGATGATATGGACCTAGGCAGTAAGATGGCTTATGTCCCCCACTGCAGTAGGTGTAACACAGGACATGAATGAAGTAGCATTCGTGTGGTGGCTCCGATGCAGTGGACACACCAGACCTATGCATACCTGCTAGATGTCCAGTGCAGGACACTGCAGAGCCTATCTGAATTACACTGTTTCCATAGCTGAATACACAGACATCTAAAAATCCTAAAAGAAAATGTCCACATTCCTTAAAATCTACCATAAGCATAAGATTTCCAGGGAGGAAAACAGGGTTTGTCTGGTAAAACCTGGCCAAAAGCCAGCCCTTTTAAGTAATACCCACTAGATTAAGCTGAAAACAAACTTACTGGAAGGTTAAATTAACTTTGTGTCGTCTCTCAGCTATGGTGGCATTTAACACGTATTTTCATTTCCCTAACTGTGATTCTTGCCACACCACACCATTGGTTTCCATCTAGCACCTCCCCACACCTTTCCAGTATACCTGATTTTGTCCACCTACTGTTTATTTTCAGTTTGGGAAATTTCTTAACAGACCTTTTGGCTGTATCACTGTACCCATTTAATGACTCCCAGTCCTCATTTTTCCATGAAATTACTGCTGATGATGAGCATCACTTCTGAATGTTACTTGTCTTCAAATGCAAACATAAAAAAGGTTAATGGAACACAAGAAACTACCCCAGCAAAGTCCAAAGCTATGATAAAGGAGAGGGGGTGAGCACATACAGCTACTGTATCAGAAAGGACAGACCTGGGAATTACACACCAGCGCACCTCACTTTAGTGCTTAAGAAATAAGGCAACACACAAGCACCAAAAGATAACAAAGTAATGGGGATACTGTTTGACACTATTTTCTTCTCATAAATCTAACATCCTTCTGCAACAAGATCATCAGTCTTATGGGTAGAGTCCTGAGTCTTGACTTTGGGAAGGTATATCATCTCTTACATCATTCTCATCAATGACACAGAAAAAAAGAGCTATTAGAGTGTGAACTCAAAAACGGGTTGAAAATCACCTTAGAGAACAACTACTAGTGTTCCAGTGTCAGCTGGGAAGTTGTCAGTTTAGATCTGGCATGGTTTGATTCTGCGTTATTATTAATCAGTACTTGCACTACTGACAGAAGACAGTATGCCTATAAATCTATTGCAAGGTGGGAAGGACTATGAAAAGCCTTAAGGATAAGAACAGAATTCAAAGTCATCTTGCCAGATAAAAATGATGTAGACTAAATGGAGATAAACCCAACAGACCACAAACAGAGAAAGCACAACATCAGTGCAAGCAAGTCCCACTAGGGAAAACTGAAGAAACTGAGGTTGTGTTTGTCCCATAGAAGAGGTTTCTGACAGAAGAGAAATAAAGGCTGCTACTAAGTAAATTATTATTCCCCACACTTACAATAATGGTAAAAAGAAAAAGTTGTAGTGTACTTCAGTAGGAACAATAAATGTTAGCATTAGCACTGGAATATGCTGTGCATCTTAACTGTCTAGGTTTAAGAATGCTGTAGACAAAAATCAGTCAGGAATAAATTCTGTACCGCTGATCCAGACTTAGGAGAGAAGATAGTCTGCATGACAAGGTCTTGGAGTAATTCTAGCCCCAATTCTAGAATGAGTTCAATTATATGCCAAAGCTGTGATTGCATATGTACCTGTGTAATACATGAACAGAGGAATCAATGTGACTAAGTAACTATTAGTGGAAACTTGAGGTCAGTTTTTGTGATTCATGGGAATTATGGTGTTTAAATGAGACACTCAGCTCTTTAAGAAGATAAAATTATAGGTGCTGAGTGGAAGAATGTAGGTCATCCCCATTAGACATGGAAATGAAAAGGATGCAAAGTGAATTGGAATTGAAGGAAGGAACCAAGGGGGGGTAGGAAGCAAAATCTTCCTTGTGAACAGGACACAAAGAAGCCTAAGGATTGCTTGGTTTCTCCACTCCTCCTTCCTTTTTGTGCTGTTCCCTTCACAAAGTGCACCTCATACTGAGTTAAAGAGAAAGTACAATTCCAGGAAGATCTCATCTTGCATTCCTGACATGCAGGTGTCATCACACGTCAGCAGCTCAGTCCTCCCTGAGACAGATACTGCACAGACACAGAGATACATCCTTAAATCCAGTCCCGAAGTATGCCCTGTAGCTCAGGTTTCTAAGCTTTGGAGTCTTTGGCCTCTTTGGTGAGTTTGCTAACACAAACAGTGACCGAGATGGTGGTGTTGGAATTTACCCACTCTTCATCCCTGTTCCCCCAGGTCATAAGAGAACATTTCTGCAGCATTGAACTGGAAAAGATTTGAGCCACATCTGAAAAGCCCTGAGACAATTGATCTAAGCCACTTTTCCTGACAATGCTTATTTTAGTTATTACTGTAGTCTGCCATGTTAAGCACTAAGAGGTCAACTCAACTCAGCTGCTCAGCACTAGTACTCAAAAGTATGCCAGCAACTGCAGCAGGCTGCAGGTGAGGCTTGAGTTTGGAATTGCCCTGATTCAAACTCTAGTAAATAGGGAAAACACTGCCATTTCTACTATGGGATTATGGTACAAAGTAAATGCATGTTGCCAACAGGAACAAAATGCTTGTTTTGAAACAAACTTGTGGAAAAAAAAAAAATAACAGGTTTGGCTCAAAGTGTTTGGCTTAATGTAAAAAGGAACGTTCCAACTGACAATTCATTCTCCAGCTTGTTTGGTTTGCACAAAAGAAAGTATTTTCTAATAAGAAAACTCTTCCATTTTAACAAGGTTTGGGGATTTGTTCGTTTTCTAATTAGAGCTCTTTCCTCCCAAGCACACCTTCATTAAAAAGAACACACTTCAAGGAAAGATCTCCACAAAAATACCTTCCAACACAGCGAACATTTACCAGGGGAGTTTTACTGCCCTGCACTAAGTAATATTTTATTTTGCACAAAAAAAAAAAAATCTATAACTGAAAACTGTTCTTCATTTCATAATAAATTTGTTTTTAGCTGTAGAGCGATGATGAGCTCTCCCAGTGTGAGATGATACTGGCCTGATCCTATGTGAAAGCAACAGCAAGAATAAAGACAACAGATACGATCCTCAAAGAACTCTCTGGCAAGTAAATGACTATTGTATTTCTTTCAAAGAACAATTCAAAAAGAATGATAGGCTGAAAATATTTTAGTAGCAGGATGGCTTTTAAATCAGAAGATAGTCTCTAACCAGTTGTTTTTATGCACAAATCTGCATAGCTTTAATAAAGGCAGAAAACAGAGGTGCCTGCTAGCACACAGGTGCAAAACTGGAGTGTTAACGGTATGAACTGCGGAGCAACAGAACAGGATGTCACATTACTGTAAATCTGAAGAAATGGCACATGGTTCAGAAAATCAGCATCCAAACAATGGCACTCAGCTACGATAACTTCAGCAATCAGTCCCTCTAAACACCACCCTTCCATGAAATAATTCCATGTAAAATAACTTTTTTATGTGTTCATTTTTCAGCAGCTGCCATGTCACTTAAGCTATCATATTACTGTTCAGTCCTGCAAGCTGTCAATATTTCCTGGAGTAATAGCATCACTTTGCTAACCACCAGCAGCTACAGCATGCTGGCGAATCTGGAAGCAAGGGCTCCAAGTCAATGAGCCCCAGAGTGCCTGAAACACTTTTAATCAGTTTTAATCTGAGGGACCCCCAACACACTCCCCTTCTAAAGCTTCTCAATTTTGACAGTGCCATAAAAAGCATAAGAGGATGTGAGGGAACAGCCAAACTTGAAACCAGCTTTTTTAGGAATATACAGATCAAATTTAATATATGCACAAAATAGTCTGA
Source organism: Neopsephotus bourkii (assembly GCF_033783945.1). Classification (NCBI taxonomy): domain Eukaryota; kingdom Metazoa; phylum Chordata; class Aves; order Psittaciformes; family Psittacidae; genus Neopsephotus; species Neopsephotus bourkii. The sequence continues at coordinate 7,349,593 of NW_026900826.1, forward strand.
AGAAGTGAGATGGCTGATAAGCACACAGAATCCAGTACCATTCCATAGCTAATAGTGTGACCTATCATTATCCTGGACACCATACCTGCAAAAGCCCACAGAGTTCATCAGACTGAGCATACTGCCAAATTTGTTTATATGTGAGTAATTCTGGAGATGCTTGGACTCTGCAAATGCACATTGATTAGTTAGTGTCTTCTGTCTGTATCAAGAATGTGTAAGCCACCTACTATGAAAATTTTGGGGCAAAAATCCCTGATTTTCCTCCGCTGCTCAGAAGCTGGGTGCGTTCAGTATATACACATAGGCTTAATACAGACTTCAAGTTAACCCTCTGTTCTGTTTTTAAGCAGGAGTTAACAGATATTTCTCCAGCTATGCTTGGGCTTCATTTAGCAGGACTGGGTGAGCCTTATCAATGATAGCTTCCTCCATAACAGTTTCTCAGCCATGAACAACAGGCACTGCAAAGGGACTCTGCCAGGGCAGGATAGCACTGACCCGTGTCCAGCGATGAAAACAGCATTGAATCACTAAGATCTGTTCAAGTTTCTTCACCCAAGCTTTCAAGCCCTGGTGCTTACTGGGAATGAACTAGGAACAGAGGACATCTGTTAACCATTTACTGAGGTTTTTCCTGGTGCCAGTGCTGTACTGATTTTAGACCCCTATATTTCATTAGAAAACATTTGCAGCAAACAGGAAGACAGGTTATTTTGTTGGCAATGTGTGCTGAAGGAATCAAAGCTTTGCTATTCCATGAAGTTATGGAATATGTTAGTAACAGGATAAAAGTCAAATGAATGTTGCTCTCCAGTTCAGACTGTCTCTGCAGGATTTGTTGCCAGGATTCAATAATCAAACACTGTAAATTTGGGGCATTTTGACAGGATGTTTTAATTACTCTACAAAACTGTATGTATTTATTTAAAGATCAGGTGAAGTTGGAACACCCAATGACAATGAATGCAGAGTTAGCACGAGTCTCTTGCCGCTGTTTAAAACCTGCAATTTCAGTAGGCATTCCTTCTATTTAACTTATTTCCTAAAAAAGGAACAAACAAAAGCTCGCAGGGTCAAGTGCAATGAGACTTCTAAATCCACACAAGAAACTCCTGGTTTCCAAGGGGATTTACATAAGTACAGAAACCTGTTTGTAGCCTGCAAGATGCAGATACTAACAAATACAGTGTTTTATCAGTATAGTTTGATTTTTACTTTTTCTGTCAGTAAAGCAGAATTTTCATATTTTAGATTAACTTAATCCCAAGTTTTAGGGTTTTTTTAACAACGACACTAACAAAGCAATCACAGGAATTTCTTTTACCTTCAACATCACGAGCTAGGCAGTGAGAACTTTGTGTTGCATAATACATGATGCCCTGCTTTCCATGTGATATGCTTTACAAAAATCTTCGTCTAATTGTGAAAGACTACTGTTACAAAACATTCTCATCACCGGCGTGTTTAATTGAGCTCCTGAGAGGCAGTAGCAGTAAGACTTAGGGATAAATAACCAGTAGTCCCATTGGTCTCACCAAGAATCCATTGATGTTTCATAAATCCTAGTCAGTACAAATCTAATTGAGTTACCATGCTGAATTAGCTTACATCTAAATGGCATTCATGTCTACAAATGGAATAATTAGAGTCTAGAAAATGGGATGTATCAAGTGCTATCCCAAGTGACAACAGCAAGACATTTGTATTCATTCAATCAAGTGCTTTAAAAAAGCAGATGTAATACTTGATTTCGGATTGATGACAAGACAGTGTTATTGAGTCCAGCAACAATATTAAAGAGAGAATATTAACTATTTCTTCATATCTATCTTTATATTTATTCTAAGAGATTCTTCACTTTGATTCTTTCAGATTTTGCTGTAGGATACAAAGTCATTACACGACTACATACTCCCTGCTTTATATCTAGGGTAACGAAATCAGCTACACTCATTAGCTCTGCTCTTTCCACTGCTAGAGTTCTAAGATATATAGCAAATAAATCAATAAACAACAGGATTTGCAACAGAAATTTCAAAGCTACTTATATTTTTAGCCTCAGTACCAAAGGAATCTTTTCAGACAGAATAAAGCAAATAGGCCTATTCATTTTGTCACCCTGCTCGAGCACTTCCTTCTATATACTAAATTAAGGTACCATTACACTCCTGCCAGAATCCAGTATAACCACCCAGTGACATACTGCACTACAGACTAAAGTTTATCAGACATGACTACTTGGCTGGCTCAGGTTTAGTTAAATACCATCTGTTTTTTTCAGATCCAATATAAAACATGGCTATCTCTAACTGTATATACAACCTCTGTTAAATTAGGATGAATCTTTGCAATGCCAGATAACAGATTCCTTTAATTCAGAAAGTAGTCTAATTTGCATGCATATTTTATTTATTACACCAATTAAATTTTGCAAATAGTTTGCAATGAGGTCCCTATGACCTAATAATTCACAATTACTCCTGGGATAGCCTGCCCACTTTAGCACGTTTTGAATAATATTGCCAGCTCCTTGAGAAAAAGAATGCATTTTTTACATGATGGATTTATTAAGAGTGTGCACACCTCTTTCTTAACCAATTTTACTCTAGGCAGGGTTACTGGAACTACTTCATAGGCCTTTGTCATGTTGGTTAATGAATGCTTTCCTTCAGCTTCCTGACTTTTCAGGTACTTGTCTTCTAAGCTCTTCTGGAAATCCCACATATATACAATCTCGATGAGCACTTTGGGTGGTAGCACAATATAAATGACTAATAACCATTAGAAATTGCCAGGATGATACTCTGTTTCTGCTATAGTATTAAGTAATGGAGCATAGCTGAAAATGGACACTGTGGAGCAAACTTACTACGATCAAATCTACTCCAGTCTGGTAAACTTGCTGCAGATCTGTACCACAGAACTTAGCTTCCCCAAAACTGCATCAGAAAGAATTTGAGAGTCACTTGGATATATTCAAACCGTGACAAGTTGTACTGAGTTGAATCAGTTGTACTGCTTGAATCAGCTTTAAAAGCCATTTTAAATGAGCTCAGAGTGTAGGAAAATGCTTTATTTGGTACAGTGTTCAAGCAAGACTGGCATTTCCTTGTACTTCATGTGTATAGCTTCTTCCCTGAAAGCATTCAACCAATAATCCCCATTTCTACATTTATTTTTCATTCTATTACAAACAGCCACAACTCCCTCTTTCCAAGAGGGAAAGTTTCTATCTGGCAGTGACAGTTAAGGAAGATGAGATACCTGCTAATAAAAAAATAAAAAGATAAAAAAATCAGACATCTTATCCTTTACATGTGCCTTTCACATGCAGATCTGAATATCAGCCTACATTTCCAGAGAAGGTGAATCCTATGGGAACAGAAACCTGCTCAAGAAGCCTGTTCACTACAACAGAATGTCATTTCCTTTTTCAGCTATCTATATATAGTGACATGAAGCACCTTGGTGTTCCTGCATGTTTTCTCAGGCACTCTCAGATAAAACCCCTAAACTGGTATGTCATTGTGAAAACCCCATATCCTATGTTCTTTCAGTGCTTTTGCTCACCAGTATGGACAGCCCCTACCTGTCTGCCGGTCCCCTCACTGCCCAAGAGGCTCTTGGGTAAGAAAGCCTTGCTGGACATTCCCTTTCCTTTGGTTTGATGTGCTCTGCTACTGTACTCTGCTGAAGTACACACTGAGCAAGCACTCTTTCTCAGTGCTAATAGCTGCTAAGTATTTGTGAACACATCTCAGCTTGAGCCTTCCCAGGACATAGTGCTCCTGTCAAAGTTCACACACCTCCTCCCTTTCATTGTAGGTCACGGTTCCCTCCCTGCAGCCATCTTTGAGTTTCATCTCAATGCTTCTCATTTTACACTGTCTTCTGATAATGAAGTGCCAAGTGCTATACTCCACTTAGAGGCGGATCCTGCCATCACACAGAAGAGATAGCTCTGGTGCCCTCTGCGCACAGACAGCAACATCTGCCTGCTGAAACTCACCATATCCTAGCCAAAAAACAACTGAAATCCTTCCTCCTGCTATGATCCACTAGCTCATGCTAAGCCTACCAAACTTGCTGCCCCACCACCCGCCTATGCCCAACCACCACCTTTTTCTCAGCCCTTCCCATGAGCAAATTTTATTTCAGATTATTTTCCCCAGCTGATCTGATCCTATTTTGCCCAGCAAAATGCATTCACTGGTGCTTCCACCTGTTCTAACACCTTTAGATTATTCTCTTTTATGTCTGGACTTTCTCCTGATAAAGTGTCCCCTTAAAGATAAAATCAAAAGGGCAAATCCCGAATAGGGAACTGAGAGAATTATTATGCATTAATGTTTTTTATGTAGCTGTGTCCTTACCACCACCAAACTGTTTCAGAAAGGAGTGCTGCAAGAGACCTCCCTCATGCCATTGCTCATAGTGGTACACGCTTTGTAGGCAGGCAAGTGATGTAACAAAGTTCTGCAGTTTGGTCTATTGAAATTTGGTTTTAAGCAAGTGGGAGCTGTACTCACGTGTGCAAGAAAATAACCCAAACCAGAAGAAATGCACAGAATGAAAGCATGTTCTGCAATGTCAACCTCAAGTGGCTGCATTCCTTGGAGGAATGAGGACTGAAACCCAACCCCTCACTGAATGAGGCAGGTAACTGAAGATCTCACAAAACGAGGTTCCAAGCAGTATGTTTACAATATTCATAACTATAATGCAAAATACAAACTACAAAGTATACCACCTCTTAGAGTTCTTTTTGTATTTTAATTCCATGCAATTTCATTAACTCTTTGCAAGATGTGCTTGAAGGAACTCTAGAATAATACAGGTCATTTTTAGTAGACATTTATATTCCGTTGTTAATTGGCGATGCAAGGAGGAACAAAATACCCAAGGCAGTATACCAGGGAATAGCCTGCACTGGCAAGCAGAATGAGTGAGTAATCTAACAGATCTGTTTCCTTCTCTAAAAATCCTTCTATGGCACTGCATTTCCAGGTATGAGCACAAAATGCAATGAATTAGAATTAGTACTAACCAGTTTGTGCTCTGCCAACAGTTAAGTGATGTGCAGGCAAAAGAAATAAATCCCCATTTCTTCGCTGCACCAAGCCAGCAATCAGAGATGGCAAACACAGATTAGGACATCAAACCCAGAAAATGCTGCAGCAACCACATGAAATTAGCACTGTTTCATTATGATGGAGATAGAATTTGCTGGACTACATTTCCCACCATGCAGTGTGCAGGAACCTGATTGACAGCATTAGTAACTACATCTTCATAAAACAGAATTGTGACTCAGATACAAGAAAAAATCCTGTGTGAAATTGCTTGGTGTTATTTAAAAGGACACAGACTAAGTGATTGTTTATCAGTATACAAAATAGAGTGAAATTTTCCCACAGGAGTAGCAGCCTGAATAGTATTAACAGTGCTTTAAACTGTAATGAATTCCCAGTCTAATTCACTATGAGGTTTCAATTTATACCACATTTAGAGTACTCCAGGTTCAAGTAATCACTGCAGTAATTAGCTTACTTCCAGTCCTCCAAAATAAACCCACTAATTTTTGCAATCAGCCTTCATTTGGTTAATCACCAGTTTAATTGATTTAATTAGTTTGATCTGCAAAATTAGTCAAGTGTAAATACTGTTTTGTAAACAGAGTTTAGCTCCAAGCTGTAATATAGGGAATTCTAATTCAAAGCTAGAGTTAATAATAAAAACCAACACACGCATGATTTTGTTGCAGTATCCAGCGGTTCTAAGTCTGTAAGACACAAATTTACACTTTCAATAGATAATGCTATTTTATATTAGTGACAGCACAAAGGACATTGCCTCTCAAAGTTTTAATCTTGTCTGATGATTTTTACAGCACTGACAACTGCCACTACAGCAGTGGGTTTGCTTTCCCTAGGTTAAGAGTACAATTGCTCCTTTTTCATTTTGCTGTTGGTTCCAAAAGGTGCTAAAAGGCATTTATTAATGAGCTAGACCAAAGGGAAAAAATGTATTAAGGAGAACTCTGGTTACTCCTAAACAAACATTATTTTAGAATGCTTTAGAAGGCATGGGAAGAAAAGCAGCAAGCTAGGCTGTAACCTGGGCAGTAACACACAAGGAAGAGGGGATAATGTCCTGAAATTACAAGCTGAGCAAAACTGGAAATAAGATCAAAATTTGCTATTCTGGCAGAGCTTCATCAGTTACTGATACTCATCAGCAAAAAAGTACATTTGCTTCCCTGAACAATGCTATGTCCATGACTGATACCTAAACACACCATGTACACATTAAACTTTTAAAAGTTATCCCAGAAGATGCAGAGCATGGTTCAGAACAAGGCAGATATCTTTACAGGAGGCAGGCAAGCAGGTACCCAGAAGGTCAGAAAAAGTGGCAAACAGAAACCAGTTTTCCACTGAATAGCATTCAGAGAAAGGAAGCGACTGGATTTATTGTATCAATGAGAAAGACAGCAAGAGATTAACAACAAGATAGAGAAATGGCCAAGACTAGAGGAACAATTTCTTTCCAAAGAATGCAAGTTAGGAAAAGCACAAGTCTAGGCTGCAGGTACGGAATCTGTTCAGCTCTGCTGGGCTGCCTTTGTCATCACGGTCAAGTCATTTGGATTTTCTGAATCTTACTTCAAACCGTAAATGTAAATGGTGTTTGCTCCCAAGTCACACAGAGCTCACACTGATCCATCACAGAAAAGGTGGAGAAACCCTTCTACTGAAAAATAACATTCTATCAACAAAACACCAACAAGTTATCTCAATTTTTTTTCCTTAAAAACTATTTATATCTCAAAATATTTAAAATGAAATTTTTATTCTATTCTAATTTAAAGATTTTTTTTCTTTTGCACCAGATTTTACCTGTCTCCCACCTCCATCTCCTGAATATAAAAGTATGTCTACAACTCCTTTATCTCCCATTTTCCCTCACCCCCATTTTCCAGCTATAGCTTCCAAATTTATTTCAAACTGAAGTAATGTAACCATCCTGCTCAAACACTTCAACATTTCCTTCACTGTCTGAAGGGAAATCAGGATTCATTCCAACCTGAATTTCTCTTCTACAAGGTATTTGCAATTTCTATCAAATGTTTGGTCCGAGGTATTTCACAGGGCAGGCTTTTGTTTCTTTGACTAGCCACTTGGAAAAAAAAATACAAACTAAAAGAAGCCAAGAACAACTCATCTGAGCCTTTCAAGCGTTAGAAAAACCTTCATAAAGTCTGGACAGGAACAGGAGGAAGCCAAGAGACCTTCACGGCAGAAGTCTGCACCCAGCAAGGTGCCTAAGCTCAGTGCCAGTCCTCATTCCCTGTGCTCTACCGTTGTTCAGCCCATGTCCATCATGGAAAGACAGTGAAAGCTTACAAGAGCTAAACTAAGAAGGAACTGCAATATCTGTACCAGTTCTTTACTATCTTTTTCAAACCTTATTTTTCACATCTTATGATGTATTAATTCGTGCACTTGCAAAAACAACTGTGAATTCTGTTTTGTACATGTGGTTACTAGTAAGGAGGATTCGGGGGATTCACATTAAACTGAGTCCCAGATGTTCCTGCCCTTGTGATTTGCATTGATCTGTTCTTTGTCAGTTGTAATTATCAATCAAAATGACTGAATTAAGTCAACCACTCTGCAGAAGACATATTTATACACATGATCAAAAGCACAGCCATGGTACAAAGCCTGAAGTTCCCCAATGCTCCATGTAACTTCAGGGAGAGGCCTCTCCATGTAAGATACAACCCCACCCCTGCCCCATCTCCCAGGCTATCACAGTCTGTTGAAGTCTCTCAGTCTCTCTGCAGGACTTTTGTGTGAATAAATAACAGTTGCTGGATGGAAATAAAACCTCTAATCACCAAGGCCTTGAAGAACAGCACCCTGTGGAATAGATTACAATATTTTAGCATGTTCATTTCATTTGGTGTTTCCACTGGTGCTCTTTTAACAATGATACAAACTGCACATTGGGTACTCATTACTCCACACTGGAGAGAGTAGAGTATCTTGTAAATATGCATTAAACTGTAGCTAGATTTTCCTTCACTACACGCTGTGTCTGAGCTGAGGCACAAACGCGTCTTCTTGAGAGCAATAGTTGGGTATATTCCTGGCATGCTGCCACTGCCAGTGAAATATGTCCTTCTTACAGATGTTTCTTACACGACTGGGAACAAATTGCTCATCTATGCACACAAAGACATACACAGATAGACATAAGGTACTATGAAAAAAAAAAATCATATATAGCCAGGGAAAAACAGGTTTAAAAAAAAATCAGTTTGGAGAGTGCTCGGTGTGTGCACCTATGCAATGGGCAGCTTCTGTTTTCTTAAACACAAACTGGAGATTAAAAAAGTATGTGTGCTTCAAAATGCAGATCATTAAACTTAACCAACCACAAAGCATAACCGAAGCTTATTAGCTCTGTTGGTGTATGTAAGCAACATACCACTTTACAAATACACCGCAGTTCACACTTGCCTTCTGTTGCTTTGAAATAGACCTGTCATGGTTATGAACACTGGGAAAACTTCGTGCAGAGCCTACAGCATGTCTCATTCTTCTGAGAAGTGAAAGGGGTCCCCAGATTGTTCAGATATGGAAAGATCTGTTTGATGCATGAGCTGGACCAGAACTTCAGATTGCACAGGTGACTTGGCATCAAAGAGCCCTGTTTATGAGCAGGGACCTTTAACACTCTTAAAAAGGTTTCAGTTTTACACACATATAATAGTAATACTTCTGAAAGTTTAGAGGCTGGGAATCTCTATTTAATGCCAGAATCCCAGCTCCACAATTACACAGGCTGGATCTCTGCCCTGGCTTGTTGTGAGGATCTCCATGTCCATGTTTCTGTCAAAGGTGGCACAGTATCTGAGAAGATGCTTAGACTGGATTCAGGCTCTTATGTGCTGTCTATGGGCAGATCTCGTGTAAACCTGAAGTGGTGTGGATGGATATCTGTTCCAGAATAAACACTGCTAGTACAAAGTTGTATCATCAATACTCTGAACAATTTCAGACCAGTAGAATGAGCTTAATATCAGATTAGCAACAAGTATTACACAGAAGCAAAGTTTTTGCTTTACTAACAAGAAACCCTAGAAGAACATTTACTCTAGCATTAAACTGTGGCCCCAAAATCCTACATACTCTAATCACATGTTAGCTAACCTGCAATTATTTTACTTTTACAGCAAGCCCTGTTGGCTTTGCTCTCACAGGAACAAGACATCAAGATACTGAAATTCTGCATTCTTATTTATACACACCATTCAAGTTCATGTTTTGTAAGAGAATGATGGATTTTCCAATTTGTAAGATTTCTTAGGCAATCGAGAGTAACTCTGAAACAACACTGAATGGATAATGACCGTACTTGCTATGTTTGATTTAATGTGTTTGGCTAGGGTTAACCTATTTCTTTAGACTATACATTAGTAAAGTTTCATTAAAATGAAAAAGGGTTGTACATATTCCTGCAAAGCAGACTACATGTTCTCCACCAGCTCACAGACCAGATCATTTCCTATTTTGAAGGAACAAACAAGCCTCAACAAAAGCTTCAAAGCTTATTTGACTTTTAACAATCACATTAAATTACATTACACAGCCCTAATCACAAATGCTCTGAGAACTGCTTGATATTGGTCCATAAATAGAACACTTAAATAGGCAAAAGAGCTAAACTAAGTAAGTAATTACTGTTCAGGTCACAGCAAAGATATCCCCCCCCCCCCCCCCTTAGCTACTAGCTACCCTCTTTCTCCATTTCCATATGGTCTGTAGCTTGTCATCAGAGGGAACAAGAACATGTTATAGAAAATATGCAGCATTACACACCACACACATAAAGGAATAAAAGTTCAGATTTTGGGCAGTACCACCAAAATCTGCCTTCAGGCACAACACAGTCACACATAAGTACTTAGTAAACACCAAAAAAACCCCTTAATACAGCCACAGGCCCGAGCTCTCTCTCAAATATACTCCCTAGTTACAATCACACTAATTCCAAAATGAAGTTACTCACCCTCTGCTTCTGCTCAAGGCCTTAAAGTTCCCACAAAGAAAGTCTCTCTTTGGAAATGAGGACTGTATTAACACAAACATTTCCTTCTAACTGCTTCCATCATGAGCCAAGTATGTTTTATTCCTAGACCACACACTTTCTGTATGCCAGATCGATGCTTCCACTAGAGAGACAAGCAAACTCCTGTTAGCACAACGCAGAGCGCCCACAAACCCACACCTGCCACATGGAGCAATGTAGTCTCCCACCAGCTGATCCTACTAAGACATTTATACAATACAATCTCCTTTCTCTCCCCATATCACCATCACTAAACAGAAGAGAAAGAGAGCAAAGAGAGGCCAAAGAGAGACAGACTTATCAGTAAAGCTCCTTGAGTTCTTTTGAATGCTAAGTGAGACCAGTTTACTGTTCTGAATGCCTCTGAGGTCACACCTCTGTAGCAGCTTTCACAAATCCTGACAATTACTTGCAAATGCAATCAGCAGCCCTCTGCATCTGCATCCCCTTGAGTAACCTGAGCATCAGGTGCTGGTCCTTATCTGTGAGATACCTAGGACTCAACAGGAACCTGCACAGAACTGTTCCTTCTCATTTAAACAGGTTTCAAAACAAGCCAACATCACCTCACTTTCTATGACCTATAACATCCCTGTACTCATAGCTCACTGTCTTGTTTTATTCCTCCTGTACCATACAGCATCCTTCACTGCTCTATTTCTGTGGCTCTAAGTGTTAATTTGCCATGCAGCACATGGCTATGTGGTAACACACAGACAAGATGAATAAAGAAAGGCTTCTGAGGAAGCCAAAGTACCATCCTTTGTATTACAGACCTGAACAAGAACACCGTGGTTTTAAGGATTAATCTATTCCTGAACCTCTCCCCTTGGGATGTTTTAATAACTACCCAGTATCACATAGCTGTCATCATTTTATAATGGAAATCATTATGCTGAGACCAATAAGCCACAAGGTGAAAATACTGATATTTTAAGATTATTAATGGAATCAAGGCCTGAAAATTCCAAGTCAGACAGACACTTGTGGAATAATGTAGTCCCAGTTAACAGCAACAGGTTTATACAACTGTATCTGAAGACAGAAAATGTCATTCACGAAGGAAACCATCGTCAGAATAAATTCCTAACAAGTAATGAGAGTAAATTAAGATCCAGAAGCCAGCTGGAGGTCAGCACTTTGCCTGCTCCTCCAGCTTGAGTCTGCACCACACCACACACCCCAGCTAAACAGAAGTATAATTAATCGGACCTCTTCATGCAGTTCTGTGATCATATGATGTTTGTTTATTTGGTGATATTCCACCAACCTTAAGAAATTATGTTTTCATAGGCCCCAGAATTTATTTTCCTTTAATGAGTTCCCTTTTCCCCTTCCAGAAATACTAAAATCTAACAATTTAATGCAGCCAACTGATTAAAAGAAGCTAAAATGCATGCAGCATTGCTCAAGATCTGGACCCAGAATTAAGGGATTAATCCATAAGAAAAGCTGTAATAGACCCCACGACAGTCTGTATACTGGGACTCAACAGCATTTGAAAAACAGCACTATAGAAACTTTAACAGTTGTCGTACTTTTACAAGTGTCAGCCTCGCCCTATTTTCACTGCACCGCAGTGGCAGATGCACTGGGTTTCACAGCTTCATGACAGCCTGTTTGTCACATTCTCTTCAAACCACTCTATAGAACTCAGAAGCCCAAGTTCTGTTTCCAAAAGCACTTAAGTATCTCAAAGCCTAAGTAGTGTACTTTGAATGAGGCTACATGTGCCAACCAAATGGACGTGCAGACAGACAGAATAGAAACATAAAATCTACCAGGCTGGAAAAGACCTTTAAGGCCATAAAGTCCAACCATTCCCTCAGCACTGCCAAGTCCACCACTAAATAATGTCACTAAGTGCCTCACCTACACGGTTTTTGAACACTCCCATGGTTTTTGAATAGTGACTCCACCACTGCCCTGGGCAGCCTGTTCTGATGCCTGAGCACCCTTTTGGGGAAGAATTTGCTCCTAATAACCAGCCTAAACCTTCTCTTGTGCAACTTGAGGCCATTCCCTCTTGTCCTATCAGTTGTTGCTTGGGAGAAAAGATGAGCCACCTCCTGGCTCCATTGTCCTTTCAGGCGGCTGTAAAGAGCAATAAGGTCCGCCCTGAGCCTTCTCTTCTCCAGACTAAACAACCCTAGTTCCCTCAACCATTCCTCCTCGGTCTTGTGCTCCAGGCCGTTAACCATTTTCATTCCCCTTCTGTGGACATGCTCCAGTGGGTCCATGGTTGCATATAAGCACCAAAGTGCTATCCCTCATCTTCCTGCAAGAGTCTCAGGATAACTCTGCCAGTTCTCTCGCTGCCACCAACAGCCACAGCTTCAGCCCCCCTGTGAGCCCCACTGTCAGCCCAGAGGCAAAAAACACCACTGAACTGATCACAGATCACTGATGGTCACCCCTGCCCTATTCATAGACATCACAGTACCCCCCTAATCATCCCTTGTCTGGGTGTCTTGCTATTGATACTGCCTAACCTCCAGGAGCCTTCCTCATCAAAAGTCTCCATGGTCTCTGGAAATAGTTTTCCCCATTCGGGGCTCTAGCTCCTCCATCTCTCCAGTGAAGTAGCTATATCAAATAAACATGCTTTACAAACACTGGTATTCATGTAATGCGGAGGTACCACAACCACTCACTAAGCTCCAGTCAACCTTTATAATGCCTTTGCCTTCTTCTTTTCTTTTTTTTTCCCCTGGAACATTACACATCCTTGTATAGCTACTGTGAATATTCAAATACTGTAATTGGAAATGATTTACTTTGTTTTGAATTAACTAAAATTCCATTGTTAAGCACAAATACTGCTTCACTAAATCATCAAGCTTTTAATAGGTCCACATGAGCAGGTTACTGAGCGTGTTAGGATTTATAATGCTCCTGGGGAGCTGACCACTGTATTACGCTTCCTGCTGCTAGGTAATATGCATGACACATTTCTGGACACTAATTCATTTATTTAATAGTAACAGTATGCAAAAACAGAGTTCAAAATGAGGCTGACAAAGAAGGTATAAAAGTTTTATTAATCCATAGCTAATCAAAGGCCAGAGGAAGGCATATAATGGTGGCATTTACAGACCATATCGAATGTGAATAAATTAAGTTTTTGTTTCCTAAAATCTTACTAATAGGATGTATTCAGCTCGAAACATTTATACTTTTAATTACAGTGCCAGCCAATTTAGAGCTGGTATCTGGTTGTACTGTGCTTAAAACTTTGCATCAAGGATCACTACAAATCCTCTCATCAGCTATTTTTTGAATCTGATTTGTTACTGTGTGCACTGTGTCCATGCTCAGAAATAATAACCTTATTTACTTTCTCATTTAATTATACAGTGACAGATTTCTTGTAGGGGGAAAGGGCACTGAGGGAAAGTGTTCTCCTCCTGTGAGAGAAATTCCCCTGAAAGGCTCAGCATCATGTACATGCAACATAACTTTATGGCTCTGTCCTTCAAATGTTTGTACACAGGGGTAAACCAACAGAACTACTCATACAGACACGATCGTTTCTCCAGGCAAAAGTTTGCACAGGATCACACCCATTTCTAACAAGTTATCAAACACTTAAATCACATTGCAAATTTTGTTTTGCAAATCTAGTTACTACTAACTGTAATAGCTGACTGAAAAATATAAAGAAATAAAATTAAAAGGAATAGGAAAGCTAGCAAACATACTAATTTGGTCTGCATTTTTGAAATACCCTCAAGATAATAGATCTTACTTTGATCCAGATCCTCCAGAAAGCAAGCTGACTTACAAAGAATGGGAAAAAATTAAAGCCACAATGCTTCCATAAAATCTTTGAGGTATCAGGATAAGTTTCAGTAACAGTCATTTCTTCCTGTTCCCCTCACCAACCATCTGGAGTTAGGAAGAGAAAAAAATTGCTGAAAACACAGAATTCTCTTCTTCAGTTTACTTGAGAAGCAAATCCACGTGTGAGGTTTGTAGTTCCATGCTCTTGCCCAGCAAAAAACTCCAGCATTTCCAAAACAAGATAGCAATCCTGTGGTGGCTGCTTGCTGCTTACACAGACAGTAAACATCCGATGACCTTTGCTCAGCTCACGAGAAGCAAGAAAGCAAGTAGATTCAGAGGACCACAGTCCACCTCAACTTAAGATTAAACAAAACTGCCTCACAATTCTTATTTATACTTGCTAGACAAGTTCTTCATCAGTACCTGCAGCAGCTGGGGAAAAAAAATACAACTAGCATATTACACACGCAAATTCTACCTCTCTAGAGGATGGGCACACTTATATACACTCATCCCAACTTCCTTTAGGAGGAGATAGGCACATGCCACACACATTCAATGGAAAGGACCCAAACGTGGAAAAATCTAAGTGAAACCCAAAGTGGACTCTTCTTGAAGAAACCAAAGCTTGTCTGTTTCCCTTCTGCTCTGTAGACTACAAGTAGTAAATGCTACACCCCAGATGTAATATTTTATTGGCTGCTTTTATAGCGTACGACCCGAAGTGTGAAAGGAATGACTGATGTGACGGGTGACAGCCAAGTATCACAGCTTGAAAAGTAGTGGCCTGAAAACTAACACAATTATTTCAGACATTGTACTGGGAAACAAAAAATAAATCATTTACTAAAGCAATGGAAAGACTTGACAGCCTCTTGAATTTGCTTTTAAAAATGCTAAAAACATTGTCAGGAATACCAAAGAGTATTCCACAATATCAGGAAAATGATGCAGAAATAAGACATGTTTAATGCTTACATGATATCTCATTTTACTAACCCTGGGTTAACTTTAAGCTACAGAAGTACATTTAAGAAGCTCAGTTCTTGTGACATGTGCAAACTATCTGAGCTTTGCTCTTGCTGTTTATACTGCTGTAGAAACCTCAAGCAAAACCAGTCTTATATCAGCAAAAACTGCACCCAATGGGAATTATACAAGTCAGTCTTGGTCATGTGAGCTTTGCATGGCCAGGGATGCTGGCTAAGCAGGGGCCTGATAGACTCAAAGCAAAGGTTGCCTTCCTATACACACATTTCTTATACATATATACATATATATGTATAAAATGTGTGTTATATATAAACATACATGTGAATGAAGTCATGTACTGAGAAACAGTATGCTCATCTGGCATATGCCTACTGTAGCTAGGTGGCTGTGCTTCTTTCTGTCTCCACTGCTTGCAATTAAGACAGTTAAAGGCTGGGCATAAGCTCTTATGAAGAACTGAGAAGCGTCAAGAGTTACAGCTCTTAAGCAAAGCCTTCAGCTCTACATGATTTAATGCAGTTAAAGACCTAGGGTAAGCATGCATGTTTGCATTCCTAGCTTGCTGTGACAGTGAGGTAAGATCTGTCATGGGAGTATAAATAAATATTTAAGCATTACCTTGTATTAGTTACAGAGTAGAAAAGAGTAGCAGAAGTTGTTACCTTGGCTGAACAGGTGAACAGTTGCTTATGAAGCTGCAATAATTCAGCTGTGGGTCTGTCCCAGAGCAGTAAGCCTGCACATCTGTCTGTGGAGGAGGAGACGGAAGTAGTGTGAAGGAGACTCACAATGTGCTGCTTTGAGAGCTCTAAACACTACCACACTTAATCTCCTGTAATTTCAAGACATAGTAACAGTAAGAATCTAAGTGTTTGATGAGTCTCCTTTCCTGAAGCAAAATCTGAAATCAGCTTTGAAGAAATTCACTTTAGGTATTACACTTTATATATTCATCCTCTGAAGACAGGCAAGAACCACCTATATTAGAATTGCAGAACACACTATAAGTCAGAGCATACCCTAAATACCCTAAATATCAGTGCTGCTGATACTCTGGGATACCTCATTTAGTGACCCTTCCACAAGCACAGGCATAACCTTGCTGCATAGAAACAGATCAAATTTTTTCAGTCTGCTTCAGAGGGACAGTCATTCTTTGAAATGGGACATGATTCTCATTTACACACTACAGCTGTATAGAAGTCTGACTAGCTTTTACCTAAGAAAAGCTGCTTTCAATTGCCAGTAAAATGATTTAGACTTTAGTATCTAATATGGATCACTTAATAAAAATCTTCAGGCTTCCCTTAACTGCAGCATGCTTGCTGCTAACTGAAGTTCTGCTTTTATTTCTTACTTGTTTTTTTTCTTTCATACAAATTAATCATTATTTGTGCCACCAAGTAAGCATGAGGCTGGTGACAAAGGCTAAAGGCCAGAACAGGCTATTTTGATTTTAAAATCCATGAACATAGGTAAAGTAAAAGCAGAGTAAAATAGTGATCTTGCTGTCCACATTATAAATACTATTGACTTGCATCCAGAGCAACCTGGCTGTGCATGAGGAACGGCACTCACTGCAGACTGTACCAGGAAAACCCAAGCAGGATTCACAACGGATTTGTTCAATATTTACGTGCAACAGCAGTGAATGTTTGAGAGATCAAGTTATCACTGCCTTTAAATCCTCAATCATGTTAACATACACTTCATAAACCAACTGGACAAGCAGACAACATGGAAAGCCTAAAGGTTAAGTACACATCATTGACCTCAGGAAAGCTGTGTTCTACAGATCATTAAATACGTTGTGTTCTTCTGTTTCAGCTGGCCACACTGAAAAGTGCCCTGGGAACATTAATGCTTAGATGTTCTAGCTACATTTGTGTGACATAAAATCAATACCTTTCCCCTGACCCTACTCAGATTGCTCTCCGCTACTAGTTGTGTTTTAAACCATGAGTTCAATCACTCGCGTGCATGTGTATGTGTCCATTCATGCATTTTAATGACATATGGACACAGAGAACTCCTTTTCCCTACACTGGGGTACAGCCTGCTTCCCACATGAAACACTAGAAATGCTGGAACAAGGCGGGGGGGGGGGGGGGGTGTTGGTATTTTGTAGAAGCAGCTAATGCTTTTTAGCTGGTGGAGAGCCTGCTCGCTGAGGACCATGTGACTGTGGCACATCTCCTAACAAGCACACAGTCTGTGCTTACTGCAGGCAGGAAGCAAGATTCCATGAACTTACTGAGTTCTGCTTGGGCTGGACCTTCCAGCCCCCTGCCTAACTCCTAATGCATGCACTGTGCCCCACAGTACAGCTGTCTCACAGTGGAAGGGTTACAGCTGCCCTCCTGAACCATGCTCCTACTGCACACCACCACCTTTGCAACTCATTCAACACAATCAACAAATCCAGAAACTATCACTGCATGACATGGAAAGTTTTTTCCCTCTATTAACACCAAGCTCAGTGGTCTAGTAACTGTCTGCAGGGACTCTTTCCTACTGTTTTCAAGATTCACAAAAAAAACCCCACCAACATAAAACCCCACAGAATAGCCATCTAAGTATGATTATAAATGGAACTCAATGGTCCATGGCCTTTTAAAGGTATTCTATCAGTATTGTCAATGATTTGTTATCTTGCTGTCATGTCTACTCAAAGAGATTGCATTTCAAATAAATTAGGAGCATATTACTTTACAAGGCAGTGTATCCCATCACTCAGCTCCAGCAGACCTCTGCCTGGTGTCCAGTATAATTTTAAATTGCCAAAAGGGACTTGTTTCTTACAGCTACTGACAGATTCTCACTTTCCGTTCAAGTATTAGGTACAGCATGACCAGAATGCTGCCCCAGGTCGTGTCTTGTGGCACAGAACTGAACAATTGCATACATTTTGCAACAAATAAACCAGTAAGTCTGTATCTGTTATTCCCTAATACAATCAGAATGTCTCCGGCTGATGTTTCAATATCAGATGCCAGAAATAACCACTGGAAACCTATTACCAAATACAACAGCATCTTAATGATGAATGTTGGACTTTAAATGTTCTTAAATACATGAAACAGGTCAAGTGCAGAGATGAGTAAAATACTGGTGAGGGCCTAGACTCTATCAAGCATCAAGTCCGTACATGCCAACAATGCATCTGCATCTTTGAAGATTCTCCTCTTTTTATTTCCATAAGTGACTGATTGCTTTGGAGAATTACTGCCTTCCCACAGGTTCTGTGTGTCCATTTCTAAAGCTTGAGGGATGACATCCTGAATCCTAAGATTCCCATTTGATGTTGGGTAGCACTGGTAAAAGAGCTTACAATCATGAATACGCCATTTCACTGAATATTCTTTTCTCACAGTAGTCACCAACTTTCAGAAGCGCACTGTGTCACACAGCCAAGAAAACACAGCCTTCTCTAAAGACTTCAGCACCAGAACTGACACATGACAAAATGAAGACAGACAAAACAGAGGAAGCAAAGTGCAAAATGCAAGATAAAAATACAAGATTTTGTGAGTTCTACAAAAGGCATTACATTTCCATATCAATTTCTGCTGTTGCTTCTGTCTAAATGAGCATGGTGTGGAGCTGTGACATTTGATGTTACATCAGCTGCTCTGTGAATATCTTGGTAGTTCTATTTTGCATATGATATTACATTTAAGTACATAGATACCTGTACACCCCTATATACACCTACATACAATACACACAAGTGCATCTTTTGATGTTATCAGAAGACCTGGTCAATGAGTTTTCCATCTAGGCTGCTTAATGCTTTCAATTTTAGAGAACATTTGTGACCTTGCCTTTGAAAAGTTCCCACACGTCCATTGTGTGCAGAAGGCCTTTGATATGCAGCCCTCCAGGTGGTGAAGTGCCCTTTCTTTGTCTCATGAAATTCCCTTCAGGTTTAGCAGAGATATAAAGTGTAGAATCACAGGTTCCCCTTTCTCACTGCTTCTGTACAAAGAGTTTGGCAGCTTGCCCAAACTCCCAACACAGGCTTCTTCTCATCACCAAAGGAACTGCAGCAGTCTATGCTGCATTGAATAGACCTCTGAGCCGCAAGGCAGAAAGAAACCACCTACTCTTATTCCCTCAACACAGCATTGACTTCTAGAAACTACTACTCCCCTACTCTAGGCAGCATAAAATGGCAATAGGATCCTCAACTTGTTTGAGAAGAGGGGGAAACTAAGTAGATAAACATGCTGGTATCACCTTGCTTCCCCAAGTATCCATCACTCCTCTTTCACTACCATGCATTCCTCCTTCCCATCTTTGCATTCTCTTTTCTCTCTTGATCCTTTCTTCCTTCTCTTCTCCGGGCTCAGCTGCACATAGGAGGAATAGTTTGCTTCAGGGACACCAAAAGCAGCTTAAGTCCCATTCAGGATCAAGGTTTCCAGATTGTTTCCAGATTTATTGTGCAGGAATTCCAACTAAGCTGCCAGCTCCCGAAAGCAAGGACAAATGAAAAGGCCATCCTGGGGAAGTCCACAAACAGAAGGTAACGGTATAGCCAAGAAAAAACAGAGGCACAGCACTGCTAGCAAAAGGGCTGGCAGTCTTTGGAGAACACCTCTGCACAGCATCTGCAATTCAGATCAGGAGTCCTCGATTTCCGTATTCCTTTAATGCAAACAATTGTGAAATCTAGTAATAATAATAAAGCTGCTGCTTCTGTTAACCAAAAGATGGCAGACAGCCCTTGCTTTGCTAGTCTGAAAAAGCAATGTGCACAGATCTATACAACATCTTTAAAAGAGCTGCTACTGCCCAAATGAGTATCAGTTCAGTCGCACGTGATTTCACTTTTGATTGTAGCTTATTTATTTGCATTTATTTGGGAAACCTTTTAAAGCAGCCTAATTGCAAAGTTAAGCACAGAGAAGCTGCCTAGACAGCCTTAATTCAGCCCTACATGGCTATACACTAACACATAAAAACCATGAGAGCACTGCAGACATACTAGAACGGCATTTCAGGTCTGAAACTTGATTTCAGTAGATGTAACACTAACAACAACAAAGCAAAGCAAAAATCAAACGAGTTGTCTTTTCTCAACCTCACTCCAATATACTATCTATGCCTAATCTACATTTCAGGGCTGGTTAAATCAGACCTGCACATTCAGGAGCATCCCTGCTGGCCTACCTAGGGTAGGGTTAGGGTGAGGAGAGCACATCCTCAGAAGTCTGTGCAGAGGGTCATGCTGCTGTAGTGTTCATAGTCCACTGGCAAGAAGCCTTTATCTTCCTTTTTTCTTCTATCACAAGCAACACAAACATCACTCAAGTGTAAGGTTATTGCACATGCTTTTATGGACTGATTTCTGCAGTGTAGCAAGCTTTAGCTACCCAGGATAAAAAAAACCCAAAGTGTATACTGATTTCTTAATTGTTTTTTGGTCTAATTTCAGCCACTGCCTATACAGATACTTAATTTTTTCTTGTTTCTAGACTTAATACTAATACTTAACTACAGGCACCTTCTTAACAGCCTTCTAGCAAAAAAATTTTATGTGTTTTTTGAATGGGGGCCATGGAGAAGAATAATTTCAACTCTTGAATAAAAGCTACGGTTTAATGATATGAAACACTGCTGGGGAAATATTCACTGTATCACAGCTGGTGCACTGTTGACACTACAACAGGAGACAAATATCAATCCATACCTCTTAAGTTCAAAAAGACTTCGAATCAGTCTGATATTCATAACACTCTAGAAACACTACCAAGTTTAATCTTTAACCCTATGCCGTGGCAAGAGGTTAAGCAGGAGGCTGAAACAATTGCACAGACTGAATTCACTACAGAGTGAATGTGGGTAAATATCAGTTGCTTGTGTACCCTGTACCTTCTTGTATAAATATAATCAGTAAACAGTATTTTTTGCTTCTATACTGTAAAAGCGTAGGGACATCAGCTCTGATTTATGAGGAATCTAGCTCCTTTCTCACCTTGTGTTTCCACCACTTACCTCACTTTGTTTCATCATTAAAGCCTATCACCTACTCCACTTGCATCACCTCCCTCTAACAGACACAGATCTACTCAATTCCCCATGCACTATCCTCTTATCTTGAATCATAATCACTTCCACCATGGTCTGCTACATGAACCTGCTAAAACACCCCGTTTCTCTTCTCAGTTCCTCAGTCCTTATCATAATGGCTTCTCATGAATTTTCCTGGCCTTCTGAAGAATCTGCCTTTTTCTGTTCTTATGGATACAATCATCTGGCTCCAATCCCTCTCTCAGCACAACCTTGGGCTGCTGCCTGCTAAAGCCTACAGCAAAGTCTACCAAAGACACTTCACGGAGCTCACAGACACTGGCTGGCAGGTCAGACACTCTTTCACACAAACATGCCAACATTCAACCTCAGTTTTGAAAAAACTGCCAACAGAAATGCACCAGGAAGTGTCTGAATGATGAACATTCCCAAAGCAATAGCACTCAACAGAAAATGCAATTATCCAAACATGGCTTTCCTGACGCATCCTTTCCTTTCGGAGCAAACTCCATGGAAGTCTAAGCTCAGCAAGGTCACTGAAACTATTTGCCTGGCTACTCTAAGAGGGTCAGTGAAGCAAGGATTGTTCCACAATGCTAGATTGAAATATGTGCCCACAGCACTATATCTTCCAGATTCAGAGACCCCTGATGCATGAATCCCCACAAAGGTCCATCCTTAAGCATAACCTGCAAATTGCAATTTTAAACCAGCTTTTTTCTCCACCTGTTTTCTGTTTGCACTAAAATTCCTTCCCCTCAACTGCAAGCAGTGAATCTTCCTTTAGAACATGGCAATATTTATTGACTGTATTCTTTGTTCACATCTGTCAGACATGGGAAGTCACCACTGCTTTACAAGACTATCAGTTTTAAGTAATGCCATTCATCACAAAATGGAATAGTGTGAGCAACATTTCCTCAACTGCAATGAATTATACAAGGGTCAGCAAGCTGGAGTCGCGGTTGGCAACACAAACATTGGCCTCAGGTAGCAAACCCATCTTTCCAGCTGTTCTCATCCATATGGGTTCAATGAACTGCAGAGAGTACAGGCCTTCGCTTATTGAGAGTATCTGCTGGAACTATTTCATCTAACCACCATCATAAAACAACTATGAAGTAAGGTGAATGCTATTCATCTAAAGCTCATCTGGTAGCCAACTGCTGACAGAGGGGGAAATAGAGATGGCAAAGCAGCAGACAGATGCGATGGGGAAATGCAGGTGCTCCTGCATTTCAAAACTTAGAGATTAAAGCCACAAGAACTTGAAACAATTCACCTGTCGTTCACAAGCATCTGCTCACCCCAGCAGCGCTATGCATCCTGACAAGCAATTTCCAGGATTCCTTAGTGCTTTTCCTCACTAGCATAATGCCCTTTTAATGTACAGGCTGTCAAGCAGATTTGTTTGGCAGCGATGCAATTAGCTCTATTTTTGCTCTGAAACAAGATTTTGTTTATGTGCCTGCTTTTGCAAGTAAGACTATTCTGTTATTAACCACAGACATTTACCAGAAGCCTCCTTACTTGTACACAGCACACACGACTCTCATTCTCTCTGCCTTCGATTTAGCTCAGGATTCTTTTATATTTTACTTCTAATAATGGATCCCACAATAAATTAATTTTTCTATGAGACACTATTAACACCAAACTGCTTTCCTCAGCCCTGGTTTTCTCCTCACCTCCATTAGTGTAATCAGACTCTATATAGCAGTTTTCTATTTAAAACAGTGATTGTGCAAACAACTGACCAAGAATGTTGTAAGTCCTTAGTGAATTGATACCTGTCAATTGCAAAAATGCTACAGATATGGCTCAAACTAAAAAATCAACAGGTTTCAGAGACAAGATCTTCAACAGAGATTTCTATATATGAAAAGCACAAAGGAACTGCGATTTTCTCACCTTAATGGCATTCAACCAAACAAAATTAATTTCAAGTTAGGCACTCCAAAGAAAAGAAAAGAAGCTTGTAATAGAAACGTCAAAGCCTTAAATGTTGGTTACAAACACAGCAATTGTTTTTGAGTAACGCCACTGACCCAGTTTGCTTCACTGTAACATTTTAAGCTGTTCACTCGAAAAAAGGATCTTTCAGAAATATTCTCTTTCCAGTTCAGGGTTGGTCTAATGGCACCAGACAACTATCCCATCTAATGGCATTCCCTTCGGAAACGTAAGTTGTCTTGTTATTACATAATAAGCAA
This sequence comes from Neopsephotus bourkii, assembly GCF_033783945.1. Classification (NCBI taxonomy): domain Eukaryota; kingdom Metazoa; phylum Chordata; class Aves; order Psittaciformes; family Psittacidae; genus Neopsephotus; species Neopsephotus bourkii. Next base: position 7,372,764 of record NW_026900826.1, read on the forward strand.
ATCCCCTCAAATACAGAGCTACTGCACTGATGGATTGTAGCAGTGAAACGATAAAATTAAAGGGCAGCTTAATGACTACAGGTATATAAAATTTCATTTTTCAAGAAGGGTTCCTGGGATGGATTAAATTATGTAAATATATGTTAACAATAATTCATAACATTTTAATAGTATCTTTTTATTTCTCTTGGCTTCTTAGAAGTGCAGTCCCAGGTGTCCTTAGGGTGGTGGGTGTTTTGTTTTTACACTTTAAGGACACACAAGGTTATACACTTGATAAGCAAGGAAGCACAACTATTGATATATAATGCAGATAATGATGCTGGGCATCCTTTGTCTGGTATCAGTCCCAGTTTTTGCTGGGAGCAGTGTTCATCAACAAAGTAACCTGGTATCAAGAAGGGGATTCATATGTTTCAAGGTTTCTGCCAGCGAGCTATTCTGGAAAAGAAAAGAGTATTTTGATCCGCCCCCCCCAGTGGCAGATAAAACAGTGAAGGTATTTTTACTGTTGTCAAATTTTGCAGTAGTAAATGGAATCAAATCTACCCAAGACTCACGCCTCGAGTGAACTTACTCACTGAAAACTTCATCCCCAGAGACATCTTTCTCCACATGGTCCTCCTGCAGTTCAGGCTGCAAAAGTCTGTCAAGTTTAAGGTGACCCTGTTTTCAAAAAAGAAAGAAAGATTTTTTTTTTGTACCAAAGCAGCAGCATTTCATAGCAGTTACATGAGAGACATTTTTCAGTGCTGGCAATTCCGGCAGTGGCAGGATTCTGGCAGAGGTGAGAGGCAGTCATGCTTCCTGGAATGCAAAAAAGCAGTTCAAATAAATTCATATGGAACACAGCACTTCAGCTTTTAAGCTGAGCAGAAGAGCCTAGCTGGAGCATTTGGGCTTTTAAACCCCAGTGCTGCCCATGCATGGCACAGCTTTACTAACTTTCAGAAATCACAGAACAAGGTCCCACCTCGAGATTCAGCTTCAGATCTTTTTTCATTTGAATGTTTTTCCTACATACTGACTCACTCCCTGTGACAACGCACAGAGTAGATGCTCACACTCCTGCTCAGGTGTCTATAATGGTGTCTGGAACAGCAAGTGAGCAGGACAGACTAGCAGACATTAGGACAGCAGAGAAATATTCAAGGTCACAAAGGTTAAGAACATAAACACTACCACACAGGGTAAGGCTACACTCCAGTTCCTTGTTTCCACAGCCTATAACCAGAAGCAGATAATTGAGGTTCAATCTTCAACAGGTTCTGTCCAGTCACTTGAATTTAGAGAGATGGATCTGAGCATCAGAAGTAGCCTATATTTTCTGTTTTTTCTCTTATGTCATTCCATGCTTCATCAGAAATCTACAGGAAATATTTGGAAATGATGTTTCTATTTGGGTCCATCTCTGCCATTTGGGATGGGCAAATATTCAATTTTAACTTTTTTGGGGGCTTCCTCCTTCAAGTTGACACCCCAAACCAAAACCATATTGACACTTAGGGATTTGTCTACTGGTGAAGCTGTCAGCTTGAGAGGTGCTGATATTGCTGAACCTCACATTTTCTTCTTTTTCTATTAAGTAAATGTCTTGAAACAGTAACATCTGTAATAATCATTAAAAAAAAAAACACCAGCAAACCTTTAAATGTGCTTGCTTTTTTTTTATTATTTGCAGCTTGCAAAATATGCATAAAGTTTGACCACAAAATTACCACAAATTAATGTTCAATGTCCTGTATCCACCAGCACGCATGTGTCTACTGAATCTGCACAGCAGGATCAGGTCCCAAAACACTACTAGATTGGCAGCACATTCATTGAAAACACACCTGAAGCACAAAATACACACACATTTCCTCGAGCCACACTCTGTCACAAACTTCAAGGGCCATTCCAGCCTCACTTTCTGCAAGGAGCTCTTATTGAAGTCAGTAGGAGTGCTGCACGGAGCGCTGCTGTCAGACGTGGCCCTGAGCATAAATGTTGCCTTGAAATATGCCCTGAAGATGAACTCTGAGCTCCACGAGACAAATAGACAGAATTAATCCCAGAGTCAAACACCCTTTTCCCTGCTGCAACAGTCTTGTCCTCAGCCTCCTTCAGTAAAAGGGGTGACAGTCAGCAGCACTGCCTGCTGTCGTGGCATTTGAGAGCTTCAACAACAGCCATATCATTTTCCTACCAAAATTTCAGTCCTATAAAATCCAATCATGAGCTACATGGTGAGAGTCACTGAATCCTGTACAGCACCACACATCTGCTAGGTCCAGCTAAACCAGCAAATATTGGCGACCCCAAAACCTTTATCAGAGCTAAAAGTTTCATTGCTTACAATATGCAGAATCAGCTTGCATTAGGAAACAATACTGCTTTTCTCTTGTTTTCAAACTCTTTGGACCCCTTGACACTGGAGTGTTTTAGAGGAACAGATTTTCCTTAACATGAAGCCTTTCCAAGCTTTTATAACACGAGCAATATTATTTTCCAACATTGTTGATGCTTGGGGGAGAATAAGCTTTACTAATGTGCTGAGTACACAAACGTAGAAAGAGCACATAATTTACAATGGTACCAGATAGTCTCATTAAGTTACAACCCCCAACTACAAACCTTATCCTGCCACAGTTCTTGGATCATCACAGTTACAGCAACTTGTTTCTGATTGTATTTTTGTTATTTTTCCCTTTTTGCAGAAAAAGAAAACTCCTATACAATGTGAAAATGCACAAAGGGCATCTGGGAACATAACTCTATTTAGGATAGCATTTAGCAAATGTTTTCATCTCTAGGATTGAACATAAGCATGTGTTTGCAAGTCGTTTAACAGAGGCACTGAATAAGCCCAACTCAGATTTCTTGGGGCTCAAATAAGCAGTGACACTTTATAAAAATCTGTTCACGTATTTCCATCCCTCCTTTTCAATGTCCACTTTGGATTATTTATCTTGTAAAGAGTGGTGATCTGCAGGTGCTAGTCACACGAATGCCAAGATGAAGAACATTCACATGACAGGCTTCTGGAACAACTGAATCTGTTCAAGTGGTAATATGGTCTGGGGAGCTTTCCTAGGATGTGTCAGACTATCTCTGCCTTGTGCTCTTACAGTTTGGTGCAGACACTTTAGTGAGCATCAATGTACAGGCTCCACCACAACTTCGGCATTTTGTCTATATTCACAAGTATTAGTTGAGTATCAGATTAAATTGTCTCTGTACTCCACCTCATTAACAAAGGATCCTTCGAGCATCAGAGGACTAGAGACAGGCTTTATGCTACCCTCAATCTCTTGGCTTCTTAGTGCTACACTAACTTCTGTCAGAGCATGATGGTGGTCACAGCTCCAGCTTCCTTACTGGATGAACCAGGCACATGCTGAAGCAAGGGATCACAGCTCTCTAGATAACAGGAAGCAGAAGAGAAGATAGATGGTGAAGGGGTGGAAGAGGAGGACACACAGCCTTCCCTGTGCCATGAAACCCAGATCACACACACCAGCCTAGAAAATACCAATGGAGACTGCAGACACTTCAGCCTACTCAGCTAACCAGCTGCTGCCACTCAAGGCCCTTGGGATTCCACTAGGGATACAAAGGGGACCAAAGAATCAAGGATAGAATCCTGGCTGATAGGGGCTGGCTGAACAACCCCAGCAGTCACAACACTTTGGGTAGAACAACCCCAAATGACTGCTACCACATCCACAAGTGAAAAATCAGCACTCAAAACTCAAAATGGAGAAAATACACTTGGTCAGCATAACTCCCCAATATCAAGCCAGACACAATTAACACAATTCATTTTAGTGTTGCTAAATGTTAATACATCCCAAGGTCCCTTCTTTTCCTATTTACTCTGTCCTCCTCTCTTTTGCTAGGGCTTCTCATGGTAAAGGACGTTTCACTCTAACAAGGTCTCTCTTTGGAACAGCACCTTTAAATTGTTTAAGTACTCATCCGGTGAACAATATGGTATTTTTAGCAACAAGGTAAAAATCATGTCACTTTATGAACTAATCCCAAAGGAAATGCTGAATTACCCTAACTGGCTTATTTCTTAATTGATAACAAGGCATGCTCAAGGAACATCATGCATCATGGCATTATGATTAAAACCAAGCTGCTAAATATCTCATTCTATGGAAAAAGGAGATGCCTGCAAAAGCCTCCTCCAGCTGTTACTTACACACAAAAGTGCTCTTTCCATAGACTAAACATGATGAAAACCACAAAAAGCTCTTGCCAAAAATAAGACCATACCTTAAACACTGGTATAATATTCCTTTATGTTCCATGGAAAACAGAGAGGGGGGAAAAAAAACCAACCAAACCAAAAACCTCACAACCCCTAAGCCCTTATAAAAGCAGCTGAGAAGCATTCCTATTACTAACAGTGTTACCAAGGCAAAATCTGGGAATGTTCAGTGGGCACATACCCCATCTCAGTAGTGGGATGCACTTCCTGGAGAAGCACAGCGTCTTATGAAACAGGGACAGTGAAGGAGCATCTCCCACACAACTATCAGCCCAACAAATGCAAGACTGTCATTATAAGGAAAAGTGGAAGGGAAAAAAGTGTCAGTGCATACATCCTTGCTAAAAGACTTTGTTTAATATCATTAACATCAGACGTTCCAGTAGTGACTCCACTGCACTCTTGCCATCCCTGAAGTGAATGATGTGGTTCACTCCAAGTGAGACAGTGAATCAGTGAAGCACTGAGGTTTCATGCCTCCCTCTGCTCCTACGGCATCTACGGCTGCCTGCCTGCTTCCGCACATCTGTGCAGACACAAAGCTCCCATTCCCTGCCCTTCTGTCCCACTGAAGCCTGAAGGAAACTTCCTAGTGATGTAAAGTAGTTTTTACCCTGTTTCCCCACAGTATCTTCTAACTGGAAACACGATGCTACTGAAGTTGTAGTGATTTGAGAGGGAAGGGCAGGAACACCTTAGGAGATGGAAGGGCTGTTTGCCAGTGCCACTAGTACAACCATAAAAACCACAGAGACTTTATTTCAGCAGGAAAACAGTCACTGCTCTTCGAGTCAGTAGCCTCTGTGTAGGCATAAGTTCATTGCTGACGTAGTTGATTTAATGCCTCTTGCTGTGATGGCAGTGTTGGTAAAAGCTTTAACTAGTTTTTATGACGCTATTAAGTTTTAGTCATTTGTGGGTTTTGCAGTATATGAATACTATAGATGCCACCTTAATTAAAAGGTCTTGTCATCTTCTGCAATTAAAAAGAGAAAATGTGCTCTCCTATGAATAGCCAGGAACAAATTGAGCAAGCTGCATTATACACGCTAAATACACAGCAATTCCGTGCCCCTTTCTGTATCACATACATTCTCAAGCATTCAATACTTTCTAATAATCGTGTTACAATGTTTTATGTATAACTGACTTTATACCCCAGTAAAATACCAGTGCCATGGCATCTCTGACCATTAATGACAGCTAAGTTAAAGTTCTACTTTGCAAATACATGCAAACTTTATATACACAAAGTGCAGAGGGAAACTGTACTAAATCTCAGGATTTTCATGTACAAACACCTCTTACAAGAGGTGCTCTTTTATGCAGAAGAAAGCATCTAATGAATAAGACAATCTCTTCCTGAAGAGTACATAATAAGATAAACACCACTTGAACAGATTCGGATACCCATGCACCTGTTTTAATTGGACAACATAGGCATATAAAGTATATTATGCACACAGGATTCACAACCTACCCAGGTTGTACTTCCACAACTACCTACAGCAAGTCCCAGCAGGTGGGTACCAGCATGTGTCCGCACTCGGATACAAAGGTATTCATCTTCATGAGCCTGGCTCATTCTTTCAATGTTGACTCCAACTCAAGGTCTTTCAAGGTAATGATGCAGCAAATGACAGGTTGCCTCCAGGTTTGTGCTCAGAGAAGGACTTCCTTCAGGACCCACTAGGAACTTCTAACCATTAGAAAAGGATATCACAGTATCACAGTATGCTAGGGATTGGAAGGGACCTCAAAAGATCATCTAGTCCAATCCCCCTGCCGGAGCAGGAACACCTAGATAAGGTTACACAGGAACGTGTCCAGGCGGGTTTTGAATATCTCCAGAGAAGAAGACTCCACAACCTCCCTGGGCAGCCTGTTCCAGTGTTCTGTCACCCTCACTGAGAAGAAGTTTCTTCTCAAGTTTATGTGGAACCTCTTGTGTTCCAGTGTGTACCCATTGCCCCTTGTCCTACCATAGCCACTGAGAAGAGCCTGGCTCCACCCTCGTGACACTCCCCCTTTATATATTTATATACGCTATGCTATATATACATCCCTATGCTGTTTATGCCCTTAACACCCCAGTGGCATTATATTGACAGGGCAGCAAGAAAACCAGGCACATCTCCCTGGGCCAGTTTGACTGAAGCATCCAGGTCACACCATCTTGTGAGTCCAACACAGCTGCCAGGCCACAGCAGCTGAAAAGCTCTGTAAAAAGCAGGAGGACATGAGATTGTATGTTGTCTTCCCCAGTGAGGTCTGGACCTTTGGCATTATTACAATACAGTAGTATTATCATTTAGACTTCCCAGGATTTGCTATAGACTACAGAGTCAGTAAGATTTATGGCAGCTTTGTATAGACATTCCTGTAGGTGCAAATAGCATAGCTCTTGTGCCTGGGTCATCACAGTATCACAGTATCACAGTATGTTAGAGATTGGAAGGGACCTCAAAAGATCATCTAGTCCAATCCCCCTGCCGGAGCAGGAACACCTAGATAAGGTTACACAGGAACGTGTCCAGGCGGGTTTTGAATGTCTCCAAAAAGGAGATTCCACAACCTCCCTGGGCAGCCTGTTCCAGTGTTCCGTCACCCTCACTGAGAAGAAGTTTCTTCTCAGGTTTAAGTGGAACCTCTTGTGCTCCAATTTGTACCCATTACCCCTTGTCCTTTCATTGTTTGCCACTGAGAAGAGCCTGGCTCCATCCTCGTGACACTCCCCCTTTATATATTTATATACACTAATAAGGTCACCCCTTAATCTCCTCTTCTCCAAACTATAGAGACCCAGCTCCCTCAGTCTTTCCTCATAAGGGAGATGCTCCACTCCCTTAATCATCTTAGTTGCCCTGCGCTGGACTCTCTCCAGCAGGTCCCTGTCCTTTTTAAACTGAGGGGCCCAGAACTGGACACAATATTCCAGATGAGGTCTCACCAGGGCAGAGTAGAGGGGAAGGAGGACCTCTCTCGACCTACTAACCACCCCCCTTCTAATACACCCCAGGATGCCATTGGCCTTCTTGGCCACAAGGGCACAGTGTCGGCTCATGGTCACCCTGTCGTCCACCAGGACCCCCAGGTCCCTCTCCCCTACACTGCTCTCTAACAGGTCGTTCCCCAATCTATACTGGAACCTGGGGTTGTTCCTGCCCAGATGCAGGACTCTACACTTCCCCTTGTTATATTTCATCAAGTTATTCCCCGCCCAACTCTCCAGCCTGTCCAGGTCTTGCTGAATGGCAGCACAGCCTTCTGGCGTGTCGGCCACCCCTCCCAGCTTAGTGTCATCAGCAAACTTGCTGATAGTACACTCAATTCCCTCATCTAAATCGTTGATGAATATATTAAATAATACTGGTCCCAGTATTATTTAATAATACTGAGTGAGCAATGCAACTGCTGGGGGCCTGCAGTAGGCTTTGGGGTGCTCAGGAGGTCTCATCTGCTAAATCTCTGCATAAATCCAATGGGATGAGCTTATTGCAGGAGAAAAAGTCATGTTAAGGATGAACTGTGTCCCCAAAACACAGACCTGGATAGAAGGCTCTTACTGATACTTGGTTTCTTAGCAAGCCTTTGGGAGTTGTCATAAAGAAACTGAGCTTGTCCTCACTCAGCAGTCACATATAATTCACCTGTGAATGAGGTAGCTCATTACCATTTGTAAAATGCACCAAATCCACCAATGTTGACTAAAGCAGAACCTCCTGCTTTTTGATCCTGTTTTTTAAGTTCTCCATTAGAGAACTTAACCTTTAGAGGTGCTAGGTAAGTAAGGTTCACAGGTATGGCCAAAGGGATTTTCTCTCAGAAGTCTTTTCCGTCTGATAGCCCTTGACCAGACAGTCCCTCACCAGAGTCAAAGTGCAAAATTGGCATGGCAAATAGGGGCTTTTTACCTTTTGTCTTGCAAATAAGTAGGGCCTTGTGTCTGGAGAGCTGACACCCACCACCATCCAAACAAGAAACACAGTGGACTTGCAGTTAGCATAAGATAGCAGTAACTTGGGGGCTGGAAAGCTTGCCAGCAGCAGAACAGACAATGCTCTCATCTCTCCGCAAGGAAAACTCCTCCCATCCCACTGCCCTTGGTGCTTTTGACTCACTCAGGAGTTCCCCAGACAGCTGCTCTAGCTTCTGGGAAGATCTTCACAACCTGCATAGAGGATCCTGGCTTGCTGCCTTGTCCCTGAAGTACCCACTGCTCCCCTACAGAAGGAAACTCCAAAGCTGCTCCTTGAAAGGAGCTTTTCCTCTTACATCCATGCCAGCAGCCACCTTTGGGGCTTAGAGCACCACAAGCGCCTTTTTTCTGTCTGCTCTGAGCCTGCAGCATCTCCTTTGAAGTGCTGCAGCCTTTGGGGAACATCCTGGGGCACTTCTGAGATGCACAGGCAAGAAACAACTGCTGCAGCTTAGACAAGCACATGCTCCAGAGAATGAGACACATTCTAGATGAGGGATGAGCAAAGCCATGATTGCAGATGAAGAGAAGGAGAAAGGTTTTGGAAGGAACTGAAGAACTACTAAGGATAAAGGCTTCAAAGCAAAGAACAACAATCATCTTGGCTGTGATAGTGTAAACTATCTAAGTTAATAAATAATTACTGACAAGCCACTGACCAATTAGACTAAATATTCTTAGGCAAGGCTCTGAGACCCAGGAGTCCCCTTGGACAGGAACAGGCAGTGAGCAGCAGGAGCAATGCTAGAAACCAGGTCCATTGTGCATGGGTGATAGAGCCATGTCACACCCACACACCCATAGTAGCACCCTCAATGCTAACATCAGCCCTGGATAAGAGGCTGATGGCATGACAGACCTTCAGAGTGCAAAACAGTAACTAAACATTACTTGTATGTTGAAAAGCCAGATAAATGTGCCTGACCATTCAACCTCTTACAAATTCCTGTCAGTCCTCCCCTCTCCTGAAACAGCTACAGCTGTAATAGAAGGCGCCCAACCTCTCCTCAAGGACCCTTTGCGACACAGTCACCAGGAACCGCATCTTTAAACTGTGAGCCTGAGATAGGAGGCTATTCTCATATGTGCATTCCTTGGATGCTGGCACAGGCTGCTGTTACCAGACCCTGCCCAGTCAAAGTCAGTGACAGTAGGATAGAGTTAGCACAACAAAAAAAAACCAAGAAAACAAAAACAACCAACCAAACCCCCCCTGCATACTAGTAACCTGATTCAATAAGAAATACACAACAGGTATACACATGGATATAGTATTCTTATACTAGCCACCCCAGGACAGGACCAAGGCAAGATGCTTGAATACAGATTAACAGGCTCATAACAGCTTAAAGATGTGCTACACACTGGGGAGGCCAAACGGTTGTAACAACAGTGTCACAGGAGAGCTCCCATCCATTAAAGAAAGAATAACACAGGCAGTGGCTTCAGGGTGGATCAAAACACAAAGGACAGAGGGGAAATTATAATTTTGAGAAAGATATGCACGAACACTACATATGGGCAATGCTGGACAGGTAAGCACTGTTTTTCCCTACCTTTCAGTTGGGCTATAGCATTTGCCTAGTTTGAGCAGCACGGGTATCACTTAGATACCAACTATGCCACCTTCTGTACAACTCTGGGTAAATATACACCACTACAGGAGATACAAATAGAAACCTACCTTGATTTACAAAAACAATCCCAAAGATGTGCAGAGTACACCTGGGGTTTACTGACCATCAGGACTAATCGGTGCTGCTCACTACCATTGTAAAGCAGGAAATACTCTATTATGACCTGAAGTCACAATGCAGGAAGAAAGATTACAGCATCCTTTAACATTTTATTGTTGATGAAGTCTCTTAGGCCATTGTTGTCCCCTCATTTTACCTGAATATGTCAACTGTGGCCAGCATTCAGATGCACAGCTTTTCCTGCTCAATTAATGTGTGATCCACAACCCTTCGTAATCCAGTCATGTAAACAGAACGGAAACAGAATAAAGCAGCAGAGAGAAGCATCAAGCAAGAACCCATGCCTCTCGAAAGCTAGAAGCTGTGCTGTGTGGTTTTCACTACGGAGCTCAGTTACTGACCCTGGCGTACAAGCCCTTCCTTGAACACGACAGCAGGTTCACTGCCTTCCTTTCTGAAGCGTGCTGCCGTTTGTGAACTTGAGCTGCTGAGAGTTTATGAACAGAGCTGCTGGTTTATTTACTCTCAATTAATCATGCTCAACTGTAAACAAAGTGTCTGTTTTAGTTCTGCTGACAATTATCCACTTGTCAACATCTCCCTCAAGTACCTTCAGCATCTGGCAACAGTACAAAACTGCTACATCAAAACGAACGTTTTGTCTCAATAAAAAGATAGACGTGTGGCAGGTTCTCATCTGTTTTCTAGCCCATCAGCAGCCAGGTTATATTGTTACTAATGCAACCAGGCCATTTCCTATGGGATAGAACAGGGAGGGACACCCAGTTATATTAGTAAGACAAACCAGGGTAGACGCACCCCTAGAGACCCCAGTGCTCTCTCTCCTGTGGCACGCCTAGCCCAGCTTCACCGCTCACGTCGACCACAGCTGCCCAGCAGGACTCGATCCTTTACTTAATGTTGCTCAACAAGACCCGGGGTAAATGCAAACCCACTCACCAGTCCCTCCACCAACACTTGCAGTATGGAAACCTTTGCACGCCCCTGCACAGCCTGGGGTTCCTCTGATACTGGGAGCTCCCTTACTGGTTTGAATTTTGCATTTGAAGCTTTTAAGATGTGACCATTCCCATTAACTCAAAATCCTCTCTGTATTTCAGTGCACCACCCTCATGCTTCAGCTGATGGGTACATCCTGCCTGGGGGCACCCAGGTGAGCCCGGACACACACTGTCCCCGAGGGGACGAAGGCAGCTGTGGAGCACTTCACCACACTTCACCTCGGCTCCTCTCGTCTGAAGACCCGAGCCGTGCGATGGCTTACCACGAGCGTTCGGTGTCGTTCGAAACGCACTGATCGAGAGCTCCGGTAACTCCGCCGCTGAGACCGGCCCAAACCAGACCCGGCCCCGCTCCCGCTCTCCACAGATGCAAGGTTTCCCACCACAACGCGCATGCGGGCGGGATTCGGTAGCAGGAAGCCATGCCCTGACCCGAGCTCATCCATCACCATCCAGGTAATTGACCCCGCTGACACGGCCGGACCGGCCGCCTGCCCTTTAACCTCCTGCTCCCCGCACAATTAATTGAGATATCTTTTATACTTGTGTTGTAAAATTAATGCCTAATTTATGTAATTAGTCAATTAACTCTAATTTCTGCATATGGTGCCAAATGCCCAGAAGGTGTGCTTGTTTCCCAGGTACTTATTTTGATGTCACGAAATGCAGCTAATTAATTTTACATGCATATTAATTTCGGATCTACACTTAGCAGGCGCCTTTGTGAAAGCAGATTTAATATTTGTGTTTCTAACCTTTTCGGGCAGGTTCCGTGCTCGGGGTGGACACGCGGTCGCTTTCTGAGCACGTTTCCTCGGCAGAGCCGCCGCGGGCCCCGGTCCGCTCTCCCGTGTGAAGGTGCACACAGGCCGGTTACCGGCAGCCTCCCGCACAACCACAACTGTCGCAAGACATGGCCACCGAATTTAAATCCGATTAATATTTAATATCAAACATTTCTGAGGGAATTTTTGTTTGTTTTTTGCAAAGCACAATATCCCACGGACATCTTTTCTTTAAATAGCTGCTCTTAATACAATGCTTCTTAGAAAATGGTGAGAATTGAAGTACCGCCTAATTAGAAAAAAAGAGCCTAATCCCGCCCGCTGCCTCCTGATCTTCGTCGTTCTCCGGTGTGCGCCGGGAACGCGCCAGCTGCCCGCTCCTCGCTCGGGCTCGTCCGGAGCACAGAACGAGGACAGTATTCCCGTCCTCTCCGCGGCTAGTGCGGAGATTCGGGGGTTATTCACATCATGGGCTCTGCTCTGCGCACCCCAGGTGCTGAGGAAAGACTTAAGCAGAAAGCAAGACGCCAATTCCCAGCGACGCCCCGTTTCCTTTGCTGCAGCAGCGCTGGCTGCCGCCCTCCGCATCTCTGTGCTGAAGGGATGAGAAATGCCCCAGCCCCAGGGGCGCGGGCAGCGGGCGTGCTCCCTCCTCTCCCTGTGCCCAGGCGGCCGCCAGCTCCAGGGAGTCGACGCCCGTCGGGGCAGGAGCCGCTTCCGAGACGTCTACGCCAGTTCTGTGGCGTCATAAAACTTGTATCCCCCTTTCCGGATAAATTAATGAGCAATTTAATTAATAAAATCAGAGAGTAGCGTAAGTGCTATGATAATGAAGTTAAATGAGCGCGCAGTAAAATATTCACTAATCCAGCACATTGGCAAATGCCCCCTTAATTCTGCTTAGCACTAAAAGGGTTTTGAGCACCGTAATGAGATTCCTCTGTCTGCTAATTAATTGACACTCTCCTGAATATTCATATGTGCTAGCACCAATACGTTCCTAATTGCGCCGTGGAATAGATCTCAGAGGAAAGTAAATCGCCATAGACTTAATTAAAATAACGTATGCCAGACCCAGCCCGCTGAAGACGAGACATTTGCCACCGAGCGGCGTGAGGAAGTGGCACCTGGTTCGCGGCGAAAAATGGGGAGCAAATCTTAAGCCTTTCCCAGTGCCGGGTGCGGGGCGGCTCGGCACAGGGGGCTGCGGGCCAGCGAGCTTCACCTTCTATCAGTGGGACACCCCCTAACCCCCGGGCTGCTCCGGGAGCCTGCTCTGCACGGCGGGGTGGGAGAAACCTGGTCAGGGATGCCCTCTACAGAGGAGTGCAGGGAAAACCGGCTGTCTGTGGGGAGGAGAAGGAGGGAGGAGGGAAGGGGGGAGCAGCCGCGTTTGTAAACTTCTCCTTGAGGGGAATCCGGTGCCTTTGAAGCTCCATCTCCGAACGGATTGTTCTTTGCACCTCCAGACTAATACCGCGAGCTAATATTGGGCAGTTAAATTCTGCTGCTAGAAGCGTGGCGAGCTATATATACGGAGCGATGAGTACCGGTCGCTGCCCGCCGCGGCCTCCACCTCCCGCTCTGTCCCGGCCATCCCCTGCCGTGTCCCTTCATTCCCCCACCAGCTCAGGAAACGACCGGGAACACTGGCTTCTTGGAAAAGACTGCTTTAAAAAAAAAATAATAAAAATTACCACAGGTTAGAAACTGAAAAGAGTTTATCTGAAGCCATACAAATGCATATTTATTATACACATGTAGGCATTAACAATGTAAATGACACCGCCAGCGCTTGCTGGTTGTTTATTCATTAGATCTTTGAAAAATCTACATTGCCTGCAGACAGCGGGGTGATAACGTGAGATACACAACGCGTTCACCCAGGCGGCTCCGCGCAGGGCTCCCGCCAGCTCCGCGGGGCCCCGGCTCCTCCCGCCACCGGGACAGCGGCCCGGACGAGGGAAGGTGCGGGACGAGGGGCTGCGGGTCGTGCCCACGAGAGAGCGAGCTGGGACAGAAACCCCACCGTGCAGGGGAAAGGCGAGGGCGGCCGCCCGAACAGCGGAGCCCCAACCCTGCCACTCCCCATGGCTTCTACCCCCGTGTAAAACCTTTCCCTGCCAAAGGGAAAGCAAACTCCTCTGTTAACTTCTTTCCTCTTTAGCTGACTGAATGCTGTGCGAGTGCAGCATCTCTCTGTAATAAAGATGGAGGAAAAATATACTGGAAAAAATCGCTGCGGGGAAATCTTTTCTAAAGTTAGACCCTAAGAACCTCTTCCAAGAATGAAATATTAAAGAAGGTTAATGAGGGTTTTGCTGCAGAGCCGAGGGTTGACGGGAAGATGGGATTGTTGCTCGTGTTATGAAGGAGGAAAGGTAGGGAGTGGAAGGGAAAGGGAAACAGGCATTGCAACACACACACAGTGGCAGCTTCCCCGTAAGACGAGCCCGGGGATTGTGCTCCCGGTTGCGGGCCGCTCGGTGGGTGGCGCGGGAAGCGCAGGGCCCCGCACGGAGCTGAAAGCAAACGTACCCCCGCCAGTGGGTAGAGCCCCGCAGGTGCTCAGCGGTCCCACCCCGTTATCCCGTCTCGTTAAGGACTCACACGTGGGGGAAACACCCCTCGAAGTCTGCCTGAGCCCGAATCGCGGACGCGGTTTTACAGAGGGGAAACCACCACGCCATGCACGCCGTTACTCTGATGGATTTACAACTTAAAATCACCCTCGATTGTCATAAAAGCCATTTCAGAACGTTGGCTATGGGACAAATCAGTCATTTAGAGGATGCTGCCCGGCGGCACCGACGCGCAGCCCAGGACATGTTCCCATGGGCGGCTGATCCCGCACCGGGCTCAGCTCGGTTTTCCGCTTTCTGGTGTTGTACGGAACAGCGAAGGGAGAGTGAGCTGAGGGGGACAGAGCGGGTGAGAGGAGCCCGGGGTGGAAAAAAGGCTGATGATTAAACACCAGGTTTATGACACGGCCTGAGCTGGCGAGAGGAGAAGAGTTCCTAAAAAAAAAAAAAAAAGAAAAAGAAAAAAAAGAAAAGGAAAAGAAATACGAAAAGGAAGGAGAGAGAAAGGGAAAAAAGAAAGAAAGGGAAAAAAAAAAAAAAAAAGGGCAAAAAAGAAGGCAGCAAAAGAAAGGCAAATCGAGTTTGCTCCACCCAGCTATTAACCAAAGCACAATACCTTTTTCTGGGTGGTACTGCACAGAAGTTGATTCAGTTTTGACAATGTTGTTTAGCTATCATTTGCTATTTTGAATGAATGGGAGCAATCCCCCTTTTTACAACAGTTGTTTCCTATTATGGAGAGGTGCAGCAGTTGAGGGCAGACATGTGAAAGTGGCTGTTTGATTCCCTTTTTCATCCCCCTGACCCTGCCTTTGTCCCTCCTCACCCTGGGAATGTCACGCCTCACTACTTCACTTTGAGATGCTCTAGAAAGTGGCTTTGTTATTCCCTTTTAGACATACACGAAATTGTTCTCATTCCCCCTGCTGTAAAAGATACTTCAAATTGGGACTCGGTTCACAAGTGCAATGCAATTTGGCTTAGCTCAACCTTTGTTCTGCTTGTACAAATGACCAAACAGTGCACACATTATACAGTTGATCTACTGCTCCCTTTACACCAGAGTTAGCGCCTGGGAGAAAAGCAAGTTAATCCCTTCAATACTAAGGTGGCATTTTCAATATTTCCTACAATGCCAAAAAGAGAAGAGGGGGCAGCTTGAAACGCGACATTTATTTAAAAAGGGAGATTAAAAAGAAGAAGTTGGCGAGGCCTCCCCGATGCTTCTGCAGATAAATAAATAAACAAACCCACAAATCCCAAACGTGCAGATAAACACCCAGCGGCCCCGGCAAGGGGAGTTTACTGCAAAGCCAGGTTCTCGGGGCAGTAACGGCGAGACTCAGGCTGGAACCCGCGATAACGCAACGCTCGGGAGCGGCATGGAGGCGGCGGCTGAGCCCGCATCCCCGGGGGGAGGGGAACAGGGGGGCACTCCTCGTGTCGGACCCGCGTAACCCAGGCACCCCTCGGAGCCGCCCTGGGGGGTCCCCGGCGGGTCTGGGGGGACCGCAGCGCTGCGAGGGTGGATCGACCGGCGGCGCTGGCTGGAGCGCGGAGAAGAGCTCACCGCACAACCGCGCACCGCACGCAGGCGGACCCGGGCCGGGGCGCTTGGGCACCCTCCACCTGTTTCCCTCGGGCAGGGCCGCCGCGGGCCCCGGTTAGGAGCTGCCTCGTCCCCGGTCCTGCAGCCTGAGCAGAAGGGGTCCCCGGTCTGTGCGGATCCCCCGTTCCCCGGGTGCGGCCCCGGCGGGGCTGGTGCCCGGTCAGGCCATCGGCGCTGGAACCCCACGACGGGGTGGGCGAGAGCATCGCCCACCGGAGCCGGCACGAAGCAGAGACGAGGAGCCGGCGGGCGGGGCGGAGGGGCCGCTGGCGCAGGTGGGGGAGGAGACCGCAGCCAGCCCGGACAGGCGGGGGGTTAGTGCTCCTCGGGCAAGGGACGAAATCCCTTTGAAAGAGCGCTAAGTAGCTTCACGCCAAAGTGGCAGATGCGGTGAAGAATGAGGGTGGGACAGAGCCTCGCCGTTCCCAGAGCGCTTCGGGAACCGCACTGGGACCTTCAGCACCGAGAAGAGCCGGAGAGCCCAAAGCTCTCCTTCTCCGGCCCGGCCCCCAAGAAGCCAGGAGAAGCAGAACCATTACAGAAAACAAAAAGAGCGAGGCTCAGCCGAGTTGCAACAGCAACCGGCAGCCCGGGGCTGACTTCCCAAACCGGGGGAAGCTTGCTCGGAGCCTGGCATTGTGTTTCGCAGCCTAGGAAACCTTAAGAAGCTGGTACTTCCCCCCTCCCTTCTCTTTTCTCCCAACTGGTTTGTAAATATTAACAAGGTTGTGAGCTATTCTCTCTCACAGAGTGGAGTTTTTCTTTCTTTTTTTCTCCCTTTTTTATTCCTGGAAAACTTCTCGGCTCCCCCCAGCCCTGCTCCCACTCCTCCACTCTGCACAGCCACACACCTGCTTGCAGCCACAAGGATTCAAAATCAATATTGCATTTGTCACTTTTCTGTCTCCTTTTCCTCTTTCAACAGCCCCGCTTGCCACTGAGGCGAATTGTGGATTTATGGAGGAAAATTAGCATAAATTATTACCAAATCTGTAAACGTGTGTGGTCCTGCTTGTGGGAAAGGAAGCTATTGCAAACCTTCCATGCAGAAAGGTGGTCCGTGATGGGCTCCATCCAAGGGCTGAATGGTTATTGCGCCAAATAGATTTCCATTGGGCTTGCACATTGATATAATTGACTTATGTGTATTTTATACAGTTTTCCCAACACTTCCCCTGAGCTCCTTATTTGAATTAGGCTTCAGAAAAACGTCGATTGGTTTTGTTTTTCCACACAATGGATTTGGATTCACTTGCACCCCCTCCTCCTCTCTAACGCTGGCTTTTCACAGTAAAAGGCAAAGTTACAAGTCACAGTTAAACCCTATATTGCCCAGGTCCGTCATCTGTTGCGTGCTCCACACGACGTGAGCCCCCGGGTGCCGGTTGCCAGGGTGGCTTTGCCTGTCCTACCCGTGCACTCACTCAGCTCTTCGCACTGTGGGGGGGATAAAATAAAACCAAACCCTCCAACCCGGGCGCAGTGCAGCCGTACCTCGATCGCACCCGGACAGCAAATGACAACGGAAGGCGACTTTCCTTTATCTTTACAGCTTGAGGGTTCCCATTTGCGCCGGCGGTTGTTTTTTGGCTTTTTTTCTTTCTTTGAAAAGAAAAGGTACCGGCAGAAAGAGGGGAGAAAGGATTTGTCAGCCACTGATTTTAGTCACTCCCGCGCTGTTTCTGAGCTCCGCGTTTGACAGTAGCAAATTTGGGTTGAGAGACAAAACCCGACCCAAGGGGTGTTAGACTTTGGGGGAGGTGTCCATTAAACCCAGATGTTTTGGGGAGTCTCTCTGTTCAAAACCAGAATCCCGGTGTCCTAAGGGATGCTGGGAGGAATCTCTCCTCTTTTCAGAGTATTGTCTTTCCTGCCCTCTAACAAACGTCCACCGGCTGGTCACTTCTCACCACAACCCCAAAAAAGTCGGAGGCCGCCTTCCCTCCCTGTCCGGGGCTGGGAACCGAGGAGGGCAGCGCCGGACTCCGAACCGCTCCAGCGCCCCCGTGTTCCCCTCTGCAAGCGGGGACACACAAGCGGCAGGTCCCCCCAAAAGGGCTCTTTAGCCCGGCAGCGCTGGGCCGCGGCGGGCTGCTCGAGTTCCGAGAAATAGTTATTTGACAATTATTCTGTAAACGACATCCTACCCGGAGAGAGAGGGATTAGACGGGACCGAGGGCAGCGGTTTGGAGCTGGTGCCGCAGTTTGACACCCACCAGCTGGAGCCGCCGCGAGAGCAGCATGTTCCGAGCTGCTGCGGGGTTTAGGGGGGGCCTGCTCCATAGGCACTGTCCCCCGAGAAGGCTGCCAGCCCCGCAGCAGCGTTCTCCCCCGCCCCCCGGCTGTTTTTGCTGAA
Source organism: Neopsephotus bourkii (assembly GCF_033783945.1). Classification (NCBI taxonomy): domain Eukaryota; kingdom Metazoa; phylum Chordata; class Aves; order Psittaciformes; family Psittacidae; genus Neopsephotus; species Neopsephotus bourkii. The sequence continues at coordinate 7,391,052 of NW_026900826.1, forward strand.
TTAAGAAGGTGACATTATTCTTTTCCTCAAGTACTTCTGTTAATATTGAAAAACGTGTGCTTGCATCTCAAGCGGGCGCGCTCAGCCTCAGCAGCCATTTCAATATTAATGAAACTGTTTAATCTCCTAAATTCATCGTGTTTAAGTTACGTTTTGGTGAGTTATTGACCGGCTACGAAAATACTTTTAACGGACTGGATGCGTATTCACCCCCAAGGCTCTTTCTCCCTCCTCCCAAGTAAACCTCATATTCTGGTTTCAGGGTGACAGGATGCACCGCAGCCTCGGGAATACACATCACACACTCCCCGGTATTTAGAGCAGTGACCGGTGACGCAAACCGGTCGACCGCCCCAGGGGCAGCTCGGCCCAAGCCCACCGGGGCCGTGACTCAGCCGCTGCCGGGGGTTGTAAGGCGAGTCCCCAGCTTTGCACCAACAGGTCCGCGGAGCTGGGGTGATGTACAGCGCCCTGGGGACAACGGAGCCACGGCCCTGCCTGGGCGGGGGTGGGGATGGGAAGCTGCGGAGAAGCCCTGATCTGTTCTCTCCTCGAAAGAACCTTCGCTCGGGGAGAGCGGATTTGGCAGAGAAAGTCTCTTCTTACAGGGAGAAAGGCTCGCCTCAAGTTAGCCAACAATACAAATCAGATAACAATGCAGAACAAACAGAATACCACAGCCAAGCAATTTCCATGTCAAACATCCCACTGCTTGGCACCTCCGCTGATAAGTGTGAATTGCAGACTAAGCTTCCTGCAAAGTCCACAGTGAGGTTAGTGCATATTCCTCGGGGGGGGGGGCCCCCCCCCCGGCACTGGGTCCCACTGCACCGCGATTCCGCTGGCGGAGCCTTTTCACCCCTCGCCTTGTCTTCAAATGGAAATGATTCCCATTGGCCCAAGGTGTCCATGTAAATAGGTGTAAATGAAACCAGATTATGCCTTTCTCCCAGCCCCCTCCTCCCCGTTCCCCTCCCCCTGCTCCCAAGGCGATTGTCAGATGATAGCAAAGAAGTGGCACATTAATGAAGCGCCTCTACAGGGGTCTTTTCTGCTCATGTCACCACATAAAACTATCAGATGGTTAGAGGAAGGACATGGAGGCAACTACTTAGCTCACTGTGGCTGCAGAGAAGCGAACGAGCCTCTGCTACAGCCCAGCCGCCGGTGGTGTAAAAGAAGCCCGCAAAGGAGAAGGAAGGGTGTGCACGAGGATTCCCAACCCCGAGCCAGCTCGCTGCCTCCTCAGGACTAAACCGGAGCAGAGCGGCCGGGGAAGGAGCAGGAGACACGCCGAAGGAGCGGGGCGGGAAAGAGCCCGGACTCCGGCTGCGTCCCGGATGCGGACTGTCAACTTCCAGCAACTTTAAGGTGGGCATATGCGGGGCTGGCGTAGAGAGGGGTGGGGGACGGGGCGAGGGGAGGGGATCCCCTTCTCCTCCTCGCCGGGACCAGAAGGCAGAGCTACCACCCGGGTAACTTGAGGGGCGCGGGCTGCCGCGGGGAGGCCGAGAGGAGGGGGCTGGCGCTGGCAGAAGGGCACACAGAGCTTTCCGCTGCCGGCTCTGCGGAGTTCGGGTCGGTTCCCTCAGCCCCATCCTGCCCCCCGGGGGCCGAACGCCGCTGGGCCCCTTCCCCGAGTCCTTGTTCCCGCAGCGCGGCCCCACACCGCCCGCTCCCAGGCTGGGTGTCGGTGCAAACCTTCTCGGACTCACCCCGCATCCGGCCCCCTCCGTGTCGCTGCCCTTCTGCAGATCTCCGCGGGTCCCCACCGAAGATGCCTCGCCCGGGCAGAAACACTTACAGCGACCAGAAGCCTCCCTACTCCTACATCTCGCTGACCGCCATGGCTATCCAGAGCTCCCCGGAGAAGATGCTGCCCCTGAGCGAGATCTACAAGTTCATCATGGACCGCTTCCCCTACTACCGGGAGAATACGCAGCGCTGGCAGAACTCCCTCCGCCACAACCTCTCCTTCAACGACTGCTTCATCAAGATCCCGCGCCGCCCCGACCAGCCGGGCAAGGGCAGCTTCTGGGCGCTGCATCCCAGCTGCGGGGACATGTTCGAGAACGGCAGCTTCCTGCGCCGCCGCAAGCGCTTCAAGGTGCTGCGCTCGGAGCAGCTGGCGCCCAGCAAGCCGTCGGACGCGGCGCAGTACCTGCAGCAGCAGGCCAAGCTGCGCCTCAGCGCCCTGGCCGCCTCCGGCACCCACCTGCCCCAGATGCCCACCTACAACCTCGGCGTGTCTCAGCCCTCCAGCTTCAAGCACCCCTTCGCCATCGAGAACATCATCGCCAGAGAGTACAAGATGCCCGGGGGGCTCGCCTTTTCCACCATGCAGCCCATGCCGGCCGCCTACCCCCTTCCCAACCAGTTGACTACGGTGGGCAGCTCCATCGGTACGGGCTGGCCCCACATGTACAGCTCCGGCATGATCGACACCGCCACCCCCATCTCCATGGCCAGCGGCGAGTACGGCGCCTACGGCGTCCCCCTCAAGCCTCTCTGCCACGGTGGGCAGACGCTGCCGGCCATCCCCGTCCCCATCAAGCCTGCCCCGGCCGCGGTGCCGGCCCTGCCTGCCCTGCCCGCGCCCATCCCCACCATCCTCTCGAACTCGCCGCCCTCCCTCAGCCCCACGTCCTCGCAGACGGCCACCAGCCAGAGCAGCCCGGCCACCCCCAGCGAGACTCTCACCAGCCCGACGCCCGCGCTGCACTCCGTGGCCGTGCACTGACCCGGGCCGCCCGCACGGACTCCGCCGCCCCTTCTCCCGGAGTTTTCCCGGATCTCTCCTCCCTCCCCTTCTCCCGCTTCTCTTCCCCTCGAGCGCAGACAGCTCCCGCGGGCAGCCGAGGTGTTGCCGCTCGCCCGAGCTGCCCTGTCCACCTCGCCCCGGCCGTGCCCTCCTTAGAAGCTCGGCTCCTTTCCCGGCCCTGAACTTTGGTTTCTGTTCTGCTGGGGCAAAACGCACCGGCCCGGTCCCGCTCCCCGCCGGTAGGAACTGCCACGGGCACCACTGGTTTTCCCAAAGTACTTCAGGCATCTCCGGTTTGCCGGGACCCGGTGAACCCGGCCCGGCGCTGCCTCCTGGCCTTCCTTTGTCTGGCAAGAGCGGGGCTTACGGAGGACCGAGCTTTAGACGCACCAACAGCATGAAACGGCTGCAGTCTCACTGCAAGAGAGCGAGGACGGTTCCAGTCTCCGAGCAGCAAACGCTTGGATAGTGGAAAAGCCGGGAAGTGCCCGGGGCCTTTGTGCGGTGGGGGTCCGGCTGGGCGGGAGCGCCGAGGGGGGAGGCTGCGGGGCCGCAGGGAACGGGCACGGATGGGGATCCCGGAGGTAGGTCCCCCCGGCTGCGGCGGGGCGCTCGTTCACCCGCTCCGTGCCCGTTTTGTTTACAAAGCACCTCTTCCAATGTAAATACTGAACTTGCAGCCCCTTCGCAGTACCTGTTGTAATGCGGAGGTTTACGGTAGTCGTCAGGTGGAAGAGAAAGAGAAGTTGCTTTGCCTGTGCACTTCTGGTTAACGGGAAGGTTTGGGGAGCTTTTAAAATTTGTTGGCTATTTATTTCATAGCTTAAAACCGAACAACAACAATGGTAACAATTGAAAACCCAAAAGCACAAACCAAACCCAACGCCACTCACCAAGCACAACCCGGCACGGCTTAAGGAAAGCTGCTGGAGTGACCGGCAACACGGCAGCAGCAGGTACAAACCGCGGGGCCACCCCGGTTGCTGCTGGAGCTTTGCAGACAGAGAGAGCGGGCTGGGGAACCTGTACATGTTTGTGCATAGGAATGGTTCTAAATCGTGTAAAATGCACTTTTGTTTGATATACTCCTTCCTAGTTTTAGGTAGTTTGCTGGAAACTGAACTGTTGTTCTGTTGTGAACTGCTTAAGAAAAAAAGAAAAAGTAAAAAAAAAAAAAAAAAAAAAGGAAAACCCCTCACAAACGGCATTAGTGTCTATTGGAATTGTAAAGATGTTTCTTTTTCACCTTTTTCTGTACAGAATGAGCATGGCGTTTTAAATCTTGGTGTTCTTGTTCCCAGCATGTGTGTTTTAAGACAAAGGTTAAGAAAGTGTCTACGTTAAATTATGAACCTAGTCGTCCAAATAATATTTTCTCATTAAAATATGGAAATGCAGATTTAGTTTCTTATTTGTCTTTTTAAAGAGTTTACACGAGGGAAGTCGAAGCATTCGTTCATGGGAATGAAGTGCCAATATCTAGACCATATGAACAGCCTTTCAGGGAGGTTACTATCAATGTCGTTATTTACATACCAGAACACGCTGGATAAAACTGTCGTTATCACCGGTTTACAGAGGAGGTGACACACATGAGCACATGTTCTGGGGGTTCTGTACCGATAGATCTCAACATATATCCATACACACACATGCGTTTGTGTCCTATACAATTAGACCGCATATAAACAGGGATCACATCTACTCCTGTGTGGATATGTATTTATCACCTACACACCACCAGTTAAATTTTCTCTAAAAAGTATAAAATCGAGCTTCTGCAATGCAGAGCAAACATCAAAATCTATAAAGAATCGGATACTTTCAAAGGCTGAGAACACTGAAATTTTGTCAGTTGGGTTTTTTCTTAAAAGTGGCATCTCGAAATCTTGCTCGGGTACCGGCGAGCTCCCACAGCCTTCTACCTGTCGTTAAACCACCTCAAGCCAGGCAGTCACTCCAACCCCTGCTATCAACGCTCTGTCTCTATAGATCCTACTTTCCCAAGGCGGTGGGTTGCAATCTGTAACCCTCACAATTGTCCCCGGTTTTCCCTAAGCCAACAGGCAGTCTCTTTTACCAAGACGGATTTTACAAGGATTCCGCAACCTCTGGCAATGACAGACGCGACGGAGTGAACCGGTGTGGCGGAGATGTGGCACCGGGCGCGCAGGTACGGGACCCCCGGACACCTGAGGGGTCATTAGAGAGGAAAGAACGTTGTGTGGTGCCGCGGTGCTGCGGGGTCTGCCCCTACCCGAGCTCTCCGAACCCCTGAACCATGACCACGGGACATGCCCGTTTCCTCACCACGGACCAAAGCCCCGAGATTAACGCGGAGGGTGATGAATCCGGTTGCCACCTTTTTTTTTTTTTCTTTTTTTTTTCTTTCCAGAGAACGGATCCCACACACAGAAAAAAGGTGGAAAATACATGAATCATTGGGCTGATTAAAATGCATGAAGCTGCTAAAGCTTGTCAGATGGGGGACAACTGAACTCATTCATCAAGTCCAGCCCACGATTATATCAACAAGATCAGCTAAAGAAAGCATTCACAACTTATCGCCAGATCAATGGACACATAACTCGACAAACTTTTCCTAACCAAGCGATGACCCACATTTCTAGACGAGGAGGACTCTTTTCCTCCTTCCTTCCTTTTCCCCCTTGTAAGATCTAGCAGTCAGAACAAATCCTCACTGATGAAACCCGAGCTCAGTAAGAAGTGAAACTGCACTTTCAGGGTCTTTTTTAAAAAGACACAGTGATCAGGGGCGATAACGATCTGAACAGATCGTGCCCCAACGGGAAATAGCTCCAAAAGGCGCACTGGCTTCCTCGATACGTAACCCTGTAGCAAGACTCGACCCGAACTTTTAAAGCGCCGTTTTCCTCTTCCTCTCTCTCTGCCCAAGCTCGGGACCTCCCAGCCGCCAGCGCGCATCCCTACGCGCTCCCTGAAGCGGTGCGCTGCTTATTTCAAACAAATCCGCGGCTCAGCGCCTCGCTCGAATTTACTGCTCCGGCTCGTTCAGTCTTCCTGGTGGCTCAAGTCCAATGTCAATACACACGGGGCTGCAGCCGGAGCCAGGGAAGGGGCGCGGGGGCGACAGCATCAGCGAGGCCGAGCCCTCCGTCGGGTTTCGGCATTCCGGAGGGCCGGGGGAATGCCTTTAAGGTTTATTTTATGCCATTATAAGCACTCATGCACAGAGCCCGTTCCTTCTAGGCAAAAGCTCTTTCCTCCCGGAGGATGGAGCTGAGCCCGGCTGTGCTCGGTAAACCCGTGGAACCGGGATGCTGCGATCCTGTCAGTGATTCACGGAATGGGAATCCTTTCTTTCTTTATCTTTTGAGTCTTCTCCCCCTCGCTACATGTGACAAGTTCCCCCTCCGGACTGACCCCTCTATCGAGGTGTTTGCGAGCAAAAGTGGGGCTGGGGCGAGGGAAACAAACTGAGCAGCTTCACTCTAACAGCCCCCCACCCCCCAGCGCCGAATTAGCTCGGAATCTTAATATAAATGTCACTTTGTGGATTGTGGTTTTTTGTTTTGTTTTTATTAACAAAAAGAAGCCGGGGCTGTGAAGCCTTGGAGGGGCTGTATTTGTTTTCTTTTAAACTAACAACAAATTATCTAATTAATATGTTTCAATTACAGCATGAAAAAGAGAGGCTTTGGACCGCCTGCAGTGGGTTTACAATAGCCCCAGAGCCCACTATAAGAATTTACAATAACTTCACATCTGTTTCTTTATTTCCCACTTTTCGAGTCTAAAACTCCTCTCGAAATCACTTCAAACCGTGGCCCGAGTTATGAAATATGGTCCCTCTGCCAGGGAAAAAAAGAGGGGAAAGAAAAAAAGGACAAAACTTTGCAGCTTGAGCCTTCATTTGCAAGCTGGAAAGTGAAAGCCCCATTGAAGAGCATTAAACAAATATATTAGAATTCTGTCACTTTATGCAATTGAGTAGATCAAATAAAGGGTCCCAGGCCACTTCATTCACTCTCATTCACTTGAATAGAAAATGCAAAGAATAGCAAACCTAGACTGGGCCACCGATGTAGATTTAGCCCTTTTTTTCTAAGAGACAAAAAGGCTGAATTTTCACAAACACATTGCTGACTCGGGGACTAGGAAACCAGCACTGAAACCCCTTTGGAATTTAAATTCATTTTATCTTCCTCTCTCTTTCTGGGTCCCTTTGCGCTACAGGGTGGGTTACACTGGCTCCCTTGCTTGGAAAACATAGGATACAACACACCACCACACAAAAATAAAGGTTCCAGGTTTACCAGGCTGAGGCACGGTGCAGTTTGGAAGGTAATAGTTTGATTTACCAAGGGAAATAAGGGAACATCCTCATCCCTCAGAATCGCAGCCCCTCTGCGGGGTGCCTGGGCACAGCACTGCTGAGGGCCCTGCTAACTCCAGGTAATGCTTTGTATTTGCTTTTACTGGTTTATACTTCTTTCAAGGAAAGGAAATCAAATAAAAATAGCACGGATTGGACAAAATGTCCAGTTCTCTTTCCTTATACAGCCAAACAGGATAATTTGCTCAGTGTTTAGTAGAAATGACAAAACTTCCACAGCCTCGTATTTGCATCAGAGACTTTCAGGCCCAAGGAATGCTACATTTTTGGAGTAAGAAAAAATAATGTCAAGTTCCACACATGTTCACTCCTGCTGTCCTTTGTGGTTTTAGCTCTGCCTTCACTCCACACTATCTTACTTTATGTCTGATCTTATTTTGAAAAACATTCCAGTCTGTGAAATAAGCACATATTTTTTAATGGATCCCGGTTTGAAACTGTCTGTCCCAGTGCCTGTTTTCATCTCTCTGTCTGACCTTAAGAATTTATGCTAACACTCACTGGATAAATTTATCTTAATTTTATCCTAACTCTCCCCTGAGCTCACTGGGGAGACCCCGGAATACACCCCAATGACATGGCAGTTCTTTCAGATGAAGGTGCTGCTTTGCCACCCCTCCTCTGCTGGGGAGCTCAGCTCTGAGCAGGGCAGAGCACCCTGCCCCCCTATGTGTCCCAACCATGGCCACTGCCAGAAAGCACCAGGTCAACTCTGGTGGGCGCTGCTCAATAAAAGCTCTTCATTTTGCACTGTTTAGAAAGACCTCGGCATTTATGTAGTAGTAACTGAAGCATTTTGCATTAGTCAGATCAGCTCCTTGGAGAGGGCATTGCAGTCAAAACTGACCTTACACCCAGGAAAACGCCCAGCATTCCCACCTACCCCCAACTACAGACAGCACAGACCACCCGCATGGACCTGTCTGTGAACATCAACCTGGAGGCATTTCACCAGGGGTGAGATCAAGGCACCCTGGGGGCTGCAGCTTCCATCTTCCTCATTTGCTTTAATGGCTGCTGGATAGACAACAGGTAAGTAAGGAGAGATGGAGCCCAAAACCTGGACCTGGTTCTATTCCTAGGTATGCCCCAGCAGCATGAGATGCTTTCTCAGCCTTTGGAAACCACTAGTACACCTACTGCCTGTGGGCGTTTGGGGAGCTCTTGCTCCCCAGGCTGCTCCCCTGATCAGGACCATGTGTTACTTCCATGGTTTAACACTTCAAAACACTACTTAGAAGGCACCTTTATGCCGACTATCAGCACGAGCACTGTACTACTAACTAAACCTGAAACAAATATAAACTCGAATGAAGTAAGCAAAAAGACCCCAAAGCTTTGTTTTGGAATACCTGAACAGGAAAGCACAGCATGCACCATGTCACCCTGCTCCAGCCAAAAAAAGGCGCTTTAAAGGGTAGGTTTCTGTTAGGCCATACAGGAACCTCTGCTGCAGGGTATCAGGGCGGATGAAGCACCCATTTCAGAACAGGGAAGAGAATGCTCCATTGCCAGCTGCAGATGCCACCCATCTCTTCAAACAATTGCAAGCCTACCTCTTCCACACCACAGATGTGCAATTTTCTACCAAACAGAGCAATATCATCACCTGATTCTCTCCTACCTCTGCCTGTACTTCTTTCCTTTGTACTCTTTCTGGCTCTGGCTGCCCAATTTCATTTGTAACTCCTCAGCTTAATGATGCGGGTTCCTGGCAGCAGAGTTCTGAGAAGCTTAAGGGTACAGTCAGCCTTGTTACTGCCCCATCCTCTGGAGACATTCTTCCATGGATGGATAGTTCCCTGGATGAGGAATGCTGGACCCTGGTAACATATCTTGCAGGATGCTTTCCTGGGCTCTTGCCCATCCTCAGCTTCCCACAAAGTCGAGCTGTTCAGACCATTGATGAGACTGCCTGCACGCCAACAGAGCAGAATGGGGACTAAGCCTACACAGACCTGCTGAAGGAGGCCACAAACACACACATAACTTGTGTTTCCTCTCAATTTGTGCTGGATGTACTTGAGCCTTTGCTGAAGATCACTTCATAATTAACCCTCATAACTTCCAGGTGAAGGAAGTTCTCTGAAGAACAGGGAAGAGGATCAAGGGAGGGCTGAACCCTGTTACACATAATTGGACTTCAAATTGCTGTTTTGTTGGCAGCTACAAGAACTCTAACAGAGTTAGAGTAGAATCCTAACATATGAAACAGATATCTATGGATTCTACACCTGCAGGAAGTTGTTATAGTCATGTTCATTATTTTACTGAGCTCCAGCTTCGTCATCTCTGCTAAACCTAGACAATCAGGTGTATCCAGAGGCTCTGAGTAGCAGACATCCTCCTGGATGTACATGGGAATTAGCTGGACCACATGGAGCTGCTTCCCCTGCAAGCCAAAGGATGTATTTTTGAAATAAGTAATTTTTAACCACTTCTAATTTGCGAGGCTGGCACCAGGATTTTCTGCTGGCAAATGACACATACCATGCATGTCAGAGGAAGACACAAAACTGCTATAGCAGTTCTACAGATAAGCTTGTCCTCTCTTGCTCGCCTCTCACTGCTGGGTTTTCCCCTCTATCAGTCACAGAGTTCGAGCATGAGGCAGGCCCACCAGTGCCTTGTACAGTGGCTGAGAGTTTCAGGGTAAAATCTTAACTTCATTAAAATTCACAGAAACTTCCTAGTGAATTCAATAGAGTGAGGCTTTCACCATCAAGGGTTTTCAGAACATTCAGATGGTTTCCTATGGAGGTAACTTCCCTTTCTCTGTTTGAGGTCACAGTCATATGGTGGCTATGGTAAGTCACATATAGCAGGTACATGGGTGCCTCAAAGCTATGTGGGCAGCTTGACTTGGGAAAATATCTCTGTCTTGTCCATTTTTCCCCCAGCTGTCACTAGTGTTTTCAGCTACTCAGTGCTTTTTTATCCCCAGCCACAAAAGAACTGGCCAAGGAAGGACTGAACATGGAATATTTGGTCCTGTGCTCCTCTCTGCCTTCATCAAAGTATAGGGTACTTTCTGCCAAGCTGTGGACTCATCTATCTGAACATTAACAAAATCACAGTCCTAAACACTGCGATTTTTAGTGTGATTACTTTTGAGATCAAACTAGAAAGCTTTGAGAAAGTATCTATTTTCTGTGCTTTGACTCCACTTACTCAATGGTAATTTTTCAATTCTTTTTCCATCCAAACCACATTATGCAGTTTTCATCTCATCAGTCAGCCCACAGACATGCTCTCTCCCTCCTTTTCAAACCGCAAATCAAACACTGCAGATTCTGCAGTGTTTCGTTCTCCAGGACTGTCAAGTAAAGCACCAGTTGCTGTGATGCTTCTGATAAAAACAGCTACTGTAATAGTGGGTTTTCTTCTGGGAAAAAAAAAAAAAAGGGTTGGTGGATGAATTCCTGTGATGGAATTTCACTAATGACATCAAACCTGACAATATTAGGTCATGTCTGCATCACAGCAATGTTTGTTAGATTTGATATAATGGTGTGGAGGGCTTGTTAATTTTCTGTAGCATTTCTATACAGGCAAGATCCCAAGACAGCATAGTTACATGGATAGGGAGGCTCTTGCTGCCTTCACCTGCACCATAAGCTATGCCAATGAAAGCCCATGTTGTCAGTATCACCTATTCCCACAGGAGAAGGCTTGTTGGCCCAGCTGCCATGGACAACATACACACACTTTTCCCTGGTGCTGCCCTGGTGCTGGTGTGGGCAGTCACCCACAGGTGCCAGTGGCCCTAGAGAGGATTGAGCTAAATTGGGGCCACAGGACCGGTTATGTCCCCACAGGACAGGCAGCACAAGGGGGCTGGAACTGCTGTTCTGCTCCTGTACAGCAGCACTGCTCAGCACTGGCCAAAGGACAGGCACCACCAGTGCAATCAGACAGGGGCTGACAGCTGGAAATCACCTTGTTCTCTTCCTCACCCATTCAGTGAACTCAAAGAGAGACAACAGTGAACTCTGTTGTCTATACATAGTACAGACTACAAATTCTACTATTGCCTATATAGAATCATAGAGTTATACAATAGTTAGGGTTGGAAGGACCTTGAGATCATCTAGTTCCAACCCCCCTACCATGGGCAGGGACACCTCACACTACAGTTACATATTACAAATCCCATCACTGTAAGATGATTTGGGACAAGCCTTTTGAAACCAGCAGATCATCTTTCAGAGCCTTGCTTTGGGGGAATTTGGTGTAGGACGGTATCCCGTCCCCCCCCCAGTCAGAGGCTGTACAAAGATCTGCTGCGTTTTTATCAGCTTGGTATCACCCCAGAAGTTTCCATGAGCTCAGGATAAGGCTGTTTGAAGCCACTGCACAGGAATCACCAGAGACACCTACTGCATGTTCAGATGACGGCTCTCCACTGTAAAATAAAGCCAGTCCTGCCTGTAGCACTCGAATCCTATAGGTCTGGTCCACTTTCTCCATCTGCAATTGATGTGACCAGGTTGTGTATCAGAGAACAACGTTTCTTCTAATTATTCACAGGCATTGATTTTAAACCAAAATGCATTTCTCAAGTGAAGCAAGGTGCTGTCAGACCACAGAGTCTCTGCCCAACACATCAGATCATACAGCCACCCAGAATGTCAGCAAGGAAGAAAACCTTTGAGCTACCCAGCACTCCTGGTCATTCATTAGCTCTGCCTCCTGCAGTAAGGGCTGTACATATCTAAGTGCTGCTTTTTCTTCTAAATATTGGAAGTCCCTCGACATTTTGCTATTTTCCTGAGCATTCTCCTTTGTCAGTTCCTAGCACTAAATACAGCAACCCCAAACCCCAAACTGCTTCTACATGATCCAGCTCTGGGAGATTTTTTTGTCCTTTCAAAGTGAAGAGATGCTGCTTAAAAGGACAGGTTTGGGGTCAAATGCTGCTGTAAAGAAACTGAATGGGATGAATTTGGGTCAGTAACAATGCGTCCCTTCGTTCTCAATGCAAGTCAGGGAGGTTATGGTTCTGTGAATGTGGATGTGGCACAGTTGGGTAGGAGGTCAACAGCACAGAGTTAAGTACTATTTTCAGCATTGTCTTCTCCTTCAGCTTGTGGGGATACAAAGCAGAAGCTGTCAGTATCCATCCACTTTAGCTCTGGAAATAACTATTAGGAAGGCTGGGAACTGATCTTGTCTAAAACCAGCAAATATCATTATATAAGCCTGGATCCCCAGAGTATCCTGACATGAGGTGGAATTCCTCCCGTCTTTCAGAAGGGTAATGGCAAAAGCCTTTCTCCCTGGAGCAGAGGATGCCAATCCTGCCTGCCTGCTTCTTCACGGTGTCAGCTGCCCTTTGCACTGCAGAGCTTGGGGCAGGGGTTTGGGTGTTTGTTCTGTGGTAGCTCCATGCACCAGAAAAGCCTGTGCTGTAGCAGCACAAGGCTTCAGAGGTTAATTTGTCTTGCAGAAGCTCCAGGCCCTGGCTTCTCTCTGGGCTTTAGAAAACGTTCCTCTTTTCAAGCACTCTATACCATATGCCATATCTGTTCTCTGTTTGCAGTAGTAAAGAGTAGTTATAAATTGGAAAAGACTGGATGTCTTTTTTACAAGTATTTATTCATTCTGCCTAAACACTCTGAAGGAATTATGATTGACTCATACTGCCTGCATGGAGACTAACCCCCCTATAATTACTGCTTTAACTATTATAAACCGGCTGAACAAACACTAATGTCTTTAACGACCCTCTAAAATATCCTTTGTGTGCTCCTTATTTCAACCCAGCAGAACTGGACTTATTTCTGTCATGCAGAGCAAATATACAATTGTCAAATATACCAATATTGTGCACACACACAAAGCTCCTATGCTACTAAATTATGTAGGCAATTATCTGTTATGTGTACAGAAAACATCAGGCACATCAAGCTTAAGCAAACAGGTATGAAAACGTCACCAATTTGGTTTTCTTTTCAAAATACAATCACATTTCTCAGCCTCTGTGAGCAATTCAAAACTCCATGCAATGAGGTACCACCTACTTCTCCGCTCCTTGGATGTCAATGAGCAATGGAAGGCAGCATATGAAACAACTGTGTAAAACAAATGACTCGGACTATTCAGAGTTCTGTTTCAACTTTCAGTTGCTGAAACTGTGTAATTAACACACAATCATTGGAAAATCAACAGCCAGAGAAAGAGCTGCCAACATACTGCTATGAAGTGTTTTCCCAAATAGTGCAGCATCCATAACCTGACACAATGACTTTAATCTGTTCTTATAAGCCCTCTTCAGGACCTCAGAGGAAGCAGTGCTAGGATGTCATTCTGTATAGCCTGTAAGGAGCTATTAGTGCCAGCACTCAGGGAGCACTCTGGGTACAGAGGCTTTTCAAGACTGCACCCCACAGTTCTTCATGCTGATATATTTTCAGTCCACAACAGAACACCCATTGATCTCAGTGGGGATGGATAACAGAACAGTACTGAAAAGCATACTGGACTGTAAGCACTGGAATTAATTTACCTGATACTCTACAGGTCATGTCCTTTGTTCCTTAAGCTACACCTGCCTGCACAGCCCTCCCTTCCCATTTCCCATAGGTTGCCCACCCGACAGGAGCAGACAAACAGCAAGCTGCCTGCGAACCCCTCGAGGATGCACCCACGGATGGACTAGCTTGCTGCTGCCACACACAGTGGACAGTGCTGGAGGTCAGACTGCCTTTCCCTCTAGTCTGAGCCTGTCTTTTCTGCCCAGACAACATTTAAAGAAAATATTTAAGAAAACAGTTTAGAAAATACAGAATTCCATTAGTAAAAAGAGGATTTTTCACTCCTCTCAAGTTGGACTGAAAGCCTCCAAAACATTTGGCATTGCTTGGGCTGATTAAGAAGACGACAGGCACAAAGCAGTCTCGTAAGCCTCTTTTCGCCAGCACACCAGCATAAATCACTGCCAATTTAGTCAACACCATCATGCCCCCGTTTGTCACCAGGACTGCTGAGACAATATTCTCTACCTACAAGATTATATGAAAACCCAAGTGAGTACATCAGTCTCATCGCTAAACTGAAGCAATTCTTTTCAGTTGCTAAGTCCTTGCTCTGAATGGTGTAGTTTTCAAATGCATTGTCTGCTTTTCCTACTCTTTGTCCTAACTGCTTTAAACTCCTTGTTTAATAACAGCAGATTAATAATGTACTTTACAAAGAGGAATTAGGATGGATTTCATTAAGGCTAACAACTTGGCTATGTTCTCACCATATGAATATACCAGAAGTAAAACATTTTTGATGCCAAATCTTGGGTTTATAGCACAATGAATGATTTTGTACAAAGTCTCTATTAACTTCCCATCATTACTGCTAAATCTAACATGCTAGAATGGTGCAGCAACTAATCTCCTCCCATTTGGAACATGTGTGCTCTCTTTGGAACTGGCCTATTTACAACAGCAATGATGTTCCACAGGCTTGGAAAGAACATGGGATTTCTTTACTTCTTGCTCTGAAATAACTGATCTTTTTAAGGTATGAATTTTTTTTACTTACTGTTTTCCTACATTTGCCATCACAGGCTTGCATCTATTTTTTTCCTTTGATCTGAGTACAGACCAAGCCTTTCAAGATTTATCTGGTGACAAAAGAACAGCTTCTATAGGAATTGCTCTTCTTGTGCTGGTGGCAGCTCTGTTAATACAAAGCTAACCTTCTGGACACAAAGTCTCTGTCTTCCTCTCCCCTGTATTTTCTCTGCATGTTCACTTTTAGGGCTAGCTCTGTAAACTCAATGGCTTGGCAAAAGCAGACTCCAGCCTTGTCCTAATCCTTGGCTAGAGCTTTCTTGAAGGCAAATAACCACTGGACAGAGTCTCTCAGTCCCAAAGCTGCCTTCATCCCACCTGACTCTTAATCTGAAAAATGTTTAGATCTAGAAATAAGGACTCAGCTGGTGTCCAAAGCAGTTGTCTGGGGGATCTGGACTTTGTGGTTACTTTTGTTTTCTGATCTGCTGGCTCCCTTAGTGACATAAATGACCAATGGCATGAAGAGGGAGAGCTGCCAAGGGAACAGGCTTTTTGAGGAGATGACAGAGAACCTAGAGCTCAAGGGGAAAGAAAGCAGGGTTACTACAGCTAGTCATCAGAAGTCTGATGACTCTGTGGACAGTGCAGTCTGTTACAGTAGCAAGAACTGTGTCAGTATCACACAGTTTGTGCTCCAGCACCTCTAAACATGCCTTAAAAAAAGGACTGAAATACATCACCAGCAGAGACTGCAATATGGCCACCTTGTTTTGTTGCTGCAACAGTCGCAAGCTATTGATCACTGCTAGGAATACTTAAGAACAAAGATGTTAAGGCAAAAGCAAAGTGCAATGTCAGATTTGTAGATTGTTTTTCTGTAATCATAGCATATAAAAAAACAACATGAAAGGAAGAAATCCCCTAGAAACAAACATGCACAAATACATGAAACAACATGTAACTTTTGGAGGAACAATTCTGTCTCTTTCATACTGGCACAGCTCATAGCCTGTATTTAACCCTGCACAGGCAAAGGATCCTCCTTTCTCCTATTATCCACATGTGGATGGATATTTTCTCTTGGCTACCAATTATTATAGACATACTGGGTTCAGTTACCTACTCTCTGGAAGACTGCTCTCTGTGTCAGCAGTCATTCAAGTGGCAACATTATTTATTAGGTATTTATAGGACATTCACATTTGAATCTGTGACCTAAACATGAGTCTGTACATTTGTGAGAAGATACGGAAATGTTTTGCTCAGAAAGAGGCACTTCCTGCTTGACAAGGAACAGCAAACATCAACTTCTATGTGAGACCACTGACACTGGGCAATACCAATTATTGTTCAGTACCTGGAGAGAACTGGCCAAGATACTGGATGTCAAATCACAGGCCATGCTGTGTGGCCTGTTCAGTGTTCCCAGGTGAAGACCTGCCTCTTTCAATCCCTTATGTTTTACCAACAGATTCCAGAACCAGTCTTAAGTGACAGCTGAGCTGGTGGCCATCATACCCGTGTTTCTGCCAAGCAACACTAACTGCCTGGTCGTGCGGATTTAGCCACATAAAACACAGTGAACATCATCTTAATTCAAACAGTCTGAAAAGAGGCTTCAAAAGATGAAATCAGGCTGCAGAATTTGATCAATTTTTCACAGAAAAATAAGGGAAAATTCCTTCTACCAGTTCAGTGTGAAAAAAATAAATAAGAGTGAATCAAAACAAGAATGTTTGGATTGATTCTAAAGTATCTGAAGAGACTAAAGTCATTAATATTTATAACATCAAATATTAGTTATATTTGATGTCTAACAAAGACTTGTCTGTTTCACTGGAAATCACTTTCTTATTTTGTCATGAATATAGAGGCAGCCTTATTAATAAAACAAAATACCATAAAGGAAAACAAGCAGAGACTGAAGGTTCTGCTAGTTTTTTAAGAGTTTGTACTCTGCTATGTTATGTACTTATTTTTGATGGTTTTCCCCTTAAATTATGAGCTTGGGGAAAGAGAAGAAAATAACTTGAGTGTAAAGTTTAAACTACTTATAAACAAGACAGACATGTTTGAAGCTGAATTGCCTTGGCTGGGGAAAAAAGACACAACACACTTGAGAATCATCCATCGGCCTAGACGGACCATTCCCCAGTCAGCAGCCAGAGCGCTGCCCATCTCTGGGCACAGCCCTGCACACCGCATGATGGGCAGTGACAGAGCCAGGTGCCCCAGGCCCCACTGGGCTGCCCACAGGGTAAGTCTGCCCTTAGCAAACATGTCTCTGACCTTTATGGTGAACAAACAGGCCAGTCCAAATATTACTGCACTTGCCTGCAGCTTAGGAGACTCGGTTAATGTTCTAGTTCCTTCACATGCTTCCAAAGTGCCTGTGAAGGCTTGGGCAGGGCGTGGGAGGAACTGAAAACATAAAACGCAGATGGGATCTCAAGAATCATAGAACTGTTTAGGTTGAAAAAGACCTTTATGATCATCAAGTCTGACTGTTAACCCAGCACTGCCAAGTCCACCACTAAACCATGTCCCTAAGAGCCACATCTACACTCCAGGGATCGTGAACTCTAGCACAGCCCTTGGCAGCCTGTTCCAATGTCTGATCACCCGTTTGGTGAAGAAATTGTTCTTCATCTCCATCTAAACCTCCCGTCACAGCTTGAGGCCGTTTCCTCTTGTCCCCTCACTTGTTACTCCGTAGCAGAGCCCAGCCCCCTCCTGGCTCCATCCTCCTGTCAGGCAGTTGGAGGGAGCGGTAAGGTCTCCCCTGAGCCTTCTCTTCTTCAGACTGAACCCCCCAGGTCCCTCAGCCGTTCCCCATCACACTTGTGCTCCAGGCCCTGCACCAGCTCCGTTATCCTTCTCTGGGCCCGCTCCAGCACCTCAATGTCTCTCTTGTAGTGAGAGGCCAGAACTGAACACAGGATTTGAGGTGTGGCCCCACCAGTGCCCAGCACAGGAAGACAATCACTGCCCTGGCCCTGCTGGCCAGACTGTTTTTCGTACAAGCCAGGATGCTGTTGGCTTCTTGGCCATCTGGGCACAAGCTGCTCATATTCAGCTCTGTCAATCAACACCCCCAGGTCCTTTTCCACAAGCAGCTTTCCAGTTACTCTTCCCCAAGCCTGTAGTGTTCCATGGGGTTGTTGTGGCCCAAGTGCAGGACTCAGCACTTTGCCTTGTTGAACCTCATACAATTGGCCACAAGCCATCAATCCAGCATGTCCATACAATCATCTTCCTGTACCCAGACAGCATGAAATACATCTAGACTGCCCTGAAAGTGCTTGCCTATCTCCTTCTCTAAACTTGCAAAGGATTTCCTAACAACCTACAATATAACGTTCACTATTCCATCATCTAAGAACCCTTATAGCTAGTATTTCAGAGACCTGAGCTATACAGTCTTTGCTGTGAACATGCTGGCCCCTTTGAACCTGCTTCCCGTAAAGAAACCAACACCACTCACAAAACTCACAGCAGTATTATGCAGTTACGTGCACAAGTGCTTGTGAAGAATTTAAATCCTATGGTAGGAGGAATCACAGGAGTACCCAGAACTGGAAAAACCTAACCCCTGGGAAACGTTAGCCTCAGCTGTGGGAAGCCTCCGGGCTCAGAACAGCAGCACGAAGCTGATGAGCTTTGGATGTAGTATCTTTTACCACAGAGGGCCAGTACAAAGATGAGCAGAAGCACAATAAAAGGGGAGAATCTTGCTCTGAGTACGTGATTGTACCCTAGAAAGCAGAGCTAAAGAAGCTGTGAATAAAGAGAGTATAAAAGCCCTGCACAGGACAGTTTCAACACCTCAGACCCATACTTTCCTAATGTGACCTCTAAAGAGACAAAGACAAGAGAACCCACTGGCAGCACTCAGTTTGGTTCAGCCTGACTGCCACCGCTGAGCAGAGACCCCCAGGGCCAGGCTCCAAGCTGCAGCAACAGTGCCCTCACCAGCCAGAACTGTTCTTACTGTGCCCTGGCTGACATTCAGATTTATCTTTCTATGTGGTTTATGTCTTTTGTCTGGGTGAGCAGAGGGTTTTTTTGGGTTGGTATCCTATGTAAATTAGAATGCACGAATAGATTGGAGAGCTTATTTAATTATCTGTAGACAAAGGAAGCGTGGCAGTCGTTTTGAATAGAAAAATCATTTTGTGAATGAATCAAGTTCCAGTAAGAAAAGATCCTGCACCTGCAGTACACTTAGCCTGATGACTTCCCCAAGTTTGCTACCCATTATCATATTATAATCTTAAAACATAATTAATTGGTTAGTTACATAACTCCAGCAGCATGGTAGGTGCAAAATTCATCTTGTTTCTGATGTCAAGAGCAGGAAGCTGGAATTTTGCCAGGGCAGTGAATGTCATGGTGCTAGATGAAAAGAACAAGTCTGTTTTTTAAGGCTTGAATTTGACTTGATGTTGTATAAATATGGGCTGCACCTGTATGACTGAGGAAAAGGAATCCATAAAATATCTGTTTATCAGTTACAGCATGTAAGGAATGGAACCAAGACACAGTCCAGGTATCATCCTTCAGTGTGGGACATCTCACCAGCAGGTGAATAATCAGGGCAAAATCTGGTCCCATTTGTTTTTAGTGGTTATATGGCTTCTGGGTACAACCCTGTGGCCTGGGCATCATGAAAGCTCTTACGTTGTTGTCAGAACAGACATGCTGATAGATACAGATGCATTATTCCTCAATACAGTGAGTGTGCCCTGATGAAGAAACAGGGTCAGAAATTTGCCACTATATAAATCTGTTATGGAGGAAACTTAGGAAACATACGTCCTTCTGCAAATTACATCCTATGTGTACCAGCAGAGCTGCAATACTCTGTAAATTTCTTTAATCTAGCAACAGTATTCATCTCCCTATTGCTGAGGTTAGCTAATGCCTGGAAATGATTTTAGGACACATCTAAGTCACAGCTGTGGGGCCTGCTTATTTCTTTACTTTTTAATTGTATGGATTTATTATCTGGTAGACACACAGAGACATGCACAGGGGAAAGGAAAGGCATAGCCCAGCCAGCTCCTCAGCAGTTGCTGCACCCAGTTCTTCTGCAGTGTTTCATAGGTCTGAACCCAGAACTTCATAGGTCTGAACCCAGACCCAACTTGCACTCCCAGGAGTGGGAGATGCAAGGAACACAGGACCCTGACCTCCAAAAACACAGGAAAAGCAAACATCTGTGGGAAAGCTTGGAGAGGACTGCAATATGCAAGAATACAGCAAAAAGCAAGAACAAGGTGTCATAACTGCAGGATTTAGAGGGCTCAGAGTTAAACCAGACCAACAATGGGAACTGGAGACCTGCACAGAAGAAACTAATGCTGAAGCTTGGGCTTACATGTATGCCTGTCCACATGACACAGTAAGTGCAGAAAACTGAACTGTCTTCAAATAAAACAAAATAAAAGAAAACCCATCTTTTCTTTAAAGAAAGGGATTACTTTAACTGTGGAAACTAGCTTTCTAACTGAGACACAAGCCTTGAACTACACACTGATACTGGCAATATTGCTGGTCATATCCAAGCAATGATAGCAGTGACAGAGAAGTTGATACACAGCTGCCAAGCAGCAGCCTTGTATGTGACTGTAAGAAGGCTATTGGTGACTTCAGTAAGTGCAGTATTTATCCGCCTTCAAAATTGTACCAAATGGGATTAAATTTCAGACTCTTCTGAGGCATGTACACTAATATTCTGGCCATGAAGGTCAGCATGGCTAGATTTCAGGTTCTTTCCATTGTGAATGCAGGAGGAAACTCACCTCTCCATCCCACCACCTGCAACTGATCCCATAGCTGCTTCTATTTTGACCAGTTCTGGTACGGAACAAGGTCCTGCATGTGTTTCCATGAGCCTTCTGCAAGGCAAGAAAGATGCTGCTCTCTAAAAACAACCCCAATTCTAACCTCACCAGCATGGAAAAGAGCTTGCAGTTTGCACGCAAGTTTTCCACAGTGCATAAGGCAGCACGAGCCCAGGGCCTGGCTATGTGTTTGTGCGTTTCTACGCGTGCAAGTGAATGACTCTGTGTGTGTGTAGGCATATTTCCAGAATTTGTTTTGTTTTTAAAATGTCCTAGAAATATAACTGAACTCTCACATGGAGTCAATTTAAAATAAAAGACCTGGCAGGGCTTTACTTGTATATCTTCCTTATGCATTTGTCCAATCAAAATGATAATGTAGACAAACTGTGGACTGCAAAGTGTATTATCCAGCAATATCTCATTATTATGCAAAAAATCAGATATTCACAGCAACTGTCTCATCTATTTATTGTTTGGTTACTCATCTGGAAATTTTAATACTTTCTTCAGGGGCAGGGGCTGGCAATAAAAAAATAGATCTATATATCAAACCTTTAACTTCCAGCCATCATTGTGTGCCATAATACAGATGGAGTAGCTATCAAGTCTCTTTACCGTGTTGGTTTATTTACTTCAACTAAGAATAAAGATTTAAAGAGAATACAATAAGAGAGTCTGCTGTGAGCTAAATTTTCATGTTCTAAAGTGGAAAAAACCTTGACACACGATAACAAAAAAACCCCAAAACCCAATAATGTAATCAATATGTATTTATATGACTAATTAATTTATCAAAACTATACACCAAATCTTAATAACATTAAAACTTCTCTGTTTTCTCCAAGCACATCAGTGGGTCTACTGAAGCACACCAACAGGCCTACACCTCTCTACATGTAGGTCACATCAGGGCTACACCAACACTATTATCCTATTATCCAGAGATTTTGCTCCTTAGTTTAGTGCAACACTGAAGTACATGGATCACTTGAAGCATCTGACTAGTCCTATTGAAATCTCCAGTAGGGCTACACATGAGCTTTAAAAGGTCCCAACCCCACAACAGAGAGCTTGATACACAAGAATACTCAGATCTTGGGAAGCTGCCACATAGCTTGCAATTTTGTCACCAAATTCAGCATCCAATTGCAGCAGTAAGAAAGTGGCTTCTATAGACTGAGCTTGTGAAAGCATTTTAACAGCCATCATGTCACTACATCTTCATGTACAACAGAGTAATAATATCAGCAGAAGATTCCATCTTCTGAAAATTAACAGAGCTTGATTTTGAGGGTATTGCAGGTTTTTCTCCAGCCATGCTTGCATCCTGCCATGCCTAAACTCTCTTCTATAGTCTCCCATTGCAGCACTCATTTGTTGGTACAGCAATTGAGACTTTTCAAAGCACACTGTGGAATTCAGCAACTCCAGGTTTTCTCTGTATATGCTCCAAATACATTAACTCTTCCAACATATTAACACGTAATTGTCATACTCAGGCATGCTCCTCAATGGCACACTTCCTTCCTGAGCATGGTGTTTCAGTGCTGCATTCAGCTCAGTTCAACTGAACTGAGTCCAGCAGCAGGTCCCTAACACCTGAAGCCTTGGAGCTCCAAGGTTTTTACTTAAACAAAACCAAACCTCTGAAACCCCAACCAAGCAAAAAAGAAAACACACACACACCCCCCAAAAGCATCCATCCCCTCAAAGTCCCCAAACCCCCAACAACACCCCCCACAAACCAAACTCCCCATCCACCAGCTGTTGTGCTTAGACAACACAGAGTTTCCCACAGCTACATTCATTTTCTGCTCTCAGCCCCTTTACCCCAGGGTGAGGGATGAGTCAGTCCTGTGCAGGCCCCCTGTGCCTCTGGCCGGTGGTTCTCACTGGGTCCCAGATACGCAGGCTCTGGTACCAACCTCCCCATGCTTTCAGCTCTGGCAGTTGCTTCTAGTTTGCTCACTTTGACAGAAGATCAACTAAATCCAGATGCGTATTTATCAAATCACATACATGTTTTTCCTCACAAAAGCTACTTCTAGAAAATGTATCAGCTTCCAATGTCCCAGCCACACTGATGGAATGGTTGTTAAAAGGAGACAAGAATCCATTAAGCGAGACATATTTCTTACAAGAGAAAAGAATGTACCTCCTGGCTGGCAGATACTCATGCACAATTTTCATATTTTGGTTCAAACTTTCATTATAGGAATTACATTTTGATTATTTTGAGGAAAATAAGATGAAGAAAACTTAACATGAGAAAAGTACAATTCAGGAGGAACAGCCAGATAAAACCAGAAAGCTGGAGGGGAAAGCACTGCCACACACGCTGCTTGATAGCCACCTTGTCTCAAAGAACCTCTTTCACCTGCAGCGTGACAAACCAAAGTGAAAGAGATAAACCTCAAACTCCCTGAGCTACATGCACATGGTTAAGATGATTGTCACTTCAACCCACATACCAGGCCTTACTGGGATAGCTGACTTGGAATGGTCATACACCTACAAAAGAATGGAAATTCTAGGAAGAGGCATAGAAGGGTTTCAGTACCTGAATCTGTATGGATATAACCTATTCCAATGTAATCCAGATTTTCCCTGTTCACTTATTCAGAGTAAAAGAAAATTTAGTTTCTACTCACTGCTATGTTTTGTGAAGTAATTGCTGTAGAACTTGGAACCGGATTAAAATCCTAGTGAACACTAAGTACTTCCTGCACTTTCAAGTAACATGAAATGATGTGACCTCTATGCCTTTGGAGATCCCCATTGAAATCAGATTCCTTGTTGCTACAGCCATTTGAACACACTGAATAACTTACAGGTTCACAGCTTGACTTTTTAAGATGAGACCTGCTGCACATGTTCCTTTCTGTCTGGGAAGCTACTACCAGATTTGGCATGCTGGTACAATTGAAACAAAAGGCATACAGCATCCTGGAGTGTTACAGTCTCTGTCAGCATCACCAGCTGCACACACTTCTGGCTGCAAAACACTGCATTTAAATCTTCATTTTCTGTAGATTTCAATAAAATACCAAAGGATTTTTAATTTCCATAAACTATTTTTGGTTGAGTTAGAAAACAAGAATCACAGAAGCATAAGAATGAAACTCCAGTCTTTCCAAGCTAATCCACATCTATCATTCCTGGTTGTCCCGGGTACTCTTCAGTAGAAACCACCAGCCAAGGAAGGATGTGCTTTCCTTGAGGGGTTACAGAGCTTGGCAGCCCAGGGCTCTGCAGAACTTGTTGTATGTGTTTAAAAAGGATCTAGCAGCATTGCTTGAAACTGGTTGTGAAACAGCAAATGATTGATGGGGTT
The DNA here is from genome assembly GCF_033783945.1 of Neopsephotus bourkii. Lineage (NCBI taxonomy): Eukaryota > Metazoa > Chordata > Aves > Psittaciformes > Psittacidae > Neopsephotus > Neopsephotus bourkii. The sequence goes on from NW_026900826.1 coordinate 7,414,885, forward strand.
ATTATCAGCTCCTGCTCCTGCTTACCCCGAATTAATCTCAAGTAGTTACTTGTAAATTATTTAGCTGTTGATATTCACCACCCTTCATCTCTATAGACTTGTCTAAGGTTGAGAATAAGTGGACCTTTAACACAGCTCCAGATAGGAAAAATAATCTGTCCTGATAATAAGTTACTAATTTCTGCTCAGCACATCATATCTGAATAACAGAATTTAGCCTATCCTGTAAGTATGACTTTTCATGAATGAAGAGGTGCAGTCCATCCAAAAGTATTACATCATCTTATTTGCGGTACCCTTCAAGAGCAATTCCTGACCTTGCAATAAAGAATCCAGATGAATCTGAGAGTAATTTAGGCCCCATTCAAACAAGTGCTGCAGTGCTCTGCAAATCAACACTGTAATTAGGAAACCATTTGTATTGGGTTTGTGTGGCAAGGGTTTGGTAGAATCCTCACAGAATCCTCAGAACCAACCTTTTCTACAGGAATTTGGGAATGAGCTTTCCACAGCAGATACACCATCACCCCAGGACTCTGACACCTGGAGAAGCTACATTATAAAGCTTCTGATGCACCAAGTTTTTCAGGGATCTCAGTGTTTGAAACAAGAGGCACAAAGATGTTACCAATAAATGCTGGTAGATAAAAGTGGTGTATTAATTGAAATAATGCAACCAATTATTTTTATACACAAACAAAACTTGTGTAAGGCTCGAACCATAATTTCAAAGATAATTCTAAAGCTTTAGTCTTAGATCTCAACTCCTGTGTAGGTAACTGACCTCCAGTTCTCAGGTTCTTTCCAAATGGGTATCCTGTTATAGGCTTTGCTATTCCCCCATTAGTGCCATAACTGGAGTACAGTTTCATAGCTGAAGTTTATAACAAATGGATACACAGCTCCCTTGATCCCCAATTAGGTTTCTGAGGCTAGTTTTAGAATTACTAGTGTGACTGTTTCCAGAGCTGCAAAGTCCATCAAGGAACTGCGAGGGGCTGTTCACTCAGAGCTAGAAGACAATCGGTCTATAAGATGATCGGTGTAGAAGCCTGTCCTGGGTTTAGCAGCAGCAGTCATTTTTTCTCCTTCTTGGTAGCTGGTGCAGTGCTGTGTTTTGGCTTTCGGGCTGGGAACAAAGCTGATAAAAATGATGTTTTGGTTTGGCCAAGGACTTTGTGAGTCTCATGCTCTGCCACGGAGGAGGGGAAGCCGGGAGGAAGCAGAGACAGGACACCTGACCCAAACTGACCAAAGAGGTATTCCATACCACAGCATGTCATGCCCAGGATGTAACTGGGAGTTACCTGGAAGGGCTAGGTGGACTGCAGGGTTGGAGGAGGTATCGGTCGGTGCTTGATCGGGCTGGGGAAGCAAGTTATCAGTCGCCTGGTGATGGGGTGTTGTATTCTCTTCCCTTGTTATTTCCTTTATCATTACTATTATTGGTGGTAGCAGTAGTGATTTGTGTTAATACCTTAGTTACTAAACTGCTCTTATCTCAACCCGTGGGAGTTGCATTTCTTTTCAATTCTCCTCTCCGTTGCCCCAGGAGTAGGGGGAGGGCAAGAAGGGGTGGGGAGTGAGTGAGTGAAAGCTGTCTGGTTGTGGTTAAACTACGACAAAGCCAAAGCATCAAGTTTGGCTAAGCTATTCCCTGTCTTCCCTTTGCGAAGCTGAAATAACTACTGAGCCTAGCACAGGTACTGTCTGCCAGGGACTGGCAAAGCAGAAATCAGTTGTTTGATACAAGGGTTGGTCTCATTTTTACATCTTCTAACCATATTATTGCAAGTCAAAGAATAGGCCAACTAATTTCTGCTCAGCAGAGGTTTAGAAATGTGAAGGTTTAAACAATAAGAATGCACAAGCATCTCTCTTACCCAGATGATCTGCCCAAGTGCAGGTTCAGTGTGTAGGACAATCGAAGCTACATCACCATTTCAGAATGTTACAAGAGGGAGGTGTGAGTAGTATTTCTATGCAGGCTTTCAACTAGCTCTCATGAGTACCAGGAACAGTGTAATTTCACTACATTGCAATGCAGAAAGCAGAAAGGAAAATGCCCCCATTACTGTTCTCCCATCTAAACTGCTGATATAACTTCAAATAACTTCGTACGTGACCATGCTTTTGTATTTATTTCTGCTTATAGATTCCTTGGATTTGCTTAGCACCCGTTTTGTCAGCTAGCAGTACAGCTTTTTAACTGATTCTCCATGTCAGCTGGAAGAAAAGGAAACGTGGCTTGCAATTTTCTTCATTCTGTTAACTCTGTTCTTTTGTGGGGGCTAAAAAGCTGCAGCTTCTCTGATGATTATATGGGCAGGTGTAAGGCAGGCGGCTACTGAGTTTCAAGCCCCTTGGAGCAATGCTGCCTTTGAATAGCTGTGATCCACATGCTGCACATGGGTTCTTAGTCGCTGGTGCTGAGAACCTGATGTTAGCATGGCACTGTGCCCAGGCAGGAGGCATGTGAAACCCACCTTACTCACCTGCATAGGTCAGACAGGGACGCTCATGGGAACTGTGCCAACGCCTCTGGTTTCAATCCCTTTCCCTATACAAATAATGTCCCATTGGTTCCATAAGCTGCCTATTCTTTACCACATGTTAACATTTCCATGCTAAAGTAAGAATCTCTGACCCATACAGAAAGCCAGACAGAGGGTTTGTAGGCACTGGTGGCTGCCAAAAAGACAGGTTGTCAGAAGGCAGACACTTGGGAAACCTATTGAAACCAGATGGCTTGTCAAAACATATGCTATATAAGAGCACATACTGCAGGCACTGCGAGGAAGGCAAGCCTATGGCAAATAATGGCACCAAGGAATGACTGAAATCACACAGGAATCACTGCAATGAAAAGCAAAGCCTGAACCGAGCGTTCACCCAAGAAAGTGCAGATGAGATTAAATCTGTTCCAAAGTGCACACTAAAATTCATTCCCAAACAGGAGGTAGGGAGAGATGCAACATTTACATGTCAGCAAATCAACAGTTTTCAACTTTCTAAAATCTGACTCTGTCTCTATGGACTAAAACTGGTTACATAGTATGGGCACAAGCATTTTAACTCATTTTCATGGTAACTGAAGACTTTGCTTTTTATTAATAAATGTTGAACGCAGGTGTTGCCACAGAAGACCTCAGAAAAAAACTGAGAACAGAGTCCAGCAGAAAACTTCCAAATTTTTACACAAATCTTAAAAGTTGGATCAATGTCACATGTACAGCAGATTGTCCATTTCTCTTCATATCATACCTCAGGTTACATAGTGCGTAAACATGTAAAAATAGTTTGGATGCACTGAATGCACAGGGAATGATTATTCCTGCCTTCTTAGAATCCTAGGGTGGTTTGGGTTGGAAGTCGGCTTCCTGCATGTACCCCTAGAGACAGTTTCTGTGGTAGGAGATAACTACACAAATAATGGTGTAGGACAGATACTCCTTTCAGCGGAAGCAACAATAAAGTAACAAACTAAAGAAAGAGAGGTGGCAGGACCAAAGGACAAGCAATATATGAAGCTCTCTGCATATAGTGAATTTACAATAGAAAATTCCCATTTACTCCTGGGGATGTGTCCTGGTGGTGCACAAGTAGCAAACTGAGTGGTGAGCTGCAAAGGAAAGGACACGGTACCACAGTAGATCCATGGGGAAAGAGGAGGGGACACATGTGCCAGCACAACTGGCCAGGAACACCCCTTTGCAGTTCTGTTTGTGATGGCCCCTAGAGGAAGGTGACCTGGATAGATGGAAGAGAACAGATGACAGGACAAGCAACCTTTGCTGTTTTCTTTTGTAAATACACTATCAACAGCCACCAGACTTCTTTTTAACACGCAGTTAACTTGTCTGCCAGCTGATGCACATCTGATGACCATGTTTATCCCTTGGACTCTGGGAAGCCACAGAATCCTCAGAACGGCCAGGAGCAGGGACATTACAAGAACAAAATAATAAACCCCATCAGAAAGCAGAAGAGAAAGGCACACACATTTCCAGATTTCACACGTGGGGCCAAGAACAAAGCAATAGAGAGGGAACAATACCATGCTTTGTTTTCAACACTCAAAATCAAACGTGTCATTTGGCCTCTGCTGCTAGTCCTGCTAGTAAGGTATTGGTGTTGCCACTGGGGGCAAACCCTTTCCAGGTAACAGTGACTGTTACATTGAGTTTTTCTGCCCTCGTAATTTTTCAGAAGGAAGCCAAAGCCACTCCGAAAGAACAAACCAGTCTATGATTCTGCAATACTGGGGACCCAGATAATTCTGCTGGTTTACCACTAACCTAAACACCAAGAACGTGACATGTCCTGGGAAATGATCTACTTGTGTTTGGTTTGGCAATTACCAGTACTACACCATTCTTGAATGCTAGCCCTTCAAGGCTGACTTTCCTTTTCCTGTGTGTCAGGCCTTGCCTTCCCACCAGGATTGTAACTTTTCATTGAAGAATCCCATTTCCTAGCACTGCCACAGAACACAAACATTGTCCCAATTTCCCAGTGATAGCAAGGGTGGGCTCTCTTTGTATATACTACTTAAATGAATTAAACCTACTCAAATGTGTGCTCTCTCCAGACAAAGATGAAGGTTACATAGTTTAAGGATGAAATATAGACCATCCTCTACAAAACCACTGTGTTGCAGTTTAATTAAAAGAATTCATTAAAGCTGTGGCCCATCCAAGGTAATTAGTATGCATAATTTATGCTTTGCCTAATACACAAGGGCAGTAGCCTGAATAATAAACTCAAGTTAACCTTAAGTGGAAGAGATGGAATGGTCAGATGTTTATTTAGCTCAGGTTTGCTCAAGAGCTAAGGTTAAAGAGGTGAAACTCTGTTATAGTTAATTAATTTCTTAAATTTTCCTCATAAAATGCTGCCTACCCAGTAGGATGATAGTGGGTTTGAGTTTTTTTTCCTTAAGGAAGGATACAAGTAAATGTCTGCTATCCCCATCAGTCACCAGAACACAGAGTCTGTGATGATGTATGTGCAGTTTGCAGCAAGGACTTGACTTGAAGGAAAGCTTCCCTGAAAGTTTTCAAGTATCAAACGTATCAGAAGGCTCCAAAGAAACAGTTCTCAAAGGTATACCTTCACAATCCGGAGCCAGCAGCTTCCATGGCACCCTGACCCACTGCCTTTCCACTTCCTTCTAATTTGCCTCTTTCTTCAACAGTGTGGTCTCCCTGAAAACCTCATCAGGAATCTGATGTGACCAAGAAAAGGCCAAATACCTTGTATGTTGATGCACTGTTTTCACTAGGATTCAGCTCACAGTGTGCCTATATATGCCATCATGTCAGCATTACTGAGGGTATCCACAGAAGGATCAACACTTGAGTTGCTGTTACTACTGAAGACTTCACTAACTTTGTTATGACTCATTGAGCATTAAACAGCTGTAAGCATTTGTTCCACAGAACAAGGTGAATCGGCTCCTTTATACACAAATTGCTAAACTGGAACTATGCTACTATGCTTCTTCAAGAGCATAACCCCTGCTAACCCCCAGGGGACCTGCAGTCCAAGTCCTGAGCAACACTAGGGTGCCCTATGACACAGGGTTCTGCTCTCCTATGAGTATGTTAAAGCCAGGCTTGTACATGCTGTGAAAAGACATAGGGATGTCTGGCAGATTCGTGGTAACAAGGAATCTATTTCATGGCTTTAAATGACAACCCAAGCATTGGCTTAAACATCTCCCACTTTCATGCTCACAGTAGGAAGATGAATTAATAAGAGTCGTTCTGTAGAGCTAATTGCTGTAGTATGGAAGGCCAGGACTCAATCTTACTGAGAGTGCTGGCGTAAGGCAAGCTAATATCTTTCTTTTAAGGAAATTGAAAGTATGTTGATTGAAATGAACTCGCTAGAGCAAACAAAAATCTGCTTTCCTTTGGATCAGAATACCTGGTTCACATGGGAACCCTGTAGCTTCAGCCAGTTCCACTCAGCTAAGGCTTGGTCCCATAATCACTAGAAGAATTCCATGGCTATAAAGATTTAGTCAAGACTTCTGGAATATACAGTAATAGATAAATGCTCACCAGAAAAGTACAGCAAACTTTAAAATAAATGTATATTTGTGCTACATGTTTCTGACTTTCTCTAGAAATTCAGATAACTCAGTCTTACTATGAACTGTAGGACATTAAGTCATGACAGATCTTATTCATTTTATTATTAAGGGTTTGTGCTTTTCTTGATGTTTTCTAGCTTTGCAGCCAGATCTACTCCTGAAAAATCAGAATTTGAATGAAGTCAAAATGGTGGAAGAAAAGAATTTGCAGTCACATGTGCACACGCTTGCACAAATTGATCTGTAGGAATTTGTGCCATTAAAAAAAGAGACAGAAACACCAGAGCATCCAACCTGTAAGACCAATCACAATCACCTAACAGAATTCACAGTTCAAATACTAAGTAGGGAACAGGGGATACAAATATATCTTAGAATAATTATAATATGTTTATTTTTCCAACATTTAAACTTTCTCCAGTGAATTTGAAGAGGCAGATTTGTGACCATTTTTCTTGCCAAAAACAAAATGGTCAGAGGGCAAGCAAATTTTGTAAAGCAGAATCTAGTTTGCTGCTGTTAAACTGTTAAAGGAGCAGAAGGCTTCTCTCCAGAACCCGTCCCCCTTACCACAGCCCTGCCACAAGCTCGCTCCCACTACTTTTAATCAGGTGGCATGTGTCCAAAGCTTTCACTGGGCACCTCAGCATGTCAAAGGCTGCTGGGTGTATAAAGCCATCTACTTCTCTTTCTGGGTCTCTGTTTTTAAGTATAATTATAATAAAGATGCATAAATAGAAGCAACTATGAATATAGTACATTTCCAACAGATTCCTTCAAGGCAGAGATGTAACAGCAGACACAGCCTCCTGAAACTTACAGAATTATACTTAACCCTCTGATTTTTAGAATTCAAATACAAACACACTTATTTGAGTGCCGAACCCTGAGTAAGGAAACAGAGACCAGCTGAATAGAATGCCCAGAGTAAAACTCTTGTGTGTTCTTTTAGTATCTGGTGCAATGCTATTTACAGATTCCTGTCTAGAGCGAGTATATGCAAGACAGTTACATCAATCTTTATCCATTCCAATTACAAACAAAGGTAATATCACAGCCAAGCACACATTTAGCATTAGACGGCACGTATCTGGGCAGACCTGAGAAGCTGCAGAATAAATATTGATATATTAAAAGAGAGTCTATTACTCACCTTCTGAATAAACTGCTGATTTTAATTTACCTACGATTTTGCAGTAGTATCTTTCCAAGAGGAAATTAAATTTTTACATATCATAGCAAATCACAAAGCCAAAATGTCAACTTCATATATCAAGCAATTACTTGTACTGTTTATTTTTGGGGAAAATTTTAACATATATTTACTTAGAAAGCCACATGGGTCCCTCCAAAATAAATAGGGGCTATAATTCTTGCCAAAAGAACCCACAGTTCCAGAGATCTACTCATCAATTTCCTGCAGCATTAATGAGGAAAGGCGCTGAGACAGTCATTCATACTGTCTTTATGGTAAGACTAACCTACAGGGCAAATCAAGATTAAGGACAAAGGGAAGACAAATGGAGAGAATACAGAACTAGGGTTTTTTTTTAATCCATCTCTTGAAATTTTTGTTTACTACCTTAAATTCAAGGAGTACACTCAAAATGCACATAAAAATAAAAGATTCTCCAGGCAAGAAACTACAGAAGAGGAGAAGTGGCATTATTTCTACCTCGATCTCCAGGCAGAAATTTCATCTTGAAATATAGAGATTTATTTGGCTAAAGCTAGGAGCAGGGGAAAGAGGCCCTGTTTCTCACAAGTTACTATGAGCTTTTGAAATTGCTATGTGTTATCCTTATAAGAAGAATAAGTAAGTTAAGACAGACAAGATAGTAGGGTTATAGTAACCTGGCTCTCTAAGGACATATTTTGCCGCTACCAAAAGGCACATAAAGTTCCTCAGATCTCAGGAAGCTCCTTCCAGATATACTTGCACTCATACTCTCAACTACACCAGAATCATACTTGTGCCTGAAAATTTGGGGCTTTTTGGCTTCTGTGCTACTTGGAAAGAAACCGGCGACTTGGGCTGCTCTAATGCAACTTAAGAATAAAGGATCATAAAGGATGCATTAAGTTCACCCCCAGGTGTCTGAACACAAATCCTTGCATAAACCATTAGATGCTCAAGGTGAGCATGCTTAATAACATATGCAACCCTGCTGGCATAAAGGACTGTGCCAAACATAACCCTCTGTCACAAACTCACTTTTTCTCTGCTATAACCAGCACACCCATCACCCTGAGATCCAGACACTGCTTTTCTAAACCTTGTGACATTTTAATTTTCATAAGGCTTCCTCTGTGCACCTTTGCCAGGCTGGGAGTGTCTCTTTTGCCAAGAGAAATGTATCAGCATTAGGAAATGACCAGCTTGCTGGGCTTGGGCTATAGACACTGGAGATGGCTGTGCCAGTGCTAACCTTGGCACCAGTAGTACTGGGGGGTCGGTCCAAACACGCTCAGGCTGGCTGCCTGTGACCAGCTGAAGGCCAGGAACAGTGCAGCAGTGCTGGTGCAGGCCAAGCCAAGGAGCCTGCCAAGGGCAGTTTATCACTTCCCATCACTGTAAACCTGCCCCTGGCAACGTACAACTTAGCAAACACACCTAAGACTCCTGTAAACACGGCTTGGCCTCTGGTACCTAACAGAGACATACAGAGTCACACGGAGTCTTCTGTAGCATAAGCAATGATTTCTCATTGCAGTCATGGCACAACCCTTCTCAGACAATAAAACAATCATACTCAGCATTGCATGAAGGGAGGTAATTTCTTACCCAAATTCTAAAGAAACTGAGGCAAATAGAGTCATCCAAATTGCTCCCAGTGACAGAAGCTTTCATGAATGAGATGGGCAAACAGCATCACCATGCCGTTTTATTCTCAGGCTTGTATTTTAACTATTTTCCCTACTTTCTTTTTTACTGCTTTTTCCTCCTCTGTTTCACAGACAGCATCTCTGCATCTCTCACATTAGCTACTTCAGTGGAAATTACATGACAGAATTTTCCGCTAAGCCCCTCTAAATGTGCTACTAAGTCCTTCAAGTCCTAACTGATTGAGGAGATGGGCCCAGCTGATAATGTTCTCTAATCCACATAATATATGGTCGACCTAATGGAATAAAAAATTTTTTTAAGAGATTTGAAATGCTTCAATCAGCTCTCAGGTTCCGTTTGCTCTAACGCTGGTCTTGGTGTATGTGCCTGCATCTCTCTGCCCTGCATTTTACCCCACAGGAATGTGATTACACCCAGAGCGGTCCACAGACCTCTGCAGGCTTCTTCACAGCAAGGCTTCCTGGTGAGCTGTCTGCTTCTGCCTACTCAGCAATATGACTATGCATCACATTCCTTCCCTCTGTTGGCCTTACCTAAGCAGGCTGAAATGCTGCAAGTTACAGTTTGGTTTTCTGAAAGAATTTTAAAGTTAAATGTGAAACTCACTCAATTATTTTGGCTGCAGTTTGGTAAGACGTCAGCCAACATCAGGAACTAAGAGCAGATTGCCAGCTGATAAGGCTTCTTCTCTGTGAGATGCTCACAGAGCTCCACTGCCAAGTTCTCATTATTCAGAAACATCCAAACTGAAAACCTCTCCCTTCCAGCTCTCTCCTTCTGGCCTAACCAGATGGCTGAAAACAAAACAGATAAATAAAACAGTGAGAAAGAAAAACAAAACCAAACAAAAATAAATCCCAATTATTCTTTGCTTAGTAAACACTGATAAAATCTCCTGCAAAGCCAAGGTCAAGTGGGCAATTCCAGGCACAGACACCACCAAGCAGCCGTGAATAGGCAAGAATAGGGCAGCTTGTCAGGACTGAAGCCAGTGCCAGGAGCCCTGCCTGCAGACATGTAGAGGAGGTGGGGAAGAGAAGGTCTCAAGGGCAAGCCAGAGGGCTGCTTCAGAGCATAGGGAAGACCACAGGCAGTGCAAAAAACTCCACCAGTGCCTCTTGGGAGAAATCCAAATGCTGACACATTGCCTTGCAGGCAGAGCATCAACAATATTAGCCTATTTTTTCTCTTCTAAGTGTATGTGAGCACAGGGAGATAAGGAAGTTGTAGGTTGTCACAAAACCATCCAGCATGTCCAGAGTCTGAAATTCAATGACAGGGAGCTGCACAAACAAACAGTATCATAATTTACCAGCCAGACCCATTGCACCATCCACATCCAGTTTGTTTCCTTTTCCTGTCAAAAGATCATTTTCTTCTAATCACTGATACTGAATCTTGCCAGAATCTTGAAACTTGTTCAGAGCAGACAGACCCTGCCCAGTGCTTTCAGTGCCAGAAAAGCTGGACAACACCTCATATTACTTGCTGACTTCTTATATTCCTGATGATGGAAACCATGGAATTGAGCCCAGCTCAGGTAGCCCCAACTGTGTAGAAACTGCATTACTGACTAAACTCTAGCTCACACAGGCCCTGCACCCCCTATCTTGTCTAAAAGGAGATCAGTTAGCATGTATGTGAATAAAAGAAGTAACTTGCCTTGGGTCTTTTTTAATACAAAGATTTTTTTTGCCAGTAAGCATAACTAAAACCATGCAACGACCAAAAGAATCCCAGGCTGAGCCATATTATCCAGAGGAATGTGACCTGGGGAAGCTGCTCCCTATAAGAGCCTGTATTTGATACCTGTTAAGGAACTGCCACTGATGGAAGGCAAAAAGCCCCGCTGAGCCTGGGCTAAACAGCTCTGGGCATGCAAACAACATTCATCAACACTAAGGACAATACTCCCATGAACTGCTGCCGAATGGGGAAAGAAAAGCCAGGGCTGCTGGCATGGCCACTGGCTGCGCAGGAGCTGTGCTGAGAGCAGCTCTGCACCCTAAACTCCCATCTGGAATGTTCACACATCCCCAGAACAGCACATCTCATACCAGCAGGGTTGACTCAGCCCCTCATCCTGTGGAGGGAGATTAATTCACTTCTGGAAAATTTGCTGAGTGTCATTCTCTTGGACTAAAAAAACAAGTTCCTTTTTACTCTGAATGGACTTTAAAGACCTGGCACATCTCAGACACAAGGACTTGTCCAAGTGTCTTGGCTAAAATCTCTTCCCTTTCCACTAACTGCAGTACTGCACATGCCAGCTAGATCTAGTTCAGTGTAGACAGCATATCAGTGGGCTGCATATATACATCCTGAAGCAAAGATGCCTGGAATCCTTCCAGGGGACAGGAGATCTGTATATGTTACTATCGTTACACAGCTCAGTTCATGGCACTCCTGTCAGATCCAGGGCTAAGCACTCTCCCCTGATCCAGGGATGCCAAAGCACTGGACCCTGGCCACAGTCTGTTCTGGACCACAGTGAATTGAAACAGAGAAGTGTCACATGGCTCATGACTGCCTGTTATTCTCATCAGGACTTGATAACAATCCAGATCTTTCAGCACTTCCCAACAGACACAGAATTGGGAAGGCAGCAAGCAGGTATTTTTCCGTTTGATAGTTTGTGCTGTTCAATAATCAGGTGCCACCAAGCCCCACAGCAACTTCTTTGGCATCCTCCTCAGGGATTCCACCATGAAGCTCTGGGAACATTTCTGAGATGTGCTATTGTGGAGTGCCTCTACATCTGTGAATAACTATTCACAGCCATTCTTTTGGCTTTGCCGTGACTTTTGGGTGCCTTTCAAGAAAAACAAAGGACTTTCTCCAAAGCAAAATAAATCTGCTCTTTCACTACAACAAACTGTACTTTGCATGGAAGCAGAACAAAACTACAAACCAGAGACAGAAAACCCCACAGTTTTGATATTTGCAAGATTTTAACTGTAGTTGTAATGAAAAGATAAGTTTCTGGTGCTGCCTTTTCATGATTGTCCCAAGAAAGGCTCAGGATCGTACTTGGTATTTACCGAAGTGAGCCAGAGCTCAAAAATTAGGTGCATATCGAAGCTGAATTTCATTTTAGCCTGAGCAGTGGCTGCCTGGAGTCTTAATTGAAGCACTTTGGTGAAATATCTTCACAAGCATCATTCATGGGCTCCAGCCCCCAGCAGCAAAGCCACAACAGCTTTTGTGTTTAAGCCCCTTGGACAGAAACAGTTGCAGTGGAAATATTTGGACAGTTTTGAGAATGAAGCCATCTCTTCTATATGAGAAAAATCTGTTAAACACCCTGAATAAGAAAATAAACATTTATTTTTGAGTACAACTCTTCCTGTAAAGGTGCCTGTCCAGCCCCAAGTTAACAGCTCCTGCCAGAGCACGAAGTGCTGCATGGCTTTAACTAGCCCTGCACTTCCCAAGAAGGTAGCAACTTCCCTTTGGGCAGCTGTGAAAGGGCCTTGTCTCCCTGATTTACACAGGTATGGTGTGAATGGCTCAGAGGCTGAGGCCTCCTCAGCCAAACACCCATGTGTGCATGAAATTAGAATGTCAACATTTGATTCATGCTGCCAGGCTGTGACTGTGAAACAAATTATGTCAGTGGGTGGCAATTGCAATATTAGTCTAAGCAGATAACATTTAGCTAAAAGGAGGGGCTCAGTTCACATTCTTCTCCCTACCATTTTAATGTCAACATCATTAGACTTAGAAGGCCTAGAATTTTGTCAGAATGGAAAAAACCATGGAAGCAAACAAAGATATTCTAGGTTGAGGGAGGGTTTACAATAAAGCACAAGGCAGTACAAGCCAAAAAAAGGTTCAGCAATTTCATTACTGCTCCTTACCACACACCTTCACTGTGCACAGCTCAGAGTCCTTCCATTTTGTCACATTCCCCCCATTTAATGATTTAAAAAAAGTGACTGAACACAGTGGAATGTAAGTGACAAAGAGCATCATCTAAGTGTGTTAGAAACTGCCTCTTCAGGGGAAAAGTGTCATTTAGTAATCACCTTTTTATAAAGACAGCCTTAGAAATGTTCGGCTTGAGCTACCAAACTTTGAAACACACAGAAATAAGGATCTAAACCTGGATTCTTTTCAATTAAAAAGAAATTCAAATTAGTTTTTTGGAAGACTGAAAGAAAAACAGATCTTCCTCAATTGCTCCTAGCATTTTCCTGTGCACTCCCATGAAATCAACAGTTTTTGAGATGTGAAGTCAATATTTTGTAGTAAACTAGACTACAAATCCCAAAACAAACCCAAACCACCATATTTGAAACCAATACCAGATACCTAAGAGTAACTGGGTTTATTACAGAATTAATAAAGAAATACACAAAGCTCACCATGCTGTAAAGATGGAAAACATAACCTAAGGAGCAACACTGGCTACTTCTGTGCTTCTCATTTATATTTTTTGGTAAGGCCCCATGCATCAGAAGACAATTTAACCACAGAATCCATCATAATTCTTGCTCCATTTTATTTTCTCACTCATTTTAACTAGCAAAACAGCAAAAACATCAGTTTAAAGTTTTATTCCACAGCAAACACCCATGTTGTTAAAGTTAATGCTGTGAAAAATCCAACTTGTAACAGTGAAATGCTTATAGGAGCAGACATTTATTTAGCTGTAGAACCCGGCAACAGCTATCAGCTTCCTGGTTAATGTTCAGAAGGACAGAGTTTGTAAGTGATTCTGCCAAAAAGTAATTTATTCACTTTATCTTCCAGTATACAAAGCCTAGATTCACCTAAACCCATTGAGAGGGAAGTGGCTTGTAGCCACCTCCTCTGCCCACCTGTATGTGTGCCTGCATCCCCATTCAGGGCTGAACCACTCCAGGTCCAATGTTGCTTTCGCTGAAGCAGTGAGAGTTTCATCACTGGGTCAGATTCTCACTGCCTTCCTCACTTGAGAAATGGCATTGAAGTTAATGGGCCAAATTAATCACTGGCATAACTCCATTGACTTCACCAAGGATCAGTTTGATTCAATAGGACTATTCTCTTCAGTGGACCAGGACTGGATGCACAGGATTCAATGGGAGCAAGATGAGGAACATAATGAGAAATCCAGATCATTTATTCTTCAGGCTTTGCAAAGATTGATTTAAATTGACTTCAGAAAACACACATTGTAGTAAGACATGTACATGTGTGTGGCCCGGCTCTCATTTCACAAGCTCAACATTCTTAAACTGTGCTGCCAATGCAGCTGCTACGTGGTGTACCAGTGACTGCCAGGGCCTGCTCAAGTTCTTACCATGCTTCTCCACAGAACAGGCTAAAAAAACCCTGTTTATGTGAAGGGACTATAAAGATTCAGATTCAGACTAAAATATCTTGCTACGTGGAAAAAACAGAAAATGCAGCCATAACTGGCTCCCTGAGTACAACTTCTTTAACTTACTGTGACAGATGCTGCAGCATGAACTTTACAAATAACAACAAAAAAAATCACAGTATCAGGCTGCAATTTTCCTGCCACTTCCCCCATTTCAGGGTATGTGCTTTAGGAATCTTTTCAAAGGGAAGGATTTTTCTACCAAATCCTTTCACAATTGTCCAAACTGGCAAATTAAAAAAAAGGCTCAGAACTGCTTGCTCTTTACTATAAACTATTAAACTGTTCAATTGAGTTTCCAAAGCCCTCAGAAAACAGCTCTCTTCACATTGCAAGTTATGTCTTTGTCAACAAACCAAACAGTGGAAATGTCTGTCTGCGGTTTGGCAACCCCTCGCCCACAGTAATTAATGAGAAGATAAGTAGCACAACAAAACTGAAAACCAAAAACCCCAAACCAACCCACCTGGGGAATTTAAAATAACATTTGCTCTTTGGACTACTTTACGGTGACGAAAATTGCCTGGGGAAAACACTGTAGGTCATTCTAAATGCGCAGCTTTTTATTCTGTGTAGAAAAATCAGTGTAAACCATCAAACTCCTCCAAAGGTAATTTGGTAACAGCCTTACAAAGAGGAAAGCAGAAAAGACAGCACTAAGACTGCAGGAAAGACTCCTTCTTTATAGTGTAGTGACAGCCTTGTAACTTCTCCATTATGATGGGAACCACGCATAAAGATTGCATTATCATCTGTGGTTAACTGTCAAATGCATTTTAATGCTTTATTTGGGAGAGCTGAGTTAAAGACAAAACAACCCTCCCCTTCTGAATCTATCCATCTCTGAGAACGCAACAACCACAGCTCATCCCTGTGTGCCAGTGCAGGGAGTTAACTGTATTCTTTCAGCTTCATGTAAATTCCTGGAGATCAGAGAGCTGAGTAAACAATATTTTGATGTAAACAGATTATCAACATGAGAGGAATGACCGTCTGGTCACCTGTGGGGGTTTATTCACTTAACACTTCCACCCCATCAAGACAATTGTGTGCAATCAATGCATATAGGGCCTTTCACTTGGTTGCTAAGTGATACGTAGTGTCTACGGAAAAATGTGGGATGTACACAAGGGCTGCTGAGCAGCCCGGAGAAACACCACACACAGATGATATTTTAAACTTAATTCAGCGCGTTATGAAGATTGTGACAGGCCCAGGGGCTGACCAGAAAGCACTTCAAAACTGTGACTTTATAAAGTTGGATCTCCCATGTGTGTAAAGAGTTTAATTTGGTAACAAGTGAATCACAGCGCAGAACAGTAGCTGGTTCAAATAGGAAAAGCCAACCCAGCAGGGAAGCACTGAATATTCATTCACTGGAAGGCACAGCAGTCATTTTACAATCCAGGCTTCAATATATGAGCAGATCGTTTGTCTAAGATTGTATATGCATTCTCTCATTTTCCTCATCTCTGTAAACTATTTTAGTAAAAGCCCAGAAGCTGTTTTCAACAGTTTCTTCAGAGTTTCTAAAGAAAGGAAAGAAAGTTGAATGGCATCACATTGCCCCACACAACCATGAAAACCTGTTTTGTGGGACATTCTTGAAACCAGCCCAGGAAGAAACCCTTAAGAGGTTTTGTATTTATTTACCCATTCTCTCCCCCCCACCCACTTGATAGGTTTTATATTCAAATGCAAAAATCTATCTGCCTTTGTTCTAAGGGTTCAATCTGATTTTGGTTTGATTTACAGAACAAATCCTGAGAAATCCAATCTTTTGCCAAATTTCATTTTCCAATAGCCGCAGACAGCAAACTTCCAGCACTCCAAGCTTTGCTAAGTCACTTGTGATGATAGTTCAGCTTGCTGTCACGCTCAAAGGCTCCTAAAAGACCACAAAGCTTTGACCAAGTGCCTTGTTCACTGGCTCTCTAGTGCTGTTTTCTACAGAATACGCTTCCCCAACCTGCAAAATGTTTTCTTACAAGGCGTTAGGAAGCTCTGTGTTCCCCAGGCTGCTCCTGACAATATGTGAGCAATATGAGGCTCTGTGGTGACAAAAGTGATTTTGAGTGGATTAACAGTAACTGAGTTGTATGCATCAGGCCTTGCTAAGCTTGTAAACTTCTGAGCTTTCAAAAAGCTGATTTTTATTAATTTATAGAGGGTTTATTTTCTTCAAAAGGAATTATACGCCATAGTTTGAGAGAATTTTACATGAGCATGAAGCATTTTATTGAGAGAATCTTATGATGAAATGCAATCTGCATTCAGGTTAATGAAGACTGTTACCAGAGTTTCTGAGCTCCAGGTAACCTGTTGGTGACCTGCTCAGAAGACTCCACAAGCCTCAAAGCTGCACCAGGGGAGGTTTATACTCAATACCGGGGAAAATTTCTCCACTGAAAGGGTTGTTAAGTACATGTTAAGGCAGTGGTTGAGTCACCATCCCTGGTAGTATTTAAAAGAAGTGTAGATACAGCACTTAAGGACATGGTTTAGTGGTGGAACTGGCAGCGCTGGGTTAACAGTTGGATCTGATGATTTTAAAGGTCTTTTCCAGCCTAAACAATTCTGTGATTCTTGATTCTGCCTTTATCAGTAAATGTTTTGTCTGAAAAATAAATGGGTGTAAAGTTACAAGTTTGCTTGGTCTTTCATTTCTTGAGTCAGCATGTTGTTACTTTGACCACTTCAGTGCATAGTCAGCAGCAATCCATACAGGCTCTGTTTAACTGCACTGTTATCCAAGTTACTCTCAGCAACAGCGACTGCAGCCTGAACTGCTCTCCCCTCATCAGAACACGAGAAAAGAATGAGAAACATTCTTGTAAAAGAGTTTCCAGAGGCTCATTCTAAGAAGCTTGTTCTTTCCAAGACAGAACACCTCTGATACAGTCTCAGGATCCCCAAGAGCAAAAGCTGTGAGTCTCAAAGGGCTTGTTCACTTGGGAAGGTCTGTCAGAAAGGCCCAGTGCTGCTGCTGCTGCAGGCGCTCAGCCCCTGCACTGCTGCGCACACAAGGGCTCACCCTCATCACCTCTTTTCACTCTGGCTTTTAAGCAAACTCAGACAAGGCAGCAGACTGCTCACAGGGTGGAGGATGGTTCTCAGCATCACTGCAGTCAGGCAGCTGTGGTTCAGCAGGCAAGATTAAACCTTATAACTCCTCCACCCATCCCTCTCCATCCTGTTAACATACAAACCAAAAGGCTTCCTGCAGCTCTGTGGAGCGTTTCACCAGCCCACACAGAGGGATGTGAACTTTGGCACCCTTGTTGAATGGAGGAAATTTCCTAGGAAGAGAATGGTGGAGAGGTTGGGGGTGTGTGTGTGTTCTATCTCCATTTAACAGGTATTTGGCAATAAAATGCTCATTTTACCTTAAAACACTGGTGCAATTAAGTTTGGACTAGCTGAAAAACCAGGTCAAACTCAGCAATGCTGCTGACAACATTGCTAGACAACAGATGAGATTTAGGCTTGACATACCTTAACAGGTAGCATGAAAAGCTTAAGCACTGTAGCAGCTGCTAGGACTGACTGCAACTGGTTAATACTGGACACCAAGCAGTCAGGGCTGGAGGGAGGTGTCTCTGGGGAACATGAGATTACAGCCACCAGTCTTGGGGAAATCTATCCTCAGAACATTCTCAAACCCCCTGTCATTGGAAACAAAGGAAACATTTGCTACTAATTTCTGAGTCTATGGACAGATGAAAGGACTGTACAAGTGTGTTTCAACAATACTGAAAAGCTTTTCCATATAAAGTAGCCAATTTACTGTTATGGTTACACTTGAGTCAATTAAAATGTTTTATTTGCAAGGATTTGAATCTCTTACCTTCATTAACATTTAGCAGTAAATGGGAGAAAAAAGGTAAATAAAATATTATCTGGCTTTTTAAAGGTCATTCCAGCTTGATCATTATAAAAAGCTAGCTAGGAACACAGAATATGTCCCTTTGTGTGGATTTAGTACAACCAGCCAGCGCAGAACAGTATCAGTAGAAGACAGCAAACAAGTCAGTGGCTGGAGAGTCTGTAAAGGCTAGTGTTTGATACATGCTTAATTAAGGCCACCCTTTGTTCATCTGACTTGAGATAATTCTCTTTTTTCCTTAACCCTCCCACCATAAATCACCCTCATCACAGAGCATTTAACTGATACACCTATTCTTTGCACCTGCTTTGAAACAACCCTAGGCTAGCAATCCTAACTGATGGAATTACATACCTAATACTTCGCATGCCTTTACCAAAGGAAGAGTCAGCCAGGTTCTGGAATCTGAGTCCTACCTAGGCTGGAGGGTGCTTAGGAAAGAGGGCAACCCCCCCATTTTAATTAGGCAGTTGCTGCCGTGCCTTACTTCAAGAGTTTTCATATTTCTGTTTATTAAAAGGAATAATGTGGTGTTCAAAATTCACTGTCACTAACTTTTGTTTTAAAAGAAGATTATCATTATTTCTAAAAGAGACGCAAAATTAATGACGAAGGAAAACCCCATGGTTTTCATACATATAAACAAAATACACTAGAAAAATAGGAAATATTTGTGCTCCTGTGGGCAAGCATTTATTTGAACACTCAGTTTACATGAAGCTTGCTTCTTTCCCTTTTCATTTAACTACATCCTGCCCTGCCTCCTGATACCAAAAGGAAAAAAGAAATTCCCCACAAACCACAGAATTACCATAGCAAAAGGCCACTCAGTAGAATCAACAAAGTGGTTTTCCATCGTATCATTGTCCTTGGTAAACAAATTAACTTCAATGCAAAACTACAAATCAAAGCCCACGGCAAATCAGGTCTTGTCTAACTAGCCAGCAGTGCAGCTAGCAAGTTCAAATGCTGCAAATACCTATCCTGAAAGCACACTGAAAACTAACCCCCTGCTCCCAAGGCCACAGAAGAGCAGTATCTTAAGAACCTTAAAACTACAGCATTTGAGAAACTTCCATGAAGAGTTGACATCATCAAGCAAGAATCTGACAAGTAACCAAACATCCCAAATCCCACCACACAAACCAAAGGACATGTTAACGAAATCCCCAGAGATCCAAGGAAGGTGCAGACTAACAGCATAGGTGTATACTTCAGTGTTAACAAATATTCAGCCAAGGACAAATTGCTCTACTTTAAATTTTCATAACCACAACATTTTTAACAGGGTTTTCTTCACTTTCAAGAAAACTCAAGCTCCCAAGAAATGTTAAATGCTAAATGTCTTCTTTTTTTTTTTTTGGCAGTGGATACTTTAGATGGTTTTATTGGGCAGCCATATACTGCCTGTTATGTGAGAATACAGATGGAATGATATAATGAACACATTAGAAGATGATTTTAATATTGTTTGTTTCTTCTTCTGGGTTATCTGTTCTACACACAGGTGTTACAATTTCTATGTATTTAACAAGGGTGATGTGCAGAAGCTATGTGCCATTTCATATTCTTCTGAATTCAGCCTCCCTTGCTCTCTTCCACCAGGATATGTATGGAAGTTATTAAGCCTTTGAACTTTATATCTGTAGCATAATATAGATTATCTATCTACGGATAGTTACCTATGCTGACAGCAATGTATTTCAGTGGCTTCTGTGTAAAATACAGTACCATAACACATGCTAGAAGAATTTGGCAAGAGTTTTCACTGAACAGTGATTATGCTCTCTTAATTATTATTTCAGTAGCCAAATAGCATTTCATAAAGTGATGTCCAGCCTGGGAAACGGAATGCCTAGGAAAAAATAGTTTAAAATGAAATTCAGGGTTTAAATCCAGTAATTCCTTAATATGAAAGGTGTAGGTTTGGTAGTATTGTGGGGTTTTTGTTTATTGATTTATTTTTAGTATGGAGGCTTTCCTTTATATGGAAACCTTTAATTTTTTCACAATTGGATTCTAGAAGAATTAAAAATATTCATGAAATTTGCAAACTAAAATATTGGGTTTTCTTTCAGAACTGCACATGAACAAACCAAAAATAACTACTAGTAATGTGTCCATCAACCACGACCAACTCAGGGTCTAGAGCATCCTCGTGAGGTTGAGGGTGATTAAATGCTTGCTCTTATCTATACAGGAGTTGTGGTTGCATAAAGCAAATAAGTGAAGGAGCAGGATTAACTGACATAGGAATAAGAACATAACTTAACCACAGTAACCAGATTTGAAGCCTTCTAATTAGAACTTTTCCTCTGTTAAACATACTGGACAGCACATACTGCACTAATAAAATATATAAATATACATTGTGACATATATTTATACACAGAAAATATACAGCATAATATAACAAAGTGTTACCACTTTATTCTAAGGAAGTCCCCCAGTGCCTAAGCTGAACGGTCTCGGAGCTACCTGGGGAATGCACAGCAATGCCTGAGCTAGCTCAGGCAGGATGCAGAGTCTGGCTCAACATTATAAGGTTGCTTTAATGAAGCATGAACCGACCTGTATGTTTCAGTGATGTTAAAGGCCAGTTTTTAGAAACAACTAGTAACAGATTTAGAAGTAACACAAAAATAAAATAGAATCATAGAATAGTTAGGGTTGGAAAGGACCTTAAGATCATGAAGTTCCAACCCCCCCCGCCATGGGCAGGGACACCTCACACTAAACCATATCACCCAAAGCTCTGTCCAGCCTGGTCTTGAACACTGCCGGGGATGGAGCATTCACAACCTTCCTGGGCAACCCATTCCAGTGCCTCACCACCCTTACAGGAAAGAATTTCCTCCTTATATCCAACCTAAACTAAACATTTCATCTAGCTCTATGGTGACTAATATCACCACAGCACCCAATGAAAGGAAATGTGACTCTGAGGACAAATGGGGCAAGCAAGCTCTTGGCTAGTTCCAAAGAGCCGTTCTAAAACTGCATTTCACAAGCAGCTGGCTAGAAAATGTTTATCCTAGAGTACTGCAAGAACTGCTTTGGGTAAGGTTGACCACTGCCTTGACCCCCTTTACTGGCAGGGTGGGGAGCATAAATAAAAGACTTTTTCCTTTCTGCTCCTGCTTATGGTATGGAGATCATATAGGAAATGTAGAGGTGAGGCTTTAATTGCTGATTTAGGAATAGCTGGTAATTAACTTCCATTCTATTCAGAATGTAGTTTTCTGAATAACCCGGTAACCTAGCAACAGGCAATTTGCAAACAATGCAAAGGTCTGACAATCAAGCCATTCTTTTTGATACAGAAATGGCATTTTCTCTTATTCTATGCATAAATTTATTTCTGTCTAATACTGGAAAAGCCTAGACCAAAAAAGAAAATGCAGTTAATATTACATAAAGGGAATAGTTGGGAACAGCATTAGACCACATCTTCACGTGGCCTGATGCTCAGTATTGACCAACAGACGCTTGCACATGCCCTGGACACAGGCAGGAGGATCCTTGTTTCCTAACTGTAACCCTAACCCTGCTGCATGGCTTACACTCACGGAGGAGAAACACTTGGAACTATATTGCTCCTTCTCCAACCCACATAATCATGACACAGCACTGACAAGTTTTGAATTCAGGCCATACACACTCACAGAGACTTAAGGGACAAGTGTGTATAAGAACATTTTTCAGTGTGGCTGTTAAGTGGTCTACTCCACTACACCTGCCCAAGTCCTTTGCCTGCCTGAGCATCGAGCCTACACACCATCCCCTTGGCCTGTGGTACATCTGCAAACACGTTTCCTACTGAGTGTGGGAAGGTTTGCACAGCCCTTAGGAAGTGTTTTCTACTCTTTAATTTGAAGAGCTGTTTCTCAAGAGCTTTGCTATTAAAGGAACCAATTCCCAGCTTTCATGTGCTATGTCTTTAACAAGATAGGCCTAATCAAGTCTTCAAACATCAGAAAGATCAAAGCTTATATCTGTAATAAACCAAGCGATGTTTCTGGCATGTATTGACAAGGTTACACTGCTTTGGCTGTTCAGTTCCATTATTACTAACATTTATCATACAAAAACCTGGATGGCATACTAGAAGTTCCCTAACTTTCTAGCAAAATACTGTCAAACAGTAATAACACTTGACCTCAGTTTTACCTTCTGCATCCCTGCAGTGATATGCAAGCTCAAACAACGCAGCAGCACTTAGGAAAAAATTAAGCCTGTCATTAGCACACAGTAAATTTGAAAACCAATAATTTTAGGGTAGAAACTTTAACTACTTATTGACACTAACAAAACATAGAAGAGCTACACAGCTCCCCTGATAAACACTTTCAAGTGCCTTCTGAACACCAGTTAAGGCTGCCTCCCTCCCCAGGGTACAGCACAGTTACTGGGGTCATTTCCTAGATAGGCCTGTCCAGGATCTGAACTTAATTGAGCAGAATATTAGCTCAGAGATCTGATTCTGCCCTGCTCTAACTAATCAACAATGCTGCTTCCCAATTAAAGGAGCCTGCAGAATCTCTTGCATTGCCTGATACACAGTCTCCGTTTTATTCCTTCCTTTTCTTCTTGTAATTGCCCTGTCTGTGTTTGTGCCTCAGCCCTGTGGACTTGCAGCACATGAAGCAGAAGCACCAACCATCCATTTGTTTAACTTTAAATAATGGCTATCACAGTGCAGATAAAAACACCCTTAAACTGATGATTAAGAGATTCCATTTTATCTGCTGTAAACAAGACTGTCCCTTTAAAGGTAGCGAGGAAGTAAGTCACAAAAATAATACATATGTACATACACAAAAAAATGACATTATCACACCCATTTGCAAAATCTGAGTTTCAATTTGGCACAACTGCATTTTACTTTTCAGGTCATCTGGGAAGACCCAGGTCATTTCCAGAAGTCACCATTTTTCCCCTTAGCACAATACAAACCAAGACCTACTACAGTTGTGTGACTCATGACATGAACAGGACAAACTTTGTGAATGCAGGCCTGCCTTTGAAAACATGAAGAAGAAAACTATGTACACCCACAACATTCTCACATGACAAGAAGGCATCATCTTGAAAGCCATGTGGAGCTGAAAAGTGACTCTGCTGATTCCTCTAGAT
The DNA here is from genome assembly GCF_033783945.1 of Neopsephotus bourkii. Lineage (NCBI taxonomy): Eukaryota > Metazoa > Chordata > Aves > Psittaciformes > Psittacidae > Neopsephotus > Neopsephotus bourkii. Next base: position 7,438,223 of record NW_026900826.1, read on the forward strand.
GACCACAGCAGTTGGATTTCAGCTGTTATTCAGCAATGGTTCTCACCTTTGTACCTCACACTGGAAAGAAACTCTAAAGCCAGAAGTCCTGTTGACTCAGAACTGTGAATTACATTATAGCACAGATCAAATACTTGATTTGTGATCTGTATTTTGTGTACCATGGAATATATATATATAAAAAAAACCACAACAGTGTCAGGTATATAAGAAAATGCAATTTAGAAAATGCACTCAAGAGAAAAACTAATAGCAAATGATTCCACAGGCCCATTTAAGACTCTTTTGAGCCTTCGCTGAAGGAAACAAACACTTCAATGTGAGATTTACTGGTATCTTTGCATTTCAATTGTGTTCCCCTGCTCTAGTTGTTCTAATGACAGCAGTCTCTTACACTGTTTCTGAATGGTATTCCTTTCCTTGGATAAAATAAAAAGGTTACCACTTCATCCATACACTGTACAACTGCATAACTATTTGTTAGGTCCTGCCTTAGAGCCAAGTCAACCTTTTGCTATGATCTCTCTTCAGAGTACTAGAACTTTTGACACTTCTAACTTTCTGCAGTCTCTTTTAACATTGAATTCTACCTTTTACGGCAAACTAGTTGTCCACAGGTTATAAGAGCCTTTGCTCCTCAAATGTCATGTATCTGCCCTGCTAATTATCTGTCAAAAATCCGTACAGACTGGACAGAAACCAAACTGTCAAAGGGAGCTGATCTAATCTCTTATTCCAAATTTCTTACTGTGCGTTGTACATCAAGACATGTCTTATTCTGGGACATCACAAAATGTTGGCACATAGGAGCAATCTAACACATTGCCTTAGAAAGACCTGGAAAGCTTTTTATGCTGGACAGCTACCTATTTATCCAGTGAGTGAGAACAGTTCAACAGGAATTTATTGGAACAGATACACATGCTGTTTTCACAGATGTCTGGTATGCCTGTATCAGCGATTATTCCATTATTTGCTTATTTGCTTTTCCTTTCACACTGCAGTTCCTTCTCAACCCTCAGTGAGAATTTGTCCAGAAAAGGCTCAGCCCTTTCTTTTTACTTACTTACTGACAGTGCAGAAAGATGACAGCCAGAAACAGAGTCCAGCAACCCTCAGTCTACTTTAGGCAGTCCCATTTCAAGTGAGCTTGGAGTGTAAAAGCAAGCCAAGAGAATTGGGAAGAAAAAATGGAATAGTAAAGTTAAGCATGTATTTTACCATGGATGGACTAAATGCAATTTACAACCTTTTTTTTTGTCACTGGTTTAGTAACAGGTGACAAGAGAATCCTGCCAGGACTCCAGGAAGAGAGGGAACAGAGCAAACCTGTGTTACAAGAGCTCTTCAGCTCTTTGGTAATGAGAGAGCAACGTGCACTTCAGAACACAAAGCAAGCTCCCAGCCTCACCTGGATCACAACATGGTCCTAAATTCTGTTTTGGCCTAAGACAGGAACATAAATGAATACATTTCTTTAGACATATGATTATAAATATTTACAAATAAATATAGATAGATGAATATAAGCTAAAAAAATGCAACCTAAAATAAAAATACTACAATTAGGAGATGATGGATTATAATCTTCTCTTGAAGGAATCACTTTGTGCTATGCAACAGACAAATGCATCTAAATAAATTTAGCAAGCAACTTAATGTAGAACCACAACAGTCCTGGGAAGCTCAGACCACAAGGAATAGTGACACAGGAAGTATGAAATTCAGATGCTCAGAAGGACAGAGGTCTCTGTTTGGTTTGGAGCTCTGGAATTCTTTAGTGAAGAAGCCAAGAGTGAGGGGTTGAGTTTGTTGTTTGGGTTTGTTTTTTTTTAAGGCGATAAAAATGCAGTTACACATCTAAATGGGACTTTCCAAACTGACTGTTTATCTGGCAACTCCTGAAGTCTTCCTTATTGTATGGGCAGCTCGAGTTCACATTACCCACCCGTGCCCAGGATTGCTCATATCTCCCCGTCATAGGGGATGAGGTTTTCCTGAAAAAGCTGCCTAACAGGCTGAGAGGGGTGTGAGGCAGCTAAACTACAAATCCCATGGGCACCACGATGATGCTGCTGGTTTCTCGTCTCCCTCTACCTAAAGGTCAACATTTCCAAGAAAAGCAACTTCAGTATGACATCCAAATATATACCATAAACTATTTTAAACATTCCTCCTTGTGACAAAACCCCCACCTGCTTTCGACTCCAAATGCAAACCCACTTTTTGCTTGAGTCCAGTAAAACAAAAGCATACAACAAGACAGCCATTAGTTTTGAACACAGACCTCTCGCTGTGCAACGCCTCACTTAGAGCCTGGCTTAGAGCCTTACTGTGGAGCACATGAGCCTCTTCTCTCCCTAAAGCAGGTAATTTGCAGGATTTGACCCATTTCTGCATAGCTAAAATAGGTATTCATTCATTCTCCTGCATCATTTTGCTGTTTAATCTCACATCCTGAGAAGGCCTGAGATAGGCATTTGGCACTTCAAAACATTTTCCTTTTTAAGAAGAAACAGCAGCAAATTAGACAAATGTTATTTCAAGCAAATAAAGATCCTAATTTTCTTTGGCTTCAGATTATGAACAGTTACCTGGACTCAAGATTCATTGTAAGAGTGATGATGAGAATTTACCAGAGCTCCATAACTTGCTCTTCTTGCTAGAAGAGTTTACACAATTTCAAAGCTTGACTGGAGAACCAGCCAGCATATAATTCTGGTCAATTATTTGCCATGCTAGAAATGCATCAGGATAATGACACAGTGAGAGATTGTAAGGCAATATTGTTTCCCCAGAAGCCTTTGTCTAACAAGATAATTTATGACCTGTTCTGGAATCCAGCCTTTACAAAACCATAAATTCACACTTGTACTCAACTTCAAAGGGACCATTATCAGTAAAGGTGGCAGAAGGCATCAGACTGCTACAAGCTAGATAAACAGATAAGTGAGACTTTCATGGTTTTCTCCTCTAGGTCTGCTAACAGGACAAAAGCACCTAAAGGTACAGCTGCTCCCAGGCATTTGGCCCTGTTATTTGCAAAGTTCACCACTGAATGTGCTACTTCCCTTTTACAAGGTGAGGAAAGCCTTACTCAAGTGCAAAAACTCACAGGCCAGCAGAGCTTTGAAAGCTCTCAACAGCCCATTAACGCTTACCTAGAAGCCCAGGCTTCCCTATGAACACAGTGACATGTTAAGCAGAAGCCAAGAAGAAATAACAGAAATCACTGTTTTGCAGCCTGAAAAAAAGAAAATGAAGCCCTGCAGAACAGCCAGCTTTACCTGACCTGTGTGTCCATAACAGCAGAACTTCTTGGAGCTACTGCAGTCTTGTTCTTCCTGTTGCACCGGCTAAGTTGCATGTGTGTGTGCATTGGTGCCCTGTTGGCTGAACCCCATCCTTGAAGGTGGGGAAACAAAGGTCTGGCAGTGGGAATGCTGCATGCAAAGAACCCACCAGATTTATACTCACTGCCTGTCAAACAAAAGCCTACCAATTTTAAGACAGCCATTCTTGTCACACTGGAAATTCACAGCCCTATACATGTGGAAGCAATACTCAAATAATCCCATTTTACTGAGGCAACAAAAGGGTGGAAGCGAAAGCAGGCAGCTGTCCCCAGTCATCTGGATCCACCAATATGCCTGGTTAGCCACCCAGACATTGATGGCTAGCTCAGTAGCTGCTGACAGAGAGCAGTGCCTTAGAAGTACTCCCTTGCTGACAGTTACAACTCCCAACTCTGTCTCTTGTGGAGAGATTCATTAGCTAATGTTTGCACAGTGCTCTGAAGATCTAAAGGGCTGAGTGTGATTAGGGGTGCTGACCAGCATGACTTCCAATCACTGTACTGGAAGCGAACATGGCATTGCTATAAAGAGGTGTGAGGGTACAAACTGAATGCCTTTTATCTTGTCCAGTTATCCAGCCGTGACAGTGCTCTCCAGGAGAGGAAAAGGGAATCAACGCAGTAGTTGGACAGCACAGGCTGCATAGGAGATGAAGTACAGTGGAAGGGGAGGGATTCAACTGAATAATGCCAACCCACACAATATAAGCTACTCTAACCCAGGCAGAGAACAGCAGATACTCTCCTGCTTAGGGCCATTAATCTACTAATCATGTTTTCCATTCCAGATTCATGCAGAACTACCTTCTGATTGAAATTCAGACCTCTACGGGATGAGGCTGGAGGAGTTGTGCTTGCTTCAGTTCTCTGCACTAGATTTGGACCACTCGCAGAGAAAAATGCCTGGCAAAAATATTTTATGTCATAAGATTATTAATGAAACCTGACTGGAAGGCTGGATGACAGGCTCAGTACAAGCAGCATTTGTTAAGCCCCACAGCCTGGAAACCAGCTATTATTGTCCATGCTATAACTTTGTATTTTTAGTTGAAGTTATTAAGACCTCAGTGGCAAAATTAGCTGGTGTCCTCCAGACATTTCTTTGGCCTGATTAGTCAAGGGGCTTGCACTGTCTTATTTCGTGGACAAACTTTTTTCCTGGCACCAGAAGCACAGTAGAGACAAGGGTCCAAGTAACTTTGAAGCCAATGAAAGTTTTGCTAAGAACTTGATGTGGATATTTACCAGTTTATTAAAACCCCTTTGGCATAAGAGAAACTGCAAAGTAGTGGACAGCTGTGGATGCTGCTGAGTGCAAGCATTCCAGTAATAACTACTAACTCCCTGCATCACAAATAATGGCTAACTTCAGCTTCCCTCCATGACTTCTGCCTATCCTTAAAATGCACACCTTTGAGGAAGAAATTGCTGCTGTTTCCATCAGCATCCAAGAAGTTTTAATACTTGTTCAATAGCCAGTCTAAGCAAGACATAGTACCTTGGTCCCCTAATCTTCGAATAATAGCAAGCATCACTGAGTGATTAATCTAGGAACTGCTTTTTATTTAACCCTACACAGCAGAATAATCTTTGCTACTGCTGAGTGACAGCCTACCTTGTTACGCACTGTGACTTCAGAATGCAGAACACAGACTGTAGTGTCACCGAAATTAGTCTATCAGATAACTATTTCTAGCACAAAAGGAATACTCCCAAGATCAGACATACAGATGTATGCAATATACACCTGCACACCAGTGCAGGTCTTAGTGAATGCCTTCAGCTCAATTCTGTCTTGTCAGCTTTACCTTTTATATTCTACACCCTCCTGAAAATGCTTATTGCTATTTGCATTTACATTTTTAACATTGATATCAGTACTAAATATTAAAGCTGGTCAAAACTATAGAATTGCCTCCTCTAATATTTGTCATTACTTTGCTAAATTCTTACAGAATGAGTTTTGGCCCAGGTGGTACTGCAGCTTGGACTTCTTTAAAATCTATTTTAGCCCTTACTTTAAATATGTAATTTGTCTCGGCTTAATACTAAACCATGGAACAGACATTTCTGTATCCTACTGACTCACTCACAAACACTACGTCCACTTCAGAAGAGGACAAAAGCCTTCATTATCAGCCATCAAATGCTAAACCAAATATTGTCATTGTTTTATCAATCAAGTCTTTAGAGCAAAGGAAGCAGCAATATTAACACTAATAAAATGAATGAGCCCTGAAAATTGAGAAGGGACATAAAAATCACACATTCTGTCAATTTATTGCTTGTCATTTGACAGTGGTCCAAGCTTACGATAGAAATGTAACTGATTTTTACTGGGCTTGCACTGCAAAATGAAACTCTTGGTGTAGGATACTCATTGCCAGTGGTGGAGCTGAGCAAAGGTGCACTCATATGCAGACAGGAGAAAGCTTGCTGTCAGCCTAACACCATCAAATGTTTTCTAGCAGGTTTTACACACCCGCTCCTTGCATATCAAGTCTCCCAGCACGGGAGGAGAGGAATCCCTTTTCATTTCTAAGGTGCTTTGGTGTAAAAGCTTGTATTTGTATGTAGGTTCTATTTTAAAGATATGAGAACTTTCTATTTATGCAAATAAACTAAAGATAGTTCATACCAGCAAATACAAGTACTTCCCTTTGCAAACACACATCTCTGAGCTGACACGCACACACATAGAACACCGATATGCAAACCAGGCACTCCAAATACACTGCCACAATATTTTTTGGGAACCTCCCCAGAAAAACCCCCAACACCCTCCCTCTCCCCATTAGTAGACACCAGTCCTTCCTACCTAGTATTTACATACTAGTGACATACCATTCCTATATTTCGCTGAGGTAAATCTTCCTTCATACCAGCCAAAATTTTGCTTGAGTAAGGCTTAAATGAGTAAACCCCTAGGAGAAACAACACACACTGAAGGCTTGTATGTAACGTATTAGCCATTAACTGACAGCTTGTAGGAACTCAAAATTGCCAGGACAGGTTGGACTCCTCCACAGCACAAGCCAACCTCAGCTGCTTTAAAGCAATTGGCAAGAACTCTCACAATGGGGAGATGAGGGATGACCTCTCCATCAGCTGCCACAGCCACACTGACGCTAGAAGGCGCTCTGGCCAGCCCTGCTCTGGGGCTAACACACGCAGCCGGATGGTTTGGTCTAGGGGATCCAGCAGCAGCAGCAGGGCATCTCCAGCTACACACACAGTTCACTTCCTCATGCTGCAGCTCACCAACCCTTGTTCTTAGAAACTTCCCAGGAACTCCCATCCCCACGAAGAGAAAGACTCCAAACAAGCCAGTTCAGCCTCCCATCCTCGTACCATGCTGCGTTTAGACAGAAATTCCATAGACTGCAGCTTAGTCTACTCAGCAAGATCAAATGCCCTGGAATATCAATGGTTTCACGCAAAATTTATTTCATTAACTAGTGAAACATTTTGCTTTTCGTAGTATATGTGGTATGATCCTTTTCTAAGAGATGAAAGCTGTAAACAAGCCAACAAATCCCAGGAAAGTTCAATGAGAACTGAATTTGTGTGTCATATCACAAGCTGTGCAGTCTTTGCTTTCCTTACAGTCATTAGTTAACCTCATGCTTTCTTTTGCAGGGCAGTATACAGTTGATTTTTTTAAACTGATACAGGCTCTCACCTTTACCGACACAAACCAAAATGCATCTGATACTATGCAGCAGTTTCCACACTGCTTTGCATCAAAAAGATTACCATTAAAAATGATTCTACGACAGAGACCACCAGAGAAGGGAAAGGGGGAAAGTCTGTCAAATGCTTTCAAGTGGTGGACTTTTGAGAACATAAAGCAAAAACCAAAAAGCCTTATGAACGACCAGACTGCAAGTTGTAGAGGCAAACAGCCAGCATTTAAATGCATTAGCAAGGAGAAAAACAACCCTGAGCAGCACTGTTCTCCTCAAACAAGAAGGGAAGCTAGGTCTGGTTTTCATGGTTGGGCCCTCCCCTGGGAGCAGCCGTGATCTGGTCACCACCACTAGACAGAATTCCAGGAGCCACAGAACTCCCATTAACAGGTCAATGCATCCCTGCTTCCCACATCTTGTCTGTTAGCTTACCGTGCACAGGGGTTTGTACTCGAAGTGCCTGAGTGCCACAAATCACGAGCTAAAACAGTTCTGCCTCTTCAAAGGGGAAGGAAGAAAACTGGGGGCCCTGAGGGCAGTGCACAAGGGGAGAAGAGATGCTTAAAGTGATTTACGACCCCCCTTCGAGAACAAGCCAGACACAGGCAAAGTTGTGTTGCACCTGGACCATTATGAAGCAACAAGGATGATCTCTCAAGGAGCAGAAGACATTCAAATGTACAAGTCAAAGAGTAGGATGATTCAATCTCCTTTAGGATCAGCCCGGCTTAAAGCAAAGAAAAATTCTGGGAAAAATATACATCTCCTCTCTCTTTCAGAGAGTAAAAGGGAAAGGAGATTAGAAAACAAGAGGTCTTGTGTATTCAAAGTGCTAATTCAGAACTTCTCTCTCTAAGGCACACATGAAACATTTTAATTGTCTGACTTTGCATTCAAAAACCTTGTTTGCAACTCTTAATTGCAGGCAGCTTTGAACAAATAATTGAAATGCATGACTTGTGGGGCCTGCTTAAACAATTATAATGTGCTTTGCCAATAGGTGCTTTGTCCCACTCTCCTCCCCCCACCTTTTTCATAATGAAAATGAGCTGGCATGATATTTGGAACAAAGTTAAAACCTTGCTAATTTGCAGCACTGAAATCTAGGACTGTGACAGTGGCCGCACCTGTACAACTGCTTGTATCAGCAAAAAACGCACTAATAGTTCAACTAAATGCAAAGAAGACCTTTTCATTTTCTGCTGAGAGCAACCCACTGGGAGATTCTTTTCTAAATACAAATCCTTCATATGTCTGTTAGTTTTGCATTTCCTAAGATTTATGGAGCTATTTTACTGAAAATTCCATTTGTATGATTTAAGCAGAGCCTCTTATAAATACATACCATCTTTCCAAGACAGTTTGAAAATAACTTGAATAAAAGGCTATCCTTTTCAGAAGACACAAATTATCTCGGCACAGTGTGGTCAAAACTGTTCTAGGCAACTTACTGTGCTCCTAAAGCTGTACTAATCTGTAAAATCGAGTGTATTAACAATGAATTCACATTTACTCTTATCCAGAAACACAGACATCATCTTATGCCTACCCCTGAAGTTCAAAGTCCCTTGTGAGAAAAGTAAAATTAGTCCAAGTCAGATCAGATTGCTCCAACTCATAACCTAAAATGGTTTTTAAAACCTTTCATACTGCTCTGGGTTTACTCTATTGGAAAGTATCTTACCTGTTTATATCTTGATGCAGTATTTGATTCTCACTTTGATGTCTGTATACTTGATATTTAACCCAGGTCTGGGAATGATGAAAACACTGTCTTACCTCAGACACTTGCTGGTCCTGGGTGTGGAGAAGACAGAGGCTCTAAACTGGTTCTTAGAATATTATTTGCACTGAAGCCTATTGCATTGTTAATGTGCTGACAAGCAGTGCTAAGTAATGCAATTAGAAGCTGGGATTACTACAGTTGCCAGAGCCAGGAGTTTCAAGGAGGGAGGAGAGCAACTAATGAGGTGCTCACTCCCTTTTAACCCAGTTTCCCCCCCTACGTTTAGACTTACTGACATTAGCTGGACACAGGCAGCTTGAACACCAAATAATCACAGTCATTTGGCCTCTGCCTCCAGCACAGGTCCTGCAAACAGATCTGCAAACTCAAGGATTTAAGTGAAGAACACAACATCTGATTTAATGAAAAAGTAAAACTGTAACTGCACATCAAACTTAACCAAAATTTTATCAAACCAGCCTACTAAGACCTGTTCTAGCTGAACTTCAGAAGCTGGAAGAGCGGCAAGAATGTTAAACAATGCAGAAGCATGGAGCATCCAGCCATCTGCTGCTGTAAGCTACAGACATTCTGTTCCTATCGCTCCTAGCTAACATGCTAAGAAAACATCAAAGAAGCTTTTCGTAGGCTCAGTTTTGTATTTCTTGCTTTAGAATCCACTGTGCAATCAGATGACTCTTGTTCAGGATTCAGAACCCTGCAGGATTAGACCATCACAAGTAAACATACTGAGACTTTAGGAATGTGAGCAAAGTAGTTTGGGTTTCACCTCCAGTGCCACAATGCCAGTCAGTCTAAATAAATACTTTGAGTGTCTTGGTGTGAGGAACCCACTCTACCTATAGCAACCTCAGGTATGACTTCCTTCAGACAAAAATATTCGCACATATGCATTAGCAAACTTTAAGCCTAAGTTTATAAATCACCGCGCAAGTTTATGAGGCCACAGAACAGTTTTGTGATAATTATAATAAATGCAGGCTCTGGCAGGAGTTTAATAACTCATACTGAAAAAGCTTCCCATGTTCACTACCCATTTCATTGGCTACTCCCATCAATAACCCCACCAACATAAAAACAAGGTCAACCAAGCAACTGAAAGACTGAAAAAAGTTGTTGAGAAGATCAAATTATTACAAGCACACTGGGGCCTGATAATTCAGTTTCAGAGTGCAGACAATAACAAAACCAGAAAATGGCACAACTGGAACCCATTATTCTCATCAAGCTGGTAATGGAACAGGACCAGTCCACAGTTACTCACTCTGTGATCTTCCTAGCATGTCATGCAATATAGGCCTGTCAATGTGGCATTTCATTCATAGTTTAATCAGCCAGTGTGGTTTAATCAGGGGCACATGACGAAGTAGAAAACATTCCCGTCTCCAGTAAGTGCTGTAACGGCATCATTTCCATAGCAAAATCATCTTCCACCAGAATGGGATCTGGATACTGGAGCTCTCTCTGAACACACAGCCAGTTCTCAGAGCCAGCTGTACGAACATGCAACCCTGCAGAAAGTCATGAGACACTTCTTCATTACATTGTGCCAACAATGGCTAGGCAAGGGACTGTGACTGTTAAATCTGGAACTAAAAAGTTAGACTAAGATCTCTTCCAAGTGAAATTTTGCATGCCACACAAAATAAATTGTATAGGCATCTTTACATTAAAGGAAGATGATTTTTCAAGCAGAAAGTCTCAGGAAGCAAAGCGGGGTGAGTTCAGCCTGAGAATTGTATTCAACAGAACCAAAAAACTAAAAATCAGTTAAAAAACTAAATAAATTAAAAAATCAATAATATCTCTCCAAACCACAAGAAAAAATAGTATCGTCATATTTAATTTGGCTTTGGGCATTTAGTGGGATGCATTTCTGCCAAAGCTTATAAAACTATTTTATGTATGCAGCTGAGTACCTTGTGTAACAGAACAGAAAACAGAAGCAGGATGACCAGTGCAAGCCCAAAGCAAGCAATTTTCAAGTGACTGGCCTAAGTGCCAGTTTTCTGCCCCATTCATGTATGCTAAGATCACTTCAAAATGGCATGAACTGACAGTGCTCTTTTAAATTTCTCAAAAAATAGGTTTGGAATGAAAATGCCAACAGTTATTAGAGCTTAAGTGCCTGAAGCAACAGAATTACTGCTGAGGTGTTTAAATGGCATGTGATTTTCTGTTTTATTTTCATAGAGAAGTATGATTTTTGAAGTAATGCTGCAATTGATGTGCAAATTCTGACACATTTTGTATGACAAGTGGCTAGCCCAGTGGTACATCTGCAGATCAATCAGAGTACATCTCAGGTACCTGACTAGTGGGTGTTTGTAAGAAGGAAAAGGTTTGCAGTCATGCCCAGCAGCAAAATGATTCCCAGAGGCTTTTGATCTCTACATTCCTGAACTTTTTTATGGATCAAGCTCAGAGAGTACTGGCAATTCCCTGGTGAGAGGTTTGAGTGTGTAAAAGCAGAAGTCAGAAATATATGGCTTCACTGATTTTAAAACATCCACAGATAACCTAATATTTTCCATATTCCAATGGGACATGAATTTCAGTTTCATTTAATATGCAACCCTAAGGGTACCCAGAAAGTGGTTTTAGTCCCACTAAAATTTTATGGATATGTAAAGGCCCTCACATGAAACTGATTTTGCAAAGAACTGGCTACTCCGAACAAAAGGAATAGATACCTAAAGCCCCCTTGGACTCATTAGGGAACAAAGTACTGGAAAACATATCACGAGCAAGAGCAGTACAATACACAGTCTCTTGACATGTAATGCAAATGGCAAACACCTCCCACTTCTACAGAATCTTTCTGGAATACTGGAAGCCCAAAGAATGCTTGAGACTTTGCACTGCAGAGTTTCTACTTTCTTCCTCACGGGTATCTTGTCCTGAAAGGCCAGAGAGAATGGAGAACCTTTCAAAAAAAAAAAAATCTTAATACCAAACACTGTATTTTAGATGGTTTTTTTATTTTTTTTTTTTTTTAATTATTATTATTTGTCTACAAAGGGAAGGAGGTAAAAACCTACAGGACTGCAATGGGCTTCAGATGCAGAATGCTCTGCAATTCTCTCTGCTAACATTTTTTAAACCCAGCGATCTACTGATAAATCTTGGCATGCCTCTGTTAAAAGCAGATATGCACATAAACAATGCAAAGCAGTTATAAAATTAGACCATAACTACAGTGATTGGGTTTTGGTATGGAATACATCTGTGAAAACCAAAGTTAATCAAAATATGTTTAAATATTTTCATGTCAGCAATGTATTTTAGGAAACAGAAGCCTATGATATCAAAATGAGAGACTACCTATCAAAATATCTCATCAGAATAAAGACATATGTTTTTAATTAATCATCAACTGCAATTTCATATCAGTCAGAAGAGGTTGCAAAAAGTTGTGCATCACCAGCTGATTTTCTGGGAACTGCTGGCACGTGGCTGGCTGTCATGAGAGGCACTACGACCAAATGCTGTCGTCATTGCTATGGCACAAGTGGAATAAGAGGAGTCCACCTGCTTCTGACTTCAGCAATGCAGGGTTTATTCACTTCTGACAGATAACAAACACAAGCACAACCAAATTACTCCACCTTAATTTACCACTATACCTCTGAAACAGGACAGGCAGGGACTGAGTTGAGCTGAAGGACAACTGGACAAGCTTAAATGTAAAGTCACAATTTATTTGTCCCTAACTATAGCTCTAACCTACCTAGAGGCAGAACAGTAAATTCTCTTACTTTCCACTCAATAAAGTGCTTTGTAGAAGGTTTTATAACATCACCTTCCAAGCCTGTTTATCTCTATTGCTTCTTTCTCTTCAGCCTTTCCAGCACAACCTTTCCATATAAATTTATTAGGAAATGATTCATAGTATTACCATTAATAATTCTTTCTGTACCATCACAAATATGCACAAAGGTTTACAAAACCAGTAAGGCAAGTTCCTTCCCCAAGGGCCTGTGTTAGTTCTTAAAGTCTTATTACACTAATATACTCTAATGCAGATTTTTAAAGAGAATTATTAAGAAAGATTGAAGTGAAACAAAGAGAAACAAATTACCAAGAAACACCTACCTACAGATCCTAAATAAGAATAAAAGACCAGGTTGTTCTGGCAATAGTGCCAGAAAACCGATAGTTCCAAGAAGTATCTAAAGCACATTACCTATAGTTGAGTTAGAATTTACTGATATCAAAGTTCACACCACCTGTAGCAAAACATACAGTACAATACAACTAAAACAAAGAGTTTAAAACCATCCACACAGAGAACTGGCATTGTGTCAGTACAGACAAGAAAAGGATTTCTCAAATTCACTGTATGAATAAGTCCCTCTTCCACCCTCCATCCCCCCTGCAATTCTTTAGCTCCTTGTGTGCAGCAGGACTCTGGGCCAGCACATGAAAAACAGCAGGCTGGCACATCCTTCATGCTAGCTCCTTGTTCTTTTCAGTTTACTATTTCATTTTAAAACAAAGTCATGACAGTCGATGTGACAGCCTTGAAAAAATGAACCAAGAGCGAAAGACAGTAAGATCTGCCAGCATCTGGCAAAGCCAAACCGACGGCTTCGAGAGGAGTGGCCAGTACAGAGTGTTTCTAAGGGTGCTATCTATCAATGCCAACTTCAGTAAGCATTTTGTTGACCATGAACACACGGAAGACAAAGAGGTAGAGTCACATCAGAGAAAATTCCACAGGAGAGCTAGAGCAAATGCATCATGCTGTGAACATTGAGTTGACCCACTTGACTGGCATGAGTGGGAGTTCATCTTGTAGGAGGAAGTCTTGAGACAGGATAGATGGAGAGAATGGAACTGGGGTAAAAGGAGGTAAGGAGGTGGTAAGATGGGACAGGAATAGGTCAGAGAGGTCAGGAAGGAGGCAGGAATTCACAGGATGCAGGCAAAAGAAACTACTGGAGTTGCCACCATTTCACAGGTCTTGCATGGAATCAGAGTCCTCAAACATTACCACTCCTCTGCTTTACTCTGCAACAGTGCCTCTCACCTGCCACAGACAGACAATTTACTACTGCCATCAGCTACAGTGTTCATATAGTTAGTAGTCCTATATGATGGATATAGAATCATAGAATAGTTAGGGTTGGAAAGGACCTTAAGATCATCAAGTTCCAATCCCCCTGCCATCGGCAGGGACACCTCGCTCTAAACCATACCACCCAAGGCCTCGTCCAACCTGGCCTTGAACACTGCCAGGGATGGAGCATTCACAACCTCCTTGGGCAACCTATTCCAGTGCCTCACCACCCTAACAGGAAAGAATTTCCTCCTTATATCCAATCAAACTTCCCCTGTTTAAGTTTTAACCTGTTACCCCTTGTCCTTTCACTACAGTCCCTAATGAAGAGTCCCTCCCCAGCATCCCTGTAGGCCCCCTTCAGATACTGGAAGGCTGCTACGAGGTCTCCACGCAGCCTTCTCTTCTCCAGGCTGAACAGCCCCAACTTTCTCAGCCTATACATGACAAGCAGATTAAACATGACAAGCAGATTACAGATTGATCATGGCTGAAGTAGGCTTAAATAATTTTTCTGTTACCTTAGGATGCCACTAGAGAAAAGGTAGAAAAACCAGAGACGACATATCAGAAAGACATGACATACAGAAAGTGGTGCTGGTGAAATTTTCTGGGCTTACTAAACCCAAGCCTTCAGAAGCTGGTTATCACTGGGAGAAAGACTACCCATTCAGAACCTATTTAACTCCTCCCATGCATGTGCCTTTTCTTTTTATTCAGTATATGATCTGCATTCCTGTTCCTTAGAAAACGTCTAGGTTGTGCATTGGGAGTGTTTTTGTCCACTGGACCAGCTATAGAAGTTGTTGCAACATCATTTCTTGTTCAATTTGGAAAACACAAAAAAAAAAAACAGGCATTGGAAAAAATTGAATGAACAATTATTAACGAATGCGAATTTGATTTGGTGAACTGGATTCACTGATTTCCTTAGCAAAGTGAGGTTAAATCAAATTTGAAAGAGATCCTTTTTCATAGCACATCCTTCACTTCTAGAATCATTATTTGAGATCGCAAAATCTTTTTTGGTTGAAATCTTTCTTTCTGCTCAAAACCAACGGGAGTTGTGCCTGAACACAAGCATGGTATTTGATGCTAAAAAGGATAAAAGATAGAGTCCTTGCATCTTGAAGTGTGCATGCAGACTTAAAGACTACTTTTTAACACTGTACCTCAACTAGTAATCTCTATAATGGGGATAATCCTATTCATTTACTTCATAAAAGTGAAAGCAATTTCATTAATGTTTGAAAAACTGAACAGCCCCCTGGGTAAATTAGTCATTCGCTCTTCAAAGTAAAGTTTGAAAAGCATGTACTAAATAAATGTGCCATGTTTGAATAAGGAAAATAAGCTACTAAAACACAAACATCAGATATGCTGGGCCCTGAAAATGTCCAGGATCTTGTAAAAATGAATAC
This sequence comes from Neopsephotus bourkii, assembly GCF_033783945.1. Taxonomy (NCBI): domain Eukaryota; kingdom Metazoa; phylum Chordata; class Aves; order Psittaciformes; family Psittacidae; genus Neopsephotus; species Neopsephotus bourkii. The sequence continues at coordinate 7,453,497 of NW_026900826.1, forward strand.
TATCATAAGACTTATGCATGTGTAAAGCTAGCACTACCTACCATAAACCTAAGGGAAGTCAGCATTCAGGAGCTGGTCATGGGCTTTTAATGTAGCTCCTTGTGTGTAAGCGTATCCACACAGATCAAAAACCTGCACCTTGTTAATCACAGGTCTGCCAATTTTCCCTCTGTATTCTCAGAAATAACTTAGAAAAGACAGTAGCGTCTTGTGAGACAGGAAAAGATCAGCTGGTGTGACAAACCCCTTTCTTCCATGTCTATTTAGTGCAAGTTCCTGTTCTGTCAGCATCCTTTAACCCCTCCTCTGTATGTGTTAAATGCTGTGGTATCTTAATCTCATTTAAACCAGCTACTTACTTGATTTTGCCCCGTAAATCCTCCCTAGCATTTACTACTCTTTGCATTACACAGTTCTTCCTGAATCACCTGCATGTATTTCATGTCCTCCTTTCCAGCATCCTTAACCTTGAACTTTCATCCAACAGGAGCACTGCTGGATATCTCACCCTTCCTCATACTCCATGGCTGTCAGCTATAGCCAAAGCCCTGCCACTTATCCAAAGGTTACTGGAATCCTAATCCGTTCAGTCCAATTCAGGGGTCTGGGTACCCGGAGAACAAGTGGTATTTAAACACTGAGTCAAAGAAGGCATTAAGCACCTCAGCCTTTGTCACTATCTGCATATAATAAAGGATGGAGGTTCTCCTTAGTCCTTCTTTTGTTGCTAATGTATTTATAGAAGCTTTTTTTTATTGTATTTTAGGGTAGTAGCCAAACTAAATTCTAGTTGGGCTGCCCTTCTCAATTTTCTTCATGTATCACCTCGCAGCATCTCTGCAGCCCTCCTGAGTTGCCTGTGCCCTCTTCCAACACATAGGGATGGCCTGCTCCTGTAGCAATGACCACCTAATGGGTAACAAGGAAATTATAAATTCAGCAACTCATGTTGAGATCAACATGAAAGGTCTCATTGAAAGTGACCACAAACCCTCCTGCAGGTTTCAACCAGGGTCCCAAGCTCTGACTCTGGTAATCAGTTCCAAGGCTTTTCCTTTATCATGTCCCCATCTGAGACACTCTGCTTTCATAGGAACACCAGACATGATTCATTTAGTAGGATAAGTAAAATACAAGAATCAAGTTATAATAGTCACGCATATTACCACGTAAGCCATCTCCTTTAAAAATGAGCATAAAGCGAAGCACAGACAAGGATAACTTTTATATTAGAAGACAAATATCAGTGGTATAACAATGTAAAATTAAAGTATTAGAATCAGCTAAACTTAGAAGATAGATAGCAAAATGAATAATATATGCAAGGACAATCCAGAGTTCTGTTTTATGCATACAAGGGGAATAATTAACTGATCTGGAAACATGTAAATGAGGGCTTAAAAGCATTTTCAAAACAGCACATCCAATTTCAGTTACACACGCAGAAGTTGCTACATTATAATAATTAGATTTTTTTTCACAAAAGATTTATTTATTTTGAACAGGAGTATTAAATATTATACTAATTACTAGTTATTTTACTTTGTACCCAGGGAAAAGGAATGAATATTCATTAATTCCTCAAGCTACCAAACCCCAACAGACCAGACAGATTCCAGCATAGCTACTGATAAGTATGGAAAATGTTTGCTACAAAATCAGGCTCATTCCACAAATCAGAGCTCTGTCTTTTTCACATGTTAAATGCACTACAAGAAGCAACAGAACAACAAATAATAACAGAATACACCAGTGCTTTTCCTTTTACTTTTTAAGTGTCTTTTTGTATTATGCCCTTGAGAAAGATTTTTATTGGTATTATTTTGGGAATACTATATCCATTTTGCTGTGGCAGCAAAGGTAAAGTTCTACATGTTCTGGGGATAAAAATAATCAAAACATCTTCCACTTATTTGCCTATTCATTATTTTTTTTTATATGAAAGCCAGTAGGCTTCTTCCACATAGCAACTGCAGGAAAAACACTTGTCTGTCAGATACAAACTGGCACATATTAATCACATACTTCCCAGTAGTGGAAACTTCAGTATTTACACTTTGGCCTTTGAAATCAGCCAACAGTTTCACTTTTAGGTGCTCTCAAGGAAGGTTAAAATCTCTTACTTGGACACTCAAATTGATACAAAGACATTAAAACACCCTTCGGTTCCCTGTACACAGGATCTATACCTGATCTGACCTAGTGGCTTAAATGGAAGCCTTACATAGCTTTGAAGAGTGTTTAATAATGTACCTAAAATACTTTTTTGAGCAGCCTGACTGTTTGCACACTGTGCTCCTTGTACATGCACAAAACATCACCTCTCCTGAGTTTCAAGAAAGAACACTGGATAATCTGTTGGGGAATTCATTCATATCATTTTATATATTCCACTGAGAAAGTGCATTGAAAAAACCCTAAATTACCATATTAGAAGAACATATGTAAATACCAAAGCTGCAATTACACCAAGTCCCTTCAGAAACACCAGTCTGCTGGGAACTGAGTCCAGAACTGGACTCACCCTTAGCACAATGAAAAGAATGAGGGGGTTTTTATTTGATTGTCTTGCCTGAACTAACATCCAGAAATATAAACACATTAAATCCCAGGCATTAATCTTACACTTCCCATGCAGTTACCACGACATCTGAATGAACTCTAATGCCTAAAAAAAATACATCTCAGAGCCTGATTACAGATGTGCGTTAATGGCAAACTGATGCCGAATTCTTTACATCTTGGCGTGATGTCCTCAAAGGCCAATATTCTAATTCAGGGCATATGCCCTATTCCTGAACATTTAAATAAATGCTAACATTCTTTCCTAACATAAGGGTACATGAAAAATTGTGTCATGGAGTTAACCAACTATTTCAACTAGTCTACTACTTCTTTTTAAACTTTCCTTGGTTTTTCTATGTATGATGTCGATTTGTGGCATGCCATGATTGCTAGGAAACAGCACTATGACATAAACCACATGATTAATATTTAACAAAAATGATTGATATATCTGTATGGATAAATAACAGAAAAGAAGCCAATTAAAGCAAAGACACTGAAGTATAAATAATATATTATCATTCATCAAGCTACTGAAATAAACTAAGGTATTTACCATCAGTCTAAAACAATGCAGTGAGGACTAGGTCAAATGAGCTGTAGGCATGTGGGGAAGATGCAGTGATCAGAATGATCCTTTGCTAATTTGAGACAGAACTATAAAACAGGCACTGAAATATTTCAAAGAAAATGTTATTATAGTAAATGTTACCTTTTCTGCTACTCGAGTAATTAATTATTTAAACTGTTACGAGAGTCTAGATTCACACACTAGTAATGACTAGGAGGATATTTAAAATTCATTACAGTACATTAAACTTCCACTGATTAGTTAGCATCACTGCAAAATAAATAAATAGCCAATTCGCTTTGATCAGCAGAAATTCTGATAAAATCAGCAAAATACCAATTAAAATGTGAAAAATGTCACCTACTGTCATTATTCTAATGGAACTAAGACATAGAGAAGAAACTGATTCAATGTTTATGTTCGGATCAGCTGTGTCTTCAAACTGTAAATCATTATGGCTTTTACTTGCATCTCTTTCTCCCAAGCCCAGAATTAATTCTGCAGATAGATTTACTATGGACTGCATCATCCTGGAATAGACCATCCTATCATAAACAGAATAATAAGGTCTGGATGCACTTCTGCGAACTCCTGTTGGGAGGGGCAGAGGGGAGTAGCAATTCACTTAGAAATATGTGAACAGAAATGAAACTTGACATGTGAGATTTTTGCCTGAAACTTTATTCTTCGGAAGCAGGTGGAAGGGAATGAAATGATTAAGTAGAGGTGCTCTATTTACAGTTATACACATTTCTTATTTATTGAGTTCCTCAGCTTTGAGGCCCTGAGCCTGCAAAAAGGCACCTCCTTGCCTGTAAATTGGCTGGAATGCTTTGAAGACATTGAAGGCAAAATCTCAGTAACTGGCCTGCTTCATTTTTATCAGATAAGAAGATTCCATACAAATGAAGAATTCTTAGCTGCACAAGCTTCTGACAATGCCAGTGCTTCTAATTTTACACCTATGATCTTCAGCTGGAGTGACTGCTCAGTAACCACTTAAGACCATCTGGCTAAATTGTTTTGGCTCCTGGCTGTTTCAACTGGACACAGGCTGAGCTTTTTGAGCATGGCTATGCACTGATCTGAACTACTGCATCCTTCTCATCACCTTAGAAGTTTTGACAGCTCTCAGAAAAGAGAGCTAGAGAACCACACCACATATCCCACATACCAGTTGCCCATAGTAGAGCATGGGAAACACTATAGGGAAAACTGTGGTATACTGCAGATCAAAGATTAGTGTTTATTCTCTCTGGGAGGTTATTCTGGGCAGGCATCCTTTGGGTGAGCCAGTCCCCACTGCGACGTGTTTCTTTATGTACACATGCCATTTCTTTTCATGATTTACTTCCCTTTTTAAACTCTGAATTGGAAAACTTTCACAGTACCTGGAACGGAAACTGAGCAAAGTTAGGACTTGACCCACTGTCATTGCTTAGCCCTTACCAGCTACTCAGTGACAGTGACGCTTAGAGATGAATCATGGACTTGCAACAACAGGAAGATAGAGTCTGGAATAAAATACCAGCTAAAGCTTCTCTTGGGGTAGCATTTCTGTGAGAGATTAACAATGTAAAGAGGATTCCTATATTGGAGTGACTTTGATGGACAGAAATCAGCAATCTGGCACAAAAAAGAGGAAAAAACCCCACAAAACCCCCAAACCAACCAAAAAAAAAACAAAAACCTATCACCTGTATAAAGAAGTCAACGCAAAGAAGGGCTGGTATGGTAACTTTAGAGACATTACAAGAGAAAAGTAAAGAGTTTACATGCAAACGCTAAAGAAGGCAGAGTGCACAGCACCTTGAAGTACACAATGAAAACTAGCCTTGGAGTCAGTGAAGGAATTCAACACTAAAGACCTGTCAGTTATAGGGAGTAGCTCTTTAAACATCCTCACAAGGCAATTTCTCTTTTCTTAGCTCTCATTACCCTTCCCATGCTGACAAGATTTGCTCAGATGGCACAGCAGCAAAGAAAAACAACCACATAGCTTCCTGAGTTTTGAGCACTAAGACTTTGGTCCAAAGCTTACTTTCTCTCACCACCTACAAGTGTGGCAAGCAAAACATGAGGAAGCTAACTAAGCTGATGTCTAAGCACAGTACAGATCACACTGCCCTGCCACAGGCAGTATCAGGTTCCATGAGCTCTTAAGAAGTTAGTTAATTTTAGTCTCCTGAGAGAACAGCAGATGCCATCACTGGCATCTGTTCTTTAACAGGTATTTTGATTTCTACTGAAGGATCACAATCTAAGATGAGAAAAGCCCTGTTCACGCTGTAAACCCAGCAGCAGGCCAGAATAACTGAGAATCAACTGGATATCTAGTTTCATTTTTTCTTTCTAAGCAGCAAGGAAAATGTGCAAACGCTTATTATCCATCACACTGTAATGTCTGAACTAATTATTCACAATGTCCATGTCTGTTTGAACATAAGTGCACAAGAATGCCAAAACAAAAAAACATGAATATATTTGTCTGTTTCTCTGTCAGTCTTCACGCTCGGTTTCAGGTTATTACAAGGCAGGGAAACTGCTGCCATGGGATACAGACCATGTAGTCCAAAATGCTCACTGTGTCATGGAGTCCTATCATCAGAACAAAATGCCACTTTAAGTTATACACAGCTACTTATTAATCAGCTTCGGGTACAGTCAGGAAAAGGTGGGAAAGATTTCACATCAGTATCTATAAACCTCATGATACAAACAGGTGTATGATTTCTGTTACCAGTCGATGCCAGTATGAAATTCGATAAGATATTACCTTAAAAACAAGGAAGGAACTCAGTGGTTAGTCTCAACAGTCAGAAGAAAATAACGTTCTATGAAGGGAAGACAAAACTTCAAAACCAGATCCACAAAGCAGGCAAAAAGTTTACAGAATGCGAGGCCCTGGCCTTACATCTCCTGTGCCTGCACATATGATGCACATTAAAAAGAAAGGTTCTTGGTGATCAAAAAATCCTCACAGCCTGTGTGCTCCTGCTTCCTGAGAAAAGTGCCATCTTAAGGTAATAGAAGGATGCAAGATGCAGCACAGATTCCCAGTACCAACATTAATGTCCTTGTGTTTCAGTCAGCCCTTTAACACAACTTCCAAGCAGAACTTGTGATTGTTAACAGACATTCAGTGATGCTCACTGTTTGTGAAACCTGCATTTTTCCAAACATTTTTCTCAACTATTGCAGTGGCTTTTAACACACAGGAAAAACAGGTACTCAAAATGATAGTCTGTAGTTCAGTAATTTGGAAAGTTACAGATACACTGGTAATCATAAATGGACTGAGGTTTGAATGATTTTTCCACTCCAGTTAAATATATTGAGAAGTATATTCAAATAATTAAAAAGTGATGAAAGGAAGCAGTATTTGGAATTAATGGAAGCCATATATTCACCCTGTTGAATTCATTATTTTTAAATTATAGTTCCAACAGATTAAGAAATGCAATGAAGTTAAAATGAAGCAATTTTGTTGCTAGATATTGTCATTTAAATTAAAATATATGTGTCTGTTGAATCCAAAAGCTAAACACTCCTACTGCTGCTGCTTTTATTATTTGTAAAATCTAAAATAAACTGCCAACAAGCAATAAGCAACAACTGGAGAAACGTTAAAAAGTGAGAAGCCCCAGTATGCCAGTCTCCCTGGGTAGCTATTTTCTTACATCGTATGGGTTGCCAATCATATGATGTACACATCAAAAAAAGTCATGTTATAGAATCATAGAATGGTTAGGGTTGGAAAGGACCTTAAGATCATCCAGTTCTAGCCCCCCTGCCATGGGCAGGGACACCTCACACTAAACCATGTCACCCAAGGCTCTGTCCAACCTGGCCTTGAACACTGTCAGGGATGGAGCATTTACCACTTCTTTGGGCAACCCATTCCAATGCCTTACCACCCTCACAGTACAGAACTTCTCCTGTTTTAATTTAAACCCATTACCTCTTGTCCTATTGCTACAAATATGCAAAACCTGTTATATTAATCACCCATTTCTAAGTAGTTTAATACATTCTAAATGCTGTAATATACTCTTGAGACTCAAAAAAGGCTAAAAGATTGCTTGTAGCCTGTAACTGGTATAAAAGAGATGGTTATTTCACATGTACAGCCTTTACCATATTGGTAACACGGTAAATAATTAAAAACCTCTCATAAGCCATTTTTAAATGAATAAGATTGGAGGTGACAATTAATGAAGAGTGGAAATTCTCATCCTGCCAAGAGTTTCACAGGAGCTGACTCATGAAAATACACAGGTCTACAAACCCAATATTGTTCCAAGTCCTCAAATCCACATGGAGTTCTGATCATTTGAAATTGGACCCTTTATCTGACAAAAGGTTTTCTGAAGCAAACTATCAGGCAATTTGACATCCACCCTTTAAGGGTATTTGGCAAAATGTTGAATGCTAGCAACCTTAATGCACTGACCACAGGTTGAAGGGTCTTCCACACCATAACCACAAAATCCTCATTTTCTAATACAGTATCACCACCAATCCACATATAAACAAACACTCATGGCTGAATTTTTAATTACATGAAAAACCCCACTGGCTTCCTTTAAGGCATAGTTTCACCCCAACAACTCCAGACAGATGGTAAAGTTTTATTGCGACCAATTTTCTGTTTCAAAAACTTCAATGCATTTGAAAGGCAAACATATAAAATGCACTTTAAACTTATTTTTCTTCACACTTGTATAGAATTTATATAAATGTCACCAATCAGGTCAACACATTTCCATGGTTCCATGTGGATTTTATCAACTTTCTTTTTTCCCCCATTCAACTCAATCTATCATATTTTATATCAAATTTCAACAAATCAGCCCAGGCAATATGTCTATGGAGTCAGGGAGTATCTCCTACATAATGTTGTCAAATAAGCCACCATTATTAGCATTTTCCTGCACCCTTCCCATGATGTCCTACTTCGGTATGATGAGCAATAGAAGGAACACAAAAACATCGTACAACAAAGCCTCTTCTCCACTGTTTTGATGCAAAAAATAAACATGAAATTCCAGAAACACCTTGAGAATGCCCATTCCAAGGGACTCACCAGCGGCACAACATGAAATGACATCTGAAGAGTTCAACTCTAGGGAAATTGAGGCGCTTACCTGGCTAGGGACTTCTAAGCTGAATTGTAACTGCAGTGTTTTCCATTAACTGCCATCCATTGTTCTCTTCACAGCAGCTCCAAAGCCAATATGCTGTTAATTAATTAGCTGGAAACAAACAAAAACAAAACAACAAAATGAAACTAAATTTGAAAAGAAAGTGGAAAAGAGAAGAAAATGAGAAAAAAAATCACCTGTATATTTTACAAGTGGGAAAAGAGAAGAAAATGAGAAAAAAAATCACCTGTATATTTTACAAGTGAGAAGAATCTGTTAAAGCATGTATAAAAAAGTCAGTAAGTGCATACTCAGAACACTATCAAATCTTTAAAGGGAATATGACCAACAAGTCAAGGAAACAGGTTTTCTTTTGATGGTACTTGGTGATCCTGTTTATTTCCTAATAGTTCCACAAAAGGCCAAAGGACTCTGACCTTGGCAAACTAACTAAGCAAGAAAAGGCAATCATGTGTGCAAGGTTGTCACCTACACCACAAATTATGATAAAATATATCTCAGTATTGCAAAAAATAGCTGTATGTCTTCAGTGACATCCACTGTAGTACATTTAAGGATTTGAATAGGACAGCAATTTATTTTGCACTAAAATGTTTTATGGTTATCATAAAGCATTATGTCTTCAGAGACTGAAAGGTGATGTTTTTATGGACTGTTGCTTCTTGTTGCATTATCTTCACAGATCAAAAATCACCTTTCTTCCCCCCCCATCCTTCTTTCTCCAAGTGCCCTCCTACTGCCCTGCTAATAAAAGATGTCACACAACAGTTCAGTCTGATAAAAAGGCAACCACGCTAAACAAAGTGCACAAGGAACACATTTCTAACACATAAAAGTTTCACAATAAATGATTATCCAGCTTATTGGTGAAATAAATAATAATAATTGCCTGTCCCTCCTCATTAGACCTTTAGGAAGATAATGGAGCCCCAAAACAAAGTTCTAGCTTTTGACTTGAAATAGACCTTGTTAATTTTATTATCACTTTGCCAAAATGCCAGTCCTCTTGCACAATGACAGGGTGCAAAAAATGATAGGTAGACTGACTGATGTGCAGGATGTCCCGTTTTTAGCTTAAGAATAGTTTTGAGCTAGTAATTGAGTAACCTGATGGGGTTACTTTGCTCCTGATTTATCCCTTCTGAAGAGCAGTGGGGATTAGGTGGAACAAATATACAGTGTGTGCTTTTGACACATTAATCTGATGGATTTCAAGCTTATCCAAGTGAATGTAAATGGCAGATAGTGTATAAATTGATTATGATTTACTATCATTAATATATCAAAGCCCCTTCCCCTTCATCACATGTTTTTCAGCCTTTGACCAATACCATGCCTCCACATGGCTGACATCGGTCCATGCTTCTGTCACCTTTGGATCACTCTCTTGTAGGCCACTTCTCCAGCCATTCCTTTAAATTCTACATTTTCCACAGAAATAGTGCCTGCCAAAGCCAGCACATCTAAACACACTGCTGTAGGAATTACACTGGCTCCTAATGAGGCAGTGAATTAGCCTTAAGGGGTCTAGTTTCAGTTTGATGCGTGCATTAAATGGAGTTACGCACGTCACATAACTAATCAATTTATCCAGGCATTAATACAGTTCTCATCACTGTGGTTTCCAAGCACTTCAAAACAGCCCACAGAGGTCTTCAGAGGATTATCACAGAGAACAGACCCACAAGAACCTTTTGTTCGCTAATACTATACATTTCCCCCTCTTACTCCCAAGTACTAGTAACATCTTTGAGGCTCTTGGACAACAGGTTGTCCAGTAGTAGTAAGATAGAAAAATCAAGATAATCCACATATCCCTGTAGAGATTAGACTAAGAAATTAGTAGGTTTTAAAAAGAAACACTGAAGTTGCAATACTGCAGCATAAATCACCTTTCTGTGTGACCCAACATGATTTCTTTGTACTGCTTTATAATTTTAGTCTTTCAGGTATTAAGCTTCAATCTCCAGTGTAAAAAGTGACAACCCCACCACCAAACCAGCAAAAATATCAAGTTAAATCTTTGACCTTTTCCATTATTCACTCATTTTTAACTGAAAATCTCATATAAAGCTGCAGATTTTCACATCTGCTAGACAAGGAAACTTAACTTGCTAGCAGTGTTCCCAAGTCTTTCCTACAATAGAGTAAAAAAAAATGGCTCTTTTTGATTAATACAGGGAAGCATCATTCTGGGATATATTACCAGAGGAATATTTACACTTCTCCAACTCCTCTTTCAATTTGGCTATGCTTCTCAGCAGAGTAAGAATTAATTGTGCTTCTTATCTTTGTCTTGCACAGGATTCCTTTTGTCATTATAAAACACTCCTGAAGCAGATTCCATTGACAAGAGCACAGAACATCTAAATAACTTTCCTATCCCAAACAGAAAAGTGTGATTCATAGCACAAACTGATCCTCCCTAACTTCCACCTCATATAGCCACATTAATAAATGCTTTTTCAAGTTATAAAGTGCAGCATATTTTTCTACGGTTTTGATTTAATTCCTGACTAGCACATCCTACAGATGACATGCAGTGTGCTGGCTGGAACTGAGCATCAGCTAAGATGGAGGTAAACACCCCTTCAACCAAATCCAAACTCTTTCACAATTTGTCTGGAGGACTATAGAATAAATGGCAGAGAAAGGGCCTGATCCAACTCATCAAGAAATCCTGCTGCCTCACCTTCAGAGGAGGTAGGGCACAGCCACTCGCACACTGCAAGCTGCCCAGACATGAACACCCGGTCTGGCTCTGATAAAGCTGGTGAAGCTGAACTAACTTATAGCATCAAAGGCAAGTAACAATAGCTGCGGCATAGCTTTTTTTGCCTTGATGTGTATGTTCAGAGATCACTTTTCTTCTACTAGTAAGTTCCAAGCATACAGTTGCTGACATGTCCACAGGAAGAGCATGTCCCACATTTTTTATTGTATGTACTTCAAACTGCATTTGGATAAAACATCAATATCCCTAGTTCCCATACCAGGAGACTGGATTTAATGTGATGAAATAAGAGTTTTATAAACCTTAAAGCTCAGATAAAAACACTGAAAGAAACTCTGAGGTGTTCAGAAATGCATTTATGTTCTCATTCCCCGGATGCTGAACATGGGCTCCTTTCTGATCCCACCTTATGAGATCAAACTAAACTATACATTCCTGGTTGTTATTTTAATAATCACATCACTTTTATCTCCCTGTTCCAAGATCATTTAGTGCCAGCAGAATCAACCAGATCCTCAACCACAGTACCACAGAAAGCTAATATATGCTATTTCAATTGTTAGAAATTCTGATTCTTCTTCATATAGAGTACATAACATGGCCTAGCACAGTTCATGTATCTGAAGCGAGTGCTTTCCCAACTCATATGTAAATATGTATTTTAATATGCTTTTATATATAATGAAGTTCTATATTCCTTGCTGACATTCCGGGTGGCTGTATGATCTGACGTGTTGGGCAGAGACTCTGTGGTGTGACAATGCCTTGCTTCACTTGAGAAATGCATTTTGGTTTTAAATTGATGCCTGTGGCTAGTTAGAAGAAAAACATTGTTCTCTGATACACAACCTGGTCACATCAATTGCAGATGGAGAAAGTGGACCAGACCTATAGGATTCGAGTGCTACAGGCAGGACTGGCTTTATTTTACAGTGGAGAGCCGTCATCTGAACATGCAGTAGGTGTCTCTGGTGATTCCTGTGCAGTGGCTTCAAACAGCCTTATCCTGAGCTCATGGAAACTTTTGGGGTGATACCAAGCTGATAAAAATGCAGCAGATCTTTGTACAGCCTCTGACTGGGGGGGGGAGGGGGGGAGGGGGGGACCGTCCTACACCAAATTCCTCCAAAGCAAGGCTCTGAAAGATGATCTGCTGGTTTCAAAAGGCTTGTCCCAAATCATCTTACAGTGATGGGATTTGTAATATGTAACTGTAGTGTTAGGTGTCCCTGCCCATGGCAGGGGGGTTGGAACTAGATGATCTCAAGGTCCTTTCCAACCCTAACTATTCTATGACTCTGTATCTGTCAAAGATCTCACTGCACTGAAGTTTTCTCTAAATGAGTGCTTTCATACTGACCTAGCAGGTTCAGATACCTAATTAAAAAAACAAACAAAAACCAAAAAAAAAACTATAACAATCCCCGAAACCCCATCCTACATACCCCAGAGATGCATAAAACACACAAGGGAAAAAAAAACCCAAGCAAAATGAACCAGTATTGTCACAAACAGCCCTAATCTCATACGCCCTTACCCCCTCAGAATATAAAACTCAACCTGCTGCATTTTGTCCTCCTATGGAGACATTTCAAGCTGAAATCCTCAGTAAGTTCAGGTGCCTGAAAAGAACCAGGAGCAGCAGTCAAGCTGCCAGCAAGTGGCCCTGTGTCCCCCCTGCAGGTCATGTGCAGTGAGAATGGGGGAAATACAAAAGAAAATGAAAAAAATCAATCCATACATTATTCCTACTATCCTGCAATGCTCACATAAGCCCTCATTAACTTCAGTGGCAATATTATTGCCTTGTCATAGAGGAAAAGAAGAGAAAGCTCCTCACAAATAGAGTGCAAAAGAGATGCTGGAAGAAGCTGGAATTACAAAACATAATAACAGAAAACTGAGCTTCTAAGTGGCCAGCTTGGCCCAATCTAAGGGACACATCCATAATTTAAACAGTTCAAAACCAGAGCTTGTAGCAGTCAGTGTGAGGTCCTTCCCAACAGCAAGAGCAGCACAGTTACGGTGGCAAGCCAGCTTAATTGCTGAAGTCTTCAGATCCCACTCTGTGAGGTACAAATGTGAACAACTGCCCTATGGTCCTCAGTTGTCTGTCAGACAAGGATAGGTCCCTCCTTACTGCACTGTGAGACCACACTAACTCTGCCACTATCCACATACTGCTAGAATGCAACATAATGTGAGATTGTGTCCATATATCTCCACAGAAATATAAAACTGATAAAAGAAATACTTCTTGTAATGCTACTCTATTAGAAGGTGAGCCGAAGCTCATTAAAATCAGTGGAAGTCTTTCTTCACTGCAACAGGGGAGAGACATTTCCTCTCTAAATAATATATGAAAACCATACCACAAACAGACATGCATCACAAGAAGAAAACTCTGTATCAAGGCAATCACAACCTATACAAACCAGACAAGCCAGGTTCATTTTTAAGCATAACTCTGAATGAAAGTCATACTGTACCTAAGTGTCTATTTATTATATCAGCTGTAATCACACTGCTACAATGACAAGTGAAAAAAACCCACAACATGCATCAATCTGTTCAGTGTGGGAGATGGGAAGCTATTTTGCCTATATCTTCAATGCAAGTGAAGCAGACCCCCCTCCCTGAAACGTTAACCATTTCAAAAGATCTCATTAAAAGGTTTCCCTGTTTTCACCGATTATTATGTAGTGACTACAAGAACACCTATAAATCTGACTGAATTAGGTTTTCAGGCCTTTATTCCAGATAATTTCTTCTCCCTATGTGGACTTTCTCAGGAAATGAGATTTAATGAGTCACAGTCCTTACTGATAATCACAGGAGAGCTCATTAGCTTCCTGTCAGATTTGTACCCACTATCTGCCCTCAATATGCTTGTGACTTACTAGAGCTAAATATGACACTGCTGAGAAGCAATACAGTGGATCTGAAATACTACAGAAATAAATATTTCTCCCTAATTTAAGAACTTAAAGAAAAAAAAAATCAACATGCCTCCTCTCCTTTCTCAGCTTTCTCTATTGCAGTGGCACTGCTGACAGCAAGACACACAGTACTAGAGAAAATTAAGAATGACATCTGAAGACTCCTTGTAGATATGGTAGCAGAGAACTAGTCTAAACAGTTTGTAAGATGAGGCTCTGGGGACTGGAACTCATTTCTGCCTTGTGTACAAAATCGAAGTTTACCACAATTCCACAGTGACAGCTCCATGCACGAGGCAGTGCAGGTGAACCTGCTTCTGACCTGCCCCTCCTACGTTTACAACTCTCCATCTCGAGTCTTTCCAATGGAGTTCCTACCTCACAGCCCATCACCTGCAGAGAGCCCCCTGCCTCCTCGCTCTACCTGAAGGGCACGGCTCTGAGCTGCTCTGTGCATAGTTGCTTCTGCTCTCTACACAACGCACTGGGGAACATCAGTGTTCAGCTGATAGACTGTGGGACATGGATAGCCTTAGACTTCTTCCACCTACAGTTCACATCTCCCAGAAGGAGAGGAAAAGTGAAATTGTGATTATTTCCCACACCGCTGTTCACCTTGACTAGACACTCTTCCTTACCAAGCCCACATTGTGAGGGGCAGGACTAAGTCTACTCTTCACAAGTAGTTGCTTCCTTAGTGTTTGCATTTGTCTCTGTAGCTTTCACATACCATTGGTTTTTTAGATGCAAGGGAAAACTACTTGTGCTTCCTAGAAAACTCAGGGTCATTCTCACAATTTACTTTCACAAAACACCCCCTGTCCAAATGTGTCCTAAAGGCAATCGAATATGCAATCCAAAGGCAATCCAATACCATCCAAGCTGGCAGGCATTTTATCACTGGGCTGTTTCCTTTTCCAGGAAATCATCCTTACCAGGAAAAGAAAATAATAGGAAAGAATGACTTTATCAAGCAATTCATTGTAGTGGCAGCCCCCAACATGACACTCTTCATAGCTTAATAAGCAATTCATCTTATTTGGTTTTAACCCACTCCCCTCACCCTGTTCTTCAATCCCTCATCACTCCCACATAGTGTTCCTTACATTTTACACAGATAGAGCAGTGGCTGCAGGTTGCAAAGGGCTGCAGAGAAAAGGGAGCTTTACTTTTCCTATTTCCAGGGCTCAGCAGAACAGGAACAAGTCCCTCCCCTTTGCCAATTTCTGCCTATTACAATGATAACAGAGTTTATATAAACAACAGAAAAATACTAGACATGTATTTTTAAACATTGTGGTCAGCCTATTGAGGGAAAGAAATTATGGCAGCAAAGTAACACTAGCAATGAATTTGACTCCAAATTCCTGGTATCATTATTTTAGCACCATTAACATCCTAGATGGAGCCTAATTCCATCAAACAGGATGACAATGTACCGTAATGACCAATGACAGGTTTTGTTACTCACCTCCCAACTTATTTTAGCAACCTGCTTATTCTCTATAAAGAGTGTTGTTGAAAAGCAGAATCTTTCATTGACTAACTGCTTAAAGAAATATCAGAGGCCTGTGAGAAAAAGACAAGGAAATGTAATCCAATATTTGCTCCTACTCCTTTTTCATTCAGAATTATCTGATCAGATCTATCCTTTCATTTCACATTCACACACTCCAGCACACATTCACCTTGTACCCACAGCACTCACAAGAAAACAGCATCTTAGTTTTCCATATGGGAAAGAGTTATGGGAGTGATTATTTTTGCTGTGCCAGAAAGAAAAGTCAAATACTCAGCAGCAGATACTGCATCAGAAATCAGACCTTTCCTACATTAGACTTTCTCATGGCTTCCATTCCGGTAATATCTGAGCACTTCCATTACCATAGTATTTGGTAGCTGTCTTCACAACCTTCCCCTAAGGTAGGATATATGTTTACTTTCCTTCTTGCAGATGATGAAGCAGGCCAGAGCAATCTTCCCATGTTCACGAAGGAAGTTTGTAAAGGAAAACGGGACCCGAGTCTTTTGTGTCCCATGCTAGTCCACTGTATCATGAACCAATGCTTCAAAGTGATCAGGTCATTTGAACGTAAATGCAACTAACAAATTCTCCAGCAGGAATGTGAGTGAAGGCAAAGAGCTGAAATAACCCATATTTCTTTTATGTCTTAGAACAAGTGGCACTTCCAGGTGATCAAGGAGCAGAGAGGCAGTTGCACATAGCAACAGGTTGAGTTAACATCCCATGTTCAGGAAGATCCTGGACTATTTGTCTAAGTGGACTAGTTGCACATTTGTGTATTTTTTATCTGTCATTTTCACAGCAACAGAAACAAGCAGGTGTTTATGCCATTATATAAGGTCTTTTTCACAGGAAGTTAATAAAGTCTGAGACACTGCAAATAAGGATTGCAGGTATAATTCCCTCTCAAGATGACTTCAGGGTTCCAGTGTTAGTCATTAATCAGGTGACTCGCACTTTCTGGGTTTACGATTTTGACAAAAATCCCTTCATTTAAATTATGGCCTTGTATTCAACACTAGGGTATGTATTATTCTATATATAATTTTTAAATACAAAGAGAAACAGCATGGAAAAATTAGAATCGATGACATAAAAGTCTAGTCCTCTTATGGCATAGGCAAACAGAATGCTCTTGACTTTAACCTACGGGTTCCACTTCATATGTGGTGTATTTTTCATACATCATGGGTTTTAATAAATTTGCTGTATAAAGCACCAGAGCTACGTTGCCAGCAAAATATAAGGAAAACAAATATGTCAGGGTAATGATGCCAGGACAATTCTTTATTGAAAAAAGCAGTTTATTAATACCTTATTGCTACAAGCTAGATCTTATTATCATCTTGGGTCATTTAGAATCTTATTAGGTATTCTGACGGTGGATGAATAATCCTGTGATAAATTCTTTGCCATGTCCTTCACAGTTGTCATAGCAGGATCATAAACAGCATTTATAACAATCTAGCCTGGAGGAAAAGGCTTACAATGGTCTATTTAACATGCAGGAAATATTCAGATCGGCCATGTCTGGTTAGATTGGAGACCCACAGGAGAGATACTGAAGTTAAATGTAGCATGGGTTTCTCTGAAGATTAGCTTTGCAAAAGGCTTTGGGTCAGGGATATGGGGACTAATGCCAATGATATGGCCACAAGCAGCCTTCTTTCAAGAAAGCCAACTTGAACAGAGATGGTGGCTGCAAGTTACTTTCTTACTGATAAACCATGTAAGGTTACTTGAGCTGCTACTTAAGCAGTGTGGTTGAAATTACTTGTGACTGAATGGCTTGGAGCTCAGTCATATACTTCAGTGCTTATTATTTGAAAAAATAGCATGTGCACCCACATAGTGAAAAACCTGCACGGTTTTGCAGAGCTACAGGGCAACTTGCCTTCACTGGCCAACTTCTTGAACTCCTGCAAGCTCAGAACTGAGCTCTTTAGAACAGAAGTAACACAGGCAAATGATAAAAACCCCCTAAATTTACACTGCTTCAAATAGGTATTAAAAAAACATAAATAACAAAAAATAATAATCCCACACAGTCTACACGTATGATCACACACACAAACACTTTCCTGTCACTGAACACATGAATCCTTTGTACCTGTGTGATACAGTGTCTCATTCCAAGGTATGATACCAGTTTCCAGAGTCCAAATGCAGTTAGTGCATCTCAAGCCATCAAAACATCAGAAGATACGTTATTTTTAAATGCTTGTAGTGGTATGAATTAAAACTCATCCAAAACTAACCATGCAGGACCTGACGGGCACATTTTCAGGAGAGAGCTAATAGAAATAAGCGGCGTACTGGAAGAGATGGTGGTGACAGATTTGAGTACAACCACACAAACTTCCTCCACAGTAGGTGATGCCTTCCTCTCAGCACAAATAACTGAGACTATGAAAAGCAAGCAGCAAAATTTGCTTTTCTTAGAAAGAGATTAATTGCCTCTTTCAATTGAATTTTAAATACACAAAATGAATGTGTTCTGTAGCTCTAGTCCCTAAGACAGAGCTTTACTGCTGGAAAGCTAGCACAGATGTGGACATCTGAGAAATGTAGAAACTGCATTCTGGGACATCACTTAATGCAGTTATTTGGGCAACTCCCAGTAGAAGAACATCAAGAAATCCTGGGACTTGTTTGCAGGTGCAACTACCACCCACATAAATGATTTTACAAGCATCTATGCGTGTGCCCAATGTTACTACCAGCATATAGCTACTCTGCTTCCAAGGGTAGTACATATGGCACTGCAGTTAAACGGGTGCAGATCACAGTGACCACAAATTTCTGTCAATTGCTCAGAATTTGTTCCCAACTTAATTAATTGTCTGTCATTCTAAAGATGAAAATACACCCCAAAAAAGAAACCTTAAGTTATACCACCAGCTAAACACAAATGTCTTGGCATTTTTATTTTGTAGCAAAATTCAGCCTTTGCTCTTTCCTAAAAAGCTATGCTTTCTACTGAGAAGGTTTTAATATTTTTCCAAAGTGACATTTACAGTGAGAACACCACACACAACCAGACTGAAAGAGCAGCAGTGTAAAATGAATACCTTTTAAGATTATAAATTAACTGAAAGTCTTTGGAGGTTTAAAATTGTTAGTATCATTCTATAAATGCACAAACCCCCTCCAAGGCAGCTCTTGATACAGTCACCTAAAGCATAGTAATTTACAACGTATCTAAAGCAGTTTTCATTTGGTAACAGAACCATACAGCTGCGCATAAGTAAACACTTCTGGTGTACAAAACCATTGATTAGACCAATTGCCTTTAATTCCCTGTGAGGGAATACTATGCACATCCACCAACTGTGTGTGCACTGCTGTCTGAGTTTAAATGTGTTAACAAGGAGTTTGACACTATTGACTTTGAAGGACTATGACCAATAACTTTACCTGTACAACAGTGAGATGTAGGGATGGAGAAAGTGGAAATGACATGAGTTTAGAAATATCTGGGCAACATCAGTGTGTGCGTATATATACATATGTGTACATATATGTACATATATAGAGAGCATGGGGTTAAATTCTGCTGGCTTATTTCTCAATATACAATTTCTTCTAGAATATACCATCACTGGTTTCTACTGATTTCTGCTTGACTTTTATCAGCTTCTCCTACAAAACACGATCACTTTTGAATAGAGAGTAACGGTAAAATAAGAAGCTATAACACCTCTACCCCCAGTCATTTTTGCTACAACGGTAATCTAACATATCCATGGTCCTAGTATGTAAATGTTTGGAAGCATCCTTGTAAACAAATAATGTATGGACCAGACTGTATATTTCCTTTAAAAAGTATATATTATGTATTTCCAACCCTAGCCATTCTATGATTCTGTGTTTATTGATATTCTTTTTACAATAAATGAGATGGAGAAAAAGCAGAATAACAAACTCTACAATGCAGACTTAGTGGATTCATTGCAAGTCTGAACAGTTCATCAATACAGATTATGAACTACTTTTTTTTTAGAGCCAGTAGCTAAATAGGCTGGCAGATACCTTGATCATGAACAACAACAGCATTATTCTTCACAGTTCAAAGCAATTTTCCTTCTTGAGTGGGATTAGGCTATATAACTGCCCAGAGCTATACAAATAAATGCAGTTTGGTGCTACCTGAAACAGAAATCTGCTGAGAAAGACATCTGAAACTGGCAATAGGTGCAGGCACTGCAAATAATATTACTGCATAGATGGATGATGCACCAGAGACCAGCTCTTATCATAAAAACTACAATAGCAGATGTCAGTGAAATAATATTTAGCAACGACATGGGCATTCTACAAAAGTCAATGAGGAAAAAAAATCTTCTCAGGTACACGTGTATGTTGTTAATCATAATTAAGCCAAGTGTGACAGTTTCTTGGCAACAGTCACTGAGTTCTTTTCCCTGATGAGAAAATCCTGCAGGAATACTCTCTCTCTCTTTCACTACATCAAGCCTGCAGTTCTTTACACTAATGTCCTCCACTTGGAACACTCTTAAGTCATAGGGAAACTTTTGTTTTGTCAATTGCTTTTTGCTGGATAATCACACTATGACCTCCACAATAGAAAGGAGCAAGTTTCTCATTAGTAAAGTAAAAAGAGCTTTAAAAGCTAGCAATCTAGACAAGCACATTTACTAGTGCAGACAGGGGCAGGAGAGTGGGGACAAAAGAGATTCACAGCATCCAAGTTAGGGGTCTAACGCTACCCATATCCTCAAAGGAGACTGACAGCACCAAGTAGAATAGCAAAGCATCACTACCCTACAAGCAGCAAGTGAATGCTGATCCCTCTGAAGATGTATTTTTCCTTGCATAAGACAGTACCTATAACACCTAACAGTGAGCAAACATTTCCAAGAAAGCAATTTCCAGGTACACTTTCTGCTGACCTTTCAGTAATTAGGAAATTGCCAATTCTTCAACAACAATAGAAAAGGGGTGATTTGGATGGAAGCAAGCATTTTCAGATTTATTCTTTCCTTTTAAGACCCATTCTGACAGCAAGGTTTTGGCCAACTGCAAGCATTCCACTCAAGAGAAGTCAAGTTACCATGATTTTTTATGAAAAAAGGAAAAAAAGGTCAATTAAAGAATACTGACCCATTTTAAGAAATACATGTATGAGCAGAAAGGGTTGCAGAGAAACACAGTTATAATTCTAAAAGAAGGTGTAAGTACCACAGAGAGAAGAGAAATCCCCTGCAGTATGTATAAGCACATTACTGATAATTATATCTCAGTAATGAGGAAATTACAGTAAAACACTAGCAAAGCCTCTCACAATAAATTGCACAAGTTTATGGAACAATCTCTTCAGGGAAGTGTGTGGAACCTCCCTACATCATCTGAAAGACATAAAACACGGGAGACGAAAGACATTCACAGTGCTGTGGGGACAACAGTAAGCAGGAAGAGAGATGGACTGGTCTTCTCCATTTCTCAGCGCTGCGCCACAAGCCCAGGAGTGGGGTTTAAAATCACCACCTCTGCTGTCTCCATTTTTGTTGTCTGTTCCTGGCTGTATCTCATGTTAGTGAGATCCCATAGGGTTTAGCAATTAGCATGAGGAAAGCAGTATGATAATCAGAAGAAATTAATGGTTTAAAACCATAATCTTACACTTCCCCTGAGACTTGTTCCATGCATCTGGATTCCCAAAGAAAAGAAAAAAAAAAAAACACCAGGTAATTGATTCTTATTAAGAGAATGATCTGCCACAGAACGCTCTCCATGTGAAAAAGATGGTCATTTTAAAGTGCTCTCAGATTCAGAATGAACCTCGTGTCTGATTAGCTTTCTAAAGAAGAGAGGATAGGATCGTTCATGTCACCCCTCCCTTTTGTACTGAACATGACATAGGTCTTCATGTGCTAACAACCAGCATCTGAAAAAGGGAACAGCATGTGACAGTGAAATAGCAATCTTGAGATTTTTGGCAGCAATTTCAATGAGAAAGGTGGAGAAATGAGCACATCCTGCATGCTCTTCTCAGTCACTTGTGTGGAGAAGCCAGGCCAGTTCACAAGTTGTGGCTATTATCAAACTTCAGAAGTTATACATTGTATTTAACTATGTCCAATGCTGAATTTTTATACGCTCCTTGGAAAAGATTGAGTTAGACCTTATTCCCATGGTTAACTACACTATTAAACATGTGTTATTTATTCTGGCTGATTTCCCCTTTCAATGAATTGATTACTAATGTAAAAAAAGCAGTCATGTAAAGCCATAAAAATAACCCTCAGTAAGTGTCTGGTCTTTCTTCAGTGAGTGTAGGAACTAAATGGATCTCTTGGAGGCTTTTTTGGGAATTAGACAGAAACACTCAACCACTTCAGTTCAAAATAATACTTCACATAATCCAGAGCTGGATGACTTGCTGAGTAAAACAGAGAACATTTTCAAGACCTCTATTCTGTGGAGGATGTGGAAGCGTTTCATCTATAGCATTTTGGCAAGCTAGTACAGGTGCTTCAGCTCCACACTGCCTTTGCAGTTTTATCTATACACTACAGGTAGTTCTGCGGGCAGCATTTTTCCTGTGAACTTGTTTATTCGTTATGCCCGTTCCGGCCGAGCAGCCTTGCCCCAAAACTTGGACTAGGTCATAGAATGAGATCGCACGCAAACTTCTGCTGCTCCGTTTCAGAGATTTCACAGCAGACATCAACAGCGCAGCGCATCTTTACAACAGCTCGCACTGGAAAACTATTTGGAAGTCTATGTGAAACAGCTCCACCTGGCGATCTTTGCCATAATGACGACGTTTTTTTCCACGGGTACTCAAAAAGTTACTTTTTAATCTTCTTACGTCCTAAAGTAAGAAGATTAAAAAAAAGGTCGAGAACATCCCCAATCTTCAGAAGTTGTAGTTAAAATTTTAAAATTACATAAAATGAGAAAAAGTTAACATTACTCGAAATCTCAAGACCCCAAAATATTGCAGACAATCTCACAGAGGTAAACTTTGAAGTCAAGTGGAGAAGTAAATTCAATTCAGCATACAACAGTTTGTACTGCGTCAAGTCCTTCATTTTTCTCCTTCTACATCAAGTCACTGTCTCATGATAATTCTGTAGGCAGCAAGCCACATCCCTCCTAAACCACAGTAGAAACACACTGTCATGAGCACACAAGCTTTATTGTGTACAGGAAGACAGAAAAACAACCTCAGCAAAAGACTGATCAAACAAATTGCAATCAGCCACCATCAACAGAACAGTTTATCAGGAGCCACAAGCCCACCCTTTTCATAGCAGTGAGACAGGAACTGCCTTCTCTGCAGGAGAGGTGGCTGCTGGCGCTTCCTCAGGAGGCTCATGCTGCTGGACCCACTTTCTATGAGCACATACCCACTTTACCTCGGAAAGCTGAGCTGCAGGATGTTAACCTACGGAGGCCTAATTTGAAGGGATCTATCATATCAGGAATCCCTATGCTGTTAAATAACAACTGAGATTTAAAACATACAGCTTATGTCCTTCCCAGACCTCAAGCCCCCTTACAGTCACCGGTTGACAGCATCGTGCCCTTAACAAAGCATCTTTAATACTGGTCTGGGAAAAAAACCCATCAGAAATACCATATTCAGACAGATGTCAAAGCAGTCTGCTCTCCCTAGGGACAGTCTGCCTGACTGCCCTGCTGGTTTTGTCATTCTGAGAGCTCAACACAACTCTATTAGGATAAATTCTGTCGCAAGATAAATTGCATGTTCAAGTCACCTCAAGATTCAAAATCCACAATTAACAGTTTCATACCCATAATGGTAAATATCAGTACATCTTCCTCAGAAAGAAACTACCATCTGCATAAATTCCATGACTGCTTTAATACACTGGCACTGTGGTAGCATACTCATGCCACACTCTTGTGAATGCCAACCGTATCTGCTAGGATTGTGGTTCCTTCAAAACAACTGGATGTGTTCGTGATTACAGGAGAAACATACCTAACCTTCAGAGAGTGACAACACCCATACTGCTCCTGTACATCTTACAAGGCTAGACGTTCAAGGCCAGTGGAAAATCACATCACTTCTCCCTCCAGAATCACAACTTGTGTTGATTTTTGTTTCCTTTAATTTATACACTGCAACAGAGTATTAACCTGGAGAAAACATACCAAAGGAACCAATGCTTTTTCTAGAAAAAAGCAATACCTTCTAAAATTCAATATATTTAAAAGGAAATCTAGATCCCAGGATGCAAGCTGGTCAAATATCTTTCCCTGATGTTTAGTGCCATCTTTTGCATTTTGGCAAAATAAAATAGAAAAATATTCTCCTTGGTTTTGTTTAATTTATCAGCTCTGGATCCTTGTCTTACCTGCTTGAACTGAGGCAAGTTACTAGAAAGTTACCTATAGGCTAGACTTCTTGTCCAAGAACTTGATCAGAAGTGTCACAGTCAGCTCTTTGGCATTAGAAGTAGATTCCATAAGAGAGACTTAAAAGCATGCAATTGTGCTTGAATAAAGGAGAAGGTTGTAGAGAACCTGCAGAAGGTATGATTGATGCTCTCTTCCTTCAGAAAATGCAGTAACTCTTCATGAAAAATGGCAAAAAGGCTTTTGAAAGAAGATGTACAAACAGGAAGAAAAAGAAAAATTCTACATGAGAGTTATTGGAGCTTGAAATAACCACTTGGACCAAGGTGCAGACAGCACAGCCAGCAGTTTGAGCCCTCTTGTCCCAGACCATTAGGATGACAAATTAAGCTCATCACATACACTAAATACTTCTGCTCTGTAGTACAGACACCTTGCCCCACTATTTATAAAAACTATTTACAGCCAAGTCATTCTAACACATCCAACTAACACATCTGTTGTTAGAAATATTACTATTTGCTATTTCCTTTTATAAAGGAGGGATTAACACCAATATTAAAGAAAGACTGGCATTGAGCAGTTAAAACTAGTCTTTGATCCTCTGCCACATGGTGCACCAGGCCTAACTCCATAGCAGGCTTCTCTGATTCTGCTGAACAACTCCATAATTTGCAGACTGAAAGGGTGCTCAGTACCTTTTTGAAATGCAAGTCACCTCAGAGCGGACAAAGCTGACCACAGACAAGAATCAGTGAAAGCTGCCAGCCCCATCAGGAAACATTAGGGAAGGCTTCCTGCTTCTCTGAATTCCAAGAAAAACCATTATGGTTAGAAGAGAGCCAGAATTTTCAAGCAGCAGGTTCATGGGTAGAGCTCGAATCTCTGCACACTGGAAAAACAAGTGTAAAAGGAATTGTCCCGTAACTGTTTAAATGAACAGCATCCACTCTCTGAAAGGTTAGCTTCTGACATACTGATGCTGTCTTATTATTATAAGGACTTTTCTAAGTTGTGGCAACAGTAAGCAGCAATTTTCAGACTTCAGAATTAGAGCCAGGCTGCTATATAGCTACTGCTCTCCAGCATTCTTTCACTTACCATCTAGTTTGTGTCTTTACTATAAATACTGTGTTCAACTTGTAATTTTCTAATCAACCGAAACTGCAAAATACTGATTAATCTAAATGATAACATAATTATAATGACAACAGATGCGCCACTGATAGAAGGCAGATGCAATCTGAAGAGAGTGATTGGTGCCTTAAAAATGGCATTCTTGGAACGACAACAGGGAACCTCAAAGGATTTTTGATGCTAACATTACAGTTGATAAGTAAATACTATGATATAAAGCTATTTAGAAAGACAGAGGAAAACAAGACCAGGTTGGAGTTTTTGGCAGAGATTCTCTTAATTCTTTGTCTAAGTCTCATGAATGAAGGAAAAATAATTCAGTAAAGGGTTTTCATTATTAAAATGCTTTGCCTACCTCCCTTTCCAAATCACTCCAACACATCGTCTATCAAGGTCACCTGACATCTCTGAGTTGTTTTCTTACCTGGTAAAGAAAATCTAGCTTCTCCCAAATTAGCTTTTGGTCTTCTAGAAGAAGGCAAACTTATATCTCTCAGGTAGTTCCTGACTGATCTGGAAATGGTAAAACCAAGTTTAAAATGGTGGAGAAGGCTTTTTAATTACTCCTGATTTAAGCTGGGCTTTCAAAACTCCCAACATTTCTCCTCAGAATGAGCACCTTTGCCTTTTTAAAATCATTTCCAGTGAGCAGTGACGTACTCAGTTGAGGATTTCAAATGTCACAGTGTTCTTCAAAACAGAAACCCAAAGAAAAACACAATGAAAAAGCTAGACTACATGGCAATACAATCACTAGAAGAAGCAACACTGTAGTGTAAACTCTCATAGAGATCAACATTTTTGTAGTTCTGGCCCTTGTAGGTCTAGATTCTACCAGCAACTAAACTTTCCAACAGATACAACTAAAAGTTTGAAGAGACCATGTTAATCCAAATGTAAGTTCTTGGTAAACTAACAGGGGGAAAAAACCCTGAAATTAAACAACTTCTCCATTAAGTTGTTATTTTGAAAACAAGGGATCAGACACAACAGCTACAGAACACAAGCACAGATCACAAAGCACACTGACACGCACATGTTCTGCTGTGCCAGTTCCAGCCCATGTCTTGCTTTCAAGCGACACTGAACATACCTTTCTCCTTTCCTTACATCCTAAGATGTTTGATTTAGACTATAGGCATGGGAAACGAATCTCACTCTACTTTTGTCACAGACAGACACATCTTAATTGTGCCAGAAAAACACTCATAATGCAGGTAGCATAACATCACAGAGTGA
The DNA here is from genome assembly GCF_033783945.1 of Neopsephotus bourkii. Lineage (NCBI taxonomy): Eukaryota > Metazoa > Chordata > Aves > Psittaciformes > Psittacidae > Neopsephotus > Neopsephotus bourkii. Next base: position 7,479,724 of record NW_026900826.1, read on the forward strand.
CTTCCCTGCCTCATTTATGTATTTCTTCTTTCCTCAACCAATTCTAATGTAAGTAATTTTATTTCCACTACCCAAATTTCCATTTTGGTAGCTGAATACCATATTAGCTAGTCCACTGACTTACTCCAAAATGTAAAGTAACTTTACTGTTACAGAAATGAGAAAGGAACCCCAATTACAATTGTATGAGCACTTGGATATTGCAACAGGCTTGTGATTCATCCTTTTATGCTGCTCATAACTCAAATTCTCCTAGGGCTTACCTTTTTGGTATTGTTGTTTTGGCTTCTACTTCAGCCTCCATGCAGGTTTTTAGATGGAGATCCCTAAGCTGACATAACATCAGTACAGAGCTAATTCAAAGCTGTCTTATCTGGTCATTTAAACAAAAGACTGAAGCCATTTTAAATTTAACCTCTGTTATTAGAGTTAAGTCTATAAGAAGTAGAGACAGGTCACTTTTTCACAACATGGAACAAAGATGTGCTGCATTAATTTCACTAATGTTTAATAGATTATAATTGGAATTAGGTCTCCAAAGGGAGGGTTTGAACATGTGTTTACCAACAGAAGAATGACAAGGACTGATCAGAAATAAGACCAGAATGTTTAGTCTAATTACTTTCTTGGTTATCTGAATATAACTGTTTGTGTAGAAAAACAAGATTGCCACCGGAAACAAGAAATCCCTTAGCTTTCTTCTTTCCACTGGCAATCTGCTAACAGCAGCAAATTACATTCAAATTGCACATCAACTAGTATTAGTATTAATTGTAAACTAACCTCAGTTCACTTAATTGTGGGCATAATGAAGTATTACAATTAGCCATAATATATTATTTAAATAAGAAATATCAATATTATTTAGAGCAGGTGCCAATTACGGCAGGCAGTGAAATATGCCACCGAACAGTATTTCAATTAGAAACTCAATTTCAGCAGAGACAAAGGTCCCCGTCACTGTGGGGAAGTGGCTCCCAGCACTAAGGTGCACCCACGGGGAGGGGAGGCCGGCGGGGATCTTGCCGGGATCTTGCCTCAGCAGGGATCGCATGGGAGATCTGGAGGAACTGTACAGACACAGCTACAGTTTCTGCAGAACAGGTTTATATAGCAGCATACAGGAGAAAGAGATCACCACATGAACCCACTAGGTCCAAGGTACTAATGAACTGTTATTGGATCTTAAAACTATTTTTACCAAAAACCACATTTCCTATCTGTATAGTCGCTACTGTTTGTAATTTTCTTTGCTTAAGAACATGGTGACTACAAAGCATAGTTTTCAGTGGATTTGGATGCAAAAGCTTTAGGGCTAAAAACATGCCCCTTTTTCAGTCTTTTCAAACTTTTAAGATTCATTTCTGGCTTCTTACCCCATTTCTCTGCAGTTTTGAGTAAAGCAGGAAAGGCTGAAGTTTAAATCCCCACTGACATAAATTTGGATTGAAGATGCCTAATGTTTCTACCCCCAGTTCTCTATTAGGATGCGGACATTCACCCAAAACACTCATGTCAAACTTAGCACTAGGCAGCGTAACCAATATTTTTGCCGGAATACATTTATCTTTCCAGTACAGAAATTGCATCCAGCAGAACGGTACCCAACAAGTGGAAACAAGCTGCATCTATAAAGAGACCTAGACTAGTTTACATGAGTTAAAATTTATACTAAAGATAACTTATGCTACAGCTGCCAAAATCTGAATTCCTTACCTTCCATATATCCTCACTGCTTCAGATCTCAGTCTGTACAATTATAAAGTAAATGTAGCAACTCAAGGCCAGCAAAACACGGAAAATCTCATGGGAAATAAGTCAAAATAACAGATACATTCTATGTATTTTACACTTCCTAGAAATGCTCCTGGGTTACACTGGAGCCTAAAATCGGGGTTGTCAAATGAATGTTGCTAACAACAAAATATAGTACCAGTGATTCTTTTAATTTTCCAAGTATTCAAAAGCGTTAGTCAGTTCCTGATGTTGTGTTGCAATAACACAAAGTAAGGAAAAGATTTTGATTAGCTAGGGAAAGTTCAAGAGAAAAATTGCAAGCTGATATATGCTGCAAGTATGCTCAAGTTTCAGTCACAGGCCCACGGTGATAGAACTTTTCTTGCTGTACATTAAGATAATTTCAGTATACTACAATTATGTGCCTAATTAAAATTAAGAAATTAGAACACAGTTAAAAGGAATGATATTTTGCTCACAGCTAATTTCATTAAAGTATTAATGAACAGGACTCATTTTATGGCTAGAGGGCAACTACTTTCTGCAAAGTACTTCCATGCCAGCTAATTTATTCATGCATGAAAAACAATCCAATGAGAAATGAGCGAGCCGGGAACTGCTGCTCCTAATTAAAATATTTAAAACACCATGTCTATTCTGTTCCATGCAGCCAAAGACCTCAGCCAGGAGCCAGCACGATGCCAATTAACATGGAACAAGCAAACACACAACACCCACAGCTTCTGATTAAAGTGCATGTTATTGCACCATACGATGTATTGTTCCACACATGTATGTAAATGTTTAATTAACCCATGTCTAAATCTCTGTAATGTTCAGAAATGGAGATTTTAAATCCTAAAAAGTGACAATCAGACTGTGAGAGTTCACTTTTATTTATCACAATGCTTTCTTAGCAAACTCATTGGTGTCATCCTGCAATTCATGCTGTAAAGTAGTTCTTAAGGGAGGAGGGGAGGCAGAAGCAGAGAAGGAAAAAGGAAAAGGCAAAAGATTTTATTTTCTGCACTTTAGACAGCAATGAGATTGCTGGTTGCCAAAGGCTTGGAAATGGAACGCAATGCTGGGTTAGCCCCAGGTAATACAGTATTTTTCATTAATAATTGAAGGAAGAGCCTGGGACTAAACCCATTTGTCAGTCTTGGACGGCGGCAACAAAAACAAAACAAAACCGCTTCCTTTATAAACCAAAGCGCTGTTTGTGGGGGAAGAACCCAAGGGATGGTTCCCACTAGAGAAGAGCACTGTAAAAGCTCAGAGAGAAGTTGGAGACTTGCAAACTTAGTAGAGAGCAGGATCAGAAAAACAGAAAATCCTCTAAACTTTACTTCACACACAGGCAAGCAAAATGAGTTCAAGGAGACTTGAAATAGCAGATCTTTTCCTCAGTTTGCACCACCGTAGGTCTTCCTGTTTGAAAAGTTTTTAGGGTCTTTTTCCCCCCTTCAGTTGATATTCAAGCATTTCATGAGAAATCTGGCTCCCCAAAGAGGTTATTCTTCCCCTTTTCTATTCGATTCCCCTGCAAAACTTGTACACCAGTTTCTTCATTAAATTCAGCAAGTGAAAGAAATTAAACAGCCTTCCCTTGCTTTTTCTGGATGATTGAATAGACTTACTTCTGTCTTTCTGTCTTTCCCTAGCTGACAAGATTTGCAACTTGTTGATGGACATTAAACAATTGCCAGGAATCCCACTAGAGAAGCTCTTCTGAAATTTTTCCTATTAACAAACCATGGAAATGTGTCAGCACAGCCAGCACTCATTCAAAGTAACATGAGCTCAGCCTTCATGCACTGCCTGCAGAGCGGTAAGCTCACATACACTGTGACTCTTCTCATAGGCAGGTGTTTCGTGCCCCGGACTTGGTCCCAACCTTTCTCTAATTCAGAAAAAGACACCAGGAGCAATAAGTCTCCAGAGAGCGAGGGACACAGAGGTGGTGGTGTCTTCAAGCAGAGACTCTCTCATACAGTGTTTGTCAAGTACTGGTTCAGTTACTCATCATCAATCAGCTCAACCTGTCTAGGCTGTCTAGGCTCTGCCATAATAGAAATAGTAAGTGTGGAGTCATAACATACATTAACAAAATGGGCTTTAACCTCTTGGCAAGATTTCACTGCAGTTAAAAAAATCAGGCTTTTTCATTACCTGCAGAAAGTTGTTCTTCCATTTGGAACATCCCACCAAGAGGAACCTAGTGAACAGACTTTACGGCATGAAACATCTACAAGATTTTTCTTTTCCTCCCAAGCAAGTTAATTCAAGTATAAATCAGAATTGATTTTAAATTTAAATGCTAAAACTTGCAAGTGTCAAATTCTATATCTTCCTCACAAAAACAAACACCAGATTTTGTAAGGAAGAGAAGAGGAAAGGAAGAAAAGATACTGAGCAACTCAAAAAAAGGACAAGAAGATACAAAGCACTATTAAAATATCAAGGAACCCCACTGTCCTGGGTTCAGCAGTAGCAGTCCTTTTTATCCTTCTCAGTAGCTGGTGCAGCACTGTGTTTTTTACTTTCAGCCTGGGAACAACGCTGATAACCCCAATGTTTTTAGTTGTTGCTCAGTAATGTTTATTCTGACCAAGGACCTTCTCAGTCTCATGCCCTGCCAAGGAGGAGGCAAAGCTGGGAGGAAGCAGAGACAGGACACCTGACCCAAACTACCCAAAGAGGTATTCCATACTACAGCACGTCATGCCCAGTACATAAACTGGGGGCAGTTACCCAGAAGGGTTAGATCACTGCTCGGGTAAGGCTGGGTATCGGTCAGCAGGTGGTGAGCAGTTGTATTCTCTTCCCTTGTTATTTCCCTTATCATTATTACTATTGGTGGTAGCAGTAGTGGTTTGTGTTATACCTTAGTTACTGGACTGCTCTAATCTCTGCCCATGGGAGTTACATTCTTTTGATTCTTCTTCCCATTCCTTCATGAGTGGGGGGAAGAAGGGGGGAAGTGAGCAAGTGGCTGCACGGTTCTGAGTTATCGGCTGGGCTTAAACCATGACAGATATATTTAGCAGTCTTTCTTTAAAAATTACAGTTACATTTTAAAAGGGAAGATCCACATCTTGCTCCCTATCTGTTTGTTCAGGATTTTGATAGAGTAGCATTAAAAAAAAACCCAAGCAACTTCTGGACTGTTGTCTAAAACTTTACAGCTATGTCATCTTCAGCTAGAACTTCTGCATGTATGCTGGCATAAACTGGGTCAACCCCAGGAAGTGGTAAAAGAGCAGATACTGTAGGATATAATTTAGTAGTGATAGCAGTCTGGCAGCATTCCTCCTGGACTCAGCACTGCACTACAAGTACACCTGCAAGGTCTGGGAAAGGCAAAAATACTGAGGGAGAGGGAGCGGTGATGTGAGAAAAAGGATGCCTGGTGGTAAAACCAAAAGGGGATGAGGTATGGAATCAAACTGAAATGGTAAGGCCAATGAGATCCAAAAAGGAATGAAGAAAAGATGTTCATAAGGGAGGAATACGGGAATTCAGGAAAGCAAAAGAAGATGGGTTTCAAAAGATAAAAAGAGCAGTCAAGACAGATTATTGCTGAAACAGGCATGGGGAACACATCTGAATTCAGGACAGCAAGACCATCTTAACAATAAAATAAATTTCATCTCCTCTTATCATCCCTAACCTTTGGATTTAAAGGCAAGTCTCTGTTTAATCTCAGTTGCTATCAGTACTCCCTACATTGCTGTTGATCAAATTAGAGATTCCAGTTAAACATGGGTAATTTTATTTGCTTTACTACACACTCCTTATGGCTGTTGAAGCACTCTTCACTTTCTCACAAACCATTCTTTAGCCTGTAGTGTCTTCTGTGGCAAAACAATCCCTTAGCCTCCTGAAACATCTTCAGTCTCCGCATATATACTCTGATCTGTTGTATCATTTTAACCAGTGAGCTACACCGTATGTCCCACTACAGTTCTTATCCCCTGTTCAGTCTATCCACTGCCACAACAGCACACACAAGTCAGACTCAGGATCCAGCTTGGTGCACCAGACAAAAAGATGACTTAAGGCTACCTCAGTCCATCCTCACCTTCTGTTATTCTTGCACTCGGTACAATACCTGACCAAGTATATGTCTCAAGACCAATGTGTAATAATTTTCAGACATCATATCTGTTATAAGTTTCCTGTCAGCTAATGTTTCTCTTTGCCCAGTATTTTTAGCGCTGAACTGGAAAAACATATGAAGGTCCCCTAGTTCTACACTCAAAATCCTGGAAGAACATCTTTACAGCACATCAGAGACTAAAAGTTGCGGTCGTGTTCCCCCACCCCACCCCCAACTCTTTTAAAACCCTAGCTGCACATCACCGAGTGGTAATACATGTGGGACCCTTAGAACTCTACCAATTTAAGTTAAAATCCATCCTGTTTTACTTCACAAGGGAGTCACTTAAAAAGATCTTGTGTCCCATGGTAATCACTGAGGGAATTTTGCTGCAAACTGCTCCACATGGAAACAAGACTGCTACTGTAGCATGACTGGCAAGATCAGGACCAGAGAACTCTGGGTTGGATTGAGTTTTTTTCCACCAAGGGTGGATACAAAACCTCACAATATGCAATTGGCTTCATCAAGGTTGAAAAGCCTCCCCATTATTCAAACAGCCCACATAGCAACAGCTTTCAGCTTGTCTCAAATTCTGCTTGAAGTGAGTTCTTCCAAAAAGTCTGTGGACTTCTGGTCAGTAAGGTATAGCCTCTTTGCAAAGATGTGACCTTTCTCTGGGATTTACAATGAAATTTGAATAGCATCTCTATGTCTCAGACGGGGATGTCACCTGTCCAAATGAGACATGACAGACAAACCACTAATGAATATAACTTTCTGGACTGTGTTACATTACTGGGACTTCTAAAGACATTGCAGGAACAGTGTTTATCCAAGAGGCCCGATTTTCTGCATTCTCTAGGAGATCGTGCTTTCACTTGTGTTCTAAGTTAAGCAGCGTACGTTAATTTCAACATTCTCAAGTATCAGGAGCAAAGAGCAAACTTCAAAAAAGACACCACATTTTTACGCATCTTTAGTCAGACAAACATTAGTCCTTTTCCCTAACTGATGCAGCTATTCTAAAGAATGTTAACTTACTGTTTTCTAAATATGCAGATGTTCTGTTGTCATAGTTTCATAAAGTAATGAAGAGCTTCTTAATATTTAATAAACCTTGCATGCTGTCCCCAGGCAGGGAGCACAGACTGTTGATAGCCAGCTACTAAATGTCCATTAAAATACAGTATCTCTCCTTAAAATGTGCTTAACAAACAGGTTATATCACCTGCAATGGAATGTGAACTGTTTCAGCTACAAACCCAAAATACTTTCATCCTACAAGAAACCCACACAGGCAGCAGGGAAAGCTGGCACTTCCTGCAGGCCGTTCTGATCTGGTGAAATCTTCACCCTGTGACAAATGCCTGTCACTCTGACTGCTGTATGGCAATATGACAGACCAAAGGGCTTGATACAGGCAAAGAATGCTACAGAGAAGCTATGTCTAAAGCTGCTTCTTGGGAGTCTTGTTTATTGTCTCCTGTGTGCAATGCAAGTCATAACATATTGCAATAATGATCTTCACTAATTGGATACAGAAGTCATTAATACAGAACAGTAATATTTGTCCACTTTAGTACTGCCTTTTTATGTTCAAAGACAAAAAAAAGCCGAACCCTAATGTTAATGAGATTTGATACAAACAAGGAAAACCATTACTGCAACTAGGACTAGACATTGTCTTCCACGGAGCTGCCACACTAGGGTTCCACCTATGCAGTAGATTCTGTACTGGACTTTGACATGTCTTCCCCTTTGTAAGTCCATTTGGTAAAGAGCTGTGTAAGGAAGTGGTAGCAAAGGGCAGGGAGTTCCTAACTCCTCCTGCGTGATCAACACAGGCATGCAAAGCCACAGCAACAGACCTCTTGCATATCTGCGGTTATTCATCTTCGTCACCTTCCTCTGCTCACAAATATCCCTACATTGCCAACACAGCTGTCATCAGTCTACAATAAAAGATAAAAGGTACACTCATATCAAAAGATAAAATGAGGTCATCAGAAATAAATAGGGAAGATAACTAGTCCACCAAAGCCCAGGGTAGCTGGCAGTTTGGCTCTGGCTTTATGGGAAGCACAGAAATAGAAGAACAATAAACATGGTGCTTTTAACTGAAAAGAGTCTTTAAAACTGATCTCGGCTAGCTCCACAAGAGTCTTGTGGATTGAACTTTGGCTTTTTAGGCTGTACTTCTTGGTGTCTAATTGGTTCGATGCCTGAAGAGAGGGAACAAACATGATTAGAGTAAAGCAAGCTGCCTTTTGAAAATCAAGAACCTCTTTGAATCCTGAACATCCCTTAAAAGTGAATTGGATCCAGCTAGCTAGTGCACTGCTTTTGAGTTACAGAAGCCTAATCAGGCTGCATTTATTAATTTAAAAGATTGCAGTAATTTTAGGGTCAAGTTTGCCTAGATAAATGCACATGGAATACGAAAAACCTCGCATGTATTCCCTGCAAGAATACAAACACAAAAGGGGAAAAAGTTTGTAGGAGACATTACTGATTTCTTCTTCCTTTTCTGCAGCAACATGTGATCATATGAACCTTGGGTCATACCAATATGCAAGCCCTAAATGATTAGGAAGCAAATTGTAACAAAGTTGTTCTAAAAGGCTTTTACTCTGACATGTCCATGAAACCAGCATCACGCACCTGCTAAAAAAAACAAAATCATCATAAAATTTTATACTTTGTATTTCTTAAAGTACCCCCATCCCATAGTTCTCATTCAGATTTTAACACATCTGTTTGTATAACCAAAACCCTAACTACAACTCTACATTCTGAACACTCTTCTATTCCAATGAGCTATGTTCAACTTGTGGAGCTTTTAATGTTTTCCAAGAGTATACAACAGTGGCATTCCTGTGCTATTCCCAGAGATGTAGTTTTGGAATCAGAATGCCATTTTTGCTCCTGGTTCTTTTTTGATCAAGTGAATTAGAAATACAACAATTTCAGCTATTCATAGGTATTACACTGCATGAAAATAGACATGAAGAGTTTGCATGAAGAGTGTTTCTGGGGAAGGAGGAAAAAGAAAACCAAAGGTCTTTTCTCCCTTTCCATAAGCAAGGATGCAGCTGTTCTGCATTTTTCAAATTGAAGTTCTAGTTTCATTTTTATCACTCAGATACATTATGTATACTACTGCTGGGGTACTGAGGCCCTGAATATCAGCAAGAAACTACAGAACACAGACACACCCAAAACCATGTGTGGGTAAAAATGTCAATACAGAAACTGGCTTTTTCTTAACTTAAAGAATCAAACATCTCTCCCAGTAGGTCAGACCTTGGTCCTTGACTGCTAAGAGACACAGTGCCAGCAAATAACTATCACGCTTGCTGAGTTCAGGCCTCAGTTCTCCCCATCTGTGACCTTCTAGCGACTACTGAAGGAAAATGCTCCATTGTCCAATCTTTGGTAGGCTGAGGTATGGTGCTCCATGCAATGAACTGCTGGGATTAGTACCTCTAATCTGTTATTGTCATAGAATCACCACCAAATGACAGAATGGTTTGGGTTGGAAAGGACCTTAAGGTCATCCAGTTCCAACCCTCCTGCCATGGACAGGGACACCTCCCACTAGACCATGCTGCCCAAGACTCTGTCCAGCCTCGCCTTGAACGCTGCCAGGGATGGAGCATTCACCATGTCTCTGGGCAGCCTATGCCAGTGCCTCATCACCCTCACAGTGAAGAACTTCTTCCTTATATTTAACCTGAACTTTCTTTGTTTAAGTTTGAACTCATCACCCCTTGTCCTATCACAACATTTCCTGATGAAGAGTCCCTCTCCAGCATCCCTGTAGGCCCACTTCAGACACGACAAGGCTGTTATGAGGTCCCCACACAGCCTTCTCTTCTCCAGGCTGAACAGTCCCAACTTTCTCAGCCTGTTTTCATACAGGAGCTGCTCCAGCCCCCTTATCATGTCCTTGGGTAAGAGTTTATAAATAGGTAGGTCTGGATAGTACCGTCCATGCTTAAAGCCAGAGTTCACAAAAGGTGTGCCATACCCCTGGGCTGCGAGCAGTAGCCAGCCAAGCAGGAAGAATGGACACTATTGCTCCCTGCAGCCCACTGCAAAGTAAGTCCTGCAGTGTGTACTATGGTTCAATCAGGGAGAATGTAAATACAAAATGTAAATATAAACACAGCTACTCACTCTAATATATGAACTGGAGCCACACTACAGCATTGTCATAGAGTAAAAAAGTTTTGTTTCTCAGGCAATTCACTGGGCTCCTCAACAAAAGTTGCCAGAGCTCCTGATGAGATCACCTCCAGTGAGGCTACTGCTGAGCCCCTGACCAACAGCAGCACTCAGTTTCCAAAGGGAATTTCTATGATACAGGTAACCAGACACACACTTTTATACACTAAGGTTGACTGTAGTGTATTATGGAGGAAGGTAGTTTCAACCTTTGAACTTTAGAAGACAAACACTTATTACACATCAATTACTTCCATTACAATCATTACTTCCATAGTAATTCAGAGACGTTGACACCTAAAATCTTGAGTTTAAAAGCTCCCACTCTGAGTAGATACTGTAGTTAAGATAAATACTCAAGAACTGGGTATTAAGTTACAGCTTACAGCAGTAGGCAGAAAAAAACCCCAAAGATTAATGAAAAGATTATGTGTTAGAATCAAACCTCTGAATTTCTTCAGCTTAACCATGATCTGCAAGTTCTTCCAGAAAACCAATTTGAAAGGTCCTGGCACCAGCTACCTCTGTGCTTTCTAGCATAATAAGGGTCAAAAAACTCCCGCTTACACAAAAGGCTTACACAGCAAGCTATGAAATTGGGTGTCTTAATGGTGGATTTCCACAACACTGTACATATCTCCACATACAGAGACACAGTTGGGCAATATCTGTGAAGAAGGGTCTTCAAGACAAAGAAAACAACCCCTAAAATCCTGAACTGAATAGCAATGAGAAGTTTGGAAGCTTCCAAGCAAATACAGTGTCTGATTGCCTGCGGAAAGCAGGACCTTGTATAAAAATGCCATTGGTGCAGCAGCCAGAATCTACCATGCAAAGACCTTACACAGCACTTAAGCTGCACTCAAGCCTACAGGAGTGTTCCTGGGTAAGGAATGCTGCACAGGGTCCTGGTGAGTCAGCGTGCTGTTACTAGTGAACGTCAGCCCTATTGCTTCTTCAATCACCTCTAGTAAAAGAGCTCACCATGAAAAACTTTTCCTCTTACCCATGTGATGTGACTGAGTTTGATTTTAAGTCTACAAGCAGTTTTACTGATACCTATAAACTTACTCTTCTAGCTAATAATCAGATGTTAGCCCACTAGATTCTAGGAATCTTCACACAGACTTCTTTGGCATATTCACTACAGGTGCCTATGCTAACATTCTGCTACTTGTGCCATGGCTGCAATCAGCTTTTGGAAGACCAGTATTTGTATCCCACATGACTACATGCACCAGCAGTTGAACCAAGAGCACAAATCCAGAAGACAAGATCCACATTTCGAAGAGCATTTTGTCACCTCTGTGGTTGTGATTTGGTACCTTTAAGAATTAAAAAAAAAATAAAATTGGTTTATCCTTGAGCTTTCCCAAGGATTAGTATTTGACCCTTAAATGAAGATCACATTTAATTTTCATAAGGGTCCATACAGAGGTAGTTTCATTTTCCTACCACAATGCTATAGATAAAAAGCTCTTTCTTGTGAGGAACATTCTGAGGAATATCATCCTCCAAAGTGGAAGATGTCCCAGAAATTGAAGAACTACAAGTCCTGATTGGCTGCTGATAACAGCAGTTGTCAACACTTGATTTATCTAAGAATGTCTGAGACTTTATTTAGAAAATAATTAATTATCCCTATAAATAATCATTAGAAATATACACATGCTGCATAAGCTGGAGATGCCCTGAGAAATGACCTACAGAGGAAGCCTATCTGAGGAACACATCAACAAGCCTGTCATCAAAACAGCCCACTCCACCAGCCACTGATGCTCCAGTATTATTATAACTTGGATTAACTTAAAAAAAAAATAAATTAACCACTACTAGAATTTTAAACAGAAAACAGCTTTTTTTTATTATTATTTTGATATCACAAAAACCATTACAGACAACCTTCTCCCTCTGAACAAAAGGGCTTCACGTATGTACTGTAACTCTTTTCTCTGTGGGTTTGAAATTACACACAGTAGTGCCAAAGGTAAGTCATTTCTAGAGGTTTAATACATTTCTGAGGTTTTTTTTCTTTTTCTCCCTCTTGTGAAATAAATTTGTGGCCCACAGCAATCACTTTAGACTTTTTAGACACGTCCGGATAGAGATAGATGACACAAGTAATCTACTTATCTTCCTTTTCCATCACCAATAAAAGTGACAGCCTGCCTAATTAGGCCTAATAAAGCAGCAGCCAAGAGAGGGGCTCAGCAGCGATCTAAAGAGAAATGGCATTGACCCACAGATACAGGTGCCGCCTTGAGGCAGTACTGGTATTGCTTTATCTTCAACACATTACGTCTAGCTCATACCATATTCAAATGCAAGTAGCATGTTTTTCTCCTCAATTCTTAGATCAAGAACAAAAAAAAAAAAAAAATCTCATCTAATCAAAAAAGGCACTGACAATTTTTCAGCCTCACATTAAAAGCAAAGAGTCATTCAGAACAGTGCACTCCATATTCTATTTTATAATATCACTTTAAGCTATTTCTTTGAATCACAGACATTTCTTTGTTAAGAAGGAAAATCAAAAATTCATCAGAAGAAGTTCTCAGGTTTTTTTCCTTTTTTTCCCCACCCCCTTTCTCCCCTCTTTTTTTTTTTTTTTCTCCTCTTCCCTCAAACAGGGCTATTGCACAGGGTTTTTAGCTGGAACCAACATTTATAGAAGTTAGGGATCCTTAAGCAGTTATTAACGGTGAGAGTTTGACACGTCTGAGAGTTGTCAACAACTGACTTTAAATGAAGTAGAAGGAAAAGGAAATAAATGGTGCTCTCAGCAAAATTAATACACAGCCTTGCAAATTAAAGATGTAGTGCTTTTTAAACAAGGAAAAAAGTGAACTTTGCATGAAACAGCATTTTAAGTGTATCTTTATAAAAATTATCAGATTGTCAAACGGCATGAAAGTGAATCAGCTCTGTAGCTACATGTGATATTTCTACATTTGCTCAAAAGAAAACAACAAAATCTTGGGTTTTTTGTCTGCAAGTATTTTTCATTCTTATTAGCCCAGATTGCTGAAGGCTGTTTTTGTTCAGCTAGTACTGGAATACCACCACTCTCAGTACATTCCTTTCTAGTGAAGTATTTGTACTAGAAGAATTGAACACACAAAGGACTTGATTTCAAATTATTATTATTCAAGTTTCTGTCTTTTCTGAATGAAGTGCAAAGGCTGCAGTTCTGTGGTCCAGAAAAGCTGTCAAGGTCTTGTGTAAGAACAGCCCAAGTGCCTGACCTCAAATGCCAGCTTGAGTTTTAGTAGTAAATAATACCAGTGATACCTCTCCTGACTGTGTTTCAGGTTGCTGTTCAAAGTGGATGCATGGTGATGCGACTGGAGCAAGCTTCTCTCATTAGCGAACTGTTGCTTTGAAAACAGGCAGCACTAGTCTGTGGAACTGACTGTCACAAGGTATCAGCAGGACTAAAGCCACTGGAGGGAACAGAATATAAAAAATGGGAATATAGAAAGGGAATAGAACATAATATATAACATTCTGGAAGAAAACAAGGAAATAGACCTCCTACTTCAGGGCATTAACTAGTCTATGAGCACCAAGAATTACTGAAAAATACCTTTACTTTTTGTTGTTGTTCCTTAATAACAAACCAATTGATACACAAGTTTGCTTACTAGGAACGTTCTGTGTTCAAATCCAGAAGACTTTAAGTTTAATCAAAAGGTTTCAGTTTACCTCCATAGCCTTGATGAATACCTTTTAAGATCACAGGAGAATAATATTGTAGAGAATTAGAACACATCAAAAGCTGACCGACTGTGGATGAGAACAGAAATGAGCAGAGCGATGTTTTCTATCCTTTTTTCCATCATATGAAAATGACACTTCAGTGTACAAGGCACTGGGTATGACATACTAGTGGGTGCCAAAGAGCAGTTTTAACTAATTAAGCTTAACTTGTTAAAATAATCCTTCTAAAGAAAGGTTTGACTAATCCCATAGCTATTCTTTACATTTAAATTCTTACTTAGCGTAAACCTGAACAAAATAATAACAAATGTCAATGCAATCAGAGCATAAAGGAAACATGGAAGATATGAAAAAGAAATCTATTAGAAGCCTCTTGGGAAAATACCCAAACCCGTGGTTCAGGGGCTGATATATCAACAGGCACAAACTGTTGAAGGACATACAGAACAATTGGGATCCATGATTCTGATATGACTGATTCTGATGAAAGAAAACGCTCAGCCTAAAAGTGTTAATATTCTACTTCTCATTCATCAGCATGATCCCTCCACATCAGCTGGTATCATCTTGCTTGAGGCAGGTTTTTGATTTTCTTCTAAAGAAAAAAAGTTTTCCCAGTTTGCTGGTTCACTAAGATAAAGAAAGACCTGAAATTCAGGACTCAGACCTCACCAAAATAGTAATCTAGAAGCTGCAGAAGAGGCATAAGAGCCACTACTTATTTTTAACAGTTTTTTTCCCCTGATTCTATTAAAAACAGGATTAAATTTTAAAAATTTTAGCCAGCTCTAATGTGCAAGTTATGCTGACCTGTAACATCTACAATTTGTAATTGGAAACTGAAGCTAAGTAAGGGACAACAGTCTTTGCTGACAGGTTTTTTTACCAGCTGAGATCATAGGGATCCTAACAACAACTTACATGTACTGGAAAAATCGGTCTGCCACCAAAAATATGCTACCATCAACATTCTGGGACTGGAGCACCTCCCGTATAAAGACAGGCTGAGAAAGTTGAGGCTGTTCAGACTGCAGAAGAGAAGGCTGCATGGAGACCTCATAGCAGCCTCCCAATATCTGAAGGGGGCCTATAGGGATGCTGGGGAGGGACTCTTCATTAGGGACTGTAGTGATAGGACAAGAGGTAATGGGTTAAAACTGAAACAAGGGAACTTTAGATTGGATATAAGGAGGAAATTCTTTCCTGTTAGGGTGGTGAGGCACTGGAATGGGTTGCCCAGGGAGGTTGTGAATGCTCCATCCCTGGCAGTGTTCAAGACCAGGTTGTACAAAGCCTTGGGTGACACGGTTTAGAGCGAGGTGTCCCTGCCCATGGCAGGGGGGTTGGAACTTGATGATCTTAAGGTCCTTTCCAACCCTAACTATTCTATGATTCTAAGATCCTATGATTATGAACACAGAAAAATCATAAAAATACATGAATGAAAAAACATGTTTCCCCCACTGGTTAAACACTAAGAAACTGCAAGTTACTCAGTATATTCAGCTATGAAACCACATGGGAAGGGAAGTAATGCCTGTTATGTTGGGCTCAGTTACCAGAATCACTCAAAGCTATTGTTAATATCAGCTCTACTGCAGTAAGTAGTTGGAGGCCTCAGATTCCAACCTCAGAATGTTCTGTTAAATTACCAAAAATGTGTATCTTAGGCTGAACAAATGCCAAAGGATTTGCTTAAAGAAAGCCCCCTGCAAAAACAAGAGCATCTTTCATCTGCTTGTACATCCGCCTTCTGTTTTTAGTGGCCCCTGCTCTCTCTTTCCTATTTTAAAGCAGTCAATTTGCTCTGAAAGGTTATCTAGAGGGATTGAGTGGAGGGGTTGTAGTGGCTCTGCAGCACAAATTCACAGGAGCTTAACAGAGAGCAAAAATAATCCCTCACCTCTATACTCAAGCTACCTCAAGAATCAACCTGTCATCCCATAGTTAACCTCACTGGTTTAGGATTCTCAGCAAAAAAGAAGGATGGAGCAGAAATAGGAGTTACCCACAGGTAATGTCTCTCACCATCACTGGGAATAGGAATTAGTTTATTATACTTTTTGCTTCTGTCTTCTCCATGTTATGGAGGAACAGAGTTATTCCTACTCCTTTTACATGACACTGAATTTGTTACTAAAAGGATCCAGGATTCCTTCCACACGGATGTCGAAACAGCCCAGAGCAAGCAAGCACAAAGCCAGTGTTGGGAGCTCCATAGAGTGTGAAGAGCTGACAAAGGTAACTGATCCAAGAGCATTCACTACTCAGAGATTTTTGGATGAGGGCAGGAACATTTTGGTCATTCTGAGAACCATGAATTTGTGGCATGGAACTAGTTCTGTGTTTCTTACTACCTGCATGCCAACTGTGCTTACCAATGGTGTTTTTTTACAACATAAACACTAGGCCCTTTCCTAAAACATCATTTGAACAGACACCCCCCCCCCCCCAGTACTGAGGGTGACTGTGCTGAGAGCAGAGGAGATCCACCGCTGTACCAACCCATGATACTGTGGTATACGCTGGCTCAGCAGTGCTACCTCAGTCTGAGCTGGTAATAGACTGACATAAAACCTTAACCCTTAATGAAGTGAAATAATGTGATTTGTTGAAAATGCTGGGCCTTCTTTTTATTATTTGAAAAGAAGTAACCAATGTAGGTCAGCTTATGAACATAACAGATGAACAGCATTTCACTGCCTTGCAATGGGCAAAGCTGAAATGCTCTGTTGGGACTCTTCTACCTGCAAGTTTGCAACATCCTACTCATTTAAGACTATGGTTTCCACTTCAGTGCATTCATGATAGAAGGCTTGTCATTACATAAATTTATGGGCCAATTGGGCATAAAACCCCCACATATATTGTCTTAGGTGGTTTAACATCATAAAGTTTTAGTTATCACTAACAAGCACGATTTAAATGAATCAGATCTCACTAGCAATTTCTTGCTGCGCTGATAACCTCCTGTGATTGAGGCCATAGCTCCAGAAGTACAATGAAGTTCACTGCCAGATTCTGCATTAAGAAACAGATTTTTTCTGTAGCAGTTTTCAAAAACACTACAAAGATTTCTGACTTGACTGAAACCTGATAAGGACCTGCTCTCTTGAAGACCTGACCCAAAAGACATCTCTTAGCAAATCCTAAGACAAAGTTAATATATTAAGTTTAAAGTTTTAAGTGTTTTGTTTGCTGATACTTTCCAAGGACACATCACTAGTTTTAGTTGAAAAGAATCCTCAGTCTCTCCAGGAAGCTGCTGGAACTATTCACACAAGAAAAATCTAGAAATTGAAGTTGTGAACTTTTATAAGTAGGAAGTGAAAGAAATAAGCTTTTCATCAGCCTAATACACTGAATGAATTTCTTATCTGGGTCTTGGATTCACACTCCTCAATACTTGGGCAGCAAATTCCTTTGGCTTTGGCTTCAGTAGGTCTGGATTAAGAATCAAATGTCCTCCTACAAAATCCTCAAAGTACATGATTATGGTTGGACATGTTACTACTTGCACTGATGGCAAAGATTTGTCCACCTAAAGTTAAGCAAACATGCTTTGTTAGGGTGGATTTCTGGTATATGTACCATTATCAGGAACAAATGATGAAGAAAAAGTTCTAGATGGAACTGATGAGTAATATCAAGCAGTTTTCTGCATGTTCCCCTCTCACCTGCATCTTTCCTCAGTCTGTCTAATCACCTCACCTCAAGCTAAGTAACACAAGAGATTGCCAAAGTTAAATTTAAAGATGAGCTACCATAAAATGCATTAAAAAAACCCCACCTGTCCTGTATTTTGTATCAAACATATTAAAAATCACACTTCATGCCTACTCTCCAGATGCCATGTACACTTACTTGTACTTTATGAGCCTGTACCCCAGAGATCAAGGGCACAAGTATAAGAAGATACAAGGCTAAATACTTACGAATGTATCATGTCTCGGCTATTTTTTTTTCTTTTTCTATTGGTGAGGGATTGGGCAGACCTGCTCAAGAAGCAGATATCTGTAACAAGCCCTAAGGGTTAAACAATTATGTTGGGGAGGGGAGGAAAGTTAGGTCAATCTGCATAGCTGCATATGGCCTTAGTGACCAGTATGGAGCTGATCACCACAGCTTATGATTACACAGAGAAAAAAATTCCCCCAGTGCTCCATAAGTAAACAGAAAATGCTAACCTTAGCATATTCAAAGGAGCATTTTAGCATGCAGTCATTAAGTTATCTCTTGGTTATTTATTTCTTCTGCTTGTTATTAGCTGTGTGAAGAATATTATTCTAATTATGTCAGCCCAATCAGCAGTATTGCATGTCCAGGCTCATTTCCATTAGTTTGAGCTTTGTCTTTCACACTGTGATACTAATTCAATGAGACATCAAACATTTAAATCGACCCAGGATGCCGAGGTCAGGCAGTTTTGCCCTTCCACTCTATTAGCACTCGAGTGTAATTGTGTTTGTCACTCCCTGCATGACTAATAGCATCAGGGTGACTATCAGAGCACAAATGAGCAATGCACTAATATATTATTTTGTTCTATAATATCAATATGTGTTTATTCAGTGGTTGTGTTAGCCAAGTTGAAATGTTCACTTTAATATAGTAACCATAAACTGTTCACTTAAACAGAGGCACTCACTCATACAATTACTTTACAGCAATAGAATTTGTACGTTGCAGCAATAGAATTTCGTTTAAGTGAGAAAAATTTAAAAAAACACAACCCTCTCCCCAAGAAACCACCCCCCAAATGAAACAGCCTAACCCTCACTTTAAAAATAAGCTTTCAGAGATGCAGCTTGGCCTAAAAGCATCAGTAAAACTATGCGTAGTTCATACACAAGAACATATACAACAATTTGCAGTGTATAAATACAAATGCGTTATAAGCTGTCTATAATCAGGGAGTGCATAAAGCATTGAAGCGATTTAAAAGTAGTTTGCATCTTTAAGAACAATTGCTAAAAAACTTCAAAACACCAGGCCTTGAACTAGAATATTTAGATTCCCAAAGAAAAGGAAATCAACAGCATTTCCTTTACGTCACTGCAATGGTGCAATCCACTATGGAATTTCAGCATGTGGCTGACTTGAAAGATGCAGGTAATCACCAGATGATGCTGTTCATGTACTTAAAGCTACACAGTTGCCTCAATAAATTCCTAAAAGGGAAACAAGATTAATTACCTCAAAACTTACGTAAACAGAGAAAAAGGAGGGGAAAAGTGCCCAAGCCATAGAAAACCCCAGCTACTTATGAATTCAGCACATATGATAATTATCAAATCTGATAATTTCAGAAAAAATTCCAATTCCCTCTCCTCAGATCAATAAAGCCTCTGAGTATTTTAAATGCTACATCGTTTCTTTAACAGATGGCTTCAGAATAACTAAACCTATAAATGTCCCTGTGCATTTCTTTAATATCCTCTTCTTGTTTATGTTTCATGGAACATTTTATTCTTTATACTTTCCAGGGCAGAACCTGCACCAGCTTCAAAGGAAGCTCGTTTTCACCTATAGTATTTCTGTTTCTGTACCTCCATACTCCCGTTCTCAGGAAAGAACACACAACACCAGTTTAAAAATACCAACAGCCAAAAGCATTACTTCACACCAGTGCTACAAGATTAGCTCATTCAAAGTTGAGGGGGGGAGGAAGCTTTGGTTTTTAATTGAGGAAACCCAACTTGTTTCTCAATAGTATGCAGTAGCTTTCAACATTTTTAATGCACTACATAAACTTCATCGAAATCAATTCAAACTTTGTCATCTAAAAACACATCCATAAAAAGAAAAACAAACCAGAAACCCACCAAACACATACAATTGGTCAACTCCAGGAACTATCTGGCAAGATTTTGGGATGGTTTACTGACCATCATTGTGTATGGGCACCCCTGCTTTTAGGCAGGGTTTCACCATAACACTCGAACAATGCTAGTTTCCACTTATACCTTAAAGTTTCACGGGCGCCAAGCAAATCTGTGAAGGTTTTGCCAGCTCAAAATAAAAGAACTGTTCTTTTCATTGATTAATGATAACATGCTAAAAGCTTCCAAATTTGAGGACAGATTCTGAATATTAAGAGAGATGAACGACCTCATCATCAATGCCTGCCTCCTCCAGGAGAATACACTATGGGTATATATACAGTTGTCTGTTTTGCAAATACATCTTAAGTGCAGACAAGGTTCTTCCCATGAAAATGTACTTCAGATCATGTTGGGAATGTTTTTGAAGGAAACGTTTGTCCTCTGATGTTGACTAAGGAACTTCTGAAATCTGAGATTGAGTAAAACCCACTCAGTAAAATTCACTTCAGCATGACAAGCCAGAACAAACAAAGCAAACAAACTGACCTACCTGACCCAATCTTTTTATTTCCCAACTGGTTTTGCACTTCTTAATCCCCTTTAGAGGAAAAAAAAAATGAACAAAAAACCCCACACAGCAAAAAAAACCAAAACCACCCAAAA